>NC_066363.1:157396924-159882376 GCF_013377495.2 Cygnus atratus | reverse complement strand
GCCCCCATGTACCCGTGTCCCACCCCCCGTGTCCCCATGCCCCTGTCCCTGTGTCCCCATCTCCTTGTCCCCATCTCCTTGTCCCCGTGCCACCACCCTGTGGCCCTATGCCCGTGTCCCCATAACCTTGTGTCCCTGCCTTCCCCTGTCCCCACAGCACTCCCCGTGTCCCCATGTCCTTGTGTCCCCATATCCCCATATCCCCGTCCCCACATCCCCGTCCCCACGTCCCCATAATGTCCCCACGTCCCCACGTCCCCACGTCGCATACCCCATGTCCCCGTGCCCCGCACCCCGTGCCCCGCACCCCGTGCCCCGCGCCCGTCTTGTGTCCCGTGCCCAGTGCCCCACGTCCCGCTCCCCGCATCCCATTCCCCGTGCCCAGTGCCCTGCGCCCCGTGCCCGACGTCCCGTGCCCCGCTCCCACCTCGCGCCCCGTGCCCCTTGCCCCGTGCCCCCCGTCCCGTGCCCGACGCCCCTTGCCCCGTGCCCCACGCCCCGCGCCCCCACGCCCCCACGCCCCACGCCCCGCGTCCCGCCCTGTGCCGCTGCCCGGGGCGGTGCCGCCTTCGCCCGCTTGTTCCCGGTTCCCGGCTCCGTTCCCCGGGGGCCGGCACCGGGCCCCATGCGGGCTCTGAGCGCGCGGCGACCCCGCAGGCTCCCGGCCATGGCGGCGGCGGCGGCGGCGGCGTCGACGGCGGCGTCGGGGGGCGGCCGGGCCCCGGTGCTGAGCGCCAGCAGCATGAACCCCGCGGTGCGGCGCGTGGAGTACGCCGTGCGGGGCCCCATCGTCACCCGCGCCCTGCAGCTGGAGCAGGAGCTGCGGCAGGTACGGGACAACCCCCCCCCACCCCCCCCTCCAGTCCCCAAACCTGGCCCCCCCCCCCCCCCCCCCAAGAGCTGGGGACCCCCCCCCAAGCCAGGACCCCCAGCCCCAGAGACCCCCCAGCCATGGGGACCCCCAAATTTGGGGTCTCCAGCCCACACCAGGGACCCCCGAGACCCCCAGACCCCCCCGCGCCCAGGACCCGATGGACCCAAGGACCCCCCCCCCCCGGATATGGGGTGCCCCAAACCAGGGACCCCCCCTGGACCCAGCGCCCCCTTCCCCAAATTTGGGGTCCCCCAAACCAGGCACCCCTTGCACTCAGGGTGTCCTCCCCCCAACCGGGCCCCTCCCAGATTTAAGGACCCCCCCCCCCCAGGGCACCCCCAGACCCAGTGACCCTCAGACCTGGCGACCCCAAATCAGGGACTGCCCCCAACCCCAGGACCCCCCAAAACCTGGGGACCCCCATTCCCAGGGACCCCCAAGACCCCCCAGCCCCCTCTGTCCTTGATCCTTTAGACCTAGGGAGCCCCCCCCCCTCGACTTGGGGCCCCCCCAAACCCAGCACCCCTTGGACCCAGGGACCCCCCAAGGCCCCCAGACCCCCAAACCAGGGAGCCCTGGACCCAGAGACCCCAAACCAGAGACCCCCCCCATACCAGGGATCCCCTCTATCCAGGACCGCCAAACCAAAGCCCCCCCCCCCATAAACCCCAGGACCCAACCCCAACCCTGGCACCCCCATCCCCAGGGACCCCAAACCCCCAAACCCGGCGACCCCAAACCTGGGACCCCCCCCAACCCCCCATACCCAGGGACCCCCAAGACCCCCAAACTGGGGACCCCCCCACCTTCCCCCCCCATACCCAGGAATTTTGGGACCCCCCCCCCCCCTTCCCCATGTCCCCTCCTGTCCCTTGTCACCCTCCCCTGCCCCCCCCCCCCCCCCCCGTGTCCCCGTGTCCCCATCTGGGCACTTTCCCACTGCCACCAGTGGCTCCCAGTGCCTCCCCCCCCCCCCCCCGATGGCCTTGTCCCCTCTTGTCACCCGGGGCCACCAAGGACACATCCCCGGGGGGGGGGGGTCATTGAATCCTTTGGCCCCCCCGGGGTGCTTGGGGACCCCCCCACACCCCGTGTCCCCAAGACGCTGTCATGCGCAGGCGACGTCCCCACCCCGCGTGGGCAGAGTCCGCCCCGTGGCCAAAGTCCGCGCCGGGGGGGTGGCGGCGCTGGGGACGTCCCCGGTGACCCCGTTACCAGCTGGCCCCAGTGTCCCCAGTTATCCCAGTGTCCCCACGTCCCCATGTCCCCCAGTGTCCCCGCGTCCCCACGTCCCCGTATCCCCAGTGTTCCCATTCCCCCATCCCCACGCCCCCCTTGTTCCCATTGTCTCCCGTCCCCATTGTTCCCATTTGCTCTGTCCCCAATGTCCCCACTCCCCTCGTCCCGTGTCCCCATGCCCCCCATCCCCCCGTCCCCATATCTGCCCTGTCCCCAATGCCCCCATATTCCCTCTGTCCCCATATCCCCCCATCCCCATGTCCCCATGTCCCCCCATCCCCATATCCCGTCCCCATGTCCCCAATGTCCCCGACGTCCCAAAGTCCCCAAAGTCCCCAAAGTCCCCATGGCCCCCCATATCCCCACGTCCCCATACCCCCATTATCCCCCTGTCCCCCTCACCCCCATGACACCCCCCGTGTCCCCTCTGCCCCCCCCACCCCCTGGTGCTCCACCCATGGGGCAGCCCCCCCCGACCCCGTCCCCATGTCCCCGTGTCCCCGTGTCCCCGCAGGGCGTCCCCAAGCCCTTCACCGAGGTGATCAAGGCCAACATCGGCGACGCCCACGCCATGGGGCAGAAACCCATCACCTTCCTCCGCCAGGTACGGGGCCGGGGCCGGGGCGGGGGGGGGGGGACACACACACGGTGCCCCCGGTGTCCCCGGTGTCCCCGGGGGGCTGACCCCGTCCCCGCAGGTGGCGGCGCTGTGCGTGTGCCCCGAGCTCCTGCGCCACGACGCCTTCCCCGAGGACGCCAAGGCGAGGGCGCGGCGGCTGCTGGACGCCTGCGCGGGGCAGAGCGCCGGTGAGGGGACGCTGGGGGGGACAGGGGGACAAGGTGGGCGGGGGGGGGGGGGACAGGGGGACTCGGGGGGTTGTGGGGGCAGGGGGACCGGGGGGACGGTGGGGGCGGTGGGGGCGATGGGGATGGTGGGGACAGGGGGGATAATGGGGACGGGGGGTCAATGGGGACCACGGGGACAGGGGGGACAATGGGGACAATGAGGCCATGGGGGTGGTGGGGACAGGGGGGACAATGGGGACAGGGGGGACAATGGGGACAATGCGGACAGGGGGTCAATGGGGACCATGGGGACAGGGGGTCAATGGGGACCATGGGGACAGGGGGGACAATGGGGATGATGGGGACAGTGGGGACCATGAGGATGGTGGGGACAGTGGGGACAGGGGGATTTGGGGACAATGGGGACGGGGGGGACCATGGGGATGACGGGGACAATGGGGACTGTGGGGATGATGGGGGCAGTGGGGGTGGTGGGGACAATGGGGACAGGGTGACCATAGGTGTGGTGGGGACATTGGGGACAGTGGGGACAGGGAGGCAGTGGGAGCCACAAGGACCATGGGGACAATGGGGACAGGGGGACCGTGGGGATAGTGGGGACAGTGGGGACCACAGGGACATGGGGGGGACAATGGGGATGGGGGACCAGTGGGGACAGGGGGACAATGGGGACAAGGAGACGGGGGAGCCACAAGGACCGTGGGGACAATGCAGGGCATGGGGACAACGAGGACAGTGGGGACGTGGGGACAACGGGGACATGGGGACGTGGGGACAACGGGGACAGGGGGACAGTGGGGATCTTGGGGACGCGTTGGGGACGCGCTGGGGACAGCCAGCCCCGGTGGCCGCCAGGTGCCTACAGCGCCAGCCCCGGCATCGAGGCCATCCGCCAGGACGTGGCGCGGTTCCTGGAGCGCCGCGACGGCGTCCCCGCGCGTCCCCAGGACATCTTCCTGGCCACCGGCGCCAGCGACGCCATCGTGGTGGGGACCTGTCCCCGTCCCTGTCCCTGTCCTGTCCCCATCCCTGTCCCCATCCCCGTTCTGTCCCTGTCCCCGTCCCTGTCCCTGTCCCCGTCCCCGTCCTGTCCCTGTCCCTGTCCCTGTCCCCATCCCCGTCCCCGTCCCCGTCCCCGTTCCCACGCCCGGCGGTGGCACGGCCACAAAGGTCCCTTTGTGCCACCCCTGGCACTGTCCCCTGGGGGTGGTGCCATGCGCGGGGGGGGGGGGGGGGGGCGCGGGGGGCTGGGACCCGGCTCCGGTGTCCCCAGGGCGCCTGCTGGCACCGCTGGCACCGCGCCGCTGGCACCGGCAGTGTCCTGTCCCCGGCGTCCTGTGCCCGCAGCGTCCTGGTCCTACAAATGTCCTTGTCCCCACACCGTGCCCGTCCCCACACTGTGCCTGTCCCCATAATGTCCGCTTAATGTCCCCTTAATGTCCTCTTAATGTCCCCTTCCCCACACTGTGCCTGTCCCCATAATGTCCCCAGCCCCACAGTGTCCTTGTCCCCACAATGTCCCCAGCCCCATAACGTCCCCCTCCCCGTAATGCCCCTGTCCCCGCAGTGCCCCTGTCCCCACGCTGTCACCGTGCCCACGATGTCCCCAGGCCACCTCACTGCCCCATTGTCCCTGTCCCCATGCTGTCCCTGTCCCCTTACCCCCCCCATCCCAGTCACCACCCTGTCCCCTCACTGTCCCCACTGTCCTCATCCCCATCCCCTCCCTGTCCCTGTCCCCATCCCCTCATTGTCCCCTCACTGCCCTGTCCCCTTTCTGTCCCCGTCCCCTCACTGCCCCCATCCCTGTGTCACCCCATTTTTGTACCACCCCATCCTGGCGTCATCCCACCCCGGTGTCACCCCCTCCCTGTACCACCCCCTCCCTATGTCACCCTGTCCCTTCACTGCCCCTGTCCCCATGTCACCCCAACCCCATGTCACCCTGTCCCCATGTCACCCTATCCCTCTGTCACCCCCTCCCCGGGTCACCCTGTCCCCTCACTGTCCCTGTCCCCTTTCTGTCCCCATCCTGTCACTGCCCCCGTCCCCATGTCACCCCATCCCTTCCCTGTCCTCGTCCTCATGTCACCCCATCCCCATGTCACCCCATCCCTGTGCCACTGTATCCCCACATCACCATGTCCCCATGTCACCCCCTCCCCATGCCACCCTGTCCCCTCCCTGCCCCATCCCCGTGTCACCCCATCGCCACGTCACCCCAACCCCGTGCCACCTTGTGCTTGTGCCACCCTGTCCTGTCCCCGTCCCTTCCCGTCCCTGTCACCCTGTCCTCATATTACTTCAACCCCATGTCACCCCAACCCCGTGCCACCCCATCCCCCTGTCACCCCATCCCAATGTCACACCATCCCTGTGCCACCCCGTCCCCTCCCCATCCTGTCCCCATGTCGCCCCATCCCTGTGCCACCCCATCCCCGTGCTCCCCGTCCCCCTGTCCCTGTGTCACCCCTTCTCCATGTCACCCCAACCCCATGTCACCCCATCCCACTATTACCCTGTCCCTGTGCCACCCCATCCCTGTGCCACCCCATTCCCACATCACCATGTCCTTGTGTCACCCTGTCCCTGTGTCACACTGTTCCCGTGTCACCCCAACCCCGTGCCACCCTGTCCCTGTGCCACCCCACCACCACGTCACCCCATCGCCATGTCACCCCATCCCCATATTACCCCATCCCCGTGCCACCCAATCTCCGTGCCACCCTGTCCCCATATCACCATATCCCTGTGTCACCCCATCCCTGTGTCACCCCATCCCTGTGTCACCCCAACCCCATGCCACCCTGTCTCTGTGCCACCCCATCACCACGTCACCCCATCGCCATGTCACCCCATCGCCATGTCACCCCATCCCCTTGCCACCCCATCGCCTTGTCACCCCAACCCCATGTCCACCCTGTCTCCACATCACCATGTCCCCACGTCACTCCATCCCCATGTCACCCTGTCCCCGTGTCACCCCATCGCCGTGTCACCCCATCCCCATATTACCCCATCCCTGTGCCACCCAATCCCCATGTCAAGCCAACCCCGTGCCCCCCACCCCCATGCCACCCCGTCCCCATGCCATCCCATTCCCATGTCACCCCAACCCCATGTCACCCCAACCCCATGTCACTCCATCCCCATGCCACCCTGTCCCCACATCACCATGTCCCCGTGTCACCCCATCCCCACGTCCCCCCGTCCCCATGCCACCCCACCCCAATGCCCCCCATCGCCCCTCGCCCACCTCCCACCACCGCCCCCCCCCCCCCCAACACAGAGCATCCTGAAGCTGCTGGTGGCCGGCGAGGGCGGTGCGCGCACGGGGGTGCTGGTGCCGGTGCCGCAGTACCCGCTGTACTCGGCGGCGCTGGCGGAGCTGGGCGCGGTGCAGCTGGGCTACCTGCTGGCCGAGGAGCGCACCTGGGCGCTGGACCCCGCCGAGCTGCGCCGCGTGCTGGACGAGGGCCGCCGCCGCTGCTGCCCCCGCGCCCTCTGCGTCATCAACCCCGGCAACCCCACCGGTACGGCACCGCGGGCACCGCGGGCACTGCGGGAACTGCGGGCACTGCAGGCACCGCCTGGGGTGGGAGCACCGGGGTCGTACTGGGGTTCGACTGGGATCCCAAGGTCATACTAGGAGCCCCCCAGGGTCATACTGGGAGCCCCAGGTTGGACTGGCAGCCCTGGTGTTATACTGGGAGGCCTGGTGTTATACCGTTATAATGGGAGCCCTGGGGTCATACTGGGAGCCCGGGGTTGTACTGGGAGCACTGGGGTTGGACTGGGGGCACTGGGGTCGGTCTGGGAGCTCTAGTGTTTATACTGGGAGGCCTGATGTTATACTGGGAGCACTGGGGTCGTACTGGGGGCCCTAGGGGTTGGACTGGGAGCACTGGGGTCATAGTGGGGGCCCTAGAGTCATACTGGGAGTCCTGGTGTCATACTGGGAGTCCTGGTGTCATACTGGGAGCCTGGGATCATACTGGGAGCCTGGGACCAGACTGGGAGCCCCGGGGTCATACTGGGAGCCCCAGGGTCATACTGGGAGTCCTGGGGTTATACTGGAAGCCTGGAACCAGACTGGGAGCCCCAGGGTCATACTGGGAGACCCAGTGTCATACTGGGAGCCCTTGATCATACCGGGAGTCCTGGTGTTATACTGGGAGCTCCAGGGTCATACTGGGAGCCGTAGTGTTATACTGGGAGGCCAGTGTCATACTGGGAGCCTGGGGACAGACTGGGAGCCCTGGTGTTATCCTGGGAGCCTGGGCTCGTACTGGGAGCCCCTGGGTCATACTGGGAGTGATGGGGTCATACTGGGAGCCTGAGGTCATACTGGGAGAGCTGGGGTTGGACTGGGAGCCCCAGGGTCATACTGGGAGCCTGGGACCAGACTGGGAGCCCAAGAGTCATACTGGGAGCCCAAGAGTCATACTGGAAGCCCCGGGGTCATACTGGTAGCCTGGGGTTATACTGAGAGCCCCAAGTCGTACTGGGAGCCCTGGTGTTAGACTGGGAGCCCCTGGGTCATACTGGGAACCTGGGGTCATACAGGAAGCCTGGGGTCATACTGGGAGCACTGGGTCATACTGGAAGCCCTGGGGTCAATGTCCTACTGCTAATAGGACCCAAATACCCTCCCGGGACTGGGACCCCAATGCTCTACAGGTAATGGGACCCCAATACTCTACTGGGACCCCCAATGCCCTACTGGTAATGGGACCCCAGTGCCCTACTGGGACTGGGACCCCAATGCCCTAGCAGTAGTGGAACCCCTAATGTCCTACCAGTAATGGGACCCCCAATGCCCTACTGGTAATGGTCCTCCCAGTACCCTACTGCTACTGGTCCCCCCATACTCCTCTGGTCCCGTCTCCCTATCCCCCCGTGTCACTGGCGCTCCCCAACGCCCCGTGCCCCCCCAGGGCAGGTGCAGAGCCGCGAGTGCATCGAGGCCGTCATCAAGTTTGCCTACGAGGAGCGTCTCTTCCTGCTGGCCGACGAGGTGAGGGACGGGGCCCCCCCGGCCGGCCGTGGCCCCCAGCCCGCGCTGACGCAGCCCCCCGCAGGTCTACCAGGATAACGTGTACGCCGAGGGCGCCACCTTCCACTCCTTCAAGAAGGTGCTGGCCCAGCTGGGGCCGCCCTATGCCAACACCGTGGAGCTCGCCTCCTTCCACTCCATCTCCAAGGGCTTCGCCGGCGAGTGGGTGGCCCTGACACGGGGTGGGGGGGCCCATGGGTGCTGGGGTGGGGGGCACAGGGACCCTACGGGGTGGGGTGGGGATGTGGTGGCCCCATGGGTGCTATGGGGTGTGGGGTGGGGATGTGGCCCTATGGATCCTATGGGTTGGGGTGCGGACGTTGTGGACCATGGGGTAGGAATAGGGACACCATGGTTCCAGGGATGCTCTGGGGATGGGGACGTGGTGGCCCTGTGGACCCTATGGGGTGGGGATGTGGTCCCATGGACCCTATAGGGTGGGGATGTGGTGGCCCCATGGATGCTGTGGGGTGGGGATGATGTGGACCATGGGGTAAGAATAGGGACACCATGGCCCCATGGATGCAATGGGGTAGGGTTGGGGAAGTGGCCCCATGAAACCTATGGGGTGGAGATGGGGATGGGGATGGAGATGTGGCCCCATGGACCCTATGTGGTGGCCTCATGGATTCTCTGGAGTGGGATGGGGATGGGGATGGGGATGGGGAAGGGGATGTGGTGGCCCCATGGGTGCTATGGGGTGGAGTGGGGGGTGTGGCTCTATGGACCCTATGGGGTGGAGATAAGGATGTGGTGGATCATGGGGTAGGAATATGGACACCATGGCCCCATGGATGCTGTGGGTGGGATAGGGATGGGGATGTGGTGGCCCCATGGCCCTTATGGGGTGGGGATAGGGATGTTGTAGATCATGGAGTAGGAATAGGGACACCATGGCCCCGTGGGTGGTGTGGGGTGGGATGGGGATGTGGTTGATCATGGGGAAGGAATAGGGATGCCATGGGTGCTGTGGGGTGGAGATGTGGTGGCCCCATGGATGCTGTGGGGTGGGGATGTCAGTGGAGGGGTCCTGGTGGGGGTTCCTGCCTGGGGTCCCCATCCGAGGAGCTGCCACCGCCGCCTCCCTGTCCCCATCCCCGTCCCCGTGGCCGTCCCCATCCCGGTGGCAGCGGGGCCGTGTGGTGCAGGTGTGGGTTCCGTGGTGGGTACGTGGAGGTGGTGAACATGGACCCCGAGGTGCAGCAGCAGCTGGCCAAGCTCGTGTCGGTGCGGCTCTGCCCCCCCGTGGCTGGGCAGATCCTGCTGGATGCCGTCGTCAACCCCCCGCAGCCAGGGGAGCCCTCGTATGAGGGATTCATGGCGGTGGGTGCGGGGTGGGGGTGGTGGGGTGGGATGGGATGGGATGGGGATGGGGATGGGGATGGGATGGGATGGGATGGGATGGGATGGGATGGGATGGGGATGGGATGGGGATGGGGATGGGATGGGATGGGATGGGATGGGATGGGGATGGGATGGGGATGGGATGGGGATGGGGATGGGATGGGGATGGGATGGGATGGGATGGGATGGGATGGGGGATGGGGATGGGATGGGATGGGGATGGGATGGGATGGGGGATGGGGATGGGATGGGATGGGGATGGGGATGGGATGGGATGGGATGGGATGGGGATGGGATGGGATGGGATGGGGATGGGGATGGGATGGGATGGGGATGGGGATGGGATGGGATGGGGATGGGATGGGATGGGGATGGGATGGGATGGGATGGGGATGGGGATGGGGATGGGATGGGGATGGGATGGGATGGGGTGGGATGGGGATGGGATGGGATGGGATGGGGATGGGATGGGGATGGGATGGGGATGGGATGGGATGGGATGGGATGGGATGGGATGGGATGGGGATGGGATGGGATGGGATGGGATGGGATGGGGATGGGATGGGGCACAAGAGATGGGGATGGGGTACATGGGGTGGGAAATGGGGTTCATGGGGTGGGCACAGCCCCATCATGCCCCCATTTGCCCCCCCCCCCCCCAGGAGAAGCAGGCCGTGCTGAGCGCTCTGGCGCAGAAGGCGAAGCTCACCCAGGAGATTTTCAACCGCACGCCCGGCATCCGCTGCAACCCGGTGCAGGGCGCCATGTACGCCTTCCCCCGCATTGAGCTGCCGCCCCGTGCCCTGCAGGCGGCACAGGTACGTGCCGTGGGGCTGGGGTCACCATGGGGCTGGGGTCACCCTGGGGCCGGGGTCGCCGTGGGGCCAGGGTCGCCGTGGGGCTGAGCGGTGCCGCCCACAGGCGCAGGGCCAGGCCCCCGACATGTTCTTCTGCATGCGGCTGTTGGAGGAAACCGGGATCTGCGTGGTGCCCGGCTCCGGGTTCGGGCAGAAGGAGGGCACCTTCCACTTCAGGTGTGGGGACAGGGACAGGCATGGGGGACAGGGATGGGATGGGGACCAGGGTTGGGATGGCAGAGAACAGGGTCATGAGTGGGGATAGGGTTAGGGACAGGGACAGGGGTGTGTGGGGACGGGGACAGGGCCATGAATGGGGCCAGGGATGGGGTGGATGGGGAGAGGGGTGGGATGGTCAAGGTCAGGGTCACTACTGGGGACATGATAAGGGTTGGGGACAGGGACAGGGCAGATGGGGCGTGGTCATGGCTGGAGTATGGTAGAGGACGGGGGCATGGTTTGGGATGGGGCAGGGTTGGGATGGATGGGGATAGAAGATCAAGGCTGGGAAGAGGGACAGGGTCAGGGACAGGGACAGGGACAGGGACAGGGACAGGGACAAGATGGATGGGTCCAGGCCAGGCTCAGGACTCTGCCCCTCCCCAGGACCCCCACACCTCCCCCAGGTCCCCACCCCCATTCCCATCCCCACTCCTGTCCCTAGTGGGGCTGGAGCCCCCCAAAAGCCCCAGCACCAGCTGGGGGCTGTGGGGATCCCGGGGCTGGGGGGTGGGGGGCACAATGTGGGGGGTGCTGGGGGGGTCCCAACGCCCAACCTGGTGTCCCCCCCCCCCCCCCAGGATGACCATCCTGCCGCCCGCAGACAAGCTGCAGGTCCTGCTGCAGAAGCTCAGCGCCTTCTACACCAAGTTCGTCAAGGAGTTCTCCTAACGAGCTCCCCCCCCGCCCTCCCCCCCAAATCCCGTCCAACCCCCTGCAGGGCCCTGCATGGGCGCCCCCAGGCTTGGCGGGGGGGGCTCACGGGGGGCCGGGGGGTGGATATTGTATATCTCATGATAAACGGTCAGCAACAGCTGTGCCGCCGCGTCCGTGGCTGTGGGGGGGCACCCATGGGTGTCCCCTCCTGATGGTGATGGGGGGGGCCCCACCGGGGTGACCATGGGGTGTCCCAGGTCCCCATCATGTCCCCATGGTGCTCCATGTCCATGAGGTGCCCCAAGTCTCCATCACGTTCCCAGGGTGTCCCATGTCCCCATGGTGTCCCATGTCCATGGGGTGTCCCATGTCCTCATGGTGTTCCATGTCCCCGTGGTGTCCCTCGTCTATGCGGTGCCCCATATCTGTATGGTGCCCCACGTCCCCATGGTGTCCACGTCCCCATGGTGTCCCACGTCCATGACATGCCCCATGTCCTCATGGTGTTCCATGTCCCCATGGTGTCCCTTGTCTACGGGGTGCCCCATATACATATGGTGCCCCATGTCCCCATGGTGCCCCATCTCCCCAGGGTGTCACACATCCCCATCACATCCCCATGGTGTCCCACGACCCATCACATCCCATGTCCCCATTACATACCACATTCCCATGGTGCCTCATGTCCCCATGGTGTCGTGTGTCCCCATCACGTCCCACGTCAAAGTGACACGCTTAGTGGATGAGGGAAAGGCTGTGGATGTGGTCTACCTTGACTTCAGTAAGGCTTTTGACACCATTTCGCACAACATTCTCCTCACGAAACTGGCTGCTCGTGGCTTGGACTGGCGTACGCTTCGTTGGGTTAAAAACTGGCTGGATAGCCGGGCCCAGAGAGTTGTGGTGAATGGAGTCAAATCCAGTTGGAGACTGGTCGCTAGTGGAGTCCCCCAGGGCTCAGTACTGGGGCCAGTCCTCTTCAATATCCTTATCGATGATCTGGACGAGGGGATCGAGTGCACCCTCAGTAAGTTTGCAGATGACACCAAGTTAGGTGCGTGTGTCAATCTGCTCGAGGGCAGGAAGGCTCTGCAGGAGGATCTGGATAGGCTGGACCGATGGGCTGAGGTCAACTGTATGAAGTTCAACAAGGCCAAGTGCCGGGTCCTGCACCTGGGGCGCAACAACCCCAAGCAGAGCTACAGGCTGGGAGATGAGTGGTTGGAAAGCTGCCTGGCCGAGAAGGACCTGGGAGTACTGGTTGATAGTCGGCTGAATATGAGCCAGCAGTGTGCTCAGGTGGCCAAGAAGGCCAACAACATCCTGGGCTTGTATAAGAAGCAGTGTGGCCAGCAGGTCTAGGGAAGTGATTGTCCCCCTGTACTCGGCTCTGGTGAGGCCGCACCTTGAGTCCTGTGTTCAGTTTTGGGCCCCTCGCTACAGGAAGGACATGGAGGTGCTCGAGCGAGTCCAGAGAAGGGCGACGAGGCTGGTGAGGGGTCTGGAGAACAAGTCTTACGAGGAGCGGCTGAGGGAGCTGGGCTTGTTCAGCCTGGAGAAGAGGAGGCTCAGGGGCGACCTTATCGCTCTCTACAGTTACCTTAAAGGAAGCTGCAGCGAGGTAGAGGTTGGTCTGTTCTCCCACGTGCCTGGTGACAGGACAAGGGGGAATGGGCTAAAGTTGCGCCAGGGGAGGTTTAGGTTGGATATTAGGAAGAACTTCTTTACTGAAAGGGCTGTTAGGCATTGGGATGGGCTGCCCAGGGAAGTGGCTGAGTCGCCATCCCTGGAGGTCTTTAAGAGACGTTTAGATGTTGAACTTAGTGATATGGTTTAGTGGAGGGCTTGTTAGTGTTAGGTCAGAGGTTGGACTCGGTGATCTTGGAGGTCTCTTCCAACCTAGACGATTCTGTGATTCTGTGATCACGTCCCACATCCCCATGGTGTCCAACATCCCCATCACATCCCATGTCCCCATCACCTCCCATGTCCTCATGGTGCCCTATGTCCTCGTGGTGTCCCCATCACGTCCCACATTCCCATGGTACCGAACATCCCCATGACATCCCACATCCTCATCACATCACACATCCCCGTTATGTCCCATGGTGCCCCATGTCCTCATGGTGTCCTGTGTCCCCCTCACATCCCACATCCCCATTACATCCCACACCCCGTCATGTCCTATGTCCCCAAGGTGCCCCATGTCCGTGGGGTGTCCCACGTCCCCATCACATCCCACATCCCCCTGCTATCCCATGTCCCCATCACATCCCACATTCCCATGGTGCCCCATGTCCCCCGCTGTGGGGCAGGGCCTGGCTGTGGGCTCCCCACCTGATGTCACCAGCTGGCCTTGTGAAGGCCTTGTCCCCACCATGGGGCAGGAGCTGGCTCGCCAGAGCCACCCCACGTCCCCACGCCACAGCAGGGGGATGTCATCATGGGGTGGGTCCCCGAGCACCCTGGGGACCTGGGGGACCTTGGGTGGCCATGGGGACCCTTTACCTGCCCTGTTGACACCCCATTACCTGCCCCATTGACACCCTTATTAACAGCCCCATTAACACCCCCATTACCTGCCTTATTAATACCCCATTTACCCATCCCATTAATACTCCTGTTTCCTGGCCCATTAACATGCCCATTACCTGCCCTGTTACCCATGCTATCACCCACCCTGTTGCTTGCCCCGTATGTTATCCCATTACCTGCCCCATTACCTTCCCGTTACCCAATCCCATTATGCACTCCATTACCCACCCCATTACCTTCCTAATTACCTACCCTACTACCTTCCCCATTACCCACCCCATTACCCTTCCCAGTACCCGCCCCGAGCTCACCACACCACCAGGCCAACCTGATCTGGTGGGTGGCAACCCTGCCTATGGCAGGGTGTTGGGGTTAGAGGATCCTAAAGGTCCCTTCAAAGGAGAGCCATTCTGTCATCCCCATCCCCACCTCCATCCCATCCCGTCCCCATCCCCATCTCACCCCAGTGCACTTTGGGTGCTGCAGTCACACTCAGGCATTTATTAGGGTCCCCAGCACCACGCTGGGTGAGGACATCCCTGTCTGGGATGGGGACACCCACGGGTGACACCCAGTGTTCACCACCACGCACCGAGGGCAGCAGAGGTCCCACGGGGTGCCCATGGGGCACGGTGTAGGGCCCGGCCATCCCAGTGGACACAGGGCACACAGCCCCACCGGCCCCACTGCAGGAGGAGGAACCCCGGGCACCAGGTGGAGAAGATGGGGACAGCGCGGGGACCCCTGGGGCCGGCCCAGGAAGGGGGCAGCAGCCATGCCCCCCCCGGGGGCCACTCAGGGCTCCAGGAAGGTGCCATAGACCTCGACCTCACAGAGTGCCAGCTGCTCCTCGCGCCCGGGGATGAGGATGGAGACGTAGCGGCCCCACAGCCCCCGGCAGCACACGGTGCTGAGCGAGCCGGGGCCGGTGTCGGCGATGATACCGCAGCTGCCGGAGGGACAGGAGGAGAGGCGGTGCTGAGCGGGGATGGCGGTGCTGAGCGGCCCCGGTGGCATCGCCCACCTGACTCACATGGGGTTGTCCCTGCCGCGCTCGGCCGGCGCGTCCCCAACGTGGACCTGGGCGCCGCGCAGGCGCTGCCAGCAGCAGTCCTGCCGGTTCTTCACCAGCACCGCCACCACCGCGTGCCGCCCACCCAGGTCCACGGCCCACCAGGGCTCGTGCTCGCGCCGCGTGTGGCTGCAGGAGCCGTGCCGCCAGTTGCTGTCCCGGTTGCCGTCCACTGCGTTGGCCGCCGCACCGGCCCCACTGGAGGTGGACAACTGCATCGCCCGCTGCTCCCGCGCCACGTTGGGTGCTGCCAACACCACGGGGAGGGTGGGCACGGGATGGGCATGAGGTCAGGGCTGTGGGTGGGGGTCTCTGTGTGTTATTTTGGGGGGGTCCCTCACCTCCAGGCAGAGGGGCGCAGCCCTGCAACAGCACCTCCACCTCGCACAGCACCAGCGCATCCTCGCGCTCGGGGATGAGGATGGAGACGTAGCGGCCCCGCAGCCCCCGGCAGCACACGGTGCTGAGCGAGCCGGGGCCGGCGTCGGTGATGACGCCGCAGCTGCCGGGGGGGACAAGAAGGTGAGCCGTGGTACCCACAACAGACAGGGGGGCTCTGGGGAAGGGCACGGGGGGCTCACACGGCGTTGCGCCGGCCGCCGTCCAGCAGCGAGTCGCCCACGTGGACCTCGGCACCCTTGAGGTGCTCCCAGCAGCAGTCGTGCCGGTTTTGCACCACCACGGCCTCGACGGCGCGGCGCCCGCCCAGGTCCACCCGCCACCAGGGCTCGGGCTCCTCCAGCGTGTGGGCGCAGGAGCCCTGCTCCCAATTCCCATCCCGGTTGCCATCCACCGCGTTGGCGGCGCCGCTGGTGGCATCCAACATGGAAGACTGGGTGGCCGGACGGCCCAGCGCCGCGTTGGGGGCTGTGGGTGCGAGGGGAGGTGGTGACACCCCCGTCGCTGTGCCGGACGGACAGAGGGAGGCCTTGGGGACCCTGTCGCTCACCGCCAGGCGTCGCGGCGCAGCCCTGCTCCACCACCTCCACCTCACACAGGCTCAGCTGCTCGTGGCGCCGAGGCACGGTGACAGTGACGTAGCGTCCCGGCATCCCGCGGCAGCACACGGTGCTGGTGGAGCCGGGGCCGGTGTCCGTGATGGCACCACAGCTGCGGGACAGGGAGGCGGTGAGGGCGGTGAGGGAACGGTGGCGCAGCGCGGGCTGGGCACGGCAGCACTCACACCGGGTTGTCGGTGCCGTGACCGGCGAGGGAGTCCCCAACGTGGACACGGGCGCCCTTCAGGCGGTGCCAGCAGCAGTCCAGGCGGTTCTTCACCACCACGGCTGCCACGGCGCGGCTCTGGCCCAGGTCCACCGTCCACCACGGCTCCCGCTCCCTCTTGGTCTGGGTGCAGGAGCCGTGCCGCCAGCGGCCGTCCCGGTTCCCGTCCACGGCGTTGATGGCGCTGCCAGCCGGCCTGGCTGTGGAGGACTGCATCGCCGGGCGCCACAGCGCCAGGTTTTGGGCTGGGGACACCACGGGACAGTGGCGCCAGCTCCGGGCTCTCACCACCGGCATGGAGCCGGTGCCTGGAACCCCTCCTTGCCCTGCATCCCCCTCCTGCCATACGGCCATGTACTGCAGCGTGGCACAGCACACACGGCACACACACCACGCCAGCGGGCACACGCAACATCCCTGTCCCTCACCCCCGTGGCCCCCCGCTCCTCCCCTATATTTGCCAGCACCGAACCAAGGCCACAGCACCGTGGTGGCACCGGAGGCGGCCTCCCCCTTACCGCCGGGCGGAGGGAGGCAGCTCTGCGCTGTCACCTCCACTTCGCACAGGACGAGGAAGTCGATGCGGCCGGGAATGACGATGGAGACGTAGCGGCCCGGCAGCCCGTTGCAGCAGATGGTGCTGGTGGAGCCGGGGCCGGTGTCCAGGACGGCCCCGCAGCTGCCGGGGGAGGAGCGGGAGGTTGCTGAGGGGCCACGGCACTGCTGCGGGTACAGGCGGGACCCCGCCGGGGACCCCACTCACATGGGGTTGTTCCTGCCGTGGTCGGCCGGTGAGTCCCCGACGTGGACCTGGGCGCCCACGAGGCTGTCCCAGCAGCAGTCCCGCCGGTTGGTGAGGGTGACAGCGAGGACGGCGTGCCGCCGGCCCAGGTCCACGCTCCACCAGGGCTCCAGCTCCTTCTCGGTGTGGGCGCAGGAGCCGCGCTCCCACTCGCTGTCGCGGTTCCCGTCCACGGCGTTGGCGGCCAGGCTGATGGCGTTCAGTGTGGACGACTGGGTGACGGCGCGGCCCCGCGCCACGTTGGGGGCTGCAACGGCCACGGGAGCGCGGATGACGGCTGCCGGCACCGGGACCCTCCCCGTGCCGTCCTCCCAGCCCCAGGGGCCGCCCCTCACCTCCGGGCAACGCGGTGCATCCCTGCAGCAGCACTTCCACCTCGCACAGCACCAGCGCGTCCTTGCGCCCGGGGATGAGGATGGAGACGTAGCGGCCCTGCAGCCCCCGGCAGCACACGGTGCTGAGCGAGCCGGGGCCGGTGTCGGCGATGACGCCGCAGCTGCCGGGGGGACAGGAGGAGAGGCGGTGCTGAGCGGGGATGGCGGTGCTGAGCGGCCCCGGTGGCATCGCCTGCCCGACTCACATGGGGTTGTCCCGGCCGCGCTCAGCCGGCGCGTCCCCAACGTGGACCTGGGCGCCACGCAGGCGCTGCCAGCAGCAGTCCTGCCGGTTCTTCACCAGCACCGCCACCACCGCGTGCCGCCCGCCCAGGTCCACGGCCCACCAGGGCTCGTGCTCGCGCCGCGTGTGGCTGCAGGAGCCGTGCCGCCAGTCGCCGTCCCGGTTGCCGTCCACGGCGTTGGCGGGGATGCTGTGGTTGGGGAAGATGGACGACTGGGTGGCCGGGCGCCCCAGCGCCGCGTTGGGAGCTGCGGGGGGGAAAACAGGGGCTCGGCCGTCACCGGGGGCATCGCAACCGGGGTTCGTCGTGCCGGCACCGCGGCACGGTGGCAATCCCGTCGATGTCCCGGGGCGGAGGAGGGCACTCACCGTCCGGCAGCGGGAGGCAGCCCTGCGCGGCCGCATCCTGCGCCAGGACCCCGCCAAGCAGCAGCAGCAGCATTCCCCAGGGCAGGGCCATGGCGCGGGCGCGCTGCGGAGGAAGGGGACGCGGCGCTGCGGTTAGGGGATAACCGCGGGTTTGGGGTTGGGGTGGGGGGTGTCACCACGCCCCGGCGAACCCGTTCGGGGTCCCCGTGCCCCGGTGCAGCAGTGACAGCTCCGGGTGGCCCCGATTTTGTCCCGCAGGTGCCTCGCTTACCCCGAGAGGTGCAGAAGGAAGAGGGAGAGGCCCCGCTGCGCCTGCTCCGCGACCGCGGGCAGGGTCCCGTCCTCGCTGCGAGCCAAGGGGGAGCAGTGGCTGTAGTCCCAGCAGGACGGCAGCGAGATTGCGCCGTGAGCCCGGGACTCCCCGCGTGCGCTGCAGGACGTGGAGGGACCGAGGCTGCGTCCCGCTGGGAGCAGCACCTGGAGCGCTGCTCAACGTTTAAGAGGCTTTTTGCCCACGCGGCGATGCTCGCGGGGAGGAACGGGGCTGGAGGGGGGGAAACGGGGCAGGGCGCCCCGCTGCAGGAGCGCCGTCGCCGCTGGGGCGTCGCGGGCCCGTCGCGTCCCGGCGCGCAGCGAGGCGTCCCCGCGGCTGCACGGCGCGTGATCAGAGGCGCACGGGGTAATTGCGGTGCATGCAGCGGGACGGGGCGGCAGCGGAGGAGAACGGCGCCGCAGCCTCGCTTGGGGGAAGGAGCCCAGGAGGCTCCCCCTGGCCCCCAGGCAGCACTGTGGGGCCGGGCGGGTGCTGGAGCCCTGCCACTGGGACCAGGGGCTGGGGGCTCCCCAAAACTCCCTGGGGTGGGGCTGGAAAAGCAGGAGCCAGGTGAGGGGCTTTATTTTTAAATTTTCTTGATTTATTAATTCCAAGATAAAATCCAGCCGCGGCCCCGGGGGCGATGGGCAGGGCAGCGTGCAGCCCCCGGCATCCGTCCCACGCCCCCCCCAAGGGAGGCCGGAGCCGCTTAAACGCGGGGTAACGGGGCCGAGGGGGACAAACGACGGCGCAGTGAGCCCCGCACACCGCCGCAGGGCTCTTCCGCGCCTCCCCCAGGGCCCAGGGGTCCCTTGGGGACCACGGTGACGTCCCGGCGGCCTCAGCGCAGCGCCAGGATCTCCTCGGTGGCCACGCGCATGATGCGGTGGAAGTCGAAGCGGAGGTGCTTCCTCCAGAAGCGGCGGTCGCGCCCGTAGACCTGGGCCGGGTAGCAGGGGCTGCCTGCGAGGCGAGGGGCCACACGTCAGCCCCCAGGGCCCCGAAAAACGGGACCCCGGGGTGCCTCCGCCACCCTCCCTCGGGGCTCAGCCGCCAGGGGACGGAGCCAGAGCTCGGAGCGCCGCCCCGCGGCCCCTTACCGATGCCGTGGAAGATCCTGGCGACGGCTCTGCCCGAGAACTTCTCGTCCTGGCGGATGGCGAGGAAGTGGCGGACGTCGGCGCGCACCTGGTCCTCCCCGTCCTGCAGGTGGGGGGAGGAGAGGGGCACAGCGCCTGGCCTCCACGTCCTCCCTGCATCGAGGCCGGCCGGGAGGAGGCCCCGCTGTCACCGCCGCGAAGGCGGCGCGATGTAGAAATTGCTCACTTGTGCTCCACGGCGATCCTCTTCCTCATCTTCCTCCTCCTCCTCCTCCTCGCAGCCGCGCGGGGCCGGCTCCCCGGGGGCCTCCTTCTCGAAGTAGTCCCGGAGCAGAGCCCTGAGGCGGGAGCTCCTCTCCTCCTCCGCCTGCTCGGGGTGCGGCTCGCAGCTCTGGAAGGCCACGCTGCGCCCCCAAAGCGCCGTCAGCCCTCGCCGCGGTGCCGGGACGGGCCCGAACCCGGGGCCTGGGGGCACGGTGAGGGGTCTGGGGGCACCGTCCCCACCTCTTGAAGGCCCTGAAGCAGGCGCGCAGCTGGCCCAGCGCCGCCCTCTCCCGCGCCACCACCCTGCGGTGCAGGAAGTCGCAGACGGAGTCCAGCTCCTGCTCGGAGAGGTCGCCGTAGGCGCGCAGGTGGAAGGAGAGCTCCGCGAACTCCACCAGGACGCCGCTCCCCGCCCCGGCGCGGCCGCCTGTGGGCACCGACGGGCCGCTGAGCGCGCGGCGTGGGGGGGGGGGGGCGCTGCGACACCCCCCCCCCCAACTCCCTCGCCCGCCCGCGGTACCTCGGCGCAGTTGCGTGTCCCACTGGAGCTGGCGCAGGGCGCGCTTCACCAGCGGCACCTCCCAGCCCATGGAGTCGCTCAGCGAGACCACGTCGAACTCCACCGAGCTGTCGCGGGCGTGCGGCCGCCCCGCCAGGCGCTCGCGGGCCAGGAAGACGGCGATGGGCGGGCAGCTGCGGGCGGGAGAGAGGTGAAAGAGGCGGGGGGGGGGGGCTCAGCACCGGAAAACCAGGACCACCGCGGGATGTTTTCCCTTCCAGCCGCCCCATTTTGTCCTTGGCTTCACCCCGAGGGCCCCGCTGACCTCCGCGCCGCAGCCCGGAGCTGCTGGGGGCCGCCGTAGCACTGCACGCGGCAGGAGGAGTAGGTGGGGGGCAGCAGCTCCAGCCAGCGCCGCGGGTGCAGCTCCAGGTAGCACAGCAGGGTCTCGATGCCTGCGGGGGAGGGCAGAGGAGGGGCAGCGCCGTGGTGGTGGTGGTGGTGGTGGGGTTTTGCCGGGCGCGGCGGCGCGAGGCCCCCCCCCCGCTCACCTTCCTCGCGCACGTCCAGCTCCTCCACGGTTCGCTGGACGGGCACGGCGCGCTCGTGCATGTAGCACGCCCGCCGGGGCTGCTCGCTGCCCCGCGCCGCGCCGCCCTCCGGCTCCTCCGCCAGCTCGGCCACGGCGGCGTCATCGGCCTCCGCGTCCTGCGGGGCCGGCGGCAGCTCAGCGCGCGGGGACGGAGCGGGGAACCAGCACCACCCTGCCTGCCCCTCGGGGGCATCCCCAACAGCCCCGCCCGTTCCTCACCCAGCTCCGGCGAGGCTTCCCCGAGCCGTTTGGGCTGGCTGAGGGACCAAAATGCCGGGTGCTTCCCCCCCCCGCCAGCCAAGGGAGCCGAGGCGAATTGGGGGTGTGGGGGCCCCAACGGGGCGCAGCCGGGTGCCCCCTCCGGCCCCCTTCCTCACCCCGCCGAGGGCCTGGCGCTTCTGGTGCAGCTCCCGGCACTTGCAGCGAGAGAAAACCTTCTGCACGAGCTTCTTGACGGTGAAGAAGTCGACGGTGTCGCCGTAGATGTGCCGCCTCAGCTCGTGGAGGTCCTCGCCCTGCCGAGGGGAGGGGACGGCCGCGGTGAGCCCGCGGGCAGCACCCGTGGGGGACACCGGGGCTCGGCCACCCCCTCGTGGGTCCCTTCAATCCCTTTCTAGGGCTCCCCGCGTCATTTAGGGCTGAGCAGGGGGGGAACCCCAAAGGGCTTCAGGGCTCCGCGAAGGGCTCTGAAATTTTGGGGGAAGACCCCGAGCTTTTAGGGCCTCACCTCCGGGTCCAGGAAGAGGTGGCAGCGCGCCGGCTCGCCGTCCCGCCCGGCCCGCCCGATCTCCTGCACGTAGCTCTCGAAGTTCTTGGGCATGTTGTAGTGCACCACGCCGCGCACGTCCGCCTTGTCCAGCCCCATGCCGAAGGCCACCGTGGCCACCACCACGCGCAGCTGGCCGGACATGAAGCTGCGCTGCACGCGCCGGCGCTCGGCGGCCGACAGGCCGGCGTGGTAGGCGTCCGCGATCCACTTGAGCGGGCGCCGGGTGCTCTTCGCTGCAAAAGCAAAAAAGGAGGGGAGAAAGGATCGCGTGGCTTTAATTACCTTAACGAAGGAAAGCCCCGGGGATTTGGGGGCTGCAGAGCGCCCCACGCCACGGCCTAGCACGGAAACGACCTCGGGGGGGGGCTGGGCCCGCTCCCTACCTCGCTCTTTCTTCCTCCCCGCGTCGCCGTCGTCCTGGGGGGCCGCCGGGGGCTCGGCCGGCAGCACCCCTTGCAGGCAGGTGCGGATGAGCGCGGCGACGCGAGCCGTCTCCTCCCGCCGCGTGCAGTAGACGATGATGGAGTCGAGGTGGCCGAAGCGCTCCCCGCGCAGCAGGGAGATGAGGGCCTGCGGGCAGAGGGGGGGGGGTCCTGAGCACGGGCAGGGGGTGCCGAGCGCCCGCGGGACACCCGGCAGCTGCTCGGGGATCGGGCTGCGAGCACCGGGCGACCGCCACGGGCACGTCTCGGGGCGGGGATTTGAGGGCTTCCACCCCTTGGGATGTTGCCCACCCCGCCCTCGCCCCTACCTGGTCCCGGTCCCTGTCCATGGAGACGGAGAGGCGCAGGTTCGGGGGCACGGCGGCGCAGCGCCCCGCGATCCCTTCCTCCCCCTCCTCCTCGGCGACGCCGAGGTGCGCGGCCACGTCGCGTGCCGTGGCCGGGGTGGCGGTGGCCGTCAGCCCCAGGAAGCAGCGCACGCCCAGGCGGTCGCGGAGCACCTGCGGGGGATGGGGGGGGGGGAGGTGAGGAAGAGGAGGAGGTGAGGAAGGGAAGCTGCCTCTCTCCTTGCCTGGCTGCAGGGCCCCGCGCACCTTGCAGAGCCGCAGGTAGCTGGGGCGGAAGTTGTGGGACCACTGGGAGACGCAGTGAGCTTCGTCGATGCAGGCGAAGGCGACGGGGGGCAGCTCGGCGGCGGGGGGCAGGCAGCAGGAGCCCGAGCCCCCGCCGCCCACCAGCGCCTCGGGGGACAGCAGCAGCGCGTGCACCGCGCCCTTCCTCACCTGCGCGGCGGGGACAGCGGGGCGTGGGGTGCTCCGTCCTCCGCTCACCCCCCCCACCCCGTCGCGCTCCGTGTCCCCGCCCCTCACCTGCTCCACCGCCGCCTCCCGCTGCGCCCTGCTCATGTTGGAGTGGACGCAGACCGCCCGCAGCCCCCGCGGCAGCCCCGACACCTGCGGGCGAGGCGAGGCGCCGTCACACGCACCGCGGGGCGACGCCGGGGACGCCGCGAGGCCGGGGAGGGGGAGGAAGGCGGCCGGCAGGTACCTGGTCATCCATCAGCGCCACCAGCGGCGAGACGACCAAGGCGACGCACGGCGAGCGCTTGCGGTAGAGGTAGGCGGGGAGCTGGTAGCACAGCGACTTGCCCAGCCCCGTGGGCAGCACGACCAGCGTGGAGAGGCCTGGGGGAAGAGGGGGGCTGGGGGCGACGCCGCGGCCCCACGGTGCGTGGGGGGAGCCGGGGGGGGGGGGGGGGGAGGACGAGGGAGGTGGAGGAGGGGGCAGCAGACCCACCCGAGAGGATCCTCATCACGGCCGCCTCCTGGCCGGGGCGGAAGGAGCTGAACCCCAGCTCCTCGAGCGCCTCCAGCACCTCCGCGGGGGTCTCTGCGCGGGGGAAACGCGGTGGGACGGAGCCCGCAGCGGGGTTTTACGCCCCCCACCTGCCCACCCCAGGGGAGGGTGCGGGGGATGTGGGTCGGGCTCCGCTCCCGGACGAGAGGAAACGGCGGCCTCACCTCGCACCTTCCCGCCCGGCCCCAGGCTGTAGAGGGGCTCCACGGGCGCGGGGGGCTCGGGGGGCTCGTAGGGCGCCCGCTGCACCTCCAGGTGGGCCGTCACCTCCCCCGCAGCGCCCTCGGGGCCGCCGCTCTCTGCCGGGGACGAAGCGAGGGGGCCCGGTGAGCCCCGCGTGTGTATTTGGGGCACGTCAGCGCCGCGAGCAAAGCCCCCCGCGGCGGCCTCACCGGAGAGCTCCGGGCAGACGCTGTTGGTCCTGCGGGCAACTTCTGCCAGCGTGGGCAAGGGATCTTCCTCCTCCTCCTCCTCCTCTTCCTCCTCCCGGGCACGGCCGGCCTCCTCCGGCGGCGGGGGGGCAGCGGTCGCTGCGGGCAGAGCGCGAAATCCTTTTCCCCTCGGGCTCCACGCACGGCAGCCACCTCGCCCCCCCCCCCCCCGCGGGACGTTCCCCCGGAGGTCCCCACCGCGGGGTTGTGCCGGATAAACCGCGGCGCGGCGCGGCACGACCCTCACCTGCGCCCCGGCACTCCGCCGCCCAGTGCCCCGTGGCGCCGCAGCAGAAGCAGACGCCCGAGCTCCCGCCGAGGGCCGACCCGCCGCCGAACTGCGCCGCCTTCTTCTGCCACTTCTGCTTCCACACCTGCAACGACGGCGGCGTCAGCGCCGCGGGGCCCCGCCGTCCTGCGGGGTGACCCCAACGGGCCTGCCCCCACGCGGGAAGCAAAGGGGTGAGGGGTAAAACAACAAGGAAAAAGCGTTTCTGGGGCCGGCAGAGCACTAACTCCGCGTTACTTGACCCGTTTTTCAGCCGCCGGCGCGTTACCTGCTCGCGGAGGCGGTTCCCCCGCAGCACGTGGCCTCGCAC
Organism: Cygnus atratus; assembly: GCF_013377495.2. Lineage (NCBI taxonomy): Eukaryota > Metazoa > Chordata > Aves > Anseriformes > Anatidae > Cygnus > Cygnus atratus. The sequence continues at coordinate 159,858,337 of NC_066363.1, read as the reverse complement.
GTGGGAGCGGTTCTTGAGGTTGAGGCGCACGAAGTTGCCGGGGGGCCGCCGCGGAGCCCTGCGGGACGAAGCCGGGCTGGGGTCGGGAAGGGCGCCGAAACGCAGCCGGCCCCGACCCCGGGGAGAGGGGGACGGGGAGGAGACGAAAAGCGGAGGGTGGGGAGCACGGCGCAGGGGAAAACACGGCCCCATAAGCACCTCCTCATAAATCCGGCCCCAAAAACGTAGCAGCACTCGGGGGGAAAGGGTTAAAAGGATCGGATGGAGCGCTTGCTGCTGCAGGAGAGGTCCCTGGGGATCCGCAGCCTCCTGCCGCGGGCTGCCCCCTGCCCCCAGGGCTGCTCAGAGCCGTGCTGTGGGTTTTAAGGGGCGCAGGGAGGTGACCCCGCAAGTCCTTCGCCCCAGAAACACTCCAGCCGGTAGGCACACGAGCACCTCAGGCTGAGAAAACCCACACAGAATTCATTTTTTCCACAAGGAAAAAAAAAAAAACAACAAAACACAACTGATTTAAATCAAGGAGAGATGAAGGCGGGCGCGGCTCGTTACCAGCGCGGCGAGAGGAAAACCTCTCGGCTTCTTTTCCCCGCGCGCTCAGGCGTGAGGCGACACCGCCCCGGCCCCGGGCACGTCTCCAGGGACCGCGCGCGCCCCGTCGGAGCGAGTCGCCCCAAAACGCGCCGAGGGAAGCGGACTCAGCACCCTCCAGCACCCACCTGGCAGGAGCGGCTCTGCAGGGGGGTCTCAGCTTCTCCTCCTCGATGTCTCCCAGGAGGTTTTCGGGGGCCGGCGGCGCTGCCGCCGGCGCTTTTTCCCTCGGCTGCTTTCGCGCTGGCTGCTCGCTGCCTCCTGCCCCGCTGTCCCTGCGCCGCCTCTTCCCTCCGACCTTCTTTGCGCCCCCGGTGCCACCGGGGAGCTCCTCGGGTGCGCGGCCACCGTCGGCGCCCCGCGGCCCCGCTGCGCTGTCACCGCCGTGCCCGGCCGGCCGTTCGCCCCCCTCAGTCTCCGCCAGCTCGCCCCGAGCTCCTTCCGACACCTCAGGCTCCTGCGGCGGGGAGCGGATCCCCGCGGGGGCGACGTTTTCCCCTTCCACCCCCTGAGGCTCAGCACCCCGAGGCTCAGCACCCCAATCGGGCGGCTCCTCGGGGCCGGGCTCGCCCTGGCAGCGCCGCAGCCAGGCGGCGTCGAGGGAGCTCAGCCTCCTCGCCACCGTCTGCCGCAGCCGCTGGAACTTGTTGCCCTGCGGGCGAGGCCTCGGCCCCTCGGTCAGGACGAGCGGGGCCAGGGCGCGCACGGCGGCGGGGAGGAGGAGCTCGGGGGGCTCGCTGCCATCCGCGTCACCCGGCGGGGACGGCACCGGGGACGTGGCACCATGCTCCTGCTGCGGGACGGGTTTGGGACGGGGAGCCAGCGTCCTCCTGGGCACCGGCGGCCTCTCCTGGGGGAAGCAACGAGGGGTTTTCGGTTCTCTGACCCCGCAGGGCTTAAAAATCCTAGGAAATGGGCTCCGTGCCCCTCCAGAAGCGCCCACATCGGGGAGCAGCCCCCCACCCTGACCTTTATGGCAGCGCCCAGGTTGGCTTTTAGCTTCCTCCCGAAGTGCTGCGCCGACGCCGCCGGCACGGGCTGGTTGGTGGCGCTCGATTTGGGGGCCTTGGGCTGGCGGTTGAGGTGCGTGCCCCAGCAGCCGGAGTCCTGAAGGGAGAGAAGAAGCCACCAGGAGATGTTTTTTTGTCACAAAGAGGCGTGGGGACGGGGTATACAAGGGGGTGGTGGCGTCACCGTCCCAGGGGGTGCGCGAGGAGAGGTTGGACGCGGTGCTTGGGGACGTGGGTTGGGGGTGGCGTTGTTAATAGGGGGATGGTTGGGCCGGGTGAGCTTGGAGGGCTCTTCCGACCCTAATAATCGATGATTTTGGGACCGAGAGTGCTCCATTGGGGTGGTGAGGACGCAATGGGGACCCCCCCAAGGGGACAGGGCCCAGCCCCGTACCTGCTCCGTGGCCGGGCTCCCCTCAGCCGGCGGGCACGGGGCGAGCTCCCCGCGGTGCTTCAGCGCCCGGTACTCCCGGTACAGCCCTAAGGAGGCGGCGGGGGCTGCGTGAGGCGCCCTGCAGCCCCGAACCCCCCCCAATTGCCCCCCCAAACCTCCCCCAATTCCCCCAAAACCTCCCCCAATTTCCTCCCCCCCCCAAAACCCTCAATTCCCCTCAACCCCCCCCCAATTTCCCCCAACCCCCCCCAAACTTCCCCAAAGCCCCCCAACACCCCCAAAACCTCCCAGTTCCCTCCGACCCTCCCCCCAATTCCCCCCAAACCCCTCCAAATCCCTCCCAGACCCCCCCAATTCCCCTCAACCCACCCCCAATTTCCCCCCCAGACTCCCCAATTCCCCCAACCCCCCCCCAATTTCCTCAAACCCCCCCCCCAATTTCCCTCCAGACCCCCCAGCCAGGCTCGGGCCCCCCCTCCCCACAATTAGCAGCCGCTAATTAACCCCGCCCCGCCCCCACTCACGCCTCACGTCCTCCGGCGCCGCCTCCACGTCGCCCTGCAGGGGGAAGCGCCGCGTCACGGGGCCGTTTTTGGGGCTAAAAAGCCGCAGTTTGGGGGCTCGAGACCCCCTCACGGAGCCTTTCTTCCCCCCCCCCCCCCTTTCAGGCCGCACCGTGCCGGGCCTGCGGCCGTGCTGCTGCGCGAACGCCGCCTCCCAGCGCTTCAGCAGCGCCTTCACCGCCTGGAGCCGCTCCATGGGGGGGATCGGGGGGGTCCCGGCCCCTCAGGACCGGCCCCGGGCCCCCAACACCGGCCCCGTCCCCTCAGGACCGGCCCCGTCCCTTCAGCGCTTCCCGCCCAGCTCGAGCTTCCCGCTCTCGCCGCTCTCGCCCAATAGCAGCGCCGGAAAGGTGACGGGCAGCCACGCCAGCCAATGGACAGCCGCGCCTCCGCGGTTTCTCCTAGCAACGAGGCGTGGCCCCGCCCCTCCTTGAGGCCGCCTCATAGCTTGACGTCCCCTCTCGGTGCTCTCACCCAATAGAAACGCTGGGAAGATGACGGGCAGCAGAGCTAGCCAATAGGCTCGGTCACTCCGAGCAATGGGGCGTGATCTTGTCACTTTCCTTGTTGGTGATTGGTGCGCGGCCGGGCGGGGCGGGGCCTCAGCGCGCACGCGCGGAAGTGCGGCGGGGCGAGGGCAGAGGCGGGTGAGGAGGGCGCGGGGGGAGGGGGCGCGCTGGGGAGAGTCTGGGTTTGGGGGCGCCCCTTGGGGGGGTCATTTCTTTGGGGGGGGGGGCTGGTGTTTCGTTATGGAGTGCCCGGGGTCGGGGGTGCCCATTTGGGGGGGGTCTTTTTGGGGGAGGGGGTCTCGTTATGGGGCCATTTGTGGGGGTCTGGGTTTGGGGGTGCCCCTTTTGGGGGGGGTCTGGTCAGGGTTAGGGGGGGGCCTGGGTTAGGGGGGGCCCTTTTGGGGGTGTCTTGGTTGGGGGGTGTTCTTTTTTTGGGGGGGGGTCCCTTTGGGGGGGTCCATTTTTGGGGGGGGCTAGGTTGGGGGGGTCTCATTATGGGGGTCTGGGTTAGGGGGTGCCCCTTTGGGGGGGGCAGGGTTGGGGATCCTATGGGGACAAATGGGGGGGGGTGTTAGGGTTAGGGGGGTGCCATGGGGTGACCTTTGGGGGGGGTACCGGGTGCCATTGGTGCTGGTTTGGGGTGGGTAGAGGTTGGGGCTCCCACTGAGGGGGGGGGGGACCCACTATGGGGTCTGGGTCGGGGGGGTGCTGTGGGGGGGTACTGGGTGCCATTGGGTGCCTGTTCGGGACGGGTAGAGGTTGGGGGTCCCATTGGGGGGGGCCCTGCTATGTGGGTCCCACTGTGGGGGGGGTCCTGCTATAGGGTCTGGGCCAGGGGGCGCCATGGGGTGCCCCCCACCGGGGGTCTGGCTGAGGGGCGCTGCCTTTTGGGGGAGGGTCAGATTTGGGGTCCCACCTGCGGGCCCCCATTTGGGGGTTCCCCCCACGGGGCAGCACTGCGGCGACCCCACGCTGACCCCACCCCACAGGCACCTCTCTTCGGGGGGGGGGGGGAGGGGGGTGCCCCCCCAGCACCCCCACGAGCCTTGAACCCGTCGGGGGTCCCGCTGCCGCCCCCGACCCCGCAGCCATGCCCCCGGTCTCCTCCCTCGTCCACCTCTGCGCCCGCCGCCTGGCCGGCCACGCCGCCGGCGCCCGCCGCGCGCTGCCGCTGCTGCCGGCCGAGCTGTACCCGGCGCTGCTCGAGGCCAGCCTTGGCGGAGCAGCGGGCGCCGCTGCTGCGGGACCTGGTGCGCTCCTGGCCCTACCCCGTCCTGCGCCTCCCGCGCCGCCTGCGCCGCGCCCGCCGGCCGCCCGGCAAGCTGTGCGTGCAGGCCCTGCTCCTCGCCGTCACCGCCGGCCTCCGCCGCGACGCCAGGTGGGGTTGGGATCGGGGTTGGGATCGGGGTTGGGTTTGGGTTTGGGATCGGGATTGGGATCGAGGTTGGGGTTGGGTTTGGGTTTGGGATCGGGGTTGGGTTTGGGTTTGGGATCGGGATTGGGATCGGGATCAAGGTTGGGGTCGGGATCAGGGTCGGGATCAGGGTCAGGGTCGCGACTGGGATTGCGATCGGGACTGGGGTTGCTTCGTGCACGTGGTAGCCCCCCAAGGGGTCACCCGGGGTTTGCCGTCCCCGTATCCCACCCGGGACGCCGGTGTTTGGTGGGGGCTGGTGGCACTGTGGGATTTTTGGTCCCCGGTTCCCCTGCCCCGGTGGTGCTGGGGTTTCATTATGGGGTGCCTGGGTTCGGGGGTGCCCCTTTTGGGGGGTCTTTTTTTTGGGGGGGGGGGGGGAGGGGGCTCGGGGGGCTCATTATGGGGCTGGTTGTGGGGGTCTGGGTTTGGGGAGGGTCCATTTGGGGGGTGCCTGGGTTGGGGGATGCCCCTTTTTGGGGGAGAGTGTCCCTATTTTTTGGGGGGGTCCCTTTGGGGGGGGCTAGGTTGGGGGTCTCATTATGGGAGTCTGGGTTCGGGGGTGCCCTTTTTGGGGGGGGTCTTTGTTTTGGGGGGGGGGCTCAGGGGGCTCATTAGGGGGCTGGTTGTGGGGGTCTGAGTTTTGGGGGGGGCCTTTTGGGGGGGGTGTCTGGGTTGGGGGGGTGTCCCTTTTTTTTGGGGGGGGGGGGGGGTGGGGCTAGGTTCCGCCCCGAACCCTGCCCCGCTGCCTCGTCCCCGCAGCGCCAGGCCGTGCCTGCGGGTGCTGGACATGACGGGCCTGCAGGATGGTGCTGAGCAGGGCCCCGACAGCCTCAGCCTCTGGTCGGGGACGGTGCTGCTGGCCAAGGCCTGCCTGGAGGCGTCGCAGCGCCGCGATGACCAGCACGACGCCGAGCGGCTCGAGGGCTCGCCGGGCTCATCGCCGCCACCGCCCTCGGTGGAGGTGCGCGTCGACCTCTTCGTCAACAGCACCTCGGGACCCATCCTGCGCGCCGCCCTGCGCGCCGGCGGGGCGCTGCGCCTGCGCTGCCGCGACTTCCACGCCGAGGAGCTGTCCCTGGGCGCCACGCTGGCCTTGCTGGAGGCGCTGGAGCCGGCCGGGCTGCGCCGCGTCGACCTGCGCTTCAACAACCTGGGGCTGCCGGGCTTGGCCGAGGTGGTGCCGCGCCTCGAGCGCTTCCCCGACCTGGTGAGCTTGAGGCTGCCCTACAGCAACGTGGACGCGCGGCGGCCGGGGGCGGAGGACGGGCTGCGGCGCCTGGCGGAGGGGCTCGGCCGCCTGCAGCGCCTGCGGGAGCTGAACCTGGGCTCCTGCCGCCTCTCGGGGCGGCTGCGGCAGCTCCTGCGGTGAGTACACGCCCCGCAGGGTGAGTAGAATCGTAGGATCCTAGAATATCCCGAGTTGGGAGGGACCCATAAGGATCATCAAGTCCAACTCCTGGCACCGCACGGGTCTACCCAAAATTTTAGACCATGCGCACAGGTCTACCCAAAGTTTTAGACCAGGTCTAGCCAAATTTCGAGACCATGGCCAGTACCACCAGCCAGTACCGGCGGTTCCTGGCCCCGCGCGATGCCCGGCCCTCCGCTCGCCGCCTCCGGAGCCCTCACAGCCTCCGTGCTTCCCCCCGCAGCGCCTTGCAGTGCCCGCTGGAGAGCCTGGAGCTGCCCTTCTGCCACCTCCTCCCCGGGGACCTCGCTTACCTCGTCCAGAGCCCCCACGCGCCCGCACTGAAGAAGCTCGACCTGAGCGGCAACAACCTCTCCGAGGACCTCCTGCTGCCCTTCCTCCAGCTTTTGGCGACGGCCTCGGGCGCCCTGCGCCACCTGGACGCCATGGAGTGCCGCCTGGCGGACGCCCACCTCGATGCCCTGCTGCCAGCGCTCCGCCGCTGCGCCCGCCTGGGCTACCTGGGCGTTTTCGGCAACCCCCTGACCTGGCGGGGGGTGAAGGCGCTGGCGGCGGGCACGGCGCCGCTCGCCGCCCTGCGCCTCGTCGTCTACCCGCGCCCCGTGGATCTCTGCGGCGACGAGGACAACGGCGACGACGTCCCGGAGGACGAGGAGCGCTCGGAGGCGCTGCAGGAGGAGCTGCAGCAGATGCTGCGCGGCGCCGGCCGGGACGAGGCCGTGTGGACCACGAGCCTGAGCCGCCACGGCGCCCTCGACTACTTCGCGCTGTAGCGCGGGCGGGCGGCGGGAGCACGGGAGCGCTGTATAAATCGGTGTCTTTAATGGCTGTTGTCCGTCTGGTGATGGAGGCCGGGCTCCTGCAGCCTCCCCGTCCCCACCCGCGCCGTCCCCACGCTGTCACCGTGTCACCGGTTTCGGGCCGTGTCCCTGTGGGCTGTCGCAGCGCTCCTGCTGCCCCCGACCTCACATGCGTGGCCGGGAGGAGCGCCCGCTGCTCAAAGGGCTCTGCGGTGCCCCGAAACACCGCGACACCCCCGGGGATGGTGGGTGGCAGCGCAGGGCCACCGTGGGGCCACCAGGGGGGTGGTGGCCACCATGGGTGGTGATGGTCACCACTGGGGGGTGATGGCCATGATGGCGTGATGATGGCCACCACTGGAGAGTGACAGCCACCACTGGGCGGTGATGACCATGACGGCGTGGTGATGGCCACCGCCATGACGTGATGATGGCCACTAGGTAGTCCTGGTCACCTTTGAGTGGTGGAGGCCACCGTAGGTCGGTCACAACGTGGGCGCATTTGCGCATGTGGCAGTCACTGTTGGAGAGTGGTGGCCCCCTTGGGGTGCTGGTGGCCACCATGGGGTGGTGATGGCCACCATGAGGTGCTGGTGGCCACCTTGGTTTGCTGCTGGCCACCAGGCTCTGGCGCTAGAGCAGCCAGGTGTCGGCGTGCCGGGGGCAGTAGCAGGCGCGCCGCAGCATGGCCTCCAGCTCGTCGTAGGGCCGCTCGCGCCAGTGCGGCAGCAGCGCGCGGTTGTTGAGCAGGCGCAGGCCGGGCGCGCCGGCGCGCAGCAGCGCGTAGAGGCAGCGCCAGCGGCTCTGCAGCGCCAGCCTGGCGCGCCGCTGCAGGATCAGGCCCCGCGTCCTCTTCCTGACCCGCAGCGCCCGCAGCGCCGGCAGCTCCAGGCGGCTGAAGACCAGCCCGCGGCAGCGCCAGACGTCCAGCACCTCCAGCGAGCGCGACTCCAGCGCGTACGAGGTGCCCAGGTCCTGCACCGGCACCAGCAGGTGCAGCACCAGCGTCTTGAGGCGGGGCAGGGCGGCCGCCAGCTCGCGCAGCGCCTCGGGCCGCACGCCGCGGAAGCCCCAGAAGTAGCGCAGCTCCAGCGTCTGCAGGTGCTGGAAGCGGGCGAGGGCGGCCACCGAGCGCCGCGACCAGTCGAAGGGCAGCTTGGCGCGGGCCAGCCCCGGCGCTTTGCGGCTCAGCAGCTCCAGCAGCGCCTGGAAGTGGCTCAGCTGCTCCAGCTTGGCGGCGCCGGGCGGGCGGGGGCCGGGGGGCTGCAGGGGGCTGAGGGTCCAGTCGAGCTCCAGCTCGCGCAGCTCGCCGCAGCGCACGCTCTCCAGGAAGCCCCGCAGGAACTCGGCCCAGCCGGCCTCGCGGTCGCCCAGGTCGAAGCTGGCGCGCAGCAGGCGCGGGCTGGCGCGGCGGGCGGCCAGGTGGAAGGCGTAGCGCCGCACCCAGCCCTGCCAGCGCGCGAAGGCGGCGCCGGAGTCGTCCTCGGCCTCGGCCAGCGCCGCCGGGGCGCCGGTGAAGTCGGCCACGCGCCAGAGGCGGGGCGAGCGCATGAGGTGGCTCCAGGCGCCGCACACCAGCGCGGCCCCGCACTTCTCCTCCGGTGAGAGGAAGGAGAAAGACGTGGGAGCTGGCAGTCCTGCGGCAGGCGGCTGAAGGGGAAGGTGCCCGCGTCACTGCCGACACTGCCGTCACTGCTGTCACTGCTGTGACCTCTGTTGTTGCTGCCACCTCTGTTGCTGGTATAGCCTGGGTCACTGCCATCACCTCTGTTGCTGGTGCCCCTTCTGTCTCCGGTGTTGCTTCTGTCACTGGTGTCACCTCTATCACTGGTGTGACTGCTGCCTCCTCTGTCATTGCTGTTGCTTCTGTCACCGGTGCCAACTCTGTCACTGCTGCCACTTCTGTCACTGGTGTCACCTCTATCACTGGTGTGACTGCTGCCTCCTCTGTCACTGCTGTCACCTCTGTCACCGGTGCCAACTCCGTCGCTGGTGCCAACTCTCTTGCTGCTGTGACCTCCGTCGCTGCCCTCACCGCCGCCGCCTCTGTCACCGGTGTGACCTCTGTCACTGCTGCCACCTCTGTCACTGCTGCCACCTCCGTCCCCCGTGCCCTCTCCGTCACCGCTCTCGCGCCGCCGCCGTTTCCTCCTGCGGGCCATGGCGGCCTCCGGGGGCTGTCCCCGGGCCCTGGGGGGGGGCAGCGCCATCAGGGGGGTCCTGACCCGACCCCCGGCCCCCCCCCCCCAACCATGGGGACCCCCCCCGCCCCCCACCCCCCGGATCGGGCCCCCTCCCCCCAGTAGGTTCCCCCCTTTCCCTTCCCCCCTCCCCTCCCCCTCCCGGTTCGCCCCCCCCGCCCTGTGCCCCCCCCCCCCCGTCGGTACCGGCCGTCACCCTCCCCGCCGCCACTTCCGGCCCCGCCCCGTGACGTCACGGGCGGGGGAGCAGCGAGTTGGTGCTGGTGGGGGAGAGCGCCACCGGGGGGGGGGGGGCGGGGGGAGCGAGCGCCCCCTGGCGGCGGATGGGGGCTGGAGGAATTGGGGGGCACCCAGGGCATGGGGGGGGGGGGGGGGGGGCAGCCTGAATTTGGGGGGGGACACCCCAAATCTGCTGGGAAACCCCAAACGTGGGGGGAACCCCAAAACGGGGGGGGGGGGCACCCCAAACTGGGGGGGCATCCCCCAAACCTGGGGGGGGGACACACTCTAATCCTGCTACGGACACCCTAATTTGGGGGGGGACGCCCCAAACCTGGGGGGGTGACATCCCAAACCTGGAGGGGGGACACCCCAAATTGGGAGGGGACACCTAAAACCTAAATGGGACACCCAAAAACCTGGGTGGGGGGGGGGTGGGGAACACCCCAGTCCTGCTACGGACACCCCAATTTTGGGGGGGGGGGGGGGACACCCAAATTTGGGCGGGACACCCCAAACCTGTGACACCCCAAATATTTTGGGGGAAAACGCAAACCTCCAGGGGACACCCCCAAACCTGCAGGGGAGGACATCCCAAACCTGCCACCCCCCTCCCCCCCCACCAACCCATCCTCATTTGCCCCCCCCTCGGTCCCTTCCCCGCCACCACGGGGCTGGGGACACCGGGGACACCGCAGCCACCGGGGCCATGGGGTGTCCCGGTGCCGTGGGACTGGGGGGGGGGGGGGGGGGACACCACCGGGGTGCTGCCGTGTGTCACACGCGCTGTCCCCCTGTCCCCCCCCCAGCCCAGCACCGCACGTCCTTGTCCCCCGCACTGACGGTGTCCCCGGTGTCCCCGGTCATGGCTTGGGGACACCGGTGGCTGGGGACACGGGGACCCGGTGGCAGTGCCACCCCCCCCCCCCTCTGGGGACAGGACGGGGACACACGTGGAACCCCCTTGGGACAGGGGGAGGACACGGGGTGTGTGTGGGGGGGGCCACAGCTCCGTCCCGGTGCCCCAGCCCCAAGTGACGACACAGATGCAGCCTCAGCGCGGATTCAGCTCCTTGTTCACACACCGTGGGGGGGGACGCGGGGGACATCGGGGAGGGAGGGGGGGTGTCCCCATCACCCCCACCCCATGGGCTCAGGGGCGCTAGGGACACCGGGATCCCAATCGCCACCCGCCCCACGGACTTATCCCCATCACCCCCACCCCACAGACTCAAGGACGACGGGTACACCGGGATCCCAATCGCCCCCGCCCCACGTCCTTGGGGGCTTTGGGCACCCCGTGGCCACCCCGCTCACCCCCCGCCCACATCCCCGAGCCCTCGGGCATCCCCGCAACCCCCCCGCTCCCCGGGGCCCCGCGGCGGAGCAGCGGCAGCAGCTCGTGGCTGAGCTCGTAGCGCCGGCCCCGCCAGGTGAAGTGGGTGGGCGGCCGCCCGGCCCCCTCGCCGTACTCGAAGGCCTGGCTCCATTCGGCGGCCAGCGCCGAGCCCACCAGCCCCACGCCGCCGGCGCGGGCGGGCGCCGGGTGGTAGAGGCGCCCGTTGTCGGGCAGCAGGGCCAGGCGCGGCGGCTCGAAGGGCACGGCCAGGCGCCGGCCGCCGCCGCAGTAGGAGAGCAGCGGGGGCTCGGCGTCGGCGGCGTCGGCTTGCAGCAGGCGGGTGAAGACCACGGGCCGGTCCTCGCAGCGCACGAAGTTGCGCTCGCGGCCGCAGGGCGAGACGTAGGGGAAGGCGGCCTCGTAGCGCCCGCTGCGGTTGGGCCGCAGGCGCTCGAAGAAGAAGGTGAGGAAGCGCTCGTCTGCGGGCGGTCGTGAGCGTCAGAGCTCGCCGATTGCCCATTAACCAACGGCGTTACCGTCAGGGGGGCGTTCGTTAGCGGTTAACCGACGGCGTTAGCGTCAGGGTGCGTTAATTACCGATTAACCGATGCCGTTAGCGTCAGGGTGCGTTAATTAGCCATTAACCAACAGCATTAGCGTCAGGGGCGCGTTACTTAGCGATTAACCGACGGCGTTACCGTCAGGGGGCGTTAATTAGCGATTAACCGACGGCGTTACCGTCAGGGGGCGTTAATTAGCGATTAACCGACGGCGTTACCGTCAGGGGGCATTAATTAGCGATTAACCGACGGCGTTACCGTCAGGGGGCGTTAATTAGCGATTAACCGACGGCGTTACCGTCAGGGGGCGTTAATTAGCGATTAACCGACGGCGTTACCGTCAGGGGGCATTAATTAGCGATTAACCGACGGCGTTACCGTCAGGGGGCGTTAATTACCGATTAACCGACGCCGTTAGCGTCAGGGCTCGTTAATTAGCGGTTCACCGACGCCGTCCCGCCCCCCGTGCCCACCTTTGAAGCAGGTGATGAAGTTCTTCACCTTGGCGTCGTCCAGGAAGAGCTGCGGCACCGCCACGGCTCCGGTGGGCGGCTGGGGTCCTGCTCAGCCCCCACGGGGCCGTCGGGTTCCCCAGGGTCCCCCCCCCCAGGCCCCCCCATTTCCCCCAGGCCCTTTGGTTCCCCCCCCCCACCCCTGGTTCCCCCGAATTCTCCCCAGTTTCCCCCAGTCCCCCCATTTCCCTCGGTTCCCCCCAATTCCCCCCAGTCCCCCCATTTCCCCCCCATTTCCCTCAATCCCCACAATCTCCCCCCACCCCCCCCGTTTCCCCCATTTCCCTCGGTTCCCCCCCAGCACCCCCCCCAATTGCCCCCAGCCCCCCGCTCCCCCCCATTCCCCCGATCTCCCCCCGGTCCCCCCATTTCCCCCCGTCTCCCCCTTTCACCCCAGTCTCCCCACCCCTCCCATTTCCCCCGTTTTCCTCAGTCCCCTCCAACGCCCCCCCCCCCCCCCTTTCTCCTCAGCCCCCCCAATTCCCCCTGGCCCCCCAATTTCCCTCAGCCCCCCCAATTTCCCTCTGCCCCCTCCATCCCCCCATTATCCCCATTTCCCCCCGTTCCCCCAACCCCCCCCCCATTTTCCCCATTTCCCTCACTGCCCCCCAACGCCCCCCCAATTCCCCATGGCCCCCCAGTTTCCCTCCGCCCCCCCCATCCCCCCCCATTCACCCAATTTCCCCTTAGCCCCCCATTTTCCTCACCCCCCCCAACGCCCCCCCTTTCCCCCCAGACCCCCCTATTCCCCCAGCCCCCCCAATTCCCCCAACCCCCCGCATTCCCCCCCAATTTCCCTCTACCCCCCCATTCCCCCCTATTATTCCCATTTCCCTCACTCCCCCCGACACCCCCCTTTCCCCCCAGACCCCAATTCCCTCTGGCCCCCCAATTTCCCTCAGCCCCCCCAGTTTCCCTCTGCCCCCTCCGTTCCCCCCACTATCCCCACTCCCCCCCATTCCCCCAACCCCCCCCTTCCCCTCACTTTCCCCCAACACCCCCCCTTTCCCCCCAGCCCCCCCCAATTCCCCCTGGCCCCCCAATTCCCCCAACCCCCCGCATTCCCCCCCCAATTCCCCCCAATTTCCCTCAGCCCCCCCATCCCCCCCCATTCCCCCAATTTCCCCTTAGCCCCCCATTATCCCCACTCCCCCCATTCCCCCAGCCCCCCCCCTTCCCCTCACCCCCCCGCATTCCCCCCCAACTTCCCCTGGCCCCCCAATTCCCCCACCCCCCCCGCATTCCCCCCCCAATTCCCCCCAATTTCCCTCAGCCCCCCCATCCCCCCAATTTCCCCTTAGCCCCCCATTATCCCCACTCCCCCCATTCCCCCCAACCCCCCCCCATTCCCCTCACCCCCCAAGCCCCCCCCATTCCCCCCAACCCCCCCCACTCCCCTCACCCCCCCAACGCCCCCCCTTTCCCCCCAGCCCCCCCCAATTCCCCCTGGCCCCCCTACTCCCCCACCCCCCCCAATTCCCCCCAATTTCCCTCAGCCCCCCCATCCCCCCCCATTCCCCCAATTTCCCCTTAGCCCCCCATTATCCCCACTCCCCCCATTATCCCCACTCCCCCCATTCCCCCCAACGCCCCCCATTCCCCCCAGCCCCCCCCAATTCCCCCTGGCCCCCCTACTCCCCCACCCCCCCCGCATTCCCCCCGCATTCCCCCCAATTTCCCTCAGCCCCCCCAGCCCCCCTCACTCCCCCCAGCCCCCCCATTTCCCCCCGACCCCCCCGGCCCCCCCGTTCCCCACCTGCCCGCGGTGGTCGATGTAGTAGAAGTACTCCCTGGTGCCGGGCTCGGGGCGCTGCCCCTGCCGGTACCCGCAGGCCGCGGCCCGCAGCAGCCCCGGGCGCATGGCGCCGGCCGGACGGGCACCGCGGCGGACACCGGAAACGGAAGTGCCCCGAGCTTCCGGGTCCGGCACCGGAAAAGGGACCGGGGGGGAAAGGGAGCCCAGAGGGAGCCTATAGGGAGCCCAGAGGGAGCCTATAGGGACAGTGCGGGGCTCCGGGCACCCCGTGGTCAACCAGGAAGTCCCTGCGCACCCCTATAGATTCCCATACGCACCCTGTGTGCCCCTATAGGCAGCCATACATCCACGGGGCACCCCTATAGATAAGCGTATATCCCCTACATGCCCCTGTAGACAGCCATACACCTGCTAGGCATGCCTATAGATACGTGTGCATGCCCTGTGTGCCCTCTATAGGCACCCGTACACCTGCTGGGCACACCTATAGATATGTGTACATGTCCTTCTTGCCCCCTATAGGCACCCGTACACCCCCTAGGCACCCCTATAGATATGCGTATATCCCCTATGTGCCCCTATAGACACCCATACACCTGCTGGGCACACCTATAGATACATGTACATGTCCTGTGTGCCCCCTATATGCACCCATGCACCCCCTGGGCACCCCTATGGATATGTGCACACCCCCTATGTACCCCTATCCACACCCATGCACCCCCTAGGCACCCCTATAGATACATGTACATCCCCTGTGTGCCCCTTATAGACACCTGCGCAGTCCTTGGGTACCCCTATAGATACATGTACCTCCCCTAAGTGCCCCTATAGACACCCATACACCCCCCTGGGCACCCCTATGGATATCCACACATCTACGTGCCTCTATAGGCAGCCATACACCTGCTCAGCACACCTATAGATACATGTACATCCCCTACATGCCCCCTAAAGACACACATACACCCCCTGGGCACCCCTATAGATACATGTACATCCCCTACATACTGCTATAGAGACCCATACACCTGCTGGGGACACCTATAGATACATGTACGTGCCCTATGTGCCCCTATAGGCACCCATACACTCCCTGGCCACCCCTATGGATAGCCACACATCCCCTATGTGCCCCTACAGGCATCCATACGTCCCCTAGGCACCCCTATAGATACATATACATCCCCTGTGTGCCCCCAATAGGCACCCATACTCCCCCTGGGCACCCCTATAGATATGTGCATATCCCCTACATGCCCCTACTATATCCCCTGCCCCTATATCCCCTACACCCCCTGGGCACCCTTATGGATACCCGCACAGCCCTTATGTGCCCCTATAGGTACCTATACACCCCCTAGGCACCCCTATAGATACATGTACATCCCCTGTGTGCCCCTTATAGACACCTGTGCAGTCCTTGGGCACCCCTATAGATATGTGTACATCCCCACTATGCCCCCTACAAGCAGCCATACACCCCCTGGGCACCCCCACAGTCACCCATGCACACACCCTGTGACCCCTGTATACACCATACACACTCCTATGTACACCCATACCTGTCCTGTGCTTCCTATATACACTGACACAGCCCTGTGTGCCCTATAGACACCCATGCACACACCCTGTAGACACCCATACACACCCATGCACCCTATGGACACCCATACTCCCCCCCAAAGTGACCCTTATATTCACCCACACACCCCTGGTGACCCCTATAGACACCCATGCACACACCCAGTGCCCCCTATATATGCCCCACACTCCCCTGTGCCCCTATGTACACCCACACCCCTCTGCGCTCCCCTTTATACACCAGTAGGGCCCCCTATGACCCCTGTATACACCCCTATATACACCCACACCCTCCCTGTCCCCCCCCACTCCTATACACACCCTATAGATCCTGTGGGGTTGGAGGGGATGACACCGCATACACCTCTGCACACCCTACAGAGGCTGTATAGCACAGGCCCATCTTCCACCCCCCTCTATAGGGCTGTACGGGGCCCTATACATCCCCGCGGGCACCCACCCCTATATGGCAGCCCTATAGCCCCTATAGGGTCACCAGGCGGTCCTGCTCTGGGGCATCCCGTTCCCAGGCCGGGCCGTTGATCTGCTCCAGAGTGAACGGGGCAGAGGAGAGGCCGTGTCCATACGTAGCTTTATTCACACAACATGGAGTCGCCTCTACATGTCCATGCGGCGTAATTACAGAGTTCCTCGGGTAACGAGTGGCGCGGGGCGGGGGGGGGGCCCCCGCTCATCCCCACCACTCCCCTCCGCGCCCGCAGCCCCCCTCGGGGCTGGGAGTGGTTTGGGTTTTGTTCCTCTCATTTTTTATTTTTTATTTTTTTTAGTGTTTTCACCGTAATAAATTAAAAACGCAGCGCTGAAAAGAAAAAAAAAAAGGGGGGGGGAAGGGGATAAAAAAAGGGGGGAAAAAAAAGGGGAAAAAAAAAAGAAAGAGAAAATCAATATATAAAATCCAGGGGGAAAAAGGGGGAAAAAAAAGGGGGAAAAAAAAAGAAAGAGAAAATCAATATATAAAATCCAGTGGGGAAAAAAACTCAACAAATAAAATAAAACAAAACAAAACAAAACGAAACAAAACAAAATAAAATAAAATAAAATAAAATAAAATTAAAGAGTTTACAACAATGAGAACAAAATCCGGGTGCCCAAACCCGGGGGACCGTGGCCGCTTACAAAAATCTCTGTACAACTTCTGTCCGAGCTGGGGGGGGGGGTCCCCGCCGCCGCCCCTGCTGCCCCCAGCTGGGGACAACGCGGTGGCCCCCGGGGCGAGGAGGAGGGGCGGGCGGCGGCGATAAAATAGCATCTGCAATTAAAACTATCTCGTTAGCAAACGTTTCTATGTAATATCTCTCTTTATAGCTCTATACACTCTGACTGGCCTGGGCCCCCTCCCCCCCCCCGAAATGCGTGTCGTCCCCCCCCCCCCAAGGTGGTCGCCGGATGGAGCAGAAGGCACTTGCTCGCTGGCGACGCCGTGGTGGCCCTGGGGGGATGCGTTGGGGGGTCCTCGGGGACAGGCGGTGGTTGCTGGGGGGGCAAACTGGGAGGAGGTGGTGGGCACCGGGGGGGGTTGGTGGGACCAGGAGGAGCTGATGGGTGCTGAGATGGGTCCAGAAGGACCAGAGGTGGTGGGGTCCAAGATGGGTCCAGAAGGACCAGGAGGAGCTGATGGGTGCCAAGTTGGGTCCAGAAGGACCAGGAAGAGATCGTGGGTGCCAAGATGGTTCCAGAAGGACCAGGAGGAACTGGTGGGTGCCAAGATGGGTCCATAAGGACCAGGAGATGGGTTCCAAGGCAGGGCCAGCAGAGACGTCAGGTGCCGAGATGGGGCCAGATGGACCAGGGGATTTTGGATGCCAGGATGTGCCAGGCAGGGCCAGGAGCGGCTGACAGGCGCTGAGATGGATCTGGAAGGACCAGGAGGGGATCGTGGGCACCAAGATGGGGTGGGAAGGACCAGGAGGAGCTGATGGGTGCCAAGGTGGGGTACGGAGGGACCAGGAGGAGGTGATGGGCGCCAAGATCACAGAATCACAGAATATCCCACGTTGGAAGGGACCCATAATCGAGTCCACCTCCTGGCTCCACACAGGACCACCCAAAAACCAGACCATGTCCAAATGCTCCTTGACCTCCTTCAGGCTTGGTGCCCTAACCACGTCCCTGGGGAGCCTGTCCCAGTGCCCGACCACCTCTGGGTGAAGCACCTTTCCCTCACACCCAGCCTGACCCTCCCCTGTCCCAGCTCCATGCCGTGCCCTCGGGTCCTGTCGCTGTCCCCAGAGAGCAGAGCTCAGCGCCTGCCCCTCCGCTCCCCTCGTTAGGGAGCTGCAGGCCGCCATGAGGCCTCCCCTCGGCCTGCTCTGCTCTGGGCTGAACAAACCAAGGGACCTCAGCTGCTCCTCACACCTCTTCCCCTCAGTACCAGAAGGAGATGATGGGTGCAGAGGTGTCTGGGGTCAAGATGGGTCCTCTGGGGCCGAGTGTAGATGATGGGTACCGTGATGAATCCAGCAGGGCCAAGGGGACGTGGTGGGTGCTGAGACAGGTCCTTTGGGACTAGGCAGTGCTGAGGGGTGGTGAGATGGTTCCTTCAGGGCCTGGTGGTGATGAGATGGGTTCTTCAGGGCCTGGTGGTGGTGAGATGGGTCCTTCAAGGCCTGGTGGTGGTGAGATGGGTCCTTCAGGGCCTGGTGGTGGTGAGATGGGTCCTTCAGGACCTAGTGGTGGTGATGGGTGGTGAGATGGATCCTTCAGGGTCTGGTGGCACTGACACCTGGTGAGATTGGTCCCTAAGGGCTGGGTGGTGCTGATGGGTGGTGAGATGGGTCCCTCAGAGCCTGGTAGTGGTGAGATGGGTCCTTCAGAGCCTGGCAGCAATGAGGGGTGATGAGATGTGTCCTTCAGGGTCTGGTGGTGGTGAGATGAGTCTTTCAGAGCTTGGTGGTGGTGAGATGGGTCCTTCAAGGCCTGGTGGCACTGATGTATGGTGAGATGGTTCCTTCAGGGCCTGGTGGTGGTGAGATGGGTCCTTCAGAGCCTGGTGGTGGTGAGATGGTCCTTCAGAGCCCGGTGGTGGTGAAATGGGTCCTTCAGGGCCTGGTGGTGCTGATGGTGGTGAGATGGGTCCTTCAGAGCCTGGTGGTGGTGAGATGGGTCCTTCAGAGCCTGTTGGTAGTGAGATGGGTCCTTCAAGGCCTGGTGGCACTGATGGGTTGTGCTCCCCAGTGCTGCTCCGAGGGATGGGCACCAGGATGGGACAAGACCAGCCTGCCCAGCTCCCCCGCACCCCTGGGTGGGCAACGACAGGGGGCTAAGCCACCCGGGGGCCCCCAGCATCCGCAGGGACGTGGCACATGTCCATGGGACGTTTGTTCCTCCTGTCCTCAAAATGCCACCTGCTCCAGGCGTGCGTCGTGTTTCCTGCCCCACTCTGCTGTCACCTGGTCCACAGCGGTGGCCGTGCCAGACCCCACGGACACAGGTTATTGCTGAACCGGGACCCGCTCGTCCCCAATGCTGTCACCCGGTCCCCACTGCCACCTGCGCCCACGCCCACGGCCTCCCACACCACCCGTGACAGCCACGCCACCCTGGGGTGCTCCTGGGTGGGTGCTGCGAGTCCAGGACCCCCCAAAATGTCCGGCAGGGAGGTGGGCAGTGAGGTGGCCGGAGCATTGGGAGTGAGCAGGGGGCCCAGCTTGTGCTCCTCGGCCACGTTGGGTCGGGGTGGACGGGGTGGCGGTGGGATCGGGTGGTGGCTTCGCCCCACGTGCTGCTATAGGACGCCCTCCATGAAGCTGGTGTCGAGGTGCTGGATGAGCACCCGGATGAAGGACATCTCCTTGCGGGTGTTCTCGAAGATGATCCGCGGGTCGTCCGACTGGCAGCGCAGGCAGTTGGGGGCCATCACCATGGCCAGGTTATTGACGTCCATCTTGGTGACGGCCACATTGGCCGGCTGCACGAACACCTGGGGAAGAGGAGCATGGTGGTGAGAGTGGAACCAGCTCCTTGGATGAGACAGGAGACCCTTGTGTGAGTTGGGGAGCCCAAAACCACGCGCCAGCACCCCAAAACCAGCAGCGGGGCTGGGGACGGCTCTGTGGGAGTGGTGGGACCCCGTCCTTACCTGTAGGAAGCGGATGAGGTAGCACAGCACCATTTTGTTGATCCTGGGCAGAGAGTGGACGACAGCGATGGCTGCCTCGGGGTTCTCGTAGTGGGTGATGCACTGCTCGTAGAACTCGTGGGGGATCAGCGGCTCCTCCAGCTCCCGGTACCACAGCTTGAGCAGGGACGCTGTGGGCCGAGGGCAGCCATGAGACACGGGGCTGCAGCTCAGCCCCCACCCCACACCCCCGCACCCACCCAGCCCCTACCGGGAACGTGGGGGTCCTCCAAGCCCGTGGGGATCTTCCACTGGTCTACCTGCAGCTTGAGCGCGTTGACCTCATCGATGTCCCCGGGGACCCTGCACGGAGGACAAGCGTCATGGGCACTGTGGAGCTGGTGTCCCATGTGGGGACAACCCCTCCTCTCCCCCCCAGAGCCCGAGCCCCTAGCAAGACCACGGTGGGCATCAGGGAAAGGGCTCACTCTTCAAATCCCCGTGAAGATGATCTGTGGGTTGGAGCAAGGAGAAGCTTGGGGGGCTGCTCCTCACCCCAAGGGAGGAGAAGGGCACCTGTGGGGTGGTGACGACCCCACCGCACGTGACACGGGGCTGTACCTGAAGATGCCCTCAGTCTGGTCCCCGTTGAGCGCCAGAACCTCCTCGGAGAGGCGCGTCTGCACCCAGGGCAGCTGCCGGTCGGGGTAGCGCTCCTTCTGCATGGCGATGATGTCCTGCAGGGAGCTCCCGAACATGGAAGGGTTGAAGACGGCGTTCTTGGCGTGGCGGATCTCCTCGATGTTTGGCTTCTTCAGGCCCTGCAGGAGACAGAGCAGCCACTGTGTGGTCATTGTCCCTGAATGTGGTGCTTGGCCAGGGGACGTGAGATGGGCATGGGGGCTCCTGCTCTGTGCCAGTCCCACCACATGGACCTTTGAGTCTTATCTGGGAGGAACCTGCAGACCTTGAGCCCTGTGTGTGGTGGGATGCAGAAGGGACGGACACAGAGAACGTGAGTGTGGTGGGATGCAGAGGTGGAAAAGGACGCAGAGAATCTGTGCGTGGTAGGATGCAGAGGAGGAGATGGACACAGAGGACATGCACAGCAGGATGCAGAGGAGGAGGAGGACTTAAAACATGAGCATGGTGGGATGCAGAAGAGATGGACGCAGCAGATATCTGCGTGACAAGATGCAGCGAGGACATGGACGCAGCAGATGTGTGCACGGTGGGATGCAGAAGAGCAGAAACACAACCTGCTCCAGCCCTCCCAATGCTGGGACCCCCCCAAAACTGGATCCGGCCCCGCGCCTCCCCTCTGGGCAGAGCCGAGAACTGAAGGAGCCACACGTCCACTCCTGGAGTCACTGCTCTGCTCCGGGCCCTGGATCGTGGCCACATTTGCTTCACAGCGATGCGCCCGTCCCATGCCTTTCCCCCACAGAATTTTGGGGACCCATGGGCACCGTCCTGCCCTGTCTCTGGTGCCGCTTGCCCCCATCCCCACCACGGTGCCACTCTGGTGGGCAGGAACACGTCTGCGGGGCCCGGTGGTACCTTCTTGGCTCCGGTCAGGGCTGCCTTCTGCAGCTTGTTGTAGCAGTACTTGGCATACGTGCTGATGGCCACCCCTGCAAGAGAGAGCAGAGCGCCATCAGGAGGATGTCGGGGAGCCACCGGGCGAGGGGACTGGCTCCGTGAGGATGTCCCCTGCCTGCCCCGGGGGGTCACTGGGGGCCACCACCGCAGCGTCACTGGGGGTGGTGGCTCCATCTCTGTCCCCATCACCCGGGGGGGTCCTCTCGAGGTGGACACAGAGCAGTGGGATGGGACGGCCCTGCTCTGGGGACATCCTGGGAGCAACATGTCCAGGACAGAAGCTTTGGTTTCGGTGCGGCTCCAAAGAGCAGGATCCGACCAGCCCTGCTGCCACCAGTGACCCCACTGGATCAGCAGCGGGACCATGGCTTCGGGTCCAGACGCAGGCGGGGATGCAGGCACAGCCCCGTTTTCCAAACTTTCCCTGATCCAAGAGCGAAACAAACTGGATCCTTCTTAATCATTCCCTGCAGCTGTGTGAGGAAGGGGTACAACCGGCTCAAGGACCACTGGCACCTGACCTGATGTCTTGCTGGGCGCTAATGAGCTATTAACAAGAGAGAAAATGGAGCGCTCTGCAGCCTGAGCATCCCCACTG
Source organism: Cygnus atratus (assembly GCF_013377495.2). Lineage (NCBI taxonomy): Eukaryota > Metazoa > Chordata > Aves > Anseriformes > Anatidae > Cygnus > Cygnus atratus. The sequence continues at coordinate 159,837,178 of NC_066363.1, read as the reverse complement.
CCCTGCCTGGCTCCAGTCCATCCCCAGCGGTCAGCCTCTGGGGATTTAACTGGGCATCCACATGGATGAGGACAGGGGAAGTAATACGCTGCCTCCTTCTGCTTCCTCCTCCAGGCAAAATCCCTTTTTAAAAAATATTTTAAATTTATTTTTTATTATTCTTATTTTATATATTTATTACTTTATGTATTTTTTTATATATTTGTGCAAAGCAGGGAACAAAATGCTCTTTCAGAGGATTCTGTGGTCAGCTCCTTGTTGGCAGCCTGATGGCATTGCTACCCCTCCACCATCCTGACACCCCCAAAAATGTTGTGATTAAACCCAAACTGAGGTCATCATTTGCTTCTGTCCCTGATGCTGCTGCCAAAGGCTCTGGGGTTTTCTGGAGCCCCCCATGTGTGGGGACCGGGGCGTTCCCCCCTGCCCTGATGCCTGTTGCGATGGCACCAAGATGTAGTGATGCCAGCACAAGCCATCGCATGGTGACGCCTGTGCCCACTGGGGACTGCTTTGGCCAGCACCAGAAGGAAGGACAGGACGCGCTGGTCCCTGCAGGTCCCCATGGCCATCACCTTCAGCCCCTTCTGTGCCGTGCCCATGGGGTGCAAAGCATTGCTCCCCAGGGACAGCCCTGCCCAGGGACCCTGCATCACCCCGAGGTGAGCAGGGATGGAAGGCTGGTCATGGGACAGTGGGCTCCCTCCTCCAGCTTTGGGGTGCCAGCCCGGCAGTGCACCAAATTAGGATCATAGAATCATTTAGGTTGGAAAAGACCCTTAAGATCATCAAGTCCAACCATCGGTTAAGATCATCAGTTGATCAAGTCCAACCACCAACTGAGATCATCGACTGATCATCAAGTCCTACCGTCAATGATCACCAAGGTCATCAAGTCCAACCATCAATGAAGATCACCAATTGATCATGTAGTCCAACCATCAACTGAGATCATCAACTGGTCATCAAGTCCAACCATTGGTGAAGATCACCAACTTCATCAAATTGGTCAAGTCCTACTGTCAATGAGGATAACCAGTTGATCAAGTCCAACTGTCAATGAAGATCACCAATTGATCATCAAGTCCAACCGTCAATAAAGATCATCAATCGATCAAGTCCAACCATCAACTGAGATCATCAATTGGTCATCAAGTCCAACCATCAGTGAAGATCACCAACTGATCATCAAGTCCTACTGTCAACGAAGATTACCAATTGATCAAGTCCAACTGTCAATGAAGATCGCCAACTGATCATTAAGTCCAACTGCTGGTGAAGATCATCAGTTGGTCATCAAGTCCAACCATCAACTGAGATCATCAGCTGACCATCAAGTCCAACCACCAATGAAGATCATCAACTGATGATCAGGTCCAACCATCAGCGAAGAGCACCAATTGATCAAGTCCAACCGTCAACAAAGATCATCAGTTGACCATCAAGTCCAACCATCAAAGAGCAGACTCGGGACTCCCGGCCACTCGGGGGGGTCCCCGAGCCCCTTCCTCCCCGCTCCCCGTGCAGCGCAGCCCCTCCAAGCACCTACGTAGCGAGCAGAGCCCGGGGGAGCTGGGGAGTGGGGTGTGAAAGCCGAAAAGCAGCAGCTTTGCTACGAGGGCCAAGAGAGGGGGGCCCCAAGCGAGCGGTGACACGACCCCTACCATCATGCTCTTCGATATAGGGCTTGGGTTTCTTTCTCAATTTGGATTTCTTCTTACTGTTCCTTTCCAGGACCTCTTTAATGTGCTGTGTCACTGGGAAACAAACAAAGCGATGAAGACAACAGAATGGAACAAAATAAAATAAAACGAAATGAAATATAAAATGGAATGAAATATAGAACAAAAATAAAATTAAAAAAATAGAAAAAAGCAAAAATAAATACAATAAAATAAAAATAAAAATATATAAAATATACAAATGTAAAAACAAAATAACATGAAATACAATTAAAAACAAATAAGAATAAATAAAAATCAAACAAAATGAAATGAAATAAAATAAAAATATAAAAATATAATATAAAAATAAATATAAAAACATAAAACAAATACAAAACATGGAGGAAAATAGAAAATTAAAAAAAAATTGAAATAAAACCTAAAAAAAAAGGAACCAAACTAACAATGAAATAACGCAAAGTGAATAAAAATGGAACAAAACAAAATGGCTGGACAGGCAGGGGCCTTTCAAGCCTGCCCACTACCAAGAGCTCCATCGAGCACCCCGGCAGGCCGAGGGCGTGTTCGGCAGCACCGCAGTTACCGGCGCAGAGCGGTGTGAGCGGGGCGGTGTGGGGCCGACACGCGGCGTGGGCACAGGCAGCATCTCTGCTTGGCGGCACAGCAAAGCCAGCGCGTGGCGCGGAGCGAAGTGAGCTTGGTGCCTCTGCTGCGGGTGCTGGTGGTGGCCACAGGCCCTGCGCCGTGCCCCCCAGGGGGCTTTGTCCCCTGCTGGCCCCGTGCGGTGCCCCGAGGGGCTGGGGCTCGTCATGGAGACGGATGTGGTGGATGTTGTCTGTCTGCCTGGCATTTTTCAGTTCAGGTTTTTATAGAGAAGCTGTTGAAGGATGGGCTCGATGACCAGGCAGTGAGGTGGATTGAAAATGGGGTGAGCACTGGGCCCCCATACCAGTGAGCCATGGGCGTATATTGGAGAGCCCTGGGTGTATATTGGAGAGCCCTGGGTGTACTGAGGAGAGCCCAGCACAGGGCCCTGAGGGACAGCAGGGCCTGGAGCCCCCCTGCCATGAGGAGAGGCTGCGAGAGCTGGGGCTGCTCGGCCTGGAGAGGAGGAGGCTCCGGGGAAGCTCCCCCACGTCCCTGCGGCCCTGCAGGGAGATGCGAGAGGCCGGGGCCGGGCTCTACTCAGGGGTGCCCAGGGCCAGCAGCGGAGGCCGCGGGCCCAGCCTGGAGCCCGGGAGGCTCCCCCTGGCCCCCAGGGGGAGGTGGATCCGGGCGGGTGCCGGAGCCCTGGCACCGGGACCAGGGGCTGGGGGCTCCTCCCTCCTGGGCACCCTGCTCTGGGTGTCCCTGCTTGAGCAGGGGCTGGGCCAGATGGACCCAGAGGTCCCTTCTAACCTCAACCATTCTGCGAGTCTGTGATTCGTTTGTAACCGCTCTTGAGTCTCTGCTGCTGCTTACAAGGAGATGGATTCGCTGGATCTTCAGCATAAAGCCATCCCAGAGCCCCTCGAGCTCCACTTTGTGGAAAGGGAATGTGAAACTAGAGCACGGGGCCACGCAGAATGATGAGACCCCTTGCTCATCCCCACCCAGCACTGCCGGCAGTAGCGGGGGCGGCCGAGCCTGCGCTGTGAGCAGAGGTGTCCAAGCTCACTTTGTGCCGGGCCTCGTGCTGGGTTGCTACGTGCCGGGGAGAGGGTTGGTGCTAACGCCAGCCCCGCAGCCACCACGCCTCCTGGTGTGCTATCGCCGAGTTTCTCAACCGTGTTTCATCAAGGACACAAAGTGCATGAATGCGACGGGGAGAGGAAAAACAAACACAAGGAATGGGGTGTGACATCAGCGGGGGCTAACGCCACCGGCGGTGGTTTGTCTCTTACCTTTGGTGTCATTCACCGGATCCATGTGCCTGTAAATATATCCTTCTAGATAGGAATGGAATTTGGGAGTAGGGGGGAAAAAGGCCAAACAAATGGCCATGAGCTCCCAGCCCCGGGCCAGGCTCTCGTATCGGAAGTTCTCGGTGGTCTGCCGGCACAGCTGGATGTAGAGCTCGTCTCGCAGGCCCTGCATGCTCCAGCCCTTGGTGGCGATCTCCAAGGCCACGTTGAGTTGGTCCGTCTTGGCCCGCCGGTCCCCCATGTACATCTGAATCAGTTTAAATATCTCGCACGCCTCCTTCTTGACGTTGCGGTCGTTGGTCATGATCATGGGCTTCTTGATGGACTCGCTGCTCCAGGCCAGCATGTTGGCGATGGACACCTTCCTCCGGAAGAGCCCCTGCGTGTGCTTGTTGAAGTGCTTGGAGGCCCAGTTCTCAATGTCCGTCTCTGAGGAGGGCTTCCGCAGGTTGAAGGTGGGGAAGACGCAGCTGGCGCTGGGCATCATGTTCCTGGTCTGCCTGCTGCTCTCGAACTGGGCGCAGGCGCCGAGGTCTTCTGACTAGGAGAGAACAGCCGGACAGGGCACGGTTATTAGCGGTGCGCCCCGACCCACCGTGGACAGCAGACGATGGTGGCCAGCACCCCAGTAACCCCGTGCCCACAGAGCCACCTTCATGCATGGCTTTCTGGTGTCCCCAAGCCCAGGAGGAGGCTGGTGGCCCAGCATCACGTCCAGGCTGGGGACAAATGACTTTGGGAGCCAGACACATTCTTGTGGGCACCAGGAGCAGGTGGGACCCTACAAAGCATCAGCAGAAAGATTTTTTTTTCCCTCACATTCCACGTGCAGAAGGACGTGGGTGCCTGGGATTTAGCCTCACACAGCACCCAGCCAGCGAGGATCTGGGCATAGCAGAGAGGTGCTGGCTTGGGTCCTCCTGCAGACCAGCGTCCTTCTGCTACTGGAACCAGTACTGGCCCAGGGTTTGGGGCATCAGCAACCTGTCCCAGCATCTCACCACCCTCAGTGTGAACAATTTCTTCCCTATATCCAGTTTAATCCAATTAGCTCCAGCTAATTAGCACAGCTGGGGGAAGCTGGGAGAAGCCAGAGCCTGGAACTGCAGCATGGGGCTGAGCAGTTGGGCACCAACAGCAGTTGGCTGTGACCCCCTGGCAGGTCCTGCTATGGGTCCTCCTGCCACCGCGCCCGTGGGAGGACCGTCGCAGCAGCTCGGGGAGCAGGGGGACTGCCAAGCCTTTCCTCCCATCATGGTTCTGCTCCAGTTATGGACAAATCCTGGGTGCCAGCATCTCCAACCGCCCGCACTAGCCTTTGAGGTCAGCCAGGGGACGGTGCGGGTACAGGTGAGCTTACAGCGACAGATGTGACGTAGAAATAAATTCACTCTTGTGGGCGAGGGGCACTCCCAATGCAAAAGGGAGGAAAAATTCAGGGGGTTGAGGAGAAAAGCAGCTGTTGGGAGCTGGAGGAGAAATCTGTCCTTGCTGGATAACGTGTCCCGGAGATGGGGACAGGAACACAAGGGCAGAAGGGAGCACGCCACTGCATCCCCAGTGCAGGAAACCTAGGAAACCTCAGGTGCTCAGTGTTGGTAACCTGGCTGTGGATATTCCTCCTGTGACATGGGTATCCCAAGCCCAACTTTGGGTCCCAACCACCTCCTGCGGCGCAGAGTGCTTGGGGACACATGCACACGGAGAATTTCCTTCTGCTGCCTGTGGGTGCGATGCCTTCAACGTCCCCATGGGCAGCCAACGTTTTCCAGACACCTCGCTATCTCCAAGCTCCGTGCCCGGCAGCTGAGAACCAGCTCCACCTTCCAGAAAGTTCTCCGGGTCCCATCAGGGGACAGGACCCTCCAGGTCCCAAGGGGGCAGCTGCCCAGCACCATCGCACAGCCGAGGGGAAGTCAAGCACCATAAGGAGTCAGGTAATTATGTTCTAATTAAGAAGGGCAATTTACTTACTTAATTTTTCACTTAAACTACCCTGGGTTCTGCCTCATCTCAGCTGCTACGGCCCCGAAGAAATTGCTGACCAAACCCTGGTTTCTGGCACAGGAGCTGCTGGAAACCTGAAGCAGGCCGAGGGACCAGAAACGGGCTGTTTGTTTGTGGTGCCCGCAGAGTGGACGTCCCTGCTGGCTGCATCTCCTCCAGCCCGACCAGGACCAGAAGGGGGCATTTTGGGCACCCCAAGAGTTGCTGCCTCCCTCGGAGTGCCACGGGCAGGATCCGGTGTTATCTTCAACCAGACACAGCTGGGGATGGGCTCCAGAGCTGGCTCCTGCTGAGCTGGACCGAGGGAGGAGAAGCAGCTCCTGAAGCCACGCATGGCGCAGAGCCACGGCTACTGTGTTTGAAGCACCCGTGCCCGTGTTGGAGATACCAGGCTGTGGTGTCACCTGCGGGCACGTCCTGCTGGATCTGAGATGGAAAATGGGGTTTAAACTTGCTTTATATTGAGAACAAGCTTTATTTAACCAGGAGCATGGTGGGGATACTGTTCATGGGTTGGCCTGCCAAGCCTGCAGTGGCACCCAAGGGATGCTGCATGGTGCGCACGCGTGCGTGAGGGTCCGTGGGACGCGTGGGGACGCCCCAGAACACCAGGGACACCCCCAGAACACCAGGGACACCCCCGGGTCGTTACCTGAGATGGGTGCAGGTAGGGCTCAGGGGAGGCCAGGTTGGTCTGCACGGAGACGCTCTTCTCCAGCAGGATCTGGGGGAAGCCCAGCTTCTCGAAGGTGTTCCTCTTCCAGTGCTTGTTGTCCTGCTGGGCCAGTGCCTCGTCCTCGCTGAAGGCTCGCACCACCGGGCCCGGCATGGGCAAGGGCAGCGCGCCGTCGCTCTCATAGCCCGAGCCGTCCTTTTGGGAATCCCAGCTGCTCCGCTGCTTCATGTGGTAGTGAGCCTGCTGCGCCTCCCACGCCAGGCGCGCCTGCGCCAGGAAGGGCTCGGGGAAGCCCCGCGCCGCCTCCGCCTCCGCCGCCTTGCTCTCCGTCCGGTTCATCTGGGAGCGCGCCGGTACGGCCCGATCCTCGCCCGCCGGCTGCTCGCCGAGCGCCTCCCGGTCCCCCGAGCCATCCGTGGAGGAGGCGTTGGGCTCGTGGGGCAGCGAGGGCTTGCGGCTTTTCCTCTTCCTGGTGGAGGGCGAGTAGCCGGTGGAGGACATGGTGTCCTGCTGGCTGGACCACGACATGGAGTCCTCGCCCGGGGCCGCCTGGCCCGCCGGCTGCCCGGGGCAGAAGTCGGGTCCCTCCATGCTGCTGTAGTCGCCCGATTTGACGTCCAGGCGCTGGTCACGGAGCAGGCAGGGGCTGTGCTGCAGCGAGTAGGAGCCGCCGATGGGGTTGGGCGAGTACTTGTGGCGCAGCCCCGTCTTCATCTTGGGGCTGGAGCCCGACTGCTCGACGTAGACCAGCTGCCGGACATACTCCTTGCCCGCGGGGCTGTACTCCAGGCTCATGAACCTGTCGGGACACTTCTGCTTGGTGAGCACCAGCTGCTGGTAGGGCGAGTTGGAGCCCTGCTTGGGTGACTGCAGGAAGGGGTGAGGCTTGCGGATGGGTGACTTCTGGGGCGAGCCGGCCTTGTAGCTCCCGCTGGCTTCGTACTGCATGTCCACGGGGGGCTCGTCGTAGATGGGCGCCTGGTACTCCATGGGGGGCTCCTCGTAGAGCGGCGGCTCGTAGGCGTAGCGGGGCGAGGAGGGCTGCGACTCGCTCGAGTGCTTGCGGTGCTGCGTCTGCAGCGGGGAGCAGAAGGAGTCGCCCCGGCCGAGCAGCGGCGAGCAGCTGCCCACGTGCTCAGCCCTCTTCAAGAAGGGCGAGGGCTTCCTCTCCGGGAAGAAGACGGAGTTGTCGGCCTCGGGGGTGAAGGTCTGCAGGTTGGGCGACTGCTGGCCCCCCGAGGGGCGGCGCGAGCGGGTGCCTGGCTGGCTGTCGGGCGCGTAGCCGTTGCCCTGGTGCATGAGGAAGCTGGGCTCGCGGTCGGTCACTTTGATCAGCATCCGCTCCTTGGTGCCGGCGTTCCATCGCAGGGAGGACGTCCTGCAGGGACAGACACAGCGGTCAGGGGGTGAGGCAGGTGTCTGCAGTGGGGGGGGGCGAGGGGACAGCCACCCCAGTGCCACTGTGATGCTGCCCAGACATCTCAGACAGCCCGGAGCACAGTGCACGGCCCCTGTCCCAGAGCTGTGCACACCACGGATGGATGTCCCCTCCTCGCAGCCCCATCCCATCTCCTCCACCCGGCCCGCTCCTCAGCTTCCCAGTGCCCCCCTGCTTCTCTGCCCTCAGCTCCAGCCCCCTGCTTAGGTGTTGTCCTCTTCATCCCCACCCAGCCCCATCCCTTCGGTGGGTCCTCCCTGCCAACAAACCCCAGCCTCACCCCCTGAAGTTTTCCACTGAAACTCTGAAAAAACGGCATAGGGCTGCAGGGGGCACCGTGCACGAAGAAGCTCCAGGAAGGACAAAACCACCTGAACCCATGGGTTTCATAATGGGGAGCACCGAGTGCGTTAAACCCTGCGTGTGCCACCAGTGTCCTCATACCCTGAAACCACGGGGCATCTCCTGGGGGCATCCCCTGGCAGCACCAGAGCAGAGCACCGCTGCACTGGGGCAATCTGGGGGCATTTTAGACTGGTGCTGTGCCCCGCTGGGCTCCTAGAGCAAGAACAGCACCCTGCTCATGATGCTCGAGCTGAAAGCCTCTCGATGCGTCACGTCCTACGGCATCTGGCTGTTGGCCAACGTGCCAAGGATGTTGACGTGCCAACCCTAATCCTTACCTTTACCTTTACCTTTACCCTTACCCTTACCCTTACCCTACCCCTACTCCTACCCCTACCCCAATGCCAAGCACTGGAAACCCAACACCCACACCACCAGGGCCCGAACCCCTTGGTCCAGGCAGCAGATGACATGCTGAGACCTTCAAACTCATTCTTTTCCCTTGAATGGAAATGACATCAGCAAGGTGGTGAACTTGGGAGCGTTTTTAGGACTGGGGTCTCACATGTGTGGCCTTGCTCTCCGCAATGCCATCGTCTGCCTCCCCTGGCAGCAGCGGCACCCTGGGGGCTGGTACCCCTGCCGCTGGGTCGCCCGTCCCCGGCATTCCCCAAGCTCTGTGTTTCGGTCCTAACTGCAATTTGCAACGAAATGAAGAGTTTTCTCCTCTTCATTAATAATTCACCAGCAGAAATAATTATAGTCTCAGGATAATGTTGGCTGTGCGTGATTAACTCCTTGGGACCACGCTGCAGGGAGCTGAGCAGCCAGGGCAAGGCTGGTGGGGATCCAACAGGATGCTCCTGGCACGAGCATGAAGCCTAGGACCTTCCTAGCTGAATCTCCCTGTCCTGGGGCACCTACAGCAGGGGGCATCAGTTTGGACCTCCCAAAAAGTGTCAAAAACCAAGTGGCAAATGGTGGAGCAAAGTTTCAGCTGTGCTTGGGTTTTGGCCTCAGATGCGTCTACACTGCCCCAGCCCCAAAGGCAACTTCTGGTGCCTCTGGTGCCCCGCGTGCCTTGGCACTGATGTCCCCGGGACTGGGATGCTCCTGCTCAGCCCCTAAGGGATGTGTGGGACCCATCCTGGCTCCTTCCGATGCCTCCGGTGCCAGCTGTCCCATTAAGTGCTGGCACGTACCCAATGGGCAGGGGGCTCTGTGTTTTGGATGGAGACTCAGCACACTGAGCATCTTCTCTCAGTCCCTGCCCTGCTTTCATCTGATGGCGTCTCCACAGTCTTCAACTTGCAGCCTTCAAGCTGGATTGCAGCCAGCACAGATGGGGTCCCAGCCGAGGGTCTCAGAGAGCCTGGCGCCAGCTGGGGCTTTCAGGAGCCCCCCGTTACACCACATTGAGTCACAGCCATCATCATGGCTAGTGGGAACGAGACAGAGCCCTGCTCGGCTCCTCACCCCCAGCATCGCCGCTGTGCGTCCCGGTGCCTTTGGGGTTGAAACCTCTGCTAAAGACGCAGCTCACGACGGAGAAACCTGCTTTTGGAGCAGACCCGATGTGCCTGGGCAGGTCAAACATGGTCAGACCTGAGCCATCCCCAGCAGCACTGCAGCACCAGAGGTGCCGCCGAAGTGCAGGGCTGTCCCTGGACAGGGACAGCCCCCCGGGGGTGCTCTGTGCAGAGGGGAGCCTCCAAAACTGCCCCGATACATCCAACCCGCCTCTGTCCCACAGGCACCGCAACCAGAGCCGGGTGAAAGCCTCTCCTATCTCCCATATTTGCAGCCCCTGTTCCTATTTCAGCAGCAGCACGCTCCTGGAAGCAGTGGGTAGGAATAAAACCTCACCGAGCAGACCACGGAGCGGCGCGTCACGTCACCCAGCCGAGGCAGAGCTGTAAATCAGAGCAGTAAGTAACAGCGAGCAATAACCCGAGAGCTCCACCGCGCCGTCCGGGGTTATTGCTGAGCACTAGAAAGCATCACTACGGGCTAAATTTAATTTTCTGCCTGTAAAAGGAATGTTCGGAAAGGGCTTTTTGCGGCTAAATCGCTGCAGCCACCGTGCCCACGAGTGGCTCAGTTACTGCGATAAGTGGAAATGATCCTGATGGAGAGGAGAAGCCAGCATGGGGACCAGCCCAGCTCCACGCAGGATTCTGCCATTTTCTGTGCCTGTTTTTGGTGCAGGCAGCCCGCTCCCCCAGGCATGGCTCGGCTCCACGAATCGTGCCATAACCGATGCCCATGGCCAGGGCCACCCATCGGCATTGCAGCTTCTCCAGAAATTCCGAGCGTTTCTGCTCGTCCCGGTTCCCCTTCGCTCCCCTTCCCTTGAAGGACGGCACCAGCACGGCTGCACTTACGACCCCATGCGCAATCCCATTGCAGAATGCCCCCCAAATCCTCTAACCTTCTACCAGAGAAACCAATTTATGTGAAATCAGACGGCAGCGACGTTAAATCAGCGCTGCACCAGGGAACACCAGCACGGACCACAGGAGGGCTGCTGTAGCAGCGACGTCCCGGCTTTCAGCTCGCTGCAAGCAAAGGAGGATTGAGAGGTGAAGCAGCACCGCTGACCTTCCCCGTCGGCTCGGCACTGAGCTGCAGGCAGACCTGCCCTGCAGCCACTGGCACCGGCGGCGTTTCCCCAAATGCTGCCCACAGCAGGAAGGCAACACCGGGCAGTGCACCAAACCTGCCACATTTCTGTCCTGCAGCACGTAAAAGCAAAACTGACCTGAACATGTACATTTCTTCATGCTGCATTTGCTCGTGCTGGTGTTATTCAGACTTTGCCAGGTGAGGACTGTAATTTAGCTCGAGAATTAAGCGCCTTTTCGCCTCTCGGGGGAAAAAAAGCCCTTAACTTGCAGTAATTCACATAGATCAGTTTCCTGCGTGGTTTGTGCGTGGCGGTGCTCACATCCAGCGGAGGGTGCGCCTGGGCAGAACTGTCCTCAGCGGTGCTCGAGGCGGCTCGCTGTGCCCGCACGGGGTTGTTCCCTTTGGAGATCTTTCCAATGAGACCCCCATTGGGTCCCCACCTCTCCCCATCTCCCACCACGTGTGCCTGGAACCCCCTTGTCCCTGCGGGGCAGGCGGCACCTCCTGGCCTCTGCAGAGCCACCAGGACACCGCGTGCTTTGCCAGTTGATACCAAAACAAAGCCATGGGAAGACAGGCTAAAATCCCCAGCCTTAAGACTTTGTTGCTCCTTATCTGCAAGTGCCCAAGGACGTGCAAACACAGAGTTACACTTACAAATATCCCGGAGCTCAGATCCTACTGGAGATCTCAAATCCCCGCTCGCTGCTTACGGCATGTAGAAGGGCGGTGACTTGGGTCCCTGCAATTGGTGCGGGCATTTTGGCAGAGCTGCGATCCCAGGGCGCTTTGGACCTGGTGAGGCCAGAGCCCGCCGTCCAGCAAGGCTCTGCGCAGGGCACCCGAAATTCGAGGGCTCTGCAAGCCTAGGGAGCACAAACAGCGTTTTGCCTCCTCCGCCTGGGCTTCGCCGTGCGTTTCCGAGCCTCCCGGCCTCTCCGTGTCCTCCTCCTCACCTCGCCTGCTGCGCACACGGCTCTTGTTCTCGCCTCGGCGCTCAGCTTTGCCTGGCACAGGGTGGTGCATCCCTTCAACGGGGAGAAGCAGCAGGAACGGCGCCCAGAGGGGTGTCAGCGCCGGTCGGTGGCCAGGAACAGGCGGGGATGGGCTCATCTCGCCGCCCGCGCTCACCAGCGCCGGCTTTGGCCCAGCCTCCAGCCCATCTGCCGACTGCAGGGCTCACTTGAAGGGTGTCCGAGGTCTCCCGGGGCTTCGTTCCCTGCCTAAAATACTGCTGGAGCTTTGATGCCTGCGAGGAAAGCAAGCACGAAGCTCCCTGCCAAAATACCTCCGAAGAAGTTAAATTAAAACAAGGGAGAGTTTGCCTTGGGCTGAGCACAAAGCCCTGACAAGCCTTCTCCTTAATGAAAGGAGGAGGCTGCAACATTTGGGCACCGTCGCGTCTCTTTTTCGACTGTGCTTTTAACTTCAGAGCTGCAGAACCCAATTTCTCCGTGCAATATTTCCCCTGTCCGCTGCCCGAGCGCTGCCGGCTTCCCGTCTCCTGTGGCATCCAATTAGCAGCAGCGGAAGCCAAGCCACAGCGAGGAGATAACGAACCTTCCGTCCCTCACCCCCCTTCAATAGCGTGGAGTTTTCCCTCGCAGGAGCGGGCTCTGAGACCCCAAAATCCCCCATTTTGGGGGCAGAGAAGCCTTCGCCGTGAAGAGGAGCTCGCAGCAGAAGGTGGGGAGCAGCAGTGACATTTCCTCGAGGAGCAGCGCGGCGGGGAGCCGCGTTGTGTCCCGGTGAGCTGGCAACATGTTGCTGCAGCCAGCCAGGGATTTCAGCTCCTGCTCCCACCCAAGCGGATCCACGCACCCCGGGGTGCTGAGTCCCGACACTGGTTTTGGAGCCCGCAGGAGGGGCTCGGGCCAGGAGCCCCCCCGAGGCTGCATCAGCCCTCCTCCCACCTCCCCGCAGGCAGGGGCCACTTGAGACCGGCTCCTCCAGAAGGAAGCCCACTCTCAGCTAATTAGCCAAAGCTGCTAATTAGCTTCCTGGCTGCAGCTGGGGGGGGCAGGGCCGTCTGTGGGATTTTTCCAGGCTGAGGTCGGGAGATGGAGGCGTCCCCTGCAGCGAGGCAGGCGCTGGTACAAACAGGGCTGCGTGCACCGACCGCGGTGAAATTTCCTCTTTTAATTGATGGGGAGAGGGCAGGGGCAGCTGCTGCCGGGGATGGCACTGACGGTGGGGGTGCTGTCCCCAGAATGTGCATCGGGTCCTGGTCCCTGCCTGCGGCATCAATCCGGCACCACAGCTCTGTCCTGCTCCGTGTCCCCATCACCACTCCATGTCCCCGTCACTGCTCCGTGTCCCTGTCACCCCTCTATTGCTCCACGTTCCCGTCACCACTCCATGTCCCTGCTACAGTTCTGTGTCCCTGCCACCACTCCACGTCCCTGCCACTGCTCCGTGTCCCCACAAGCGCTCCATGTCCCCACCATCAGCGTAAATCCAGGGAAGCCAGGGGGCAGTTTCCTCAGCACAGCGATCACCTGAAATCCCGATCCCGATCCGAGAAGGAGAATGCTGACACCCATCTTACAAGCAAGAAATAGGTGAAATGTGTGCCCATACCCATGTACAAATCCCAGAAAGGAGCCTAAATGTGGTTCCAGTGCCGAGAGCCATCCGAGACATCTCCTGCTGCGATGGGACGCACTGGGACAGACCAGGGGGGTCCCGCCTGCACCCCCAACCCTGCAGTGGTTAGACCCCATGACTTCTCCTTTGCCTGCCTGAAATGCCTTCCTCATCCACAGGAATGAAAAGCAAATAATGAAACACTGTTTTATGAAATTCTGAAGCAGCCGGGCCGTGCTCCAGTGCTCAGAGAGCAGCACGGACGGCACTGAGCTACAGAAAGGGAACGCGGCGTTCCTGCTCCAAAGAACCACCAAAATAAATCCAAAATTAATCCCTTATTAAGGGTGGTCATAAAGCTAAAACTACAGCAAGTGGCGGGAAGGAGATGGGGAGGAGAACCAGAAGACATCTGCAGCCCCTTCCCCACAGGCTGCCCATGCCCACGCCTCGCCGCGGAGGCCACGTTTCGGACCCGAACCCCGGTACAGGAGGGAAATTTCGGCTACCTGTAGTGGAGGAGTTGGCCTTCCGCATTGTAATCCCGATAAATGTCATATTCTTTCTCAAACACTCCGGAGGGCGGCGAACTGCAATACAGTAATGGTGAACAAGGGGTTACAACAGTGACTGCGACACGCACGTCCCTTATTAACGTCTCATTTCCTTTAGGATCAGCGAAGACTTAGGATCCATGAAGCCCATCCACAGAGATGGGCACCCCATCGGGCTGGGCTCTGTGCCCACCTCCTGGCATCATGAGTCATTAATCAGGTGTTTAACAGATGATGGAATAGGATAGGATAGGATAGGATAGGATAGGATAGGATAGGATAGGATAGGATAGGATAGAATAGAATAGAATAGAATAGAATAGAATAGAATAGAATAGAATAGAATAGAATAGAATAGAATAGAATAGGAGTCGAGTCGAGTGGGATGGGATGGGATGGGATGGGATGGGATGGGATGGGATGGGATGGGATGGGATGGGATGGTTTGGTTCAGTTGGAAGGGACCTACAAGGACCATTGAATCCAACGTGATGACCAAGCCCTCCAAAGCTGTGGTCTCCAGCTTCATTCACCGTGCCAACACCCCATTCCCCCTTACTTATAAGAACAGCTGGATGGATCCAAACCATCTCCTGGCTTTGTCCTGCCCCCATCCCCTTCTCAGGGCAGCCCTTCATCCTGACTCGCTGCATCACCCTCACTCCACACGAGCATCCGCTGCATCCTGCGCGTTTCCCATCCCTTCTGTGCCTTAGGGATGGGTCACAGCATCCAGCACTTGGCATCCCACCCTGCCTAGCATGCCTCGATTTCATCCAGGACATGGATATCTACTTAATGTGCTCAAAGGAGAAGCTCTTCAGCTTTGGTTATTTACACCAGTCCTGTGCAGAGGGCAGGGGTTATGGATATTCACCAACATCGGTCCCACTCCTCCCACTAATAGCTCTGCTGCTCCGTTGGCCAAAGCCAACGCAGGGGGAAGGGGCGAGTGACAGAAAAAGCCTTTTTTGGGCACATTTTCATTTACCACATTGCAGCTGGTTGTACTGGTGCCTGGGGGCACAGCGGAGCCTGCAGAGCACTGGGCAGAAGATGGGAAGGTGGCGGCACCAGCAGCTACAAACCTACTCCCGGAGACACCTTCCCTGAGTGTGTTCACTTGAGGAACACAGAGAAGAACACGTGGAGATGTGGGACATCGAATCACACCCTGCTTTCTGGACCAGCACCGGCTTAAAGCCTCTCCTGCAACCCAGACCCAGCTCTTGGTCCTCACTCCCCTGGGGTTCGGGCTTCCCCAGCATTCTCATGTGCACGCCGTGCCCCTCCCGTGGTTGTTAGCCACGTTATTAGTCTTTGTCGAAGGGCAACGCGTTCCAATATTGCTCCTACTTATGGCCGGTATTTGCTCGGGGAGCACAGGAAAGGTCTTTTTGCCTTATCTCCGCTGAGGGATGTGCAAATCATCAGGCTCATTTGCAAAACACGCAGCAACTCGTGCACCATGCAAATTATTAGACATTTGATCCGCATCAGAACGTAACAGCAAACATCTGGAGAAATAACTTCCTTCTGAGCAGTTTTCTACGCTGCCGCATTAACGAACCCTACGTACACATTAAGGCGCTTGCGTTAATAAAATTCAGATCAGATGTTGGTTTCAGGAGAAGAAAACAAATCTTCCTAATAGGATAGACCTCAAAGAATTTATTCAAGTAAGTGGCAATAAAATTAAGCTTCTGTCAAAGCTAATTTTAATGAGACTTCTGAGCCCTGAAATTATGACTGTGTTGAATTGCTTAATCCCTTTTCCCTCTACAACGCATGTGAAGGCACACGCCTCCTCTTTCGTGACACTCAGCCTCTTCTCAAGAGAAAGGCTCCAGCTCTTGCTTATCATGCTGTACCCAGATCCATGACTGCAGTAGCTCCTCCACAGTGGGCAGAGCCTCGGTAGGTTTGATGGAAGGGGACCAATGCTCAGGAAGCTTCCCAAAGAACTGCAGAAAAAATACCTGAGTTTTATGGCAGTGGTTGTTGGGAGAAGACCTCCAGGAAGCTCAAGGTCAAGAAGACCTCATGGAAGCTCTAGGTCCAGAAGACCTCAAAGAAACTCAAGGTCCATAAGACCTCAAGGAAGCTCAAGGTCAAGAAGACCTCATGGAATCTCAAGGTCCAGAAGACCTCAAAGAATTTCAAGGTCAAGAAGACCTCAAGGAAGTGCAAGTTCAAGAAGACCTTCAGGCAAGTTCTTAGAATCACAGACTGTGCCAAGGGACCCACAAGCATCATCGGGTCCAACTCCTGAAAAGCATGAAAATTCCAACTCCTGAACGCATGAACTGGGAATTGAAGCTGAGCAAGGACATGGACGTGGTTTAGTGGTAGACATGGTAATGCCAGGTGTGCAGTTGGACTTGATCTCAGAGGCCTTTTCCAACCTATGTGGTTCTGTTCCATGGTTCTGTTCTATGATTCTAAGGGGAAGACCCTCAGAGCAAACTGACATTTCTCCAGGTTTCCTCAGGAACCCCAGACCTCAGGACCACCTTAGTTTCCTTACACAGAAAGTTCTCAACTTGCCCTGCTTCCTGCACTCTATGGACCTTCTGGAAAGGTCTATAAGACACGAAAAGTCCTCCTGGGCCCACGCCACGCTGCCTCCAGCCCAGTGCTCAGCTTCAAGTGGTGGCGGTGAGGTAAGCTGTTTATGGAGACCTCGCGACCTTGGTCACTGCCTGCAGTCCCAAGGTGCCCCCCAGCACCCGGTCCCTGTGTTAGAGTCATCAGCAGGGAAGTGTCCTCCAAGGAACCCACTTCAGAAACGTCTATGGACTGGTTGCCTGGGATTTGTTTAATCCCTTCCTGAAAGCGCAGCGCTATCCACCTCCCACAGTAACACATTCCAAACGCCTGCCACCCGCTGCGTACCTCACCTCGTCCCTTCCCTTCCAAAAAAAAAAAAAAAAAACCGCAAAAAATCACCTGATCATCAGCTGTCCCTTCCAGCCTTACATTTTTCAAGGTACTTGCAAATAAAGGGCACCAAGTGTTTCCTTGCATCTCAGGGCAAACCTTCTGTCCTGACCAGGACTCCGGGAGCAAGGTGGGGATGGGACCCAGGCTCCCCCGGCTTCCATTTCTACTCGTGCCCACCTGCCAGGAGGTCCGAGGAGCCGCGCACGAATTCCAGCTGGTTTCCAACCACTCGGAGCAAAGGTCCTGCAAATACTGCAGAGGCTGCCCCAGCAGCCACGGTTATGCAGCTTTCGTGCTTCTGGTGGTGCCGGATGGAGGCGCAAGGTGAGGGTGTGTGAGTTTGTAGGTGATGGAGCTTGTTCACGCCTGGATTCCAAACACGGATGAAGCAGCTGAGGATGAAGAAGGAGAGGTTTGCCATCGGCACTTGCTGCTCCCGGCTTGGTGTTTTGAGCAGAGCACACGGCACAGCACCGCCTTTGTTCTTCCATATACCTACAATAACCGAGCGTTCCAGAGCTTCTGCACCTCAAACGGAGCCCCACGAGGTGCCCAGGAGCCAGGACAGCCCATGGGGCTGGAGAGATGAAACAGCTCAGCATGCTGACTTGGCACCCCTAACGCCTCGAAATCTTTAAAGAAAGTTTTTGGAAGCTGCCATCTCCTCCTCTGCAATAAATGGATTAAAACCCCAGGCAGGGTCTCGCTGACACGCCATCCATGCTCTAAGCAAGCTCATGGTCCAGAAATGCCCGGCAAGGTGCTGAGATCAAGATCTCCTGGAGATCTCCTGGATCTTCGGCCCCATCCCACCGGCAGAGCAGCCCCGGAGTACAGGCGGTGCGGTGTTGCTGATGAGTCTGAGTTCGTTATCGCAGCGATCAGCTCTTGCTACTGAGCTGCCAAGGGGACTGAAGGCAGGTATCGAATCCATCCACAATGCTGCGAGTTACAGGCTGCAGGGGCGGGCTGCGGGCAGCGGTGGAGCATCTGAGACGCTCCCTCTGCTCTTCTGCATCTCCCAGGAGCTGAAAATTCACCCCTCTGCTGCTGTCGCGAAGGTCACACGCATTATTGCCAACAAAGAGATGACACGAGGTGACAGCACGTATGCTGCCGAGACCAAGGAAGTGGACCTGCGCTCCTAAAGCTGGGGGTCTTGCTCCCATTGGAAAGAAACACCATGCCACGGCAGGAGAAACTCTGGGAATGTTCAGGAGAAAGTTGAGCGGTGGTGGGCTTACGCCAGGCAGGCAGCTCGGGAGCACGAAGGTGCTGAGGCACGGAGGAGGGAAGCTGAAGCTCACAGCCATCAGACCATGAAGTTTTGTTTCACCCATGATAACTCCAGAGGGGGCTCAGGGAATGGCTGAGGCTGGAGGCTCCTCCAGGTCCGTCCGGTCCAAGCCTTCTCCTCAAGCAGGGCCACTGCAACTGGGTCACCCAGGACCACCACGTCCAGGCGGCTTCTGAAGCTCTCCAAGGAGGAGACCCCCCACGACCTCTCCAGACAAAGAGAGGCTGTTTGATCTTCTGGAGTAACCAAGGGTCTTTGATCGTCCCCATGAGGGTACCGAGACCAGTGCCCGCTCGCGCCTCCCTGCACCCAAGCCCAGGTCAGGCTGGTGCCGGTCTGTGAAGCCCCCTCAGCAAAGCCCTTCTCTTTTTTTTTGCTCACACAGCAGTGGGGAGGCTGTGTGAGAGCAGAAGCGAGCTCTGAGTCACCGGACAGAGGCGGGTATTGCCGAAAGCACTGTGCCCCGTGTCGGTCTGACCCGTGCTCAGCACAGCTCTTAAGGTGCGGGCTAAAAACCTTGGAGAGCGGTTCATAGGGGACAAGTGCTCCACGCACTGCTGCCCACGGAAGCCAGGCCAGCAGGGACTGAACAATGCTGCTGCTTAAATATTAACAACCTGGCAAGCCTGCCTGGGGCCCTCCCGCCAGCTCCACGCTTCCAGCAGCTCTCGTTCATGTGTGCTGAAATCAGAGCGAGTGGCTCTGCTCTTAATGCTCTCCCCTGCACCATTTGGCTCCTCTCGGAGGAGGCAGTGCAGCAGTGTGCCCACAAGGGAGGGTGTCCTGCTGTCCCCGTCCTGCTGTCCCCGTGCTGCTGTCCCCATCCTGCTGCAGCTCCAGATGGACTCAAGGCGAGGAGGTGGTTTAGCCATGGGACGCCGTAGGTCAAGCCGATGGTTGGACTTAGGGATCTTGAAGGTCTTTTCCAACCTAGGTGACCCCAGAGGGCAGGGCAGTGAATGGCAGGGTGGTGGAGAGGGGACTGCATTGTCCCCAGCTGTGCCATCCCCATGCGGGTGCTGAGCGAGGTTCTGCAGGGTCAGCAACATATCCACTGCAAATGGGGCAGAACAAGAACCAGGACAATTCCCACCTTCCAGAGGTGGAAGACACTTTAACAAGTGACTTCGTTCTAGACCAGGGTCCTCGCAACGCTGCCGGGTGGTTTCAGCCTCCTTGGTGCTTGAGGGGACTTTCAGGGCGCTGGGGACCCACTCAGCCCTGCTGATGCTGCAGGTCCGAATCCCACCGGAGCCATCGCACCCACTCGCTGCAGGCAATGCCACTGGAAGCTGTCCAGCACCCCTGCCTACAGCAGCCCAAACCGAGCCTGGACGGGACCCAGCGCCCTGCCAGCCAGGGACGGGCGGTTTCAGCAACGCCGTTTCGCAACAGACCTCTGGTCAGAGCGCCACGGGGCTAGGAGAAGTGGGCTTGTAATTGTAGTGTGTTAATTGGAGGGTGCCCAGTATCTATTAAACAGTTCATGCAACTGGAACTACTGCTGCAGCAGCCATTGCACAACCCATTGCACAAACTCCTTGCACAAACCCATGGAGCGCAGCAGCGCCTCCTTACCATGAAAGAAACGGCAAAATTGGGGCTTTTTCCTCCTTCTCATCCTGCCCAAACACCGGCAGTGCCCGTGCAGGGCTCCGAGGGGCTGGGGAGGTGCAGAATGCGCTGGTTTTAGCAGCCCACGCAGGGCGATGTCTGTCTTCTCAGCAGGCTTACTCCAATGGCTGTGGTTGCATTCGAGCTCGCACTGATGAGGCCAAAAGCCCTGGCAGAGATTTTTTGGGATTTGGGATTACCCCAAATTTGGGCAATTTTTTTTGGGGAGGCTGCAGCTCCCAAGGAGCCTGTGCCCCTTCCAGCCCTGCAGGAGGAAACCCAGAGCTGCTGCAGCCCATCCATGCTGAGGGGACCCCTGTAGGTAAGCAGTGCGTGTGGTTTCCCAACGAGCTGGTCTTCTTCAGGGCTTGCAGCACCTTCGTGCCCAGGGAACAGCCTCCTCCTTCTCAGCATGACGCGTGGCAGCATCCTTGGGTCCACCCAGCCCCGCTACCCGTGGCTGGCACACGGTGCCGCCGCATCCCCACCACAGACCCAAGGACCTGGAGGGTGCCCGCAGCCCGACAGCTACTCCTGAGCCTTACCAAGGGAATAAAACTGCTTAATTAGGGGAAAAATCAACTTCAAGTGGCTCCAGAGGAGCTCCCCCTCCGGCTCCTGTCCCCATGCGCCCCCCACCCCAGCTCCTGCCCAAGCCCCGTCTGATGAATTGCCAACGGGCTCCACGGAGACAAACCTGCCACTGATGGATTCGGGCAGTGGAGGAGGTCGGAGGCTCCTCCTGGTCCCCCCCTGCGCCACCGGGACCCCCCAGCTGTGCCCAAACCCACAGCCAGGTGCGTTTGGGGAGCCCCCAGGATGAGCCCCCAGCCCCTCCCTGGTCTAACTAACCCACACCTCACACCCAAAGCACCAGGAAGAGGGGACTGCACCTCCAGCAGATCTAAAGAAAATGTCTAATCATGTTTTTTTTTTTTTTTTTCCTTCTCCCCCCTGGAACAGGAGGTGGCACCGCTTCCCAGCGGCTCCGAGCGCTGCTTTTATTTTTAAAACAAGGGAAAGTGACGTGCCTGAAATAGCACAGCTCGGTGGCAAAGCCAGGAATAGAAATGAAATCTCAGCGCCTAATCCTCTGCTCTAATCGCTGGACTGCAAGGCTTCATACACTTAATTACAGCCGCTGCATCTAAAAAAAAAAAAAATGGGAAAAGATGTTTTTCTTTGCTGTTATGTAAACCGCACGCTGGGCCGGATGCCCTGCGCACACGTTGGACAGATACCCAGCTAATCCCCGAGCCCATCGTGCAGAAAGAACACAAAAAATCAGCAGGACATGGACAGAGAGCTTTGCCCCAATTTGCCCCAGAGCGCTTTGCCCCAAGGAAATGCCAGATGTGGACATTTTTCCCCCAAATATTTGAAAACAGCACGAGGAAGGGGGTTAAACCCCAGTCTTCACCCCGCAAATGTCTCCCCGTGGAGCACATGGCGTTCATCGGGTGCCACAGAGCTGAGGCAATAAGCAAGAGGAGAGAAAACAAAAAGAGAAAATCTCAATTTTAGCCCTGTTTGCTGAAAAAAACTGCAATTTCCTTGAGCATTCCCTTCCGCGGGCTGGCAGCATCCCCATTCCGGTGCCTCGGGCCCTGCTGGGGGAATGAGGTCCCGGAGGAGGTCACGTTTTGGGGTGGGATCCTGAAGCATCCTTTTGGGGTGGGAAGGGAGATGCGACTCTGTAGGGCCAACCGAGACCCCAGCATTTCATCGCAGCAGCCCCCAGCCCCTGGCATGCTACACGCTGTAGTGCAGCCCCTGGATGGACTTAACCCACGGGAATGGGGTTTTGGCAGCACGGAGATGTTCATTTTTGGATGAACGTGCACAGAGGACATGTTCTGGGTCAGCACGGGCTCCTCTGCAGCGGACGTGGAGGGGAGGCCACCTCGGCTGCCTGCAGTTTTCCAGACCTCGGGAGCAGAAATCCCCTGACACCAGCAGGTGGAGGAGGCGAGGAGGAGCAGAGCGTTTCTTGCTCAACTCAGAGCAGGGCTCCTGCGGGAAGCCTTCCCCGCCAGGGTCCAGGCTGGAAGCAGACACGGCACACGGCCTCAGCCAATTCTGGTTTTTAAGCAGAAAGCCCATCCTACAACCCTGCAACCCCTCCTGACCCTACACCAAGGCTGGGTCCCAGCACCAGCGAGCCCTGGGCATACTGGGGAGAGCCCTGGGCACACTGGGGAGAGCTCGCTCTGCCTTCCGTGCTTCATGCTGTTGCTGGAGGCAAGAGGTCGGGGAGGAAGGTCTTTGGGATCTCACAAGGCAGGCTTCAGAACTGGGGGGAAAACCTGCGAGAAAAGGGCAAGTCTTGGGAAATAACGCAGGTGCATTATGGAGCAGGTGGGATTCGGGTGAAGACCCACCCATTCCTGTGTGGGGTCCAAGGAAAGCTCCCCAGGTGGCTCAGACAAGGTGCCTCTGCTCATCAGTCTCCCCTGGGGCCTTGGGAGCCACCCTGTGGGTCCTGGGGCCCTGCTGGACCGAGGCGCAGCGTGCCGAAACCCAGGGACCCGACACAAAGCCAGTCAGTATTTCAGAGCCGCCACGTCCTGCTTTGTAGATAAAGTTCCCATTTTAAGGAAGCAAACGCAACATCTCGGGCAAGCCGGAATTCCTGCCGGGAAGCACTCTACTTCTGCTGACCACCCAGACAAACCTGCCGTCGAGACCCTGAAGACCGTGTTGGCCGCACTGAGGACCCGGTGGCCACCGTGGCCTCTGGCCAAACCAGAGGCTCCTGTTCCCAAATTCCCCATCCATGGGGCGCCTCCAAGCACAAGGTGTGATGGGACGGGCACTAAGGGACGTGGTGTAGGGCTGGGACCCAGCAGGTTGGGTTGGAGGTTGGACCTGATAGTCCCGAGGGCCTTTCCCAGCCTTGATGGCTCCTTGAGATCAGCTGCTCGAGCCTTGCTCCTCGCTGTAAGACCAGAGGAGTTCGGGAGGGAAACCTTGTTGAAATGAGTCTAAGACTCAATGCTATGAAACTTTGAGCAGAGGATTCAGGCAGGTGACCTCCAGAGCTCCCTTCCAACCTTGGCTCTCCTATGAGAGGCAAAGCCAAGTACTGGAGAAGCATCCTTTGTTAATTCTCCCGGTAGGAGACTTCAGCCCTGTCTCTGAGCAAAGGCACGCACTCAACTCACCCCACAAAAACCCACTTTCACCCCTCCCCAGTCCCACAAACCATCCCCTTGTTTCCTCCTTTGCAAACGAAGCATCCCCAGTTGTCCCCTCCGGCACACCAAGCGATGCCAGACCCAGCATCGTTAGCACCGCAGCTCGCTCCCCTTTCCTTTGCAAAGAAGGGTCTTGGGGCAGCCTCCACCATGACCCTTGTCCTGTCCACCACCCCGATTCCTCCAGAAAACAGGAGACATCGCTCAAACACCAGCCAGCAGCGCAGCCGTGGTGGGAGGCACCTTGGTGCTCAAAGCCAGGGAGCTGGCTGCCCGTTGAGAAGAAAACAGCACCAACAAGGCAAAGAAAAAAAATATTTATGGAAGATGATGCTAAGCCTGCTCTAAGTAGTTAGCTATCTAGAAACCTAAATGTCGCTGTACTCATCTTTGAAGAACGGAAGATGAGTATTCTCACCTTTATCCATTTCTTTAAGCATTTTAAGCATTTATTTTAACCATTTACATCACGGCAGAGGTCCTATTTATGCCCCTGGTATGAAGAGGCTCAGGACTCACTGCTGCCTTCTGCAAGAGTCTGCACATCTCCAGCCCCTGGAGCTGCAACGCTCCATGCCTGACGCAGCTCTCCTACGTTTTAGGGCTCAGACGGGCACAAAATGAGCACATCGCACACAAACACACATTTTTGTGTCTTGTGGCTGCAAGCTGCTCGAGGTCACAAACAACAACAGAACGCGGAGGGGCCCCGGGCACTGAGAAGCTCGAGGCACAAACGCCTGAGCTGGCGCTGCCCTTCGCAGCTGCCATCACCATGATCCAAAATCCATTTTTAATTTGCACAGCTCGTGTTTGGCTTTATCCACCCCTGGCCCAGGAGCGCCGGCCACTTCTGGAGTCAGAACATTGGTGTCCCAGGGGATTTCCCGCAGGTCGGCAGCCAAGCCCCCCTCCCTCATCAAAATCTCAGCTCCTGATGAGGAAAGTCCCCGGCTGCGGAGCAAACTCCCTGCCCAGCATCCTGGGCTGCTCTGACAGCCGCAGAAGCACCCAAACCCAGGTGTTTTTAACCAGTTTGCCTGGTGCTCTGCTGAAAATGCACCCCATGGGCTCAGCCCGTGGCGTCGCCCCTTCCCCGAGCCAGATGTGGCACGGACTGAACCCCCAACAGGACCAACAAGTCACCTCCAGCTGGAAATTGCCCACAGCACAGCAATATTTGCTCCCTCGAGTGGCACCTGATATTTTTTTATAAATTTATTTTTATCTCCCCTGAGGCAGGAGGTGGCTCCTGCCCTGGACGGGTTTACGTGGCGGCTCCCAGGCGGCGCGGCGGCAGAAGGTCCTCACGGGTTAAGCCTCTCGATCTGAGCTCCCCAGTGTCCTCCTCCCACCCGTGCACCCCGCGATGCCCCCGCACAGCTGAAGCCCTGGAGGAGGAGCTGGAACGCGTGGGATGAGCGATTTGAGCCACTCGCCCTGGCTTCTGCAGTCCAGCAAGCAGCACGCAGGGAGGTGACAAATCCATGGTGCCGCCGAGGCCGGAGCTTCCTTCTTCCCCTGGAAGCCCCCGACGGTGTGCATGGTCCGCAGGAAGATGAAAAAACACCCCAAAATGTCTCATTGCCTGTAACCCTTCATGGGGGGTGACTGTGCACCAAGGACCTCAGGATGCTCCTGGAGCAGCCACGAGGCCTGGAGAGGTCTTAAGCGATGGGCGGCTTAAAAAAAATAGAAAATCATAGAATCATAGAATCTTTTAGGTTGGAAAAGACCTCTAACACGATCTAGTCCAACGTCTGAAACAATGAAAGAGAAAACAAGGCTCCCACAGGGCTGGGAGCTGGACTCTGCTCCGATGCACCGAGGAGCTCGTTTGCCAGAAGGGTGCCCACCAGGGAGCTGGAAAATCCACCCCGAGTGCAGCTCGTGCAAAGGATGCAGAGAATAAATTGTGAATGTCTTCAGCAAGCACCTGGAGCTGCACGGCATCGAGACAGATGGAGGAGGAGGAACTGGGTGATAGGGACGGGGGCAGTGGAGTGGAGCTGGGGGTCGGTGCAAGGAGGGGATGGGGGGGACAGGAGACGTGTGCTCGGCCCCTGTCCCAGCTCTGCGGGCGAGCAGGGAGGGAGCAAAATGCATCGCGAGGACGGATCCTGCTGCTGCTGGCTCGCTCGTGCCAGCATGCTGACTGATGGAGAGCAGGATGGGCAGGTCACGTTTGGAGGGGTGATGTTTAAGAGAATAAAAATGTGTTAAGCGACGAGCCGCCTGATTTGCAGCCCGCAGGCTGTAAGGGCGTGAGACAGAGCAGGCAGAGCAGCAACGTCTCACTGTGATGTGCACATCCGTGCACAGCTGGACCTCAGGCACCGAGCATGGCTCCCTGCTCGGGCTGCAGCTTCCCCTTTGCACCAGGAACCCACCCCGCAGGCCCAGGGGAGCAGCAGGGACCGCGCTGGGGAGACACGGGGAGGAAGAACACGCAGGGAAAAAGCTTTTAAACCTGCACCACCACGTTTTGGAGGCCGGGGAGTTATTTTGCCCGTAGGAAAGAACACCTAAGCCAACACTAATGAGGAAGAGCAGCTCCCACAGGTGCCTGTACCTCTTCCTCCAGTGACTGCTTGATGGATGAGCAAACTGTAAACCACAGAGGCATCAGTGACCTCGCCAGGGGAGCTGCCTGATGAATTATCTCCCCGCTGCAGGACCAGGACCCTGCTCTCTGCCCCTCCACAGTGCTGAGCACCGGCACCCGACCCCGCGTCGTGCCCGCGGCACTGCACTGACCCATCGCCGGCCGCCCTCACCTTTCCGTTTCCTCCTTCACCACGGTGTACTGGGTCGACTGCCGGCTCGACCTCGTCTGCTCCAGCACCTTCTCGCTGCCCTCCAGCTCCTGTTCCAGGGAGGAGCTGGTGCTGCCCTCCCTGCTGACATTGCTGCTCCTGCCGGGGCTGTTCTCTGTGGAGGCTCGCGGCGACTCCGTGTTCTGCTTCAGGGTCTGCAGCTTGGCCAGGGGGATGATGTCGCAGTTCTGCGGCCGGTGCCATACCGTCCGCTGCGTGGTGGCATTGTAGTAGTAGAAGCGGGAGGTGTTGGGGTCGAAGAGCTCCCACCACTGGTTCTCATTGGTGCGCTTGATGCGCACGCCGGCCGGCGGGTCCCACACGCACTCCCCCGTGATGAGGTTGGCGTACATGCGCTCCCGCGTCCGAGGCTCGATGATTTCCACCCATTCCAGCCTGAAGGAGAGCAAGGAGAGAGAGGGAGGCGTCAGCATGCTCCCAGCACCAGTGTTCATGGCGCTATTAACGCTAACGAGGTGTTTATTTGCAAAGGGCAAAAAAAGCCCGGGGACTCACCCCAAAGCCCTAACTCCCTGTGCTGACCCGAAATGGAGCCTGACTGATGCATAGGTTCAATTTCTGAGAGCACAGAGCCAGCTGAGGTGAACCCTGGGCTCATTTCAGCTCGGTAACGTTTTTCAGAAGGCCACAAGAACCAACGAATCTTCGAGCCACAGCAGCCTCCTCTTCCCATTTCAGGTGAGGATGCTCACCCTGTACTTCCCTAGGGATGGGGCGATGCCACGACGCGTGCCGGAAAGCTCGTGACACCGTGGCAATTACGCGCCGAGCCAATCCAATTACGAGTAGCTTAAATTCCAACGTATTTCACACTTAAAATGACATGGGATTTATTGATAACTGCAGTTACGAGGGGAAAAACAGCTGAGCCAGCATCTTTCTGTACCAGAGCACAACGGGGTCAGGAGACCGGGTCGATGCTGTGCGCGTGTCTCGTGGGGAAGGAAGCGACCCATGGCAAGAGGGGGAAGGAGCCGGAGGGGCCGTTCCTCTTAAATCAGCCCATTTCTGAGCAGACTCCACTTAAAGTGACATTTTCCTGGCAGCCCCCAGGTGACTGCTTGGTGCTGGGGATGCTCGCCTGCCGTGCAGCAGGCTGCTCGCCACCCATTAACAGACCCCGAGAAGGAGCAAACTACACCCCAAAGCACCCAACTACATCCAGAAGCACCCGACTGCACCCAGAAGCATCCAACTACACAAAGAAGCACCCAACTACAACCCAAAGCACCCAACTACAACCCAAAGTGCCCAACTACACCCTGAAGCACTCAACTACAACCCGAAGCACTCAATTACACCCTGAAGTGCCCAACTACACGCAGAAGCACCCAACTACACCCTGAAGTGCCCAACTACATCCTGAATCATGCAACTACAACCCAAAGTGCCCAACTATACTCTGAAGTGCCCAACTACACCCAGAAGTGCCCAACTACACCCAGAAGTGCCCAACTACAACCCAAAGCACCCAGCTACACCCAGAAGCACCCAATTACACCCAGAAGTGCCCAACTACACCCCAAAGCACCTAACGACAACCTGAAGTGCCCAACTACACGCAGAAGCACCCAACTACACCCTGAAGTGCCCAACTACAACCCAAAGCACCCAGCTACACCCAGAAGCACCCAATTACACCCAGAAGTGCCCAACTACACCCCAAAGCACCTAACGACAACCTGAAGTGCCCAACTACATGCAGAAGCACCCAACTACACCCTGAAGTGCCCAACTACAACCCAAAGCACCCAGCTACACCCAGCAGCACACAACTACAACCCAAAGTGCCCAACTACACCCAGAAGTGCCCAACTACACCCCAAAGCACCCAACTACACCCAGAAGCACACAACTACAACCCAAAGTGCCCAACTACACCCAGAAGTGCCCAACTACACCCAGAAGTGCCCAACTACACCCGGAAGTGCCCAACTACACCCAGAAGCACCCAACTACACCCAGAAGCGCCCAACTACATCCAGAAGTGCCAGCTCTACACGGACATGATGCTTCAGGCCAACAGCACCAGCACACCCAACACAGTCCCCAGCCCTCACAGTGGTTTTGGAGAGCTGACCCCAGCCTGCCCCAGCAGAGCGAGGGCTCCCTGAAGTGCCCTGCTCCTCTCATCACCCCATCTCACCCCACAGAGATCACTGCTGTGATCAAAATATGACCGGGAACCCAAATCTACGCAGTTCTGCTGAGGAGACCATTCCCACCTCATTCCCACCCTTAAAACAAACAAATAAATAAAAATAATAACCTATGCCATGGTGCTTTGATTCTCTACCTCCGAGCAGCACAATTTGGTTCGTTATGCACATGGCATTCTGCAGGAATGCTTTGCCTAAAATTTGCTTCACTTAAAATGTGTTTTACTTAAAACGTGTTAAAACGTGTTTTACTTAAAATGTGTTTTACTTAAAATTTGCTTTACTTAAAAATTGTTTCAGCCACCAGAGACAGTTCCTTGGTGCCAAACCTTAGAAAGCCCTGGCTGATGAGCGCCAGAGCAGCATGGACAGAGAACTGCCGAGTGTCAGCAGTAACGCAGCACCGGCTGCGGGCAGACAGCAGTTAGCAGAATATCAAAGCACTTGGAGCGAGGGTTTGTTCCCACACCGGTGGTTTCAGTGCCAATGAATATTTTTATGAAAAGACATCATTAACCTGAAAGGTGCAACACTTCCTCACTAAGCGGCCTGGCAGAGGGAGATGGAAAAAATCGGGGTTGGCCACGCAGCGCATCTTGCCAGAGCAAAAATGCTTCGAATGGGATGGGGTTACCAAACTTTGGGGTCAGCAGCCCCAAAACACCAGGAAACCTCGATCAGCCCCAAAACGCCGGGAAACCTTGATCCCAGTCCCCCTGCATCCTGCTGATGTTGACCATGGTGACGGACGGTCCCTGGGCGAACCCAAAAAATAACTCCAGGTCCCTGCAAAGCTGCTGTTGTCACTCATGGGGCAGGGAGGAAAAGGAACACCGGTGTTGGGGTGACATCCATGGCTTTTGGGCAGCAATCGCAGTGCTGGTGCTATGAAACCAGGCTCAAGAAAGCACCAACAGAGTGAGCTTCTGCACCAGGGCACAGGGCAGCTCTGATTTAGTTCTGAGCTTTGGATCCGTGCACGATGGAGGCTGTAACTGGATTTTTTTGGTAGGAATCCAAAATATTTGCATGTCTGGGACTGAAGCTGCGCCTGTTCCTGCAACTTCTTCCAGTCCTTACAGCACCGAGCCTGGGAGGTGGCAGTGCAGGGAGGGCCCCGGAGCTGGCCCCTGTTCAGAGGATGCTTGGACCCAAATTGCTGCATCCCCCCCACCCGGACCGCCCTGTTCACCCCCCTCCCAGTGCTGTGCAGCCTCGGGATGCAAGCTGGGAAAGTGCCAAGCGCGGCGGGGAGGAAGCTCCTGGTGCAAAAACGCGCTCCTCTGTCAGCCTGGCCAGCGATGCCTTTGGAGTAGCCTACGTGAAACCCAGGGTTTTATTGATTTCCGTACTAATGAGGCCACCAAAGCCTTATGGGTGTCCGAAATCGCCAACACAGCAGCCAGTGGGAGAGCCTCGCCGCTGCCGGCCCCGCTCTGCTCCCCTGCCAAATCCTGTCCAAAGGAACTTTTGTTGCTCTCTTCCGAGCCACCAGGCTCAAGACCCTGCTCGAGGCCCCGAGGTGGCCGCGGGAGCTGCCCCAGGACGGATGCTCATTAATTTCTGCTGACGGTCTTGCAGTGTCTCATCCTGCCTGGTCCTTGTGGCACCCTCCTGGCAGCTCCCCAGCTCTCAGCACCCTACGGATGGAGCACAGCGCTCCCCGCAGATGGCCCCTGCTTGCTCACACAGGCTCCTGCTGGCTGGTTCTTGTTTGGAGGGGACGAGCAAAGGCTTCGGCTGAGGCATGGCCGATTCGCTTTGATATCAGGGCTTATTAGTTTATTATTTCCTAAGGTGGCTGCAGAGCTCAGTCCCTGCCTCGTCAGCACTTTGCCCCTTGCTGAAATGGCCGCGGGTGCCGGCACGTCCAAGGAGAGCAGAGCTCCTTGCCTGCTCTCTCCCCGGACACAGCCCGTGCCTAGCAGGCAGCGGTCTGGATTTCTGCCCAGATCCCCGTGAGCTGCAGGGCTCAGGGTATTTATACACTCCCGGACCAAAGCCAGGAGCTGCCGGAGTATCAGGTCGGACCCTGAGCTCTGATTTCCCCTGACGAAGCTGCTCTCCCATCTGTAGGGACGCGCCGAGCTCGCACGCTCGGCTCTGCCCTCGCTCTCCGGTTACGCGGCACTGTGCGGTGAGTGCCGAGGGTGGAGCGATCCCAAATGGATACAGACTGATAAAACCCCCCAAAACCAACCACAGGAGATGCGCAGCCGACCATTTGCTGGGTAATTTGCAGCGCACCACGAGCTCGGGCTCCCATATAACCATATATCCTTATAACCATAAATCAGTTATGCAGAAACTCTCGGAAACTCCCAGCTTTGGCACCTCGAGGATGGATCCCAAAAAACCCCAACTGAGTTTCAGTCCTCTGGCCATAATCCATAAACCAAAGACACTTCCAACTTTTTGCATGCAGCCTCAAGTGAGTGCTGACTGCTCGCAGCATCCAAACCACGTTTTTTTTACACAAAGAGCCATTCGTGATCTACCCCAGTATCTAGGATGGAAAGGACCCACGGAAGAAAACCAAGAAAGCAAGGTTCCGGGAATTCCAAGCGAATTTAAGAAACCGGGAGAAGCAGAGAAGAACCAAGACGGGTGGCAAGGATGTGATGGATGCAGAGCTCCTCCAGGCTCCTGTTGAATGTTGGAGGCCACCATGAGGATGGGGATGCTCGGGGATGCTCAGGGGCTCCTAAAGGGGAGCAGGTGCAATCGCCAAGTAACCGCACCGTCGGTAATCGTGGCCAAACGTGGTCACGCTACCACCGATCTGTCCATTCTGTAGCATGAAGGCTGTGCCAACCAGGGCAGGTCTCGCCCACCCTCCTGGCAGACCACTGCGAGCAGGACTCAGAGGAATAAGAGCTGAAGACGCTCGCAGTGTTTGGTCTCTCCACTCCCTGCCGCTTACCAAATCCATCCCGACCAGACGGAGAGCTCCAGGGGAAAACACGGAGCACGCCTCTCGTGCGGGTGTCAGAGCCTGTTCCACTCAAGGCTCGCCTTGGCCACGTTATGTTTATTAGATTGGAAGCCAGGCTGGGTTTAGAGCCAGACGTGAGCTCTGCTGTGTACGCGGGCATGTCCTGGGGCCGGCAGGGCATTTTGGCACCGTGTTCTCCGGGAGCTGCGGTCTCCTGGGGGCATCGCGCCCTTCCTGCTGTCACCCTGCATCTCGTGGGCACCCAGACCGAAATGTCCCCAGTTACTGCTTGCTGCTGGGAGGGAGCCAGTGCCCAGACCACGGAGCGCTGAGCCTCGCCGTGACACATCCCCAACACCGACCCAGCCTTCAGCGTCCGAGGGGGCTTCGAGCAGTGCGGGGGAGGTGCTGGGATCCCCAAACCCACCTGGACATGGGGTTGGGCAGCAGCTGGGGGGACCCTGATGGGGCAGGGGGGACCGGGCAGACACGGGGGTGCCTCCAAACTCAGCCGCTCTGTGATTCTGTGAAGGTCCCCAAGTGCAACCATCGACCTGACCTACCGTGTCCCATCACCAAACCATGTCCCTTAGTGCCACAAAAAAAGATCCACATGGGACACTTTTCACAAATTTGCATTCCCAGGGAAATTTCTCTTCCTGCTGAGTGTGGCACAGTGAGTCCTGAACCCACGTGCTCTCCACCCCCTCCACCTACAGATTTTTGGGGGCGATTTGTCCAAAGAAGAGGGCTCGAGGCATTTCTCGAGCTGTGGGACACCGTGGGTAATGCTCCTTCCCATGCCAACCCCTCCAAGCTCCTTGTGGCTCCATGAGATGCCCCCCAGCAAGTCAGCCTGGGAAAAAATATTTTCAGTTCAACAGAATAACATTTAAAACTTCAACAAGCAGAACTTTTCCTCCTCAACACTGGCCTGCTGCACCATGTGCCAGGGGAGACGGGGTTTAGTGGTGGGCCTCGGCGAGTCAGGCTGATGGCTGGACCTGATGATGATGATCTTGGAGGTCTTTTCCATCCTAGATCACTTGTTCTATGATACTAAGAGCATTGAGGGTCCTTTTCCTGCTGCATGGGGGTGCTCGAAGGCACCTCAAGCCTCTTCCCCAGCCACCCCTGTTGCTGCTCGAAGCCTGACGACAGCTCCGGCGCTCGCACGGAAAACCGAAAAGTCTCCTCAAGGGAATTTAGCAGCTGACAGCACGAGGCGGGACGGCGTGGATTTGCAACTCGGAGGTAATTTGCAATCTAAATCGCACCCCCCCGAGCGATTCCCAGCCCCGGCTGCACATCGGAGGCAGATGTGCCGCCGCTGAGGGCGGTTCGCTTGGAACGCGCCCTGAGAAAGCGCCGGGGCCGCTCGCTCCCAGCCCGCCTGATGGGGAGCTGAGCCGTGCTGGAGTGATTTTGCATAGGGCTGAGCCTCCCGGCTCTCTGCCACGGCTCCTGCTGGCTCCTTCCCTCTCTGATAGCTGGAGAAAGCTATCAGGATCACCTGGAACGCCGCTTTTAAATACTGATGTTACAATCACTATGGGAACCGGAGAGACTTTGCATGAGCCTTCGCCTCTTTACGAGATCTGCTCAAGCAACAAAGGGCCAGGAAAACGAAATCCATCTTCCTTAGTCATGGGCGAGCTCTGAGGAGCAGCTTGTAGGATGTGTGAGGAGCAAAGCCCAGCTCGTTGGAGTGCGGCTGCCGAGGCCCATGGCCCACCTTGTCCATCGAGGCAAATGGTGACCACAAAGGATGCATGCCTCCATCCCTCGAGGCAAACAGTGACTGCCGAACGTGCCACCACGTCCCCACCATGAGCTGGCTCTGCCAGGGATGCCCGGGAGCTGAGACCTGCCGGAGACACCCGATGCTCTCCAGCTTCCACCATGGGTGGAAGCAACCAGGATCCGGGGCGAGAGACACCACGGGACCAGAGGCAGCCCCTTGTTTTTGCTGTTTTCCTGAGTGCTGGCAAAGTGGGACGTAACGCCGCCACCGTGTCCTGTCCCTCATCCTGAGCTCACCTCGCCGCCCAGCACCAGGCTGCGAGATGAAGCCCCGCGGCCTCCTGGCCTTCAGCCTCCCTCCGAGGCTGCAGGCGATGCCAAACGCGTGGCCCGGTGGGGAGATGGGAGCAGGAAGCTTTCATTTCTATCTTTTCCCCGTTCCCATAGAAACTAAGCTAAAATGGAGATGGTAAAAGAAAATTAAGGCTTCAATAAAGGAATCCACCAGGAACTGGTGTGTGCGCGTCGGGCAAGGGGAACGGCTGATGGATAAACAGGGGAGAAAGAAAGCAACCAGAAATAAAGCCAGAGGAGGAGGACTCGGTTCAAACGGGGGGGGCGTTCCCGCACTGAAGTCTTTCTTTGTCGGGCATAAAGCTGAATTAATAAGCTACGTCAAACTGAGATGTCAGGGGAAAAAAAAAAAAAAAAAAGCTTGAAAACTCCACGGAATGAACAGCAGGGAGATGGTTTCCAGTCTTGAGTTCAGGGCCTCGTTGTAACTTGCTTAGAGCCCATCGGGGCCCTGGAGGAATCCCCACGTTGTCACGGGTTGGGAAGGTGGCCCAAGGGTCAGAAATGCCTGGCAAGGATGGGGCAAGACATGGGCAGCCCCACAGGGCAGCCCCACGGGGAAGAGCTCGCATCTAGGGTGGATGTGGGGTGAGCACCAGGAGGGGATGGCACTGTCCCCAAAGGCAGAAAGGCGCCGGCACCGCCGAGAAGGGGACCGGGAGCTCTTCGTTCATTTTCTCAGGATGCGTTTTGCCGGTCGTTCCGCAGTTATCTGGCAGGGGGTTTAAGAGACAACTAAAGGAAATTACTTTTCATAGCACGCAATTAAACTGTGGAATGTATTCAGCGGCGGAGCCAAAAAACACAAACGGGTTCAAAAGAGAATGCGAGGAGCTCGAGGAGGATGAGCCCGGGGGCGGCTGTGAAATAGGACACCCAGCCGTGGCAGGCACGGCGAGATCCTGCTTCGCCCCCTGAATTTCACCAAATTCGTTTTGTTGGAGAGGGCCTCTGGGACCACAAGGCCCAACCCGGGTGGTTCCCCGTCCCGGGGAGGTCTAGGCAGAGGTACGGAGCTCTCGGACCCCCCCACCGCCCATTTTGTGCTGATGACTTTGGTGTCATCGCATCGCTTCTGGCCTAGAGGATGCGGGGACGCGGCACTGGCTTCAAAGGGCGGCTTTGGAAAGAGGATCGGGCAGCTCCGATGTCCTCCCCTCTTATCAGGGCAAGTTCGACCTCTGGTGAGGGCGGATGCTCCCAGTCCGAACTTCACAGCGCAAGCTTGGGCTATGCATTATCTCCTTTAAACCGCCCCCCCCCCCGAAAGTGGAGAAAGCTGCCAGAAAGCTGATAACACGAACAGGCGGCGATGAATCAAGCGTCCGCGTGAAAGCCGCGAATGCGCCAGGCTGACCTCAGGCTTTGTAAAGCTGCTCAGCCTTTAGCTGGAGGTTATGGGAGCCTCTCTCCGAAAACTTCCTTGTCTGCCCAGCTGGGCTGGGGGGGGTCGAGGTTTGGAGGACAGCAGCCCCCAGGAAGTTTTGCTGGAAGGAAACAGCAGAAGGGTGCAGAAGAACCTGAATCGTTGCCTTGCTGAGGGCTGGGGAGCTCCGTGCGGGACGCTGAGCCGGCCGAGGGTGCCAGGCCATAAGCAAGAAGGGGGAAGAGCAGACACAGGCCCCACAGGAAGGGGTGAGGAGAGCAGAGAGCTGGGACATGCACGGTGCCTGCCCGGGCACCCAGGGGTGCAGTCAGCGTGCTCTCTGGAGGTGGCTCGGGTCATGCACCGAAAGCGAGGGCGGCAGAGGTTGGAGACTCCTCCAGGTCCCCCCTGCCCCATCAGGGTCCCCCCCAGCTGGTGCCCAGCCCCACGTCCAGGCGGGTTTGGGGATCTCCAAGGAGGAGCCCCCAGCAAGAAGGATCCAGCATGGTTTTATTTCAACCTCCATGTGTGTTTCCAGCCAAACCAGACCTTCTCCCGCAAGCAAGACATCTCACGCCATCATCCACGCAGCTCCACCGGGGACATGGGACGGATTTGGCCCAAGCAGAGCTGGGTTTTAGGGTGTCTCTCCCCCAGGGACCAAGGGGGGAAGCTGCAGCTCCTGCAGGCAGCGCAGCAGATGGCTGCACCGTGGGGATGGGTCTCTGGGGACGGGCGGCAGCTTCGTCTCTGCTGGCACCGCGAGTGCACACCATACGCGCCGCCCCGAGTCGGGTCTAGCCATTAGCACAGCTCCGGTGTCAGCGTTGTGCTCACAAACCCGAATTTTCAGCGCTGAAGTTTCTAAAAATTAAACCGACTGAAGAAGATCACCCGAGCACGGGGACTTGCTAGTGCTGGCTCTGATGCTGCTTAAAAAATAATAATCTTATTTTGCTTTTCCAACTGAAATCTTCAGAGGAAAGATGATTAATGTGTTATTAATAGTAATAATCTCCCTGCAATATTGGAAGTGTGAAACACTGAGAGGAATGCTTTGAACTTTACGCTATCTGCAGGAAGCCCATGAGCAAGCAAGAACCTGTCACAATCCCACAAAAATCAGGGGCAAGAAACTTCCCCTGCTCCCAAAACCTCTGCAGGAAGGGAATTCTCCGAATCCCAGGAGCCATCGCCTCAATTCCCAGCGCTGGAAAACGAGCACATCCGAGTCCGTGCATCAGCATCCCGAAGGGGGACTGACTGCTTTTAGGGGAAAAACAACTTCTAGGGAAAAAAAAAAAGCAGAATTATGGGCAGGGGAAGAGCTCTCAGTCTGGCAGCTGGCCCCGTGCTGGCGGGGCGGCGAGGGAGCGGAGCAGGCGCGGATTCCAGAGCGGTCGCAGCTGCCGAATCCCAGCCCTCCTAGCCAAGTGTGCGGGGCGCTCCTCGCGCCGACTGCTGTTTCATTTTTTAATTTTTTGACTCCTTGAGTAAGTAAAAACCTTGTTTCGATGCAGCTGTGACTTCAAGCCGACCTAATCTTGAGGGACAAGGACTTAATTTACGGCTTCAGAAAGCAAACGAGGTGAAGCCCGGATGGGGACGACCCGAGTGTGGAGTGGAAGCCCCTAAATACGCACCCTGATGGATTTGATTTGTGGTCCCCGTGCCGAGCGGGCCCTATCCCATGTGCTTCATGCAGGCATCGTGGGGAGGAGAGGAAGACACTGGATGATGCCAGGGGAACAGTCCCCGGGGAACAGCACTTGCTGCCTTCACCGTAGAGCCGTAGAGAAGGTCGCTGCAGCAGAGCCTCGAAGCATGAATGCCAGTTGCTGAAAGCACGCGCTGCGCTTTTGGCCTCCGAAATATTTAGGAAATAGCGGGGGCCAGGCGAGCGCAGTGCTGGGGGCATTTCTGCCTAGGACCCTGCTCTAAGCCACGCGCGAGCCCTGCAGCGGCAGCTGCTCCTGAGCAGGTGATGTGCCCCGTTTTGGGGCCAAAAGCGGCCACCTGTCCGGCTCCGGACGCGGTTTCATTTCCCATCGTGGCTGGGCTGGGGGCGAGGGGGGGGAAACAGGCAGTGCAGACCCCATTTAACCCTTTCGGTTGCTGCACGTCCTGCTGACGTGGAGCTCAGCCCGCAAAATCCCTGGGATGCTGGGAGCAATTAGAGGCTGTAAGACAAGATGACCTTTCCCCACGGCACGGGGAGATTGCCAACAAGCGCTGGCTTCCACCGAAATATCAGATAACCTCTCGGTGCTGCGCTGGGAGGAAGAGGACACTTGGAAGCCGTCCTCCCCCTCTTCCCAACGGCGATGGGGTGGCATTTGTAGGACCTGCAGATAACGCTGTAAGACACAAAGCGCTCGTTGCTTCAAAGCACCGAGATGCTAGCCCCGGACAGAAATCTAGACAGCAATCTCATTTAGAAAAAAAAAACCAAAGCACACAAAAAACCAGACACACACACACAAAAAAAAAAAACAAAAAAACAAGCCAAAATGAAAAAAAATCCCTTGGCAGAGCAGCAGGAAGCCTGCTGCAGGCAAGTGGACATAGCACAAACCCCTCCACCCTTTGCAGAAATCCAAGAGCGAGTTTCCAGCCGCGCACTGGGTGGGTTCCTGCTGCCCCCCACCCACCAGGACACGCAGAGGAAAGCAAAACGCCTGCATTGCTCCTCCGAGCCCAGCCGGGCAAGTGGAGCGGGCCGAGAACAGAGGGGAAACGCCTGCTGCCCGCACTGACACCCGGCCATATGCCGCGCTATGACAAATCCCTCCGGTAGCACGCCGCGTGCCCGGGCGCGGGATCCGATCGCTCGGCACAGTTGGTGCGAAATCTGCCATTCAATCTGCCAGTGCAACTCAGAAGGGAGATAAAGGAGCAAATCCCCCCCCCCAGCTCCCCAAACGCTGCCCTCCAGCAGCCCGATGGGTCCCAGCCCCCTCCTCCCGCAGAGCCCCCAGCATGACCCCAACCCCTTGTCTCCCAAGGGACCAATCCTGCCCCGCAGGGGCTGCGGATGCTTTGCATTTCCAGTGCTAGGCTTACGTAAAGGGGCCCAGAGGCGCCTCCAACCTCAGCCATCCCAGGACTCTGGGGTGTCTACGGGAGGGAAGGCGGGCACTGGGCAGAGTCAACGACACCGCGTGTTCCTGCTCGAAATCAGATTTGTTATTTCTGATACGGTAACAGCACGTAAGAAAAGCAGTTCAACTTAAAATTTACCTGTTTGGAAGAAAAAAGGAAACTAAGAAGTCCTGGATCCCTACCTCTGGCATGCACACCTTCTCATGCCATATCACAAAGCTCCCATGTGAGGAAATAACTGATCGTATCAATGGATAACTATTGCATTACTTCTACCACATGGTCAGCAGCAAGGCTGCCCTTCTGCACCAGGTTTTCCATGTTTTTTTAAACCATCCCTCAGCCTGGCACAAAATCCCGGCGCTGCTCTACAAGGCACGCTACCAAAACGCGCCCCAGCAGAGCCGAAGACTTCCCACAAGTGCCCTTGGGTGCGACGACAAAGTCATTTTTTACGAGGCGCACGCAGCGAAGCCCGTGAGCAAAATTGCTTTCTGTCCCCGCTCTCCCGGGGGAAAAGCAGCTGACCTTAAGGAGAAAGCGAACAGAGGCAAGACAGGGCTAACCAACCTTGAAACTTAAAAAATGGAATGCCAGAAATAAAAGCGATTTTTTTTTCGGTCAGTCTGGGACTGTAACTTGGGCATTTTACCTTGAGATAGAAAGCAGGGATGTCAGTGAACAACTTGTCACCTACAAGGGCTACATTTATACACAAATGGCATCAGTGGGGTGAAGTAAAATGCTCTGCCCGTCCTTGGCACGAGCTCTGCAGAAGGAAAGCTGCACAGAGGGCAAAACCCCAAAGCAAAGTGAATAACGTCCCCCGAGAGTGACTTGGCAGGTGCGAGAGCATTTGCTGCCTCCAGAGCCTCCGCTGGCAGCAGCAGCGGATTCCGGACGGCCCTACAAGCTTGGCCTCCCCTCTACACATCTCAGATTTGTATTGCAAGGGGTTCCCGGAGCCCCCAGGCAGCAGGAGGTCCCTTTATGCGAGGGGAAGGAAACTTCCAAGTCCCCGCCAGCGCAAGGAAAAGGAGGAGGAAATTTGAGATGAGGATGCAGCAAGTGTTCTGGAACTAGGGTTACTGGGAGAATCACGTGCATCTTCCGAGAAATCAGTAGATAAATAAATAAATAACCCCCCGAGGGACAGGAACAAACGCCTCTCAAGCGCTCAGTCCTTGGTCTGGGTGGGAGATGGAAAGCGTCCAGCACAGGAGCCACAGCCCGACGTCTCCTTGCCCTGCTTCACAGCATTGGAGGCTGGAAGATCTCTGGAGGTCACCAGGGCCGCCCTCCCTTCCTCCCTTGGGCACAGGTGTCCTTGAAGTGATCCTGCTCAGGGCCTTTTTCGGTCCAGTGTTGAAATCTTTGCAAATGGGGGTCTCGGAGACGCTCCAGGCGACCATTCTTGGGTGATCCCACCACGAGGCCCCACCACGAGGCCCCACCATGAGGTCCCACCACGAGGCCCCACCATGAGGTCCCACCATGAGACCACACTTGGGTGATCCCTCCATGAGACCCCACCACGAGGCCCCACCATGAGGCCCCACCACGGTGCAGCCGTGCATTGCCTCTCACCCTTCCCGTGCCGCATCTACGGGCGAGCCTGGTGCTCTCTTCTCTCCATCACAGAGGGGAAGGCGGCAGCTAGATCTGCTCCTGGCCCCTTCCCCATGCCGTGAAGCCCACCTCTCACCAAAGGCTGCCATTAACACGACACCCTGCAACAAGGCCGAGGCTCTCTGCCACGCTGACTCCTTGGTGGCCGGGATGGTGTGCCCGTGATTACCTGGCTGCAGCGCTGGTGCAGGGGCAAAGCTCCAAGATTTGGCGTTTTTCAGAGCCTGGCGCTCCCTGCAGAAGCCAAAACTCTGAGATCTCGCCCCAAAACCTCGTCGCTTTTCTGCTCCAAGCGCTGCAGCATGTGGGATGCCTGACAGAAGGCGAGCGGCTCCAGCCTCGGGCCTACGCTACGCCTTCCTTCCCATTCCACTGAGCACTTTCTGGGTAAAAACCCCATTTGGGGGATTACGGCTCTGCTGCTCCCAGCCAGCAGAGCAGCCCAGAGACATCTGTGGAGGTTTCACCTTCGTCCTGTTCAACAGGGTGGCCTGAACTGATCCAACAGGGCACGTAGAAGCATTCAGCACTTGGCAGTTCCAGGGACCAACACGCTCTGGAGGCCTGGCCACGTTATTTCCAGCCAGGGAACAGTGCAGAAACCTGCCATTAAATCCCCTCCTCCGGGGCCCGAAGGTGGGCCGTGCACCGCGCCGATTTGTCGACAGCCACACGCTGCCTCCAAAATGACAGACTGCGGGCGCCTCGCTTTGTTCTCCTCCTCCCCCAGGTTCCGGGAGAGCTACAGCCACGCACGGAAAGAAAAGAGCGCCGCGCGCTAATTCGGTACAGAAACAAAGGCAAAAGGGCCTTGAACCTTGCAGCTTCTGCACGGAGCTGGAGCTGTTCAGGGCATTCAGCGTGCTGCCAGCCCTGCTTGCTGCTGGGCACAGAACCACAGAATTGTAGGGGTTGGAAGGGACCCCAAGAGATCGTTGGGTCCAAACCCCCTGCCAAAGCATGGACAGGCCCTCTCCATACGCTCCCGACTGAGGCCGATGCCTGCAGCCCTGAAAATCAGAGCCACCGCTACCAGTGCCATGCGTGGCAGTGAGTCCTGCCCTGATAATGCATCCTGGGGCTCCTCGTGCTCCTGCTGGCTGCCCTCGCATGAGAACGGCCCTCGGCTTGCTTCGGTGGTGGCTGGCATCTGGGAGATGCTGCCTGCTTCCCGGAGGGGGTCTGCAGCACTTGGTGAGCAGCATTTAAAAAAAAAAAACAACAAAAAAACCCCACGCTGTAAAAGACTTTAATTAAAGGCACACACTTACGAAATACAAAACCTAAACCTAAAACCACTAAAGGGCTAAAAACGTGTCGTGCTACCTGAATGATGGCTGTCATCATCCTTGGTGGGCCTGGCTTTCCTACTGCGAGGT
This sequence comes from Cygnus atratus, assembly GCF_013377495.2. NCBI lineage: Eukaryota > Metazoa > Chordata > Aves > Anseriformes > Anatidae > Cygnus > Cygnus atratus. The sequence goes on along the minus strand of NC_066363.1, from coordinate 159,796,800 downwards.
TTCAGATAAGAGCGGCCCCCGTGGCAGGGCACGTTATCATGTCAGCCATTAACGATAACAATGTTTAATTACCTTAATCCACTTAATAACACATTTTGCTAAAATTAGCCAGATAAATTGCTCCGATAGTGCGACTTGAGCCGAGTTATGCTTGGATTCCTGGTATTTAACCTACTTCTCCGGCTGGCTGGGTTCATCCCAACGCAAAGCATAGCAGCCCGGGGCGGGGAGGCAGAGGAATGCTCCTCCTGCAGCATCTGCACGTCGCGAGGCTGCGGGAAGCCTCCCGAAGGCTGCTGCCAACATTCCCCGGCCACCGACAACTGGGCTCGGTCCTCACAGAGACAACAGGAGGAGCACGGCGGCACGGTGAGGTTCATCTGCTGCGGCTGGGAGCAGACCGAGCCCGGTGAGGTGCTGCACGGCGGCGACGGACGGAGCGTGTGGGCTTCATTTCCAGAGGGAACACGTGGCTCAAAAACACTCCAGCACTGGCTTTGTGCTTGCTGGTGAAGGATCCTGAAGCACATGGCGTGGGGGTGGGCCAGACCCCCAAAAGACTCCCAGCACCCCTCACTGGGGCACTCCCAAACGCTGCTCGCCTCCTGGTCGGGGTCACTCCATGGTCTGACCCCGCGTGCATGCAAAGAGCCAGCAGGACTCAGGTGCAGATTGCAGGATCAGAGAATGGCGGAGGTTGGAGGCACCTCTGTGTCTCCCCCACCCCACCAGACCCCCCCAGCCGTTCCCAGCCCCACCCCAGGTGGGTTCGGGGATCCCCCAGGAGGAGCCCCCAGCCCCTGGTCCCGGTGCCAAGGCTCCGGCACCCTCCCGGCCCAAAAGTGCTGTCTGGGGTCTAGGGGGAGCCTCCGGTCCAGCTGGAGGCTGGAACTTCCCATCCACCTTTCCTTTAGCATTGCACAGATGGGGAGTGACAAAAACCAAGCAGGAAACCTGGCTTCAGTCTTCACTGCTTCACGCAGGCACCGTATCTTATCAGGACCAGGTCCTGCCGCCTCCTCGCATTGCCTCGCAACACTTCCCCCACCTTTTATGCCCCATTTATTCCCCCTGGCCTTCCCGTTTGAGTTCAGCTCTTCTGCAGTCGCACAGCAGCGCTGCACACCACCACACAAGGACATTTCGGAAGGATCTCTCTAACACAGCACAGAACAGAGTCCCAGACCGAGTTTTACCTCGGGCTCCTCACTGGGAAATCAGTCCCGTATCCCTGCCGTGCCCTTCCCTGCAGCACCTTTTACAGACATCCCATGGGAAGGCAGCTCTTCTTGGCTGCTGTGCCCAATTTTTTGGCTAGTGCCTCTGGTTTTGGGTGCACGTGGACCTGCCTTGGCCCAGATGGCACAAATCTGCCGTTGTGTGGTAGTGTCTGAGCACCGCATCCCTGCACCTAACCCCCAGTGCCCAGAAGCACGACTGGGAGCACACGCGAGCCGTGCACGATCCGGCAGCACCCTGAGCTAGACTGAGCTGCCCCAGGTGCACAGCAGACTTTATACGTTTCCCCTGGAGAATTCCAACTTGGGGAGAAAAAAAGTGGTGACACGACGACATGCAAGGCAACGGTAGCTGAAGGTGTGCTTACTTTAATTGTGCTGCAAAAATAACCGCATCCAACCACCGCAGCTGCCACAGAGCCACACATAGAGGATGGAGAACGAGCGGTTTGAATAAATGATGGGGGAAAAAAGTATCTGCTGCACAGGGATGCAAACTGATACAAGCAATTTCCTACTTGATATGAAAAGCCATTTCTCCCTGGCAGAAAGGGAATGGAAGGAACTGTCCCACCTCCTAACGGAGCATTTTTCATGCTCATGTTCAGGCAAGGGGCCTGGCGAGGCTGCCAAGGCTGTGCTCAGAGGTTCCCAAGCCCTGAGCCACCCAAAGAAGCACCGAGGGTACGGGGCTGTGGAAAGCCCGACCTGTCTTGGGAAGGAGCCTCCGAGTGATATGGTGTGGCAGCGAGTTACTGCAGCCAGCTCCTCCACAGCCACCTCTGGAGCCTTTGGATCACGGGATACCGCATCGTGTCGCGGTCTCTCGATGCTGTTCTATTCCCCAGCCTCCTGCAACTTCGTTACGCAACTGCATGCAAATTGCTTCCTTTTAATCCCCGCTCCCCTCTGCGCTTTGTGGTTCAGCCGCTGCAGAGGAAGGCGGGCAGCGCACCGAGACCTGGCCCGGCGCCTCCCAGCGGCACTGCCCCGGGAAGCCTGGTCACCTCGGCGTCCAGTCCCGGCACGCCACACATCCTCCCAAATTAACCCAAAACACCAGCAGACCTACGCTTGCAGCACTTGTGCATCCTCAGGGTGTGCACGTTTATTATCACAAAGTGTTGAATTCCTCCTGGTTATGTCAGGGGGCAGCAAGTGCCTGCAGTAGGGAGCGGAGGCTGGCGGTGCTCGCACTCCTGTGTGACCCACCGCTAGCTGCAGCAGGGATGCAGAGCCCAGGGTTCGAAGCAGCTTCCAGTACCCAAGGGTGTTGAAGCATTTTTGCCAGGGTCTCTTGCCAGGAAGAGAGCACAAACCCTTCCCACGAAGGTCCTGCAGCTCCCCGGACCCAAGGGGTTCTCGCCTTGGGGAGAAAACGCGTCTCACCCGGTACCACAGCTCACTGCAGAGCAGCATTTTTATGGAGATGCAGCTAAGGCGGCAGTAATCAAGTATGCTTGAGAACAAACCTGTCTCCAAGCCTCCCAAGGAGTCATTTGGGGCTTTTCAGATTAGTCACCCCCCAGGCTGCATGTTCCGGGTGGGCACTGCGCGTGTCAGAGGACGGACACAAACCAGAACTTCTGGAGGAGATGCTGGCAGATCCACAGATGGGTTGGAAGGGACCTCAAAGCCCACCGATTTCCAACCCCCTGCCATACGCAGGGACATCTCCCACCAGGCCAAAATCCCCAAAAGTTGCCCAAAACCCCATCCAGCCTGGTCTTGAACACCTCCAGGGCTGGGGCATCCACAGCTCTTCTGGGCAGCCTGTACCAGTGCCTTGCCACCCTTACAGTGAAGAATTTCTTTCATTCTGTTCGATGCTGCTTTCTGCAGCTCTAGAGGTTCTCAGGGCACTTTGTCCCACCTACACAACGCCAAATCTGTCCCCAGAGCCTTGGGAAGTCAGTGCACCCAAACAGAAAGACAATGCCCAAGTGCTGGGGTTCCCCCAACTTGCTGCATCGCTCCAGGCACGCCAACCCTCATGGTGTGAGTGCTGGAGCCCTGGCACCGGGACAAGGGAGGTGCTGGGGGCTCCTCCTTGGGGAACCCACCTGGATGTGGGGCTGGGCACCAGATGGGGGGTCCTGATGGGGCGGGGGACCAGATGACCCCAGAGGTGCCTCCAGCTTCAACCGTTCTGGGACTCTGCTCCTCAAGTCCTACAGTGAACGAATCCTGCGTGTTGCGGTGCCATGCCCAGTACCAGACTCAAGTCTGTCTCATTCCTCCCGACACCACAGGAGAAGAAACTGGGTTACCCAGATCTCGAAGGAAAACAGCTAGCAGCTGCCAGAGAAATCAATATTTTAAAAAGTGATCTCGTGCTACAACTCAGAACTTATCTTCCTCTGACTTTTTGTATAACGCAGGCCCTCACACTTCCTAGAACTAGTTCCAACTTCAAAACAGAAATTCTGCAGCTTAAAGGGCTTTTCCTAGGGAAGTATTTCTTCTATGTTAGAATTTGCTCACCTGGCCTCCATCCGAAGGAATTTGAGCCCAATTTCTAGTTCAAATACTCTAGCCTCAATACTTGGATGCGATTGTTTATCTCAGCTGAGCTGAGAGCCGTGGGCACTGGGCACCCATTAGCCATGGGCACCTCAGTGCCAGCAACCTATGTGCCGTACAAGGCATAAAGTCAAGAGATGTCCCCACCGGGTCCCCAGGTCCTGCCACCGGCAGGGACAGCTCACCAAGTAAGCCAGGTCCACTTTGTTCCCTTGATTATTTGCCACTTCAATCCTCATCATTATAACAATATCAGATCAGCTTCCCCGATAGATGCCAAATCGCTGGCGCCAATGCGACCCATACTCAATCTCCTGCTAATGGACGATGTGGTACCAATAAATCACAGAATCATTAGGGTTGGAAAGCCCTCCAAGATCATCTGGTCCAACCATCCCCCTACCACCAATATCACCCACTAAACCATGTCCCTAAGCATCACGTCCAACCTTTCCTTGAACACCCCCAGGGATGGTGACTCCACCACCTCCCCGGGCAACCCGTCCCAATGCCTGACTGCTCTTTATGAGTGTCCCCTGCCAGCCAAGCACCAGGTTGCCAGAGCAGCCACCCAGACCCTTCTGCCTGGCCTTTTAATACATCAGCACATTACTGACTTTTATCTAGATCTGATTCCCTCAATTTCCAAGACTCACTGCAAAAATGATGGGCTGGAGGTCTGATTCCTACCGTTACTTCCCAAAAGTTACTGACATTTTCATTAAGTCATCCAAACTTTGCCTTCTGTTTCCCTTTTCCAAACACCAGCAGCTTAAATGATACTGGGAGGAAGCTGAGCTCTCCTGCCTGACCAATGAGTACATCCTTGGCATCAGATAATGGGCCCGCACTGCGGCTGAGAACAAGCTTTGGACACGCCAGGAAGCCACGAAGCTAGCTCCTCGTCAGCAATTTCTCCCTCTGCCGCGCGGCTCTCCTGAGTCACTATCTAATTGATAACTCCGTCCTATCATTTCTCCCTTCTCCTTCATCACTGCCTTTACCCCTGTAATTACTATGGCTATTTCTCTCCCAGGCCGGGCTGTCTTTAATTGTTTTTAAGGCTTGGGAAGAGAAGGCTGCGACATTTTCCTGTTCCATCCGCCCTCCTTGAAGCCCAGCCCGACGCAGGAGAGCGTGCCGGCACCGCATACTGGGTCGGCCACCAAATTCCACCAGCCCTCTGCCTCCCGTGCCTACGCAACCACCGCTCAGTCCCTGCCCCGTTTCCCATCGTCAGGAAGCCTGTTGGGATTCCCAGGGACTAGCAGGGTAATTAATCCATCATTTGGATACCCTAAGGATAGCGAGACGCCTCCGGGACGCAGCCATGGAGCCTCTCGCCCCGTGTGCCAGGGACGGAGCCAGCGGCTCGCTCGGCACCGGTTCTCACGCAAGCAGAGGGGCTCACCCACATGTTTTTGGGGTCCTGTCCCATCCCCATCCATGGCTGGGGATATTTGGAGCCAGCCCCCCAAGCTGTTTTCCAGGCACCTGACCGCCCCCTTCCCAGCCCCGGCTACAGATCTGTCGCAATTCGAGAGGCAACTGCTACCCCCGGGGGAACGACGGGGGTGGTTTGAACTCGCCTGGCAGAGCCAGCTACCCAAGGAAGGTGCGCCCGGCTCCCAGAGGAGTTTTTTTTATGATATTATTATTGTTGTTTATTTTAAAGGAGGTGGAATTTCGCTCCCTGCCTCTCACTGCCTCCCATGCGCAGCTCCTGCTCTTGCCACCCCCAAACTCCCACCGGGGAGCAGGGGTGGAGGCGGCATTTTTCTGGCTCCCCAACCTCACCCGTGGGACTAATTAATATTCCTTAAGCACCACACCCCTAATTACAATAGACCAAGTAAGCACAAAAGCGCTTTGGTCTCAAAAGTTTGACTTGTATTTTTCGACAAATTTACATCCCACAGAATGCCCATTAAGCCCATGTCTTTAATTACAGCATCAAAACCCTCTTGATTAGAGTACAAAAAAGCATCGACTCCGAAATCGGAGCACAAAAAGATCATTCCCCGAGCTCTGCAGTGCAGCAGCTCACCGGGAAAACATCTCGGTCCCAAGCAAAGGATCCCAGGCAGCAACGCACGCGCAGCCCTGCGGCGTGAGGGCCCGGATACGAGACGAAGGCTCGCTCAATTAGAAGAAATTAGCAAATGCCGGCGAGGACCCGGGGCAGCGCTTGCTGCTGCTGGCCGGGGCCGTGCAGATCACGCGTGCCGGGCTCTGGCAGCGCGGTGCCTCCGGCACCGTCCCGTGCGCCATCGGGCTGGGGGGCACCGCGGCCGCCGTCTGCGCGGGGAACAGAGGCGGCAGTGTTCCTGGCAGCCCTCTGAGCGCTTCCATGCGGTCACAGCAAGCGAGGGTGGAAAAGAGCAATTAAGAGCAAGGCTGTCCCCCTGCCAGCGAGCGCTTGCTCTCAACAGTCCTTAAGCACTGCTTACAGCTGGCCTTTGCCGCCGGGTAGCGGCTGTATGCGAGGGCTGGCCACGTGAGCACGAGCATTTATGGGGAGCAAGGCGTACGGAGGAGTATGCGACATTCTGCTGCTTGGCTTTCAGCGCAGAAAACAAACCCAGCACCTATGAAACTCCGAAGAAGCCCATGGAAAATGGAGAACCAGCGACAGCAGGCACCTTCAGCTCTCCAGCAGTTAAGTGGCTCAGCCCAGAAGCCCCTCGCCGCCCGCTGCCAAAACGGCTGACAGGTCTCCATCTGCCCAGGGGGAAGACCCCGGGGCTTCCCCTCCCTCCCCGTCCCCAAAGCCTTGGCACAGGCAGCTCTAGGCGCTCAGCCGCTGCCAGCTCCGAGTGGGGAAGCCCCTGAATCCTGGCCCCACTTGGCACCAGGTCGCTCCCGCAGCCGTTGGGCAGCGCAAACACAAGAGGACAGGTTGCAGCGGGGCATTTTATTTTCTGGGCTTTCACATCCAGAAGCACAACCGAGGCCGGGCAAAGCAAAAGAAAAATCACGTTCGTGGGACGCTTCAGCTTCGAAGCAGCTGCCCCAACCCTCTCTGCCCAGCAAAGCGAAGCCACATTTACCAGCCCGATGCCCACCTCCTTCCAAAGAGCCGTCCCGTCGTCCCCTCCTCTGCCATCCCGCAGCATCCCTCCGGGCTGGAAGGCACGGCACAGGAGACGAGCCTTCGGGGCTGCCTCTTCTTCCTCGTGGGCCACGACGGCACATCCGCCTTCAGGGTCTAACGCGGGGCGCTCGGACGAGCCGGCGCTCGGCGCGTCGCTGTGTGCCTCCCCGCGGAGCTCGCGGGCTGCCGGCAGAGGGGCTGGCAGTGCGCCCTGCCCCGGGGAGCAGCGTGGGTGGGTGAAGGCGAAGGCTCTGCCCTCCTCGCCCGGCCTCCCCCGGCGCTTGGCAGCGGAGGGAACCAACGAGGAGCCGCTTGCCGAGGCCAGGCGGCTCGTTCGGAGGAGCTTAATTAGCTGGGCTCCTGAAGACGTGATGCTGGGATGGGAAACAAGGGGTTGCTTTTTTTTTTTTTATGTTATATTCTTTTCTTTTCAGAAAGTTTGCAGCTTCCCCACTTCCAAGTCCGTTCAACAGAGCAATTATAAACAGGAGGAGAGCGTGCCAGCAGCCGCACGAGTTATTTCCCGTACACGAACCAAGCTCTAATCCTGATGCTTTCAGACAACAGTGCCTGCCTGAGACCCGCCTTATTTCAGGGGAAAAAAAAAAAAAAAGGAAATTAAAAAAAGGCAAGCCTGACCTTACTGTATATTAGTTTTGAGCTCGCAGCTGCAGCAGATGGCTTGCAAAGGATGAAAAAATGGGCTCTGATTGCAAAAGGAAGAGAACAGGAGACCTGACACTAGGCGAGGTCCTCCTGCCAGCCAGGAGCCTAACTGCGGGCACGGCAAAATCCTGTTCTGTCCAAGCACTCGGTGTTGGGAGAAGACCTGGATAGCCATGGAGTAATCAACACAAGATCTGAGCTTAAAATCAATCCTACATAATTAATATCTCAGGCAAGTAGCCACAGAATGACACTGTATAATCCATTTTTCATGCTCCGTATTCTTTTCCCTAATGTCATCTTCTGCCTAAAAAATGTCCTGAGTAACAACTCATCCTGAGTAGTTCCATATTAAAATAAAATTATAATGGAGGATGGATTCTGAGTGTAACGATTCTCCCAGCGAGAAGTGCCCATTTCATAAATGAGCTATTTTCTACTGATGGCTTCGGATCTGCTCAAGCAGGGTCTCTGTGGCTTTTATTCTTTCGAGCCAGAGGCAGGCAGGGGTTGGACACATCGCAACTCAAAAAGCCACTGTGTTTTCCCCATTCCCATGCCAGGACAACTCTCCACCTCACCTTACCCCCACTCTGTCCCCACTGGGCTGAAGGACGGCCGGACTGACACCCACCCACTGTCACATGAACCAACCTTCTCCTTTCAAAACTCGATGCATTTTAATCATTACCTGCATGCCACTGTCCTATGAGTTGTGTAAAGAGCAGCTGAATAGCAGCCAACTCTTCTGAGCCTGGCTTGATTCACAGACACCATGGTGATGCTTCTGCCTTGGTGTTTTGTTTTTTTTTAATAATTATTATTATGATCAGGAAAAAAAATAAAAAACAAAATAAAAATCAGCAACAGCACCCTGTAGTAGCACAACCAGAACGCTTTTTGGGCTCATTTCTTCCTACGGGAAGCATCAGGTGGCATTTTTAATACTGACATCGCAAGGAGGTGAGTTTGTCACATTTTATGCAGCACCAATTGCCCACCCCTTCCATCTTCCAGATCGCTTCTCCTACACTGCAGAATTCAGGAATACGCCGTTTATTTTGCCAGGTTTCACTGAGATTTATTTTAATCTGGCTTTGATTAGGCCAAGTGACTTATTTTCTCTTGAGGACTAGGGCTGAACTAATGCTTGAAACTATTATTGTGCTTCCAGCCCTATCTTCAACTCACCAAGCAACTTGGAGAAAGTCGCTCTGAATAATGTCTCCATTTCCCAAACGGCACAACTGGGAAAACACTGACCTACTTGGCAGGAGCGCGGAGAGCAGGCACTCTTTTTTCTTTTTAATGATTTAAGACAACCCAAATGTGAGGCGTTAGAGAGATGGGAATTCCACAAAGCCATTAATGGAGCACCAGGGGGACAGCTTGAGAGCTAGTTATCAGTGCTGTTCCTGTAATCCTCGATCCCTCTATCAGTTTGCCAAGAGCCTAATCAAACAAACTTCGCATTGGGCTCTGACAGTTGCCAGGCTGTAGGCAAGGAGAGGGCTCCTGTAGAAAAGGGCCAACGCAACCAGCAGTGAAGGTGGGTGGATGTCTACGAGCCAACGTGGCACAAACATAGAGGGAAGTGGATGTCTGTTCAGCTAGAGGTCTCAGGCTTTAATCACGCTCATCAGCCTCATGCTCATGGCCTCTCATCACAGCCTTCCACATCCCAAACTAGCAGAAGTGTCCAGATGCCTTCAAGGGTGCCTCAAGTGCAATACAGATCGCCTCCTTATGCAGCCACCACAAAAAGGGCACGAGCACAGAGGAGTGCCCCAGGGTAAGAAAAGGGAGACAAACCTGGAGGCTGCTCCTTTCTGCTCTTTCCCCAGCCACTGAGAGGAAGCACAGGTGGAAAAAGAAGCATCACAACTAAGAGAAGTGATGAATTTGTGCAAAATGAGGACTGATTGTTCCTACCACAACAGTCACAGAATCATCTAGGCTGACAAAGGCCTTCAAGATCGTCAAGTCCAACCATCAGCATGGCCTACTGAGTTCCATCACTAAACCACATCCCTTAGGGCCATATCCAGATGTCTCTTAAATATCCCTGGGGATGGGGACCCCACTGGGCACTTCCAATGCTTCACCCCAATGAAGAACTTCACGAGGGCCTGCTGCTCTTTGGCTAAAAGCAGAGCTCACAGCACAGAGATGCCGCTTCTCCTCTGTCTCATCTGCCACCGGACGCGTTGGCCAAGGCTTGCAGCGTGCGAGTCCCACCACCCCCCTGTCCCACACACCAAGTGCTTAAGCCCTCCACCGGTCCTATGAAAGGGCTTCTGTCCCTTCAAAAAAGGCTGTTTGGTCCCACGTCGCTATGGCATTTGGCTTCGGGGCTGGGTCAAAGCCACAGGGCCTTGGGCGGCCAAAGGCCCAGTGCCCACAGAAGGATCTCACAGCCTGGCTTTGCTTTGGAGGACGGCGTCTGGTTCGTTTACCTGGAGCACTGTGTCCAGTTTTGGGCTCCCTGATACAAAAAGGACAGGGATCTCCAGGAGAGAGTCCAGCGGAGGGCCACAAAGATCATATGGGGCCTGGAGCATCTTCCCTATGAGGAAAGACTGAGAGACCTGGGTCTGTTCAGCCTGGAGAAGAGAAGACTGAGGGGGGATCCTATCAATGTTTACAAAAACCTGAGGTGTGGGAGACAGAGGGATATGGCCAACCTCTTTTCAGTGGTTTGTGGGCCAGGACAAGGGGCAATGGCCACAAAATGGAGCCCAGGAAGTTCCTCACCAACATGCGAAAGAACTTCTTCACAGTGAAGGTGACGGAGCACTGGGACAGGCTGCCCAGGGAGGTTGTGGAGTCTCCTTCTCTGGAGATAATCAAGGCCCGTCTGGACGCCTACCTGGGCAACCTGCTCTAGGGAACCTGCTTTGGCAGGGGGGTTGGACCCAATGATCTCTGGAGGTCCCTTCCAACCCCTACAATTCTGTGATTCTGATTCGTGCTCTTGTGGCTACATTGGTTCACGGTGCTGAACATCTTCCTGATGTGCTCTGACAGCTCCGGGGGCAGCAAACAAGAGGATTTGGGCATCCAGCTCTGACTCACATTCACCCTTCGTCCTTCTGGAAAACAGGAAAGCTCTGGGGCAAGGACTCTCACCGTAGCTTCGTCAACACCTACTGCAGCGGATTTAATTCTCTACCGGTACCTACTAATTGCTAAGGAGTAACGGACACAGGAGAGTTGCTTTGGGGATAGCTTTACCGCCTGAGCTTTGCAATGGAAAGATGCTCTCCGTTTGTTTGCCACAGTTTATTCATCTGTAAACCAACAATACCCTCTGTGGCACAGAAGCCTAGGAGAGACTGTCATAAAACCCTCTCTAGCCAAATGTCGGAAAACAGCCCAGAGTCTGTGCTGCAGAGTGCCCACGTGCTGAAATGAGGAGCACCACAGCTGAGGGACACAGCCTTGGCTGATGAATGAAGTGAAGCAAGGACAGGTTGTCCAGATTTTCCAGCCATCCAGGAAAGGTCAAATGCCCCCCTTGTATTTCCATCCTGTCCCACTCGGCTAAAGGCTACAGCCTTCATAGTGTCCTGACCTCAACCTTGGCCACCCCGAGCCTGGATGGCCTTGAACCAACCAGGGCTGCGAGGACTCTCTACAACCACCTGAAAGGAAGGTGTGGGTAGCTTGGGGTCGGCCTCTTCTTGCAGATAACTAGTGACAGGACCTGAGGGAATGGCCTCAAGTTGTGCCAGGGGAGGTTTAGGTTGGAATTTAGGTGACATTTCTTCTCAGAAAGAGCAGTCAGGCATTGGGACGGGTTGCCCAGGGAGGTGGTGGCGTCACCGTCCCTGGGGATGTTCAAGGAAAGGTTGGATGTGGTGCTTAGGGACGTGGTTTAATGAGTAATATTGGTGGTGGGGTGATGGTTGGACCAGATGATCTTGGAGGTCTTTTCCAACCCTAATTATTCTATGACTCAGGCAGACACAGAACTGAGAATGAACCATTTGTGAGCTAAGACATGGGCACCCCTTCCCTCCTGACAAGTGTTCAAAGCAAGGCAGAGCAAGGTCTCAGAGATTATCTGCTCCAAGCAGAGCCCCTCACACCACCCGGACCCTGCGTGGTGCTTTTATCCTTCCGAAGAGCAGTTCAGCACTGCAGGAGGAGGCACAGCACACTGCCACCCACCTGCAGGGGGACTGGGACCAGTCACAGCGGCCACGCTCCAGTGAATTGGAGAGCTGACCCATTCCCAGTTCTCAAACACCCAGAGTTGGAAGGGACCCACAAGGATCATCAAGTCCAACTCATTTTTTTGCCTAGCCCAGGGACCGCTGCTGCCTCGTTTACCTTTTCCATCTCCCTCCATCAGCTCATTGTACAGCTGCCAGAACAATAGTATGGGCCAGAGACCCAGAGAACCCACAAATAAATATGCTGTTCTTTGAGGAATTTGTTGCTTTTTAATAGAGACATTTTACAAGCAACGTTCTACAATCTTGAATTCAGCTGACAAATTCAAAACTCGCTGACATCTCTGTAATTAGCCGCAGACAGCTGACTTACAGTTTGACAAACAGTGCTAAATTTGCACTGAATGGCCATGTTCTGCCTTGCTATTTAGTCTTATTCATTTTGAAGTGCCACCCTTCACCCCGGAAGCTCAAGCCATGCAGACACCAAAAACATTCAGCGCTGTGCAGGACGGGGTCAGCACTTTGCAATTTCCTGATCTTTTATTTCAGCTCTCCGGGCATGTGAGAGTGAGAGACAACAGGACCCACATCTCCCTAGCCACTTACCGTTCTCAAGCCAAGGACTGCACTGCATGATTAGTTTACTGGAGGAAACCAGTTTCCCAGTAGGCATTTGACTACAAGAAGCCAGATTCCCCCAGGAGAACAGCGGGCTCTTGTTTAAGTCCTGGTGTTTGTACCCGTGCACAACGTGAGCCCATTCCCACGCAGCGCTGCACTGGTTGCCTCCTCCCTTCCCCTTCACAATCGGGGGGCACTGCATACCTATCGGTATGCCAAAGCCACATCTCAATATTGCTATTAGCAAATATAAGTAATATAAGTATAAGTAATATATATAGGTATAATAAAAGTAACATGTTATTACTGGCCCCGATATCATTTGTACAGATAACCCGGATGGGGTCACTTCTTCCCCACCTCCACGCGAGCATCACAGTGCCAGGAAAAGGAGAGATTAGGTGGGACGTGCTGCAGTTGTGAAGTTATTTCAAGGCACGGATGCTAAATGAAATCTGCGCGATGGTAAGACACACGTGAAGGTCACAGCTGATAGAAGGGTCCTTAGAGCAAACTACTGAGTTTTGAGATTGAGTCACCAAGGTCTGCATACGTCAGCTGTGGGCTCCTCGTGGCAGAGATCAGGATGGGCTCTCAAAGCTGGCTATAACCATAAGCACCAGCCCTAGGCCATTTCCAGCTCCCTTAGATAAGCCAAGGCCACCTCCAGAGAGCTCCCCAAGGTACCAGGTCCTTCCCTGCTCAGGTGGACCTCAGTGCTTTGCATAGGAATAGAGAAAACAAATTGCTCCAGGAGTTAACGTGCTGGCTTAGCTGCCCCACAGCGCACTCGGCAAGCACACAAACCTGCGTGCCACGGTTCCAGTTACAGCTCACACATCAGAAACTTGCTCCGTCCGAGTGCATGCCCAGTTTCCTATCTGCAGGTTCAGATATCGTGACAGCAGCGAGTAAAGTAGGGAGCAAAAACACTGCCAGTGGAGAGCAGCTCATAATGGACAATGTCCACGCATCCTCTGCTTCAGTTTTGTAAGCAAAGCCACATTTAATCTTGCTGGAGAACAACTGTAGTGCTCCCCTTTGTTAACAGAAACTCGATCCGCCTTCACCTGTAATGGGAGATAACAAAATGTGCTTCCCCTCTGTTTTCTGGCTGCTTTAAAAGGAGGAAGAACTCAGTCATTGCAGCACCCTCGGCACCAGAGGAACAAAGAGCCCAGATTCACACCTTTACGTGGTCTTCAATAAATTCCCCAAGACCCTCCAGTTAGCACCTGCACAAAGCGAGGCAGAGGAGCCAGCTCTGGACTCCCCTCACCTCGGCTCTGGCAGCCCACATCTCACCCTCGGTGCATTATGGAGAAGCCCTACACAGCAAGGTTTCACAGAAGACAGAGCACAAGGGTCCAAGTCTCTGAACGAGCTATTGCAAAGCAGAAGCAATTTTCTCCCCAATTTAGCCTTCCATATTGCCACAGGAAAATCAGTGTCAACAGACAAGGGAGTGCTGGTGGAGGAGAGGGAGGAATGTTCTTGTCCAGCCACCCAGGGTATGTCCACCCCTGGTGAATCCAACACTGGAAATCTCAGTATTTGGCACTCTTGTAGAAACGACACGAGACCAAGATCGGCAATAAATCGAAAGTCTGGTGTTTCGTTTCTATCAATACTTACTAGATGTTTGGGGTCACAATGCCAATCCACTTAGTTATAGACTAAAATATTTAAGCACAGCTGAGTCTGCACCTGAGTCCTCCTGACCTTCCCCCGGTCTACTCATTCATTTAGATCACTTAAAAGTATTTCATCCAGCTGCTCGATTGCCAGGGAAGATATTGGCTGCGTAGCCTATGCCTTCAGACCCAAAGCAGCGAGCACAGATTTGGGTCAGAGATACGCCCAACTTCCCTCCACTCTCCAGGTACAGCCATCGCAGGTACAACAGACTGCTACTAGAAAAGTCCATCCGAAGTCACAGATTAATAAGAAAAAAAATGGAATTTACCACTTGGAACCAAAGCAACACACTGATTTGCTCATCAGCAAACCCTAGGAAAAACAGACAAAGCTTTTGACGAGAGACTCTGGTTATCAATGTTGAGATGCTCTCCACTACCAAAGACCTGACTTGCTGATGGCTCGAGTTTCCCCATCCAGCCCAGCTGCTCAGACTCACTGGATCAAAGAAAGGATCAGAAATGCCCTCAAATCTTTCATACAGTGATTTTAACGAAGGAAAGAAAGGTTCTTAAGAGTGTTCAGCCCAGATCCAATCCACGTGAAGAACATCAACATTTTTTTCAGAAGTCTCAGACTAGTCTCTAGCAGAGTCCATGGGCTTTCCCCCAATAAATCCAGCATGCCTAAACCAACACATACATGGTTTGTTCTCGAACCCACTTACATCCTTGGTGTCAACCATGAAAGACAAGTGAGAGCTGTCCCGAACAGCTTCTTCCCTCTTAGCTAATATTTACAAGGCAGAATCAGAAGTGGAGAGGTCAGAAGGAGCCAGGCCACCCAAATGGAGGAGATTTTGTATATGCCCTTTACGTGACGTACTCCAGGCTCTGGAGGTTGTAGAACATCTTCCTCTGCAAAAGTTCTTAGCACAGAAATGTGTTCACAGATGGTGTAGCCCCCGAGGAAAACAATCTTTTATTAACACCCGTAACAGCGTCAGCGAGTGCATCTTTCAAGTCTCATTATGCAGAACCACATCACGCTCCCATGGCATGGGGGCTAGCTTCCCCACTGCCGACTTTACCAGTTCCATCTTTTCATTTCCGATTTAGCAACAGGAACTAAACGGGTACTCTATGCTGAGCACGAGGAATCTGAAGGAGAAAGAGCTGAAAGACGTCGGGTTTGAGAGGAAGCCAAGAGGGAACTCGGGTCTGAGGAACCCCGAGGTTTTTGGGGTGAGCTGCCCATCCTGCAACTGAGCGAGCCCAGCTCAGCCCCTGGTGGCAGAGCCGGCGGCTCCCAACAGCAGGGCCATGAATACACATGCAGTTATTTTTTTCCCCCACCACTTGCTGTTTCTGGACACTAGGCAAGGCACGGCTTCATGACATGATGTAAAGGAGGAGGAAACGAGCTGGTCCCCCCTCGATTAAGGAAGCCAGCCAGCAGCTCGGAGCCCTGCACCAGCTGAGCAAGCAGAAGTCTTCCTAAATGCAACACCGGGTGCTTTGGGTTCATCTTGGGGTTCAAGGGAAGCAGCCAGCATCTGAGGCGGTGCCCTGCTACTGCTGGACAATCTCAGCAGCACTTTGACAACGCACCTCCACTCGCAGGCAGCTGCTTGAGCAGCCTGGATGCTATCGGGGAGCCAAATCTACATGGAGGGTTCACGATATCCTGATTTCTTTCTCTGGCTTTGCTCCGGCAGGGCAATTAGAAACATACTGCAATCACCTAATCCTTAAATGAACTTAATTCCAGCCACAGAGCAGGGTGGGCACCTCTCAAGCAGCACCGCCTGCTTTGCCCAGCAGATGAGCTGGCCGTACTGCAGCGTGCCCGCAAACAGTCGATGCCATTGGGCCATCGGCTGCCCAACGAGCTCTGAAGGCAGGGACACAAAATGGAAGCGCCGGGGCACGGTCTCAGCCCTGGTGCAGACGGGTGATTATCTGCTCCCAAAGCCGCCAGACAGGAACCTGGTCCTGATTCCAGCCCTAACCAGGAGGCTACAGCAACCCCGTCCCATTTTCTGGTGGCTCAGCAGGTCGTTACCAGTCCGAGGACGTAAGTGTGGCGGTTTCAGCACTGCAGCAAGCCACAGACTTGTTTTGATGCGATAAATCCCTTGAAAGAAAGAAAAAAACAGCTTTGGCTGGGAACTAATCTTCCTTGATAAGAATCAGTGTGGGAACTGGAAGCTCCAGTAACAACTCGTCCAAGTCTATTTATACAAGACATCAAGACACCCATGCCAGAGATCCATAGGAGAACGCCCAGAAGCAACATTTGAAAGCATGCACAGAGAAAACCTCCACCAGTGCTCTCATTTCAGCGAGTGAAGATTTGGGAAAATATGCAGTTCCCGCGCTTTCACAAACCTCCATGTTGAACCTCTTCTCTTGTACCACATTTTTATGGCTGAGCTGTGACTTTCAGGTGACAGTGACCTCCGTGCTGGGGAGGCCACCAATGGGTTTAGGAACCGGACATCTTCTGCAGCTAAGCCCAGCTCTGGGTCCCCATCCGAGGCTTTAGCATGGTCTTTGTGTGATCTCCAGGTGCCCACACCTCATGGTAGCTTCCTCATAAGTACAGCACCGAATCCCAGCACCCTGAGGTTGCACGGAGCTGATGGGGCCTTTCGGATTAAAGCCAGAGAAAGGCAGAATGCAGATTAGCAACTGAAAGTCAGGACCCTGCGGCAGGCTCATTTAGGAAACAGAAAAGCAGCAGGAAAGGGAATCAGCATCTTTGATGCGGTTGATGAGGCACGAGCTTGTAGGCCGGCCATTGGAAAGGAAAAGCAGAGCTGGATTTGAGTTTCCACATGAAGTGCTTGGGAGCTTTCTTCCAAAACTTGATTTTTGATGTGACGTGGAGAGAGAAATCCTCAATGCTTTTCCAGCCAGCACATGCTGCCACAAGCTTGCAGGCCATAGTCCTGCACGTTCCCAGCCCCAAGCCCAGCTTTATCCCTCTGCTCCCAGCAGACATGCTCAGCTGCGCGTGCCCTCACTGCTGTCTCACCCGCTATCGCAGAGCTTTCTGAAATGCCAAAAGCCACCCAGAAACTGCAGCCAGTTGGAGCAGCCCCCAGAACCTTGCCTTTGGCTTTGGAGAACTGCCTGCTGCTTTGATTAGGCTGCTTCTGCCCACATGAGTCCCCTTCTCCCCTGTCACTTCTCCCTCCAGGTAGATTTACCACGGCAGGCGTCCCAGAGAGCACAATAGCTGCCACGGTTATGTGAATCATTCCGCTTGGTTTATCTCTGCTTTCTCGACCCTCTCTATTTCAGCCGTAAGTTCTTTCGAGCAGGAGCTCCCTGCTCCTAGACGTGCTCCATCCCTGGACACATTCATCGCTGACAGAGCTGACAGCAACTACCTTCCACTGAATATTATGAATAATAATTCAGATTATTATGAATAATAATTCAGATCACTCCTGGGGCAGGCAGTAACATCCCAGCTCTACCACCTGCAGCTCCACAATGTACTTTGCCAGTAACCCCGAAGATCTCCTGCCTCTGAGCCACTTGCGTTGTTGCCCACGTTGGCATCATATCCCCACTATGAGCTGAGCACGCTTCAAGGAAACACTCAAACGGGTTCTTCAGCGCTAATTTTCTTTTCCCTTTTAGGACTAGAGCACCTCAGATTAGGACACTGGACCTGATGAGGCAACCGAGTCATCCTCTGAAGCGATCCTTGGTACCTGGAATCTTTTGAGGATCCCTTGAGTTCCACACAGGCTTTCAAAGGTCAATGCTGAGTGCACCAACCTGGCCTGGAAATGGACTTCCATTGCTCAGGTTTCTGGAACTCAGTATCGGACAAGATTTCCAGGAGGCTGACCGCAGCAGCAGAAGGTGGCTGTGCAGAAGGCAGTGACCCCTGCATCAGACCATGCTTTGCAGAAGCACTGACAGACCCCAGAGGGGATTACGCACAGCCCCACACTTTGGGAACAAACATTCACTTTGAACCACTTTTCTGCTTAGAAGACAATAGCAGTCCAGATTAGAGACGTTAGCGGTAGAGGATGGCCACGGCCACCACAGCTGAGCTTTGAGACATCCATACGGGCTAGAGACAACAGCAAAGGACACTGGATGAATTCTCTATACAAAGAGAAGAGACTTTTATGAATTGCAAAGGTTATGAGTAACAGCCACAGCAGAGCCATTGTTTCTGAACACCTTTTGAGTCTTTTATATTCAAATGCAGCCAGAAGAATCACCTTCTCTGACACACGAGCGTACCGGGACCACATTCTGTTTCTAAAATGACTGATCTCCATCTGAATTTTAGGTGTTTTTGACAAGAGCTCCATCCTGTCGTAAATCAATTCCAGTTACTAATGATTCATCTTTCTTTCCAGTAGCTACACCTTTGATGTTTTGTTAGTCCCCATAAGCCTTGCCACTCTTGCTCTGCGAAGCCGCATCTTGATCAAATATACCAGGGCCAAGACCACGTGCTTCTGGGCACAGAAGCCCTCCCCACGTCTAAAAGAAGAGTTGAATCTTTAAAGCCAAAAACACATCGAAAGTCCTAGATTGCGGTACTCGTGGGTCCTTTCCAACTGAACTATTTTGTTCTGGTTATAGATAATTTCAGGAGTCTCCAGTATCAGCCGTTGAAAAAGGTGCTTCGGACAGCAGCTCTGCATTTAGGCTGAGAGCTCCTCTTTTAGGCATGTTTTGATCTGCTGTCTGGGCCAGGGATGAGGAGAGAGGGACCGGGCAGCCCCTGGGATGTTGATCCCGTTGGGGCCAAGCCACAATCAGCAGCCCAGGCTGCCTGGCACGAGCACTGAGCAGCCCTGCGGGACGAGTGGCTGCTCCTCTCCGTGGTCAGTGAGGAACCCAAAAACATTTTTTCCACCCTGCCATGACGCCAGGAATGGCAAGAGGGCTCCAAGGAATTAACAGGAAATGGGGCTTGGATTAAACAGTACAACTTAAATAATCAACTGTGAGTTATGCACCAGCACTCGCTGCGAACTTAAAATTACCCCGAGCATTCCTAAGCAATCGCTCCTTCGGCGCTGCAGCATCTTCACCCCTGCAAGAGGAAAGTGAGGCAGCGCTGTGCTCCTCACCCCAAGAGCCCAGTGCGTGCTCTCCCCGACCTGCATCACACGTGCTGGTGGCTGAATCGCTGGCAGTCCTGCCATGGATGTGCCTGGCAGCGCACAAGGACCTTGGATCTCTCGGCACGGCCAACGACACGGCAGCCAGGTCTCAAAAAGGGAAAAAAACGCTGCCATGTGATGGGGTCAAAATGCTCCAGGACCCAAATTTAGATCTTGTAAATGAGGTTTTTTTTTTTTGTTCGTTCGGGCAGTTTTTATGTTTGAATATAGAATTGGGTGAGCAATGTAGGATAGTGTTTGAATATTAAACAGTGTTTGAATGTAAAATAGTGTTTGAATATAGAATAATCACTTGAGCAACACAGAGCAGTGTTTGAATAGAGAATAATAGGGTGAGCAATATAGAATTGTGTTTGAATATAAAATAATCGGGTGAGCAACACACAATGGTGTTGGAATATAGAATAATCAGGTGAGCAACACAGAGCAGTGTTTGAATAGAGAATAATAGGGTGAGCAATAAAGAATTGTGTTTGAATATAAAATAATCGGGTGAGCAACACACAACGGTATTGGAATATAGAAAAATCAGGTGAGCAACACAGAACAGTGTTTGAATAGAGAATAATCAGGTGAGCAATATAGAATAGTGCTGAAATACAGAGTAATCAGGTGAGGAACACATAATGTTTGAATACAGAATAATCAGGTGAGCAACAGGATTAAGCAACTGTGAAAAATCTATTGCTAAATCTCCAACAAAAAATGGAAACGTAACGCGGCCACAGAAGTGGTGAGATCCATTAACTCTCTTCTTCCTGCTCAGCAGCTGAATGCAGCGTAAATAATTTTCTTCTTTTAAAGCTAACTTCATTTTTTATGGCTAGCCCTTTTTGCAATTATTTCATTTTACCTTGGCAGCTTTCAATTTTGTTGGGTATTAGCTGCTGAGATTAGAGACCACTTTATCTCACAGCTAGCCATAAGAAATTACAAGCAGCTCTCGGAGAGCGCGATAAAAGCGTTACTTCCCCCTGAAAGGCACGAGGGACTTTGCGAGGTGCCTGGCGACCCGCTTCCCCTGGAGAAGACAACCAGCAGCTGCATCTCCCGCATGCAGGGGCAGCACCAAGCCCGTAACGAGGGCCTGAAGAAAGGCAGCCCAATGCGGCGTGCCTGGTGGTATGCGTGCTCATCACTGCTGTGGTCATCAGGCTGCTGGTGGGGACCGCTGGAAGAAAACCTGATGCCAGATCGGGAAGAAAAGGCCACAAGATGAGCTTAAAGAGCATCATTGTATGCATTTATGAAATGCCTCGAAGAAATCTCCCCGAATGCTGTTCCATTTCCTGGTACGAGACGTTAGCATAAGCACAGACCCTCTGAGCACCCCACCAGACAGGAGAAGCAACCAGAGCTCCGGGACGCAAACGCCCCCTGCCCCAAACTTTTTCTGATGCTGTTTAAGCAAGGCTTGGCCACCACCCCTATCCCCTTGTACGCCCCCGTCGCTGTGAGGTTGGAGCAGATATCCTGTCTCCACTGTCACCAAACTCAAAAACCCACTCAGAGCCCCCTGATGCCATCCATCCCCACATCCTCCTGCGGCAACAATGGTTTCGAAATCCGCTCCGTACCTCTTCTCACCCCTGCCAAGCACCTCTCCTGCTAACTCGTGCAAGGTGCCCCCGTGCCAGGGCTGTGGGGCTTCAAGCAGCTCTGCATTCACCGTCCACCACCTCCCAAGTCCCCAGACATCACATTCCCCTCCAACACCCAACTTCTCTATAGGTGGCCCAACCCAGTTGGACCAGATCAGTTTGAAGACTTCGTGTACCCTACGAGTTGAGTCCTGCACCCTAGAAGGGCTTTTTCATGGAATCACCAAAGAGCTGAGGCTGGCAGGGACCCTCTGGAGATGGCCTCGTCCCGCTCAGAGCAGGCTGCTCAGGACTGTGTCCAGCTGGGCTCTGAACACCTCCAAGGATGGAGGCTCCACAGCCTCTCTGAATGGTGTGAGAGCACCTTCTGCTGATGAGCACCAGACAGGGATTACTGGACTTCACATCTCAAGTCCATCTTCACACCTTAAGCTCCAAAGCACCATGCAGACAGACCCTTGGAGCGAGATGGCTAGGCTCATGGGAAGGAGCAAGCTGCTGATTACGTGGCACCCCTTTCACAGAAAAACAAAAGCTGGAACAAACTCAAGAAGTGAAATGGGCTATGAAAATCCAAGACTGGACCTGGCACAAACCAAACATTGATACAAATAACAGCATTTAAGGGTCTCAGAAATCCAACCCACATAACACTTTTCCCCAACCCTGGCAAAGGTAACTGAAGTTGGAGCTGGCTTTCCTTTCTTCCAGTCTCCATCTCACACTTCTGACAGATTTGAGATATTTATTCCCTTTTCCAGCGCAGGTCTGCAGGTCAGACACAGCCTCCAGCCACCACCTTTCATCTCCTTCTGGGACATTGACTCCACTGACAGGCTCTAACCCGAGGCTGCCGCTACGTCCACCACCGCCTGCCTCCCTCGGTGCCGAGCTGCCCTCGATTTTTGATTTGATCTTGGGCACGGGAAATGAAAGGACTATTGTCAAGATGCCTGCAAACATCTGACTGAGCACCCATTCTTTCAATGACCCTCTTGTTTAATCCACCACAACATGTTCTGCGGTCCAGGCTGCGTGACAAGCCATTCCGACGGGGTGAGGCAATATCTTGGACGTCCACAAGTTTCTGCTTCTGTGCCCTTCAGCCCTGCTGCCTTCTGGTCTCTAATGGGAGAAAGACTTCGAAGCTTTCATTTTGCGAACCAAGACTCGAGATGTATTTTCAGACGCTCACTCAAGCGAGATCACAGCTAACATTTGAGCTGCAAATTTTAACCTTTCTACAGCGGCTCCCAGAGTGTCTGAAAAGGCACTCCAGGAACACGGCTTCCGAGCTGAAGTTTCCTATTTGTTTTTGATCTCCACTTAACCTTTTGGCTGGAACAACTGAAACGGAGAGAGGACAAGGAATCCAATGCTCAGGGAGTGCCTTTTGTCTCCTCCCTCCCAGCCCCACCACCATTAATCACCGTGGCACCAGTAAACACTTAAGAAGTCGGCATGGTCCTGTCTCCGTCAGCTGGGAAACGCCACTAATCTGAAAGGAAGCTGTACCGCGGGGCTGGACTTACTGCTGCTTGGCACCGTGTCTGTATTTTGTGATACACTAATTCAGGCCTCTGTTTAAACACCAGTATGCATGGGGAGGGACTGGAGCGGAACGCTGCTCTCCTGCTGCACCCAAGCCCGCCGGCAGCGAGAAGGTGCCCCCAGTTGGTTGATGCTCCCAAATTCCTCCTGCTGTGCTCTTGGTTTTGCCTCCTGAAGCTGCTGAACTGAGTCCGAGCACCCTGGGGCAAGTACATGACCTGTTCTCACTCGGGTTCAAACAAAGTGACTCCAAGAAATATCGGGTGGCCTTGGAACCGATCCCAACTGCTATGTGCCCAAAGCCTGTACCTTTCCCAGCAGGACGGCCACATCCCTTGGTTCTGCACCAGCCTCTTCACCCCTTTAGACCAACATTGCCATGTGTGAACATGGGAAGGAGAAGCCAGTCAAATGCCAGCCATTGGACAAAGAGGAGATGACCACATCAGTTTTCAGGCTGAATCTGATGCAGGCACACACCGACTCGCAGCCAGCCGAGGCCGCCGGTAGCAAGGCTGACGGATAGGGCAGACAGAGCTCAGCAGCAGGGAGTATTTATCACCCGGCTGTTCCTACCAGCAAATCGCAGAGCGTCTAGGAGTCTAGGATACATGGATCATTGGGTAAAGAAATCTATTAGATTCTTTTCAAATACTACTATGTCTAAGTGCCAGAGAACGCATGAGCTGAACTCCTGGCAGCAAATACCCCAAAGCGGGGTTTAGCCACTAAAACCAAGGCCAGGCGGCTCTGCTCGTGCTCAGGGTGTGGACCAGCAGCAGGAGGGGTTACTGATGCCAGGGCTGAGACTGGTCTCCATTCCCGAGGTCTCCCCTGCCTCTCTGGAAGATCCTTCCTGCTTGCTGGCCTTAAATATCGGCCGTGTGGCCCCAGTACGCCATCCTGGCACTTCACTGCAAAGCACCCGGTCTCCTTCCAGCACCGCTTCAGAGGACTGACATGGAAAAGGAAGGACAACACAAAGACGCAGGACACTTTCTGCTATTCCACGCTGATGGTACGACTGCTTCACAGATGCACAGCCCAACACATGTTAAAAGCAGGGTTTGCAAGCAAACTTTCTACCTCAGGGCATATAAGGCCAGAAAATCTGTTGGCAAGTGAAGAGAGCAGATTTTGGCTTTCAAGAATAATTTGCAAAGGTGAATTTACAACCACCAGAGGACTGAGATCGGGGCAGGAAAAGCGCACTCTGGAAAGTGCACGATGCTTTCACCACCCAGGCTTTACCTAGGCCCACTCAACAAGATTGTTGGTACTGAGCATCGCCATGAGCCTGTTGGGGTGAAAGGGAGGTTTCCCTTTGTTCAGAAAAGCCAGAGATGACTTTGCTGCTCCAGACGGATGCCATCAGTGTCCTTTCTCCACAGGAATGCATCCTTTGCCCACACCTTTCCTCTGTAACAAACAAGGTCAGTTTCTTTTCCCCTAATGTGCTGCTTCTCAAAGTCCCTGATATCAGCTTTACATGTTCTGCTAGTACGAGAGGAACAACCAAAATAATTCTTTCAGTTGAAGAGGTCCTTCAGAAAATGAGCAAGATGAACTCGTAGTATTAAGTATTATAACTAGTATTCCCTGTGGTCCAGATACCTTTACTCCACTGGGTTGTCTGTACAGGGGGAGCATCATGCAAGGAAACCACCAAACCCCAAAATTCTCGGTAGTGACCCACCCCTACCTATGTTTATGACCATAAAGCAAATTGCCAACCTGAAGAGCTTCCTTCCTGCATAGCAGGTCACGGGAACCATGACAGCTTGTAGATGACAAATCCTTTTTCAATTACGTTCCTTCAGCTGTGCCCGCTTGGCTCCTTGTAAAACCGTGACGCCAGTGACAAGAGTTTAACTATGCTAATACCACACATAGGAAAGCGTGCATGTATTTTTAGAAAGCACACGGGGACGTCAACACTTCAGTTCACCCAACTGGAGGCGCAGCTAAGAGATGCTACTCTACAGCAGTGTATGTGCACACAGTATGGCATGGGTGGGTTGTGAAAGCATTATTGCAAGTACCACAGATTTACAGTATTACTCACAGGGGACAGAGACCCAAGTGATTCATGCTCATCTTTCTAGAAAAGCAGCTTAAGTTTCCTTCCCTTCCTCGCACGTCTGGGACAACATGTTCATGAAGATCTTGTTGCTTAACTCTTCTCGCAGGGCTAGTCATAAAACCTGTCCTTCTGTCCAAGATGTTGGGCTATTTTTTTCTGGTGGAGACACGAGTTCCTCAAAGCAAGAACTGGTCTCTGAAAAACTAGATGCTCCTTCACTAATGAAGAATAGCTCAAGCACATTAGAAGAGCAGCCTCATATTCCCGACCCCCGTCAAAGCAACTGCTCTCAGCCTTCTTTGCAGAAAGCCGGGCTCCTACCGAGTCGCCAGCCCCCCATGAGAAGCCCCAGCACTGCCGAGAGGGATGCTGGCAGGTTTTCAGCGCTGCGAGTCTCCCCATTAGGACACCCACCTTCGTTCCAGTCCTCACAACATTCATTTGTTATCCTTTGCAATGTTTAAGCTTCTGGGACATCACTCTGCGGGACATACGTCATAGGGGATGAAAGGCAGCACGATAAAGGGAATATTCATCTCCAAAGGTTGACAGGGCAGGAAACCCACTTGTGTGCTTCGTTCCGGGAAGGCGTAGGAGAGCAGTGAAAATGTTAAAGTTTACATTCATGAATTTCGTGTGGGGAGCCTGCTCATTCTACAACAATAATATCTTGTCGTGCAGCTTCTGAAAATTCCCTGACCACTTCCCAGACGCAACTGAATTATTCTGGGTGAAGGTGGTAATTTTAGCTTGGTAAAGTGCAGTTCACTTCACCTACAATACACAAAAAGTTAATCAGAGAAGCCAAAACAAAATACTTAAGATATATTAACTTAGAAGTCAACAAAAGTGACTCCGCCACACTCCACCAGCCCTTTTCTCTGTCATCCTCTGGGAGGGACGGATTTGCAAGCAAACTCTTAGTCAGAAGGAGACAAGTGCTTCACAAAACAGTATTACAAAAGCCGCATTACAAAACCTCCCGAAAGCAGGGAGGGGAGAACAGCCCAGTCCACAGGCAGGAGGGATACCACGACTCCACTTACTCTGAGAGTAGAGATTATTGTAAACCCTTCTTAATTAGGGCATTAGTCTGCTAATTCTATTTAATAAAAATAGATTTTATATTTGGTTCAGCACATAATAAGGCGGGCACCGGGAGAAGTTCTTTCCATTTGTGTAGGACTGAAACAGGCACAATTTCTGGACTTGAGGGATGAGAGCACCCAACCCATTCAGGTGTTCTGAGCACGGCATCGGCTTCAGTGCTGGGGTTTTTCCCTAAAATCAAGGACAATCCATCATGATGCAGAAGTCCATGATGAAGACTTCCGCCACTGCCGGAAGAACCAGCAAAGGCGTTCTCAGCCTTTACTTCAGTAACAACAGAGAGACTTTACCAGTTCTGAGACATGAATTTCCCAGGGTCACATCAAGCCAACAAACAGAGGAAGGAAGACGACTGCTCTTCTGTCTACCTTCATCCCCAGAAGCCCCTCCTTACGCTGCCTCGCTGGAGCATTAACAAGTTTTGACGGCTGACTCTTCCATGACTCTGGATCAGGTCCCAGTAGATTTACTGCTTCCTACACAAACAGTAACGCAAGCACAGGGACTGCTCCTTGCCTGCCAGTCTCTGCAGGTTGGCCTACAGATATCTTGAGGCTGCAGCTTTTGGACAATCAGGTCAAGGAGATCAGAACTTCCAGCGTGCCCAGATTGTATCATCACTCATGCTGGTATCTATCATCTGCTGGTTTTAAACTGAAAGAGGGTAGATTTAGGTTAGATATAAGGAAGAATTTCTTTACTCAGAGGGTGGTGAGGCACTGGCACAGGTTGCCCAGAGAAGCTGTGGATGCCCTATCGCTGTCAGTGCTCAAAGCCAGGTTGGATGGGGCTTTGAGCAACCTGATCTAGTGAAAAGTGTCCTTGCCCATGGCAGAGGGGTTGGAATTTGATGTTCTTTAAGGTCCCTTCCAGCCCAAGCCATTCTGTGATTCTAGGATCTTCAAAGAAAGAAAAAAACAAACAAACCAAAACCCAAACTGTTTGGTAGCCTCTGATGTCTGCAATCAAGAGAAAGTGTCTTCAAGTGACTCGACATGTTCAGTACCTGTGCACAACAAGGAAAATCACCGAACTCCGGTGTTCCCAGCCTCCCATCCATTACCACCTGCTCACAACTGCGCCGTCCCTCCCAGCTCTACCAGTATCATTGGCCATCGCTAAGGCAAAAGAGTTACCACCAAAACCCAGGCTCTCCATGGATGTTGGGGGATCTGGTGCCACTTTGGTTGACGCCTGCCATCCAGGGTCCTCGATAGAGACGGGTTGTGCTGCTCTGGAGCAGAATGAAAGCATCAAAGCTCAACAAGCTCGCACGGCCTGGCCGTACGAGACCCAGCGTCCGCAGGGCCAAGCACCCAGTCCACCGTCGGACAGCCGGGAGGCCTTGCTCTACCAGGCCTCCACGGCTTGCGACACAGCTGCCGCGTCTCAAGAGGCAAACAAATACTAGGGATGATTACAAGCTGCTGAAGAGTAATTTTAATTATCTCTAGTAATCTATTAGCATTACATTAGGAGGGCTGAACAACCTCCCTTCCTTTCAGGGCCACCTGGAGTCCTACCGGTTCAAGAAAAGCTTCAGACAGCGAGACCAGACTTCTTGTCCCAAGCTTCAAAACAAATAGGCGCTTGTTTGCCCAAGGCAGAAAACTATTATCTGCCCACCTTAAATATTAGCTTGTAAGTATGCTGACCTTTACAGTTGCCATGACAGCTACGTATTGAGAGTTAGGTCATATGCCAGGACGGGGACAGTTGCTAGAAATAGTTTAATATCATCAGTATGTCAGATGCCTATTGCAGTTCTTCCGCTTCGCTCGGCACACACGAGCTCATCAACGCTTGACAAGCTGCTTTGGCCACTGGCATCATTTTAGGTATGGGAAAGGTGGCACAACGGTTCAGATGTCCACAAGGCCATCCTCATAATCCTCAGTGGGTCACAACAGCTCCACATAATCCTCTGAGGGCCACTACAGAAGCACTGCTCCCAACCTCGCATCTGGAGCGCGGAGACACTCAGCAAGAAGAGCGGCAGTAGTTTGGTTATGGGACAGCTTGGCACCTCGATCCCCCAGCACAAGAGACCACCTAGCTTTTCCCCCTCTCCCATGATTCAGCTCATCCGAAAAGATACTAAGTTCAACAGGAGCCCTCAGTTAAACGCTGCTGCTGCAGCTTAAGAGCAGCTTTTATTCAAATCGAACTTTTTTGCGAGTGCTCAAGCAGAAAGCCAGCCCCCCAGCCGTGCTCCTTTGCTCTAAGGTTGTGCCTCCAGAAGCTCCCAGCCGCTGCGGGGCTGCATCCGGCAACGAGGGGAGGAAACCTCCAGGCAGAACCCCAACAGAAGCGGTGGCAAGGGGTGCCTAAACCAGATCCCACCTCTGGCCGGCAGAACACACCTTTTGGGGGAAAAAGCCACCAGAACAAGAAGACTAGGACAAGAATTTAAGGGCATAACCTGTTGATCTTAACAGAATGACTCTTTACAGAGTGCCATACCAGTTTTCTCCCTGTGCCTCAGTTGTCCAACTGTACAAAGTAGGATCCCATGCGTGATTTTTTTTTTTTCCCTTTTAAGTTCTCATGGTAAATGCTTAAGCAGATTGCTTAAGAAACTGAGTTGAGAGCCAGTGGAGGACTTAAGTATATGGTCTCAATGGCATAAATTATCTGTTCATTTCCCTAAGTTCAGTATTACACAAGATGACTTTCTGAACCATGGCTGAACTATGGTTACTGCTCACCGGTGGAAAAACAACAATATTGCACAACTTCACACTTTGACTGGGCCGCCTTTCTAAGAAGCTATGCAAATGTGAATTATTACATGCAGTTTTGTATGCATTCTGTTTCAGGTAACATTAGGAGAGCTTGTGAAACTGCATCACTTATACAAAAGACTAATCCCCCCCAAAGCAGTCGAGGAAATGCCCTCCAGCCCATGAGTTTTCCTCCTCCATCTTCATCCTTTAAGCCTTGAGGAGCAGCGGGCTACAAGGAGCGAAGGAAAGCAGCATGCCAAATGGCCACATTAAACTGTGAGCACTCAAAAACTTGGACTGTGAAGACACAGTTGTCCGTGCAGTTTTACTTTTTATACCCAGTATGTGCATCAAACAAGAAAAAAGCATAGCATCACATAAAAGACTAGAGCAGAGCAAACGATTCAGAAGCCACGAGGGACAGTTGGTGAATCCAGCTTGCTGGAAGGCAGCTCCCCACCCCGCACGTGCGAGGTGAGGGCAGCTCTGCCCCAATAACCGTGCTTCTCGTGGCATCTCAGAGGGGTCTGAACCCGTGTCAGCAACATTGCCATACAGACCTCGGGGTCTATAGACCCACTGCGCTGGCTTTCCGAAGCAGAGGGTACGCGTGGCCATCTCCATCCACGCCAAGCCAGCAGGCAGCTTCAGGCTGGCGGCAACCCAAAGAGAGGGGATGCTGGGTTCAGGCCAAGTCAAAACAAATATAATTGCAGGGGGGTCGCTTAGAAGCCTCCGAAAACCACATTAAAAAAAAAAAACAAACAGGTTTTGGTGAAGAGCACCAAGCAGAGGCTTTGCTGTAAATCAGGCTTTTGCAGAGGTCGTCACGCTCCTTGCTGCTCCCCTTGGTGCCTGCTGCTTTGCAGGGCACCTTTGGGCCCGAGCGCTGCAAGGCTTTCATGAGCTCAGCCTGGGAGCAGAATGCTGGGCACCTGGCTGCAGCAGCAAGCCTTTCTAGATGGTCAAAATCACCCAGCAGAATAGTATTTCAATAAAGGAAAGTGATGTACGGAAGGTGAATGCTGAAAAGAAAAGGAATGAAGTTACTGTAACGCAGCGCAGCCCTGGCAGCTAATCAGGGAGACAGATGAAGGCAGCAATCTGTCTCCTTAAGATATGCAGCAATTAAAAAAAAAAAAAAAAAGACATAACTGTATTTGAAGATACTCTTAAAATGGCCGCAGCATGAGGAGGCTGCACCGGGAGCGTCCCTCCGCAATGACTAGGGAAGTAATGAGAAATTTCATCGTTAGCAGTGTTTAATTGCCGGTAGCCAGGGCACTCCTTAGCATCCATTATTAACTTTCTAACATACCTGTGCTCCGGGATCATAAAGCTGGCTATACTCAGAGCTGGCAGCCCTGCTGCAGCTGTCATTGAGGGCACGCTCAGAAGTCATCTCACAGCTTCCTTACGACAGCACGGGGACCTTGAACGCGGTCCCATCCCTGTGCTCCCCGAAACACAGCCGACCGTGGGACTGCACACACAAGCCCACGTGAGCCCACCCCAAACAATGCCCCCAGTTACCTTCCGCACCGGATTGGAACGATTCCTTCCCTCCAGACCCGCAGTTGCACTGGAGACTCTCCCAAAATTATATGGAGGATCACCAGCAGGACAAAACTATGCTGCCCATCAACATACCAGAAGCAAATGGGTAATTCATCTTAAAGCGGGCTCTTGCACTGTGTTTAAGTTCTTCCCATCTTCAAGGCTCCAAGCAACTCCCCACCAGCCTACACCACTACTTGTTTCCTACCACATCAAAATCTGTCTCCTCCTACTCCATCCTATGTATGTCGGTCTCCCAGCAGACCATCGGCTGCCATGCACACGCAGCACTCCCGTCTCCATTGCACGGAGCCATCCCTTCCCCACATTAAATTCAGATTACAGCATTAGGAGGAGCTGAATTATAGAAGTCTACTCCAACCTGCTCCATCCCTCAAAACACAAAACACCTCTCAAATGGCATGTTTCTCTGCAGAGGGACTACAGCAATATTCTGCCCCGAGGCAAAGACGACGGATGTCCATGGACAGGGGTCACTGGCCACCACTCAAACGGGTAGGAAAATGGATATTCAGCAACGACCTCTGAATGCATGAGTGAAAAAAATAGTCTGTGGATGTATCAGCAGAGGAGCAGTGCAAAGCTCACCTTTTAAGAGATCTGCAGACCTCCACCCTGACAGACGGTGCTGCCACCATGGTGCGTGGAGCCTTCAAATGCCCACCTTGAAGGCTCTTTGCCCTCCCGAAGGCTCAGCACCGCGGCGCTGCTCCAGCAAGCGAGGCGAGAGCAGCCTGAGGTTTATCAGTTAATCACATTTGACACAACCGAGAGCCATTTTGCTGTGGCTCGAACGAAGATCAGAGGACATTCTTAGCATAGCTTATGTTTTCACCGTGTTTTCCCAAAACCCACACCCCGGACCTTCATTTTGGCTGTGGTTACAGCTCACATCAGTCAAACGACTTACCCCACCCACTAAAACAGCCAGAAATTAATGTCGTTTCTTACGGGGATTAGCTGCCAGCAGCAACCTCTCAGCATGATGGCTCGTTCCCATTGGGTACAGCAGAGCTGCCCCAACAATATGCCGCCGGGAAGACGCACCAGGGTACCAGCAGTACCGAGACGATGTAAATAAGCTCACATGTGCCCTGCATCAAAGACCCCACCGGATTCTGAAGCGTGAGAACATCGTTTCCCTGCAAGATGCTGAAGGAACGGCAGCAGGGAGACCAACGGGGGTGGGAGGACAGGAGAAGAGGGAAAAAAAAAACACAAAATGTGCCTGTGTGTGAGCTCCACGGGTGAAGAAAAACCAAGCTAAGAGAAGAGCAGAAACAGCAGCTTGGACACAAGGAAAGAAGCCATGCCAAGTGCATCAGGAAGAGCTAAGAAAGCAATATTCGGGCACCTGCAGCGAGATACAAGACGGCACACGCAGAGAACAACCAGAAGTGGTGGGAGGAGAAGCAAACCCACACGGCTGCTCCCGGAGCAGCGCGGCGGAGGCCCCAGCACTGCAAAGAGAAGCGATTTTGTGAAGGCCCTCAGCAGCAGCTCAAGTCAGCACAGCTCCTGCAGGGCCACCGGGCCCCAGCAGCTGCATAAAAGCAGCCAGGGGGTGGGGGTTCTTCTTATCTTTTCTTATTTTTATTTTTTGCCTTTTTTGGTTTTGTTTTGCTCTTGTTGTTTGATTTTCGCTTTTTTTTTTTGTTTGTTTCTGCAGCTTTCTGCCAGCAGGCCACGTCTCTCCTCCCAGGGAAGAAGGCGGTTGCGTGGCTTTCGCTGGAGCTGAGAAGGGAGAAGCAAAAGGTGCTAAAAGGCAGGAGAGCAGAAACGGAACACAAGTGAGAAATAAAGGCAGAAGGGGGCAATCAGCAGGGTTTTTCTGGCAAATCCCACAAAGCTGCCCACCACATTTCCCAAGCCTCCCAGGCCATCACAGCTGCAGCAAGCCCTGACAGCTCTCATAGAGTCACAGAATGGTCGGGGTGGGAAGGGATTTTAAAGCCCACCTGGTTCCAACCCCCCTGCCATGGGCAGGGACACCTCGACTAGCCCAGGCTGCCCCCAGCCCCATCCAGCCTGGCCTTGGGCATTGCCAGGGATGTGGCAGCCACAGCTCCTCTGGGCAGCCTGGGCCAGAGCCTCACCACCCTCTGAGTGAAGAATTTCTTCCTTATATCTAACCTAAACCTGCCCTCTTTTAGTTTAAAACCATTCTCCCTTGTCCTATCACCACACCCCATGACAAAGGGTCCCTCCCCAACTTTCCTCAGCCTCCTTTAGGCACTGGAAGGTTGCTGTGAGGTCTCCCCCGAGCCTTCCCTTCTCTAGGCTGAACACCCCCATCTCTCTCTTTACTACGTTTGGTCATGTTATCAAAGCACGATAACAAAGCCGCAGGCAGGTTAAGGGGTTGAGAACAGGGACCAAGGCAGTCACAGAGGAATGGCTGACACGCCATGAGCTTCAAGTTCAACTCATCCTGCACGAGACCCGGACACGGGCCTGACGCACCGCTATGCATGCACACTTGCGTGAGCCCACAACACGGACCTCCCAGACCCTCTGTCCAGCTTGCCTTGTCCCAGATGCTTTGTGGGATTTTCGTTTCATCAGTTTTCTCTCAGAGCTCTGAGTCCCTGTTCCCAAGCACAGCGGCATCCCAGGCCCCTGCAGGTCCACCCCACAGGATCCAGCATCAAACCACAGCCGTACGCACACAAGCGGGCCGTGAAGGAGCCTACGCCTCAACGTGAAAAAGCTAAAACTCAGGTTAGCAGAGACTGTGTGGACACAGGGCCAAAGGGGATTTAACCCTTCTCCCCGTGGAGAACACACGCCTGGGTCTGCAGCTCCAGCAGGGCAGCCCCATGTGCTGGAGCAAGTGCAGCACCAACGTGCAGGCAGCTAAAAGGTGCCAGAGAGCCAGCAAGTCTCCAGCCTTCTGAGTGAGCAGGTGATGTGTACACTCTTCCAGACGTGTCTGAGAAGAGCTAAAAGCACAGCCCCGCTGCCGTGGGACGTGGGGGCACATGTAGACCAGGGCTGAACCTACTCCGGGGCGTAGCACAGAGATGCCCTGTGTCGTCAGTGCATGGAACAAAGTGAGAAATTTAAGTTGACAAACACCCCCACCCCTTCCCCGAGCATCCAGTCCTCATCTGAACTGGTGGGCATGTTAAATCCCTACTACAGCAACACTGCTCTCACCTCTGGAGGCAGATGCCCCCACACTAGTAAGGCTCCTGCAAGCATGCAGCAATTCTTCAGCACACCGGTACGAACAGCAGTGCATCAGGAAAAAAAACACCATATAGTACAAGAACAGTAAAGACAAGGAGGAAGAAGAGCTGACTGGTTAAGGCAGACATGGTAAAATCGGATTTAGTCTTAAACCATTTAATAGGAGGTGCCCTGGCAGCCGTCACACAGCTGTCGGTATGATTAATTGCTATTTATTCAGCGCCAGAGCAGGTAACGATCGCTGTGCCGGCAAGTGGGAAAGCCAAGCGAAGAGGAGGTGTGGGGGGAGAAATATTTTGGAGGCAGCAGAGGTGAGGAGCTGACTCAAAACTTTGGGATTTGTGGTTAGAGACACAGACTGGAAGCTAGACGGCAAGAGAGACGGCCGTGGGATGGCCGGGCTGCGAAGCCAGGCGAGTCACTGAAATACCTGCAGTACCGGTCACGTCGGGAACTTCCTTTCGCAAGGGGCACATTTAAATAGACGGTTTCAAGTCTTTAGGACTCAAAGCAGATTTTTAAGCCGGGCTACTAAACTATTTAAAGATAGCTCATCAGAGCAGAAAATTAAGTTGGGCTGGCAGATAGCAAACTCAAGGTAGCACCAATGGTGCCGCTTCACTTGGTTCTTTGAAGGAAGAACAGGTTGACACACAGAAGAAGTCAGATTTTCCTCTGGTCTCAGAAAGAAGATCCATTAGATAAAACTTTTAGTAACTTGGGCAGTGATGAGCTACTCCCCAGCAAAGGCAAGCGATCAGCTTCCTGCTATGGATTCCTGCTAAAGTCAGCACGTTGACACTGGTGGAATCATTCCTGTCCCACCTTCCCTGGCATTCCCAAACGCTGATGCCCTGAAACAAATGCAGATGGCCAAGCTCCATCACCCTAAAGGAGAACAAAATCAGGGGAGAAGCTGACATTCGTCGGGAGAGTTTCAGCCAGCCCACCCATGGCTGACAGCTTGGCAGATCTGGAGCTCTGGACGAGAAAAACAGGGAAAATTAGCATTACAAGAATGATTCACGTTCTATACTGTCATTCCGGAATGAAAGTATAGAAAATTGTTACCTGTTACAGCAATTTCGGTGTTGCATGCCCAACGACTGCCAGCAATTAGGATCTGTTTTTATTACGTACGACTGACAAGTGACCCACGTCTCAACTCCCACATATTACCTGCAGTGATAAAGAAAGGACTACCAGCTATCAAACCCTGCTTCTGAGCCTGCTAGCTTTTTATTCAAACCTTCCCAGTTCTTTGTAAGAGCCCTCAGCAATTCATAGCAACATCCTCTTCCATTAATACGTGCCTAGAACAAAGAACCAGGAAGGCTTGATTATAGAGAGATGCTTTATGCGAGCAAATCAGACTTCTGTCCCTGTGGGAGAGCAAGATTTTCTCTTCTATCCATGCCACCCCTGCAAGGGAGACAGCCAGGGAAAATGGGGCAGAGTAAATGAAAGGATCCCTCTAAACGGCCACAGAGAACCAGGTAACCAGGTTAAAAGGACAGCGTGTAATGGAATTTTTTAAGAATGACAGGAGAATTTGGACGGAATGCCTATTTTTAGCCTGACGATGGGCGCAGCAGCGACTCAAGCAGCAGGTTCCTGCACAGCAGCTGAGTCACAGCAACTCTCAATGGAGAGGCTCCCGCTTGCCGCACCATTCAAAGAGCCCAGCGAGCCTCCTGCGGGCACACAAAGTCGCTGACAGAGAGCCTGTGCGCACGCTGCTGCCGCGCAGCTTTCACTGAGACGCTATTTAAACCAGCAGCTATCGCGTGCCCAAGCCTTATGGTGAAGCCGTTAATCCAGTAATGCCACCCTAAAAAATCTGGGAGCTTGCTTTTGCATTACAAAGCCAAGCCAGTCCCTTGAACCTGAGCTGCAAGGCGGCAAGATAAGGCTGCAGGAGCAGCCAGACCTGCCATTTCATCGCTGATTCCCCTGAGCAAAAGCATTGCAGTGGGAAAGTTAGTTAAATCGGCACCCAGACACTGCTCGGGCACTCGGAGGAAAGTCGGCAGCCTTGCAGGAAGAGCGATCTTCTCATGGCACTTGCTGGAGCTGGAGAAATGTGGTTGCTGCCAGGGCATTAGGAACCTGCTTCGCCCATCTCGCACGGCGTGGGTTTCAGACGATGCTCATGACCTGGTACCGCAGTGCTCTCTGCATGCTCCTCGCTTAGTTCAGCAGAAAGAGGGAACATTTAATATCAGAGACACTGGGTTTCCACAGCTGACCTGCTCTGGACAAGCTCGCAGCTCACATTGGCTGCACAAAAGCCAGGGTTTTGGTCCTAAGACCTCGGGGAGGAAGTTTATCTAACGCAGAGGCGATCAAAGAACGTCCTGCTCAGAAAAACAATAAAATGAAAAATTGGTGCTGTCAGCCAACAATCAAAGGAAAAGGGAATAACTCTGGAGATCTCAAAGGCTCTTCTGGAAGAAATCCAGCAGAACTCCCTCCGAAGGCACGGTACAGCTGGGAGGCCCAACTGCTCTGCTGTGTTTTCATTCAAGTCCCGTACCACCTGGGCCTCCAGGCCAGGTCCTCAGACCCTTTTGTTGACTCGTTTCAAGACCCCAAAATGAACAGATCACCACAAACAGGACTACAAGTTAAACTGAGTACTCATTTTGCAGCAAATCTCATTACCTGCCCTCCACCAGGCAGCAGAAGGGCCAGCAGCACCAACAGCTTGAGCTAAGCACAACTTCTCCAGGTACGAACATCTGCGGAAACAGGAGAGCTCGACTGGAGGCTCACGTGCCCAGAGACCCCAAAACTTGGTGAGGAGCCAGAAACAGAAGCATCAACACAACCAAAAGACCTGGTCTTCCTGCCACAGCGCTGCTGTCCAAGACAGATCAATGGTAATCAATGAATAGGATCATCTGGGTTGGAAAAGACCTCCAAGACCTCGTCCAAATGAAGAGTCCTCCTGTGGGATCGGCTCTGTGCTGGGTGATGAGACTTTCCTTTCGGGCTTCTCCAGTTGCTGAGGTGGGACATGGCTCAGTCCCTGCGTGGAGGGGGATGCACGGGTCACCCTCTGAGGGGCATCCTTCCACAGAGAGCTGTCACAGAGCACAAACCCTCAACACTACCGCGTTTGAGATGAACCCAAACCCTCGTGCTGAAGAGTGGAAACCCAACAAGAAGGGCAAGGCTCCTGTTGGGGACCAAAACCCAGTCTCCAGCAGCCCTACCTCAACCGAGGGTGAAGTCTCTGGCCCTGAGAAGAGACCACCACGGCTGGATGAGCCGACAAAAGGGATGAGGAACACAAACTGCCCGCTGCGTTGAACACGGGCCGAGAGCACTTCCCAGACGGCTGTAAGCGATGCCTTCAGTGCCGGCAGCCCCTTTGCCCAACGTGCCCACTTGGCTCAAGTCAGCCTGTGCAGGCACCGAGGACTTGGAGCAGCCTCAGTGGGCTGGAAGGAGCCTGCCTGCGGGTCCCAAAGCCAACGACCCTCTTAAAAACCACGCCTATATGGTGTAAATCGTAGCTAAAATGAGGTGAGATGAGCGGAGAAGGGGGAATAAAATTTACTAAGTTTTTTTTTTTTTTCTAGCACATTTATAATTTATTGCTGCTTAGGCTGATAAATGGCACTAGCACCGAGTGCCATAAACAGAGGCAAGCGTGTGACATACAAAAAAGGTGCTTGTTCCCCCAAAATCAGGCAAGGCTGGGATTTGAAGTGGGGGACAGGCAGGCAGCCACTGGGATGCCTCCTAAAGCAGGGGCCCAAAAGAGACCCTGCCTCTTCTCCATTTTCCTCTTTGCACTTGAAACATGAAAAATTAAGTCCCACAGTGATTTTAAATAGAAATAAAATTTACACACCATTAACAGCCAAAGCACGATGTGAGAGATAAGTGACTATGCTATGGTCCAGCCATTATTCTGAGTGCACTCCGTATGTCCTCGGAAATTTATTTATAAAGCATTCTCTTTTTCCCCCATCCTTGTACAATGGACACAGAACATGACAGTTTTTAATGACAAATCAATAGAGCCCTCTAAAAAACAAATCGTATTACCACATTAGAATTTTTTTCTTGGACTACGGCTTATGAAATATTCAATATTTTCAATTATTCTTCTTTCTCCTCCTCTGACACGAGAGTTCTTGAGTTGGACGTAAAAATCTGCTCCAAACATTTTCACCCTACAGCTTGAAGCTTTTTCATCTTTTTAAACAAAGGAAAATTTGTGAACAAAAGTGAATCTCACAGAGTGGGGGCAGTTGTTGAGTCACACAAAATTGGTAGATCCCGTTGGAAGAGCCCGCATTTAACAACGCCTGTGCTCTGTTTATCTCGGGGAGGGTGGAAAAAGGCATCCCTTACACTGGGATAAAGGGCTAGAACAATGGCACAGCAAACCTGGAGCTCCTTCCTCCAATTTAAGAGCTGATATGAGCTTTGGGAGGAGTTCCTTGATGTGGATGAGTCGCTCGGCCGGGGCAAGGCAAAGCTGGGCTCACCCCTGCGAACCGCATGGGCACTGGGCAAGGGACGAGGGTCAGATCCCACCAGCGAAGCAATATGAGGTGCTGCAGAGCAGGGAGTAGCACATCACCTTCTAAATGCCTCCCATTCATCCACCCCATGTGTCATGTTAGCAC
The DNA here is from genome assembly GCF_013377495.2 of Cygnus atratus. Lineage (NCBI taxonomy): Eukaryota > Metazoa > Chordata > Aves > Anseriformes > Anatidae > Cygnus > Cygnus atratus. The sequence goes on along the minus strand of NC_066363.1, from coordinate 159,759,182 downwards.
AGTCACTACCTCGGCAAGCCAGACACCCAGCACATCTTTCCTCTCCCTGGAAAACTGCTGAGTTTCTAAGCTTTAGGCTCTGAAAAGAACAAGGAGCAATTTCAAAGTACCAAGCCACTGGATTTTATTTTATTTTTTTAAACAGAGGCTCTTCAGAAGCTTTTCCACCCCTCCTCTTATTTAAGGGATGCACTTCGAGCTGCCCTGCCACCTCCCCACCCAGCTCCTAGAACAAAAGGAGTGCTGGGAAGAAGGCAGTGAGGAGATGAGAGCCTCCGTACGGTCATTTCTATTTCTGTGTCCTGCCACACTTGGATCTTTAACTCAAGTTCTTTGTATCTTTTGATTTCCTGCATCAAATGGATTGCTGCATTAAGACTTCATTATCTTCCCCAGCCAAAAATACTCCAAGTGTCTCAACAGCTCGGCTATGAAAGGCAGCATTCAGTCTTCATGAGAACAGACTTCCAAGGGAAGAAAGTAGTGCAGAGCTTTGGCTAGAAGCAACATCAGGGGAGCTTTGTTTTAACCTTCCTCCCCCACCGATATCGATCGGAATCTACAACCAAGGCAGCAAGGAGAGCCCGGCACGTAACGAGCTCTACTTTGTCTGTCCGTTCAAGTTTTATTCATTTTGCCTTTGCGACGGTGCAGTCACTGTCGGTTAGGTCTGATGGCTTTTCTAAAGCAGCAGAGATATTTAACCTTCAAAAAATTCCTTTCACTTTACTGCCCTTTATTTTTCCCCTCCTCGTTCATCCTTGCAAACCCATTAGTCAAGGCTGGAAAAAAAGCAATCCATTGGACAGAGTTGGGCACCACTTCCAAGCGTTCAATACACACACACATTGCTCAACACTGCCCTCAAAATTCACCCCCCAACTTCAGCCTGCATCGATCACTGAACGCTAATGCTGGATTTTTTGCTTTCTAAAAATCTCACTTTCAGCTTTGAATGCATATAAAATGTTTCCAGGCAAGCGTTTACCTACAATACAAACTCCCATTCATCAAGAAAGATTGGGAACATCTGTATCTGTTCGGTGGCATCCTCAGACTCTTTCTGTTCTCCAGCATGGCAAGCCTTTCTGTTTGGCATCTTCCATTAACGCACAGCTTACTTCTCCCTGAGCTGTTTAGGAGGAACCACACCACTGCCTCCCAGCACAAAGTTCTCCCTTTGATTTTTTGGTTCGATGAAGTAGACTGAACAGCAAGAGCTATGAGATCCTCAAACTCCAACTGTATCATTAAGAGCAGCTCTGAGGAAAGAGCCAGCAAAGGGCCAGGAATACAGCCAGCCTTAGCAAAATACCCTCTGCAAGGCAAAGCAGAGAGGAGGAACCCTGGGTATCGCACCCTTAGGAAACAGAGCTGGCCACTGGAGTTGGAGTTCAACTTTAGCTGAAGCTTGAACTCCAACTCCAACTGCTCACTGAAGCTGCTCCATCCTTAGATGTCTGCATACACCAGATGCAGAAGGCAACACGTGGAATACTTTGTTTTTCAATATTTTTCCCCTGCACCACTCCTGTTCACCCTTCTAATTTTAACAGCACTTCCACTGAGGTATACGCCATTCTTGCTCCAGTCATTTCTGCTGTATATCCTGCTGTATATCCTGCTGATGCAAGACGGGGGATTACACACCTACATTTCTGCTACTGCCTCCAATATTTGCCACTACTCCGAGAGACTCTTGCTTACACAGTTTCTCCAGTCCAGTCTAGATCCTGCCACTTGCAGCAAATCTCCAGGGTAGCAATTCTTCAACTCATGCATTTCTGCACTAAGTAAATATCTTGGAGGCATTCCTAATCGCATGACTTTCCAGGACAAGAATGGCTAAAAAAAGAAAGAGATATTAATTCTCCCTGTATGCTCCCTGAATTAAGTTTTGCTGAAATACCTTCGCGTTCTCTCTTTCCACCATTGTACCCAAATGACTTCTCGCAGAGAGTCACTGAAGAGGTAAAGGCAAAGAGGTTAAACCCAAACGCCATTTCGGAGCCCAGCAGTCATGTAGGAACCGACGTGCTGTCCACGTCCTCGTTGCAACCCCTCTGAACTTCGCCGTGCTTCCTGAGCCTGCACTCCACTTCGCTCCTCATCACTATCAAAAAGCCTCCGCGTTCCCCTCACTGCACACCAGGCTGATGCGTAGCCTGGAGCATCCTCGCCCTCCTTCACATCCATTTTTCTTCTTGCTAGTTTATGTCCCTCTGCATTAACACCGCAGCCTTGCTGGTTCTCCCCCCACATCCCCACATCTTCCTGACGCACCGCCTTGTCCCTACACCTTACTGCCCATGCGCATGCGATGGCTTCAGCCACTTATTGCTCATCCCTTTATCTTCTAATAGCTGACCCCTGTTCTTTGACAGACCTCTGCAGTTTTTGTAGCCCCCTTGGACATTTGTGCCTTTCTATTCCCAGCCTAAGTGCCTCCTAGGGATATATTAGAAAGAAAACACGACTACATGACCCTGAAGTCGATAGGTCACTCAGCAAGGATGTGGATTGAGTCAAAACAGGCTTAAAGTTTCACGTAGCCCTATGTTCTTTAAGCTAACACCCACTAAGTTAAAAGGTGATATCAGAAAGCTAGCTCCAACAAAGTGGCTTGCCTTAAAGTTTAGTCCGGACAGATGTCCTTACTGTTCTGTAATCCAGGGAGTGCGGATTTTAAATGATTGCCATTGATCACTGCAGTTAATTGGATCCTGTCGGACAGCAGCCAACTCCTCGCCTTCCTGGCGAGAGGGCTTGCTTCATGACATGGCTGGGATACTTCTGAGCACCAACCACTGTGCAAATAGATGCTTTGAGTGTTATGGGCCAAGTCACCTCGTCTGTAACTTCATTGCAGCTGCTAGCTGGTGTCCAGGGGATGGGGAGGGGGACAGGGACGGGGAAGAGGACGGGGAAAGGGAAGGGGAAGCTTCCTGCCTCCTGCAGGGAGCCATGCCTCTGCCTCCCACAAAGGCAACCCCCTGAAAGCAGTGACGGCCAGCCTTTGCATAGCTCCAGGACAAAGATCTTCCAAGAGCCTGTAGTCGCAGAAGAGCATGGCAATTATATTTCAGCAAACTGTAGGATTAAGATATCACTTAGGGAATGGGAAAATAAAGGATACTTAGCGATATTTAAGACCCAGATACTTAAACCATTAGGAGATAGTCACCTCAAAGGCATTTAAGTTCATGTGCTCCCAGCAGAGTTGAGATGTGCACTAGAGGTTTTCTAAGGGGACACTAGGATCTCCAGAAATGCCAGCCTGTCCTTTACACCATCCTGCCAGAGTCCTGTCCCCACCAAGCTCTGCCACCACCCACCACACCCTTTGCAGCTACGTAAAGTCGTGGACCCAGAGCCGTGGTGCTACACAATCAACTCCCAGAACCACGGAAGATGAAGACAAGTCAGGAGATGGGGTACTAGGCCAGTAACCTTGTGCTCCAACCCTGCACAAACGACCCTACTTCAGTTCCTCTCCCTCCTGAATTCACCCCAGGACGATGCAGTTTCATGCCAGTCTGTGTTCCCCGATGAAGCCATTCCACAGCGGTCCCTCATACCTACCGACCCAGCAAGAGGTGTGAGAATCCACACCGAGCACACATGGCAGCTGACACTATCCAGAAACCACTTTATTCCCCCATTTTAGGGGATAGGGAATGAGTTCCTTCCTCCAGGGCTGGTGGATGGCCTCGAGGGTACCAAAGAGCACTGAAGAGCAGGTGCTGTTTTAAGGCCTCCACGATGCAATTTTGCAACAGCACAAATCCCACCCGGGGGGGGGCTGGTTTTCAGGGTTTAGGCCTGGTTAGGGGATGGTTTTTAGGGCTAGTTTTTAGGGTTTTAGCCACAACACACTGGAACTGGAGCAAGCTGTATGCCATAGCCATAAAAACACACTGGAGGAGCACGCTAAAGCACCTGGGAGAGATTCATTTCAGTCCAGGTATCTCAACGTGGTATTAATACCTCTTTCAGCAATTTCAATCAACAGATTACCAGACAGCTTCTAGCCTTACCGGTCTCTGGCTAAAAGTCATTTGATCCCTATTTGTAAAACAATCAGCACAGACTGAGCTAGAACACACTCCAATTATTCTAAATGTCAGGGCCAAATCTTTGAGATGAAGGCAGCCAAGGAGCCTTCAGGAGAAATCCCGCTCCTGCAGCAAGAGTCGCAGGTCAGCACCCAAAGCCGAGCTTGGAGTTGACTTCAGTTGTCAATATACTGAAGAATCACGGAAAAAAAAAATATTCTAGAGCTAAGACAGCATTTTGTTAAAAAAAGCTGCTGCTGCTAGGCAAGATCCCAATAGCCGAGCAAAACTGAGTTGAATGACTGGTGATGAGATGAAAGCAGTTACATGACAAATGCTTTCCTGCCATGTGGATGCTATAGCTGAAGGCCTTCAGAATCTCGGAGTGGCCAAGGCTGGGGGCTCCTCCAGGTCCCCCCCACCCCATCAGGGCCACCTACTGCAGGGTGCGCAGCCCCCAAAGAGAAGCCCCCAGCCCCTGGTCCCGGTGCCAGGGCTCCAGCACCCGCCCGGACCAGCAGTGCTGCCTTGGGAGCCAGGGGGAGCCTCCCGGGCTCCAGGCTGGGCCCGCAGCCTCCGCTGCTGGCCCCAGGCCCCCCGAGCAGAGCCCGGCCCCGGCCTCTCGCACCTCCCTGCAGGGCCACAGGGACGTGGGGGAGCTCCCACGGAGCTTCCTCCTCTCCAGGCTGAGCAGCCCCAGCTCTCGCAGCCTCTCCTCAGGGCAGGGGGGCTCCAGGCCCTGCCTCCCCTCGGGGCCCTGCACTTGGCTCTCCCCAGTACACCCAGGTCCCACCGGTACTGGGGGCCCAGTGCTCCCCAGCGCCGAGCACAGGGGCAGGATGCCTCCATAGTCCCACTGGCAATGCTTTGCTCCACACAGCCAAGACCACCCCCAGCCTTCCTAGGGGCAGGGCCCCAGTGCTGGCTCATGGTCACCTCAGTGTCCAGCCTTGGGTGGGATCTGAAAACATGCATATAAACCTGAGGTTTACACGTTTTCTACAATAGCCCAAAATGCACTACGAAAAGAGAAAGCCAGCCTTCATATCACAGTTACGCGAGTGGAGAGGGACACACAAGTCACTGATTTACACTTTATTTACATCAAGATGCAGATGTAAGGCTTGCAGCCTTCCCCGCTAGCCTCTGCTTGCCCCTTTTGCCAGCTCGCAAGTCCTCTAGAACGAAGCCAGCTCCAGGACATCTGTTCACAGTGCTTGCATATTCAATTCACTGCTCTAGCCTCAATTTTCCTCATTTGGGTACGTTCCATCTTTCATTTCTCTGAAAGGGAACAAAGAAGGGAATTCAAGTTTCAGCAGCGGGTCTGAAGCAGGGAGGGAGTGCTCTTAAACGAAACCCATTCAGCTTTGAAACTAGCCGGTAGCTTCTAACTCCAGGGTGCCAAAATGAGACGGTTTTGTTTCAAGGTTTGACTGCACAGGGAGCTAAGCACCATGTTTGCAGTGCTATCCACCAGTGCAAAGTAAGCATGGCTCCATTCTGCAGGTTTGCCTTATCAACACTGACTAGTAGGTGTGCTTTGAAGCACGCGGTTATACGGTGAGACATAAGACTTATCTGTAGTGGCTGAACAGACTTGCTTTAGATGGAGGCATTCTGCAAAACCACACCCCAAAGAGATTGCTTGCTCCCTAGTTAAAAGCCTTATAGATATTTGCACACCACAGGGAGAAAATTTATACAGTGTTATCTGCAAGCGTGTTTTTAGCTACATTATCCATGTGCTCTAAGTGCAGATGGAGAGACATATGCCAGGAGTATCCAGAAGTATACGTTCAGAATTTTTCTATTTTCCCTGTTGCTAAAAGAACAGGCACCTTGATCCCAGTGGCCACAGAGCCCCTCTGCTTGCTTCCAAGGCACTTTGATTCGCCGAAGAAACGCGCTCGAGGAACAAAAGCGCCTGGAGCGCTGCATGAGCTGGTGGAAAGCTCATCCATATGCAGGCAAGAAACAAGCCTGTTTACGAGAGCACCAAGCCCCAACCGGAGAGCCACTGCCCACAAACGCCAGCCACGCTTCCCGTCGTGCTCTGGAGCACTGCTTCCGACCACCCTTGACTCACTCCTGGAGCAGCTCGCGCCAGATCCCGGTTAGCAGGCAGGGATGCTCGGAAGCATGCCTACCAGCACCAGCTGCATGAAACGGGGCAGCCACGGCGAGGCTGATACAACCCGCGGCTCACAGATCTGGAGCAGAGGCTGCCGACGTTGAGGAGCAGCAGACAAGAGAGGGCTTTGCTGCCCAACCTGTTCCTCCTGCACACCGAGCTCGGTTTCTGCCCGGGGTTTGTATTAGTCTCTGGTTGGGGCATCGTCTTCCCAGGAGACAACCTGGTGGGGGTGGAGATGATGAAACAAGCCCTGGTTTCCCTGGGTTCCTCCTATGGTCTTATCCCCATCAGACCTCTCCCAATTTGCACTCTGCTGGAGGTAACGAACAGTCAGCCCTGTTCCTGGGACTGATTTTTCACCCTCCACTACAGGAACGTCCTTTTGGACATTGAGACAACTCAAGTGGAGCTGCTCTTGCTCGGAACCTCAGCTTGGAGCCCAGCCCATGGTGGTGACAAGGAGCATGTCAGCTCTGGAAGCAGAAGCGATGTTGAGGTTCAGGGACTTGCCACGAAGCCCTTCGTTTTTAAGAAGCTACAGCAATCAAGTTGTTGAATCTCTAGAATGAACAGATTTTCACGAGGGCAGGCACTGCACCTCCTCAACCCAGGAGGCTTTGAAACCCTGCTCGCTACCCTCGGAGCATGCTCCTACAGGACCTATTCCTGCTTCTGCTTGCGACAACCCCCCTGTCCACACGCCTCCCTCCCCGCTGAAGGAGAACAGTGCATTGTTTAGGCGAGCTCGAGTTTGACAGAAAAATAATTACTGCAGAGGCACTTGTCAGGGTTTGAAGTTCTCGGCACATTTCTTACCTTGAACAAAAACCTAGAGAGCTTCCTGCTAAAAAAAAAAAGTCTAAAACAGAAAACATACAAAGTCGTTCTCTAAAGTGCTGTTTTTAAAATTTTTTTCTATGAGGGCATGGGTATTTTCTGAACATCCCTCCACCCTCCTTTCCCACATCTGACCCACGGCACCGAACAGCGCGGATTGCTCAAGGTGACGTTGAGGAGACGTTAGCAATGCAGAACCAGGAGGGGAAGAGAAAGGGCTTCTAAATGAAAGCGGTGTTGATGTATTCATTTGCAATTTCCCCTTACAGCTTTACAGCAGTGCTGTTGGGAGCTTTGACAGATTCAACAGCATCTCTTGAAAGCAGTGCAGAAGGTGAAAGCGGGGATCTGAAAGCTCTCTGCAGTGTCAGGGGGTAATGCGAGTCTTTTCCAACCGAGGTGCATAGGAAGCTCTTGGTTTTCTCTCCACTTTTGCTACCCTGTGGCTCAATTTCACCAAGCTACACTCCATCTGGATCAGGCCCAGCACTGGTACTCACATCGCCCACCCAGGAGACCCCAAATTAGTGAGAGCCTCCACCCCAGCAAGGACCCAGACCTTGGAGCTTCCCAAATCCAGCGGCTCAGCGCCTTGCCACCAGCTCTCATTCAACCCCAGCACTACGATTTTCATGCTGGGGGTACACTGGGACGTGACTGCTCTCGTTTCCCAGAGCAGGAGCTAGGTTGGGGGGTCAAATGGTTGAGGAGAAGGGATTTTAGGAAGCATAGAGGCAGAGGAAGCGCTGCCCTTCAGAACAAGCACCGGGATACATTGCTGTGAAGGAGAAAGGCAAAAAGGAACCAGGTTCCACCAGGAACCAGGGAAAGGTTTCAAAGCACTCAGACCTCGGCCTCCATCCTGCCTCAGAAATGAAAATCATGCTGAGTGCGCGCTCCTTCGGCCTTCAGCTTCCAGGAACCCCTGGGAGAGGGCTCCCAGCAGCACAGGGCAGCTCCTGCAGCCTGGGGACCTTCTCGCTGTCCCCGCACGCTCCTCTTTTGCGCAGCCGGGGCCGTGGGCAGCCCACATCTCCTGCATCAGCCTCCAGTGAGGGCTGAAACACGACCCCAGCTCACAAACCCCAAGCAGCGAGTAGCAGAGGTCGTGCTCAGTCGTGCGGATGCAAAGCAAGGAACCAGAGCCCAGCAGCCTGGGCAAAAAGCCTCCTCCAGCTTCACCCAGACCCCGCTGCTTTTTGGGAAGCCGAGGAAAACCGCACGCGTTGCCCAGAGCCTGCTGCTCCAGGCAGAGACGCACGCGCCCAGCGTGCATGCATGCACATCCCTCAACTAACAGTGATTTTCTGCCTGGTGCTTTCTCTAATTCTTCCCAAATGTTCCTGACCACACTCAGTGCTGCCAGAGTCAGAGGCGTTTGTGTTTGGTTTTGCTTCCTTTTTTTTTTTTTTTTTTTTTTTTAATTAAGCCCATAGCAACTGCAGTGCACCAACCGCACTGAGAAGGCTCCGCGGTTCCTCCAGTCCCCGCCGGGGAGAGGACAGGGATTCACAGATGCTCACATTAGATTAGGGGCAAAGCAGCTTACGAAGCAGAACTCAACAGCACCTAGACATCCACCTTCACAGCGGCAACAGGACTCAGAAAGCGCTGAAGAGACAGCTTAATTACTAATAAAACTGATGATACATCCGTACATCCACCAGAGCCTCGTGTGCGCGCGCTTGGTGGCTGCTCGGCTGGCTTGGGATGCGCTCCTCGCCATGAGTAATTTAACAGATGGACGCCAAAAAAAAACCCAGCACGCTGAGAGGAAGCGAGATGGGCTGTTCAAGAAGCAGCATCTTCCCTTTCAAGTCCACGTTGGCATCCGAACGCGCTGCGAAGGACAGCGCGGTGCTGATCCAGAGACCACAAGCCATTTGTAGTCTCCGAAGGATTTAGGCTTTGGGAGACTGTTTGTCTAAAGATCCCAGACAAACCACGGGTTGACTCCGGTAACCTAAATTCCCCCGCTTCCCGAACGCACCGCGTTGTCTGTCCGTCCTCCTCCATAATGGAAACTGCCACGCTGCAGTCAATAAGCGATTGCACTTCTCTGCCTAATGCAATGATCTCTCCCAGCCTCGTGCGAAGTGCTCTGAGGCTTGCAAGGAGTGCTACAGGAAGATCAATAAAATCATAATACTATAGCTCCAATCCGCCGAGTAAGTAACATTTCTAGATGGCAAAAAGCTTGGATTTCCAAACACATCACCCGTGGAAGTCATTTACATTCAAGCGGAGCGCAGGGCAGAGAGGGAGATCAATAAAAACGCAACGAGGCAGACAGAGAAATGCCATCACCTCGGGAAGAGGCAGGCCAGGAACCGCGTGCAGCTGACAAGAGCACAAATGGACCAGCCGGGCTCGCTTTCCACGGGGGCAGTGCCATGCGGATCGCACCGCTCTGCCCCTCAGCACTGTGCTGCACGCCCCGGTGGTGAAGGGGACGATGACTGCACAGCCAGGACCTGTCACAGCCTGAGCCGAGGTCCCAGACCCCAGCATCGCTGCTCTGCACCACCTCGGACACATCCTGGTCTCCTCCCTTCCCATCCGTAGAATGGGCGCAGCGTGTAAGTATTTGTACGCTTACTACACGTACTTTGGTGCAGAACATCCCCACCCTCAGCACTACGACAAGGTCAGAAACACTGAGCTGTGGTATGCAATACTCCACTTTTATCCCACGCTTGATGAGGTTTTTACTATTAATTGACAGCCCCCAGCCCTACATGCAGCGCTGACAGAAGACCAGAGCCACCTGCGAGCCACCTTGAGGGTAGGCACCAAGTGACGCGAGGCTGCCCAAACATCAGCGAGCCCCCAGCACCCTTCCTTCCACACCACTCATGTCCTGATGCCGATGACCCCCCGATTCCCTGCTCTCACCCTCCATAAGGGCTTTCTTCCCAGCCAAACCGCCTTGGAAAGCCGGCACTGGTGAGCAGACTCGAACATTAACCAGAAGTCAAACAGCTCAGCTCCCCACCAGCAGCATAACTCCCAATCAACGCTCGATCCAGGAACAAAACCTTCCAGGATCGCAGCGTCTGTAAAATACAATAAGCAAAGCCTTCTCCCTCTGACAGTCCATTTCAGGCCTCATTTGCTGCAAGTTTTATGAGATGTTAATCAACAATCAGAAAATTCCACATCTTTCACTGCAGGAACAGTGGTTTCTGCTCTCTAAATCACGCTGCTGGGTTACTACGCGGCACATTAATGAGCCCGCTCTGCCCGTTTGCATCTCCTTCACGTTTAGTATTTTAAAATACTTTAACTTCTTTTTTTCTCCCCCCATTTGCAAGAGCAGAGACGAGGTTATCCCGTTGCCTGCCAACCAGACCAAATCGGAGCGATGTACTTGGCTCCCTAAGAACCAGGTGTCCAAGAAGAGTGCCTCTTATAGGGCTGCTTGTGGGAACGCTTAAAGGGCAGGAGCAGTCAGAGGAGGAAAACAAGCACCATCACCAGACCCTATAAGGCCAGGGAAGCAGCGAGGGATGCACAATCACAGAATATCCTGAGCTGGAAGGGACCCGCAAGGATCATCGGGTCCAACTCCTGGCCCACACAGATCTACCCAAAAATTCAGACCGTATGACTATGTGTCTCTGCTTTGCCCATGTCCTTGTCTGTGAGGTGATCATCCCATCAAGTAGCAGACCTATGTTTCCTCTGGTCCTCCTTTTTCTGTTCACATATTTCAAAAAGCCCTTCTGATTGTCTCCCACAGACCTGGCCAGCTTCAATTCTTAATTGGGCTTTGGCCACACAAATTTTCTCCCTACAAAAGTGAACAGCATCCCTGTAGTCCTTCCACACTGCCTGACCCTGCTTCCAGCAGCCACACGCTTTCTTTTTTATGCCTAAACTCCAGAAAAAGATCCCTGGACAGCCCAGCCAGCCTTCTGCCCCACCTTGACTTCTGATATTTGGGAATTGCCTGATGCTGTGCTTTTAGGAGGCAGTGCTCAAAGACTGACCAGCACCAATGGATGCCTACAAAAGTGGTTTCCCAGGGGACCCTACTACTGAGTTCCCTGAGCAGCCTGAAGCCTGCTCTCCCCATATCCAGGTTTTCCTCCCGTCACTGAAAATTTTAAACTCAACCGCTCCATGGTCATTATGACCAAGACAGCTGCCAAATAAATTCTAGCCTACAGCACCCGGTGCTCCCAGGAGGTCTCCCAAAGGAGCCCCGACCCCGCTCAGCTCCCGAGATCAGACGAGACCGGGCATAGCCAGAGTGGCACGGCCGTAGGCAACCTGAGCAGCACGGCACCTCCCATTTACCAGCACAATGCGGTTCCTTCACTGCTAGCCAGGAACTGGTAAAGTGAGAAAACCAGCTTTGGGGGTTTGGGAGCGCTTGGAGGAATGACAACCAACTCAAAGGGCACGGCGCTGATGCTATCTTGCAAACGCTCCGCTTCTTCCCCTCGGCACCTGGAGCACATTTATCCCTTGCTTGCTTCTTGGCAACTGGAATTAAAAATAGCCAGCCTGGATTAGTTGCAAAGGGGAAGAAGAAAAAGTATTACAGCAGAAATGTTTCTGAGGAGAGGCAGAGGAAGAAGAGGAAAGGTCTAGGCTCAATGCGTTATCTAGAGCATGTAAGGAAATAATCACTGAAGCAAAAATGCAGGAGGGAAGAGCGTGGCTGCTGGAGACGGGAACAAGAAATTACTTTTAAAAAAACACACTGCAGGGAAGGGGGCATCGTAATGATCTCAATCAGCAGCCAAAACGAAGCTCTCGCTGGTATTTATTGTCTGGGACAAACCCCTTCACATGAGCCTGCCATAAAAATGCGTGGGTTGGGCGCTGCTGTACAGTGACGGTGGCTACGGTCAAGCCTAAAACCCCTGCACCCGATGATTTCTCCTCCACCTGCGGAGCCAGGCCCCTCTGCCGTGCTCCCAGGGAATTCACAGCCCTGTTTCATGCGGAAATTTTACTCCTGGAAGCAGCCCAGTCGCTGGAGCCCTCTGTTGTACTTAGTGGTTTCGCCTCGGTTTGTGGGTTCTCAGTCAGAGGTTGTCGGGTGGTTTTCTTCTGCTTTTTAAAAATCATGTATATTCACGAGTTACTAGAGGTGAACTTCTGAAACTTTCATCTTGCAGAAGAGGAACAACACACCGCAAGTCTTTGGTCTTCATACCACGAGCAGGCAGAACGCCAGAACGGTTTGAGCGTGGAGCCTTGCCCCGACCGGTCTTGCACAAGAAACCAAGATACCCACCCCCGAGACACGATGTCTGCGATCGACACGGCCGTTTACCTACAAACCCACCCAGAAAAACCTGCCCTGGATCTTCACCTTGACCAGCCTACACGCGGACGGACAAGTCAGAGCTGACTGACCCACGATAGACAACGGCCAACCCAACTCAACAGGACCAGGCGAAGCCACCGCAGGACGCCGCTGGGGCAGGGATTTAGGAAGCTGCTCCTGGAGCACTACCTAAAGGAATTACTTCGTGGGGAGGTTGCCCACATCAACACGCTGCTATAGCTCAAGACTCCGACTCCATGAACACTGGGCAGCCAACAGCCCCCGCGTGGTGGCAGGAACTGGTGGTGTGCTGGACTTGGACTTGGCCAAGACCAAAGTGGTCACCTTCAGATCCAGGTCCCGAACTGCGGCTTCACCAAAGCCTCCAGGATAGTTCCTCGTAAACACGAGTTGAGACGACTCCTTCCCAGGAGCTCCACCTGGCTCGCAGAAGTGTTTTAGAAGACCAGGGTCATCGTTAGAGGAGCTACACGATGCACCAGGCCTCCTCCACCCGGCGGACAGTCCAAGCTGAACTACGTTAGCAAACAAGGCCATGCCATTCCTCTAGGCAGATGGGTTTCTCAGCAAAGTTCAGTCCATCAGGAGTGCCCTGCACAGCCTGGATCTCCCTTATCCTGCCGGGATCGGCTTGAGGATTTTGGAGACTCGGAGTCCCCGTCGAGGGCTGCGTTGTAGATACGGCAACCGCCGGCAATAACGCAGCTTTCATCTGATGAAAGCCACAGCTCTAAAGATAGCGTCGCGCAGACAGGTTGCTGGGACTGTCCCAGATTTCGCCACCCTTTAATATTAGAGGGAGAAGAGCAGCTCTGCAGACAAGCAAGCCAACCTACCACGAGCTGCACCGCGCTGCCCAGGTGCGTGCAGGGCTGTTTCAGGGTGATTTGGGTTGGAAGGGACCTTGAAGGCCAACCAGTGCCACCCCTTGCCATGGGCAGGGATGCCACCCACCTGCCCAAAGCCCCGTCCAGCCTGGCCTTTGATGGCACGTATCCCTGCCCCACGGTGACGCCTCCCCTCACCACTCAATCATAACCTGCAGTGACAGCTCTGAACCGCCTGACACAGCCTGGGAAGAACAAGGCAGCAGGGATATACTTCTAAATCAGAATAAAAAGCCAGCCTTTTTTTTTTTTTTTTTTAATCAACACAACCCGTATCACTCACTGCTTTTACGGTGCCAGGTTCGTTAGCGCGCACAAACACATCTTGATTCGTTAACGCTGGCCGAAATCGCACCCAGCACCGCTGTTATGTTCGGCAGCTGCCCAGGGCTCGCCATAAAAACCACTTCACGGCTGCAACCAGCGCAGAAAAGCAGCTCCTGCCCCAACAACGGCACGAGAAGCAGACACAAAAACCCCCAAACCAACCCCAAACCAGCCACCGACCCCATGCCGACCGCCGCAGGCATCGGGAAGACCCTGGGTGAAACGGGGCATGGTTTTGGCAGCCTCCACTGCTCCAAGCTGCTGCTTCCAAGAGACCGGGACACTTCTGCTTCTCTTATTAGGAGTTAATGACCTAATTTAAGGCAGGTACCGCGTTCCCAGGAATTAGTTGCAAGCTCCTCAAACCCAGTTAGTAATAAATTATGGGAATTCGGCTGCGAGAGCCCCTCGAGCGTCTCGGTATCGCAATATTAATGTCACCAGGACGGCGAGTTCGCTCCCCCCCCTCTTCCCAAGCCGCCAGGCTTGCTGTCTCGCTCGCAGCCTCCTTTGAACAACCCCTTTGAACCCATCCCCGGCTCCTTTGGAAGAGTGCGACGAGCAGACATCTGGCTCGCAGACAGCCGAGCCCTCGGCTCCTCCCGATCGGCGGCGAGGGAAAGGCAGCAGGCAGAGATTTCCGAGGGACGTACCCCATCGGCACCGGAGGAAAGGGACTGCACGAGAGATCAAGGGCCACTCGAGCCCCGTGGGCATACCTCAAGTCGCTGGGGTTAGCACTAAGGAGGAATTTAGACCCGAAAGCTGCTCCATGTACCGCAGACAGATACGGATTTTAGGGTCCAGGACACCCCGAGGGCACACAAGGCGGCCGGGCTCCCCTTTGAGCGGAGGAAGGTAACACCACCGGGTGATGGCGAGGAGATGCGCGGCTCCTGAATTACGAAACGAGCACAGAAAGCAGCGGCGGCGTGGAAGAAGAGGCAGCAGCAGCGGCGGCGGCGGCGAGAGGCATCCGCCAGGCAGCACGGCGCGGCCGGAGACAACACCCCACGTCCCCGGCACCGCGACGGAGCTGCGAGGCTGCTGGATCCCCCCGAGCACCAAATCCGCCCCCCCCCGAGCACCGCATGAAGGTTTCCAGCGAGGTGCAAGCGCGCCGGCCCAAGGATTGGGCTGCGCATCGCCGTGCGGCCGCAGAGGGATCGGGGATCGGCACGGCCACACCTCGCTCGCTACTGGCCCAGGCGCACCCTGCCCAAGCCACCTGCTGCTTTCGGGGGCCTCCGGGCTCACAAAAAGCTCCCTGATTTTGTTATTTTATATAATATTTATTATTTTAATGTCATTCCCCCCACCCTTTTAAGCCCACCCAGCTGCATGTGCCAGGTGAAGTGCCGGCGCGCGGCAGCTGCGGGTTTCTCTGTAGAGGTCACCCAAGGGTTGATTAAGCTGCTATTGCAAAGAAAAAAAAATATAATAGTATATGTATATAAATATAAAAAAAGAGTGATTAAAAAAAAAAAAATCCTGCAGCTTTCGCAGCCCAGGAAACGCAGGGCTGGGGAAGCAGCAGAGCAGCGCAGAGAAGGGAGGGGAGGGGGGAATTAAAAAAAAATAAATAAAAAACCCACGATCCGCCGCGCACGAGAAAATAAATACCTCCCGCCCCGGCGCAAACGCCCTGGCTCGGCCATTTCTGAGCGCCCCCCCCCCCCCCCCCCCGCCCCGATCCCCCCCCCCCTGCCCTGATGCAGCCCCCTCAGCTCAGCCCCGTATTCGTGCCCCCCCCCCGGCCCCCCGTGCAGGCACCCCCTCGCCGTGCCACACCTTGCACCGCCGCAAAAATCCTCCTCCAGCTGCAGCCCGCGGGGAGCGGGGTGGGGATGCGGCCCCCCCCCATAACATCCTCCCCCCCAAAAAACAGCAAGGGGGGGGGGGGGGAATCCAGCCTCCCCCCCCCCCCCCCCCCATAACCCCTATAAGGAGATGGGGGGGGTAATCCCATCCCATAGCCCCTATAGGGTGATATGGAGTGGGATCCAACCCCCCCCATAATTAAAGGGGGGGGGGGGGGGGTGGTGGAAATCCAGCCCCCCCTCCCCCCCAGAGGGAATAAAGGTGTGGGGGGGTAAGGATCCAGCCCCCCAGATTAGGAGCAGGGTGGGGGGGGGGATCCAGCCACCCCCCCCCCATGACCTCTATGGGGAGGTGAGATGCAGGACCCCCCCCCCGCCCCCTTAACCCCATATGGAGGGGAGGTGAATTCAGGGAGGGGGGATCCAACCCCCCACAGGTCGGGGGGGAGGGCGGGGGGGGGCATAGCCCTCATATAAGGCATAGAAATGGTGGGGGGGGATCCAGCCCCCCATCACCCTTCCAAGCAGCAGGGTGGGGTCAAGATCCACCCCCCCCCCCCCCATTTTGCCAACGCCCCCCCCCCCCCCCCGGAAATCAGGGTGGGGTTGGGAGCCCCCCTCCCAACCCCATGGACCCAAAAAGGGGGGAGGAGGGGGGCAGGGCTGGAATCCACCCCCCCATGGACCCAAAAAGGATGGGGGGCAGGGCTGGGATTCTCCCCCAATGCACCCAAAAAGGGGGGGGCTACCAACCAAACTCTCACTGTACCCCCCCCCCCCCAAGAACAGACAGAGACCCCCCCCAATAAAATGGTGCCCCCTGCATGCATCCAGACCCCCCCCAAAAAAAAGGGGGTTCAACAATCCTCCCCCTAAATGCGGGGGGACAAAAAGCCCCTCAAAAGGGGCCCCCCCCCCAATATCCCTATGGTGTATATATGGGGGGGTGGAATAAAGGGGGGTTCAGACCCCTCCTCGGGGACATGTGGGGGGGGGGGTCTGGACCCCTTTTATCAGCCCCCCCAGACCCCAAACGCCCCCCCCCCCACGCCCCCATCCCCCCCCCACCATTTCCAAAGCCCCCCCCCCTCCCATCGCGATGCCGGCTCTCACCTCTCCGCCATGTTCCCGGCGGCCCTACCGCCCGGCGGCGGCCCCGGCCCCGCTCCCGGTGCAGGCTCCCATGGCCGGGCCTTGCCCCCGCACCCCCTCCTCCCCCCCCCACCCCCCCCAAAATCCCGGCCCACCCCCCCCCACGCGCGGGAGCGCGCGCGCGCGGACCCCGCTCCCCCCTCAGCCGCCGCCGCCGCCGCCGCCGCCCGACTGAGGCCGGCGCTCGCGCCGCGGCCCCGCCGCGTCCCCCCGTCACCAGCGACAACGGCGGCGCGGCCAATAGGGAGCGGCGAGGGGGGCGGGGCCGGGCGCTCAAGCCACGCCCCCCTCTTCTCGCCAGGCTCCGCCTCCAGCCGCGCCTTCCTCCTCCCCCCCCCCTCTTTAACGGAGGGGGCCGCGGGGGGTGCTGGGAGTTGTAGTCCGCGCGCGGGGTGGGCGGGATTGGGGTGCAGGGAGAGTCACGTGGAAGCGGGTTTTTGGGGGGGAGTCGCCCAATTCTGACCCCGCACCGGGGGCCCTGCCCCCAGCCTGCCCCCAGCCCCCTCAGCCTGGCCTTGGGCACCCCCAGCTCCCCTGGGCAGCCTCTGCACAACAAACTCCTTATGTCTGACCCAAATCTGCCCTCTTTTAGCTCAAAAACTGCCCGCACGCACACAGGCACAGTGCATGTGTGTGTGTACGTGCAAGCACACTGCGCACAGATGCACACACGCTGTACAGTGCACATACGTGAGCACATACGTACACTTGGCTTACACACTGTGCACATACAACACGCATGTGCACTTACACATGTGCGCTTACACACACATACACACTGCACAGACACACATTGCACGCAGCACATGTACACACATGCACATACGTGCACATTGCACATACATACCCATAGGACACTGTATATGGTGCACACACGCATCTATGTGCACACCACATGTAAGTGTGCACGTACACACCAATAGGTCTATACACCTGTTGCACACACATGCACAGTGCACATATGTGTGCACATTGCACCCATAGGACTATATACACATCTCACACAGTGTGCACACTGCACCTATGTGCACATTGCACATGCGTGTTCATGTGCACACCCATAGGACCATATACGTGTTGCACATATGTGCAGAGTTTGCACACCACATATACATGTATATATACCCGTGCACAAGCACAGTGTGCACCGTTGCACATATATGCACTGCCCAGTGCACACACAAGCCACATGCACACACATGCACACGTGCTGTCGTGCACACAAAAGCACAAAGCCGAGGCCCCACAGCACCCTGTGCCCCATGTCCCCTGGGATTTGTGCATCACAGGGCCCCCCCGTGCCCCATAGCCTCCCCCAGGGCCAGTGCCCCCCTAACCCCACAGCCCCTCCCGACCTACACCCACCTCTGTGGTGGGGGGCAGCTTGGGGCAGCTTTTGCCCCATGCCAAAACACTCCAGGATTAATAAAAGAAATGCTGAATTTGGAGAAGCAGCTCATTTCTTTCAGTTTTTCAGCAGCGGATGGTACCAAACCGCCCACAAAAATGACGTTTCCAGCCTGAATCTAAATCCTGACTTGCAAATTTGAAGGAATTTGGCCAAAAGTCACTGCCAGGAGTCTCTGGAGGTTGGTGTCCATGTTGGTGTCCCCAGCATAGGGGTGCCCCAACAAACCAGTGCCTCACCTACTGCTCCCTGCCGTGGCCGTGACTGCTCGATGTCACTCAAGCTTTCTGGAAAGACCCAAGAACACCGCGTTTGGCCCCAACCCAGATTTCTCCTCCTTGGAGGTGTGAGTGGTGCAAGTCACAGCTACACTGTCCAAGGGAACATCAACTTTTTGGAGGTTTTCTGCTGTGAACGCAGGCGTGATGGGAGCTCTTTCCCTGTGAGGGATGTTTCCCTGTCCTGGGGCGTTCTCTGTGCTGGTGAGGGACAGGCAACATGAAGATGTCAAATAGGACCGGGCCTAGTATTGACCCCTGGGGACTCCAACCAGATTTTGTGCCACTGGCCTCCCCCCCCGGGCCCAGCCCTTCAGCCAGTTTTCAGTACACCTCGTGGCCTGCTCGTCCTCATCCATGAGGATGTTTTGGGCACAGTGTCCAAAGCCTTGCTGAAGTCCACGAAGACAATACCACCGCTCTCCACTCTGTCATGCTGGGGATTTCATGACAGAAGCTTACCAGGTTGCTTTACAGAAGCTTATTACAGAATTGTAGGGGTTGGAAGGGACCTCCAGAGATCATCGGGTCCAACCCCCCTGCCAAAGCAGGTTCCCTAGAGCAGGCTGCCCAGGTAGGCATCCAGACGGGCCTTGAATATCTCCAGAGAAGGAGACTCCACAACCTCCCTGGGCAGCCTGTCCCAGTGCTCCGTCACCCTCACCGTGAAGAAGTTCTTTTGCATGTTGGTGAGGAGCTTCCTGGGCTCTATCTTGTGGCCATTGCCCCTTGTCCTGTCCCCACAAACCACTGAGAAGAGCTTGGCCAAATCCCTCTGTCTGCCACACCTCAGGCATTTATACACATTGGTGAGATCCCCTCTCAGTCTTGTCTTCTCCAGGCTGAACAGACCCAGGTCTCGCAGCCTTTCCTCATAGGGAAGATGCTCTAGGCCCCGTATCATCATTGTGGCCCTCCACTGGACTCTTTCCAGGAGTTCCCTGTCTTTTTTGTACCGGGGAGCCCAGAACTGGACACAGTACTCCAGGTGAGGCCTTTCCAGGGCAGAGTAGAGGGGGAGGATCACCCCAGCAGCACGCTGGTCCCCAACAAGTCCTCCCCACTTCATCTCCTGCACGTCCTGCCCATCGTGGGAACATTCAGGATGTCTGTGCGGGATTTAGCACCCAGGGGTGCCCCCTGTTCCCCCCAGTACTCCTTCCTGAAGGTATCACCCCTGGCTTGTAGCTCCACCACCAGCATTTGGGCAACACGGAGGGGTCCAGGCACCAAAGCGCCCACGCAAAGAGAAGAAAATTGAAGGCCAGAAGGATTTAGGGTCATTCCTCCCACTTAGGGTCATTCCTCCCATTTAGGGTCATTCCTCCCACTTAGGGTCATTTCTCCCATTCTTGGGCCACAAAGTCGACCGGGACCTTTGTCTCCAACCTTCTGGAGATGAGGGTGGAAAGCAGCCCCCTGACACCACCCCCAAACCCGGGGATGGCAGAGCAGAACCCGGCAGGGGCAGGGATGCCCCCTTCCTTCCCTCGCTGCTGCGGCCATGCATTAACTGCAGCATGTGAACAGCCCCCAGGAGAACCGCATTGATCGGGGACCCAGTGACACGAAGGCACATGTCCCCAGTTAACCCAGCCGCTCGTCACAGTGCAGGCTAGTCTGTGCCACTGCGCTCTGCAGGGGACAGGGGACGTGTCCGCATCCAGGGGTGACCCCAGCTCCAGGATGCCACGGTGCCTGCCATGTCCTGGTGCCTGGGGTTGTTCCTCCATTTTTCCTGGCTGAACCCCACGACATTCCCATCAGCCCGTTTCTCCAGCCTGTCCAGGTCCCTCTGGATGGCAGCATGGTCCCATGGTGTATCAGCCATTCCGCACAGTTTGGGGTCACCTGCAACCTTGCTGAGGGTACGCTCTGCCCCGTCATCCGGATCATTAAAGAAGATGTTGACTTGGGCCAGCCTGCGGCTGAGGTTTTCTGCACCCTGCCCACCAGCACCGCTGTGCCTCCAGAAAGCCAGATCTGCAGTGCTGGAGCAGAATCAAAGCCCTGTGCCATACCTCTCTGGGTCTGCTCACATAGTGGGATTTTTCTCTAAAAAGTAAGATTTGGGTCCTATCTTGTAACCTTCTGGGTTTTGATCATAGCAGAGTCATTCATCCATGCTTACAACTTTTTATCCATCTGTATTTTGCAAACTGAAACCAGGACATTTAGTGGCTCCAGATGCTGGAGCTTTGCAGCAAACAGCAAGTGCCTGGGGACATGGTCACAGTGAGAGACATGTGTCACTTGCACGTTTTAACCCAACGGAAATGTGAATATCTGGACACAGTTTGAATAGTGAAATCTGTGCTGAATTTTAAAGCTTTCCTGTAATTACTTAAATAACGTGCTTTCAGTCCCTGCAGTGTCACTTAAGCACGATCAAACACACTTCAGGTGCCCAGGGAACGACAGTTCTTAGAATTCTACTTACAAAAAAACCTTGTTCATTTTTCCATAAAAAAGTTGTATCACAGAGCAAGAACAGATGCATCCGTGCATCCCTGGGGCTTGCAGGTAGAGCTCTGAACAGCACGAGGCACAGCAGGCAAGCAGCCTGGCTGAGGATACCGAAATCCTACGTGATGGAGAAGGGGAGCGTGGAGCTGTCGGGTAAAGCACCCAGCGTGCTGGTGGCATGGAGACACGGCCCAGGATGTGCCCAGGAGGGGTGGGAGGGAGGGGAAGGCTGCAGGCATGTACTGTATCTGAGCGATTGGGCCACACGAGGAGAGAAGATGGGGCTTGGAGTCCTGCTGATGCTCCCAGTGCTGTGCTCAGGCAACGGGCTTCGTGCAGAGGGACCTCTGGAGGAACATCTGGAACTGAAGCATCACTTGGGGTGGCCAAAGCAGTGGGTTCTGTGGGACAGGCACCAATCTACCTGGTGGTTGCCTGCAGATCCTCCAGCGATGTCCTGCTCCAGGAGGCTTGGAGACCCAAAGGAGTTTTTCACGGGCTCCTTTGAGGCAGACCCCCACCATGCCTCTGTACCCCCTGGGGCCCCTTGTAATGTGAGGGAAATGTCTACACTTTTTAGCCATGCCCACTGCACAGAGCACTGGCGATGGGTTTGGAAGATCAGAGTCCAGAGGCAGCTCTGATGCTGCCTTTCCACCCACTCTTGAGCTAAGACCCCATTCCCGCGGCGTTTCCAGAGCAAACAGCAGAGAATAAACTTGCGAGCTCATGCTTTTAATTTGAGGATAGCTCACAAGGATGCCGACAGCCCTGAGGTGCCCTTGTAAATCACACAAATGTGCCCTAGCTTTGTGAAGAGTGGCTGGCATGTGTTATAGATGATCATGCTTTGTTCTTTGCTTAAGATGCCTTCACAGGGGAAACTCTGAATCTTTAATGAAGAAGGGATTGAATGTGGCTTGCCCGATCCCTGCAGTGTGTGGTTGACCAGGTCCCACAGGTATGTGGCTCGCTGGATCCCACTGGCAAGCAGCTTGCACAAACCATAGTAAAGGGTGGCCAAGCTCAGGCAGTGGGCACCTGCCAGCTCCTGGTATCCATGCTGCACGGTCCTGGCACCAAGCATGGACCCAGGGAGGTGGCTGCCCCCATGGAGCTGCAATGCCCTGCACCACCCCCTTGCTGGGGAGAAGGGTAGTCCTCAGTCCTGGGATGCTCCTTTGAATTTCCAAGGAGAACATACCTGAGCAGGGAAAGGCTTTGCCTTCTCTTCTGTTTTCCTCCTGAGAGAGAAGGGAGACAGCACCTGGAGGAGCAGGGCTGGGAAGGCTCAGACGTGCCCAGCTGCCCGTGACAATGCCAGCAGCTGGCTGGGAGCCATGCAGCCACGTGCCCATGACGATGCCAGGCTTGCTTTGCAGAGGTTTGCTTGCTTTGCACAACAGGGCTGCATGCAGGATGCAACGGGGGCACCCAAATGACGTCCCAGAGAACCCTGCCTCCCACCAGTGCCCAGGCCATCAGTCACGGTCACTGACATGGGCAGGAGGCATGGAAATGAGTGCCGGAGCCGCAGCTCCCTGTAAGCTGCAGCACTCCCAGGCTCGCTGCTCCAGCCCTGGGGCTGGCATTTGGCTGGGGTTCCCTTCTCTCTGCGCGGTGCTTTCTGGGAACCTTGAAGAAAATTGTTCTGTCTTTTAAACCTTGTGATGAATGCAGGATGCCAGCATCCCAGACCCATGAATACCTGCTGTCCCTGTTGCCATGGAAACAGAAGACTATTATGTTTTAATATTTTTAAGCTATATAAAGACTTGAAACATCTCTCAAACCCCAAATGATTGAACAAGAGAAGCAATGAAAAAAATAAATGCACCCTTCCATCAAGATACATTTCCAAAAGCCACGGCAGCGTCAACTCCCTCTTACCAGCCCCAGCCTCCCCGCTCCACCCCAGTTAAATTTATCCACATTTGTCACATGTGGTGTCAAAATGTTCTGCAGGCACTGGGAAAGGGAGGCTCTGGGATCAGCCAGAGGCTGCAGGGACATGCAGATGGGGGCATGTTGTTGAAGGCAAGCACAGGGACAGTTTTCTCCATGTCTAACCCATCCCATGGGATGGCTGCTTCCAGCTGAGGAGGGTTCAGAAGGAGCCAAATGTTGCCCACCAACCCTGTCAGAGCTAAATGCAGCCCAGTGGGGTCTGGTCACGTCTATGTGTCCCTTTATACATCTCCTGGCTTCATCTTGGTGGGCTTCACCTCTTCTGGCCCTGGCTTGCTAACACCAACCTCATATCAAGGGAGGGATGCTAACTCTGCCCATGGAGGGATGAGGGAGAGAGGCTGTGGAGGTCCAGGGTGTCCTGCCATTCACATGGTCCACCCAGGAGCTTCAAAACACCACACTGATATCACAGATGTGCCCCTCGCATCATGCCCAGGAGGGTAACAGGCTGTGGAGAAAACAGCACAACGCCCAATGCCCAATCACTGTTGCTGCCACGGTTGCGGTCCCTGGAACTGGCACACAAGTTACAGCAAGTGGTGCCCGGGCTGAAGAGCAGCGCTACCTCTGCATCGTGTTTGAGAGAGAGGGACTGCAACGGACCGAAACCGAGGTGGGGTACTCAGCAGATATGTCTTCAAACCCAGCGTCTAAAGGATTTTAAGAGCAAGTGCCGGGTCCTGCACCTGGGAAGGGGCAACCCTAGCTATATGTACAGACTGGGTGACAAGATGGTGGAGAGCAGCCCCGCAGAGAGGAATCTGGGGGTTGTGGTTGACAGCAAGTTGAATATGAGCCAGCACTGTGCCCTGGCAGCCAGGAGGGCCAACCGTACCCTGGGGTGCATCAAGCACAACATTTCTAGTCGGTCAAGGGAAGGGATTGTCCCTCTCTACTCTGCACTGGTGCGGCCTCACCTCGAGTACTGTGTGCAGTTCTGGGCACCACAGTACAAAAAGGACATGAAACTGTGGAGACTGTCCAGAGAAGGGCTACTAAGATGGTGAAGGGCCTAGAGGGGAAGACGTATGAGGAGTGGCTGAGGTCACTTGGCCTGTTCAGCCTGGAAAAGAGGAGGCTGAGGGGAGAGCTCATCGCAGTCTACAGCTTCCTCACGAGGGAGAGTGGAGGAGCAGGTGCTGATCTATTCTCTTTAGTGACCGGTGATAGGACCCACAGGAATGGTGTCAAGCTGAGGCAGGGGAGGTTCAGGCTGGATATCAGGAAAAGGTTCTTCACCGAGAGGTTGCGCACTGGAACAGGCTCCCCAGGGATGTAGTCACAGCACCAAGCCTGTCGGAGTTTAAGGGTTTGGACTGTGCTCTTAGTCATATGATCTGAATCTTTGGGTAGACCTGTGTGGTGCCAGGAGTTGGACGTGATGATCCTTGTTGGTCCCTTCGAATTCAGGATATTCTATGATTCTAAAAAATACAGGCCTCACTAGAGACCCCAGAGGGACACCACTCCTCCCTGGTCCCCACCTGGGCACCGAGCTGTTGACCACAACTCTTGGTATGTGACCATGCAGGCAATTCATTGTCTGCTGAGTGGCCCATCATGTCTTTCCATTTTAGTGACAAGGAGCTATGTAAGAGCATTGTCCAAACGCTTCTTGAACACCACCAGGCTTGGGCCCTGATGGACACTTGAGCGCTGCTTTTTCTTCTTTTTGTTGGGTGAAGTTGGAAGAGCGTTGGGAGAAGAAAGGAAGAGGAGGTATCTGAGGATATGGGATGCAGGCGGATTTTATTGAGGAAAACATGAAAAAGAGGGAGCGTCAAGTGGAAGGTGCACATTCTGAGGTGCCTGGAGGGCGACCACCAGCCTATGTCCCTTGCATAGAGCAGATTTTAGCAGAGCCCCAAGGCCTCCCTACCCTGTGGTGGGAGCAGCTCTAGTAGGTTTTGCGAGGGATTGTGCTAGTGAGCAAGGCATTGCAGCAGAGAGTATCGGCCATAGAAGGTGGTGCTTGGGAAAGGAGAAAGAGGAAGAAAGAAGGAGGTATGTTGGCCATGTGTCCTGACAGCATGGGCTGGCCCCTTCCTTGTTTGCTTGCTTTGTTGTGCCGTGGAATGAGGAGTCGCGGCTGGTGAGCCCGCGTGCCATGAACAGCACAGAGGTGCGTCCTCAGTCTGAGAGCTGTCTTGCACGGTGTTGGAGGCTTCTGTCAGGGGTGTTGGCGTGGGTCCTTAGCAGGGGTAGCAGGCTCTTCCGCCATTGATGCAGCCAAGACCTCCGAAGCCAAAGCCTCCAAGGCCAAAGCCTCCAAAGCCACCGGAGGAGATGGGCACTCCCTGGGAGCTGAGGTTGCTGCCCACGGCAGCTGATGCGGAGGATCCAACGGCGGTGTTCTGGGGGAAGGAGCTGAGGATGGGTCCTGGCAGGGTGACCAGCACGGTGGAAGGCTGGATGGCGACGTGGGAGTCCTCGCACTGCCTGACACAGGGCTCGTTGCAGCTGTTAGCCAGCGGGGTGGGTCCGCAGGGGCGGCAGATGTCATAGCAGGACATGTCTGTGGTGTGGAGGGTCCCTGCAAGAGAGGGTGAAGGGAAGTCGGAGGGTGTTGGGGGCGTGAGAAGCAGTGCTGGTGGAAGCCAAAGGGGTGGGGAGGCCTGGGGTTTTGCGGAGCATGGCAGTGGGGAGAGTCTGGAGCGGAAAGAGTCTGGAGAGATGGGTCCAGTGGGGCGGGTGAAGGAGGGGAGCGGGGCTCAGGCTCACCTTGTTGGGCGCAGAGGAGAAGGCGTCGGGAGGAGTGTGTGAGGGTGCGAGGTGCAGGGCCGGTTTTATGCTGGTCCACGAGTGCCCGCGGGGCGAGAGAGCCTTTGCGCATGACAGCATTTGGCGTGAGCTGCTCTTATATGCCAAAACCCATCAAGTAATGAGGTGGGGTGTGTTGTCCCCACAATGCTCCATCTTCATTTCCTCCTGTTGAGGATGTTGGAAGTGGCGGAACATTTCAAGTGAGAGTATTAAAGGTATAGTTCCTGAAGGTTCGTTAAAGGGCTGGTAGAAGATGCATGCATGACACGGGAGAAGTGCATTGTTGTCAGTGAGGTCATGGTTTGGCACTCATGAGGTGTGGTCGGTGGCTCTGTTGCGAGGAGGGGGCCCCCCTTGTTGGCATCCCCAGCAGGCTGGTCAGGGCTTCTCAGGTATGCTGGGCGTGATGCGCTACCACTTGCATCGCGTTCACTCCCTCCGTGCCTTCATCCCAACTCACGAGCCTGCTTTCAGCCCTTGTCTTTCCTGTTTGGTGTGCTACATTGGTGGCTTGGTGGTCATCTTGTACGTAGAGGCTGTATCTGGGAGCAAGTGGGCTCCCTGTCTTGTCCTTGGGGCCGCAGTCAAAAGAGGCAGAGGAGGGGAGTTTGCAACGCAGGATGTTGTAGTCGCAGGCCTGTCTTAGGGCTGACAGGACTAAGTGCGTTGGGAGTCCTGCCATGCTTCCCAAAGGGTTGCGTTGGCAACTCCATAGCGCTCCCTTTTCTGGGGCCAGCATGTTGACAGCCGGGGCTTTGGCCTCCTGCAGTTTGGTGGGAGTCCCTTAGGCTGTTCTTTGTGGTGGGTGTCAAGGGGGAATCGTACTTCTGTGCGTGGTGTTCAATGTTGAGACAGACGATATGGACGTTTTAGGAGGAGCTGGAGGTGTGCATGCTGCTTGTAGCTGTGGACGTGAGGCCCCAGTGGTGATGGTTGCATTGCAAGGATTGGGGAATGGCAAGTGCAGCCCCTGATCTGCCGAGGTGAGTGTTTTGTAGGCTGTCCCACTGGAGCTTGTTGACGAGGATGATGGGGAGGCTGTGTAGCTGGTTATGCAGGAGTCCTTGGGAGCTGACAGGCTGCACCTGCAAATGCTGAGTGTCCTGGCTGATCTGGTTTCAATAAATAGCACTCTCAGTTATCTTTGAAAAGTCACGGCGACTGGGAGAGGTTCCTGAGAACTGGAAGAGACTCATCCCACTCTTATGTTCAAAAGACGAAGGAGGAATGTCTGGGAAACTGCAGCCTGGTCAGCCTGATATCAGAGTCTGGGAAGGTTCTGAAGGAAATCCTCCCAGAATGTATTCTCAAGTACGGAAAAGCGATGGAGAGTAGTCAGCACGGATTTATAGAGAGCATATCCCGTGTGTGCCTACATAGCATCTTCTACGGAGAAGTGACTGACGTCCTACATATACGACTCTGTGATAGTGTTTGTTGTGAAGGTGTAGGATCACAGAGGCACAAAAAACATCGCTTATTGGCTCAGCACTGGGCAGCGGCAGGTCCCTTTGTAGATGGCTGAAAGAGGCCCTTATCAAACATGAGGCAACTGCTGGATTCTTGTCACAGAGGCCGTCCCTGCAGCCCCCACTACCAAAACCTTGCCACGTAAAAACAGTACACTAGGGGAGGTCTTGTGGCACTTTTCGACCTGATCTTGAACCGTGTATTTACACAGGGTGAAGTGGGAATCATCATAGAATCATAGAATGGCTCACCTTGGAAGGGACTTTAAGGATCATCTAACTCCAGCCTCCTGCCAGAGGCAGGGATGCCACCCACCAGATCACGTTGGCCAAGGCCTCATCCAGGCTGGCCTTGAACACCTCCAGGGCTGGGGTAACCACAACTTCTCTTGGCAACCTGTTCCAGTGCCTCATCCTCTCACAGTGAAGAATTTCCTTTTAATGTCTAGTCTAAATCTATCCTCTTTTAGTTGAAGACCATTCCCCCTTGTCCTATCATTATCTACCCAAGGAAAGAGACGTTCTCCATCTTTTTTAGAAGACCCCTTTAAGTACTGAAAGGTCTCAAGGAAGTCTCCGCAGAGCTTGCACTTCTCCAGGCTGAACATCCCGAGCTCTCTGAGCCTTCTTTCATAGGGAAGGTGCTCAAGGTGGTGCCTCACGAGGACAGAACAGAGGGGGACAATCACGTCCCTCGACCTGCTGCTCACACCTCTGTTGAAGCAGCCCAGGATGCAGTTGGCCTTCTGGGCTGCAGGCGTGCACTGCTGGGTCCTGTCGAGCCTTTGGTCCACCAGAACAACCCAAGTCCTTCTCTGCAGGGCTGCTCTCAATGAGTTCTTCTCCCAGTCTGTACTCCTGACTGGGATTGCCCCGACCCAGGTGCAACACCTTGAACTTGGGCTTGTTGAACCTCATGTGGTTCACATGGGCCCGCTTCTGCAGCCTGTCCAGGTCCCTTTGGCTGAAGAGCATTGAGTGAAGAAAGGAGGAGTGTCAGGCTGGCATGCATTAGAACTTTATTGAGGAAGACTCATGAAAAGGAAGGAGCACAAACAGAAGGGCTGTGGTCAGAGGTGCAAGCAGAGTGACCATCAGCAGCTATGCATTTTGTGTGGAAGATATTCCCAGAGCACAGAGATGAGAGCATCCTCAGTCCATGAAGTGGCTTGCGGGGCATTGTTAGCTGCTGTCAGGGGTGTCGGCGTGGGTCCTTACCAGGGGTAGCAGGCTCTTCTGCCAGAGAAGCAGCCCAGGCCTCCAAGGCCAAAGCCTCCGAATCCCCAGGAGGAAATGGGCACTCCCTGGGAGCTGAGGTTGCTGCCCACGGCAGCTGATGCGGAGGATCCAACGGCAGTGTTCTGGGGGAAGGAGCTGAGGATGGGTCCTGGCAGGGTGACCACCACGGTGGAAGGCTGGATGGCGACGTGGGAGTCCTCGCACTGCCTGACACAGGGCTCGTTGCAGCTGTTAGCCAGCGGGGTGGGTCCGCAGGGGCGGCAGATGTCGTAGCAGGACATGTCTGTGGTGTGGAGGGTCCCTGGAAGAGAGGGTGAAGGGAAGTCGGAGGGTGTTGGGGGCGTGAGAAGCAGTGCTGGTGGAAGCCAAAGGGGTGGGGAGGCCTGGGGTTTTGCGGAGCATGGCAGTGGGGAGGCGGAAGGGCTACTGAGGCTGGGGCAGAGGGCGTATGGAGAGATAGGCCTGTTGGGGCGGGTGAAGGAAGGGGGTGGGGTTCAGGCTCACCTTGTTGGGCGCAGGGGAGAAGGCGTCGGGAGGAGTGTGTGAGTGTGAGAGGCGCAGGGCCGGCTTTTATGCTGGTCCTTGAGTGCCCGCGGGGCGAGAGAGCCTTTGCGCGTGACAGCATTTGGCGTGAGCTGCTCTTGCATGTCAAAGCCTGGCAAGTAATGAAGTGGGGTGTGGTGTCCTTCCCACACCTCGACCTTTTCATTTCCTCCTGTTGAGGACATGGTGTTGGGTCCTGGTGGCACCTTCAAAGTGAGAGTATTAGAGGCTGGAGCATTTCTGTGAAAGGTGCATGGCAGGGCAGGTAGATGATGTGGCCAAAGGCTGGCTGAGGTGTGGCATCATGAGTGAGGTCTTTGCATGGCATTTATGTGGTGTGGCCCAGCCACACTGGGCTTTGTGGCTGTGAGGAAATCATTGCAGTGGAGCGTATCGGGCATAGAAGAGGGTGCTATGAAAAGAAGGAATGAGAGATGAGTAGGTCCTACACTGGCCATGTCTCCTGACACCATAGGCTTCCTCGCCTTTCCTCCAAAGCCGAAGGCACCAGAAAACACAAGGCTTGACGCTCTGCTTGATGGGATTTTTTGGGCTGGGTGGTGAGGTCCGTGAGTGGCCCTGAGATTCACGAAAGGCAGAGGACAAGAGGTACTGTCAGAAAGGGCCAGCTGGGAGCCATTGTGTTATTGGGGGTGATATTTGGCATTTGTGTCAAGGGAGAAACCTATTTCTCTGCCCAGTGTTTGATTTTCTGAAAGACAATTTGGACATTTCAGATGGAACTGGAGGCATGTGGTCTGCAACTCCAAAGTGTGGGCGAATGTCAAGGCCTTCCACTGATTAGCCAAGGTGAGTGTTTTGCAGGCTGTCCAACAGGTGAGTAGTGCGTGTTGCTGAGGAAGGTGGGGAGGCTGTGCCCCTGGATGTGCTTAAGTGCACAGGACCTATGAGGTTGCACCCACACATGCTGAGAGTCCTGGCTGATTTCTTCACAAGGCTACATTCAGCTTTCTTTGAAAGCTCTTGGTGACCGGGTTCCTGAAGACTGGAATAGACTCATCCCACTCTGATGTTCAACAAGACGGAGAAGGAAGGTCTGGGAAACTGCAGGCTGGTCACTCTGTCATCCGTCGCTGGGAACGTTTTGAAAGAAATCCTCCTGGAAAGCATTGACAAGCCCATGAACGGTAAGAAAGAGATGGGGAATAGTCAGCATCGATCTACAAAGAGCAGATCATACTTGAGCCTTCTCAGTGTCTTCTACGTTGAAGTGACCTGCTGGGTGGACAAGGGGAGGGCAGGAATTGTTGCTTACCTTGCCTTTAGTAAAGGCTTTGATGATTGCTCCAATGACATGGCCATTCAGAAGCTGAGGAAGTACGGGTCTCTTTGAGAAAGAGCCATGGTTGAGGATTTGGTGAGCCCAAGATCCAGCCTCATCTCAGAGGCGCAACCGTCATTCTATGACGTTGATTGAAGTGTCTTGATGGTATCTGTGAGGGGTGGTGGCCAGAAAATCCCAATGGGAAAGAGAGTAGCTCAGTGCGTGCTGACTTCTATTGGTGCAGCCCAGGAGACGGCTGGCTTTCTGGGCCGCGAGTGTACATCGCTGGCTCACATTGAGATGTTTCTCCACCAATACCCCCAAGTCATTCTCTGCGGGGCTGCTCTCAATCCACTTGTTCCTCAGGCTGTATTCATGTTGGGGATTGTCTCGACCCAAATGCAGGACTTTGCATTCGGCCTTGTTGAACTCCTTGAGGTTTGCTTGGGCCCACCTGTCAAGCCTGTCAAGGTCCTTCCAGATGGCATCCCTTTCCTCTAAGGTGTCGGCCCCCCCACAGAGCTTGGTGCCATGTGCAAACTTGCTGAGGGCCCGCTCAATCCCACTGTGTATGTCAGGGACAAGGAGGTGAAATAACACAGGTCCCAGGACAGACCCCTGAGAGAAAGCACTCCTCCATTTTATCTACCCGGGCATCGAACTGTTGGCCGCTACTCCTTGAATGTGCTCATCCAGCCAATTAGTTGTCTGCTAAGCGGTCTGTCCGTCAAATCTATGACTCTTCTTGTTTAAAAACCAGGATATATGTAAGAGTGCTGTCTAGCTGCTTCTTGAACAGCAACAGGCTTGGGCCCTGCCGGCCTGCTGAGCCCTGCTTAATGTTGAGTGAAGTTGAAGGAGTGTTGGGAGCAGAAAGGAAGAGGAGACATCACAGGCTGACATGCATGAGAACTTTATTGTGGAAAAGAAGAGTGCAAAGGCGTGCAGAGTAGAAGGGACCTGTTCTGTGGTGCAAGTAGTGCAATCATCAGCCTGTGTCCCATGGTACAGCAGATTTTCCCAGAGCCCCAAGGTCTTCCTGCACTGCAATAGAATCAGCACATGGGAGGTGCCGGGTGGGTTTGTGGCTGCGAGTAAGCCATTGCAGTGGAGAGTACTGGACATGGAAGATGGAGGAAGGAGAACAAGGAAGTGAGAGAGGAGTAGGCCGTCCATCAGCCATGTTTCCAGGCAGCATGGACTGGCCCCCTTCCCTGCTAGAGTGCGGAGTGCCCTGAGAAGAAGAGCCGAGGCTGGTGAGCCTGTGCGCTATGAAGAGCGCGGAGGTGCGTCCTCAGTCGAAGAGCTGGCTTGCGTGGAGTTGGAGGCTTCAGTCAGGGGTGTTGGTGTGGGTCCTTAGCAGGGGTAGCAGGCTCTTCCGCCAGAGAAGCAGCCCAGGCCTCCAAGGCCAAAGCCTCCAAAGCCACCGGAGGAGATGGGCACTCCCTGGGAGCTGAGGTTGCTGCCCACGGCAGCTGATGCGGAGGATCCAACGGCGGTGTTCTGGGGGAAGGAGCTGAGGATGGGTCCTGGCAGGGTGACCACCACGGTGGGAGGCTGGATGGCGACGTGGGAGTCCTCGCACTGCCTGACACAGGGCTCGTTGCAGCTGTTAGCCAGCGGGGTGGGTCCGCAGGGGCGGCAGATGTCGTAGCAGGACATGTCTGTGGTGTGGAGGGTCCCTGGAAGAGAGGGTGCTGGGAAGGCGGAGGGTGTTGGGGGCGTGAGGAGCGGTGCTGGGGGAGGCCAAGGGAGTGGGGAGGCCTAGGGTGGGACTTTGGGGAGTATGGCGGTGGGGAGGCAGAAGGGCTGTTGAGGCCGGGGGCGGAAAGAGTCTGGAGAGATGGGTCCAGTGGGGCGGGTGAAGGAGGGGAGCGGGGCTCAGGCTCACCTTGTTGGGCGCAGAGGAGAAGGCGTCGGGAGGAGTGTGTGAGGGTGCGAGGCGCAGGGCCGGTTTTATGCTGGTCCACGAGTGCCCGCGGGGCTAGAGAGCCTTTGCGCATGACAGCATTTGGCGTGAGCTGCTCTTATATGCCAAAACCCATCAAGTAATGAGGTGGGGTGTGTTGTCCCCACAATGCTCCATCTTCATTTCCTCCTGTTGAGGATGTTGGAAGTGGCGGAACATTTCAAGTGAGAGTATTAAAGGTATAGTTCCTGAAGGTTCGTTAAAGGGCTGGTAGAAGATGCATGCATGACACGGGAGAAGTGCATTGTTGTCAGTGAGGTCATGGTTTGGCACTCATGAGGTGTGGTCGGTGGCTCTGTTGCGAGGAGGGGGCCCCCCTTGTTGGCATCCCCAGCAGGCTGGTCAGGGCTTCTCAGGTATGCTGGGCGTGATGCGCTACCACTTGCATCGCGTTCACTCCCTCCGTGCCTTCATCCCAACTCACGAGCCTGCTTTCAGCCCTTGTCTTTCCTGTTTGGTGTGCTACATTGGTGGCTTGGTGGTCATCTTGTACGTAGAGGCTGTATCTGGGAGCAAGTGGGCTCCCTGTCTTGTCCTTGGGGCCGCAGTCAAAAGAGGCAGAGGAGGGGAGTTTGCAACGCAGGATGTTGTAGTCGCAGGCCTGTCTTAGGGCTGACAGGACTAAGTGCGTTGGGAGTCCTGCCATGCTTCCCAAAGGGTTGCGTTGGCAACTCCATAGCGCTCCCTTTTCTGGGGCCAGCATGTTGACAGCCGGGGCTTTGGCCTCCTGCAGTTTGGTGGGAGTCCCTTAGGCTGTTCTTTGTGGTGGGTGTCAAGGGGGAATCGTACTTCTGTGCGTGGTGTTCAATGTTGAGACAGACGATATGGACGTTTTAGGAGGAGCTGGAGGTGTGCATGCTGCTTGTAGCTGTGGACGTGAGGCCCCAGTGGTGATGGTTGCATTGCAAGGATTGGGGAATGGCAAGTGCAGCCCCTGATCTGCCGAGGTGAGTGTTTTGTAGGCTGTCCCACTGGAGCTTGTTGACGAGGATGATGGGGAGGCTGTGTAGCTGGTTATGCAGGAGTCCTTGGGAGCTGACAGGCTGCACCTGCAAATGCTGAGTGTCCTGGCTGATCTGGTTTCAATAAATAGCACTCTCAGTTATCTTTGAAAAGTCACGGTGACTGGGAGAGGTTCCTGAGAACTGGAAGAGACTCATCCCACTCTTATGTTCAAAAGACGAAGGAGGAATGTCTGGGAAACTGCAGCCTGGTCAGCCTGATATCAGAGTCTGGGAAGGTTCTGAAGGAAATCCTCCCAGAATGTATTCTCAAGTACGGAAAAGCGATGGAGAGTAGTCAGCACGGATTTATAGAGAGCATATCCCGTGTGTGCCTACATAGCATCTTCTACGGAGAAGTGACTGACGTCCTACATATACGACTCTGTGATAGTGTTTGTTGTGAAGGTGTAGGATCACAGAGGCACAAAAAACATCGCTTATTGGCTCAGCACTGGGCAGCGGCAGGTCCCTTTGTAGATGGCTGAAAGAGGCCCTTATCAAACATGAGGCAACTGCTGGATTCTTGTCACAGAGGCCGTCCCTGCAGCCCCCACTACCAAAACCTTGCCACGTAAAAACAGTACACTAGGGGAGGTCTTGTGGCACTTTTCGACCTGATCTTGAACCGTGTATTTACACAGGGTGAAGTGGGAATCATCATAGAATCATAGAATGGCTCACCTTGGAAGGGACTTTAAGGATCATCTAACTCCAGCCTCCTGCCAGAGGCAGGGATGCCACCCACCAGATCACGTTGGCCAAGGCCTCATCCAGGCTGGCCTTGAACACCTCCAGGGCTGGGGTAACCACAACTTCTCTTGGCAACCTGTTCCAGTGCCTCATCCTCTCACAGTGAAGAATTTCCTTTTAATGTCTAGTCTAAATCTATCCTCTTTTAGTTGAAGACCATTCCCCCTTGTCCTATCATTATCTACCCAAGGAAAGAGACGTTCTCCATCTTTTTTAGAAGACCCCTTTAAGTACTGAAAGGTCTCAAGGAAGTCTCCGCAGAGCTTGCACTTCTCCAGGCTGAACATCCCGAGCTCTCTGAGCCTTCTTTCATAGGGAAGGTGCTCAAGGTGGTGCCTCACGAGGACAGAACAGAGGGGGACAATCACGTCCCTCGACCTGCTGCTCACACCTCTGTTGAAGCAGCCCAGGATGCAGTTGGCCTTCTGGGCTGCAGGCGTGCACTGCTGGGTCCTGTCGAGCCTTTGGTCCACCAGAACAACCCAAGTCCTTCTCTGCAGGGCTGCTCTCAATGAGTTCTTCTCCCAGTCTGTACTCCTGACTGGGATTGCCCCGACCCAGGTGCAACACCTTGAACTTGGGCTTGTTGAACCTCATGTGGTTCACATGGGCCCGCTTCTGCAGCCTGTCCAGGTCCCTTTGGCTGAAGAGCATTGAGTGAAGAAAGGAGGAGTGTCAGGCTGGCATGCATTAGAACTTTATTGAGGAAGACTCATGAAAAGGAAGGAGCACAAACAGAAGGGCTGTGGTCAGAGGTGCAAGCAGAGTGACCATCAGCAGCTATGCATTTTGTGTGGAAGATATTCCCAGAGCACAGAGATGAGAGCATCCTCAGTCCATGAAGTGGCTTGCGGGGCATTGTTAGCTGCTGTCAGGGGTGTCGGCGTGGGTCCTTACCAGGGGTAGCAGGCTCTTCTGCCAGAGAAGCAGCCCAGGCCTCCAAGGCCAAAGCCTCCGAATCCCCAGGAGGAAATGGGCACTCCCTGGGAGCTGAGGTTGCTGCCCACGGCAGCTGATGCGGAGGATCCAACGGCAGTGTTCTGGGGGAAGGAGCTGAGGATGGGTCCTGGCAGGGTGACCACCACGGTGGAAGGCTGGATGGCGACGTGGGAGTCCTCGCACTGCCTGACACAGGGCTCGTTGCAGCTGTTAGCCAGCGGGGTGGGTCCGCAGGGGCGGCAGATGTCGTAGCAGGACATGTCTGTGGTGTGGAGGGTCCCTGGAAGAGAGGGTGAAGGGAAGTCGGAGGGTGTTGGGGGCGTGAGAAGCAGTGCTGGTGGAAGCCAAAGGGGTGGGGAGGCCTGGGGTTTTGCGGAGCATGGCAGTGGGGAGGCGGAAGGGCTACTGAGGCTGGGGCAGAGGGCGTATGGAGAGATAGGCCTGTTGGGGCGGGTGAAGGAAGGGGGTGGGGTTCAGGCTCACCTTGTTGGGCGCAGGGGAGAAGGCGTCGGGAGGAGTGTGTGAGTGTGAGAGGCGCAGGGCCGGCTTTTATGCTGGTCCTTGAGTGCCCGCGGGGCGAGAGAGCCTTTGCGCGTGACAGCATTTGGCGTGAGCTGCTCTTGCATGTCAAAGCCTGGCAAGTAATGAAGTGGGGTGTGGTGTCCTTCCCACACCTCGACCTTTTCATTTCCTCCTGTTGAGGACATGGTGTTGGGTCCTGGTGGCACCTTCAAAGTGAGAGTATTAGAGGCTGGAGCATTTCTGTGAAAGGTGCATGGCAGGGCAGGTAGATGATGTGGCCAAAGGCTGGCTGAGGTGTGGCATCATGAGTGAGGTCTTTGCATGGCATTTATGTGGTGTGGCCCAGCCACACTGGGCTTTGTGGCTGTGAGGAAATCATTGCAGTGGAGCGTATCGGGCATAGAAGAGGGTGCTATGAAAAGAAGGAATGAGAGATGAGTAGGTCCTACACTGGCCATGTCTCCTGACACCATAGGCTTCCTCGCCTTTCCTCCAAAGCCGAAGGCACCAGAAAACACAAGGCTTGACGCTCTGCTTGATGGGATTTTTTGGGCTGGGTGGTGAGGTCCGTGAGTGGCCCTGAGATTCACGAAAGGCAGAGGACAAGAGGTACTGTCAGAAAGGGCCAGCTGGGAGCCATTGTGTTATTGGGGGTGATATTTGGCATTTGTGTCAAGGGAGAAACCTATTTCTCTGCCCAGTGTTTGATTTTCTGAAAGACAATTTGGACATTTCAGACGGAACTGGAGGCATGTGGTCTGCAACTCCAAAGTGTGGGCGAATGTCAAGGCCTTCCACTGATTAGCCAAGGTGAGTGTTTTGCAGGCTGTCCAACAGGTGAGTAGTGCGTGTTGCTGAGGAAGGTGGGGAGGCTGTGCCCCTGGATGTGCTTAAGTGCACAGGACCTATGAGGTTGCACCCACACATGCTGAGAGTCCTGTCTGATTTCTTCACAAGGCTACATTCAGCTTTCTTTGAAAGCTCTTGGTGACCGGGTTCCTGAAGACTGGAATAGACTCATCCCACTCTGATGTTCAACAAGACGGAGAAGGAAGGTCTGGGAAACTGCAGGCTGGTCACTCTGTCATCCGTCGCTGGGAACGTTTTGAAAGAAATCCTCCTGGAAAGCATTGACAAGCCCATGAACGGTAAGAAAGAGATGGGGAATAGTCAGCATCGATCTACAAAGAGCAGATCATACTTGAGCCTTCTCAGTGTCTTCTACGTTGAAGTGACCTGCTGGGTGGACAAGGGGAGGGCAGGAATTGTTGCTTACCTTGCCTTTAGTAAAGGCTTTGATGATTGCTCCAATGACATGGCCATTCAGAAGCTGAGGAAGTACGGGTCTCTTTGAGAAAGAGCCATGGTTGAGGATTTGGTGAGCCCAAGATCCAGCCTCATCTCAGAGGCGCAACCGTCATTCTATGACGTTGATTGAAGTGTCTTGATGGTATCTGTGAGGGGTGGTGGCCAGAAAATCCCAATGGGAAAGAGAGTAGCTCAGTGCGTGCTGACTTCTATTGGTGCAGCCCAGGAGACGGCTGGCTTTCTGGGCCGCGAGTGTACATCGCTGGCTCACATTGAGATGTTTCTCCACCAATACCCCCAAGTCATTCTCTGCGGGGCTGCTCTCAATCCACTTGTTCCTCAGGCTGTATTCATGTTGGGGATTGTCTCGACCCAAATGCAGGACTTTGCATTCGGCCTTGTTGAACTCCTTGAGGTTTGCTTGGGCCCACCTGTCAAGCCTGTCAAGGTCCTTCCAGATGGCATCCCTTTCCTCTAAGGTGTCGGCCCCCCCACAGAGCTTGGTGCCATGTGCAAACTTGCTGAGGGCCCGCTCAATCCCACTGTGTATGTCAGGGACAAGGAGGTGAAATAACACAGGTCCCAGGACAGACCCCTGAGAGAAAGCACTCCTCCATTTTATCTACCCGGGCATCGAACTGTTGGCCGCTACTCCTTGAATGTGCTCATCCAGCCAATTAGTTGTCTGCTAAGCGGTCTGTCCGTCAAATCTATGACTCTTCTTGTTTAAAAACCAGGATATATGTAAGAGTGCTGTCTAGCTGCTTCTTGAACAGCAACAGGCTTGGGCCCTGCCGGCCTGCTGAGCCCTGCTTAATGTTGAGTGAAGTTGAAGGAGTGTTGGGAGCAGAAAGGAAGAGGAGACATCACAGGCTGACATGCATGAGAACTTTATTGTGGAAAAGAAGAGTGCAAAGGCGTGCAGAGTAGAAGGGACCTGTTCTGTGGTGCAAGTAGTGCAATCATCAGCCTGTGTCCCATGGTACAGCAGATTTTCCCAGAGCCCCAAGGTCTTCCTGCACTGCAATAGAATCAGCACATGGGAGGTGCCGGGTGGGTTTGTGGCTGCGAGTAAGCCATTGCAGTGGAGAGTACTGGACATGGAAGATGGAGGAAGGAGAACAAGGAAGTGAGAGAGGAGTAGGCCGTCCATCAGCCATGTTTCCAGGCAGCATGGACTGGCCCCCTTCCCTGCTAGAGTGCGGAGTGCCCTGAGAAGAAGAGCCGAGGCTGGTGAGCCTGTGCGCTATGAAGAGCGCGGAGGTGCGTCCTCAGTCGAAGAGCTGGCTTGCGTGGAGTTGGAGGCTTCAGTCAGGGGTGTTGGTGTGGGTCCTTAGCAGGGGTAGCAGGCTCTTCCACCAGAGAAGCAGCCCAGGCCTCCAAGGCCAAAGCCTCCAAAGCCACCGGAGGAGATGGGCACTCCCTGGGAGCTGAGGTTGCTGCCCACGGCAGCTGATGCGGAGGATCCAACGGCGGTGTTCTGGGGGAAGGAGCTGAGGATGGGTCCTGGCAGGGTGACCACCACGGTGGGAGGCTGGATGGCGACGTGGGAGTCCTCGCACTGCCTGACACAGGGCTCGTTGCAGCTGTTAGCCAGCGGGGTGGGTCCGCAGGGGCGGCAGATGTCGTAGCAGGACATGTCTGTGGTGTGGAGGGTCCCTGGAAGAGAGGGTGCTGGGAAGGCGGAGGGTGTTGGGGGCGTGAGGAGCGGTGCTGGGGGAGGCCAAGGGAGTGGGGAGGCCTAGGGTGGGACTTTGGGGAGTATGGCGGTGGGGAGGCAGAAGGGCTGTTGAGGCCGGGGGCGGAAAGAGTCTGGAGAGATGGGTCCAGTGGGGCGGGTGAAGGAGGGGAGCGGGGCTCAGGCTCACCTTGTTGGGCGCAGAGGAGAAGGCGTCGGGAGGAGTGTGTGAGGGTGCGAGGCGCAGGGCCGGTTTTATGCTGGTCCACGAGTGCCCGCGGGGCTAGAGAGCCTTTGCGCATGACAGCATTTGGCGTGAGCTGCTCTTATATGCCAAAACCCATCAAGTAATGAGGTGGGGTGTGTTGTCCCCACAATGCTCCATCTTCATTTCCTCCTGTTGAGGATGTTGGAAGTGGCGGAACATTTCAAGTGAGAGTATTAAAGGTATAGTTCCTGAAGGTTCGTTAAAGGGCTGGTAGAAGATGCATGCATGACACGGGAGAAGTGCATTGTTGTCAGTGAGGTCATGGTTTGGCACTCATGAGGTGTGGTCGGTGGCTCTGTTGCGAGGAGGGGGCCCCCCTTGTTGGCATCCCCAGCAGGCTGGTCAGGGCTTCTCAGGTATGCTGGGCGTGATGCGCTACCACTTGCATCGCGTTCACTCCCTCCGTGCCTTCATCCCAACTCACGAGCCTGCTTTCAGCCCTTGTCTTTCCTGTTTGGTGTGCTACATTGGTGGCTTGGTGGTCATCTTGTACGTAGAGGCTGTATCTGGGAGCAAGTGGGCTCCCTGTCTTGTCCTTGGGGCCGCAGTCAAAAGAGGCAGAGGAGGGGAGTTTGCAACGCAGGATGTTGTAGTCGCAGGCCTGTCTTAGGGCTGACAGGACTAAGTGCGTTGGGAGTCCTGCCATGCTTCCCAAAGGGTTGCGTTGGCAACTCCATAGCGCTCCCTTTTCTGGGGCCAGCATGTTGACAGCCGGGGCTTTGGCCTCCTGCAGTTTGGTGGGAGTCCCTTAGGCTGTTCTTTGTGGTGGGTGTCAAGGGGGAATCGTACTTCTGTGCGTGGTGTTCAATGTTGAGACAGACGATATGGACGTTTTAGGAGGAGCTGGAGGTGTGCATGCTGCTTGTAGCTGTGGACGTGAGGCCCCAGTGGTGATGGTTGCATTGCAAGGATTGGGGAATGGCAAGTGCAGCCCCTGATCTGCCGAGGTGAGTGTTTTGTAGGCTGTCCCACTGGAGCTTGTTGACGAGGATGATGGGGAGGCTGTGTAGCTGGTTATGCAGGAGTCCTTGGGAGCTGACAGGCTGCACCTGCAAATGCTGAGTGTCCTGGCTGATCTGGTTTCAATAAATAGCACTCTCAGTTATCTTTGAAAAGTCACGGCGACTGGGAGAGGTTCCTGAGAACTGGAAGAGACTCATCCCACTCTTATGTTCAAAAGACGAAGGAGGAATGTCTGGGAAACTGCAGCCTGGTCAGCCTGATATCAGAGTCTGGGAAGGTTCTGAAGGAAATCCTCCCAGAATGTATTCTCAAGTACGGAAAAGCGATGGAGAGTAGTCAGCACGGATTTATAGAGAGCATATCCCGTGTGTGCCTACATAGCATCTTCTACGGAGAAGTGACTGACGTCCTACATATACGACTCTGTGATAGTGTTTGTTGTGAAGGTGTAGGATCACAGAGGCACAAAAAACATCGCTTATTGGCTCAGCACTGGGCAGCGGCAGGTCCCTTTGTAGATGGCTGAAAGAGGCCCTTATCAAACATGAGGCAACTGCTGGATTCTTGTCACAGAGGCCGTCCCTGCAGCCCCCACTACCAAAACCTTGCCACGTAAAAACAGTACACTAGGGGAGGTCTTGTGGCACTTTTCGACCTGATCTTGAACCGTGTATTTACACAGGGTGAAGTGGGAATCATCATAGAATCATAGAATGGCTCACCTTGGAAGGGACTTTAAGGATCATCTAACTCCAGCCTCCTGCCAGAGGCAGGGATGCCACCCACCAGATCACGTTGGCCAAGGCCTCATCCAGGCTGGCCTTGAACACCTCCAGGGCTGGGGTAACCACAACTTCTCTTGGCAACCTGTTCCAGTGCCTCATCCTCTCACAGTGAAGAATTTCCTTTTAATGTCTAGTCTAAATCTATCCTCTTTTAGTTGAAGACCATTCCCCCTTGTCCTATCATTATCTACCCAAGGAAAGAGACGTTCTCCATCTTTTTTAGAAGACCCCTTTAAGTACTGAAAGGTCTCAAGGAAGTCTCCGCAGAGCTTGCACTTCTCCAGGCTGAACATCCCGAGCTCTCTGAGCCTTCTTTCATAGGGAAGGTGCTCAAGGTGGTGCCTCACGAGGACAGAACAGAGGGGGACAATCACGTCCCTCGACCTGCTGCTCACACCTCTGTTGAAGCAGCCCAGGATGCAGTTGGCCTTCTGGGCTGCAGGCGTGCACTGCTGGGTCCTGTCGAGCCTTTGGTCCACCAGAACAACCCAAGTCCTTCTCTGCAGGGCTGCTCTCAATGAGTTCTTCTCCCAGTCTGTACTCCTGACTGGGATTGCCCCGACCCAGGTGCAACACCTTGAACTTGGGCTTGTTGAACCTCATGTGGTTCACATGGGCCCGCTTCTGCAGCCTGTCCAGGTCCCTTTGGCTGAAGAGCATTGAGTGAAGAAAGGAGGAGTGTCAGGCTGGCATGCATTAGAACTTTATTGAGGAAGACTCATGAAAAGGAAGGAGCACAAACAGAAGGGCTGTGGTCAGAGGTGCAAGCAGAGTGACCATCAGCAGCTATGCATTTTGTGTGGAAGATATTCCCAGAGCACAGAGATGAGAGCATCCTCAGTCCATGAAGTGGCTTGCGGGGCATTGTTAGCTGCTGTCAGGGGTGTCGGCGTGGGTCCTTACCAGGGGTAGCAGGCTCTTCTGCCAGAGAAGCAGCCCAGGCCTCCAAGGCCAAAGCCTCCGAATCCCCAGGAGGAAATGGGCACTCCCTGGGAGCTGAGGTTGCTGCCCACGGCAGCTGATGCGGAGGATCCAACGGCAGTGTTCTGGGGGAAGGAGCTGAGGATGGGTCCTGGCAGGGTGACCACCACGGTGGAAGGCTGGATGGCGACGTGGGAGTCCTCGCACTGCCTGACACAGGGCTCGTTGCAGCTGTTAGCCAGCGGGGTGGGTCCGCAGGGGCGGCAGATGTCGTAGCAGGACATGTCTGTGGTGTGGAGGGTCCCTGGAAGAGAGGGTGAAGGGAAGTCGGAGGGTGTTGGGGGCGTGAGAAGCAGTGCTGGTGGAAGCCAAAGGGGTGGGGAGGCCTGGGGTTTTGCGGAGCATGGCAGTGGGGAGGCGGAAGGGCTACTGAGGCTGGGGCAGAGGGCGTATGGAGAGATAGGCCTGTTGGGGCGGGTGAAGGAAGGGGGTGGGGTTCAGGCTCACCTTGTTGGGCGCAGGGGAGAAGGCGTCGGGAGGAGTGTGTGAGTGTGAGAGGCGCAGGGCCGGCTTTTATGCTGGTCCTTGAGTGCCCGCGGGGCGAGAGAGCCTTTGCGCGTGACAGCATTTGGCGTGAGCTGCTCTTGCATGTCAAAGCCTGGCAAGTAATGAAGTGGGGTGTGGTGTCCTTCCCACACCTCGACCTTTTCATTTCCTCCTGTTGAGGACATGGTGTTGGGTCCTGGTGGCACCTTCAAAGTGAGAGTATTAGAGGCTGGAGCATTTCTGTGAAAGGTGCATGGCAGGGCAGGTAGATGATGTGGCCAAAGGCTGGCTGAGGTGTGGCATCATGAGTGAGGTCTTTGCATGGCATTTATGTGGTGTGGCCCAGCCACACTGGGCTTTGTGGCTGTGAGGAAATCATTGCAGTGGAGCGTATCGGGCATAGAAGAGGGTGCTATGAAAAGAAGGAATGAGAGATGAGTAGGTCCTACACTGGCCATGTCTCCTGACACCATAGGCTTCCTCGCCTTTCCTCCAAAGCCGAAGGCACCAGAAAACACAAGGCTTGACGCTCTGCTTGATGGGATTTTTTGGGCTGGGTGGTGAGGTCCGTGAGTGGCCCTGAGATTCACGAAAGGCAGAGGACAAGAGGTACTGTCAGAAAGGGCCAGCTGGGAGCCATTGTGTTATTGGGGGTGATATTTGGCATTTGTGTCAAGGGAGAAACCTATTTCTCTGCCCAGTGTTTGATTTTCTGAAAGACAATTTGGACATTTCAGACAGAACTGGAGGCATGTGGTCTGCAACTCCAAAGTGTGGGCGAATGTCAAGGCCTTCCACTGATTAGCCAAGGTGAGTGTTTTGCAGGCTGTCCAACAGGTGAGTAGTGCGTGTTGCTGAGGAAGGTGGGGAGGCTGTGCCCCTGGATGTGCTTAAGTGCACAGGACCTATGAGGTTGCACCCACACATGCTGAGAGTCCTGTCTGATTTCTTCACAAGGCTACATTCAGCTTTCTTTGAAAGCTCTTGGTGACCGGGTTCCTGAAGACTGGAATAGACTCATCCCACTCTGATGTTCAACAAGACGGAGAAGGAAGGTCTGGGAAACTGCAGGCTGGTCACTCTGTCATCCGTCGCTGGGAACGTTTTGAAAGAAATCCTCCTGGAAAGCATTGACAAGCCCATGAACGGTAAGAAAGAGATGGGGAATAGTCAGCATCGATCTACAAAGAGCAGATCATACTTGAGCCTTCTCAGTGTCTTCTACGTTGAAGTGACCTGCTGGGTGGACAAGGGGAGGGCAGGAATTGTTGCTTACCTTGCCTTTAGTAAAGGCTTTGATGATTGCTCCAATGACATGGCCATTCAGAAGCTGAGGAAGTACGGGTCTCTTTGAGAAAGAGCCATGGTTGAGGATTTGGTGAGCCCAAGATCCAGCCTCATCTCAGAGGCGCAACCGTCATTCTATGACGTTGATTGAAGTGTCTTGATGGTATCTGTGAGGGGTGGTGGCCAGAAAATCCCAATGGGAAAGAGAGTAGCTCAGTGCGTGCTGACTTCTATTGGTGCAGCCCAGGAGACGGCTGGCTTTCTGGGCCGCGAGTGTACATCGCTGGCTCACATTGAGATGTTTCTCCACCAATACCCCCAAGTCATTCTCTGCGGGGCTGCTCTCAATCCACTTGTTCCTCAGGCTGTATTCATGTTGGGGATTGTCTCGACCCAAATGCAGGACTTTGCATTCGGCCTTGTTGAACTCCTTGAGGTTTGCTTGGGCCCACCTGTCAAGCCTGTCAAGGTCCTTCCAGATGGCATCCCTTTCCTCTAAGGTGTCGGCCCCCCCACAGAGCTTGGTGCCATGTGCAAACTTGCTGAGGGCCCGCTCAATCCCACTGTGTATGTCAGGGACAAGGAGGTGAAATAACACAGGTCCCAGGACAGACCCCTGAGAGAAAGCACTCCTCCATTTTATCTACCTGGGCATCGAACTGTTGGCCGCTACTCCTTGAATGTGCTCATCCAGCCAATTAGTTGTCTGCTAAGCGGTCTGTCCGTCAAATCTATGACTCTTCTTGTTTAAAAACCAGGATATATGTAAGAGTGCTGTCTAGCTGCTTCTTGAACAGCAACAGGCTTGGGCCCTGCCGGCCTGCTGAGCCCTGCTTAATGTTGAGTGAAGTTGAAGGAGTGTTGGGAGCAGAAAGGAAGAGGAGACATCACAGGCTGACATGCACTGAGAACTTTATTGTGGAAAAGAAGAGTGCAAAGGCGTGCAGAGTAGAAGGGACCTGTTCTGTGGTGCAAGTAGTGCAATCATCAGCCTGTGTCCCATGGTACAGCAGATTTTCCCAGAGCCCCAAGGTCTTCCTG
Organism: Cygnus atratus; assembly: GCF_013377495.2. Lineage (NCBI taxonomy): Eukaryota > Metazoa > Chordata > Aves > Anseriformes > Anatidae > Cygnus > Cygnus atratus. Next base: position 159,715,259 of record NC_066363.1, on the reverse strand, counting down.
CACTGCAATAGAATCAGCACATGGGAGGTGCCGGGTGGGTTTGTGGCTGCGAGTAAGCCATTGCAGTGGAGAGTACTGGACATGGAAGACGGAGGAAGGAGAACAAGGAAGTGAGAGAGGAGTAGGCCGTCCATCAGCCATGTTTCCAGGCAGCATGGACTGGCCCCCTTCCCTGCTAGAGTGCGGAGTGCCCTGAGAAGAAGAGCCGAGGCTGGTGAGCCTGTGCGCTATGAAGAGCGTGGAGGTGCGTCCTCAGTCGAAGAGCTGGCTTGCATGGAGTTGGAGGCTTCAGTCAGGGGTGTTGGTGTGGGTCCTTAGCAGGGGTAGCAGGCTCTTCCAGCCAGAGAAGCAGCCCAGGCCTCCAAGGCCAAAGCCTCCAAAGCCACCGGAGGAGATGGGCACTCCCTGGGAGCTGAGGTTGCTGCCCACGGCAGCTGATGCGGAGGATCCAACGGCGGTGTTCTGGGGGAAGGAGCTGAGGATGGGTCCTGGCAGGGTGACCACCACGGTGGGAGGCTGGATGGCGACGTGGGAGTCCTCGCACTGCCTGACACAGGGCTCGTTGCAGCTGTTAGCCAGCGGGGTGGGTCCGCAGGGGCGGCAGATGTCGTAGCAGGACATGTCTGTGGTGTGGAGGGTCCCTGGAAGAGAGGGTGCTGGGAAGGCGGAGGGTGTTGGGGGCGTGAGGAGCGGTGCTGGGGGAGGCCAAGGGAGTGGGGAGGCCTAGGGTGGGACTTTGGGGAGTATGGCGGTGGGGAGGCAGAAGGGCTGTTGAGGCTGGGGGCGGAAAGAGTCTGGAGAGATGGGTCCAGTGGGGCGGGTGAAGGAGGGGAGCGGGGCTCAGGCTCACCTTGTTGGGCGCAGAGGAGAAGGCGTCGGGAGGAGTGTGTGAGGGTGCGAGGCGCAGGGCCGGTTTTATGCTGGTCCACGAGTGCCCGCGGGGCGAGAGAGCCTTTGCGCATGACAGCATTTGGCGTGAGCTGCTCTTATATGCCAAAACCCATCAAGTAATGAGGTGGGGTGTGTTGTCCCCACAATGCTCCATCTTCATTTCCTCCTGTTGAGGATGTTGGAAGTGGCGGAACATTTCAAGTGAGAGTATTAAAGGTATAGTTCCTGAAGGTTCGTTAAAGGGCTGGTAGAAGATGCATGCATGACATGGGAGAAGTGCATTGTTGTCAGTGAGGTCATGGTTTGGCACTCATGAGGTGTGGTCGGTGGCTCTGTTGCGAGGAGGGGGCCCCCCTTGTTGGCATCCCCAGCAGGCTGGTCAGGGCTTCTCAGGTATGCTGGGCGTGATGCGCTACCACTTGCATCACGTTCACTCCCTCCGTGCCTTCATCCCAACTCACGAGCCTGCTTTCAGCCCTTGTCTTTCCTGTTTGGTGTGCTACATTGGTGGCTTGGTGGTCATCTTGTACGTAGAGGCTGTATCTGGGAGCAAGTGGGCTCCCTGTCTTGTCCTTGGGGCCGCAGTCAAAAGAGGCAGAGGAGGGGAGTTTGCAACGCAGGATGTTGTAGTCGCAGGCCTGTCTTAGGGCTGACAGGACTAAGTGCGTTGGGAGTCCTGCCATGCTTCCCAAAGGGTTGCGTTGGCAACTCCATAGCGCTCCCTTTTCTGGGGCCAGCATGTTGACAGCCGGGGCTTTGGCCTCCTGCAGTTTGGTGGGAGTCCCTTAGGCTGTTCTTTGTGGTGGGTGTCAAGGGGGAATCGTACTTCTGTGCGTGGTGTTCAATGTTGAGACAGACGATATGGACGTTTTAGAGGAGCTGGAGGTGTGCATGCTGCTTGTAGCTGTGGACGTGAGGCCCCAGTGGTGATGGTTGCATTGCAAGGATTGGGGAATGGCAAGTGCAGCCCCTGATCTGCCGAGGTGAGTGTTTTGTAGGCTGTCCCACTGGAGCTTGTTGACGAGGATGATGGGGAGGCTGTGTAGCTGGTTATGCAGGAGTCCTTGGGAGCTGACAGGCTGCACCTGCAAATGCTGAGTGTCCTGGCTGATCTGGTTTCAATAAATAGCACTCTCAGTTATCTTTGAAAAGTCACGGCGACTGGGAGAGGTTCCTGAGAACTGGAAGAGACTCATCCCACTCTTATGTTCAAAAGACGAAGGAGGAATGTCTGGGAAGCTGCAGCCTGGTCAGCCTGATATCAGAGTCTGGGAAGGTTCTGAAGGAAATCCTCCCAGAATGTATTCTCAAGTACGGAAAAGCGATGGAGAGTAGTCAGCACGGATTTATAGAGAGCATATCCCGTGTGTGCCTACATAGCATCTTCTACGGAGAAGTGACTGACGTCCTACATATATGACTCTGTGATAGTGTTTGTTGTGAAGGTGTAGGATCACAGAGGCACAAAAAACATCGCTTATTGGCTCAGCACTGGGCAGCGGCAGGTCCCTTTGTAGATGGCTGAAAGAGGCCCTTATCAAACATGAGGCAACTGCTGGATTCTTGTCACAGAGGCCGTCCCTGCAGCCCCCACTACCAAAACCTTGCCACGTAAAAACAGTACACTAGGGGAGGTCTTGTGGCACTTTTCGACCTGATCTTGAACCGTGTATTTACACAGGGTGAAGTGGGAATCATCATAGAATCATAGAATGGCTCACCTTGGAAGGGACTTTAAGGATCATCTAACTCCAGCCCCTGCCAGAGGCAGGGATGCCACCCACCAGATCACGTTGGCCAAGGCCTCATCCAGACTGGCCTTGAACACCTCCAGGGCTGGGGTAACCACAACTTCTCTTGGCAACCTGTTCCAGTGCCTCATCCTCTCACAGTGAAGAATTTCCTTTTAATGTCTAGTCTAAAACTATCCTCTTTTAGTTGAAGACCATTCCCCCTTGTCCTATCATTATCTACCCAAGGAAAGAGACGTTCTCCATCTTTTTTAGAAGACCCCTTTAAGTACTGAAAGGTCTCAAGGAAGTCTCCGCAGAGCCTGCACTTCTCCAGGCTGAACATCCCGAGCTCTCTGAGCCTTCTTTCATAGGGGAAGGTGCTCAAGGTGGTGCCTCACGAGGACAGAACAGAGGGGGACAATCACGTCCCTCGACCTGCTGCTCACACCTCTGTTGAAGCAGCCCAGGATGCAGTTGGCCTTCTGGGCTGCAGGCGTGCACTGCTGGGTCCTGTCGAGCCTTTGGTCCACCAGAACAACCCAAGTCCTTCTCTGCAGGGCTGCTCTCAATGAGTTCTTCTCCCAGTCTGTACTCCTGACTGGGATTGCCCCGACCCAGGTGCAACACCTTGAACTTGGGCTTGTTGAACCTCACGTGGTTCACATGGGCCCGCTTCTGCAGCCTGTCCAGGTCCCTTTGGCTGAAGAGCAGTTGAGTGAAGAAAGGAGGAGTGTCAGGCTGGCATGCATTAGAACTTTATTGAGGAAGACTCATGAAAAGGAAGGAGCACAAACAGAAGAGCCGTGGTCAGAGGTGCAAGCAGAGTGACCATCAGCAGCTATGCATTTTGTGTGGAAGATATTCCCAGAGCACAGAGATGAGAGCATCCTCAGTCCATGAAGTGGCTTGCGGGGCATTGTTAGCTGCTGTCAGGGGTGTTGGCATGGGTCCTTACCAGGGGTAGCAGGCTCTTCTGCCAGAGAAGCAGCCCAGGCCTCCAAGGCCAAAGCCTCCGAATCCCCAGGAGGAAATGGGCACTCCCTGGGAGCTGAGGTTGCTGCCCACGGCAGCTGATGCGGAGGATCCAACGGCGGTGTTCTGGGGGAAGGAGCTGAGGATGGGTCCTGGCAGGGTGACCAGCACGGTGGAAGGCTGGATGGCGACGTGGGAGTCCTCGCACTGCCTGACACAGGGCTCGTTGCAGCTGTTAGCCAGCGGGGTGGGTCCGCAGGGGCGGCAGATGTCGTAGCAGGACATGTCTGTGGTGTGGAGGGTCCCTGGAAGAGAGGGTGAATGGGAAGGCGGAGGGTGTTGGGGGCGTGAGAAGCAGTGCTGGTGGAAGCCAAAGGGGTGGGGAGGCCTGGGGTTTTGCGGAGCATGGCAGTGGGGAGGCGGAAGGGCTACTGAGGCTGGGGCAGAGGGCGTATGGAGAGATAGGCCTGTTGGGGCGGGTGAAGGAAGGGGGTGGGGTTCAGGCTCACCTTGTTGGGCGCAGGGGAGAAGGCGTCGGGAGGAGTGTGTGAGTGTGAGAGGCGCAGGGCCGGCTTTTATGCTGGTCCTTGAGTGCCCGCGGGGCGAGAGAGCCTTTGCGCGTGACAGCATTTGGCGTGAGCTGCTCTTATATGCCAAAAGCCATGCAAGTAATGAAGGTGGGGTGTGGTGTCCTTCCCACACCTCGACCTTTTCATTTCCTCCTGTTGAGGACATGGTGTTGGGTCCTGGTGGCACCTTCAAAGTGAGAGTATTAGAGGCTGGAGCATTTCTGTGAAAGGTGCATGGCAGGGCAGGTAGATGATGTGGCCAAAGGCTGGCTGAGGTGTGGCGTCATGAGTGAGGTCTTTGCATGGCATTTATGTGGTGTGGCCCAGCCACACTGGGCTTTGTGGCTGTGAGGAAATCATTGCAGTGGAGCGTATCGGGCATAGAAGAGGGTGCTATGAAAAGAAGGAATGAGAGATGAGTAGGTCCTACACTGGCCATGTTTCCTGACACCATAGGCTTCCTCGCCTTTCCTCCAAAGCCGAAGGCACCAGAAAACACAAGGCTTGACGCTCTGCTTGATGGGATTTTTTGGGCTGGGTGGTGAGGTCCGTGAGTGGCCCTGAGATTCACGAAAGGCAGAGGACAAGAGGTACTGTCAGAAAGGGCCAGCTGGGAGCCATTGTGTTATTGGGGGTGATATTTGGCATTTGTGTCAAGGGAGAAACCTATTTCTCTGCCCAGTGTTTGATTTTCTGAAAGACAATTTGGACATTTCAGATGGAACTGGAGGCATGTGGTCTGCAACTCCAAAGTGTGGGCGAATGTCAAGGCCTTCCACTGATTAGCCAAGGTGAGTGTTTTGCAGGCTGTCCAACAGGTGAGTAGTGCGTGTTGCTGAGGAAGGTGGGGAGGCTGTGCCCCTGGATGTGCTTAAGTGCACAGGACCTATGAGGTTGCACCCACACATGCTGAGAGTCCTGGCTGATTTCTTCACAAGGCTACATTCAGCTTTCTTTGAAAGTTCTTGGTGACCGGGTTCCTGAAGACTGGAAGAGACTCATCCCACTCTGATGTTCAACAAGACGGAGAAGGAAGGTCTGGGAAACTGCAGGCTGGTCACTCTGTCATCCGTCGCTGGGAACGTTTTGAAAGAAATCCTCCTGGAAAGCATTGACAAGCCCATGAACGGTAAGAAAGAGATGGGGAATAGTCAGCATCGATCTACAAAGAGCAGATCATACTTGAGCCTTCTCAGTGTCTTCTACGTTGAAGTGACCTGCTGGGTGGACAAGGGGAGGGCAGGAATTGTTGCTTACCTTGCCTTTAGTAAAGGCTTTGATGATTGCTCCAATGACATGGCCATTCAGAAGCTGAGGAAGTACGGGTCTCTTTGAGAAAGAGCCATGGTTGAGGATTTGGTGAGCCCAAGATCCAGCCTCATCTCAGAGGCGCAACCGTCATTCTATGACGTTGATTGAAGTGTCTTGATGGTATCTGTGAGGGGTGGTGGCCAGAAAATCCCAATGGGAAAGAGAGTAGTTCAGTGCGTGCTGACTTCTATTGGTGCAGCCCAGGAGACGGCTGGCTTTCTGGGCCGCGAGTGTACATCGCTGGCTCACATTGAGATGTTTCTCCACCAATACCCCCAAGTCATTCTCTGCGGGGCTGCTCTCAATCCACTTGTTCCTCAGGCTGTATTCATGTTGGGGATTGTCTCGACCCAAATGCAGGACTTTGCATTCGGCCTTGTTGAACTCCTTGAGGTTTGCTTGGGCCCACCTGTCAAGCCTGTCAAGGTCCTTCCAGATGGCATCCCTTTCCTCTAAGGTGTCGGCCCCCCCACAGAGCTTGGTGCCATGTGCAAACTTGCTGAGGGCCCGCTCAATCCCACTGTGTATGTCAGGGACAAGGAGGTGAAATAACACAGGTCCCAGGACAGACCCCTGAGAGAAAGCACTCCTCCATTTTATCTACCTGGGCATCGAACTGTTGGCCGCTACTCCTTGAATGTGCTCATCCAGCCAATTAGTTGTCTGCTAAGCGGTCTGTCTGTCAAATCTATGACTCCTCTTGTTTAAAAACCAGGACATATGTAAGAGTGCTGTCTAGCTGCTTCTTGAACAGCAACAGGCTTGGGCCCTGCCGGCCTGCTGAGCCCTGCTTAATGTTGAGTGAAGTTGAAGGAGTGTTGGGAGCAGAAAGGAAGAGGAGACATCACAGGCTGACATGCACGAGAACTTTATTGTGGAAAAGAAGAGTGCAAAGGCGTGCAGAGTAGAAGGGACCTGTTCTGTGGTGCAAGTAGTGCAATCATCAGCCTGTGTCCCATGGTACAGCAGATTTTCCCAGAGCCCCAAGGTCTTCCTGCACTGCAATAGAATCAGCACATGGGAGGTGCCGGGTGGGTTTGTGGCTGCGAGTAAGCCATTGCAGTGGAGAGTACTGGACATGGAAGACGGAGGAAGGAGAACAAGGAAGTGAGAGAGGAGTAGGCCGTCCATCAGCCATGTTTCCAGGCAGCATGGACTGGCCCCCTTCCCTGCTAGAGTGCGGAGTGCCCTGAGAAGAAGAGCCGAGGCTGGTGAGCCTGTGCGCTATGAAGAACGTGGAGGTGCGTCCTCAGTCGAAGAGCTGGCTTGCATGGTGTTGGTGTGGGTCCTTAGCAGGGGTAGCAGGCTCTTCTGCCAGAGAAGCAGCCCAGGCCTCCAAGGCCAAAGCCTCCAAAGCCACCGGAGGAGATGGGCACTCCCTGGGAGCTGAGGTTGCTGCCCACGGCAGCTGATGCGGAGGATCCAACGGCGGTGTTCTGGGGGAAGGAGCTGAGGATGGGTCCTGGCAGGGTGACCACCACGGTGGGAGGCTGGATGGCGACGTGGGAGTCCTCGCACTGCCTGACACAGGGCTCGTTGCAGCTGTTAGCCAGCGGGGTGGGTCCGCAGGGGCGGCAGATGTCGTAGCAGGACATGTCTGTGGTGTGGAGGGTCCCTGGAAGAGAGGGTGCTGGGAAGGCGGAGGGTGTTGGGGGCGTGAGGAGCGGTGCTGGGGGAGGCCAAGGGAGTGGGGAGGCCTAGGGTGGGACTTTGGGGAGTATGGCGGTGGGGAGGCAGAAGGGCTGTTGAGGCTGGGGGCGGAAAGAGTCTGGAGAGATGGGTCCAGTGGGGCGGGTGAAGGAGGGGAGCGGGGCTCAGGCTCACCTTGTTGGGCGCAGAGGAGAAGGCGTCGGGAGGAGTGTGTGAGGGTGCGAGGCGCAGGGCCGGTTTTATGCTGGTCCACGAGTGCCCGCGGGGCGAGAGAGCCTTTGCGCATGACAGCATTTGGCGTGAGCTGCTCTTATATGCCAAAACCCATCAAGTAATGAGGTGGGGTGTGTTGTCCCCACAATGCTCCATCTTCATTTCCTCCTGTTGAGGATGTTGGAAGTGGCGGAACATTTCAAGTGAGAGTATTAAAGGTATAGTTCCTGAAGGTTCGTTAAAGGGCTGGTAGAAGATGCATGCATGACATGGGAGAAGTGCATTGTTGTCAGTGAGGTCATGGTTTGGCACTCATGAGGTGTGGTCGGTGGCTCTGTTGCGAGGAGGGGGGCCCCCCTTGTTGGCATCCCCAGCAGGCTGGTCAGGGCTTCTCAGGTATGCTGGGCGTGATGCGCTACCACTCGCATCACGTTCACTCCCTCCGTGCCTTCATCCCAACTCACGAGCCTGCTTTCAGCCCTTGTCTTTCCTGTTTGGTGTGCTACATTGGTGGCTTGGTGGTCATCTTGTACGTAGAGGCTGTATCTGGGAGCAAGTGGGCTCCCTGTCTTGTCCTTGGGGCCGCAGTCAAAAGAGGCAGAGGAGGGGAGTTTGCAACGCAGGATGTTGTAGTCGCCGGCCTGTCTTAGGGCTGACAGGACTAAGTGCGTTGGGAGTCCTGCCATGCTTCCCAAAGGGTTGCGTTGGCAACTCCATAGCGCTCCCTTTTCTGGGGCCAGCATGTTGACAGCCGGGGCTTTGGCCTCCTGCAGTTTGGTGGGAGTCCCTTAGGCTGTTCTTTGTGGTGGGTGTCAAGGGGGAATCATACTTCTGTGTGTGGTGTTCAATGTTGAGACAGACGATATGGACGTTTTAGAGGGGAGCTGGAGGTGTGCATGCTGCTTTTAGCTGTGGACGTGAGGCCCCAGTGGTGATGGTTGCATTGCAAGGATTGGGGAATGGCAAGTGCAGCCCCTGATCTGCCGAGGTGAGTGTTTTGTAGGCTGTCCCACTGCAGCTTGTTGACGAGGATGATGGGGAGGCTGTGTAGCTGGTTATGCAGGAGTCCTTGGGAGCTGACAGGCTGCACCTGCAAATGCTGAGTGTCCTGGCTGATCTGGTTTCAATAAATAGCACTCTCAGTTATCTTTGAAAAGTCACGGCGACTGGGAGAGGTTCCTGAGAACTGGAAGAGACTCATCCCACTCTTATGTTCAAAAGACGAAGGAGGAATGTCTGGGAAGCTGCAGCCTGGTCAGCCTGATATCAGAGTCTGGGAAGGTTCTGAAGGAAATCCTCCCAGAATGTATTCTCAAGTACGGAAAAGCGATGGAGAGTAGTCAGCACGGATTTATAGAGAGCATATCCCGTGTGTGCCTACATAGCATCTTCTACGGAGAAGTGACTGACGTCCTACATATACGACTCTGTGATAGTGTTTGTTGTGAAGGTGTAGGATCACAGAGGCACAAAAAACATCGCTTATTGGCTCAGCACTGGGCAGCGGCAGGTCCCTTTGTAGATGGCTGAAAGAGGCCCTTATCAAACATGAGGCAACTGCTGGATTCTTGTCACAGAGGCCGTCCCTGCAGCCCCCACTACCAAAACCTTGCCACGTAAAAACAGTACACTAGGGGAGGTCTTGTGGCACTTTTCGACCTGATCTTGAACCGTGTATTTACACAGGGTGAAGTGGGAATCATCATAGAATCATAGAATGGCTCACCTTGGAAGGGACTTTAAGGATCATCTAACTCCAGCCCCCTGCCAGAGGCAGGGATGCCACCCACCAGATCACGTTGGCCAAGGCCTCATCCAGGCTGGCCTTGAACACCTCCAGGGCTGGGGTAACCACAACTTCTCTTGGCAACCTGTTCCAGTGCCTCATCCTCTCACAGTGAAGAATTTCCTTTTAATGTCTAGTCTAAAACTATCCTCTTTTAGTTGAAGACCATTCCCCCTTGTCCTATCATTATCTACCCAAGGAAAGAGACGTTCTCCATCTTTTTTAGAAGACCCCTTTAAGTACTGAAAGGTCTCAAGGAAGTCTCCGCAGAGCCTGCACTTCTCCAGGCTGAATATCCTGAGCTCTCTAAGCCTTCTTTCATAGGGGAGGTGCTCAAGGTGGTGCCTCACGAGGACAGAACAGAGGGGGACAATCACGTCCCTCGACCTGCTGCTCACACCTCTGTTGAAGCAGCCCAGGATGCAGTTGGCCTTCTGGGCTGCAGGCGTGCACTGCTGGGTCCTGTCGAGCCTTTGGTCCACCAGAACAACCCAAGTCCTTCTCTGCAGGGCTGCTCTCAATGAGTTCTTCTCCCAGTCTGTACTCCTGACTGGGATTGCCCCGACCCAGGTGCAACACCTTGAACTTGGGCTTGTTGAACCTCACGTGGTTCACATGGGCCTGCTTCTGCAGCCTGTCCAGGTCCCTTTGGCTGAAGAGCGTTGAGTGAAGAAAGGAGGAGTGTCAGGCTGGCATCCATTAAGAACTTATTAAGGAAGACTCATGAAAAGGAAGGAGCACAAACAGAAGGGCCGTGGTCAGAGGTGCAAGCAGAGTGACCATCAGCAGCTATGCATTTTGTGTGGAAGATATTCCCAGAGCACGGAGATGAGAGCATCCTCAGTCCATGAAGTGGCTTGCAGGGCATTGTTAGCTGCTGTCAGGGGTGTTGGCATGGGTCCTTACCAGGGGTAGCAGGCTCTTCTGCCAGAGAAGCAGCCCAGGCCTCCAAGGCCAAAGCCTCCAAAGCCTCCAGAGGAGATAGGCACTCCCTGGGAGCTGAGGTTGCTGCCCATGGCAGCTGATGCGGAGGATCCAACGGCGGTGTTCTGGGGGAAGGAGCTGAGGATGGGTCCTGGCAGGGTGACCACCACGGTGGGAGGCTGGATGGCGACGTGGGAGTCCTCGCACTGCCTGACACAGGGCTCGTTGCAGCTGTTAGCCAGCGGGGTGGGTCCGCAGGGGCGGCAGATGTCGTAGCAGGACATGTCTGTGGTGCGGAGGGTCCCTGGAAGAGAGGGTGCTGGGAAGGCGGAGGGTGTTGGGGGCGTGAGGAGCGTTGCTGGGGGAGGCCAAGGGAGTGGGGAGGCCTAGGGTGGGACTTTGGGGAGCATGGCGGTGGGGAGGCGGAAGGCTGGGGGCAGAGGGCGTGTGGAGGGGTAGGCCTGGAGGGGCAGGTGAAGGAGGGGAGTGGGGTTCAGGCTCACCTTGTTGGATGCAGGCGAGAAGGCATCAGGAGGAGTCTGTGAGGGTTGAAGGCAGAGGGCCGGCTTTTATGCTGGTCCTTGAGTGCCCGCGGGGCGAGAGAGCCTTTGCGTATGACAGCATTTGGTGTGAGCTGTTCTTGCATGCCAAAGCCTGGCAAGTAATGAGGTGGGGCATGTTGTCATTTCCACAACGCTCTCGTGTTCTTTTCTCCTGTTGAGGATGTGTCTCTGTGGCCTTGGCGGCAGCTTTTAAGTAAGAGTGGCTCTTTGGATGGATTTGCATGGCGAGTGCGTTTGAGGGCAGTCGGCAGACGCGGCCAAAGCACAGGAGAGGTGGGGTGTCATGAAGTGAGGTCATGGCGTGTCACTCGTGCGATGCGGTTTGCAGCTACATTGTTGTGAGGAGGGGGTCCTATTTGCTGGCATTGCCATAGTGCAGGCTGGTCTGGGCTTACCAGGTTTGCTGGGCGTGAGGTGCTGGTATTATTATTTATCACAAGGTTACCCCTCTCATTTACCATGTGTAGCCACCAGTAGGTGCAATCTCTTAGGAGTTCAGCAAAGCTTTTGATAAAATTTCTTACAATGTCCTTCCGGACAAAATGTCCAGCATATAGCTAGACTTATATGTAATGTGATGGTTGAGCAGTTGGCTGATTGGTCAGACTCAAAGTATAGTTGTAAATGGGGTTACCTGTGCCCAGCAGGGAGTCACTATGGGGGTTCCCATGGGCTCCATTTTGGGTAGAGAAGCCTCGCACATAGATGTTGACGAATTAGAGGGCTGGGCTATGACCAACAGCATGAAATTTAATGAGGGCAACTGGCGAATTCGCCATCCGAGACAGGGCAACCCTGGATCTATGTCCAGACTCAGGGAGGAGAGGCTGGAGAGCAGCCCAGCATGAAAGGACCTGGGGGTTCTGGTTGACAGCAAGCGGACTGTGAGTCAACAGGGCGCCCTGGCAGCCCAAAGTTCACCCCGTTTCCTGGGTTACATCAAGCACAGCATTGCTAGCTAGTGAAAGGAAATGATTGTCCCGCTCTACTCTGCACTGGTGCGGCCTCCCCTCAAGTGCTGTGTACAGAATTGGTCACCGCAATCTAACGACATAAAACTCTTAGAGATTGTCAAAAGGAGCACTACAGAGATGGTGAAGGGCTTAGAGGGCAAAATGTACAAGGAGTGGCTGCAGTCCCTTGGTTTGTTCAGCCCAGAGAAGAGGAGACTTCACCGGAGCCTACAGCTTCCTCACGAGGGGAGCGGAGGGACAGGCGCTTCTCTCTGGTGAGCAGCAGTAGGACCCGAGGGAACAGCCTGAAGGTGTGTCAGGGGAGGTTCTGCTTGGATATTAGGGAAAGACTCTTTCCTGAGAGGGTGCTAGGGCACTGGAACAGGCTCCCCAGGGAAGCCATCACAGCACCAAGCCTGCTGGAGCACAAGACAACACTCTAAGAAATGCGGTTTGATTTTTGGGTGGTCCTGTGTGGAGCCACGAGTTGGACGCGATGATCCTCGTGGGTCCCTCACAACTTGGTCTATTCTGTGATTCCATAATTCCATCGCATTTGCTGCCTCCCTGCCTTTCTAACAACTCGCTAAGCCAGTCTTTACCCTTGTCTTTCCCGTTGGGTGTGCTGTATCGCTGGCTTGGTGGCCATCTTCAACTTAGAGGCTGTAGCTGGGAGCAAGTGGGCTCCCTGTCTTGTCCCTGGCGCTTCAGTCCCAAGAGGCAGAGGAGGGGTATTTGCCAAGCAGGATGTAGGTCCTGCTTAACAAATTTGATTTTGTTTTATGACAAAATCACCCACCTAGTCGATCAAGGGAAACCAGCTGATGTGATCTTTTTGGACGTCAGCAAAGGTTTTGACAGTTTCCCACAGGATCGTACTGGAGAAAATATCCAGCATACAGCTAGACAAAAACATCATCCGATGGGTGACCAGTTGGCTGACGGAGGGCTCAAAGGGTTGTGGTAAATAGGGCCACATCTAACTGGTGGATGGTCACTAGGTGTGGAGCTCCCAGGGAGCCCCAAGGCTCCATTTTAGGGCCAGTCCTCTTCAATGTTTCTATAAACCAATTGGGTGTAGGACTAGAAGGTGTTTTGAGCAAATTTGCCGACGACAACAAACTTGGCGGAGATGTGGATTCTGTTGAGGGTGGAAAGGCCATGCAGAGAGATCTGGACAGATTGGAGAGCTGGGCGATCACCAACCACATGAAGTTTAACAAGATCAAGTGTCGGGTCCTGCACCTGAGAAAGGCCAAACCTGGCTACACGTACAGACTGGGTGATGAGATGCTGGAGAGCAGCCCCTTAGAGAGGGATCTGGGGGTTTTGGTTGATAGCAAGTTGAAGATGAGCAAGCAGTGCCATGGCAGCCAGGAGGGTGAACAGTACCCTGGGGTGCATCAAGCATGGCATCGCTAGTCGGTCGAGGCAGGTGATTGTCTTGCTCTACTCTGCGCTGGTGTGGCCTCACCTTGAGTACTGTGTGCAGTTCTGGGAACCACAGTACAAAAAGGACGTGAAACTGTTGGAGAGTGTCCAGAGGAGGGCAACTAAGATGGTGAAGGGCCTAGAGGGGAAGACGTATGAGGAGCGGCTGAGGTCACTTGGCCTGTTCAGCCTGGAAAAGAGGAGGCTGAGGGGAGACCTCATCGCAGTTACAGCTTCCTCATGAGGGGGAGTGGAGGAGCAGGTGCCGATCTATTCTCTTTAGTCACCAGTGATAAGACCCCATGGGAATGGTGTCAAGCTGAGGCAGGGGAGGTTCAGGATGGATATCAGGAAGAGGTTCTTCACTGAGAGGGTGGTTGCACACTAGAACAGGCTCCCCAGGGAAGTAGTCACTGCACCAAGCCTGTCAGAGTTTAAGAAGTGTTTGGACTGTGCACTTAGTCACATGGTCTAAAATTTTGGGTAGACCTGTGTGGTGCCAGGACTTGGACTCCATGATCCTTATCACTTCCAACTTGAGATATTCTATGATTCTATGATTCCATGTTGTAGTCGTGGGCCTGTGTCAGGGCTGACAAGAGTAAGTGCGTTGGGAGTCCTGTCATGATTCCTAAAAGGTTGCGTTGGCAACTCCATAGCGCTCCCTTTTCTGGGGCCAGCATGTTGACAGCCGGGGCTTTGGCCTCCTGCAGTTTGGTGGGAGTCCCTTAGGCTGTTCTTTGTGGTGGGTGTCAAGGGGGAATCGTACTTCTGTGCGTGGTGTTCAATGTTGAGACAGACGATATGGACGTTTTAGAGGGGAGCTGGAGGTGTGCATGCTGCTTGTAGCTGTGGACATGAGGCCCCAGTGGTGATGGTTGCATTGCAAGGATTGGGGAATGGCAAGTGCAGCCCCTGATCTGCCGAGGTGAGTGTTTTGTAGGCTGTCCCACTGGAGCTTGTTGACGAGGATGATGGGGAGGCTGTGTAGCTGGTTATGCAGGAGCCCTTGGGAGCTGACAGGCTGCACCTGCAAATGCTGAGTGTCCTGGCTGATATGGTTTCAATAAATAGCACTTAGTTGAAGACCATTCCCCCTTGTCCTATCATTATCTACCCAAGGAAAGAGACGTTCTCCATCTTTTTTAGAAGACCCCTTTAAGTACTGAAAGGTCTCAAGGAAGTCTCCGCAGAGCCTGCACTTCTCCACGCTGAACATCCTGAGCTCTCTAAGCCTTCTTTCATAGGGGAGGTGCTCAAGGTGGTGCCTCACGAGGACAGAACAGAGGGGGACAATCACGTCCCTCGACCTGCTGGTCACACCTCTGTTGAAGCAGCCCAGGATGCAGTTGGCCTTCTGGGCTGCAGGCGTGCACTGCTGGGTCCTGTCGAGCCTTTGGTCCACCAGAACAACCCAAGTCCTTCTCTGCAGGGCTGCTCTCAATGAGTTCTTCTCCCAGTCTGTACTCCTGACTGGGATTGCCCCGACCCAGGTGCAACACCTTGAACTTGGGCTTGTTGAACCTCATGTGGTTCACATGGGCCCGCTTCTGCAGCCTGTCCAGGTCCCTTTGGTTGAAGAGCATTGAGTGAAGAAAGGAGGAGTGTCAGGCTGGCATCCATTAAGAACTTATTAAGGAAGACTCATGAAAAGGAAGGAGCACAAACAGAAGGGCCGTGGTCAGAGGTGCAAGCAGAGTGACCATCAGCAGCTATGCATTTTGTGTGGAAGATATTCCCAGAGCACGGAGATGAGAGCATCCTCAGTCCATGAAGTGGCTTGCGGGGCATTGTTAGCTGCTGTCAGGGGTGTTGGCATGGGTCCTTACCAGGGGTAGCAGGCTCTTCTGCCAGAGAAGCAGCCCAGGCCTCCAAGGCCAAAGCCTCCAAGGCCAAAGCCTCCGAATCCCCCGGAGGAGATGGGCACTCCCTGGGAGCTGAGGTTGCTGCCCACGGCAGCTGATGCGGAGGATCCAACGGCGGTGTTCTGGGGGAAGGAGCTGAGGATGGGTCCTGGCAGGGTGACCACCACGGCAGGAGGCTGGATGGCGACGTGGGAGTCCTCGCACTGCCTGACACAGGGCTCGTTGCAGCTGTTAGCCAGCGGGGTGGGTCCGCAGGGGCGGCAGATGTCGTAGCAGGACATGTCTGTGGTGTGGAGGGTCCCTGGAAGAGAGGATGTTGGGAAGGTGGAGGATCCTGGGGCGGGAGGAGCTGTGCTGGGGGAGGCCAAGGTAGTGGGAAAGCCTAGGGTGGGGCTGTGGGGAGCATGGCAATGGGGAGGAAGAAGGGCTGCGGAGGCTGGGGACAGAGGGAGTGTGGAGAGATGAAGGAGGGGAGTGGGGTTCAGGCTTACCTTGTTGGGCGCAGGGGAGAAGGCGTCAGGAAGAGTGTGTGAGGGTGTGAGGCGCAGGGCTGGCTTTTATGCTGGTCCTTGAGTGCCCGCGGGGCGAGAGAGCCTTTGCGCATGACAGCATTTGGCGTGAGCTGCTCGTATATGCCAAAACCCATCAAGTAATGAGGTGGGGTGCGTTGTCGTTCCCAGAACTCGACCTTTTCATTTTCTACTGTTGAGTATGTGTCTGTTTGGTTTGGTGGCACATTTGAAGTGAGAATAATAAAGACCAAAGAATAGTTCTTGAAGGTGTGCAAAAGGGCGGGTAGAAGATGCATCCAAGGCATGGAAGAGGTGCTTTGTCATCAGTGAGGTCATGGGTTGGCACTCATGAGGTGTTGTCTGTGGCTTTGTTTTGAGAAGGGGGGCCCATTTGCTGGTATCCCCAGCAGTCTGTTCTGGGCTTCCCAGGTGTCTGGGCATGATGCGCTACCACTTGCATCACGTTCACTCCCTCCATGCCTTTAACCCAACTCAGCAAGCCTATGTTTAGCCCTCGTCTTTCCCATCGTGTGTACTGCTTTGGCGGCTTATGTGAAAAAAAAAAAAAGTGGTGTTTTTGCCATTGGATGTGTTTTTGCAGTGGAAAATTCCACAAACCTTGCATATTGAAAAGTGATTGCACAAGCATGACAGTGGCATGGGAATGGGGAGTATGTTAACGAGATAAGGGGCAGGTGCCACTGTCCTCAGATAAGGAGCACAGCTTACAAAAAGAGGACGAGAAGCGCGAAATCAGTATAAACAAATAATCAGGGCCCTCTTGTCATGAGACGAGAAGGAAAAAGAGAAGGAAAAAGAGAAGGAAAAAGAGAAGTTAATAGCTGGTCACATAAAATTGTACATATATGGTATAATAATAAGCGTCAAGTAGTTTGTGAACCTGTATTACTCAGTCGATGAGGAACCAGGTAGGAATCGAGCATTGGGTAATTGGTAATATAAGGTTATGATATACTTTTGCTGTGCACTCCTGCTTGCAGGACACCTGCCATTGCAATCATGAATAAAATTGCTTCACAGAATCATAGAATCATTAAGGTTGGAAAAGACCTTCAAGATCATCTGGTCTAACCATCTCCCTACTACCAATGTCACCCACTACACCATGTCCCTAAGTACCACATCCCACCTTTCCTTGAACACCCCCAGGGACGGTGACTTCAGCACTTCCCTGGGCAACCTGTTCCAATGCCTGACGACTCTTTCTGAGAAGAAATGTCTCTTAATTTCCAACCTAAGCCTCCCCTGGTGCAACTCAAAGCCATTCTCTCTAGTCCTATCACTAGTTATCTGTGAGAAGAGGCTGACCCCAGCTACCCACCACTTCTTCTCAGGTAGTTGTAGAGAGCAGTAACGTCTCCCCTGAGCCTCCTCTTCTCCAGACTAAACAACCCCAGTTCCCTCAAGTGCTCCTCATAGGATTTGTGTTCCAGGCCCTTCACCAGCTTCGTCACCCTTCTCTGGACACGTTCCAGGGCCTCAATGTCCTTCTTGTACTGAGCGGCCCAAAGCTGAACATGGTACTTGAAGTGCAGCCTCACCAGAGCTGAGTACAGGGGAACGATCACCTCCCTGGTCCTGCTGGCTGCACTATTCCTGATACAGGCCAGGATGCTGTTGGCCTTCTTGGCCACCTGGGCACACTGCCGGCTCATGTTCAGGCGAGCATCAACCAGCACCCCCAGATCCTTTTCATCTGCACAGCTTTCCAGCCAGCCTTCCCCAAGCCTGTAGCACTGCATGGGGTTGTTGTGGCCAAAGTGCAGGAACTGGCACTTAGCCATGTTGAACCTCATCCCATTGGCCTTTGCCCATGGACCCATCCTATCCAGGTCCCTCTGCATGGCCTTCCTACCCTCTGGCAGATCAACATTTCCCCCCAGCTTGGTGTCATTTGCAAACTTACTGAGGGTGCACTCAATTCCCTCATCCAAATCATCAAAAAAGATATTAAAGAGGATGGGCCCCAACACCAACCCCTGGGGAATACCACTGGTGACCGGTCGCCAGCTGGATTTCACTCTGTTCACCACCACTCTCTGGGTCTGGCCGTCCAGCCAGTTTTTAACCCAGCAAAGAGTGTACCTGTCCAAGCCATGGGCTGCCAGCTTCTCCAGGAGAATACTATGGGAGACTGTGTCAAAGGCCTTGCTGAAGTCGAGGTAGACTATTTCGTCCCAACTTGCTTAGACTCTCTGCAGCCCTTGCCTTTCCCATTGGGTGTGCAGTGTCAGTGGCCTAGTGCCCTTCTTGCTTGTAAGGTTGCAGCTACAAGAAAGGATGTTTCATGCTGCCTGGGTTGCAGTCTTGAGTATGCTGAGGCCATGTGGGTTTTCTGGACTCCATATGAAGGCTGGACAGTATTTTTTATAGCTCTCATAGACTGAGTGGGTAATACGCAGTTAGTGAGACTGTGGACCTAGAAAGTCATGGGGACATTGGGTCTGGGACCCTGCAGTATGGGGGAACCATGACAGAACCCTACATGCGTGGGCTATCTACTCTATTTTCATGAGTACTTTTTAATCAGCATTTTTCCAGCCCCACCTGCTCCTCCCTCCCCCCCTTATTTATTTATTTATTTATTTATTTATTTATTTATTTATTTTTAACCCCTGTTTGGGGATTCCTTGCCATTTTGTTCTCAGGGTTTTATTTTATTGATTGATTCTTTTCCCCTCTCTTTTTGGTTGTTTTTGTAAGCCCTTTGGTTGATCTGAAGAATTTGTTTCAACAGGCCTTTCTAACAGGATGGTTGGTTGTCTTTTCTGCTGCAGCTGGGGCCTGTCAGCTGCCTCCTGACTGGAAGGTGCTGGTTGTTAACTGCCTCATGATTGGCTGAGGAGGCCCTGAGGGCTGCAAGTGCCTGGCTGTGCTGAGGGTAGGCTGCAACTGCTGGAGCAGAGGTGGGCGATGACAGGGGGCAGCGGGGCCTAGAGCCCAACCCATGCCATGCAGGGTTGCCATGGCACTGCTGTTGCAGGACTTGGTGCTGCAGTGGCCATGGCCTTGCCGGCAGGACACTCAGGACATGAGGGCCAGCTGCTTGAGCTGAGCTTGAATGTTGAAGAGAGCCTGTCCTGGCTCGGCTGTGTGGTGGTAGCTGCTGGCATGCTTTGGAGAGAGATAGGATGTTTGTGACACAGTGTGGTAAGAGCTCTTTGTCCACCCGCTTACAAACATCCAGGGATGTCAAAGGAAATGAGAAGGGGTTCTTGAAGTGTAAAGCAGTAAAAGGAAGAGTAGGGAAGGCACTGAATGAGGTGGTGGTGGATGACAGAGGACATGGAAAAGGTGGAGGTAGTGAATGTCTTCTTCACTTGAGTCTCCACTAGCAAGAGCAGCCTTCAGGAATCCAATGTCCCAGAGACCAGCGTGAAACTCAGGAGCAAGGAAGATGTCCCCTAGTCAAGCAGCCATACACAAGTCTAAGGGCTACAATGGGATGCACCCAGGAGTACTGACGGAGCTGGCTGATGTCATTGCAACGCCACTCTCAGTAACGTGCAAATGGTCATGGGGAGTGAAGGAGATGCCTGAGGACTGGAGGAAAGCAAACGTCACTCCTCCTTGAAGAAAGGCAGGAAGGAGGACCCGAGGAACTGGAAGCCAGTCAGCCTAACCTTGATCCCTGGGAAGGTGATTCATTTCCAGGCACACAGAGGACAAGAACGTCATCAGGAGTATGGATTCCCAAAGGGGAAGTCATACTTGACTGGCCTGATAACCTTCTGGGCTGAAACAACTGGCTTGGTAAATGACAGGAAAGCAGTGGATGTTGTCTGTCTGCCTGACTTCAGTCAGGCTTTTGACACTGTCTCCCATCAGATTTTTACAGAGAAGCTGTTAAGTATGGGCTCGATGATCAAGCAGTGAGGTGGATCAAAAACGGGGTGAGCAGCCAGGCCTAAGGTCAAGAGTCAGAGATTGATCCCAGAGGAGAATGCTGGGTCCAGTCCTGGTAAACATCTTCATTTATGGTGCGGGTGATGGAGCAGAGCATACCCTCTACGTGGTTCCTGCTGACAGAATGCCAAGGAATGGCTGATCTGCCACAGCATTGTCTTGCCATCCTGAAGGACCTTGACAGGCTGAAGAAACAGGCTGATGGGAACCTCTTGGAGTTCAAACAGGGAAAGTGCCAAGCCCTGCAGCTCAGGAAGAACAGCTCCAGGCACTAGGACATGCTGGGGGCTGCCCATCTGGAAAGCAGCTTAGCAGAAAAGGACCTGGGTGTCCTGGTGGACACCAGGTTGAACACGGGGCAGCAATGTGCCCTTGCAGGTAGGAGGGTTAATGATGTCTTGCATTATATTAGAGGGAATGTTGCCAGCACATCAAGAGAGGTCATCCTTCCCCTCTACTCAGCAGTGGTGAGGCCCAACCTGGGCCTCCTCAATGAGGAAGTGCTAAGAGAGCTTAGACTGTTGAGCCTGGAGAAGACATGGCTCATGAGAGATCTCACATATGTCTACGAATACCTGAAGGGAGGGTGCAGAGAGGATGAAGCCAGGGTCTTGTGAGTTGTGCAAGAGAGGTGCCTGAAGACTGGAAGAAAGCCAATGTCACACCAGTCTTCAAAAAGGGCAGGAAAGAGAACTCAGGAAACTACAGGCCAGTCAGCCTCACCTCCGTTTCTGGAAAGGTGATGGAGCAGCTCATCCTGGAGGTCATCTCCAAGCATGTGGAGGATTAGAAAGTGATCAGGAGTAGTCAGCATGGATTTACCAAGGGGAAATCATGCTAAACTAATCTGATAACCTTCAATGATGAGATGACTAGCTGGGTAGATGAGGGGAGAGCAGTGGATGTGATCCACCTTGACTTCAGCAAGGCTTTTGACACTGTCTCCCATAACATCCTCTTAGGCAAGCTCAGGATGTGCGGGCTAGATGAGTGGACAGTGAGGTGGATTGATAATTGGCTGGATGGCAGAGCTCAGAGGGTTGTGCTCAGTGGTGAGGAATCTAGTTACAGGCCTGTAGCTAGAAGTGTCCCTCAGGCATCAGTACTGGGTCCTGTTTTGTTCAACTTATTCATTAATGACCTCGACGATGGAACAGAGTGCAACCTCCGGAAGTTTGCTGATGACACAAAGCTGGGAGGAGTGGCTGATACCCCAGAGGGCTGTGCTGGCATTCAGAGGGACCTGGACAGGCTGGAGAGATGGGCTGAGGGGAACCTCATGAAGTTCAACAAAGGCAAGTGCAGGGTCCTGCACCTAGGGAGGAATAACCCCAAGCACCAGTACAGGCTGGGGGCTGACCTGCTGGGGAGCAGCTCTGTTGAGAGGGAGCTGGGAGTCCTGGTGGACAGCAGGCTGACCATGAGTCAGCAATGTGCCCTTGTGGCCAAGAAGGCCATTGGTAACATGGGGTGCATTCGGAAGAGTGTTGCCAGCAGGTCAAGGGAGGTGATCCTGCCCGCCTGCTCAGTCCTGGTGAGGCCACACCTGGAGTATTGTGTCCAGTTCTGGGCTCCCCAGTACAAGAGGGACATGGAACTACTGGAGCAAGGCCAGAGGAGGGCTATGAAGATGATTAGAGGACTGGAGCACCTGTCATATGAGGACAGGCTGAGAGAACTGGGCCTGTTTAGCTTGGAAAAGAGAAGACTGAGGGTAGATTTCATCAATGCATATAAATATATGAAGGGAGGGTGTCAAGAGGATGGAACCAGACTCTTTTCAGTTGTGCCCAGTGCCAGGACGAAAGGCAACGGGCACAGACTGAAGCACAGGAAGTTTCATCTGAATATGAGAGGGCACTTCTTTACTGTGAGGGTGAGAGAGCACTGGAACAGGTTGCCCAGAGAGGTCGTGAAGTTTCCTTCTCTGAAGATATTCAAAACATGCCTGGATGCTATCCTGCACAATGTGCTCTAGGTGATCCTGCTTGGCAGGAGGGTTGGACTAGATGATCTTCAGAGGTTCCCTCCAACCTCAACCATTCCGTGATTCTGTGGTGCCAGGACAAGAAGTAATGGACACAAAGTAGAAGACCAGATGTTCTGCGTAAATCTGTAGAAACCTTTTTTACAGTGTGGGTGACCAAGTTCTCCTCCTTGGAGGTACTCAAAAGCCACCTGGAGACAATCCGGGGTAATCTGGTCTTGGTGGTGCTGCTTGAGCAGAGGGGATGAATGAGGTGACCTCCAGAGGTCCCTTCCAACCTCAACCATTCCACAGTACTGTGAAACCAGATGAGTAGGGATGTAAGCTGGTTCTGTTGAAAGACTGTAGGTTGCAGGTAAGTGGGGAAACAGACGTTGGGTTGTCAGTACATAGGGTGTGGTGACTGAGCCAGAGAAGTCTTGGGAAGAAGCAAGAGGTGGGAAAAGGATCCACCTGAGGTATCCGTATGCAAAAGCACAGAGCCTGGGAAGTAGGCAGGAGGAGCAAGAGCCCTGTGTCAGCTCAGAGAACTGTGGCATGATGGGATTACCTGAGGCTGGTGGGACAGCTTGTATGATCGGAGGCCTGCAGTAGCTGCCCACAGACTCTGCGGGAGAGATGTGCAGGGAGGAGGCAGGGGACGGGCTGTTTTGTGAAGGAGCATCCCAGGTCTTTAGAGATGTTCAAAGGGATGGATAAATCGCTGTCTGGGAGTTTGTGGGTGGCCTGCCTTCCTGTGATGCATGTGGATGTTCTGTGCATTGTCCCTCAGGTGAGCAGGGCTTGTTGCTGAAGGAGATGAGGTGAGGTGGGAAGGGTGACTGCCTTTCTCTGTTGTTGGGCGCTGGGGTGACTGACAGGGAAGAGGCATGGGGGATGAATGCCATGCTGGGCTGGGGGCCTGCTGTGAGACAGGTTGGTGACTTTGTGGGGGGTAGAGAAGGGTTTCTGTGCTGGAGGAAGGAGACTTGGAAAGGTGGTTGCAGTGTGAGCTGCATCTTTGTGCCAGAACCCTTGTACCCACTCTCATGCTCAATCCTCGTTGTCCCTGTGGCCATATGGTTGCTTGTGGGCCCTCTTTCCTATTGTGTGTCTTTCCTTTTAGCCCTGGAAATCTTGGAAAAGGCTGTGTGGCCGTTGAGAACTGCAGTTCCTGCTCCATTCATCTTTCTGTGTGAGGCAGCCAGCGGAAGGCTCTGTGGATATTTTTGTGAGATTCCCTTGCAGCCTATTACAGTCTCATCTTGTTCAGGAAAATGTGCAGGAGCCCTAAAGCCTTGAATAGATGAATAGCTGAGGAGCAGGAGAGTGGTTGGATGACGAGTGCAATGCTTCCTGCAGGGCGTTCTTAGCCTTTACATGACACGGGGCATAGGCCATGGCCAGTAATGTTCCCTTTGTGACAATGGAGCTGAGCCCTTACTGTGAAGTCACATTGTTCCTCTCTTCTTTCTTTTCATTGTTTGTTTCTTTGCTTTTCTTTCTGCTTCTGTGGTAACATATCTTAGGAGGGCTGGAGAGTGGTGCTGGGGAAGAGAGTTAGGTGTGTGGTGACACAGGGAGATTGCATCAGATACCTGACCAGATGGTCTTTATATACCCAAGCCATTGTTTGGACAAGTGAAAGGCTTGTGTCATGTTCTGGAAGGAAAAATTGTGCCAAGCTATGCTGGCTGTGGTGAACATACTTCTTGTGATAGGTCTTGGCACCTTGGGGAACTCATTAATAGCTTTCTCCAACCATCCCTGCGTTTATGTTGGGATGGGATTTCTGTGTTAGGCTTGATGGAGTCTGAGCACAAGGCCCTTCGCCATCTGGAATGATGGCCTCTTGAGCCCTGTCTTTCTTGTGGATGAAGTTGAAAGAGTGTTGGGAGAAGAAAGGAAGAGGAGGCATCTCAGAATGCGTTGCAGGATGATTTTATTGAAGAAAAAACATCAAAAAGGAAGGCATACAGAATAAAAGGGACAAATACTAAGGTGCAAGTAGGGCGATCATCAGCTTACGTCCCTTGTGCACAGCAGATTTTCCCAGAGCAAAAAGGTCTTCCTGTACTATGATAAATTCACCAAAAAGGAGGTCCCCAAGGGCTTCTTGCTCTGAGTAATTGCAGCAGAAAGTACTTGACATAGAAGGAGGCACTGTGGAAAGGAGAAAGAGGAAGAAAGAGCCACGAAAAGAAGAACTATGGCTGGTGAGCCCATGTGCCATGAACAGCACAGAGGTGCATCCACAGTCCGAGAGCTGGCTTTCATGGTGTTGGAGACTGCTGTCAGCAATATTGGTGTGGGTCCTTACCAGGGGTAGCAGGCTCTTCTGCCAGAGAAGCAGCCCAGGCCTCCAAGGCCAAAGCCTCCAAGGCCAAAGCCTCCGAATCCCCCGGAGGAGATGGGCACTCCCTGGGAGCTGAGGTTGCTGCCCACAGCAGCTGATGCGGAGGATCCAACGGCGGTGTTCTGGGGGAAGGAGCTGAGGATGGGTCCTGGCAGGGTGACCACCACGGCAGGAGGCTGGATGGCGACGTGGGAGTCCTCGCACTGCCTGACACAGGGCTCGTTGCAGCTGTTAGCCAGCGGGGTGGGTCCGCAGGGGCGGCAGATGTCGTAGCAGGACATGTCTGTGGTGCGGAGGGTCCCTGGAAGAGAGGGTGTTGGGAAGGTGGAGGGTGTTGGGGGCGTGAGGAGCAGTGCTGGGGGAGGCCAAGAGAGTGGGGAGGCCTAGGGTGGGGCTGTGGGGAGTATGGCGGTGGGGAGGCAGAAGGGCTGCTGAGGCTGGGGGCAGAGGGTGTGTGGAGAGATGGGGCTGGTGGGGTGGGCGAAGGAGGGGAGCAGGGCTCAGGCTCACCTTGTTGGGCACAGGGGAGAAGCCGTCAGGAGGAGTGTGTGAGGGTGCGAGGCACAGGGCCAGCTTTTATGCTGGTCCCCGAGTGCCCATGGGGCAAGAGATCCTTTGCGCGTGACAGCAGTTGGCATGACCTGCTCTTGCATGCCAAAGCCTGGCAAGTAATGAGGTGGGGCATGTTTTTGATCCTGCAACACTCAATTTTCACGTCCTTCTCTTGAGGACATGTCCATTTGGCAATAGTGGCACCTTTTACGTCAAAGTAATTATTAGAGGCCAAAGGATTCTTCCTGAAGGTGTATGTCAGGGCGAGCAGAAGATGTGACCCAAGCATAGGCGAGGAGCGGTGTTTTCAGTGAGGTCATGGTGCTGCTCTCATGTGGTGTGATTGCGGCTGTGTTGTGAGGAGGGGCTTCCTGGATGTGCTGGGCATGAGGTGCAGTCACTTCCTTTTATGACAAGGTTACCCATCTAATTGACCAAAGGAAGGCAGTACATGCAATTTCTTTGGATTTCAGCAAACCTTTTTGATACTGTTTCTCACAACATCCTCCTGGACAAAATGTCCGGCACGCAGGTAGATAAATATATAACATAGTTGGTGGACTGTTGGCTGACTGGTCAAGTTCAAAGGGTTGTAGTAAAGGGGGGGTTCATCACGCTTGCTGCAGTCACTAGTGGGGTTTCCCAGGACTCCATTTTGGACCCAGTTCTCTTTGATGTTTTTGCAGATGATCTGGATACAGGACTCAAATGCATATTAAGTAAGTTTACAGATGATAGGAAATAAGGAGTTGCTGTTGTCTCCCTCAAGGGTGGAGAGGCTGTGCAGAGAGATCTTGACAGACCACAGGGCTGTGCAATCACTAGTCATATGAAGTTTAAGAAGAGTAAGTACCAGATTCTGCACCTGGGGCACGGTAACCTGTCCCAGTATATGTACAGACTGGGGGATGAGGTACTGGGGAGCTGCCTCAAAGAAAGGGATCTGTGGCTTCTAGTTGACAGTAAGTTGAGTAATGAAGTGGGGTGTGTTTTCCTACCCCAAATGTTCCCTTTTTGGGTCCTTCTGCTGAGGACATGGCCAATGATCATGGCAGCGCATTTCAAGTGTCAGTATTAAAGACCAAAATATAGTTCTTGAAAGTGCGTGTAAGGCTGGATAGAAGATGCATCCAAAGAAAGGGAGAGGTGTGGTGTCATCAGTGAGGTCAAAGGGAAACCTGCTTTTGATTTTTAGAAAGATGATTTGGACATTTCAGACAGGAATGGGAGGCATGCGGTCTGCAACTCAAAAGGGTGGGTGATATCAAAGCCTTCCACTGTTTAGCCAAGGTGACTGGTTTGCAGGCTGATAGGTGAGTAGTGCATGTTGCTGAGGAAGATGGAGAAGCTGTGCGACTGGATGTACTGAAGTGCACAGGACCTGTCAGGTTGCACCTACAAATGCTGAGAGTCCTGGTTGATATCTTCACAAGGCTACTTTCAGCTTTCTTTGAAAGTTG
The DNA here is from genome assembly GCF_013377495.2 of Cygnus atratus. Taxonomy (NCBI): domain Eukaryota; kingdom Metazoa; phylum Chordata; class Aves; order Anseriformes; family Anatidae; genus Cygnus; species Cygnus atratus. The sequence goes on along the minus strand of NC_066363.1, from coordinate 159,689,625 downwards.
ATGGCGACTGTGTTCCTGAAGATAGGAAGAGACTCATCCCACTCCTATGTTCAACAAGATCCAGAAGGAAGGTCTGGGGAACTGCAGGAAGGTTGGCCTGCCATCAGTCTCTGGGAAGGTGCGGAAGGAAATCCTCTTGGGAAGCATTGCCAAGCACACAGAGGATAAGAATGCGATGGGGAGTAGTCAGCATGGATTTAGAGAACTGAAGTCAGGCTTGAGCCTCCTCAGTGTCTTCTGCGTTGAAATAACTCTCCTGGTAGATGAGGGAAGAGCCGTGTCTGTTGCTTATCCTTGCCTTTAGTAAAGGCTTTGATGCTCCCTCCAATGACATGGCCATTCAGAAGCTGAGAAAGTACGGGTTTCTTTGAGAAAGAGCCGTGGTTGACGATTTGGTGAGCCCAAGATCCAGCCTCATCCTAGAGGTGCAACCCTCATTCCATGTCATTGCTTGCAGCGTCTTGATGGTATCTGTCAGGGGTGGTGGCCATAAAATCCTGATGGGAAAGAGAGTTGTTCAGTGCGTGCTGACTTCTGACCCATGCAGAAGTCCCTTAGTGTGCCCAGGCCCCTGGTTGTGCAAGTGAAGGGCTTGTGTCACATGCCCGAAGAACAGCAGCAGCCCATTGGTGCTGTTGTCAGTGACATACTTGCTAGGAGAGGTCTTGTGTCCCTTTTCATAGACTCTTAGAATTGTAGACTATCTTGACTGTGAGATACGGTAGAGTATCCAGATCCCTGAGGCTCTGAGAGTCCAGCTCCAGACAACATACACAGCAACCTGAGTGCTAAACCAGATAGAATCATTGAATGATTGAATGTTTTCAGTTGGAAGGAATGCTAATTCTATGATTCCTGTAGGCCTGTTTTAATTACTGGAGGGTCTCTATAATGCCTGCCTGGAGCCTTCTCTTCTCCAGGCTGAACAAGCCCGGCTCTCTCAGCCTGTCTTTGTAGGAGAGGTGCACCAGCTGTCTGACCATCTTTGTGTCCCTCCTCGCAACCTGCTCTTACAGTTCCAGATCTGTCTTATGCTGGGGCCCAAGCACTCAACACAGTCCTGCAGGTGGGGTCTGACAAGAGCAGAGTACAGGGGGAGAATAGCCTCCCTCCATTTGCTAGGTGCAATTCTTATGATGCAGCCCAGGAGACGGCTGGCTTTCTGGGCCGCGAGTGTACATCGCTGGCTCACATTGAGATGTTTCTCCACCAATACCCCCAAGTCATTCTCTGCGGGGCTGCTCTCAATCCACTTGTTCCTCAGGCTGTATTCATGTTGGGGATTGTCTCGACCCAAATGCAGGACTTTGCATTCGGCCTTGTTGAACTCCTTGAGGTTTGCTTGGGCCCACCTGTCAAGCCTGTCAAGGTCCTTCCATCCCTTTTTCCCCTAAGGTGCTGGCCACCCCACAGAGCTTGATGACATTCACAAACTTGCTGAGGGCCCGCTCAATACCACCACGCATGTCAGCGACAAGGAGGTCAAATAACACTGGTCCCAGGACAGAATCCTGAGAGAAAGCTCTCCTCACTGGTCTCTATATGTGCACTCAGCTGTTGGCCGCAACTCCTTGAATGTGCTCATCCAGCCAATTAGTTGTCTGCTAAGCGGTCTGTCTGTCAAATCTATGACTCTTCTTGTTTAAAAACCAGGACATATGTAAGAGTGCTGTCTAGCTGCTTCTTGAACAGCAACAGGCTTGGGCCCTGCCGGCCTGCTGAGCCCTGCTTAATGTTGAGTGAAGTTGAAGGAGTGTTGGGAGCAGAAAGGAAGAGGAGACATCACAGGCTGACATGCACGAGAACTTTATTGTGGAAAAAGAGTGCAAAGGCACTCTTCCAAAGCCTCTTGTTTAGTATGAGGCAAGTGGTCTTGCCTTGGTCTTTATTACTGTCACTTGTAATGTGCTGCCAAGATTCTGTGAAACAGACACATCCTAAACAAGAGAAAATGAAAAGGGAGCATTGTGGGAATGACAACACACACCACCTCATTACTTGCCAGGCTTTGGAATGCAAGAGCACCTCACACCAAATGCTGTCATGCGCAAAGGCTCTCTCGCCCCGCGGGCACTCAAGGACCAGCATAAAAGCCGGCCCTGCGACTCGCACCCTCACACACTCCTCCTGACGCCTTCTCCCGTGCGCCCAACAAGGTGAGCCTGAACCCCGCTCCCCTCCTTCGCCCGCCCCACTGGACCCATCTCTCCAGACTCTTTCTGCCCCCAGCCTCAACAGCCCTTCTGCCTCCCCACCGCCATACTCCCCAAAGTCCCACCCTAGGCCTCCCCAATCCCTTGGCCTCCCCCAGCACCGCTCCTCACGCCCCCAACACCCTCCGCCTTCCCAGCACCCTCTCTTCCAGGGACCCTCCACACCACAGACATGTCCTGCTACGACATCTGCCGCCCCTGCGGACCCACCCCGCTGGCTAACAGCTGCAACGAGCCCTGTGTCAGGCAGTGCGAGGACTCCCGCGTCGTCATCCAGCCTCCTGCCGTGCTGGTCACCCTGCCAGGACCCATCCTCAGCTCCTTCCCCCAGAACACCGCCGTTGGATCCTCCGCATCAGCTGCCGTGGGCAGCAACCTCAGCGCCCAGGGAGTGCCCATCTCCTCTGGTGGCTTTGGAGGCTTTGGCCTTGGAGGCTTTGGCTTCGGAGGTCTTGGCTGCTTTTCTGGCAGAAGAGCCTGCTACCCCTGGTAAGGACCCACGCCAACACCATGCAAGCCAGCTCTTCGACTGAGGACGCACCTCTGCGCTGTTCATGTCATGCGGGCTCACCAGCCACGGCTCATCATTCCATGGCACAACAAAGCAAGCAAGCAAGGAAGGGGCCAGCCCATGCTGTCAGGACACATGGCCAACATACCTCCTTCTTTCTTCCTCTTTCTCCTTTCCATAGCACCACCTTCTACGGCCGCTACTCTCTGCTGCAATGCCTTGCTCACTAGCACAATCCCTCGGGAGACCTTCTGGGGCTGCTCCCACCACAGGGTAGGGAGGCCTTGGGGCTCTGGGAAAATCTGCTCTATGCAAGGGACATAGGCTGGTGGTCGCCCTCCAGGCACCTCAGAATGTGCACCTTCCACTTGACGCTCCCTCTTTTTCATGTTTTCCTCAATAAAATCCGCCTGCATCCCATATCCTCAGATGCCTCCTCTTCCTTTCTTCTCCCAACGCTCTTCCAACTTCACCCGACAAAAAGAAGAAAAAGCAGCGCTCAAGTGGCCATTAGGGCCCAAGCCTGGTGGTGTTCAAGAAGCATTTGGACAACGCTCTTACATAGCTCCTTGTCACTAAAATGGAAAGACATGATGGGCCACTCAGCAGACAATGAATTGCCCGCATGGTCACATACCAAGAGTTGCGGTCAACAGCTCGGTGCTCAGGTGGAGACCAGGGAGGAGTGGTGTCCCTCTGGCGTCTCTAGTGAGGCCAGTATGATTTAACAGAGTTGTCCGTCACACGGACACCACACATATGGTGCGAGACTCCTCGTGGATTGAGGATGCACCTTTGTGCCGTCGCTGACCCACCGGGTCTTCAGCTCCACAACCACGGCTATTTCTCTCAAGGCATGAACCAGAGAAGCAAGGAAGTGGGCTATTCCGTGATGTTTGGAAACATGGCCGACTTACATTCTACCATTCTCCCACTTCTTTCCTTGACTTGCGCTGTCTCGTATGTCTGGTTCTCTCTGCTGCTATGACGTGCTCACAAGCCAAACGCCACCAGGGATCGACTCCCTCTCCGCTGCTCCCATCACAGGGCAGGAAGATTTCCGTGCTCCGGGAAAATCTTCCGCGCAGAAGGATGAGGTTTTGGTCACCCTACGTGCATCCAAGACCCCCCGGGGATGTTCCACTTGCTGCTCCTTCCTTTCCATGCGCTTTCCTCAATAAAGTTCTCAAGCATGCCAGCCTGACGCTCCTCCTCTTCCCTTCTTCTCCCCACGTCTTTCCCACTTCCCTCAGTGCAAAGGCAAAGCTCAAGAGGTCATCGGGGCACGTCGAAAAGGGCCACAAGACCTTAAAACACATCACCCAAGACCTACAAGTGCCCAAACACAGGCTTTGTCATGCTAAGTCTCTTCTGCCCATGCTCTCTCAAAAAATTTCCCCTTCTTACACGCCCTACTGCTGCTTCCTTCTGTACTATGATCCTACACCGACACAAGAAACACTATCTCAGAATGGTATAGTCAGGAAGGAAGCTCTTGACACCAGGTAGTACAACTTCCATGGTCAAGGACAGTCAGCAGGCTGTCTAGGACCATGTGCAGTGGCATGCAGCCGCTTTTCAGACCACCCCACTGTTTGTTGGTGTAACCCGTACTTGTTAGATTCTCTGTGAGCATTTCATGGGAGCAAGCATCAAATCCTTTACTAAAGGTAAGGTAAGCAACAGCTTTTGCCCTCCCCTTGTCCACCCAGCAGGTCACTTCAACGTAGAAGACACTGAGAAGGCTCAAGTATGATCTGCTCTTTGTAGATCCATGCTGACTACTCCCCATCTCTTTCTTATCATTCATGTGCTTGTCAGTGCTTTCCAGGAGGATTTATTTCAGAACCTTCCCAGTGACCAATGACAGAACAACCAGCCCGCAGTTTCCCAGACCTTCCTTCTTCATCTTGTTGAACATAGGAGTGGGGTGAGTTTCTTCCAGTTTCCAGGTCCTGTCCCAGTCGCCATAACCTTTCAAAGATAATTGAAAGTGGCCTTGTACAGACATCAGCCAGAACCCTCGGCATTTTTGGGTGCAACCCATCAGGTCCTGATTATTTATGCACATCCAGATGCACAACCTACACATCTGCCTCTGCAAGAAGCTCTGCTCACCTGAGAGACAGCCTGCAAAACACTCACCTCAGCTGCCCTCAGGCAGGCCTTGCCATCATTCCACCCTTTGGAATGCAAACATCAGCACAAGGTCTACTAATCTGTATGCCTCCAGCTGCCCTCTGAAATGTCCAGATCCTCTTTCTGACCATCAAACACGGTGCAGAAAAATAGCTGTCACCTTGACACTCACCCTAAAGGCACTCACCCCCAACACCCGGGCTCCCCAGCTGGCCCTTCCTCACAGTTCCACTCCCTCGGCCTCTCCAGTGCCAACCACCCTCTCGGGAAAGAGTCTTTCCCTAATATCCAAGCAGAACCTCCCCTGACACACCTTCAGGCTGTTCCCTCGGGTCCTACTGCTGCTCACCAGAGAGAAGCGCCTGTCCCTCCGCTCCCCTCGTGAGGAAGCTGTAGGCTCCGGTGAAGTCTCCTCTTCTCTGGGCTGAACAAACCAAGGGACTGCAGCCACTCCTCGTACATTTTGCCCTCTAAGCCCTTCATCACCTCTGTAGTGCTCCTTTTGACAATCGCTAAGAGTTTTATGTCGTTAGATTGCGGTGACCAATTCTGTACACAGCACCTGAGGGGAGGCCACACCAGTGCAGAGTAGAGCGGGACAATCACTTCCTTTGACTGGCTAGCAATGCTGTGCTTGATGTAACCCAGATCCAGGGTTGCCCTGTCTCAGATGGGGAATTCGCCTGTTGCCCTCATTAAATTTCATGCTGTTGGTCATAGCCCAGCCCTCTAATTCGTCAACATCTATGTGCGAGGCTCCTCTACCCAAAATGGAACCCATGGGAACCCCCATAGTGACTCCCTGCTGGGCACAGGCAACCCCATTTACAACTATACTTTGAGTCTGACCAATCAGCCAACTGCTCAACCATCACATTACATATAAGTCTAGCTATATGCTGGACATTTTGTCCGGAAGGACATTGTAAGAAATTTTATCAAAAGCTTTGCTGAACTCCTAAGAGATTACACCTACTGGTGGCTACACATAGTAAATGAGAGGGGTAACCTTGTGATAAATAATAATACCAGCACCTCACGCCCAGCAAACCTGGTAAGCCCAGACCAGCCTGCACTATGGCAATGCCAGCAAATAGGACCCCCTCCTCACAACAATGTAGCTGCAAACCGCATCGCACGAGTGACACGCCATGACCTCACTTCATGACACCCCACCTCTCCTGTGCTTTGGCCGCGTCTACTGACTGCCCTCAAACGCACTCTCCATGCAAATCCATCCAAAGAGCCACCCTCACTTAAAAGCTGCCGCCAAGGCCACAGAGACACATCTCAACAGGAGAAAATGAAAAGGGTGCGTTGTGGGAAGGACAACACGCCCCACCTCATTACCTGCGAGGTTTTGGCATGTAAGAGCAGCTCACGCAAAATGCTGTCACGCGCAAAGGCTCTCTCGCCCCGCGGGCACTCAAGGACCAGCATAAAAGCCAGCCTTGTGCCTCGCACCCTCACACAATCCTCCCGACGCCTTCTCCCCTGCGCCCAACAAGGTGAGCCTGAACCCCGCTCCCCTCCTTCATCTTTCCACACGCCCTCTGTCCCCAGCCTCAGCAGCCCTTCTGCCTCCCCACTGCCACGCTCCCCACAACCCCAGGCCTCCCCACTCTCTTGGCCTCCCCCAGCACTACTGCTCACGCCCCCAACACCCTCCACCTTCCCACCACTCTCTCTTCCAGGGACCCTCCACACCACAGACATGTCCTGCTACGACATCTGCCGCCCCTGCGGACCCACCCCGCTGGCTAACAGCTGCAACGAGCCCTGTGTCAGGCAGTGCGAGGACTCCCACGTCGCCATCCAGCCTTCCACCGTGGTGGTCACCCTGCCAGGACCCATCCTCAGCTCCTTCCCCCAGAACACCGCCGTTGGATCCTCCGCATCAGCTGCCGTGGGCAGCAACCTCAGCTCCCAGGGAGTGCCCATCTCCTCCGGGGGATTCGGAGGCTTTGGCCTTGGAGGCCTGGGCTGCTTCTCTGGCAGAAGAGCCTGCTACCCCTGGTAAGGACCCACATCAATGTCCCAGACAGCAGCTTACAATGTCCTGCAAGCCACTTCATGGACTGAGGATGCTCTCATCTCTGTGCTCTGGGAATATCTTCCACACAAAATGCATAGCTGCTGATGGTCACTCTGCTTGCACCTCTGACCACGGCCCTTCTGTTTGTGCTCCTTCCTTTTCATGAGTCTTCCTTAATAAGTTCTTAATGGATGCCAGCCTGACACTCCTCCTTTCTTCACTCAACGCTCTTCAGCCAAAGGGACCTGGACAGGCTGCAGAAGCAGGCCCATGTGAACCACGTGAGGTTCAACAAGCCCAAGTTCAAGGTGTTGCACCTGGGTCGGGGCAATCCCAGTCAGGAGTACAGACTGGGAGAAGAACTCATTGAGAGCAGCCCTGCAGAGGAGGACTTGGGTTGTTCTGGTGGACCAAAGGCTCGACAGGACCCAGCAGTGCACGCCTGCAGCCCAGAAGGCCAACTGCATCCTGGGCTGCTTCAACAGAGGTGTGAGCAGCAGGTCGAGGGACGTGATTGTCCCCCTCTGTTCTGTCCTCATGAGGCACCACCTTGAGCACCTCCCCTATGAAAGAAGGCTTAGAGAGCTCGGGATGTTCAGCCTGGAGAAGTGCAGGCTCTGCGGAGACTTCCTTGAGACCTTTCAGTACTTAAAGGGGTCTTCTAAAAAAGATGGAAGAGGACTCTTTACTCATGTAGATAATGATAGGACAAGGGGGAATGGTCTTCAGCTAAAAGAGGATAGATTTAGACTAGACATTAGGAGGAAATTCTTCACTGTGAGGGTGGTGAGGCATTGGAAAAGGTTGCCAAGACAAGCTGTGAATGCCCCACGGGAGGGACTCCAGTTGGAGCAGGGACAGAGAGGGACCACGAAGGAGCGGTGGACACGAAGCGACAAGGACTGACTGCAGCCCATATTGCCCATTTCCTATGCCACTTCAGGGGAGGAGGTGGAATAGGGTGGATGGGGGTAGATATCTTTAGTTTGTTTTTTGTTTCTTTCTCACTGTTCTAGCTTGTTAGTAATAGGTAATATGTTTGATTAATCTCCCAGTGCTGAGCCTCTTTTGCCCGTGACTATCATTGTTGAGTGATCTCCCTGTCCTTAACTCAACCCTTGAGCCCTTTTCATTGTCTTTTCTCCCCCTTTCCCTTTGAGGAGGGGGAGTGAGACAGCAGTTGTGGTGGAGCTCAGCTGTCCAGCTGGGTAAAACCACCACACCTGGCAAGGATGTCACCAACATAACCACGAGCGGGCACCGCCTGCACTTCCAGCACATCACCCAAGACCTACATGTGCCCAACCAAAGCCTTGGGCATGCTAAGGCTCTTCTGCCTGTGCCCTCTGAAACAATCTCCCCATGTGAGCACACCCTTGACCTGCTTTCTTCTGCAACATGATCCTACACCTTCACAACAAACACTATCAGAGAGTCATATGTGTAGGACATCAGTCAACTCTACGTAGAAGACTCTGCGGAGGGTCATACTTGATGTGCTCTTTATAAATCCATGATTATTGAATTTATTATTGATGCTCCGAAGGCCTGTGCTGCTTCTCCAGCAGAAGAGCCTGCTACCGCTGCTAAGGACCCACACCAACACCCCTGACAGAAGCCTCCAAGACTGTGCAAGCCACTTCTCAGACTGAGGATGCACCTCTGTGCTGTTCATGGCGCATGGGCTCACCAGCCTCGGCTCTTCTTCTCAGGGAACTCCGCACTCTAGCAGGGAAGGGGGCCAGTCCATGCTGCCTGGAAACATGGCTGAAGGATGGCCTACTCCTCTCTCAATTCCTTGTTCTCCTTCCACCATCTTCCATGTCCAGTACTGTCCACTGCAATGGCTTACTCGCAGCCACAAACCCACCCGGCACCTCCCATGTGCTGATTCTATTGCAGTGCAGGAAGACCTTGGGGCTCTGGGAAAATCTGCTGTACCATGGGACACAGGCTGATGATTGCACTGCTTGCACCACAGAACAGGTCCCTTCTACTCTGCACGCCTTTGCACTCTTCTTTTCCACAATAAAGTTCTCGTGCATGTCAGCCTGTGATGTCTCCTCTTCCTTTCTGCTCCCAACACTCCTTCAACTTCACTCAACATTAAGCAGGGCTCAGCAGGCCGGCAGGGCCCAAGCCTGTTGCTGTTCAAGAAGCATCTGGACAGCACTCTTACATATATCCTTGTTTTTAAAATGAAGAGTCAGAGGTTTGACGGACCACTTTGCAGACAACAAATTTTCTAGATGAACACATTCAAGGAGTCTGCTCGATTCCCAGGTAGAGACCAGAGGGGAAGCTTTCTCTCAGGGGTCTGTCCTGGGACCAGCATTATTATACCTCTTTGTTGCTGACATGCACAGTGGTATTGAGCAGGCAGTCAGCAGGTTTGTGAATGTCACCAAGCTCTGTGGGGTGGCCAGCACCTTAGGGGAAAGGGATGCCATCTGGAAGGACCTTGACAGGCTTGACAGGTGGGCCCAAGCAAACCTCAAGGAGTTCAACAAGGCCGAATGCAAAGTCCTGCATTTGGGTCGAGACAATCCCCAACATGAATACAGCCTGAGGAACAAGTGGATTGAGAGCAGCCCCGCAGAGAATGACTTGGGGGTATTGGTGGAGAAACATCTCAATGTGAGCCAGCGATGTACACTCGCGGCCCAGAAAGCCAGCCGTCTCCTGGGCTGCATCATAAGAATTGCACCTAGCAAATGGAGGGAGGCTATTCTCCCCCTGTACTCTGCTCTTGTCAGACCCCACCTGCAGGACTGTGTTGAGTGCTTGGGCCCCAGCATAAGACAGATCTGGAACTGTAAGAGCAGGTTGCGAGGAGGGACACAAAGATGGTCAGACAGCTGGTGCACCTCTCCTACAAAGACAGGCTGAGAGAGCCGGGCTTGTTCAGCCTGGAGAAGAGAAGGCTCCAGGCAGGCATTATAGAGACCCTCCAGTAATTAAAACAGGCCTACAGGAATCATAGAATTAGCATTCCTTCCAACTGAAAACATTCAATCATTCAATGATTCTATCTGGTTTAGCACTCAGGTTGCTGTGTATGTTGTCTGGAGCTGGACTCTCAGAGCCTCAGGGATCTGGATACTCTACCGTATCTCACAGTCAAGATAGTCTACAATTCTAAGAGTCTATGAAAAGGGACACAAGACCTCTCCTAGCAAGTATGTCACTGACAACAGCACCAATGGGCTGCTGCTGTTCTTCGGGCATGTGACACAAGCCCTTCACTTGCACAACCAGGGGCCTGGGCACACTAAGGGACTTCTGCATGCGTCAGACGTCAGCACGCACTGAACAACTCTCTTTCCCATCAGGATTTTATGGCCACCACCCCTGACAGATACCATCAAGACGCTGCAAGCAATGACATGGAATGAGGGTTGCACCTCTAGGATGAGGCTGGATCTTGGGCTCACCAAATCGTCAACCACGGCTCTTTCTCAAAGAAACCCGTACTTTCTCAGCTTCTGAATGGCCATGTCATTGGAGGGAGCATCAAAGCCTTTACTAAAGGCAAGGATAAGCAACAGACACGGCTCTTCCCTCATCTACCAGGAGAGTTATTTCAACGCAGAAGACACTGAGGAGGCTCAAGCCTGACTTCAGTTCTCTAAATCCATGCTGACTACTCCCCATCGCATTCTTATCCTCTGTGTGCTTGGCAATGCTTCCCAAGAGGATTTCCTTCCGCACCTTCCCAGAGACTGATGGCAGGCCAACCTTCCTGCAGTTCCCCAGACCTTCCTTCTGGATCTTGTTGAACATAGGAGTGGGATGAGTCTCTTCCTATCTTCAGGAACACAGTCGCCATCAACTTTCAAAGAAAGCTGAAAGTAGCCTTGTGAAGATATCAACCAGGACTCTCAGCATTTGTAGGTGCAACTTGACAGGTCCTGTGCACTTCAGTACATCCAGTCGCACAGCTTCTCCATCTTCCTCAGCAACATGCACTACTCACCTATCAGCCTGCAAACCAGTCACCTTGGCTAAACAGTGGAAGGCTTTGATATCACCCACCCTTTTGAGTTGCAGACCGCATGCCTCCCATTCCTGTCTGAAATGTCCAAATCATCTTTCTAAAAATCAAAAGCAGGTTTCCCTTTGACCTCACTGATGACACCACACCTCTCCCTTTCTTTGGATGCATCTTCTATCCAGCCTTACACGCACTTTCAAGAACTATATTTTGGTCTTTAATACTGACACTTAAAATGCGCTGCCATGATCATTGGCCATGTCCTCAGCAGAAGGACCCAAAAAGGGAACATTTGGGGTAGGAAAACACACCCCACTTCATTACTCAACTTACTGTCAACTAGAAGCCACAGATCCCTTTCTTTGAGGCAGCTCCCCAGTACCTCATCCCCCAGTCTGTACATATACTGGGACAGGTTACCGTGCCCCAGGTGCAGAATCTGGTACTTACTCTTCTTAAACTTCATATGACTAGTGATTGCACAGCCCTGTGGTCTGTCAAGATCTCTCTGCACAGCCTCTCCACCCTTGAGGGAGACAACAGCAACTCCTTATTTCCTATCATCTGTAAACTTACTTAATATGCATTTGAGTCCTGTATCCAGATCATCTGCAAAAACATCAAAGAGAACTGGGTCCAAAATGGAGTCCTGGGAAACCCCACTAGTGACTGCAGCAAGCGTGATGAACCCCCCCTTTACTACAACCCTTTGAACTTGACCAGTCAGCCAACAGTCCACCAACTATGTTATATATTTATCTACCTGCGTGCCGGACATTTTGTCCAGGAGGATGTTGTGAGAAACAGTATCAAAAAGGTTTGCTGAAATCCAAAGAAATTGCATGTACTGCCTTCCTTTGGTCAATTAGATGGGTAACCTTGTCATAAAAGGAAGTGACTGCACCTCATGCCCAGCACATCCAGGAAGCCCCTCCTCACAACACAGCCGCAATCACACCACATGAGAGCAGCACCATGACCTCACTGAAAACACCGCTCCTCGCCTATGCTTGGGTCACATCTTCTGCCTGCTTTGACATGCACCTTCAAGAGCAATCCTTTGGCCTCTAATAATTACTTTGGCATAAAAGGTGCCACTATTGCCAAACGGACGTGTCCTCAAGAGAAGGACGTGAAAATTGAGTGTTGCAGGATCAAAAACATGCCCTACCTCATTACTTGCCAGGCTTTGGCATGTAAGAGCAACTCACGCCAAATGCTGTCACGTGCAAAGTCCCTCTTGCCCCGCAGGCACTCATGGACCAGCATAAAAGCCAGCCCTGCACCTCGCACCCTCAAAAACTCCTCCCGACACCTTCTCCCCTGTACCCAACAAGGTGAGCCTGAACCCCACCCCCTTCCACCCCATCGGGATAAAACTCCACACGCCTTCTGCCCCCAGCCTCAGCAGCCATTCCTCGTCCCCACTCCCGTGCACCCCACAGCCCCAACCTAGGCCTCCCCACTCCCTTGGCCTCCCCCAGCACCGCTCCTCACGCCCCCAACACCCTCCACATTCCCAACACCCTCTCTTCCAGGGACCCTCCACACCACAGACATGTCCTGCTACGACATCTGCCGCCCCTGCGGACCCACCCCGCTGGCTAACAGCTGCAACGAGCCCTGTGTCAGGCAGTGCGAGGACTCCCGCGTTGTCATCCAGCCTCCTGCCGTGCTGGTCACCCTGCCAGGACCCATCCTCAGCTCCTTCCCCCAGAACACCGCCGTTGGATCCTCCGCATCAGCTGCCGTGGGCAGCAACCTCAGCGCCCAGGGAGTGCCCATCTCCTCCGGGGGATTCGGAGGCTTTGGCCTTGGAGGCTTTGGCTTCGGAGGTCTTGGCTGCATCAACGGCGGAAGAGCCTGCTACCCCTGCTAAGGACCCACGCCAACACCCCTGACAGAAGCCTCCAACACCATGAAAGACAGCTCTCAGACTGAGGACGCACCTCTGCGCTGTTCATGGCACGCGGGCTCACCAGCCGCGACTCCACTTTCCACAGCACAACAAAGCAAGCAAGCAAGGAAGGGGCCAGCCCATGCTGTCAGGACACATGGCCAACATACCTCCTTCTTTCTTCCTCTTTCTCCTTTCCATAGCACCACCTTCTACAGCCGCTACTCTCTACTGCTATGACTGGTTCATAAGCCAAATGCCACCATGGATTGACCCCATCTCTGCTACTCTTCTCAAAAGCACAGGAAGTTGTCAGTGCCCTGGAGAAATGTGCTGTAGACAAGGGACAGCAGCTGGTGGTCACTCTAATAGCACCTCAGACCCTGGCGTTTTTATTGGTGCTCCTTCCTTTTATTTTTTTCCCCCTCAATAAAATCTACCTGCATCCCATCCTGACATTCGTCATCTTCCTTTTTTCAACCCAACGCTCTTTCCACTTCACCTGCTACTAAAGCTTTGCTCAAGAGGCCATCAGGTGGGGTTGTAAAGGGCCACTGAACCTCCCCTCTCAAGGATGTCATCACCAACAACACCGGTGGGCACCAGCTGGTTTTCCAGCCCGTCATCCAATACATACAGATGACCAAACTAAGGCTTGGGCACATGTTGTGGAATTAGATTTTACACTGCTTTAATATAGCAGCAATTTAGGATTTATTTTATACTTTTGAGGTACAGATGGTATGATTTTTAACAGCTCTTAATCAACCTTTGATCACCAGAGAATTTAACAGAATTATTTTAATGGGATTTGCTACAATAGAAACAGTGACTTAAAGGCTCAAGAATGGCAAGGTTCAGCTGAGACTCACTGCAGGGTTCTTGGGGGTGTTTAAATTCAGTCATGCGCTTCCAAAATACCCCCCAAGAGTGAATTACTCACCCTAATTCCTTGTTGGTGTTTGTCTGCATCTGAGGTTGTTCCTCAAGGAGTCAGCCCTGAGATGCACTTTCCCTCAGGGGTATGCTGTGAGGCATCCCAGCTCAGGGAGAGATTGAGTTTGCAACCCCTGGAGAGCTCATGGGGTTCTTTGCTTAGGACTACTATTTATAGGACCACAAGATGATTGATGGTAATTTTCCATCCTGGCTACGGTTCAGATAAGGCAAGTTTGGTATTCTAGAATGTACAGTGCTGGTACTCTCCAGAGCCCAGGCTGCAGGGTCTGAGAGAAGATCAGAGAGTGCCTGACTGTATTCACCCTTTATACCTGTTGCCCACTGACAATGGAGGACTGAAGTTACTCCCAAACCATAGCTGAGCTGGGGAAAAAATGTACTCCACCACATTTTTCTCTGGCTGCTACATTTATAAGATAGAGTGAGTGACGCATAGTCAAACACAGACTCCTTACCACACTGATCTTCGAATTTAATGTAATCCATCATCTTCTTCTCAGTGATTTCAGCGGGCACCTGCTTTAAGGAGGTAACAACCTATCCTTGTAGTTGTGGATTTGACAGTGAAGGAAGGGTCATATAAAGGCCTGTTGTGGCTCCTAAGCCTCAGCCGGACTTCTATCAAGTAGAGGAATAGAGTGGACTCAGACAGCACACAAAGACTGTTCTGAAAATGTACAGTTGTGTTCTCAGTATCTCGAAGGATGGGGAACCAAAATTAATCTTCTGGGTAACCTCTTCCTCTGCTCGACTGCTGTCACATGGGAAAAGGCTTTCCTTCTTTTCCAAAGCAATTTCATCTCTTCTCTGTGGCGTCCACCCACCTTTGTCCTGGCAGCAGGCAGTAACTGAAAATAGTCTGGTTCCCTTGTCTTCATTCCTGCCCATCTGGGATTTAGAACAAGGAGGAGATTCAGCCTGAGCAGCCTTCTCTGAGGGTTGAAAACACCCAGCTCTCTCACCTTCTCCTCATATTGAAGAGGCTCCAGGCCCTTCAGCATCTTGGTAGCCCTGCACTGGAATTGCTCCAGCATGTCCGCTTCCATGTTCCACTGGGGCGCCTCAAACTGGACAAAGGACTCCACAAGGGGCCTCACCAGTCCTGAAGAGCTCGCCCCGCGGGCACTCACGAACCAGCATAAAAGCCGGCCCTGCGACTCGCACCCTCACACAATCTTCCCGACGCCTTCTCCCCTGTACCCAACAAGGTGAGCCTGAACCCCGCTCCCCTCCTTCGCCCACCCCACCAGGCCTCTCTCTCCACACGCCCTTTCCCCCTTAGCCTCAGCAGCCCTTCTTCCTGCCCACCGCCACGCTCCCCACAACCCCAGGCCTCCCCACTCTCTTGGCCTCCCCCAGCACTACTGCTCAAGCCCCCAACACCCTCCGCCTTCCCAACACCCTCCGCCTTCCCAACACCCTCTCTTCCAGGGACCCTCCACACCACAGACATGTCCTGCTACGACATCTGCCACCCCTGCGGACCCACCCCGCTGGCTAACAGCTGCAACGAGCCCTGTGTCAGGCAGTGCGAGGACTCCCGCGTCGTCATCCAGCCTCCTGCCGTGCTGGTCACCCTGCCAGGACCCATCCTCAGCTCCTTCCCCCAGAACACCGCCGTTGGATCCTCCGCATCAGCTGCCGTGGGCAGCAACCTCAGCGCCCAGGGAGTGCCCATCTCCTCCGGGGGATTCGGAGGCTTTGGCCTTGGAGGCTTTGGCTTCGGAGGTCTTGGCTGCATCAACGGCGGAAGAGCCTGCTACCCCTGCTAAGGACCCACGCCAACACCCCTGACAGAAGCCTCCAACACCGTGCAAGACAGCTCTCAGACTGAGGACGCACCTCTGCGCTGTTCATGGCACGCGGGCTCACCAGCCGCGACTCCACTTTCCACAGCACAACAAAGCAAGCAAGCAAGGAAGGGGCCAGCCCATGCTGTCAGGACACATGGCCAACATACCTCCTTCTTTCTTCCTCTTTCTCCTTTCCATAGCACCACCTTCTACGGCCGCTACTCTCTGCTGCAATGCCTTGCTCACTAGCACAATCCCTCGGGAGACCTTCTGGGGCTGCTCCCACCACAGGGTAGGGAGACCTTGGGGCTCTGGGAAAATCTGCTCTATGCAAGGGACATAGGCTGGTGGTCGCCCTCCAGGCACCTCAGAATGTGCACCTTCCACTTGACGCTCCCTCTTTTTCATGTTTTCCTCAATAAAATCCGCCTACATCCCATATCCTCAGATGCCTCCTCTTCCTTTCTTCTCCCAACGCTCTTCCAGCTTCACCCGACAAAAAGAAGAAAAAGCAGCGCTCAAGTGGCCATTAGGGCCCAAGCCTGGTGGTGTTCAAGAAGCATTTGGACAACGCTCTTACATAGCTCCTTGTCACTAAAATGGAAAGACATGATGGGCCACTCAGCAGACAATGAATTGCCCGCATGGTCACATACCAAGAGTTGCGGTCAACAGCTCGGTGCTCAGGTGGAGACCAGGGAGGAGTGGTGTCCCTCTGGCGTCTCTAGTGAGGCCAGTATGATTTAACAGAGTTGTCCGTCACACGGACACCACACATATGGTGCGAGACTCCTCGTGGATTGAGGATGCACCTTTGTGCCGTCGCTGACCCACCGGGTCTTCAGCTCCACAACCACGGCTATTTCTCTCAAGGCATGAACCAGAGAAGCAAGGAAGTGGGCTATTCCGTGATGTTTGGAAACATGGCCGACTTACATTCTACCATTCTCCCACTTCTTTCCTTGACTTGCGCTGTCTCGTATGTCTGGTTCTCTCTGCTGCTATGACGTGCTCACCAGCCAAACGCCACCAGGAATCGACTACCTCTCTGCTGCTCCCATCACAGGGCTGGAAGATTTCCGTGCTCTGAGAAAATCTTCCGCGCACAATGATGACGTTGTTGGTCACCCTACGTGCATCCAAGACCCCCCAGGGATGTTCCACTTGCTGCTCCTTCCTTTCCATGCGCTTTCCTCAATAAAGTTCTCAAGCATGCCAGCCTGACGCTCCTCCTCTTCCCTTCTTCTCCCAGTGCCCTTCCCACGTCTCTCAGTAAAAAGGCAAAGCTCAAGAAGTCATAGGGGCATGTCGAAAAGGGCCACCACACCTTCCAGCACGTCGCACAAGACCTGCACTTGACCAAACAAAGGCTTGGGCATGCTAAGGCTCTTCTGCACATGCCCTCTGAAACAATCTCTCCGTGTCAGCACACACTCGACTGCTTTCTCACCCAGCGGCATTCTCCCGCATTGACAACAGATGCAGTCACAGAATCCCTTCAGTTTGGAAGTAACCTCTGGAGACCATGTACTGCAAGCACCCTGCTCAAGCAGAGTCAGCTACAGCAGGCTGTCCAGGACCATGTGCAGTTGGGTTTTTCATATCTCCAAGGATGGAAATCCAAAACCTCTGCTTGAGGTCCACTGCTTGACCACCCTCACAGGGGAAAAGGCTTTCCTTCTCTTCCAAGGCAATTGCATCTCTTCTCTGTGGCGTCCACTCACCTCTGTCCTGGCAGCAGGCAGTAACTGAAAATAGTCTGGTTCCCTTGTCTTCATTCCTGCCCATCTGGGATTTAGAACAAGGAGGAGATTCAGCCTGAGCAGCCTTCTCTGAGGGTTGAAAACACCCAGCTCTCTCACCTTCTCCTCATATTGAAGAGGCTCCAGGCCCTTCAGCATCTTGGTAGCCCTGCACTGGAATTGCTCCAGCATGTCCGCTTCCATGTTCCACTGGGGCGCCTCAAACTGGACAAAGGACTCCACAAGGGGCCTCACCAGTCCTGAAGAGAGATGACGGAGCACCTTTCTCATCGTGCTGGCAATGCTCTTCCCCATGCCCTCCTGGAGCCTGGTGGCCTCTTTTGCCGCAAGGCTGCATTGCCGACTCATCGTCAGCTTGCTCTCCAACAGCAACACAAGGTCCTGTTCGGCAAAGCTGCCTGCCACTCTGTCGGACAACACCATGTTCTGCTGCCCGGTGTTAGTCCTCCCCAGAGGCAGGAATTTGCTTTGCCCCTTCTGCAACTTCATGATGTTCCTCTCTGCCCAGTTCTCCAGCCTCTGCACATCATTCTGAATGGTGCCACGTTCATCACGAGCATCAGACGCTCCTCCCCGTCTCGGGTCATCTGCAGAATTCCTGCGGGGTCACTCCGTCCCATCACCCACCTCACTAATGAGGATATTATGGCCACAAGATAGAGCACAGGAAGTTCCGCACCAACGTGAGAAAGAGCTTCTTCACAGTGAGGGTGACGGAGCACTGGAACAGGCTGCCCAGGGAGGTTGTGGAGTCTCCTTCTCTGGAGATATTCAAGGCTCGTCTGGATGCCTACCTGGGCAGCCTGCTCTAAGGAACCTGCTTTGGCAGGGGGGTTGGACCCGATGATCTTTCGAGGTCCCTTCCAACCCCGTCAATTCTGTGATTCTGTGATTCTGTGATTCTGTGATTCTGTGATTCTGTGATATTGAACAGTGCTGGCCTCACTGCCGAGCCCTGGCCTACACCGCTAGGGCCTTGCCTGCAACACCGCTCTGTGCCACTCAGCAATAGCCTCTGCACCCAAGCAATCGGCCACTTTTCAGACCACCTCACTGTCCCTTTATCTATCCCATACTTTGTCCGCTTCTCTATGAGCGTGTCATGGGAGCAAGCGTCAAAGAAAGCCCTTACTAAAGGCTTTACTGAAGTTGAGCAGCAGCCACTGCTCTCCCCTCCTCCACTAAGCTGGTCACCTCAATTTAGAAGACGCTGAGGAGGCTCACGCGTGACTTTCCCTCTCTAAATCCGTGCTGACTACTCCCCATCACATTCCGGTTCTTCGTCTGCTCGACAGTGCTTTCCGGGAGGATTTCCCTTAGAACCTTCCCAGCGACTGATGTCAGGCCAACCAGCCTCTGGTTTCCCACACCTTCCTTCTTCACCTCCTTGAACACAGGAGCGCGGCGAGTCTCTTCCAGTCTTCCGGAGCCTCTCCCACTCACCATGACCTTTCAAAGATAATTAGTAGTGGCCTCGCAAGGACACCACACAGCTCCCTCAGCATTCGTGGCTGCAACCCAGCAGGCCTCACGGAACAAGGCGCACCCAGTTGCACAGCCCCCCTTCCTACCTTGCTTCATCTTCCTCAGCAACAAGCGCTACTCACCTCAGCAGCAAGCCAAAACCACCTCAGCCGAACGGGAACAGGCCTTGCCACTCGTCAGCCATGCCCGGGACCACCCAGCCAGGAGGGGCTCACGGCTGCAGCCCCGCGCACCATGCATGCCTCCAACTCCCTGCTGCAGGGACCAAACCCTGCGTCTGACCATCAAAGCCTAGGCAGGGAAAGGGCCTCACCCTTGGGCGCTCAGTGCTGAATAAGACCCCAAAAGCTCTGCCTCAGTCTCCCTGCCAAACCACTCCCCTTCAGCTCAGGGCTTGCAAGCTTTCAACGAGGCCTGGGAGGACAACGTCCTGCTGTTGCAAACAGCTCTCCTCTGCCTGATCAAACTACCACCGGCCAAGCTGCCGCAAGAAGAAAACACGCAGACTCCCTTCTCCCACCCAGGACCTTCCAAGCACAAAGGCCACCAAGCCACCGACCGATGCAGCACACCCAATGGGAAAGATGAGGAATAAACACAGGCGTAGGGAGTGGGCATTAAGGCAGGGAGGGAAAGAGTGCGATGCCAGTGCCAGCGCCTCACGCCCAGCACATCTGGGAAGCCCAGACCAGCCTGCATTATGGCGAAGCCAGCAAATAGGGCCCCCTCCTCACAACAATGCAGCCGCAAGCTGCACCGCACGAGTGACACGCCATGACCTCACTTCATAACAACCCACCTCTCTCATGCTTTGGCCGCGTCTGCCGACTGCCCGCAAACGCACTCGCCATGCAAATCCATCCAAAGAGCCACCCTCACTTAAAAGCTGCCGCCAAGGCCACAGAGACACATCCTCAACAGGAGAAAAGAACACGAGAGCGTTGTGGAAATGACAACATGCCCCACCTCATTACTTGCCAGGCTTTAGCATGTAAGAGCAGCTCACGCCAAATGCTGTCATGCGCAAAGGCTCTCTCGCCCCGCGGGCACTCACGGACCAGCATAAAAGCCGGCCCTGCGACTCGCACCCTCACACAATCCTCCCGACGCCTTCTCCCCTGTGCCCAACAAGGTGAGCCTGAACCCCGCTCCCCTCCTTCGCCCACCCCACCAGGCCTCTCTCTCCACACGCCCTTTCCCCCTTAGCCTCAGCAGCCCTTCTTCCTCCCCACCGCCATGCTCCCCACAACCCCAGGCCTCCCCACTCTCTTGGCCTCCCCCAGCACTACTGCTCAAGCCCCCAACACCCTCCGCCTTCCCAACACCCTCCGCCTTCCCAACACCCTCCACCTTCCCAACACCCTCTCTTCCAGGGACCCTCCACACCACAGACATGTCCTGCTACGACATCTGCCGCCCCTGCGGACCCACCCCGCTGGCTAACAGCTGCAATGAGCCCTGTGTCAGGCAGTGCGAGGACTCCCGCGTTGTCATCCAGCCTCCTGCCGTGCTGGTCACCCTGCCAGGACCCATCCTCAGCTCCTTCCCCCAGAACACCGCCGTTGGATCCTCCGCATCAGCTGCCGTGGGCAGCAACCTTAGCGCCCAGGGAGTGCCCATCTCCTCCGGGGGATTCGGAGGCTTTGGCCTTGGAGGCTTTGGCTTCGGAGGTCTTGGCTGCATCAACGGCGGAAGAGCCTGCTACCCCTGCTAAGGACCCACGCCAACACCCCTGACAGAAGCTTCCAACACCGTGCAAGACAGCTCTCAGACTGAGGACGCACCTCTGCGCTGTTCATGGCACGCGGGCTCACCAGCCGCGACTCCACTTTCCACAGCACAACAAAGCAAGCAAGCAAGGAAGGGGCCAGCCCATGCTGTCAGGACACATGGCCAACATACCTCCTTCTTTCTTCCTCTTTCTCCTTTCCATAGCACCACCTTCTACGGCCGCTACTCTCTGCTGCAATGCCTTGCTCACTAGCACAATCCCTCGGGAGACCTTCTGGGGCTGCTCCCACCACAGGGTAGGGAGACCTTGGGGCTCTGGGAAAATCTGCTCTATGCAAGGGACATAGGCTGGTGGTCGCCCTCCAGGCACCTCAGAATGTGCACCTTCCACTTGACGCTCCCTCTTTTTCATGTTTTCCTCAATAAAATCCGCCTGCATCCCATATCCTCAGATGCCTCCTCTTCCTTTCTTCTCCCAACGCTCTTCCAACTTCACCCGACAAAAAGAAGAAAAAGCAGCGCTCAAGTGGCCATTAGGGCCCAAGCCTGGTGGTGTTCAAGAAGCATTTGGACAACGCTCTTACATAGCTCCTTGTCACTAAAATGGAAAGACATGATGGGCCACTCAGCAGACAATGAATTGCCCGCATGGTCACATACCAAGAGTTGCGGTCAACAGCTCGGTGCTCAGGTGGAGACCAGGGAGGAGTGGTGTCCCTCTGGTGTCTCTAGTGAGGCCAGTATGATTTAACAGAGTTGTCCGTCACACGGACACCACACATATGGTGCGAGACTCCTCGTGGATTGAGGATGCACCTTTGTGCCGTCGCTGACCCACCGGGTCTTCAGCTCCACAACCACGGCTATTTCTCTCAAGGCATGAACCAGAGAAGCAAGGAAGTGGGCTATTCCGTGATGTTTGGAAACATGGCCGACTTACATTCTACCATTCTCCCACTTCTTTCCTTGACTTGCGCTGTCTCGTATGTCTGGTTCTCTCTGCTGCTATGACGTGCTCACCAGCCAAACGCCACCAGGGATCGACTACCTCTCTGCTGCTCCCATCACAGGGCTGGAAGATTTCCGTGCTCCGAGAAAATCTTCCGCGCACAATGATGACGTTGTTGGTCACCCTACATGCATCCAAGACCCCCCGGGGATGTTCCACTTGCTGCTCCTTCCTTTCCATGCGCTTTCCTCAATAAAGTTCTCAAGCATGCCAGCCTGATGCTCCTCCTCTTCCCTTCTTCTCCCAGTGCCCTTCCCACGTCTCTCAGTAAAAAGGCAAAGCTCAACGGGTCATCGGGGCACGTCGAAAAGGGCCACCACACCTTCCAGCACGTCACACAAGACCTGCACTTGACCAAACAAAGGCTTGGGCACGCTAAGGCTCTTCTGCACATGCCCTCTGAAACAATCTCTCCGTGTCAGCACACACTCGACTGCTTTCTCACCCAGCGGCATTCTCCCGCATTGACAACAGATGCAGTCACAGAATCCCTTCAGTTTGGAAGTAACCTCTGGAGACCATGTACTGCAAGCACCCTGCTCAAGCAGAGTCAGCTACAGCAGGCTGTCCAGGACCATGTGCAGTTGGGTTTCTCATATCTCCAAGGATGGAAATCCAAAACCTCTGCTTGAGGTCCACTGCTTGACCACCCTCACAGGGGAAAAGGCTTTCCTTCTCTTCCAAGGCAATTGCATCTCTCCTCTGTGGCGTCCACTCACCTCTGTCCTGGCAGCAGGCAGTAACTGAAAATAGTCTGGTTCCCTTGTCTTCATTCCTGCCCATCTGGGATTTAGAACAAGGAGGAGATTCAGCCTGAGCAGCCTTCTCTGAGGGTTGAAAACACCCAGCTCTCTCACCTTCTCCTCATATTGAAGAGGCTCCAGGCCCTTCAGCATCTTGGTAGCCCTGCACTGGAATTGCTCCAGCATGTCCGCTTCCATGTTCCACTGGGGCGCCTCAAACTGGACAAAGGACTCCACAAGGGGCCTCACCAGTCCTGAAGAGAGATGACGGAGCACCTTTCTCATCGTGCTGGCAACGCTCTTCCCCATGCCCTCCTGGAGCCTGGTGGCCTCTTTTGCTGCAAGGCTGCATTGCCGACTCATTGTCAGCTTGCTCTCCAACAGCAACACAAGGTCCTGTTCGGCAAAGCTGCCTGCCACTCTGTCGGACAACACCATGTCCTGCTGCCCGGTGTTAGTCCTCCCCAGAGGCAGGAATTTGCTTTGCCCCTTCTGCAATGTCATGATGTTCCTCTCTGCCCAGTTCTCCAGCCTCTGCACATCATTCTGAATGGTGCCACGTTCATCACGAGCATCAGACGCTCCTCCCCGTCTCGGGTCATCTGCAGAATTCCTGCGGGGTCACTCCGTCCCATCACCCACCTCACTAATGAGGATATTATGGCCACAAGATAGAGCACAGGAAGTTCCGCACCAACATGAGAAAGAACTTCTTCACAGTGAGGGTGACAGAACACTGGAACAGGCTGCCCAGGGAGGTTGTGGAGTCTCCTTCTCTGGAGATATTCAAGGCCCGTCTGGATGCCTACCTGGGCAGCCTGCTCTAAGGAACCTGCTTTGGCAGGGGGGGGTTGGACCCGATGATCTTTCGAGGTCCCTTCCAACCCCGTCAATTCTGTGATTCTGTGATATTGAACAGTGCTGGCCTCACTGCCGAGCCCTGGCCTACACCGCTAGGGCCTTGCCTGCAACACCGCTCTGTGCCACTCAGCAATAGCCTCTGCACCCAAGCAATCGGCCACTTTTCAGCCCACCTCACTGTCCCTTTATCTATCCCATACTTTGTCCGCTTCTCTATGAGCGTGTCATGGGAGCAAGCGTCAAAGAAAGCCCTTACTAAAGGCTTTACTGAAGTTGAGCAGCAGCCACTGCTCTCCCCTCCTCCACTAAGCTGGTCACCTCAATTTAGAAGACGCTGAGGAGGCTCACGCGTGACTTTCCCTCTCTAAATCCGTGCTGACTACTCCCCATCACATTCTGGTTCTTCGTCTGCTCGACAGTGCTTTCCGGGAGGATTTCCCTTAGAACCTTCCCAGCGACTGATGTCAGGCCAACCAGCCTCTGGTTTCCCACACCTTCCTTCTTCACCTCCTTGAACACAGGAGCGCGGCGAGTCTCTTCCAGTCTTCCGGAGCCTCTCCCACTCACCATGACCTTTCAAAGATAATTAGTAGTGGCCTCGCAAGGACACCACACAGCTCCCTCAGCATTCGTGGCTGCAACCCAGCAGGCCTCACGGAACAAGGCGCACCCAGTTGCACAGCCCCCCTTCCTACCTTGCTTCATCTTCCTCAGCAACAAGCGCTACTCACCTCAGCAGCAAGCCAAAACCACCTCAGCCGAACGGGAACAGGCCTTGCCACTCGTCAGCCATGCCCGGGACCACCCAGCCAAGAGGGGCTCACGGCTGCAGCCCCGCGCACCATGCATGCCTCCAACTCCCTGCTGCAGGGACCAAACCCTGCGTCTGACCATCAAAGCCTAGGCAGGGAAAGGGCCTCACCCTTGGGCGCTCAGTGCTGAATAAGACCCCAAAAGCTCTGCCTCAGTCCCCCTGCCAAACCACTCCCCCTCAGCTCAGGGCTTGCAAGCTTTCAACGAGGCCTGGGAGGACAACGTCCTGCTGTTGCAAACAGCTCTCCTCTGCCTGATCAAACTACCACCCGCCAAGCTGCCGCAAGAAGAAAACACGCAGACTCCCTTCTCCCACCCAGGACCCTCCAAGCACAAAGGCCACCAAGCCACCGACCGATGCAGCACACCCAATGGGAAAGACGAGGAATAAACACAGGCGTAGGGAGTGGGCATTAAGGCAGGGAGGGAAAGAGTGCGATGCCAGTGCCAGCGCCTCACGCCCAGCACATCTGGGAAGCCCAGACCAGCCTGCATTATGGCGAAGCCAGCAAATAGGGCCCCCTCCTCACAACAATGCAGCCGCAAGCCGCACCGCACGAGTGACACGCCATGACCTCACTTCATAACAACCCACCTCTCTCATGCTTTGGCCGCGTCTGCCGACTGCCCTCAAACGCACTCGCCATGCAAATCCATCCAAAGAGCCACTCTCACTTAAAAGCTGCCGCCAAGGCCACAGAGACACATCCTCAACAGGAGAAAAGAACACGAGAGCGTTGTGGAAATGACAACATGCCCCACCTCATTACTTGCCAGGCTTTAGCATGTAAGAGCAGCTCACGCCAAATGCTGTCATGCGCAAAGGCTCTCTCGCCCCGCGGGCACTCACGGACCAGCATAAAAGCCGGCCCTGCGACTCGCACCCTCACACAATCTTCCCGACGCCTTCTCCCCTGCGCCCAACAAGGTGAGCCTGAACCCCGCTCCCCTCCTTCGCCCACCCCACCAGGCCTCTCTCTCCACACGCCCTTTCCCCCTTAGCCTCAGCAGCCCTTCTTCCTCCCCACCGCCATGCTCCCCACAACCCCAGGCCTCCCCACTCTCTTGGCCTCCCCCAGCACTACTGCTCAAGCCCCCAACACCCTCCGCCTTCCCAACACCCTCCGCCTTCCCAACACCCTCCACCTTCCCAACACCCTCTCTTCCAGGGACCCTCCACACCACAGACATGTCCTGCTACGACATCTGCCGCCCCTGCGGACCCACCCCGCTGGCTAACAGCTGCAACGAGCCCTGTGTCAGGCAGTGCGAGGACTCCCGCGTTGTCATCCAGCCTCCTGCCGTGCTGGTCACCCTGCCAGGACCCATCCTCAGCTCCTTCCCCCAGAACACCGCCGTTGGATCCTCCGCATCAGCTGCCGTGGGCAGCAACCTTAGCGCCCAGGGAGTGCCCATCTCCTCCGGGGGATTCGGAGGCTTTGGCCTTGGAGGCTTTGGCTTCGGAGGTCTTGGCTGCATCAACGGCGGAAGAGCCTGCTACCCCTGCTAAGGACCCACGCCAACACCCCTGACAGAAGCTTCCAACACCGTGCAAGACAGCTCTCAGACTGAGGACGCACCTCTGCGCTGTTCATGGCACGCGGGCTCACCAGCCGCGACTCCACTTTCCACAGCACAACAAAGCAAGCAAGCAAGGAAGGGGCCAGCCCATGCTGTCAGGACACATGGCCAACATACCTCCTTCTTTCTTCCTCTTCCTTCTTTCCATAGCACCACCTTCTACGGCCACTACTCTCTGCTGCAATGCCTTGCTCACTAGCACAATCCCTCGGGAGACCTTCTGGGGCTGCTCCCACCACAGGGTAGGGAGACCTTGGGGCTCTGGGAAAATCTGCTCTATGCAAGGGACATAGGCTGGTGGTCGCCCTCCAGGCACCTCAGAATGTGCACCTTCCACTTGACGCTCCCTCTTTTTCATGTTTTCCTCAATAAAATCCGCCTGCATCCCATATCCTCAGATGCCTCCTCTTCCTTTCTTCTCCCAACGCTCTTCCAACTTCACCCGACAAAAAGAAGAAAAAGCAGCGCTCAAGTGGCCATTAGGGCCCAAGCCTGGTGGTGTTCAAGAAGCATTTGGACAACGCTCTTACATAGCTCCTTGTCACTAAAATGGAAAGACATGATGGGCCACTCAGCAGACAATGAATTGCCTGCATGGTCACATACCAAGAGTTGCGGTCAACAGCTCGGTGCTCAGGTGGAGACCAGGGAGGAGTGGTGTCCCTCTGGCGTCTCTAGTGAGGCCAGTATGATTTAACAGAGTTGTCCGTCACACGGACACCACACATATGGTGCGAGACTCCTCGTGGATTGAGGATGCACCTTTGTGCCGTCGCTGACCCACCGGGTCTTCAGCTCCACAACCACGGCTATTTCTCTCAAGGCATGAACCAGAGAAGCAAGGAAGTGGGCTATTCCGTGATGTTTGGAAACATGGCCGACTTACATTCTACCATTCTCCCACTTCTTTCCTTGACTTGCGCTGTCTCGTATGTCTGGTTCTCTCTGCTGCTATGACGTGCTCACCAGCCAAACGCCACCAGGGATCGACTACCTCTCTGCTGCTCCCATCACAGGGCTGGAAGATTTCCGTGCTCCGAGAAAATCTTCTGCGCACAATGATGACGTTGTTGGTCACCCTATGTGCATCCAAGACCCCCCGGGGATGTTCCACTTGCTGCTCCTTCCTTTCCATGCGCTTTCCTCAATAAAGTTCTCAAGCATGCCAGCCTGACGCTCCTCCTCTTCCCTTCTTCTCCCAGTGCCCTTCCCACGTCTCTCAGTAAAAAGGCAAAGCTCAACGGGTCATCGGGGCACGTCGAAAAGGGCCACCACACCTTCCAGCACGTCACACAAGACCTGCACTTGACCAAACAAAGGCTTGGGCACGCTAAGGCTCTTCTGCACATGCCCTCTGAAACAATCTCTCCGTGTCAGCACACACTCGACTGCTTTCTCACCCAGCGGCATTCTCCCGCATTGACAACAGATGCAGTCACAGAATCCCTTCAGTTTGGAAGTAACCTCTGGAGACCATGTACTGCAAGCACCCTGCTCAAGCAGAGTCAGCTGCAGCAGGCTGTCCAGGACCATGTGCAGTTGGGTTTCTCATATCTCCAAGGATGGAAATCCAAAACCTCTGCTTGAGGTCCACTGCTTGACCACCCTCACAGGGGAAAAGGCTTTCCTTCTCTTCCAAGGCAATTGCATCTCTCCTCTGTGGCGTCCACTCACCTCTGTCCTGGCAGCAGGCAGTAACTGAAAATAGTCTGGTTCCCTTGTCTTCATTCCTGCCCATCTGGGATTTAGAACAAGGAGGAGATTCAGCCTGAGCAGCCTTCTCTGAGGGTTGAAAACACCCAGCTCTCTCACCTTCTCCTCATATTGAAGAGGCTCCAGGCCCTTCAGCATCTTGGTAGCCCTGCACTGGAATTGCTCCAGCATGTCCGCTTCCATGTTCCACTGGGGCGCCTCAAACTGGACAAAGGACTCCACAAGGGGCCTCACCAGTCCTGAAGAGAGATGACGGAGCACCTTTCTCATCGTGCTGGCAACGCTCTTCCCCATGCCCTCCTGGAGCCTGGTGGCCTCTTTTGCCGCAAGGCTGCATTGCCGACTCATCGTCAGCTTGCTCTCCAACAGCAACACAAGGTCCTGTTCGGCAAAGCTGCCTGCCACTCTGTCGGACAACACCATGTCCTGCTGCCCGGTGTTAGTCCTCCCCAGAGGCAGGAATTTGCTTTGCCCCTTCTGCAATGTCATGATGTTCCTCTCTGCCCAGTTCTCCAGCCTCTGCACATCATTCTGAATGGTGCCACGTTCATCACGAGCATCAGATGCTCCTCCTCGTCTCGGGTCATCTGCAGAATTCCTGCGGGGTCACTCCGTCCCATCACCCACCTCACTAATGAGGATATTATGGCCACAAGATAGAGCACAGGAAGTTCCGCACCAACATGAGAAAGAACTTCTTCACAGTGAGGGTGACGGAGCACTGGAACAGGCTGCCCAGGGAGGTTGTGGAGTCTCCTTCTCTGGAGATATTCAAGGCTCGTCTGGATGCCTACCTGGGCAGCCTGCTCTAAGGAACCTGCTTTGGCAGGGGGGTTGGACCCGATGATCTTTCGAGGTCCCTTCCAACCCCGTCAATTCTGTGATTCTGTGATATTGAACAGTGCTGGCCTCACTGCCGAGCCCTGGCCTACACCGCTAGGGCCTTGCCTGCAACACCGCTCTGTGCCACTCAGCAATAGCCTCTGCACCCAAGCAATCGGCCACTTTTCAGCCCACCCCACTGTCCCTTTATCTATCCCATACTTTGTCCGCTTCTCTATGAGCGTGTCATGGGAGCAAGCGTCAAAGAAAGCCCTTACTAAAGGCTTTACTGAAGTTGAGCAGCAGCCACTGCTCTCCCCTCCTCCACTAAGCTGGTCACCTCAATTTAGAAGACGCTGAGGAGGCTCACGCGTGACTTTCCCTCTCTAAATCCGTGCTGACTACTCCCCATCACATTCCGGTTCTTCGTCTGCTCGACAGTGCTTTCCGGGAGGATTTCCCTTAGAACCTTCCCAGCGACTGATGTCAGGCCAACCAGCCTCTGGTTTCCCACACCTTCCTTCTTCACCTCCTTGAACACAGGAGCGCGGCGAGTCTCTTCCAGTCTTCCGGAGCCTCTCCCACTCACCATGACCTTTCAAAGATAATTAGTAGTGGCCTCGCAAGGACACCACACAGCTCCCTCAGCATTCGTGGCTGCAACCCAGCAGGCCTCACGGAACAAGGCGCACCCAGTTGCACAGCCCCCCTTCCTACCTTGCTTCATCTTCCTCAGCAACAAGCGCTACTCACCTCAGCAGCAAGCCAAAACCACCTCAGCCGAACGGGGAACAGGCCTTGCCACTCGTCAGCCATGCCCGGGACCACCCAGCCAAGAGGGGCTCACGGCTGCAGCCCCGCGCACCATGCATGCCTCCAACTCCCTGCTGCAGGGACCAAACCCTGCGTCTGACCATCAAAGCCTAGGCAGGGAAAGGGCCTCACCCTTGGGCGCTCAGTGCTGAATAAGACCCCAAAAGCTCTGCCTCAGTCTCCCTGCCAAACCACTCCCCCTCAGCTCAGGGCTTGCAAGCTTTCAACGAGGCCTGGGAGGACAACGTCCTGCTGTCGCAAACAGCTCTCCTCTGCCTGATCAAACTACCACCCGCCAAGCTGCCTATCAAGAAGAAAACACACAGCCTCCCTTCTCCCACCCAGGACCCTCCAAGCACAAAGGCCACCAAGCCACCGACCGATGCAGCACACCCAATGGGAAAGACGAGGAATAAACACAGGCGTAGGGAGTGGGCATTAAGGCAGGGAGGGAAAGAGTGCGATGCCAGTGCCAGCGCCTCACGCCCAGCACATCTGGGAAGCCCAGACCAGCCTGCATTATGGCGAAGCCAGCAAATAGGGCCCCCTCCTCACAACAATGCAGCCGCAAGCCGCACCGCACGAGTGACACGCCATGACCTCACTTCATAACAACCCACCTCTCTCATGCTTTGGCCGCGTCTGCCGACTGCCCTCAAACGCACTCGCCATGCAAATCCATCCAAAGAGCCACCCTCACTTAAAAGCTGCCGCCAAGGCCACAGAGACACATCCTCAACAGGAGAAAAGAACACGAGAGCGTTGTGGAAATGACAACATGCCCCACCTCATTACTTGCCAGGCTTTAGCATGTAAGAGCAGCTCACGCCAAATGCTGTCATGCGCAAAGGCTCTCTCGCCCCGCGGGCACTCACGGACCAGCATAAAAGCCGGCCCTGCGACTCGCACCCTCACACAATCTTCCCGACGCCTTCTCCCCTGCGCCCAACAAGGTGAGCCTGAACCCCGCTCCCCTCCTTCGCCCACCCCACCAGGCCTCTCTCTCCACACGCCCTTTCCCCCTTAGCCTCAGCAGCCCTTCTTCCTCCCCACCGCCATGCTCCCCACAACCCCAGGCCTCCCCACTCTCTTGGCCTCCCCCAGCACTACTGCTCAAGCCCCCAGCACCCTCCGCCTTCCCACCACCCTCTGCCTTCCCAACACCCTCCACCTTCCCAACACCCTCTCTTCCAGGGACCCTCCACACCACAGACATGTCCTGCTACGACATCTGCCGCCCCTGCGGACCCACCCCGCTGGCTAACAGCTGCAACGAGCCCTGTGTCAGGCAGTGCGAGGACTCCCGCGTCGTCATCCAGCCTCCTGCCGTGCTGGTCACCCTGCCAGGACCCATCCTCAGCTCCTTCCCCCAGAACACCGCCGTTGGATCCTCCGCATCAGCTGCCGTGGGCAGCAACCTCAGCGCCCAGGGAGTGCCCATCTCCTCCGGGGGATTCGGAGGCTTTGGCCTTGGAGGCTTTGGCTTCGGAGGTCTTGGCTGCATCAACGGCGGAAGAGCCTGCTACCCCTGCTAAGGACCCACGCCAACACCCCTGACAGAAGCTTCCAACACCGTGCAAGACAGCTCTCAGACTGAGGACGCACCTCTGCGCTGTTCATGGCACGCGGGCTCACCAGCCGCGACTCCATCTTTCCACAGGCACAACAAAGCAAGCAAGCAAGGAAGGGGCCAGCCCATGCTGTCAGGACACATGGCCAACATACCTCCTTCTTTCTTCCTCTTTCTCCTTTCCATAGCACCACCTTCTACGGCCGCTACTCTCTGCTGCAATGCCTTGCTCACTAGCACAATCCCTCGGGAGACCTTCTGGGGCTGCTCCCACCACAGGGTAGGGAGACCTTGGGGCTCTGGGAAAATCTGCTCTATGCAAGGGACATAGGCTGGTGGTCAGCCCTCCAGGCACCTCAGAATGTGCACCTTCCACTTGACGCTCCCTCTTTTTCATGTTTTCCTCAATAAAATCCGCCTGCATCCCATATCCTCAGATGCCTCCTCTTCCTTTCTTCTCCCAACGCTCTTCCAACTTCACCCGACAAAAAGAAGAAAAAGCAGCGCTCAAGTGGCCATTAGGGCCCAAGCCTGGTGGTGTTCAAGAAGCATTTGGACAACGCTCTTACATAGCTCCTTGTCACTAAAATGGAAAGACATGATGGGCCACTCAGCAGACAATGAATTGCCTGCATGGTCACATACCAAGAGTTGCGGTCAACAGCTCGGTGCTCAGGTGGAGACCAGGGAGGAGTGGTGTCCCTCTGGCGTCTCTAGTGAGGCCAGTATGATTTAACAGAGTTGTCCGTCACACGGACACCACACATATGGTGCGAGACTCCTCGTGGATTGAGGATGCACCTTTGTGCCGTCGCTGACCCACCGGGTCTTCAGCTCCACAACCACGGCTATTTCTCTCAAGGCATGAACCAGAGAAGCAAGGAAGTGGGCTATTCCGTGATGTTTGGAAACATGGCCGACTTACATTCTACCATTCTCCCACTTCTTTCCTTGACTTGCGCTGTCTCGTATGTCTGGTTCTCTCTGCTGCTATGACGTGCTCACCAGCCAAACGCCACCAGGGATCGACTACCTCTCTGCTGCTCCCATCACAGGGCTGGAAGATTTCCGTGCTCCGAGAAAATCTTCCTGCGCACAATGATGACGTTGTTGGTCACCCTATGTGCATCCAAGACCCCCCGGGGATGTTCCACTTGCTGCTCCTTCCTTTCCATGCGCTTTCCTCAATAAAGTTCTCAAGCATGCCAGCCTGACGCTCCTCCTCTTCCCTTCTTCTCCCACTGCCCTTCCCACGTCTCTCAGTAAAAAGGCAAAGCTCAACGGGTCATCGGGGCACGTCGAAAAGGGCCACCACACCTTCCAGCACGTCACACAAGACCTGCACTTGACCAAACAAAGGCTTGGGCACGCTAAGGCTCTTCTGCACATGCCCTCTGAAACAATCTCTCCGTGTCAGCACACACTCGACTGCTTTCTCACCCAGCGGCATTCTCCCGCATTGACAACAGATGCAGTCACAGAATCCCTTCAGTTTGGAAGTAACCTCTGGAGACCATGTACTGCAAGCACCCTGCTCAAGCAGAGTCAGCTACAGCAGGCTGTCCAGGACCATGTGCAGTTGGGTTTCTCATATCTCCAAGGATGGAAATCCAAAACCTCTGCTTGAGGTCCACTGCTTGACCACCCTCACAGGGGAAAAGGCTTTCCTTCTCTTCCAAGGCAATTGCATCTCTCTCTGTGGCGTCCACTCACCTCTGTCCTGGCAGCAGGCAGTAACTGAAAATAGTCTGGTTCCCTTGTCTTCATTCCTGCCCATCTGGGATTTAGAACAAGGAGGAGATTCAGCCTGAGCAGCCTTCTCTGAGGGTTGAAAACACCCAGCTCTCTCACCTTCTCCTCATATTGAAGAGGCTCCAGGCCCTTCAGCATCTTGGTAGCCCTGCACTGGAATTGCTCCAGCATGTCCGCTTCCATGTTCCACTGGGGCGCCTCAAACTGGACAAAGGACTCCACAAGGGGCCTCACCAGTCCTGAAGAGAGATGACGGAAGCACCTTTCTCATCGTGCTGGCAACGCTCTTCCCCATGCCCTCCTGGAGCCTGGTGGCCTCTTTTGCCGCAAGGCTGCATTGCCGACTCATCGTCAGCTTGCTCTCCAACAGCAACACAAGGTCCTGTTCGGCAAAGCTGCCTGCCACTCTGTCGGACAACACCATGTCCTGCTGCCCGGTGTTAGTCCTCCCCAGAGGCAGGAATTTGCTTTGCCCCTTCTGCAACTTCATGATGTTCCTCTCTGCCCAGTTCTCCAGCCTCTGCACATCATTCTGAATGGTGCCACGTTCATCACGTGCATCAGACGCTCCTCCCCGTCTCGGGTCATCTGCAGAATTCCTGCGGGGTCACTCCGTCCCATCACCCACCTCACTAATGAGGATATTATGGCCACAAGATAGAGCACAGGAAGTTCCGCACCAACATGAGAAAGAGCTTCTTCACAGGTGAGGGTGACGGAGCACTGGAACAGGCTGCCCAGGGAGGTTGTGGAGTCTCCTTCTCTGGAGATATTCAAGGCCCGTCTGGATGCCTACCTGGGCAGCCTGCTCTAAGGAACCTGCTTTGGCAGGGGGGTTGGACCCGATGATCTTTCGAGGTCCCTTCCAACCCCGTCAATTCTGTGATTCTGTGATTCTGTGATTCTGTGATATTGAACAGTGCTGGCCTCACTGCCGAGCCCTGGCCTACACCGCTAGGGCCTTGCCTGCAACACCGCTCTGTGCCACTCAGCAATAGCCTCTGCACCCAACCAATCGGCCACTTTTCAGCCCACCTCACTGTCCCTTTATCTATCCCATACTTTGTCCGCTTCTCTATGAGCGTGTCATGGGAGCAAGCGTCAAAGAAAGCCCTTACTAAAGGCTTTACTGAAGTTGAGCAGCAGCCACTGCTCTCCCCTCCTCCACTAAGCTGGTCACCTCAATTTAGAAGACGCTGAGGAGGCTCACGCGTGACTTTCCCTCTCTAAATCCGTGCTGACTACTCCCCATCACATTCCGGTTCTTCGTCTGCTCGACAGTGCTTTCCGGGAGGATTTCCCTTAGAACCTTCCCAGCGACTGATGTCAGGCCAACCAGCCTCTGGTTTCCCACACCTTCCTTCTTCACCTCCTTGAACACAGGAGCGCGGCGAGTCTCTTCCAGTCTTCCGGAGCCTCTCCCACTCACCATGACCTTTCAAAGATAATTAGTAGTGGCCTCGCAAGGACACCACACAGCTCCCTCAGCATTCGTGGCTGCAACCCAGCAGGCCTCACGGAACAAGGCGCACCCAGTTGCACAGCCCCCCTTCCTACCTTGCTTCATCTTCCTCAGCAACAAGCGCTACTCACCTCAGCAGCAAGCCAAAACCACCTCAGCCGAACGGGGACAGGCCTTGCCACTCGTCAGCCATGCCCGGGACCACCCAGCCAGGAGGGGCTCACGGCTGCAGCCCCGCGCACCATGCATGCCTCCAACTCCCTGCTGCAGGGACCAAACCCTGTGTCTGACCATCAAAGCCTAGGCAGGGAAAGGGCCTCACCCTTGGGCGCTCAGTGCTGAATAAGACCCCAAAAGCTCTGCCTCAGTCTCCCTGCCAAACCACTCCCCCTCAGCTCAGGGCTTGCAAGCTTTCAGCGAGGCCTGGGAGGACAACGTCCTGCTGTCGCAAACAGCTCTCCTCTGCCTGATCAAACTACCACCCGCCAAGCTGCCGCAAGAAGAAAATACACAGCCTCCCTTCTCCCACCCAGGACCCTCCAAGCACAAAGGCCACCAAGCCACCGACCGATGCAGCACACCCAATGGGAAAGACGAGGAATAAACACAGGCGTAGGGAGTGGGCATTAAGGCAGGGAGGGAAAGAGTGCGATGCCAGTGCCAGCGCCTCACGCCCAGCACATCTGGGAAGCCCAGACCAGCCTGCATTATGGCGAAGCCAGCAAATAGGGCCCCCTCCTCACAACAATGCAGCCGCAAGCCGCACCGCACGAGTGACACGCCATGACCTCACTTCATAACAACCCACCTCTCTCATGCTTTGGCCGCGTCTGCCGACTGCCCTCAAACGCACTCGCCATGCAAATCCATCCAAAGAGCCACCCTCACTTAAAAGCTGCTGCCAAGGCCACAGAGACACATCCTCAACAGGAGAAAAGAACACGAGAGCGTTGTGGAAATGACAACATGCCCCACCTCATTACTTGCCAGGCTTTAGCATGTAAGAGCAGCTCACGCCAAATGCTGTCATGCGCAAAGGCTCTCTCGCCCCGCGGGCACTCACGGACCAGCATAAAAGCCGGCCCTGCGACTCGCACCCTCACACAATCTTCCCGACGCCTTCTCCCCTGTACCCAACAAGGTGAGCCTGAACCCCGCTCCCCTCCTTCGCCCACCCCACCAGGCCTCTCTCTCCACACGCCCTTTCCCCCTTAGCCTCAGCAGCCCTTCTTCCTCCCCACCGCCACGCTCCCCACAACCCCAGGCCTCCCCACTCTCTTGGCCTCCCCCAGCACTACTGCTCAAGCCCCCAACACCCTCCGCCTTCCCAACACCCTCCGCCTTCCCAACACCCTCTCTTCCAGGGACCCTCCACACCACAGACATGTCCTGCTACGACATCTGCCGCCCCTGCGGACCCACCCCGCTGGCTAACAGCTGCAACGAGCCCTGTGTCAGGCAGTGCGAGGACTCCCGCGTCGTCATCCAGCCTCCTGCCGTGCTGGTCACCCTGCCAGGACCCATCCTCAGCTCCTTCCCCCAGAACACCGCCGTTGGATCCTCCGCATCAGCTGCCGTGGGCAGCAACCTCAGCGCCCAGGGAGTGCCCATCTCCTCCGGGGGATTCGGAGGCTTTGGCCTTGGAGGCTTTGGCTTCGGAGGCCTTGGCTGCATCAACGGCGGAAGAGCCTGCTACCCCTGCTAAGGACCCACGCCAACACCCCTGACAGAAGCCTCCAACACCGTGCAAGACAGCTCTCAGACTGAGGACGCACCTCTGCGCTGTTCATGGCACGCGGGCTCACCAGCCGCGACTCCACTTTCCACAGCACAACAAAGCAAGCAAGCAAGGAAGGGGCCAGCCCATGCTGTCAGGACACATGGCCAACATACCTCCTTCTTTCTTCCTCTTTCTCCTTTCCATAGCACCACCTTCTACGGCCGCTACTCTCTGCTGCAATGCCTTGCTCACTAGCACAATCCCTCGGGAGACCTTCTGGGGCTGCTCCCACCACAGGGTAGGGAGACCTTGGGGCTCTGGGAAAATCTGCTCTATGCAAGGGACATAGGCTGGTGGTCGCCCTCCAGGCACCTCAGAATGTGCACCTTCCACTTGACGCTCCCTCTTTTTCATGTTTTCCTCAATAAAATCCGCCTGCATCCCATATCCTCAGATGCCTCCTCTTCCTTTCTTCTCCCAACGCTCTTCCAACTTCACCCGACAAAAAGAAGAAAAAGCAGCGCTCAAGTGGCCATTAGGGCCCAAGCCTGGTGGTGTTCAAGAAGCATTTGGACAACGCTCTTACATAGCTCCTTGTCACTAAAATGGAAAGACATGATGGGCCACTCAGCAGACAATGAATTGCCCGCATGGTCACATACCAAGAGTTGCGGTCAACAGCTCGGTGCTCAGGTGGAGACCAGGGAGGAGTGGTGTCCCTCTGGCGTCTCTAGTGAGGCCAGTATGATTTAACAGAGTTGTCCGTCACACGGACACCACACATATGGTGCGAGACTCCTCGTGGATTGAGGATGCACCTTTGTGCCGTCGCTGACCCACCGGGTCTTCAGCTCCACAACCACGGCTATTTCTCTCAAGGCATGAACCAGAGAAGCAAGGAAGTGGGCTATTCCGTGATGTTTGGAAACATGGCCGACTTACATTCTACCATTCTCCCACTTCTTTCCTTGACTTGCGCTGTCTCGTATGTCTGGTTCTCTCTGCTGCTATGACGTGCTCACCAGCCAAACGCCACCAGGGATCGACTACCTCTCTGCTGCTCCCATCACAGGGCTGGAAGATTTCCGTGCTCCGAGAAAATCTTCTGCGCACAATGATGACGTTGTTGGTCACCCTACATGCATCCAAGACCCCCCGGGGATGTTCCACTTGCTGCTCCTTCCTTTCCATGCGCTTTCCTCAATAAAGTTCTCAAGCATGCCAGCCTGACGCTCCTCCTCTTCCCTTCTTCTCCCACTGCCCTTCCCACGTCTCTCAGTAAAAAGGCAAAGCTCAACGGGTCATCGGGGCACGTCGAAAAGGGCCACCACACCTTCCAGCACGTCACACAAGACCTGCACTTGACCAAACAAAGGCTTGGGCACGCTAAGGCTCTTCTGCACTTGCCCTCTGAAACAATCTCTCCGTGTCAGCACACACTCGACTGCTTTCTCACCCAGCGGCATTCTCCCGCATTGACAACAGATGCAGTCACAGAATCCCTTCAGTTTGGAAGTAACCTCTGGAGACCATGTACTGCAAGCACCCTGCTCAAGCAGAGTCAGCTACAGCAGGCTGTCCAGGACCATGTGCAGTTGGGTTTCTCATATCTCCAAGGATGGAAATCCAAAACCTCTGCTTGAGGTCCACTGCTTGACCACCCTCACAGGGGAAAAGGCTTTCCTTCTCTTCCAAGGCAATTGCATCTCTCCTCTGTGGCGTCCACTCACCTCTGTCCTGGCAGCAGGCAGTAACTGAAAATAGTCTGGTTCCCTTGTCTTCATTCCTGCCCATCTGGGATTTAGAACAAGGAGGAGATTCAGCCTGAGCAGCCTTCTCTGAGGGTTGAAAACACCCAGCTCTCTCACCTTCTCCTCATATTGAAGAGGCTCCAGGCCCTTCAGCATCTTGGTAGCCCTGCACTGGAATTGCTCCAGCATGTCCGCTTCCATGTTCCACTGGGGCGCCTCAAACTGGACAAAGGACTCCACAAGGGGCCTCACCAGTCCTGAAGAGAGATGACGGAGCACCTTTCTCATCGTGCTGGCAATGCTCTTCCCCATGCCCTCCTGGAGCCTGGTGGCCTCTTTTGCCGCAAGGCTGCATTGCCAACTCATCGTCAGCTTGCTCTCCAACAGCAACACAAGGTCCTGTTCGGCAAAGCTGCCTGCCACTCTGTCGGACAACACCATGTCCTGCTGCCCGGTGTTAGTCCTCCCCAGAGGCAGGAATTTGCTTTGCCCCTTCTGCAACTTCATGATGTTCCTCTCTGCCCTGTTCTCCAGCCTCTGCACATCATTCTGAATGGTGCCACGTTCATCACGTGCATCAGACGCTCCTCCCCGTCTCGGGTCATCTGCAGAATTCCTGCGGGGTCACTCTGTCCCATCACCCACCTCACTAATGGGGATATTATGGCCACAAGATAGAGCACAGGAAGTTCCGCACCAACATGAGAAAGAACTTCTTCACAGTGAGGGTGACGGAACACTGGAACAGGCTGCCCAGGGAGGTTGTGGAGTCTCCTTCTCTGGAGATATTCAAGGCCTGTCTGGATGCCTACCTGGGCAGCCTGCTCTAAGGAACCTGCTTTGGCAGGGGGGTTGGACCCGATGATCTTTCGAGGTCCCTTCCAACCCCGTCAATTCTGTGATTCTGTGATATTGAACAGTGCTGGCCTCACTGCCGAGCCCTGGCCTACACCGCTAGGGCCTTGCCTGCAACACCGCTCTGTGCCACTCAGCAATAGCCTCTGCACCCAACCAATCGGCCACTTTTCAGCCCACCCCACTGTCCCTTTATCTATCCCATACTTTGTCCGCTTCTCTATGAGCGTGTCATGGGAGCAAGCGTCAAAGAAAGCCCTTACTAAAGGCTTTACTGAAGTTGAGCAGCAGCCACTGCTCTCCCCTCCTCCACTAAACTGGTCACCTCAATTTAGAAGACGCTGAGGAGGCTCACGTGTGACTTTCCATCTCTAAATCCGTGCTGACTACTCCCCATCACATTCCGGTTCTTCGTCTGCTCGACAGTGCTTTCCGGGAGGATTTCCCTTAGAACCTTCCCAGCGACTGATGTCAGGCCAACCAGCCTCTGGTTTCCCACACCTTCCTTCTTCACCTCCTTGAACACAGGAGCGCGGCGAGTCTCTTCCAGTCTTCCGGAG
This sequence comes from Cygnus atratus, assembly GCF_013377495.2. Taxonomy (NCBI): domain Eukaryota; kingdom Metazoa; phylum Chordata; class Aves; order Anseriformes; family Anatidae; genus Cygnus; species Cygnus atratus. Next base: position 159,651,079 of record NC_066363.1, on the reverse strand, counting down.
CCTCTCCCACTCACCATGACCTTTCAAAGATAATTAGTAGTGGCCTCGCAAGGACACCACACAGCTCCCTCAGCATTCGTGGCTGCAACCCAGCAGGCCTCACGGAACAAGGCGCACCCAGTTGCACAGCCCCCCTTCCTACCTTGCTTCATCTTCCTCAGCAACAAGCGCTACTCACCTCAGCAGCAAGCCAAAACCACCTCAGCCGAACGGGAACAGGCCTTGCCACTCGTCAGCCATGCCCGGGACCACCCAGCCAGGAGGGGCTCACGGCTGCAGCCCCGCGCACCATGCATGCCTCCAACTCCCTGCTGCAGGGACCAAACCCTGCGTCTGACCATCAAAGCCTAGGCAGGGAAAGGGCCTCACCCTTGGGCGCTCAGTGCTGAATAAGACCCCAAAAGCTCTGCCTCAGTCTCCCTGCCAAACCACTCCCCCTCAGCTCAGGGCTTGCAAGCTTTCAACGAGGCCTGGGAGGACAACGTCCTGCTGTCGCAAACAGCTCTCCTCTGCCTGATCAAACTACCACCCGCCAAGCTGCCGCAAGAAGAAAACACGCAGACTCCCTTCTCCCACCCAGGACCTTCCAAGCACAAAGGCCACCAAGCCACCGACGAGGAATAAACACAGGCGTAGGGAGTGGGCAGGAAGGCAGGGAGGGAAAGAGTGCGATGCCAGTGCCAGGGCCTCACGCCCAGCATATCTGGGAAGCCCAGACCAGCCTGCATTATGGCGACGCCAGCAAATAGGGCCCCCTCCTCACAACAATGCAGCCGCAAGCCGCACCGCACGAGTGACACGCCATGACCTCACTTCATAACAACCCACCTCTCTCATGCTTTGGCCGCGTCTGCCGACTGCCCGCAAACGCACTCGCCATGCAAATCCATCCAAAGAGCCACCCTCACTTAAAAGCTGCCGCCAAGGCCACAGAGACACATCCTCAACAGGAGAAAAGAACACGAGAGCGTTGTGGAAATGACAACATGCCCCACCTCATTACTTGCCAGGCTTTAGCATGTAAGAGCAGCTCACGCCAAATGCTGTCATGCGCAAAGGCTCTCTCGCCCCGCGGGCACTCACGGACCAGCATAAAAGCCGGCCCTGCGACTCGCACCCTCACACAATCTTCCCGACGCCTTCTCCCCTGTACCCAACAAGGTGAGCCTGAACCCCGCTCCCCTCCTTCGCCCACCCCACCAGGCCTCTCTCTCCACACGCCCTTTCCCCCTTAGCCTCAGCAGCCCTTCTTCCTCCCCACCGCCACTGCTCCCCACAACCCCAGGCCTCCCCACTCTCTTGGCCTCCCCCAGCACTACTGCTCAAGCCCCAACACCCTCCGCCTTCCCAACACCCTCCGCCTTCCCAACACCCTCTCTTCCAGGGACCCTCCACACCACAGACATGTCCTGCTACGACATCTGCCGCCCCTGCGGACCCACCCCGCTGGCTAACAGCTGCAACGAGCCCTGTGTCAGGCAGTGCGAGGACTCCCGCGTCGTCATCCAGCCTCCTGCCGTGCTGGTCACCCTGCCAGGACCCATCCTCAGCTCCTTCCCCCAGAACACCGCCGTTGGATCCTCCGCATCAGCTGCCGTGGGCAGCAACCTCAGCGCCCAGGGAGTGCCCATCTCCTCCGGGGGATTCGGAGGCTTTGGCCTTGGAGGCTTTGGCTTCGGAGGCCTTGGCTGCATCAACGGCGGAAGAGCCTGCTACCCCTGCTAAGGACCCACGCCAACACCCCTGACAGAAGCCTTCCAACACCGTGCAAGACAGCTCTCAGACTGAGGACGCACCTCTGCGCTGTTCATGGCACGCGGGCTCACCAGCCGCGACTCCACTTTCCACAGCACAACAAAGCAAGCAAGCAAGGAAGGGGCCAAGCCCATGCTGTCAGGACACATGGCCAACATACCTCCTTCTTTCTTCCTCTTTCTCCTTTCCATAGCACCACCTTCTACGGCCGCTACTCTCTGCTGCAATGCCTTGCTCACTAGCACAATCCCTCGGGAGACCTTCTGGGGCTGCTCCCACCACAGGGTAGGGAGACCTTGGGGCTCTGGGAAAATCTGCTCTATGCAAGGGACATAGGCTGGTGGTCGCCCTCCAGGCACCTCAGAATGTGCACCTTCCACTTGACGCTCCCTCTTTTTCATGTTTTCCTCAATAAAATCCGCCTGCATCCCATATCCTCAGATGCCTCCTCTTCCTTTCTTCTCCCAACGCTCTTCCAACTTCACCCGACAAAAAGAAGAAAAAGCAGCGCTCAAGTGGCCATTAGGGCCCAAGCCTGGTGGTGTTCAAGAAGCATTTGGACAACGCTCTTACATAGCTCCTTGTCACTAAAATGGAAAGACATGATGGGCCACTCAGCAGACAATGAATTGCCTGCATGGTCACATACCAAGAGTTGCGGTCAACAGCTCGGTGCTCAGGTGGAGACCAGGGAGGAGTGGTGTCCCTCTGGCGTCTCTAGTGAGGCCAGTATGATTTAACAGAGTTGTCCGTCACACGGACACCACACATATGGTGCGAGACTCCTCGTGGATTGAGGATGCACCTTTGTGCCGTCGCTGAACCCACCGGGTCTTCAGCTCCACAACCACGGCTATTTCTCTCAAGGCATGAACCAGAGAAGCAAGGAAGTGGGCTATTCCGTGATGTTTGGAAACATGGCCGACTTACATTCTACCATTCTCCCACTTCTTTCCTTGACTTGCGCTGTCTCGTATGTCTGGTTCTCTCTGCTGCTATGACGTGCTCACCAGCCAAACGCCACCAGGGATCGACTACCTCTCTGCTGCTCCCATCACAGGGCTGGAAGATTTCCGTGCTCCGAGAAAATCTTCTGCGCACAATGATGACGTTGTTGGTCACCCTATGTGCATCAAGACCCCCCCGGGGATGTTCCACTTGCTGCTCCTTCCTTTCCATGCGCTTTCCTCAATAAAGTTCTCAAGCATGCCAGCCTGACGCTCCTCCTCTTCCCTTCTTCTCCCACTGCCCTTCCCACGTCTCTCAGTAAAAAGGCAAAGCTCAACGGGTCATCGGGGGCACGTCGAAAAGGGCCACCACACCTTCCAGCACGTCACACAAGACCTGCACTTGACCAAACAAAGGCTTGGGCACGCTAAGGCTCTTCTGCACATGCCCTCTGAAACAATCTCTCCGTGTCAGCACACACTCGACTGCTTCTCACCCAGCGGCATTCTCCCGCATTGACAACAGATGCAGTCACAGAATCCCTTCAGTTTGGAAGTAACCTCTGGAGACCATGTACTGCAAGCACCCTGCTCAAGCAGAGTCAGCTACAGCAGGCTGTCCAGGACATGTGCAGTTTGGTTTCTCATATCTCCAAGGATGGAAATCCAAAACCTCTGCTTGAGGTCCACTGCTTGACCACCCTCACAGGGGAAAAGGCTTTTCCTTCTCTTCCAAGGCAATTGCATCTCTCCTCTGTGGCGTCCACTCACTCTCTGTCCTGGCAGCAGGCAGTAACTGAAAATAGTCCTGGTTCCCTTGTCTTCATTCCTGCCCATCTGGGATTTAGAACAAGGAGGAGATTCAGCCTGAGCAGCCTTCTCTGAGGGTTGAAAACACCCAGCTCTCTCACCTTCTCCTCATATTGGAAGAGGCTCAAGGCCCTTCAGCATCTTGGTAGCCCTGCACTGGAATTGCTCCAGCATGTCCGCTTCCATGTTCCACTGGGGCGCCTCAAACTGGACAAAGGACTCCACAAGGGGCCTCACCAGTCCTGAAGAGAGATGACGGAGCACCTTTCTCATCGTGCCGGGCAACGCTCTTCCCCATGCCCTCCTGGAGCCTGGTGGCCTCTTTTGCCGCAAGGCTGCATTGCCGACTCATCGTCAGCTTGCTCTCCAACAGCAACACAAGGTCCTGTTCGGCAAAGCTGCCTGCCACTCTGTCGGACAAACACCATGTCCTGCTGCCGCGTGTTAGTCCTCCCCAGAGGCAGGAATTTGCTTTGCCCCTTCTGCAATTCATGATGTTCCTCTCTGCCCAGTTCTCCAGCCTCTGCACATCATTCTGAATGGTGCCACGTTCATCACGAGCATCAGACGCTCCTCCCCGTCTCGGGTCATCTGCAGAATTCCTGCGGGTCACTCCGTCCCATCACCCACCTCACTAATGAGGATATTATGGCCACAAGATAGAGCACAGGAAGTTCCGCACCAACATGAGAAAGAGCTTCTTCACGGTGAGGGTGACGGAGCACTGGAACAGGCTGCCCAGGGAGGTTGTGGAGTCTCCTTCTCTGGAGATATTCAAGGCCCGTCTGGATGCCTACCTGGGCAGCCTGCTCTAAGGAACCTGCTTTGGCAGGGGGGTTGGACCCGATGATCTTTCGAGGTCCCTTCCAACCCCGTCAATTCTGTGATTCTGTGATATTGAACAGTGCTGGCCTCACTGCCGAGCCCTGGCCTACACCGCTAGGGCCTTGCCTGCAACACCGCTCTGTGCCACTCAGCATAGCCTCTGCACCCAAGCAATCGGCCACTTTTCAGCCCACCCACTGTCCCTTTATCTATCCCATACTTTGTCCGCTTCTCTATGAGCGTGTCATGGGAGCAAGCGTCAAAGAAAGCCCTTACTAAAGGCTTTACTGAAGTTGAGCAGCAGCCACTGCTCTCCCCTCCTCCACTAAGCTGGTCACCTCAATTTAGAAGACGCTGAGGAGGCTCACGCGTGGACTTCCCTCTCAAATCGTGCTGACTACTCCCCATCACATTCCGGTTCTTCGTCTGCTCGACAGTGCTTTCCGGGAGGATTTCCCTTAGAACCTTCCCACGACTGATGTCAGGCCAACCAGCCTCTGGTTTCCCACACCTTCCTTCTTCACCTCCTTGAACACAGGAGCGCGGCGAGTCTCTTCCAGTCTTCGGAGCCTCTCCCACTCACCATGACCTTTCAAAGATAATTAGTAGTGGCCTCGCAAGGACACCACACAGCTCCCTCAGCATTCGTGGCTGCAACCCAGCAGGCCTCACGGAACAAGGCGCACCCAGTTGCACAGCCCCCTTCCTACCTTGCTTCATCTTCCTCAGCAACAAGCGCTACTCACCTCAGCAGCAAGCCAAAACCACCTCAGCCGAACGGGAACAGGCCTTGCCACTCGTCAGCCATGCCCGGGACCACCAGCCAGGAGGGGCTCACGGCTGCAGCCCGCGCACCATGCATGCCTCCAACTCCCTGCTGCAGGGACAAACCCTGCGTCTGACCATCAAAGCCTAGGCAGGGAAAGGGCCTCACCTTGGGCGCTCAGTGCTGAATAAGACCCCAAAAGCTCTGCCTCAGTCTCCCTGCCAAACCACTCCCCCTCAGCTCAGGGCTTGCAAGCTTTCAACGAGGCCTGGGAGGACAACGTCTGCTGTCGCAACACAGCTCTCCTCTGCTGATCAAACTACCACGCCACGCCTGCCGCAAGAAGAAAACACGCAGACTCCCTTCTCCCACCCAGGACCCTCCAAGCACAAAGGCCACCAAGCCACCGACCGATGCAGCACACCCAATGGGAAAGACGAGGAATAAACACAGGCGTAGGGAGTGGGCATTAAGGCAGGGAGGGAAAGAGTGCGATGCCAGTGCCAGCGCCTCACGCCCAGCACATCTGGGAAGCCCAGACCAGCCTGCATTATGGCGAAGCCAGCAAATAGGGCCCCCTCCTCACAACAATGCAGCCGCAAGCCGCACCGCACGAGTGATACGCCATGACCTCACTTCATAACAACCCACCTCTCTCATGCTTTGGCGCGTCTGCCGACTGCCCTCAAACGCACTCGCCATGCAAATCCATCCAAAGAGCCACCCTCACTTAAAAGCTGCCGCCAAGGCCACAGAGACACATCCTCAACAGAGAAAAGAACACGAGAGCGTTGTGGAAATGACAACATGCCCCACCTCATTACTTGCCAGGCTTTAGCATGTAAGAGCAGCTCACGCCAAATGCTGTCATGCGCAAAGGCTCTCTCGCCCCGCGGGCACTCACGGACCAGCATAAAAGCCGGCCCTGCGACTCGCACCCTCACACAATCTTCCGACGCCTTCTCCCCTGGCCCAACAAGGTGAGCCTGAACCCCGCTCCCCTCCTTCGCCCACCCCACCAGGCCTCTCTCTCCACACGCCCTTTCCCCTTAGCCTCAGCAGCCCTTCTTCCTCCCCCGCCATGCTCCCCACAACCCAGGCCTCCCCACTCTCTTGGCCTCCCCCAGCACTAACTGCTCAAGCCCCCAACACCCTCCGCCTTCCCAACACCCTCCGCCTTCCCAACACCTCACCTTCCCAACACCCTCTCTTCCAGGGACCCTCCACACCACAGACATGTCTGCTACGACATCTGCCGCCCTGCGGACCCACCCCGCTGGCTAACAGCTGCAACGAGCCCTGTGTCAGGCAGTGCGAGGACTCCGCGTCGTCATCCAGCCTCCGCCGTTGGTTCACCCTGCCAGGACCCATCCTCAGCTCCTTCCCAGAACACCGCCGTGGATCCTCCGCATCAGCTGCCGTGGGCAGCAACCTTAGCGCCCAGGGAGTGCCCATCTCCTCCGGGGATTCGGAGGCTTTGGCCTTGGAGGCTTTGGCTTCGGAGGTCTGGCTGCATCAACGGCGGAAGAGCCTGCTACCCCTGCTAAGGACCCACGCCAACCCCTGACAGAAGCTTCCAACACCGTGCAAGACAGCTCTCAGACTGAGGAGCAACCTCTGCGCGTTCATGGCACGCGGGCTCACAGCCGCGACTCCACTTTCCACAGCACAACAAAGCAAGCAAGCAAGGAAGGGGCCCAGCCCATGCGTCAGGACACATGGCCAAACATACCTCCTTCTGTTTTCTTTCTCCTTTATCATAGCACACCTTCTACGAGACTACACTGACAGCAATGCGCTATTGCTCACTAGCACAATCCGTAATGAGCACAAATCGGGAGACCGCTCCTCCCACCACGGTTAGGGAGACTTGGGGCGTCTGGGAAATCTGCTCTATGGCAAGGGACAATGTGTGGTCGGTTCGCCCCCCAGGCACACCTCAGAATGTGCACCTTCCCACTTGACGCTCCCTATTTTTTCATTTTTCCTCAATAATCCGCACTGCATCCCATATCCTCAGATGCCTCCTCTTCCTTTCTTCTCCAACGCTCTTCCAACTTCACCCGACAAAAAGAAGAAAAAGCAGCGCTCAAGTGGCCATTAGGGCCCAAGCCTCGGTGGTGTTCAAGAAGCATTTGGACAACGCTCTTACATAGCTCCTTGTCACTAAAATGGAAAGACATGATGGGCCACTCAGCAGACAATGAATTGCCCGCAGGTCACATACCAAGAGTTGCGTCAACAGCTCGGTGCTCAGGTGGAGACCAGGGAGGAGTGGTGTCCCTCTGGCGTCTCTAGTGAGGCCAGTATGATTTAACAGAGTTGTCCATCACACGGACACCACACATATGGTGCGAGACTCCTCGTGGATTGAGGATGCACCTTTGTGCCGTCGCTGACCCACCGGGTCTTCAGCTCCACAACCACGGCTATTTCTCTCAAGGCATGAACCAGAGAAGCAAGGAAGTGGGCTATTCCGTGATGTTTGGAAACATGGCCGACTTACATTCTACCATTCTCCCACTTCTTTCCTTGACTTGCGCTGTCTCGTATGTCTGGTTCTCTCTGCTGCTATGACGTGCTCACCAGCCAAACGCCACCAGGGATCGACTACCTCTCTGCTGCTCCCATCACAGGGCTGGAAGATTTCCGTGCTCCGAGAAAATCTTCTGCGCACAATGATGACGTTGTTGGTCACCCTACAGTGCATCCAAGACCCCCGGGGATGTTCCACTTGCTGCTCCTTCCTTTCCATGCGCTTTCCTCAATAAAGTTCTCAAGCATGCCAGCCTGACGCTCCTCCTCTTCCCTTCTTCTCCCAGTGCCCTTCCCACGTCTCTCAGTAAAAAGGCAAAGCTCAACGGGTCATAGGGGCACGTCGAAAAGGGCCACCACACCTTCCAGCACGTCACACAAGACCTGCACTTGACCAAACAAAGGCTTGGGCACGCTAAGGCTCTTCTGCACATGCCCTCATGAAACAATCTCTCCGTGTCAGCACACACTCGACTGCTTTCTCACCCAGCGCATTCTCCCGCATTGACAACAGATGCAGTCACAGAATTCCCTTCAGTTTGGAAGTAACCTCTGGAGACCATGTACTGCAAGCACCCTGCTCAAGCAGAGTCAGCTACAGCAGGCTGTCCAGGACCATGTGCAGTTGGGTTTCTCATATCTCCAAGGATGGAAATCCAAAACCTCTGCTTGAGGTCCACTGCTTGACCACCCTCACAGGGGAAAAGGCTTTCCTTCTCTTCCAAGGCAATTGCATCTCTCCTCTGTGGCGTCCACTCACCTCTGTCCTGGCAGCAGGCAGTAACTGAAAAATAGTCTGGTTCCCTTGTCTTCATTCTGCCCATCTGGGATTTAGAACAAGGAGGAGATTCAGCCTGAGCAGCCTTCTCTGAGGGTTGAAAACACCCAGCTCTCTCACCTTCTCCTCATATTGAAGAGGCTCCAGGCCCTTCAGCATCTTGGTAGCCCTGCACTGGAATTGCTCCAGCATGTCCGCTTCCATGTTCCACTGGGGAGCCTCAAACTGGACAAAGGACTCCACAAGGGGCCTCACCAGTCCTGAAGAGAGATGACGGAGCACCTTTTCTCATCGTGCTGGCAACGCTCTTCCCCATGCCCTCCTGGAGCATGGTGGCCTCTTTTGCCGCAAGGCTGCATTGCCGACTCATCGTCAGCTTGCTCTCCAAACAGCAACACAAGGTCCTGTTCGGCAAAGCTGCCTGCCACTCTGTCGGACAACACCATGTTCTGCTGCCCGGTGTTAGTCCTCCCCAGAGGCAGGAATTTGCTTTGCCCCTTCTGCAACTTCATGATGTTCCTCTCTGCCCTGTTCTCCAGCCTCTGCACATCATTCTGAATGGTGGCCCACGTTCATCACGTGCATCAGACGCTCCTCCCCGTCTCGGGTCATCTGCAGAATTCCTTCGGGTCACTCCATCCCATCACCCACCTCACTAATGGGGATATTATGGCCACAAGATAGAGCACAGGAAGTTCCGCACCAACATGAGAAAGAACTTCTTCACAGTGAGGGTGACGGAGCACTGGAACAGGCTGCCCAGGGAGGTTGTGGAGTCTCCTTCTCTGGAGATATTCAAGGCCTGTCTGGATGCCTACCTGGGCAGCCTGCTCTAAGGAACCTGCTTTGGCAGGGGGGTTGGACCCGATGATCTTCCGAGGTCCCTTCCAACCCCGTCAATTCTGTGATTCTGTGATATTGAACAGTGCTGGCCTCACTGCCGAGCCCTGGCCTACACCGCTAGGGCCTTGCCTGCAACACCGCTCTGTGCCACTCAGCAATAGCCTCTGCACCCAAGCAATCGGCCACTTTTCAGCCCACCCCACTGTCCCTTTATCTATCCCATACTTTGTCCGCTTCTCTATGAGCGTGTCATGGGAGCAAGCGTCAAAGAAAGCCCTTACTAAAGGCTTTACTGAAGTTGAGCAGGAGCCACTGCTCTCCCCTCCTCCACTAAGCTGGTCACCTCAATTTAGAAGACGCTGAGGAGGCTCACGCGTGACTTTCCCTCTCTAAATCCGTGCTGACTACTCCCCATCACATTCCGGTTCTTCGTCTGCTCGACAGTGCTTTCCGGGAGGATTTCCCTTAGAACCTTCCCAGCGACTGATGTCAGGCCAACCAGCCTCTGGTTTCCCACACCTTCCTTCTTCACCTCCTTGAACACAGGAGCGCGGCGAGTCTCTTCCAGTCTTCCGGAGCCTCTCCCACTCACCATGACCTTTCAAAGATAATTAGTAGTGGCCTCGCAAGGACACCACACAGCTCCCTCAGCATTCGTGGCTGCAACCCAGCAGGCCTCACGGAACAAGGCGCACCCAGTTGCACAGCCCCCCTTCCTACCTTGCTTCATCTTCCTCAGCAACAAGCGCTACTCACCTCAGCAGCAAGCCAAAACCACCTCAGCCGAACGGGGACAGGCCTTGCCACTCGTCAGCCATGCCCGGGACCACCCAGCCAGGAGGGGCTCACGGCTGCAGCCCCGCGCACCATGCATGCCTCCAACTTCACGGCATGCATGCCTCCAACTCCCTGCTGCAGGGACCAAACCCTGCGTCTGACCATCAAAGCCTAGGCAGGGAAAGGGCCTCACCCTTGGGCGCTCAGTGCTGAATAAGACCCCAAAAGCTCTGCCTCAGTCTCCCTGCCAAACCACTCCCCCTCAGCTCAGGGCTTGCAAGCTTTCAACGAGGCCTGGGAGGACAACGTCCTGCTGTCGCAAACAGCTCTCCTCTGCCTGATCAAACTACCACCCGCCAAGCTGCCGCAAGAAGAAAATACACAGCCTCCCTTCTCCCACCCAGGACCCTCCAAGCACAAAGGCCACCAAGCCACCGACCGATGCAGCACACCCAATGGGAAAGACGAGGAATAAACACAGGCGTAGGGAGTGGGCATTAAGGAAGGGAGGGAAAGAGTGCGATGCCAGTGCCAGCGCCTCACGCCCAGCACATCTGGGAAGCCCAGACCAGCCTGCATTATGGCGAAGCCAGCAAATAGGGCCCCCTCCTCACAACAATGCAGCCGCAAGCCGCACCGCACGAGTGACACGCCATGACCTCACTTCATAACAACCCACCTCTCTCATGCTTTGGCCGCGTCTGCCGACTGCCCTCAAACGCACTCGCCATGCAAATCCATCCAAAGAGCCACCCTCACTTAAAAGCTGCCGCCAAGGCCACAGAGACACATCCTCAACAGGAGAAAAGAACACGAGAGCGTTGTGGAAATGACAACATGCCCCACCTCATTACTTGCCAGGCTTTAGCATGTAAGAGCAGCTCACGCCAAATGCTGTCATGCGCAAAGGCTCTCTCGCCCCGCGGGCACTCACGGACCAGCATAAAAGCCGGCCCTGCGACTCGCACCCTCACACAATCTTCCTGACGCCTTCTCCCCTGTGCCCAACAAGGTGAGCCTGAACCCCGCTCCCCTCCTTCGCCCACCCCACCAGGCCTCTCTCTCCACACGCCCTTTCCCCCTTAGCCTCAGCAGCCCTTCTTCCTCCCCACCGCCACGCTCCCCACAACCCCAGGCCTCCCCACTCTCTTGGCCTCCCCCAGCACTACTGCTCAAGCCCCCAACACCCTCCGCCTTCCCAACACCCTCCGCCTTCCCAACACCCTCTCTTCCAGGGACCCTCCACACCACAGACATGTCCTGCTACGACATCTGCCGCCCCTGCGGACCCACCCCGCTGGCTAACAGCTGCAACGAGCCCTGTGTCAGGCAGTGCGAGGACTCCCGCGTCGTCATCCAGCCTCCTGCCGTGCTGGTCACCCTGCCAGGACCCATCCTCAGCTCCTTCCCCCAGAACACCGCCGTTGGATCCTCCGCATCAGCTGCCGTGGGCAGCAACCTCAGCGCCCAGGGAGTGCCCATCTCCTCCGGGGGATTCGGAGGCTTTGGCCTTGGAGGCTTTGGCTTCGGAGGCCTTGGCTGCATCAACGGCGGAAGAGCCTGCTACCCCTGCTAAGGACCCACGCCAACACCCCTGACAGAAGCCTCCAACACCGTGCAAGACAGCTCTCAGACTGAGGACGCACCTCTGCGCTGTTCATGGCACGCGGGCTCACCAGCCGCGACTCCACTTTCCACAGCACAACAAAGCAAGCAAGCAAGGAAGGGGCCAGCCCATGCTGTCAGGACACATGGCCAACATACCTCCTTCTTTCTTCCTCTTTCTCCTTTCCATAGCACCACCTTCTACGGCCGCTACTCTCTGCTGCAATGCCTTGCTCACTAGCACAATCCCTCGGGAGACCTTCTGGGGCTGCTCCCACCACAGGGTAGGGAGACCTTGGGGCTCTGGGAAAATCTGCTCTATGCAAGGGACATAGGCTGGTGGTCGCCCTCCAGGCACCTCAGAATGTGCACCTTCCACTTGACGCTCCCTCTTTTTCATGTTTTCCTCAATAAAATCCGCCTGCATCCCATATCCTCAGATGCCTCCTCTTCCTTTCTTCTCCCAACGCTCTTCCAACTTCACCCGACAAAAAGAAGAAAAAGCAGCGCTCAAGTGGCCATTAGGGCCCAAGCCTGGTGGTGTTCAAGAAGCATTTGGACAACGCTCTTACATAGCTCCTTGTCACTAAAATGGAAAGACATGATGGGCCACTCAGCAGACAATGAATTGCCCGCATGGTCACATACCAAGAGTTGCGGTCAACAGCTCGGTGCTCAGGTGGAGACCAGGGAGGAGTGGTGTCCCTCTGGCGTCTCTAGTGAGGCCAGTATGATTTAACAGAGTTGTCCGTCACACGGACACCACACATATGGTGCGAGACTCCTCGTGGATTGAGGATGCACCTTTGTGCCGTCGCTGACCCACCGGGTCTTCAGCTCCACAACCACGGCTATTTCTCTCAAGGCATGAACCAGAGAAGCAAGGAAGTGGGCTATTCCGTGATGTTTGGAAACATGGCCGACTTACATTCTACCATTCTCCCACTTCTTTCCTTGACTTGCGCTGTCTCGTATGTCTGGTTCTCTCTGCTGCTATGACGTGCTCACCAGCCAAACGCCACCAGGGATCGACTACCTCTCTGCTGCTCCCATCACAGGGCTGGAAGATTTCCGTGCTCCGAGAAAATCTTCCGCGCACAATGATGACGTTGTTGGTCACCCTACGTGCATCCAAGACCCCCCGGGGATGTTCCACTTGCTGTTCCTTCCTTTCCATGCGCTTTCCTCAATAAAGTTCTCAAGCATGCCAGCCTGACGCTCCTCCTCTTCCCTTCTTCTCCCACTGCCCTTCCCACGTCTCTCAGTAAAAAGGCAAAGCTCAACGGGTCATCGGGGCACGTCGAAAAGGGCCACCACACCTTCCAGCACGTCACACAAGACCTGCACTTGACCAAACAAAGGCTTGGGCACGCTAAGGCTCTTCTGCACTTGCCCTCTGAAACAATCTCTCCGTGTCAGCACACACTCGACTGCTTTCTCACCCAGCGGCATTCTCCCGCATTGACAACAGATGCAGTCACAGAATCCCTTCAGTTTGGAAGTAACCTCTGGAGACCATGTACTGCAAGCACCCTGCTCAAGCAGAGTCAGCTACAGCAGGCTGTCCAGGACCATGTGCAGTTGGGTTTCTCATATCTCCAAGGATGGAAATCCAAAACCTCTGCTTGAGGTCCACTGCTTGACCACCCTCACAGGGGAAAAGGCTTTCCTTCTCTTCCAAGGCAATTGCATCTCTCCTCTGTGGCGTCCACTCACCTCTGTCCTGGCAGCAGGCAGTAACTGAAAATAGTCTGGTTCCCTTGTCTTCATTCCTGCCCATCTGGGATTTAGAACAAGGAGGAGATTCAGCCTGAGCAGCCTTCTCTGAGGGTTGAAAACACCCAGCTCTCTCACCTTCTCCTCATATTGAAGAGGCTCCAGGCCCTTCAGCATCTTGGTAGCCCTGCACTGGAATTGCTCCAGCATGTCCGCTTCCATGTTCCACTGGGGAGCCTCAAACTGGACAAAGGACTCCACAAGGGGCCTCACCAGTCCTGAAGAGAGATGACGGAGCACCTTTCTCATCGTGCTGGCAACGCTCTTCCCCATGCCCTCCTGGAGCCTGGTGGCCTCTTTTGCCGCAAGGCTGCATTGCCGACTCATCGTCAGCTTGCTCTCCAACAGCAACACAAGGTCCTGTTCGGCAAAGCTGCCTGCCACTCTGTCGGACAACACCATGTCCTGCTGCCCGGTGTTAGTCCTCCCCAGAGGCAGGAATTTGCTTTGCCCCTTCTGCAATGTCATGATGTTCCTCTCTGCCCAGTTCTCCAGCCTCTGCACATCATTCTGAATGGTGCCAACGTTCATCACGAGCATCAGACGCTCCTCCCCGTCTCGGGTCCTCTGCAGAATTCCTGCGGGGTCACTCCGTCCCATCACCCACCTCACTAATGGGGATATTATGGCCACAAGATAGAGCACAGGAAGTTCCGCACCAACATGAGAAAGAACTTCTTCACAGTGAGGGTGACGGAGCACTGGAACAGGCTGCCCAGGGAGGTTGTGGAGTCTCCTTCTCTGGAGATATTCAAGGCCCGTCTGGATGCCTACCTGGGCAGCCTGCTCTAAGGAACCTGCTTTGGCAGGGGGGTTGGACCCGATGATCTTTCGAGGTCCCTTCCAACCCCGTCAATTCTGTGATTCTGTGATATTGAACAGTGCTGGCCTCACTGACGAGCCCTGGCCTACACCGCTAGGGCCTTGCCTGCAACACCGCTCTGTGCCACTCAGCAATAGCCTCTGCACCCAAGCAATTGGCCACTTTTCAGCCCACCTCACTGTCCCTTTATCTATCCCATACTTTGTCCGCTTCTCTATGAGCGTGTCATGGGAGCAAGCGTCAAAGAAAGCCCTTACTAAAGGCTTTACTGAAGTTGAGCAGCAGCCACTGCTCTCCCCTCCTCCACTAAGCTGTCACCCTCAATTTAGAAGACGCTGAGGAGGCTCACGCGTGACTTTCCCTCTCTAAATCCGTGCTGACTACTCCCCATCACATTCCGGTTCTTCGTCTGCTCGACAGTGCTTTCCGGGAGGATTTCCCTTAGAACCTTCCCAGCGACTGATGTCAGGCCAACCAGCCTCTGGTTTCCCACACCTTCCTTCTTCACCTCCTTGAACACAGGAGCGCGGCGAGTCTCTTCCAGTCTTCCGGAGCCTCTCCCACTCACCATGACCTTTCAAAGATAATTAGTAGTGGCCTCGCAAGGACACCACACAGCTCCCTCAGCATTCGTGGCTGCAACCCAGCAGGCCTCACGGAACAAGGCGCACCCAGTTGCACAGCCCCCCTTCCTACCTTGCTTCATCTTCCTCAGCAACAAGCGCTACTCACCTCAGCAGCAAGCCAAAACCACCTCAGCCGAACGGGGACAGGCCTTGCCACTCGTCAGCCATGCCCGGGACCACCCAGCCAGGAGGGGCTCACGGCTGCAGCCCCGCGCACCATGCATGCCTCCAACTCCCTGCTGCAGGGACCAAACCCTGCGTCTGACCATCAAAGCCTAGGCAGGGAAAGGGCCTCACCCTTGGGCGTTCAGTGCTGAATAAGACCCCAAAAGCTCTGCCTCAGTCTCCCTGCCAAACCACTCCCCCTCAGCTCAGGGCTTGCAAGCTTTCAACGAGGCCTGGGAGGACAACGTCCTGCTGTCGCAAACAGCTCTCCTCTGCCTGATCAAACTACCACCCGCCAAGCTGCCGCAAGAAGAAAACACGCAGACTCCCTTCTCCCACCCAGGACCTTCCAAGCACAAAGGCCACCAAGCCACCGACCGATGCAGCACACCCAATGGGAAAGACGAGGAATAAACACAGGCGTAGGGAGTGGGCATTAAGGCAGGGAGGGAAAGAGTGCGATGCCAGTGCCAGCGCCTCACGCCCAGCACATCTGGGAAGCCCAGACCAGCCTGCATTATGGCGAAGCCAGCAAATAGGGCCCCCTCCTCACAACAATGCAGCCGCAAGCCGCACCCCACGAGTGATACGCCATGACCTCACTTCATAACAACCCACCTCTCTCATGCTTTGGCCGCGTCTGCCGACTGCCCGCAAACGCACTTGCCATGCAAATCCATCCAAAGAGGCACCCTCACTTAAAAGCTGCCGCCAAGGCCACAGAGACACATGCTCAACAGGAGGAAAGAACACGAGAGCGTTGTGGAAACGACAACATGCCCAACCTCATTACTTGCCAGGCTTTAGCATGTAAGAGCAGCTCACGCCAAATGCTGTCATGCGCAAAGGCTCTCTCGCCCCGCGGGCACTCACGGACCAGCATAAAAGCCGGCCCTGCGACTCGCACCCTCACACAATCCTCCCGACGCCTTCTCCCCTGCGCCCAACAAGGTGAGCCTGAACCCCGCTCCCCTCCTTCGCCCGCCCCACCAGGCCTCTCTCTCCACACGCCCTTTCCCCCTTAGCCTCAGCAGCCCTTCTTCCTCCCCACCGCCACGCTCCCCACAACCCCAGGCCTCCCCACTCTCTTGGCCTCCCCCAGCACTACTGCTCAAGCCCCCAACACCCTCCGCCTTCCCAACACCCTCCGCCTTCCCAACACCCTCTCTTCCAGGGACCCTCCACACCACAGACATGTCCTGCTACGACATCTGCCGCCCCTGCGGACCCACCCCGCTGGCTAACAGCTGCAACGAGCCCTGTGTCAGGCAGTGCGAGGACTCCCGCGTCGTCATCCAGCCTCCTGCCGTGCTGGTCACCCTGCCAGGACCCATCCTCAGCTCCTTCCCCCAGAACACCGCCGTTGGATCCTCCGCATCAGCTGCCGTGGGCAGCAACCTCAGCGCCCAGGGAGTGCCCATCTCCTCCGGGGGATTCGGAGGCTTTGGCCTTGGAGGCTTTGGCTTCGGAGGCCTTGGCTGCATCAACGGCGGAAGAGCCTGCTACCCCTGCTAAGGACCCACGCCAACACCCCTGACAGAAGCCTCCAACACCGTGCAAGACAGCTCTCAGACTGAGGACGCACCTCTGCGCTGTTCATGGCACGCGGGCTCACCAGCCGCGACTCCTCTTTCCACGGCACAACAAAGCAAGCAAGCAAGGAAGGGGCCAGCCCATGCTGTCAGGACACATGGCCAACATACCTCCTTCTTTCTTCCTCTTTCTCCTTTCCATAGCACCACCTTCTACGGCCGCTACTCTCTGCTGCAATGCCTTGCTCACTAGCACAATCCCTCGGGAGACCTTCTGGGGCTGCTCCCACCACAGGGTAGGGAGACCTTGGGGCTCTGGGAAAATCTGCTCTATGCAAGGGACATAGGCTGGTGGTCGCCCTCCAGGCACCTCAGAATGTGCACCTTCCACTTGACGCTCCCTCTTTTTCATGTTTTCCTCAATAAAATCCGCCTGCATCCCATATCCTCAGATGCCTCCTCTTCCTTTCTTCTCCCAACGCTCTTCCAACTTCACCCGACAAAAAGAAGAAAAAGCAGCGCTCAAGTGGCCATTAGGGCCCAAGCCTGGTGGTGTTCAAGAAGCATTTGGACAACGCTCTTACATAGCTCCTTGTCACTAAAATGGAAAGACATGATGGGCCACTCAGCAGACAATGAATTGCCCGCATGGTCACATACCAAGAGTTGCGGTCAACAGCTCGGTGCTCAGGTGGAGACCAGGGAGGAGTGGTGTCCCTCTGGCGTCTCTAGTGAGGCCAGTATGATTTAACAGAGTTGTCCGTCACACGGACACCACACATATGGTGCGAGACTCCTCGTGGATTGAGGATGCACCTTTGTGCCGTCGCTGACCCACCGGGTCTTCAGCTCCACAACCACGGCTATTTCTCTCAAGGCATGAACCAGAGAAGCAAGGAAGTGGGCTATTCCGTGATGTTTGGAAACATGGCCGACTTACATTCTACCATTCTCCCACTTCTTTCCTTGACTTGCGCTGTCTCGTATGTCTGGTTCTCTCTGCTGCTATGACGTGCTCACCAGCCAAACGCCACCAGGGATCGACTACCTCTCTGCTGCTCCCATCACAGGGCTGGAAGATTTCCGTGCTCCGAGAAAATCTTCCGCGCACAATGATGACGTTGTTGGTCACCCTACGTGCATCCAAGACCCCCCGGGGATGTTCCACTTGCTGTTCCTTCCTTTCCATGCGCTTTCCTCAATAAAGTTCTCAAGCATGCCAGCCTGACGCTCCTCCTCTTCCCTTCTTCTCCCACTGCCCTTCCCACGTCTCTCAGTAAAAAGGCAAAGCTCAACGGGTCATCGGGGCACGTCGAAAAGGGCCACCACACCTTCCAGCACGTCAC
Source organism: Cygnus atratus (assembly GCF_013377495.2). Lineage (NCBI taxonomy): Eukaryota > Metazoa > Chordata > Aves > Anseriformes > Anatidae > Cygnus > Cygnus atratus. The sequence continues at coordinate 159,633,170 of NC_066363.1, read as the reverse complement.
ACAAGACCTGCACTTGACCAAACAAAGGCTTGGGCACGCTAAGGCTCTTCTGCACTTGCCCTCTGAAACAATCTCTCCGTGTCAGCACACACTCGACTGCTTTCTCACCCAGCGGCATTCTCCCGCATTGACAACAGATGCAGTCACAGAATCCCTTCAGTTTGGAAGTAACCTCTGGAGACCATGTACTGCAAGCACCCTGCTCAAGCAGAGTCAGCTACAGCAGGCTGTCCAGGACCATGTGCAGTTGGGTTTCTCATATCTCCAAGGATGGAAATCCAAAACCTCTGCTTGAGGTCCACTGCTTGACCACCCTCACAGGGGAAAAGGCTTTCCTTCTCTTCCAAGGCAATTGCATCTCTCCTCTGTGGCGTCCACTCACCTCTGTCCTGGCAGCAGGCAGTAACTGAAAATAGTCTGGTTCCCTTGTCTTCATTCCTGCCCATCTGGGATTTAGAACAAGGAGGAGATTCAGCCTGAGCAGCCTTCTCTGAGGGTTGAAAACACCCAGCTCTCTCACCTTCTCCTCATATTGAAGAGGCTCCAGGCCCTTCAGCATCTTGGTAGCCCTGCACTGGAATTGCTCCAGCATGTCCGCTTCCATGTTCCACTGGGGCGCCTCAAACTGGACAAAGGACTCCACAAGGGGCCTCACCAGTCCTGAAGAGAGATGACGGAGCACCTTTCTCATCGTGCTGGCAACGCTCTTCCCCATGCCCTCCTGGAGCCTGGTGGCCTCTTTTGCCGCAAGGCTGCATTGCCGACTCATCGTCAGCTTGCTCTCCAACAGCAACACAAGGTCCTGTTCGGCAAAGCTGCCTGCCACTCTGTCGGACAACACCATGTTCTGCTGCCCGGTGTTAGTCCTCCCCAGAGGCAGGAATTTGCTTTGCCCCTTCTGCAATGTCATGATGTTCCTCTCTGCCCAGTTCTCCAGCCTCTGCACATCATTCTGAATGGTGCCACGTTCATCACGTGCATCAGACGCTCCTCCCCGTCTCGGGTCATCTGCAGAATTCCTGCGGGGTCACTCCGTCCCATCACCCACCTCACTAATGGGGATATTATGGCCACAAGATAGAGCACAGGAAGTTCCGCACCAACATGAGAAAGAACTTCTTCACAGTGAGGGTGACGGAGCACTGGAACAGGCTGCCCAGGGAGGTTGTGGAGTCTCCTTCTCTGGAGATATTCAAGGCCCGTCTGGATGCCTACCTGGGCAGCCTGCTCTAAGGAACCTGCTTTGGCAGGGGGGTTGGACCCGATGATCTTTCGAGGTCCCTTCCAACCCCGTCAATTCTGTGATTCTGTGATATTGAACAGTGCTGGCCTCACTGACGAGCCCTGGCCTACACCGCTAGGGCCTTGCCTGCAACACCGCTCTGTGCCACTCAGCAATAGCCTCTGCACCCAAGCAATTGGCCACTTTTCAGCCCACCTCACTGTCCCTTTATCTATCCCATACTTTGTCCGCTTCTCTATGAGCGTGTCATGGGAGCAAGCGTCAAAGAAAGCCCTTACTAAAGGCTTTACTGAAGTTGAGCAGCAGCCACTGCTCTCCCCTCCTCCACTAAGCTGTCACCTCAATTTAGAAGACGCTGAGGAGGCTCACGCATGACTTTCCCTCTCTAAATCCGTGCTGACTACTCCCCATCACATTCCGGTTCTTCGTCTGCTCGACAGTGCTTTCCGGGAGGATTTCCCTTAGAACCTTCCCAGCGACTGATGTCAGGCCAACCAGCCTCTGGTTTCCCACACCTTCCTTCTTCACCTCCTTGAACACAGGAGCGCGGCGAGTCTCTTCCAGTCTTCCGGAGCCTCTCCCACTCACCATGACCTTTCAAAGATAATTAGTAGTGGCCTCGCAAGGACACCACACAGCTCCCTCAGCATTCGTGGCTGCAACCCAGCAGGCCTCACGGAACAAGGCGCACCCAGTTGCACAGCCCCCCTTCCTACCTTGCTTCATCTTCCTCAGCAACAAGCGCTACTCACCTCAGCAGCAAGCCAAAACCACCTCAGCCGAACGGGGACAGGCCTTGCCACTCGTCAGCCATGCCTGGGACCACCCAGCCAGGAGGGGCTCACGGCTGCAGCCCCGCGCACCATGCATGCCTCCAACTCCCTGCTGCAGGGACCAAACCCTGCGTCTGACCATCAAAGCCTAGGCAGGGAAAGGGCCTCACCCTTGGGCGCTCAGTGCTGAATAAGACCCCAAAAGCTCTGCCTCAGTCTCCCTGCCAAACCACTCCCCCTCAGCTCAGGGCTTGCAAGCTTTCAACGAGGCCTGGGAGGACAACGTCCTGCTGTCGCAAACAGCTCTCCTCTGCCTGATCAAACTACCACCGGCCAAGCTGCCGCAAGAAGAAAACACGCAGACTCCCTTCTCCCACCCAGGACCTTCCAAGCACAAAGGCCACCAAGCCACCGACCGATGCAGCACACCCAATGGGAAAGACGAGGAATAAACACAGGCGTAGGGAGTGGGCATTAAGGCAGGGAGGGAAAGAGTGCGATGCCAGTGCCAGCGCCTCACGCCCAGCACATCTGGGAAGCCCAGACCAGCCTGCATTATGGCGAAGCCAGCAAATAGGGCCCCCTCCTCACAACAATGCAGCCGCAAGCCGCACCCCACGAGTGATACGCCATGACCTCACTTCATAACAACCCACCTCTCTCATGCTTTGGCCGCGTCTGCCGACTGCCCGCAAACGCACTTGCCATGCAAATCCATCCAAAGAGCCACCCTCACTTAAAAGCTGCCGCCAAGGCCACAGAGACACATGCTCAACAGGAGAAAAGAACACGAGAGCGTTGTGGAAATGACAACATGCCCCACCTCATTACTTGCCAGGCTTTAGCATGTAAGAGCAGCTCACGCCAAATGCTGTCATGCGCAAAGGCTCTCTTGCCCCGCGGGCACTCACGGACCAGCATAAAAGCCGGCCCTGCGACTCGCACCCTCACACAATCCTCCCGACGCCTTCTCCCCTGCGCCCAACAAGGTGAGCCTGAACCCCGCTCCCCTCCTTCGCCCGCCCCACCAGGCCTCTCTCTCCACACGCCCTTTCCCCCTTAGCCTCAGCAGCCCTTCTTCCTCCCCACCGCCATGCTCCCCACAACCCCAGGCCTCCCCACTCTCTTGGCCTCCCCCAGCACTACTGCTCAAGCCCCCAACACCCTCCGCCTTCCCAACACCCTCCGCCTTCCCAACACCCTCTCTTCCAGGGACCCTCCACACCACAGACATGTCCTGCTACGACATCTGCCGCCCCTGCGGACCCACCCCGCTGGCTAACAGCTGCAACGAGCCCTGTGTCAGGCAGTGCGAGGACTCCCGCGTCGTCATCCAGCCTCCTGCCGTGCTGGTCACCCTGCCAGGACCCATCCTCAGCTCCTTCCCCCAGAACACCGCCGTTGGATCCTCCGCATCAGCTGCCGTGGGCAGCAACCTTAGCGCCCAGGGAGTGCCCATCTCCTCCGGGGGATTCGGAGGCTTTGGCCTTGGAGGCTTTGGCTTCGGAGGTCTTGGCTGCATCAACGGCGGAAGAGCCTGCTACCCCTGCTAAGGACCCACGCCAACACCCCTGACAGAAGCCTCCAACACCGTGCAAGACAGCTCTCAGACTGAGGACGCACCTCTGCGCTGTTCATGGCACGCGGGCTCACCAGCCGCGACTCCTCTTTCCACGGCACAACAAAGCAAGCAAGCAAGGAAGGGGCCAGCCCATGCTGTCAGGACACATGGCCAACATACCTCCTTCTTTCTTCCTCTTTCTCCTTTCCATAGCACCACCTTCTACGGCCGCTACTCTCTGCTGCAATGCCTTGCTCACTAGCACAATCCCTCGGGAGACTTTCTAGGACTGCTCCCACCACAGGGTTGGGAGACCTTGGGGCTCTGGGAAAATCTGCTCTATGCAAGGGACATAGGCTGGTGGTCGCCCTCCAGGCACCTCAGAATGTGCACCTTCCACTTGACGCTCCCTCTTTTTCATGTTTTTCTCAATAAAATCTGCCTGCATCCCATATCCTCAGGTGCCTCCTCTTCCTTTCTTCTCCCAGCACTCTTCCAACTTCACCTGACAAAAAGAACAAAAAGCAGGGCGGAACTTGTGATCAGGTCCTAAGCCTGCTGGTGTTCAAGAAGAATTTGGACAACGCTCTTACATAGCTTCTTGTTACTAAATCGGGTAGACATGTATTTGATATTTTAGAATAATTGCTGAAGATGACGCAGTGAGGCTAAATAGTTGTCCAACTGTTTAGAGAAGGTTCAGTGTTGAGGAAACTTTTAGGCTCAGATACGGAGGATATGCAATGAAGTATTTACATGATGTTCCTTTGGCAACAAAGCCTGTAACCTAGGTATTGGTAACACCACGTAATCTTGGTGTGCTGACTCTAAGAGACATAGTATGGAGAGTGGGGCAGAGCGAATACACTGGCCAGACTCTGTGACGTCCCTTCAGGGATTCGGAACCGGACGGTATTGTGGAACTGACAGACTGTATGGGCAGCCCTGACTCTAACTGATAACCAAATTATGGCCTTTTGGCGACCTTATAATCTCATTATAATTCCAAACACACCTCCATCCCATAGGGTACCCACCTCCAAGGTGTGAGTACCCTTCAGTGAGCATGTGCCCTGCATTTCTGAGCTCATACCTTTAAAAAAAGGTTTAAAAAAATATACCAATCACAACAAAGACTGTATGACTAGAGTCACTGATATACCACCTAAAAGTAAAAAAAATTGTAGAAAAATAGACTGGGATCAGTTGATGCACCGAACCTGTCTTTCCCCCCATAGTGTGGAAATTGCCTATTGGGTGAGATTCAAACTCTCGCTTATACTGAGAGCTTCGCCAGGAAACCTAACATTGTCCATAGAGTTGTTTCATAAGTTAGCACAGGTGTAGTTGGTTGTGTTTGTCATAAAATTGGTATTTGCACATGCTTTGCAGACAATGTATTTATCTCCGGCAATCCAAAAGAACTTGTACTCCTGTTGCTTCAATAAACTTCACCAGTCATTTACTAGACTGAAAGTGTATTGTGCTATTTGTGAATCTGTGACCATGATTAATGCGACTGTGCTTATAGTGCTGAATGCACTAACTCTGCATCCGTGATCGTGATAATTCAATATACATTGAATGTAACTGGACTTATAGTGGCAGGCAGCTTTGCCGAACAGGACCTTGAGTCAGTGATGTAGCCTTGCGGCAAAAGAGGCCACCAGGCTCCAGGAGGGCATGGGGAAGAGCATTGCCAGCAAATTGAGGAAGGCACTCCGTCATCTCTCCTCAGCACCGGTGAGGCCCGTTGTGGAGTCCTTTGTCCAGTTTGAGGCGCCCCAGTGGAACATGGAAGCGGACATGCTGGAGCAATTCCAGTGCAGGGCTACCAAGATGCTGAAGGGCCTGGAGCCTCTTCAATATGAGGAGAAGGTGAGAGAGCTGGGCGTTTTCAACCTGCAGAGAAGGCTGCTCAGGCTGAATCTCCTCCTTGTTCTAAATCCCAGATGGGCAGGAATGAAGACAAGGGAACCAGACTATTTTCGGTTACTGCCTGCTGCCAGGACAAATGTGAGTGGACGCCACAGAGAAGAGATCATAGAATCATAGAATCATAGAAACACAAGATTGGAAAGGACCTACAAGATCATCTAGTCCAACCGTTCTCCTATCACCAATGCTACCCACTAAGCTATTAAACCATACCTCGTTGCACCTCGTCCAGGCGCTTCTTAAACAGTGCCAGAGATGGTGACTCCACTACCTCCCTGGACAGGCCATTCCAGTGCCTGACAACTCTTTGAGAGAAAAAGTTTTTCCTGATATCTAATCTAAATCTCCCCAGGTGCAACTTGTGGCCATTTCCTCAAGTCCTATCATTAGTTATCTGGGAGAAGAAGCCGACACCCTCCTCATCCCAGCTTTCCTTCAGGAAGTTGTAGAGTGCAATGAGATCTCCCCTGAGCCTCCTCTTCTCCAGACTAAACAATGTCAGCTCCCTCAGCCATTCCTCATAAGATTTGTGCTCCAGACCCCTCACCAGTTTTGTTGCCCTTCTCTGGACACGTTCCAGGGCTTCGATGTCTTTCTTGTAGTGAAGGGCCCAAAGATGAAATTGCCTTGGAAGAGAAGGAAAACTTTTCCCCTGTGAGGGTGGACAAACAGAGGAACAGGTTACCTATGTGTAGTGGGTTTATGTGGCAAGGTTTTGGTAGCAGGGTGCTGCAGGGGTGGCTTCTGTGAGAAGAATCCAGAAGCTGCCCCATGTTAGATAAGGGCCAGTTTCATCCGCATCCCCCATCCGGGACTCACTGCTGCTGCTCAGAGCCGAGCCAATAAGTGATCTTGTTTGTGCCTCTGTGAGAGGCCTCTGTAGAACCCCTCTTGGAACAACTCCAGGCTGGAGCGGGGCCTACGCAGGAGCAGGTGATCTGGCAGGAGCTGATACCCATGTGGCACCCATGTTGGAACAGTTTGCTTGTGATCGATGGACTCCATGATATGGACACATATTGGAGCAGTTCTTGAAGAGTTGCTGCCTGCGCGCAGCCCATGCAGGATCAGTTCAGGAATGTCTGCATCCCATGGGAGGGACCCCACTTTGGAGCTGGGAAAGAAAGGGAGTGAGAGAGCAGTTGTGGTGGAGCTCAGCTGCCCACCTGAGTAAAACCACCACAACAGACGATTAATTTTTGGGTCCTCATCCTTGGAGATACTGAAAACCCAACTGCACATGGTCAGAACAGCCTTAGTGTACTGTGGGAGTCCACTCTTCTCCTGCGCTTGACATAAGTGTGGCAGAGGCTTATGAACCAGAATAGGCCTTCCTCGACTGGCACGAGTCCAAGGAAGGTACTCTTCCTTGACATCAGAGTCGAAAAACAGTTTGACTACGTGTCAATCACTTTATCTTATAAATATAGCAGCCAGAGAAAAATGTGGTGGAGTATATTTTTCTCCAACTCAGCTATGGTTTAGGATTAACTAATGTTACATCAGTCCTCCATTGTCAATGGGCAACAGGTATAAAGGGTGAATACAGTCAGGCACTCTCTGATCTTCTCTCAGACCCTGCAGCCTGGGCTCTGGAGAGTACCAGCACTGTACATTCTAGAATACCAAACTTGCCTTATCTGAACCGTAGCCAGGATGGAAAATTACCGTCAATCATCTTGTGGTCCTATAAATAGTAGTCCTAAGCAAAGAACCCCATGAGCTCTCCAGGGGTTGCAAACTCAATCTCTCCCTGAGCTGGGATGCCTCACAGCATACCCCTGAGGGAAAGTGCATCTCAGGGCTGACTCCTTGAGGAACAACCTCAGATGCAGACAAACACCAACAAGGAATTAGGGTGAGTAATTCACTCTTGGGAGGTATTTTGGAAGCGCATGACTGAATTTAAACACCCCCAAGAACCCTGCAGTGAGTCTCAGCTGAACCTTGCCATTCTTGAGCCTTTAAGTCACTGTTTCTATTGTAGCAAATCCCATTAAAATAATTCTGTTAAATTCTCTGGTGATCAAAGGCTGATTAACAGCTGTTAAAAATCATACCATCTGTACCTCAAAAGTATAAAATAAATCCTAAATTGCTGCTATATTAAAGCAGTGTAAAATCTAATTCCACGACATGTGCCCAAGCCTTAGTTTGGTCATCTGTATGTATTGGATGACGGGCTGGAAAACCAGCTGGTGCCCACCGGTGTTGTTGGTGATGACATCTTTGAGAGGGGAGGTTCAGTGGCCCTTTACAACCCCACCTGATGGCCTCTTGAGCAAAGCTTTAGTAGCAGGTGAAGTGGAAAGAGCGTTGGGTTGAAAAAAGGAAGACGACGAATGTCAGGATGGGATGCAGGTAGATTTTATTGAGGGGAAAAAAATAAAAGGAAGGAGCACCAATAAAAGCGCCAGGGTCTGAGGTGCTATTAGAGTGACCACCAGCTGCTGTCCCTTGTCTACAGCACATTTCTCCAGGGCACTGACAACTTCCTGTGCTTTTGAGAAGAGTAGCAGAGATGGGGTCAATCCATGGTGGCATTTGGCTTATGAACCAGTCATAGCAGCAGAGAGTAGCGGCTGTAGAAGGTGGTGCTATGGAAAGGAGAAAGAGGAAGAAAGAAGGAGGTATGTTGGCCATGTGTCCTGACAGCATGGGCTGGCCCCTTCCTTGCTTGCTTGCTTTGTTGTGCTACGGAATGACGAGCCACGGCTGGTGAGCCCGCGTGCCATGAACAGCGCAGAGGTGCGTCCTCAGTCTGAGAGCTGTCTTGCACGGTGTTGGAAGCTTCTGTCAGGGGTGTTGGCGTGGGTCCTTAGCAGGGGTAGCAGGCTCTTCCGCCGTTGATGCAGCCAAGACCTCCGAAGCCAAAGCCTCCAAGGCCAAAGCCTCCAAAGCCACCAGAGGAGATGGGCACTCCCTGGGCGCTGAGGTTGCTGCCCACGGCAGCTGATGCGGAGGATCCAACGGCGGTGTTCTGGGGGAAGGAGCTGAGGATGGGTCCTGGCAGGGTGACCAGCACGGCAGGAGGCTGGATGACGACGCGGGAGTCCTCGCACTGCCTGACACAGGGCTCGTTGCAGCTGTTAGCCAGCGGGGTGGGTCCGCAGGGGCGGCAGATGTCGTAGCAGGACATGTCTGTGGTGTGGAGGGTCCCTGGAAGAGAGGGTGTTGGGAAGGTGGAGGGTGTTGGGGGCGTGAGGAGCGGTGCTGGGGGAGGCCAAGAGAGTGGGGAGGCCTGGGGTTGTGGGGAGCGTGGCGGTGGGGAGGCAGAAGGGCTGCTGAGGCTGGGGGCAGAGGACCTGTGGAGGGATAGGCCTGGTGGGGCAGGTGAAGGAGGGGAGTGGGGTTCAGGCTCACCTTGTTGGGTGCAGGGCAGAAGGCGCTGGGAGGAGTGTGTGAGGGTGCGAGGCACAGGGCCGGCTTTTATGCTGGTCCGTGAGTGCCCGCGGGGCAAGAGAGCCTTTGCGCATGACAGCATTTGGCGTGAGCTGCTCTTGCATGTCAAAGCCTGGCAAGTAATGAGGTGGGGCGTGGTTTTTGATCCTGCAACACTCAATTTTCATGTCCTCCTCTTGAGGACATGTCCATTTGGCAATGGCGGCACCTTTTACATCAAAGTAATTATTAGAGGCCAAACGATTTTTCTTGAAGGTGCATGTCAGGGCGAGCAGAAGACGTGACCCAAGCATAGGAGAGGAGCGGTGTTTTCAGTGAGGTCATGGTGCTGCTCTCATGTGGTGTGGTTGCGGCTGCATTGTCAAGAGGGGCTTCCTGGATGTGCTGGGCATGAGGTGCAGCCACTTCCTTTTATGACAAGGTTACCCATCTAATTGACCAAAGGAAGGCAGTACATGCTGTTTCTTTGGATTTCAGCAAACCTTTTCATACTGTTTCTCACAACATCCTCCTGGACAAAATGTCTGGCACGCAGGTAGATAAATACATAACACAGTTGGTGGACTGTTGGCTGACTGGTCAAGTTCAAAGGGTCATAGTAAAGGGCGTTACATCAGACCTGCAGGGTCACTAGTCACTAGTGAGGGTTTACCAGGGCTTCATTTTGAACCCAGTTCTCTTTGATGTTTTTGTAAATGATCTGGATACAGGACTCAAATGCATACTAAGTAAGTTTGCAGATGATAGGAAATAAGGAGTTGCTGTTGTCTCCCTCAAGGGTGGAGAGGCTGTGCAGAGAGATCTTGACAGACCACAGGGCTGTGCAATCACCTATCACATGAAGTTTAAGAAGACTAAGTGCCAGATTTAGCACCTGGTACAGGGCACCCTGGCTATATGTACAGAATGGGGGATGAGATGCTGGAGAGCTGCCCTGCGGAAAGGGATCCGGGGCTCCTAGTTGACAGTAAGATGAGTATGAGTCAACAGTGTGCCCTTGCAGCCAAAAGAGCAAACCATGTCCTGGGATACATCAAACACAGCACTGCTTGCTGGTCAAGGAATGTGATTGTCCCGCAGTATTCTTGTTGACATGCGTCTTTAGCAGGGATAGAATACTTCCACAGCTCAGGTGGAAACCAAAAAGGTTGCACACGTGAATGCTGATGGAGCTCCCTCACGTCTTTGTGAGGCAATTCTCAATTACCCGTCAAATATCACAGGATTTGTGAGCGGTTCCTAAGGCCTAGAAGTGAGTGATACCACTCCTTTCTAAACACAAGGCACTTATTGGTCAGACAGTAAACATTTGAGACAATACATATTTGTGCCTCTAATTTTTTTCACTCCAAAGGAGCAACTAGTTTCAATGGACACATCGTCAACAGGAGGAAATGAACAGGTAGAGTTGTGGGAAGGACACCACACCTCACCTCATTACTTGCCAGGCTTTGGCATGCAAGAGCAGCTCTTGCAAATGCTGTCATGCGCAAAGGCTCTCTCGCCCCGCGGGCACTCAAGGACCAGCATAAAAGCCGGCCCTGCGCCTCTCACACTCACACAATCCTCCCGACGCCTTCTCCCCTGTGCCCAACAAGGTGAGCCTGAATCCCGCTCCCCTCCTTCGCCCGCCCCACCAGGCCTCTCTCTCCACACGCCCTTTCCCCCTTAGCCTCAGCAGCCCTTCTTCCTCCCCACCGCCATGCTCCCCACAACCCCAGGCCTCCCCACTCTCTTGGCCTCCCCCAGCACTACTGCTCATGCCCCCAACACCCTCCGCCTTCCCAACACCCTCTCTTCCAGGGACCCTCCACACCACAGACATGTCCTGCTACGACATCTGCCGCCCCTGCGGACCCACCCCGCTGGCTAACAGCTGCAACGAGCCCTGTGTCAGGCAGTGCGAGGACTCCCGCGTTGTCATCCAGCCTCCTGCCGTGCTGGTCACCCTGCCAGGACCCATCCTCAGCTCCTTCCCCCAGAACACCGCCGTTGGATCCTCCGCATCAGCTGCCGTGGGCAGCAACCTCAGCGCCCAGGGAGTGCCCATCTCCTCCGGGGGATTCGGAGGCTTTGGCCTGGGAGGCTTTGGCTTCGGAGGCCTTGGCTGCTTCAGTGGCGGAAGAGCCTGCTACCCCTGCTAAGGACCCACGCCAACACCCCTGACAGAAGCCTCCAACACCGTGCAAGACAGCTCTCAGACTGAGGACGCACCTCTGCGCTGTTCATGGCACGCGGGCTCACCAGCCGCGACTCCTCTTTCCACGGCACAACAAAGCAAGCAAGCAAGGAAGGGGCCAGCCCATGCTGTCAGGACACATGGCCAACATACCTCCTTCTTTCTTCCTCTTTCTCCTTTCCATAGCACCACCTTCTACGGCCGCTACTCTCTGCTGCAATGCCTTGCTCACTAGCACAATCCCTCGGGAGACCTTCTGGGACTGCTCCCACCACAGGGTAGGGAGACCTTGGGGCTCTGGGAAAATCTGCTCTATGCAAGGGACATAGGCTGGTGGTCGCCCTCCAGGCACCTCAGAATGTGCACCTTCCACTTGACGCTCCCTCTTTTTCATGTTTTCCTCAATAAAATCCGCCTGCATCCCATATCCTCAGATGCCTCCTCTTCCTTTCTTCTCCCAACGCTCTTCCAACTTCACCCGACAAAAAGAAGAAAAAGCAGCGCTCAAGTGGCCATTAGGGCCCAAGCCTGGTGGTGTTCAAGAAGCGTTTGGACAACGCTCTTACATAGCTCCTTGTCACTAAAATGGAAAGACATGATGGGCCACTCAGCAGACAATGAATTGCCCGCATGGTCACATACCAAGAGTTGCGGTCAACAGCTCGGTGCTCAGGTGGAGACCAGGGAGGAGTGGTGTCCCTCTGGGGTCTTTATTGAGGCCAGTATTATTTAACAGATTTGTCCGTGACCTGGAAAGCACACATATGGTGCGAGACTCCTCCTGGACTGAATACACGTCTTTGCACTGTCGCTGACCCACTGGGTCATTAGCTCCATGACCACAGCCATTTCTCTCAAGGCATGATCCAGAGAAGCACAGAAAGGGGCTGTTGTGGTTTTATCCAGCTGGGCAGCTGAGCTTCAGGACTGATGTAACATTAGTTAATCCTGAATCATAGCTGAGTTGGGGAAAAATATACTCCACCACATTTTTCTCTGGCCACTATATTTATAAGATAAAGTGATTGACATGTAGTCAAACTGTTCTTCAATTGTGATGTGATACATCATTTTCCCATGAGTTATTTCAATAGGCACTTGTTTTAAGGAGGTACCCACCTTTCTTTTTGGTCATGGATTTGCCAGTCAAGGAAGGGTCACATCAAGGCCTGTTCTGGCTGATAAGCCTCTGCCACACTTATGTCAAGCGCAGGAGAAGAGTGGACTCCCACAGTACACTAAGGCTGTTCTGACCACATGCAGTTGGGTTTTCAGTATCTCCAAGGATGAGGACCCAAAAATTAATCGTCTGTTGTGGTGGTTTTACTCAGGTGGGCAGCTGAGCTCCACCACAACTGCTCTCTCACTCCCTCTCCTCAAAGGGAAACGGGGTGAAAACATGATGAAAAGCGCTCAAGTGTTGAGATAAGGGCAGGGAGATCACTCAGCAATTACCGTCATGGGCAAAACAGACTCAGCATAGGGAGATTAGAGAAATGTATTACCTATTATTAACAAACTAGAGAAGTGAGAGACAACAAAAACAAACTAAAAACACCTTTCACCCATCCACCCTCTTCCACCTCCTCCCCGCTGAGCGATAAAGGGGAATGGAGGAATGGGGGCTGCGATCAGTCTGTAGCACTTCATCTCTGCCAATCCTTCTGGGTCACTCTCTTCTTCTGCTCCAAAGTGGGGTCCCTCCCCTGTGTTGCCATCCTTCCTGAACAGATCCTGCATGGGCTTCCCACAGGCAGCAGCTCTTCAAGAACTGCTCCAAATATGGGTCCATACCCCCAGGTCCATCACTCATGAGCAAACTGCTCCAACATGGGTCTCCCATGGGCTGCACGGGGACAGCCTGCTCCACCAGGGTCCTCTCCACGTGCCGCAGGGGAAGTTCAGTTAAATATGCTCTCACAGTGGTACAAACAACATTGCTTATTCACAGAATCACAGAATATTAGGGATTGGAAGGGACCTTGAAAGATCATCTAGTCCAATCCCCCTGCCAGAGGAGGAACACCTAAATCATGTCTCACACGAACATGTCCAGGAGGGTTCTGAAAGTCTCCAGAGAAGGAGACTCCACAACCCACCTTGGGCAGCCTGTTCCAGTGTTCTGCCACCCTCACCGTGAAAAACTTTGTCTTGTTTTTAGGCGGAACCTCCTATGTTCCAGCTTATACCCATTGCCCTTTGTCCTATCATTGGGTGTCACTGAGAAGAGCCTGGCTCCACCCTCCTGACCTTGAACACTTCCACAGCTTCTGTGGGCAACCCGTTCCAGTGTCTCACCACCCTCACAGTAAATCATGTCTTCCTAATAGCTAATCTAAATCTGTCCTCTTTTAAAACCATTATGTTTTGTGCTATCACTACAGGCCCTGGTAAAAAGCTCTTCTCCATCTTTCTTATAAGCTTCCTTTAATACTTACAGGCCACAATGAGATCTCCCCAAAGCCCTCTTCTCTCCAGGCTCAACAAACACTATTCTCTCAGTTTTTCTTTTTAAGAGGTGTTTCAGCCTTCACTTCATTTTTGTGTCCCTCCTCTGAACCTGCTACAATAGGTCCATGTCTTTGTTGTGCTGTACATCCACTTAACTTTTTCGCTTAACTTTTTAACTTAACTTTAACTTAACTTTTGGTTAGGCCAGAAGTGGCTAGGCAGTTGGACTGGATAATCTTTGAAGGTCCCTTCCACCTGAGCTATTCTATTCAATCCCACTCCAGGCTCAGCAAAGACAGAGAAATGGCCTCACCCCATGACACTCAGCCCCCCCAAGAGACCACAAAGGCCATCACTCACCGGGCTGCCATTCCTGTAGCTGGCATTCCTCCTCGGGCAATGCCACCAGCCTCTGCCCCAGCAGCCACAGCCTGCCCTCAGCAGAGCTGGGCATGCACAGCCCCAGCAGGCAGCAAACAACCAGAGCCTGCCAGTCATGGGGCACCTGGCAGGCCCCAGCTGCTGCAGAAGCCCCTGGAATCTTCCAGAAGCTTCCAGAAAGTGCCCGTCAGGACCCCACAATCAACACCCCCCATAAAATAAGGACGTCTTCACCAAACTGTCTGCCAAACAACTGCTGGGCTGCAGTGGGGCAAGTGAGGAAACAAATGACTAGAAATACCGCTGGAAAACAGACAAAATGCTGCGTGTACAGGTATTAGGGAACTCAGAAGGGTTAAAGAAAGGCAAATTGCCCCATTTAGATAACACCCCAAAAGCTGCAGTCAATACCTCAACACACACTGTTCATTTTGGCTGTGCTGCAAGATGCCAGGGAGACCTGTTCATGGTCCTGTCATGATTCCCCTGTCATGGCCTCCCTTTGGTGTCCAACTGCCTAGGAGTCTCCATGACACCGTGTCCCCTCCATGTGGGGAACCAAGGTCATCTTCACGTGGTCCCCCTTGCTGTGAGGACCCTCCTAAAGCCATGCAGGGTGCCCATGTCTCCACCCCCTTGCCATGGAGTCCTCAGCTGACCAAGCATAGGGTCTTTGTTCCACCATCCACCCCACTGCGTGGTCCCCATTCTGCCTACATGGGAGTCCCCAGGCCTTGGTCACTCCTTGCTACAGGGTCACCAAATGATGTTTTGGGGGGTTGCCCAGGTGACCATCTCCCTCTTTGTTGCATAGTCCTGCAGCGCCCTGTGCAGAGGATCCTCAGGCCACCAACCTGCCTCGTGCAAGGTCTCTGGACCACCTGTGCAGGGGGCCCCAAGTGTGAGAAACAAAGTGGTGTTTTCGCAGTAGAATGTGTTTTTGCAGTGGAAAATTCCACTAACCTTGCATAGTCAAAAGTGATTGTGCAGGCCTGACAGTGGCACAGCAGTGGGGAGTATGTTAAGCAGATAAGGAGAAGGTCCCAATGTCCCAAAACAAGGAGGATAGCTAAGAAAAACAGGATGAGCAGTGTGAAATCAGTAAAACCAAAAATCACGGGCCCTCTGGTCATGAGAGAAGAAGAAAAAAAAAAAAAAAAAGGAAAAGGAAAAGGAGAAATTAACGCTTGGTCAAATAAAATTGGACATATATCGTATAGTAATAAGCGTCAAGTAGTTTGTGAACCTGTAGTGCTCAGCCAGTGAGGAACCAGGGGAGGAATCAAGCGTTGGGTAACAGGGACTATAATGTTATGATATACTTTTCCTGTGTACTCCTGCTTGCAGGATGCCCACCATTGCAACCGCGAATAAAATAGCTTCACAGAAGACCCTGTCTGAGAAAATTACTGAGGTTTTTTTTCTCACACAAGTCACCATCCTTCTGCCCCAGCGTCCCCAAGGCACCCCCAAGGCACCCCTGCAGGAAGCTCCCAGTCACCATCCTTCCCACTGAGGGGTCCCCAAGGCATCGTATGGGATACCGGGGACCAGGCGCAGAAATAAGACCCTGCTCTGCTTTGGAGATGGGACTCCTGTGGGGCTGCATAGGCAAGAGCTAGTGGGGTGAAGGCACTTTCCCTTGTGCCACCTCCCCATGTTGGGTACTCAAACATTGATCTCTGAGTACTACCACCTCCACCCCCCATCCTCCCCCCAGTTGCCCATCACCGATGCCGTTCACTTTTTCTTCTCATTTCTTTTTTCTTTTTCTTTTTTGGTTTTTGCTCTCTGTAATTCCTGCTGTGCAGGAAGGCTCCTGCAAAACAGGTGAGCTGTGGGGTGAGACTTGCAGTCTCCAGGGCTATTGGCAGCACTGAAATATTCATCAAAAGCAGATTTAGAGAACCTCTCCGCAGCAGCTGGAGTCCAGAGCGCTGGAGAGTTCGGCACGCAGCTGCAGTCGGCCTCATTTCAAAGACGAAGCTTTTGCCTGGGAACAAAGGCCTTCCCTGAAATCAAAACCAAGCGTCACCTGCCTCGGAGCCAGGCAAAGAGAGGAGGAATGGGCTTGGATCTGTTTGGCGTTTTCATGCAGTGATTTAGTGCAGATAGCTCATCTCCCCTGGAGACATGCCTCATTGGCCTTGAGGGGTTTATTTCAGTTCATCTTCTAGTAATCTCTATTCAATACAAGGGAAAAAAAATAAATCTTAATACCTGCTCTTACGAGAGAGAGTTGTTCACCTTGGAGTTCTGCCAGCTCGACGTCAATCCTTGGACTGGAACGGGTGCAGATCTCGTCTCTCTGCAGCCCTGTGACACGCCTGAGCAGCCAGGCCCAGCGGGATGTCTGCCTCATGCTTCAGAGGCTGTCTGAGCCCAAACTTGCTCCAGAGCTGCTCGTTTTGGGCACAGTCAGCTCAGACGGGTTCAGGGAGCGCTTGGGAGGAGGCTCACAGCCACATTGTCCTCCACCCAGATCCCCCCACCTCCTGGCAGCATGGATGGACCAGCGCATGCTTCCCTCCCATCCACCCGCTCGCCAGCGGCCTCCAGGGAAGCCAGAGGCGAGGTCGCCTTGGCTGTTCCCTGCCCAGCCTGGGTGCTCGCTGTACCTCATCCTTAGGAGACCCCAAGCCAGGCACGCAACAGGAGAAACCTGCTGGAGCAGGTCCACCTTCACCCTCCTGAGCTACAGGTGGAGTGGGTGGCACCTCTCCCAGTGTCTGACTCGCGTTGTGACTCTCAGCCGCCCCAAACCTCGTCGCAGAGTGGTCACAGCCTGCAGCCATGCGGGGTCTTTCCCTCGTCTCCTTCTAGAGGACTGGACTCGGCAGGGCCAAACGCGAAGTGGTGGCGAGGGCACTAGTGCGCAGCAGCTGCTCCCCGCAAGCCAGGAGTCTGCAAGGAGTTGGATTTATACCTTTTCCCAGCCCAAGTCCAGAAATGCTTCATTTGAATTGCGATTGCTTCATATTTCATATGCAGAGAAACCTCCCATCATTAGCAAGAGCAAGGACGGGGCGGGGGTTGGGGGTTGGGTCTGGGAAAAGCCGTGGCCGTTGTTCCTTGAATCATCGCTGCGAGCTGGCTTCCACACTGGGGTGGGCAGCATCTGGGCAGCTTGTCTCCGTCTGCCCCGCTTCCCTGGGAGGAACGGGGAGGGCAGAGGAGGGCTGGAGCCGAAACCAGACCAGTTGGAGAGAAATAGGTCACCCACAAGGAAGCTTCATTACAGAAATGAGGTAGCAGGCAAAGGCAGTGGCTCTCCAGCTGCTGCTGGACCCGACAAAGCTACCCAAGGTTTACCCTGGCTGCTGCGATGTCTCTGGTTTGTGCCACCCAGGAGACCTCTCTGCTTGAGCTACGGGGTCTTCTCCACACTTTCATACTCGACAGATCTTGCTAGATTCTACCAAAAGCCCAGGTTTCAGAAACAAGAGAGCCTGCCCCATCCCGTGCGGTCAGTGCACGTTTACACCTCTCCCTGTGATCTTCCCTCGCTGCCCTAACATTGCTTCCAGCACTGCCATACTTAAACCCAGCGCCGCGGTTGCTCAGGAAGGCGGCGGTGCGGCGGGCGGCTCAGCGGTCCAGGCGCCGGACTGCAGCTCCAGCTGCACGTGGCGATGCCTTGGCAGGAACAGGAGTTACCCGTGATTACTCTCCGAAGCCCTCGGGGTACAGCAGGAAGCCGTTCTCCTCCCACAAGCACCTGGAGAACCTTCCTTGGCCTTTTTTGCATTTCCCTGGCTCGGCTAATTTTACCACAAGCCACCGGCTGCGGCGAGCTGGAAGCGTGGCTGCAGCTGGATGTGGGGCGGCTGCGATTCATCCCCCTGCCTTGGGCTGGGGCAGGTGGAGGGGCCGCGCAGAAAACATCGGAATGAGGTTTTTTACTTGGCGTCTGGTGGAGGATGAAAGAGGTTTGCAGGGCAAACGAGGCACTACCTTGCATGGCGAGGCAGCTTCACCCCTCAATGCCTCTTCACGGGCTCCAGGTGTAAAACCAGGCAGTGCATTTCCTGGGGGAAAGAGCAGCAGGGCTGGAGTGGCTCCCAGGAGGGGGACGTTGGAGTTGGGAAAGCCCTGGGAGGGCTGGGGGGCTGCTCTGAGCAAGGTGAGGGGCTAATCCCCGAACGTCCCACTCCGTGAAGTGTCACCGCTGCTCAGGGACAAGCGGTGGGACCCCTTTCCCCAGAAATGCCTGTCTGTGGAGCCACCAGACGCCCAGGTTTGTCCTACAGCCACTGCCGTGTCCCTTTCCTGGGACCCTTTTTGGGCAGGCAGGACCCTGTGGCCGTGGGGTCAGGCTGGGACTCACCCGGCTAGGAGAGAACACAACACAGGACAACCTGGACAAGATGACATCCTTTGGTGTGCCGGGGAAAAAAAATAAAATAAAAAAAATTAAAAAAAAGCCCCAGGAAGGGGGTCCCCAAGGAAACTGCTTTTCCTCAGACTTCCCCAAAGGAAAAAGGCGTGTTCCTCTTCCAGGGCTCACCCAGTAGAAAGAAGGAGGGGGAAAAGGAGTAAAAAGCTGAGACATCTTATTACTCCTCCACAAGGGGACCACGTTTTTGGAAGAGAAGTGGCAATTCCTGGCTGGGTGTCCCTTAGTCCCGTTCTTCAACGTTTTAACCGAGAGCAGCGCAGGGCCCTGCCTTCGCTCAGCCGAAATCCCAAAGGACGAGCCAGTTTGGAGGGGCTTTAAAACCTTCCCCCGAGCCACCAGAAAGCCCTGCTGGGTTTTAATCTCCGCTTAAGTGCATTAAAGGTGGTTAAGCCTTTGCTCACTGAAATCCCTTTTTTAAGAGCTGGGCGAGCCCTTGCTTTGGGGAGGAGGGGACGGAGGCTGCGCACCCCTCTCCCCCGCACCGCTGCCTGGTGGAAAGAAAGCCCAGGACGAGGACGCGGGGTGCTGCTCGTGCCCCCCCAGAACGATGCTCCCACTGGACCCCAACCTTCTGGCGAGGGGGGCTTTGCACAGCGGCCCCAGCTCGGGTGCCAGCTCCAGGCCAGGGCACCCCCCGGGTGCAATCTGGGCGGTGAGAGCTTCGGGGCAAGCAGAGGAGCAGATTTGGGGCTCTTTCCTAGGAAATCGCTGGGGTCCTGGAGGCGAGACCTGCTGGGGGGGGGGTGAGGTTACCCCAAAACCTTCAGCCGGGTGCCCTGGAGGGGGGGGGGGGGGGTTCAGGGCACCCTGCGTCGGCTTGCGGGGTCCCCTGGGCAGTGCCGCCCCGTGCGCAGCGGGAGCGGGCGCACGCGCGCGGGTGTGCACACGCGTGTGTAGGCGGGCGTGCACACGCGTGTGAGCTGGTGCGTGTGCCTGCGGCCAGCTGCCACGCCCGCGCGCGCGGTCACGTCTGTGCGTGCACCCAGCGGTGGTGTCACCGCGTGTAAGCGCGCGTGAGCGCCCGTTTGCACGTGTGCGTGTGCAAGGCTCTCAGACAAGCAAGGAGCCGCGACGCCGGCCCCCAAGCTGTCCCCTCCCGTGCAGCCGAGGGACACCGATGCCGGCTCCCCACCCCCCCCCCCCCCCAACCCCGGTGCCCGCCCCCGCCGCGGACTCCATTTCCCGAGGAGCCGAGCGGCGGCGCCCGGTGACGGCCAAGGAAGCGCGGCCGGGCCGAGCCGAGCCGAGCCGAGCCAGGTGGGGACCCCTATAACGGGGGGGCTTCCCCCCCCCCCCCCCGAGGTGGGGGTACCCGGGGTTGGGGAGCACCCCCCCCACCCCCCCCTCCGGGTGGGCTTGGGGAATGGAGCCCCCTCCCCGTGCCGGGGGTGGGGGGGGGGGGTGGTGATGGGGGGGGGGAGGTCCCCCCAACACGGGCTGGGATGGGATCCCCTAAAATAGCGAGGGGGAACAGTTGGGGGACCCCCCCCCCCTAAGTTTGTGGGGGTTGGGAGTAGAGGGCACCCCCCCTCTGGAGGGTCGGGTGGTGCCACAGGAGTGGGGGCACCCCTGGGGTTGGGGGGGGGGCGGGAGCAAGGAGGGGAAAGCCCCGAAGGGGGGGGTCCGGGGGTGCCCCACAGCTGGAGCCCCTGACACGGTGTGGGGGAGCTGCTGGGGGAGGGGGGGGCTGCATGGGATTTGGGGTGCTGGGGGGGGCTGTGGGGAGGGGCAGCACTAGGATTGGGGGTGCAGGGTGGGTCCGGGAGGGATTTGGGGTGCGGGAGGGGGCAGCTCTGGGATTCGGGGCGCACAGGGAGGTGTGGGTGTGCAGGCCTGGGATTTGGGGTGCGCTGGGGGGGGGTCACATCCCCACGCTTCGGGGTGCAAGAGGGGGGGGGGGGGGCGGCACGGCTGTGGACTCAGCCTCGCCTACGGCCCCGCAAACGTTTCCGGGAGGCCGTGCCGTGCCGGTGCCGCGTGGCACCGTCTGGTCGCGTCCCGCTGCCACCTGCACACGAGCCCTCAGGCCACCGCCCGGTTCCCATTAATTAGCGACTACAGCTGACGAGTTTCTGCCGCCGCCCCCCCCCCCCCCCCCCGGGAGCGTCACCGCCAGGCACACCGCTTTCGTTTTCCTATTTTGCTTTGCCGGCAGAAGCAGCTCGAAGGCAGAAGAAATAATCCCAGCGGCTCGTCCGGCTGCGCTGGTGCCGGTGCCAGGGTCGGGGCCACCTCGGTGGTCCCAAATGGTGCCCCCCAAGGTGGCCCTGCCTTAGCCCCCCCCCCCCCCACACCTCTCCCCCATGGCACAGGGCTGGGGCCATGACGGAGGCGGCGGGGCCAAAGTCCAAGCGCATCCTGGTGACGGGTGGCACCGGCTTGGTGGGCAGAGCCATCCAGAAGGTGGTGGCTGATGGAGAGGGGCGGCCGGACGAGGAGTGGGTCTTCGTGTCGTCCAAAGACGCCGACTTAACGTGAGTCTTGGTGACCCCCCCCCGGGGTGCTCCTTTTGTCTCACATCCCGATGAAGCCCACGATCTTCCCCCCGCCAGGAGCGCTGCAGAGACCAAAGCCCTCTTCGAGAAGCACAAACCCACCCACGTCGTCCACCTGGCTGCCATGGTTGGGGGCCTCTTCAAAAACATCCGCTGCAACCTGGATTTCTGGGTGAGCACCTGGTGAGCAGGCAGTGTTGGGGTCCCGCAAGGCCCTGCCCACCCCGAGACACAGCTTATTCTGTCCTGGGGCCGAAACATCTGCTCTGGTTGCTGTAGTCATTAACGCACCCTACAGAGTGCAGGGTTTTGGGGTTCCCCCTCCAGCTCCACCTGCTGAGGATGCCGCTGACAAATCTCTCTCTCTGTCCCCAGAGGAGAAACGTCCACATCAACGACAACGTCCTGCACTCGGCCTACGAGTGCGGGGTGCAGAAAGTGGTCTCCTGCCTCTCCACCTGCATCTTCCCGGACAAGACGACGTACCCCATCGATGAGACCATGGTGAGCGTCCCCATCCCCCTGCGCACGGGGATGCAGCCAGGTCCTGGCACGGCCTTGCCGATCACCACCCCTTTTATCCAGCCCATCCGTGGGCAAAACCTCACCTTGCAGCACTTTTGGCCTCTCTGAGGTGTGCAGCGGGGTCAAAACCCACACCAGCTCCCCACATCCCAAATACTGCATCGAGTTTCCGACCCCGGGACACGCAGCTCCCGTGGGGTGAGGCGGGAGGTGGCCGCTGCTGAATTCCCACCGGGTCTCTCTGCTCTCCTGTCCCCAGATTCACAACGGGCCACCCCACAGCTCCAACTTCGGCTACTCCTATGCCAAGAGGATGATCGACGTCCAGAATAGGTGCGGGGCCACAGGAGAGCCATCCTGGTGCCAGAGGGCTGTGAGCATCCTATAAATATCAGGGCAGGGGAAACCTCCAGGGCTGCCTAATGGGGCTGGGGAGATACCTGAGCTCGGCAGCCAGAGATGCCAGGGGCAGTTGCCGTGCTTAGCCAGGGGACACGCTGGGAGAACCCAAGGATTGCTTTGTGGGGATGGCACCGAGACCCGCTCACCCCATGCTCTCGCCCAGGGGCTATTTCGAGCAGCACGGCTGCCGCTTCACCGCCGTCATCCCCACCAACATCTTCGGGCCGCACGACAACTTCAACATCGAGGACGGCCACGTGCTGCCGGGGCTCATCCACAAGGTGTACCTGGCCAAACGTGAGCGTGGTGGGGCATTTTATGGGTTGGGTTTTTTTTTTTTTTGGTAGGGGTAGCCGTGGTCTGGAGTACAGGTCTGATGCTCTCCCTTCTCCTACAGAGACCGGCTCTGCTCTGACCGTCTGGGGCACCGGCAAGCCCCGGAGGCAGTTCATCTACTCTCTGGTACGTGTGGCCCTAGGGGAGCACCTTTGAGGGGGGCAGCACCGGGATCTCAACACAGGCTGAGCCCTCCTGGGTTGTCCTGGGGCTGGGGAGGCTGCGAGAGGGCTGCGGGAGCAGCCACCCCCCTAAAAACCATCTGCTCCTCTCTTCAGGATCTGGCCCGGCTCTTCCTTTGGGTCCTGCGGGAATACGAGGAGGTGGAGCCCATCATCTTGTCAGGTGAGAAGCAGCTGCCCCTTTCTAAGAGGGGAAGGAAGGGGGAAAACGGCCTCAGCTCATCCCCGTTCCCCACAGTGGGCGAAGAAGATGAAGTCTCCATCAAGGAGGCGGCGAATGCGATCGTGGAGGCCATGGACTTCAGGGGAGAGCTCATCGTATCCTTTAGGGCAGGGCTGGCGCAGCAAATGGGGGCACCCCACATCCCACCAGGGACTGTGGGGTCGCAGTGGAGCCCCCACAACGCAGATACCGGGGCAAAGCAGTGCCCGGATCATCCCCAGCCAGGATGTAGGGGGGGCAGAGCACAACCTCACCCCCCCCAGCCTCCGAGTTTTCCCCATTTCTTTTCCCTTAATCACCCCCGTGCCAGTTTGACACCACCAAGGCGGACGGGCAGTTCAAGAAGACGGCCAGCAACGCCAAGCTCCGGCGCTACCTCCCCGGCTTCCAGTTCACCCCCTTCAGACAAGGTGAGAAAGGGGGCACGCGCAGCCCCGGCATTGCCTTGGGGGTGCCGAGGGAAAGGGGTACGGCCACCCCATTGCGCCCCCATCAAAAAAAACAAAACACACCCTACTGACAGCCCCTCCTCTCCTTCCCCAGCCGTGCAGGAGACCTGCGCCTGGTTCCGCGCCAACTACGCCAGCGCTAGGAAGTGAGGGAGCGGCGCCCGCACGCGCATCCTCTTCGACTCAGGGTTGTCCTCTGCTGGGGCAGAGGACGGGGCTGGGGGGGTGACGGTGACATTTCCCAAGCAGGAGGGGGACCAGGGTCCTGGTTACGCTTGAGGGTGAGCGGGGACAGGGAGGGGGAAGAATGAAAAAAAATAATCAAGTAGCATCTTACGTAGAAAAGCCTAAGGAAAAGGCCCCGCGCTCAGGTAGGGGGAAGGACTGGGGACCCCAAAAGTGCTGGTGGGCCCCAAATGGGGCAGTAGCAGCCACCGTTGGCCCTGTTCCTCCCCCGGGGGCAGAGGCTGGCAGCTCCTGCTGGGCTGTAACAGGCTACGCTGCTAATTACGTGTAATTAGGCTGTAATAAAGAGAAGCTGATCAGGGCTGTTCCTGCAGCACAGGAGTGGTTGGTGGTGCTTCTGTGTGTGGGACAAGCACAACGGGGTGGGAACGGCCCCATAAATCCCAGCATGTCCTGGGGGGGGGAAGGAACCAGAATGGGGAAGGCTCCAGACATAAATAAAGCTAGCATTTATTAAAACGTGCAAATAGCATAAAACTGGTGGGACGAGGAGTATCCACCCCACTGGGCTCAAGTGGGAGCAGGAAGGCACGCGCCAGGGCGAGCCCAGCAGTCCTATACCCACCCGAGGGCACCCACAGGGTGCTGAGCACAGCTCTGTGTTCTCCACCCGCATCAGGAAGAGACAAAATTGGGTTAAACTCCCCCCCCGCCCCCCCCGCGGGGAGGGGAAAAGGGGTCAGAGGCGTGGGGACCCATCGGCGTGGAGGTGGCAGAAGTCCTGCCCGGGGACAGCTCTCTTCCGACACCGCTGCCCAGCCCTGGTGAGCCCCCGGCACGGGGACCGTGGGGACAGCGAGGACCTAAGGGAGGAGACGGCCATCAGCACCAGGGCCCCAAGGGGCACCCAGCCGTCAGGTTGGGTCGGGTCGCTGGTGGTGACACCAGCCCCAAAGTGTCCCTGGAGTCAGAGATGTCCCCTGCAGGCAGTACTCACGCGTTGCTGCTGGCCAGGGACTGGCACCGGCTGTAGGGTTTGGGCTCCCAGCGCTGCCCAGCTCCGTGACTTGGTTCCAGCATCACCTGGCCGGGGAAGAAGAGGTTTGGCAGGGCGCAGAGATGATCCCCGGTGACCCGCTTGTGCTGCGGGAGATGTCCCTTTTCCCCCCCAGGGTCCGGGTGGTAGCGGGCAGGATGAGCGCCTTGGTCTGCAGGATGCCCCCCTCCACCCAAAAGCCCTCCCTGGGCAAGTGCTGCAGGACCAGGACCTCTCCCAGCAGCCCAAGGGGTGTCCAGGGTCATCAAAACAAGGACCCCCCATCCTTAGAAGATCCTGGCCCTAACGGGAGAGCCAGCAGGCCCCCAAGGAGCAGGGCCCATATCCCACAGCCGCCCCCGGCTCAGGCTTACCCCACACGAGGTCCTTCTGGGGACGGGGTGCCCGGGCGAAGCGGCCAAGCTCAGCTTTGTCCTCCAGCCGCCGGGGGCCAGCGATGTCCTCCCTGCTGCGTGGGGGTCCCCAACCGTCACTGGGGGCTGCTCCAGGCACGAGGGCTCTGCAAGACACGGCGTGGGTGGTGACGTGCTCCCAGCACCGCTGTCCCAGGGTGGCGGATGGGGTCACCCTAGGGTGGCACAGGTACCACCAGGGTTGGATAGGACGCACCATGGGGCTCCTCGAGGCACCCCCCCCCCCCCCCCCCGAGCTCTCACCTTGCAGGCAGCTCATCTCCATCCTGTCCAGCTCCTCCTGCAACAGCCCCATTTTGCAGCCCCTGTGAAGGAAGGGGGACACCCCGAGCCCCGTCATCTCTGCGGCTCATTCCTCAGCCCCGATCACGATGGGGGACCCTTCTCCAGCCACCCACCACCACCACCAGCCTCTGGGACAAGGCGCCCAGTGTCACAGGGAAGCCCACCAACACACACCCTGCGCCCTTGGGTACCCACAAGCCCACCCCCCAGGACCTCTGCTCCTTTAGGAAGGAGAGGACAGCCCAGCTGGATCCGAGCAGCACCCAAGGGTGCCGTGCCCGTCCCCCTGCCCCGTACCTTTCTGGGGTGGAGGTGAGGTGATGGCGAGGCTCAGCCTGGTGGAGCATCAGCCGAGCAATGCGGCGGGCAGCCGCCAGCACCCAGTGCCCTGCAGGGAAACAAGAGGGTGGGAGAAGGCAGAGCGCCCCAGCCCGTCCCCACACGGGCTGCAGCACCCTGGGGTGGCTCAACCCCGCCGTGTGCTCAGCCCGCATCCCCCCACCCATCCCCCAAAAAATCCATCCCCACCTGCCACAGCCAGGCCCAGGAGAGCGGCGAGGGCCGGGAAGCCGATGGGTCCAGCGCCACGGAGCTCGCCGAGGGCGCTGGAGCCGACGAGGAGGAGGAGGAGGGCGCGGGGCGGCGCGGGCGCCTGCAGGAAGGCCAGCAGCAGGGCCAGCAGCAGAAAGTAGGAGCCGTGCAGGACGCAGGTGGGGACGGCGCCGGGGCTCAGCCCTGCGGGATGGAGGAGCAGGGCCCGGCGTCGGCACCCAGCCGAAGCCACCCAGCACCCCCGCGCCCCTCGCCCCGCTCACCGGCCCAAGCGAGGGCGGCGTGGAAGCGCCGCAGGTGGCCCTCCACGCCGCTCTGCACGCTCCGCACGCCCTCGGCGGCCGCCAGCACCAGCCCCAGGCTCCGGTTGAGGCGCTGCAGCGTCCCCGCCACCTCCTCGAAGTACCGGGCCGCGCGGCTCCGCTGGGCCAGCAGCGAGGCCAGGTCGCTCTCTACGCGCCGAGGACACGGGGACGGGGTGAGCATCCCTGCCAACAAGCTGAGGGGACGAGCCCGCCGATGACGGGGGGGGGGGGGGGGGGGGGGGCATCCCAAAAGGGATAAACACCCGGGACGTGGGGTCGCCGTGCTCCCACCTAGCTGGGCGGAGACGTCCCGAGCTCTTTCCTGCACGCGGCGGAGGTCGGCCAGGATGGCTCGCCGCCCGTCCCGCAGCCCCTCGGCCTGCGCTGCCAGGCTCCTGCTGATGTTCCCTGCGCCAGAAGCCGCGTTGGTCCACGGGGTGCGACGGGGACGCGTCAGCCCACCCGGCCAACAGCTCTTACCCACGCTGCGTGCGACTCCCTCCACGAGCCGGGCCACCCGGCGCTGCCCGCCGTCGACGAGCCGCTCCTCCAGCGCCCGCTGCCGCAAGCCGCGGCGGATGGAAGCCTCCATCCCGCCCTGCTGCCCCGCGAGGCGCTCCTGCTGCTCTTCCAGCACCCTCTGCCCGCTCAGCGCCGCCCGCCGCAACCCCTCGTGCCCCTCCTGCCCGCGGGGAGGACACGAAGGGGGGTGACACGGCGGCCCCACAGCCAGCCACCCACCCCGTGCCCAACCCCGCCACCGCGCACCTTGAGCGCCCGCACGGCGTCGAGCTGGTCGGAGGCGGCGGCGGCCACGGCGTGCTCGGCGCGGCGGCGGAATCCCAGCTGCCGGGCGGCGTAGCAGACGGCGCGGGCGCGGTTCGAGACGACGTGGTAGGCGCTCCAGGTGTCGGGGTCCATGGCGGCCGTGCAGCTCGCCAGCGGCTGGGGGGGCGTCGGCATCACCCCCGCCACGCGTAACACCCCCCCCCCCCCACTTTTCATCCCCATAATGAGCCCCCCGGAGCCAAATCCCCCCCCTCCAAAAGCGCTCGGAGGAGCGAGAAGGGATGCTACGAGGAGCAGCGCGGGCTCCAGGAGCCAGCCCCGAGTGCAATTTTTTTTTTGGGGGGGGGGGGGGGGAACTTCAACAGTACGCAAGGATGGAGGGGCCAGGAGCAGAAATATGGCATCACGGGGAATGGGATAAATGGGAGTGCTTTACCCCGAAACGAGGGCAAGAAGGCAACCAAAACAGGCTGGGAGCAGCTCAGGATCCTTGCTGTGGGGTTGGGCACCGCTATAGGATTTTTAGGGGGGTGGGAATTGGGGCGCGCCGCCCCCTTACCATCTCCGGGGTGCAGGGGTAGGTGCGGCGGCCCTCGGCGCCGGCCTGGCAGTTGAACAGGGCCACCCCCAGCTTGGCCACCTCCTCCTCGCTCAGGTCGGCGCAGGACGAGCGGAGCCGCGCCACGACCTGGCGGCGGCGACACCGGTGTCACCGGGACCTGGCACCCGTGGGTGCTCCCTCACCGGGAGCCGGCACCCGTGGGTGCTCCCGGACCAGCCCGGCTGGGAAACGGGGCAGGGGTGGTTTTTAGGATGGCAATCAAGAAGCAAAGCAAGAGACGGAACCAGCGCTCCGCCTTCACCCCGAAAGTGCCACGGGAGGAGGGGGGGGGGGGGGGGGGGATGGCCAGCGCCTTTCCCCAGGGCACCCCAGGGTGGCTCCCCAAGGTGGGGGGGGGCCCAGGGTCCCCCCCATTTCCCGACCAAGGGGACCCCCGTGGCCGCACCTGGCGGTGGCAGGAGTCCAGGGGCGACAGCTCCCACTGCGCCCCCTCGGCCTGGAAGCGCTCGTCGCCCGTCGTCATCTCGAGGGGGACGCCGGGGGGGCTCGGCGGTCCTCGGGGGGGGGCCCCCCCCTCCTGGGGAGGGGTGCCGAAAGCCAGCCAGCCCAGCAGCCCCCCGGCAGCGGGGGCGCAGAGGAGGAGCAGAGCCCAGCAGCGACGGGGGGGGCAGCATGGCGGGGGTCCTGCAGCACGAAAAATAAGGGGGGGGGGGGGGGGGGGGGGTGCACGGCAAAAAGCTGGGGCAGCCCCCTCCCCAAATCCTGGGGGGCGTGCAGCTGAGCCCCCCCCCAATAGGGGAACCCCTCCCCAATAGGGCAACGCCCCCCCCAACAAGGGAAACCCCCCCCCCAAAAATAGGGGAGCCCCCCCCCAATAGGGGGTACGCCCCCCTCCAATAGGGGGAACGCAGCCCCCCCCAAAAGGGGACCCCCCCCCAATAGGGGATGCTCTCCCCCCCCCCAAAAGATGACTCCCCCAATAGGGGAAATAGGGGAACCCCCCCCAACAGGGGACCCCCCCCCCAAAGGGGAAAACCCCTCCCCCCAATAGGGGGAACCCCCCAGCACCCATAGGGTTACAGGGCAGGGTTAGGGACTGTCGCCCCCCCCGTAGGGTTGGGGACAGCCCCCCCACGTCCCCACCACCCCTGGGGGGGGGGTCCCCAACCTTCGCCCCCCCACCCACGTGGCTCCCCCGCACCTGCGCACATCCCAAGCCCCCCCCCCCCACTGGTCCCGCCTCTTACAGCCCCGTCCACCAATCAGCGGGGGGGGGGCGGGGGGAGCCCGACCAATGGGAGGGCAAAGGGGGGGGGGTTCCTGGGGCGGGGGGGGGTGCGGGTTCGGGATGGAGGCGGCGGAGCTGCGGGTGGGCTTCGTGGGCGCGGGGCGCATGGCGGGGGGCATGGCCAGGGGGCTGCTGCGGGCAGGTACGGGGCCGGTGCTGCGGGGGGGGGGGGGGAGGGACACGGGGACAGCGCTGTCGCCTCCCCCCGGGGTGGCCCGGAACTGGGGGGGGTGGGGTGGCGTGGGGACATGGGGGCGTGGGGACGTGGGGACATGGGGGTGTGGGGACATGGGGCGTGGGGACATTGGGGCGTGGGGCCTGGGGACCTGGGGTGTGGGGATATTGGGGCGTGGGGACCCGGGGACGTGGGGACATTGGGGCGTGGGGACATTGGGGCGTGGGGAGCCAGGGATGTGAGGACATGGAGATGTGGGGACATGGAGATGTGGGGACATTGGGGCGTGGGGACATTGGGACCTGGGGACGTGGGGACCTGAGGCATGGGGACATTGGGATGTGGGGACGTGGGGACCTGGGATGTGGGGACATTGGGGCGTGGGGACGTGGGGACCTAGGGACATAGGGACCTAGGGACATGGGGACACTGGGACCTGGGGACATGGGTACCTATGGATATTGGGACCTAGGGACATGGGTACCTAGGGACATGGGGACCTTGGGATGGGGGGACATGGGGACATTGGGACAGGGGGGATGTGCGGATCTAGGGATGTGGGGGATGTGGGGAGCCGGGGACGTGGGGTGTGGGGACATGGGGTGTGGGGACATTGGGATGTGGGGACGTGGGGACATTGGGGCGTGGGGACATGGGGACCTAGGATGGTGGGGACATAGGGACCTAGGTACATGGGGACATTGGGATCTGGGGACATGGGTACCTATGGACATGGGGACTTTGGGACATGGGAACACTGGGAAGTGGGGACTTTGGGACATGGGGACCTTGGGACGTTGGGGCGTGGGGACATGGGGACCTGGGGGCGTGGGGACATTGAGACCTGGGGACATGGGGACCTAGGGATGTGGGCACATCGGGACCTTGGGACACGGGGACAGGTCTGTCCTCCTTGAGATGTCCCTGCCCCATAGCATGCTGAGGGGGTATCGGGGTGGTCCTGGCCTCCCCCAGGGGTCCCTACCCCCGTAGTGTGACACGGGGACATGGGGACAGCCCTCTCTGTGCTCCGAAGCCAGGAGGTGGCCCCTGCGTTTGGGGCCACCTCGATTTTGTCACTGTAGTGTGGCAGAGCGGGATGTCCCCAGCCGTCCCCGTGGGGTGCCTGGGCTGACCCACAGATGGAGACGATCAGGCCCCCATCATCCCATGTCCCCCAGGCTGATGGGGCTGGGGCCAGAGCAGCGCGTCCCCACCACGCTGGGGTGGCCCCACTGCTGCGGGGCCACCCCGGCCGCTCACCCCGGTCCCCGTTGTCCCCCAAGGGAAGGTGCCAGCCAGCAGCATCCTGGCCAGCGCGCCCTCGGACAGGAACCTGGACGCCTGGCGGGTGAGTGGGGCCCCGGGGACGGTGACAAACCCCTCGGTGGTGGCAGGAGGCACCTTGGGGTTGTGGTTTTGGGGTTCCCTTTCCCCCCTTCGCGAAGCTTTGCCTCGTCCTTGTAGGGGTCCGGGTGAAATTAGGAGGTGGGGGGGGGGGGGGGTCCCGAGTGCCCGGCACGTGGGGACGGGGAAGGGGGGGGGGGGGACGGGACACGACGCTGCCGCGGGGTCGCGGGGCTGTGACGCTTGGCCCTGCCCACGGGCAGGATTTGGGCTGCCGGACCACGCACTGCAACCTGGAGGTGCTGCAGGAGAGCACCCTGGTCTTCCTGGCCACCAAGCCCCACATCCTGCCGGGCGTCCTGCAGGAGATCCGGCCCGCCGTCGGGCCCCACCACGTCGTCGTCTCGCTGGCGGCCGGCGTCACCCTCCAGAAGCTGCAGCGGGTGAGTGCACCCTGACACCCCTTTCCTCGTCCTCCCCCTTTCCTCGTCCTCCCCCTTTCCTCGTCCTCCCCCTTTCCTCGTCCTCCCCCTTTCCTCGTCCTCCCCCTTTCCTCGTCCTCCCCCTTTCCTCCTCCTCCCCCTTTCCTCCTCCTCCCCCTTTCCTCCTCCTTTTTTCTTTTCTCTTCTCTTCTTCCTCATCCTGCCTCCTCCTTCCGTTTTCCTACTCCTCCTTTTTCCCCTCCTATTTTGTTTTTTTTCCTCCTCCTCCCCCCTTTTTCCTCCTCCTCCCCCCTTTTTCCTCCTCCTCCCCCCTTTTTCCCCTCCTTTTTTTTTTCCCCCCCTCCTCCCCCCTTTTCCTCCTCCCCCTTTTTCCTCCTCCCCCCTTTTTCCTCCTCCCCCCTTTTTCCTCCTCCCCCCTTTTTCCTCCTCCCCCCTTTTTCCTCCTCCTTTTTTCTTTTCTCTCCTCTTCTTCCTCATCCTGCCTCCTCCTTCCGTTTTCCTACTCCTCCTTTTTCCCCTCCTATTTTTGTTTTTCTCCTCCTCCTCCCCCCTTTTTCCTCCTCCTCCTTTTTCCCTCCTTTTTTTGTTTTCTTTTTTCCCCCCTTCCTCCCCCCTTTTTCCTCCTCCCCCCCTTTTCCCTCCTCCTCTTTCTCCCTCCCCCTGCCACCACCTTGCGGCCAGTCCCATGACTCCGTCCCCGCCCAGCTGACACCCCCTGCGCCTCACTCCCCCGCCAGCACCCACGGGCGACGCCCAGAGGCTCAGGACCCCCCAAAACGCTGACACCCCTCTCCCGTGCCCACCTCTTCCCCAGCTGCTCCCCGCCGGGACCAAGGTGCTGCGGCTCATGCCCAACCTGCCGTGCGTGGTGCAGGCGGGGGCCATGGTGTTCGCCCGGGGCAGCGGGGCCAGCGACGAGGATGCCGCCCTGCTCCAGAACCTCCTGACCTCCTGCGGGCTCTGCGAGGAGGTGCCCGAGTCCTACATCAACATCCACACCGGCCTCAGCGGCAGCGGGGTCGCCTACGTGAGTGCCACGCGCCGCCGCGCTCAGCGGTGGCGGAGACCCCGGTCCTCGTAGGGTCGGGGCCCCCTTTTCTCCCCTTCGGTGCTTTGCCTTCCCCAGGTGTACCTCTTTGCCGAAGCCCTGGCCGAGGGGGCCGTGAAGATGGGGATGCCGGGAGGCTTGGCCAGCAGGATCGCGGCCCAGACGCTGCTGGTGAGTCGGTGCCGTCGCTCGGGGGGCTCCCCGCGTCCTTCTTGTCCCCGCGGTGCCCCGGCTCTGTGGCGCCTGCCAGGCTCGGTGCAGGCTCTTGATGTCACCGGCTCCTCCGGGAGCCAAAACGGGGCGGGGGGGGGGGGGGGAAGCCAGGAGCGAAGGTGGGAACGGGGCGGGGAGCAGGGCTGAGGGGGGATGCGAGGGGTCCCCACGCAGCATCGGGTGCCCCATCAGCGCCGTCAGAGAGTCAGGGCTGAAGTTTCAGCCCAGGATAAGCGCGGCATCACCAAAGGGTGGCAGGTCGAAGGAGGTGCCGCCTTGCCTCCTGCCTCGGTTTCCCCTCTTGGGAACAAAGCCACGCTGGGAGGGGGGGGGGGGGGGGGGGGGGGCAGATGCTTCAGCACCTTGTCCCCCGGAAAAACTGGGGGAGACGGGAGGATGCTGCGGTCCCGCGGGCAAAACGGAGGTTGGGAGGAGGTGGGAACGACCCCTTCCTTTGATCCTCACCCCCCTGAGCCGCCCCGCACACCCTCAGGGCGCGGCAAAGATGATGCTGGAGACGGGGGAGCACCCGGCCAAGCTGCGCGGGGACGTCTGCACGCCCGGCGGCACCACCGTCCACGCGCTGCACCAGCTGGAGAAGGGCGCGCTGCGCGCCACCGTCATGAACGCCGTGGAGGCTGCCACCAAGCGAGCCTGCGACGTGGGCGAGGACTAGGGGCCGGGTTGGGGACGGCCACCTCCGTCCCGTCCCCCGGTGCCAGGGACCAGAGCTGCTGCTGCTTCTCGTCCTCCGGCCGTGGTGACCCCAGACCAAAGCCCTGCGGGGACCTCGAGCCCTCGGGAGAACCTGGCCGGAGGTGGGAGGTGCCCACGCGGCTGGCCACCGCTGCAGGGCTGGGACCCAATAAAGGTGGGCAGCACGGAGGCAGGCTTGGCTCTTTCTGGTCCGTTCGGTCCTTCGGTGCCTTTTTTTTTCCTTGGGGAGGCGACAGCAGTAGGGTTTGTGCCACCCTGAGACGCTGGGACATCAGGCATCGCAGAGTCGGAGTGGCTGAGGGTGGGTGGCACCTCTGGGGCCACCGGGTCCAGTCCCCAGCTGGTGCCCAGCACCACGTCCAAGCAGTTTTTGGAGATCTCCGAGGAGGACACTCCACCGCCCACCCTGGGCAGCCTGTGCCGGTGCTGCGGCACCCGCGCGGCACAGAAGTGCTGCCTGGTGGTGACGCCACGCTGGCTGCGTGCCGGGATGGCTGCTGGCACGCGTGGCACTGAGACAGGGATGGGGAGACCTGGCTTTTGGGGAGCAGGGCCAGGATGAATCATAAAATCACAGAATACCTCAAGTTTACGACCTGTGAGGACTCATCAAGTCCAACTGGCTGCACCAAGGGCCACCCAAAAACCAGACCCCGTGTCTGAGAGCGTTGTCCAAATCCTTCTTGAACTCCAGCGGGCTCGGGGTCATGACCACGTCCCTGGGGAGCCTGTCCCAGTGCCCCACCACCCTCTGGGTGCAGAACCTTTCCCTAACACCCAGCCTGACCCTCCCCTGTCCCAGCTTCGGTGGGGCTGGAGCTGATCCTGAGCCGCAGCGCCCAGTTCTTGGTTACACGTGGGCACCGGTGCCCGGTCCTCTGCTCTGTTTCGGGGGTGTGGACACAAGAAGGGGGATTAGCTGCAGCCTGGCCATAAAAAAATACTCGGAGCTCGCCGCTTCGGTGAGGATCCGACCGTTTTGCAAGCCCTGATGAAGCTCCCGTCTCCTCCAGATGCAACTAGCGGGAGGTTTGTGGGATGCTTTGAAGATGAAAGGCGCCTTCCTGGCAAAACACCCAGGTGCTGAGCACCCCCTCCGGGCTCCTGCTGCTTTGATCCATCCCCGGGGAGGTGCCGCAGGCGGGCGAGAGGCGGCTGCGCCCCTTCTTCCACGGGCAATAGTGGCACGAGCCAAAAAAAATAGCTTAATTTTCCAAAGTCATCCACTCTGCTTCACTGGTCCTTGCTGGGGTTACCTACCAGCAGGCAGCAGCCTTTATCGTTCTGCTAAGTCGCACAAAAATGGTTTAAATTACATTAATTAAAATATATATATATATATATATATATATATAGCAGGTAAATTATTGCCACTACTTTGCTGGCTTTGCCAGTGGAGGGAAACACAGCCTGGCCTCCACCAGTGTCCTCCCAGTTGGGTGCTCGAAGTCAGCCACAGCTCAGGTTTTAGGATGTTTTAGGATGCAAACCTGGAAGGGAGAAGCACAAAACGGGGCGGACTCTACGCAATGTGCTGGCTTGGAGCCTGGCAGCGGCTGAAATTGGGAGGCTGGCTGGGTTTGAAGAGGAAAAATAGCTTATTTCTCCTGCAGTCCGAATATTGACCTTGGTTCCGCAGCAGTTTGGGGATGGGAAAGGACAAACCCCAGCTGCAAACCCCAATTTTGCATGCTGCTTCTCGCTGAGGAATGAGACCAACGGGGAACGTAGGGAGCAGCAAGTTAACTGCTCGATGCCAGTAACGCAAAATTCCTGTTTGATGCCAAGTTCTTTGAAGCTGCGCATCCACCTGGAGGAGAAAATAGGGTTTAAAGGCCACTACATCCACTTTATTAATTCTCGGTCTCAGCCTATGGGGTTGTACTTGCAAACAGGGCTCGGAAGAAAAGGCTGCCCCCAGCCCGGAGCGTTTTGGGGACAGACGCGGCGTTTTGGGCACCGAGCGAGCCGTGCTCGGGAGCGCCAGGAACACGGCGGAGCGGCAGCTCCGAGGGACCAGTTACAAAAGACAACCTCAGAGCGGGAATAAAAATCCATTTAATCTCCGTAAACTCTGAAATCATGAGACAAAGACCCGATAAGTAGAAACACCCATCCCGCCTGCTGACACAGGGCACGTCAGCTTGATTTTTTTTTCTTTCTTTTTTCAATAATTTGGCTAAGTAGGGCTAAAATTTTATCAAAATCAGGTCGAGGAAAGAGCTGCTCAATTCACATCCCATGCCTCCGGTATTTCACGACAGCTCCGGGAGCCGTTCCTGCTCCCATCTCACACAAGACACAGGGCAAAACAGGAGCCTGGACCCCAAAACTTGGTTTTACGAGGGCGCTGGGACGGTGGTACGTGTTCAGCAGGTCTCTGTGGTCCGGGTGCTGCCGTGCTGTCACGGGAGGGCTGCTGGTGACCCTCACCAGGGGATCTGCAGCTTGCCGGTACCCCACCGCGTCCCTGTCCCAAGCCAGTGCATGACGAAAGTTGTCTTAAAGCAGCCCCAAATCTCCCCGGTTTCACAGGAAACCGTTTTGGCAGCGGAAAGGGCGTCACCATCCCCTTTAGGGCAGCACCCCAGGAGCGGTCCTGCCGTCTGCCTGAAGATGTGAGGACACCGAGGCGATGCTACCCTGTCAGATCCTACACCCGCATCGCCTCCCCGCAGGATCTGTCCTCCCCAGATCCCATCCCCTTCCTCGAAGACCCTCTGCCACGACCCAGCGCATCCGTCTTCAACACTGCTGTGGGGTAAGAAACATCCCAATCACACAGCTGCCTGCTCCGAGATGTGGGGAATTACAGCGTGGAAATGCAGCTTGCCCCACGGTGCCGGCTCCTCAGGGCTCTCTCCGTCACCCTGTTTCCCCACGGGGGCAGCACAGACGCCACCCACCCCATCCCCGTGGTGCCCGCGTTACCCAGGGACCATCCTGCTCAGTCTCACGGGATTAAAAAAACAGCACCTCCTAAATGAGCTTAGGGTGAGGAACGACCCTCGAATATGCGACGCATGGAGGGTGTCGCACAAAAAAAACCCCGTTAGCCCTAAAACGTGACTCCCCCCCCGCCCCTTCAGCCACGGTAACCCACGGGTGTCTGGGCCTCCTGAACTGCCCGTGCCGGAGGGGAGCTGGCACCTCCGCTGCCAGCCCTGCCAGGACAAACGGGGTGTCCCCAGCCCCACGGGTGTCCCCGGGGAGGCGAGGAGGTCGGTAGCCGACGGGTGGCCGGCCGCCCTGCCCTAGGGATCGGGGCTGCCGGCGCGGTGCAGCCGCTGGGCCATGCTGATGAGGGAGCGGAGCTGCACCAGCTTCAGCGGCCCCACTTGCCGCGGGTCCTGGCCCTCCAGCCAGCGCAGCGCCGTCTCCAGCCCTCGGATGGCTTCCCGGGCCGTGGGCAGCAACGGGGGGCCCTCTTCCCCGAGCCCGCCAGCCCCACTGTCCCCTTCCACCAGCCCCATCTCCGGCAACCGCTTCTTCTTCCTCCTCCTCCTCCTCCTCCTCCTCCTCCACCCCACAGCCTCCGGAGCCTTCCTCCTCGGCGTCCTCATCCCCATCGTCCTCCCCCGTACCCGGGGCCGTGTCATCCAAGTGCAGCCAGTCGGCCACCTCCTTGGGAGCCAGGCGCTTGTAGGCCAACGCGGCCAGGTGGGTCAGGTCGCTGAAGACTTTGCTGTCCCCGCCGCCTTCCTCCCCGGCCGGCCGGTCTCCTCGCTCTTCCTCCCCAGGCTGGGGCTCGAAGGCGGCGCGCAGCCCCAGCAGCCAGCACTTCTCGATGGCGCCGGCGGGGATGAGGTCCCAGGAGAGGCCGGCCAAGTAGAGCATGTCCTTGAGGAGGAAGGACCGCACGAAGTCCACGGGGCCCCCGGCGCTGCCGCCCCCGGCCGCGCCACGAGACGGCCAAGCGCAGCAGCTCCCGTTTGTAGAGCTGCTTGAAGGCGGACACCACCCCTTGCTCCAGCGGGGCCGGGATTCGGGCCACCCCCTCCGGCCGAGCCGTTCCCGGCCGGGCCCTTGGAGAGGAAGAGGGCGCGGATGGAGCCGTCGGGAGTCTGCAGCTGGGGGAGCTCCTCGGGGCCGCCCCCGGCGGGCGGCGTTGGGGAGCTGAGCAGCAGCACGGCCTTCTGCTGCAGGCAGCTCCGCCGCAGGTAGCGTTTGACGCCCGGCACGAAGTCCTCGAAGAACCAAGCCCTGAGGAGAGCCGGCCCCAACCTGCCTCGGGGCTGTAGCGATAGCAAGCGGGGAATTTGTCCTGGTTGTGGTGGCGGAGGCTGGGGGGGTCGCGGAGGCCGCCGACCACCAAAGGCTTGAGCTTGTGGGAGCCGGTCAAGTTGGCGGCCAGCAGCACGGTGACCCGTTGGCGAGGAGCCGGCCGCCGCCGCGCCGCCTGCCGGGCAGCAGCTTCCAGTAGAGCCCGGTGACGTTGGCGTTGTAGATCTGCTCATCGCCGTAGCCCCCGGCGTCGGTGGCCGGGGTCGGCGGCGGGGGCTCGGGGCGGGCGGCGGGCGCCCGCTCGTGCTCGGCGGCGGCGGGGAGGCCGCCCTCGCCGTAGATGCGTTGGCTGGAGATGCCGTGGCGCTTCTGCCAGCGCCAGAACCAGCCGTGGCTGGCCTTGAAGGTGCACTCGGGGCCGTAGATCTGCCGGGCGAAAGCCTCGGCTTGGGCTTGGATGAGGGGCCCGGAGAGGGGGACGCCGTGCTGCCGGAGGGCGAGGAACCAAGCGTAGACGGCTCGGTCGATCTCCTCCTCGTTGGCCAACCTCATCTTCTTGCGTTGGGTGCCCACCTCCCCCCCCAGCTGCTCCAGGAACCAGCGCAGCTTCGCCTCGTCCTTCAACCAACCCCGCAGCGTCCCCCCCGGCACCCGAAAGCCCGGCACACCGACGCCTGCCGCTCGCCTTCTTCACCCGCTCGATGGCTTGCAGCTTGGTCCTTGATGGAGTACGCCCGCCTCAGCGCCATCTTCACCGAACCCCCCCCCCACCACCACCCCCCCCCCCCCTCCCACCACCGCCCCCTCCCCGACCCCCCGCCATCGCTGCCGCCCCCCTCGGACCCTTCTCGCCCCCCCGAGCCCCCGACCCCACCCTCTTGGCCCCCCTGCCCCCCCCCCGAGCCCCCTGCCCGGCTCCGTCCCCCCCCCGGGCTCGCAGCCGCCCCCGCCGCCATGGGGCTGCGTTATAAGCGGGGGGGGGAGGGGGGGGGGAGGGGGCGACCTTTGTCTCCGCTCCCAGCCCCGAGCCGGCCGGCGCCTAGAGCGCATGCGCGCTCCCTCTCTCCCCCCCCCCCCCCCCTTCCCTCCCTCTCTCCCCCCCCCCGCCCCGGCGCGCTGTTGGACTCTTCCCCGCTATCCCTCCCGTGCTTCTGGGCTGTACCAATCGCACCGCGGGTGGGGGTGGGGGGGGGTGGGGGGGAGCGCCTCGCTTTTTTCCTTCCTCCTCCCCACCCTCCCTCACCGCTTGGCAGCCCCGGCCTAACCTCGCACAGTTAAAAACAATCTCAGCCGTGCGCCGCGCTTCCCGCTCCGCGCCTCGCGTCCCGCTTCTTCGCCCCTCCCCTCCCCTCGGCCCCCACCGCCCCCCCCCCCCGCCGCCGCCGCGCGTGGTTCGCGCCGCGCCCACAACCCCCCGCGCGCCGCGCGCGCTGCCCCCTTTTGCCCGGCGGACGCCGAGGGGAGCGGAGCGGAGCCGCCCGCGCCCAGCGCCGCCGGTGAGTGCCGCCCCCGCGATCCCCTTTTTCCCCCCTTCACAGCGCCTCTGGAGCGCCTTCGGCTTCTCCTGGCCCCCGGGGGGCGCTGCCAGCTGGGCCTCATCCCGTTTTCAGGCCGGGGGAAGGGGTTTTGGGGGGGGCTTTTCCTTCATGGGCAGCGAGCTGTGGGGTCCCCTGAGGTATTTGGGGTCCCCTGAGGTATTTGGGGTCCCCTGAGGTATTTGGGGTCTGTTCCCCTCGGGCTGCCGCAGGGAAGGGGGTCATTTGGTTTTCTGTCCCCTGCGGGGTCTCCTCCCTCTTTCTGCCTCCACAACGGGGGCGTCCCCTGTGTCCCCCCCCCCCGGTATCTGTGGGGTCCCCCCTGCCCTCAGAGCCCCCATGGAGGGGTTTTGGGGCGTTTTTTGCCCCTCGGGTTGTGTTT
Source organism: Cygnus atratus (assembly GCF_013377495.2). NCBI lineage: Eukaryota > Metazoa > Chordata > Aves > Anseriformes > Anatidae > Cygnus > Cygnus atratus. The sequence goes on along the minus strand of NC_066363.1, from coordinate 159,594,710 downwards.
TCTTTTCTCAGAGGGGTGTGCGCTGCCCCTCCCCAAATCTCCGAGCTCCTTTCCCTTCTTACATCAGCTCTGCGAGCTCCCCCAAGCTTCGGCTGCTTATCACCACACAGCACCCCCCCCCCCCAAAAAAAAAAAAATACCCCATTTCTCCTTCCAGGCTGATTGAAGGGAGGTTTTAGGGCTCCCCCCACCTCTGTTTAGTCCCAGAGCTGAGGGAGGAGGTTGTGAGAGCCCCCAGCACCTGTGCCCGCGGGATCTGCTCAGCTCGCCTCGCCCTCTCCCCCTGCTCCTGCTTTTCCTTTTTTTTTTTTTCTCCCCCCCCCCCGGAGCTCAGGAGGAAACCCGGCTTCAGCCCCTCCGCTTGGGGAGCAGGCAGAGCCGAGGGGGGGTGCGTGTGCAGAGGCTGCCGCCGTGCCCTCTTGGGGTTTGCAGGGAATTGCAGCAGTAACTCAAGGTGCTGAGGCTGCTGCCCTTCCTCTTGCCATCCTTCTGCCCCTCCTGCTGTTCGCCAAAAACCGGCACGGGGCTGTTCTTCGATATCCGGACTGCCGGTGCTTTACGATTGATCGTAACCTGACGTTCACAGCCCTTTTTGTGCTCGGTACCGAGGGGAAGACGCCTTTGCTGGGCCGTCCGGCTGTAATCCTGTCCTCTCCTCTTCTAGGTGTGCCCTTTTCCTCCCTGACTTTGCAGGTACGCCTTTTTTTTTTTTTTTCCCTGTTCCTCTTACCGTCGACTGTGCTGTTCCGCGTGACGGTGGCTGCTTCTCCCCTCTCTTCCCCTGCTGCTGCTTTCCCAAGCCCTCGATTGGGTTTTCATCAGCAATTCGGCCCCGTTGTGGCCGGGCGAGCAAAAGAGTCGAGGTTTCTGGCGGCTGAGGTTGGTGTCGTCGTCGTTTCCCCGTGCAAACGTTTGCACGGAGCTTCCTCTTAGAGCAGAGGTGATCCGACAAGGGCAGAGACGATCCGGGGAGTGAAACCAGCGAAAACAAACAAACAACAAAAAAAAAACCCCGTAGCACGCAAGCCTTAGCGCTTCCTTTCGCTTCTGCTCCCTGTGTCGACCCGGTGCCCGCGTTGAGGAGGGGGTGGGACCGCTGTGAGGTGCCACCGGCCCCCCCCCCGGTGCGAAAGCAGCCTGGTTTTTTTTTCCCAGCCTCGGTTCTCTTAACTCGCTCTGAATCACCGGCGAGGGGGGGGAGGAGCAGGAGGGCTGCTGTTTGCCTTGCGAGCAGGTAGGTACGGGGCGGACGTGGCTCAGATACGGAGCGGTGCCTCGCCGAAACGAAGCCTCCTGCAGGACTGCGGCAGAAAGGGGCAGAATCGGGCCTGTGGGCCTGCTCCTTCCCCTCCCGCTGCCTCCTGACACCCCTCTGATGCGATTCGTGTCTCTGGGGAGCTGCAACAAGCGCTTCTACAGCAAAAGGACGCGTTCGCTGTACGGCCCTCGCGTCAGGAGGGACGTAACGTGCTCCTGGACAGAAGAGAAGGACCAGCTTCTGCTAAACCAGCCCACGGAGTTGACCAAACTTTCTCTTTTTTCTTTTTTTTTGGCTGCAGCCGCAGGGTGATGCGTCGTGCGCCGTGGTTTTACCTAAAAAGTAGCTAGATTTCAGGGGGATAACGCCGCCAAATAGCTTAAGCCCAAAGCTCGTGACAGGACAACAACAGAGGGGGTTGACAGAAGGACAATAGGGACCTTTTCAGGGCCTGTTTTTCACTTCGGGCATTGTCCTGCAGCGCTGGAAGATTTGTTCTGGCTCCAAACACCCGGGAAGTGGTGAGCGGGCAACGAAAAACCCTTCGGGCTTTTTGTCAGCTCTTCAGGAGTTTTCGGGGGATGTTCGCCCGAGATGCTTCGCTACCGGGGAGCGTTTGATATTTGGCGTTGAGGAATGGGAATAATAGAATTTGGTTTTCCGTCGTAAAGTCACTGGAGGAGGAAAACTGTCGCGGGTCTTGGCTCTGAGCGTTCCTGGGCTCGAGGCACCTTGCTCAGCTTTAAGCTTTTAAAAATAAAACTCCGGGCGTTAGGAGTCCAAGCTTGCCTGTTTCAAATTTGCTCCAAGACCTCTGAGGAGCTGACTTCGTCCCTTCAGATGAATGCAGAGCAGAAATGGTGGTGTCGTCTTATTATTTCTTTTTCCTTTCTTGTTTGTAAACTCATTGGAAATGGGGTCTTTGGTCCCGAGTGAGCCTCAGCTTTGGCCACCACGGGCACACGCGGGTGCTGCAAGCGTCTTGGGCGTGCCGATGCCTCCTCTTGGTGGCGCTTCCCTCGGCGGGGCCCTTCCCCGGCAGTAATCTCAGGAAACCGCAACCCTTTGAATTCCTCCGAGCTCAATCTGCTGGGGAATCCGTGGTCGCTTGGGCTTGGGGTTTGTGCTCCCGTGCAGAACCAACCAGCTTCGCGTGGTCCGTGACCGGAGAATCCGCGTCTTGCTGGGCTGCGGAGGTGTGGCCTCGTGGGCACGGCTCTGCCTGGTAATTCTGGAAGGACTCTGCGAGCTCGCACGCGTCCTTTTGAGGATTTCTCCGAACAATTCGGCTGGGCGCTGGCGTTCGATTTCCATCTCCTGCACGAATTGCTGCGCGGATTGCTGGCTCGAAATGACCGCAGTCGTGCAAATTCCTGACCTGGCACTCCGATTCTTAAATCTTCGGGATTTCTTCAAGGGTTTGCTCTTTGCCCTTACTTCCCTTAAACCGGGGGACCCGAGCTTCGCTTTGTCACCTGCTCGAGGCAGCTGTGACAATCCTGGGCGCCTCAGAAGGCCCCCTGTCATCACTGGGAGCTCTTTTGCGTACGTACTTCTTAATTGTTGCTTAAAATTGAAGGTAACTGCCTGGCTGTGGTGGTGCCTGATGAAGGTGCGTAGTTCTGGCGAGTTAGCCAGCTGTAAGTTTAATTAAATATGTTATATTATACGTTATTGGGGGCAGCTAACTATATGTTAATGCATTTGGCTGTTGTTTGTGTCCTTGCTGATGAGCTGCTGCATCTCTAGTGCCTGGAAATCTCTCTAACTCTTTGTTTTCTCTTAATGCTGTCGTAGGAGCGAAAAAAAAGTAAGTACGTCCCGTGGCCCTGTGCCTTCAGGGGAATCGGGGGAATAGAGACGCTGGCCTGGAGCTTTCACTTTGTTCCTTTGTTGCCTGTTCTCCCCGGGGTAAACCAGATGACTAAAATGAGAGTTACAGAAGTGTAGAATATCCCGAGTTGGAAGGGACCCGTAAGGATCGTCAAGTCCCTCTCCAGGTGTGTTTCAGGTACAGCTCGCAGATGTCGCCTCGTCTTGGCGCTCCCCTCCAAGAATCCCGTTTAAATCGGTACACTGGTAACTTAAGCTCATTGCTTCACTAATTTAAACTGCATTTTTTTTTTTGAAACGAAGCTTGAAAGGCGAAGGTCTGTAGTTGGAGCAGCGGCCAGCTGTCTTTGCCCGTCTGTCACTCCCCGGGCTCGAGGCTTGTAAAACCTTCCCGGACCTGCTGGAACCCGCGAGCCATCGCCGAGTTCTGGCCGATGTTTCCTTGCTACGCGGGTTTTATTTGGCAGCCTGGCACAGATAAAGGTGGAGTTGCGAAACCTGCAGCTGCCCGTAGCTAAAAGGGGAGCTGGCTTACGGGCACTTGGCCTCCTGCTTGTTTTTCACCCAGGGATCTGACCGCGCAGCTGTGCTTGGCAGGTAGGGAGCTACCCGCTCGTTAGCGACGCGAGCGGTAAATTCTGTGCTTAAAATTGGATTCCCTTTACCATTTCCAACAATCAAAGGTGTTTCCTTTACCATTCCCAGTTATCTGCATATACTGGAAGCTGCCTGGTTATTTTTCTCCCTCTGAAGCCTGACGAGGGCAGGAAAACCCAAAGCACGAGCAATGGTGGTTTTTTTTTATACGAGCAGCAGATTTTTTGCGTGAGCTGTGTTAACGATCTCCAGCTCTGGGTCACTTCTGCTTCGCCGGCAGCCAGGCTTTTGAGCCAAAATTGTGTCACGCTTTTTCCAGCAGCTCCCCCTGCTGGCTTTCTGGTAGCAAAACACAAATAGCCGTACGCAATGACCTCTAAAAATACTCAGAAATTAGGACAGCTTTTTTTTTTTTTAGCACGCCTTCCCAAATCAGTGCCTGGTTGACAGTCCCTAACAGGTAATTAAGGGCTAACCTACTAACCTGAAGCAATTTCTTACGTACCAGGGCTTTGAACGGGACCCCAGCGGCCTTATCCTGGCGGTTGCCTCCCAAAAGGGAAGTTTGAGGTGCCTCCAGCCCGCGCCTTTTTATTTTTAAGTCGTTGTATGGTGACGTGCGGAGTAGCCCTCCGAACAGCGCACGTGTTTGAGGAGGAATCTGATGCCTCAGAAACGGGGCGTGGTTGGAGGCGGTTTCGCTTCTCCGAGCTACGATTTATACCAAAAAAAAAAAAAAAAAACCAAAAAACCTAAATGCTTAGGCTCTTAAATGCGAGTGATAACGGCACGATGGCTTTTGTCGGCTCTATATTAAGAGGTCGCTGAAGTCTGCATGCCCTTGCTTTGCTTGATTTTGCTGCGACTACATTGTTGTGCTTATCTTTTAACGCTGCCCCTCTCCGGAAGATGAGGACGAGGAAGCCTCCGTGCCCGGTGGAGAAAGTGTGGGTGGACAAACACAAGTACGACGAAGCCGAGAGGCTGCACTACGAACGAGAAGCGACGCTGGCGGCCGCCGCCGCCGCCCCCGAGGAGTGCCCGGAGGTGGAGGCTGTGAACGGAGTCTGCAACGACGACCCCGCCGAGGGTGAGCTCAGGGGGGACCCGAAACGAGGGAGGAACGGGAAGAAGCAGAGGAAGAGGAAGCGCTCTCCGAAACCCAAAGGCGCGGCCTCCAAGGCGGACTCGGTCCTGAGCGGTTTGTCCGCCGACCGCGTGTGGTTTGAGAAGCCCTTCTACGACCGCGCCGAGAACTTGTACAATAAAAAGAGAGTGGATTGTCAGAGCCGGGAGGCGGCTGAGACTGAGCTCGCCGCTGAGCGGCCCGCGCCGAAAGCCGTCCAGGATGCCCCCAAGCCACGGATGCTCGCGGCAGCCCTGCCCTGCTCCCACGGCAGCCTGAGCGCCTGTCACCACCTCGTTCAGGGTGTCTGGGTCAACAAGGTCGACTTCGATAAGGCCGAGAAGGTGTTCGTCGAAAGGTCTCGGCTCTTCGTTCCTCCGGGCGTCCTCGCCCTTCCCTCCGTCCCGCCCAACGCTGAGAACGGCGGGCCGAGAACGCCGGACGAAGGCTACGGGACGGCCCTGCCGACTCCCGCCACGCCGAGCTCGGCCCCAGACGCCGTCAGCCCTGCTCCCCTCGTCACCGGCTCGCCGGCCTCCCCCCGCCAGACGGTGAACGGTAAGCCGCAGGCTTCGAGCTTGCGGGCTCTCGTGGCGGAGGTGTGGTTGGAGAAACCCCTCTACGACGGTGCCGAGAAGAGCTTCTACGAGAACATGTTCGACGGCCCCCCGCCAGAAAAAGCCGAGCAGCGGCAGCAGCGCCGCTGCCCCGAGGCCTCGAAGGACCCCCGGGAGGACGGGAAGAACCCTGGCGCTGGGCAAAAAGAGGGCGCCGAGCACCCGGAGGCCGCCAGCAGCTCTCCGCCCCCCTCCTCCTTCTTCCTGCACGAGGACAGCGAGGCCGTGTGGCTCAGCAAGCCGACGTACGACCGTGCCGAGTCGCGGCACTACGCGGCCGAGGCTCTGAAAGCCTCAAGAGAGGGCGTGGAGGGGCCCCAAGCCCCGCTAGGAAAACCCTCCCGGCCAGCTGCTAAAGCTTCGACTACCCCCGCGCCAGGAACAAAGTAGGAGAGGTTTCTTCCGGGGTAACCCCCCAACACGCGCAAAAGCCGAGGGGTCAGGAGTGGGCCGAAGGCGTTTGTTTGCGCGCGTGGAAGGCGCCTGCGGGCAGGGCGACGGGGGAGGCTCCCGGGAGCCCCTCGCCTCGCGGAGGGGGAAGGCTGCCCGGTTAATTGGTTAGGAAGTGAGCTCTGCGAGCTGCTGTTCAGTCCGGGAGAGGGCTGGCGGCGTTGCAGAGTTCGCTAGGGTTTGTTTGAGAAGTTTTAAGGTGCAGTGACACAGACGGGTGGTTACGGGACACCTTCAGAGCCTTCGACCCTGTCCTAATTGGGGTAATTTGCTCGTAGCTGGACAGAACTAGACGTTACGCCTTCCGCCCTTCCCCAGGAAAGTCGGGGGGGGGTAAAATGGGCGTAACTTGTCCGTAACTGGGATTCTTTCTCCGTGATCGCGGCGGGCAGCTCGAGCAGGGTCTGGAGGCGTTGAGTGCCGGGAAGGGTTTCGAGGTGGAGGACCTTGACCCGTTGAAGGAGGGCGGGTGAGGAGGGCGCGCGTTTCACGGGGGAGATTTGGGGGTTCGAGCTGGCGAGGAGGGGGCTGGGGGCTCTTGGTGCCTTCCCTGTCGTGTGGTATAGCCTGGTAGTGGTGTGAGCGGGTTGTGGTGCTTTGTTCTTGCTCCCACCGCCTTCTCGGACCGGTGCTGGGTCCGTAGCTGTCCCCTGGCTTGAAATGACGGGAGGCACGGGGTCAGGAGCCGCCTGCCGCCGAGAGTCGCCTCGCTGGCGCGCGGCACGGGCCGCTTGGCGCGGCGTGTTCTCCGCCTTCCGGCTTCTCCTCCTCCAGCGGGACGGGGCACGTTTTAGCAGCAGGCGCGGTCGTGCGTCGACCGTCCCGTAGAAAACCCCGCTCTGCCAGCTTCGCTGCGGATTCTCCCAGCCCCATTGCAAGCTGCTAACCTGAACCGCTTCGAGCACCTCACTTTGTCGTTCTTTGTGTGTTCGTTTTTTTTTTTTTTTCACCTTTTCTTTTCCCTGCAGAAAAATGGCAGTCGAGTTCCTCGCCCACGAGAGGATCTGGTTCGAGAAGTTCAAGTATGACGACGCCGAGCGGAGGTACTACGAGCAGATGAACGGGCCGCTGGGCGGCTCCTCGCAGCAGCAGGTAACGGCGCGCGTGGCCGAGCTTCAGCAGCCTGCCGGAGCGCTGCGAGCTAGCGCAGAGCGGGCAGAAGGACGTTACCCGCCCGGGCGTGCACTTCGCTGTTAGTTCCGCCCTGGGTTTTGCTTTTTCCGAGGGCCGAGAGGCTCTCTGAGCCTCCTGTCTTCCGTCCCGGAGCAACTCCGCTTTTCCCGGCGGGGGTTTGCATCGGATATACGAGGTGATGTTTGAAGGGAGGCGCCGGGACTCCACAAAGAGGCCAGGAGTTACGTTCCTCCCGTTGTGCCCCCTGCGATCTTAAGACACGTCGCAGGACCGATGAGCTGCGGGCGGGGGGGAGCAGGAGGAGCGGGAGCACGCTGCTGCTGCAGCGCAGCCGGCCTAAAGTAGCTCCCCCCTCAGGTTTTAGTCCCAAATGGTTCCCGTGGAAAGTGCGAAGCTGCCGTAACCTCCTCCTGCGATCCAGAGGGCCGCTCGCTGCTCACGCGTTGAGCTGGTTCTGTGGAAGAGCTGCTTAGGGTTTTACGCGGCCGTCCTACGGGGTGGTTAAGGGGGAGCTTCTCGCTTAGTTTCTAGGCGCCCTCTGCCCGCTCCCGCTGCTAGGGTAGGGGTGGAACGGCGTGCGGGGCGCTTGCCTAAAAGCTGGAAGCTTTAAGTGCCCGAGGCAGGTGTTAAAGAGCAAATAAACGTCCGCAGTAATCTGAGAAGAACAGTTAGACTCACCTCGTGCCCCATCAGGAGCTCCCAGTGAGGAATTCAGGCCTCTGAGAGGTGGCGTGGAGGCTCCCATGGAGATTCTGCAGCGGTCTAGAGGTAGTAGCGTAGAGGCAAAAAAAAAAAAAACAAACAAAAAGCCCCCGGTCCTTAAAACCTGTCTGCAGCTCGGAAGTGGCCGTCCGCCTGCAAACGCCCAGGCTGCTGCGTGGGCTACGCCACAGGGGCTCGCGGACGGTCTCCCGTCCCAGATCTTCCTCGTGGGGCTGCAGGCTGGGAGAGGCGAGGAGCGGCGGGCGCTGGATCACCGGAAGGGACCCTCCCCCGTTCTTACCCTCACCTCATTTTTTTTTGTTAACTCCCCCGACCGCTTTCCCGCGTTTCCTATTTTTGTTTTTTTTCTGAGAAAAAAAATCTCGGTTCTTTCTGCACTGTTTGCAGGAGAACGGAGCCAGCACGATCCTACGCGACATTGCCAGAGCCAGGGAGAATATCCAGAAATCGCTGGCCGGAGTGAGTACCCGAGCTCCCTCAGCAGCTGGCTACCCGCAACCATTTTTAGCTGTGGTGCATCTCACGGGACTCCACGGGGGACCCCGTCGTAGATTCGTGGGGCTTAGTTTTCAGTTAGAGGAGAGACCTGAAGGTGCGCGGCGCTGTGTACCGCCGGCGTAGCTCCATCCGATCGCTGCCAGGGCTTCGAAAACGAACCGGGTTGGGGCGGGGGGGGGGCAAAATTCTTCAGCTGTGCATTTCTCGGCCTCTTCTCCTGGTGGAATGCTGGTTTGTTCCCGCAAGTCTTACCTACCGAGCAGCAGGTCGCTTAAAATAACCCCGCTGGCGCAGCGAAGCACCGAGCTGCCCCTGCGTTTGTCTCTTTCGGGGTACACTGAGCTGCCACCTTCTCTCTCCTGTCTTGCTTCGGGTTAGGGTATGCGCAAAAAAATGGCGTCTTCCCTCTGCTGCAGCTAGGGAAATCAGCCCGGCTGCTGGCTCACCGTCCCATAAAAGCCGAGTACTTTCTGGAGGGGTTTGGGGGCTGAGTTTGTGTCGGTTTGCTGGGCAGCACTGTTCGGAATTTTTTTTTTTTTTTTCCAGACGAAGCTGGCAGCGGAAATGGAAGAGTGGGGCTGGTTTTATGGGTGAGGAAGGATGAGGGGAGGCAGAGTAGGGCTGACGTGTCTCGATTTCTGCCCTCTGGGTACCTGTACGGACCTTCCATGAGGCCATCCATCCTTCGTCCGTATCGATCTGGCCTCACAACTCTCTCGTTGGGGTAGTCGCGCATTTCTAGCTCAGCACCTTGACAGGGAATTGAGCACTTCTCAAGGGGGATATTTCACGTTCCTCCTTACCACGAGCCGTAAGGAAACGTGGATTTGGGATGAACACAAAGCAGTTGGGCTATAATCGCTTTCCCTGCGGTGATCTCACTGTGCCTGCTGAACTTAGTAACATTTAAAAAAAAAAAAAAAGAGGAGGAAAATACGCAGAAGGTTTCTAACGCTAATTTCTGACTTCAGCATCGGTATTTCGGCCAGCGGCTTAGGGAAAATAACACCCTGTTTGGGCGTTCGGTAGAATTTACCAGCCCCTGTCCGAGATTTTAGCTTGGACTTGAGGCAAATACGTGGGGAATTGAGCTCCGTCTCCAACAGAGCTGGAGGACTTCAGGCACAGAAAGTGTTGAAGGACTCGAGGAGCTTTCCAGACAGCAAGGTCTAGCATCTGCTGCCTCCTCCAGGAGCAGAGGCTGGGCGTGGTGAGTAGGGCCAGGAAACCGAAATACAAACGAGCTGGCCTGCCCTGAAGGCATGTCCCTCGTCTTGCTGGTTTGCCGAGACCAGGCTCAGCCCGGGGACTTCCTTGTCCTGGCCTGCACCTCGTGCTGAGCGAGCTGCTTCGTGTGAGAAAAATTTGGGATGGCCGAGTCCTTTTGGCCAAGCCCTTTAGCAGGGAGGACTGCGGGAACTGGCAAAGCACCAGGCTAAAGCCAGGAGAGAGCTGAGGGTCAAGTCCTTCGGCCCCCGGGGGTGTTTGTTGGGGCGGTTAGCACTGAATATCACAAAATTGTTCTGCCTTTTTTTTCCTTTCCTGCAACGAAGGCTCAGTGGGTTTGGGGATTTAAGGCCAAGATTGAGCAGTGGGGCCTCAAATTGGGAATTTGGGGCGCTGCAAAAAGTGGCTTTGGATTCCCCGGTGATGGCTTGGAGGGAAAGCATCGTGCGCCTTAATCCGTATCGCTGCTGGGGGCACTCCAAGCGTGAACCTACTTGGAAAAGCCAAGCACGTGGCAGCAGTGGCCTCCTCCTCCTCGATATTTTATGATCCCATTTGTGCCTTACACGACCTCCCAGAGGCTCTGCTTGCTTCATTTTTTTCCACACGTTGCCGCATCTCTCAGCGACCTGAAGCAGTAAGCCACAGCTGGATCTTCTCTGCTCTTGTGAGGGGGGTTAGAAGAACTGGGCCGTTGAGGAGTAAAGCTGAGACATCACGGCTTTGAAGCTTTTTTTTGTAGCTTTCATTTCCGAAGGATTGTTGCTAACCTTGGACAGCCGTGTGCCGTAGGGTGAGCTGGGATTCAGAACACGATTAACCTTCGTTTTCAGGTCTCAGAAGGCCAGGCTCGAGCTTCTGAGCGTGCGGAACGATCTTGCAGCGTCTTTTCGTAGCCAGGATTTCGTCTTTGCACCTGACTAGGCAGAGTCACGGTCAGGAATGTAAAGACGAAGTGAGGAGACGTGGTTTGAGCATGATGGGAAGGTGGGAGCTCAGTGCTTTTTTTTTTTTTTCTTTTTCCCCCTGCGAAATTCAGCCGAGGCTGGTTTCAGACCTGCCTCGCCTGGTTCGTTTTGTTCTGAAACGTTCGCCGGAGCGCTCCAAGGCTCGAGGCAGCGCTTCTGTACCTCCACGAGGAGAGCGCAAAATTCTCGCGCTCGAAACGTTTGTTTGCACGTTCCCTTCCCTCCTGCTTTGCGTGGTCACCGTCCGCTTCGAACCATCACCCCAGGCCGCGTCTGCTGGGTCGCTAACGCTTTCCCAGGGCAGGTTTTGGACGCGCGCGGTTCTGCAGCTGGTGGGGGAAGAGATCTTACAGGTGGGGACCTGAGGCGCGGGAAGGATTCGCTTGCCTGAGATCATCACCGGCAAGTCCAACGGAGCAGGTGGCTGAACTCTCGCTTCCCGAAGCCCTCCCGTGGGGCTGTAACAGAAAGGACGGCGCCGAAGCTCTGCTCCTCCCTGCTCTGCCCCGGCTCCCTCTGTTCCAAAGCCTCTGCGTTCGTGCCTGCCCCGTGTGTGGGTTTCGGACGGGAAAAGCTGCACGCGCGCTCCTGCTGTTGCAAAAGTGCTTGGGGGCCGCGTTCAGAAACGCGTCTGTGTGCACGTCCTGTAGGAAACCAGCCCGGATCCGTCCGTCTGGTCCCTGAAAGCCTGCCCTAGCCCTTCATCACCGTCTCCCAGCGGTTCGCTTTGCTTTGTCTGATGATGGCCGAAGCTGCTGGTGTTTCCAGAGCTCGGGTAGAGCCGACTGGGCTCAGAGCTCAGCTAAGGCTGGCCCGAGGGGAGAGGTGTCGGACTCCTGCCTGCGTGAGGTAGGTTTATTTTCTGAAGCCGTGAGCGCTTTGTGAACAGCAGAGAGGAGAACCTACACGTTGTCCAACCTACGCCAGCTTGTAAAGTCTGCGTGCTGGTTGTAACTGGTTTACTCAAACGAGGGGAAAGGGCTGATGCCTCCGGGTACTTCTTGGAGCGAGGGAAGAGCCAGCCTTCCAGTTTTGTCTCTTGGTTAGGCCTGACAGAACAAGGAGGAGCTCTTAGCTGTTGATGTCCAGACATAGGTTTGCCTTTCAGCTGATATAAAAAAAAAAAAAGTGTAACCTTTGCCAGTTTTCCTTAAAGTGCGTCTTAGAGGCGCACTCCAGAGAGGGCCGGGTGTTGAAAGCCTCTTGAGGCTAAGAGAGTAGTTTCTATTTTCTGGCCGTCGTAAGCAAGAAAGTTCCCAGGGTTTTAATTTGCTTGGGTGGCTCAATTCGTGCCCCTTGTGTCCTGTGGGGGTCCCTGGCGTGTTTCCAGGCTTGCTATGCAGAAGATTTTGAGTAGGTTGCAGCGCTACGCAGCGTATCGTGTGAGATCAGCTCCAAAACTATCGCTTAAGCTTGGGGGGGAAGACTTCAAGAGCCCCCCCCCCCCGTGAGATAACGCACAGGACGCGGCTGCAGTGATGCTCTGGAACTCCGCCACCTCTGGGGTTTTGGAATTACTGTCCCCGATAAAATTCGCAAAGGCTTCCGTCGAGCTTCCTCTTGGCACAGCTGACTCAGAAGAGGAACCAGCTCCCGGCTGCGTGTAGGAGAGAAGCACGGCGGAGGGGAAGCCCAGCTTCCGCTGGGGGCCGCATCTCCGCAAGCTTCCGACGCCCTCAGCTCAGGGCAATGCCCACGGTTTCTCGCGGGCCCCTTTTTCGGGGCCGGTGGGAGCGTGGCTCTTCGCAGCGTTCGTGCCGCCTCGCCTCCAGGTTTATGGTTAAGTCGGCGCAGGGAGGATGGCAAGGGAGCTGGTTCGTGCGTTGCAGAGCTCTGCGCGACTCCGTGAGTGCTGTGCAGCGCTACACAAGCCGCACCTGCTTTAATGCACGGCTGGGTTCTCATCCTAGGATCTTACACTGCTGGAAAAGCCTGCTGCGGTCAGACGGCGTCTCGTTTCTGTATTCCTCCTTGCTGAGAGCAGCTTCGTGTAGAGCAGGGTGCTTCAAAGTCCTCTCGTCATGCTTCCGAGCCGCTGCTGCAGCCTTTCTCGGTAAAATTACAGTGATCTTTGTCCTCAAACCCCTAAGTGACGACTACCCAAGGCTGGCGGGTTCCTCTCGAGCTGGAGGCATCCTGCCAGGCCGTGGATGTTTGTCCTGCGGGGTGGAGCAGTGCTGGCCTGCTCTGTGCGACTCCAGGAGGGCTGACAAGCACCGAGGGGCTGCCCCTGCTCGGCTCCGCCGTCTCCGAGGGGTTTGGTTAGCGGCCGCGAGGCTGGCGAGACTTTGAATTCTTAAATATTAACGTAGAAGAGAGATGCGGAGGCGCAGCTGGGCTCTGCGGCAAACGCTCCTGCTAAATCCCAGAGCCGGGGAGGAAAAGCAGGCTGGGGGGGGCGTTAATTCAGCAGCACTGAAGAGGCGTAGCCGAGTTGCAACATCTTTAACATCCGCAGTTGCGGGTTAGCTGGTCAGAAAGCCTACGGAAATGTTTGTGTCGGGCCCGAAAATGCGACCGGAGCTTCGAACCGCTGGCTACCTGCGATGCTTTGCCGCTCAGCGGGATCAGCAGGCTGCTTTCGGGGGGGGGGGGGGGGGCGTGGAGGAAAGCCTCAGCTGCTCGCTCTCCGCAGGTGGCAGCTCCTCTGTGTGCTGGTCGTCAACCAAGGAGCGCTGTTTTGGGCCAGGGATGGGTGCGACTGTGGGCAGAGCTCAGACTTCGCACCGAATTAACTCGGACCCTGGCCCCGATCATCGATTTCAGCGCGGGCTGCCCTGCTCCTCTTCGGGAGAGCACGCGCGGGTGCTAACTGGAGACTTGCTGGGAGCCGTGGTAGCTTCCCACGGCGCGCCGCGGGAGCGCCTGCGTCTGCTGCATCTCCGATCCTAGAGGTGCAGACGCGCCTCGGACCATGCTCCGGGCGTCTTCTTCTAGCTCTGCCTCCCAGCTGAGTGCGTTCCGCAGGCTCTGAGACGTGCGGCAAGAAGACGGATGGTGGTTTGGTTTTTTGTTTTTTTTTTTTTTTTCTTTTAAGCGGGCTTCGGTTGGCGTGGTGCTGACTCGTTGCTTGACGAGATCTCGCCTGCATGCGGACCCGCGTCCTGCGCTCGAGCCGCCTCCAGCATGAGCGAAACGCTTTTCTGTCCTCCTCGGTGAACCAAACCTCCCCCCCCAAATCTTCTTGCCCTTTCCAGCAGAAGACAGCCCCGCGGAGCAAAGAAGCTCCCGCCCGTCAAAAGAGGCAGTCGGGCCGCTCCACTGTAAGCCACCTGCGTGCGGGCGGAGCTGCTTGAGGGAGCTGAGAGGAGGCTGCAGGGCAAGGGCAGCGCTGCCCTGGAGAAAATTCTGACCCTTGGTCCTTCCCACGCGGAGCACCTGTCCTTCCACGCGCGGTTGTAGCTCACCCTATAACAGGGGCTTGCCAGCCCAGGGGATTTAGGGGCCGGAGACTCTTGCGTTCCTGCGCCCGTGTCGCTGCAGAGGCTGCATCCGAGGTGGATTTCGCGGTGCTTTTTGACATCTTGGTCCCCGTCCCTTTTTGGGTGGGTGGAGGAAGGTCTCCGACCTTCCTGCTCGGGGCACCTCCCGCTGCTCCCCGTGTCCTGCAAAGCCCTGCACCTCCCATAGCTGCTTTCCTGGTGCCCCTTGTTCCTTTTCCTTCATCTGGAGTGACTGCCGAGGTGTATCAGGAGCACGTCGGCTCTGACGGAGCCACGTTAGTTACGTGCAGGGTGCACTTGAAAGAATAGAATTTCTCTCTGTCGTGTTCCCTTAGAAATGGCACTTAGAGCACGAAGGGCTGTATTTTCTTCCCTTTCGCTGATTTCAAACAGCAGATAAGGGCTTGTTTTAAAAAGAGGCCCTTTTTTGCTGTTAAATACTTTTGAAGCTGAATTGCTGCAATTGTTCCCTCAGGATGGGTTAAAATAAGTTTAATTCGCTTTGAGAGGAACTGAAGGCCGGACTGGGGTAAGTGGGAGTGCAGAAACGCTGTGATCTCTTTCCAGCTTCCCCAGGGACTTGCTGTCTGACGTTAGGCAGGTCGTTAGGCACTGACGTTAGGCCTGTCGGTTTGACCTCGGTGCCAGGAAAGCTCATGGAGCAGATTATCTTGAGGGTCATCACGCGGCACTTGCAGGGCGAGCAGGCGATCAGGCCCAGTCAGCATGGGTTTATGAAAGGCAGGTCCTGCTTGACGAACCTGATCTCCTTCTATGACCAAGTGACGCGCTTGGTGGATGAGGGAAGGGCTGTGGATGTGGTTTACCTTGACCTCAGTAAGGCTTTTGACACCGTTCCCCACAACATTCTCCTCACGAAACTGGCTGCTCGGGGCTTGGACTGGCGTACGCTTCGCTGGGTTAGAAACTGGCTGGATGGCCGGGCCCAGAGAGTTGTGGTGAATGGAGTCAAATCTGGTTGGAGGCTGGTCACAAGTGGTGTCCCCCAGGGCTCGGTACTGGGGCCGGTCCTCTTTAATATCTTTATCGATGATCTGGATGAGGGCGTCCAGTGCACCCTCAGTAAGTTTGCAGATGACACCAAGCTAAGTGCGTGTGTCGATCTGCTCGAGGGCAGGAAGGCTCTGCAGGAGGATCTGGATAGGCTAGAGCGATGGGCTGAGGTCAACTGTATGAAGTTCAACAAGGCCAAGTGCCGGGTCCTGCACCTGGGGCGCAACAACCCCAAGCAGCGCTACAGGCTGGGAGATGAGTGGTTGGAAAGCTGCCTGGCCGAGAAGGACCTGGGAGTATTGGTTGATAGTCGGCTGAATATGAGCCAGCAGTGTGCTCAGGTGGCCAAGAAGGCCAACAGCATCCTGGCCTGTATAAGAAACAGTGTGGCCAGCAGGGCTAGGGAAGTGATTGTCCCCCTGTACTCGGCTCTGGTGAGGCCGCACCTCGAGTACTGTGTTCAGTTTTGGGCCCCTCGCTACAGGAAGGACATGGACGTGCTCGAGCGAGTCCAGAGAAGGGCGACCAAGCTGGTGAGGGGTCTGGAGAACAAGTCTTACGAGGAGCGGCTGAGGGAGCTGGGCTTGTTCAGCCTGGAAAAGAGGAGGCTCAGGGGCGACCTTATCGCTCTCTACAGTTACCTTAAAGGAGGCTGTAGAGAGGTGGGGGTTGGTCTGTTCTCCCACGTGCCTGGTGACAGGACGAGGGGGAATGGGCTAAAGTTGCGCCAGGGGAGGTTTAGGTTGGATGTTAGGAAGAACTTCTTTACCGAAAGGGTTATTAAGCATTGGAACGGGCTGCCCAGGGAGGTGGTGGAGTCGCCATCCCTGGAGGTCTTTAAAAGACGTTGAGATGTAGTCCTTAGTGATATGGTTTAGTGGAGTACTTAGTGTTAGGTCGGAGGTTGGACTCGATGATCTTGAGGTCTCTTCCAACCTAGAAATCTGTGTCTGTGTCTGTCTGTTCCTGTGCTCCGTGCCTCAGTCCATCTGTAAGAGACAACCAGCTGCCCTTCTGAAGGAGCTTAGCGTGAAACTCAAACCTTTGCGTGTGCTTAGTGATCCGAGGCTGCGGGGAGCGACTTCATCCTCTGCTCATCATTGCCAGCTGAAATTTCCTCAAGTTTCACGCTTCGTTATGTAGCGCTTGTAAATTGCCTTCAAAGCCTTCGGATAAAATGGCCTTGTTCTTAGACTGGCTCTTGATTTTGCTTCTTTCCCGAAGGCTTGACTCTTTGTGTCACTGTTTCACGGGAGCAGGTGAACAAATCAGTTTCATCTCGGTTTTCCTCCTTGCAGAGCGCAAGCACCACCTCCTCTGGGCCCGCTGACCAAAATGAACTTCTTTCCAGAATTTCTCACCTGGAGGTGGAAAACCAAAACCTTCGCAGTGGTAAGTAGGAGACTCCTGTGGCGTGAAAGCGAAAAAAAAACAAGCCGAGCGGGGTCCTGCTCCTGTGGGTTGTCTCCTTTATGGACCTTGGTGAGCACATGCAAGTGTGTTTACAGGCTTCCCTCTGCCTGGAGCAGCTGGTGATCTTAAATCCCGCTTTGAGCAGGAGCAAATTTGTCTTGAGAGCCTACAAGCTAAGATGCTCCCCCCACACACACACACACCTCTTCTTGCAGTTGTTGCAGATCTTCAGATGGCCATCTTCAAGTTGGAAAGCCGCCTGAATGCTCTGGAAAAATCTACCTCCCACCAGCCCTCCCCAGTTCCACCGACCCAGGTGAGTCTCAGCCAGGTGCTCTTCCTGAATGCTCTCCTGCCTGGCTGCTGAGGATGAAAAGATGCTTGTAGTTGGGAAGAGCTTGTTGCTGCTTTCCTAGCAGCTTTGGCAGCTGCCTCGTCATCTTTCCCTAACTGGTGTGGGTAGAAAGAAGACAAAAAGGCGGTTTTTCTGCCCCAAGACAGAAAAACTGTGTTAGAGGTTTCAGCGGAGGAGAGCTGATACAGATCTGTGGAAGTTCGGAGCTAACAGGTATTTGAGAAGGATTTAGCCCATGGTGCTGTAGGTTTCTCAGCACACACCAGGTGAAGTGCCACTGTTACAATAGATGAGCAGAACTGGTGACTTTTCCATTTTTATTCCTTTTTTTTTTTTTTTTAACAAATCTCACCTGTTAGAATGTATTTAATACGAACAGGAGAAAGCTGTGGGAGCTAAATGCCCGGCACCTCTTTAATTCTTGTGGCGCGTCGGAAGAGCTGAGGCCACTGGAAGCACCTTGGTTCTGTAGGAAGCTTACAGAGCGTGAGGGCCCCTCCTTTGGTAGGGATTTATTTTATATCTGCGGACTTGCAGCATCCTGGTAAGGGTGTGCTTGGCACTCGAGCGGAAGGTGACAATCTGCTCATCTCCAAGGGTCTTCAGGGCAAGATGTGGTCTCCTCTAGACAAGCCCTGGCCTTGGGGCGTGCAGTAAGGCTGATTTGTAAGGACAGGTTCCCAGCCGCTCTCCCCCCCGTCACGTTCTAGATGTGTTGAACCACTGAGTCCTTAAGAGAAGGGTCAGCTCTTGGCTGCGTGGTATTTTTTCCTCTATGAATATAAGTACAGCTGTGTTGGGATAGCTCAGAGGCGTGTCTTTAGCAAGGCGGGCTTCTGTTCCTGAGTTTTTGCTGAGTGCTGCTGTGATACAACTTCAGGCTGATTTCCCCCTGTTTTTTCCTTAATGCAACCTTAAATCCACGTCGACCTGATGAAGAAAGTGGAACCATTCAGCGTTCCCTCCAAGAAAGTGGAGCTGCCATCTGCTGCGCCTGCAAAGAAAGCTGAGCCAGCTGCTGCAGAGGAGGACGATGATGATGATGACATTGACCTTTTTGGCAGTGATGATGAAGAGGAAGACCAGGAGGCTGCCAAGGTCCGGGAAGAGAGACTGCGTCAGTACGCAGAGAAGAAGGCCAAGAAACCAGGCCTTATTGCCAAGTCCTCCATCCTTCTGGACGTGAAGCCGGTGAGTAAGAGCTCCCGCGTGAGGCCGCACGTCCCGTGCGGGAGGCTGTAAATCCTCTCACTTGCACGTCTGCACTGGCTGGGGAAGATCTAACCTGCACGTTTCCAAACGAGGGTTCAGAGCGAGGTGGGGTATCGCAGCTGGGATCTGCAGCATTTGGGCTGCTGCTCTGGTCCTCGGTCCACGGCAAGTTCAGGCTGTTGCCTGAAGGATTCCTCTGACCAGGACTAGCACCTGTCTTTGAAGAAAGGACATTGAGTTAAAACCAAAACCAGATAATGTCCTAAAAATGAAAATGAACCTGTTTTTGTTAAATTGTCACAGTAGAACCGAACTATGGGCTGTCTAGTGCTCCATTTGCACAAGAGAGATGCCTTTGGTAGAAGTCACTTTAAAATGAGTGCTTCGAAACAGGGAGGTTGCTGCAATAAGAGTCCCCCTTGCATCTGCAGCGCCTGGAGGCAGAATTGAAGCAAGATGTTTTGTGGCATTGCTACCGAGTCAGGTTTAGCTCGTCTAACCCCTTCAGCTAATTCTGGTGAAAATAATAGCCCAGAAAGGGCAGACTGTATCAGCTGAAATATACTGAGAGGAGGAGGAGTGTTAAATGTTAACTGTTGGGGTCAGACTGCACACAGATGTGTTAAAACAACTACGTGCACGTTGGCTATCTCAGCTTAGCCAGTCTGATTGAGGAGGGCACCTTAATTTTTGTGTTGAGGGGCTGTTGTGCACCCCCATTCAGCTTGGGCTGGAGGAGATTGCAGAGTCCTCAGTCGCTGGGCACCTCCTGGGGCTAACGGTGACATCTAGGAAGACGTTAAAGTTCCGACTTTGTGCCCCTGCAGTGGGATGATGAGACTGACATGGCGAAGATGGAGGAGTGCGTCCGGTCCGTCCAGATGGATGGGCTCGTGTGGGGAGCCTCCAAGCTGGTCCCGGTAGGCTACGGTATTAAGAAGCTCCAAATCCAGTGCGTAGTGGAGGATGACAAAGTCGGGACAGACATCCTGGAGGAGGAGATCACCAAGTTTGAAGACTACGTAAGTCTTTTTGTGAGCTGGGAGGTGCCTAGCCTGCGGGGTCGCTTCTAACTAAGGTTTTTAACAGACTTTGCCAAACGCGGGTTTCAAATAGAAAACTCACGGTGTCCGCCTGCTGAGATAGTGGTGTGTCGCGTGTGTCTGTGTGTACGTGCGTATAGTTCATGCTGATTGACGTAGATGCCTTGCAGGTACTTTGCAGAGCCATTTTGCGGGCTCTTGCTCCTTACCACCCAGCCTTACTTTGAGGAGCCCCTGCTTTTACGCTTAGCCTAGGCAGCACCAAGGTACAAATGCGTGTGGTTAACCCTGGTGGTTGGGGCTGGAGATGTCTCCATCCCCGTCCTGCCTTCGCTTCCATGGAAATAGAAGCAGGAGCTCCAGCTCTGTGCCAGGTAATACGCAGGTTTAGTAGCGCTTCCTGCCTCACCACTGGGAGAGGGAAGCAGCAGGCCACATACCTGTTTTTATTCATTTTCCTTGCATATTTTTTTTGCCTATATTTACAGTAAATCAGGAACTGTTGTTCTTAGGCGTGTCGCGAGATACTCCTAGTGTGGATGTTCCTCACCAGCTGGACTGTCTAAAGATTCATGCAGTAATGAGCACAGTGTGGTGGTGTCCTGTTGTGACTGGTGGTACAGGATTATTAAATAACAGTCCATGAAGGTGGCTCTTAGCACAGCTGGGGAGCTGGCCTCAGAGCCCTGGGCTATTATGCTTGGTCTGTTTTTGAATAGAACTAGTGCACGCTGTGAAGAAATCCCCGGTGTGAGTGTTTTCTTCGTTGTGTCTGAAAACACCTTGGTGACCTCTAGCTGCTGCTCTTGTTCTGTTGCAGGTGCAGAGTGTGGACATCGCTGCTTTCAACAAGATCTAGAAGCAAACCTGTATCCTCTCTGAAACTGTAACTAATAAAGATCAAGGAATGCAGATTGTATGTTTTTCTCTCCTGAGTGTAACTTCCCCAAAGCGATGCGTTGGGGACTTTGGGGGTTTCCCTTCCTTGCTCCTTTCATAAAAGGAAAAGACCTCGAGATGGGCTGCTTGTGTTTCTGTGTTGGAATGAAGGTCTACTACTACAAAAAATGACAACAACAAAAACCCACACTGGATTTCCTCTCTCATTTTCTCCTTGCTGCTTTTTTTTTTTTTTTTTACCCTGTGCAGGTCACTTCAGCTGATCCTTTGGTTCATGAGGAGCTGGGGCTGTGCTGAGTGTGGTCAGTGGAAAGGGGAGGTGACGTTTCTAACCGTAGGCCAGAGTCCTCTGTCACGGTGCCAGAGTCCAAGGTCCGGGTGCAGGCTGCACAGCGCCAACGCGGAGCAAATGAGAAGCACCATGGGGCAGCGCTGCGAGCAAAGGATGAAGTCACAGCAGCCTCCAGCAAAGTGGTGCTGACTCCGGTTCCAGCTTTCCTGGCTGGGTGCAGTGCCCTGTAGTGATGTGCAGGTGTCTGCGTGTGGTGTCCCTGGCCTGTGCTGGCATCCTGTGTTGTCATGCCAGGTGTGCCCCGTGCTTAGTGCTAGGATGCCCCTTGTGCATGGCACTGGGTGGGTGCAGTGTGTCCTCCGTGCCTGGGGCCCTGTGCGTGGTTGTGTCAGGTGCTGCTGTCCCCAGAACCTGGAACACTCGGTGTGTCACGTGCCACAACCCTGGGGGCCTGGTGTCATGGGTGCTGCTGTCCCCAGAGCCCTATGGGTTTGGTGTCCCGTATGCTGGCACATCTGGTGTCCTGTGTGCCACATGTGCCTGTGTCTGGATGGGCTCGGGCTCCTGGGTAGTGACACTTTGGCTTCTGTTCTGTCGTCCCTGGAGCCCCACACGCCTCGTACTGGATGTTCAGAGTCCCAGGCGTTGTCATGTCTGATGTCCCGTATGTCTCGTCCCATGCGCTGCTATCCCCAGAGCCCCATGTCCTGAGTGCTGGCCCACCTGGTCCTGTGGGTGCCTGGTGCTGCATGTACCGTGTCCCAGCTGTGTGGTGTCACACATGCTGCCTTCCCTGATGTCCTGTGTGCTATACCCTCCATGGTGTCCTGTGTCCCATCACTGGTGTCACTTGTCCCATGTGCGATATGCTCCCTGATGTCCTGTGTCCCATGTGCTATATGCTCCCTGATGTCCCGTGTCACATGTGCTATATGCTCCCTGGTGTCCTGTGTCCTATCCCTGGTGTCCTGTGTCCTATCCCTGGTGTCCCGTGTCACATATACTATATGCTCCATGATGTCCTGTGTCCTGTCGCTGATGTCCTGTGTCACACGTGCTGTATGGTCCGTGATGTCCTGTGTCCTGTCCCTGATGTCCCATGTCACATGTGCTATATGCTCCCTGGTGTCCTGTGTCCTATCCCTGGTGTCCCGTGTCACAGATGCTATATGCTCCCTGATGTCCCATGTCACACGTGCTATACACTGCATGATGTCCTGTGTCCTACATGCTGCCATCCCTGGTGTCCCGTGTCACACATACTATACACTCCATCATGTCCCATGTGCTACCCCTCCTGCTGTCCCGTGTCCCCTTCACGCTGTCCCACATCCCATGCTCCGCCTCCCCCGGCGTCCCACATCCTTCCACGCACCATGTACCCTTGTGTCCCCTGCCCTATGCACCGCCATCCCCCCTGGTGCCCGCTGTCCCCCCCCCGCAAGCCACCACTTTCCCTCTCGCCCTCTGCCCGCCCCGTGTCCCGCCAGGCCGCGGCTCCCAGGCTGCCCCGCGGCCTGCCCCGGTTTGTGGCGGCCATGGCGCTGCTGACGGACCTCTACCAGCTCACCATGGCCTACGGGTACTGGCGGGCCGGGCGGCACCGTGCCCCCGCTGCCGCCGAGCTCTTCTTCCGCTGCGAGCCCTTCCATGGCGCCTTCGCCCTGGGCACGGGCCTGGCCGAGGGCCTCCGCTTCCTCCGCGCCTTCCGCTTCTCCGCCGCCGGTGCGTGAGGGACGGCGATGGAGGCAGACGGGGACAACCGGGGTCACCTCCTCTTGGGGTTTGGGGAGGGGGGGAGCGGGGGTACGGGGTGGGTTTGGGGAGGCGGGTGGCTGTGGGGTGGGTGGGGTGGGGGGGACGGGGACGTGCCTCAGGGGGAAAGGGGGCTCCTCACAGGGAGCGGGGCATGGCTCGGGGGGACTCGAGGGAAGGGGGGCTGAGGTGGGGGGACGGGGACGTGCCTCAGAGGGTCTTGGGGGACAGAGGACCCGGGGGAGAGGAGTGGGGGACAGGGACAGCTCTGAGCGGGACCTGGGTCCTCAGAGGGGTGTAGAGGGGGGACAGGGGTGTGACTCAGAGGGACAGGGGGCTCCTCAGGGGGACTTGAGGGAAGGGGGACTGAGGTGGGGGGACAGGGAAGCGCCTCAGAGGGTCTTGGGGGACAGAGGACTGGGGGGGGGGGGGGCGGGGGACAGGGACAACTCTGAGAGGGATCTGGGTCCTCAGGGGGACGTAGAGGGGACAGGGACGTGCCTCAGAGGGACAAGGGACTTGTCAGGGGGACCGGGACATCACTCAGAGGGACTCAAGGGAAGGGGGGACTGAAGTGGGGGGACAGGGGCGTGCCTCAGAGGGTCTCAGGGGATGGGGGAGTTGGTGGGGGGGAGGGGGACAGGTACAGGGACATTCCTCACATTCCTCAGAGGGATCTGAGTCCTCGGGGGGGGGGGGGGCGTAGAGGGGACAGGGATGTGCGTCACAGGGACACGGGATTTCTCGGGGGACTGGGACATTGAGGGACAGGAGGCTGAGGTAAGGGGGACAGGGACATGCCTCAGAGGAACTTAAGGGGCAGGAGACCTGGTTGGGGGGATCCCCCATGGGACCTGAGGAGGGGACGGAGATGTCCCTATGGGGGACGGGGCTCAAAAGCACTGCAGGACCTGGCGGAGGGGCAGGGACAGCCCTCAGTGGGACAGGGGGACCCTTCAGAGGGACCTGGGGGACAGGGGATTTCAGGTGAGGGGGCAGAGATACCTCTTAGAGGGACTTGGGGAGCAGGGGGAACCCCCAGCTGGACCTGAGGTGGGGACAGGGAAATCTCTCAAGGGGACAAGGAGACTCCTCAGGGGGACCTGGGGGTACCTCTTAGAGGGACCTGGGGACAGGATACCTGGCGTGGGGACACAGGGACATCCCTTAGAGGGAACAGCAGACCCTTCAGAGGGACCTGGGGGATAGAGGGACCCCTCAGAAGGATCAGGAAGGGGACGGGGACATCCCTCAGAGGGACAGAAAGGTAGGGGTACTCTTCTGACGAACCGGGGAGGGGGGACCAGGAGACCCCTCAGTGGCACTTGGGGTTCCCTCAGAGGAGCCTGGGGACCAAGGGGACACTGGTACACCCCTTGGAGTCCCTTGGACAGCCCCTCAGAGGGATGGGGGTTTGGTGTGGTGCCCTCTGAGGGGTGGGGACGGGGTCTGTGGTCCTGTCCCTGTGGGCTGAGGTGTCCCTGCCCCTGCAGACATCGCCTACCTGCGCTCGGTCCTGCCCAGCACGACGGAGGACGCCTTCTTCGATTACCTCTGCACCGTGGACGCCTCAGAGGTCACCGTCTCTTCCGTGCCAGAAGGCTCCGTCGTCTTCTCCAGGGTGGGACCTGGGACCTGGGTTGAGCCTCGTAGGGGCACCGGGGCCGCCAGCAAACAGGGCTCGGCCACGTCCCCATGTCCCCAAGTTCAGCCCCAGTGCATGCAGCCAGGGAGATGTCACCACTGCTGTCCCCGCAGGTCCCGCTCCTGCAGGTGAAGGGGCCGCTGCTGGTGGTGCAGCTGCTGGAAACCACCCTGCTGTGCCTGGTCAACTACGCCAGGTAAGGGCCCCTCCTGCTTTTTGGGGGTGCTGGGGACCCTCTGGCTGCAGAATGCATCCAGTCCCGCTGCACCAATTGCCCCTGCACCTCGTCCGTGTCCGAGCTAAGCGGCACCCCGAGAAAATCACAGAATCACAGAATCACCTAGGTTGGAAGAGACCTCCAAGATCACCGAGTCCAACCTCTGACCTAACACTGACAAGTCCTCCACTAAACCATATCACTAAGCTCTACGTCTAAACGTCTTTTAAAGACCTCCAGGGATGGTGACTCAACCACTTCCCTGGGCAGCCCATTCCAATGCCTAACGACCCTTTCGGTAAAGAAGTTCTTCCTAGTATCCATTTTGTCCCTTTCGCTCCCAGCCTGGTGGCCACGAACGCCGCCCGCTTCCGCCTCCTCGCTGGCCCCGAGATGAAGCTGATGGAGATCGGGCTGCGTCGCGCCCAGGGGCCAGACGGCGGCCTGTCTGCCTCCAAGTACTCCTACATCGGGGGTGAGTGGTGCCCCGCAGCGCCGCGCGGTGCCGCGGCCGTGCTGTCACCCCCCCCCACACACACACCCCCCCCATCCCTCCTCGCAGGCTTCGACTACACCAGCAACGTCCTCGCGGGGAAGCTCTACGGCATCCCGGTGCGCGGCACCATCGCCCACTCCTTCATCATGTCCTTCACGTCGCTGGCGGAGGTGCAGCCCAGGGTGAGTGGTGCCGCGGGAAGGGGACGGGGATGGGATGTCCCAGCTGTGGCCGTGGGACCTCGTGTGTCCTCCTGACTGCTGGTCCAGGTCCGTGGAAGGGAAAGGGGGATGCTGTGGGACGTGCGTGGTGCCGGGACATCCTGGATGTAGTGCTGATGTCCCCGAGCAGGTCCTGCCACCGCTGGCGGGCGGGGAGCCGGTGGATCTCGCAGCCCTGGCCGAGTCGTGGCTGCAGCGGGTGTGCGAGCTGCTGCACAGCCCCCCCGAGAAGGCCAACCGCGGCGAGCTGGCCGCCTTCGTGTCCTACGCCATCACCTTCCCGCACAACTTCCAGGGGCTGCTGGACACGTACTGCGTCATGAGGTGAGGACGGATGTGTCCCTTGCTGCCCCCGGGCTTGCAGGAGGAGCTGGGGGAGAGGGCAACTCTTGAAACACCTCCTCGCAGTGTCCCCGTCCTTCGCTGTCACCTGCCGCAGGTCTTTGTCCTCCTGCTCAGCTTGCCCTTGGTCCTTGGCCCCCGTCCGAAGAGGCCGTGGGCACTAATCCTTCTCCTCGCCCCCGTCAGGAGCGGCCTGCCCAATTTCTGTGCCGTGGCGCTGGCCCTGCACCAGCTGGGGTACCGCGCCATCGGGGTGCGCCTGGACAGCGGGGACCTGGTCCAGCAGTCCAAGGAGATCCGGCGGGTGCTCCGAGCCTGCGGCACCACGTGAGTCCCCTGAGACGGGCAGGGAGCCTGCAGAGAGCATCCCCTGCCCCGGGTAACCAGCACCTCCTCCATTGTCCCTGGATATTGGGGTGGGTGCCCTCCCTGCTCGAGGGGGTGCTGGGACACCTTTGGGTGCTTGTAGGCTCCCAGGGTGGCTGCGAGCAGAGGCAGGCTTCCCCCCAAAACCCGGGGCCACCCTTCTGCTCCCTCCCCAGCTCCTCACCTTCCTTTCCAGCTTCCAGGTGCCCTGGTTTGGGAGCATCCCCATCGCCGTGAGCAACGACATCAGCGAACAGAGCCTGGAGAGCTTCATCCGGGAGGTGAGGCAGCCGCTGGGGCTGGGGCACGAGGGGTGGCAATGGGACTGTCACCGTCCTCTGACTCATTTTCTCCCGCATGAGAGCAGTTTCCAGGCTGGAATGAGTAGATTTTTGGGTGGGCCGGCCAGAAACCAGGCATTTTTGGGCAGAGCAGCCTCTGACCTGCTCCGTGGCTCTGGTTTTAGCATGTTTTTTTTTTTTTAAAAAAAAAAAAAAACAGCGGCAGGT
Source organism: Cygnus atratus (assembly GCF_013377495.2). Classification (NCBI taxonomy): domain Eukaryota; kingdom Metazoa; phylum Chordata; class Aves; order Anseriformes; family Anatidae; genus Cygnus; species Cygnus atratus. The sequence continues at coordinate 159,569,056 of NC_066363.1, read as the reverse complement.
TGGGCTGCTGATGGTTGTTGTCTTCTCTGCTGCACCAGGGGAGCGAGATCGACGTGATCGGTGTGGGGACAAACCTGGTGACGTGTCCCCTGCAGCCGTCGCTGGGCTGCGTCTACAAGGTAGGAGTGGCAGCTCGGCCCCGCTTGGCTTGGGGACAGTTTGAGGTGTTTTGTTGGTTTTTTTGTTTGTTTGTTTTGTTTGTTTGTTTTTTTAATGATTTATTCGGTTGTTTTGCCTCAGTGGCCTCCCCAGCACACAAGGGGACACGGAGCTCTGCACGGCCCTTGGCACCAGCTTTGTGTGGCAAAGACAAGGAGCCCGTCCCCATACCGTCCTCTTCTCCCGCAGCTCGTGGAGGTCAACGGCTCGCCTTGCCTGAAGCTCACGGAGGAGGAGGAGAAGATGACGATCCCCGGGATTAAGGCAGTGTATCGGCTCTACGACGACGCCGGTGAGCTCTGCCATCTTGGGCGACCCACTGCGGTGCTGCCCCATTGATCCTAAATCCTGATTGCCCCTAAATCCTGCCCCCGGCGTTGCGAGCACCCGCTGGCCCTTAACCCAGCACCCCTGCAGGTCACCCCTTCATGGACCTCATGGCCCTGGAGGACGAGCCCGCACCCAACGCAGGGCAGGAGCTGGCGGTCCACGTCCTGGGGAGGAGAGGAGAGGCCACCAAGGTCAGGCCCACCGCCGTGGAGCCCCTGCATCGCACGTACTTCAGAGACGGCCAGGTCAGGGGCGGATCTGCCCCCTCCGTGGGCTCAGGGTGGTGGTGGTGGGCCTGGCCACGCAGCACGTGGGGCGAGGAGACCCCCTCAGCAGTGTGGACAAGGCACAGCTCCTCTGGGGACGGGCCAGCTCCCTGGGAAATTCGGCTTCCCGGCGGAGGGATGAGGTTGTGCCCCATCTGAGACGGGTTCCCCTGGGTTTTCGGAAGGGTCTGTGGGGTCTGGGCACGCAGGTGGAGACGTGATTCGTGGCTGCTCTCAGCCAGGTGGCTCTCACCGCAAAGTTTTGGTGCTTCTGCTGTGAAAACCCTTAAAGGTTTCTGCATGAAAGACACCGGCCTTGATTCAACCGCTACACTGAGCAACTGTCCCACGTGGGGACGACCTGCCAGCTGCAACGTCGCTGTTGCTGAGGCGTCCTTCCCTCTTTGGGTGAAGGACCAGAGCGAGGTGGTGGCACCACGGCACCAGTTGCTGAATCGAGGAGTCACCTGGGGCCGAGCTGTCCTTGTCCCCATGGTGCTGGTGCCACCGCAGCCCCAGGTTTTTCAGGAGTGGGTCCGGGTGGCAGCCCCTTGTAGGGACGCTCCTTTATCTCCATCCTACAGGTGTGCGAGGTCCTGCCCAGCCTGCCGGAGGTGCGGAGCCACGCGCAGGCGTCCCTCAGCCAGCTCAGCCCCGCTCACCGCCGGCTCCGCGAGCCGCAGCCCTACCCGGTACGTCCGCCGCTTACCGGGCGCGATCGATCCCGGTCCCATCCCGAACCTTCTGCCCTGGTGAAGCCCTTGGGCTCCTGCAGCGTCCCTGAGGACGCTCGGTGTCCCCTCCCGCACCAGGTGGCCGTGACGGAGAAGCTGCACCTCCTCCTCGCAGAGCTGCGGCAGGCCAGGCAGTGAGGGGGTCCCCGCGCGCCCCCCGCGCCCTGCCAGCCCCCACCTGGGGCCAGCGCTTCCGACGTCCTCTTTGGAAGGCCAGGTGATTAATTGGGAATTAATGAGGCTAATGAGGCTGCTGCTCTGCGGATCTCCTCCGATCCGAGGACCGTGCCGGGACTGGAAGCGCTCCCCGCGGGCCCAGGTGCCCACGGATGGGGCAGGCAGAGCTGGGAGGTGGCGGGGCCGCCACGTCCTGGGCTAGGACACGGCCGTAACGGGCGCCGTCACCGCATTGCCTGGGAGCTCCCTTCCTTCCCTGCCCACCCCGGCGGCCCTGCCACCCCTGTGCCTTCTGTGGTGGCCACGCTGCCCGCCTCGGTGGCCTTACCAGCCCCGTGCCTTCTGCGGTGGCACGGGGCACTTCTGCGGTGGCATCTCCAGGCCACGGCTGCTTCGTACGTCACTTGAAGGCGAGTGAAATGCAAACACTAAACCAGGCTGCAAGTGGCCCCAGCCTCTAGCCGAGCCAGAAATGCCTCCGCAGCTGCCCCCAAATGAAGCAACGCCGCTGCTGCGGCAGCTGGGGACCGTCCTCGTGTCCCAGAGCCCCCGGCGAGGCTCAGCGGTGGCACTAAAGACCGTGCCGAGAAGGTTTCCCACCCACGGAGCCGTGGCAGATGCACTTTGCCCTTTCCACCCTAAGCTTTGGGTCTGTGGCCATGGTTTTTACCTTTCCGTTTTGTACGAGGTCTCCCGAGCATGGAAACTGGTTTCAGGTCGACACCCCCGATCTCTAACCTCGATTCTTATAGAGGAAGCGTGGCACTAAGCCCTGCCCTTACCTTGTCCACAGCACAAAACAAAATAAAAGCCTTACGCACCAGTGCTGCGAGCCACGCTGCGTGGCTGCCCCACTCCTAAAAAAAAACTCTCCTTCAGCTTGAATGTTTAATTCATCCCCTTTCATTTCACTTCGTGGTGTATATTTGAATAAAACTGAAACGAGAAGCAAGTGTTGAGCACTGACAGCAGCTGGGGGTGACCCCAGCACATGTTCACATCCCTATTTTGTGGCATCCCGTAACTAATTCCAGCAACAGAGCCTCTGGCGTGGCAGCTGGAGCGCATCTCACCTGGGGGGGCAGGCAGGACAGATGAAGCAACGTGTGGTTGAAGGCTTTTAATCGAAAGATAGTCAAGAAACGTTGCATGGAACGGACAGAAAGTGCAAAGAACGAATGAAGTGCCTTCCTGAGATGTGTGTGTGCTCCTCTAATCCTGCCTGAGCTTGTAATGAAGACGTATTAGAAACTTTCCCTTGGGATTTTGAGCCTGAAAGGGCACAAGGAGGGCACCTGCTCCTCATTCCCCAAGTACCGACCCCAGTAGCTTGCACCCTCTCCCAACAAAAGGCTTGATAGGAGATGCTTTATTTTTTTCTCTCCATTGCTTAGATCCTTGCAGCATACGTTGATGGGGAAAAAACCGAAACGAAACAAAACAAACAAAGACAAAATATTGCCTGATTGCGTCCCGTTTCTAAAAAAATCCATCAGGCTGGAGCACAGCGCTGCCGTGGTACAGCTGGGCCTGCGCTCTGTAAGGCACTGTAACTTTGCACTTTAAAAGAGGAAAAAACCACTTTTTGTTATTAAACCTGCGCACACTGCTCCTGAAAAGAGACTGGCCTGGGTTCCTACACGATAACGAACAAAAAGTACCACGGAACAGACAAGAAAAGACAGCGAGACTGCCCGTGAGGCTCAGAAACCGGGTCACGGCCTTAGGGTCACAGCATTCCCCACCCTTGTGCACCGACGTCCGTGGCTCTCCTACATCCATCGACCCACCAGAGGGTGGGAGCTTGTGGGAGCTTAACTGGACGGCAGTGTTCACAGAAAAAAAAATGTTATTAAGCTGGGTTCATCACACTGCATCCATCCCTCGAACCTGGCTAAAACAGCCCACGGCACTGAGTCCCCAGCCAGCTTCCCGCTGCCCTGACAGCACCTGCTTAACAGCAGACGACTCGTAACTTGCAAAATTTAAACTATTTAACTTAAAGGATACCCCTTCCCACTCAGAGAGCCTCATCCTTCCTGCTGCCGTGGCAAAGAAAAACGTAAAAAGTGCTCCTTCTTCCATTTTTGCCCTTGAAATTGTTGTTGCTGTTTGGTACAGATCTCAGAAGTGGATGCAAAGATGGGACAGCAAGTGAGAGAAGGGATGTCAGAACGCCTCCGAACCCATAGCAATAACGTAGGCTTCACAAAAAGATGGCAGCGTACCTCATGCTCACCTGCTGTTCCTCTGCTCCATTTTTTTTTCCTAAGTTTGTTCCTACAGAAATATCTGTTTTCGAGCATATTTGCAGCCCACGACATCCCCCGTTAACCTCGTGGTGGAAAATAAGGGACGGCGGGTAAAAGTGCCAGAGGTATTAGGGCTGGATAAGGGAAGTGAAGACAGTTCAGGGACCCAGCTTTGGGTGTGGGCTCACATCCCAGACCCCAAGGAAAGCCCTGCTCCTGACACAGCCACGCGGCTGCTCCTGGTTCTCACCCCACGTGTCCACACGAGGAAGTGCTGCGCAGGGCGAGGCCGTGGTTTTCTCTCGGTCTTTGCAGACCTGAGGGTAACTCCTCGAGTTTTGATTCCAGATGCTGGTCCTCGGCGTGGGAGGGAAAAGGGTGTGGGGAGGACCCTGAGGTAGGGCAGAGCTGCCGAGTACCTGCGGAGGAAGGAGGTAGGAAGAAGGAAGGTAGGAATGAGAGAATTTGAGTGTAAAGAATTCCGAGTCCAGGCCCGCAGGAAGCACCAACTCTCTCTCGATAAAGCCTGGCGCAGGATTTACAAACCCAGCCAGGCTCCCGTAGCTAGCCTGACAGCAGACACTGGGAGAGGTAAGAAGAGGCAAGAAGAGGCAGAAGTGCAAGCTCGGTGCACCCAGACTCTGGCTGCTTTCACCCGTTACAGGCTGCGGGGCCACCCCAAGCTCACGTCTCTGACGCCAGCCCCAAGACGGTGTCACTTGTAAAGCGCCATCTTCTTGCTCTGATACATGTACATGTAGGCGTCGCAGAAGAGGCGTTTGGCCACCCCGTCCATGTCCCGGGGCTGCTCCAGGGCCAGCACAGCCAGCGGCAAGTCCAGGTATTTGGCAACTTCGGGGCACAGCGTCACGGTGGGAATGTTGAAGCCGTTCTCATCACCTAAACCAGGGAAAGGGAGAGAAGTCCAAGTCCAGAGCGTGGCCCAAAGGACGAGCACCCACAGCTCAAGCAGTTACCATCGCACCTGGCAGCGAGTCAAAGCCTCAGCTGGGAGATCTGGGGGCCAGCACGAGGCAGGAGAGGAGCAGCCAGTCCCTGCTGGCTCAGGAAGTCCCCAGCCTGAGCACAGCCAGGGGGCGAGAGCACCAGGAGCAACCCTCAGACATCCTTGGCCTGGTCCCGCTCTTCTCTGGGGTCGGCTTAAATGGCTACTGGTGGCACTGGGATCCTAATTCATGTATGGGGGGCAGGGGAAAGGGCCGTCCTTTGTTACACGAAGCTGTGATTCCCTAGCACCCTGCATTCTCTCCAAGAGCCTCGTGCTCCTTTTAGGCACGGCGCAGAACCTCCCTGACGCTGCCCCGAGGCAGAGCAGCACCCGCACCACTCGCCCGACACCGTGCACCACCCTCCTGGCCCCCCTCAAAGCACCAAGCCCCCCCGCCGCGTCCTCACCGTGCCTGTCAGCCATGCTGTCGAAGAACATCCAGTGCTCGTTCTCGGGGCCGTACTTAACGAAGGAGACGTAGTGACTGGTCTCAATGCAGAGCACGGCGAAGAGCTCCATCTTCTCGCGGGGGACCCGCTGGCTACCCTGGGGGCTCCGGCACTGAAACTCCTCTGGGACGTGCAGCCTGGTCGGCTTGTGGGCTTTGCGGCGGTAGTGGGAGTGAACCTGAGGGAAGACGAGCGGGTGGCAGCGCTGAGCGGGCAGGGCTGAGCCCGGCCTGCTGGAAAAAGGAGCGTGCAGGGCTCAGACCTCCAGTTTGTGCTCCACTCGTCTGCCTTCCGCGTGGCTGAGTCCCGCCTGCGTGCCAGGGAACAGCAACGCGTTGGCAGGCTGACAGCAGGAAGGCGAGAGGGGAGCCCGCCACCCTCCGAGAGGGGCCAGAAAACTGTAACGGTGCCCTCATGGGACAGCGTGGAGGACCCGGCACCCGGTCTGCGCAGGATCGGTGCTTGCTGAGGCTCTGTGTAACGCATGAGGGTTCAACGCCACGTCCCGCTCACGTGGCTGCTTGAGTTGGTGGGACTGAAGCTCAGGAAGGAGCCCCTCTGCGCCCAACCTGACCAGCTGCAGGGGCAGCGAGGGGCACGTGGGCATTTTGGGGGGTTTAACCTGCTGTCGGTCACCACGGCAGATGTCACGAGCACCCAAAGAGACTGAATACCTGTTTGGAGCAGGTGCCGCAGAACTGCTTCAGGCCCGTAGGCGCAAATATCTTGTCCTTGAAACACCCCGAGCACTCCAGGGTGGCGACGTCGCCACACACGCAGCACTCCCTGGGACCTGCAGAGGCAAAAGGGGTGAGAGGCTGCATCTTCTCTCAGCCTCACCTGGAACCCCGCAGAATTGAAGCGTTCAGGGGACAGGAATCACACCACGATCCCACCTCAGCTCCTGCTCACAACCTGAAAAGACGAGACCCCGTCTCCTGGCTACTCGCAGTCCCGGACGCCAGCTTTACCACCGCCTAACGACTTACTGTCGAGCAGCAGATCGGTGATGTCCAGCTCTAAGGAAGGGATGATCTTGCTGAACATTTTGTATTCCTTTCCAAATCGCGGCATTTGGATGATGAAGCAAGACGGGATCTGGAAAAACGAAGGCAAACGAGTCACTGTCCCAGAGGAGGCAAATCCCAGAGACTTTTGTCTTTGTACTGCTCCTGGGAGGAAAGACTTTCTGCTCAGGTTATCCGTGAGAACTGAGAGCAGCAGGGAAAGCACGCCCCTCTTCCCAGGTCAAACCCCCTGAGACATCTCTCAGGTCGTAGCCAAGCATCCTGCTGCTTTGCAGTGTGAGGTGTAAGGCACACCAGATCCACTGGCAGGCACAGGCATGGTGGAGAAAGCAAGAAAAAGGCAGCAGATGGCAACGAAGACGGAAAGGAGCTGGGCTCACCTCCACTAGCTTCTGGTCGTAGGTCAGGAAGGAATGTTCCACTAACTGCTGTACATCAGGAACCACCAGGTCCTCCTGTTTGTCCATAAATATCTGGTAGCAGTAACAGTCCAGTCCCTCGTGGCCTCCGGACCTGCAAGAAGCGGTCACGGGGCTTGTTTACGGGGTGCCACAAACATCTGAGCTCTCAGGGGACGACTGGTTTTGTCCCGTAAGAGTTTCTGGGCCCAAGGCAGTAAGGGCTGCTAGGCGTAAGGCTGACACGAAGCACTTTTTCCACTCAGAAATACTGAATACATGTCCCGAGAGGAGGGGATGAGTGTCGCTGTCAGTCTCACTCTCCAACGCAGCGGGACATTCTGCTCCTACGAGCATAATGTGGTTTCCCCTCTCACCTTGATATTAAAAACATTTTGGTATTTTTAGACAAACTGCTAATGGAGCACGACCAGCAAACTCCTTCTCAAATGAAGGATCTTTTCATAACCGCACGTACAAAACCCACAGAGCAAGGCTTCGGGCATTCAGAAGGTGAGCTGTGAGCAGCTCTCCCACCAGCCCTGCACCCCTGAACCAGCAGAGAAAGGATTTCCTTCGGATGCCCCGCTGCAGGGGAGCTGCAGCACAGAGTTCCCTTTGTGCTCAGCCTTTCCGAGCGCGCCACAATGTGAGGCTTGGCTAGCGGCCCCACAAACGAGCACAGAAATCGAACAATCCCCTTCTATGCTTCCGAACAGCCCAGTTATTTTTGGCTTCCTCCAGCCTCTCATCCTCTTTGTAGAGTCCTGAGAAACTGGGACTGCATCCACGGGCTCCCTGTTTGAGAGGCCGTAGGATCGGAGCCAGCCTGACAGCCTGGACACATCCCAAACGCATCCCAGGGCTGTCGGACAGCGCTGGCTCCGCGCCGGAGACGGACTCCACGTTTCTCAAGCCACTGCTGTCTTTGCCTAAGGCTGGCACGAGCTTTTTCAGCATTTTCCAAAGGCGGCACCTCCACGGAGAACTTGAAAGTGTCTTTTCCCGGACGGCCCACCCGGGACGAACTGACAACAAGCAAGATCACGGACTACAGCTAATGGAGAGCAGAAGAGAGCTGAGCACAAATCCCCGAGCTGTGCCCCCACGGCCTTGCTGAGAAGGTGCAGGTAGCACCTGGTGGTTGTGAGGCGAAGAACTCATGAGCCAGGCCTCGGGGAATTGCATCACTGGGACACGGGTACTTACTGCAGTTTCAGGAGCGGCTCTATTCCCAGGATCTTCTGCATTATGAGGCTGAGGAACTCCTCGGGATCTGGAAGGGCAGAGAAAAGCACGGGTCACTCCACGGATGTTAATGAGCAGCTAATACCAGGAGTATGAATTCAAAGAGAAGTCAGGGACGGCTGCGGAAATTCAAGAAACCAAAGAGTAACTAAACCGTCCCCGGCTAAAATAAACACACAACAGCACAGACCCACAGGTGCCGTTCAGTGATGAGATACCCGCTGTTTCTAGAAGAATCAATGCCACTTGTTTGCTGTCTGGGAACCCAGAGCTTGTTGCAGTGATGTTTGGCACAATCTGCTTCGGTGTCATAAGCTACACAGAACTTTGCTGAGCACGGACGGGGACGTAGCAATGGAAATCAGAGAGGTGGGCTCCAGATGTAGGCGTTTTCTGTCTTATTTTAACCAAACTAGTGTCTCTGAGGAGCCCCAAATCACTTATCGGAGCTCAAAAGAGAAACTGATCTTGGCAAAACGATAAACCACGCTGGATTCTGGCAGGGACACCAGGGACGGATTTATCAGGGCGAATTCAAAGTATAAAGGTCAAGGAAATCTCCCTTATTGAAATTCTGCTCACAGGGTTCATCCTCTCCCCTCCTGGCAGCAGCTGCCACCAGTTAGGAGGTGGCGGAGAGACCCAGCAATCCTCAGCTTCCCAGCAGACAAATGGCAGGGGAGAAGCACGGGGAGCTCTCGAAAGCTGAAAACATCTCACGCGCCCGTTTTTACACAAATGAACGGCACAGCTCGCACACCGACGCACGTGCACGGGAGAAGCACACAATTAAGCCGTCAGCTTGGTGCCCGGGTGAGGCAGCACACACTGCAGCAGCCCGGGGAAGCACGTCACCTTTCTCAGCGTTGGTAAAGCTCGAGCATTTGCCCTTCTCGGTTAACTGCTCCCTAAGGTGCATCACGCTCCGAGCCTTGACGAAGCCAGCCCTAGAAACAAGAAGCAGCCACAGATGATCTCTCCGGTGCACTGAAAAATCGCAGCACCACAGAACGTGCCGGGGTTGTATTTCTGCAGGCAGCGCAGCCCCAAGGAGGGCGCTAACGTCTTATCCTTACGCAGAAGCAGCTCTCCGTGCCTCTCCCACACCTAGCAAGGGAGGACGAGAAAAAACTGCTGTCTTTAATAAAAAGTCCAGAGAACTCGGCTCTCATGCCGTGGTTTATCCCCATCCACCCTGGCACTGCCTGCTGCCTTCGGGGCCGTTGATGAAAGCAATGCCGTTGCTTCAGCAGGTCCAGGGTTTCCCCACAGAGGCGGTCTCAGGGCCAGCAATCCCCCCTTCAGTCCTTTCACCAAGAAATGCAGCTCACAGGGCTTCCTTCGGAGCAGGGGAAGCTCACACGCATGCAGTTAAGTGCTGGGACAGCATTACAGCGAGGGGAAGGGAACAACTGGAAGAGCTGGAGTATTCCCTCGTACTATACTCACTTTCGGAGGGGATTAACGATCTCCTCCCGCAGGATGTCCTGCACGTTCCTGTCACACAGCGTGAAAGGCGTGAAGAGCATGGAGTCCAGCACGGACGTGCAGGAGAAGAGGCTGGGAAGAGAGAGGGCCGGGTAAGTCTGACGGGTTTGCAGCAGCAGTTAGAACCAAACCCTTGTGCTCGGTGACAGTCGGTGGCTTTTATTTCCAGCAACCCATGCATGCTGATTACAGAGGGGTGAGTGACAGCGCATCTCCACAGTGAGATAAACCACATCTGCCTTAACGAACACTTGTTGTAAGCAAGGAAGCAGCTCAGAGAGAACGAAATCTCGTACTTTGCAGCCAAAACCGCTCAGGGGGGCACCACTGAGGCTTTTCGGCTCCAAAACAGTGCTGCACAGTGAAGCTGGGACTTCCCGGATGGTTTCTTTGAAATATGTTGCCAGCCACTGCCTCCTCCAGTGACAGAATCAGCACGGTCCAGTTCGGAGAGCTACGGTGTCTCACCACCCTGCGTGACAGACACACGGTGCCTTAGGTACTCACGAGGGTGCCTCAGTGCCTGAGGACCTCAAAGGTTAGGAGGGAGAGCAGGAGGCAGCACGCCTCGATGCTGCATCCCCACGCAGTTATTTTCTGGTCCACGCCAAATTTCCAGCCACCCGGGGAGTCCTGGGAAGCGCTGCGGCGCAGGGCTCTGCCCAACCACAAAGTAATTGCTTAAGAAAACGTCGCCGCCCGAGCAGGCCCTTACCTGAAGAGAGCTGCATCCATGTAGCAGGAGTTGCAGTGGCCTTGGATCCCTTTCATCCGCCCTCGCAGGACGGACACCGCCTCCTCATTCCTGAGGGGGGGAAAACTGACGGGAGCGTGGGGAAGAGCTTCCCGCCCGCCTGCAAGAGAAGCGACACAAGCAGCCCCCTTTAGCTTCCCGCCTCGTCGGGCTCCGTCCTGCCCTTCCCCAGCGCCCCAAAGGTCTGCTCAGGGGCCAGCACAGCGCTGTTCTGCGCCGCTCCTGCTGGGACCGAACCGCGCTGGGATGGGAATCGGTCTCTTCGGTCATTTGCCTGCTGGAAACGGGGACGAAACCTGCCCTTCCTCCCCGGAGCCATGCCCCAGCAACCCACATCGCCTCCGCCACTGCTACGCCAAGCACACCAAGGACAAAAAGACAAGCAGGCTGGCGCTGCGTTACATGCAAGCTCTTTGGAAAGACCTTTAAAATGCCCTACGTCATTTTAAATCCTTTAAACCGGCCCACGTCCCATCAGCCACCCTAGAAGATGACGTCGATTTCTCAGTCTGGTGTTTTTTGGTTTCTTCAGCGTTCTCCCCTTACAATCCCATCTCCTCTTTTCAGCAGGTCCTTAGGACAATCCTCCCTGTCCCTGTCCCTAGTTCCTGGGCAGTCCCTACGGGAATCCTGTCTTTTTGTTTGCAGTGATCTCATTTACAACTTCTCGGCGGCTAGTTCACATCGTCTCCTCCGCTTTGGAGGCATTTCTTCCTGTTTAAATGACAACGCTGACCTGTTCTTTCCTCTGTCTTCTTGTCAACGTGTTAGCACATCGAACTCTACGTTAAAATGGATTTAACACGCTCACTTTCCAAACTTCCCTTTATTTCTCAGTCCCCAGGCACCATTACCTCCTGACAGCCTGGCCCCAGGCCTGATTTACCCACTCCTGCTCTCCACAGCCACGTGCACAGCCTGCATTCACGCAACGCTTAACGGATGGCACCGTGGCTAGGCCCTGTAGTGAACAAGTGTTACAACGTTCAGGTCTCGGCAATACGGGACCTTTCCTTCTGCCTTGAGAGCCACGGGAAGAAGAGCCCTAGCCTACCTGCAGCACTCACAACGCCACGCAAAGACTTGCTTTGGGCCTCTTTGTGGTTCTATGAAATGTCAGGAAGCGACAGCAGAAGCCTTTGGATTAGAAGGGACCTTAAAGATCGTCCAATTCCAGCCAGCCTCCCTTCTCCCACAAAACCCACGCCACAGAAGCCTCATTTTTACAGCTACCCTCAACACGTTGCCCTACATCCAATGCTTTCGCCCACGGAATTCCAGCCTCTCCTACCCTGATGTTAAATTCCTTCCCACCTCTCACACCCGCGGGGCGTTCCCTACAAAGGCCACCGCGGCAACGTCACCATCCTTAAAACCAGGAACACTGCAAGGAAGCAAGGAGGACGAAACCGCCGGCCAAGACACCGCACACAAGGCTCCTCTGTAGCCTGCTTTGTCCCAGCACGGCACCGTGCCCCCTCTCCCAGCGAGCTTACCGTCGTCCACGAGGTTCAGGTCGCCGCCGCGCGAACACTGGAAGCGAACGTCAGGCTGGCAGGACTGCAGCTTCACGAAGAGGCCGCGCTTTGGAGCGCAGTGGAAGTAGTATTTGCCCAGCCACTCGCCAGCAGTGACCCCCTTATCTTCATCCTGGGGGAAAGAAAACATCGAGGGGTAACACGAGAGCAGGTTTTCTGTGAGGCAGGTGCGATTTCCCACGCGGCCATTTAAGATTTTAAGAGGTGTGTACAAGCTTGGTGCTGCTTCGCTGGCTGTTTTCACTCACTCTGGTTATATTTTAAACTTATTGACCCCACTTGCAGGATTCACGATTATTCTGCCCCACGCTCCAAGAACTGCTCCTGAAGACAGCGAACCAGGGGGCGCGCAGCCCTCCCTGCGTCAACCCACCCAGTTCATTCGGGATCAGGTGTGCTTGCCCTCACAGCCCAAACTCTGACGCGTCAGAGGCCCGTCTCTGCTCAGGCCGTGAAATACAGTCACGAGCTGAAGGTCCCCAGAGAGAAGAGCGACCACGATTCGCGCGTTTTGATTTGCAACCTCGCAGCGAGAAATACTGATAGAACATCCCGAGTTGGAAGGGACCCACGAGGACCATCGAGTCCGACTCCGTTTGCTCCTTACCAGTTCAACTCCTGCCATTTTGTGCTTGATCTGGGGTAGGTACCCCAGCCAGCGGATGATTCCAAACACCTGATTTCCCTTGTCCAAGGTGATCTGGACCATGGAGTTCACCTCCAAGGGGGGGTTCCCACTTTCGCTCTCCTCGCCGCTCTCGCTCGCCTGCCGTTTCACTTGCTTCGAGTGTCCCAAGCCCACGTCGGATTCGAATGTTGAAAAAACACCTGGGAGGCAAGGCAGGACGTCAGGAGAGACAGGAAGGCAACGCTTAATGACAGACACCTCCGGATCTCGTCGCTGCCTTCCTAATAGCAGGTCTGTTTTGAAATTACACACCGGCTGTACAAGCACAAAGCCGATCGCCAGGGCCGCAAGGTGTAATTCTCAGGAGGCGTTTCGCTGACACGGCCAAGCTGGTCTAACAGCTTGCTGAGGCCGGGAGGAGGCGATTCCACCCCTCGTTTCCTTGCTCCCCCTGGCCCCGGAGCTAACGCAGCCCTTCGCAGAGCCATTTCGGGCCTATGAAACGGCGGAGGGGTGTCTCCAGGTTATTTGTCCTGCCTTTAGTGAGATTAATCAATGGAAAGTCTAACGACAGCTCCCCTTGGTCTGGCCCTGCCTTCTGCACAGCATTTCTTGACGTCAACAGAGAGCCCACTGATCTGTTGGCTTGCCCAGTGACTCACAGCACCACTGCTGGCGTCTGTGCCTTCCCGGGATCGTTTGGCATCAGCACGAGGCTCTGCTCCACCTTCTACAGCTAAATTAAAGACTCTTTAGCCCGCGGAGCTTTCTGTCCTAGGAAATACTTATGTGCTGCGATCAGAATCTCTCTTCTTCTTCCTGATAAATGGGAGACTCAGCTCTAGGCGCCTAACGCAAAGCACGCTGCAACGAACTCGAGACGTTTCTACGGACCTTTCGAGCCTCCTGATTTAATTAGTTTGGGCCAGGTGAAGTTTTTTTGGACCTTCAGCTCACGGGCAACCCGCAGAGAGGAACTAAACGCTGTCTCCGTGAGAACACGCACGGTGTAGACACACCTGATGACAACCTACTTTGAGAAAGCAAGTTTTCCTTCACGACGGAGTCCATAGGGATTTCTCTGAAGATGTCAGTTGTTCCTTCTTCTTCCTGAAAGGCGCAAAGAATACATCAGCTAAGTGGCTGGAACACGAACCAATTTTTCAAACAGGCCCGAAGAGCCTGCACGCAGCCTCACGCCCCTTTTGGACGTTGCTTCCGCCCCTCTTTAAGGCCTCGCTGTTATACAATTTAAAACCAGCGGGGAAAAAAACCCACGAAAGATAAAGAGGAGAAGGCAGCAAGGCTGCTCTTACCGGGCAAACTTTGACGAACCACTGGGATCCCTCCCTGTAAACCGCCATCGCTATTCCCTTCGTCAGGACCTCGTCCACGTAGAAGCTAACTGCGTCTCCCACCTTCACGGGCACCACCTCCTCCGCTTCCACTTTGGGCTTCTGCTTCCCGTAGTCGTTATCCGGGGCGGGAGTAAACTGCACTCTGCTGAAGGGCAGGAAGATCCCGCAGCTTGGCTTACACTTGAAATATTCGGTGCCGTGGTAAGATCCGTCGCTGCGCCCTCTGCTTTCCCCCTCGCCCTGAAAAGACGCCAGAAAGGCTCGTCGCGTCGACGAACGGAAGGGGAAAAGCAGCAGCTTCCTTCTTTTGCCCGCTCACCTGCAACTCCACCCCGAAGAAGACCGGGGACAAGGCGGCCGAGGCGCTTTTGTGAATGCTCCCGACGTAGCGGATGACGCCAGGGAAGTGCTGCCGGTCGATCTCCGCCGTCACCTTCTGGCCCGGCACGGCTCGCAGGGCTGCTTCGAGGCTCAGCCTCTCCAGGAAGCAGTCCAAGCGCTCGCTGGGGCTGCCGACGCCCAGGAGGAGGGCGGCCACCTCCTTGCGCACCGGCTGCAGGATTTCCACGTTGATGGTGACGGTGGAGCCGTCGTCCAGCATGACGACTTTGAGGAAACGAGCCGAGGGCCGGTCCGCGAAGCTGCGCAGGTAGCTCCTCTCGCTGCAGAAGCACATGTTCCCGGATTTGAAGTACTTGCTGCCGTAGGCGCAGTCTTCTGTCAGGATGTAGTAGCAGTTGCCGTCCCCTACCGAAGGCAGGAGGCTCATCGTCGTTGCCCTGAGTCGTGAGAAACAAGAGAGTCGTGGCAGGGACGACACACGGGTGCCGTTGCAGGATAATATCGGGTTGGAAGAGGTTTCGGGAGGTCTCGACCCCAGCCCTGCGCTCAGGCAGCTTCCTCAAGCCCTCGTCCGTCTGAACTTTGAGTATCTTCACCGGCACGAGACCGCACAGCCTGTCCTGTTCTCAGTTCCAGCATCAGACCGCCCTCCCGGTGAGGAAACATCTCTCGGAACCTACCCCAAATTGCCCCCGTTCCTGCTTGTCCCCTCCCCGCACGCCCGCGGGACGTCGGGCTCATCGCATCGTTAAGCCCTGCCTTCTTCTGCAGCTTGCTTGCAGGTAAACAGGCGAGCTTCTGCCTCTTTCAAATCCCCCCAGAAAGCCACTTCTGGTCTGCAAACAGAGCTCCTCAACGTTGCCTTACAGCAGGTAAACACCCCAAACGCCCGCAGAGCACGGAAACCACCTCGGTACTACCTTAAGATCCTCAAGATCGCCACTTTAAAAGCAAATACGTCTAAATCAACGAAATATCTGGGATAATACAGTACGTTTTTGCCCACAGCCTTTCGGTCAAGTCCATCACGTTCATGTAATTGACCCCTCTCCGTTTCCCAGCTGACTGACAGCGCACTGAAACGGGACCCGGGCTTCTTGTTCTAACATTAAAAGGGACGTTAAAAGGGACATTAAAACTTCACAGCAGAGCGAGGAGGAATCGAGCAGCCGCGTTACGGGAAGTGGAAGCACTCGCCGCGGCAGGAAACGTGAAGGCGGCTGCTGGACAGAAAAATAAACGAGAGGGCCGCAGGCAGAGCCGGAGCTGCACGGCTCCGCGGAGCTCGGCACGGCTGGGGACCGGGCAAGAGAGTCTGGAAGTATCAGGGGGGAAAAAAAAATAAATAAATAAATCACCGCTGGCGTCAGAAAATCGCCCGATGCCCGCTCACACGCCGGAGGTTTCCTGCTGGTTTGCGCCCTGGCAGCTTCCCCCAGGGGACGTCTCCCTTTCTCTCCCACTGCCTCGCCCCCGCGGGCGGGGAGGCGGCTCAGGCCCCGCATCCAGGCACCCGAGCCACCGAAGGCACACGGTGCGCGGCAGGCCCCGTACTTCCCGGCCACAGCCCTCGCCGCTGCTTTACGGCCCTGCTCAGGGAGCCGAGAGTCGACGTCTTTGTCATTTTAAGGAGGAGAATTACGGAGCTACCCCACGTCGCGTCCGACGCCGGAACGGCCAAGCACGCCTTCCACTTTCGGGGCCTCTCTTCGACCTTTTTAAGTCCTCTCCCCGCCGCTAAAATAATAAAATCTCCCCCTGAGCTAACTCCTGACAGCGCAAAGAGGGAAACACGACTAAATGAAACGTCCTCCTGATCTCCCCAGCACTTGCGGGTCACTCCCAGGGCGACAGAAACGAGCACGCGTTCACAGCAGCGCGTGGCGCTTGGGTCTTTCGGGTCTTTTCGCTGCCCCACCGCAGCAGGAGGGGACAGCGGCACGGTGGGGACAGCGGGGGGGGGGGGAAGGGTCCTAGGTGACGGGGACGCGAGGGCCAAGGGGATGGGGACAACGGGGACGTGGTGGCGGGGAAGCACCGGGGGAGCTGGGGGCGCCCTGGTGGGAGGAGGGCGAATGGGGCACACGGCACTGGGGGGGGGGGGAGGTGCCACGCAGGGAGGGTGGGCTGCCACCCTGCTGTCCCCAGGGGTCCCCTCTGTCCCCCTGCTGTCCCCAGGGGGTCCCCTGTCCCCCCGCTGTCCCCAGGGACCCCTCTGCCACCCGTCTGTCCCCAGAGGCTCCCTCTGCCACCCTGCTGCCCCCAGGGGTCCCCCCTTTCACCCGCCTGCCCTCCAGGGACCCCTCTGTCCCCCGCAGATCCCAAGGGTCCCCTGTGACCCTCTGCTGTCCCCAGGGGTCCCCTGTCCCCAGGGACCCCCCTCTGTCCCTCCACTGTCCCCAAGGGCCCCCCTCTGCCACCCACCTGTCCCCAACGGCCCCCTCTTTCACACTCCTGTCCCCACGGGTCCCCTGTCCCCCTGTTGCCCCCAGGGCCCCCCCTCTGCCCCTCTACTGTCCCCAAGGGCCCCCCTCTGCCACCCCCATGTCCCCAGGGGCCCCCTCTTTCACACCCCTATCCCCAAGGACCCCTCCGCCCCCCTGCTGTCCCCACGGGTCCCCTGTCCCCCTGCTGTCCCCAGGGACCCCCTTTGCCTCTCTACTGTCCCCAAGGGCCCCCCTCTGCCACCCCCATGTCCCCAGGGGCCCCCTCTTTCACCCACCTGCCCTCCAGGGACACCTCTGTCCCCCCTGCTGCCCCCAAGGGCCCCCCTCTGCCACCCCCACGTCCCCAAGGGCCCCCCTCTGCCACCCCCGTGTCCCCAAGGGCCCCCCCTCCGTCCCCCTGCTGTCCCCAAGGCCCCCCCCTCTGCCACCCCCCTGTCCCCAGGGGTCCCCTCAGCCCCCCCGGGGACGCCTCAGCGCGGCCCCAGCGATGCCTCCCGGTGTCCCCCGGTGTCCCCGTGTCCCTCCCCGGCCCCGTGTCCCCGCCCCCCCCCCCCCCCGCTCCTCACCGCCCCCGGCAGCGGCCCCCGAGAGCGGCGGCGAAGCCGGCGCAGAGCGGCCCCGCACGCCGGCACTTCCGGTCCGCCCCCGTCACAACCACCGCCGCCGGGCGGGCAGCCAATAGGAAGCGGCGGCGGAGCCAGGGGTGTCCAATCAGGGCGGAGGGGGCGGGACCGCGCCGCCTTTAGCCCCGCCCCGCCCCCTCGGGGGTGCTGTGGTGCCATGGCCCCGTAGCCCTGGGGCCCCATAGCCCCGTGTCCCCATAGCCCCGTGTCCCCATAGCCCCGTGTCCTGTGTCCCCATAGCCCCGTGTCCCCATAGCCCCGTGTCCCCATAGCCCCGTGTCCTGTGTCCCCATAGCCCCGTGTCCCCATAGCCCCGTGTCCCCATAGCCCCATATCCCTGTGGCCCCGTGGCCCCGTATCCCAGTGTACCCAGGGTCCTGTGTCCCCATAACCCTATGCCACATGGTCCCATAGCCCTGTGTCCCCATAGCCCTGTGTCCCCATGGCCCCGTATCCCTGTGTCCCCATGGCCCTGTGTCCCCATGGCCCCGTATCCCAGTGTCCCCAGGGTCCTGTGTCCCCATAACCCTATGCCACATGGTCCCATAGCCCTGTGCCCCCATGGCCCCGTATCCCTGTGTCCCCATGGCCCTGTGTCCCCATGGCCCCGTATCCCAGTGTCCCCAGGGTCCTGTGTCCCCATAACCCTATGCCACATGGTCCCATAGCCCTGTGTCCCCATAGCCCTGTGTCCCCATAGCCCCGTATCCCTGTGTCCCCATAGCCCTGTGTCCCCATGGCCCCGTATCCCAGTGTCCCCAGGGCCCTGTGTCCCCATAACCCTATGCCACATGGTCCTATAGCCCTGTGTCCCCATAGCCCTGTGTCCCCATAGCCCCGTATCCCTGTGTCCCCATAGCCCTGTGTCCCCATGGCCCTGTATCCCTGTGTCCCCATAGCCCTGTGTCCCCATGGCCCCGTATCCCTGTGTCCCCCTAGTCAGGTGTCCCCATAACCCTATGCCACATGGTCCCATAGCCCCGTGTCCCCATGGCCCCATATCCCTGTGTCCCCCTAGTCAGGTGTCCCCAGGGTCCTGTGTCCCCATAACCCTATGCCACATAGTCCCACAGCCCTGTGTCCCCCTGGCCTGTCCCCTGTGTTCCCATGGCCCCATAGCCCTGTGTCCCCATGGTCTTGTGTCCCCATGGTCTTGTGTCCCCATAACCCTATGCCACATAGACCCATAGCCCTGTGTCCCCATGGCCTGTCTCCTGTGTCCCCATGGCCCTATGCCACATAGTCCCATAGCACTGTGGCCCCATAGCTCTGTCCCCTGTGTCCTCATGGCCCCATATCCCTGTGTCCCCATAGTCAGGTGTCCCCAGAGTCCTGTGTTCCCATGGCCCTGTGCCACATAGTCCTATAGCTCGGTGTCCCCATAGCTCTGTACCCTGTGTCCCCATGGCCTGTCCCCTGTGTCCCCATGGCCCCATACTCCCACAGCCCTTCGTGCCACGTCCCCACGTCCTCATGTCCCCATAGCCACGGATCCCACGTCCCCACAGCCCTGGTGACCCTGCCTCCGCTCACACATCCCAGGCCAAAACCCGCACCGGGGTGACCCCACCGCTGCTGGGACACGTCACAGGGACACCAAAGGGGCAGAGGTCCACCCCCTTGGGGACACCACCCCCTCGGGGACATCCCCCACCCCGTGACCCAGCGCTGGCAGAGTTGGGGAACCGGACCACGGCAGCGGGGTATAAATATTGGCTAAATAGATTTATTTTCATACAAAGAATACACAGATCCTCCCCCCCCCCCCCCCCCATGGGGGCACCCCGACCCGGGGGACACCCCGAGATGTCCCCAGCCGCTGTCCTGGTGTCACGGGGACCAGAGGTGACATTTTGGGGACGTCCCTGTCCTGCGCGTCTTTTTGGGGCTCCAATGGATTCCCTCGTTGGCGTTTTGTTTAGGAAATGCCCCAAACAGCGGGACTTACCTTCAAGGAGCGGCAGGATCTGTCCCCGTCCCCAGGTGACCCCAGGGACGTCCCCATCCCCAGGTGACCCCAGGGACGTCCCCAGCCACCCCAGGGCTGCCTCGGTGCCCGAATTTACCAGGCGCCTGCAGTGGGCACCTCCCCGCTCTCCTGCGCTGGGGACATTGTCCGGATATTTTGGGGTCCCCCCCGTTTCCTTGTGCCCCTGCCGGGGACATCTCTGGACATTTTGGGGTCCCCTCGTGCCTTAATACTGTGCTGACACAGAGCCCCCCCCCCCCCCCCCCCCGCCATATGTACAGGCTGGATAAAAGAAGAAAATACAGATATTTATAGTGGGGGGGGGGGGCGAAACATGCCCCGCTGCCCCCAAACGTCCCCCACGTCCTCATGCCCGTGCCCCCCCCGTCCCCAGGAGGGAGGTGGCAGGACGGGGGTGGCTGGTCCCGCCCCATCCTGGACCAACTGGGGACCGGGAGAGCTCTTCCGTGCCTCAGTTTCCCCATCGGTCGCAGTGCTTGTCATTCGCCCCCCCCCCCTCCCCCCCCCGAGGGAGGTGGGACGCGGGATGAAGAGGTGGCCACCCCACCGGCGCCCCCAGGGGACACGGGGGACACGGGGTGGCACCGAGGCATCTGAGATTTACACCGGAGCGTCCTCCGACGGGGAAACATCACAGGCAGACCAACGCAAAGCTCCCTTTTTCTCCCCAGATTTGTCACACCGCTGTCGCCCCGGCCCTGGGACCTTCGGCACCCGGGGGGCTCTGGGGGCTGGTACGGGGAGGAGGAGGTCCGGATCCGGCCCCCCCCCCCCCCACCTCCTCCTGTCCCTCTGCAGCAGGAGAGGAGGTGGTGGGAGGCAGCGGGGGGGTCCACGAGGGGCTGGTGGCCTTGAACCCGCCTGGCTCAGCTGCGTTTGGTGACCAACTGCCGGTCCCTCTTCTTCTTCTCCATCAGCCTGGGGTGGAGCAGGGAGGTGGCGTTTAGGGACCCTCCTGGAAGGCACCTCCTCGAGTAGGGGGGTCCAGGGCAAGCCGGGGGGGGCACTCACTTGCGGTTTCGGACTTCGGTGAGCTCCATCAGCCGCTCCTGGGCCGCCCGCAGCTCGTCGAGGCGCTGCTGGTAGCGGGAGTCGCAGTTGTTGGTGCGCTCGTAGCTGGAGACCTGGCTGGAGAGCTCGCTGGCGCGGTCCCGCAGCTGCTGGATGGATGAGTAGAGGTTCTCCTCGTCTTCCTCCTGCTCCGACACAAGGGGATGAGGCTTTGGGAGCGGGTGGGGGACACCCCAGGACTGCTGCGGGTTGGGAGAACGAGGATCAGGGGTTCCCAGGTTGGCCCCAACACCTGCCTTGGCATTGATGATCTCGATGTGGATGAGGAGGGCGGCGAGCTCCAGGTCCTCGGTGTAGCTGTTCTTCAGCGGCACGGACCGGTAGCCTGGATACGACACCATGGCAAGAGCTCAACCTCTGGCAGGGTCCCAGCCCCTCACCGTGGCCGTGGTTGGGTCTCCAAGGGGCTGAGGTTGATGAAGATGATGGTGTGGATGGAGGGGGCGTACCTGTTTTGAGACCCTTGACGGGGAAGGTGGCTTGTGCCAAGAAGTTGGGGTCGCTGAACATGTCCTCCTCGTACACCACGAAGCGGAGGAAGGCAAACTCGGGGTTGTTGATGTCAAAGACAAACTGCTTGAAGAGCCACACGGGGTTGAAGCCGTTGTCGGCTAGGGGGTGAGGACAGAGCAAGGCTGGACACACGGACAGCACCAGCGCAGCACCATGGCTCCCCCATTAGTGGGAGATGCTTTTCCCCTTTGCTCCTCGTGAAACCCAGCCCCAATGGGACCCCGAAGGGCGTCCTGATGTCCCCACCTGTCCCCAGGACATAAGGGCTGAGTGGGGGCATCGCCTGCATGGACCCTCACCTACGACGTCCGTCTTGTTCTTGCTGTTGTCGTACTCAGAGCCACACACCTCCACCTCCACAAAGGGGCACACGATGCTCCTCCCGTTCTTGGGCAGGTGCCGGGCACCGAGGATCTACAGGAGGAAGAGGAGGAGGAGGAAGAGAGTGAGGTCTGGCCATGCTGGCCTTGTGGTCAAGGAAGGACTCCTCGGGGTAGCCCTGTGGCTTCGCTGGTTTGGGCTTGCCAAAAGCTTCACGGCCATCATTAACCACACCACACCTTATTAATGACCTTGGGCTGGTTTTAGCCGTATCCGCAAAATGATTTGAAAAACTTTTGCTTTGTCCATGCCGTGCCCAAGAGTCAGATGCCTACGAACCAACTCATCCCAGCTGTATCACCAAAAGGACCCAAAGGTTGGGTAAGGTGCTATTTCATCTCACTTTCACTCAGGTTGTGCTCCGCTCTGTGCAATTGTGGGGTTCTCCCCCTGGAAAGATCATGCCACATGCAAGAAAGACCGACAGACCTAACAGATCATGGGATACTGAGCTCCACGAAGCAAACATGGGTCTGAAACATGTAAAAATTGACCCAAAACCCAGGAAGAACCGTGCCCCCATCTTGATGGTGACCACCTTGGAACGGACTTGCCATCCTTGCCCACTTGCCTGCAGCTGCACTGTGATGGGCTCCACGATCTTCAGGCTGTTCTTGTCAAAGGGGTCGAATGTTTCGTCCCTCATGATGTCGGGTTGCAGGACGTAGCCGCTGCGACCGCCGAGCATGAAGAGCGCCTGGTTCAGCTGCATCGGCTTGTCTGCGGCCGGGGGACAGAGCAGATCTGAGCCACGGGGCTCAGGGACCCCTTAGGGTCCCCGGGCAGAAGGTCCCTGAGCCCTGGCAAGCCCCCTGCTGAAAGCCCCCAACCCTGGGTAGAAGGATTTTGCACAAAACAACCAAGGGATATCCCCATCAAGGTGGAGACAAAGGTTGGAGAGCTCATCCAAACCCCCTCCAGCCATGAGACCGGTGGCTAAGCCACCAGGAATGTGAATTTTGGGGTGTCCTGTGGTGATGAGGATGATTTACCGGGCGTCTGGAAGTTGAGGGCCACCAGCTGGCTGCCGCAGATCCACATGGGCAGCGGGTCGTAGTTGGAGGAGTCCAGGCGCTGCCCTTTGGGGTAGATGCGGCTGAGCTGGCGCCGGTTGTACTGCAGGAACTTCTTGCCCTTGCTGCGGTTGGCGTACTTCTCCGCCTTGGTCTCCGGGAAGGAGGACATGTCCCGGTAGCACGCCTTGTCCGTCCCAATCTCTGAAAGCACCAAGGTGGCCATCAGAGGAGGATGTGGGGTTCTCTGGGAGCCCTGTGACCGCTCAGTTCCCCTCTACCCGGCTCTTCCCCTCCTGATCCCATCAGCCCCTTTCCCCAGCTCTTACTGTCCTCATCAAACGGCACCGGGCGGCAATACACGACCAGCTCGGAGAGCTCCAGGGCAATCTTCTTCCTCCGCTCCATGATCTTCCCCTCTTGCATCTGCACAAGGGAAAACAGGATCTGAAACTCTTTCTCTGCAGACTGGGGACCATCCATCAGGCGACGGGGATGTCCACCACTGTCCATTGTACATCCATCATCTGTCCACCACGGGATAGGACATCCCCCACCATCCACTTCTGGGGATGGTCCGTCTGTTGGTGTCCATCCACCATGGGAAGGGGACATCCACCACCACCCGGCGTCCATCCCCTGGGGACGAGGATGTCCCCCCCCACCGGCTGCACCCCAGTGCCCCTCACCCTGGCGTCGGCGTTCTGTGTGGCCTCTCGGATCTTGGCCACCCACTCGCTGAGCTCCTCCTGCGTGTCCGCGGCCACGTCCAGGGACTGGGCTGCGTGGGACATCTGCTGGGAATGGATGGTGAAGACAAATGGTTTGGAGCTCCTCCCGTCTTTGGAGATAACTATAAGGACATCAGAGGGGGGCTTTACTTGAAGACATTCCCAACGGATGGCTCTGTGGAGCAAACGAAACCTCAGCGGTCCTGCTCCTGGGCCCCCGCCAGCCCTCCCCAGCACCCTCTTTGAGGGTCCTCCCCTGAATTGCAAATGGACAAGAAGCACAAGGTGGGCGAGGCAAACCCAAACACCCATTAAACTGTGGTCAGTCCCTGAAAACATGCTGGAAGTGAAAGCAGCAACCCAAAATGGTCTCTTTTGACCCTTTTTATAATGAGTGGTTTCAGCTTTTCACTCTGAAATGCATTTTCCTTTGAGCCAGGGGTAAAATATCCCCCCCAAACCATCCAGACCTCTGAATCTCTTTGAATCCTTCCAAAATCAGCCAAATCCCTCTGAAATCAGCTCTAGATTGCCCCCAGCACATCATGCCAAGCACAAGGCCCTTCCTTCTCCCTGGTTGGACATTTTTGTCAGCCGTGCCTCATTCCAGAGCTGCCAGCACCCATCAGCAAGTGGTTCACCACCAGCCACCCCCATGCGTGTGATGAATTTGGAGAGCCTCAGTGCATGGTGCTGAGCTCCAGCTTGGGGCGTGCACCATCCCAGGACGTCCCCCCAGGCCTATTAGGGACGTGGTGGGGACACTCACCTACGTGGCAGGATGGCACGTCGATGAAGCCCTTCAGGAAGTTCCCCAGGGGGCTGTTTTCTGATGACTGCAAGAGAGGAAGGAAGAGGGAGAGGTAGGTGGTGGCCGAGCCTCCATCCAGCCCTCCAAACTGGCCAAGTCTGAGCAAAAGTCAAAAAAAAACACAGCATGGCTGGGGCCTGGAGCACCCCACAGCCTCCAGATAAGAGTCCGGGCTGGACTGGTGCTGGAAGCATCTCAGGTGGCTTTGCTCTCAGGTGCGTTGGAGAAAGGAGGTGACATGGGGACATCACACTCACAGCCTCATCCTGCTCCTGCGCCTGCGTGCTGACGATCTCCTCCACGTAGTTGGCCGGGAACCACAGCTGCTTCTTGCCCCCGTAGTCCCCCCGCCACCTGCAAGGGGTGAGAGGATCAAGGCAAGCGGACAAATTCTGGGGGGACAGGGGTGTTAACGCCACATGCGATGTCGGGGAGCAGTCGGAGAAGGAAGGGAGGGGGACATAAAAGAAGGCTGTTAAAACCCACCACAGGAAGACCCGCAGGAAAACCCACCGCCCCTGCCCACCATGATGCTGCCCAGGGCACTGGACCACCCTTACCAGCCCCCGTCCTGCTTGTCGACGTTGTGGATGATGGCCTGCTTGCAGAACGACAGCTCGTCCTCCCGCTGCGCTTTGTAGTCGTAAAGAGCCTTCACCGTGCACTAGGCCACCAGGGAGAGGGACACACGTGTCACCACCCAGCCTGGGATGCCCAGCTTGGGGATGCTGATGGGCAACACTGCCTGCTCAGCCCCCACAATGATGCACGGGGGCTCTCATGACCCAGGGTTAGCACTCTTGGGTGCCCGACCCCCCAAACAATATCCCTCAAAAGCCCACGCCAAAAGTGAGACGTGTTAGAGAGGACAAGAGGTGCCCATGGTTCCATGCAACCACCACGTTCCTCTTCTGGGTTCCCAGTGTTTTCTCCTGTTTCACTCGAGGGGTTTATCCCCTGACTTTCCCACACATCCTGGAAGAACCCCCTTTGGGTTAAGTCTTCCCATGTCTGATCTTAGGCTGAGGGCTGTTTTGCTGCAAAAGGGCTTTGAAAGCACAGCAGTGCTGGACCATGGGATTGTAGGGTCACAGGGAAGGGACCTCAGGGCTCCTGCAGGGTCAGCTCCGAGACCAGCCTGGTTCTGAAAATCTCCAAGGATGGAGACTGCACCAGCTGGGAAATGACCCTAAAGCTGCTCTTTTTGGGTTCTCCCCAGTGCAAAGGGTCCCATCAGGGCTTCCTTGCTGTTGTGGCAAACTTTTGCTAGGTTTCTGGCTGGGCTTCCAGACCTGTCCCCTCCCCACTGTGATGCTGGAGCTCAGACTGTCCCCAAGTGATGGGGATGTGGGAAGGTTCCCACCAGCTCCAGCATTGCTCAGGGGGCAGAGAAACACAGCAAAACATCACAGCTTCTCAGGTTCACGGTGGGGGATGTGGTGGGGGAACCCTCCAGGAGCCCCAGCACCAGAATCACCATGTCCACCACCCTGCACCTTCTGGGGACACCAGCTCAGCCTCTTACCCTGGCCATCGGCATTTTGTTGGCCTCCACGTAGAAGTGGGGTGTCCGCACCTCGTACAGAGCTCCATAGTCCAGCTCCTGCAAGGACAGACATCAAGGCAGGTCACCTGGCCGTGGGGACACTGAGGGAACACTGAGGAAGCTGGGCCACCATGTGTGGACCCAATATTCCAAGGGCCCAATATCCCTTTAAAACTCATCAAATGGGACTTATGTTTGGCACAGACGTCCAACCATAGCCAGGGGCAATGGCAGTAGATTACAGCTTGGCTAGTTTGGGTTGGACTTTGGGCAAATTTCCTTTGCTGTCCAGGAGACTGGAGATCTTCCCACCTTGATGGAGATGGGGATGGATTGCATGGCACAGAGCCCCCGTCCCCACTGTCCCCACCACTGGGAGCACTCACGGTGGTGCCCATCTTCTCCAGGGTCTCCTCGTTGATGGGGTAGCGCAGCTTCATCTTACGGTACAGCGGGTGCTTCTCGTAGTAGCTGACGAGGTCCACGAGGCTCTCAAACTCAGCCGAGCTGCCCAGCATGAAGAGCCGGCCCTCCTGCTGGATGCGGCAGTGCTTGATCTTCCCCTCCGCCCTGGGGCCAAGAGAACCAGGGGGGGGGGAGCCGTGAGGGGTGGCCGGACCCCAGCTCAAAAAAGGGGGGATGGGCAGGAGGTAAATCGGTGTGGGGTGCTGCTGGTGTGACAGCCCTGAGGACGTGGCTTCGCCGTCACCGCAGCCAGGGCGTCCCTCCCATGAGAGCAGCATGCAGACGTAGTAATCCCCACAGAAGCCCAGAGTGATGGAGGTTGGAGGCACCTCAGGGCCATCAGGTCAACCCCCACCACGGCAGGGTGCCCAGCCCCGAGGCCTGGTGGGTTTGGGGGGCCCCCGAAGAGGAGCCCCCAGCCCCTGGTCCCAGCCCAGCAGTGCTGCCTGGGGGCCAGGGGGAGCCTCCCGGGCTCCAGGCTGGGCCTGCGGCCTCCGCTGCTGGCCCTGGGCCCCCCTGAGCAGAGCCCGGCCCCGGCCCCTCGCACCTCCCTGCAGGGCTGCAGGGACGTGGGGGAGCTCCCCCGGAGCCTCCTCCTCTCCAGGCCGAGCAGCCCCAGCTCTCGCAGCCTCTCCTCATGGCAGGGGGGCTCCAGGCCCTGCCACCTGTTGGGGCCTTGTGCTGGGCTCTCCCCAGTGTGCCCAGGTCCCTCCAGTACTGGGGGTCCAGTGCTCCCCAGTGCCAGGGTGGCCGCACTCACCGGAAGGAGATGGCATAGGAGTTGGGCTCGCTGCGCTTGCGCACCAGGAAGGCTCCGTCCCGCGGGACTCGCATCAGCATGTGCTCAGCCTGCAGGCGCGTCAGGCTGGCGTGGTACCACCTGGGCAGGCACAAGGAGGAGGCAGAGGGCTGGCAATGGCATCCCCGCGTCCCAGGGAGCATCCCAAATGTGACACCAGCTGTATCAGGGTCAGCACAGGGAGGGATGAAGATGGTGGACCCAAGGCAGGACAAGAGATGGAAAGAGATGGTGGACCCAAGGGTGGCACGAGTGGTGGAAGAGGATGGTGGACCCAAGGGTGGGACAAGTGGTGGAAGAGGATGGCAGACCCAAGGGACCAAGGGCCAGGTTTCACACTCACTCTTTGCTCTCGTGGGCGTTGGGCTGGGGCACAGGGTCAGTGAGGCGCATCTCGAACTCATTGCAGCGGAGCGGCACCTCGCGGTAGTGGCAGATGAGGCTGTAGAGGCTGTCAAAGACCAGGTTGTCCGTCAGGTAGAACTTGGTGGCACCAGCCTCCTGCCGCGAGTGGATCCGGCAGTGCTGCACGCGGTTTGACCTCCTGCCATGGGGGGACAAGATGGGAGCGAGTCAATTCACATCCATGACCACACCATGTTGCGTTTGGGGCTAGTCTTGGTCAGGGCACCACAGAATGCTCAAAAAGGCGGCTTTTCCCTCAAAACTTTATTTCTGCCTCCAAACTGGGGCCTGCTGGAGGCAACCACCAGATGCCTGGTGGCCTGGGGAAGGTGTGATCCTGCCTTCCACCCCATGGGGACCAGACCAGGCCTCCTACCAGAAGGAGAGGGTGTAGTCGCCCACGAAGGTCTCGCTTTCGCGCACCAGGAAGGTGCCGTCCTTGCCGCCCGTCTCGGTGCAGTACTCGTGCAGCAGCTTCTCGGCAATCTGCCGCCCATCGCGGCCACCTCCCAGCTTCCCATGGAACCACTTCTCCGTGAAGTGCAGCTCGTTGTTGTTGAACTCCTGCAAGTCCATGCAGAGACCAGAGACACCCCAAGGTCAGTGTCCTCCTGAACAGCCGCCATTGACAAGGGTATTGCCACCCTCTCCCCATTGTTGTGGAAATCCTGCCCCCCACGCACCTCCTTCTGCTCCACCTCCTCCTCGTCCTCATTGAACTGGTAGCGGGACGTTTCCTCTGAGTAGTAGATCTTGTTGCTCGTCAGGACAAAATAATGCGGGCTCCAGGTCTGGGAGGGAGGAAGAGCATCACCAAGGCAGGAAGGATGGTGGCATGGAGGCATGGGGGCATTGAGACCCCCATTTCTGCCTTGCATCCCTCTGCGTGGCATTGCACCAGTACCCCACACCCACCCCAAAGCCTGGTGCTCTCCCCTGCTAGGGCATCCCCATCTGACAGGTCCTGTTCTGCCCCCAGCCATCAATGGCAGAGACACTTACGTGGTCGATGGGGTCTTCGAGGTAGAGGATGCCATTCTTGATGGAGTTGCTGATGTCGTTCTCTGAGTAACTGGCAGTGGAGACCTCCTCATACAGGTTCCCTTCGACCAGTTTTTTGTGCTGGGGACAGGCCAGGAATGGGAGCTCAGCAGGGGGCATGGTGTCCCCATCATGCTGAGATCCCAGCCCTAAGTACCCACAGGTCCACCGTCACCACCACCTCCCATTCCCCGCAGATCTCTCCTTGCACAGAACCCTCACATCCCACTGCCTGCACATGGAGAGAGATTGCTTCTAAAACCCAAGATGTGGGGCTGTCCCTCCCAGCCCAATGCAGTCCTTGTCCCTCCTGCAAAGAAGGGCTTTGGGGTGGTGCCTGGCTCCACACCTTGATTAGGATCTTCTTCTTGAGCTGGGTGGGTGAGGGCAGCTCATCAGCATTGATGTCAACTGGCTTGGTGAGCAGCATGTCCCCAAAGACCTTCTTGAAGTGTGAAGCCATGTTCCTCTGCTGGACGATGCTGCAGTGGTCTTCAATGGAGAGGATGATGGGGAACCTGGAGGAAGCAGGTGGGAGAGGTGGCTTGGGATGAAGATGAAGGAGAGGGGGAATTTGAGCTGCGGTTGCCTGCCCAGCCCAAAATTGGTCTGTTCTGGGGGAGCCAGGGCTTACTCGGATGTGACAAATGCGTGCTCCTTGATGGTGTGCAGCACATCCAGGAACTTGATCTTGGAGGTGAGTGTGTGGCCATGGTAGATGATGGGGAGATCATCCGGGCCATCCCAGCAGTCCACTGAAGGGGGAGACACCTTGGTTAATGCATACTGGCCACCAACTGTGCACCAGAACGGTGTTTTTGGGACCCCAAAAGACATTGGAAGGCTCCCCTCTCCCTTTTGCCATGGGGTGGGTGCGGGGGATGGTCCATCTGATACAACGTGGGGTGCTGGGGGGGCTCTGCATCACTGCAGAGTGCTGGGGGGTGCGGGTGGGACTCACACTCGATACAGCGGCAGCCCATGCGCAGGCAGCGGGCGTACGCCTCCAGGGAGGACTCGCTGGAGAACTGGTCCCCTGTCAGGTACCTGTGGAGGAGCGAGAGGGATGCTCAGCGGCTGGGGCTGCCCTGTCCAGGAGGGGATGCTCGTGGGGGTCCCCGAGGTGAGCCCACCCCATCCTTACGTGTTGTGGGAGGAGGAGATCCAGTACTGGGACAGAGGGTGGTTCATCTCCTCGGGCACCACGCGCTCGTACTTGGGGTCCATCACCATGTTCTCCTTGGAGAAGAGGTAGGTGAGGAACTGGGGGTGGAAGCAGAGAGGTCAGAGCTCGCTGGGGATGAGGAGGTCTTCCTGGGCAGGTGCCGCACGGGGCCACCCACCTCATCCAGCTGGAAGGAGGGGTCTGCTGCATCGCTGGAGCCATCCTTGAGGTAGGAGCACATGTAGTCCCGCACCATGCCCACGTCGCTGGCCCAGGGCTCCTGGGGTGCAAACACGGCTGCCGTTACGGGGGGAGCCAAGGCGTTGCAGCAGCTGGGCTGGGGCATCCCATGGGAGTCCTCGAGACTGGGACCGAGAGGGGTCCCCGAGGGGTCTCAGAGGGCAACCAACCTTCTGGTCGTGCAGCAGGAACTTCTGGAAGTCGTAGAGGGAGACCTGGCAGAGCTCGGGGCGGTCCACATTCCTGGGGCGCAGAGGGGCCGTCAGGGGAACTGGGTGCAGGAGCTGGGGCAGACCCCACCGCTGCCCACCCACGGCTCAGCCCCTGATGTCCCCATCTCCGGCCCTGCTCCTGCCCACAGCAGAAGCTGGGAAAGGGGCTTGGGAAAGAGTAGCCCAGGGGCAGCCTGAGCTGCTGGGTGTCGGTGGTGCAAACACTCCCAGTGGCACCCCATGACCTGGGAGAGGTGGGCTCGAGGATGCCCAAGGATGTGGGGAAGCAGGCGGCGGCAAACTATGTCACTGCATCCCCTGGCACTGCAGCCTGTGCCAGTGCCTCACCGCCCTCAGAGTGAAGAATTTGAGGTGAGCATCCCCCTTCTCGTTTCTGCTCCCATCTCCGTTTGCATTCCCACTCACATTCCTGCTCACGTTTCCACTCCCATCCTTTCTCCCACCCCTTCTCCCATCCCTGCTCCCATCCCCTGCCCCTCAGACCACGCTTCCTTCCCCACTCCCCGCACCCCACGCCTGCGCGGAGGGCACTGGGCGATGCTCCAGGGATGCATGCATCCACCAGGACCTCCTCTCTCCCTGGGCTTGCCCACTTGACATCTCCCACGCTTGGTGGTGGGGCTGGATGAGAGCCGTGGGGCTCCTGGTACTCACCGCAGGGGGAAGGAGAGCTCCAGCTGCTCGATGACCTGCAAGGCAAAGGGGAACGGGGCTGAGACTGCCGGGGACGCACTGCGAGGTATGGATGCTCAGGAGGATGGATCGCGGCTCTTACCGACTTCTGCGCGTCGAACATCAGGTTCTTGTAGAACTGGATGAAGTGGGAGAAGGTCATCTCGTTCCTGGCTTCCACCTCCTGTGGGGCAGGGTGTGAGAGAGTGGGGCTGGTGTAGGGACATCCAGTGACAGCAGGGCCGGCTCCAGCCCTGCTGCGGGGACTCGAAGCCCCGCTCCCCACAAAGCTGGGGGCCTTACCACGAGCTTGTCCCGCAGGAACCTCATGTTGGGCACGCGGTAGTTCACCTGGGGCAGCATGGCCTTCAGGTCCTTCACCGTGATGCTGCGGGAGGGTGAGCTGGTGTCAGGGCACCGACCGGAGCCACTGGGACCCCAGGGGACCCCCACAGAGGACGGAGCCCCCAGGCTGACCCCAAATCTCAGCACCAGCCCTGGCTCTGGCCTGGGGTTCCCACTCTGCCGGGCTATGGA
This sequence comes from Cygnus atratus, assembly GCF_013377495.2. Classification (NCBI taxonomy): domain Eukaryota; kingdom Metazoa; phylum Chordata; class Aves; order Anseriformes; family Anatidae; genus Cygnus; species Cygnus atratus. The sequence continues at coordinate 159,538,215 of NC_066363.1, read as the reverse complement.
TCCCTGCAAGGGCACAGAGCTCTCTAAATTTTTAGAAGAAGCATTTTTGCCCTTTTTCTTTATAATTTAGAGGGGTCTGGTGTGAGCGTGGGAGTCCTGAGCAGAGGGTCGGGGACAGGGACTCTGCTGCTGGGCATCTGTCACATCTGGATACCATAATTATCCCTATCCCCATCTTCATAATTAAGTCCACATTCCCTTGCTTTGTGTTTTTTGTTTGTTTATTTGTTTTTTACTATATCAATATGATGTTTATGGGGTGCATTAATGGCCCATCCCCTCCTGGTGCTGCAGCAGGCGTGGGGACATTGGGGTCCCTGCGGTCCCTACAGCAGCAAGGAAGGGACCTGCACTCCAGATTCTGTTTTCAGGTGCCTTTGAGCACCCCAAATAAACCAACACTGCCTCGCCCCACATCCCCTGCTCCCAGCCTCTGGATTTGGGGCACTGCTGGGAGGATACAGCCCCGTCCAAGGCCAGCAAAGCCTTCTGGTTTGCAGGGTGAGGCCAGGGCGTTGCGGCATTTTGGCATTTCCCAGTTTTCACCCTCTGGTAAAACATCCCTGGGAGAGGGACAGGCACATTTTGGCCGTTGTGTGCTGAAACCATTGGCTGCTTCCCCGCGTGGTGCTCACCTGCCTTCCCGCGACCGGTCCATCCCATCAAACTGTTTCCGCAGCCACCTGGGTGGAAGGGAAGGACAGATGGACAGCGCTCAGCCTGGGGAACCAAACCCAGGGGGGGTTCCATCCTTCCAGACCCCCAGATGGGGACGCAAGAAACGGGACCGACCGTCCCTCCTCACCTCTCGATCTGCAGCGGGGTCTGGGCTTTCTGGGTGTCCGCCACCAGCCAGTTGAGGCCCGTTATCCACAGGTTGATGTCCTCCTCGCAGAAAGCTGGAGGAGGAAGAGGAGGGTGGTGAAGTCGGGATGGGGAAGATGGGATGCTGGGCTGGAACTCAGCGCCCCCGGGATGGCTAGGGTGAGCGGGGACCACACACCGGCCACGCTGAGCGTCCGCAGCCTGAAGTCCATCCCGTAGAGGATGATGAAGCACATGGTGAAGTCGAGCTTACGGGCATCCTCGGGGTAGCGCTCAAAGTCCCGCGAGTTCTTCCCCAGGCGGATCTCCTTGATCTCCCGAATGTCAACTGCGGGGACAGAGGGACACGGGACTGTCCCCTGCCGCCCTGCCACCACGGACCCACGCGTGGGGCTCGGGGAGGCTGTGGGAGGTGGGACTGCGTGGAGACCATGTCTCCTCTGGGGAACCTTGTCCCCAGGACAGGACATCCCCGTGGTACTGCCCCACGGTGCTGGGATGGCACTGTGGGTGCTGTGGCCGTGTGTCCCCCTGGGGAGACGTCCCCACAGCCCTGCAGTGACATGTCCACTAGGAGGTGGGTGCCACGTGTCCTTCAGGGAGACGTGTCCCCAGAACGGGACATCCTGGTGGCACTGCCTGCTGCTGCTGGGTCCATGTGTCCTCCAGGGACCTGTGTCCCCAGGATGGGGTGTTCCTATAAGTGTCTGACAGCACCATGGGTACCGTGGCCACATGTCCCCAGGAAGGGGTGTCCCCACGGTGCTGCCCACCGCCAGTTTCCCAGCTCTGCGGGTGCCACGTGTCCTCAGATCTCAGCCTTTCCCGTCCCATCCCTACAGTCCCCCCAGCCACCTTCCCCTCTTCGAGACAAAGCCAGCCCTGGGACGGGCTGAGCTCGTCTTTTAATAGAAGACGTCTGCCCAAAGGTGGCAATTTGCAGCCCGGACCGCAGGGCGTTTCTTTCCTGCCGCGCTGCTCTCTCATTATCTCGCTATATAAAGCCCGACCGGCGGCAGGAGGGCTGGGTTTCCGGACCGTGGTCTTCCTCACCACCACACCGCCAAGGGGGGATTTCCATCCCCCGGTTGCGCACAGCGGACACGTCCGGTGGTGGGAGCAGAATAATAATATTCGGGTATCGATTCTGACACTCGAACCCATCCCTCTTCCCACGGGCATTGCTCCCGGGCAGCGTGAGGCTGAGCCTTGGCTCCGGAAAGGGCTTTGTGTGGCTGAGGGTGGCCGGACACCACGCAGGGTCATTGTCCTGCAGGAAATGGGTCATTTCCCGGAGAATTTCCAGCCCGGCTCCGGCTGCTTCCTACGTGGCGGTGGGGATGGGTGCAGGGTGCCGGAGCGGAGGGGTAAAAGCTGGACGACGTGTGGAAGGATAAGGGATGGGGGAGAAATCGGGCTGATTCAGTGAAAGCCGCAGGAAAAGAGGTGCGGGATAGTTTTTCTTGGCGGAAAAGGCTCCGGAAAACACTGGTGGCTTTATCCAGCCTTCCCTCAGAGGAACGCGAGCCAACTTTCGCGGGCCAGGGCAGGCTGCAAGCGCTCGGCAGCAAAGCGATGCTCAGGGGGTCTGCACCCACGCGTGTGATTTTGGGAAATGAAAGCTGGCTGCCATCCTCAGCACGCAGACCCGTGGCTCATGGCTAAAAACAAACTTACGGTGGTGTCCTGAGCTCAACTGGGTGGATATTCGGGGCCAGACACCCTTTTGTAGGATAGGAACTGGGTGTATGTCCCCAGACATGCCCATGGCAGGGCACGGCAGCGGGGTGAGATGCTGGGGGCTCTGCCGATGGGTGCTAACACAGCCAGGACCCGGTCTTGGCCCCAGCCTCCCGGCGAGGGAGCAGCGTGCAGCACAATGCAACGTGCTGGCGGCTTCCTGGAAACCACATCTGCAGCGGATTTGCAGCGATCATGGCAGAAGTATGTCTCCAAACTCCTCCCTGCATTGTCTCCGGGGTCCCGGTGATTAAAACACGCTGGAAGCCAGTTCCAGCTGCGAAAATCCCTTTTCTCTTCTCATGCAAAGTGAGCAGCACAGTTACAAAGGCTTTACATGTAGGGGCGGCGTGGCTCCAAGGTGGTGTAGGACCAGGGTCTGCCCAGCAGCTTTTAGCCATGATAAGAGCCTGGGAGTTTCCCGAATGCAGGAGAGGAAAGCAAACCAAGGTGGCTGGAGGGAATCGCAGGGCTGGGGAATGCCACTGGCCTGGGCAGTGCCACGGGGTGGTCGAGTTGTGTCCCCTCGGGGGTCGCCTTGGTCCTTCCTTTGGGAGCCCCTGTATGAAGGACCGGGCGGCCACATCCCCGAGGGCTGCCTGTGACGTTGAGGAGCTGATTTAAAACCTGAAATAAAAGATTTTTTTTCCCAGGCCAGAGGTGTGAAACCACGCCTGGGTTTTCTCCTCCCGAAACCATCCTATTTCTAATTGTCAGGTGTTAGCAAGGACGAAGGTGTGAGTCCCAGTTAGCCATCACCACTGCAAACCAAGCTGCGAACCACCCCTCCAAAATGTTTTTGGGGTTGCCAGGGACTGGAAGCAGTCTGGGAAGTGACAAGTTTTGGAGGCAATGCCAGACACCACGCTCTCCTGTAACTCTTAACCTCGAAGCTGTAGAGCATCTCCTTGCTGCTCTAGGGGACCCCATCCGCGTGGCCACGCTTAATGAACAGCAGCTTAATGAACCGTGCAATTAGCCTGCAGGGTGCGGGGCATCTCCAGCAGAACCAGGATCCCCATCCTGCCTCATAACAGAGACATCAGCTTTGTAGGATGTCTCGCTAATCCCTTCTCAAGCCGGGTGAGAAGAGAGGATTTGAAATGGCCCGGGCAGGCGTGAGGTCGGGCATGGGCTGGGAGCGAAGCTGAAGGTCCCAGAGCCTCCGAAAAATCCCAAATGGGGCTGGAGTGGGTTGGTAAAGGTGCTCCAGCCCCACGCCAGGACTGGGATTGCTCCCAGTCCTGGCTGGAGAAGCAGGTGGTGGGGTTAGATGGAAGAATTATAACATTTCTAGGGATTTTCCTTTTTTTCCCCCCTCTTGGATGACCGCAGAGGATGCTCACAGGCTCCCTGAGGGAGGTTTTGGGTTGTTGTGTGGGAGATGCCAGGCAATGATGGGGAAACTGAGGCAGGAGATCTGTGTCAAGGGGAAAGCAGCGCCGAGTTCCTGACCTGGCTGTGTGCGGTGCTCCCGAATAAAAACAAGGAGCCGGAAACGCGCTATTTCCGCAAGCAGGGAACGAGCTCTTCCCTGCAAAGGCCATGGGGGAACAAACCTGCAGGGGACATCAGCCGGCCACGGGGGACCAGCCGGTCCCCTCCCAATGTCCCTCTGTGCTTGGTGACACCCCGCCAGCTGGCGCTCGGTCCCCAAATCCCCTCTCCCCAAAGGGAGAGCCCAGGCCTTCCTCCCCTTGCCTTGCCCCTCTCCTCCTCCGTGCGTGGAGCTCAGCGGGGGAAATTTGCTTCCCCAAGGGCTCCCGAGCAGGTCGGGACAAGCTCGCGCCACGCTCCTGCTGCTCTGTCTGCGTCCCAGGGGGACGAGACGCTGCTGTCCGCCCGTGACGGTAGGGCTCAGGGTCACCCCAATCCCGTACTCAGCCAAATTTAAGGAGTCCAAGACTCAAAGTAAGAATTTACCAAGTAATGAGCAAAAAGGCACGGCTGGGTGTAATGCAGAGCCCCTCTAGGTGCCTGGTGGCTGTAGGGGACAGCCTACGAGACACCAGAGAATCCACAGGGCGATTTTATGGGTCCCTGCTGCCTCCAGTCCCCACCAGCCTGGACACCATCCAAATTTTGCATTTCAGCCCCATCTACGCTGCATGGGGCCGGGCCACCGCCATGACCACCCCACCCAGCTGCCTTCCCCAGGGGCCCGAGCACACGGTGGGCAGCGAGGTCTGGTGCCATTTTGGGGGTTAAAAACACCCCCAACAGGCAAGGTAGCAGATGGTCCCTTTACCCCCTTTGTAAGGAAAGGTATAAAACCCCAGGACTGACATGGCAGCAGTCCAAGCCCCGTGGCATTTTAGGGGCCTGGGGAGCTGGAATGGAGGAGGCGAGTGCATTTGCACCTCTGGGCGTCCCACCATGGCCAGGCTGTGGTAGAACATCTACCACTGTGTTCTACCGTGTTCTACCACCATGTTCTACCACTGTGGTAGAACATCGCATCGTGGTAGACCATCCCACTGTGGTAGGACATCCCACCATGGTAGGACATCCCAGTATGGCCAGGTGCCCCAAAGCCAGGCATCCCACCACATTTGGGCATCCCACCGGGGTAGAACATCCCACCATGGCCACGCACCCCACCGCAGCAGATCACCCCACCGTGGTAGGACATCCCACGGCGACCACGCACCCCACCAGCACGTCCCCAGCCGCTGCCACCAATACTCACTGTCCCCTTCCACCTTCTCAGGCGTCCGGCTCCAGATGATCTGCCGGGTCTCCAGCTTCACCTGGAAGGTCCTTCGCTCCGGCCTCTGCGACTTCTTCTGGTAGAACAAGGTGAGGACGGTGCCCATCTCCAGGCAGCGGAGGATCCTGCCCATGTCCCCCGCCTCCATCCTGCCGTCCTCCAGAAAGCCATTGACGCTGTTGAGCCTGGACACGGACATCTTCACTGCGTGGCCATCTCCCGCCGGAGCCGCAGAGCCGGGGTTGTCTCATGCATGAAGGGACGAGCCCGCCGGGAGGGAAAAAACGAAGCCTCCCCGGGGATTTGCTCCGAGCACGGGTTTCCTCTGCTGCCGACTTCCCCGGTGTTGGGGAAGGAGGGTTGGGCTGGAGGCGCCGCGACCTTCTCGCCGAGCGGCCCCGGCTCCGGCGTTGGCATCCAGCGGTGGCGGGGGCAGACGGGTGACGGCTTCAGAGCCGGAGGGCTACAAACCATCCGGCCACCGCAAGGCCTCGGGGACGGGGGCACCTTGGCGGGCAAAAAGAGGGAGAGGGTGGAAAAAATGCCACGGGAGCGAGCGCCCCGAAAAAAGCAAAGTCACCCCAAAAGCACCCGAGCGGAGCCAGGGGATCCCCGGCCTCCGTGCAAAGCGGGGAGAAGGGTGCGGAGGGGAGGCGAGGGGCTCGGGGTGCCCAGCCCAGGGTGTGGGGTCGGCGGGGACCCCCGGGGAGGGATGCGGGCGGTGGGTTTTTGGGGTGGGGTGAGGGGGGGGGGGGGGAGTTGCTCTCGCCGGTCGCCCGCTGCCCCTCTCCGCTCCTTAATTTCGGGCTGATGAAATGGACGCCCAGAGGAAACTGCAATCACACATGGCCGGAAAGAGATCAGAAAGGAATTTAAAAAAAAAAAAAAAAATGCAGGATCTTGGAGAAAGGAAAATCGCAGCGACGGAAGAGGCGGCTGAGGGTGACATCTAGAGGAAGCCGAGCCGGGGACGGGCTCCCGAGGGGGGTCCCCAGGCCCCACAGACAGCTGGGGGGCACCCCAGGGATGGGGCACCCTGGGGACGGGGTGGGTGCTGGCTTCCCCCAAGGGGGACATCGCAGCGGGGTCGGGGGCTGCAGAGGGTGGGGGGCTCCGTGAGCAGGGGGGGGGGGGGGGGGTTGGATTTTTTGGCACAGCATGGGCGCGTTAACGCAGGTGGTCCCCGTGCTCCTGCTTGCGGGAATTACTGCCCTGGGAAGGGTGAAATGGCAAAAAAAATCAGGGCTGGGGGGGAATCTGGGTGGAAAATTGGTGAAAAAAAAAAAAAAAAGGAGTAAACGTAGAGAAAAATGGCTGTGTTGGCTTCAGGTCTGGGCTGCCTGCTGCGCTGGACCAAAGCCCACGAGCAAGCAGGAGTCACTGCTGCTATGAGTTTTGTCCTGCCTGAAATTGGGCGGGGGTGGTGGAGGGGACAAAAATGGGGACGGAGAGCAGGGGGAAGGTGGGACAGGGGGACAGGGCTCAGCCTCACAGCCCCTGTTTCACCCCCCTGCCCGGTGCTGGGTGGGCAAAGACCCGGTGGTGCGATGGGGCCGCACCCCTGCTCATTTTGGGGGAATACGGGGGATTTTGGGGTGAAGCAGCCTATTAAAGGGGGAAACAGGCTATTTGGGGGGGGGGCGGGGCACACGGGACCTGCTGTGAACATGGACCTGTTTCGAGCCTCATTGAAGTCCCCCCAAAAGCCTGTATGGTCCTTAAATACAGGACTCCTTTGGCGCCATTCATATTTCAGAGTGAACAATCTAAAATCCTTATCCCCATCCCGGAGGTTGCCAAGATCCTCCTGGTTTGCAGCTTCACTCCCTGCTGCCAGGAGCCGTTCATTTCTCTCCTCCACGGCGAAAAATTCTTGCCTTCATTTTAGCTCTCACCTTGCCTGAAAACTCACCTGTTTTTTCCCTTTCCCCAGCCACATTTGATTTTTTTTTTTTTGGCCCAGAGGAGCCCAGCGCCATGCGGTGAAGGCCACCGATGGCCCCTATGGTGGTGGCAGTGGAGGCATGTATGGACCCAGTGGAAACCAGTATGGGTTGAAGAGGTCCCCAGGACCATGGCATGGGGTGTGCTGGCATGTCCTGATGCTCACATGCAAATACTGAATGGAGAGCTGCAAATTAGAGCCGTTTGCACCTTCGCCCCTCCAAAACTATAACGTTTAGGTTGGTACCGCAGATCTGTGATGCAGAGCACCACCTCTCCAGCCTGTGAGGGCGCTGTCACTGATCCATGGAGATTTTGGCAGGACTTTAGCAGGGACTGGATGCACTGGGAGCAGCTTTGTGCGTCACCGTGGTGCAGTGGTGATGGGGACAGGTAGAAATCTCCACCTTTGCTCTGGCTGCCTACATGTCCCCTTCCTTGAGGAATTAGGGGACCTCTGGGGTAAAAACAAGATCCTAAAGTTGTTGTTTTTGTTTTTGTTTTCTTTTTTTTTCCTTTATCCATGAATCAACTTCTGTTTTTTCCCCCTTCTCTGGAGCAGAATAAGCTTTTGTTTAAAGCAGTGAGCTGCAGAGATGCTGGCTTCCAGTGTTTATGTTTTTCATTTCCAGGCAAATCCCATTTCGGAGCCCCCTGAACGTGGGGCTGGGAACTGAACATCCCGACCGCAGCAAGCCGCGGTGGACTGAGGATCAGAATAGAAGATTGTTTTTACACAGGGGACTTTGCAGCCTGGGTTTGGCTTCTGATGTCCGTCCAAAGCACGCAGGCGGAGAAGGAATGCTCTGTTTTCAGCCTGCAATGGAGTCACTGTTTTAATTTTAGCTTCTCTGGAGCAAAGCTGTAACCAAGCCGTTACCAAAGCAAAGCACCCTACGGAGGCTGGAAGAGGCAGAGGGACCGGAGCCTCCCCGTCCTCCCATGCGTGGGTACCAGGACTCCAGGGAGGGTGGGGTCCCCAAATGGTGAAGCCAAGCACCCAAAATCTGAGTGTCCTTCTTAAAAACCCCAACACGACTCATCCCCGCAGCTCAGACGGGGGGAATGGTGCAGAGCTGCTGGCGCCAATGCCAGGCCGGCAGAGCCACGCTCCCAGGAGGAGCCACAAACGCACCAAAGGGTCTTGCAAGGACAAACCTCCGCCTCCAAGAGGTGCCAACAACCCCCCCACCAAAGCGCAGAGGACCTCCAACGGGTGCAATTTATGTGTGTGGTGGAAAAAAGAATGATTCCAGGAGCAAATTCTCCTTCCAGCAAGTTTAGTTTCTTCTGCAGCTTTCTGGGTTGGATAATTACTGCTAGTTGTGAGCATCAGCCACTCACCAATGTCCCTTCCTGGAGGTAAAGCTGCCTGCAGAGTTCCCAAGCCCCTGTGGGGAGATCAGACAGGTCAAAACAAACCCCAAAACATCCTGAAATGTCATCAATTCATTTCCAAGTATCCCTTCCTCTCTGCTGGGGCTTGCGAAAATGAGCTGCGGCCACTTTCCCTTTGGTGGTTGCCGTAAGACCCAGCAAATGCAGTCAGGAAGTCACAACCTGGAATTTATCAGGAATGCTGTGCTTCCCCTCTCTTTGGCAATACTGTGAAATTCCAGAGCCTCGTTGCGCTGAGAGGATTTGCGAATGTTTTCAGCGATGAGCCTCTGAGCCGTAGGTTGTGCAGCGGGAGTGTTGCAACTGCTTTTGCGGCCGGTGTTGCGAGAACGCTGGCCCCGGACCAAGAAATGGTGGTGGTGGTGCGGACAGTGAGGGTGGAGAGGCTCCGAGGTGGCTGCAGAGGGGACACAGGGGACAAGGGGACGTCCTACGGCCTTGCGGGGCAGGAGAGCCAGAGGCAGTAGCTGGGGATGTTCATCCCCTGCCATCCCCATGCAAGCTCAAAGCATACTTCAGCAGGTGAAAGTGGAGAGAAAACGTTAAATATCCTGGAAAATAATCCTGGGAATAGCAGAGAAGAAGTGCACAGATTGTTCATCTGATTTCTGCCCTTCCCCAGTTCATGTATTTAGGTCTGCGTGCAGCTCACACGCCAGCAGCGAGACTGCAGGCGAGAAAGAAGGCAAAAAAAGAGACATCACAGCAGGAAACTATTGCCCACTGGATAAATGAAGGTGGCTTTTCCTTTAGGACCGTGCAGCAGTTTCTTTTCCTGTTACTGACATTTTCCTCTCTGGTTTCCATCTAACCCAGGAGACATGTCCTTCCCCAGAGCCCGCGCTCCTGAGCCTTGCTGTTATCAGCAAAAATAAGATTCTAGAGTTTGCTTGCCCTTGGGAGGCAGGTTTTTTTTTCTTTTTTTTTCTTTTTTTCTTTTTTTTTCCAGGAGTTAAAATAGAAAAAGCTTTTTGGAGAAGAAGCAACTTTCTTCGGTGATAAATAGCTGCTGAGCTCCTGCACAGCCGGGTTGGGGGCTGCAGGATGCAGGGCGCAGCCCCCTGGGAGCCTGAGCTCGGCCCTCTGCTCTCCTGTGCACTCGGGCTCTGGTTCTCATGACAATCAGCAGTGACTATTTGGTTTCAAGCCTACATTTGATAGCCCCACACAATCCTCTTGCTCGAATAGCTCTTCCTTTTCCCTTGATATTTGCCTTATTCCTTGGACACAGTTGAGAGAGCAGCCACGTCTTTGCTTGGAGTGTGAGGCTAAGAAAACTCAGCTGTTTTGGGCATTTCTAGCACGAGGCCCTCCATTCCCAGTCTCATTCCTTACGCTTCTTCCAGTCTGAACATATTTCTCTAATACAGCCTGATATACAACATGGCAAGCTAGTTTTCAGCACTGTCTTGTACAACGGTGCTACTGGAACCATGCATGGACTGTCCTTCAGTCCTCTCCGTGGTCGATTCTTTTCCCCTTCTTTTTTTTTTTTTTTTTTGCCTTTTCATTGCTTAAGTCTAGCCAGCAAGCTGCTGCTGCTGCTGCTGCTGCTGCTAAAATTATCTCCCCTGCCTGCTGCTTGGCCCGTGTCACACCTCCTCCTGAAGCTCTGCACCAGCTCCTGGTCTCCTTCCATGGCAAATTCAGATGCTCCATCTTCGTCCCGAGAGCCCACACAGCTCCCACCAGCCACCTGAGCAACTCGTTTCAGAGAAGCAGGTACCTGGACAGCCAAGAGAAAGCCGATGTGGGAGGCAGAGATTTCTCAGCAGCTGGAGTGCGGATTTGAGTCTTCTTTTTAATTCAGAGGCTTTCGGCTTGTGATGGGCCACCCCAAGATGTCCTGAAACGGTGTGGTTTTGTGCTTGGGTTAGAGCAATGCAGGTCCATGTCCATGCTGCTGCCTAGAAAGGAGCTTTTCCTTACACTCCTGAGGGTACATGGTGAATCTCATCAGAGGCCAGGTCAAGCTGAAAACTAAACCAGAAAGAAAAAGAAAAGGGAAGGGAGAAGCAGGAGAAGGAGCAGGAAGGAGAGAAGAAGGAGAAGGAGGAGAAGAAGGAGACGGAGAAGGAGAAGGAGAAGGAGAAGGAGAAGGAGAAGGAGAAGGAGAAGGGGAAAGAAGGAGAAGGAGAAGGAGAAGGAGAAGGAGAAGGAGAAGGAGAAGGAGAAGGAGAAGGAGAAGGAGAAGGAGAAGGAGGAGAAGAGGAAAGAAGGAGAAGGAGGAGAAGGAGAAGGAGAAGGAGGAGAAGGAGAAGAGGAAAGAAGGAGAAGGAGGAGAAGGAGAAGGAGAAGGAGAAGGAGAAGGAGAAGGAGAAGGAGAAGGAGAAGGAGAAGGAGAAGAGGAAAGAAGGAGAAGGAGAAGGAGAAGGAGAAGGAGAAGGAGAAGGAGAAAGAGAAGGAGAAGGGGAAAGAAGGAGAAGAAAGAAGGAGAAGGAGAAGGAGAAGGAGGAGAAGGAGAAGGAGAAGAGGAAAGAAGGAGAAGGAGAAGGGGAAGGAGAAGGAGAAGGAGAAGGAGAAGGAGAAGAAGAAAGAAGGAGAAGGAGAAGGAGAAGGAGAAGGAGAAGGAGAAGGAGAAGGAGAAGGAGAAGGAGAAGGAGAAAGGAGAAGAGGAAAGAAGGAGAAGGAGGAGAAGGAGAAGGAGAAGGAGAAGGAGAAGGAGAAGGAGAAGGAGAAGGAGAAGGAGAAGGAGAAGGAGAAGGAGAAGGAGAAGGAGAAGGAGAAGGAGAAGGAGAAGGAGAAGGAGAAGGAGAAGGAGAAGGAGAAGGAGAAGGAGGAGAAGTTGCTCTGCAGTCAGATCACATCCCGTAAATCCATGCCATGGCTGAACAAGTGCTGCTGCTGGCACAGGAGGGAACTTGACACGCTTGATGATGCTTCAGCAAAAGGATGCGGGATGCAACCACTGGTGTTGGAACAACAAACAGAAGACACCACAGAGCTGACAAGACAGTAGAAACAGAGGGCTGAGAACAAGCTGAAGAGGACACCTCAATTTGAGCCCCTGGTAGGGTTTGGTACATATCGACCTCCCCAGGAACATACTGACCTTAAACCTTCCCATCCGCCTGAATAATTTCTTCTCTGGATAGTTGGAAAGTTTTTCCAGAGCTGTAACCTGAGTCTCCTTTGCCACAAATGAAGCAAATCCCTACTACCAGTGAACATCAAGCACATCTGATTAGATATCTCTTTCTGATATTATTTCCTTTTTTTTTTTCTTTTTTTTTTTTCTTTTCAATACTACAACACAAAAAGATTTCATTTTTTCTTTACAGACCATGTTTTCTAAACCTTTGCCATTTTGATTTCCTGCTTCCTCCTGGATGCCCACCGATTTTCCTACACGTTTATTAACTTGTCTCCCTCAGGGCTTGATGCAATGCTCCAGCCGAGACCCACAGGTGTCCCTATGGAATAATTACTCTGCTGTCCTGTGAAGGATGCTCCTGCTAACGGATCCCGAGCACTGCTGTGTGTTTCAGGCAACGCTGGAAGATCTGGGGATCCTAGGAGATCCCTGTGCCTTTGGAAAGTGTCTTGTGGGAGCAAGCGGCAGAAACGCCGATGCCTCCCACTCACCCTTGTCATCAGGTCTCTGCAATCTGCTGGTGCAGCACTTAACCAAGTTTAGTGCTTTAGCTTGTCTCAGCAAGTTTGTGGAAAGCCATCGAGAGACTCCAGACTAAACCGAAGCTGATGAGGCCACGATTTCAAACGTGTGAGCAGCTTAATTGGGTCCTATTGCACGCTTGTCACTGGATCCGCAGTTCTGGTGATGTTTAAGGCCATTAGAGGGATTAGCACCATGTTTATTCTGGGCTGAATGAGACAATTTAATTTCTCTTAAATGTGCTACCCTCCCTCGGGCGTTTTCTCACACGCAGACACCCTGCTAGTGCAGCGCCAAAAACCTGCACTTGCATTTTACTGGTTTTTTTTTAAATTAAATTGGACTTACAAACAAGTGTCATGCAAGCGTAGTGCTACGAACAAAGAACAAGTGCCGTGAATTCCTGCAGATTTCAGATGTGCTGTTTGTAACAGGCAGCTAGTGGTGAGGTAGCTGAATACGTAATTCTTCCTCACGGTGTTCTGAAAAGAAAAAAAAATGATTTATTTTAGTGCTGCAGCATCCTTGTCCCTCCTTTACCCTCTATACACCTCTCAGGGGAGATATATGAGTGTACTCCAGCCACTTGCCCCAAGGCAGGATGCTCTTGTGTGACCCCTGGAGAAGATCCAGTTCATGCTTAAAATGTTGTCTCTGCTCCTCTGCACCCCTTGTCCCACCAAAGCTCTCCTGTGGGGAGCACTTCACGGAGCATCCAAGCAGCACCGCAAGGAGCCTGAGACCCTCCGGCACTGCCTTGCCCCATAGTTTGCTTTTTCTAGTTATGTATTTTGGTGTTTTGATCAGCAAAACAGGGCAGCTCCCCCCTGCTTTTAGCTCACTCTTTCCCAAGGTTGGGTATTGTGGGAGTGGTGGATACATGGCTTCCCTATGTTAAAAATTAGCTTTTCCCCTGCATGTGCTGAATTAATTTTAATTCAGAGCAGCCCGTTCTAGCTCATTTATGCAAGCCACTTAAATTCTTGTGCCAGCACAAGGGAGGGAACGAGCAGCTGCGAGCGGAGGAGGCTTCTTTTGGCACAAGTGCCAATTTCTACCAGTTTGAAGCAGTTATGAAACTCTGGGTGAGGCTTGCTAATCGATTGAAGCTGATCTGAGGCTGCCCTCCCAGGTCTGCCCTCTGGTCCCTGTCTCCGTCCTACCTGTGCAGGACTGTGCAAGAGGAGGCTGTGTGATTTTTATTTATTTATTTTTAATTATATATATATTTTTTTTTTCAAGTTGGAAGGCTTCAAGGGAGGCTAACAGGGGCCAGGCTCCCCGCCTGCTTTGCGTTTTGAAGCCTTTGCTACCATCTGCACAAAGTGGTATATTCCTCTGGGCTGGCTCTTCCCCATATTCCTCTGCTGAATCACTTTAAAAAGCCACTCAGCGCACTGTAAATAATTTACTAAATCTACCTTTCCAGGCAGGCGAATCGTGGGCTCGTCTCGGGGATGTTATTTGATCAGAGCTGGGACAGGCAGAGTTCCCTAACTGCGATGGGAAGGGAGTTGTCCCATGAGACAGCTTCTGTTTGAAACGATCGGAGGTTGATGATCGGTTGCTTTTATAAAGTTCCTATCATGGGAGTGTTTAGAAGGAAATAATGTTGTGCTGGTACAGCTACTTGGCTCAGCTTTTTTTTTCCCCAAATTGTTTCAAAAATAATTTTAGTACGGATTTTTATCTCCTTTGCAGACTTGAGGTATTGTTACAGCTTTGTTTAACGTTATGGGTTTTATTCCCCTAGGAAAGAATGAGATTATTCAGAAAACAAGCTCCTTAAGGATAATGTCCATACCAATAATGTTCTTCTCTGTTTGTACTCTCATTTTTATGGATATACTTTGTAGATACTTCTGGTTTATACAGTTAACATGGGGCCATCTGACTTTCAGGATGGGATGTGTGCTCAGGGGGACAGTTCAGCTCATAAAAGGTACTTTTAGAGTGATAGGAAGTGGCACCAGACCTAAGAAAACTGCCTCCTGCTCCTGGATTTGCCCCTGGTTTCTGGCAGGAATTGAGTAATGGGGAAACAGGAACTGCCTTGAAAGCTGCTGAGGAAACGCGTTACAAAATGAGACTCGCAGAGCCACTCACCCTCTTCTCTTGTTTAATCCGAAGGTGCAAATTCCCTTGTTCAGCTGCATGTCTCATAATTACCCTGACTGCAGCAGCTATTTCACTCACGCTGTTGCTGAAACCCTAATGGTACATCTAGCACACAACAAAGGCTTTAAATGAGGGACCAAACTTGCCCGTTCTTGCAGGAAGCTAAAAACAGCTACGGTTTACTCCACTAGCACAACAAGCTGTTGCAGCTCAGCTTTGGGAATTTTTCTCCTGCAAAACGTTTTCAACAATTACAACCAACGCATGAGAAATAAGGAGCTGATGTGTGAAGTTAAGGGAGATGATTATGAGATGGAGTCCGACGGGGGCACGAGCAGATAGATCCTGGTCCTTGTGCCACGTTAGGGTGGGAGACCTGGCCATGGTGGGGCTGGGGCATAGGGAAAGGCAGATCACAGAACCACAGAAGGGTTGACGGGGACCTCTGGAGGCCATCTGGTTCAACCTCCTTGCTCAAGCAGGGACACCCAGAGCAGCTTGCCCAGGACCACATCTGGGCAGCTGTTGAAGACCTCCATGGAGGGAGACTCCGAAACCTTTCTGGGTAGCCTGTGCCAGTGCTCTGTCACCCACAGAGCACGGAAGTGCTGCTTGACGTTCAGAGGGAACCTCCTTTGCTCCAGGCTGTGCCCAGCACCTCTGGTCCTGGCACTGGGCACCAGTGGAGCAGAGCCTGGCTCTGTCCTCTCAGCATCTCCTCTCAGATATTGATAGATATGGATGAGCCCCCTCTTCAACCCGACCAGCCCCAGCTCTCCCAGCCTCTCCTCACAGGAGAAATATTCTTGGTGCCCCTCCATTGGACTCTCCACTACGTCCAGGTCTCTGGACCCAGGTGGTGCTGGAGGAGCTGGGATCAGAGCAGGGTTGGAGAGGGGCAAGGGGAACTGGTGGGGCAAGAGACAGGGGTTGGAGCCAGCTGGGGCAGGTGACAGGGGCCAGGTAACTTGCTGTAGCGAGGTGGGGGTTGGTCTGTTCTCCCACGTGCCTGGTGACAGGACAAGGGGGAATGGGCTAAAGTTGCGCCAGGGGAGGTTTAGGATGGATATTAGGAAGAACTTCTTTACCGAAAGGGTCGTTAGGCATTGGGATGGGCTGCCCAGGGAAGTGGCTGAGTCGCCATCCCTGGAGGTCTTTAAAAGACGTTTAGACGTAGAGCTTAGCGATATGGGTTAGTGGAGGACTTGTTAGTGTTAGGTCAGAGGTTGGGCTGGGTGATCTTGGAGGTCTCTTCTAGATGATTCTGTGATTCTGTGATTCTGTAACAGGCCAAGTGACAGAGGCCAGGTGACAGTTGACTGAGGGCAGGTGACAGAGGCCAGGTAACAAAGGCCAGGTGACAGAGGCTGGGTGACAGTTGACAGAGGCCGGGTGACAGAGGCCAAGTGACAGAGGCCAGGTAACAGAGGCCAGGTGACTGAGGCTAGGTGACAGGTGATAGAAGCCAGGTGACAGAGGCCAAGTGACAGAGGCTGGGTGACAGTTGACTGAGGCCAGGTGACAGCTGACAGAGGCCAGGTGACAGAGGCCAGGTGACAGTTGATAGAGGCCAAGTGACAGAGGCCAAGTGACAGAGGCCAGGTGACAGTTGACTGAGACCACGTAACAGAGGCCAGGTGACAGAGGCCAAGTGACAGTTGACAGAGGCCCAGTGACAGAGGCCGGGTGACAGAGGCCGGGTGACAGTTGACTGAGGCCAGGTGACAGAGGCCAGGTAACAGTTGACAGAGGCCCAGTGACAGAGGCCGGGTGACAGAGGACAGGTGACAGTTGACTGAGGCCCAGTGACAGAGGCCAGGTGACTGACAGTTGACTGAGGCCAGGTGCCGGAGGCCATGTAACAGTTGACAGAGGCCGTGTAGCAAAGGCCAGGTGACAAAGGCCAAGTGACGGAGGCCACGTAACGGCTGACGGAGGCCCGGTGACAGAGCCCCGGTGACAGAGGCCGCCCCAGGGCCGCCCACGAGGGGACTCCAAGCCCCTGGGCCCGCCTCAGGCTTCGGCAGCGCGCCCCCGGCCGCGGGCCCGCTCCGTCGCTAGGCAACGCCCGCCGCGCCCCCGCGGGCCGTCACGTGAGGGCGCGCGGTCACGTGAGCGGGCCAACGGGCGGCGCGGGGCGATGACGTAGCGCGGGGGGGCGGGGCGGGGCCGGCCCGGGCGGGGGCGCTGCGGGGATGGAGGAGAGCGAGCGGCTGCGGAGGGAGATCCGGAGGCTGCAGGGTGCGGGGGGGGGGGGGGGGAGGGGAGGGGGAGGGGGGAGGGAGGGGAGGGGGAGGGGGAGGGGGAGGAGAGGGGGGAGGAAGGGAGGGGGGGAGGGAGAGGAGTTGGAGGGGGGGGGAGGAGGAGGGGGAGGGAGTGAGGAAGAGGAGGGGGAGAGGGGAGGAAGGGGGGGAAGAGGAGGGGGAGAGGAAGAGGAGGGGAGAGGAAGAGGAGGGGGAGAGGGGAGGAAGGGGGGAGAGGAGGGGGAGAGGAGGGGGAGGGGGAGAGGGGAGGGGGGTGAGGAAGAGGAGGGGGTGAGGAAGAGGAGGAGAAGAGGGGAGGGGGGTGAGGAAGGGGAGGAGGGGGAGGGAGTGAGGAAGAGGAGGGGAGAGGGGAGGAAGGGGGGGAAGAGGAGGGGGAGAGGAAGAGGAGGGGGAGAGGAAGAGGAGGGGGAGAGGGGAGGAAGGGGTGAGGAAGAGGAGGGGAGGAGGGGGAGGGAGTGAGGAAGAGGAGAGGGAGAGGGGAGGAAGGGAGGGGGGGAGGGAGAGGAGTTGGAGGGGGGGGAGGAGGAGGAGGGGAAGGAGAGGGGGGAGGAAGAGGAGGGAGTGAGGAAGAGGAGGGGAAGAGGGGAGGAAGGGAGGGGGAGGAGGAGGAGGGGGTGAGGAAGAAGAAGAGGAGGGGAGGGAGTGAGGAGAAGAAAAGGGGAGGGGGGTGAGGAAGAGGAGGAGGGGGTGAGGAAGAAGAAGAGGAGGAGGAGGGGGAGGGAGTGAGGAAGAGGAGGGGGGGTGAGGAAGAGGAGGAGAAGAAGAAGAGGGGAGGGGGGTGAGGAAGAAGAGGAGGAAGAAGAGGAAGAAGAAGAGGAGGAGGAGGGTGAGGAAGAGGAGGAGAAGAAAGGGGAGGGGGGTGAGGAAGAGGAGGAGGGGGGAGGAAGAAAAGGAAGAAGAAGAGGAGGGGGGAAGGGAGGGAGAGGAGGAGGGGTGAGGAAGAGGAGGAGGAGGAGAGGAGGGGGTGAGGGAGAGGAGGAGGACGAGGAGGAAGAAGAAGGGGTGGGGGAGGAAGGGATGGGGAGGGAGTGAGGAAGAAGAAGGGGGGAAGGGAGGAAGGGGGGTGAGGAAGAGGAGGAGAAGAAGAGGGGAGGGAGTGAGGAGGGGGAGAAGGGAAGAGGGGGAGGGGGTGGGGAAGAGGAGGGGGAGGGGAGGAGGAGGAAGGGAAGGGGGAAGGAGAGGGAGGAAGAAGAGGAGAGGGTGAGGAAGAGGAGGAGGAGAAGAAGAAGAGGGGGGAGGAAGAAAAGGGAGTGAGGAAGAGGAGAGAGGTGAGGAAGGGAGCGGGGGAAGGAGGGGGAAGAGGGGTGGGGGGGGAGGAAGAAGAGGGGGGGGAGGAAGAGAAGAAGAGGGAGGGGAGGGGGTGAGGAAGAGGGGGAGGGGAGAGGAAGAGGAGGGGGGGAGGAGGAAGAGGAGGGCGTGAGGAGGAAGAGGAAGGCCAGGCTCAGAGGGGCCCCGGTAATCGAGGGGGGGGGCTGGGAGCCCCTGGGGGGGGACCCAGGGGGCCGGGGGGCTCTGAGGGCACCCAAGGGTGCTGGGGTGGGGGGGAGGCGCCCCCGGCTTCCCCGCCCCGAGAGGGAATTGGTGTTAATTACCAAAGCCAGCGTTAATCACCCGTGCTAATTACCCCCCAGCTGCTCCTTAGGAGCTCCCGGCCCACCCCGGGGGCTGCCCCACCCCGGGGGCTGCCTCGGAGCCTCCCGCCCGCTTCGGGCCGGCGCCGAGTGACAAAAAAAAAAAAAAAAAAACCAAACCAAAAACCCCAAAACCCCCCAAAATACGGGGCTGGATGTTACCAGATGTGTTTTTTTTTTTTTTTTTTTCCTCCCCCCCCCCAGGTCTCATAGACAGCCACAGGAGCGCCCACGGGGACGCGCCGCGGCCGCCGAGCTGGGGCAACCCCAGGCAGCCCCCGTTCGGCAGGAGGGGGCCGTTTGCGGGCGGGTACCCCCCGCAACCCCCCCGGGATTTCCGGCAGGGCCGCTCCTGGAGGAAGAAATATTCCCTCGTCAACCAGCCGCCGCCGCGCGAGGCGGGGAACGTCGGCACCTCCAGGGTTTTCGGGGGCGGCGGCGCGGAGGGCAGGGCGGCCCCGGCACCCGCGGCGGCCCCGGAGAGGCACGTGGACTTGACTAGGGACGGGAACATTGTCGTGGGGATCCAGGTGACGCAGAGGACCGAACTGGTTCTAGGTCCCGAAGGTCTTGGTGCTGAAGGTCTTGGTGCTGGAGGTCTTGGTCCCGAAGGTTTTGATCCTGAAGGTCTTGGTGCTGAAGGTCTTGGTGCTGGAGGTCTTGGTCCTGGAGGTCTTGGTCCTGAAGGTTTTGATCCTGAAGGTCTTGGTGCTGAAGGTCTTGGTGCTGAAGGTTTTGATCCTGAAGGTTTTGATCCTGAAGGTCTTGGTGCTGAAGGTCTTGGTGCTGAAGGTTTTGGTCCCGAAGGTCTTGGTCCCGAAGGTCTTGGTGCTGAAGGTCTTGGTCCCGAAGGTTTTGATCCCGAAGGTCTTGGTCCCGAAGGTTTTGATCCTGAAGGTCTTGGTCCCGAAGGTCTTGGTGCTGAAGGTCTTGGTCCCGAAGGTTTTGATCCTGAAGGTCTTGGTCCCGAAGGTCTTGGTCCCGAAGGTTTCGGTCCCGAAGGTCTTGCGGGTTCTTACTGGGAAGTTCCCCGGCTGAAAACCGGCGGGGTTGCTCCAGGCGAGGGTAAAAACGGGCAGAAATCCTCCGCCGCTCCCTACCCGAGCCGAAAAGGGGAGCCAAAGCCCTCCCTCTCCGTCTCCTTCAGTTCCTCCCACCGCGTTGTCAGCTCGTCCTACCCCGGCCCGCTGGATAAACCCCGGACCGTGCGTCTGAGCGCCGAGGCGGCCGAAAGCTCCCCGGCTCCTTGCGAGAGCGCCGTGGCGCCCAAGACGGAGCCGCAGCGCTCCTGGCCTCCGCCGGGCTGCCAGCAGGCTCGGCACCTGGTGTGGTGCAAGCCGGAGCCACCGGCCCCGGGACAATCGGGCTGCGAGCAAGGCGGGGATGTTTTCCGAGAGCCCAAGCTCCTCGGGGGCGAGGAGGCGTCCTCCAGACCCGCTGCGGTTCTGGCGGCGGGGGCGAAGAGCAGGTTTGCGGCGCTGCACAAAGCTCCCGGCCTCCAAAGGGCCGCGGCGGCGGCCTCCGGCAAAGCCTCCAAGTTTAAGAAAACCAACTACACCTGGGTGGCGAACCCCGGGAGGTGCTGCCGGGCCGTGAAGAGGTGGGGGAGCCCTCGGGCCCCCGACGGCGCTCGGAAAACCCCCGGCGGGGCGGAGAGGGCGGCGAAGGCGTCGCCGAAAGCGGATTTGGGGAGCAAGGCGAGGAAATGGCCGCTGCAGCCCAAGCCGGGCGTTTCCCCCAGCAAATACAAGTGGAAAGCCTCCGCCCTGCAGGCGTCCCCCTCCACGTCCAGGTCGGCGTTCAGGTGGCGGTGCGAGGACGAGAAGAAGCCCGCGGTTTCCGCCTTCCCCCAAGCCAGCCGGCCGCCCAGCGCCGCCGCCGCGGGTCTCGGCGGGGCGAAGCCCTTCGGCGACGCCGTTCTCTCCAGCTACAAAGTGAGGAGCCGGACGAAAATCATCCGGAGGAAAGGAAGCTCGGGGTAAGTGGCCGGGCCGCTTTGGAGAGCCGTCCCTCTGGAGGCCGTGCTTCATGTCCGCGGGCTTTAGGTGAAGCCGGAGCGGCCCTTGATGTCTCTGGGGCAAGGCGTCTCCGTGGTGTTGAATAATCCCTGCAGCTGCGAGCCGCGGACGTGCCCACAGGTGAAATTACACCAAGGGCTGTCGGGTACCGCAGGGTGCGTTCAGTTTTCCCCTTACCGGGGCTTTGTTCCCGCTTTTCAGGGTCGCGAGGCCTCAGACCGTAATTGTTCGAGCAGTCGGTGTAACCCAGAATTTGGTCCTTCAGAACAGAGCTGGGTTTTCGCCTCGTCTCCCATCCCTGTTCTCCAAAGATTTCGCACGTGGGAGATTCCTCCCTGACCCGAATAAACACCGGGCTTCAGGGGGAAGGAACAGCCGCCCGCCCCTGCTGACTGACTTTCAGAGCCTCGTTATACTGGGGGCTGGGGGGAGGGAGTGGTTTTATTTTTTTATTTTAAACAATTTTTTTATTTATTTATTATTATTGTTTTTGCCTGTAAAACGTCGTGCACGCCCCGGGACGGCACGGGGATGGGGGCTGACCCAGCTCCTCTTCTCGGCTGCGGGCGAGGGGATTGAGCGCGTTTCGGCCGCCTTTTTACCCTCCTCTAACCAGTTTTTGCCCCCCCCCCCCCCCGCAGCTCCCCGGCGGACAAGAAGAGCAGCCCCTCGCCTCCCACGCCTCTGAAGAGCCCCTTCCACGCCAAGAAGCGAAACCTGCGGGGGAAACCGGCGCTGCCCAAACGCTGCTCGCCCAAGGGCCTGCTGCAGCTCACCAAGCACAGGCTCTGCAGGCTGCCGGCCGCCAGGAGCCAGGTTTCCACCAGGGAAGGTAGGAACGGTCGTCCCGGGGGGCGGTGGGGGGCGGGGGGGGGGGGTGACGGCGCTCGCTGACCTCGTGCTGGGGGAGCTGTTCCCGGAGAGGCTCCGGGAGCGGCGAAATCGGTCCCAGGTCCCCCGGGAGGCGAAGCTGCTGCCGTCGGTCCCCGAGCAGACATCGGGAAGAGTTTGGGCCGCGGTAAAGCCAAGCCTTAACCCGGGTGTCCTGTAAATGACCGCGCTCCGACGTCTCCAGGAGGCAGCAATCCCTCTGCAAGGCGAATTTCTCTCTTTGCGGGGGGGGGGGGGGCCTGCGCACGTCCCAGAATATTCCCCCCAGCGACTGCGGACCTGCCTGGCGCACCCGTGTCCCGGGGCAGCGCCTGCAGGAGCCTCGTTTTTTTGGAATTTCACGGGGTTAAAATTGCAGTTGGTGGGCGGAGTAGTGAGCCCCAAACGTTTGGGAACGGGTGGTTTGGGGCCGGGTCCTGCTGCCTGGGCTCAGCCCCTCGCAGGGCAGGCGTCGGCTTCTCGGGGCCGCGGCTCCAAGCACGTAAAGAGGTGCCGGGGTGTTCCTGGCTCTGTTCCCCGGCAAGGTAATCGCAAGTCCTACACGCCCCTACAATTCATCTTCCTCGAAAATGTGCGTGGAGCACGTTTTGCGCTCATCGGCGTGGCCGACGAGCATGGCTTGAGCGCACAGGGCCGCGTGGGCTACGGCGCGGCCGCCATCTGCCCCAAAATGAAGCTTTTTGACCTCTCTTTTTAGGAGGAGACTTAGGTTTTTTTCCTGCTCTGCGCTTCAGTCACCAAGTTTGCGCATGTCATTGTCGTCGTTCCTCGTTCAAGTAGCTCCGTGCTAAGAGGTGGCCGTGTTTCGGTGGATCAGGAAACGGGAACGGGGGCTTGCGGCTCAGGAAGAGGAAGGCTTTTTGCGGGGAGGAGGAGAAAAAGAGGTTTCTTTTGCTTTGCGTGGCTGAGGGGGAGGGCTGGGGGGGTGGAGAGGATGCTGCGGGGAGAATTTGGGGTCTGCTGCCTGGAGGTGACCTGTGGGGACAATCGGACGGCCGTATAACTGCACAGTCGTGCTGATGGCCCAGCATTTGAGCGGCTGCCCGACTTTAGGGTCGAGTTTTGCCCCGTTTAGGGATGTCAGCTAACCCTCTGGCGCCTGCAGAGGGACGAGGGTTGAACCTACACCCGCTGCTGGAAGCATTTGTGCAGCGCACGAAGGCAACACGTGTGGTTGGAGATCCATCGTACGGCTCTGTGGTCGTTCTTCTGAAACCAGAGGTGGTGGATCCACCGTGGGTTGGCGTTGTGGGGTGCCAGGGGACTTTAATTCCTTGCGGGGTGACGGCGCGTGGGGTGAGGAACAGCCCTTCGGCCTCCCACGGAATACCCACTGCCGGCTGTGGGGTTAATTCGGGACTCAGACCTCACAAACCCCATACTGGGGACCTCTCTACAGCGCGACGTGTCCGGTAAGAGCATTTTACGTACGAGAAAATCGAGATATCGGTGTTTACAGGGGTATAAACTGTTCTGGTGACCCAGTACCAGGTTAAGCCAGATCTCTTCTCCGTAGCACCGTGCTTACGCCCGGGTTTATGCCGAGCAGAGGTTGCTCAGCCCTCTGTGTGGCACAGGAGGTCACAGCGCTGAAGCCGCAGCCCTGGGAAGGCTCCGAGCCGTCCTCGAAGCTTGTCTGAGGCTTAGCAGAAGTCCTTTCTCTTCCTTTCGTCCGTCAGTAGAAGCGTGTGCCCAGCCAAAGCGAAGCTGCGCGGAAGGTAAAAACGCACAAAACGGATCAAAATCCTCCGCCCTCCCGGGGAGCCTGACTGGCAGCTGCCAAAAGCCCCGGGCGTTTTGGGGACGCGCGTCGAATCCCCGTCCCTCGATGGCAGGTAATCGTCCCGTGGCGCAAAGCTTTGCGTCTCCAGTCACGTAGGCCTGGAAATGTGTAGACAGAGCAGAAATGCGGCTGTGTTCCCTTGATCGGAGCGGAGGAATGCAAATAAAGAAGCTTAGGGAAAGCAGAAAACGGGAAAACGGGGCTGGGAGTGGCTTGGGGAGAGCGGTTAGCTCGGTCCCCTGCCCCAAAGCGGATCAGATGATCAAGAGGTAATATCTCTGTTCCTGAGGGATGCTGACAAAGCCCAGCACAAACCTTAATCTGGGAGAGTTTTGGGGTGTGTTGGAGTGACTTTAGTTGTTTTCCAGCTTGGGTCTGTGCACTTTGGGGTCTCGGCTCCGAGGTGGGGAAGCAAATAACCTGCTGGAACAGCTCGGTGGCCGTGCTGTGGGGCTCTTCTTCCTCGCAAACGGCTGTAAAATCATGGCTCGATTTTGTTCTTAAAATGGCTGAAAGCAGAAGGAAGCCTCCCCTTCCCCGCGTTTGCTGCTCTCCCTCGCTTCCCAAATGCCCCAAATCCTTCCTGTCCCCGCCGTGCTAACGGGACCCCACGTACCAGCGTCGTAGGAGGTGAATTAAAATAATTCCCATCTCTCTCTTCGCCGTAAGTATGAAAAGGCTACGACGTTTCTTCCTTGCCTTCTGCAACAGAGAGGAATGAAACCCTTGTAGATCAGCCGTGATTTGGACGGGGAAATGGACTGGTGAGCGGGACTCGAACCTTCTCCATGAAGCTGTTGGAAGGGCTCCCTCGGTTGCCTTTCTCCTCCCCGGGGGGGAGAAACAAGGTTATTTCTGCTCCGTTCTCTGCTCCTTTCTCTCTCTGCGGGGCTGAAAGTGGTCCTCTCGAGGAGCAGCCGCGTTAAATAGATCCTCCTGCTGGCAGGGCTCTGTGAGGTTGGGATCTGCGTCTGGGTATAACTTTCTCCCGGTGCGATAACCGAGAGCTTGGCCGTGGTTCCGACACGACATTTTTGATGGGGTTCAATCCCGGGCAACATGTTTGCAGCTCGAGCTGCTCTGATGCCCTGCCTTTCTGTGGCTGTTGAATTATCGCCGTTCCTCCGCGTGCTAGGGTTCGTTTTTTTTTGCCCGGAGACGTGAGCTTCGTGAAGTCGTCGGGTGCTGGGCAGGGACGGGGGATTTTCAGGGCAGCATTTCACGGTTTTGTCTCAGAGCCTAGCTCCTGAGAGGACTTGTGGGCAGCATCTGAGCTGCTTCGTTAGAAGCCCCTTAATGAACAATTACATGTAACGAACGGCCGGCGTGTTCTGGCTTCACAGGGGTCCTCTGGCTTTGGGATCTGTGGCACGAGCTCTGCGGGCCGTGCCCGAGCTGTGAGCAAAGGCATCGCCCCTGCCTTCCCTAGGGATTAACACGTGGCTGACCCCACTCTCCGGTTCCCTTTTTGGACCCTGGGCAGAACTGGGAGATGTCCCAAACTGGAAGTTGCTCTGATGGGACACTGGAGCTGTCTGTGAAGCATTTCTAATGCGGGTAGAGGTCTGGTTGTCCGGGTATTACAACACAGGGGCAGGGGGTGCGCGTGGGGAGAGCTCGAGCAAAGCAAAGAGGAGCAGAAAACGTTGAGCCGTAGGGATGTTAATAAAACAGCCTTCAGATTTTGGACTTCTTGACCACTTAGTACTAAATGTTAATGTGCCTTTAGTATTGAAGAGGGTTTTTTTTTTTTCCCGTTTAACTTCTTAGGCTCTTGTTGAAGGGAGCAGCATATTTCAGCCTCCTGCCCGAACGCCAGCCTTCCTATATACCCTCTAGAAGTGGTTTTTCAGGCGGTATCACTTGCCTCTGTTACGGAGAAGACGATTTGGATCTGAAGCAGGGATCTGGTACGAGAAGGGGAGAACGCCGGGGTTGCTTCTGTCTTTACTGAGATCCTCGTGCCCCCGTGTTGCGCGGAAATAACGCAGCCTGTTTCCGTGCAAGCTGAAAAGAATTGCGTGACTTCTATTCCACTCCTCAACCGTATCCAGCTATCTGTATAAAAAAATACTCCTTTTCATGACCTATCATATTTGGAAGTGCTTTTGCAGCCTGAACTCCCCGTCCCCCTGCTCGCCGTGCTGGGGGAGCCCCGAGCTGCGTTCCCCTTTCCGCTGCACGGAGCAGGGGGAGGCCGGCTGCTAATTAAGATCTGGGTGAAGTTCCCACCGATTTCCATTCCCCCAGCCGTCCTTTCGATTCCCCCAGCCGTCCTTTCCATTCCCCCAGCCGTCCTTTCCATTCCCCCAACCATCTTTTCGGCACCCGACCCGGAGGATTTGATGCAGAGAGCAAAGCCCGGACTCCTGCTCAGTCATTTTGCGGAGCGGCTCTCCTGCCAATAACGGCACGTTGTAATTACGCTGTCGAAATGGCAAATGTCTACCCCGAGCTGGCTCTGGTGCTTATTTGTTACGGCAAACAGCCAGCGTGATAAAAAGTGCAGAGTGCGTGGGGACGGCACCGCTTCCTGCGGCGCCGTTTGCCCACGTGCTGCTCGGGCAGCCTGGAGCAGGATTTTGCTGAATGGGTTTGGGGTTGTTTTTTTTTTTGGGGGGGGGGGATGGGGGGTTATTCCCCAATTTTAAGGGCAAATGCCAGCTTTTAAGTGACATCTCACCCATCCAGATGCGGTGGCGGAGGGATGTGCTGCCTGCTCGTGTCCTTCGAGCCCTGTGCCTGCCAGCAGCGCGGATGCGGGAAATCCCCCTTAAATTTTTACCAACAGCCTAGCTGAGAGTGATGGGGGCAGCATATTTGATATCTTGCAGGATGAGGCCCCTTTTCAGCTATTTTTTGAGTGAAAACCAGGTGAAAACTTGCGGTTTTTTTTTTTGTTTGTTTTTACTTTCCTTACCCTTGCCAAAGTCCACGCTTGCCCTCCTTGCAGCACCGCTGCCTTGGTAGGGTTCACCGCGCTCGGCGTGACGGCGCTGTCGTCTCTTTTATAGGAGAAACTAGAGCTAATTGCTTCATTTTAAGGTCATTTCGGGCAGGTACGCGGCAGCTGTTGGGATGTGAGGCGGCGGGAGAGCCGTGCCGTGCCCGTTCTCCGCGTGTCCCCCGTGGGAGCCCGCGCACGTGAGCGGAGGCCGCCGCCGAAAAGCGGGGCGATTTGGGATTTCGGGGAGCCTCCCGCACCGCCCTGCCTTCGGCACAGCCCTGCAGAGGGCACTCGTGCCCCTCGCATTTTCCCCGGTCCACCTTTTTCCGGTTATTGATGGCCTAATTTCGTCTTTATGTGAAAGAAAGCAGATATCAAGTAATTTGCAGCAATAACCTGCTAATGCTGGGCCAGTATCAAAACTCCCATGTTCATTTCAAGTGGCAGATAAAACACTAATATATAATTATCCTTGCAAATTGGATTGTTTTAAATAACCAAAAGGCTATGGCCAGGAGAAAACTATCCCATTTCCCTTGAGTTACTATTGCAGTGTAATTGCTGCGTTCAATCAATTTCCTTGGCATTAGAAATTCCATCACAATCAACATTAAGCTTTATTCATTGTGATGGCTAAGAGCCGGGCCATTTCTCCTCTTTTCCTTAACTGGCAAAATTAATCAGGGAAAAGATTTTAAACATTTACCCGTGCGAAAGAGGTCAGCTCTGCCACTATATTGCTCAGCAGATAAGGGGGCTAATAAAAAGAAAATTGAATTACTAATGATCGCCAGGCACCGAGTATATAAAACCTGGCAATCGCCCGGTTCGGGGGGGGAAAAAAAAAACAAAAAAAAAAGAAAAAAAGAATCAATTTGCTGCGGACAAGGTGCGCTCGTTTTTTATTTTGGGCGCATATTATCAGCAATTTAATTTGAGAGCGCATAAACAGGGAGGGGAAACGGTTAGAAAATAATGAGCCCGGAGGTGTAAAATGCTGCGGGGCTGCGTGCTGTACACAATTTATTTGGCACAACAGATAATCGCTTTAATTGAATCCAAAAGTGCATTGTTCAGCAGCGGCGCGGGCTGCCCGCCTGGCCCGTGGGGATTGCAGAATATTGCAGAGATGCCGGCGAGAGGCTCCCCGGTGCCTTTTTTTTCCTTTTCCCCCCCCCCCCCCGCCCCGTAATGTCCCCTCGCGGGCAGGACTTCTCAGCCGTGTGCCGGGGATTTTCGGCGCGGTCGCGGCTGGCTGGAGGCAGGGGGAGGACGAAGCGAGCGGCGGATTCCTCGTACCCCTTTCTTAAATAATTCGCTTTCTTAAATAACTTGAATCGTTTAGCGGCAGCTCAGCGCGTGAGCGGGCAGCTACAAAACCTTTCAGGTTTTGTTTCGGGGCGAATTCGCCGAGCTGGGCGCAGCCAGGGGGGGAGCAGAGCCCCCGAAACACCCTCGGTCGTTCATTTCTTCCCCTGGAACGGATGGGGCACGCCTCTGAGCCTGGCTTTTTAGAGTCCTGGCAAGCTGGCAGCGCTTTATATCCCCCTGGCGGCTTTTTAATTGGTGACTTTTGCCCCCCCCCCCCCCCCCCCCCCAGGTGTAAAAATGCTGTGAAATGGGAAGTTCCTGGCCGGGGGGGGGGGGCTTCGAGGCTGCTCCATCGGTCGCGTCGCCCCGGGTTGGGACCTGCCAGCTCCTGCCTGGTGGCGTGCGGCTCTCGCTGCTGAGCGAGCCGGAGGAGAGGCGTGAGATGTGCAGCACGTGCGTGGGTCGTGGTGGAGCCCTTTAGCCCCCCCCGCCCCCCCCCGGGGACTTGCTCGAGTTAAATTATTTCGCTGCCGAGCCTCCGGAGTTGAGCCTCGCGACCTCCTCCTGCTTTTAGGGATCCAGCGCTGTGAGCACGTCCTCTGTGGCATCCACCCCGTGCGCTGCCAGGAGGCTGGTCTGCATCCTTCTCCCTTCAAAATCCTTCGAAATATTTCTTTCTTGCTTCCCTTCGCCTTTCTCGTGCTCTGGATTGAGGTCAGACAACAGTTTGTGTTAGCGTCCTCCTCCTCCTCCTCTGTTGCCACCACCAGCGCCGCAGCTGGACTCTGCAAACGTGCCCCACAGGAGGAATTTTTGCGTTTTGCATTTTGCTCTCTGCAGAAGTGCTCCTACACCCCCTTAATTCCAGCCACCTTCTCAAAAAAAAAAAAACAACCCCAAATCCTCCCTTTTTTTTTTTTTTACCGGTTTGCCCCAAACCGCGAGCCGCGCGTCACGGCTGCAGGCGCGGAGGGAGCGAGCTGCTTGGCGTTCCTCGTGCCCGGGCAAGTGCGAGGGAGTAAACGGGGGCGTAAACGGCGAGGAGCGAGGTATGGCTGGCATCCGAATGCTCAGCTGCTGTTAATTTTATTGGCGCTGGCTGCTTGCATCCCTTTGGCAGCCTCGAAAATCTCAGGGCTGGAGTCGGGGTCTCCCGTTTCTTTTCGCGCAAAGCGAAGTGAGTATTTCTGTCGGGGAGGTTCCAGCTTGGGCACCGTGGGTTTTTGATTTATTTCCTGGCTGTGTCCTTGCTTTATTGTTATTTTCTCCTCAGTGAGTTGCACGAAGTGCTGCTTCTGGCTGTGGGGTGCCGTCTCGGATCGCGTCGAGCTGACCTCTTAGGTCCGATCAGGAGGAGGTGATGCGTGCCCTCGAAGGAAGCCCTCAGCACGCACGACGCACCCCGGGCCCCGCGGCCTTCTCACGTCTTTTATTCTCCATCGCTCGTCCGGGCTTTGAACAGATCCTTCCCAGTTTATCTGAACCCTTGGGGGTTTTGCTGCCGGACGCCAGCGGGGGTACGTGGCTTGACCTTGCCCGTCCCTCGGGGCGCTGCCAGGTCTCCCTTCTCGCTTTCCCTGCCTCGTCCTTGGGAGCAGGGGAGGAGCGGGGCTGGCCGAGCGGCTGCCGGGCCCTTCGCAGTCACTGGGAGAAGTTCACATAGTTGGCTCGCTGCCGGCACCGGTTGCGTCCGCGTTCGTAAGTTGGGGTGTAGGGTTTCTGCCTTCGCTTGGCATTTACAGGTGACGCCGTCCCGAGCTTGCGAGCAGCCAGCCGAGGGGATTCTGTTTTCACAGCCCTCTTTTGAAAATAACAGGCTGCTTCGAGCGAGGGAAGTCGGCTCTGCTAAATGAGGAGGTGTCACCGTGTAGCTGCCTTTTCCCCAAAGCTCCGCGTGAGCGCTCCGGCGTCTGGATTTGGGGGCGGGCGAGCCAGGGGCTGCAATACGGGGAGCGTCTGGGTCGAAACGTGTCAGGGATGAGAGCTGAAGGCAGCAGGGGGCTGCTGGGCGTGGATGTGTGCAAGGCTTTTGAGTAGACCCCTGCCACGAGGAGAATTTTGGGCCAGTGATGAGGGTCTGGGGAACAGCAGGCGATGGATATAAACCCACACTGCTCTTCACGTGGAGTCACATTTAATTATTCTCATTTTCCGTGTCCGTTCTTTCTCCCTTTTTCTGTGAAATTCAGCCTCATGCTTGACTTGATGCTGAAAATCTTCTCTCGTTGCCCGTGCCCCCTGTTTCAGAGAATCTCTCGTGCAGTGCCCGCTACCGTTTGCTTCTGAAATTCTGTTTGTAGCAGGTGGGTCTCGCGGGAGCAGTATATTCCTGCACTAACAGGAAGAAATATTTGGCTTTGGGGATGTACGACAGCCTTTCATTGCCTCTGACCCTTGATATTTTCAGGTCCGTGGGGGGCCTTTGCTATGATTTCAGACCTTGCAGGGGCAGCGTGGTGCGGAAGAAAAATCGAGTCTCCGCTTTAGTCTTTATCCACAGGAAGAAAAAAAAGAAAAAGAAAACAGAGCAAGAGGTCTTAGCCCTGGAAGCCTTCCCTTCCTACTATTTCTACAGTGAGGTTTGCAGTTATATTTTGAAGGGTGATTATTTTTACAGTGAGGTTTGCGGTTAGATTTTTTTCAGCCTTACTCTGAAGGAATGCGTCTGAGAAAGCTGGGATGCTTATGGGTGGTTTTAAACCAGTTTGCAGCCTGTCCGGCTCTACCTGCTGCTCAGACTTGTGCTGAATTTCAGTGCTGCTGCCTTTTATCCCCTTGGTTGTCTTTTCTTGTATGCTTAAAATAAAACTAAGAGAGAGAAAAGCGGGCATTTAAGGCGCTTTGTCGAAATAGGGGCGGATCCGTAACCTGAAGCTTGAAAAATCTCTTCTCTTCTGCTTCCTCCTCTGGCAGTTTCCTTGCACCTGATGTGCAGAGTGACGGGAAGCATCCCCAGCAGGGTCACCGTTGAAGTTTCAGATGGTTCCCTGGCCGCGAGCTGCTGCCGGCGCTGCCGATCAGCGCATCCTCGGCAGCGCTGGCGGAGCTCCCCAAATCCCACCCCAGCGAACGCTCGGCTCCCTGTAAAACCTGCGTAGGTTTCTCTGTTCTGCTTTCTGCTTCTCGTGCTTCTCCAAATCCCCGTTTACAAGTATCTCTCTTTTTTTTTTTATTTTGCAAACCTTTTCCATCTGATTTTTTCCCCTGTAACAACTCAGGGGCTTCGTGCGGCGATTCCCCCGTATCGCTGCTGAGCCGAGGTGGAAGCTGTTCACCCGAGGACCCGCCTGCTCACTCGGGCTGGGCTTTGTGTGCTCTGCAAAGCGATATAAATGAGTAATACCCCCCCCCAGAATACGTAACAGATGCAGGAGTGCACCTGGGGTAAGTGCTTTGTGGACCTGACAGCATCTCACGAGTCCCACAAAGCCGTGCTGGTGCAGCAGTTTTCGCGGTTTCAGGTTTCTGCTTTAGGCTGAGGGACGGGGAAATGCCTTTCCTTCAGTTGTCAACGGGAGTTTTGCTGTTGCCCACGGGAAAGTTGAGCGTGAGGAAGGTTTCATCCTCTCTTACGCCTCTGTATAATCCAGACGTGTGCAGATTTTGCTCTCGCTCGGGGTTGGAGCGGTGCTGCGTGGATGTGTGAACAGAGCCGGTGAACTGGACGTCCAGCTCTGACCTCAAAACCAATCCTATACCTTATTCCCTCCCCTAAGCCTGCCCTCGGGAGCTCTCTGGTGGGAAAAGGGCAGGAGAGCAGACGTGGAGCCTTAACGTGGGCTAGTAAACCCCCTGTTAAGCCCCCTGATGGTGCATTTTGTGCTGTTCTGTGCACGGGGAAACGTCCTGGGACAGCCCGTCCTTAGGTGGGACGGAGAGCGCCCAGGCAGTGAGCGTGAGCAAGCACGTGTCTGCCATTCAGCCTTGAAAAAACCTCCCAGGAACATGTCTTGTGAGGGCTCTGCAGTAAAACCGAGCCAACCAGGGTGTGTTTGCCCCCCGTTTGCAGCCTGGGGCAGCTCGTGGAAAAGGAAAAGGGCTCGCAAGGTGCGGTGCCGCTGCGCGACTCGCGGCTCCTGGCCCCAAGAGAGCAGCAGCCACGTTTTATGGGGGTGTAAGGGAAAGCCTGG
This sequence comes from Cygnus atratus, assembly GCF_013377495.2. NCBI lineage: Eukaryota > Metazoa > Chordata > Aves > Anseriformes > Anatidae > Cygnus > Cygnus atratus. Next base: position 159,506,889 of record NC_066363.1, on the reverse strand, counting down.
CTCGGGAACCATGCTGAGAATGAAAAAGCAGCTCAAGGAGCCAGGGCAGTGGCTTACTGTGTTGGTCCTGCCGTCCTTTGCTGGAGGTGCTGTGCTTCGTTGTCCGCTGCGGGATGCTCCGCTTCATCTCCTGGAAGCCTCAGCTCTGAGCTTTTTGGGGTGAGAAGGATGAGTCCCAGGAACTCCAAACAACTTCAAATACCTCCAATACAGCTTTTTGGAAGAAGAGATCGACTCGTCTTTTGTAGAAGCGTTTTGAAGATGAGACCAACCTCACCCAAATGGGGTTTTTTCTTGGCTGGGTGTAGCCCGTGATTGGTGAGCGTAATCTAGCGGCGATGGCTTTTGCTTGGTTATTAGGTGCTTTGTGTGAAAGTACCTGTTATCAATGAGAAAAATCAAGAGGGGATTTGATAGGGTGATGCGAGTTCATCAGAGATGCCACTTTCAGTGTACATATAGGGGTCTGTTTTTAAAATAAGATTTACTCGACTATCTCAACGTTAACTGGGGCATTTTACGGTGCTCCCCTTCTGCGAGCTTCCGTGATCCATCATTTCCCTGCTGGCGTGCTGGAGTGGCTGTTAGGTTTTACTACGCCAAACACTGTAAAAGGGCATTAGAGCAGTTAAATCTGGAGTCTTGCTTTCATAAGGAAAAAAGAAAATGCTGAATTAGGCAGCGGAAAAGGCAACCGCAGCGATACTGGAATCTTGCATAAATTATCAGAAGAGTCAGAGGCTGGCAAGTTTATGTATTGTTACAGCTCTGCTAATTAATTATTCCAGAATAATCAATGTTTAAAAGAAAAAGTTTGGTTCTCTCCCGTCTTAATGGACTCTGATATTTACTTTCGGTATGGCAGCTGTATTTTTTTTGTGGTGTGGCCGTGCTTTAATTTTACCTCCCCGGTGGTGGGGCTCAGGGGGTCTCACTCACGGCATCGTCTTCAGAGCAAGATGTTCCCGACGTCCAGGGAAAGCCTCCATCACGAGTATTTGCAGGGTGAGAGGCTCGAAGGAAGCAGAGGAATTATTTAAGAGGCTATAAAATGTTTGCAAATTGAGATGAAATGGTCCACGCGCTGGGGAGGTAGATGTGTGGGACTGGAGGAAGTAAGTTGATATATTTTTTAAATAGATGTTGAAATTCTGGCCCTGGTGAAGTTGTCTGGGCTTAAACTTTTACCCTTATGCTTCGTAGCATATATATTCTTAACTGCAGTGCTTGCTTTGGCAAAAAACACGTTGTGGGGCTGGAGTAAGGAGGTGTCACGGGTCGGCTGTGGTGTCTGTAGGTACATCGAGAAGCGAGCGGGGGAATTTGGTGAAATGCTACAGGAATTGTTGTATTAACGTTCCGTTAATCTGTCAAATTCATGACGCTTATTCAATTTCAGAGTTAGGGCTCAACCTAAAAGACAAATTCAGCTCGTGGAGAATTGAGGTATAAATCTTTCGGAAGTGGAACAGCGGGACTTGTCATTGACACAATTTCTTGACAGTGGGATTGTTTTCTTAATGTCATGCTTTGGAAAGGGTAAGTCGAAAACCGCGAGACATGAAGATGTTTGCCAGCTCCTAAAATGTTTTGCCCTTTTAACGGGCTCTCTTCGTGTGCTTTAAATAAAACCTTGGGGCTTTGGCGTGGTGCGTTTTGTTCTGAAGAGACCACCTTGGGGAGGGAGCGCGTCCTTGCCTCCTCTGCTCTACCCAAAACTGGAGGGGGATGCCTGGGGGACGTCTGGAGAATTAAAATGCAGATTAGAAAGGATGAAAAGGGCTGTTCCAGTTGAGTGTCCAGGCTTGGCAAGCTGTCGGCTTAACTTTGAATATTCTTCATTGTAAGAAGAGATGGCCTCCTTCTGAATGGTGGAATGGCGCGGAGCTGCACGTCGCAATCTGTCTCTTTCTAGAAAGACGGGATTCACGTTTGCCAAGGACTCCGGGTCCCAGTAAGCACAGCACCCTGAAACTGAGCTGAGGAAACCTATAAACACTGATGTCCTGGTGTCCTCCAGACTCTTAATATAGTGTGCACCTGACCCTGTCTTCTGGGAAGCCCGTTGTTCCTTAGCAGCTCTGCTGAAAAGGGCCTGGGGCTGTGTTGGATGCTAAGCTGCAAGAGTCCAAAGCATTTGTTGTTATTATTTTCGAACAATTAAAATAAACTTGCACTGGGCAGCATTAAGAGGAAGATGGCCAGCAGCTGTAGGAATGGTGTTAACCCTCTTTGTGGCACTGGGGGCCACTGGTGTACTGGTATACCCATTTTGGGGCATCTCGGTTCAAGGCGGATGGGAAGAGATGGTGCATCTGGGCTCGTCTTGAGAAGCTGTGGAGTCTCTGCCCTTGGAGGTGTTTTGGGTTTGGGTAGATGAAGCTGCAGCTGCCCCGATTTCGTGTCGGTGGTGCTCGTGCTTCAAGCAGAGGGTTGGTGGCACCTCAAGAGGTCCGTTCCTGTGCTTTCAAGGGAACATTTTCTGCCACAACGCAAAAGTTTTCATGTTAAGCAACCGAGTCCCTTTGCAGCTCACAGGGTTTTGTAGCATTTGGGATTGGCGATGTCAAATCCAACTGACAAAAACATCCAACTTCTGTCTGGCAGTGAGGCAGTTCTCATCGATGAGGTTGGTGCAGGATTGCCGCTTCATCATCACGTCTGCAAAGGGCTTTGGACCCTACAGAAATCCCAGAGATGCTTTGCCAGAGCCCTTTTATTGATTTTTCACGAAGAGAATGAAAGTAGTTGTAAGATCCTGTGTTAGGAGGCGATTTTGGAGCATTGTCATGAAGAAGAAGCACTCTTTGGAGGTGATGACAGTGCTGTGCTCTTGGATGTCAAGGCGAGGACCGAAGCAGGAGACCCAACTACTTCACTTCACTGCTCAAGGGGACCTGTAATTGAGGTCCTCTAGGTCTGAGTTGACCCTGGCCACAGCAGAGGAAGCCTCTAACGTTGTATTTCCAAAACCAAGCCTTCCACTCAGCACGATTGCCTTGTGATAGCCCCGCTGTGGCTAGGGCTGGCTTCATTTTGTGTGTGTTGTTCTTCTGTGCCATTATTCGTGCAGTGCCAAGGCTGCAAGTTGCCCTGTACAACCAGAAGGTGCCAACCCGTTGATGTACTCGGTGTCCTGAAGAGCTGGCGGTGGAAAGTCTGGCCAAAGGATGATGCAGAAATACTGACCAGCCAGCAGCTGGGTGGGCTTGTGAACAGCTACGGTTTGTGGTGTGCTTCTTTGAGCTTAGGCACAATATTTAGATGTTATAAATGCACTAAGGGCAGCATCTGTGCCTTGTATGAGGCTGTGTCTCCAAGTTTTGGTCTGGAGATCCTTCAAATACTCTTACGAGTCATTTGAAGGGGTACCCACGTCCGGGTGGTGCAGCTTGGTGCAAACTTGTCCTTACCTTGACTTATAAAAAGTCCTTAACCTGAACGAGGGATGCAAATAAATCCTCCAGATAGCGTTAGGGCTATGCAGAAATGGCTCTGCCCTTGGAAATGGGGAGGCAAATCCCCCCACTGCTGCCCGCTCGTGGCTTTCAGTTCGCCCTGCTGGGAGGAGCAGGGACGGGAGATGGGTTTTGTTCCTCCCGATGGGTTTTGTTCCTCCCCAGAGTGGCTGATGGACAGCTTACATGGGGAAGGGGAAGGAAGGAAAGGAAACTGAGAGCGTGATAAATGCATCCTGTGCCCTGCAAATGTGTTTCTTTCTGCTCCTAGATCCACGTGGGGGCACCCAAAAGCTGCCCTGCCTTCTTTGGGTTTCGCAGGACTGCGTGCAGCCTGTCTTTTGGGGCCAGAGCCTTAGCGAGGACATGGAAATACCCCCAAATACACAGCCTGAGCTCTCACATTTGCAATTTTCCCTTCCCAGCTGATGGCTTACGGCACATCCATCCCCATCCACTGCTTTCCCGAGCGCCCCCTGTGCTGCAGCTGTCATTTGGGGGGACGTCTGGCCTCCGGGACACCTCTGGGACCAGGGCTGCTGCTTGCTGAGCTGTGGCATGGGGCAGCTGGGGCTGCTTTTGGGGACATTGTCTGCTTTCTGTGACTGTGTGTGACGTGGACAGATCCCGATCTCGATACCAAGTTGTCAGTTTGAGCTGTTTGCTCTGGCTGAGCTTTGATTTTGGGAACTAATTGCATCTTGTTTCCTAGGTGCGTGTAAAACAGCCCGGTCCCTTGGGCTCACCAGGCATCATTAACTCAAAAATGCCCCCCTTCAAATTTATCATTCTGCTCTAATTTGTAAAAAAGGCCCTTTGGGGAGAATCTGTGGAGGATGCCAGTTTCCACCAGGCACTCGGATGGTACCAAAGACACGGGAACAAGCGAGCGGAGCTCAGCGTGGACCGCAGGGGATGGCTTTGCTCATCTCCCGGCGCTTTTTCCCCTCTCCATCCCCACCGCATCTCCCCAGCATCCACACAATGAGGCTGTGGCTGGTCGCTTTGCTCAGCTGCCCTCATCCTTGCTGCCTCCTCTGCGATCAGCCGGCAGTGGGAAGGCAGCGAGCACCTTGCTGCGGGGCTGTTTGACGGCTCCACTTGAAGACGTTTCTGAATGAAACCCCTCCGATTCCCACCTGAGCGCGACGGCGGCGACATAAACAAGCAAAGCCCGGTAATAAAAACCTAATGAAGAATACCAGCGTGAAATCAAGATGTTAAACCTCCGCTAGTGACAGGCAGTAAATCCGCAGCCTGGTGTGTTCCTGCGCTTTTTAATATATATTAAAGCGGGCAGCTCCTTTTATCTCTTCTTGTCTCGTGGGCTCCGAAGCTGAGCAGTGCTGGGAGCGAGTCCATTCCCTTCGCACCGTGGCCTTCCAGCTTCACTCTCCCACTTCAAGGATTTCCACTCTAGGCGTTTCTGGCTTTCAGGGGAGCTGCTCTTTGGCTCCTCTGTGTTTTAAAGGCCTCGGTGAAAAGGAGCTTTCCTTAGCACATGAGCTAACCTGCAAGCTTCTTTTTCCGAAGAGTCGGACGGCGTCGGATCGCATTTACTGTACGGGATCCTCGCTCTCTTGCTTACGTGCCCTCTTGTCTTGTGGCTTGTGCTAAGCAGTAGGCTGTGGTTTGGAAACATTGACCTGCAACTTGATTTCTTTTTCTGAGTACTCAGATTTACTTTAATTTCTTACCTGGCTGCACGTGGTCCCAGATTTTTGAGGCTTTCTGTTAATTTTTGATAGGAAATACCGGCTCAAAGAGTTTTCCTTTCATTTGTGCGGTGCTTTCATGATTCCCAGTCTTACCTTTAAACCAAAGGGACATTTTCCTCCTTATTTTATCTCCCTGAATATCTATTCGATATGGAATCAGTTCGTAGCCCCGTGTGCTGAATGTGCTGGGGAAAGGCTGGTTTTACATGAAGTCGGTACGGGGGGCGAGGACCTTGCCCCTTCCGCATCATCCTCTGCAGGCTGGACACCACACCAGGCACTTCGTGTGTGCTGACACTTCCTTTGTCCTTCCTGAAGAGGTTAGTGCACATCCCGAGCTGCGTGGCTGCCTAATGCTTTGCTTTTTCTCTTTTAAATATTCATGGGAGCAGAGTGGCTGGGTTGCTTAATGGAGCGGCGCGGCCTTCCGCGTCCGAGGCAGAAGTGGACTTGTTGTCAATAGCTCTTAAAAACTTTTCACTAAGCCGCCTGATAGGCTGTCAGATTGACATATTTCTCCTCTTTTGACGTTTAAATGACTTCTGGTGCAAGAAGAAGGATGTCTCCCTAAAGGGGAGGAAGCTGCTGCTCCCGCACCGACGGCGTTATCTGCTATCGAGTCGTTTTCGTGCCTTAGGTGTTTTTGGGGATCTGCTTGCTCTGTAAATTCTGGACAAGAAAGTAGTCAAGGTAAGAAAAAAAGTGATTCGGGGGGAGAGCAAGCAGAGCTGAACGGGAATTACAGATGTCTGCAGGAGTGTGTTACGCAAACCCTTGATCGAAGAGGTGAATGAGCTCCGTGCTGTCTTGTCTTGTGCGAGCTCCCTGGAGAAAAGTAACTCATCCTTCTCGGGAGAGGATTTTCCCTTCTCTTTCTCCTATCTTTTCTCCCTGCAAGGTCTTGAGCTGATGGCAGTGCTGACAGGTTGTCATTTCAGTGATTTGTCTTTGTAGTGCCTCGTGTTATATTGTTTGGGGTTGGAAGTGCTCCGGTGACACGAGCAGTGATGCCCGCCTCTCGTTTCCGTTCTGATTTACAGCACTGATCTACAGCTGAGGGAGTTTTGCACATGGCTCCCTCTCGAAAGGTTAAAACCCTTCGTCTTTTCCCGCTGTTGCTGGAGGGTTGGCTGAAGGTGTCGGCGGGTCGATGAGGATGGATGCTCTCCTCTCTCTGGCAGCTTCAGGGCTAGGAAGAGTTCTCTCCAACTTGTTTTATTGACTCCGCTCCTCACTCATCTGTGCCTTATTGTGTAAATAAAGGATTTAACTCTCCTGGGAGGCTTCTCTGGTGAGCGAGAACAGCAATACCAAGACACAAAATAGTGTTTAAAAAAAAAAAAGACTGGGGTGGACCTAGGGCACCATCTGGTCTCTCCCCAGCTCGAGGCACAGCCACTTACCTCCATCATTCCCATCCGGTGGGCATCTAACCTTATCTTGAAGACCTCTAATGATGGATGCTCCATGTCCCCTCTAGATAATCTCTTTGGCCCCGTTGTTTGTACTTCTTTCATAGTGTCCCTGCTACACATCTGCCACCGTTAAGTTCATCGTTGCTTTGTCGGTGGTCAAGGAGGGAGGACGCCCTTCCCTGCTGTAGCTTTCTTTTAAGGATTTGTGGATTTTTACCCCGTTGTCCTTTTGTCTTTCCTGGCTTTAGCAGTGCAGATTCCTTCAGTCCTAGGTTCCTGATGCTTTCCACCTGCTTCACCTCCTGTCTGAAGTGTGGAAGCCAAATCTGAGCGCCGTCACCAGCGCCCATCGGACTGAGCAGCGGTGAAGGATTACAGCGGCTTTCCCGTTTGAAATTTGCCCTTGTGCATCAGCAAGACCTTATCAGAGGATGAGTGAATGCTGGACAACGTAGGGACGGAGGATTTTCACTTGGTTGGGTGTTCGTTAGCGTTTCCTATGCGGGAGAGCTGTTGGGAACGGCTCAGCCCCAGCGGTGCACGGGGATGACGCAAGGACCGACGAGGCTTCGGGTTTTGGATCCTAAGGCAGCTTCCAAAAAGCCAGAGGAAGGATGGGGAGAGGTGAAGGTAGAGGAATTAATAGGGATTAATGCTAATATAGGTGCTCGGTGTCTTATTCTTGAGATTACTTCTTCTGAGCTGATTTGAGCCTGGCTTTTTTCACTGCTGGGGGCTGTCACCCCATGCCAGTGCCCATTAGCGCGCGTGTGAGCCGTTGGGCCTGGGATGTCAGAGACCAAATTGAGTTTTCAGCTCTGAGAAAGGATTTCACCTGCGCCAGGTAATGGGAAGGGGAAACCAGCGCTCGGACCGGCTCCGCTGAGGCTTGGCAGCCTCTCGCCTTGCCGGCTCCCATCACGGGGATGTCTCCGGGCGGGAGGAAACGCATCTCCGGGACTCGTCCTCCTTCTGTGCCCGTTGGCCACGGTCCTCTTGGCCAATAAATGACCAAATCAGTTTTAGTCCTTGAAGTCATCACCTGCTGCTTCTCAGAAAGGATAAAGGTGAGCTGCTGCAAGGAGCAGATGAGCCCAGAAACACGTAGAAAAAAGGATGCTGAAGGAGATTCCTGTCTCATTTTGAGTCAGGGCTTTTACGCAGCAGGCCAGAATTTGCTCGCTTCGTGCGAGTCGTGTAATTGAGGCTTTATTTTTCCTCTTCTCTTTGGAAAGCGGCGTTAATAACACCTTTATGGTACAACTGGGACTCCGCGCAGCGTTTGCAGCTTGCTTTGAGGTGCTCTCGAGTGTCGCTCGTTATTTAAGGCTGGAATAAAATGCTGAAGGAACGTCAGAAACATTTCAGGGGCTGTTTGTGTTTCTTGCAGCTCCGCCAGGCAACGTCCTCCCACCACATTCAGGTCACTGGTGGGATGAGGGCTGCAAGCCTGCCTCTTTTGCCACAAAAACAGCCCCCAGGTTTAGGAGATCGCGCCTGACACACGGCCCCAAGAGCATAATTTGACGTGGCAGCTGCGTGAAAAGTGCTGGATGTGATTTTTTATTTTCGGTGTGCGCAGATGCGTGTAGTTTTAAAACAAAGCAAAGGAACTTTTTTGGTAAAAACCGGGGTCAGCCGGGGACTCGGACAGGTCCAGGGACAGCAAGAGAAAGTGGGGAATTGCTGTTCTTGTTCTGTACCATCTGCTCTGCCATGACTACTCTTAAATCTAACTACCAAACATCCCTGTAAGACCCAGGGAGTGTCCTTTGAATACGTTTAGAGTTGATTAAAACCAAACAGCCCCCACTGCTGTTGGACTGAGTTTTATGGACAACCCTACAGGCTGCGTCGGTGGACCCTAACAGTTTTTGGCTGGTGTTGTTGCAACTCGTTTTCAAGCCACTTCCAACCTACTTTTCAAGGATGGAGGCAGGCGTTTTGGCCACCTGAATAATTGGAGGAGGGGAAAAGACCCGACAGAGCAGGCTAGGAGCCAGAAGATTTCGTTATTAATACGTGTTTCTGCTGATGCCCTTTGTGACCGTGGGCTAAATCCTTTTAGTGGTGTGCTTCGGTTTTTCTGCCCGTGTTACGGGAGCAAAGCCAGGTGCTGAGGGACCTGTGGGCACAAAGTCCCCTCTAAAACAACTTGATGGTGGTGTTTGCTACCAGCTCAGCTCTTGGCCATCTGAGGTGCAAGCAGTTGAAAAGAGCGGTTGCTGGAGGCTCCTCTGTTGCTGGCTCAGAGGGGTTTTGGGACTTTCTCATGTCAATGTGATGCCAGATATGACTGTTCTTCTGCCAAAGTGACTTAGTCCTTGAGCCCAAGTCCTTCTGAGATCCTTGATCCCAGTCCTTCTGCCAAGGACTTAGTCCTTGAACCTGCAACACGTAAATAAAACCAGCTATTGACCAGAGGACAACAACAGTATTTGACAATTGCTATAATTGAGCAGAAGATCCGGAGGTTGCTCCCAACCTCAGCCATTCTGTGATACTGCTGTAGGAGCTGACGTCCCTGGATCTTTACTTTTTGAAGACTAAAAGCACTGAGAATGCCCTAGGTAGGATGCTGTGAGGTCCAGAGCCTCGCAGCCTAAATAATTTACCCAGCTTTAGGGCTAGTTTGGGGCTGGCTAATCAAGACCGTGCCTTGGAGATGCTTGGGAAGCATCTGAACACCGGGCAGAGGTATTTATACAACCCCAAAATGTTAGATGCCTCGTTAAAAGAATAACACAACACCAACGTTGGTATTTAAAGGATTGCAGCTCCCTCTCGGCAGTGGTGTTCCTGGAGGGGAACTTGGTTTTCAGAGAGCTGATCGTGCTGAGAGCACCCAGACCGTCACCGGGACTTCCCCATGTCCACGCCGCGTGCCCCTACACTGGGTGCTGCCATATTTTAGTTGGTCCTGCAATCTCCTAACCTCACAGAAGACCCGAGGGAAACTCTATTTGCACAAAGCCGTGAGAAACGTTTGAATAATGTGTTTTCCCCCCGTCTAAGTGGCTCGGCTCATGCACAATAACTCATTGGCCACGGTGCTTCGCTGCCTGCCTCGGCGGCAGGAGGGGACCGGGACGAGAAATCTTTTTGTTTTCAAACCAAAGCAATCACATTGCTCTCCGAAAGAGCTAAACCAGCATAAAACCCGAGCACCGGTCTCGTTTAAAGGTGGATCAGGTGTACGTGGGAGGGCTGCAGCCTCCGTGCGAGCATAACCAGATTAGGGCTGTACCTGCGTGAAACGTGCGCGCGCCGGGCTCTGCAATTCCGGCACGTGTGCGTTAACCTCGGATAACGCACGCGTGGGGCCGTGCGTCCCGGCTGCAGCCCCCTCTGCTAAATAATCGGATGCTCCCGGCTGGTTTTTGTGCTTGGCCCATCTCAGTATCAACAGATGGACTGAGGTTGTGGGGTCAGGTCCTTGGGAGGTGGTTCTGATGTTACTGAACACCCGATGTGCATCAGGCTCAGGAAATCCCACACGCGCTTCCCATTGCTTTGCTTCTGGATACCCCCTTCTGGCTGTTTTTATTCCTGTAGGGTCAGAGGGGTGTTGGGGAGCTAAAAACAGGCAGAAAACCAAAGGGGTTAGGGGATGAGGACCAAAGAAGTGAGGATCTGGAGGCAGATAATGGCGAGTGCTCGACAGTTCCCACTGCTCCGAAGGTCCGCGAGGAGCCCGAGGACGTTGCCCACCATTTCTCTGCTAGTGGTGGGATGGGAACGGGAATCAGCCCCCACTGGCCCCACTGTCTTCCTCTGGGAGCTGTGGGACTCAGATTGACTCGGGGACAGAGGTTGCCTGTAGGTTCTTCACCTACGACGTGAAGCTTTGAGATCGAGAGGACAACGTGGGGACGAGAGGATGGGCGAAGGACAGGAGACAGAGAATGGGGAGCTGGGGGAGCTCGGGGTCTTGCAGGAGATGGGCCAGAGGTGTGTAGGGGACGCAAGGACCTGCGTAGGGGATGCAGGGACCTATTTGTGGGTCCCAGCCTTTATTCCCTGTGCTGCTCAGGGGACAGGCTGCTTTGGTTTGGTGTCCCTGCTGCGTCCAAGCAAGAAAGGAAAGCGTCGAAGCGTCTGGGCGCTGAGAGCCTCGTCGTTTCTTTGCTTTTCTTCAGCTTTCTTCGAGTCGGGGAAGTTTGTTTCTGAAGAGCACTGGAGCAGCGGCGGTGTTAATTGGTTTTTCTTTGAAATATTTACGGGATGGGGACATCAGTGCCGATCAGCTCTCCTCTAAGTGCGCCTGGGGAGCAGGCGTTGACAGGTGACATCCCCGAGCAGCCAAGAGTCTCCGCGCTGCGCTCACGGCCGTGTTTCTGAAGTGCTGACTTCAAATAAAAAAGGTTTAGGTACCGGCCTAAATGGAGGCCAACTCTTTTTTTTTTTCTTTTGGCTTTCCTGGAAATGTTTCATGTGAATTGTTTAATATTTTTTTTCATCTCCGCAAAGTTTTCTCCGTTAAGGCTGGTTCGTCTGAACCACAGCGCGGGGCGCTTTGCTAGCAGTAGAAGTCCGTTTAAAAAACAAAATCTTTTCTAGCTTGTTCGCGTTGTTCTTCTAGCTGTGGTGTCAGCGAGCTCCTGGTGTACCTCGTGTGAAAGCAGAGGCATCCTCCCAGCCCCGGAGGGACAACCTCGGCGATCAAAATGAACGATGGCTTTGATTTGCTTCGGGCCGTGGGGGACCATCCATCATGGTGATGGATCCGAGCCCTTCGCGAGTGCTCAAACCCTTCTCTTAGGGTTTAGGGAAACGTTATTTTAATGGGTGAAGTTGTGCCTGGTGGTGGGAGGGGTGTCTCCATCGTGGGACGAGGCGGAGAGGTGTTTTTGGGGGCTGGCACCTGCGTGGTCCGTGGGCAGCCGAGCGGCGCTGGAGGGCGGCCGGACCCGAGCGCCGTGATACAAACCCGTGGCGAGCCCACAGCTGGAGGTGCAGCGACCTTTTTGGGGAGAGCATTAAAGGAAAGCGTGGTCAAGTCGCAGACATCCTGCTTTTGGTGTTTTATCACTGCACAGAGCAGTCAGGGTCTGGTAATCGTAGATGGAGTCATAAATAATGAGAATTACGTGATGCTTCTCTGATTTTCACCAACTTCAGCTGTATTTGCTGGCTACTCCTTTCTCTACCATGTCATTTTTTTTTTCTCCTTTTCCCTCTCCCATTTATCTTTTTTCTTCCTCCGAGTCCAAAGCTTCCCAGTTCTCCGAGCAATTCTCTATAGCCCCCGTACCCATGGGGCCGGCGCGTGTCCGCCCCGGGGGACCGAAGGGGTTGTGAAAACGGGGGGCTGCCAGGGGGGAAACCTCGGGGGAAACCTCGGGGGAAACCTTAGAGCTGCCTGACCCCCAGCAAACCGTTACCGGGCTCCTCCACGCGAATCCCTCGGGTTTTTCTTGCCCGTGCCACGTGGCCCCACGCTGCCGCGGCGCCCGGCTCGCTCTTGGTGCTGGGAAGCTCGCTGCGTGCACCCAGCCCGTTCGCGGGGAATGCGCTAACCCCATTCCTTGGGAATCCAATTCGAGCTATGACCTAATCCCTGGAGCAAGCGAGGAGCCATTAGCAGCTTCTTCCTTACCGCAGTTGGTGGAGCGGAGCTGCGCGCCCCGGGATTCTGCTCATTCCTGGGTATTTTCTCAGGCCCCAGCCGCTAACAGGTGGCGCCCTTCACCGGGGGAAGGGGCGGGGGCGAGCCATGTTTTAAATCATTCGACACCTCGCCACGGCTTCCCCCGTTTGGCTGAATTATAGGGCCGACCTCCAGCAGCCGGGAGACGGAGCTGTGCCCTTCGCGGCAGCTCAAAGCCGAGAGCGGAGCGCGACGGGATTGCTGCGTCCTGGAGCGCCGCACTACCTGCGTCCCACCAGCTGTCCACAACGAGCCCCTTTCGGCTGTCCCGGGGAAGAGGGAAGCGGCAGAAACGGGAATTAAGTGTTCACTGAAATGGGTTACACGTGCCTTTGGGTCCTGCTTTCCGTGCTGGTCGGGGATGCACCGATCTGCAGCATCCCCCTAGGCGTGGGTGTGAGCACGCTGCTGCTCTTCTCTGCCCCCTGGGCGAGCATCGCTCCTGTCTGTCCCCTTTTCCCTCCGAAAAAATCAGGCCAAGCCTTAATTACTCCAAAAATTCTTATTAGAAGTGTTAGGGGAGGATAGCAAGGCCCTTTATAGGGGAGCTGCTGGTCCAAAAGCAAGCGGTAGGGCCTGGCATCGAGCAATGGAGAAGGGCTGCAGGGAGCAGCGCCGACTTTGTCCTTTTTAGCCTAGAATTGGGGCGCGGTTGGGTTTAGGTAGTCAAAACGTTGCTTTTCTCTGCTGTCAGCGAGTCTTCTTCCAGAAATGGGATTTCCTCTGAATTTCCCTTCCTGGAAGCAAGTGCACATTGAAGCCCCGTGGAGCTGCGCGCTCATCGCCCTGGTCCTGAGGGATTTTTGGGTGCCTCTTCTACACCGTCAGCAGGGACGGGATGTGGCTACTTGGGGGGGAGCTCGGGGCTAAAGCCCTTGGCCAGCGGTCCCCAGCCTGTGCCCTGAGAGCAGGGGGAGCACCCTTTGGGGCCGGGCTGCCCGAGGAGCAGAAAGCAGCAGCAGCAGCAGCACCCTGGTGGCCGTCGCTGCGAGAGCTGCGTGGTCATGTCGAGGTAATTCCCTGCCAAATACACCTCGAAACCTTGCTGCCAGGGCTGGTGCAATTTCCCCCCTTTGCCACCTTTCCCCTTTCTCCGCCTGAATTTCTTGGAAGGATTTCTTTGTAACCTACGAAGCCCTGCGCGGAGGAGTCCCTCTTCCCCCCTCACCTCTCCCTTATTTTCTTTCCTGGACGTCTGGTCCTCTTCTGGGCTGTCCCTGCAGCTTTTCCCCCGTGTGATGGGGCAGGGCTGCGAGTGCTGCATGAGCCCTGAGCTCGGTTCATCCCCTTCATTTATTCCAAGATGATTTCTGCTCCGGGTCACTGCTCCCTTTCCTCCCCATCACCCCGACAAAGGGAGCAGTCTGTTTGTTGTTTCCGACCTGTTGGGGCTCGTAGGGAAAAAGGCGCCCTCTGGGAGAGCCCCAAGTATTTTGCGCCTAAACTGGGGGAAAAAAATACGCGCAGCGCTCTCGGGTCTTGTCGCCGGTGGGATCTCAGCGGGGTTTTGTGCAGAGCAGGAGCAGAGCTCGGAGGGAGAAGCATCACGTCCCCGTGCACAGGACGGGCAGGGAGAGGAGAGGGGCAGCTCGGGAACCTGCTCCCCAAAACCCTCGTGTGATCGTGGACAAGGCACCAGATTTTAAGGGTAGCTACAGGTGAAACTGGAGAACTTCGGAGGTTTGTTTTTCAGGGTACGCAGCGGTAAAGATCCGGATAACTACCTAAATAAGGCGCTAACGCGGTGCCCCGAATTCAGAGCGCCGAGACAAGCCAGGTGCTGGTGGCCCAGGGCTGTCCCCCCGCAGGTCCCGTGCTTGCAGCCTGGGTGTCAGCACGTGGAACAATCCACATGGGTTCCGAGGGCTGGCGGCTGGTCACGCTTTTAGCCCCAGGGCTGAGGAAGGAGGCGCCGGTGTTCGGCCCCACGTGGGCAGGGAGGTTGCCCGTGGTCGCGCACGGAGCGGGACGCGGCCAGAATTAGCAGGGGCATCCCTGCCTCCGGTTTTACAGCCCTGCTCTCCTTGGCTCCAGCTTCTCCCTTTGTTCAGGACGTTTTGGACGCTTCAAATAAAGGTCCTGGAGCAGGGTGAGCCATGCAGATAAGGGCTGGGTGCAGTAGTGTGGGTGCAGTGTGCAACGACAACCCCTTTACGTGGTTCGGGGCAGTTTGCAGGCAGCGTGGCTTTTCCCTTTTCAGCTTGGGTAAAGTTTCTGGTAGCCAACCGACCCAAAACGTCCCCCATCGTGCGCTCCCAGATCCGCTGCCGCCTCTCGGCTTGTTCCAGAACAAAATTTTGGGTTGGGGAAGTGTGTTCGTGGAGGTGTGTTCATGCCGGTGGCATCGGGGTGGCCGGAGCGACCCGTCCGCATCGCAGCTCTGCGGTGCTCCAGCAGCTCATCGGGATCGTTGCTGTCATCAAATTGTCCTGCAGGATGCCAAGAATAGAGGTTAAGGGGAGAGAATGAGCATTTTATTTTCTTTTTGAGGATGCTTGAGCATGTGTAGGTGGAGAGAGCAGGGGAAGGCTGAGGGAGCGTCGTGGCTCAAGGTGATTATTGCGTTATTATTTTTTATGTTGCTGAAATAGCATCGGGGTTGCAGACAGAGCCCAGAGCATCCTTGTCCCTGAGCGTTTGCACCCTTGAAACCATGGGATGCAGGGGGATGTGTGAAGCATAGGAAGGTGTTGCAGCTCCTTGTAGGAGCACACAGGCTCTTTTTTTTTGCTCTAGCAGCACTTGGAGTAGTTGCAACTCTCATTAGTTCTTACTTTCCTCCCCGTGCCGCTTGTTCTCTGTATTTTCTTTCCTCCTGGGAAGTTGTCCCCCATTAACGGATCGCTTTTCCCTCGGCTCACGTGCCACGAGGGGTGAAGAACGTCTGAGGAGCATCACGCACGGACTTTTTCCGAGGCGCCACTTGTGCCCCTCGCACGTCTCCAGCGCCGGCCTGGCGGTGCCACGGCTCTGCCCCTCTCCGGTCACCGGCTCCTCCCGGGTGGAAAACGAACCGGGGACGTCCTGAACTGCTCCTCCTCGGGGCTGGGCCCCGAGCCGATGGATTTCACTCCTGGAAAGTGGCTTCTCTGGAAACGTCTCAGCCGGGAGCCTCGGCGAAAGCACGCGCTCGCCCTTCCCTCTCTCCGCCTCTTCCTTTTTCGCAGCCGTATCTAACAGCAAATGCCTGCAGCCAGCGTGATGAAAATTACCAATTAACCGCCTGTGAGAAAACGAGGGGAGGGAACGGCAGCTGCCAGCGAGCCCCGGCCCCGCGGGGTAACCCTATCCCTTCCCAACCCGCTTCCCAACCTCATCCTTTCTGCCCCGGGGGGATTCGCCCGGCCGACGTTTGGGACTCGCCGGGGGCGAGAAGGCAAAACAGGGACCGGGGGCAGAAAGGGAAACTTCAGCCCAAGGTTTATTCTGGTGGGCAGGAGCTATCTTTACCCGGCTTGGCTCGGGACGGCGCTTACATTTTTTTGTCAAGCCCCCGCAGAAGCCATCCCGCTTGGCATCCGCCGCGCGCCCGGCACGCCGGCCTCCCCGCCGCAGCTTCAGGAAGCTTCTCGCGCCCCTCGCAGGTGCCTTTCCCATTTTAAGGTTCCCTCTGAATGCCTCCCATCGATGGCATCCGTGACTGAAGTCCCGAGTCAGATGCAATTGCCGTAAATTAAAGGAGCGGCCAGGCCCCGGCACGGCTCGCCGCTGGGGAGCTGTGCGCCGTTAAACACGGATCTGCTGCCTGACGCCTCCCTCGGTCACCTTTTTGCTTTCGTGATCTCACCCCGCTCCCCTTGTTGATTTGCCTCTTGGCTCCTCTGGTTCCCTGGGGCCTGCCCCCAACCCCTGTCCGTCAGTCTGCGGAGGGTAATTAGTTGTAATTAGTTGCGGGAGCTGATGAAGGGCGTGGTGGTACGGCTAGGGCCCTGCTCCCTCCTCCTTTTCTCCGGGTGAAGTCCCTGCTCACGATCGCCGTGGGGGTGCTCGCCTTTTAGCAGGTTTTCCCCCCAAATCAGGTGTCCCCGTGCGTGTCTGCTCCGTGTCCGGAGGGGCTTTCGAGGCAGCTCCTTGGACGTTTCTCCTTGGGTTTGGAGGAATTAGCCTGTTGCTCTGTGTCGCCTTTATCTGCTGCACCGTGGGGGTGTTAAGGGTCGGCTGAGGGTCTCTGGGGTTCAGCTTCTTCCTCTACGTCAAGTAAACCCCGAAGATCACCTCCCACATTTAAGAATAGTTCTGCAAAGCTCTTGGCGCGCTTGCGTGCCCCTGGGCTGAGAACTGGGGGCAGAGCCGGGCTCTCCTCTAGGAGGCTGCGGTCCCGCTGGAGGTCGTCCTCGCCCTCAAAAAGGATGCTCCCCGGGGGGGGGCTCCTTTTGCCTTCTTCACCCTCAGCTGGTGGCCACGGGACGTGTCCTTCTGATTTGGGAGCTGCCTTCCTTCCTCTTCCCAGCCCCCATCGCCTTGGGGATCCCCTCGTCCTCGTAGCGACGAGGGCTTTTCGGGTGCCCTCTCCCAAACCCGTGTCGCTCAGCACCGAAAGGAAGCTTCCCCCGGCACCACCCACGCCTCCAAGCCTCCCTTTTATTCCCTGGGCTCGACCCAAAGCTCTCAGAAAGGAACGGGGAGCTCTTCTTGGTCAGCCCCTTGGGTCCCGGCTGCCCCCTTGGGTCGCCGCTCAGCAGCTCCTGGCCAGCTGCGGCTTGCAGGAGGCACACAAGCCACGGGGGTTGGCTTTTTCCCTCCCCCCCCCCGCCCTCCTTTTACCCCAGGGAATGCGATAGGGCCGGCCAGATCCAGGTGTCTGATTAGCCACGCTTAATTAAGAGCGAGCCTGCGGGACTCAGCAGAAGGAGCCTGGAGGAAGGGCTCAGCTCTGCCTCCGTGGCACGGGGACCGTGGATCCGGGCTGCGCAGCCCTTTGGGAGCCCCGTGTCCCCGATCGTCCCTATTTGAGACCCCCCTCAGCATCTTTGGAAAGACTCAGCGTCTTTCCAAACCGGGGTGGCACGGAGAGAGGTTTGTGGAGGGTTTATGGAGGGTTTATGGCTTCTCCTAAGGTCAAAGGGGCTTTCCTGGGGGGGTTCAGCCCAGGGGAGAGACAGGGCGCACCCTCCAGGCGTCATTTCTGGATGATTTTTAGAAGTAGCAGGGCTCAGCTCAGCACCACCGGCTCCCCCAAGCACTCAGGGCGGTGAACTCGGCACAGATCTCGACTCAAAAATCATCGAAATCAAGAAATGGCCTTCGAGGGGCTCCCTGAGGTTGGGATCAGGCCGGGATTTATGAACACATCCAACCGGAGAGCGAAATGCCGAGCGGTGCGCACCCACCCCCGGCCTCTTTGGCCAAGTTTTGCGTTCCCCCACCTCTTTCTCTCCGCTTTTTCTTTTTTTTTTTTTCAAATTCAGAGCCAAAACTCCAGCGGGCTGAGGCACACGAGGACCCCGATGCGATGAGGACCCCGGTGTGATGAGGACCCCGGTGTTTGAGGACCTTGGAGCAGTGGGGACCCGCCGCGGTCCCCTCTAGGGGGCACGATGAGTCTGCGATTGCTCCGTGCGTCTCCAAAACCTGAGCGATTTTTCCGGCAGAAAGGGGTTTTTCCCTGTGAAACAGTGGTGGGGAAAGAGTCAAAAGAAGCAGCAAAAGACCCTCGTGGTCAGCAGGAAGAGGGGCATGACCGGGGCTAGGGGTTTTTTGCCTGTTAGTGAGGCTCTGGCTTTGCTTTTTGTAGGGCTTTCTTAACGTTGCTCGGGATTTAAGGCATGGGGCTTGCAAAGGGAGCTGCTCCGGAATCGGTTTTTTAACCAGTCCTGGAGGTGTAAAGATCGCCCGAAAACCGGCCAAAATTTTCAACCTTTTATTTCTTTTTTTTTAATAGCAGAAGCAACAAGGTCAGGTTTCCCAAACCGAGCTTGGCAAATAAAAGACGGGGCTGCGCAAAACCGGGACGGGCGGCTTGCGCCTGCCCAAGGAACCTCAAAAAGCTTTGGGGCTCCTCGTTTTAAACAACCTGCTGCTCTTTTCTCCTGTTTTTCTTTTTCCCTGACTCCTTGAGCCGCCGGGCGCGAGAGCTGGGAGCGTTAACACGCAGGGCAAGCGACTCCACGAGCGGTGATTTCGGCGTAAATCCTCTTTTCCAGCGCTCCTGTAATTACCTCTCGCCTCGCCGTGTCCGATTGCCGCGGTAGAGCCCGCGTTGCTTTTGTGCTGCGGCGGCGATATTTTCTATCCGACGCCGATTTCTGCCCCGTTAATTGATTGCTAATACCCACGTGAATGGACCGGTCGCTTTTATTTGGTGGCGGTAGTTAAATAACAGCCTTCCCGTGCCATCGGGAGCGGCGCTTTAACTTGGCATCCCTCATTTGGCCGGATTTTTTTTTCCCTTCCTTCTCTTTTACGCTCGTCCACGAGGATTTTTTCTGGCGAGGTACAGGCACCGCTCTGAAACTCACCTCGAGCCCGATGCTGCTGCCTCCTTCCCAAATCTTGCTGCTCTTTCAGTTTTTCCTCAGCTCGTAATCGCCTTAGCAGATGGTTGGGATGAAGCGGTGCTGGCCAGGAAATGACCTGGAAGCTGGGAGCAGCGCCGCGTTCATCCAGCACAGAGCACCCAAACTTTTGTTTTCGGCATCCCTCAGTTCGTAGGGGAGGGCTCGGAGTTACGGGGAGGGCTCGGAGTTATGGGGAGGGCTCTTGGGGACTTTTCCTGGGTCTTGGTTTAACGGCACAAGGGTTCCTGAGGGGGGAAGGTGCTGGTGCTGGTGCTGCGCCAGTGCCCTGATGTGATTTTTGGGACATGCTGCGAGGCAGCTTGCATTTCTGCAGGGCAAAATTGGGTGCTCCTGTGGTTTAGGGTGCCAAATCCATGTATTTAGAGCAGGAAAGGATCCGGCTCAGCTTATATGGAGCCGCCTGGAGGAGCAGGCAGACCCTTTAGGGTGTCCTTGTGTGCGGTCCTGCCAGCTCCGGGCTTTGCGGGGTGCATTTCTCCCCCCGCCTTTAGCACCCAAAAGGGAGGGAGGCTGAGGACAGAGCACTGCCAGGGGTTAACCTCACCCTTCTTCCACCCTTTACCCCTTTTTAAACGGTGCCAGCTGGGTTTTTCGTGCCCGGGGAGGTGACGCTGCTGTCCCCGGAGCCGGTCCTGGGCTCGGCACAGCCCCGGTGGCGCGGCGCGGGCGCCGTGGCCGCTAAGTAAGACGCTCTCCGGCTCTCCGGCTCGCTCCGTGGCGAGGTAATGAAGTGGAAATGAACTCCCTGCCTGGCGAGGAGGGGAACGGGGGGGGGGATTAGCTCCCGCCGGCAGCGCTGGGCTGCGGAGATGGATGGGATGTGCTGACGGCGGGGACCCGCCGCCACCGTCTCGCTTTGGGGAGCAATTCATCCGCGGGGGGCCGGGGATCTGTCAGCCTCTCCCTCTGGGTGCTGGGGAATTTCGTAGGGGAGCTGGAAAAGAGCTTCCCCGTGTTGGTTGCTGGCCGGCCGAGCTCTCTCCCTGCTTTACGCCGCCGAGGAAGAGCGGTGGGAGGATGCAGGAGCATCCTTCAGCTCTCCGGCACGTCTGGGTGTTAATTCAGTGATGCTCCGGAGGCAGGGGGTGTAAACGTGCTCAGACGCTCAGATGGGGCTGGATATATAGGGAGAAAATGCTGCTTGACTTTTTAATTTTATTTTTTAACGTCGTTTTACTCCTGATTCTTGAACTGCGGGGCCAGAGGGGAGACTTGATAGGGAGATATTTCGTCTCTAACTTCTTACTCTTCCATTGTGTTCCTTTCAAGGAATGACTGTGGGGGAAATTCAGCTGTTTTCTCCCTTCCCCAAAATCAGTCACAGACCCCTGATCTGTAGACAAGGGGGTGAAGTTATGGGGTGAAACGTTACCCTAGGAGATTCCCCCCCCAAGCCCAACTCAAACCGAAGCAGCGCCCTGTCCCAGCCTCACGTGCAGCTGGAAATCGCCGCGCGCTTGCTGCAGCCCTTCTCAGGGCGTTTTTCCAGCCTTTGATTAAAAAATATTCGTTTTACTTGGAGGCAGGAGGCTTGGTGATGGCCGAAAAGACCACTGGGGGTGCCCTGGGGGATGATTTCGAAGCAGGCGGCTCTGCTTCGGACGGTAGGAGAAATGTTAAAGCAGCTTTGGAAGGAAGAAAAAGGTTAGTTGCTGCTTTTTTTTTTTTTTTTTTTTTTAATTTTTCCCTCCTCGTTTCTTCTGTTGAACCATTTGGGTGGCGTAGGAAGAGCCTGTTCCCTCCTGGGCCTCCGTTCCCCGTGTTTTAAGGAGGGGGAGAAACTTTTGGGAGGTTGAGAACTGATGCTCGGAAATTTCTCGGGGGTATCCTGAGGGAAGGACAAAATATTCGCCGTGCTCTTCCCCCCAGAGAGGCAGCGAGAGAAGGCGCCTGGGGATCTCAGCTTTGAAAATAACGCACGGGAAAGACTTGGGAAAGCAGGGAAATAATTAAGGGGAAAAAAAAATTGACCCAGGAATTCAGGTGGCACTCCTTGGCACGGCTTGGTGCCAGCACCACCCCGAGCAGAGTTTTGGGGTCAGGGGCTGATTAACCACGAGTGGATTTAATGGCACGCTGCTGAGATGCTGGAGGAGCCCTCTTTTGGGGTAACTGGGGTGCTGGAGGAGCCACTTTTGGGGTAACACTCGTGCACAGCGTGTTAGGTTTTGGGGAGGAGGCACCAGAGGGCTATCGGCGTGGGATTAATTGGATGTGAGGTTTAATCGGAGCTGCCTTTTAATCTGCATCTCAGCTCGGCAGAGGATGAAGCACCTTCACGTCTCATCTAGGGGCTTTTCTACATGGATTTACGGCAGAATTAGACCCAAAACGTGGGTGAGGACATGGCTTAACCACATTTTACAGGCAGAGCATCCCCGGCAGCTGGCAGAGGAGAGCCCGGGGGCACTGCAGCCCTCGGTCCGGGCTTCCCACACGACAAATCTGGAGGCGCAAGTGGCACGGCACATCGATGTCCTAGCCTTTAACCCCTCCCAGCAGGCAGCGATGCCTCGAGGTATTAATAACCGTACAGCTTGGGAAGTTGCACGGCTGCCGAAACCCAACGCCGGCGCTTGCCCACGTGTCGCCCTGCGGATGGACGGAATTGCCTCGGAGAGCTGCTGCAAGCACAGTTCCCGGCTGGGCTGGAAAGGCAGCAACGTGTCGAGGCTGAGCCCGCCCTGCACCACGGCGGGGTGCTGGGGTCTTCCAGCCTCCCATGGGAGCTGCGTTCCCCGCTCTGTTCCCCATTAGGACCCCGCTGGCCGTCCCTTGCTCAACGTGGCCATCTGCTCCTTGACACCTCCCCACGGCCCGCGGGTTCCTGTGACCCCACAAAGCCGTGCCGGGGCTCTCCGAGCTGTTTTTGGCTGGTTCAGAGCTCCTCGAGCTGCAAAACCCGCGGGGTTCCCCAGGTTTAGGGCACCGGGAGCAGTGCCGTGGCGTTCCTGGGCTGCTCTGCTCATCACCTCGTGGCCTTTTGGGTTAAAAGATCTTGGCCCATATCTTGGGTAATTGTCATTTATCGATCTCCGCACGAAGAAACCCCTGCGAAGGATGAGGCTGAGGTTTCTTTGCCTTGAGAGGTTCTCCCGAGACATTATCCCTGCAGATCCATGCTTGCTGTCCCTTTTTTCTCTTTTTTTTTTTCCTGAAAATCTCCGTGTAAATGCTCCAAGAACAAGAGTTGAGACCCGCCTCACCTCGCGTGCCTCTGCAGCTCTTGGGCTGCACCGCGGCACGAACCCATCTGGAGGTTTTGCTCCTTCCAAGACCAATTGCAGTGCCCTCCCCTGCAAAAATAGGGTAAAATAAAGAAATCACGTGTGGTTTACGGTGATGTCAGAGAAAACAGTGCCTCGAAAACGCACTTGCATTTCCTCAAATGCAAGTGCTGAGTTTGAGGACAACCCTTCCAGCTGCCTTGGCCGGAGGGAAGCGTTTTGCTTGGGAAGGGCTGTGCCAACGTCCCTTACCCCATGCCACATCGAGGGGAGAGGAGCGAGGGCCTTGGCCAGCTTGTTGCTCGCCCCGGTGACAGTGACGGCGGCTCTCAGACCCCTTGTGGCATCTCCCAAGAGCCGTGACGATGATTTTCACGGGTTTCCCTTCGCCAAGAGGAGGACGAAAGGTGTGGCGCTTGCTTCCTCTTGCCTTGCGCCCAACTCCTCTTCCTGGAAATAAACCCAGCGGAGGCACAAAGCTCTTGTCCCCGGCCAGGCTTCCCATTGCTTCGGTGCAAATTACCCAGCCCTGCCTTAATAATTGCTTCCCGGCTTGTTATAAATTGCCACGTAGCTAACTATTGATATTCCGCTTCGGCTTTATTGATGGGCGTCCTCCCGGGCTGCCATGTTGTCGGGGCTTTTACCAATGCGAACAATCAAAGGCGGTTTATTATTTTAAAGAGCTCTGAGCCCGCTTGTGTTGTTTCACATCTCAAACCACTTGCATTAATCGGGGGGGAGGCGGGGGTTTTGTCACTCCGTCAGCCGGGAGCTTTCGGGACGTGCCAGCGCGGCTCTGAGGGAAGGTGGCGAGCTCTGTGCACACTCACGATAACCGATGGAGCCGGGAGGGATGCGCCGGGGAGTGAAGTTAATGAAGTTTTCCAGCTCTGAGCAGGGCACGGATGCCTTTGCCCACCTGAGAGCAGCTTCTCCGGAGCCTGCAGGCACCGTGTACCGTTTCGTGTCATCCTCACCCCTAATCCGGAGGTGCTGCCGGAGGCTCTCCGGGTACAACCGAGTCTCCACGGCGAGCGGGGAAGGTGCTGCTCCTCCTCCCTGCTGCCTCCGGGCATCTTGCTAAAATAAGTGGCGATCCTGCAGGCACCCACGCACCCTCCCTTGGGTGCAGGGAGGGAAAGACGAAAGAGGCAGAGGATAAGAGGAGGAATTTGCCTCGTGCTCCGCTCGCTCTCCCCAGCCTCTGATTGCCCGAAGACACCGCGCCGGTGCCGTCTGCCCCTGGGAGCCACCACCCCGGAGGAGCTGTGTTCTCTGCTGAATCTGGGACTCGTCCAGGTACATCTCGGGGGGAGAATCATCCCCGAGAAGCGGCTTTGAAAGGTTTTGCTGAGCTCGGAGGAAGATTTCGCTTCATTTCTTGTCTTCTGTTTTCTCCAGTGCGTTCCAAGCCCCGCTGGAAGGCTGGCAGGGCGGGCTGCTGCCGCTGAAACAGGGAGCTGGGCAGAAACTGGGGACCGTCCGTGTTCAAACCAGTCCCCTGGCACATCTCATCCGAACGCTGGAGCTCGGTCCCACCTGGCTCTGCACCCCACGTAACCTGCAGCCTGCACTTTTTCCCCAAATGCTGCCCAGATCTGGCCTAACTTCTGAATTTTGCTGTGATCCAAAGTCAGAACCGTGTGGCTGCTGGCTTTTCCCTGCAGTACGAGCCCGTGCTGGTGTGTTTTGGCTGCCAGACAAATGGATTTGAGCCTCGCGTCCATCTGCAGCCGGACATCGGCGCCCAGGGCAGCTTTCCCTGGGGGCTTCTTGTGCTTTCTGCCTCAAAAGCAGCGATGGCAGTGGGAGAGTTACCAGGCATGTGGCTCTTTTTTCCTCTTCACCTCTGCGGTGAGCTGGAGTCCTGTGATCTCCTCCCAAGTGCGGTGGCTGCTCTGCAAGCTCCCTTTGCAGTGGCAGCGTTGCCACTCTCAGCCGTTTTTCGCTGTTATTAATTGTTATAACTGCCTTTAAAACCTGGCCCCCGCTAAGAGGACCGGGTGGACACGCTGGCGAGGTTTTTATTACCCAACCCGCTCTTGCTGGGGAAGTTATTTCTGCTGAAGGCTGCCAGCGAAGTGCTGAGTCAAGGCAACGGCTTGATGCGCTAATGTCTTCCCCGCCGCCTTCTGTTCAGACCCTCGAGCCCCATTTGCCTGGGGGGAGAAGTTGGAAGGCAGCAGCTCGGGTTAAAAGGGCCCTCGAGCAAACGCGGCGAGCTCCTGCTGGGGGGCACGGCGTGTTCGGGGCCGTGCCTTCGGCCCTACATCGGGCACGCCTTCCCCCGGCGCTGCCCAAAGTGGGGTCCTCACGTCGTGGGGTTCATTAACGGATTCATTAATCTGGATTCATTAATACCCATGGAGACTAATTAAGGAGAGCTGCAGCTGGTTTCGGGAAGCGCTTTGGGGGATTACCCAGGCAGCGCACGCCGGAGGAGCTCGCGGGGTGCGGAACATTAGGCACCGCGTCTCGTGCTGCTGCGCCTGTGCCCCGAAGAGCTCAGGGGGGGCACGGGGAGAGGGGGACAAAGTTTTTCTGGGCTCTTTGCTTACAAACGCTCGCTTTTGTGCAAACAGCAAAGGCGGGGGGCGATGAGAGCTCCCGAGCTTAGGTGCTGACAGACCAGAATGCCTGGGCAGCCGATGGAAAAGGCTAATCGAGGACCAGGAGCGTTCAAGCTGCCCGGATGATCGTGGTAGTTTCTGATTTGGGTCACTTTATTTTAGAGCTGGAGTAACGCGAGCGCCCTGCAGAGCCCTCGGGCGTGCTTTCGGAGGTGCTCCGAGCCCCGGCTCCAGGTTTGTTGGTGCTGGTGCTCGGCGTCGTGCTGGGTTTCTCCAGGTCCCTTTCGAGCAGCGCTCATTTCGGTGGCACCTGGAGCTGTGCCGAGCCCGAGCCATCATTTCTCCCTCCCTGCGTGTAGCTCAGCCTGCAAGGACGGGGCTTGGTCTCACTGCAAAGGATGCTTTATAACAGCAGGGTGGCCTCTGGGAGGTGTTTGCAGGTATCCCTCTTTCATATCATGCTTTAATTAAAAGGCATTGTACAGGATTTCCTATATCTTACGCCCTCCTTCTGAATTTTCTGCTTATTTTAGCTGCTTATGTTACTTGGCTTGTTTTTTCTGCACAGGGGACTTAGAAGGGTAACGTTTGGTTCTCCCAAAACACGGCTCACGTCGTGTTGTAAAGGAAATTATGAGGATGCTTCGTCAAACCTCTATCGAGCTGCGTGGGACTCCTGGACCTCACCTGAAACCTGTAATTCCTCGGGCTTAAACCCTCCCAAAGCAGCACAAGGTTTGTTGGACGGCCTCGGGTCGTGAAGCCTGGTCCTGTGCCCGAGCCAACGTGAAAACCTGGGAGGCGCTGGCGAAGTTCAGAGCCGGGCTCCGAGCTCAGCACCTCGCACGCCTTCGGAGCAGAATCCCCGCGGCGGATGACGGTTTTATGGTTTGCACGCGGGATTTGCTGTGAGCTCTCATTTCTTTTTATAGCACTGCTATTCTTGGGGTATTCCTGCAAGGGGATTTCTGACCTTTGAACATGAAGCTGTCGAGTTGTGGAACAGCACAGAAAACGAGCAGAAAAGGCAAAGTGAAGTGGACAGCGGTTCTTGTTGGAATTCAGCTATTTTGTGGGCTAGGACATTGCTAGTTGGAGGGATTCTTGTTGAAATTGAGCTGTTTTGTGGGCTAAGACGTTACTAACTGGAGGGATTCTTGTTGAAATTCAGCTATTTCATGGGCTAGGACGTTGCCAGTTGGGGTGACTTGTTGGTGGTGGCCTCTTGAGTGTGCTTGCCTCGCATCTTGGCGTTGTCGGAGAGGCTGCAAAAGCCCTGAGACCCCTCCGAGATTGTTGTTGTGCAATGAGAAACACCTTTGGGTTGACTGGAGTTGGTGACGGCCCCTTGCAGAATGATTTTAGGGCAGGCAAGAGCTCGGGGATGAGGATTTGGGTTTTGAACTCACGGGGCTGGTGCTGAGTCTAAAGCAGACTGCACAGGACGAGTTCAAAAAACAGCCCGCAGAGGATCATGCAGATAAGGAATAACCTAAGTAATGGAGTCTTTTATTAACTAATAATACTCAGCACTAAATGGCTTTAGGAGGCTGTGCAAACGTTAATTAAGCTGCTGCCACCTGCGAGGTGGGTGTGGAGGAACGCTCGTTTTGTGCAGGAGGGAGCCGATGGGGCTGCGCTCCCCCTTTTGCAGGACACCAAAATCCGTGTCTGTCTGTCCCGGGGCACCGAGGAGTCCCACGGATTTGGGTCGGGCTGTTGGTGAACCTCCTCACAAGAAGCCCTGTGCTATGCCTTGCCTTACGGTTTTTTAATCCAGAGCAGGAGTACTGGTACAACTACCGTGAACTATTGCAAGGTGAGCTTTTAGTGCGATCACAAATTGTACTTTTAAAGAAAAATGATAATAAAACCAAACCAAACCGTGCTTTGTACAACAGGAACAGAAGGAACAGGATGGCAGGAAGGTGCTTTGGCTTTTCCCAGAGAAACCCCAACCTAAAGCTGATGC
Organism: Cygnus atratus; assembly: GCF_013377495.2. NCBI lineage: Eukaryota > Metazoa > Chordata > Aves > Anseriformes > Anatidae > Cygnus > Cygnus atratus. Next base: position 159,480,358 of record NC_066363.1, on the reverse strand, counting down.
TGGTGGTAAGGAGAGAACTACGAGAGGGAAACACCCGAGTCCTTGCTTTGTTGTCTCTCCGTCCTTTGGCAGGTGGCAGCTGAGGTAACGAGGAGCTGAAAGCTTGCTTGAGAGGTGGAATAAGGCGAGAATGTGGAGCTTAGAACATCCCTCTGCGACACCCGCACGGTTTGCAAGAGGTCCTCCAGCCCCCGAGGGCTGAGACCACACAGCACAAGCTTGCAGGACACGGTGAGGACGAGGCTGCACGTCCTGAAGGACCGGGAGGTATGGAGGAGAAAGGAGCAGGCTTTCACCAAAAGGTCTGCAGAGCAGGAGACCCGAAATAACTGCGCCGCGAACTAGGACAGTTGTTTGTGCTGGAACAGCTCGGTAACAGGAGGAGGCCGGGCTGGGAATGTGGCGAGCGTCACTCCTGCCACGGTGTCGGGTGTTTGAGAGAATTCGCCTTCACGGCCAAGTTTCTCTTCTGACTTTTTGCAGGAGCAGGGTGTTAAAAGTTGGAGGGTGGGATTTTCAGAAGCACCTCTCTGGGGTTTGGCTCACCTGGCTCTTCTTGGAAACCTCAGCTCTCCTCATTGATGGCTCATCACCAAACGTCTCCATCCTTAGTCTCCTGTTGGCCTTAAAAATCAGAAAAAAACCCAGCTGGCAGTCGCAAAACGAACAGAAATCCAGCAAGGCTTCAACTGAGCCCGTGCTGGGGAGCAGAAAGCTCTCGTGGACCTGCTGCTGGTTGGAGGGGTTCCTCCCCAGCTTCTCCTTCCAGCCTGTTGTTCCCAAACCTGCTTTTCTCTGAATGCTCAGAAGATGAACTTGCTCAAAAGATGAGCCTGCACTGGATTTTCTCACCTGAGACAGGCTGCAGACACCCAAAATCTGGTAGCCTGGTGCAGGTTGGTTGTGGCCGTGTCCTGAGGCTGGTGGGATGCAGGCAGGGCTTAGCATCTCACGGTGATCGGAGCAAGAGCTATAAAACCAGTGCTTGACGATGAAATGGAGCCCTGGCGATTTTATTTATGATTCTTGCAACGTTTTTCTTGTTGGCGTCGTGGTCAGTGGTATTTCTGGCCCTGCTTTAATTTCTTTTCCTGGATCGAATGCTCGTGGCACTGGGAAGTCGACACCTTGGGCTCCTCTGCGGGTGACCTTTCTCCAAGTGCGGTAATGAAGTAACAAGGAAAAAGGGCTTTAAGGGAAGACGCCTCTAACTTAAATGAACTTCTTTTATTGATTTCACCAACACTGAGAGAAACTATTTGTCCTCTTCTTATAAAATGGGTCCATATTTCTCAACTTGCTTACCCTCTCCAGGGAACTACTGACAGTGCAGTGAGAGAAAAGAGGACACCGTTTCTGAGACATCATTTCCCTTTGCAAATCCGGTTTTCTTTGATAATTCTTCCTCCTGAAATCATTGATGCTGTCCATAGCTGCCTGTGCTCTTGCCCTCCTCAGGCATCCTCCCTTAGCCTTGAGGAGAAGCAGGAGGGAGAGCAGGCTGCTCTTCATCCCGGTTTCATCTTCCTTCGGTCATCATGATGCGGGGTTGTGCCTGCTTGGGGTCAGGATACCGACCCGTATGGGACGGCGCTGTGCTCGAGGACAAGGCTTGGTGCAGCTCCTCGCATGGCCAGGATCTCAATGCAATGGCCTTGTGTGGTGGTTTGGGAACCACCACCCCACTGTGACTCCAGAGGGTATTATTAGAAGCAACGTGGTCACGCTTAAGCTGCAGAAATGTCTCTTGGCATTTGAGGCCCGTTAACTGTAAAATTATCCCCCGAAGAGAGAGGGGGAAGCACGATTGCTCCGGTGCGAAAGGAGACCCGGCGCTAGCGGTGGTTTCGGCTCTGGATTTCTGCTGGGGAGTTTCCAAGGGCACCGTGTTGTGAACCAGCCTTGGGTACACTCGCACCCAGTGGACTTGTTTGAAGGTGGAGGTGGCTCGTAGCTGTTTCTCCGTCTGAAATAACGTACTTGGTTTAATAACAAGCAGGAGCACGAGCCCTTTTCCCTGAGACTACAGAAAACACCTGGAGTGCTGTCAATAAAAAGATTACCTGACAGCCTTGGAAGGAAAATGAAAATTTATCAAATATTACCGCCCCTGTCTAGGATGACTTGTCAAACTCAGAGGCAGGAGAAGTGAGATTTCTTGTTCTTCTTTCCTTTTCCTGCTCTGACATCCCCGGCTGATCCCGAGGATGATCCAAGGGAAGCGTTCTGCTCCTGTCACTCAGGGTTTAGAAAATGAGGTGTTTATCGGAGCCAGAAGCTGGGTGCTACCCTAAGTTTTTCATCGCGGAACAAGACGCCGTTTCCTTTGATGTGTGCTGTAGGAGAGGACAGCAGGACTGCGTTGGTCTGCAGGGATTGAACCTGGACGTAAAGGCATGCGATGGGAGGGCAACGGTAGGGCTGTTGACGAGTTGATTAAAACAGTGCTTGTTTTCAACCAGAAATGGAAACTTTCCTTCTCCATTTTGGCAGTTTTGGTCCCTTCATTAACAGCCTCCGGTGGGCTGGGTAAGTTATTTGGGACCAGCCAACTTATGGTCAACTTCATCGCTGTCTTCAGAAGCTAAAAGGCCAATGACACCAAAGCTTTCTTTTGCCCCCTTTCCTAAATAGACAGCCTGGGGTCATTTTTGTGCCTTTGTACTAATAATTGTGGCTGTAGTGGTGTCAAAATGAACGTGGATGGAATCTGAGGGGCTGTGATGCTTATCTCAGATCTTCCTGCCATCCACTTAGCCAACAGGAATGGCTTTCCCATGACCATCTGTTAACGTTTTCCACACAACACATTTAGGTGACTGCAAGACCCATGTGAATTTCAACCAGGCAGAGGTCTGGTTGAAATGTTCCCGTGGTTTAATCTCTCTCACACTCCTCCCCTCCCAAAGAGGGCCATTCCTTTGGATCAGACCCATGAGAAGGTTTCACCACCGGTTCAGTGGTTTGGGCTCTTTGGATCCCACATAGGACCTGCTGAAGATGGTTCCTGGCATGGGCTGAGGAGGTGAGGTAGGGCTTGGGTGGCTCTTGGTGCCTCTCGATGGAGTGCTGGTGGGTTTCTTCTCCTCTAGCATGGATGAAGCTGTGCTCTTTGGGGAGGGGAAGACATGGATGTGTGCCAAACTCACCCAACTGTATCACCCAAATGGGCAATACAAGCAAATAAACCACATGCACTGATGCTTGCGCATAGCTTAGGCTGTGCAAATATTTATTTATAGTAACTTACTGGATCCAGTAGCTGCTCTAAACAAATGAGGACATTTCTGTAAAGCAAAAGCAATTTTCTTCCTCCTCACCCGTCCAGACCCTCAGGAGTTTCCAGTAAGTGTTTGCTGCTGGGGTGTGCACGTGATGCTAAGACACGCGTGTACCAATTCCAAAATAACTGATGGTAAAATGGCTCTGACCTTGGTTTGGAGGATGCAGCTCCTGAGAAACAAAACCATTTCTTGCGTGTAATGGACTGGGAGAAGCGTCTGTCTGTGGGGAAGGTGCTGCTGCCCAGGGTCCTCCTGCTAGAAGATGCCTCCTCTTCTCCAGCCCAAGTTTCCCTTGGCGTGGTTGAATGTCTCCTTGGCTCTGATCTTCTCATTGTGCCTCTTTTCCTGGCTCAGAAGCAGCTTCCCAGCATCCCCAGACTCCAGTTTCCTTCCTTTATACTGCTGGGAATTCAGCCTGACCCAAGTTTTTGGGCGGGGAGAAGATTTTCCTTCATGCTAACCCCAAATTGAGTCCAGTCCTTCTCCAGGAGTGGAGCAAAATGAACCAGTGGAGGCTGAGTTAGATGCAAACAGGCAAGGTTAACAAACATTTGCAACGAAATTCAACCTCCCAGCCCTCGCCAGGACCGGAGTCGCAGCTGTATCGTTAGATGGGGAAAACTTCGTGCACGAAGGAAGCTTTGAAGCATGGTGTAGATCGGATGCAGCCTGGTGAAAGTCCTCTCCAGAGCAGCCTGGGGCTTGTCCTTGTGTCTGCATGGCACAGCTGTCTCCTGAGGCTGGTAGGTTTTAAGCTGGGATTTCCCCTGCATCCTGAGCTGTGCTGGCCTTGCCCGCTGTTGCTCTGTAATTCCCAAATCCCTACGCAAGCATTTCCATGCAAGGACGTGCTCCTGACGCACTGTCCTGGCATTGAGTGCCTTTTGGGGTGATCTGCAAGTCGTTCACACCATGAGATGTGCGAATCTGATGAGCTGGATTGGTTTTCCCAACGGGGAAGAGACTCGCGAGTGGCAAACTTCTTGAAGGTAGAGAGCGGGGATAGAGAAGGCGTCTAAGCGAAGGCACACGCTTTTCCCTTCTTCCTTCCCATCCATTTTAGGCTTTGTAGAGCAATGGATAAAAGGGGGGGAAAAAAACCCACCCGCAATAATCTATAGCAACTGTCACCCAGCAAACTACTCCCATTTCATACAGATAGGTTAGGTGTCAGCGCGCGATCGATGGCTCTCGTACAATAATTATAAAAACTAGCAGGTTGTGTTGCTTGAGTGAGTTTAAGAAGAGTAGGGTCTCAATCTTTCCTCTAATAGGGCTTTGACAGTCCGCAGCGCAGAGGCTTCGTCTTAGTCTGACAGTGTTGTCATTAAACACCAGGTAGCGTGGAACAACAGAGAACACGGATTCGGAGCGCGAGGGAACATGCAGCTTTGACAGGAGTTATTTGTCATCGCCGAGCTGCCCAAACTCCTCAGACTGCAGTACGGACGGCTGCTTAAAGTGACTTATTGCCCCTGTCTGTGGCTGCAGTTGTGATTTGATAATCGGTAAATGTTTGTCAAAGATGAATTCCCTCCCTGATTCAGTGCCGTGCTGGAAAAGCAAATGAAAAGCGGTGCGCGGGGAAAGGTAGCGGAGGGATTGAGGAATGGGGCCAGAAGAGGATGACGAAAACAACAGGTTTCCCTGCTAGCTTGCCCTCCTTGCTTCGGGGAGGTGAACCTGCAAGCCTTGGGATCAGGATGCTTCGGGGGCATCAGGATGCTTCGGGGCCATCAGGATGCCTCGGGGCATCAGGGCCGTGCCCGTCGTTAGGAGGGTTTGCCATCAGCAAGACACCGGTGGCCCGGGAGGATGCATCCGTTTTACAGACTGTCTTTGCTGTTTTCAGAGCTCCCCAGAGCTGCAGGCTGGGTTTCTGGTCTGTTTTCAGGGTGTTGCAGAGCGTTTCGGTGGCTGTGTGCTGCCTCATGCAACCGTGCTCTCTGACTTTGGTCTCGTTCTCCTCCGCCAGTCCCTGTCCTGGTGGCTTCGAGAGTAATTCTTTGGTAGGGAGAGCAAAGTCTTAATTTTCTTTAGATAGATGTGGTGCTCACTGTTTTAGACACTGTTTTGGGGCTTTTTGGCAGATATTTTCCTTGGCAGATACATGTGCATGTGCTCTGGGGTAGCAACTTGAAGCTGAAACCTTTTTTGGAGCCCACTCGTCGCCTGCTTTATTTATAGGTTGAGGAAGGGGGTTTAAAAGGATCTTAACAAACCTGCTGCCTGCAAAGTTTTCCTCCATTCTTAGGGACTTTCCCCATGTTTCTCTGCCGATGCTGGAGTTGGGTCAGGGTCTTTTTAAGTGGCTAGTTAGGAGAGGTAAAAGCCAGGGGAAGGAGGCTGGCCTTCGCTTTGAGAAGGGCCTCTGAGGGTGGGGGAAATCCTATGCGATTCAAATCTCTCATCATTAAATTAAAAAGAGGTACGGAGTCAGTCCTAAAGCCCGAATGCAGATGGGTTTGCAGCCTGACGAGTGCTCTCGGTTGTCTGCCGCGGCGGAGCGGCCTCCCCGCGCTAGCACAGGATCCACGAAGCCATTTGATTATAGCCGGGGTTTCGCTGCCGTGTGAAGTGCTGAAAACGATCAAGAGCGGGAAAAGTGGAGTGATTTATTAGGCTCATAAAAATTCATACTTTGTTATTCCAGTCATCTTCCATCTGCAGCTTGTTAGAAGGAGGACCCCTGGCAGCTCCCGCCGCGAGGCCGGGGGGGAGGAGGGCATTTATCAGCCTCCCGCCCGCCTCGGCTGCCAGCCCGCTCTCATTTAGAGAAATGGAGCCGGCTCCTGGCAACACATCCATAATCATTCACTGACGGAAGGTGGGGGGTGAAAAAAAATCCCTCTTTTGTTAGAATAATATAAGGGTTGTGCTTGAACAAGGCCCGGCGCTCTGGAGAGCCGTTGGGGGGATGCCGCGGGGAAAAGTGCGGCCTAGTGAGGCCTAAGTATGGCCACCCCTCGGTGGTCCCGGTGGAGACGGGGATAACGCAGCCTTTCCCCCTCGTTAGCGGGCTCATTAGCTCCCATGATGTTCAGACAGGGGTGCAGCAGAGCCAGGAACCGGTGTGTGGACCCCGAGGTTGTGCCCAGCCACCAGGGGCTGCGAGCGCGGCTTCGGGACCGCGCATCCACCCGGCTTCCTGCAAAGTAGATGACGGGGTAGATGTCCTCCTGTCCCCTGTAGAACCTCGGTCTGTCTCCCTCTGTATTTTGGGACTGGAGAGGATAAACACAGGTGCTTGCCAGTGTTTGATATTAGAACTGTGTCCTGTAGAGCTTAGTCCAAGCTGGTCCCTTTGGGTAATTCACCTGGGCTTCCCAAATCACCTGGTGCTGGTGGTGCTCCGAAGCATGCTGACCGTGACCTCAAGGACCTTGGATGGGCAACGAGGGCGGCTTTTGGCAGCCCCTTGGGACCACATAAGTGGTCAGCACAGGGCTAGATGTTTTTTGACTCACTGGTGTGTCTGACAGCGGCGTAGCCATCACCTGTTTGCTGCAACTAACGCGGTGTCTGCAAATCTTAACTGCAGCCAAAATTCGTTTGAAATCCACCAAGAATCTCAGAGAGGCCAGAAGCCGCTGCAGAAGACCATTGGCAGGTCTGGGATCATGTGCAGGCTCTGGGAAGGGATTTTTTTCCCACTACACTTCAACAGAGGCTTCGGCATGTGCTCCTTGCCCTTTTCTTTGTGGTTGGAGGAGCTGCCCTGGCGGATTGCTGTCCCCTCTCCTGCCCTGCTAGAGCTCAACTGGAAGAGGTCGTCCTGATTTTGCATTACAAACCAATCCACGAGCTGTCTGCTTCTGATTCTAGCGACTGGAAATAGTTTTAAAGTGCTTTCCTCTCCTTCAAGACGCGGGGTGCTGCATTAACCCAGGCAGTTGCTGCAAGGTCCCCATCTGCCTGCAAGCACCGTCCACTGCAGGGACCTCTGGGTCAAATAAGAAGACAAGTAGGTAGCAAGTGTTGCTCAGGGAGAAATTTTTCTTGCTGCTGAAGCCACTTAAGTGGCCCTGTTTGGTGCGAGACAGAAATATTTGAAGGGCTGCTTGCGTTACAAGAGGAGATAACTCATCTGTGTGGGTCTGCAGAGCGTTAGGAATCCGTCGCTGCAAGGGATGGGAAGTCGTGAGGGATGGGAGCGTGGGCTGTGCCGTACAGCCTGCTGACGGTCGTGGTGTAATGGGCCACCAAGCACCAGGAAAGATCTCCGCGTGTTAAATCAGCGTTAGCCTTACCAGGACCGGGAGACACACGTCATGAATCTTCAGCGCTATGTGCGAGATTTAAATGCTTCATTTACTATGCTGAAAAAGAAAAGCCCGCAGCAGTGCGGTTCAGGGGAGCTGTACTCTGAGTCCTGAGGATTTTTGGTGTTTCTAAGGCAGAAAGTCTCTCTCTTGTCTGGTTTTCGTTCTGTTTTGGGCAGGGCAGGGATTGCAGCAGCTCCCAAAACAGCACCGAGGACTCGCTTGGTGCCTTTCAGCGGTGCACTGCATGGCACCTTGCACTCACAGTTGCCTTGCTGAACGGAGATGCTGGCCCCAAGCACCTTTAATCTGGAGCTGGAAGGTGGGAAAAGCAAAATCCCCCAAAGAAACTGGATCCAATAAACCTCCTTTGTAGGCAGCGTCGCAGCCTGGGCTGGAAACGGGTAGGCTTCAACCTGCGTCCAGGTGGGGACGTAAATGGGAAAGAGGAAACACCGGTACATGGCTACACGTTAATAAAAGTTTCCATTTTTCCCCTTTAAAACGAGTGTGTGAGTGCTCTGGGGGTGTTTTAGGAAAGTCACCGAAATGCCAGGGGTGTTGAAGCCTCGGCTCTGGCGTTGGAGGAACTGGGAGCAACACTTCGCTGGCGGACTGCCCCCAGACGGAGGGCAGAGGAGGCTGCGGAGGAGCTCGGATGGATTCACCGGCTGGGTGCATCGATCAGGAAGACGGATGGGTAGATCTGAGAGACGGATGAACTGAATTGCCGCCTTACCAACTTCCCTGGCGCGGATGTACGTCCAGATGCGCTCACTGGGCACAAGTTTAGTTCAGGAAGAGGTCGGAGGGGTGAGCGTGGGTGAGAGCGGTGGTTTCGCTGGGGACTGCTTTGCTCCAGCTCTGCCTTGTTCGTCACTGTTCAGATTTGCCAACTTGAGCCCTGCTTTGCCAAGGCCGGCCCTGAACCCAGCTGGCTGCAGTTGTGTGATGGAAAATCCAGCCGTCAGCCTAGATGCTTGCGTCACCCTTGGGGTTTTTCCACCGCGGAGGCAGGATTCCCAGTTTCCAGGACTGCACGGTGATTCCCTTTCCCTTACTTTTTGTGCCAAGAAGGCGTTGCGGTCCTGTTCCTTATTATCCAGAAGGAAAGCATCCCCGGCACTTCCAACACTGCACGATGTTGTTGCCTTCTTGCGAACTTGCTCAGCATCAGCCACAGCCAGAGACTGGAAGGGGAGTGCAGGTGCTCAGCCCCTCGGGGGCTGGCGGGTGTTCCTGGTGTCCTTTTCCAGCAGCACTTTTCCAGGGAGTTTCTCGGAGCTTTCTGATTTTCACGTCCACTTCTTTTCGTTCTGCTCCCTCCCGTCACGCTCGCTGCTGATGTGTTGTTGCCGCGACGTCCCCAGCTTTTCCAGATGGGATGGCTACTGGATGGGAATGGGGAAGATGGGGATGAGCTACTGAAGGGTCCAGGTGCTGTGATTAAAATGAAGCTTGTTCTCCAGCACTGACATTCCTGCAGGACAAACCCTACCCAGGCTCACCTGACGGTGGGAGCGGCTCTGAGCCCATACGGAGGCACCCGGGCTGTCAAAATTCATGGAGAAGACACTAGAGAAATTGGAGAAATGTACGAATTTCTTTGTGTTTGGTCCCGATGAAGGGAAATGGTGGTGCTTTTGGAAGAATTAAGCAAATATCGGTCCTCTAGAAGCAGCTTCAGAGGGCAGCTGGGAGGGGAAGGCGAGGACTAACAGAACTGCAGCTGAGCTGGGACCGGGTGAGGGATGCTGGAAGTAGCTCTTGTGCTTCTGCCTTTTGGTGGACATCATCAAGGGGTCTGTCACCTGCTCCTAGGTCCACAGCCAGCTGGAGGTGGCAGGATCAGTGTGGGATTTTGCTCTGGGGAAGTTTATGAGACCACTGGGCTCTCCTCAGAGCTGTCTGTGGGGCCGAGCCTCTCGGTCTGGCTAGGAGAAAGAAGAAAATGGAGAGTTTTTTAAGAATCATAGTTTCGAACTGAATCTCGCATTTTTCATCTCTAGAAGCAGGTAAGCTGTGTCTCTCCTGGGATGCTTAGACATGCCTTGACATCTGGAAAAAACCCTACAATCAAACTTAATTCCAGTTCCCATCATGCAAAGGTTTTAGTCCGTTCCCGTTGTCTCTGTACACTGTGCTCTGAGCCATCTGTTGCCCAAAAAAACCCTAGATGAAAAACACCTACCTGAAGCTGGTTTTGGGAAGTGTTATTGTTTGGTCTCTGCCCCGTAGCTGGGAAAATGGGATTGTTCTCCAGGTTGTTTGCACTTAGTAATAAATATCTTGGAGCTGTGCAGCCTTCTGCAGGTAGGTGGGCGTCATTACAGCCATGGCTTGAGGAGGAGAAGCAGCCAGCCTGACGAAGGAGAGAACAAAGTTGTCCTAATCTGAAAATAAGCTTTTCTGTGAGAGCTTGGTAAGATTTGGTTGCTTTATTTGCCATCTCCAAAGGAAGAGGAGGTGAGTTGGTGCCCAGAGACCTTGAGCCTGTTTGATGAGAACACAGGCGTGAGGCTTTGGGTCCTTCCTTGGTGTAAGGCAAGCGGAGATGTAACTTGTGTAAGTTGTCCTTTAACCACATCCAGTGGTGTTTCCATGTAGAAACGGTTCTTTTCAAGAAATGCCGCATGAAATAGTTTCCCCAGGGCACTCTTTTAATGAACTTGGGCTTGGTGAGCTTTTGACAACTTTATTTTCCCCTTGAATCTGGGTGATGCTTTCCCCTTGCTCCCACGCCGTATCTCCAGGAAACAAAGTTCAGATCTTTTTGCTTCTAACCTGGAAATTCGGGTGCAGACACAGATGCACACAAGTCTTTTAATAGCAGTTGTGAGTGTTAAAACCTTCCCTGTTAAAATGTTAATGCTAAAATTTCCTTAATGTTGATTTCTAGCAAGTGCCACCGTACCCATGCGTTGTCGTGCCCGATGGCTTCCGTTGACTTCATCCTTGCCTGCGGCCCGTTCAATACAAGGAATTAGGGAAGCAGATTTGGTATTTACTCCCCACATGGGCCCAGCTGACAGTGGCTGCCGTGCTAGGCAGAAATTGCAGTGCTCTTGGAGCCCACTGAAACGTTTCAGCTGCGAAGCCCGTGCTCCTCTCGTCCTCCGCGAGCGCCGCAGCCCCGGCAGCACTCATTGGGGTTGCAGGTAGAGCACTTTTGATCAATAGGATTTGTTTGCTGTTAAGCAGCAGTGCGTGATCATAAACCATCGTTTACATCCCGGCATAAATAGCCGCCTCTCTCGAAAGAGCTCAGTACTGAACAAGTGTGGAAATTCAATTCCCCTCTTAAACCGAAGGATGGTCCTTTTGGAAGCCGATTCCAGCAGCAATATAATTAACCTCTTGCTGTGCCATTCTGCGGGAACATATTGAACGCGCTCGGTGATAATCACCCCCTAATACTGGTGTCTGCTTTCACGCTCAATTCGTAACAGCATTACAGTAATCCCAAAGCCTTTTGTTAACGCGCGGGACTTGGCCAAGTTGGGAAGCACAACAAAAGGCGTTGGGACCGCGCGGCTCGGGCGGGCCTTGTGCAGGTGTTCCCGGTGTCCTGCGAAACACCAGAACGATGTGAGCTGGGGAGAGAGGCGTGTAGGGCTGTGCTGAAACCTTGTGCACACGGATCCGTATAGATCTGTCCTTCTGGGAAGGTCATTTTTTATGTAACCAGTTAAAATCACTCTTGAAGGGTGAGTTGGGGAGGTCCCCAACCTCTTCTGGAGCCCCACAGGGTTGGGTTTTTGTGTTTGTTTTGTTTTTTTAAGGCCATCGGAGGCAGAGCCACTCTGCCTGTTAGGGGCTCTCAGCTTTTAGCTGCTGGGACCCTTCCTTTTTCTGGCAAATTACTCAGCATAATTGCTATTACACGCTCCGTGCTCCCACGGCAGGTCCCGAGTCCAGCTGCTGCCCTCGTGTTTTATCCCGTCTCCTCTCCGCCGTTCCGTTCGGCTCGATATTTTCCTCTGTTGGGCATCTCCTCCCCTTCTCAGATCTTTCTCACCCAGGGAAGCATCTGGTGCTGGGGCCAGGGACATCCTCGGTGCTGAGCAGATGGGGTTGTGAGCAGGAAATCAATGCTCAGTGAAAGGGGGGCAAGTGTTTCTGTCCCTTTCCCTATACCACCAGTTCTTGCTCCTGCCCAGTTAAAAATAGCAGAATATTTAACATGTATAAACGGTGTGATGCCTTAAAATTCCCTGTGTTAAATGGAAAAGGAAAAAAAAAAAATCATGCTGCATCATCCTCAACCTGTCTTGCAAAGTTTTGTTGCGGCCCCTACGGCAATGTGGTGTCTTTGTCGTTTTGGTTTTGTTCTCCCACTGAGAAATTTAGCTCAAAATGTGCTCCCCCCTTCTCTCCACATGCTGTCATGCTGAGGAGCAGTGCATCACAGATCCTGCACCCAAAGCCCAGGCTCCTTCGTGGTGTTTTGGTGCCCGTTACCTTCCGTCACCTCGCGTTGCCTGGTGCCATGGGCTCGGCACCGTGCTCGTGTCCGGGACCCATCCTGCACCCTGCGAAAATCAGGGCAGGACGCACGTTCCTGGTGTGTTTCCTACAGCACAAACCAGCTTCTTCTGCAGCCCCTCTGGGGAGCTGCTGGGGATCTCTCCTGGGGTTAAAATGCTCTTTGAAGCCCTCCGTGGGCTGCTCTTCGTTCCAGCACCATCCTGAGCATCCCCTCGTGCCCCGCGTGGGTGATTTCTTGCAGCACCTTGAGCAACTGGGAATAGTTGGCGCTGGCACCAGGTGTGCTGAGTCCTGGGAGAGGAGGAAAGCAGAGCTTCGAATAAATCCGGAGCAAATGCCTGTGCGCCAGTTGTCCTTAGCTGTTTATTTTTCTTCCTAACGGCTGTTTCTGGAGAAGCAATTCGGTTTTATCCAAGGTTTTTGGCCTCTGCTTTGCTTTTGTTGTAGTTCACCTGGACCCAGGTGGGTTTTCAGCTGTGGCTTCATGCCCGCAGCACCCGTTGTTATTTTTATTTTTCCCTTCTTTTGCTGCCTGAACAAGTCTCGTGCCCAAGCAGGAAGCTTTCCCTGTCCCAAATCCTTCTCTGAAAGCAGCAATATCCCTTTGAATTTAGGAATCTGTGCTCCTGGAAATTTATCCTTGTTCTTTTAACTCTTTTTTCCCAGCAGTAGGTTTGCAGGATTTGCTCTGCCGATGCCTCGGGGCTCGGCCGGGTGCTGAGGTTATCCACTGATGTGGAGGGGAAAAGCAAGGGAGAAGTTGGGCAGATTTTCCCTTTTTGTGGAATATCCCCCAAAGGGATGCAATTCCCATTGTTTACTTTAAAGCCACAGCAGGAAAAGGGGCAGAAAGCTCATCGAAAGACCTGGTTGGATGAAGAAACAGGCATCGATATCTTCTTCCCCTTCTTCTCACTCGTCTTTTTGGCAGATGTGGAGGATTACAATTTGATGGCAGCCCTAGGAGCAGGAGATTTGTTGTAATTAACAGCAGGTCAGTGTTCCCCCCCATTTTTTTTTTTTTTTGCTGTGGAAGAAAAAATATGTTTCTACAAAAACAGATTTTCCATTTGTTTTTATGTTTCTACAAAAGCTTTTACGTTTTTGTTGAAACTTACTTGCGAGTGATCTTAATTTTTCATTGAGGGAGGATTAAAAAAAACCAACAAGAAATAAAGCTTAAGCTATCACTTTTATAAACTTCCTTGGTTTGGGGGAGGCACAGAATAGCAGTAAGAGGCACTTTGGGGTGCTTGGGGCCGTGAAAGCTCAGGGCACAGCCGGGTGGGGATGATTTAAGGCCACCAGAAGGCAGCAGGACCTCGTGTTGTCTCCAGCTCTCCCGCAGGCATCCCAGGAGCTGTGGTGCTCTCCCTGCCTCAAGTGTCCCCTTCCTAAAGCGGTGTCAGCTCTGTATTTTTATGTATTTATGTATTTTTGTATTTTTATGTATTTATATGTACAGGAGCTCTGTCAGCTCCTGTATTTTGCCCTCTTGGGGCAAAATACAGGCTGAAATAATGCCCTACATCACCCTGCGGCATTCAGCCCCTTTCCTATAGGATGCGTGTGCTGGATCCTGTACCACATCAGCTCAGAGGCAGGATTGGTGCTGGCACACCTCGGGGAGGCTTTTTGGACCTGGGTTTCCCATCTGAAGGTCGGTTTGAGGCGTTGGGGTCCCCGGGCCAGGTTTTTTCAGAGCCCCCAGCGAGCGGTGCCCGGGGGAAGCGCGGCTCCGAGCAAAGCCCCAACCTCAGCAGCGCGGCGCGGGCCTGATAAATGGTGCTCATATCCCATTCAAATATGATGCAAGCAGTTTTTTTTTTTTTTTTTTTTTTTTTTTTGTAGTTTGTCTTCCATTGCGGTAGTAAAGTTTTTAATTAGGAAAGCTAATGAGATCGATTAGTCATTAGAAGTGACCTCTGGATCTCCGCGAGGAGCGTGCGCGCGTGTGCCGGGCTGATAACGGGGGACGCCGGGGTATTGTTTGTAATAAAAGCCTGAAGTGTTTGATTTGAGTGAAATGTGCCACGGGGAATACATCATGCGGAGAAAAAAAATTACAACCCTGGGAGCCTGTAATGAAGGGAATTAAACCAACATCCTATCTAAATAACATGATTATCTACACAAAACCCCTCAGCTAGCAAGTAATAATAGAAAACCGAGCTCTTCGGAGAGCCGCTTTCACGAGGTGCTTAATGCTGGAGCCGTGTGGGCAGGCGGCTTCCGAAGAGCAGCTCCGGCATGAATACAACATCCAATTACTGCTGGGGAATCGAGTTTAGACCAGGTGCCAGCCCGTCTGCGTGCCGGCACCGGGGACGCCTGCGTGCCCCCAACAATTCGAGACCTCAGCGTCTCGTGTGAGCGTTGGGCAGGGAGGGATGGCAGCGGGAGCTTGATTGGGTTCTGGGCTGATTAGTGGCCCGAGCAGGGGCAAATAAACAAGTTAATAATGCAATCGACAAATTCCCAGCTTCGTAATTTTGTAAGGTTGGAGCGGCGGAGGCGAGGGGGCGCTGGTGCTGTCTGGGGATGCTGCTGGATTGTGGCTCCCTTCCCTTCCCTTCCCTTCCCTTCCCTTCCCTTCCCTTCCCTTCCCTTCCCTTCCCTTCCCTTCCCTTCCCTTCCCTTCCCTTCCCTTCCCTTCCCTTCCCTTCCCTTCCCTTCCCTTCCCTTCCCTTCCCTTCCCTTCCCTTCCCTTCCCTTCCCTTCCCTTCCCTTCCCTTCCCTTCCCTTCCCTTCCCTTCCCTTCCCTTCCCTTCCCTTCCCTTCCCTTCCCTTCCCTTCCCTTCCCTTCCCTTCCCTTCCCTTCCCTTCCCTTCCCTTCCCTTCCCTTCCCTTCCCTTCCCTTCCCTTCCCTTCCCTTCCCTTCCCTTCCCTTCCCTTCCCTTCCCTTCCCTTCCCGTTTTATGTAGCAATCCCAAAAACAGTTATCAGAAGCAAATTTGTCCAACTTTGCTGTTGTTTTATACAATTCTAATTGCAATTATTGCTCAAACATTGCAAAGGGCCTTAAAGACCCATGGCGCAATCGTTGCCCCGAAGAATTTTGTCGGAAAAAGTCCCAAAGCATAGAAATAGTGGTGGAAAGTCACTTTGCTTTTTGTTCTTTCCTTTCTCTTCTTCCTTTCCCCTTAAAGCTGTGGGCATTTGCAGTTCCTCCGGTTGCTCTTGCGTGAGCTTTTTAGCTTTTTTTTTAATCTTTGATATTTGTTTGCTTGCGAGCATCTCCCAAATCCCGTACATTTAGAGACTGGCTCAGTGAAGGAAGGCTAACTACCTGGGGAATGAAGAGCTTTTAGGACAAAAAGAAAAAAAAAAGGAATTTGTCATCCTCCTTTCCTAATCCCGGGGAGTCTTTATTGAATACATCTCGTTTAATTTTTAACCCAAACCATCAGAAGCTCCTTAAGGCATCGCTGCTGACTTCCTAGCTTTTTGGGCTGCTAACATTTTTAGTGCCTGGCTGTGGATGTGAAAGCAAATCTGTGCGAGCAGCAAGAGCGAGGGGAGAGGAGCCGGCAGTGTCCGGCTGCCACTTGGCCATGGTATGAAAAATCCTGGTGCTTTGTCAATATAATGTATAATTATAAATATAAAAAATATATATATGTATATAAAAATATAATTCTCCGTGTTAAACTGGGGAGTTGCAGATTGCTCCGGGGGCCAAGAGCCACTTCAAAATGCCTTTTCCTTTCTTTTTTTGTTTCTTCATCTAACCATCCCGGCGAGGACCGGGTTATCCAGGAGGCCCCGCTCTTCTCCAAGGCAGCCATGGGGATGGGTACAACGTTTTCAGGGAAAATAATGCTTCTGCTTTTCCCCTCTCAACCCTGCAATAATTTTAACGAGAGCATCTCCAAGAAAAACAGCCAGCCCTTTAAATCAGTTCTAAAACCAGAAGACTTAGTCTCAGCATGTAGTGTCAGCTTTAATTATCAGGGCAGTTATGGCTGTATGTTATAAAAGTCAGGCAATTAGATGCCTTCCTTAAAGCTGCAAAAAAAAAAAAATTCCCAGCCACCACGCGGAGAAAACCAGTCAGACACACAACCGGTGATGGCGCGAAATGTTCAGCGGGATAAGCTGGTGTGTAGATCGTCCCGCAAAACGTTCTCAAAATGGGGATGGTTTCGGTGCAGAAATTTGCTCCGAAGGGAGACATCATCTGTGAATTTCTGGGAATTTCAGCCCGTTTTCCCCTTTCTCTTTCCCTCAGGTGCCAGCTTGCTCTTCGCAAGGAGCCCCCCGGCCAACAAGGTGATAAAGACGCGCTACAGGATAGTGAAGAAGAACGTGGTCTTCCCCTCCTCGTCCTTCAGCAGCCCTGTCCCCAGCTGGAAGACCAGGCGTCTCGGGACATCCAGGTAATCCTGCCACCCCTCGGATGCAGGACCTGTGAGCCGTGAGCGCTCCATGCCACTACTGCTGCACATTATTTGCAAGAATCACTTAATTTCTCCATTTGTTTAGCTGCTTCCATGCAGAGTTTATTGACTTAAAGTGTAAAATCGTGTTAGTAATCACGTTAGCCTGAGCCGGGCTGGTGGCAAACGGCTTCCCACAGCCTGCTCCTTCATATCCGTTCCCTCTTTCAATTCATTGTGGTTAAATAAGCTGTAAGGATGATGAGTAAACGCACACAGCTCTCACTATCAGAGCTAAGTAGACTTACTGCATGTTTGGAGAGAGACATGTCCTGCTAATGGGACACGGTCAGTTGTGGCTGCTCCTGAGACGAGAACGGGTTCTCCTCCTCCTCCTCCTCCTCCTCCTGAAATGCAGGTTTCCCTTTGTCAGGGGCAATATTTTGGGACAAGAGAGCCTGCTCTGCTCTGCCCGTTCTGTTGTTCATGCCTTGGGTAGACCCAAGGAGCTGGGGGACACGGTGGCTTGTCCCCTTCCATTGGCACACCTACATGGCTTGGCATCAGGGTGGTTTCCTCCAAAAGTGATTTCCTTTGTCTTCACGCCATGTTCCAGGGGCTGACTGCTTTTCTGGTGAGTGCTGGCTGCTGTGGAGAGTCAAAAGATTGTGGGGATTGTTTTTAAAGCCTAGCTTTGCCTGATTTTTCCCCTGCTCTAGTTAGAGTTGGCATAGACTTCGACAAACGTTCGTATCTGAAGGGAAGGTTGGTTTTGAGAGACTCAAGGGTGGCGAGGCAAAGTTCCAGGAAAAGAGGGAGGTTTAAAAAAAAGACGTGTTTATTTTCAAACTATTTAAAAAAAAATCTAAAATTAAATTTAATATTTTTTCTTGGTCTTTCAAAAGCTTGTAGTTCGGAAGCTCCTGGTCTGCTCTGTACTATACTGACCTCCGTTTCAAAGTGCTTCTTCTCCTGGGGAAAACATGGGTTTGGTTGGGACTAATCTGGGACTTCTACCCAAATTTTCTGCATTCAGTCTTACCTGCACCACCTCCTCCTCCTCTTTCTTTACCTTCTACTCATACCTGCACATCCAGTCCCTTTTTTGCAGTCCTGGGATCGACACGTCTCCTCTTACTCCCCTCCAAGAGCATCTCCTTTGCCTCTTTTGGTACAGTTCCTGCTGTGCTTCTAAGTGCCACCTTCTTTTTCAGGTCCCTGGGGGCAAATCCTTGTGTTGTCCTTTCCCCAGGCAAACCACGTGCTCTTCTTCCTGCTCCCTCATCTTGTATTTGTGTTGAATCAAGCTAGCAGACGTGTGTGCTTGTTACCTGACAGATAAATTCCTCGCTTGCTCGCCGCTGTCAGGCAGTGATAGAAAAGCCAGACCACCAAATAATGTAATTCTTGTGTTTCTTCTTTGGGCTAAATAGAAACTCCTTAAAAATATTATTATTTATTATTATTTAAAGTATGTCTTTTGTTCTGTGAATTTTATTATGGTAAAAACTGCAATGCAAATCTCTGAGGCTCGTAGTTTGCTGCTGATAATTACAGTACCTGGCTGCTTTGTGTGCAGGTGAGGATTTGTTTTTCCACTTTGTAATCTCCCGTTTCCTCCTGCAGTCTTGCCCTTCCCATCTCTGCCTCAGTTTGCCTGGGAAGTGGCTGCTTTTTTCGCCCTGAACCAGCCACTTTGAGCAAATCTTGCTTCTTTATTTAAGTCCGATAAGGGGAAATTTGGTGCAAAGAGCTGCTCGCAGTAAAATCACCGCTCTCCTCCATCCCCGCGCTCCCGGCAAGCGCTGGCAGAAGATGGATTTTTATTTCTAGTTCCCATCTCTGTGAACCTTTCTGTGAGGGATCCGGGCCAAACTTCTGCTTTAGGGTCTCTCTGTAGGTAATGTGCCCCTAACTGGGGTCCGGAGAGAGAAACGTGAGCCAGGCTGGGCTCGTCCCGCCCTGGCATTGCCCCATTTTATTGCTGGGAGGGTAATTTGTGTCTGGGATGTGCTGATTAAGTTCTGCAATCGCTCACAGCCAGTGGAAGATGAGGTTTTGTAACGTGGGGGGCTTTCTGTAGAGTATCGTGGTCTCATATTGTGAAATTGCCCAAACCTTTACCCTCCGATGCATGAGCCTGACTCCAAAACCCATTTGAGCATCGGCACGCAGAGGGTCGTCTTGGTATCGTATCCTCTTCTCTCCCATGACGAGGTGAACCTCACTGCATCGTGGATGTGTTTAATGATGATGAGATAATTACGCTGGGGGCAGTAGGAGGGGAGGGGGCTTGGAGCAGGGGTTTTGGGGTCTGGCCCCATTTGCTGCGAGGCCGTCGCTTTGCAGAGGAGGAACCCGGTCGTTCTGCTGCAATCGGCCGCGAGCTCCCACTTGGAGGATAATTTTATCCGTATTAGTCTTCGACTTCATTAAATAACGTGCTTTGGATCTTACGGCTGTTTCAGACAAATCTTGATAAAATGCCATCAGCAAATTAAAAACAATTATATTTTCAAGAAGCCATAAATCTCCTGCTCCGTCTCCCTAGTACCTTCGGTGTGTGCGATCCATCATCCCGCCTGGCGGGGGGAAGCACATGGCAAATGCTTCTCCTCTACTTTTTTGTGTTTTTTTTTTCCCTTGTGCTCATAGCATCCCTTTGGACAAGTAGCAAGGGAACGATCCAGGGGGCTGGGAGCTGCTTTTCCAGCCGCTTTGCTGTGCTATTGCCAAAAAAAAAAAGCAATGGTTTTGTCAAACCAGGACGGGGAGGAAACACGGGGCATCCCCGCACGTCGTCCCCCTGGGGACCATGCAGCTCTCCCCAGGCTCTTTTGCAGCCCGGACTTTGTCACCTCTCCTGTTTCATGTTTCGGTGCGTGTCGGATCGAGCAGCCAACTTTTTTTTTTTTTTTTCTTTTTAATGCCCTTCTGGCCTGAAGCCAGGAGCACGGCATTAAAGGCCTGGTGGTGCCGTGCTCGAGCGCTGCTCCCGAGCTCGTTTCTAGCTGAGGCTATGGGGAGATTCCTGCTGTGAATCCCAGGTTTTTGGGGCTCCGAAAGCAACACGCAGGGGTCTTACGTGGCCGGTGACCTTTTCTGATTTAATACTTTATAGACTTCAGGTAGCAAACCATGTTTCTGTCCATCTCGTGAACCGCGTCTTGGAGATTTCCTTCCTCTTTTTGGGTACGTAGCCAGAAAACCTTTGCTGGAGCATCTGGGGCAGTGCCCCGCTTGCCAACAAGCCCCAAATTATCAGGTAAAGGAGAAGATGGATGTGTGGGGAGAGTCACTGTGGATCCCTCGGGGATGAGCTGCTTTCTCCCCTTACCTCTGGGTCGCCTTAAACTTGGCCCCGCTGCTGACTTTTCTGGAGGCGATAGACGGGAGTATATTTTAAATTAATTTTACTCCACTTTTAGTAATATTTTTGTTTTAAATAGATTTATAAGCAACTTGGGGGCTATTTCTCCAAATTTATGAAGATAATTTTCGCTCTCTTGATAAGGTTAAATTTACACCTGCTATTTCCATATTAATTCACATTGCTAAGTGGATCTAATTTTCTTCCGTTCTTCTATCTAGTGAGTGTGGCCTTTCCTAATGCAATTTCCCCCTCACTAAATCACTGTGATCGGGAGTCATGATCGAGTTAAATTAACTTAAATTAATTTACTTAATAAGAGCTCCAGATCATTGTGAATGAGGTGAAGATTTATTGATCCTCCTTTTCACTCCTCCCCCTTATCTCTCCGCGCTTTGCAGGAGTGCAGCGCGGGAGGGCTCTGATTTGCTTGCCTTAAATTTCATTTTCTCCTATTGACGTGGCGATCGGCCATCGCTTGGAACTCATGCAGGGACATCTCCGTGGCCAGGAGGGGGCTGAGCTGCTTGACACGGAGGAATCGGGATGGATGAGTGACGGCGGCGTTCACAGGTCCTGGAAACGTCTTCAGCCCTTCTACGGTGTCTTCCTTGGACGAGATGCTGCTCCTGGCATCTTCTGTGGCTCACGGGGCCGAAACTGTGCCTGCTTTGCCCAGGTGGGGTGTCCAGGTGGGAGATAACCAGAGGCCTCGTGGGCTTGAGGGTGCTGTAGGATTGGGGAAACTGCTAGAGGAGAAGGTAGGGTGTCTTTCCTCGCGGCCGGCTGCTGCACCCTGGTGCATTTTGGTTGGAGCTGGAGGATGAAGATGACGGCAGGAGGACGCTCCTGGCTGTTGGAGATATTCCTCTGCAAATCCACTTGCTCCACGGAAGCGACGGTCGTCTTGCCAGCCGGAGAAAGCCAAAATCCTTGAGCAAGCAACCCAAGGTAGCAGTAGGAAATGCCCGTATTCCCATCTAGGGGATGACGAGCCTGGTTCTACGTGGTGTGCTTGGCCAAGAACTGTCCCAAGACTATTGACCAGGAGAAGGAGACCCCAACTCACTGATTTACGGAGAGACAAACCAGATTTAAGATAATTTTTTGGGAGCAGATGGGCTGATGTTGTGTTTAGAGATCCTAGTTACGGGCAACTTAAGCGCTGACCCACTTTGAACAGTTTTCTCTGAAAATAATGATGCATGTGTTTAAAAGAAAAGTAACCTGTCTGCAAATATTGTCTGGCACTGGTGGGAAAGCTCAGATATTTCCTTCAGAAAACTTTGCAGCTCCTCTTGAGGGACAAACTTCACCCTCCAGCGTTATAAATAAGTAAAGAACAAGGTAATAAAACGTTTGTCAGGGAAAGTGCCTGCTCAGTAGAAAAGGCTCGTCAGCAGAGGATAAGCTTGTGTATTTTGGTTTTGTTTTCTTCTTTTCTTTCTGTTCCTTGGCCTGAAGCGATGTGGAAGGACCAGGTTGGAACAGGAGCCTCCTTGGCTCGAGTCGTGCCCTCACCACGTGCAACTTTTGGGGTTTTACCTTTCAGCAGGTGGTTAGAACTGCGAAATGGGTGCTCAACCTCTGCACTGGGTGCCAGTGCTGCTTCCCTGGTGATGCCTTTTGAGTTGATTTTGATTTTTTTGATTTCTGCCCTGCCGTCACGGGGTAGGTAGTGTGGCTGCGGGTGGAGATACGGTCAGAGAGGAGGAAAACCTGCCCTATATCTGCCAGTCCCTGGCCTTTCAGGAGGTTGGGATGCCGTGCTCCAGGTGGCATGGGTGAGCCAACCTCCCCGTCTCATCCCTTCCTTTCTTTCGTGGTGGGCAAGTTTTGGGTTTCTGACTTCTTTTGCTCTCTTCACCAAGATGTTTGGATATCCACCACCAGTTGCTCAACCCAACTCATTGTCCGGTTGATCCAATATTGCCTCTCCAGCTTCTGCTGACCAGCAAATTTATCAAGTCAGGGTATGTGGAGGCCACTGTTCCTTCCTCCTCTCTCGTGCAACATCATCACCTTCTCCCCCAGTCCCATGTTGCGCTGCTGAGCCCTTTTTTGGGGTGCTATCCCCTATGTGTGGTGCCTTGCTGAAGGACGGGCGAGTGAGTGGGAGATGTGGGCCTCGTCTATGCTTTGCCTGCGGGGTTCTTGCTGGGTAAAGAGCCCAACCTCCTTTGGAGGTCACCACCTCACGGTGTTCACTTTGCAGGATTTTAAGATTTAAGGCTTTGAGAGCAGAGTTTACCTATAATTACGTTAATTATGTACGGAGACACCTCTCCTGGCTCATTCTGCTGCTTCAATTCGAGGGATTCACAGCTCTTCTTGAAAAGCACTGGGAGGTGGTGGGTGTAGAAACCAGAGGGTTCCTGAACTGATCGCTTGGTTGGAGAGGACTTGGTAAAAACGCTACTCCTGATCCAACCATGAGAATGCAAAATCCAGTAGCGACGCGGTGTTACGGGGTGGAGAAGCCATTTGCAAGCGTGGTCTTGGTCTTTGAATCTTGGGATTTTATCTTGGACATTTGGGTTTTTATACAGGTTTTCCTGAAAACCAACTGCGTTTCATAGCAGGAGGTGTGGACGCCCCAGGTGCGCAGGGCTGGGACAGGCAGAGGCAGATTCCCTTGGATCCCGCTCTCTCCATTCCCAACCCCACCATCTCAAAAACAGCCCGGAGAAACCAGAGGCAAATAAATTACACGTAATTATTTCTCCGTGTTGCTAAGCAGGAGCTGCTCTTGGGTGCTCGCTCCGACGCACCTCCAGGAGAAGTCAGCGCACTTTTTTTTTGGAGAGCTGCACAGGGCTCAGCCTGGCAGATAAATCGACGTCTTTTAGGGCTTCCCCTCTTTTCTTTGACACCCTCGTGCTGGGCAAACCTTGACATCTCCATCCCAGCCGTGCGGGGATGGGAGATGGGGAACAGCTGAGCATTTTCCTTGGGTTTCTCCACCAAAACGCGCGCGGTACCAGGCTCCGGGCGTCTCCAGGACAGTCCGGAGATGCTGGTGCAGTGTGCCAGGAGGAAAGCTCATTAAATCACGACGTGTTAATGAGCCTTGGGGTGTGCTTAGAGCTGCTGCAAGCCCTGTTCGGGGCTGTAATGCACGGGGAGAGAGCAAAGCCGTATTTCTGCGGGGCCGGGACGTCACGGCAAAAGTCGCAGAGAATCCGGAGAAAAGTGTTAACGTCGGCGGCTGCCGCTGCTAATTGCTGAGTGCTGCAGGGGAGAGGCTCTAATCGAAGCCACCATATATTGCGAGGAGACAGGGATTGTTGGGTTTTTATCTTGATCTCAGCAAAGGCTGCCTTTGCTCCTCGCTCTGTGTATTTTATCCCGTTGCTTTAGCGACCTGGGGGGCGCCGAGGTTTTTATCTTGATGCCTCATCAGGGGATGCTCCGATGGGATTTTTTTTTGCCTCCGCGGTTCCGATCGCTCGTGGATGTCTGGCCATGAAGGGCCAGGGACATCATAAACCGACGGCCAGAGGCCGTGGCACCGGGGTTAATTTCCTTTTATCAAGACGAGCGGTCTCGCTCCGGTCCTCCCCGGCTTCCGCTGCGTTAAGCTGAAAAGGAGTTGAAATGTGACTAATGTCCTTAAAGCTCCTGTCAATTTTTTTCTCCCCAAATTCATTTGACATGAAAGTGAGAAGTAAACAGAAAGCCTGCGTTTAAGCAGATAACTTGGAAAGCCTTTTCCATCACATTTAAAAACGGCCGTGTCATGGATTCTGCGAATTGGCGGCTTCTATTTTGTTTTATTTTATTTTATTTTATTTTTTGTCTGTGTGGTAAATTTTCTTTTAATAATCTCGACGTGGTTTTACGAGGTTTAGGGATAAGATTTTTTTTGAAGGGATGTTAAACCATTCTCCAGACTGACATCTCATTACAGTGAAATTCATCTGCCCGGATTGGAGACGTTACAGGCAGGAGGAAACCGGGGCTTCCGTCTGAAAAAGTGTTTTTTTTCTATGGGAAGTACTTTTAATCTTTTTAATGAGGATGGTATGAGATACACAACCCTGCATTGTTTCGGAGAAGTCCTGACATCTGGCCTAACGTAATCCAGTTTCTGTTGGGGACTAGTTAGAGGCTTTAAAAAACAATGTCGCCTCTTCTCAGCAAAGCTCAGGATTAATCTTTCATGCTCTCCCCGCTCCCCCCTTGCAGAAAGAAAGACGCTTTATAACGTTCAATCTCTTTTTTTCCCCTTTTTATTTTTTTTCCTTCTATTTCCCTCTCCCTAAACAGAGCTGACATCTGGGCCTGATCATCTCGCCCCGATTTCCCAGCCAAGCATCCCGCGTTGGCTCCGAGCCGCGCGGCTCTGCGGCGGCGCCGCTCCCGGGCACCGTCCCTGCTTCGTCCTCCGTGTCCCCGTGCCCTGTCCTGTGTGTCCCCATGCCCTGTCCTCCACCTGGATGAACCTCCCCAGATCCTGCAGGAACACCCCGTGCCCCTGTGGGGTCGAGCATCTCCCCCTGCTTCCCCTCCCCGCGTTTCAGAGCGCTTGGTGCTGGTGCCCGCCGGCGGCGGCGCTCTCCTCCTCGGGGGGACGGCCGCAGTAATTGAGCTCTACTTCGGAGGAACTAATGAAAACAAAATAAAAGCGGGACTCAGAGGTTAACGACCAGCTTTAAATGCATATGGAAATGCTTAAGAATAATGGGATTTTCTTTTTTTAATTTTGCTTAATGGAGTTAGGGGAGTTTGGAATTGATTCTATTAAAAATGAAAGTGTCACTTCCCAACCTGGGGAGGCAATTACGGGTTATTTACTCGGGATTGTGTTAATCTTGGATCAGCCCCTTTTGCAGATCCTCCCAGGGCCTGGTACAAGCAGAAAGGAGATCTCCAGCTGCCCTGCGCCGGGCACATCCTTCCCTGCTCAGCCTGCAAATCCCGAAACCGGGACCTGATCTTTTGGGGAGATCTTGTGGATTCATCGCATGCAGCGGTTTATTTTGAGAACAGAAAGGAGGTGCGGCACTTGTTTGACTCCAAAACTGGAGAATTTCTGCTTATTTTCCTCCCTCTCTGAGCTAGCGGGGTACAGCTGGAAGCCCTCGCGCCGTGTTATTTAGGGGAAGCGCCTTGCGTTTCCTGCACAGGTACCGAAAATAACTTTTTTCTTAAAAGCTATAAAATCCTGTGGGTTTAACGCACCTCGAGATGACCAGGCTTCTTCTTTGGCTGCTTAAATGTGGCCACAGATCCGGAGCCCAGAATACCTCTTGCTCTCTGGGTGTAGGGATGGAGGTGCAGAAAGCCGTGGTTCAGCTGCAGGGGACTCGTACGGATGCACAGCCACTCCGGACCGTGGGTTACGTGTAAAAGGGTAACGTGTCTTCCTTCTTCCTTTTCTTTTTTTCCCCCCAAAAGCAGAGTTTGTGCTGTTCTATAGCAGTCTGCAGCCTCGGTGCTGTCCCTGGTGGCATCCCCAGCAGGATTTTAGGCTGGCTCAGGACGGCGCTTGGAGGTCAGGTGCGTGCATGGAGCATCCCGGTTGCTTTGGGGTCCTTCACAGGGCAAGTCTGGAAGCTCAGGCTCAGCCCCTCATGGCTGGAACTGACCCCCAAAGATGCTCTCAAGCCCTGAGACGTCCCGAGTGACACAAAGCAAAAGGTTTTGCTGAAATGAAGTGCGTTTGCGGTGTGGATGTTGGCTCTCCAAGGAGGCAGAGAGGAGGAGAACAGGTCCCCAGGGCTGTGCACCCACCTCTCAAGTGGCTTCAGCTGCACGTGTTCACCCAAATCCCAGTGCCTGAGGTGGAACAGACGTGACCGGGACATCGGTCCGCCCAAACGCAAAGCCATACCGCACGTGTGATGCTATTTTGACCCAAAAGTCATGTAGAAAAGGATGAACCCAATGGAAAACCAAGCTAAAAAAGAGCGAAATACTCCGAATCTCACTAAGGCTGCAAGCAGGGCTCCTTCTGGGGAGCCACATGGGAATAATCAGGGTTTTTAGGGCTTTCAAACCATCTTCCAGAGCAATGGGTGCGTGCTTGGAGGCACGGCACAACCTTTCCCAGCTCTTTTCACCGAGTGAAAAGATGCCCCAGGGGCTGGAAGCGCTGCAGAGGGCATGGCCTCCGTCGTGTAACGCTGCAGGCGTGTTCACAAGGGGTCGTGCTGCTTCTTAACGGGTCCCTGCTCATCCACAACGTCTCCCACCCCGTTGGGTATTAAGCTGAAATGTTTTCCTTAGGGTTTATAACGGGCAGAGAGCGCACGCACGGTTGCCGGAGGATTTGCTGATGAGTGGTGATTCATTAGGCAGGATTTCTTCCTTCTCTTTTGTCATCGCCTCTCCTTGCTTTCAGGCAGCTTTCAGCTATCGGAGAAAAGCAGGATATCCCGAACAAGGAGGTTTACGCGGATTAAAAGTGGAGGATTTTGAGCTGCGGGTCAGCAGTTTCGGATCGGGGCCGGATCATCCGATTTCGGGAGCCCGTTTCCAGGTGCTGGGACCCTGAGATGGGCCGGCACCCGCATCTTCCTCTCTGGTGGCTTTCGGGAAGGTTTGCTCTTCCTCTGCAGGGCAGGGTCCTCTGGGTTGCCTCTGGAGCACCCTAAAAGTGATGGCGCGTGTGGCATTCAGGAGGCTGGGGCTTGCCATTGCTCTTCGTTTGTCACACCGGGACCGAGCGTGGTGACCCTGGGGAGTGGAGCAGGTCTCCAAACCCCTTTGGCCCTGGGGCATCTGTTTTTTTCCTGGACACTCCGGGATAAAATATCTCATGGGGCCGTGAGGTTCCTGATATCGCTGTTCCTTTCGTCCATCCAAATCCCCAGCTGCCAGCTGCGCCTCTTAAAAAAAAAAAGAAATAAATTCTTACACGATAGGAGCCTTTTTACAGCGTTCACCCTTTTTAGCCCAGGCTTCAGCAGCAAGCAAGCAGTCCTGGAAAGATGAAATCTGCTTGGGGATATAGTTTGCAAAATTGCACACGCTCGGTATTTGCAGCTCATTTTGAAGCAGTTCTTAACCTCTGGAAGCGGTTTTTCCCGGGCTGGTAAATCCCACCTAACGGCGGAGCAGTTGGAGGATATTTTTTCTGGCGCTGGGCATTTTCAAGTGTCACTGCTTTTTCACCTGCCAGTGACAGCTGCACGAGCGGTGGATTTAATTTCTAAATTTCTGCCCTCCTAGGAGATTAGGAATGGCAGGGCTTTTTTATTTTTTTTTTTTTTTTCTTTCCCTTCCCTTTTCCCCGAACGGTTTTTGCTACAAACCTGTAACTCCTCCAGCCCCTTAGCTCGCCGCGAGAAGTTTTCGCCGTGCCGAGCGCTGCCGCGAAAGTTGGGATGGAAACAAAAAAAACCAAACCCCGCAGGCAGAAAGCAGAAGAGCTCCGCGTTGTGCTGAGTGGCAGCTCCGTGCTCCGCGGCTCTGACCCCGATCGCTTTTCGTTAGCTCCTGCGCTGAGCCGCGGCCAAATGCTGCCGGCAGCTGGGCTGCCCCGCGCCGCGCGCCCGCGCCCGCCTTGGGACCCGGGGAAAGGAGAGGGCGAAGCGGTTTTGCGGGGGCACAGAGGTCGCTTCGCTTGGCAGGCGCTCGAGCTTCGTTTGTGGCTGATTAATTCTTTCCAGGCTGAGCAGACGTCGAGCTCTCTTTCGGGCCGAAGGATGGCTCCATCTGCTTCGTCCCGGCGTGAGAAATAAATGCGCTCCCCAACGGGGCTGGAAAGCCGCTCGTGGTTCGGTGACCGCCGAGGGATGCGCCGTGCCGTGCCCCCGAGCCGATGCTGCAGGGCTGGAAAAGGCTGTGCTGGAAAGCCCCGGGCCGCAAGGACCCCCGGAGCTTCTCTTTCTGCAGCCACATTAATCACAAGTCCCTTGCGTGGGGACTTCTTGCAGCCCCGAGGTGAGAAGTGAGGGTTCAAATGGTTTTGTAGGATATGGAAGTGAGGAGCAGAGCGGTGGAGGGGACCCAGGACCCCAGACCTCTTCCCACCTGCGTTCAGGTGGGCTGCAGGATGCGGTCCCTGCTTATCAAATCCCCTTTTGATGCTGGGCTTTCACGCGTTGCTGTTTGGATGCGAGGACTTGGCGGATACCTAGAAAAATAACTTAGTTTTTTCATCTTGAGGCATTTGCGAGGTGCAAACCCTCCTCGGCTGCCGGCTGGGATGTTCCCCGTGGGTCTCATCCTGGGCAGCGCTCCCCGTGGGGCTGAGCGCAGGGTAGGAGCATGTCCAGCTCCCAGTTTGACCAGTAAGGCTCTCCATGAAGCAGCGCAGCCTTACTGGGAAGGCACCGACGGGCACGCGGCATCACTCGGTATCCATCCACCACGCGGTGGAAATGGGGCACAGCGTTTGTTTTTTTTTGGGTACAGCATTTGTGTTTTCCATATCGGATGATCTGTACTGAGAAAAAGCAGTGCATGGACTTGCAGGAGGTGTTGGATGCCTCTACCCTAACACCTTCCCTATGAAATTCTTTCTGTAGCTGCTGGAAATAACCCCAGTTTTGTTTAATGTCGGGATTTATCTGCCTGTTTAACCACCTCGCCCCTAGATCCCTGCATCCCAGCACCGAGCGCGGGGCTGGGGTCCTTGGCACATCCCCGGTTTTGTAAGGGAACAGCCGAGCTCCCCGAGAAGCTGGGGACCCGCACCAGCATCTGTGGCTGGCTCTGCCTGCCGGACCCGCCTGGAAGAAGGATTTGCAGAAGGACAGGGGGAGGTCTGAGAGGTCACAGCTGTTAACACTGGGAAAATGGGAAGGAAAAGGGGCCGGGGGGGGGGGGTCCCGAACTTGGCACGAGTGCCGTGGCCACCTGTCTGGAGGCATCAGCGGTTTTCGGAGCCCGGAGTATGTTTTGATTACAAATAATTTCCTGCGGCTTTAATCCATCCCACTCCCAACAAATCTGGATTTCCTAATTGTTTATTGGGTTAACGGCTCAGCACCACCATGGGGTGATGGTGGGCACACGTTCAGGGTGGTGGGAGAGGTGGGAAGGTGCTGGGAAGCTCCAGCACCGAGGTCCCAAGCAATAAGAGGTGTTATTTATTTATTTATAATTTATTTTTTCCCCTATTGCTGTCAAAGTGTGCATGGGACGGGCGCTGGCTTTGGCGGAGTGAGCTAAAAAACTTAGTTTGTATTTTTCGAACTTCTCATAATTACCATCTGCTGGCTTTGTTAATATTTGCAAGACTCACGTCTTGTTTTTAAACATGGACAAGAAGATTGGGAATCCAGGCAAGCAGCTTCGGAAACAGAGCAGAAACACGAGGGGTAAAGAAAGAGCTCGAAAAGGTGAAATGTGAAGACGGGCGCGCATCCAGGCTGCCTCCCATGCGCTTCAGCACCGTGGTAGGAGGCAATGCTCCTGCGTTGGGTTATTCCTTCTATGTGATGAAGAACACCCAAATGGCTTTGAGCAGTTCTTGGAAGAGGAGATGTTGACTGATGGTATTGGGGGAAGCTCTCGGTGTCCTCAATCGGTGGCATCGGTCCCTGATGTGTCCTTGGGGAGGTTGGTTCTCCAACACCTACAAGGGGTGCGTGCTTTTCTCCCCGTCTTGGTGCAGAAATGTATCTCTTGTACGTGGACCAAGGTGCTGTAGGTGTTTTGTTTGAATTACACCTCTCATAATTACACCCGAGTGAATTGCCAGGGCTGCTAGAAGAAACGGATCGCGCTGCCCAGCTTGCAGACGCCCCTCCGAGAAGCGGGGGCTTTGGGAAATGCTTCCCCCAGCTTTCAGACCTCCAGCCCCGAGTGATGGAGGTGAGCTGCCCTGCCTGGGAAGCCTCAATCTATCCTGCAAAGGTTTTTTGGGAAGCCTCAATCTATTCTGCAAAGCTTTTTGGCAAGTCTGGGACCGGAGCGTGGCATCACGCTGCCCCAAAGGCACTGGTGGATGGGGTCTGGGTACTGGGGTTTGTCCAGACCCTTGGCATCGACGTGAAATTTGTGATGAAATTCTGCTTGGAAAGGGACTGGGTGAGCCAGCACCTCCTGCCCGTGTCTCCCGCCTCCCGCTTGCCTTTTTCTGTCGGCGATGCTGAAGCCAGGCTTCCTCCGGCAGGTTTTTTAAAATTTTATTTGATGAGAAGAGTCGGTTATGACTCCCCGAGTGCCGTAAAAGTTAATGCGATAGTCTCTCTGCGCCTGTGCTCATTTTTATAATTTTTTATTTTATGAAACAGGACAGGGAGCTTAGTGACTTATTACTATTCATTTCGTTTCAATGCAGTAAATATTGATTCAGTTGGGGGTTTTCAATTTAAACCACTCGGCGATTATATAAAATATTACTAGCCTCTGAAATTATGCTTACCGATCCCTTCGGCTGCTCATTAACGAAGGAGTGCAATTTTTAGATCCCTTTGCTTTCATCACTCTAATAAATGGGCTAAGCTCCCTTTTTGCACGCAAGGTGCTGGAGACTCAGCTAGCGGGGGCTTGACAGCCTCGGTGCAGCTCTTAATTTGGAGCCGCTTTCAAAGGCTTCTGCAGTTTGTGTTTTGAGATGTGGAGGGCTCTTTCTCCGATTCCTCAGCCTCGGCGGAGCCTCTGGCCGAGAGCCGGGATGCCCTGAGCCTGGTTCAAAGCCCCGCATCCCAGGTGCTCCCACCGTCGGGTCTCTGGGCGCTTTGTGAACTCAGAGGAGCCCTTTGCACACATTTCGAGGGACAAAAAAGGAATTTTGGGGGAACGAAGCATGATTAGAGCTCGTGCAAGGGCATCGTTAACTGCGGAGAGGCTGCTTGATGCCGCCAACCTATGGGCAATCCGTATGCTCATGGTGAAGCATTGTGTGAACCCTCCAAGGGATGCTTCAGGGGGCACGAAGCGTGTCCCGATGGGGACCAAATTAAATAAAAAAGCCTTTGGAAAGACAGAGCTAAGACAGAAACCTTTGGAAAGTTTCTTCGGTGCCACCCGGCTGTGGGCTGGGGGCTCTTCCCACCCAGAGTTGGTGTCTCCCCACTGGAAGAATGGAGACCAGGGTGGCCCTGGGGGCAACCAGAGCCTGCTTCTCCTCCCGTTTATCCATCCTGGAGCCACCGTGGAAGGAGGGCAAGGATGGGTTCAGGGTATCGCGGCGGGGATGCTGCACCTAGGAAGAGTTTTAGATCTGTGTATGTCTTCTGGAGGCTCTGGTGAGTCGGAAAGAAACCAAACATTTCAGACCTAAGCATCCCCACATCCAGTGGCTGAACGCTCGATTTTTGGGGTTAACCAGCGTGGCAGGAGAGCTGAGAGGTGAGGAAGGAACCGCGACTTTGTTGCCAAGTGCCTTGAAGAGAAGAAGAAGGGACCACTGATATCGGTCTCAAGCTCTTGGCTCCTTCCAAATTCAGCTGAAGCCGTGTGACGGCCGGGAGGAGGCTCGGAAATCATCCGGGTTAGCCAGAGCTGCGTTAATTGGATCAATGCTAATAATTTAAAACACATCGGCAGGGGAAGAGAGCGTTTGGCCCAGGTTGTATTTCTCGGCCCGAGACGTTCCTCGCTTAGTGCTTTGCGCAGCACTTAACCTCGGTGGCCTCCCCCCAAAATAAGCCCAAAAGTCGAAAAACATGGCCAAAAAGAGCCTTCACATGGGAGAAGACTGAACTAAGACTTCGCTGCTGTGCGTGCAGCCAGCTTAGATAATTAAACACTGCTTTAAACACCGTTCTTAGGCCACTTTTAAGGGTAGCAGTAAACTCCCTTTGCACTAATCGATACGGTTGTAGACTACGTGCGTATTTCAGCCTTGCCAGCCCGACTTCCCGCAGTGTTCAGGAGCTGATCTTACCCATTTGGTGCAGCGTGATTGAGTCCCTTGCAGTGAAGATGACCGCGAATGGCTTTGCCAGAATGCCTTTGCGTTTGTGGGTTTGTTCCTGCAAAACCTGGGCAGTTCATCATTTTTTCTTGCAGGAGTCCCTTAGAGGCTTGTCGGGTTTTTGGGAACGCGCTGGAGATGAAAGTATGGTATTTTAATAACAGTGATAAAAAGGTCGGTTTGAAAAGGGATTTCTGGAGCCCTGCTTAAAGTATTTTTGCCAATATTTGAAGAATTTATTTATGTATAGTGATATTTGTGTACAATGTCTCTTCGGTGTCGCAGCACATGGCATGCTCTGCATTTTTGGAGCCGGGCAGGCAGCTTCTGCCAGAGACCGATGGAAATGGGGTACTGACCTCCCCAGACCTCGTTGCAATGGCTTGAGCCATTTTAGGGTCTTTAATTGCTTTGTAAAACGTTTTGGACTCTTGCAACGATGGTAAATAACGTACGGGTTGCTTTGCGTTCTCCTGGTGTGGTTTATCTCGTGCCGGGGAAGGGATTTGGGCTTCCTGAAGCTCGGTAGCAGAGAGGAGATTTTCCTTTAATGTGGCTGTGCCACCCAGGAACACGATCCTTTTATTGCGACGCCGGCTCGCAAAGTCATTTGTCCTCGTTGATGGAGTATTTATGATGGGAGCTCCGGGTGGTGTTTCCCTTAGCTTGAATTTCATCAGCTGGCAAGGAGCGCTCCGGTCGGCCCCGGGGGTTGCTCTGGCTTTTGACGCACGGCAGCATCTTACCTGTTGGCTCTCGCCCTTGCTTTCACTCCAGGCCATCGGTGCAGCCCTCCCATGGGGATCTGTGGCATTTCTACAGCACCCCATACGTTTGGGTTTCTCCTCCCCTTTTAATTTTTTCTTTATTTTCCAAGGGCTGCTCAGTATTCAAGGAGCATAAAACCGCTCGCCGCTTATCGCGAGCTGTTATCGCAACAGCTCCTCACCGTTTTTAATAATAAGGAGGGAAGCAGGAGAGCCCTCATCGCCTCTCCGGGAGGGCAGGGGAGTGGGTTTTGAGGTTCCTGGAGGTTACCTACCCAAAAGCAACCTCGTGTCCCTCTGCATGTGCTGCTCTGCACCGTGCTGAGTCCTTCTTGAAGGTTGGGACTACACGTGGATGCCTGTGAAGATGCTCCAGAGCGGAGGATATACAACAGGTATTTTGTTTCCCTCCCCTTGCAGCATCTGGGGGAAGAAGAGGGCAGATATTGCTCATATCCACCTTGTCGTGACATGTCCCCGTGCTGCCAAGCCCCGGGCAGGTGACATAACCCACCGAGGTGCTGGGCAGCCCCAGGACCACCCAAGCCTTTGGGCTGCCCGTTGTCTCCCCACGAGCCCCCTGGGCATTGCTGTTGCTGACCGTGGCACATCACAGGGTAGGGGATATGGGATATTTAAGATTTCACACCGAAAATTAGTTCCAGGCGGGTGCCTGGGCTCGCCTTCCTGCTGGCCCACCCGAGAAGGTGGCTTTGTCTCGAGCGAGCCCCAGGAGACCTAGAGGTGCTGGTGGGTCAGAGAGCTCCCGTCTCTGCCCTGCAAAAAAAGGAATTTCCAAAACGTGAGTTTCGGAGCCATCCTGGCATCACCCAGTACCAATTTTCCGCCCCGCTCCCCTCTCCTCTGCCTGGTGGTTGTCACCAGCCGGGGCTCGTCTCGAGCCCGAGCCCCAAAGCGTGGGTGACAAACGCTTCCCGAGCAGGCTGTCACCTGCTGCCGGGGCCATGAGCTAAAAGGGCTGCTGACAGCCTCCTGGCCCCGCACCAAGCCACCACCCTCGGACCTTGCTGGGGACAAACCAGGATCCGGCCACCCGGGCTGCTCCGCACCGGTGACAGCGACCGGGAGCATCGCTGCCACCTCCCCTGCCCCTTGGGGACAATCCTCGTGGGGCCAGGCCGGCAGCCTGCCCGCCGAGAAAAACCTCCTTTTTTTTATTTTTTTTCCCCTTCTCTTTTGCAAGTTTCGTGCTTTTTCCCTTTGGTTTGGAGGTTGTTTTTCTTTTTCCCCAAGCTCAGCAAGGTTGGGCGGGCTGGCCGCGCGCACCGCGAAGCGTACGAGGGGCCCGGTTTAATTTGCGGTTAGATATCTGTTCAGATTGCATCCACTTCCCCAGTCAGCACTTAATTGGCAAGTCGCTTGATTTAACAGCGTGGGAGCCGGCACCGGAAAAATGGCTCGAATAAATCACTGCCTGACGCCAGAAAATAGATATAATCTCAACATTAACTACATTAATAGTAGCAGGAGCCGAATTAAGAAAGCCATAAAGTATAGGCAGGAGAGTATAAATTACAGCCATCTCGCCGTGTCTTCTTCAGGCTCTGCTTTGCCTCCTTCCCCAGCCCCTGCTGGACCTCTCCCAGCCCGTGGTGGCTCTCGTTGGGGTCCGGCCGTGCCAATTTTTGGGGACAGGAGCAGCGAGGCGCTTTGCAATGGCACAGGAGGAAATCTTCCTTGGGGTTTGGGCTTCGTGCTGCATGGGGTGAAGCGTCTGTTCCCCCTCCTCCCTAAGCAGGGTTCGTTTTCCGTGATGGATAAATTAAAATAAACGCTGGGATGTGGGAAAGGAAACGAAAAATATTCAGTTTCACCTTCATGGGAGTGGGAGGGAGCATAGCTCGTGCCCTCTTCTTGCACCTCCCTGGTGGTGCCTTGGAGATGAGTCCCTGGTTCCTGGGTGACCCGTGGTCGATCCCTCGTCTCCTTCCTTTTGGGTGTTTGGGCTGTAGAATGGGTGAGCTGGTGTAAGTCCAGGAGCCAAAAATGAAAGTAGAGCCCCCGAAAGTCAGCGAGCCCGTGTGGAGTTGTAGCAGAGATCTGGGAGGAGGGAAGGCGGAGAGGTCTGGGCAGAGGTGGGTCCCAAAGTGCCCTTGTACCCAGGCCATTTGGGGAACCCGTACCTTCATTTCGCGACCATAAATCAAGGGAAAGCAGCTTGGGTAAGCACCTTTGGGGTCTTGGGAGCAGGGTGGTGGCCGAGCATCCTTGCGATGAGCGGACGGGGAGCAGTAAAGCAGGGCAGGGGAGCTGAGTCTGTAACTGCTTGCGTGCTGCCGGCACGCCCCGCATGGAGAGATTTCATCATGAAAATTATTTTTTTGCCCCTTTCTGCCACTGCGCAGAAGTGGAGGGTGTCGAGAGGCAGGTGGTGATGCTGCGGGAGTGACCGTGAGCCACATCCCACCTTAACGTGTCTGTGCAGGGTTGTGTGAGACCCCTGAGCCAAATTTGGGTTCATTTGTGAAGTTTTTCCCTATTTTTTTTTTTTCTTCTGGAGCCCTGAGTCGCTCTGGGTCTGATGCCAGCAGAGGGAGACAGCTCTGTACGAGTCCAGCGCGGGGGAGGCTGAAGGATAATTCAGCTTTAATGGGAGAGTGGCAGTGAATTTGTTCGCTTTCCCCGTGCACGTTGAACACACATCGCTTCGGGATGCTGAAATCGGGGGCTGGTGGCTTTGGCACCTCGGAGCTGTAGAAATCCTCGATGACCTGTGTCTGTGCATCCTGCATCCGATGCTCTGCGTGGGTACGGACCTCCAGAGCCCTTATCTTCAAAACAATGTCGCAATCATCGTGTACATCGTTTTGTTTCTTGCACAGTGTTTTCTTTTGCCCCCTAATCCCACCACCGAGCCCCAACTCCGGGCATCTCGGCGCTGGTGGGAGGCGCGCAGGGGATGCTCTCGAGCTGGGCACGAGGGACACCTTCAGCAGCCGGTCCCACGAACGCCTCGGGGATATATTGAGGGCCCGTCCTGCCCATCCTGTGTGGTCACCACGTGTGCTTTTTGTCTAGATACCCCCTAAATAGGTGTCGGCTGATGGGGACGTCTTGGGCACGTACGGAGCTGTCACTGCGCTGAGCCGCGGCGCGCTGACGGCCGGGGAGGATGAAACGGCCGTGCCTTTTCGGCAGGCAGCCTCTGTTTTAAGTGCTCTAACTAGCAGAGAAATCTCCGAATTGGAAAACAAACAAACAAACAAACAAACAAACCACCACTGGAAGTGCTCCTCGAAGCAGAACAGGGGGGCTCGCTTGGGGTGATGCCATCAAGCATCGCTCGATTGCAGCGGCCAGCGCCCGAGCGCGCGATTTCCCTGCTAATCGGAATCGCTTGTACCACTTTGCCACTTGCTAATCTTGTACCACTTTTCTGGCCTGATCTAAGGGGACTGCGGGTTTGTAGGCGGCGAGCACGCACTCGGAGCTGCCGAGGGTTGTCAGCACGGTCCTGCTACGTGCCTCCGCGCGGGAGCTTTTTCCTTGTTACTTCCCCAAAAAACCCAACACCGCTGCCTGCGAGAGCGAGCTGACAGCGAGCCGAGATAAGGGGGCTCTCAGAATTGTCTTTGCTTGGTCCGTCCGAGCAAATAGCAGATGTTGGGATTTCTGGTGAGATTTCTGCCTCCTTTCGGAGCCTGGGAGGATCGCTGGGAGCTGAATTTCAGTGGGGGAGGACGTAGCCCATCTTCCCAGAGCCCGGGGCACGTTCCCGTGCCCTCTCCTCCTGAACTCCTTCCCTCCACGGCTGCAGCCTGCTTCGCCAAGTACCACCAGCTCCCCTCGAAATGGATTTTTAAAAGCGTCATTTTACGGAGATTTTTATTTTCCATCTTGTTGTTTATTAGGCTCTTAAAGGGGAAGCTTGTAATGCATCCATTGATCGAAATACCAATTGAAGGGATGTGAGCCCATAAAATCGGCCCGACCCTTTAATAATGGAGCGATATCATTTGTAATGTAGGCGATGCAATTAGTATTGCTAACCAATACGCTGCCCCTTGATGGGTGCCTTTGAATCATTTTTATACCTCGTAGAGTCCACGGAGCCCAGGCAGGCTTCCTCGGAGCGGCTGCCCAGCGAGCAGCCGACACCCCGATGCTCTCAGGCTTCACCTCTTGTACTTTCGCTTCCGAGTGGATCTAAATCCTTTATCCGTGTAGTTGTGTGCGTTTATGTATAAAATATGCATGCACACGTTTATAAAATATGTATGTGTATGTACTTATACAGACAGAGCCAACGCTTGGATTCATACATTTACTGCCGGGCTCGTTTCATGTAGGAGATCCAGGAGTTTGGCGGGGCTGCTCCGGTTTCTTCCTGAGCCCACTTTTGGGGTTTGGCTCCTAAAAGGTGCCCAAAAGCCCTAATAAGAGCTACATACATGGGTACCTAACAAGTGCCTGCTTTACGTTTACAGAAGTAAGCCTGGAGGAGAAACACGATTTGATTTATTCCTGCGGACACTAAGAAGGCAGCAAACCCGATTCTCTTGCGGGGGAAGAAAACAGGAGCGGCACTTAGGCGATATTTTTTGTGCCCTAAGAGGTGAATTAGCTTGAATTTAAAATGCAGTGTGAGCATTTCTCTATCCCTAGCAAAGCGACCTGCTCTGGGATGCGGTCCCCGTCCCACCCGGGACCATCGGGCAGAGGAACTGCGGGCAGCACCGCTTCGTGGTGGATGGGAAGGGGAGCCAGAAAGAGGGGCCGGATCCGTTCCTCTCTGCCCGTTTGGTGGAGCAGTGACACGAACACGGCAGCAGGACGCTTGGTTTTCAGTTTTGCATCTACTTATGTCTCTGTGGGCACGTGGGTAAATTCCCTGCAGCAACCCAGCTCACCTCTTCCACGCATCGAGCCCCGCCGCATCGCTTGCCATCGAGCCCCGCTGCCCGACTGAGTTATTAGTTGTCCTTAATTAAAACCTATCAGCTGCTCTTGCTGCTGCTGCTGCTGTTATTATTATTATTATTTCCCGCGTGAGAAAAAAAGAACATTTCAAAAAGAGCTGTCTCTGGGAAAAGCAATTACGCTGGGGGGTTTTTGGGAAGCAGGCAGGAGGGGAAGCCTCGGCTGGGGTTGGGCTGCACATCTGGCTGGGTGTTTCAGAAAAT
Organism: Cygnus atratus; assembly: GCF_013377495.2. Lineage (NCBI taxonomy): Eukaryota > Metazoa > Chordata > Aves > Anseriformes > Anatidae > Cygnus > Cygnus atratus. The sequence continues at coordinate 159,442,846 of NC_066363.1, read as the reverse complement.
ATTTGGGTTTTGGGTTTTGAAGGTGGTGCAGGAGGCTCTGCTCACTGCAGGATGAGCAGGCAGTGCCGATGAGTAAGTATCACTTCTGTGCCTCCGCAGGAGAGTGTCTGTGAGCTTCCGGGCCCGTTTTAGAGCATCTCCGAGGGTGGTAGCATCGTGTCATTTTGGGGATGAAGTGTTCCTGTCCCATCCCACGTGGGCTGGGACATCGGCGCATCGCGACTCAGGCGCTGAAGCCGCTAACACCCGCCTGCCCCGGGAGCTCGGTTTCAGCTAATCGGAATTAAACCCTAATGGACTTCATCCAATCGTCTGAGCTAATGGGGGTAAAAGGAATCTAATTAACGGGACAATGGTCCCCTGGTCCTCCCGGCAGAATTACTGATGTGCTGCAGCATTAGAGCAGCGGGTTGGAAAGCTGTGTATTAGGGGCTGTCAGCATTTCCATTCTCAATCTTGGCTTAAGCGGTTTAACGGGACGCTGTCATGGGGTTTTAGGCTGAAAGTTGACCTACCTTGAAAACAGCTTCATCTGGACTATCACATCTTCTAGAGCGGTCCTTTTGTCTTTTCTCCAGGCCACTGTTGCAGTGGAGAAGTTTTTTACGGTGTTAGGACTTTACTGGAAAATTTTCTTAACTTTGAAACGTTTCAGAAGATCCTTTGATGACGCCGGGATCAGACCTTGTCCTGGAGAGAAGCCAAGCAAGAAGGTTTCGAGTTGGGCTTTCAGGTGAGCTGAGAACAAGCAGAGCTGCTTTAGGCTGGGGTTGGACGGGAGGAGGACTTCTGAAGGAGGTTTGCAACCACCTGGAGGCTCCGGAGGAGAGGCGTGCAAGAGCTGAAGCACACGGAAATGAAATAGCCGAGGAGATGGAGGATAAAGGGGAACAGAAGTTGTGTGCTAACAGGGCGGTGTTTCAGAAATTACGAGGCCAGCAGAGCAGCAGACTCAGCAAAAACCTCCCGTCATCCATACCTGGAGAGAAAAGTCCAACCTGGCGGTCACTGGGGTAGACACAGTGGTGGCCTCGGCCAGCAGCACCGTGCCCAGGTCCCCACGAACCCAAAATTTGGCAAACGGTCTGAATGCAGGCGTCTTGGCCGAGACCCACTGGCCAGGAGGCTGTAAAGTGAACCGAGCTGTTGTTGGCCCTGGCAAAATTTGTGGGTGAAGATGGAGGAGAAGAGGCCCTGTGATGCCAGGCAGCCTTTAGGAGAGCGAGTGCCACGAGAAGATGAGTGATTGAGACCGCAGCAGCTGTTTGCTTTCAGGGATGATGATGAAACATTAATTACAGGCAGAGGCGGCATCCTGCCGAGAGTAATATTGTCCTGCTGGCAGCTCTGCAAAGATGCATTTAGCTGGCGGAACGAGGCACCTTCACACGGGCGAGGTGATGTGATGGGGATGCGGACAGGGCAGGAGGAAAAGCCAGACGGAAACCTGGTCACGGGTCTAGAAGAAGGGTTTGTGGCAAGGAATGAACCAGAATCGTAGAATATCCGAGTTGGAAGCGACACACAAGGATCATCAAGTCCAGCTCTTGGGTGGAGCCGTATCTCCCACAAGGTAGGTGTGATACAAAGGGGCCACCAGGACGTCGGGGTGGCTTTGGCTAGTTCCTGGTGCTTTGGAGGTGTAGCAAGTTGTAAGGCTTAGAAGAAAGGCCAGAAGTGATTTTAGGCCTGCTTTACTCAGATGTAGGTCCGTACTCTTGTACAGAGTGGACGGAGAACCCGCAGTGATCTTGGGCAATCCTCTCCCTTCTGCTGTCCTTTCAGTTGGGAAGGGAAGAGCCGTGGTGCCCCGTAAATGCCTCACATCTCAAGGAAAAGCTGGTTCTGGAGCAGAGACACTCGTGATTGCACACCAGGGGTGAAACTCGTCCTTGTGCGAAGGCCACGATGACCCCAGTGCCTCAGTGAAATCTTATTTAGCTTTGTTGTAGGGACAGAGCTTTTGATGCATCCGGTAATGTGTTTGATCTTAAAATAGGTCTGTGCCCGTAACAGGCGAGGGCTTTTCGCTTGTCCCTCTGTCACCAGCAGCTGATCGCTCAATTCCAGTTACATTAGAAAAGGAGATGCCAATTAAACTCTTGGCATTAGCGACGCTTTCAAATTTAACAGGAGAACTCTCTTGTTATCCCCGAGTAATTAAGCCCTCAGTCGATATCTGTCTGCAGTAATCCCCTCCGGCTCTACCAGGGGGCTCTGCGGGATCAGCTCGGAGCCACCCTGCTCGTGGTGGGTCGGGATTTGGGTGATGGATGCTGTGCCTGGATCAGCTTCCGAAACATCCCACCCATGGGTGCCTTGGCCCTTCCCGGCATCGTTAGCTGCCCCTTTTTTCATATCCCCTTGTCTGATGCTCTGCTGCATTTGCAGGGTAGGAGGTTGTCATGCTTGGACCACCTTCCGTCATCATCCCGATGGGTTTTTCTTCTTCTTGTCTTCCTATCCTGTCCTGTCCATCCGCTGCAGGTTCTTTAAGGCAGGAATACTTCTTTGCTTCCAGCCCGCAGAGAGAGAAAATAAAACAACTTGAGACTGCCGAGCTCCAGCGCTGGGGGAATGGAGATGGGGTGGGGGCAGACACAGTGCCCCCCATTTGGGTCACTTCCAACTTGGGATATTCTATGATTTATACAGCGTGGTGTCCTGCTTTGCATGGGGGAAACGCTAAAAAAGGTATAAAACAACTCATCTGGAGTCCCTCCCAGCCTGTCCCCTGGCCTGCCAGCACTGGGAAGGGGCGTGCTGCTGGGTAGAAGTGTTTTCCAAGAATTTTAATGTGTTTATAAATGAGAATGGACCTGTCCTAAAGGCAATTTGCAACATTACCATAAATTGCCTAAATACACAGTTCAGGCTGTGTGTGACACCGCCGGGAGCGGGAATAACGGCCTGGAGATTGCCGAGGCGGTAGAAAGCCTGTTGACATGCCGCTGTCTTGCATAATAGTTGAAAATGAAGGGTCTGGAGAGGAAATGCAGTCGTTGGGAGGCTGAACATGTCACGGGACATTAAAGGTTATTTGCTCCTTTCAATTTGTTTTTTTGCTGCTCAAGCCATTAACCTCTCCGGTGCTCTTTGGCGGTTATTGACCAATAAGTGATACCCGAAGTGGATACAGCCTCAGGGTAGACGTCAGCGCTGAGCCTACCAGCTCTTGCTTTGCTCTTCCATTGAAAAAAGGGGGTGAGACATTGGGTGAGGCTTTGCCTGCGGTGAGATATGGCCCATATAATGATTCTACGATCCCAAATCCTAGAATCATTGAGGTTGGAAAAGACCTCCAAGCTCATCTGGTTCAACCAGCACCCTACTACCAATGGCTAAACCACGTCCCTGTCACTAAACCATTAAACCATGTCCCTGTCATCTGTCTGAGGTTGCTCTACACAGGCTTTTGGGCCAATTTAACCAAAGCTGGGATTTTTACACCTCTTTCAAAGAGGAGGCGATGATCCTCCGTGGCTTGAAGCTGTTGGTTTTGTTGTGGTTTGCGTGCTCCCTTGCGGAGTCTCCCGCTGGTGTCTCAAAGAGATCTAGGGTTGGTGGCAAGAGTGCAGGATGCTCTTGTTTGGTTTCCTTGGTTAGTTGAGCAGCAAACCTTTGTTCTGTGTTTGTTAAAATCTCTCTTTATTGCCCCGGGTTTCACCTTGATCATAGTTTGCTCTTACAGGAGGATGTTTGCAGAAGGAGATGGCCGGGAACGGACCTGCTCCCGGCCCAGAGCTCTTGGTTTCGGTTGCTCCTCGCTACCCGGCCCATAGCTCAGTGAAGCCACGGGAGCAAACCTGCTCATGAGGACCCATGCTGCCCTTTTTGGGGCTGTGACTCCCATCTTCACCTCCTCTGAATGAGCATCCCACCACCCTGCTTGCCCAGAGGAGCAAGGGAACAGGCTTTGGGTAACTGGAATATGGGAGCGCGGTGTGAGCCCTATGACAGCGAGGATTTGATGCTCTCCAGGCTGCCCTCCTGGCACTCCAGCTCAAACCCTCTCTGACCACAGTCAAGCTGCCCTGAAAGGGCCTGATCCATCCCTGCTTTCCCTGCCCATCCCTAGGCACAGCAGCACCGAGGCAGATGCTTTCCTCCGCTCTCCAAGCTCCTTATCTTTTGTGCAGGGATGAATGGGGCTGCAAACAATAGCAGCCATTTAGCACACAGGAGTGATTTGGGGCAGGAAGAAGAGCAGTCCCTAACACGGTGATAAGCTCCTTGAAGGCGATAACAGTATCTTCTCTGTGTTTTGTGAGGTCCTGGAGTGATTTAAGCGCCTTCCCTGGCTCCTGGCTTTCCCTTGCTGTGCAGCCAAGGCAGCGTGCCTGGCGCGCCGCGGGGATGCCAAGCGCAGTGCCTTGGCTGTGATTTTTTATTTTGGGAGCTGCAGAGAAATGAAAGGGAAGGTGGAACTGAAAGGGAAGGTGGAACTGAAAGGCATTTGAGAGAGAAATGGGAATAAATCCAGTGGGATTACGGTGTGTGGCCAGCCAAGGCTCCGGAGAAAGGGCAGTGCAGGACTTCTCTCTGCTCCTGCTCGGATCTCCTGGGGAAGGGAGGGCATGAGCCAGCTCCTGGCTTGCCCGTGGATCACGTGGAGCCCAAACCGTATCTCCTTCTGCAGCCTTAATTAGGCTTTTTTACAGGCCTAATGATCCAGTTTTTCATCCCCAGCTTGGAGCGGGATTTATGGTGTTGGGCATGTTTCTGCCTCTTTTCCCAAGCTGTGTGGGTGGTGAGGGAAGACCAGCGTGGCTCTTGTTGGAGTGAAAACACGACGTATTTAAAATATTGGCCAAAATGTGAGGTTTTGGATGAGTTTTGCAGCCCAGAGGGAGCTGCTGCTGAGCGCTTGGGGTAACGTTGGGGTTGGTGGGGAGGGAGCTTGTGTTGGCTGCTCATGGCTGTGGGTCTGTCCCCAGACTGGCCGCAGGGTGAGTCGATGGGCTTGAGGTTCAGAGGAAAGGATGGGGCAAAAAGAAGCAGAGACTGATGCTGGGAACAGGTGAGGAGCCCCAGATAACGTCTGGTGCTTCTTCGCTTCTCCCATCAGCTGTTCCCAGCCCAGAATGAAGGCTTCCTTGGTTCTTGTCATCGCCATCTCTATCTGGAGCTGCTCCCCAGTTACTGGATGGCTCCTGGGGATGAAGGCTTCAGGCTCGGCGTTTTCTCCCACCACCATCCTCAAAACTTTTAGTTCCTGAAGCGTTGGCTCTTGCCAATGCTGCCCCAGTGCCCGCACTCTGCTGCTGGCTCTGAAACGTCGCTCGCCATCCCATGGTTTGGTCCGGTCTTTGCAACGAGGATTAACGTGGTTGCTCCAGTCTTAGCTTCATTTTGGGTGAAATGCTGTAAAAGACTCAACTGTTGCAAGTATTCCCCATCAGTTTAGCATGAGGTTGGCCCTAAGTTTTACAGCCCTTCGGGAAGACACAAGAATAGTATTTTTGTCCCCTGGTCTTTTGGAGTGATATTTTTTGAGGAGGGAGCTTCCCCAGCTTGTGCAAGGGCTTGGAGGAGGTTTCACACCCAGGACATGTGGAAGATGGGGAAACCACAAAAAAACAAAAAAAAAAAAAAACAAAAAAAACACCAACGGCCCCGCATTGCAGGTATAATCAAATGTTTCTTCTACACCACGCAGACGTAAAAGTGACTGCGATGGTTCTGATTGCAGGATTAAGTCATGGGTTGAACTGCGAAGAAGAAATCCAGTCAGATAGCTTTGATGATAGCATTGGCAACAGCACGCGGTGGAAGCCCAAAGCTTTTAGATAGATGGAGAAAATATTGAACAATTATGTGGTTTGCAGATGGTCCTGGTGGCTCGCAGGGAGCTGCTGGCAGCCCCGTTGTGTCAACCCTTCTTCGCCTGTGACTGTGTGGCACTGTTGCAGCTCACGCTGATTTAATTGCTGAGGTTAATCAGGATTGAAATCCACGAGATGGAAACCCTTGGTTTAAAATCATCTGGGTTTGTTCCACGTCTTTATTCCCCAGCTGTGTTTCTGGAGGAATCCCTACTCTTGTGGTTGAGAACCGTTATAATATACGTGCAACTATTTTTCCTTCCCAAGTCAGGAGGATTTATTAGGTGGGTACATCTTTATTTAGGCAATTATGTGGCTTAATAGGCACTTATAGGCACTCATCGAGGTTCGTAATTTTTCTCAGGGTTTGAAAATGGTAAATGAGATCTGTGGTGGATTATTTTTTCTTGAGATTATCATTGAGCTGCATGTGAATGGAAATTCAGGTTCGATTCAGCTGAACTCAAGGAGTTTTTTAGTGTTCCTTGGGTTACCTGAAATGTGCTGGATGCACAGGAAGCCGACCTGAGCTTCTGAGCACAAATTTCCTAATGAGAACTGGTTGTTAAAAATAGAGATTTGTTTTCAGATTAATTAGAGTATTGCCAGTAACTATGATTTGAAAGCTAGTGGATTTTGTATTTGTTTGTATACTGGAAGAAGACGTGTGCTTTTCTTCCTTTCAATTTGCAGTCACTTTTTCAACCTCAAATATTCGTTCTTGAACTGAATTATCTGAATAACCCACATCAGGTTCTTTTTATAAGTTAGGTCTTGAAGTAGGAAGCATTTATTTGAGTATTCACATTTTTACTTCTAAGAAGGAAGCAATAACGTTGATAACATTCTGAAAATCAAACATTTCAATGGAATCACTTGTTTTTCCCTGCAGATTTGAGCAGGTACTTGAGCAGTGGGCAGCTGGGGATAGAGATGTTGCGGGTGATGGGGACGGCTTCCAAAGGGGAATGCTGTTGAAGCTTAGAGGCGTGTTTGAAGAGCACTTGGAGCCTAAATCCCGTGTTTTGTTCTGCTGTGTGCTAAAGAACAAGGGTCCTGTGTTTTTTTCCACCATTTCTCCCAGATCAGTGCTTTGCCCCTCCTGCCTCGCCTGGCCCTGGAGCGTGCCCGTCACCCATGTGATCCGCTCTTTCCTCGGGAATCAAATGCCAGCATGCAAATGCGATTTCTTACTATGTAAGGATTACTTTAAAAAAAATAAATAAATAAAAATAAGCTAAGCCTAAAGAAGATATCCAGAAGTAAAAGAAAACCATCCTTTAAGAGGCACTTGTATTGCCGTTAGCTTCAAGAAATCCTCTCCGTTTCAGCTGGTTGAAACGCCGTCGGGATGCTCTTACCCTGCTCTCAGTTTTGTATTAGATTTTGTATGCATCAGGCATTTTCGTGTTTCGAATACAGGTGGGTTTGTGCATGCTTGTGGGGGTTTGGATGAGATGTTCTTGTCCTTGCTTGCACGTGGGTGTTAAACCTGAGCATCCGCCGCGCTCCGAGGTGAACCGTCCTTGTTGCTAACCCTTCCTTCCCAAGATTTCGGCTTGGAAATCTCCCTTTTTTCTTTTATTGGCCTTTATCTAAGAGAAGTACATTTCAGTTGTCTGGCTCCTGGATGAAGTTTTGGCGGTTTTGTTCCATTTTCAGCAGTTTTGCTGTGTTTAGAAGCTGCGCAGCCGCTGGCCATTGGGTCCCCGTTGCCTGGCTGAGCCCTTTTCTCCCTCATTTGGTCCAGTTCTCACTTTGGGCTTGCTGCTCTGTTGGAAGAAATGAGAAATGGCTTCAGAGCACTTGGAAAGTCTTGCAGAAGAGACATGAAGAAGACGCTGGGTGTTTAACCACAGCAAAGAGAAGAAGAAAGTCAAGACTTGGTCAAGACGGGCATTTGGGAAGAGGTTGTGTGAAATCATCGGACTCGATCAAAGTTGCTGCTGCTTCAAGGGATGCATGGAAGAGCCCAAATCTCCAACTGCAGAGAGTTTTATTAGCCCGGGACCTGAACCCGTAACATTTTTAGTGTAGGTGCTGAGATTTCGCCATTGAGCCTGGCCCTGGTGTGGGCGCTGGACCTCCAACAGCTGCTACGCTGTTTTAAAACATTTTTATAGTGTCCCTCTACCCCCTTTTCATTAAAAATTTTCATTCCCCTGTCCACCCCGGGGTGGGGGAAAGACAACCCTCAACCTTGTGTAGTCAAGGTTATGGCGATAAATTCTGTAGCATTGTCACTTCTATTCGGAGTAAATTGGCTGGCCGCTTTCGGGCTGAAGGGAAGATAATTTGCTGTAGTATTTCAAATGGATTAGAAATGGATTTGAAGGGAAAGTTCATGCCTTCCATTACAAAGGCTAGAAAGAAGACTATCTTAAGGCACTGTTCACACTCTGGCCTTCATTATCCACGCTTAATACCTTTCCTATTTTCCAGCGTTAATGAAATTTCCTGCCGGAGCGGGTCTTCTGGATGGACGGGAGAACTCTTTAGATCCGAGGGCTTGTGCTGCAGAGAGGGAATTACAAGCCCCTCGTGTCGAGGGCCGGCGTATTCTTCAGGTCCTTGGCCTGGCTATTATCTCATTAATTTTATCCTCTCTTCTCAATACAGTTCATTTCCAAAGGCCGTCCTTTCCATTAGGGTAACAATTCAGCGGAGTGCCGTGACACCGCCGGGGATGAAAAGCGACGAGGGGTTTTGCCAGGCTCCTTGCCCTCCGTTGGAGGCCTCGTCCCCTTCTCCTGGCCCAGCAGTGGCTGTCCCCAGGTCGAGGTGTCACCGCAGGTGGGCAAAGGTGATGCTGGCAGTGCGAGGATGTTGGGGCTGTATCACCGCGTGCGAGCAGCACCTGAAGTGGTCGCGGCTTTTCGTCTGCTTGGCCAATTCCCTTTCCCCATTCTTCTGTGTGGGCAGAGGTTACCCAGCGAGGTTTCTTCACAGAACATATTTTACCTTCAGTTCTGAATGTCCCAGGGTTTCTGGAGGTAAATAACACAAGTGGCCAGAGCTCACCCTAATGCGTGCGTTCAGCAGCCGAAAGTCCCCGCGAAGCGTCTCCAGGACCGTGGCATCTCCTCTGCCGTGCGCTCGCATGGTGTGAGTAGGGCCAGGGGTGTGGGGATTTGGGGGGACACTATACCCAGTCTGGGGGTGCTGTGGGGTTTGGGAGCTCTCCCCGCAAAGGTTTGGGCCGTATCTTTTGCAAGCAGGGCGAGGACGGACAATAAACCTGCTGAAGCAGTGCTGCAACCTCCTGGTGCCTTTCCCTCCGTCTGTCTGTCTCCAGCAGGGGAAACAGCTGTAAAGGTTACTGGAGCAGATTACAACTCCTTTTGAGAGTTTTTTTCTATTTCTATATTTTTTTTTCCTTCTCTCTGTTAACTTTTTGACTTCTTAGCACTGAGTTTCCAGGTGAAGAACCAGGGGGTGCCAGGGCAGTCCCCGCACCGATGCCCCATCAGCCAGAGGGTGGAAGCAGAGGTGGCCAAGCCTCCCAGGGGGTCAGGTCTTGGTCCACTGGGACTCACAGATGCTTTTTCTCCCTCAAAAATGCAAATTGGAGGAGGTCTGGGTGAAGGCAATGCCTTCAGCTGCAGAAATCCTTGAGAATTCTCTGCAGGGAGAGACATGGGACCCATGGTCCTGCTGCGCACGTCACTGCTCTGCTCCCCGTGGGCTGGCTTGTTGCTTTTTTTCCTCTTTTTATTTAATATTGATTTAAAAAGCATAAAGTGTTTTATAATCTGCAGCTCTTGCTGCTTGGTGTTTGCCGGCAGCGGCTCCCTGCTCGCTCTCTGCTCACATAGGAGGGGTCAGATGCCACCGGGTAATAACTCTCGAGAAATGGTGACTTCCTAACGGGGGCCGCTGCAGCGGCGCGCAGCCACTTCAGCGGTTCAAGTGAGCACGGAAAAGTGAGAAAATAAATATCTGGAGGATCTGGGGGAGCAGCGGGAACGGCGGCTGATGCTCTGTGGCTGCAGCCGCCCCGGCTCTGAGCTGCTGCTTAAACCAGGAGGGTTTTTCCCCAGCCTTTTATTTTGCATCCCGATGATGGTTTTTTTTTTTTTTTTTTTTTTTTTTCGGAGAAGGGCGCTGGGCACAGGAGCACGGCTCTGAGTTTTCTTCTGCAGACCCCGTGGCAGAAAACGGCGCTGGAAATACAACAGGAGAGAGGCATCGAGCGATGGGCTGGGATGTTTGCCCATCACGGGGGCTGCCCTGGTGTAGTGGGGCTTTTAGTGGGACGGGGGCATTTTCTGGACAGCAAAGCACAGCAAAATCCACACACCCTGGGCACGGCACGAAATCCCTGCCTCGCTCCTGCAAAGCAGGGATGGGAGCAGGGCTTTTTCCCTCCCCTATAAAGGGCTAAAAGGAAACGCTGAACGCTCCAGGACTGGAGCGATATGGTAACATCTGGGCTCTGTGTCTCCATCAGTAGGGTTTTCTTGGTGTCATGCTGTGTTTTCTGGGTTGAAATCGAAGGAAATAAATCTCGTGTCGCTAACCGTTCCCCTAATGCGGCGTGCGTGCGGGGATTAGGGATACAGCCGGATCTTTCTGAGCAAGCAAATGCTCTGTTTCTACCCAAATCCAGGTTTGCAGCACACCCCTGAGTCACGGCAGTGGCCCACAGAGGGTCACTTTTGAGCCATCTTGCGGGTTTTTTAGACAAACCTCTTTCAGTGGACTTTTGCGCGTGGTGTGCGAGGCACCCGGCGTGGGAGATGCTCTGGTTGCTCGCAGCGTCTCCCTGTACACGAGACCTTTCAACATACTTTGCTGGTGGCCTGCAGAGAGCTGAAATGAATTTTTTTACAGGATGCTAATTTTTTTACAGGGAGCTAACACCAAAACTGCCTTGCCAGGACCCGATGTACCCGCGTCAGCAGTACAGGGGTGCAGATCTGTAGGGGACCGATGCTTGTAGCTCCATGGCACGCAGAACAGGAGCGCAAAAGCCATCGGCACCGAGCATCCCGTGCCTCCTCTTCCCTCGGGAAGGCTGGAGGGGCTCGGAGTGGTCGGCACGCACGATCCGCCGGAGGATGACCTCTATGAGATGTGTGCGAGCTTGTCGAGGGAGACCTTCCTGGGGTCCACACGGGCTGGGGTTTGCCGAGGTTTGCTGCGAGCTGGCGAGTTGCAAATCTGGGGACGTGGGGAGCCGGGGAAAGCCCTCGGGATTTTCGGAGAGCGGCGCAGCCATGGCCGTGCCGTGCGCGATCTCAGCTTTGCGGTGCCGCCTTCTGCTGATTTTTCCAAAATTCCAGGCTCGGTGCTCATCTCTGGAGCAAGGTTAGGGGTTTCCCGGGGACCGAGCCCCGAGCAGCCTGCACCGGGCGCAGCCCAGCACCGCTCTGCGAGGTCCCCATCCCCTCCGCGCCGCCTGGCAGGAATTCGCCGAGCTTGGTAGCCAGTGGCAACAGCCCTATTAAATGAATCGGCTGTCACACTAAGCACCAAGAAATGTAACTATTACATTTTACAATTCCCTTTCTCTTTGCGGCACATGTTCATTTGAAGGTAATGCTCTCCGGGGTTTGCATTCTGCTGATAGGATGGCGGCCCTTAATTTACAGATAGTCGCCGGTAATGCGCGCTTTATATACGTTCCGCTAATAGCATTATGAGCATAGTTTGTGCTAATACAAAATTAGAGCTCTAATTTGCATAAACAAATTACTGTTTGGATTAGCGCTAAATGGTTAAGACGACTGATATCGGCGTAGATTTGATTTGGCTGCAACGGCTCTGTTTGCATAACGGCATCTGTACCGCAGTGAGCTGGGGGGGGGGGGGGGGGTGCTTCCTGCGCATCGGGAGGCATCGTGCAGGGAAACGGGTTTGGGGTTTTCGGGGGCGGAGGAGCCCGTCCAGGAGGGATTTGTCCCCAGGGTGACGCTTGGGAAATTCCTAAAGCTGTCCTTCGCCCGCTGGGGACAGCCCGAGCACATCGTGGTGACGGTAATGTCCTGGTGACACTAAAAAGCGTGGCCGTAGCACAGCTCCTGCCCCATCGCTGCGGAGCTGGGAGGAGGAGTGTGTCCCCTTGGTGGTGTAACGGGGACCTGCGGGGCTGGAGAAGGTTCCCAGGTGCTGCCCGGGTCCGATTTGGGTCCCAGCATCCCCTCCAGGTGTTAAACGGGGACCAGCAGCACTCTCAGGCAGCTCATCCCATGCACGGACGTGGTAAAAACCCGACAAGAGCCAGGCTTGGGGGGAGGCTGTAAAACCATCCAAGCCTTTAGAGCTCCATAAAGCTTGGCTAAGCTCCGGGAAGGTCCCCCCCCCAGCCCAACACCGATTCCCCTGGGGGATTGCCACCACACCTTCCTTTCTCTTTTCTCTTTGCTGCTGGAGCTGAAAGCCAGGAGGTGTCCGCGCAGTGGGGGTGGGGGCATCGTGCTTGTTCTCAGCTCCTCGTGCTACCTTCCTGAGCTGGTGCTCACCGTGCCTTTTATCCTTTCCTTACAGGTCCCCGCTGTTAAACCAAGCGCGCCCCTCGCCGCAGGGCAGCAAGTCCCAGCCCGTGCCGCAGGGCTGGAGGAGCAAAGGCTATCGCTGCATCGGAGGGGTGATGTACCGCGTGTCGGCCAACAAGCTCTCCAAGACGTCCAGCACCCCCGGCCGGGGCAGGGACCTGAGCACCAAGAGCCCCGGCAGAGCAGGTGAGCAGTGAGAATTTCTCCTGGTGCGCACCGAAAACCAGCGGGGCCCCGGCTTTGTGCCGACGTTGGCTTTTAGCCGCTCGTCTCCAGGCTGCGTGTCTGCGGCTCGTCGCCTTCCCGTGGCTCGCTGCAACACCCGTGGGAGGATCCACCTCTCGCCGAGAAGTATTTTGGGGAAAAAAATAGGCTTTTTAGAAAGTGAAATCCGGAGTTTTGTGGCTCGGAGTTCTTGCAGCATCTGGCTTGCTGAGCACGGCTGGGTGGCGGAGCGCAGGGCTTGCACAGCCCCGACCCAACGGCGTTGGGCATCCCATCGCTGTCATGGGGCATCCCCCAGCTGTTCGTGGCAAGAAAGTAATGTGAAAGCAACAAAAGCTTTAGGAAAGAGTTAAGACAATATAGTTTTTCTTTAACTCAGGGTGCACCAGGTTTAGAGACACCCTGTTAACGCTTTCTTTCTCCAACCGCAGCGAGGATTGCCAAGTCCTGGGCAACTGGAAATGGCACCACGAGGTTAAATATATTTGATATGCTCATCAAATCCCGTTCAATATAGACCTAAGAAAGCCGGGAGGATCGTTCTGTGGATGGAACAGGCGTTTCGACACAGTTCCTGGCTTTCCATTCAGCTTCAATTCAATTTGTCTTTTAGCTCCCCCGGTACTTGAGACTCAAGTGCAGCTCTCAGGCAGGACCAGGTTTTTGAGCTGCTCCTAAAGTGGTTTTTGAGTTTCTCCCTGGGGTCAAACGGTTTTGCTCCCCAACTGGTTATTCCTGGGTTATTCCTGGCACCCCCTGGATAGCGGTTCCATCAAACAAACCCACAAAAAGCAGGATTAGGAGGCACGGGAGGGAGGGGAAACAAAAATGTCGTCAGCAGGAGAACTGAGCAGCTCCAGCAAGGTTGGAAACCGTGAAAAAAATTAGGAGCGAAAGGCAGCAAAGAGTAAATAACTCCCCCGATGCTCACCCATGGCCTACCCAGGGAGAGAAAATATACCCGTATGGCTTCTTCTGGAGTCTGCGATCCTACTGCCTGTGAGCTCGGCTTGGGGGCTGATACCGGAGGAGGGTGGGCAAGGATCAGCCTTGGGAGGCTTGGAAAACGGCTCCGTAAATCTCGCTTGGTCGTGGACCAAGCAAAGCCTGGGGTCAGCGATGTCTGTTTTGTTTTTTTTTTCACGAGCTTTGGGATGGGATTTTCCGAAGTGTCCGAATCCCTGAACTCCTGCTGCCTTTCCACGGGACCAGGCACTTCGGAGCGCTCCTGGAGGCTTCTACGTGCTGCCAGGGGATGTGTTAAATTCTTAATAATCGTAGGAAATGGGGGAAACGGCATGAAAAAAAGGGAAGCCTTTTAATGGAGGTGAGACCTTTTGTGGGCAGCCTTTCCCAAACAGGGATCTTGCACATCCCCTGTTTAAAACCCTCATTCTGAACTGTTTCTTTTTGTTGCTGGTGTTGTTTTTTTCATTTATCTGAGCGAAGAAGTCTCTAAATCTGTCTAGCCACTGGGAAACAGCAAATTCATGCTTAGGCAACTCAGCAAAGGCTGAGGGTTTCAGCCTGCCCATGAATATCCAGTTCTGGGCTGGAGAAATGAGAAACATTTCTGTTTCTGGCAGAAAAACACCAGCCTAAAGTGGGATTTCTGGGAGAGGGTTGGAGCTAGACCAGTGCCAGACACTGCGTGGCGGGGTAGCAGAGAGGTGGGAAAGGCTCCTGACGATTTAACAGCTTGGAGTTTGCTTATGGTGAGGTATAATTCTGCTGCTCACCCGAATTTATTGGGCTGGTATTTTGTCTTTTCGAGCTCCAGCTACGATCAGAAATGCCATAAAGCTCCTGAACTGGTGCCCGTGGGATGTGGGATTGGTGCCGGGCTCCGGTCTGGGGAGCACCGGCCCCTGGAGACGTCCGTGAGGAAAGCCCCGTGCCTGTGTTTTAGCAGTTTTTGCCAGGATACATTTCTCACTGTGCAGAAATATTAGGAAACGTGACAGCAGGACGGTGCAGAAAGTGCTTGATACATCGCAATTAGATGAGGCTTTAATTAAGCAAACGAAATAAGCAGGTTTCCGCGCTCGCAACAAACCTTCCCTTCAGTTCTTTCTGCAACCGCTACGACGTTGTTCGGGCACGTGAGGGATTTCCATGAAATCGGGGAAAGGTCCTGGCAACACCGCATTTCGACGATAAATCTGCAAGGGGAAGTGATAAATAAACAAGCAGAGAGCAGATTGAAAGCAGCAGGAACAAAATGAAGGTTTGACATAGGCCGGAGAGCAGCCCTGAGCCCACTCCGGGCGCGAGCTGCTGCCGTGGGGGCAGAGCTATTGCAGCCCGCGACGCGGGCTCACTCCAGCGGGTTTTCAGCAGCATCCAGATGCTTCCCGTGGGGAAATCTTCCCCTACACGACTCCGGCAGATGCTTGGGAAAGGCAGCAGCTCGTGCTCATGGTGCTGGTGGCTGTCAGGACACTGGGCTCTGCCTGCTGGAGGGATGCTCGTGGCTGTCAGCCAGACCACGGCAGCTCCTCCGGTGGTAAGGTCGTATTTATTGGTGGCTTTCATTTTTTTTTTTTTGGATTTATGTGTTTTTTATAAACTCGGAAGGCTTAAAGATCCCTGTCTTCTCCCATGGTGGCTGAGCTCCCAGTGGTGGAGGTTTAAGAGGATCCTTAGGGTTCTCGCCACGTGCCCCCTAATGCAGCCGTGATGGTTTCACGGCGGTGCCTGTGACAGCAGGAGAGCGAATTGTTTCTGAAACTCACGGCTGAGTTCAACCCTACGGGGCTGGGGGGCCTTTCCCCCAATCTCAGCACGTTCCCTCCCTCCATCCTGGTGTGTAACAGCCGTTCCTGCCTCAGTTTCCCCATTCTGCCGTCGTGGCAGGGTGAGGAGCTCAGCGACATCCCCACTGGCGCTGGTAAAGGGGATTTCAGATGCGATAGGGGATCTTGGTAAAAGGAGGGGGAAAACAGCCCTACACAGGGCCATCAGGCTCTGATGCAGGGAGGCACGTGTCTGAGAAAAGTGCACTCTCGGCTTCTTTTTACCAACTAATTTGAGAAGTGCTGAGTGCCGCAGAAACGCCCTTTCTGCATTTGCACAGGTGGCAAAACGCTCAGCGCTGCCGTCGAGCCGGCGACGGTGCCGGGGGCTCGCGGGAAGGATGCGCCCTCCGTGTCACGGGAATCCCTTGGGGCTGGGATTGCTTAATCCCATGTCCCATTTGAGCTCAATCCCTTGAGGCTGGGATTGCTTGATTCCATGTCCCATTTGAGCTCAATCCCTTGGGGCTGGGATTGTTTGTCCCCTTTTAATTTGATCGCTTGATTTTGGGATTCATTAATCCCTTGGTCCCTTCTGAGCTCAGTCACTTGCCTTTGGAACTCCTCGATCCCTCGGCTCCTTCAAGCTCAAACCCTCAGGTTTGGGATTGCTCGATCCCTCGGATCCTTTTGAGCTCAGCCCTTTGGTTTTGGGATTGTCCAACCGCCCAGTCCCTTGGCCCCTTTTGAGCTCAACCCCCTCAGTTTGAGGATTGCTCAATCCTCGTCCCCTTTTAGCTCAGTCCCTCGGGTTTGGGACCCGGTCTCCTCGAGGACCGGGGCGTGCAGAGCTCGGGAGATGCTCCAAGCTCCTCGCACGCCTCTGCCGAGCCGGTCACGCAACAGCGCCGAAACGCTTCGTTAATTGAGCGTGCCTCGCTAATAACGAAACGCCTGAAGCAGGGACGTGCTCGTTCCTGTTGGGAGCCGTGCTGCAGGCGGGGGGGGGGGAAGCGTGCCCAGCTGCTCTCCCGCAGCGCCAGCGCATCCCCTCTAACGTTGTTCCCTTCCAGAGGGGCTTGGGCCGGCCGGTGAGTGAAATAAATTACCCCCGGCAGCTGCTGGTGCTGATGGTCTGCAACGGTGGAAGGCACTTAAACGACTGATAATTAAAGAAATAAATTTCCCGAGTGCCGGCCTCAGAAGTTTTGGTTCAGCACTAAAGGCAGGAGAGCCCGGCGAAACGAAGGGCGCCCCAGCGCGTCCCAGTGTCACCAGCGCTGCTTCTCCTCCCTTCCAGGCTCTTTCAGGTGCTGCACAGTATTAAAAAACAAAACAAAACAAAACAAAACAAAACCAACAAAAAACAACAAATGACCTACATCACACGCACAAACGCTTCTTTCCACGTTTCCACCGCAGCTGTGTTGAGGTCCCGGTAAAGGGACTCCAGATACGAGCGCTAAAGTCGTTCCTAAATAATTAAGCAGGTAATAATTAACAGCACTCCCTTCGCAATGCTCGTGGCTGACCCGAACGCGAGGGAAGATGCTGAGCGCCCTGCTCAGCGCGCGTTTGCTGCAGGAGGAGCCCCGGGGCAAGAGGGGACATCAGGACTAAGGTGGGGATGCTGGCGGAGGGGCACAGCCTCCACCCCGCTCATTTTAACCACAGTTGGTGCTTGGGGAGCCCCTTCGGCAGGGCTGGATTGTTCCACTTCACCCTTTTCTGATCCAAATCCCAATTTTGGAGCAGGACGGGCTGGGCAGAAGCAGGCGCTGCGGAAAGCCCCGCGCCGAGGGACCGGAGCCAGGCTGTCGCGCTGCTCGCCTGCGGATTCCTTCAGAGCGGAGGGAAAGGGAAAAAAAAAAAAAAAAAGTAGTTAGGCTGTAGCCCCTGCTATTAATCATAGCTGTAATCATGCATTTAATGAACATGACAGCTCCCGTTCCCTCCGGAGAGACGCGCCGAGCCTCCCGGCTGGGTTAGGTACAACAATCACTTCCCAGCGCTTGCCATCACCGCGAGCTGCCGGAGCAGCCAGCGTCGGCTGCGGGTGATGCATGGAGAGGAGCAGCCCCGTTTGCACGGGCTGCGGGTTTCCTTACAGATGATGCGCCTCAACCCGACTAGATCATTAAGGGGAAAAAAAAAAAAGAAAAAAAGGCGGAGGGAGAAAAACACCTGTCCCTTACGCGGGGTATAAAATATCAAGCCTGACGCCGCCGTGCTGTGTGTAATCAGTTAAAAAGCCCTTAATGTGCAGTTCCTTGATGCTCTCCCCAGCAGCTTTTTTTTTTATTATTATTATTATTTCTTCTTTTTTTTTTCTCCCTCCTGTTGTTCCCGCTGCCTTCACGGAGGAACTCGCCATGCCCCTTTTTTCAATCTCTGCAGCAAGGGACTTTTATAGGACCGGCAGCACTTGGTCCCGACGCCGATGCTCTCCCCGGTGTGCTGAGGTCCTCTCGTGCTGCAAAATCGTGTTGCATCTGAAGAAAGGACCCAGTGAGACCCTCCCAAGATCAGAGTCAAGCCCTGGGGGCATGGTTTCAGCATTCTGTTTCGTTTAATCCGGAGCCTGCTGCCGTGCTCCCCGGGGGATCACACACCAGCACGCCTCCTGTTTTTACATTTAACCCCTCTCCAGTCCTCCGTGTCCTTGCTCTGCCCCAATTTCACACCGCGTGGGTGACTTTGATAAAGCAGAGAGACCCCAAATCTCCACCTTGCTTCTGTCCTGCTCTGACATTGATCACTTAACGTTTTATTGTGTTGCTTAAAGAAAAACTTGGTCTGCTTGGACCCTCCTACAGATGTGGGGCGATAAATCCCCCTGCCTGCATCCCCTCGCTCGTTGCTTTGAGGTCTGCAGAGCATTTAAACTTCTTTTTGCACGGTGGAAAGGCTTCTAAAAACAACACCCTGCGTTTCCTCCGTAAATCCCAGGAGATGGAAGAGAGAAATGAGGCTTCGCCCCTTTCCAGGCTGCTGCGCGTTAACGGGCTCCGCGCGTAATTACGGAGCTTCTGAACCGGCGGCATTACGCAGCCGATGGGCTGGCTCCTCCTGGGTAAATATTCAGGCAGTTCCCTATTAGTTGGGCGAGGATTTCCACTCCGGGTGAGTAATTAGGAGGTTTGACGGCGTGGAAGCTCGTAGGAAAGGTTTCTGTGCCTGCTGCCAGGCTGCTGCCTCGCTGGACGTGGCCGGCACACCGGCCAGGCTTTTCTGCAGATTTTGGGATGGAAGGGAGCGATTCGCAGGCGTGCAAAGTGCCTGCAGGCTGCAAATTAATTCACAGCACAGTCACCTGTACCGGGGGATGTGCATCACCCAGCCAGCATCGCACACGCTCAGTCCTCCCAGCGATTTCAGTGGTTTTAGTCTGCGTATAATAACAGCGAGTCTTCCTGCGGGAAGATAAAAGCTATGCAAAAAAATAAATATATATTCACCTGTGGATTTATTTTGGATATGTATGCACTTAAAACCAGCTGCATGAGACCGTTGCAGCCTTTATTTATTTACCTCTTGATTTATTTAGTGGTTCCCCTTCTCTGGCAAGGTAGTGGCTGGCAGGATGTCTTAAATAAAAGGATGGCGCACGGGCACGGGAACGCACATGTACCCTAGAGTCTGCTTTTCTGCCCAGGGGGAGCCCACTCCTGGGATGGTTTGTCCTGCTGAGCTTGCTTTAAAGAACATTAAAGATAATTACGGAGGGCTGAGGGAGGCTCTATCCCTACAGTAATGACTGGCTTTAATTTGGGTCTTTGTCCCCGCATCGTTTGGGAGGCCGGCCTTGCTTGAGCGCGATGGAAGCGATGGAGGGGAAGCGGGACCCCAGCTGCAAGTCAAAAAAAAAGAAAACAACCAAAAAAAAAGCAGAATAATTTAGCAAAGGTGGCACAAACGCCCAGTTAATTTTAGGTGGTCGCGGGGCAAGCTTGAAATCTCTTGCCATACAAGTCTGCCATGAGCAAAGACCCGTGCTGGCATCCCGCAGCGGGGCAGCCCGATGCCCTGATGGACAGGCACATGCCACCAGCGTCGGCATCGTGCCTGCGCCGTCGCTTTTTATTTTCAGAGGGAACAGCTGGGCTTTTGCCGGTGCCAGCAGCCAGAGTGACAGCTCGAGCGCGGGGGGAGCTATCAAATCCCGCTCACTCACTCCCCAGCACGCCCGGGCTGGCAGGTGAGTGACTGAGCCGCGCTCGTGCCACCTGGAAAGCCGCGCGCCGAGCCTTTATTTTCGATTCACTCTTCCCTACACCGCTCGAGGACGTATTAATTATGTGCAAGCACGGACTCGAGGCAGCTGCTGGGCTTCCCCGGGCTGCTGCAGGGAGCGTGAGCTGCCTCTGCCGAGCCTCCAAGGTTGCTCCAGTGCATGCGGGTTCCCCAGGGGCGCTTCCCAGTAGGTTTGAGCATGGAGGAAAAGGGCACCTGATGCATTTGGAGCCAACAAGGAGCCCTTTTTGGCAGGACTCCTCCTTGCTGTGGCAGGTCCAGAGGTGCCAGCAGCAGGCAGGTTTGCAAAGAGCATCCTCAGCTCTCGTAGCTGCTGCTCTGTGTTAGCACCGAGCTGCCAAGGACCGCAGGAGTTCCTGCCGAATTTCTTGCTTGGGAGCAAATTGTCCTGAACGTGTCTGTGTTTCTTTCTGTGTTTTGAACAGCGAGGTTGAGCGGCACGCCTGGCAGTACTGGCTTCTCCCCATCTGGTATCCTGAACCGATCCGCTACGAGCCGCTACATTGCCAGGTCTGTACCCGCGGGGAGGATCAGCACGCTCCCCCTCCGGATGCTGCATGTGGTTTATGCTCAGGACGGGGTCAGAAGCTTGGTACGAGGCTGTTTCACTGTCTCTTTGTTCGGTGAAGGACCAAAGCACCGCTGGTTTTCCCCCATCCTCTGCCAGGAGGCGGCTGTAAACTCAGCAAAAAACACTGGTTCCTGCTTTGAAAGGTTCTCTTGAAAGGGTGTGAAAGGTTAGTAATGGATATCAGCACCTTTCTGCGGGCAAGGAACGCCAAATCCTGCTCCAGCCCTCTCTGAAAGTCCCTTTTTAAAACAAAAACCATATTGTTCTCGAGGGCAGCAGCGTCACTGTCACCTGTATCACAGCAGTTTGTTGTTTTATTCCCCTGATCCGAAGAAGTCAATCCCCATTCAGCCCAGTAAACTTGCAGGTTTTCCTTCTTGCTGGCTCTGCTGAGCTTTCCCAGCTGGGAACCAGTGCTCGATGGGTGCTCAGCCCCTGCAAACCAGTAACCCCCGGCACCAGCAGGGAAGCAGCCCGAGCACAACGGCGCGTTGCCGCCGCTCGGCGCCCTCCTGACTTTCCCGTCGCCTTGCTTCTGTGCCACAGATGTGCCGCATATCATCGCGTCCTTAAGTGTGAGCTCTTGCAGACAAGCCCCTCTTAATTGTAGTAGACTGAAATTTATCCCCGAAGCATGTTGGTTCCAGATGTCTACACAGACATAGTGCCAGATTCTAGCTATATTTTATCATCTCCTATCATTTACACCAACTGATTGAAAATTTGCTGTCAAAGTCAGTTGATGGTAGAGTCCAAATTCAGTGCTGGCCACAGAGGTCCATGTGCTGGTGGCCTGGCTGAGTACCTCAGGTAGCCACCGTGTTGACTATGGGAGAGCCCTTTATCAATGTCATAATTTCAGCAAGGAAAAACTCTTTTTCTAAATGCTTATCATGCCATGTAGTGGCTTGCCTTGCGATAGCCTCAGAAGCACCACGGGTACCAGGAGGCACGTTGTGTCAGAGCTTGCTGTCCCCACATCCATGCACAGTGGTGGTGGCAGTGCTGATGCTGAAGCAGAGAGAGGGCTGGAGAAGGGCTATCATGTTCAGCATTTTGTCTGCATGAAGTTTTCTTAGTACATTTCAACGGGAGAGCTGCAGATGGTCAATATAGAGGTAAAAATGTGCATTCCCTCTCTAAAATAGTTTCCTTGCTACTGTGACCCCTAGGCCAGTGACTTGTGCTGATGTATCCCCTGAACTGCTTGGTGTTTGCAGCCTGTGCTGCATGAGCCCAGCACAAGAAAGGATATTTTCTGTCTCCCTGTGTTCATAAAAACTGCTCGGAGCTCTCTCCGTGCTCACAAAGTCATTGGAGATGGTCATGTTCCTGGAGGGATCTCTGAAGGTCTCTGTATGGGCTCTTGCACCAAAGGGTCTCATCCCTACACCGTATCTCTGAGAAGGTCTGGTTCCACGTTCTCTGTACCATCCCATAAACAGTCATAGAGGACAATAAAATCCCCCTTTTATCTTCTTCTGGGTGAGCAAATCAGCTCATGGCCTCTGCTCAGATGTCCAGTGCTCCAGCCCCGACTGTCTTGGTGGCCTTTCACTGGCCTCGCTGCCGTCCTCCACTGTCTGTGTTGTCCTGGGAGCCCCAGAGTGGGCCTGGTATGCCCTGGTGGTCTCACAAGTACCAAATAGATGGGGTAGATCCTCTCCCTCATCCTCCCAGCTGCATTCTTGCTTGTACAGCCCAAAATGTGATTGGCATCATGGCCTCTCCTATGAGGAGAGGCTCAGGACGCTTGGGTTGACCCCTTTGGAGAAAAGGAGGCCAAGAGGAGACCTCACTGCTCCCTGCAGCTTCCCGAGGAGGGGAAATGGAGAAGGAGGTGCTGGTCTCTGCTCCCTGGTGGCCAGTGGTAGGATGCGTGGGAACGGCACAAAGCTGCCCCGGTGGGGGGTTCAGACTGGGCATTAGGACAAATTTCTTCACTATGAGGGTGGTCAGACACTGGAACAAGCTTCCTGGAGAGGTGGTTGGTGCCCTGTGCCTGGCAGCGTTCAAGAAGCATTTGGACAACGCCCTTTAACTTTTGGTAGGCCCTTGAAGTGGGCAGGCAGTTGGACTGGATGATCTTCCAAGGTCCTTTCCAACTGAACTGTTCTGTTCTGTTCTGTTCTGTTCCACTCTGCTCTGTTCCACTCTGCTCTGTTCCACTCTGCTCTCTACTCTACTCTACTCTACTCTACTCTACCTCAAGGGCACCTGGCTGACTACTACTTGGTGCCTTGTTGTTCCCCAGGGTCCCCAGGTCATCTTCTACAGAGTTGCTTTCCAGCATGGGTTGGAAAGGACCCTTGAAGACCATCTGGTTCAGCCTCCCTTTCACTAGATCAGGTTGATCAAAGCATGTGGCAGTTCTGTACCAAAAGCAGAAATTTCCTCGGAAATTGGCCTCATCTTGCAGATTTTTAAAGATTCAGCGTGAAGTTGTCCAAAAGTCACAAAGAGCTAGAGCTTATGGCCCAGTACGAATTTTCTGAATATCTCCCTTCCTTTTCAAAGTGGAACTGTGCTTCTCTATGATTTTGGGTGCGATTGACCTATTTTCTCTATGCCATTGTATGACGTTGCATTGAAGTTGGAAATGTTACCACAACCTGTCTGTCTTGCTCCGTTTAGCCGTGCTGTTCAGCGGAGTTTGGCCATCATTCGTCAAGCCAAGCAGAAGAAAGAGAAGAAGAAGGAGTACTGTATGTACTACAACCGCTTTGGCAAGTGTAATCGAGGGGAGAACTGCCCCTACATCCATGATCCAGAGAAGGTGGCCGTCTGCACCAGGTATGGATGGATGCTTTGAGCATCCACATGCTTTGAGCCATCACTGGGTCATCAGTTGGCTTCAGTGCTTGCTCATGTGATATTCCACAGGGAAAAATGCCGATAATGGAGATGTAAGAACATGAGAATTGCTGGGCTGGGTCAGGCCCAGGGCCTGCCCAACGCTCTGGGGTTGGAAGGTGCCTTCAGGAGGAGGACAAGATGAGGCTCACAGAGGACTCTTTCTTTTTTCTGGGACCTCTCAGCTTCTGGCAGTGAAACCCTGCTGCCTGGTAGGGTTTGCAGTTGGTAGAGGTTGCCACCAAACCATCTTGTAATAGTCAGCAATTCTCTTCTTTTTTGATCTTGTCCTTTCTTTAATGTGTGATGTTTATGGCAATGGGTTGCATAACAGAAATGGGCTCTGTGTGAAAAATGCTTCCTCAACTGGCTGCTTGACTGTTAGGTACCTCCTCGTTCATGAGAGGAATAGGATAATAATTCCCTAATCACCTTCTATGTACCATTTATAACTCCATATAGTCTTCCCTTTCTATCCAAATTTGTCAGACAAGAGAATCCTGACCTATTTAATCTCTTCTGGTGCTTTTTTTCTGAACTTACGCAACATTTGAGACCTATTCATGCTAACTAAGCATCACATTAACACTCTAAGTTAAGTATACATGCATTAGATATTTGGTGCAGCTTCTAGAAACTACAGAAATATTTACTTCACAATTTGGAGGTGGATGCCATCACCTGTACACTTATGCCTGCTAAGTAATCATATCATATCATAGTGCAGAAGAACTAAAAAGATTTAAAAAACTGTAGTAAGAACCTGTAATAAGATCAAATCGACATTTCTTAAATATAATCAGAACAGTAATCCTTAGCCATTAGTTATTACTGGCAGGTTGAGAACGCCATCAGAGTTTGCAAGGTGGAATTTGAGGCTAAAATATTTAGCCAGGCCCTGAAAAGGCTATCCAACTCGAACAAACTGCCTCATGGGTTCTGGATAATACTTGTTGGAGTTGATGGGGGCAGATGGTGCAGATGTCAGAGTAGCCTGGATTTTGGCTGAATGATCTAAGAGCCTGCCCTCGCCGTGCACCAGGTGATTTCTGCCTGGCAGCATCTATCAGAGACCAGTTCATAGAATCATAAGGGTTGGAAAAGACCTTCAAGATCATCTGGTCCAACCATCACCCTACTACCACTACAACTACTACTACCTACCACAACTACACTTGTGTCGTTTGGAGCTGACGTGTTGCACAGAACGGCTCAGATCCGTGCAACAGGTTTGAGTCCTTCAGCCTGTGATGCCAGGCAGCAAAGAGACTTGGTAATTTATTACAGGAGAACTGATTAGCGTAGCCAGCTCATTATACCTGCCCAACAGTTGATTAAACTATATTATTAGTCGTTTAAAAAGCGTAGAAAAGCCAACTCCACTGATGAACTCTTAGAGTAATTTCTCCTTAAAAGTGCTGCTGTGCTAGAAATCATTGGTGGGTTGCACAAAGCTCTGTGGGAGACAATACAGAAGGAAAAGTGACTTTTAAAAAAGAAGAAAAATAAAAAATAAATGAATTTTTAAAACTGATTTTACTTGCTTGCACTCAGTTTCTCATCCTCATGAGCACCAAGACATATGTGTCCAAGGTGTGAGGATTACCTCTGGTGACACAGAGGATTAGGATGCTGGCTACTGAGTCCTCAATTTGACTCCTTCGTTCTTATCTTGAGGAGTAAATCAAGTTGTTGGCTGTTCTACTTGCTCACCTTAGGAATCTCTGCTTCTTGTGCTGTTTTGAGTCTCCATCCAACCCTGGGATGGAGAGCCCTGGACATACTGGGGAGAGCCCTGGGCACACTGGGGAGAGCCCAGCGCAGGGCCCTGAGAGGCGGCAGGGCCTGGAGCCCCCCTGCCGTGAGGAGAGGCTGCGAGAGCTGGGGCTGCTCGGCCTGGAGAGGAGGAGGCTCCGGGGGAGCTCCCCCACGTCCCTGCAGCCCTGCAGGGAGGTGCGAGAGGCCGAGGCCAGGCTCTGCTCAGGGGGGCCCGGGGCCAGCAGCGGAGGCCGCGGGCCCAGTCTGGAGCCCGGGAGGCTCCCGCTGGCCCCCAGGCAGCACTGCTGGGCCGGGCGGGTGCCGGAGCCCTGGCACCAGGACCAGGGACTGGGGGCTCCTCTTTGAGGTCTCCCCAAACCCACCAGGCCTCGGGGCTAGGCACCCTGCTGTGGGCCCCTGCTGTGGCGGGGGTTGACCTGATGGCCCTGAGGTGCCTGCACCCTCCACCACTCTGTCATTCAGTACCTTGCTCTGCCTACTAATAAGCAGCCAAATACAGGAAAGGAGCAAAATCTGTCAGGAAAGGGACCGATTTACGGCCTGTTACAGGCTTTAACAATGAGCTCTGCAGTGGTCATGTCAATTTGCTGGGGTATTGGGCCAGGAAGAGACTCAATGTTAAAAAAGTCGCATTTTGTGACCCACCTGATGTCACACAACCCTCTCCTCTGGTCTTTTGGCAGGTTTCTCCGTGGCACATGCAAGAAGACGGACGGGAATTGCCCATTTTCCCACAAAGTTTCCAAAGACAAGGTCTGTACGGCTTCCTAATGAGCTCACCGTGGCTTTATTAGAGAGCTGACCTACAGAGGCAGCGTTTATGACGGCTGTAGGGAAACCTCTGTTATAGAGTGCTTCAAATAGAGTTCATTTGTAGTTTGCTTGCCAAGCTGTTCAGGCTCATTACGGGGTCAGAGCTTATAATGGGAGCAGAGTGCGCCTCTTAAACCAGCGTGGTGAATCACTAGATTAGTGCGCTAAGCAGCGGATTGGAAACCAGAGCACCTGGGGCAGCTGGAAGTATCAATAACACTTGTTGGGTTAAGGAGTACTTAAACTCAGAGGGAAAGAGCACGGGAGCATTGTTTGCTACATCTAATCCTTATTTACATCTGCCAGATCACCCTTCCTTCCAACTCAGCCCACGCTGGGGTCAGACAAGGACGATGCTGCAGCATCCGGGAGCTTTGAGGCATAAATTAACCTTTCTAAAAAGCCAGGCAGAGAAACTCCCTGGCAGACTGGCTTTTGATTCCATCATCGTTTTCATCTTGCTTGGTGTATGTGGGGCTCTGTGGTTTTATTACACAGTGCCAGGTGGAAAAATAATTAGGTTTTCTTTTAGTGATGATCAGCTGACAATTTAGCAGGCTAACCTCTGTACGGTGGCAAGGATTTCCAATCGGACGTAGCTTTGGAGACCTCAGGCTTTTCAGCTGAGGTGAAGTTGGTGCTGAAGGTTAAGTGTGGCTGCGGGTCCTTCACCAAGCTGGGAAGTGCATCGAGCATGTGTTTACGTGTTGTTTTAGCGGATTTGCAGGAACACTTCTCTACTACAGCCAAAGAATCACCCAGAAAAGAGCAGGAAGGTTAATCCCACTGGGGCACTAAAAATACAACGAGTGGGGTCACCGCATGGGGGGAGCGCTTTGTGACTGGTCCCACTGTTGGGGTGGAGATGCCAGAAGCTGGGATGGGAATGAGAACTGGTTTTCCTAGAGAAACCCATGAGGCTCAGTCTTTCCTCGTGGTATGTGATGAGCCTGTGGCCCCGCTGGCTATGGGTTTGGCACGTTGTTGAAAGTGGCTTTGCCAAAGCTTTCACGGCTGTGCCTGGGGCAGGTCAGGGACTGGAGCTTGCACAGGCTGGACCAGATGGACCCAGAGGTGTCTCCCAGCCTCTGCCATCCCGTGATTCTCTGGTCACTGCCCTCATTCCCCTGTCCAGCATCGTGTAGGTAAACCACAGCACAATTACTGCCTGTAAAGGATTTAACCCATGGGGCTCACTGGCTCTCATCAGCATCTGAAGCAGGACCTTTTCCTACAGCGGCTGCCTTTGGCCATGCAGTTTTTCTTGTCTCCTTTCCCCCCGTCTGCATACGGCATGCTTGTTGTCGGAGAGGAGCTCATAAGTCATGCCGGCGGTGAGCGGAGTCGCTCTGAGCGAGACACAAAGCACCATATGTTTTTTACATGGCTCTCTCTTCAGAGTCACTTAATCATGTGTATATAAAGTAGAGGAGATAGACTGGGGACAGCTGTACTCCCTGACTCACGGCACGACGAGGACGGATGGGGATGAGAACTGATAGAAGGCAGGAGGGCTGTTGGAAGTTGTTTTTTTTCCCTATAACATGTAGCGAGACTTCAGAAATAAAGAAGCCAAGAAAAAAGAAAGGCTTGCAAAGGGACTGGCTGTTTACATGGCTGTTGGCGAATCATAGCACAAATTTGGAGTGGATATTGGGGTAAGATGGTTTGTAAAAGCGCTGCTGCTTCTTTACACTGCAATAACCGGTGTGCACACGACCCACTGCCCGTGCCCCTGTGCTGAAGGATCGACGCCGATCCAGACGGTGCAGGGTGATCAGCTTCCATCTGTGCCAGTGACTTCAGTGCTCTTGGGGTATTTCAGCAGGTGTTAGAGCCTGGTTTTGGTCCCGGGGCAAAAACCTGCGCAAGATTTGGGACTTAGAGATAGCCAAAGTGGCCCCACGGGGCACAGGGGTCTCTGCCCGTCTTGCCTTTCTCCTTGGCAAACACGCGTGGTCTCGCGAAGCGTCGTCACCGCAGGCTGAGCGCTTACATCAATGCTCCTCCGTGTGAAGCAGGCAGGTGCCAGCCCTCTGACGTGCCTCAGAAACAAATATAGTCCGGAGCAGGTGTTTTCTAGCCACGCATGTCACGCTCGGCAGGGAAGGAGGATTATTTGTCGCGGGATTAGGCCCCCCGGAGCGCTTCGGAGGTCTCCGCTTGCCCCATGCTTGTTGTCAGCGCAGGCTGGAAGAGAAGCAAGCTCCTCCGCGGAGTTCAAGCCTGCTCAGGGTGATTTATAGCCGCGGGGAGCCAGCTGCCCAAAGCGAGAGGCGACTGCTCTTCAGCTCCCGTGGCTCCCTGTTAACCCGGGTGATTACTAGCAGAGGTGCTGGGAGCCTCATTTATCAACCAGCACACCCGGGGAGGAAGACAGGAGAAGCCGTTCGGCAGAGGAAGGCAGCGTTTTCGCCGCTCACACCTTTTGCCAGGCAGGTCCTCTACTGAAGTTGGAGCTTTAATAGGGTTAATTATTGTCTCCTGGCGCTCAGCGGCAAGGAGGTGGTGGCTAGGGGCTCCCCAGCGGTGCCCAAGGTTTGCAGATGGCCCCATTAATTTCTTCTCGATTTCTCTTTGCAGATGTGGGGGGCACCCAGATGCTCGGGGTGCCATCAGGGGAGCTCTGGGGCGTTGTCATTGTGTGTCCCACCTTGGTGGGAAGTCACCGGGATGGGACCTGTGCCTGATCCCAAGCTATTGATTTGAGGACAAAACTCTTACTCGACCTGTGTGTACCTCAGTTTCCCCACTGAGAACTGGGAACAGTCCCTGTGTTTTATACATGGAGGCTGTGTGGGTTCAGCTGTTATAGGAGTGAGGCAGCAGAGAGCTTTTCCCCATCCTAAACAGCCAAATCCTTTCCTTCCTCAGCCGCGGTCCCGCTCCAAGGATGCTCCCTGCTCGCTGCCCCGGAGCAGAGCGCTGCTCCAGATGGGCATCGTGCCTCGCAGATGGCTTCAGAAGCAAAACTGCCCCTCCAGCAGTGGAAAAACTGTAGCAGAAAAACCTTTCTGGAGGACAGGGGAACCTGAAGCTTGGGGTTTTGTACCGCAGGGGGGATTTTGTGCAAAGCCCTTGGCTGAGGAGCAGCCACAGAGGCGCTGCTCGGGGCTTTCCGTGCGGCGGGGCAGAGCCTCCAGCACATCCCAGTGATTTAGGGGAACCGGTAAATGTGAATGAATGGGTTTGTGACTGAAGGTTAGCGAGAGGCTAGGGCTCGGGCAGCCGCCTGCTGCTGCTACAACAGCTTTTCCCCTTGAGGAACTTGAAAAGAATCAGCATTTTTCTCCCTAATAGAGCTTCAAAACTCTGTTGTGAGCAATTTGGAAATTCACGTTGAGTTTCGGGTTCATTAGCTGCTGGCTCCAAAGCGTGTACATAGTCAAAGCTGTCTAATATGGACGCACCGCACCAGTGCCTTGAATTAATGTTATTGTTATTTGTGTGGACGTAGTGGGGTGCAAACAAGGTTAATTGAAATGAGAGCGCTGCTTCCTCTTGATAATGGCTCAGGCTTGACAGCTAGGAGGAGTTTATTTTTGTATAAGAGCTGGCTTTATTATCCCTTTTTATTAGAGCTAATTTGGGCTCTATATCAAAAACTACATTAAGGGAATCATTTACGGTCACACCACCACCAACAAAAAAGATAGCCCCAGAGCCCTGTCCTTTATGTTAATGCCTGCAGTTAAAAGACAATTAAAAATAAACTCTTCTCTCTTAAAGCACCCTTTGTTTTCTTCCCTCTCTCGGCTTCCCCCTCCCCTCCCTCCCGCGATTTCTCCCTCTCTCTTTGCCTCAAGTGAGCCAATTTAGTCAAAACCCCACCGTGCCCTTCAGGGAAAGGGACTTTTTCCGCCTGGCGTCGGCTGCGCTTAGCGCAGAAGGGTAAAGATTGGTTTGGGGACACTTGAACCGGCTGAGACGGGTGAGCAGAGGGATCGGTAGCGCGCCGAGCAGTAAGTAAATTTTACATTTAGGGGGCTGAGCAGCAGGAGCCGGGCGCGGGGACGAACCGAGGCGGTGCAAAGCGCCCGCTCCCGTCGGCGAGCGGCCGCACGCGGTAGCCGGTGAGTTAAGGACGGTGAAATATTGCAGCGGGCTGGTAATTCGGTTTTAATTAGAGCAGCTGTGCGGAAGGTGAAGTTTGTGGTTTGAGGCGGAGGACGAGGAGGATCCTTGCTCTCTTGCTTTTTTTTTTGTCCGCCGGCTGTAGCGATGCTGGAGCTGGGGAGCAGCGAGCGGGGCCGTGCCCCACGCATTTATGTGCTGGGACAGAAGGAGCCAGAGCTCTCCTCCTCCTTTCCCTTGCTCCTGGAGCATCCCTCCTCTGGTGTGCAGGGTCCCCCCTTAGCTCACAGTCCTGGGGGGTGCCTTCATGTGATGCAACTCGGACAAAAAAAGAAAAAAAAACCACTTTTCCCCCCCTTTGCTGAATTGCGAGGGCACCCCTATGCTGCTGGTTTCGCTCTTGGGGTGCTGGAAACCCCCCAGGGGAGAGGGTGGCCGGGCTGGGGCAAGCCCTGCGCTTCTGCTCCGGCTACATCCAACGCATCGCCCCTTGGGACCGGTGTTTGTGGTCCCCAGGAGCACGGTGATGCTCAGGTTGGTATCATGGGCAAGCAAGGAGCCTTCTCTGCTCTCCAAGTTTAGTCGGGAGCATCGGTGCCCGTATCCAGAGGGCCCGCGTAACGCCAGGGAGCTGTGCTGCGAGGCACCACTCGAAGGGCTAGAAATACCTCGGGGATCAGCGGCTGGCAAAAGGCAGAGATGTATTTATTTTAACGCGGTTTTATTTCAGCGCCGGGCGTCGGAACGGATCCGGATCGCCACGAGCGGGGGCAGCGCTAACGGGTTTGTCGTCCCCTTGCCCCTGCAGATGCCGGTGTGCTCCTACTTCCTGAAGGGGATCTGCAGCAACAGCAACTGCCCCTACAGCCACGTCTACGTCTCCCGGAAGGCTGAAGTGTGCCAGGATTTCCTCAAAGGCTATTGCCCCATGGGAGAAAAGGTAAAAAGGCGCTGTTTATGCCGAAGCGGGAGGGACCTGCGCCGCCTGTTTGGGGTGCTGGCGAGCCACGAGCTGTTTTTCACTCGAGCTACAGCACCGAAGGGAGCCGTAGAGCTGGAAGCTGCCGAACACCTGGATGGGATGAGCAAAACCAAGGGGTTTATTGGCAGAGTGGCTTTGTTTCTTCGCAGGCAGGGAAAAATAGGAAGGGGAACAAATGCAAGAGGCTGGGGCTGGCAGTCGTGGTCTTCTGCTTCTCCATGCATCCTTTCTGCTTGCCTCTGTGATACCGGGGCCACGTGCATGAGCAGATAGCAACAGCCCCAGGCACTGCTCGGTTAAATGGATGAGAAGTGAAGAAAGGGGTTTTACACAGACCAAACGGAGAGGTTAAGGGTTATTTGCAGCCACGTTGGCTCCGTTAAAGCTGGGCACGAGCTCTTGTGGCTCAGCTTTAGCACCAGGAGCGCCCTTCCTCGTGTAACTGCAGCACGGGAGCCTCGAGCTGTGCCTGGATACGTTCCTGGGGGTTTCCTGGAGTCCGGCTCCCATCCCTGGGTCCTTCTGCTTAGATCAACGCAGCGAAGTCCTGCAGGGACTCGATGTGCATCCAGGGTAGACACAGAACACGTCCCCGAGCTTACGGCACCGTACGTAACACGCGGAGCCCGAGCGAGCGCAGGGCCTGGAGCTGGCTGACAGCTGCTGATTTCCAAAGAAACGTGGAGGCAGTTGCACGCCAAAAAGAAAGAAATTTGGGGTTTATCTCACATCTTCCCCCTTCCTTGTAAATGCCGCAGGGTCTCCTTTTCCCTCGCTTTGTGGGAAGGGGGAGAGCTGGCCGTGCAAGTAATTCCTCCCCAGGCTTATTTAACTTCGGGGTGGTTTAAGTTAGGATGCTTTGCTTCGCAGCCAGGGGCTCCGGGGCTGCGGGGGAGATGACTGAGGACAAAAGGGCTGAGAGGAAACTTGTGATGCTGCTTTGGCTCTTGGGGAGACCTCGTTAACCTCCTGCTGAGGATGGGCTCCCTCCCGTAGCTGCATTGGAGAAGGTTCCTGGTACCTCCTGGGCGTTTCTGACCTTCCTGATTCATTCTTGCTCTTTTCTATTCATTTAAAAATTTGTTTGGCCTCTGAGTATAAACCACTTTCGTCTTTATGTTAGTAGAGCACATGGTTTTCGTTCGGGTCCCACAAACAAGGTGTAGGCCACCTTCACTTCGTTCCTCTTGATGCCATCCCAAACTCATGAGACCAGTGACGCCATCACATCAGGGTCCCTGTGCTCCACAGCAGACACTCATAATTCAGGAGGGGTAGCCGGTAAATTTGCCAGCAGGTTGAATATTTAGACAAGGCGGGCTCTGAGATTTACGGAGACAATGCTCTCTGCTGCAGCTGAGAGCTTTTTGTACACGTGGTGGGGTTTCTGTTCATCCTTTGACCATTTTCTGTGCAGCGTCATCCCATCCCTGGGGTGTCCATAACCTTGAGGATGCATTTGCTGTACATGGAAGAAGACATCACATAGATGTCCTGGTTTAATTCAGCCTCTTCCGTGAGCCAACAGCAAGCAAGAAGGACGAGACACAAACTTGGGGAACATCTCCTCTCTGAGCTGGAGCCCCTACACTGAGAACACGCCGGGAGTTTTGCAAACTCTGCTCGAAATCGGCTCTCCAGCTGAAAAAAAAAAAACGAGCCACTAATGAAACAATAATTTTGGTTATAGAAAGGCTGCCAGATCGCAGGGCACCATCCCAAAAGCGCCCCAGCGGGCTTACAGAGCGGAATTATTTTATTGCATTTAATAGGTACGCGTGGGTAAGTGTCTGCCTAAGCATGGTTTCGCAGACCGGCTGCTCGGAGAGATCTCTAACCCCTGTGTGATTTGGGCTGCTCTTCACCGGGGGAGCTGCTGGGATGAGCAGTCAGGAGCTCGGATCTTTGGGCTCCTCTCCTCCTTGTCCATCCCAGGAGCTCGGCTTGACAGAGGTACCACCAGCGAGGTGCTGGGAGGTCTCAGCACCATCCTTGGGTGCAGGTAGGAGTTGGAGAGCCTGGAGGAGACAAGGGTGCTTGAAGGCTGATGGGAGATGCCCAGGAGGTGATTTTCCCAAAAAGAAGGCGAAGCCACGGCGTGTTGGGGTGGATGGACAAGGGTGGAAGCTGTTGGAGCTGTCACCCGTCACCTCTGTCACCATGCAGAGCCACCAGGTGCCCGTCGAGCTGTCCCAGCACCCCAACACAACCGAGGACAGCGCCTTTGGCATAGCAAACCCATCCCTTCCCAGGAAAAAACAGCTACGGAGCAAAAACCAGGCAAAAGGGAGGAAGAAAAGCCAAAAGTTAGAGCTGTAAGAAAAGCGGGACATCAGCAGGAGTGGAGGGAAAGGCTAATAAATTAGTCCTTGCCTAATTACTTCTTGCGGCGGCGCGCGCGGAGGGGACTGCGTGCAGGGTAAACATCTCCCGTGAAGGAAAACAGAGCTGTCCTGCCGCCTCCCTCCAGCACAGCACTAGCCACGCGGGCAGCGGCCCTACAATTATTTTAAAATATTCCAATTTAAATGAAAATATAAAAGAGATATTTAGAATATTTATTCTATTAGGAAAAGTGCTTACCGCGTCACTTTTAGAGTGTCAGAAAAGCATTCTCCTACAGATGATGGATAGCAGCCTGTAATTATATATGGGGAGAAATTGCTGAGCGGGCCATATTTAACTGGGGAGGAGAAATACCAGCTTGGGCCATTAAGGGTTAATTTTATTCTCTAAATAATATAAAAAGTGCTGAGTCCGTGCCTTTGCTCAAAGTAGAAAGTCCTCAAATGGACCCCGGATAGTTTATAATATTCTCCTGAATCAAGTAAAAATGTTAACCTTGCTTCATAAAACGATGCCTTGTTAAAGACGCGCAGACCCTTTTCTTTTGAATAATTTAGGCCAGGAGTAAATCTTCTCTCTCGTTCTGCGTCGCCGTGTCCGAGGAGCCGCGGGAGCCGACTGCCCTCAGCCCGAGCCACCGAGGGCGAGGATGGCGAAGGCGCTCGGCATCCGTGCAGCGTCCTCGGAGGGTAAATTCAGGGGAGGATGCTCAGGAATTCGGGATCGAGGTCCTTCAGTGCCTGATTTGTTCTGGGCTCCTTCTGCCTGCAGTGTTTTTCTATCTGCGCTCCGCCGAAGAAGCTGTTTTTTTTTTATCAGACCTTCATAAAAAATGCCCGTTATTATTCATAATTGATGGCCTGTTGTTGGCGCTGTCGCATCTTGTGTGTTTTCTAGAATTTCTTGCGGGATGCTCCGGCTGATCCGATCAACCTTTGCCCATCCCGTGGGCTCTAACTCTGTGCACACTTTTCCTACAAACCGTGCTGGTCGTTCGGCGAGCCTGGCCTGCTCTGCCTTCATCGGGAGCTCAGAATAAGTGGGAACGCTTTAGTTTTGCATTCCCAAATCCCTTTTTCAGGGACACGGACCGTAAAGAGTCCTTGTGCCCCTGGGGAGAGAGGACAGCGCCTGTACGAGTGAGTGGCCACGTCCTTAATTAAGGGAGTTTGACATGATTCAGTCATTTCCAGGAGATTGCTGGTGGCAAAGCACCTCAATTTCCAGCATCCTTCCCCATTCCTGGGTTGTGCATCGGGAAGCTGCTCCAGCGTACGTGCGTGCACGTGTATCTACAGCTTCCTAAAGGGAGCAGACCTTCCCCAGCACCACAGAACAGTCCCGTTGGGCGAAGCTGGTCCTCCTGGGCCGGTCACCTGCACCAGAGGAAGCCCAAGGGGGAAGTGGGGAGAGAGGGAAGGAGAAATGGGGCCGCTTGCAGGTGCTCCCCAGGGTGCTCTCCCGTGCCGTGATACCTGCCGTCGTACCAAGTTTTCGCCGTTAAAATGAGATATTTTAGCGAGCTGCTCCATGGTAAAAACTAATCTGGTTCCCCAAACAGATTTTGTTTTCACAGCTCCCTGGATAAATTGTTGAAGCCCAACAGCAGTTTGCAGTGGAGCACGGGGTCCGGGTGGACACTCCTGGTCGGTGCCACCGGTGACAACACGTTAGCAGTTATCCACCCTGCGTTACAGCCTAACTAATTCCCCTGCATTAATTTTCCATGTCAGGTTTTGCTCCAGGTGCCGAAGGGACCCTGTGGCTGTGAGCAGGTTGCGTGGCAGAGCCTGGAGGGTGCAAGGTTGTCCAAGAGGCGATTTCTCTGCCATGCTGCTCTCCTGGCTGTGCCCACGCCGGCTCCCGAAATAATACGCCATGCAAAGCCGCTTGGAAGGTGATGATGTGCGCTGCACACCGCTCTGCTGCTTTAATATTTAATTGCACGGCTGAGGGCTTGCACCCAGGAGCGACAGCAAGTGCTTGTCTGAGTCCTGGTGGAGCGGAGCAGGCATCTTGCAATTTGCTTTAAAGAAGCAAAACTTGACTTTTTGGGAAATTAACTGGGTTTTGGTGCAGCTTCCCAGCATCGTCAGTGTTCTCCAGCCCTCGCAGCGTGTCGCAGCAAAGGCAAGTGAGCCAGGCCGGTGCCCTGTAACTGCTGCCTCCGTAAAATCGGTCGGTATTAAATAAGCTTTTCCCCCATGGCGTACATTAGCAAACATGCTGCATTAAATACCTATCTTCGGATTGTTTCCATCAGCTGCTTTGAAGCCTGTGGGTAAATTGTTCCCCTGTGGGAGCTGTTAAGCAGTAAGGCACGGGGAGATTAAACAACGAGGCCGCTGTGAAAACGCGGGGGGAAATGTAGTGGAATAAATCAGGGGGAAGCGGGGGCCGTGAGCTCTGCCGGCCCCAGTCCCCCCTGGCCAAGCCATCAGCCGGGATGCTCATCCCTGACCTGCACTGAGGCTGCTTGGCCATCCCCCAAAATCTTTTGGGGAGAGTCTCTCGGCTGAGGGAGACCTAAAATCCACCTAAAATACCCGCAATAATCCTGCCAGCAGGGGCAGCTCTGGGTGGCGCTACCCGCGGAAGTGCCACTTCCTTGGGGAAAATCATTTCTCGCCCCCAGGTGGAGCGTGTTGGTTTTCACCACGGCAGCTGCTTCTTTTTCTGCAGAAAACTCCATTTCGGGGACTTTTTCGTAGCGGACGATTTGTTCCTGTTTGTGTTTCTCCCATCCGGTGGTGCGTCAGGTTGGTTCTTTTCTCCTTTTCTGGTGGAAGTTTAACGGGTTCCCTCTAAAGTTTTTTTTCTTGTTTCATGGATCTGACGTTAAATTTAACACGTTACTGAGCTTTAGGAAAAGCCACGTTAGCTGTATTAGCGGCAGCTGCCAATGTCATGTCTTGGGGGTTTTCTTTTAATTATCCAGTGCATGGTTTGGGAGGGAGAGAGCTGCCTGGCATTCTTGCTCCCCTTGCACAGAGCACAGAAAGGTGAAGTTAACACTGTTCATATTGCATATTTAGCTGCTTGGTATTGTTTGCTAGGTAAAAAAGTGATTTTTGCCCCAAAATAACCATCAGACGTTGATCTTTGTGGGTGTTTCTTCACCCCCCTTTGGTCGCAGGCTGACCCCCAGCCAGCTTGCCTTTTCCTTGAGACGTGCAGCACGTGCAGTCATGGAGGAACCCATGCGTGCTCATCCAGATCCCTGCTGCTGATCCTGGTTCTGTAATCACATCTCACCTCCCACCTTTCGTCCCAGACTCATATCCCACCGCGGTGCTGGCCACACTGGGTGGGGAGGTGCAGGATGCTGCTTCTCCTCCTCCAGCATCACTGGGAGACATCAAAGCACTCAGAGGTGCTTCATGGCAGAAGCTTCGTAGCTGTAGGAATGCGAATAAGACTCGGAGGAAGTTCTTAAGCTGTGTACAAACCCTTTCAGAATAGTTTCTTTCTTCTCCAGTTTGCTCTTAAGCTGGGTTGGGCTCCTTCTCCCCGAGACCATGCCATTCCTCCAGGTCCCCGCTGCCGTGTCGGGGCTGGCGGTGGGACGGGAGCTGCTCCGTGCACTGCTTGCTTCGGGGCTTGGAGCTGCTTCTTTGGAGAAGCACGCGGACAAATCAGCCCTGGATGAAAAAGGCATCGAGGGTTGTTAAATATCTTCTGGCTGCGGAAATCCCAAAGCCTCACACTGCTCCTTCATGTTGTCTCTTCAAAGCTGGTCCTGGCCCTGGCCACGCTGGATCTGGGAGAGGTTTTGGGTGTGCTGGGGGTTGCAGAGGAGAGCACTGGGACTGGTGAAGGTTTCCTCCCAGCCTTCCTCTTCCCATCCAGATGTGCTAGGACCGAGAGGGGCCATATTCTCCACCTGTGTTTCTGGATCACTTTTCTGGGTGGCAAATTTGTACCTGTGGGTCTTCAGCATCGCGTCCGTGAGTAAACGAAGGTCCTTCAAATACTCCGTAAGACTTTAAGCAGCTGCTCCCCGTGTGGATTATTTGGCTTATGCTGTTAGTTTGGGACAGACTAACTTTTTTTTTTTTTTTAAAAAAAAAAAGGCTTCAAATTCAGATGTTTTTTCTTTCAAATTGCCCTGCTGCTGATGCCTGGAGAGAACCGGCCACAGCAGGAGCAGATTTCCTGGCTTGAAGTGCTCATCTCCAAACTCCATGATGGTGTTATGCTGAATTAGACCCAATCAAGCTGAGAAGCTCCTCCATGCCCAGCTACCAGGGGGGCTGTTTGAAGTGCCAGAAGCCTTAATATAAAACCTCTCTGCTTGGTGTGAGCACGGGGAGGGGTACGGGGAAGGCTAAGCTTTGAGCCATCCCAAATTTTCTCTATCTTGGCCATACCTCCATCTTATTTCTTTTATGATCCTATCATAGCTGCTTCCAATTTCCAGTCCCCTTTGATTCAGAGGGAGCTGCTGGTGGCAGGACGCACTTGCAGTGATGGGTAGGGAAGAGCAGGACCTTGTACACGTGCAGGATGGGACCGGACCTGAGCAGAGGGAAACGGTGATGAGATTGATGGACCTCTCATCATGACCAGGAGGCAACAGGGTGTTCATCAACACTAAATCAGTGAATCGGGTGAGCTGGTCAATGGTTGGGGGGGAGGAAGAGGAGAAAGGCTTCCACTATTCAGCTGCTCAGGGACATCTCTCTTTTCTCTTCTACCTTGATCAAATCTTTAAGGACTACCCAAGCGAGGATGGCTTTGCTGAGTCCTGCTGCCCTGCTCTGTACCTCATCACCGAACACATTCTGCGCTGAGTATAAAACTCACTTGGGCTCCTATTAGAAGAATCAAGCCTCAAACAGATTAACTGCCTGTGTTCACGAAGGTTGGACGTTTAGGGGTCTGGACATCGGCAAATTGCTTCTTCTAAAGAGCTGATCCATTTTCTACACTTGCAACAGGGGAGGGAGCGGTGAGGAGGTGTCGCATTAAAGCATCTCGGAAACCTCTCTTCCCCTTCTCTCCCTCGTGCGAGGGAAAGAGACATTGAAGATTGAAATTTATCTGTCTCGCGTGCAGCTGTTTTGGGCTCAGCTGGAGGACAGGTGGTAGAAACACTAAGTCCCAGCTATGGAAATGCTGTTTATGTGTATAAAACAAATCCCAGGGCGTTTTGTCCCCTGCTTTTGTTTTGCACGGGGTGCACGAGGGCTGGTTTTTTAGGCTACGAGACCTCTCTGGGCTTGCTCATGTTCAGCAAGGGCCAAGTCTTGCGGTGTTGATTTTCATGGAACCACAGAATATCCTGAGTTGAAAGGGACCCATGAGGATCACCAAGTCCAATTCTTGGCTTGGGAACTTTGAAGTTTCTTCCCAGGTCACGTCCAAGAGCCTGTGGACTGCTGCCCTCCTTGCGCTCTTGGCTCATCCTTTATCCATTCCCACCGGTGATGGTTTTCTGGTTTTACCTCCAATTCTCACCCATTTTTAGCTCCCTCACCTTTGTTTTGACCTGGATCACCTTGAGGATGTTCACTAGGACTTTTTAGTGATATTTCAGGCGTATCTGTAGACAGTAGCCACGTATCCGCCTGTTCCAGCTGTGAGTTCGTGGCGTGCTGAGTGGACCAAAACCTTCCAGCCTATTTTTGGTGCTTGCTGGCGTGCCCACACAGCACCACACAGAGTGAGATTTCTCCAAGCCCCTCTTGGGGATGCTGCAGGAGGCTTGCAGTTCCCCTTCTCCCATTGTTCAGAATTAGCCAAGGGGCAGCACTGCCTTTGATCGCTCTTTTATAGTCCGCTGCAGCTGTATGAAAATCATCTGCAAAGGCAACTTCATTTCATTTATCTTTAATTTTGGCTTCGGTTGACAGATGTTTTCTGCGTGCTACAGTTGCCCATTTAATTTGTTGCGTGGTGTTTTTTTTCTCTCCTATGATGTGCAGCAGAAGTTTTCAGTCAACAAACTGATTAGTAAGTAAATTCTTTATTGGGGGGGAAAAAGTGGTTAGGTTTAGTAATGATTGTGAATGTGTCTGCTCTTAAGATCACGAGCAGCAGTCTGAGGGGGCAGAGACCTGGGTGCATCCCCTCAGCTCGCTGGGGATGTGGAGTCCTTGTGGGAGGGGTGGAAAGAGGAAAGCCCAGCTCCTCTCCTCTGGAAGTGTAGGCCCAAAACACAGAAATGTGGTTTGGTATGTGGTGCTGGGAGGGCCTGGAGCCCTCCTGCCGTGAGGAGAGGCTGCGAGAGCTGGGGCTGCTCGGCCTGGAGAGGAGGAGGCTCCGGGGGAGCTCCCCCACATCCCTGTGGCCCTGCAGGGAGGTGCGAGAGGCCGGGGCCGGGTTCTGCTCAGGGGGGCCCGGGGCCAGCAGCGGAGGCCACGGGCCCAGCCTGGAGCCCGGGAGGCTCCCGCTGGCCTCCAGGCAGCACTGCTGGGCTGGGTGGGTGCCAGAGCCCTGGCACTGGGACCAGGGGCTGGGGGCTCCTCTTTGGGGGCTCCCCAAACCCACCAGGCCTCGGGGCTGGGCACCCTGCTGTGGCGGGGGTTGACCTGATGGCCCTGAGGTGCCTCTAACCTCCGCCATTCTGTGCCCGCTTCGCTTTGCACACCAGTGTTCTTGGCTGAAATTAAAACAGCGCCGAGGGCTGTGCTACTGATAGTGAGTGATAAACCTGAGTGCTGGTGATGGCAGCTTTCTCTTCAAAAAGCTTTGTAACCTGCAGCGGAGGTTTAAAACTAATCAGGTTTCTTGCCGGCCCCATCCTACCCACGTATCTGTGGAGAAATCTTTGTGGGTTTCCAGTTGCATCTTATTTACCGTACTCTGTAATGGCATAATGAGGGCTCTTATTGCAACTTTAATTTAACTGTAGTATCTCCAGCAGCACTCAGATGTTTACATTAAAGATGTTGCTTATCAGGGCAAACTTGAACTGCTTAATAGCCTGGGCTAGTTGATAATAGTGCCTAGATAAATACTGGCCTGCGATTTTTTTTCTCACACGCTTTAATATCTTTGTAGAAGAAGATGCATCACAAAACATGAAAATTAGGAAGTCTGGGGGCAAGCAGTCACTGAATCACTGCTAATGGCTGGGAATCTACTGACGAGGCAGAGAGTTCTTGATTTCAGCCTGAACTTCTGTAGAGGCGGACACAAAGTGGGGCAGACTTTGTCTTTGCTTCCTGCACTGGGATTTCCCTTTGTTCCCACTTGTTCTCTGCTGTCAGATGATCTCTGCGTCCTGTGAACTGTTTCCTTGGGCCACCTGAAAGGCTGTGCATGTTGGAGCCCCTGTTCATGATGCAGACCCCATTGTAGGGGATGTACAGTTGGTTTCTGGCTTGCTACATCCCCAACGATAAAGATTTGGGGTTGGTAATAGAGGGGTTAGGGGCTCTCCATCTCCACATTGATGGTTTTCTGTATGAAACTGGCTCCATCGTGACTGAGGTGCAAAGGATGAGATTGTCAGGGGGCTCTGATGGAAATGGTGTTCCTGAATGAGTTCAGCAAAGCAGTGAGGAAATAATTAAATGCTGAAGGCATTCCCACATGGGTGTCCTTGCTGGTCTTTGCAGGTCTTTGCTCTTCAGCTGGGATTCCCCTTCCTCCTTACATCCATGGCTTCGCTTTCACCATGTCTCTACCAGCCCTTGCTGCTTTGGGGTTGGAGTAGGGCCAAGGTGCTTGCTGTGGCTGGCCTGTCTTTCTCTATCCTCCAGGCTCACTGTGTTACTTTTATTTATATTTGGGCTTATAATGTGAGAGAGCATCATCAGAGCCATGTGGCTGCCCTCCAGGTTGATCCAGGACGCAGACAAAAGCCAAGCCTGGAAAATCCAAGCTCTGCTTGTTGCAGCTCTGAGCAGGGAGCTGGGAGTGAGCAGCGGGACCGGACGGCAGCAATTCCCAAAGGAAGAGAGAGAATTAAATTTGAAAAAGAAAAAGCATTGGAAATGCTCAATTACAGTACTCGGGCTCCTGCTCGGAGCTGTCGCGTGCACTCATGCTGGGGAGGTTAACTGCTCTTTGACATCATTTTGCTACATGGAAAATTCCAATTACACGGAGCCTGCCAAGGGCCGCGGCACAAACGGCTGCTCCGGGCTGCGGTGCTTCGCGGGGCAGTTTGTCAAGTGCTGTTGTCACCCTTCGAGTGGTGTCACCGAATTCCCGGGGCATCGAGTAGCTGCAGATTGTGAGCTTTTCCTGCCTTTTTTTTCCAAAACAAAGAGTTTTTCCAAAACGAGGACCATTGGCTTGGAAACCGCAAGCTCAAGTGTCGGCTTCTGCTAACAGATCCCGTGATGCTTTGCCTCCCTGATCTCAGCTCCTGCCAGCTCGAGCTCTGTTTCCAGATCTACTGCCCGACGTTAACTGGGACCGCGACGCTGCTGCTGGCCACCCTGGGAGGGGAAGTTTGCAGCTTTTCACGCTCCTTGTGTGAATTCTTCCCTTCACACGTTTCACAGTTCTTTCATTCGTGGCGTTTCCCGTTTGGGCTTTGGCAGAAGGAGGGATCTGGCCGGTAACAGGACCTGTCTGCTCAAAAAGTCCCTGCGTTGGGCAAGCCTGAGCAGATGCAGAGGAGGTGGCATCGGGGAGTGATGGCAGCAAGGGAGAGGATGTTGCAGGACAGCCTGCCCTGCGGATAGATGCTCAGTGAGCCCAAAATGCCCCTTCCTTTTTGTTTTGCATCAGCAAAACAACACCTCCAGACCAGGAAGGAGCAAGACGAGAAGAAACAGTCAACAATGATGGAGAGGGAGCCTTAAGAGCATTGTGGAGAAGGGATGCAGAACAGAGCCCAGCCCTTAGGTCATTTATATCTGGGCTGGACCATGCCGGGGCAGCGCATGCTGCAGGGACAAGTCTTTTCCTCGCCCCTTCAATCCATCCCAGCTGTTTTGCTGCCTCTTAAATCGCTGTGATTTCAGAAATGCCAACCCATTCTTGCTCCAGAGGCATTTTTGCTCCTGTGAATGCCACGGGGCAGGTTCAGCAGCTTGGCTTTGGGATGGGTGTCCCTCTGAGCACCTCTTCATGCTGTGGCTGGATGGATGTTAGCGACCTGTGTCCACAGTCCTGTTCGTATTGTGGTAGGTCCTAGGGAGCAGATAGATCCAAAATCCTAGAGAGCCTCCATCTCTAGGAGTTCCTTGCTTCCCCGACAGTGTTTTGCTGCCGGGAAGAAATGATAAACCAGTGTCAAAAAGTCTTTTTTTGGGCTGTTTGCAGCTTGGAGACAAAAAGGCGCAAGCACCTCTCCATGTGTTGGCTAAATTTCCCCCATTATTATTCCCCCGCACACATGATGCTCGGCTGCATTGTCCTCCAGGTTTTAACGCCGGGGAGCTGGAATTTTTAAGGCTGCTTCCATCTGCAGCCAATTATAAAAAAAAAAAAAAAAAAAAAGCCATCAAAAAAAAGCTGTTTACTGGCTGTCAGCTCGGAGCGGCGTCGGAAAGCAGCCCCGCCACCTCCAGCGAGAGCTTCCCAGCAGCCGCTTAGCGCGGAGAAGTCGCGGGTAAGAGGTGTATGAAGGCAGCCTGACGTCGATCCAGCCTGTTAATCCTGTGCCACGGGGATGGGGCTACCTGTAACAACTCCAGCAGAGCGAGGTGCTTGGGTTTTGGGGCTCAGCTTGGGCTTTCGAGGCTCCCCTTCCCCAGAAGGGGAATTCCCTGCTGGCACAGCAGCGCTTTGGGTTTCCAGCAAGGAGCCGCGCTCTCTTGTGTCCAGAGGGAAGGACACGAGCCCAAGGGGATGGGAAGAGCAGGGCGAGGATGTGCCAGCGGTTTGCTCTCTTGTCCAGCCGCCGTTCCCTGCGTCACCTGCTGTCCCCTGGCACTGGAGCAGAAGGGATCAAGCGGAGGGCGCGAGACGAGCCCGGAGATATCTGAGAAGTTCAACCTGGGCAGGCCCGCTGGTGGAGCGGAGCCGGGAATGCCAAGCTGGACGGGACCACTGCTCCCCCCGTGGGGTCAGCGGGCGCTCGCCGGTCGGCCCAGTAACCCAGCTTCACCTCCCTCCCGCCCTCCCCAGCCTCCTGCCAAGGTCGGTGATGGAAAATGTTCATTAACGGCGTTCCCGGGGCTGAGCGAGGATCTTCCACCGGCCCTGCCAGTTGCTGCCTCCTCCTTTGCCAGGTCCGGGCTAAAGAAGGCAGCGCTCTGCAAATACCCTTGTGCCCGACCCCTTCCCGCTGTGTGATGGAGCCGGGGGCCATTTAAGGCTTTTTGGGTGCTGAGCAGCACCTCGAAT
Source organism: Cygnus atratus (assembly GCF_013377495.2). NCBI lineage: Eukaryota > Metazoa > Chordata > Aves > Anseriformes > Anatidae > Cygnus > Cygnus atratus. Next base: position 159,399,641 of record NC_066363.1, on the reverse strand, counting down.
TTCACCCAGGGCTCCCTGGCAGCCAAGGAGGAGTCCCGGCCGCGGGGCTGCCAGCGGGCACCGTCCCATGGTCGGGCACCGCTGCTGCAGGCTGCGGGGGAAGCCCCAGAGCAGGAAGATGGAAGGGGGGGGCTGGAACAGCAGAAGCCCCCCCTGGGGCTCGTCCCCATCCCTTCTCCATGGGGTGACCCCGCTCCACGGGGTGTCCCCACCGCGCTGGCATCACACGGGCGCCCGACGCAGCCGCTGGCTTTCTCCCCGGGGGCGTTTTGGGGCTGCTCCGGGTTTTCTCTTGCCTGAAGAAAGGAGCCAGATGCTTTTTCTCTTTTTATGGCCCAACCTGCCCGTTGGCGGGGGTCCCGCGGGGTATAATTAGCCGCCCCGACAGGTGGAAGGGATCGGGTGGCTCCTGCCACCCCGCAGCCCCAGCGCTGCTTCACCCCGGCCGACACGCGGCGAGCAGCTTTACAGTAACCCCAGCCCTCGCCTTCACCTGCCTTTAAGGCACGGGGGGCACGAGGAAAAGAGCTCCCCATTCCCTCCCATAAATAAACAGAGGGGGCTTTCCCACCCTCCGCTTTGAGCCCGGAGCCGAGGAGCTGCCTCCCCAGGGCCCAGCGAGCCGTAAGCAGGTCCCTGCCTCTCCGTGCAGCCCCGACCCGGTGGTGATGGACGGTGACGGACGGACAGCCAGCCAGCAGGGCCGCCGTGAGAGGAGGGCCAAGCGTGTTGACACGGCGAGCGGCGCGGAAAAGTCGCCAGAAAACCGAGCCGGGGACCCGAATTAGTCGCGGGCGGTTTGTTTTCTTAATATTAAGTCCGCGTTCGCCGGGGAGCCAGCGACCAGCTGGGGACGCGGTGGGTCCCACTGCAAGGTGTAACGGGGATGGGGACGCACGTGTCACCCAGCTGGGGGTGTGGCACTGTCCCTCGGCCCCTACAAGCTGATACAGGACAAAACAACCACGTTTGCTGGCTTTTCCCCAAACCCGCGGTGTGCTCCATCATCCCTCGGTGTAGGGGCAGCAGTGCCAAGTGCAAGGGTGGCGCATCCACGCGGCCCTTGGAGGCGAGGGCTCCTTTTTGCTGCCCTTCTCCTTCCCACGTCTGGTTTTGTGTTGGACGTCGCCGTATGGGAGAGGATTTCGCATCCTTGGGCGGAGGCATCCCTTTGTAGTCCCAAAGCCTTATGGACAACACCTTTCTGAAGGATGTTTCCAGGAATGTTCAGCATCCTTGGCTACTCCAGAATTTGGGATGCTCGTCTTTTCACCTCCACCATTGCTCAACCCTCTGGACAAGTAGAGCACAGACAGAACCGCTGCTTGGGTGCTGCTCACAGCGAGGATTTAGTGCCATGTACCTTCAAAGCACCTATCAGGTTGAGGGGTTTGCTCTCCAGATCCTAATATTTTGGGAAAAAATGACCCGAAAGCTGTCCTCTTGGTGCCTTTTCCAAGCACTTACCGTTGGTCCACGACTTCGGCAGCTGGAGGTTTTTGAAGCATTGCAAGTTGGGAAGAAGGCAGGGAGAAAAGGAGAGCTGTTTTCCCAAACTTCCCTCGATTTAAGCGTGTTTTTTTTTTTTAGATTTGCTAAGATAATGGCTGCTTAACCAGGGCGAGAGAAGCTTTGGGTGCTGGAGGAGATGGTTTTCATGTACTCACTCTTGCATGGCACTCTGAAGATAAGATTTAATGTTCCTACCGGCTCCTGAGAGCTGGCACCATGTGCAGAACGGATTTTGTCCAGTTGTGCTTCTCCAGCACCCGTCCATGTGCAAAAATAGGATTTTATTAAAAAAAACAGAGTAGTGCTACAGCCTGGGCACTGTTTGGAGATGCTCTACTCTCAGATTACGCATTGAGTTAGAGATTTACTTGCTGAAACCTCATGGCAGCTCATTGAAATAGAGGAGGGAAGCGCAGGGAGATGTTTTTTATGAATTTTCCGTGCCTGGCCTGATCCCTGCTGGGCTTTTCCCCGGTTCTTGCACCCCCGCAGAGCCGGTGTCCGTGTGTCTGTCCGGATCCCCGGCCCTCCTGCCGCGTTGGCGACCTCCCCGGCCTCCAGCAGACGAGCTCCTCGCTCCGCCGCCGACGTCGGCGTTCCCCCGGGGCCGCCGAGCTGCCGGCCCCGCTGCCCTTTCGAGCAGGGACCCCTCGGTCTGCCACCGCTCCGGCGGCTCAGCGGGGCTGCTGCCACGTCCCCGAGGTCACCGCAGGGGGCTGCTCCCAAACGGCTTCACTTTGGGGGTATTCAAAGGGCAGCAGCCCCGTGATCCCGCGATTTTGCGCTGCAAACCCTCGCCGTGTTTCTCTGCCCATGGATCTGTCCGCTTTCCCCCAAACCCAGGCAAAATTTTGGCGTCTGCGCTGCCCGGGAGCGAGGAGGTTTTTGCAGCGTGGGCGTTCAGGTGAGACAGGAGCCACGCAGAGAAACAAGGGGATGCGTCCTTGCTCCTGGAAAAGGTGACCTGGTTGGTGTATGCTGCTGTTGCAAACCCTTTGTGCACTGTGGGAGTTTGGGATTTGTCCCGCTGCGGTGGCACAGCGTGGCGTGTGTCCTGTGCTGCCCTACAAGAGCCAATATGCTCGCACCGGGTAGGATGGAGGGGAGCATCCGTGGTGGGGTTGGGTTCCCTGGGCGTCTCGGGGCTGAAATCACATCCAGAGGTGTCTCGTCTGCCCTGCCGGCATCTCTTCCTGCCTTTCCCACTGCCAAAAAGTGCCCAAAAGTCCCCAAATCCTGGGGAGTGCTGCTGACTTCCCGCTCCTCGCGGGGATTTCGGGAGGGACAAGACGCCGCACTTCCCAACATCTCCATCTTTTTCCCTGGCAGTGCAAGAAGAAGCACACCCTGGTTTGCCCAGACTTCGCCAAGAAGGGCGTCTGCCCCCAGGGCGCACGCTGCAAGCTGCTGCACCCGCAGAAGAAGCGTCAGCCCCGAGGGGACGTCTCTGACCCCCCCTCCAAGTGCAGGCGGCTCTGCGAGGAGACGGGCAGGTAGGGAAGGTGCAGAAGATTTGGGGATTTGGGGGGGATTGCCCGCATCTCGTGCCCTGTGAGACGTTCGTGCCATCGGAGCGTGGGTGGCACTTGGAAAGGTGCTGCCCGTGTCCGTGGCACCTCCGGGTGCCTCTGAGGTTTCTGCAGCCCTTCCTTCTGGAGACGGAGGAGCCCTGGTGGAGAATCCACTGCAGAAAACCCGTACAGCAGACCGAATCCCTCCGGCAGAACGAGGGCAAGAGGAGGGCTGGGGTGGTGCTAATTCCTCGCAGCCCGTCGGCAGGTCTCGCCCTATCCATCACTGTCACTGTCACTCGGGGTTGTACGCTTTAAGCATACCGAAAATCAAAACCCAGCTAAAACGGGGGCTTTAAAAGCCCCCCCCACCTCCCCCCCACCCCGGCCTGTCTAAAAGTCCTGGTTAGCAGGAGGAGAAAAGAGCAGCTTGCCTGCTTCGCCCCTCCGCAGCCCTTTGCAGCGGGATGGGGGCGGATGGGCGATGGCAGCGGGGGTCCCTACAAGCTGCCCCCGGCCGCGGTGCTGGCCCGGTCCTGGTCACCATCCCAGCCCTGCCTTGTACGGTCGCAGAGGGGATGAGCTCTCAGCAGGCTCTGGACTTACCCCGGGTGACAGAAGAGCCTTGGAATGACACCCAGCTCACGTCCCCCGTGTGAACGAGGTGTAAAATAGCTCCTTGCTCTTTTTAGCTAAGGAGGCACGAGCGCGGGGCATCCTGCGCCCGTTCCCGTCCCCGGGGTCGGCGCGGGGAAGGGAGCACGCCCCTGGCCAGCTCGCAGCGTTCGGAAGCTGCCCGGGAGGTTTTTCCTTTATTAGCACCGTCGCCAGAGATGTCAAGCAAACCCAACCGTCACGTTAGCTGGGCTCGCAAGAAATCAGAGACAAGGGGCGGCCCGGGATGGAGCCCAGAGCGCCTCCACGTACCCAGCGGTTCACCTCAGCTTCTCCCCATGCACGTGAGACCGGCACTGCCGAGAGATCATTTTTCGTTATTAATTTTTGCGTTTTGCCAGGAATGACCCGGCTCAGCCGTGCGATGACGGGGAAGTGCCCGGCCCCTCCGGCGCGGAGCAGGAGGTGAAGTTTTGGAGAGAGGCAGACGCCTCGCAAAGCAGCCGGCTGCAGAAGCTGCCCTCCTTCATCTCCCTCCTGTCGGCCTCCCCCGGGGACGAGGGCTGCAAAGTGGAGAGGGACGAGGACGAGCCAGGTGACGAGCCAGGTAGGAAGCTCTCGGACTGGTTTTGCTCTGCGCTGCCCCAGTTCACCGCTGAGGGTGAGCAGGAGGGTTTTTCCCTGCTGTTATCCCCTGTGCCCTACTGCTGGACCCACAGAAGGCTCTGGTCTCTGGACCTCCACGAGAAAATGCAGTTTTAGGATGAGCAAAACTTCGTACACTTGACAGCAAACAGCTCCCGCCTTGACACCTTTAATTTTTGGAACAACTCAGGGAAACGTTTCAGCCGTTTGACCCGACTGTGAAAAAAGGCAGGAGGGAATCGGTGAAGCGGTGAGCAGAAATGTCTTTGTGTCTCCGCGCAGCGTTTGCGCACCTCCCAGCAGAGGTGTGCTGCATTTTTGCTTTTCCAAGATGTTCCTCGGTTCCTGCTCTCCTAATTCAACCCCTACACAGAAAAATCCCTTAATGCCTGGCTCCAACAGCAGCTCTGTGCGAAGGTAGGGGACTCGGTGGTGCTCCGGGGAGATCTGGACTTGTCTGCAGGTGCAGAGGTGATGAGGTGCAAAGCAGAGGCTGGGTGGGACCAGCAAAAGCAGCTGGTTCAGGGTGGGGTCCCCAGGAAGGCTGGGGGCTCTGCAGGGCTGACGGGTAGGTGATTTGGGTGCGCGTCCCTCCGTGCCTTTGTCCCAGGAACGGGAAGGGCACGAGGCATCGGGAAGGCAGCGACTGGAGGAGCCAAAGGAAAGGAAAGCAGGGAAGGAGTTGCAGATGTCTGTAAAAGAATCTGATGACGAAGCAGTTTCCCTGCCAAGGGGATGCAGCGATCGTGCGCGGTCGGTGCGGGAGCAGGTGTGAGGATGCTGCTGGGCACCCAGGTTTGCCTCTGCCCGGTGCTGGGGTGTGTTTAGTGATTAAAGGCTCATCCTAACACACAAAGGGACCAAAGGGGAAAATGACAACCATCACCTAACGAGAGAAAAGGAGCCCTGGCCACCAACAGGTTTCGTCCTGATCATCCCAGGAGGGCGCAGGATGAGGCTGCTATAGGATCCAAATGATTCACAGTGCCCAAATCACCTTTAATGCCAGGAGTGAGGGTATATTTGGGTCGGTCAGGATGGGTCCTCACGTGGCTCTAGGTATCAGCTGGTGTCTGCGATGTGGTTTTGGGATCTGCACCCTCCCCGCTGCGCCCAGCCAGAGGGGCAGCTCTGCCTGTAACAGGGAGCGCGGCGCTAATACTCGGTTCCTGCTTGCAGACCCTGAAGGTGACACACAAATTGGTGGGGTAGGAAATCAGGAGGAGGACAGGTTATTATTACGGAGTGATCTGAATTGCTTGGTTAAACGGTCACAATTTCAGAAAATGCCCTTTTAATACTGGAAAATACGGGAGGAAAGGAGAAAAGTACCGGCTGCACGTGCAGGAGGGAAGGTGGTGTTGGAGCAGGTGTTTGGGGATGACTTTTAGGGTCCAGCTCTGGGCAGCAGGCTCACCGTGATCTTACGGGGTCTTGGTATGTTTCTGTAGCCTTGGGATGTATAAAAAGGGGATTGGAAAGGAGGGAGGTGGTGCTGAGCTCGATGCTGTCCTCGCATGGGGACAGACCCACCGTGGCTCTGCAGATGGAGACCCCGGTGCCCGGGACAAGCTCCTGGACATCTCTTGGTGCCTCCCCATCCTTCGTCACGTTTCGTTCTCGGGGCAGAGGCGGAGGGAGCGCGAGCATCGTGCAGGTAATGGGCTCCTCCATATTTCACCTCCCAGTTAAATAGCCTGCGCCAGAGCCTAACTGGCCTCCCCGCGCTAATTGTCAGCGAGCGCACCAATGCAAACCATTCCAATCGAGTGCTAATTTAATTAGAAAGCACCCATTTTAGTTAATTTGTTCGAGAAGATCACTGAAAACTCCTGGAGAGAACAGATGTTCCCCTCTCCCCCGATGAACATTCAGGGGTTTGTAAATGGCTCCACTCAGCCTTGTTTAGGAGAGAAAAGAGGATTTTATAGCTGCAAACGACCCTTTCTGTAAACATTTTACAGCTCTCTGCACGTTTGAGTGACGATAAACCCCTAGCAACTCGGCGGGCTGCAAATTTGCGACCATACGGCTATCATTTTATTGTCATATTTCACGGTCGTAACGTTAATGGAAGATGCTCGCTACAGTCTTTTTTAACGGCTCCGCTGAGCACGCTCAAACGCTTTGGCTTTGGAGGAATTCATCGAGGTGCAGCGCTTCCAGTTTTGTTTACAGCTTTCACTTCTGGAGGAATAACTTTGAGAACACAAATCCTATCCCCCCTCCCCGGCCGCCCTCCCTGCCCGAACCCACGCCGTGCTCGCTGCCGCCGGGGCTGAACCCGCTCCCGCTTCGCCGTGCTGCAACCCCGTGGGGCTGGACCCTGGTCCGAACATCTCCTGCTCCCAGCCCACATTTGGGGCTGGTCCCCCCATGCAAATCCTCGTGGTGGGATGCCATGTGGAGGGTCTCCACCACCTGCAGCATCACCTTCAACGCTGCTCCTGCCGGCGTGGGCTGTTTGGTCCAAAGCTGTGCGTTTTGGCGGCTAGACGAGGCAGATGAGAACCAGCCCTTTGGGTTAACGTGGCAGAAGATGCCCTGAAACCCTACAGAAAGCATCTGGGGGGCTGGTGATGGAAGGCTTGGGTGCAAGGGAGGTGTCCCAGGGAGCCAGCGTCCTGCCAGCGTTGACCCCAGCAGGACCAAGTTGTTTGCTCCTCTTGGTAGGGTCTGGTTATCCGTTATTGTGGATAAAATATCGGAGTTCTCTTTTTAGCATTGTCGCAAGCATCTCCTCATGGTCCAACCATCTTGGTGGCCTCCACTTGCTCCACTATGTCCCCGTCTTTCTGTACTGGGTACCCTGAGGGCTCCAGGTGCGCTACGTAGATATCAAAGAGATTTTTACAGCGCCAGCAAAACCCCGAAAAGCACCGCTAATGAAACATTTATTGCACGCCTTAGCACTGAACTTGGACTTCTTCGTGATAAAGCTGAAGCCTTTTGTTTATCTAGGGAAACAATTTTTATGCCGTTGATTATATCAATCCATTTTTCCTTGGGAACCTCCACCGAGGGTCTGGCTCGACCTGCAACTACCGAAGACAGCAATTATTTGAGGGCAGGTAGTTGAAGACTGCAATTCCCCCTTAACCTGCTCTTCTTCGGCCAAAAAAACCAAACAGTTATTTGGCCAAAACAAAAAACCAACAACCAATTCTCTATCTTCCATCCCAGTTGCCTCCAGGATTTCTCTGGGGATCTGAGTCCTGGCTGGTGGTGGCGCAGAGGTCTTGGCTCTCCCAGTGGGGGTCACTACCCCTTTTTGGAAGGACCTTGGCCATGGGGAAGTGATGAGGCACTGGCCATACATCTGATCTGCTTCTGTTGCTTCTTCTTTGGTTTGGGGACACCTCCGTGGTCTCTTTGGGTGGGATCACCTCCCAAAACGGGCTCTGTCTTCTGCTATCTAACATGGGCAAGCTTCTCTGTCCCATGGTCTTGCCGCTTCCTGCTCCTCCTCTATCTACCCCCCCTCCAAGCTCCTTGCATCACCACCACACCGTTTCTGAGCAGGATTGGCTCCTGGTGGGTCTCCCCTCTGATGTTATGGCCAACTGTTGTCGGTCCTCTCCGGAGACTCAATTACTGCATGGACCTGTATCCCCCAAAACCTGGTCCAGATGCTGGAGAAGCTCTTTCCTGGGGCTCCTAATGTCTGAAGAACCTGCCTGATGGTCTTGGGGCATCACCCAAAGCGTGGCAATAACTCCCCAAATCTTTGCTCCACCCCCGCTTGCTCCATGCTCATGTGGGGGCAAGAAACTCAACGAGAAACTCAAACCAGTGGATCATCTAATAGGGGACATAGGATAGAGGACGGTGAGGTGGCTCAGGACACCTCAGGGCCAGTGAAGCATGCACCTGGCTGGGTAATCCACCAGTTTGGGAGAAGTGAGGAGACCGATGGAGAGCCGAGGAAAGGTTTTGGCCCCATGGAATGGCTGAACCTGCCATCTCCTCCATATTTCGGGGGGCAGCCGCGCTCGGCATGCCGCGTGCCGTCAGCTTGCTGGAGGGGTTGCGGCACAGCGCCGGGTGCCCTTGGGTCCCTGTGGTGAAGATCTGCTGGAGCAGATGCTGGAAGGCACACGGAGAGGAGGAGGAGGGAAGGGAGGTGTAACAGAGGGGAGTTTTCTCGCTGGCTTCAACGTGAGAAGGATCTGATCCAACGCGAGGCGTGGGCCAGGAGCTGCAGCAGGCTCAGTCTCCCCCAAGATGCCACCAGTCTGCGACAGACAGCGAGCCTGGGGCTGCAGGGAGAGGAAGAGGGAATTAGGAACATGTTTGATTGACCTTGTTCTTAAATCGACCTTCCCGTCATCTCCTTTCTCTGGCGTCTTCTGCTCTGGTAGGATAACTTAGCAGGGTCCAGACGGTGAGCTGAGCACGAGCAGGAGAACCCATCTTCCTTCCTGCTGCCGCTCGTCTCGTGGTTATCATCCAGCAAGGCTCAGGGGCAGCTCAGACCTTCGTGGGACCTTCCTAGATCTTCTCCTGGCACTTAGCAGATCTTCCCTGTGACGGTGAGCAGTGTGCCCGGCCGGTGGCGGTGCGATGCTGCTGTGCGTGCCCTGCTCCTCATCTGGCCCTCGCCAGCCCCGGGGCCGACGCACGCCCCGTCGTGCATGCAGTTTAATTAGAGAGCATCAAAACTCTTTCATAACTGAATTAACAAACCTCTAACCTAATTGCTTTTCTCATGCCAAATGGATCGAGCTGCGGGTAGCGAGCTGCAGCCGTCCCTCGAGCAGGGCAAGGGCTGATTGCTTTCCCGGTAACGTGCCGGCTCTGCTCGGGTCGTTAGCAATCACATCTCCTCTTCCCGAGCCAGCAGATGCTGGGTTTGGGGACCCAAAACCATTGAGGGTTTTGGGGCTGTTTGAGGGTGATCCCCGCAGCGGGGGAGCCTTGGGTTGTTCTCATCCGTCCTGTTTTATCTGGGTGCTGGTTTCAGGCGTCCGTCTCCTGGTCCTGGATGCTCCCAGCCTGGACACACAGCCGAGACGGAAGGTCCGAGAGTAAGAAACTTCACTGATGTTTATTTAATTCCCTTCTTGCAAATCGGCCAATTTATTTGAAACTTCCAGTAAAGCTGATGAGCGCTGTGACTTTTTTCTAATTGGGCTCTCCGTCTGAATCAGAATCGTCCTTTCTCATCCCACACTTGAAAAAACCCTTTCTGATTCACTCCCTGCCCGCACCTCGCTGCCTGCACGTTTCCAATTCTCTTTCCTTATCGATTGGCAGGCGAGGTTCAGACCTGCCAAGTCTCGCTCGTTTTCCGGGACTGAAATCCACTCCTTCCGTATTAATTTTCTACCCGTTTTTTAGGGTCTCGTCCTCGTGGGACGGAGGGTCTGGAGACCAGGGCTTTCAGACTTTCCTTAGGACTTCTGAAGACCCTTCTCGTTCAGGCTGCTGCCACTTGACAGCCCTGTCATCCCCCCCCTGAATTATTTAATGACCTGAAAGCTGGAGATGGAAGAACCCTTGATGATGATGAGATGATGAAATCCCATCTCCTTCAGCTTGGCAGGAGAGGGCAGACGTTCACCATACCTGACCGTACCCAGACCACCAGATGGTTACGCATCGTTGTGGAGCCCGTGACCTGCCAAAACTCCTCCAGCACTGCTGTAGCTCGTGTCTGGTTCGCAAGCTTTGCATTTCATTGCCGGGGTCCCCTTGGGGAGGGAGGATTTGGGGTCTCAGCCTGCTCTCTGCACTAAAATGCTGCTGGTTTTCCTGGTGCATCTCCAGCAGCATCTCTCTATGTGAAGTGCTCCTGCTCCAGCACAGTAATTTATTCCCTCCTGCACACTTTTGCTGCACGTGGAGGCACGGGAAATCTCCCCATGTATCTTGTATGGGTTGGGAGGCAGCCCTGGTGTTGTCTTTAAGGATAAAAACTTGATATCAGGTGGCAGGCGAGGGCCCCCCTCCTGCCCAGGCACCTTCTTCTAGCGAAAGAAAAAAAGCGAGGAGGAGCGGAGGAAGTTGGAGAGCACTGCCGACGCCCCCCGGGAAACCAGCAAAGCCCCCCAGCCAGCTGCTTTTTCCATCTGAAAAAAGGTTTCTTGGAAATTCTGGGGCTTAGCCCTTGCTGCCGGCCTTTCTATCCCTGCTTTTGTCCTTGGGCTTTGCGAAAAAACGGCCTCCCTCAGCCGAAGTTCCTCCGGAGCTGACTCAGCGGCAGGAAAAGCTGCTCCGAAGGCAGCTTCAACCTCCGGGCTCCCCTCAAATCTCCGGGGAGCAGAAAAAGGATATTTATCCTGGATGGGTGAAAAAATGCACGCGGGATCTGGGGGAGAAGAGCAGGGATTTCTCCACCTGGGCCGTGCGTGGGCAGGGAGGTGCCGGGATGCGCCGCGGCGCCCCGAGCATCCCCTTCGCTCCCCGCTGCTCCCGTCTGAGTATCTGGGAGGCCGACAAAGCGCGGCTCTTCTGCTAATTGCAGTCCTCTCGTTAGCCTGGTCTTTGAGAAAGGCATCCCTCTAACAGCCAGCTTTCTGGCGAGGCTTTGATGGAGGAACTTGGGAAACTGCTAGCGAGCTTTTTCCATGCTCTCCATCTTCCCCGCGTCCCATCGCTTCGGGATTTGGGCGCCTTCCACCGGCTGCACGGTCCCCGTGGGTGCAGGACACCTCTTGCCACCTTCCTTTTCCCCAAGCTGTCTCCATCCCCCATCTCCCAGCCTCACAAATCGGGGGGAAAAAAAAGCATTTTTCAGCACTCAGCAGTGGGCAGGGAGGGGATTTGGGGACAGGGAGCAAAGCCGCCTCCTTTTGTCCCCCATCCCGGGGGATTCCCCGCTGGCAGCGCCCCTTTAAATCCCCTAAAATTCCCCCGTCCCTTCTCCCCCTTTCCTCAGCATCTGGCTGAGGCGGATTTTGTTTAACTTGGTGGGTGCAGCTGGAGCCGCTCGGCGAGGATGCGTCTGGGGGAAGGCCGGGTTTTATTGAAAAATATAATGGTGCCACCTGAAGCGTGATTTACTGCCGTGTCCACTCCTCGGACTTGATAATATATTTCTATTAGATTTCCTCCTTTCACTCCCTTCTCCCGGCGAAGAGTGGCAAGTTTCTCCGTCTGCCTGACACCTTCTTAGGCTTAGGCAAAATAAATGTTGATTTTCATCAGAAGTAAGAGCGCTGGAAGTCCTAATTCTCCGGCGAGGCTGACAAGCTCAGCAAAAGCAGCTCGGCTCGGCGCGGAGGGCTCGTGATCCAGCCCCGCGCCTCTCCTCGGGAGCAGTTCAATCATCGTAATGAAAAAGGGGCTTCTTAGCCCGGCTTTCGCTAACTAGAAATGATATACCTGGGTTCCTGGAAGATGGATTGTGTCGCTCCCGAAACGCGGCGGGGGGTGGGGGTGGGAGGGAGGGAGCGGAAGGCGCGCGAGATGCGCCCCGAGATTGATCGCGCCATTTGCAGGATCTGCCGTGCGCAGAGGCAGAAAATGGAGTTGGGTTTGCGGGGCCGACGGCGTGGTGAGGTCCCCCCGGCCCCTTTCCACGGGCAGCATCTCCTCTACCCGCAGTCAGAGGTGAGAAACGCCGGCCCTGATTCACCTGGCTGCTCTTTTTACAACCCACCGTGGTTTTGGTTCCTTACTGCCGCCTCGTCTTTCCACCCTCGGGGTGGTTTTTTGGAGGAATACGTTTGAAATCAGAGCTCGGCCCCGTGCAGGAGTCAGGGAGTTAATTGCGGTCGATGTAGAAGCCAGCTTCATGCTTGTTTCTTTTTTTTTTTTCCCCCTCCCCCCAAAGAAATCTATGTTTCTCCTTCCGTAATAATATTTGCTTTGAATTGCAGAGCGTGGGCTCTTGTGCCGCTTGCACGGAGATGAGCTAATGAAGTTTCTTCGGGTTCCTCCGGGGGAAATGAGCCATTTGTAGGGTTCCCCTTGGACTGGGGCTGCAATCCTCGCGGGGCAGCGATGGGGAGACGCTGGTGGTCCCCTATCAGGCTGGTTGGGCAGCGTCCCCGCTCCTCCACTGCCGTACCCGGCAGGATTATCGTGCCGTGATGGCTCTGATGGCCCCGATTTTGGGGATGCCGGGGTCGCCTGGAAAATCGGGAGAGCCTCGGGAGGCTCGGCGGGGTGCGGGTGGCTCGCGTCGCCGCTCCTCGAACCGCATTAGGGTGACTGATAGCCGCGGCCGTCGTGGCTGCTCTGCAGCCCTCTGATGTATGGGTGTTATATTAAGGGTGGAAAGGTGCTAAATGAGCCCTCTTTATTTTACATAAATTAGCTCCAGAGCTATGTATCACTGCCACGGCGCCGTAGACTCCCAGCAAGTTTGTTTACCCAAGTTTAGAAGGGAAGAAGAGCTCGCCGACGTGACCTGACGCTTCCCCGCGGAGGGGACGTGGTGCTCGTGGGCTTCCCGGTGCTAGGTATGGCCTGGGGACACCCCTTTTGTAGGATTTCTGCAACGACGGTGCCTTGGATGGCCAAAGAGATTAACGGGGTCAAACCAGAGCCGGTTGTGTGCTGCTCATTCTCCAGTCTATGACCAGAACGTCTGGGCGAGGTTTGGGCTGGGTTCTCTCCATCTCCTTGCTGCTCTCCTCCTGAAATCCCAAATGAAAAGGGACTTCTCCGAGTAGACCTGGCTGCTTACCAACGTTTAGGTCCCTTTTCCTGGGAAACCTGCCCCTTTTCCTTCCCATGTTCATTTCGGGGTCTTCCCCTCGCCCACGTGGCCGCCACGCTTCTGCCTCCCCGTGGGGAAGTTGTGGCCAGCGGGTGGGACCCCGTAACCACCTCCGTGAGCTCCGCAGGGAGGCAAAACGGGAGCAACTCGGCCAAAAGGGACGCTCAGCATCGTGGTGGAAAGGGAGGAGAACTTCGTGCCATCCACCGTGGTCCACGGGGTGAAAGGAGCTTGGTGGGGTTCGGGCTTTATAGGGGCATCTGGGACCCTTTTAGGCGCAGCGGGCACGGGGAGGCAGGGTTTGCTTTCCTCCGTTCCCGTCCCTTGTTGCTGCTTTGCTTCCAGCTGTTCCTCGCATCTGGCAGGCACCCAAAAAGAGGTTTCTTCCCCTGCTTTTCCAAGGGCTGGATGGGAAACGGCGGTGGGGGGACCCAGCACCGGGGGACTCCCTTTGGGAGCAGGGCAGCAGCTGGAAACCGAGAGCGGAAAGTCCCCGTTAAAACCCAAGCTGAGCTTGCCGGCGGCGTAAATCCCCCAGGGAGGAAGCCTCGCCTTCTCCACCTCCACCCCGCTCTGAAACAGCAAAAAGTCCTCGCCCAGAGCACCCGGCGGGGATGCTCGGGGTGGCTGAGCTTTCGTCCCCCCAAATCTTGGCGCCCTCGGGACGGGGCCCGGCCGCCCTCGGCTAGATGGCAGCAGCAGCGCTCTCACGCCGGGCGCCGTTCCCATCCGCGCAGACCGAGCGAATCCCCAAACCCTGCTGGCCTCGAGGCGCCGGATTTGCCACGGCCTCGTCACCGCCAGGCCGCAAAACCCATCAGCTCTGCAGCCCCCCCCCCCCCCAGGTCCCCCGGGTGGGTTTTGGGTTGTTTTTCCCTCTGCTGCCTCGGAATCGGTGGTCGGCGGCTCGGATGCGTGCGGGTGCTCTGGGTGCCTGGGCAGGTTGTGACGCCCGCCTTATGCTGCAGTTTGAAGATTTAGCCTCTTTTTTCCCCATAACTTGGGGATTTTGCAACCAATTCAGTGTTCTGTGGTGGGAAGGGACCTGTGCACACCCTCGTCCCGTGCCTCTTGCGGGGGGCTGGGGATGCTCAGAGGGGTTTGGGGAAGCAGCAAGCTCCATCCCAGCCACCACAAAAGGGGACATCTGTCACGGAGACCTTCCCCTGGGGAAGGGGGACGAGTCTGCACTGAGAGGCTGGGGACATTTGGGGGGGGGAGCACAACCAGGCGGGGGGACACTCGTGTCCTCGAGGGCAGTGGCGGAGCAGCGCCCAGCACGGAGCCGTGCCTGCAGAAAGTCCTCGCTGGAGCCAGTTTCGGCTGCGGTCTCGGTTTCTGGGCGCAGTCACCTTTGAGGGAGGGGAGGTCGATGACATTCTCCCAATTTGTCCCTTTCTTCTCCCAGGTGGCACCAAGTGGAAAAGGACCTCGTCGTGGGCGGCCTCGCGGGACTCGGAAAACGCCGCTCAGGAGGAGGGCGGCGGCAGAGGTGAGACTTGCCCCCGCTGCCCCCCCTCCGGAGGTGGAGCACGAAGCCAGGGCGCCGCGGGACACGTGCCACCCTTTTTTCTTCCCTCCTTCCAGGCAAACGGCTGCAGATCAAGCCCCGGCTGTGAGCGTTGTCCCCGCGGCAGCCGACCAGCTCAGGAAAAGCCAAGCCAGGCAGCATCGCCTGGCGCCTACCTCAGGACCCCGTGCCGGGACGTGGCACCCCCTTCTTGCGTTGAGTTTTGGGATGTGGTTTCGCCAGAGAGCCTGGCAGCGGCGCGGAGGAGCAGCGCCCAGTCCGTGTCGCTCAGGGAGGTGGTTTTGTTGAAGTTGTTTTGTTTTTTTTTGCCAATAAATTCTCTTTTAAGGTGGTTTATTTAAGGCTCCCCGGGGAAGGCTGAAGAGCGGAGACGTTGAGCCGAGCACGCGGGCGTGCATGGATGCGGGACTCGAGCACCCTGCGGTCATCCACGGCCGCGTGCCCGCCTCCAGGTCAGCGGCTCCATTTGGGACGACGAGCCCGGTGGTCGCAAGTCATCGTGGTGGGATGTAGCAGGGCGTAAAGCCCCCGCCTGGCTCGGCTTTCCCATGCCGAGAGCCCACCTGCATCCATCCTGCTCCGTCCCTTCTCTTTAGGAGCGCTTGGAGCGGAGCCACATGCCAGGCTGAGCGCTAGCGGCAGCGTGTGCCAGCAGCAGCGCTGAGCTCAGGCCGTCGCCGCGGGCCAATTCCCCCGCAGCACGCCCGGCTCTCCCCGTCCCAGCGGGGTTTTGCTCTTTTGGAAGACCCAAACCAGCTCCTTCGGGGTCTTCGGGAATCCGGACGGGAGCAAAGCAGCCTCCAGGCTGGTAGGAAATAACCCCGGTACTGCAGCTGCTCCGCGTGTCGTGGGCACATCCTAAATGTTCAGCTGTTGTCCCTGCTGCGGTATGGATCTAATATCTCACGGCAGCAGCCTCGGTGCCCTTTTTGCATCACCCTAAAGCAGCTCTCACCCACTGTGTCTCTGTTCCTCCCGGCCCTTGATGCTCCTCTGCACCAGCCACGATCGGTGTGATGAGCTGTGCAAGTCTCAGCTCCTCCTGGCCGCTTGCTGCTGGCCCTGCAGAGCTGCCAGTGCTGTGGGTGTTCTGCATCCGTGGATTCAATTTCAACCCCAAATTCAGTTTGGTTTCGGGGTGGCGGATGCTGCTCCCCCTCTCGGACGCGATTTTGAGGACGGGGAGGCAGGATTTGCCCATCCACTGTCCCTAAATAGCAGCCCCTTGGGGCAAACTCGATCTAGGAGCCCTTCGGGGAAGAGGCGGCGGTGTTGCACAAGGCAGGGCCGTGCGCCCCGTGGGGACAGTTTCCTGGCTCTGCCTGCACGTGCCAACATTTGTGCTGCAAACCCGTCTTGCTCGCTCCCGACGTCCGCAGCACCCTTCACCCTGCTGCTGGCAGAGCTCGGCCGCTTTCGCTACACCCATGAGCCCCTCCTCGGCATTTGCAACCCGGAGCCCGCTTCAGCAGGCAGAGGGGTGAGCGCTGAGGCCGAGCGGGGATGCTCGGTGTCCCCGGGGAGCAGGCACCCAGGTGTGCTTGGCCGTGGGGTGGGTGACGAAGCCACGGCGCCGCAGCGGGCTCAGCTGCAGCCGTGGCTCCGGCAAGGCTGGCGGCTGCGTTTTCGCCCCCTCCACGGCCCCGAGGGGGGTGGATTCACATCCCTGGGCGAGCTGGGTGCGTGCACCCCACGGACCGGGGGTTGTTGTCACCCCATCCACAGCCTGCCTGGTTCCTTGTGGGGTCACGGGATTTATGGCAGGCAGAGCACACCCCCCCCCCCCCCCCCCCCCCGGGTCGTGTTTCGCCCCAAGTGCCTGGCGCATGGCTCGGGTGACGCGGGGCATGGCAGGCCACCAAGGGCCCTATTAATTAATGCCTGTCACCTCCCTGGGCTCCTCCTTGTGGGCAACCAGGGGGTTTAATGCCACGTGGAGGCGAGCTGGGGGTGGCCGTGTCCCCAGCGTCCCCCCGGTGTCCCCCCCGGTGCGGCGGGCAGCGCACAGCGTGTGTACAGAGCTCTCCTCGCCCCGAGCTGTTTTTAATAAAGATGTCATCGTCCCCCCCGTTGTTACCACATGTCTTTTATTAACCTGTGCGTTTTGATATTTAAATAAAGGAGTTCCTGCCTGGAAAGCATTGCTCGTCTTTCAGCGACGTGGAGTCTTGCAGCGGGGGGAATGGGTGCGAATCTCCCACCTCATTCCCCAGAGGACGCGTTCGGGTTTTAAATTGGCTGAGAAAACCTCCAGGAGGGGTTGGCCAGGGAAAGATGTTTTGTAACTTTTCCCCTTTCTCCCCCGCAAAAAAAAAAAAAAACCTGTTTCTTCACGCGGTGCCCAGTGATGCTTTCCGGTGTCGAGTCAAAAACCTAAATTCACCAAAAATCACCCTGGAGGAGACGGCGAAGTCCCCGGGGGTGGCCAGCACGGGGTGACAGTGGCCAAGGAGCTTCGGCAGCTCCGGTACCGACCCCAGCCCAGGGGCACGAGGCTGCAGCCCCGTTACCGAGCAGGCTAACAAGGATTAAGGCTCGCGCCGAAATAATTAAGCGAGGCAAAGGCTCCGCTCACCCGAGAGCCCCGGCTCTGCCGCCCACCGGCGCCTTCCCGGGGAATATCGTGATTTATTGCCGGCTGTCGTTAAAGCGCTGCTGCGGGGTGATTGATTTCTCAGCAGGGATAAATGCAGCCCCTGGAGAGGGGTCACTGAGCCCTGGTGGATGTTTTGTCCCCCCTTTCCCCCCCCCCCCCCCCCAAAAGCAGCCCCGATGGCTCGGTGATGGGCACGGGGAGGCTTTATCCGTCCCCCCTGCGAAGCCAGGGGTGCCGCCGCGGTGGGCAGGCGCTGCGCGAGCCCCCAGCGGGGACAAGTCCCAGGGGACAGCAGCGCCTTGGCAGCGGAGGGGACCCCGGGGAGGGACACACAGACACGCACGGGGCAGTGTTTCTGCAGGGCACACCGTAAACATTTCCTGGAAGTCCCTTCATTGTGGGCCAGGGCTGCTGGCACAGCTCTTGGTCCCCTGCCGGGGAAGCAGGTGCCGGGGGAGCATCGCTTTGCTGCCCGTCATCGGGGTGGCCGTCCCCAGCCCTCCTGTCCCGTCCCGAGGGGGCACGGCTCTGGGCAGTTTTGTGTCCCCCCAACCCCCCCCCCCCCCCGCCCCCGGGACAAAAATTGTCACTCGGGGAGGATTTCTAATCCTCCCTAGGGGTCGGATCCGTGCGAGGGGACGACCACCGAGACGGTGCCACCGGCCCTACAGTGAGGCAGGGCGGCCACCCTCCCTTGCCCCGATGGGGACGGCCACCTCGTTGTCCCCACGACGGCCACCCGGGGCCACCACCATCCCCCCCCCCCCCCCCCCGCCCCGGTTTCACACCTGGACGGGGAAACTGAGGCAGCACCCGTACGGAACCGAGGCGCCCAGCCCCGCTCCAAGGGTTAAAGGATCGCCCGAGCTGCCCGCTCTAAAAGCACGGGGTGACGCCACCCCGCCGCCATCCCGCGGCCTCCAACCTGGTTATGTCACTCGACCGCCCCCGGGTAAACTTAGATGACCGAGGTGCTCGGCGTGGCGGGGAGGGACGGGGACAGGGACATGCCACGGGGCCCCGGCCGCGCCACTGTACCCGGCCACCCCGCTAAAAATACCCCCGAGAGGGGGGTTGGGGGGGGGCAAGAGACGGCCCCTCTTGGAGCCAGGCCCGGCCCTAATCCCTTCATGGCTCTCGGCCACTGTGGGCGGCTGCTGCTAACGCGGATCGGGGCCGGGTGGCCTCTGCGGGAAGGGAGCCCAAAATCCTGGGTGCCCCGAAGGTGTCCCAAGGGTGCCCCGGGGCGATGGTGGCACGGCAGCGGGGAGGTGGCACCCACGGGGTCCCCGCGTCCTACGGGCACTGCCTTTGGGGTCACAGCTGTGTTGTAAAATATGCTTATAATTTTTTTTTTTTGGGGGGGGGGGGGGGCGTTTTTCCCCTTTTTAGGAGCGGAAGGTAGGGGGGGACGCGCGTGGTTTCTTTCCCCGCATTTTCCAAGCTGGAGGAGTGGCGTTTTAATTTCTTTTTTTTTTTTGCCGGGAAATTGAGAAAACGTGGTTAAAATCAACTCACAAATACATATATATATATATTTATATACTTACATATATTTTATGTATTAACTATATATATATTATACATATTTTTGTACTCCCTGGCTTGGTTTGATTCGGGTTTTCCCCCAGATTTTCCTTCTCCAGCCTCACCTCTGCCTGTAACCGTGCCCCCCCTGGGGGGGGGACAAAACCTCCACCCCCCCGGCTCTGTTTTCTTTTGATAGAAGGAGGATGGGGAAGGGGACGAAAAGCACCCAGCCCCTCCGGATGGAGCTGGTGAAATAAAAATGGCCCCGATATTATCCTCGTTGGGGTGGGATAAAGGGTTTTTAGCCTTCTTCCCTCTCCCTTTCCCTGGAAAAAAAAAAATAAAATAAAGAAAAAAAAAGTAAAGAAGAAAAAGTAAAGAAAAAAAAAAGAAAAAAGAAAAAAAAAAGAAAAAAAAGAAAAAAAAAGAAAAAAAGAAGATAAAAAAAGAAGATAAAAAAAGAAAAACCCTTTTTTTGTGTGAATGCAGCCCAAAACAGTCCCTGATTCTAACCGGGCCAATTGTCACCGGGAAGGGCCCCGTCCCGAAGGGACCGAGCAGGTAGCAGGGTGCTGGGTGCGTGAGGGTGGAGGGGACCCCACGGGACGGAGCCTTGGGGTCAGGCTGGGGTGGTTGGGCGCTGGCGGCCCCGCGCCTCAGCTTCCCCCGGCCCCCTGGTTGTGGGGAGCCGCGGAGACCCCCCCCCCCATCCCTCGCCCCCCAGCGCCTGTCCCCACCCTGACCCCAAAGCCTCCAGCCCCCGTCCTTCGCCCCGCTGCTCCCCAACCTCGCCCCCGCTTCCCCGCCCGGCCTCGTCCCTCCGTGCTGCAGCCTCGGCAGCCACGAGGTGGCAGGGCTCGGAGCCTCGGGGGCCGCATCCAGACCAGGACCACGTCCCGCAGGGTGCTCGGCACCCCGGCACCCCGCCACCCCGCCACCCCGGCACCCCGGCACCCCGGCACCCCGCCACCCCGGCACCCCGCCACCCCGGCATCCCGGCTCCGCAGCACCCCAAGGGGGGGGGATCCCATAATCCACGCTGTCCCTTCCCCGCGTCGCCCTACCCAAAGGCGACGTCCCGCCTCGGAGCTGCGTTTTGGTGCGTTTCACCTGGATTTTACCATTCCCCCCCCCCCCCCCCCCCCCCAGCTCGATGGCCTCGAGCTGCCTCGTGCTAAATTCCCACCCACGATGCGGCCCCAAAAAATGGGGGGGGCACGCAGGCGCCGGGGTCGCCTCCAGCAGCTGCCGGCGGTCCCCGGGCACCAAGAGTTGGCAGGAACGGCTGAAAAAAAAAGGCGAAAAAATCAAGAAAAGGGATTGCGAGGGTGCCATGGGAAGGGTGCTGGATGCTCGCGGTGCTGGGAGAAGTGGGGTGGGGAAGGGGCTGCGCCCTGCTTTGGGGCCTGGTACCCACCGGGATGGGATGGGGTGGGGCGGGAGGGTGGTGGCCGTGCAGGGGGAGGTGTCCCGGAGGCGGACGCGTGATTTGGGGGTGAATAAACCCAATTTTGGGGCTTTTCGGTCCCTTTTGGAAGAGGGAGCGGTTTATTTCTGCAGAAATCTGATTATCGCTGTTCTCACGGAGCTGCGGCCCCGTGGTAGGACCGGGGGGGGTCCCGGGGGGAGGGGGGTCCTCAGGAGGGTCCCCGGGGGGGGGGGTCCCCAGTTCTCCCCCCCGCCTCCTCCCCCGGGGGCACCGCCGAGCCCTCTCCCCGCCGTGATTGACAGCCGACCCGGGGGCGTTGCCATGGGGATATGCTAATGAACCCGCGAGGGCGCCTTGCTGATTGGCGGAGGGAGCTCAGGCCACGCCCCGGGGGGCGTTCCCGGGCCGTTCTCCCCGTATATAAGCCGGCGGCTCCATTCCGCGCCCGGCAGTGGCAGCGCCGAGCACCGGGGGGGCGGCCCCGGGAGCGCGCCCCGGGGCGGGGAGGGGGGAAGGAGGAGGAGGAGGAGGGGGCAGAGGAAGGCTCGCAGCAGCCCGGGGGTGGGGCCGGGGCAGGTGCCAGGGGCTGCAGGAAGGGGCGGGCAGGGCCCTGCCAGCTCCTCGCCATTGGGCTCCGGCCGGAGGCAGCGGCTGGAGCCGGGCTGGAGAGCGGCCGGTCCCGCACCGCCGGGGCTCCCGTTAACAGGGGATCCCCCCCGGAGGCGAGGCTCCAGCGGCGGAGGAGGAGGAGGAGCGGAGAGCCGTCGGAAGCGGCTCCCGGAGGCCGGCTGAAGGCAGCAGCAGCCCAGCCTCGGCGGAGGTTCCCGGAGCGGCGACCTCGGAGGCAGCCGGCGGAGGACGAAGAGCCCCGGCGGAGGCTGCCGGAGCCCGGCTGAAACCGGCGGAGGAGCCCCGACGAGTCCCGGAGGCCGGCCTCGACCGGAGGCTGCCTGCCCGTCCTCGTCTCGGAGGCTGCCGGCGGAGCCCAGCCTCGCCGGGGGGCTCCCTTCTCTCTGTCCCCACCGCGGATCCTCCACCTCCGGAGCCCTCAGCCTCGCCGGAGGCTTTCCCCCCCCCTCCCGTCGGCCTCCCCCGTCGGAGGGAGGCCGGCCTCGCCGCCAAGCCCCGCTCCGAGCGGCGGTGCCACGGGGGAGGAGGAGGGGGAGGAGGAGGAGGACAGCACCCTTCGGCCTCCCTCCATGGACTTGAGATGGCCTCGGAGCTGGCCATGAGCGGCGAGCTGCCCACCAGCCCCCTCGCCATCGAGTACGTCAACGACTTCGACCTGATGAAGTTCGAGGTGAAGAAGGAGCCGGCGGAGGCCGAGAGGCTGTGCCACCGCCTGCCCGCCGGCTCGCTGTCCTCCACGCCGCTCAGCACCCCTTGCTCCTCCGTGCCTTCGTCGCCCAGCTTCTGCGCCCCTAGCCCCGGGGGCCAACCCGCGGCCGGGCCCCCAGCGGCCTCCCTGGGCTCCAAGCCGCAGCTGGAGGAGCTCTACTGGATGTCGGGCTACCAGCACCACCTGAACCCCGAGGCCCTCAACCTGACGCCGGAGGACGCGGTGGAGGCGCTGATCGGCGCCCCGCACCACCACCAGCACCACCACCACCCGCCGCAGGGCTACGAGGCGTTCCGACCCCCCCCTTTCGGCGGCGAGGAGCTGCCCCCGGGCTCGTCCCACCACCACCACCATCACCACCACCACCACCACCTGCGCCTGGAGGAGCGCTTCTCCGACGACCAGCTGGTGAGCATGTCGGTGCGGGAGCTCAACCGGCAGCTGCGGGGCTTCAGCAAGGAGGAGGTGATCCGCCTCAAGCAGAAGAGGAGGACCTTGAAGAACCGCGGCTACGCTCAGTCCTGCCGCTACAAGCGGGTCCAGCAGCGGCACATCCTGGAGAACGAGAAGTGCCAGCTCCAGGGGCAGGTGGAGCAGCTCAAGCAGGAGGTGGCCCGCTTGGCCAAGGAGCGGGATCTGTACAAAGAGAAGTACGAGAAGCTGGCGGCCCGGGGCTTCCCCCGGGAGCCCTCCCCGGCAGCCGCCCCCAAAGCCGCCGCCGACTTCTTCATGTGAGCCCGGCCCCTTTGGGGAGGGGGGGGGGGGGAGGGGGGTGGCTTGGGGGTGTTTTGGGGAGCATCCCCCCATCCCCCAGCTCGGCTTGAACCGAAAGCCTAGTTTTCTTTCGGAAATACGGGGAGGGGGCGCTGGAAATGGAGCCCCCCCCCCCCCCGCCGCCTTTGCTGGGGGGTGGGGGGGCGGCGGACCTGGAGCAGCCTGCATGCGGGACGTGTAGGGCGCGCCCCCCGGCAGCGCCAGCGCCAGCCCGGTGGCTTCTTTCCCCCACCCCCCCCCACCCTTTCAGCCCTGCGTGCTTAACACAACCCCCCCCCCACCCCCCCCCAACGACCTCCCCAAAATTATCATCATTTTCGGGGTGTCCCCACGGATCTGCCCGGGGGGGGGGGCCCCGGCAGCGCTGCGCCCTGCCCGCACCCCGCGCCGCCCTCCCGGCCGGCGAACCTGAGCCCCCCCCCCCCCCCCTTAACTTATTCACCCCTGTACATATGTAGAAATTAGTTAGTTTTCTGCCTTTTTTTTTTTTTTCTTCTGAGCCTATATTTTGCTTGGTGATTTACGGGGAAAAAAAAAATGCAACAAAAATCCTTTAAAAAAAAAAACATGAGTCTTAAAGTTTGTATGTAATAGCATGCAAATAATATCCGAGTTAATTTAATGATGTTGGGAAGAAGCCGAATGCACTATATACAGGAATCAATTGGGTTAAATAATACTGTTGTTTTATAGAGATTTAAAATTATCTATGCTCATAAAAAAAAAAAAATTTAAAAAAAAAAAATAGTGGGGGGGAGAGGTAACAATTCTAGGGTGACCTGAAAGGCAATATAGTAATATATGGACTGCAAACGGTTGGCTGCTATCTCACTATGCACCAGATTTATTTATTAACCCTCGGGAAACGAAATATTATTTTAACCTCGGTGTCGAAGGAAGGAAAGAAAATGCACATTACTTCTTGCGCAAAAAGGAGGGCGGGGGGGGGGGAAAAAGAGAATTCGTGCAATTGTGCTTGAAGCGAAAGCGGGGTCGATCCTGCGCGGAGGAGCGGGACTTTTTTTTTTTTTTTAAACAAGTTGCTTATTTAAAAAAACACACACACAAAAAAATAATAATCTTGGGGGGAAAAAAAAAAACACAAGGGTTTTGTGGACAAAGCGAGCTTTGGAGCCTGGTGCATTTTAGGTACTGATCGTGCGAAGCGTTTTTAACGACCTGTTGTTTCGATTTGTGACGGTTTTAACGATGTTGCATCAAGATAAAAACTTATATTCAACTAGAGCCTGGGTCGGCTTTTCTCTGAAGCGGGGACCCCCGCAGCCTCGCCTTTCGTTTTGGGATTTCCTTCCTCTTCCCCTTTGAGCCTGGTACCGATGCGAACCCTCCCGGGGCGTGGGGGGCTCGGGGAGGGCGAACCCCGCGTTCCCTCTCGCTGGCGGCGTCACCTGCGAGCGGGGACCGCGTTCCCCCGGCTCTGCCCTGCTTTGCTTTTTGCTTTTCACTTTTCCTGCCTCTCTTTTCCAGCCGGGAACCCTCGTTTCCCCGGCCGATGGGTCCCGGGCGCCCCGAGATCTCCATCCCCGCGGCTGCCGAAAAGTCACCTTCGCCCCAGCCCGGGGACTGCGGATCCCGTTGGACCCCAGGCTGCCCGACAGCGAGCCGCTGGCTTGGTTTTAAACGGTAATAAATGTTTTTTTTTTCTTTTTTATTTCCCCTTTTGGCTGCTCCCTTCTGAGTTTTTTTTTTTTTTTAATTAAGGGAGGGGGGAAAACTAACAACAAGAAACAAACCCTTTTCCTTCTTCATTTTTGCAAATGTTTCGGGGTTGGTCGGGGACGTGCGTTCCCGGCGGCTACATGCCGCGCTGCTTGAGAGCCCGGGCACGGCCGCGGCCGCTCGCTCCCTGCTTTTCCCCGGCTACTTGCGACAGAGCCCGTGCTCCGAAGTACTTCTGAACTTTTTGTAGGTATATTTTTATTTTTTTCCCCTTATTTTTGCCCCCGGGCTGTGGCGAGGTTCCTCCTGGCTCCCTCCGTAAATCTGCTTCCCGGGGTGGAGAAGCCCCGCAGCGCTGATGCAGCCCCCCTGGGGCCCCTCTGTCTTGCTTTCCCTGGCCACTTAGGGCTTTTTGGGACCAGAGTTTTTTTTTTTTTCCTTTAGGATTTTTCTTGGGGGGAAAAACCCAGCTGCTCTGGGTCAGGCTTGTTGAGTTTTTGGGATGGGAGCTGGGACACACGGAGGGATCTGCGGTCCTGTGCCTGATGCGCCAGGGCTGGGCTGAAGGCTCTGGGGGCGGAGGACTGTGGGGTTGCCCACCCCCTTTTCCTATTTTTATTTCGAGCCTGGGAAGTTTTTGCCATCCCCACCCTTGCCTCTGCAGCCAGCCCTGCTGCCCTGATCGGCTTCCATCGGGGCATCGCTTCCTCCCCTTGCTATTTTTTGGGGGTGGCTCGCGGCTCCCCGGTGGGGTTCAGCCCATTTCTCTGCAACACCTCTTCCTCCCGGTGTTCCCCCCATACCCTCCCCTCCTCAGCACATTTTCGGGGAGCGTTCCCGGCCGTCCTCTCCGTGACTAAATAAGGAGAGTTTGGGGAGGAGAGGAAGGGGTCCGGGGCCAGCGATTCCCTGCACCGCAGCAGCACTCGGGGCCGCGCGGGTGGCCCCCAGCCCCGGTCACCCCGCTCCATCCTTGCTCCTCCTGCCCGTCCTTCACTGGTGTCCCCATTGCGTCTGTGGGGTTTTGCCAAGCCCCAGTCCTGCTTTTGGGGGAGCTTAGCCCCACAGGGTCTTGTCCCAGGGTCTGCTGCCATGCTATGCAAACCCCAGGACAGCTGCAAGCGGCTCCTGCCCCCGATGCCTTTCCTTGCCCATTCGGCACAGTGCAGGCAGTGGTTTGGGGCTGAGCATGCCTGTTTTTTCCCAATTCCTTGTTTTTTTGGGAGCAGATCCGTTCCTGCGTGCCCCAGCAGCCTGTTTTGGCGATTGCAGCATCACCCACTCCCCTTCATCCCTGACCCTCGGGGCGTTTCCCCGACCCATGCTCCTTGCACTACTGTGATTTATTTTTGTTTTACAACCCCTGCTCCCCTCCCACCCCCATTTATTTTCTTCTGGCACCTCCTGGAAATCCCCTAAGCAGGGGAAAAAAGCCCTCAAAAGGGGCACAGGGCATTAGAGCCTTATATCAACAGTGGGGACCTGGTCCCAAAGCCGATCTCCTACGTGGGGGACCATGACAGCCCCTGAGGACGTTTAGGGGCAGAGTCACCGTCCTCTTTGCTCATCCCCTGTCCCTTTGCAGCATTGGGGTGCAGGGAGCAGGGACCCCAAGTGTCCCCATCATCCCAGCTTGTTCCTGGTACTGCCCCAGCCCCAGGGCTGCTGCTGGCAAATAAATAACAAAAAGTAAAGTGGTTCATCCCCAGAAGGGAATTACTTTCTGAATTATTTCCTTGCTGGGGACAGAAGGACTGAGCCCCCCCCCCCCCCTTGCATCGTGCCCTAGGGAGAAAGGGGATCCAGGCAATGCCCACTGGCATTTTGGGATGTTTGGGGTGCTGGGTCATGGCTTGTGCAGCACATCAGGGCTCTGTGTGCGCTGGCAGCGTGTTTTGTGGGTGGTGTGCGTGCTCGGGGCACATGTTTTGGGATGGAGGTGTGGGGGACCGCACAGTTGCAGCGTGTTGGGGGAGCGTGTGTGAATTTTGGGTTGCTCTGTCCCAGTTTTCAGATTTTTCTGCCTGTATCGCAGCCCCGGAGCGGGGCTGGAGCCCCATCCCCAGGCACCCGCTGCTCTTTAACCCCTTTGGGGTCTGCGTGGGGCTGCAGGACCCAGGGGCTATTCCTAAAACACTCCTCAGCTGCATCCCTGCTGCCGGCTTGAGCGGCCACGGGCGTTGCAGGGCTGGGAAATAACCGCAGCCCTCTCCTCCAGCGGCCCCACTGATGGCTTTTGCAATGCTCTCCCTGCGGGTAGAAGGGTGATTTCGGGGGATGTGGGTCCCAAAAGCTGCAGCGCCCCCAGGGCTCCTCGCCCAGCCTCCCAGCGCCATGCGGGTAAGCAGCTTTCTGCAGAGGGGCAGAACGAACACTGTGCCCGGCCGACCGATGCGGCATCGCCAGAGTACCCCTGGCTCATCCCTCGTCAATTATTGATGCTAACACTCGGCAGGTTTGCCACCGAGCTGCTGCAGTGTGCTCTGCACAAGCCCCGACATCTTGGTAACATGAGCCCGTGCTACGGCCCTGCGATAGTCGGTCGTGGCCGGGAGGCCGCTCGGCACAAATTCGGGGCCGGATGAGCTGGAAAAGTGTGAATTGGCCAAATTTCCTGCAAAAATAAATCCCCCCCTGTGAAATGAAAGCCTTCGTGGGTTCAGTGCCGGTCTCGGGGCCGGTATGGTGAGCCGTCCCCAGTGTGGGTTGGAGCTGATACTTTTTGGCTTGGGGTGGGTTTTAGGTTCTGGCTCGGCTGCCGTTTGTCTTTCTGCACGCTCCTGCCTTCCTTGCTCCGGGCCTGGCTCCTTCCTCGGGGCTCCCATGTCCCCGGGAGCCAAACCCTGCCCTGTTCCCCATAGATAAATACACCTATAGGTATAGATCGTGCTGGAAGAACACAGCTAACCTGCTTCCGACAGATCGTGGGCTCGCTCGCTTTGGCATTTGCCCAGCTCGTCCCTGTGGCTGGGATTTACTCCGAGGTGATGCCTTTTGCACCAATATCGCTGGGATCCTCCCGGCTGGACGCCACGCAAGAAATCCCTGTGCACAGTGAACACAGCTGGGTTGTGATCCCCTGAAATCTGGATATGCTGAGCTCTCGCAGGGTTTTTTTTAAGACTACACTTGCAAAGCACAAGCACGGGGCGCCGGGTTCGTTGTCCTGCAGCATCCAGCCTCGGGGCATGACCGGTTCCGGGCGGTGGAAATAATAAAATAAATTCCCCCATGTGGCTGGACTGAGAGTGTTAATGGGGAAAGGGCACGGTGGGGGGCTGCTGCTGTGGGAGGGGGGTGTAGGGGGTGGGATATGGGGGAGGTGGGATGGAGGATATGGGATGCAGGAGGTGGGAGGTTGGGTACAAGATATGGGGCAGGTTACAGGACATTGGATGTGGGATGTGGAGTGTTGGAAGTGGGATGCAGGATGGCAGGTGTGGGATATGGGACTTGGGGAATAGGATATGGGGTGTGGGGTGCAGGATTTGGGGTATGGGATGCTTGCCTCTAGCAGCCCCTGTGGTGGTTTGAGTGGTACCCATGTCTCTGCCATGGCACCGTGTGTCGGCTCTCGCTGCTGCTGTGTCAGGAGGAAGAAGCCATGCTGGACCATGCATGAAGAGAGAAGATTTTGCATGCTGGAGCACAAGGAGTGAAGATTTCAGGTGCTGGAGCCTGGCACTTCCCTAATGGGACAAGCTCCAGCAAGGACGCGGTGCCAGTCATCGCCACCACGGCAAGTCACTCCCGGCACGTTTATTAACAATTTTTGGGAGCTATTACTCCTCCCTTTCCATCACTCCAGGTAGGATTTATAGGATGAACCCATGTGTAACTGCGTGCAATAGGATACCCACGTGCATGTGTGCACCAAAACCCTCTGTGGTGTCACCGACCCCAGCGCCTTGTCCCCCACATGCCCCATGCTCCTCACCCAAGCTCCCCAATTAACTCATCAGCTCGTTGCCTAATTACATACCTGGAGGAATCCAGAGGCTTCTTGGGTTTTCCCTCCCCCTTTCCCCCTTCCCGGGGAGGGGGGCAGCTCGAGCATCCCCCCTGCTCCCCCAGCGCCAGGTTATTTATTCATGTAACAGGCCGAGGTTGGTGCGCAGCTCGGCGCAGCCCTGGCAGCTGTCTGCTCCCTGGGAGCGTGAGCTGTAATTTGCACAAGCAAAAATAAACTAATTGTTATTTTCCATTTACATATGGGGAAGGGAAAAGAGGTGGGGGAGGCGGCTGGGGAGCAAAGGGGAGCCTCGTGCCTCCAGCCTCTCCTGGGGGTGTGCGCTGGGGGCTCTGCTGTCCTCCTGTTCCCATGGACCTCATCCTGCCTGCTCAGGGGTGATGCTGCTGGCCTCGGGGGGGGGGGGGATAGTTATGGATTTAAGGGGCTGGACCATCATCTTCCTCACCGCAGGGACAGGGTTTGCTGGTCTTCCCTGGAGGTGAGGTGCGAAGCCCATCTTGGTGCCGGCACAGCCCGATGGGGGAGGATGGGTTAAGGAAAGTCCTGCTGGTGCCAGGCCACCTTCAGGGGCTGTGGTGGGTTTATTTGGGGTTTTTGCTTTGGCTGTGGCGTGTGCAGGTCACAAAGCAGAGCCTGGCCAATGCCAACCACCAGAGACACAGTGGGAGCGCAAGCTGGGCTGATGCTCTGCACGTCCACCACCCCTCGTCTGTCGTAGTGCAGGTCATTTGCTTGCTTTCTGTGGGCTTTTTGGGGGGATTTTTCATGTCCAAACACCTTTCAACCAACTTCTCCTTAGTCATCTAGGCTTTCAATCAGACACCAGCAGTGAGTTATGGTCCTTGCTCTTAGTGCTCGACTGAATGGGTCGCTGGAGGGCTAAGGATGCCCTGAGACCTTTGAGCATTTTCTCAAGCAAGAGCTGCAGAAGGGCAGGGGATGAAGACAAGTCTGCTGGATTCTGGCTTGTGATGGCCACAAGCATGGTGCCAAATGACCAAGGAGGCTGCGAGCCCTTCCCTCTCATTGCCTTGTTGCAGCCCAAAGACTCCTCAGGCCAAGGAGGAGGAAGAGGAGGAAGGGGAGGAAGGGGAGGAAGAGGAGGAAGAGGAGGACACCCATGGTCTCACGCCTTGGGGGACAACATCCCAGCGTGCAGCGTAGGAGACCCCCGCCATGCTGGCACATCCCGGGAGCCTTTGTCACAACCCTTTGAACGAGATGTCGCGGGCGTTTAATTCAGATTTACGCTGACAGGTTCTGTCCGTTAATTAAATATCAATTGATTGTTCGGAGAACACTTCCTTGGGTTTATCACGTTTCTGAGAGACAAATCAAATTGCCATGTCATTAACTTGCAGCTATACAATCCATACATAATTACTGTCTTATTAATACCTTCAAGTTACGAGGAAGTTTTAGGCAATTAATATTTGTGGGATAGTTTGTATCAAGTTAATGCCGTCAGGGTTATGTTAATAATGCGGACATCTAATAAGTTGGATAATTAACGTCTTTCTCGTTAGCATCTTCTCAGATGCCAGTTAAATGTCAGGCCAGCCTTTGTGGCCAGGCTGTATTTAATTAAACGTGTTATTACGGAGGGACTCATGTCTGTTACATGCGAATAGAGACAGGTCGTGGGGCTCCTGCCCTGCCTGGGAGGCTGATGCGAAATGGGATTGGGGCTGGTTTGGGAACAGGATTTAGGGAATGGGATTTAGAAAATGGGATTTAGAAAATGGTATTGGGGCTGGTTTGGGAATGGGATTTAGGGAATGGGATTTAGGGTCTGCTCACAAGCCAGGATGCAGGAGGAGGCTTCTTACTATTTTTTTGCCTTGCAGGAAGGTCAGGATGCTGCTCTGGTCAGTGCTGGACTGTCATTGGTTGGGTTGGTTTGGGTTTAAGGGTTGGTCTTCCAAAAAAAATGGAACAGAGGCACAGCAGAGTAGGGAAGGGACTGCTTGGCATTGACCCCACATTGCTCCCCTGTGGTTTTCATGCTCCTCATCCCTAGATTTGGGGAAAACCATCAAGGAACATGTGTTTGTACATCACCATGTGTCCAGGGCTGGGCTGCTGGGACATCACCTCCTGACATGGACCATCCCTGCAGGAGGGCTTGGCTTTGAGATCTTCACCAGGAGATGGCCAAGCCCCAGCTGGGCCTGGCTTGCTTTGCCCACAGCCTTCCCCTCCCCGGTGCTCATGAATAAAAGATGGACCCTACCTACCTGGCCTCTTTGTCTCTGTGAAATATTCATCAGCTGCTGATTAAGTTTTAAGGAAGGGCTGTTGTTGCCCAGGTGCTCTGCCATGCTCCAGCTACCCAGAGGCAGCTGTTTTGGGATAGGAAGAGATTTGATAGGGTTGAGATTTGCCCTTTCCGAGTGCTCCAGGAGAGGGGTGGGGAGAATTTTGCTCCTGGCAGGACTCCCTCCAAGAAATCCTCCTGGGAGCAAGGATTTATTCCTGCCCCGGCACCGGCCTGCCAAGGAGAATCTGGGGCCATTTCCCAAGCTTTTGTGTATTGATGGGGTTGGAGGAGGTTGGTGGACTGGGGATTTGCTTCGTGGGGATTTAAATACAAATAAATCTTATAAAAAGAAATAAAAAATTGATTTATTTATTCCTGGGACAAGGAGGACGAGGCTGGGCTCAGCTCCCATCTGGAGAGTTGGCTCAAAACACGGTGAAGCCCAGCACCTCCAGACCACACTAAGAAGTGTTGAAGACAGGAGGGGAGGAGACACGAGCCACCATGCCCACGGAAGAGAGAAATCCCTTGGGTGCCCTGAATGATGTCCTCCATCCCTGGCAAGAGTGGTGGCTGCATAGGTGGCTCCTCTCAACAGCGAAACCTTCCTGGGACAGCATTGCCCCATGAATATTTCAGGAGCTAGTGTGGGGCTCCAGAGGGTCTCCAGAGATGGGGCATTAGTGCAGGCTGAGGAAGTACCAGAGAAGTGAAGAAAACAGCGATGAAAACCAAGAAAAGACTGCCAAAGCCACAAGGTCAGGCATGAAATATTGATGGGGCCGTGCCGCACTGGAAGGGAGGTGTGGAAGCCCTGGTGAGGCTACGGCACCCCAGGCGAGGCCCCCTCTGTGTCCATCACACAGATGCACACCTGGAAAAGTTTGGGCAGTGGTTAAGGATGTCCAAGCTGACTTTTGTAGAAACCAGACCTGCCAGGCACCTTGTCTGCCAGGTGCTCCTCTCCCAGGCTCTGTGAAAGGTGGGTGGTGGCACTGGGACAGGACGCGTGGTGGCCCCAATGTGAGTGATGTACAGGTTAGAGCTTGTAGGAAACACCGGCTGTGGTGCTGGTGGTGGGTTGGGTGGGTGGGAGGAATGGGCCATGGGATGGAGGTGATTGTGTAGGAGGGATTGGCCATGGGATGGAGGTGGTTGGGTGGAAGGGATGGGCCATGGGATGGAGGTGGTTGGGTGGGAGGGATGGACGCTATGATGGAGGTAGCTGAGTCGGACGGATGGGCAATGGGATAGAGGTAGTTGATCAGGAGGGATGGGCAATGGGACAGAGGTGGTTGATCGGGAGGGATGGGCAATGGGACAGAGGTTGTTGAATTGGAGGGACAGGCAATGGGATGAAGGTGGTTGTGGTGCGCAGTGCAGTATAGTTGGGAGGATCAGGCAATGGGATGGAGGTGGTTGAGTGGGATGGATGGTCAATAGGATGGAGGTGGCTGACCAGTAGGAAAAGACGATGGGAAAGAGGATGTTGTGGTGGGAGGGATAGGAAATGGGATGGAGGAGGTTGGGTAGGAGGGAACCTTCAAGTGGAGACCCCAAATGGGGTCCGTGTTTCCCTTTCTGAGGCCAGCCTAGAGCCAGTGCCCATGGACTCTGTGCCAGGCAGCCTGCCCAAACCCACAACCGCATCCAGCAGAGAAATCATCCCCATGTACCAGGGCCCTCTGCTTCCTTTCCCACTGCCCCAGCTCCTGCATGCAGCTCCCCAGCCACCCCAAAGACGAGGTTCCCATGCCGGCACCCGATCAGCTCTTCCTAGAAATAACACCCCGTCGAGGGCCGTATTTTCTTACACAAATGATTTCTTTTTCGCCTCACCACGAGCTCATTAGCATTCCTAAACATGCCCGCGTGGATCGATGCAGTGCTGGCCCAAACCACGATAGTCGATTCCTGCTTGCCAGGAGCTTTTACCGCCCATCTAATCAGGCAGGGCCCAGCTGACGGCCAAGTCTTTCTCTCGGCTTTTGTTCTCGTATTGGTCACCGCTGATTAATTTCCAATGGGTTAGTTCATCAGAGAAGGAGGCTCTCCGGTTTAATTAGGAACGGGTAATAGGAATGCGTATTACACAGCTGTCCAGTGGTGGGGTGTTGCAGGAGTTTCAGCTTTTCTTAAAATAAAGAAAAACTTGGGGAAAAAAAGGTCTCTTTTTGCAAAAAAGGGTCTTTTTTTTTGCAAAGCCAGCATCTGGTATGGGAGCTGATGCAGAGGGCTCCTTTGGCACTTGCCCCAGCCCTCTTCCCCCGTGCAAACTTCTGGTTGGGATGCTACCAGGATGGGAGCAACACTTTGCTATGGAGGTTTTATGGAAGGGGAGGGATGGCCCGGTGGTGTCAGTGCTGCAGGTCCCCGTGCAGGCTCCTGTTGGCTCTGCGGGCTCCAGGTCTCCTTGTGAGGAGCTGCCGAGTCAGCAGGCTGCACATCTGCAGCGCGGGATGCGCCGGAGGACGACATTAATCAGCCTTCGCCTCCGGACTTCGGCAGCCGCCCCGCGCTCGCAGCTGTGCCAGCGCCCTGGGAAATAAACTCCATTGGCTCCCCTCTGCTCTCTGGGGGCTGCACCCTGACCCCAGGGGCTTTTGGGGCTGGGAGACAGATACCCCAAATACCTCCTGCGTTGGAAGGGTATGAATGTCGGAGCCACGTGGGGCTGGACCGAGAGGCGAAATCAGGGCTCCAAATCCTCCCTGTGATGCTCGGGGTGGGGGAATAAGACGTGATGGGGGCTTAGAGTGGGGATACCCATACCGTTTGCTGCAATCCCTATGGGGTCTGGGGGTCCCGTGCTGCTCGGCTGTGCTCTCGGGCTGTTGGATCCAGGAGCTGGAGGAGGCCACGGTTATCGGTCAGATAATGCACTGAATTAACGCCCGAGGCAGAGCTGAGCTCGTTATGGGCACTAATGAACTCAGCCTCAGTGGAAATGGGTTGGGGGGGGTGGAGGGGGGATCACCTCCCACTGAAGACCTCCAAGCCTGATCTTGAAGGAGAGCCCATCCCCGTGCCTCAGTTTCCCTAATGAAATGTCTTTGGGGACGTCGTGGCTTGGCCTGGCTAGCTGTGAGTTATATTATATCGTCAAAGGTTTTTTGGGGGGCAGGGACCGCTGTGTGCTTGTGCTCACAACCCCGTTTTCCCTCCCCTGGGTTTCAAACCTCCCTTCCCACACCTGCATCCCAGTGGCTACGGCTGGGGGGGGAACAGCGCTGCCGGAGGCAGCGGGATGCAGGAGATGGGGACCCCACGGGCACGGGGACACTTCGGAGCCACTGATGGCAGCCGGTGTGGATGAGCTGGGTTTTGTTTATTACATTGTGCTCCCTTCCCTTTGGGCATCGGCTCTCCATGGGGGTTGGAAGCAGGAGGGATTGGGAGGGGGGGGAACGACGACGACTCGGTGCAGCGCGCGAGCGCTTTGTGTTGTGGTGTAATCAGTACTCACTTATTCTCTTTGATTTTTTTTTCTCTCCTTTTTGTTGTTGCTATTTTTCATGTTTCCACCGTGTCGGCAGTTTTCTCCCCCTACTCCCCCCCGCTCCCGGCCCCCCTTTCCCTTGTGATAAACCAGAAACCTGAGACCAGGAATCATTCAGGTTGCAAAGGACCATTACTGGGTCACCGGTCCTGTGCTGTGCCATCCTCCAGCCGCTGTTTCCAGGCTGTTAACCCTACACGAGCTGCGAGAGACACCCTCCGTGCATCCCTCTTGCCCCCAGCACTGCTCTCTGTGCAAAAATAGCCAGCAAGCCTGAAATGCCCCAGCAGAAAGGCCAAAAGAGAAGCTTTTGGGAAGCTTTTGGCTGGAAAAAAATGGGTTCGTGCACTTTTGGTGGCGGGATGGGGGATGCTGCATGCTCTGCTTGATGGTTGAGGTTGGAGGCTCCTCTGGGTCTCCATGGTCCAAGCCCTCTCCTCCAGCAGGGCCACCTGCAGTAGGGTGCCCAGGACCACATCCAGACAGCTTTTGAAGATCTCCAAGGAGGTGACTCCACAACACCTCCAGATAACATGTTCATTGCCTTTTCAGGGATTTGGGGTTGGGATGGAGCATTTGAGGATGCTATGGAAGATTTGTGGGCAGCACCGTGGGATAAACCAGAGCTACAGGGCTACAAGGTCTGGGAAGGATTTTAAGCACTGAGGCGCTCAGGGGGCATTGGTGGTGCTGTGAGCAACAAATCCTGCTGGGATGCTGGGGACAAACTCGTGGGCACCAAAACACTACGGGATTCCGGAGCAGGAGGTGGGGCAGGAGAATTTCAGGGCCAGGGGCAGAGGTGTGAGCACCTGGGGAGCATCGTGGGCAGGGAGGTGCTTGGGATTAGCGGGATGAGTTCAACCTGTGGCTATGCAGGGACAGTGGGTGGGATTTGGGGCATCCTGGCAGTCTGGGATAGTGGGTGGGGATGGTAGGTGTGCTGTCATTATTGGATGTTATTGATGGAAGGATACAAAAAAATACCTACACTATTTTCCATTTGGATCAGGTCAAAATGGACTGTGGAATATTAAAAAAATAAATAAATAAAATACAAGGGGAACAAAATGCAGATTCTTGTTTCCTTGATGGTAAGTCCTAGAAAAGGAACATATGTGACTTTTCAGGACAGGACATGGGGCTGAAGGACTCTTCTATCCATACCAGCTCAGAGGTGACCTGGGCAGTGCTCCTTCATCCAGCTGCAGCTGCCTGAGTGCCACCACAGAAAAATGAGGCATTTTGCTCTTGCCTAGCTTTGTCCTCACTCTGGCAGAGTGAGGAGAGGTCAATCTGTTTGCTTTGCTCAGCTGGACATGAGGTCCTGGCTCCTGCCTGGCAGCTCGGGTTTGCTCCCTGGGGTTACTGGCTTTGCTCTCCTGGTCCACATTGCCTTCACTGACCACCTCGTAGGGAGGGTCTGGACATCTTCACCCTGTCCTTTGCTTATTTCTGGGCTGTGGGAGCCCAAGCAGCATGTTGAGGCTTCTCCTAGCTGCACAGAGAGGGTTTTTGGCAAAGTTTTTGTAGGATCACACCCTATAGCTCCTGGACATACTGCTTTGGCCTCACCTCATCTGTCTGGTCCACGGGTTGGATATGGGGATGAGAAATCATGTCCAGCATAGCGTAGGAGCATCAGGGTCCCACGGCACATACGATGGAGGGCAGCGAGCTGGGGTCCTGCAGCCACACTAACGCCAGCCCCACACTTCCAACACCCATCCCCACTGAGCTGCTCCCATTCCACAGCCCCTTTATCCTCTCCAGCCCCAGGGGAACAGCCTTTACCACCGCTCCCCGAAGCTGCTAAGGAGAAATAGCACGGTGAGGATATGAAGGTGACTGCAAAGGCAAAAAAATTCATCATGGGTAAAGACAGGCTGCCTGTTCCTGCGGTATTTGGGGAGGCGTGTGCTTCTCCTCCTCCTTGTTTGTCACCCCAGGCTACCAGAGCATTAATTCTCAACCTTTTTGATCTTTTCCCCCAAATTCATCAGAGGATACAGAAAAGTGGATCAACTCCTAAGCAGTGAGAAAGTTGCTGTTTAAACAGAGATTTTTTTTTTTTCCCCTTCTGATGGTGGGTGTTTGAGTTCTATAGGTGTAGACTAAAACCAACACGGAGCTGGTCGCTGAGCGAGTGCAAACCTCTGCCCCTCTCACCACGCTCCTTGATGTCATCTTTCCCTTTGCACCATCCCCAATTCACCACGGATGTTTTCAGGAAATTTAAAAAAATGAATCCCCATACATGTAGAACAAGGCAGAATTACTGATATGATAAAGATAAACCAATATGAGATGAACCCAAGGCCCCTGCAGGCACCACGACAAAGATATTCAATTTTCAGGCTTCTTTAGGTCGAGTCGTAAAGTAAATACAGGCTTGGGAAGAGTTCTTATGATTGAATATCTGCTGCTGGTTTTAAGCAGAAGACTCCTCAGCACCTCGTGGTGACACATACGTTGTGTGGCTGAAGAGTCCCTGGTCACCAGGGCTGTCAGTCAGGTGTCGTCTAACTGTGCTAAATTCACTTAAAAAATAAACACCGCACATGCAAAGAAGAAATATTTAAGCAACCAAAACAAAACCTGGCCGGGATCCACAAAGCAAAGAGCTGAGCAAACTGGGGCAATTGTCAAGGGAGGTCAAATCTGTTGCCTGTCAACGCTGGCAGTTTCCTCTAGAAAGGACTTGATGTAAATCATCTCCGCGGAACACGCACGGTACCCAGGGGCGGCTCTGGTTGTCTAATGCACATCGTTTCCGTGGGGCGAGTTTTGCATACACAGCCGGGGCCGATTTTACATCACACTGAGCATTTAACACCGGCTGCTCCCTTCCTGCAGGCTTTCTTGGATGTGTCTTTGTTGGGTTTGATTGCACTGGGTTTGCAGTCGGGGAGATCTTTCCATACGGATGGCCCCAGCGGCGTGGGAGCAAGGGCTGGTGGCGTGGGACATGGGTTTGGTGTCTTGCTCTGCACCAGCCTCCTGGGGGAAAAAGCAGTGAAGTGCTTCGAGACATCATTTCCTACAAAAAGGGGCCGTGTAGCTCCTAAAGGGACCCTAAACTAAAGGGTGAAGTGGCCTTGTCCAATGTGCAGACTAATGGAGTGGTTGAGGTTGAGGTCCATGTGGCCCAACCCTGCCCAGGACCACATCCAAGTGGGTTTTGAAGACCTCCAAGGAGGACACTCCACAACCTCTTTGGGTTAGCCTCACCATGGCATGGTCTAATTTATCACTTTGTGCATTTGCAGCCCTCTAAGCCTGCAGGAGGAGGTGCCCATGGTCCAATATGCCCCCAGTAACTCCTCCTGTTATGGTGATGGGCCTGGGGGTAGCATAGGAAGGCTCCTGGGAAGAGGCAGGGTGAGCTGGGGTTTAAAATGAATTTATGAGCAACATCTACTTTGTTTTCTATCCCTGTTGCCATTGCAGTTTGCATCTTGCCCCAGCTCCTGGGCAAGCCCTGAGCAGTGGCTTGGAAAGGCAAAGCCCGATGGTGCAGAGCGTAGGTCCAGCCCTGCATGGGCTGAAACACCTTTATCTCAGCACCCAATGGCTCTTCAGCTGACAAC
Source organism: Cygnus atratus (assembly GCF_013377495.2). Classification (NCBI taxonomy): domain Eukaryota; kingdom Metazoa; phylum Chordata; class Aves; order Anseriformes; family Anatidae; genus Cygnus; species Cygnus atratus. The sequence goes on along the minus strand of NC_066363.1, from coordinate 159,362,489 downwards.
GGAGCAAGATTCCAGCCATCTGGTTTCTAGGACTGGTTTTAGGGATGTGCTCCCCACAGTTTCCTTCCCGTTGTGTCCACCACATCTCTTCCTTCTCCTTCCTCCATGAAATAACTAATGCTGCTTTTCACGTTGCTTCCAATCCCCATTTTTTCTCTGCCTCTGCCTCCCCTCTCCCTGCCTAAAGGAAGTGCTGTCAGGGCTCTCAACAGCTGCTCCAAGAATTTAGAGAGGAAATTTAGAAATTTCCTAATTTTCTAAATTGCATTTAGAAAGGAAAGCGCCCGAGATGGTGTGCTCTATTAAAATCCTCTGGAAGCTGCTTGCAGTACCAGGGACACATCTTAATACAGGTGATTTCAGAAAGCCAGTGCAAGAGGCAGCGTCTCCTATGGAGAGCAAGCAAGGCTTGAAAGCAATCTGCCTGCATCAGCCCGTGCACAAGTCCTCGGAGTTTCTGTCTCGTTGCTGATGTGTGCACGCAGCCTGATGTTGCAGCAGCAAACAAGCCAAAGAGGCATCAAATTGAGAAGCCCACGAGTCCCGGATTTCTTCCAAGCTGACCTTGCTTTCCTGCCTGGGGGATTAGCACGGCACTGCTGGAGGTGGATTTGCTGGAGGTCCGGTTGCGGGGTGTGCAGATCGCTGCCTGGTGCCATGGTTGGAGTGTTTTGGGGGATGGCAGGGGTGAAGGACGCAGCCTGGTCTTCCTCCCAATCATGCCTGTAAGCCCCTGTGCTCCCTTTCACCCATTTGGGGCTGTCCTTGCCCATCTGGTGTGTAAGAGCTGCTATTTCTTCGCACCACACGGGGCAACTGCCCTGAGAGGTAAGCCAGTGACGGAGGTAAACAGAAAATTGAATGTGCCATCAGCGGAATTAAAAGCAGCCCGCTCGAGGTGGAGAAAATTAAAGCCATGAAAAATAGAAAAGAGCCGTCCAACCTTCAGCCTAAATTTTCTTCTTTCCTTCCAGGAGACCGTGGTTTGCAGGGTGGCTGTGTTATGTGTGGACGGTGCTGCCTGCTCGCTGGTCAGGCAGCTCAGGCTTTGTCTGATGAACCGGGAGCATCTTCCCCTGGGCCAGGCAGCCTGGGTCACTCCGTCAGCACTGCAATGAGTCACCGGAGGTTCATTCAACCTCAGGTAAATGCCTAGCCGTGTTTGGATGAATGCACCATAAAAACGCCGGCTTTTCTCTCCGGACTGTGAACGAAGCCACAGGTATGCAGCTCAGATGGACACAAACGATGGAGACACCTAAATTTAGGGAAGAGATTAGTGCCTTTTGCTGAGCCCTGGCTGGTGGTCCTCTCCAGCTCTGGTGGCTGTAGCATGGTCTCAGAGCCTGTGTTTCAGTGACCTGCAGACTTTTTATTTGCAGACCTCAGAGGCGAGGAGCAAGCCCAATTTTTGTGGGCAAGAAAATTATTCCCTGCTCAGCTCAGCTTGTTCGTTGCTCTAAGTCAGTTCTTTGGCTCTGAAGTCCTTTGGGCATTTGCTGCCTGTTGAATTAAACCAAATGCCACCCATGCCACTCGTCCTCTGGGTGGAGGTGCTCCAATACTGCAGTATCAAGGTCCATGAGTGCCCGAGGCAGCGGGTGGCTGATGGCTGCTGTGGGTGTGATGGGCTCAGCATTGTTCTGTGCAGCCCCGTGGTCCTCAGAGGGCTCCAAGGTTTGGTGCTTCACCAGTGATATTTGGGCTGATACAGGAGCAGCACCCAGGGCTGCCCACCACTTTGGCTGCCTCTCCGTCCTGATTATTTCATAAGGCAAAGCAAACCACCAGGCATTTGAGATGCCCCGTTACAGCAGCTAAGGAGCTGTGAAGCATTAACACTGATGAGAGCTTTAGCTTGATTAATTCTTTATTATTTTCTTTCAGGCCAGCAGTGGGTGGCCAAGCAGGAGCCGAGGTCAATCTAGTGCCAAGGACACCAACGTGCTGGACAGTCCCTGGAGCCCTGGTGCCATTCATATGGAGGAAATATCTCCAGCGTTTAGGGCACAGTTTGCTTTCTCCTCTTCTCTTGGCCTCTCTGCTGAGGTTGCCAACAGGGGCTTGTGTTCACAACCTGCCCCAGCAATTCATGGGGTGAGTGTGGGTTTTCATGCTCTGAGCCCACGGAGAGCTGGTCCAGGGATGCTCCCCGGTGTGGGGTATATCTTTGTTGTTGTAGGGTGGTTTTCTGCTGGGTTAGCTCCCTGGGGAAGCTGGATGAGCGCTGGTGCTAGGTGCACGTGGTGGGTTTGATATAGAGGGGAGAGGGACGGCCCCTCCACATGGCAGCCAGATATTTGGCTCCTCTCCATGGCAAAGCTGCCCCAAGGGACCTGAATGCTTCCAGCTCTTTCTCTGCTCCCAGTTCCTATGAGCTGGATTGCTCTGGGGGCACCAAAACACCTTCCTGGGTCACCTACAGTCGGATGAATCATGTTCCCAGGTGGAGAATTCGATCAATCAAAGACTTTTTGCTGGTGCTACCACCTTGTGTTGATGCAGCTGTCCTTGGAACCTGCCCTGAGCTTGTCCCTGGGGCAATTTGAACTAAAAATGTAACTTTGGGATTTTCTGGAAGGTTGGAGGGGGCTTCATAGCCTCATTCCTGGGGTTCATGTATCTGGTTTAGGAAGAGCTTTAAGACAAGTTCCAATGCATTTGGTAAACCAGAGAAATGTGTCAGCTTCAAAGCACAGCCAGACCAACAGCTCTGGCTTCAAATCAGTGTCCTGAGTGCAGAGCAGAGAGCAAGGATGCTTCAGACACGGGACCATGTTAGCTCCTACCTCCCTAGGCACAGTCCAGGCTGGTGGGATGCCGGCTACAACACCCCCAGCCTCATCTTCCCTTCTCCAGCCTGTCCTCAGAACCATTTTTTCACCACTTTTCATGCCACGATCTGCTTGTTTTGTTCCTCTCCCCACGTGGCTCTGTCCTTCTGACCTCTTGCCTCTGACCTGTTGTTCACCTAATGAGCGGACAATTAGCTCCTGCCCTTTGAGTCTTCTCTTCTGTCAAGATGAAGTGCTGAAAGGTGCCCTGGGAGGGTTTCTCTGGAGCTTATCTCATCAGCGATGGGCCTGAGACCTCTAGAGATGCTCTCGGCGTAGCAAAGGCCAGAGGTCAGCTCACTGCAGCTGGCCCGAGGGACTGGTTTAGGGGAACAAGAATTATATTTCTGCATAAGGTCTCCTACAAGATGCAATCCGTTTTGCTGTGGATCCATGGGGTGCCAGTGAGGGTGACCACTAGGCACAGGCGAAGGGATACTTTTACTCCCTGTTGTTGTCCAGTCCCTCCAGCTCTTCTCAGCAGAAGCCATGCTGGTCCAAAGGAGGGAACAAAGTTCCCTGTGCTGTTTCTGGCTGAAAAATCCCTCTGATTTTTTTTTCCCCTGGGTCTTTTCAACCCTGATCTGTTCCCTGCTGAATCACATCAAAAGAGCTTGAAGAGGGTTTAACCAGACTGGGGAGATGTGTTTCCTTCCACCTTGAATAGTAAGAAGGCAGCAGATTTGGGTTTAAGAACCGTCTGTACTCAGAGAGCTCATGCCTTGACCCTGGATTTGTCTTGATGCTCTTTGCTGTACTCCCAGATACTTGGAGGGCTGGTGTTTCAGAGAGCTTGTCTACTTTTCTGAGCTGCCTCAGTTGATCTTTAGATATATTTTAATATATCTATTTAGATATATCTATTATATCTAATATATCTATTTAGAATATCTTTTAAGATATTGCCTCTCCTTTGAAACCTTGCAGGTCCCATATCCTCAGACTACATTCCTTGAAATGTTAGAGAAAGATGGCTCAGAGCAATACAGAAATAGCTGTAGTTGTCCCATTTAGCCCAGCAACCCTCTTCCAGCACTGGCCAGGGGTAGAGCCTTAGGGATGGAGCAGGGCTAGGACAGAGCTGTCCTGCCTTAGATGAGCTCCCTTTGCAGGCAGCTAATCATGATACCACAAACTGCAGGGGAAAACCCAATGATCCAGAGCTGACATAGATGCCTCTTGGTCATCTAGGGCTATGGAGGGCCAAGAAGGGATGCAAATCCCTGCTGAGATGTTAAACAAGTCAAAACTATGGGGCAAAACCATAAACATATAGATCCAATGCAGCCAGAGCTGGTTTCTCAGCCCAACACAGCAAAAAAGGGTCCAGTACCCGTTTGTACAAAGATCTCCAAGGATGCTGGCACCCAGGGTTTGCAGATTGGGAGATTTTTTTCTCCAGGTTGCTTTGAATCAGGCTAGATCTCAGCTCAGCCTTGTCCACGCAGGCTCAGGGGCTGCTGGTGGCAGCAGGCAGCACAAAGGAAGTTGCAAGAAACTCGACAGGATTATCTGAAACAAGTTGAGCTTAGGGAAATTTCTCAGTCTTCACTTGAAGGCTGGGTTTTGCCTTCCCCATCACTCAGGAGAAAGGGGTCCCGACTGCTGCTGGCTTGGGGTGGGACCTGGAGCCAGACCCTGGTCTCTGACTGCAAGCTCAGCTTAGGAGGGGAGAATCAGAGAGCTGGAAAATGTTAAAGACCCCTTAGATCATCTGCTCCATCCCCAGGAGGGCTGGCAGGATTGTCCCCTCAAGGTGGCTGGGATGGAGACGCCTGCTGTTGCAGGGCTTTCATGGTCTCCTCTGGGAACAGCAGCAGAGCCCAGCACATCTCCCTGCCTCCTGTGTATGAAACTGTGAATTTTCTCCCTCTTGCTTCTAGTTAGAGCAGCCTAACATCCCCCTCTCCCTGGGGGACCTCTGCCCCGCAGGTAAAGGAGACCTTTTTTCAGTCTGTCTGTCTGCTCAAGTCCCTGAGCATCAGCGCCTACCTGCACGGGGCGGTGATGGGCCTCGGGGTCCCACCAACCCCGGGGCAAGAGGAGAGGCAGCAACGACAGTCAAGCGATTGGGTAGATGCAAACAAAGAGAAACAGGGCCCGAGGAGGATTGTCCTCACTGTGAATTCCCCTGCTGAAGCATATCAGGCAATTTCATCTCTCCACTCTTGCGAGTCTGCGTCCTCCCGGGGCTGGCACCTCTTTTCCCAAGCTGTGCATGAGCTGAAGCCAGCACCATCCCTCTCCCCGTGGGACACCAAAGGCATTTATGCATTTGCTTCCAACCAACGCTGCTAAGGGTTGAGGACACGGAGCGTGTGTCAGTGTGGAGGGCTGAGAATGGGGACTGGCTCGGGCTGGGGACGATCCAACCCCACAGCCCCAGGGGTTGGGAGCTGGGGGGAGGTTGGGATGAGAAGGGCTGTGGCTCTCCTGGCATTCCAGGAAAGATGAGCTCTCTGCAAGAGGGGAGGGAAGGAACCCCCATGGTGGGTGCTGTGCCTGCTGGGGGGCTGGGGGAGCTGTGCAGAACCAGAGGAACGGGGAGGGGGTTGTTGGTGCAGCGCCTCTGCACGTGGGCTAACACCCGATGGCCTGTTTTGAGCCATAATGGAGATATTTCAGCAGCCAGCCTATGTCTGGCTCTGCCCAGAATTTATTCCTAGTCGGGTACAAAGCTGGCATGGATCTTTCCAGCAGTGTCCCCACCAAAGGTCCTTCCACCTCGGCTTCCCTGGGATACAGGTGTTTTCCACTAAAGTGGGCCAGGAGCATCACTTAGACACAGAAACCATCCTCCTGGTCCAGCAGCTCCTGTGCTGAACATAAACCAGCCGAGGCAGTGAAAGCTTCGCTCTTGGAGCACCGAGTCATTAGAGCTTGGGAAAAAAAGCACACTCCAGAAATAGCCAAGGTGTACTTAGACTGTGAACATGTGCAATCCAATTTAAATTGTAAAATGTTTAGAGAGCAGGCTGCTGGTGACAAGGACCTGTCCTTTTCTCTATGTGTGCTGCACGGGGCATGGTGAGGGCTTGGACTCCTGTGGGATGGCAGGTGTTATCACACCGACGACAATAATGGACCAAAGAACTCACGAAGAGCTTTGCACGGTGCTGTTCATGTCCTGGAGAAGACATGAATCCAACGTGGGGCAAGCAGAGCATCACTCAGACCCATCGGGATTTATTCCTTCCAGGTACAGTCAACATGGAGAGAAAGTAGCTGAATTTGCTTCGGTGTGGTTTGCTGCTGAAGCAACCAAAGAACTTCCTTGGAGGAGGATCTCCTGGGGGCAGGAAGGGTGAAGGTGGCTCTTGCATGGTGTGGGCTTTCCACAATGCTCATCACCCATGGGGTGGGGTGGGTGAGGCATGTGCCTGTGTGACCACTGGGCCACCACCACGGGCACGTGGCCGTTCTGCTCCATCCCAAACCTGCCCATCACCCTCCCTTTTGCTGGCTGCTCTATCTGAGCTCATTGGCATGGATAAACCCGGGTCCTGCCTCGTTCTTGCTGCACCTTCAGCCTCCAAAGCTGCAGGAGGATGCAGACACAAACTGCCTTGTCCCAGAGCCCTGAATCCATCTCACTGCCTGCCCTAAGTTCTGCTCCCATCACTTGCTGGCGTTGCATTCAACCCTTCCCTTTGCATGCAATGGGGGTTAGGTGGGGCCAGGACCACTGCGCTTGCAGAGGATGCCCCAGGTCTCAAAATCCCTCGATCCCAAGGGTACAGGAAGGTCTTGGGCCATACCTAGCCTGGTGCCCTTGCCACCATGCTGCTGGTGATGGAGCAGGGACAACGTGTGGTCTCCCTCCCCTAGAAAGGCATCCTTATAGCGAGCATCTCTGGGAGGCTGACATTTCCCCCCATCCCTCCTCCCTCTCCCCGGGGGGAGGTACCCCCCGCTTTCACCATCCCACCCTGCTGTTTGCAGCCTCACAGCCCTCTGTGGTTCACCTGGAGGCATCCTCCTCCCTCGGCTCATGGTCCTCCCCTCCTCTCCCTGGCTCTGTTGCTCGCCCCCGCCGGCAGCCGGCGAGCCTCTTTCAGGTTAGCTCCGAGCTTTAATTGAAAGCAGCCGCCGCCACGCGCGCAAGCACGCAGAGACCCGGGAGCCCCTCTGAAGCCTGACTCAGGTTGGGGAACCTGCCGGCACGTCACGGGCCCGACAGATAATTAAAGTGACAATTGATCACGCGGGAGGAAGGGAGGGCGGCGGAGATAGGGGGACGGCGGTGGAGACGGCGGTGCCTTTCCCAAGGATGTCACCGTGCCATCGGCAAGCTGCACCCCGCATGCACATGGCATGGCCAAAATTCCCTTTGGCCACCTCACACCCCTGTCACAAGGGGGTTTTTGAAGTCCCCCAGGCCCAGCTGGGGCTGGTACAAAATTGCAGGGCTTGATCGCTGCCGTGTCACGGCGTTTAGAAGCGTGAGACTCGTGTGTGCGCGCATCGAGACAGATGGGCTAAAATTTCCCGAATGCTCATGAAAGATTCAGGGGCGTCACTTGTTAAATTTAATTGGGAGAAACCCGACTCGGTGCCTGACTGCACGGTTTGCTGGCTTTTGCTTAAGAAGTCAACTGACAAGCTTGTCGTGTGTGTGTGTTTTTTTTTATCCCTCCCTGCCTCCCTCCCACCTCCTTTTCCCAACTCTTGCCATGGGATGCATCGTGAATAATTCGGGGGACATTATCTCCTGCTGTCCCCCCTGAGTGCTTCTCCCCGGGTGGATCCGGTTCCCTCTCGTTTGCTTTCGTGCAGGGCACGGGAAGGGGAGAGGTGGACTTTCTGTGATGCCATCAGCTTGGGATTCAGGAGTTCCAGGGGTGCTGCAGGTTTCTCAGGTTCCCTCCAGCCAGTGATTTTGATCCAAATTTAGGAAGTTTCATAGGTGCTTCAATAAATGTCATGTGCCAGCATAGATCTGGGCACTAAACCCTCTGTGCCAGGGCTGAGGCACTTTTGTTCCCCACATGAACACCCCATAGGAGAGAAGGGATGTGGCAAAGCCCTTCGGCCAGGCAGGTTTTCTGGAGCTGAGCTTTCCAGAGGCTGGAGGAAACCTGTGTGCAGACAGGGGTGATAGTGAAGTTTGATGGCTTCTTCTCGGGGATTTTGAAAGGGATGGGTGTTTTTACCAAGGAAGTGCGTGTGCTACCTGTTCCTTGTAAAAAAAATAAAAATAAAAAAAAAAAAGAAAGAAGGAAAAAGAAGAAGGACATGCCAGGAGGGGCTCATTGCTGCAAATGCACACATCTGCACACATCGTGGCTGTCTCTGCTGCTAGGGAGAAAAATGCCCTGCTGGAGAGGCAATTCATCTCATCCGAACCTTGATGCCTGCAGAAAGCCAGGTCCCACCTGAAAATGGCAGCTTCTCCCTGATGACTCCAGGAAGAGCTGGTGTGACTCCCAGAGGTCTCCTGCTCCGCAGACATCCTCAGAGAGGTGACATGGACCCCTCCCACTCAGAAGTAGCAGCGCAATGCCGGGTGCTTGCCCTGGCTCCTTGCATGGATCCGGACTCGCACGAGAGCTCTGCATCCCTGAGCACCTCCAGGCTGAGCCTGCATCCAGCCACAGCGCGGTGGGAGCAGAGGGCTTTGGAAGTCATGCAGCCCTTTGCTCAAGGTGGGATGCTGCTGGCTGGCGGCTGTCACATCGCGTTTAACACCTGACTGCATCCCAGGCACGGCCCTAACTGCGGGGTCTGGGGCAGTGGCAGTGCTCACCAGGGCTGCGTGGTGCACAGGGGAGCTGCTAAGCACGATGTGAGAGTGGTTTGCAACCTGCTGGAGGACCTTGGTCAGTGCTTCCCGGGAGAGAAGGAGATGGAACGTGACCCTGTTGAATGGGCTATGGTCTGGTAGGATCTACAAGCTTAAGTGAAACTATGCATGTCATTAAGACTTTGCAAAAAAAATCCAGAGGTTTTTCTTCTGACTGCTCATCCACCCTTCTCTCCATCAATCCATCCATCCATCCATCCATCCATCCACCCCCCCGCCCCCCCCACCCACCCACCCATCCACCCATCCATCCACCCATCCACCCATCCATCCACCCACCCACCCACCCATCCATCCATCCATCCACTCACCCACCCACCCATCCATCCATCCACCCACCCACCCACCCATCCATCCATCCACCCACCCATCCATCCATCCACCCACCCACCCATCCATCCATCCACCCACCCACCCATCCATCCACCCATCCATCCATCCATCCATCCATCCATCCATCCATCCATCCTCTTCCAAACCTGTCATTTAGGTATCAACTTCTCTTTCCCCTCTGTGTCACAAGCTGGCTGGGAGGTGTGTTAGCCTCCCCAGTTAGGTTCTGACTACCCAGCCGTGCCTCCCGAACCCTGCAGTGTTGCACGGGACTGCTCTGCACCTGAAATCGGTGGATTCGGGAACAAGGATCTGAGGCCCTTTGCACTGCGGGACCATATCAAAAAGCTTTATGAATATTTCCTAATCACTTCTTTCTCTTCCTGGTGCGTGTCAGGGTGTCAGCAGTGCAGAAATGTCAAAGCCTCCTGATAGTCCAGGATGTGTCCATACGTGCAGCATGTCCCAAAAGCAAGGGCATGGCAGAGCCTGGAGCCCCACAAGTGTTTGCACCCCGTTGCCCCAGGTGTCCTGCTGTGTAGGGCTGCCTGGTCCAAGCTTTGCATCTCTGCATACCCAAAGTCATCCCTGCTGCTTTGGGAACCGTCAGTTCCCATTGGACTCAGCTGCCTCTGAGCAGCACGACAAGGTCACTGTTCTCGAGAGTCTTCTGGTTCCCCTTGAAGGATTTGCTGTAGATGGGGTGGATCAGTTGCTTCTCCGGAGTGGGTTTATGAAATGAGTATGTGCCTCTTGTTCTAGCTGATAAATCACCTGCAAACAGTCTCTGATTTTCTCCTTTTATGTGATTCAGTCCGTGATCCTAGGGCCAAAAAGTGGCTTTTGATGAATATCTAGACATGCTGGGGTGCTCCTGCCCAGAGAGACAATGTAAAGGTTAGGAGACAGAGCTGTGCAAGGTAGGTCTTTGTTAGGTTTTAGGTGCCAAACTCTGGCAGGTTTCAGTAGGAGTGAGATGCTTTGGTACTAACATCTAGACAAGGCTGGCAGGACACCTCACACCACTCATTCCTGCATTAATCCTGATGTGCTGGTTCATCAGCTGAGCTGTGGTATCTCCCTGTCCTTGGGACTCCCAGCCACCAAAATGCTTTAGCACAAGTGATGTTGATTAGGGGTTACGTGAAGCCACCCTGGTGTAGGTGACTGGCACAGAGAGCTCAGCTGATGGTGGGTAGCTCACTAAGCTGCTATAATTTATTTATTTTTTTGGTCGTCGAACCGTAACTGCAGGCTGGACAAGATCATCTCACGTACAGAGATATCTGCAAAAGCTGAAGGGACACTACTGAAAGTGCTGCTTCCCTCTTGGCTGGTTATTCCCTGCAATAGCAACCTGCTGTGCATCTCCAGGTTGCATCGGTCAAGCTTTGCTTTTGGTTGCTGGATCTTGCAGACTTTGTCTGCTCCGAGGCAAGTTGTATCAAAAACCAGATGACAGCACATGGCCAGGTTCCTGCAGCTCCCTGATGGCTCAGTTGCAGTTTCACACTGAGTTGGGTTCTGGCTTTGAATTTCTCAGAATAAATATCCATATTTTAAAAAAATAATAAAAAAGGAATTTGGTAATCATGACAGCTACCCAGGGAGAATTTGTTGCTTATAATTACAGAACTTTTGCCAAACTGCTTTTGTACTAGCTGGTGTCCAAGGGACACGCTCCCTGGCTGATGACCTGCAGGGACACAGAGTTCAACAAGACACCCAGCGGGGGACAGAGCAGCCGGGGAGCTGTGCCTGTCTTGTCACAGACCTCCTCTTGCCCATGGGACCGCCAGGATCCCTCATAATACAGTTATTGGAGGGATGAAGTCCCTGACTTGTTAATCAGAGGGGAAAACACATTATTGTGTAAAAGGAAAAGGTTAGTCCACAGCAGGTCACCTGCTCTTGGACAGTCTCAGCAGCAGCCAGAGATGCTCCTGGGTTCTGGGTCGGCTGCAGAAAGGAGATCATTTCTGTGCAAAATCCCAAAGGAAAAGGGAACTGTGTCTTTTGACCACCTTATTTGCTGGAACTTGTGTTTATATTTGTTCTCTTGTTTCTTTTACTCCTTTCCTCCTTAAAAAAAAAAAATGTCCCATCCTTATTCACCACTAGCAAAGGAGGAAGAAAGAAAGGGAGGAATAAGAATTATTATAAATGGGGAAAAGAGATCTCTGCAAAAGAAAAATGCTCCCCATATTTTTTATGTCAAAAATAAAATGTCCAAAAATCCCGTTTTGCTTTGATGAGGAATAAAAGACATCTGAATGACACAGAGATTTTTGTATTGTTCTGTACTCCATTTTTCGTTAAAAAACTGTAGCAGTCTGGATGGCCTTTTGATTACTGCATCTCAAATGGGGCCTACCAACATGACATTTGGGGCCCATCAGGCTAGATGTGGTCCCAAAGATGTCACAGGAGGACAACGACCATGCCTTGCTGTCAGGTTCCTATTTCACAAGGACCTGGTGCAGGAGCAGGACCTGCAGCTCTCACGTCACCAACGTTGTAGGTCCAGGTTTCAGACCTGGGCATGGCACAAAGCTGCCAGGAAGGAGCTGATGGATGAGCTCTGGAGGATGATGGAAACCCCCAGTTGGGGTTATTTGCGATGTTTGATGGAGTTCATGACCCCACTGGGCCCTCAGCCACAGAGCCAGGTCTTTCCCCATCTCTTCTGTTGTGAATGTTATGTTGGAAATGTCCTCATTGCACAGCTTCCTTAGCCCTGGGTGTCCCCTCGGGTGGAAGAGGTGGACTCAGCGTGGAGCTCAGCCTCTGGCTATAGTCAACGGTTTAGGAGATGCCTCTAGTGGGGATGGTGCTATTTGGGGCAGAGATTTTCTGTTTGTCATTGCCTGTCCTCCTGCACCAGCTACATCCCTTAAATCCAGGGGTGCTTGATAATTCAGCCATGCCATCCCCCAGGGTGATTTCGTGCCTACAGAGGGATGCTCTAGAGTTCTCTCCAGATCAGTGCAGTCCAATTCTCTTCCTTGCCTCACTCTGTTTCCTCTAAGCCCCTGGGAAATGAAGGTCTGCTTTGCTTGCTGAGCCCTGATGAACACAGCTCCCCACAAAACCATCTCCTTGGAGAGCAGCCGCCTCCTAACTTCACAGCAACAGAGCACAGGAGGTGGATTTGGGTCCATCCTCCTCCCAGGATGGTTGGATGTTGTTCTGGCTGTGCTCAGGGACAAAACGAGCTCCTGATGCTTGGGTTACTCCATGGTCCATCTTCTCCTGAGGTTATCCTGCTCCCTGCCAGGTCTGGATGTGGTGGAAGAGGGAGGTTCTGGACTCCAGCGTGGGTATTTTTGGACCCATTTCAGCCCTTCACTGCCGTGTACAGCTTAGCCTACTCTCCCATGCGTAGGGGAGCGGTTTCCCATGGGAATACTTATCCCCAGGCTTTGCTCCCTTTTGGGAGTCATTGTCACAGGCCGCCAGTGAGATTTCCTGAAAAGGATCACGAAATATTTTATGAAATTAAAAAACAAATCATGACATTAAACCCCAGTAAACAGACAATTCTCTTCTCCCGTTCCCCATGTTGAATTTTCTAGCTGTTTCTGTTATCAAACCTGCAATCCAGAGGTTTAACTACACAATAAGCTCAGAGATAGCACGATGGTGTGCTGGTGTCATGGCAGTTGTCCTGCGTAGGAGGTTCGAGGCTTAAGGGCTCAGCTTGGGTACGAGTTCCCCTCCCTGGGTGAAGCCCTTTGCTTGCCCAGGGTTTCCTGACCATGGAGTAGGGCAGCAATATTGCCTTCACCAGTCTGCATCCTTCTGCAGAAGAAGCTTAGGGGTTCCCCAGCTGGTCATGGGGTCGTGCTGGTACCAACTGGAACATGAACAATAAGGATCTGACTGCACGAATGCCCTTGGACAGCAAAGACAGCCTGCCCAGAATGGTCCCACGCACCAGACATGTTGCTGATGTAGTGGAAACCGTGCTGGCTTGCACTGTTGGGATGCTCAACCTCCAATACTGACCTGTTGAGCTTCCCAGGACTTTCTGGAGGTGTAAGGGCTCTTTCCTGCTCTGAGCTAAGTGTTTCTCTTCCTCGGCTGGGATATTTGACATGTCCTGAGCACTGGCTGCTGTTGCTACCTGCATCACGACAGCATTCGTGGAGGCCATGGACCACTGCCTAGAGCTTGTGTGGCCAAAAAGGATGGAAAGCTCACAGCAGAACAGGCAAAAGGGAGGGTAGGTGAGATGACCACAGTGCATTCGGCGTTAGCAAAGCTGGGACTCAACCCCTGTTCCCGGGACTCGCAGATTAGCACCTCATTGAGCACAATCTCCTCAAAGTTGGGAGAGGAAGCAGGCAGAGAGCAAGGCGTGGGCAAGCCAGCGGTCCAACGTTTAATGTTACTGCTGCTTAGGGGCAGAAATAGCTGCTATTAGGTTGCATTTAGTGATTTGGAGCCAGAAGGTTGAAGTCATGGCCATAGAGCGTGACCTGGTGTTTTGTGTCTGCTGTGATTCCAAGATCTCTCCCCAAGGGCTGGCCTGGGGGTCGAGTCCACCTCCTCCTGCTCCAGGTTGGTGTGGTCATTATGAGCCTTTTTTTTTTTTTCCTCTTTTTCTTTTTTTTTTTTGGAGGGGAAGGTTTCTGCCTGGTCTGGTCTCTGAAGTTGAGAACGAGGTTGAATTTCAAATGGTATAAAGGTACATGTGAGAAATGGGATAAAAGTTCCCTCCTGCCTCAGTTTCCCCACCTCTAAACGGGGAGGGGGAAGCACTGTCTGGTCGCACAGGGACTGGTACATGCTATTAAAAACTGGTGCTTCGAGTGTGACGACACTGATTTACATCAGTAAATACCAGTGCTGGGCTGCCCTTTCAGATCATCCCGTCCTGCAGGGAAGGAGATTCCCCCTCTGTGGAGAGGGGCCAGGTAACCCTGGAAAGGGGAAGGTTTAAAGGCCAGGGCCGTGGGCTGGATCCAAAGCAATACCCTTTTTACTCAGCCACCTGCTCTTTCTAGAAGGACATAAAGATGTTAGAAATTCATCTCTCTCTCTCTCCTTGGTTCTCATCCAGTTTCAGACACTGATCAGAGAAGAAGAGGGATGTAAGTGCTGTGGGAAGGGATCCGCCCCTACGAGCCCAGCATCCTGCTTTGAGCAGTGATGAGCACAGTGGCATCCATGGGACATCCACATCTCAGCAGCTGGGGGGAACTTGTCCCTGGGGTAGGTTTATTTCTGGTTCCAAGGCTGATTCGAGAGAAACTGGGAAGTCCCATGTACTTCTTGATGGATTTTTCATGGAAAGCTTTGAAACTGTTAAAATACCCCTTGTTCCTACAAACTCTGATTTCAGCCTTCTCTCTTCATCTCAGGAAAGGTGAATATGCTGCCACTGAAATACCTACGAAACAGGAAAAGTCATAATTGCAATGAATTTGCAAAAGAGGGAGAGAACACTGTAGTTTGGCCCCAGGAGAGTTTTGACTGTGGAGAGGAGATAAATAAATTGTAAATACAAGATGCTCCTTGTCATACAAGATGCTTGGGAATGGCACGAAGCTGCACCAGGAGAGGTTCAGACTGGACATCAGGAAACTTTTCTGCACCGTGAGGGTGGTCAAACACTGGAACAGAGGGTTGGTACATCACACCTGTCAGTGGATAATGCCCTTAGTAATAAGTTTTAACTTTTGGTAGGACCTGAAGAGGTCAGGCAGTTGGACTGGATGATCTTTGGAGGTCTCTTCCAACTGAACTATTCAATTTGATTCAATTCAGTTTGATTTGATTCTATTTTCTTCCTGTCTACTGACTGGGGGAGAAGGAAAATAAGAATAAAAAAGATCTCAAAATTTCCCGAAATAGGAAAATCATCCAGCTCCTACATTTACCTGTGCCAATTCCTACATGACTGAACTATGCTACAAAAGCCCTGTCTGGATGTACTTATCCCATCTCCCACGTCAAGATCAATGAGAGCAAAAAATTCCAGAAAAAAAAATCAGACGATTGCAGTGCTGATGTCCATCTGGCCAGAGCATGGAATCACAGAACCGCTGAGGTTGGAGGCACCTTTGGGTCCCCCTGGTCAAGCAGGGACACCCAGAGCAGGGTGCCCAGGACCTTGTCCAGATAGGGTTGAAGATCTCCAAGACTCCACAACCTCTCTGGGCAACGTGTGCCAGTGGTCCATCATCCATAGAGTAAAGAAATGCTTCCTGATCTTCTCTTTGCTCCCCTTGCAAGGGGCTCGTGGCGGTGAGGGTGGCCTGGGGATGGTGTCCGTGCAACTCTGTGGCCTTGGTGGAAGGAAATATCGGTTCTCTCTCTTCTAGACATCCTGCAGTGAGCTCATGCCATCCGTGGAGGGGTGCCTGCCCCTTTCTTGGCTCTCCAAACCACATCTTCTGCAGGAATGGGGAAAGCCCAAACATACGCTGCTTCCTCCAGCTGGCCCTGCTGGCTCGAATCCCAGCTCTACTGCAGGATCTGTCCCACCTCCCGTGGAGCTGAGCTCCAGGATGGACATGCCCAGGTACCCACAGCACTCCTGGGCACCCTCGGTCCTGCCTTTCCCCTTCACCTCCTGGCATCCTCCGGGCCCTGCTCTCGTCCCGGGGAGCGGCAGAGGCAATCGTTAGTGTTAAAGCAAGCCGCTTGAATTTCCCCCCTTCCCTCAAAGTAATTTTTTCTCACTTCCGCACAGTGTGTGGAGTGAATTTTAGCACCCGTAAACACTTTGCGCTGCTGGCTCCAGGCTAATTGACTCTGACAGCTAGTGTAGTCAGCAGCTGAATGGTGTCACTGGGAATTAGACTGCCGTGATAGACTGCCAGGAGCAAATTACTTTGTCACTTCTCAGCTGACTCTAAAATATGGGGCTTTTTTTTTTTTTTAATTCTTCTTTTTACTTTTGATTTTTTTCCCCCCAGTTTTTTTTTTGTTTTTTTTTTGAGATTTTCTTCGCGTGTGTTTGTGTGAGCGCATGTGGGTGTTTGAAGCCCCGATAAACTGAGCCTGATTTGTTTAAGGCTCATTTTCTGTCGAAGACAACCTGGTGAGTTGGGAATGAGCTTCTCTACCCCCACCCCACCTCCCAAGCCCCCCTGTAATGGTTATGAAGCAGGTTCTGGAAATGTTCTTTTGAAGGGGACCCAAAGGGATTGCAGGTGAGTGCCTTGCACACAGGGAATGAGATTCCTTATGGCTCCCACAGCACACACATCCCTCCTGTCTGTAGTGTCCCCCGACCCCGGTATCCATCACTTGTCTAGCAGTGCCATGCATCTATCACTCATTTATCCACCTCCACCGGGCAGCTTCGATTTGCTTGTTCATCTCCCTGACACGTGTCTCGTGCTGCACAGTGTTTCAGGACTGCATCTGTTTGCTGACCTCTCCGGCTGTTTGTCATCTGGCTGTGGGTTCTCCGCTCCAGTCTTTGAGCTGTCCCTTTGCTGGGCTGCCTTATCTAGCTCCCTTATCTCATCCCAAGCGTCTCCCATGGTGCCAGAGAGCTCCAAGCCAGCAGGCAGCACTGGGAGGGCTGATGTCAAGCTCTCCATCCTCAAAGTCTTTTTGAAGTCCCTTTGGCCCCTTGAGTGATGCTTGGAAATCTGGTTTGAAAAGTTGCTACCCGTGTGGTCAGTCTGTGGCGGTGTCAAAACAAATTGAGCCCCTCAGAAACACAGGACAGAGTGGGATTTTAACCAGGCAAAGGCAGGCAATTCATGGGGTGATGGAGCCAAGCCCTGATTCAATGTCCTACAGATGCCAGCCCACCATGGCTGGACTTAACCTGGGAGGATCTGGGCTCTCCCGGTGTCATTTCTGATAATCACATGCATTAGGGCGGGGAGATGGCTAATTCTATGACAACATCCCTCTGCCTCCATGCAGCTCCTTGAAATGTCACCCCAAACTGGCCCAAGAGCAGAGGAGGAAGGCACAGGACTCCTGCCCCACTCCATGGTCAGAGGTTTGGGGCAGGAAGTGAAGAGGAGCCCTTAACCACTGCCATCCAGCCGGGCCATTCATCTGAGGATGATCCGGGGATTATTGCTATTAAATTAATCCCAGCTCTGTGCTGGAAGGGCTTTTCATACACGTGGGAATGGGAGGGAAGGGCTGGTGTGCCTGAATGCTGGGCTGTTATTTTTGGGGTAATGCCACTTGCTCTAATGAAAAACATTTCTATTCCCTGAGATGCCTGCATCCTTAGACCAGTGTCACTGGTGCAATGCTGCTACTAGCATATTTTGCATCTTTCCAAGTGTGATTCCACCCCATAAACACAGTTACATCAGGCTTTACGCTGACAAAAACACACAATTACAAGCCACCACCAGAGCAACCTCTCCACACCACCCTCCCTTCCTGACACCCTAGTGCTTAGGAGTCAAGGGCAAGGTTAGCCCAAAGGAAAGTCTCTGGACAGTCCCTATGATAATTTTTTCTTCCCAGCAGAGGCCCCGGCATCCCAGTCAACCTATATTAGGAAAAGGAGAAGGTTACCACCTCTTTTAGTCCAGGAGCTGTAGGGATCTTATAGGGTTGGCTCCAAAATCCCTTATGGGCAGCTGGGTCCAACTAATGGGGGTTGTAGCTGGGGTATGAGAGTTCTCTTGTTTTTGTCTTGAAGGGTTTTGTGCTTCTGCTTTCAGACTGGAGCCCTGAGACTAAGGGGAGAAGATCATCTGAACACAAAGCCTACCACCACATCTTGTTGCTGCAGGAAAAAAAGAGATGAAGGAGAATAAGTCGCAGCTCAGAAACTGGAGGAGAAATGAAAAGGCCTCCAAGTGGGTCTATGTTATCTTGGGTTTATACTAGGGAGCACCTGGCTGACCTGGGTGTGAACCAGGGCTTGCTGGTTTGTGGTGTGGGAGACATTCACTGAACTCCATGGGGTGATCTCAGACCCTACAGTTTCCCAGCTCCCAGTTTCACCAAGGATGCTAGCACCTCTCATCACATCCAGGCATCTCCAAAGCCTGGAGCATCTGGGCATCAAGTGCCCCCGTCAGAGGCAGCTGGTGGCCAAGACTATCAGCTGGGGTGACTGTCCATGTGGAAGACCACCAGGGATGGGACAATCCCACCTGGAAGAGACTTTGCACAACTGGGCTTGCCCCATGCTCTCTGGACACAGGGCAGAGATTTCCCCAGCAAGTAACCCCCATGAAAATACCAACTTTGGCTCTGCTTCCCACCAATAAACCAGAGTGTGTTTAATCCTCAAAGTGCCTGGGCCTCTCTGTTGCCAGCCTCTGGCTCCGACACAAGATGTGCATCAGCCCTAAGTAGCTCTTTGTTGGCCATGCAGAAAAAGAGGTGCTGCAGGCATGGGGAAGAAGACACAGTGGGGGAAATAAGTGTAGGGCTGGGGGTTTGCTGGAGGAACCATTGGGGTGGGCTGGCAGGATGGAGCCTCTTGGGTCTCCTCTGCATGTCTTCAGCTGGGTGTCTTCTTGTGGACGGCTCAGGCGCTTGGTTGTGTGCTGGGGAAGAGGTGATGCTCTGTGCACACGTCTCAGGTCCTGAGCTGCCTGGGGACATCCCTCTGATAACATTTAGCTGTCCCTGCGTTGAAGAAGAGGAAGTTTTGAAGAGGAAGCCACAGTTTTGAAGAGGAGACCACAATTTTTAAGAGGAAGCCACAATTTTGAAGAGGAGACCACAATTTCTGCCCAGTACCAATGGTTTGTGGGTTCCTGGCAGGCAGCAATGTCAGCTGGGTGCACCCGGGTCTGGTCTGGTCCACGAGCTGGATGTTTTTGTTGGAAGCTGCAAAGGACCTGGCTGTCCCCCAGGACCCACAGAGCCCTCACACCAGTTCTTCAGGTGCAAAAAGCTTTTTCTTTTTGCCAGCAGCAGGTAAATACCTGGAGCATCTCTCTCTGGAGCAGTGACCACGTCTCTGCCCAGTGCCTACGCAGGCAGCAAGACCACAAGGGCAAGACCCTTGGGCTTTTGGCAAGGTGGATGGTGCTCCTAACCTCATTTGTCCAACCTGTCTGATGAAAGTGCCACTGCCAAGCACCAGCCTTTGCGTAAGTGATGAACGATGATGCGGTGGGTGGTGGTGATGCTGACACCATCTCCTTGTTGCTCTCAGAGCTCCTGCTTCTCCTTGGAGGACAGTTCAACAGGCAGATGCAATGAGGAGTCTGATGGCTCTGATGAGGAGAAGATACCTCTGAAAAGTGGCATCCAGAGGGTTTTGTGGGCACTTGCCTGGTGCACAGAGGGGCATTAGCAGAATCTGTGCAATGATTTGCTTGGGTGACGTTGCTCTGACACCTCTGGACAAGGGTCGGGGGGGATAGCAGAGGGTATTTCATGAATCTTCTGAGGTCTGGGGTGTGCCCCAGCTGCTTCTGCAGAGCAGCTGATTTCATGGTTCAGACAGCCTCTTATTTAGGTGCCCTCCCTTTTCCCTTCAGAAGCTCAGGGCTGAAGGCACTTGTGTCTCCAGGGGACCTCGACGTGAGCTGTGGGTGCTCAGAGCTCCCTACTCAGGGTGCTCTATGGCAGGGATGGTTTGGAGAGGAGATTATGACCTTTGGAAGGGAAGGAGAACACCTCCAGCCTGTCAAGAGGAGGGCTGCTGTGTCTACTGGGGAAAAGCCAAAGGAAAACTGATCAACGGAGCACGGGTGAGAAAACGAGGTGCCCAGAATAGCTCGGCGGCTGGACCTGCGCCTTGAGGTGGAAGGCTGTCCTCCCTCGGGACCTGCGCTCCTGCCTGGCTGCTGTCCTGCCCCAGTGAGGGGATATCCCCACATGTGGGTCCCATAGAAGCACAAGGACCCTGTGGCACGGCTGTGGTGGCCCCATGGGTCTGCAGACACCCCCAAGGCGTGGTCCGTGGCAGAAGCAGAGCATGGGTGAGTGCTTCTGCAGGGAGAGCTCAGGCAAGGTGTGTCTTTTAAATGGGATTTGTATTCCTGATGAATTTGGGTGAAACGTAACATGGGAACAGCACCTGGCTGCGCTTAGGGGGTTAAACATGCCTGTTCTTGTGGTATCCTGTCCCACAAAGCTGAGGCGTCTCCAAATGCAGCTTTCTCTTCCCTATTTCTCCTGAACTGCATGCGTGCCCTGTAGCACACCGGAGGGATTTTGCTGTCTGTGTCCTGGTAGACTCAGAGGAGCTTTTTCTTTTTTTTTTTTTTTTCCCAAAAAACTCTGGTTCTTTCCATCAGAGAACAGAAACAATCCCATGTGCACTGGGAGGCCAAATAGATTGAAGGGGGAGTGGGGACTTTGTGGAACAGAGAGGCAACCAACATCACCCACAGATGCAGAATCCTGCCCAGGAAGAAGCAGGGTGTTTTGATGAGCAATTAGGGGAGAAAAGAAGAAGAATAAACCCACCCCGCAGCAGGGATGCAGAGCACCCTGCCACTGCCCCACTCTGCCCATCCTGGCTGCGGCCTCTGGGTGATGAGTTTCTCACCTCACAATTTTGGGAGCACATGTCCCTCTGGCCTGCGAGCAGTCATGGCTCAAGTGCATTAATCTCCCCCCGCCGATGTCCCGTGATGAGTGATTTTAATTTTGCTGCCTCTCGGGTTACACTGAGCTGCAGCCATGACGAAAAACCTCCCTGGCTTGGGGAATTTTGAGTTTCCCATTCCGGGATTGACGCACAGTCCACGTTTCCAAGGGATCCTGCTCCTTCACTATGTTTGTGAAGCCATGCCTGCAAAGCCGTGCCTTTCACCAGGAAGGCTGGGGTGGTGTTGGAAAGGGGTGTGAGTGTCTACGTGGGCATCACATGCACAGGAACACCCTTGCAATAGAGCATCACTAGTGCTTTAAAGGTTGCATCTGGCTGAAAGCTGCTCTGTTTGCCATTGCCGCCTCCTTTTCCACCACTGGTCGCTCTGATCGCCCTGTTTAAGGCAAGGAAAAGGCTTCTGAAACACGAGGAAAAGTGGCATCCCCTAAAAACACATCTGAGCCCACTCCATCCCAGCAAACCTCATGCCAGACCCCCTTCTCTTGCAGACACTCCCATGGGCATCGCAGTGCATCCCACGCAGGCACAAACACACACCCATGCAGTATTCCTGTACGGTGATGGCCGTGTACCCAAACCGGGAAAAATTCACCCCTTCCACCCTGAGCTCAGGCACCCTCTCCTTTTCTTAAGAAAATCCCTCTCTTTGGGCTTCTTCAGCTTCGCAGCCTTTAGGGGTCACTCCTAGCAAGATTTCCGTCGTTTCCCTGCAGCCTCGTAAGGTGGGAACGTCCTATAAAAGCTGACTTTGCCGTCAGCTGCAGGATGTGCTGGGTGTCCCTGGCTGCTAATAGGGCCAACAATATCTGATGGTGGCTTTCTCTGGGTGTGAGCCTTCCCCTCACAGGGTCTACCCCCTGCCATGATGACGTGTTTTCGTGACACTGGTGAAAAGGCTGGACCAGGAGCCCCGGTGGGCAGGGCTGGCAGATGGTGCAGCGATGGAAACTGCTTCTTCCCCTGCCTCCAGGAGCAGGGTCTGAAGGATGAACACCACAGGGCATGCAATGCAGTTGCTGGTTTGGGCTGAAAACCTTTGCAGAGCCCCCCATCGGCTGCATCCATAATGATAATTTAACCGGAGGACATTTCTGGGCAGCGGGGCTTCATCACCCGTGCTGTTCGGGTGGACTAGGGCCAGCTGATGCTGTCTCCAGAGATTTGTGAGGGCGTTAGGGTGGGCTGAGGACTACTTGCAGTGATCTGTATGGGATGGCCATGTTGTGCTTGGAGGGAAAGCAAGCAGCAGCACGGCTACAGGGTGCCGCATGCAGCACAGTCTGGGGTCTGTGTAACCGAGCAGTGTGGATGTGTCCTTGGTGAACACGCACCATAGCCCAGATCAGCATCCCTGGGGTTGTGTGGGGTTGTGTGGGTGTGCTGCCACTTGTGGTTCCCTCTCTAGGAGGTATAGCAGTCCCCATATACAAAATGCATGTTTCCATGTGCTTGGGCTGAAAAGCCTCCAAAAGCAGGTGGTAAGGGAACTGGGATGAAAACCAGGCTCTGCTGCCCCGAGGATTGGACCTGGAGGTGCTGAATGGGACCGTTTCAGCAAGGCTCTCACCCTGCACCCAGCACCATCATCACCCATCCCTGCACGTCCCCTTTCCCCCCTGAATGCGGCAGCACCCCGAATCCCTCAGAAAGTGGTTATCAGCCCTAGATGAGCAGCACCATCCTGGGGCAGCCAGAGAGCAAGCATCCCTGCTGGTGGGGACAGAAAAAACAAAATTCCCCCCCTCCAGCACACAAACCTTTTGTGCCAGCAATGCCAATGGGACAGGTGGGCACAGAGGGACAGCGGATCCCTTTGGTGAGATGATGAGGACACGAGGCCAATGCTTACCTCGGGAACCTATTGACTGGATTCCCTGGACAAGCCAAAAAGCCCAATAAAGGGAATTGTTCAATAATGAAAAATAGACAATTGGACTCTATTAAGCGACTGAGCCAGCAGCCAGTCTGAGTGCATTAAGGGACCTGGCTCAGGGCTTCTACTTGCAGAGGGGCTGTGGAGCAAGGGATAGCCAGGAGATCTGCTGCTGGTACTAGTTTTCCAGTGCTGTTTTAGGCTGTCCCATGTCCTGGGAATGAGGCAATGGCTCCTGGCGGAGCTGGCACAACAGCACTGGGATAGGAAGGGACTTGTGGATGTCCCAGGACAGACCCCAAATCTGGCCATGCAGCCAGGGTGTGTTATTTGATGTGACATGGGGTGTTGCATCTCTCAGCAGTCTGTCCATGACAGCAAGAAGGGGTGTGAGGTCCCACAGCTTGAAAAATGGGACAGAAAGAGTGCAAGGGCAGACAGATGGAGGGGCAGGAAGGGGGACGTGGTGATGGCTAGCTTGCCTGCTCTCACCCTGCAGGTTGTGGGAGGATTGACTGCGTTGCTCCAGCTCTGCCTGCAGCACCGAGCAGCCCACCTGTCCCTCCAGCCTGAAACCTTACCCCGGTGCTGGGACCTCCGGCTGTGCCAGCTTGGAGCCTGATCTGTTTTGTCGCCCCCCCCTCCCAGCATGAGGAGGTACCTGCTGCTGGAGCCTCACACGTCCTGCTGCCAGGTCCCCAGCCCGGCGCTGTAAGTGGATCCCCGCAGCTCGTGGCTTGTTACGTTTCCCAGCACAGTCTGTGCCGGTTAGCATGCACCTTCAGGAATTTGGAGATGCTCCCTGCAATGGGGAGGCCCCTGGGTAAGGGATGGCATCTTCTCTCCATGACGTAAGCCCTTGCTGAGCCAAATAGCTCCACACCCGGGCATGGCGTGCCCCAGCACGCATCCCTACTGTAAGCACCAGTTTGCACGGTGCACCCTGCACCTTTCCCCACCTGGGACCTCCTGAAGATGCACTGCTCACGGCTGGGTGCGCAGGGTGGTGGGGCTGGTCCATGCACCTCGTGGTCGGGGAGCTTTTTGATGGGCAGCTCGGGGCATTCTCCTGCTGCAGAGCCGGTGGTAACCCTGGGGGAAGCCCATGGGTAGGGGCCGAGCTCGGTGTCTTCCGAGGTGGTGATGCATCGGGTGTCAGCCCTGGGTGACAGCCAGGGTGTCTTCTAACAGCAACCGGTGACCTGGCACGGCTCTTGGGGTGAGGAAGCCAAGTGGCCCCCCGGGGCAGCTGCCCTGTAGGAGCGGGGCGGGGGGACTGGAGGGCAGAGAGGGGGATATTTGAGAGCCAGGCATGGCTTGCACCCAGTTCCCTGTTGTGGAGGGCTGCCCTGGCGAGAATGCTTGGCCGAGATGTACCTGCCAACCAGGCCGGAAAGGACGTACATCTCCCCTCCCCAGCCTTGGGAAATGGCCAAGAGGGATTTTGCATGGAGTGGACGCATGGACAGATGGGCTCTGGAACATGGCCTGGAGCAGCGTTCCCCCTGGGGATGGCTGTGTGTCAGGGTCAGATCATGGGTCTCCCTGCAAACATCCCCTGTCCTCATTGCTGGGCCCCGTGGAGTCCCAGAAGAGCTGTTCTTTCTGGGGACGTGAGCCAGCAATGTGCCCTTGCTGCAAAGAAGGATAACGGTGTCCTGGACTGCGTTCGGCAAAGTGTGGCCAGAAGATGGAGGGAGGCGATCCTTTCCCTCTATTCTGCTCTGGGGGAGGCCGCAGCTGGAGTGCTGGGCCCAGTGCTGGGCCCCCAGTACGGGGTGGACGTGGGCATACTGGGGAGAGCCCTGGGTATACTGGGGAGAGCCCAGCGCAGGGCCCCGAGGGGCGGCAGTGTCTGGAGCCCCCCTGCCCTGAGGAGAGGCTGCGAGAGCTGGGGCTGCTCGGCCTGGAGAGGAGGAGGCTCCGGGGGAGCTCCCCCACGTCCCTGCAGCCCTGCAGGGAGGTGCGAGAGGCCGGGGCCGGGCTCTGCTTAGCGGGGGCCGGGGCCAGCAGCGGAGGCCGCGGGCCCAGCCTGGAGCCCGGGAGGCTCCCCTTTGCCCCATGTGCTGTCTGTGTCCATGTCTGGCTGGTTTTGGGCACAATCTGAGGGTGCTGAGGAGCCAGCAAGCTCTCCCCAGCATGTCCCGCATCCAGGTGCTTGTGTCTGGCATGTCCCTGTGGCATTCACTTGACTCATTCACTTTTTCAATTTTCTTGTGCCAACAGACACAATCCCAGTTCAAACTATGTCCCAATCTCAAATATGGACCTCCGTGGCTTCTTTGTTTAAAAAAGCAGCCATTTCCCCCAACTTCAGCAATGTTTAAGCCAGCTCAGAACAGTTGAGCTGTCCTGAAGTAGTCTTTGTACTGGAAATAGGACTGGCAGTTTCCTCCTTTAACTCTTTATTCCCCTTTCTCCCAGTCTCTTCTCTGCAGCATCCCTGATTGTGCTCAACACAGCTGAGATGCTGATGTATCTCTTTAAATATCCTTCTTGTCACTGAGAAGCTTTTATCCTTTATACTTTGATTTTCCCCCCTTTCTACCTTCCAGGAGTCCCTACTCCATGACATAAATTATAGCGGGACAGTTCTCTAAGGAAAAACCCTTCAGACTCCATCTTCCTTCATGATGCACGCCAGGATCTCTGGGGTAGCATGCAGCCAGGTGGCTCCAGCCCTACAACAACCCACCCAGTAACGTGTAGGACACTCCATGCATTCAGGATGATGCTCGGATTTATCTGACCAGGGCTCTGGCCTTTCTTTCTACAGCTGTTGTCAGTCCAGGACAATTTCCCAAATGTCTGCTCTCCTAAAATGATGATGTGCTGCCATCCTCAGACCTCCCCACGTCAGAGGTGTTCCTGTCCTACTGATGGTTAGGAAGTGTCACCCTGCCCTGGGTGCTCTGCATTTTGGTTCATCTCCAGGTACTCCACACACTGATTACCAAGAGGGATGTAACGTGACCATTTTGGGGTCTCACCTGTGCCCATGTGGTACCTTTGCATTTTTTCTGGTTTTTACTCCCAAAACAATTCTCTCTCACCTCAGCAAAGGTGTTTTGTGACCCTCCAGTATGGAGCACTTTGAAAGTCTCCTCTTTTCTCCAGCAAACTTGGAGGAGAGCCACCTGATGGCCCTTGTCCCTGTCTTCTGACCATGTTCTTGCTCTGATCACAGGGTGCTCCCTTTGGGACCTTGGGGAAAAGCTGTCAGCAGGGCAATTTCCCTGTGTCACACTGCTTGGATATTAAAAACTCTTTCCAGGAAAATTTTGTGTCTTCTGGAGAAACTTCCCTTGATCTCAGCCCACCCTATTCCAGCAGACGAACCCATTTCCTCACCGTTTTGGAGAAATGTGACATTCTTGGTTATGTATAGCCTGGGCCGTGGCCCTGCGTTGCTTTTGGTGTGGTGTTTGCAATTAGCAGCCCAAGGCCGCCTTGGATCAGCTGTGAACAGGACCTTGTCTGTGCTCAGGTCTGCATGAAATTACAGCAGTGTGCGGGGTGAAACTGCCCTGGGCCTTCTGCTGCCTGCTTAAAGAAATGCCTCAGGGATGCATGGGGTGCCTACGACCTCACATGGAAGGGTTTCATCAGGGTTAAACTGAGCACCAGAGGAATCTTAGCTCTTTCTAGAGCCAAGGGAGACGATTGCCCCACCATCGCTTCCTCAGACCTGAGCAGCTCCTCTGTGAGGCTCCTGTCTTGGGCATGGGAATAGCTGGGTCCATTCGTTTAGGGGCGGTGAATTCACAGGAGGCAGTTAATTACAGCTGGGAGCAGCACAGCCTCTTCCCTCTGGAGTAAGGACTTTTGCCGCGATGGTCCTTTGTGTTCCCACGCAGCAGGCGCAAGTGTCCGTATCCAGCACACGAGGAAATCTAAAATCCAGGTCCCCTAAAGTAAGTGTAATCATAAGGGTCATTTTCAACTCTGCAGATGCTAAATCGCGCTCTGCTGACGGCTGGAAAAACCTCTCCCTCTCCCTCCCAATCCATGCAGAAGTTTTGCAACAGCAGCAAATCCCTTGATAACCCTCCTGTGCTGGAAGCAAAGCCCTCCCCAGCTCAGCACACCAAGAAGTGTGCTGGGGCACGGCCAGCTCTGCAGAGCATCAGCTTCGGCGGTATCCCTCTGTTTTCCTCGCTGGCTGGGAGCTCGAGGCAAGTGCCGTACTTCTGAGTCAGTCGCTTTCTTTTTCCTAATTCAGGGCAGTTTGCAAAAGGATTAGTTTCTGTTTGAAGGTGGTATTTTTTATTTTATTTTTTTTTCATGCTCCAGGATAGTATCTAGGCAGAAGTAGCAGGCTGAGGGAACGAAGAGCCTTGCAGGGACCCTTCCCATAGCCAGTCAAATGGGCAGCTTGTGATGGTGCCCCCAGGACTGGGCTTGTTTTGGTCCAGGTCTAGTGGTCTCAGCATCCCCGGAGTCACTGCTGCATGAAGCACAGCCCCAGCTCAGCCCTGTACGGGTCAGGTTTGGGGAATTTTAAGTCACTTTTGTGCCAGGGGTTTGAACTAATGCTGGCCCAGCTCATGATAATGTTATGCTGCCTGGATAGGTCTCTTCACTCTGCTCTTTTGGCTTGGAGCAGTCCTGAAGACACCTGGGGACTGACAGTCTCTACACCTCATCCACAGGTACAGCTGTGCCTCCCTGTTGCCTTTGTCTCCTCTCACCCTTCATCTTAGCTAGGCTGGGTGATATCTGTCCTCACTGCTGCCTTTCTGCCTCCAGCACTCAGCAACTCTTCTCACGGCCCCTTTCAGTACTGCTAAACTCCTTGTATCTGAAATCCCAGTGGCCCCATCCCTGTTGCCTCTTGGAACTGCTCCATCCAAACTACTTCTTGGGAATATGAGTCCCACTCATGCTGTCCCTCCAGCTGCAGATTTATTTATTTTTTTTTCATAATCCCAGCTCCCTGAGCATCCTGCCAAGCCAAGGCACTCACTTTTTGCTGCAGTTCTTCCTGAAGCACAGAGAGAGGCCCATGCTCTCAGGCAGGTCGCACGGCCTCTTGCTGTAACTTGGACACCTCTGCTGATCTCCGTCAACATGTTTAAATCCTGCAGTGAGTCTGTAATTTGGTCTGTGGCTTGTTTGCCTGGTTGCTGTTTTCTTGTGCAGGTCAGGTTGCTGCCTGGCAGTAAGCCCTGCAACAAGATCTTGCGCTAGTTTAGGATAACAGATTGCATTCCCAAGGACAGTTTGCAGACTATGGCCAATAAATTGGCCATGAGTACATCCCCTTTCATGTCCTTCCAGATCACTCATCACCTGGGCTCTGATGTTTAGTGGAGCAATTGTTCATGCCCTCCAATGGAAAGTGGTGCAAAGGGGGGTGATTGGGACCAGGAGCAAGGCAGGAGCATCAGCATGGGGCTAAACCTGGAAGAGTAGGGGGAGAGGAGCAGGTAAGCCTTGTGATGCACCAGTTTGGGTACCATCTCTTGGGCATGCTTGTGTTCTAGTGGGCTGGGCAGGTGGAGGAGGCTTCACCTTTGCATCATCTGTTCTGCCAGGTCAAGCAGGACTTGCTTTCACCAGGGATTTTTCCCCCCTGGGCTTCGTTACACAGCTAATCAAGTGGAAAACTCTGCTTTTGCTTGAGACTCCTGGCTGGCTCAGCTCTTCATCCTGCTTCCTGGTCTCTGCTGGGGTCTGTCAGTCTGGGGTTTCCTTCTCAAGGGATTTCTCATGGCTTTAGGACCTTATTGCAACCAGCAACCCAAGAGACAGCTGTGGCTGGTGTCACCTCCTCGGTGCTCTTGCATTTTTGCACCTGGAGTCTTCTGCCCTGCTCCTTGCACGGGAGGAACTTCCACAGCTGTGATCCCACTGGGTACATCTCTCTTTGCAACAGATGTTCATGTCCTGCTGTGGACTCCAAGGGCTCTCTTCAGGGCTTAGAAGTGCCTCCAGAAAATGCCCAGATCTTTTGGAGACTTCACGTCCTACTTTATTATAAATAATAAAGTCTGGGCTCCCTCTGCCCCTGAAGAACTGGTTAAGGTGGCTGTTGGGTTTAGGGTGTATTTGTCTGACTAAAGACTACCCAATTGGCACTGGGTGGGTGCCCTCTGTGCCTGCAGATGGACCTCAGGGCTCGTAGTTCTGATGGAGACCCCGATGCTGAGTCCAAGCAATCCCACCTCCATGAAATGCTCACAATGTGCTAAGGGAAACCAGGATAGGTGTCTGCTCTGCTTGTTTTTATGCTTTATCACTGTCTTCTCCCAGCTCCTCTGCTTCTTGCACATTGTCCCACTGAGCTCAAGCATTCCTGATCCCAAGAATTCCTCTCCCATGAATGCTGCAGCATTTCTTGAAGGAAGGACCCTAGTGCTGGGCTATTCAGCTGTGTTTTTGGCCTCACCACTTACTGATTGATTTGCATGGTGATTCCTGTTTCATCTCCCTCGTTCTGCTCAGGTCTGCTGGTGGGAAGCAATTGTTACAAGCCACCATCCTCACCAGGGCCACCACAGTCCTGTCTCAACCCTACCTCATGCACAGGAGCATCCTGAATCCACATGCTCCCTAACTGCTGAGGGTTAGGCTAAACTGCCCCAGAAGTGCTGCTTTTGGCCAAAACTGCCTTGAAATCCTCAGCTCAGAGCCCCGCAGTCCTGCAGCAACCGAGTGGCTCCATCAGGCGAGAGTTTTCCCACCTGCATCCTGCCCAAACCCTCTGCAGCTTTTACCTGCTCATCTTTAAATAAACCTGCCAGCACCCCACCTTCTCCCCCTGCGGCTCGTGCCCCCCTGGGCAGCCTCTCCCAGCTCAGAAGCGAGTGCAGCCTTGGGTCAAGTGTAATCATTTTTATAGAGCCGGGGATCAATAGCCACTTGAGATAAATGCTGCATCTTAGAGTCCCCCTCGGATCCTGGAAAGCCAAAGCAACCACGACACGAAAGAGCACTTACTATATTACTGCTGCAGGTGGATGGAGGGGCCAGAGCCCCATGCCAGACGCTTGGCAGAGCTTTGGGAGCGGAGGCAGGAGCTGTGCACGGCCTCTCCAGGAGTAGAGGAGAGCATCCCTACTGCTGCAAAGCCTCTTTACCTGGCCTGCAGGTACGTTACTGTTTTACAGAGCACAAACCTCAGCTGCAAGGATGCCCAAGGGGTTGGTGACTTCATCCCAAGCTGGTGGGTAAGGCATATGAAAGCATCATGTTTAATCATTACTCTTATCATATTTAATCTTTACTGCCTGTTTGGCTCTGCTCTCTTGCTGAAAGCTCTTAGAAGAGGTATAGTTCCCCCCAGAGCTGAGATTACTAGGGACAGACTCCTAAACCCAATCCCTACAAAACACTTTGGGATGAGGTGTTGGATAACTGTCTGCAAGAAATACTCTAAGCTAGCTAATAATTTTCCTGGGATGGAACCAAATTCGCTTTGGGCAATTGATTTTCCCTTTCCCTTTCCCATCTCTGCTCCTGACCCCTCCAGAGCTGTCACGATGCAGCTGTGCTCAGGAGCTCAGTGTGATGGATTCTCACTTGCTCACAGATATTTGTTCCAAGAGCTCATGTAACTGTCCCCACCACGGTCACGGATGCCCTGTCCAGACCATACTGAGAAAGAGTTCAGCCTTACCCTCCATAGCCTGTCCTGGCTTGGCTTGGGCACCACAAACTGATGCTTGGCTGGTAAGGAACTGAATTGTAACCTCGGCTTAGGAGTCCAGGGAACAGACAAACAGTGGATTTCGTGACTGCCACCCATCCCTGGGTACATCCTTCCTTCCAGCGCTCGTCTTCTCCATCTCACTACTCATCCAGGGACATTTAGTGTCTTTGTGTGGGATGCTGTATGGCTACTGTTAGAGTTAGGGTCTGCAAGAGCTGCATTTTACAGTAGCACATTTTTCAGTTCTCAGTGGGGTTTGGCTCTGTCTGCACCCAGTCCCATTGCTCCCTGTCGGGAATCAGAGGCAGGATGGAGGTGTGGGGGAGCAGGGCTGGGTGCATACAACAAAGCCTCAATTTCTGAGCATAATTTAGGGTGGCTTTAACCTGCTGAGCTGCCGCACATAAGGCCACCTGAGAAGCTTTAGCCAACCTAAATATTTTAGATCTATATCATTTAGATCATTTAGAACTAAAACACACCGACAATAGTCAGGATGCATGGGGGAGCCATCCATCTCACCTCCATCCAGTTCTGCTTTGTTTATCCATTCACCCGTCCATACATCAGACCATTTCTAATCCATCCTCCCAGTGCTGCAGAGGAAGGCTTGACAGGCGGAGGGGAAAAACGCCAGGTCATCACTTCTCTCATTGTTGCAAATGAATTTTACGCATGTATATTTGGATATGTATATATGAACTGGTGTTAGCGCGTGCTAAAGAAAGAAGTTTGAATCCATAGGAAATAGCGTTGTGGCCAAGATCTTACTAAACACAAAAAGCAATGCAGAACAGAGAAGCACTTCCAGCCCAGCATCCCATTCACCGTCTTCTCCCACCACCACCACGGAGTCACTTCGGAGGCATTTCCAAACTGCAGGTCAAGTTGGGTCTGTTTTTCTAAGTCCCCAAAGGTCCACTTCCACTTCTGATCTTTGTTCTCTGAGTCTGGATCCTTCTCCGAAGTACAGCTGCTGTTTCCTCTCCTCGTTGCTGATTTGGTCCTGGATCCCCCATCTTTCTCCTGAACCCAGCTCTGCGCAGAGGGCGCAGGCAACCAGATCATAAAAAATCATCCCTTACAGAGCAGCTGCTCTTGCTTGCTTTGGCTAAATTACCTTGTCATGCCTCAGTTTCCCTGCTATGTATGGTGAGTAGTCCTCCTGCCTCTGCAAGTATTACAGCCTTCATGCTGGCAAAGACCATAGACCATCTCATAGTTCCTTGTGAGAGTCTGGTCCTTGCATGACTTTTCATGCCTCAGCAAGACAAAACATACTCAAATACCTTCCCTTCTCCCCTCTGGTGGTGCACAGCTGATGGACACCTATCTCCTGACACCCCCACAGATGGACGACAGTACCCTTTGGGTTCCCAGGACTGTGCAGCATCGAGTTTTGCAAAAGAGGAAGGCAACCAAGGCTGTGTTGGATGGAGCTCCAGCACCTGGCATAACCCGGGTGTCACAACACCATGGGTGGCTCCGTGGCTGGTATGTGAGATCCTGACCGGGCTGGAAAACCAGATTTGGGTCAGTGCTGTGCAAAACCCACAGGCAGCCTGCTGAGCTGGAAGCAGCAGGAAGCTGGGCATGGCCTCTCCCCCCCGTGACAGCCTGCAGTTAAATATCGACAAGGGAGGGCTGTTTTTAAGGGACGGCTAATTTTATGAGCAATCATCGAGGAACGTGGGGATGCCACTATCTCATCCAATATCCTGTCTCTGAAAGCATCCCCTCCCATCTGCTTCAGAGGAAGGAGTCAGCCCCTGTAATGGACACTTATCCAATAATATGCCAATGGGGGCAGTTTCTTGCTAACCTCAAGCGGTTAGTGTTTGGCGTGTGTCCTGAAACACAGCCCTGACATCCCTCATAAATATTTAGCCCAGCTGCTGGGGCCGTGTAGGAGATGTTTGACTATCTACAGCCTTTGTGGGAGTTTTCAAAGCGCTTGTTTCAAAGAGACCGGGTGCCCCGGCGTGCTCGGGGCAAAGTGCAGCTCCTGAGTCAGCTTCCATCTGCAGCTGCAAATGTCCCCAGGGGGGACACATGCACCCGGGAAGGCTTTGGGGTGCAGCCACCATCATTGGGGTTTGCACGCTAATGGGGACCAGGGCACAGACCTTCAGCCACCTTCCCTAGCTGTCAGCATAGTTAAACCCGTAGTTAGCCCATAGTTAACCCCTAAACCACCCACGTGGTCCCAGCAGCTCGTGGACACAGGCTGGGGCCAGGGTGGTCCCCTGGCAGGCGTTACGGATGAGGCCACCGTGCTGTTCTGCAGGTGACCATCAAATGCCATGCTCCAGGGCTCAACCTGCTTGTCTCCTGGGGTCAGGAAGGGTTTGCCCACCAGGACCGGGAGGCCAGGGAGCAAGGATGAGGTTGGGGCTGCAGGGGCCCGGTTTCTGTCTGAGTTACAGGCTGTGATCCGTGCTGGGATGCATGGTGATGCTCTGAGCTGTCCCGAGGGCTCCTGCTGCACGTTGCCATACCCAGGCTGCGCACTGCAATGTGCAAGGACATCAGGCGATCCTCCTGTTCCCTTTCGGGGTACTGTAGCTTGGATTTCAGCTTGTGGTCAGACTATTCTCCCTTTTTTTCTCCGCACAGGGCACTCTGAGCCCGCCACAAGGCTCACACAGTGGGGACTCGCAGCAGAGCCCATCTCAGCCCCCAGGCCTGCCCATACCCCGAGGCTGGACCCACTCCCCTCCTGCTTTTGGACACAAGCGGGCTCATTGGCAGTGCGGGGGTGCAAGGGTTAACCCATCCCGTTGTCCTTGTCCTCTTGGAGCAACAAATGAGCCTCATCACTCAGTCCAGGTCCTCCCTCCCCCAGCTCCTGGGGGCAGCCAAGCCTGAAGCCCCTCTCACTTCCCACTGGCGCGAACAATGTTATTCTGCACCGAGGCAATTACCTCCATCTAATTAAAACCAAGGCATGTGCCATCCCTCAATGACACGGGGGTGGAGGTGGCGGGGAGCAGGGAAGGCTGCTTGCTGCCTGCCTTGTCCCCCCTCTTCCCAGCCCTCTCCACCTCCCTTCCTATCTCCCCCCAGTTCCCTGCAGGACTTTGTTAGGGGGAAGCTGCGGGCTCAGCAAGGTGGGCAGGGAGGAGGGGGAACGGGATGAGGGGCAGAAAATAGATTGATGCTAATGGTTTTGCAGGAGGCATGTGTGCGTGTGCATCAGCTCCGGGGGTCTTTGTCCCATCCCTTCCTCCCACCCCTCCCCTCCAGCCCCTTAACAGCCACTCAGCTCTAGGAGCTCCTGATTGACTTTAAATGTAATTAAATTGTAAGCATGCCGAGCGGCATAATTCAGAGAGGTTTCATTGCCCATCAGAGAGCGTGAGGGAGCGGAGATGGAGGGGTGTTAATAATGCACTTTTTATTGGTGTGCAATTGGAAGAGGTTCAGGGGATTTGTGGGGAGGGAGGTGGTCGGGGAGGAGCCTTGGACCAGGCAGGGGGGGGTTGGGGCCGGGGAGGGGTGAGTTTGGGGTTCTCAGCCCCAGCCACAGAGGTCCTGGGAGGGATGAGGGAGGCAGGAGGGACTAGGGGTAAGTCAGGTGGGGTATCCATCAGGCACCAAGCACCCCACAGGAGCTCTGCATCCTTGGGGCTGGTCCCCAAGGGAAGCAGGGACTTGTATCACCCTGGCACTCTGCAAAGGAGCATCCATCCTCTTTGCCTGCCTTTAGATGTTTTCCTGATGCTGTAGTGCAGGTCTGGAACTCAGGTTTTAGCTTTTATCTGTGCTTTGCTCTTACATGGGCCCTCTCCTCTGCATGAGGACGGGCTGAGCCCTAGGAGGAAGCAAGAGCTACTTGTGCTATTTCAGTGGAGATCTCCCATCACATCCGAGCACACACAGGCACCACGAGGAACGGGGAGATGCAGGAAGCCAGGCTTTGGTGTCTACATTTACCTCTAAATGTCTCCTCTGAGCACAGAGGGCATTTGCCTTGCAGTCAGGCACGCCCTGGACTCAGGATGGGGGCTCCCACTTTCTTGCATAAAACCTTGTTATGCATCCTCCCTATCCTCCATCACATAGGGTGACCACTCTGCTTCAGGTCCCCAACACCTCCTGTAGGGTCACCCTGTTTCCCTGAGCACAAACTATTGCCAAACTGGCTGATATCTCTGGAGCTGGATGCCAGCTTTGAGCTGATGTTGATTTTCATCAGTTGTGTATTTATTTGGATTTCATCAGAACACACTTCTGCCATTCCCTATAGAAAAGGGGACAAATATGACCATGGGAGTGACATTCTTGCATTAGATTTGTTAAGGATTTCTTCCCACCTGAAACACCACAGATACAGTCTTTAAGTTAAAGGCATGATACTTGGTGTTGCTGAAGTCCAGGGAAACTTATCTGACTGTGTTGTGCATTTCTTTGTATTTTTTCCCCCTTTCCCCAGTCAGCAGTATTGTTGTTAAGACACTGGGGCTTGCAGTGCTTAGGAGTTTGTTAGGGTGATCCATACAACTTATATATTGGTTTAACACCCTACTGGGCTTCAATTTGCCCTAAAGCCCAAAACTGAGCCTGTGCTTGGCTCGATCCAGGGCACCCCTTCAGCTCTGGAGGACTTCTATGCTGCGAGGAAAGGTTGCAAGGCATAACTTGGGGTAGGGCAGGGGAGCCTAGGTGTACTACTTAGCTCTTTGATGGAGGCACAGGAAGCACAATTTAGACATCAAGAATTTTAAAGGGTGCCCAACAGAACTTGAATGGCTCGGAAGTGACTTCAAGGTTCGTAACTGTTGATGCTTTTGGAGGCTTTGCTAGTTTGCCTTGTTTGCAGGTACTGTTTTAACCCCTGCTAGTCACAAAGAAGGATTCCTGTTTCTAGGCTGTTGGACACAAGTTTTACTGAACTGATGGCATCACAAGCAGAGAGACACAGTGAGAGCCACGTACTGCTGGTCCACACTGGTGGTGTGTCTGAATGCACGTTAGCTGGTGTGCTATCAGTGGAGAGAACAGGGCATCAGCACTGCCCATACAGACAGATATTTGTGTGAGATTTGCAGTAGGTTTTGGAAATTGTGCCTCTTCATTAAAATTTACTCTTGGGCATGGTCTTGAAGGTTCAGAGGCTTGAGTTCAAGCTCTGCACTTCTGCTCAAGTTTTGGAGCCTGCCAGGACTCAGCTGTGTGACCCCTGATAAGGCAGAGCTCCCCTTCCACCTCATTTTTGTCCTCTGACACGTTGGGCTGTGATGCTTGGTCCTAAAAGTGCTTTGGGATTCATGGGTGGAAATGCGGGAGGTGAGCCTGTGGATCAGTATTTCCACATGGAAAAGGAGGAACAAAGTCATGGCTGAAAGGCTTTGGAGTGCAGAAGGTCTGGCTTTCAGAAGGGAACCATCTCAAGTGGCATTCCTCGTGGTGAAAGCCGGTTCAAGGACTGTGTTTCCAGAGCAAGGAAGACAGCTCACAGTTCATTGCATGACTCTGAGAGGTGGATGTTGCCTGGAAGGGGAGCTCTGAGCCCCATGTAGAATTACAGCTGTCTTTCAGGGAAGAGCCACAGGGTGACAAGACCTGGACACCACAGCTACTGTCACCTTCTGGTGTCTCTTCTTCCTAAATTCCCATGGTTGGAAGTCTGTCTGGGGCAATATCTGTGCCTATGCACTCTACTTTGCTGCTTCCTGCAGAATCACCTCCCCTCTACTGCCGTCCTTCCGAACCTGGAAGAAGACCCAACTCACACACCAAAGCAATCCGTTCAACCCCTCGAGATGCATTTACTCTTGATGCTCTTACTATTTTGTTCCTGTGGCCACCCAGGAGCCAGGTGGGACCTCCAAAAGCCCAGTTCAGCCCCTGGAGCAGAGGACGAGAGCTGCAGCCGAGAAGCCACCTCTGCTGGCTCACATTGGGGCTGGGGGAGTGATGCCAGGCGTGGAGTGGTCCCCATGCCTGGTTAGGCCAGGCAGAGCCTGCTGGAGCCGCTGATGGGGCGGGGGGCGGGGAGCGGATTAAAATTCTCGTTTCTTCACGCTGGGTGAGAATGATACAGTGGATTAGGCTGGGAGCTGCTCCTGGCTGCGGTGCTCTGCTGAATTAGCAACATGTTTGAATGAGATAAAAGGGGCAGCTTACCCCATCGCCCTCGTTCCACTAATCCCACTACAGCTGTGAAATGAATAGCAGCAGATCCGCTTTACTCCCTTCACTGACTATTTTTTACACTTGAGACCAATGCAGCTCCGTGCTGCTTTACCAAACCTGGCCCCGCAGGCATATTCCTGGCCAGATGCTCACTCTTCTGTGAAGGCTTCCTATGCCCGGCCCTCCTGGGACAGGGGGCTCTTGGCAGAGCATGGAGAGCTAGGGACTGGGGCTGGCCACCCTGGGCAGAGCCCCTTTACCTCTCCTTGGCTTTACAAGTGCCCCCGTCACCCTGGTGCTCAGCCACTGATGTGATGGAGGAGGGAGAAGGCATCAGGTTATAGCAGGTCACCTCAGAGGCATGCAAGTGGTGGGTGTTTCTCCTGCTTCGCCATGGGAGTGTGGCAGGCAACCAGACTGAAGATGTTCCTCGATCCTGTAACTGGGGTTGTCTTCTCTTGGTTCCCTCTTACATCCCGGATGGATATCGGAAGCATTTAGGGGAAATGCCACCACGTGTGCAGGGCCAGGAAAGGAATGTCTCAGCTGCAAGCCAGTCCTGGGTGCTCCTGGCCTTGCATGCAGCCCGTGGGGTCTCAGGTGGCTTCTGGGAATCTGCAAACTGCCCAGTCTGGAGAGCAACCCACCCTTGTGTTCCCTGGGTGTCCCCTCAATATGGGACTTCAATGAGGTTGGTGCCACTGGAGATGGCTCTGGGCATGCAGACAACATCAGTGCTAGTTAGGGAAGTTCTGGACCACAAACTGTCACCAGGAGCATACCTGGATATTAGGAAAAATTTCTTCACTGGAAGGGATGTGAGGCATTGGAACAGGCTGCCCAGGGAAGTGGTTGAGCCCCCATCCCTGGAGGTATTTACAAGACGTGTAGATGTGGTGCTCAGGGACACAGCTTAGTGGTAGACTTGGTTAAGGGTTGAACTCAGTGATCTCGGAGGTCTTCTCCAACCTAAAACATTCAAAGGTTCTATGACTCTAAGTCACTACTGGGCAGACCATGTAGCATAAGGCAGCCTCAAAGGGTCATGGCTGTCCTTGTGCACTTCTCTTTCAAGCAGCTCCTGGCATGGTTCAGACCTCCCTTTCACCCAAAGTTGTGCATGTTACAGTGTAGACCTTGCGATAACTTTGGGCCACGATGTCCTGTCTCTCTTCGTCTGTTTGAAATTGTGGCCCTTTAATTTTCCTAGTGGAGCTTCAACCTCCACTGTAGTAAACATAAACCGACAGTTCAGAGGCTCGCTTCGCTTAGTTACTCTGAAAATAGCTCAGAACTAACCTTTGGCCATGCCTACTCTAGTAAATTGACCTGTATTAATTATCAGAGCTTCACTGGCTGCTGGAAGTCTATTTCGCACATTGGTGAGGGTGGAAGGTTTTGGCCTTACAGCTAGGAAGTAGTTCTGCACCCGTTTCATTTCCTAGGACAGACACAGCTTTTGCAGCCTGTGAGCCCCAAGTGGAAAAGCACCGACCTAATGTGTAAAACAAGAATTTTAACCTTTCTTGCATTATTCCTCTTCAGCAATAACTACGAAATCCAGATACTCTTGCTCTTTGTCCCGTGCTCTCTGCTCTGGAAGGGCCCTGCTTGCTTTAGTATTGCAGCTCTGTGCCATCTGATCACAGTTTGGAAGGCTTGAAGAGGCTGTTGCAACCGTAACACTTGGTGTTACACTCCTTTGCCCTGCACTGGGATTTTCCAGAAAGAGAATTGGGCTGCAGAGAGACTTAATTTGGGTGGTCTGAGCATCCAGGACATCTCCTGGTGACCCAAGGGAGCCAGACCTCATCGATTTGTCTCCTTGCTTTCTTCAATCTGCAGGATACCTCATGCTGTCCTGGGCATAGGATGTTCCTTGCTCCAGCACAAACGTCCCCAGCCCTCTGCCTCCAAAGCACTGGTTCCATCAGTTAGGGTGGAGCTTCCTAGAGATATCCAACACTCAGAGCGCAACAGTGCACAGAAACATCACTTCTGCTGATCCAGAGCTGAGATTAGATGATGCCTTTCTGCAGTTGTGGCCTAATTTCATCACAATGAGCGTGAAAGTGTTTTCACGATTAACAGCTCTGATCCCCCTTATCTCCAGGTGCAGTGATCAGGGAAAAGCACAAGATAGCAATAATTTAGGCAATCCTAATAAAAAGCACTCCTAATAAAAGCATTCCTAATAGCAATAGGTTAGGCCAATGACCTGGTCTGGCTGTGGGCTTGCATGTTGGGCTGGGTTTTGCTCTGCTAATGTTTGTAGGCACTGAGTTTGCAGAACTGTCTGCAGAAAAGCAGCGCCTGATTCCTGGGGAGAAGGATGTGAGGTGTCATGAGGATGTCCTGCACAAAGACAGCCCCTTACACAAGAGTCCTGGTCTGTTCCCATCCACTGCTTGGACAGTCAAAGCAAGGTGTGAACATGCATTCACACCTCCATCCCTTTTGTGTGCTCTCACCCACAGCTCCCCTCCACATCCCGCTGGCCCACAGTCCCCAGTGAGGTGGCATCCTTCACATTATCAATTTCAAAGACGTCTCTATTAACAGGACAATGGAAGAATAAGCACTTTCCTTTATTCATTTACCCGCTGTCTGATAATATCATATTGATGATAATTTTCCTTTAATGGACCATTTGCAGTAATTATGATGCAGCGGGTGAGTAATTGTATCTGACGCCTGATGCCTCCTACGTAACTCTGCAAACTTAATTCACTTGATTGTCTGAGAGGGAGGGAGAGAAAGAAGGAGTGAGAAGGAGTGAGATGGAGAGAGGACTGCCTCGCAGGTCTTTCTCCCCTCCCAACTGGTCAGTACAGCAAATAATTACCTCTTAAGCCTCTGCAGCCCACAGACCTCTGAAGAATTTGCTTCGGTGCCTTTTGTTCAGTAAGCCCATATGTCCTATTTCTCTTTCTTCCCTTTCCTACCAGTTCCTAAATCTGTCTTTTCCATCATATTGTCTCCTGGGCAGACACATTCCCCATTTTCCACCCTCTAGCATGAGTTGTCACCCTGCCTGTTGGTTGTTCTTTCCCGTTGCCCTCCACCATGATCCCCATTTGGATGAAGCAGATGAAGGCTTCCTTTCCTTCACTTTGCACTCTCTTTACGTCATGTTTGTTGTCTCCAGAGGGACCATGGTGTATGCCCTTCATGAGAGCAGTCCTCCAGGAACCCTGGGCAGTGGGCCTGCAGCATTTTCACGGTGTGTGTGTGACAGTAACACCTTGATGAGAGGCAATTTCATGCTCTGAGCCTTGCAAAGCCAAAGGAGAAATGGATTCCCTGCCCTAACTGCACAGCTTACTGACTACAGCAGTGTGGCATGGCCTCCATCAGTCTTTGCTCTGCTGGGTTCACTCCAGCCAGTCCTGTCTTGGTGTCTTCCATTAAAAAATGCCATTTACCCTTGCCAGACCTGGGATAGGTTCTTACTCAGACTCTCTGCACTCTTTCCTCTTCCCTGAGAATGTACTCTGCGGGGAGCAAAATCTCCAAAATCTCTGCAAGAACTGTGTCAGGAGGAGCTGGGGAGTCCTCAGTGATGGGAGCTCAGGCTGTGCCCAGAGCTATCCCAGGGCTATCTCCAGATATGTTCCTCGCCAGGGCTTAGCTATGCTCCTCAAAAGGATGGTGGGAATGTGGACCCCTTGTGTTCCCTCACTGCCACGTTGCCCTCCCCTCCTCACAGCTGGTCTGGATGCAGATGATGCTTCAGATCTCTGAGTGCACGATCTCTGAAAGATGATGCTCTGGGAATCCATCCATGATTGCATTCCTGATTTTGCTGCTGCTTGTGGAGGGCTAACATCTGAAGTGGGCTAGGAAGAGTGACTTTCACAGAGAGAACCATGGTTGGAGAAATGATGCATGACCTCCCGGTGAAAGGTTATCATTAAAAACTCTCAGACTAATGAAATCTGTCCCCTGCCCACTCCCAGACTATCCAAGTTCATCCAGTTTCCAGGCAGTCAATAGAACTTCTGTTGAACTCTTTGGGTAGGGCAGGAGGATGGGCTCACAGGGAAGAGCTGCTTGCAGCCCTTTTGGTACTGGGTAGAGGTGTCTGGGGTGAAATCCTTGACTCTTATCCTTCCCCTATCCACTCCTTTCCATGCAAATCATCCAGCAGACAGAGCCTGAGTGTGTTACACCACACATGTGCCACTGAGCAGGCTTGGTCAGAAGATGGTCCTTCCCTCTGGGTCCTTTTCTGCAGGCAGCGGATGAGCTTCTGAAAGGCTCCATGTTGAGTATCTCTGTAAAAAAATACATTCCCCTGACATGGCCCAACCCTGAAGTCCATGGGGAAGCTCTCTCTGTGGCTGAACTCACTGCCAGAACCAGGAGCTGTGCTCAGAGGAAAAATAAACCACAGCATGATCTGATTATCTGTGAGTAGGGTGCAGCCAGCAATATATCCTTGCTTAGGAGAAGGGAACTGGGAAAGGATCCATCCCATATTTTAAGCTGTTGGCCCAAACTTCTTTGGAAGTCATTCCAGAGCCAGCATCACATGAGTAGATGGGATTGGCAAGGGGTTGAAGTTGATCAGCTGAAGTTGGGGATGGGCTGAAGTTGTGGGGGGATGAACAGGGACGCTGGTGCACGCTGCTTCAGTTAGCAATACAACTAGGCTGCTGAAATCTGTGGGTTCATCTGCTAGGAGGTGCTGCTTCGGGGAGAGCAGAGACCCAGCAGGGGAATTTGGAGAGGAAGAAAGACTGGGTAATTCTTAGTGAAGGGCAGATACAAAAAACAAGTACATCAGTATTCTCAGAATTGGATTGGAGTGGAAATGAATATTTCTTTCTGTACTTCGGCAGATTGACTGTTTGGAAAAAATGACTTTGGCCAGTTGAGATGTTTGGTTGTGAGAGGGCTGCATATATTTTGTTTCAATTAGGAACGCTCCAAGTTGGCTGCAAGTTTTGCCCCTTTTTCAAGATGGATTTGAATAGTTGTTCCCAGCTGCAAAATAAAAATGTCTCTTTTAGTGCATTTCATTCTATTTTTAATTTATTGGAATTAGGAAGGGAACTTAAGCACCAAAATTTCAATGAAATCAAAATGTATCTGAGAAATGCTTTGATATTGTTAAAACTCCATTTTTTGGCTGTAAGAGATTTTTGGTAGAAAACATCTCCCCTAGCTCTGCTCTCCGTGAGAATAGAGAGCGATAAACTCTACAGCTTTGTGTTATGAGCTAATGTCTTCTTTGCACCATTTGCAGCAGAGGCGAGGGGAGAAGATCAGCCCTCCTCCTGTCTCCTGATTTGTGTCTCATCCTCACTGAGGGATTGCCTCTGAGTTCAGCGTTTTCTCCTGGGCTTCATTTCTGCAAATTAGCTGTTAAGAGAAAGGAAGGTCTGAGATTTCCTCATGTGCATTGCTCTGCCTGATTGCCCATCCATCTCCCTCCGTCTCACAGAGCTACAGCAGCTCTGTTCCAGCTTTCCTCACCCATAGGAAATTGCTCATGCTCTTGGGACAATGGAGTGTGTTTGCTCTTGGACCCATGCTGCTGGGTTTTGCCTTTCCTTCCTGGGGTTGGCAAGCTGGAACATCAAGAGAATCCTGGCTGAAACACTACATGACAGCCACGCTGGAGATGGAAAGTGTCAAAGACATGGCTAGCCCAGCAGCCCAGGTGCTGGTTACACTCCCACCTCATGTACCTGCTTTCCCCAAGCCTGAGACCCTGTGGAAGAACGTTTTGTTACATGGGATGAAGATAGCTGCAGGTCACAGGTTGTCTTTCCCAAACCACAGCCCTCGTGCTGTCAGAACCAGCGATGTTTTTTGTGAATTAGCAGGAAATCCGCTCATTAACCTAAGAATGTAATAGTAATTTAGTCTGTTTTTGAGTGACAATTATTTTTGCCTTTGCCCTTGATGATCTTAATAGCAGAATAAGGTAGATCTGGACCCCGTGCACTGCTGAAACTCCATTCAGTACTGGGCACGGGTTGCCTTTGAATAGGCTTTCCTTAGGATTAATGGTTATTCCTCCTCTTCTCCATTACTCTTTATAACTGAAATATTCTCCTTCAGTGAAGGCTGAAGGATACAGCCATTTACTGGGAAGAGTACCTCCCTCTCTCAAAAATGCTGGTTCCCTTGTTGTTCCTGATGGACTGAAGCTAGCACTACCCTTAGCCTGGAGCCAATCTGCGAACATTATGGATGCCCTTTATTTTTCTGAATGGGACTGAGTGTTTTCCATCCACTCGCAACATAAGCGATCACCACCTTCTCCCATGGGACTGTGGCATCAGTCCTAAAACACAGTTAAAGTTGGCAGTGCATATCAGTAATTATGGCAAAATAAATTACAGGGATGTTATAATTATCCTGGAGCCAAGGACAATAAACCTAG
Organism: Cygnus atratus; assembly: GCF_013377495.2. Classification (NCBI taxonomy): domain Eukaryota; kingdom Metazoa; phylum Chordata; class Aves; order Anseriformes; family Anatidae; genus Cygnus; species Cygnus atratus. Next base: position 159,319,936 of record NC_066363.1, on the reverse strand, counting down.
ACATGCAGAGTTAACGTTAAACTTAAAAGAAATTCAGTGTGTTAAGGTATACAGCTTGGCAGTGTCCAAAGAGCCTTAACTCTGCCCTTGGCCAGGCCTTCCAAACTTCCCATCGCATTTCCAGTCATTGAAAGCTGGTATAGAAACTATATTTGCATTTTGAAGATAAATATGTATTTTCACTCTATATTCTTCCCACAGGAAAACCTTCTTGAAAACAACTAGGTTCATTTTCTTCTCTGGTTCCTAGGTTCCTGATGGGGGGAGAAGTAGGGACAGGACAAGGGAAAACTTACATAAAATTATGGCAAAAAGAAAAAAAGAAGACCAAGAAGCTTAAAATAATAATACCCCCTCCCCATCAAATCAAATATCAGTAAATATTTTTAACTTTCTCACAATTTAGGAGGAAAAAATTTCCAGGGGGGGATACTGTGCAGCAGGTACAGTGTTTTGGGAAACTCATCTCAGATGTGGCCGATTCATTTTCTTGTGCAAAGCTTCCACCTTGCGCTTGCCAGACCAAGAGTTTTGGATGATGAACGTCTCCTGGTGCCCCTAGGAAAGAAATGGCAACAGGAGAGAACAGACTAACAGTGGCTGGGGACAGCCTGGGGCCATGGTGAGATACTTGGGTGTGGTCTGAGATGTGCTGCATCTCTAATGGTGAATAAAATGGAGCTGAGCCCCCTCGTTGGTCCTGAGGACAACTTGTGTGTGGCTGAGCTTGCTGCTTCCTGGAGCCCCTCCAAAGTGCCACAAAACTGGCATTTTGGTGTGTCTTCTTCAGCTAGGAAGGCACATCCATGAAAGGACTTCTCTGTATATGGAAGAGTGGATTTGAACCTGGGTTTCTCTTCACACATGCTCTAATTTTTGAATTGGGTAAAAGTGAAGCTCCCATAGTCTAACTTGAGAACTTTGTCTCCAACCTCCCCAAAATTTTCAAAATCATTGAGGTGTGATAATTTCCTTTTATTTTGTAATGTAAGAAAACACCAGTAAATTTAACCTTTACTGACAGAATAATCCTAAGTTCATAAGAATATATCAAATAGATTTTGACAAATGAAGTACTGCAAAAAAACATAAAAAATCCAGGTCATAAGACATGATCTGGATGCAGAGGATTTGTTTATATCTGTTCACACCTGACCCAAGATTTGCTGTGTGAGGAACCAGGTGTCTGAGGAGAAAACTCTCATGGGAACTCTCAGATGGGAACGAATTTCCCAGCAGGTCAAAAATTAAACCTCTCCTGGTCTCAAAGCTGCAAGAGTATCAGTGTGGTTCCTGGGACTCGTCCTTCCAACTGATAAATAAAAATAAGGAGCAAGAGACCCTGTATCAATGAAAACCTTCATCAACAGAGCCTTGACGGAGATGCAGGTCCACAAACCTTTTTGGCCACCGCTGCCAGGAGCTACTGGGAGAAACAAGTTGTGCTGGAAATGCAAGGAGCTGGATCAGATTCACCACCGAGTCTCTACCTTCTCCATCCCCTCACTGGGGAACCTTCTCTGTCGTATTTCATATATGTGTATGGATGTATGGATGTATTTATTTATTGCTATGGGGATTGTCCCTTGAGATGTTGATTAAGGTGTCTATATCCAGTTTATATGCACTCTAACTGTTTCTATTTTGAATATTTTACTGATTTCTTAGGATAGAATAGATTATAGAATCATAACATCATTCAGGTTGGAAACACCTCTAAGATCATCTGGTTCAACCTTTAGCCTAGTGTTGAAGTCCACCATTAAACCGTGTTACTGAGTTCTACATCTTGAAGATGGGCTGCTGTAGATCGCTCATGGGGACAACTTCAGTGTTGGCTGAGAAGGGCGGGGCAGTGCTTGCAAGTCAGGATCGACTTTTTAGGACCCACAGAGCCCTGACAGCTACTGCCACCATCATCTGCATTGGTATTAAACCGACAAAGAAGAGGGTTCATCCCTACTTCTGGCTGAATTGCCCGTGGCCACTCTTGAGATGGGCTCCATCCCCTTGAAGTTTCACGCAGTGATGTGAAGATCAGGAGCACTCGTGCTAGCAAGCAGGCAGGGTGGATGGGCAGCACAGATCTCCAACACTGCCATGTAGATGCAGTTGGGTTAGGTCAACCCCACAGCAGCATGTGTGACCCCCTGAAACATTGGCAGGTCAGTGAAAGCTATTTAGAAAAAGCCATAGATATTTTTGGGGTGAAGTGGCCCGTATTGTATATGGGCAATCCTTGTCCCGCCCCACTCTGGCAGCAGCATCATTTCTGGGCTTCTCCTTTATCCTTGGCAAAGAGCAGGGGCATGATCAAGAGAAAGAAGAAGCCAAACCAAACCCACCTTCTTGCATCTTATTTGAACTCCTCTCGTAGCTTGGCTGCCTCTCCCTTCCCACTCTGCCAATATCTTTCCATTTATGCAGTGGCTCTTAATGAGAATGAAGCGACTAATTTGGCCTTCCTCGATGTCTTTATAACCCAAGCCCACAGCTACGACAAGCCAATCGCACTGAGCTAGTTCTACTGATTATTTTAATCTCATCATATGTCTTTTCTGGTCAATAAACTCCCTCTCAAATCAAATTGTTACTGAACATAACCTGACGCTAATGTCCATTGGACTCTGGGCTATAGCGAATAATGTAGTTTGTCATAATTAAGTGTACTGCCTAATTAATTGAGTGGTCAGGATGCTAATTAGCCAGGTTTATTGAGACTGGAGGAGTATGAAGGGCAATACTGCAGCTCATCAAAAGCACTGGGATTGGAAATAAAGTACATCTCCCTTCCCTCTCCCCTGACAGGCAGACAAATCTGTGGCTATGTAGATTTATGCACTCTGAACAACACCAGAGCTGGAGATGAGCAGGGTTGTGCTGGGCTTGCTGTGACTTCTTTTCAGTGTGGCTGAGGTTTCTCAGCCTTTGCTCCCATTTTCTCCAGCTCATCCATCACGTTAGCCTAACTCAGTTGTCTTCTCATTCCTCGTCTGATGCTACCTGCTCAGACCAGGGACAACAGGGCTGCTGTATTTCACCCCAGGACTGCAGATAGACATATGGGACGGGTCATGCATGTGCAGTACACTTCCTGAGAGTGTCAGTTCATTGACTTTTCCTGCCCAATCTCTTTTTCAGTCCTCTAGGTGTCTAATTCCTAACACTCAAGTCCTCTTTTTGAGAAAGCTTGTCGGATTCAGGTGTTGGGAAACCCAAGCAGACCCTGGCCAAGTGCTGTACCTGGGTTGGGAGATGTGTCTCTATTTCCTCTTTGCTTCTCTTTGGGTGTCCTGGAGACCAGGCCTCTGCCAATGGAGCTGGCGTCCATGCAGAGCAAACATGAGATGTTTGATCTGGAGGTGGTAACCTGGAGTTAACCCCGGAGTCCCACATTGTTGAGGATGCAAACATGATGGAGGTCGATTTGGCATTCCCTTGGGACGACTGCTCAGATATTTCCCCAAATCCCTGTGCCAAAGAGCATGAGGAGCATGGAGTAAAAGGACATAATCTCCTACCTCTTCTCTCATCCCTTATGCACCCGTAAACACTGAACATACACAACCTAGAATATATTTTATATCACATTTCTAAAGTGATGAGACTCTCTGGTTGAGACGGAGCTAAGCATGTTGCCATTAAATATGCACCCATTCCACTGGCTATGAACAGTGCCTCGATTTTGTGGGCAATATCCACCAGCTCTGCCCTCCAGTATTTATTTTAGTGCCTGAGTTCCATAAATGCTATGGGAGATTCCTCTCTCTCCTAAATCCACTGCAGCCAGCCAAAGCTTTTGACCTTGTAACTGCCTATTGCTTTCAATGGTCTGAGGCCAAATAGCTTGTTTTCCTTCCGATTGCTTTCGGTTTCAAACAAATAGCACTGCTGTGGGTAAAGCTCAGCCCACATTCCAATATCTCACCACATAATTGCACTGCATTTGACCACAAGCTAATAAGTAAAACTGCTTTGCAGTCAGGTGCTCAAATTCTGCTCTCCGGTACATCTGTGAAACAGCCTGGTTTGTTGCAATATGTAGCCCTGGCAATACAGGCTCCCCTGTACCAGGGCTAAAGATACCCTAAAAGATCCCTAAAACCCCTAAAAGACTCCATGCAGGCTCTGCCTCCTGCATGGGGAGAGAAGGCAGCAAGCAAAATGCTGCAAACAAACTTGCTTTGCCTGCTTGCACGCCTCATTTTCAGCTGTTTCTCTTCTGGAAATCCCCAGGCAGAAATGTGTGTGCAAAACCGAGCTTTTCAAGCTGTGATTATCCCTGTTTTCCAGAATCTTCCTTAAAAAAAAAAAAAAAAAAAAAAAAGCTAATCAAATTCCTAACAGTCAATATTCTCACTTTTCAGCAGAAATTTGTCTCTGGAAAGTGAGATCTCAGAACAGCACCCAGCTCTGGTGATCCATAACCCGCTTGTTGAAGGGAGTTGGGGTGACCTGTCCAGAGAAAGATTGCTCCACACTTGCCATATTTTCAAAATTTTTTCCCCAAACATCCAGCACTGAGCTGAGAAAAATGGAAAAAAACAGCACTTTTGAGGAGGAGACGTAAGATCAGATTTGTTTGTTCTGCCTACATACTTATCCAACCTTGCTGTCTAATCAGAAACAGCAAAAATCACACTCTTAACAATTTCCTTGCAACAGAAATTTCTCTGCAGAAAATAAAGAGTGAAGATTTGCAGGAAATCAAATATGTTCAGGTAAACCTTGATCTTTATTTAACTGCTGAACTGAAAACTGAGGGAGAAATGGTGTAAATGAGCAGCTAGAAGGTTTTTCTGGTGGTGTAACTGTCTTGCTGATTGGTTAGGTGAAATGAAGAGGTAAATCCTGGTCTCAAACATAGCCCTGATGTTTGCTGCATAGGGCTCATGGTGGCAGAATTTGGCCAACTGAGGCAGAGATAGGTTTGTGGGGGAAATGGTCTGCCTGAAAACCATATGAACATGTGTTGTCTTTCTGGTTTTCTGCTTAAAATAAACAAACAAACAAACAACAACAACAAACAAACAAACAAAAAAAAAACACAAAAAACAACCAACCAACCAAACAAAAAAACCCAACATCCAACCAACCAACCACAACAAAAACCAACAAGACTTTAAACTGCTAAAAGAGTAATCAAGTTTTTATACCAGGTGAGCTGAACTTGTCAAATGTCTTCGGATGGGAGATGTTGGTTGGGAAAGGTCAACTCAACAGAAATTGGGAAAAAAAGCAACTTTTGCGAGGACACATAAATTGTATTCTAGGATTTGCAAGGAATTACAGTGGCATTTCCACCCAGTCAGAAAGGTTCATTTTGATTTTATAATTCAATATACTCAAAAATCAAAGCATGAATGTCTTAAGAAATATTTTTAGGATTGGTCCTTTCTCAAACATTCTTCTTTTGTATATAGATCTATATATATACACACAGACATACATACATAAAAATATAATTATAAATACACATGTAAGTATCTATGCATGTCTATTATATATATATATATATATATATATCTTGATTTGGGATGAAGCAGGATAGGAAATTCAAAACTGTGACCCAGTCTAATACCAGCAGTATCACTCAGCTGATATATTTTCAGTCATAGATTTAGTAAAACAGCTTATTCCCTGTCAATTTCCTGATGTGGTACATTTTTGGATTTTCTTTTATTTGCTCTGCACTAGGGACTAACATTCATCTCCTGGCAAATAGGTTATACCTGTATGCAGAGGGCTGTTAGAAGTGTAGTTTTGTCAGTGCCTTTAACATGTTGTGTTCTGTCAGCCCTGTAGTCTTAATTCTAATGATCAAAAATCAAATTCCAGCTTTATATGAATGTGATTGTATATATGGTAACATGAAATTTCTTTCTCCTCCTCCCCAAATTCATGTATTTTTTGGGGGGATAAGGAATAAGACTGGATCTAGCAGGGTATTTCTGATGTCCTTCAGATGCCAGCTGGTGGGATTAGGACCTGCTACCAAGGCCCTGATCCATTTGGGGGATAACTTTGCCATCTGATAGATGCTTTTTCTCCTGGCTGAACAGGAGATCCAATGGCAATGCCTCTCCCTGCTCTGGACACCTCTTCTGGATGGCTTGGATTAAAAATAACCGCTGGGATGGCCGAGGAAGTGTGGTTTGAAGTCCTCAGGAGACGTTCCAAGGGGGAATGCCCAGCACCATGCAGCTCCTTTGTGAGATGGGGTGAAATATTCAGCTCGCTTGCGAAGGCATCTTTTGGGGAGTGAAGCTGGCATTCCTCAGCTGGCAGGGAAGAAAGTCCCCGAGGAATCCCTGCCAGCATCTCGTGGGGCTGGGATGGGGGCAGCATTTGGGGTGGGGTCCTGACCCATCCCTCCTGACATGGGGGGACACTTCTCAAGCAGCCTGCGCTGCCTCCGCTGAGCACCCCCAGCCCGACCGCATTAAGTGGCTACACGGGACCTGCCATCTCTCCTGAGTCCATCTTCCCTCGAATCGCTGCATTACGACCAAACAGGATTTGTTCCACTACAATTTGTCAAGATTGGACAAGGCCTCAAAGTTGGCGGAGACACATATTAAAGGTTTCTCAGGGATTGGCGCGAGAGAGGCAATTACCTTCCTAGGCTCAGAGACGTGGGAACGCGGCTCCCATCCCTGCTATGTAGTGCAAGAGGGCTGTGGGGTTTCTCTTCCTTCCCTCCCAAGAAATAAAAACGAGATAAAGACTCCCTCCTTCCTCCTCAAACCACTACACACTGCGAGTGGAAGCCTTAAAATGAGCTGTCTGTGGGAAGGACAGCAGCATGCGTGCTGGCATCATGACTGCCTGCATCCATCCGTCATGGCCATCCCCATCCACAGCAGCACCTGGGAGCAGAGCTCAGGACCTGCCTTGACCTGAAGGCAGGATTGACCTCCTCCATCCTCCCTCTCCATTTGAGTCAGGTCTCCAGGACATTTGGGAGCTTGTAGGGTGTCGGGGGGAGACGGAGATGCATCGGGGATGATGGGTGCCCACCCCAGCACAGCAGGATGTTCGTCTGCAGCCACCAACCCCCTCAAGCTTTTTAATTTCAGGGGAGATGGCAGCAAACAGTCATGTTTGGGGCATCAGATGGGGCACTTCTGGGATGGTGGGAGGAATGAGATCATGGCTCTGGAGGGATGCCCGGGATGGGGAGATGGCATTTTGTGCCAGCCAAACTACTTTGCTCCAGTTGCTGCAAACGGTGTAGCACTTTCGGGGGAGCTATGTTGTTTAGAGCTCACCTCCCTCCTCAGTATTTGTCCTCCCCCAAAAAAATTCCAGGAAAAATTCCAGGGAGGAGTGGGGACTGGAGGAGGATCACTCCAGGATAGGGATTGTCTCCGAGTGCCTTTGAAAAAATCTCTTCTCTGCACAGTCATGTGCACGTTCCGAAATCTAGTTTGCGTTAACCTTCATTTTGGATAATCTGGAATAACTCCAGTGAAACCACCGGGGACTGCAATGGAGTAGACCCAGCCTGAGCTGAAACCGAAATTAACCCTTGGCACATGCCCATGGATTTATCTGAAGGCCCTTTGTAGGCAAAAGATTTTATTACACTGGCTTAAGTGGGCTTTGGATGCAGCCTCTAGAAAATGCAGTGGAGGGTCGCTAGAAACCTGCCTAGCTAATTAATCAAATAAATCACCTGCATTCACATTCAGCCATCTGAAATGGAGGTGTCACAGTTTTAAGTACTGCTCCAGGATCCCTGGCTTTGTATCTTCTGGATTATTATTATTTAATTATATTGAAGCTGCATTTGGAAGCTGGTAGGCACCAGTTACCAGGTGAGAGCTCCCTGCTTTATTATGAGCTGTGGAAAGATTTGATCTTTCTGTTCTGATGATGAATTTTCACTGATGATATTAAGCTTATTTCAAATTAGTTTTTTTTTTTAAAAAAAGTGTTTTCTATTTTGAGCTGAAAAGGAAGCAAAGAAATAACTCCCTACTGAGAGTAATTCTTATCGTTTCAAGATATGATGACAGATGAAAAGGAACTTCAGAGCTGATATAAAATGAGATTCCGAGCTTTGCGGGGGAAAAAGGGCCAATATTTTGTGGGAATTTTCATGGCAAATACATTCATTTATTTTTGTTGACAAAACATTGATTTGAAATGCTTTGATTGCCCCGCTCATATCTGACAATAATTGTATATCTCATGGTGTTAATTTCTTACGGATTGTCAAAGAGAATTGAAAGCCAAACACATCACAAGTATAACAAGGAGAATGATGGTTTTAACTTTCTCTTTCATTTTGTTTATTAACACAGAATATTCCCCGACTTTGGTTTCTGGCTGGAGATTGCAGCTTCTTTCTTTCTAAAAGGCTCAGCCGTGCCTGCTCCGTTCTCCTGCTGACTTCCCCACAGAACCTGTTCTGGCCTCATTTTAGCACTGTTGGGTGCTGGGGAGGGCTCATTCTGTCACCAGGCACTGTGAAGATTTTGCTTTTTGGGGTGTTGGAGGCTGAGCATTTTCCCTGGTGATGTACCCCACCTGGCCTCCATCCCTGAGCATCCTTTTCCTTGTGTGAGTGTTTTAGAGGGTGCTATGTATCGAGGCTGATGAAGTCCCCAGACATTTAGAAATACTGAAATTGCATTCAAGACAGGCTTCCCTCTCCTGTAGAACAGGAGACCACATTGTTTGATTTTTCTCCTAATGGTTTTCCTTTCTAGAAGCTGCTGGGTGACTTACTAATGGAGGAGGGCGTGTCCCATGCCTTGGGCATTGGTGTAGGGCTTAGCAGATTGGGTTTGACACCTGGAGCCCTGACTATGCAGCTAGAAAAGTTGCTTAATCTCCATGTGACAATGTAAAAATGGAGCTGGTGCTGTTTTCAGCAGCTGTCTGAGCAGGGCTCTTTGTAGCAGAGTTTCCCTGATGTCTGAAGATGTCTTTTACCTGTAGAATCAAGGGAAGGTACAAAACTCTCCCTGTTTACAGCAACTGCAATTAACAGTCCTGCTTCAGTGCCTGCAAGAGTGCTGTGGCTGTACTCATGACACTTGCATTATGAGTCTCCAAACAACGCCATGTGGCTCACATAATGTTCTAGTAGACATTTGAAGCCTCTCCATCACCCTCCACCACTGAAGTGAAGACATCTGGTCAGCTTCCAGTGCCTGAGACACTGGCTCATGATTACATTAGATTATGTTAACACTTGTGTTTTTGTGGCTGTTTCTTCTCTGTGCAACATGCCAAAACCATGACAGCATCTTAAGAAGTCCTCCAAGTGGAGGATCAAACTAGGACAAGACTTGTGCAAGGTTGGGTCTCCTCTTCCACTCCTACTCCTCCTCGCTCTTGATGCTTGGAAGATTTTCCTTCCTTCCTTCCTTCCTTCCTTCCTTCCTTCCTCCCTCCCTCCCTCCCTCCCTCCATTTCCCTTCCCTTCCCTTCCCTTCCCTTCCCTTCCCTTCCCTTCCCTTCCCTTCCCTTCCCTTCCCTTCCCTTCCCTTCCCTTCCCTTCCCTTCCCTTCCCTTCCCTTCCCTTCCCTTCCCTTCCATTTCCCCTTCTTGCCATCCCTGGCTGGCTGGGGTCAGGGGGCTACAGAGAGGACCACAAGGACAGGGAACCCCACCAATTCCTCCTCCTCCTCCCTGCCTCCCTATCTGTCGTCCCCAGCACAGATCCGCTTGCCCTCGTTAAACAAGATCTCAACTGACCGTAAGGCTTCTGTCACTCCAGCTGCCAAAATCAAACCCCTTCCCTCATCAAATCCCTAATCAGCCGGAACGGCACTGTAAGCCGTGCTAAATTGACTCCTCTTCGCTCCTTCTGCTGACCGCTGCCCTGCAACGCGCCGGCCCTGTCTCTGACTCTGAGGGCAACATCACGTCTAATTATATTTCCAAATCCTCTCAAGCGCCCAGACGAGCACAGGTATTGAGGAGGGCGGGGGGATTAGTGGAGAACCCAGATGTGCAGTGCAGTGGGAAATGGAGTGTGGGGGAGCGTGCATGCGTGCAAGGTGCGTGTCTGGGGAGTGATATCCATGGGGACAGGCTCCTGCTTGTGGGGAGTGTGCTCTGGGTGAGGGTCCTGCCGGAGCTGGTGGCATGGTGAGAGCTTGTGGGTACAAGTGGCAAAGCTGTGCAGCAGCATTCACCCCTTCCCAGGAGAAACTGGCTCACTCCTGGCAGCCCAAGAGGGAGAAGAAACGGATGGAGGGAGGCCAGGGGAAGACTTGCACTCATGGGTCCTCCAGGGCTGTCCCCTCGCTTATATTCCAGAAGAAATATCCCTGTGTCTGCAAGCAGGCACTGAAAACGTGCTTGAAAATGGCTTTTTTTTTAAATCATTAAAAAAAAAAAAAAATTCCTAGTTGCTCTAGAAGTTCCTGGTCCAACCATTATCCCCTAGAGATCTGCTTCTCTTCAGAACAAGCTTGGTGAAGTGTCTTCTGCTGCTGGGCCAGACTGGCCAGGGGAGGCCAGAGCTTCTGGGACCATGGGAAGACACAGGAGGATGGGCAGCCTTGAGATGGGTCACCAGGTGGAGTTGATATTGAATTTACACTAATGTTCTCAGCCATGCTAACAGCTCAGGGATTAAAGCACCTTCAGACTGGGTGAGAAATTTTGTGTAGATAGTGGTAATGTGAAGGGGCAACACTCATTGTAGCTAAGCCTGCAGTGAAAACCCACCCCAGAGGCATGGGGAGTCAGGCTGAAGTGATTTATTCCCCTTTCCCCACTCCCCAGGACTTCCCCAAGATGCCACATTCCTGCCAGACACATCTCAGCGTCAAACCTTGGGGTTGCATTTTCATCTGGGAGATGTGAATGCATTAACGAACAAGGGAATGTAATTAATTTGATTACGCGTAAATAAACTTGGGCTTTGGAAATGGAATTAGCACAGGATGTTTTAATCAAAGGGGAAGATGAATAGGCAGTCGGAAAATGCCCAGGCATTGGTCACCATAACGACAATTTATAGCCTGTCTTGCCACATAGTCAATTTGGATTTAATTTCACTTCATTGCTTGGGCTCTCTTCTATGGCAGCTCTCTTTCGTGGAAGTTGAGTGATGGGAGATGCCTGCTTTTTTTTTGGTATTTAGGAGTTAAACAAGTGTAGAAATTATACCTTGGGTGCAGGGTGCTCTGCCGGCTGCGTGCAATTTGGCAGGTCTGGGCGCACTGGGCATCATGTGGGGAATGGCAAAGCAGGTTGTGGAGCTCCTTCAACCTCTCAAGATGGTCCTTATGGGCTGTAAAACAATATCTCTCCTTCCTAGGTCTCAGGGAGACCTATATGCACATACGGCCTGGCACAAAAAGTTAGGTTTTGGTCCTGAATCTTCCCTAGGAGCTTTGCATAAAAGAGCATCTCACATGCGGGATGTTCAAAGGAGGTGAGATGTCTTCTCTTCCCTTTTCCCTTCTGACCTGTCCCACTCTGGTGACCAGCTCCCTGCAGAAAAAAGAGTCAGGCTCAAGCATTTATGAGTTGTTCCATTAGTGACTGCAGATTTGCAATAATAATAATAATAATAATAAAGACCACTTCTTTCCATCCTGTGGAACAAAAATAGCAAGTTCCAACTCATAAAATTTTATGAACAACAATAAAATGGAAATGTTGTCCCCTCTATTGAGTTGTTTAAGAGGCTGCTATGGGATTTGCTCGCCTTGTCATTTGTGCTCTCCACAGAGGGGACATAAATTAGGCAAAACAAGTGAAAGACCCAGGCTCACACACACGTGGATGTACAGCCATGCAGGAGAGAAAGGGAGAAGGAGCAGGATAATCTATGTGTGTTAAACAGCTCTGGCTTGCATGTACATTTATTTTACAGTGACAAAAGGATCATTACTAGAGACCAACACCACACTATCCCAGCTGGCTGGCTCTCTGTCCTTGGCCTGTTGACCACAGGCTCATGGCACTGATCCTGGAGGCACAAATCCTTGCTCACCCCAAGGACATTATCAAGGGTCTTTGGGAAGGGGAAGGAATGCTCTAAGCACCAGGTGAGGTCTTTGTCTTCACTAACTGCAATTTGCTGATGAAAAACCATTGCATTAAAGGCAAAAAGGCAAAAATCAGCCCTGACGAGCCCTGCCCATAATTACTAATATCTTTCAGCTTCTGAGGTGAAATTTCCAACCCTGCTCTTAGTGCAGTAGAAATGCTCTGGAGACAGTTCAAAGAAAAATGGTATTTTCATTACAATGACAACAAAACCAAATGTTTTTCCACCTGCTTCCCTAATTTATATAAAAGCAATTGTGAATTTTTTCACTGAGAAGCCATAGAGTGATACTGGATTTTGGAAGCTGCTGTTTTGGGAAGTCAAAACATGGCATAGGATGAGCCTTACAGGTGAAGACTTAAATCAATAAGCTTTCAGCCTGGGAAAATAGGACATTCACTGGAGATGTGTACAGCCAGCACACGGAATTTTTCCCTTGCAATCTCTTGCACGTGAGGAGTGCTTCTTTCATCTGAATTATTCCCTCATTAAAACTAAGGGCTGTCAGGATCAGGGCTAGGCTCCCTAAAGTGCTCGCGTTGAGAAGCTGTTCGTTTGTGAGGGCTTTAGGGAGGGCTGTGCTGAGATCTGTGACATTAGGAGAACAAGCCCCATTTTTTACACAATCTTGAAAGGCCATTTAGGAAGCCCTGCCTCCCAGTCCGCCAGAGACAGAGAGAACCAGAGCTCCTTTGCACAAACACCCTCATATCAATGGGCTGGAAAACCTTGAGGAGAAAACCTAGTTGCATCATCCCCAGCCTTGCCACTCAGGCCACTTGTGAAGAGATGGGAAAGACGTGCGCAGAACAACGCTGATGGATCAGTGGTAGAAACATCCCAGCTTTGCATGGAGCCCAGGCATTGACTCCCATGGCTAACCCCAGATCCCTCAGGAGCAGACAGTAGGACCCAGGAGTCCTGGACCACTCAACCTTGCTGCCAGTGACCATATTCTTTATTTTCTTATTTTTTCTCCTTACATTTACAAAGGGAACCCCGAGATCTTGGCCCCCCTGGGACCAACATCTTAATGGCATTGCAGGGACAGGACCCAGCGTCCTTCCCCCACCCCATCACTGCGCAGCTTCCACAGCCCTCACGCCTGCAGTCGCTCCATTCCCTCTACGTGAAACTCTTTTCCAACTAATGCGAGCAGTTGGCAGATTTCATGTGTCTAATGGGCTGCGGACGGCATGGGTAGTTAACCGTTCGCAAACTGCCTGGTGATACCAATCGCATTATGATAGCCGGCAGGAGATTAAGCCTCCAATTAAAAAGAGACAGGGCAGTGGCCAACCGTGAGCAGCCTGGGTTCCCAAAGAGCCGATTTAGGCACTGACTGAAACAGGAATGGGGTGGGAGCAAGATGGGAGCCTGGGGGCCTCTGGGAGGTAGCACAAGTTGCTGCAATCTGGGGTGGAATTTCTGTGTGGGGGCTCCTTAGGGCAGAGTTTGTAAGATGTCTTGCTCCTCTTCACAACCTCTCTGGTGGCCTGTGCCATGGCTCCGGCACCCGTCTGGCCCAGCAGTGCTGCCTGGGGGCCAGGGGGAGCCTCCCGGGCTCCAGGCTGGGCCCACGGCCTCCGCTGCTGGCCCCAGCCCCCCCTAAGCAGAGCCCGGCCCCGGCCTCTCGCACCTCCCTGCAGGGCCGCAGGGACATGGGGGAGCTCCCCTGGAGCCTCCTCCTCTCCAGGCTGAGCAGCCCCAGCTCTCGCAGCCTCTCCTCATGGCAAGGGGGCCCCAGGCCCTTCATCATCTTCATGGCCCTCCATTGGACTCTCCCCAGTATGCCCATGACTCATGCTGGGGAGCCCAGAACTGGGCCTAGGACTCCAGCTGTGGCTTCTTCAGTGCTGAACAGAGGGGCAGGATCCTTTCCCTCAACCTGCTGGCAATGCTTTGACACAATCCAGAACACCATTAGGCTTCTTAGTTACTGACTCATGTTCTACCAGGTTTCACCAGTACCCCAGAGCCTCCTCTGCAGAGCTGCTTTCCAGCTGGGGGGTCCCAGAGGAGCTCCTGGCTGAGCCTTCCCTGGAAAATACTATTTATTTGTTGGGGAAGTTGGGAAGAGGAAACAGTCTGTATGTGCAGAGAAGGGGGAGCAAAGCTCATGGGGAAATTAATAATTCTGCCTTCAGACTAGGGGCGATACCACAGACGGGAAATAATAGATGGGGCCGTGAAGCTTGGGAGAAAACAGGCCCATGAGCTTTTTGTTATCAAGTGGGCACAGGCCAGGCTCTGCACTCAGGGAAGGAGCAGTCTTGTGCTAAAAGGCTGTGGTCTGATCCTGAACCATCATGGGCACAGGCAGGGTCCAAGCAGCTTGGGAAGGAACATCTCACACACTGAAGCTGTTTGGGTTTGTAGAGGTCCCTAGCATGCATGTAGCCCCAGACTGCTAACACCACCCTAGCCTTTTCTGGGTGCGTTCCCCAGGGACTGATCTTTTTGCCACTCTGCATGGAGAATTTAGCGCTATGGGCATCGACTGCTCTCAGTGCTAGAAAGGAGGCCCTAGTGCAAAGATATAACCATTAAATCCTAACTTTTGGTGCCTGACCTTGCAACCTTCAGCCTCTTTGCTCTGCAGCATGGGGGTGCATGTTTTTTCTGAAGTCTTTAGAAGAGGCTGAAAATCCTCCCACTGGCTTCCCCCACAGGTCTGTCCCTTCTTTGTCTAAATTGAGCTGGGGAGCAGAAGCAGGCTGCTCTCTTCACTGTGGATCAGCCCTAGGCTTTGCCAGTGTTCAGTGGCTAGAGGGGACTGAGAGAACTGGGATTCCTGGATTCCTCGTTGGCTATGAAGAAGAGCATATGAAGCAGGTGTGGACTCTTCTTAGCCCTATATCCATCAGAAGTGCAAATCATCATGCTCCATCTCCTCTTCTCTCCTTTCACCATCCCTCCTCATCCATAACCCTCACCTACATCCTTCCAGGTGTCCTTCTTATCCCCATTTGCCCAATTGCATTTCCCTCTCTAACCATTCTTTCCGATTTTCTTCCCTGTGCACTTTTACAGCCTACTTTTCCACTGGTTTGTGGGCTCTCTTCTGAGAGCAGAATATCACCCTGGGAAAATGATCCTGGTCGATAACTATTGACTGATAAACCAACAATGCATTTCAGTGCAAGCCTGTCGATTGGCGGGATTGATTTATCTGCCCCTCTTTCTCCAAAGGGCCGACTCCTCTGACAGGCCCCTGATTTACAGTCGGGGATGGCCAGGACAGCCAGGATGCTCTCCATCCGTCATGGATTCAGCTGCTGTCACGAATCCAGGGGAAGGGAAGGGCTCAGATGTGCAGCTCCCCCACCCAAGCTCTCCAGTTAGGTTTCTGGTAGCCCCAGGTTAGTTTTCTTCCTCTTTTGGATGGCAAAGAGGGCTGGAGATTTCAAATATGCATTTCCAGAGAGTTACTCACCCATCTTCATGGCGGCCTCAGGTTCCCATCATTTACTACTGGATGTGGCATCACTGGAGGGTGTGGAGTAGCTGCTGTTCCCGGCAATAAGAGATGCTGTGCTCTCCTTCCAGCAACTGCTTTTCTTCCAGCAATGCATGGCAAGGACAGATATCCCAACATTCTGTGTTTGACAGGGTGGAAAACCCTCAAACCTGGGACAAACCATCATAAGAATGTCATGTCCTGGAGAATGGACTTGGATGTCTCTTTGTCTGTCCACATGGACAAACTCTCTGTCCCTTGGCATCCTGGGGGAGAACTTCTGTGGTCTCCAGCTCTGTCTTTAAAGATGCTTTGCATTCCTTTCCTGAAGGGTCACCAACTCTGGGAATTTTTCTTGTAAATCTCTTTGGTAAGAGCTTGTAAAATGCTCTGAAGGATGATGCCAAAATGTCTTAGGGCTCCTGTTCACTTTAGGGGCTCCCCATTCTTCTCACCTTACAGACAGTCATGCCCTTCTCACTTCATTGCTTTGTGGAGGTAAGCCCTAAATATTTGGGATCAGTCCTAGATATTCTCAGATATTTGCTGTCTGTCTGGGTCTTGGGACCCGACGCAATCACGGTGATTCTGGGAGTCACAACCTTCTCTCTGGAGCTGTACCTGCTGGCCAGTCTTTCCTCTCCACCTCTTTGTTTTGCCATGTCTTGTATTTGGGGGCTGCTGACCCCTGGGGGATTTGTATTATGCATACGTTGTAGATGGCTTGCACTTCCCAGCAGGAGATCTTCACTTGCTGTGTGAGTGCCTCGGCAGTCACCTGGACTCAGATGCTTCTCCAACTGCTTAGGCTGCTGCTGGGTTTCATCAAAGTCCTACTTTTTACAGGGGATAGGGCTGTGCATGGTTCCTTATCCTGATGGGATTTTCAGACAGGAGAATGGCAGGTAGATTTTATTAGCTGCATGGAAAGACAGACATGCTTGGAGAGGAGGGAGCCTTGTTTCATCCAGCACCAGGATGGAGCTAATTCCAGAAGGCATCTCTGTGGTGGAACATGAATTCCCCAGTTTAGGATATGGTAAAGCGCAGACAGATCAAGTGCTTTACTGCAAGAGCACAGCCGGGAGGAGACTTTGGGATTCTCAGAATGGCATGCTTGGACACAAAAACCACATTCTTTTCCTTCATTATTTTTGGAAAAAGATATTGAGACTCACATCCTCCCACTCACACAGTATACATGCTGGTCAGACTGCCTGACAAGGGAATGCAATCCCATCTTAGGAACTCCTCCAAGATTTTTGTGTGAGCAGGTAATGTTTTGATGTGAAATGCCTACAATGCTAGGTAAGTGAATTGGAAGTCTTTTAAAGTTGCATAGGATTAACTTTGGACTAAATCCCTGAAAAATCACATGCCTGGTGACTTTTCAGTTGATCTTTGCTCTCCACGCAGGGCATGCTAATGTTTCTGCTCCAAAGCTCCATGCTCAGTTGGTTGTGACGGTAGCTGAGCAGCTGGGGAGAGTCCTACTCTGCATCATCATTATCAAGAATTATTTGTCTTCTGAACCTTGCCACCTTTATTCCTTCACTTAGAAAATTCTCTTTAAATTGTTACTGAAATACTTGTATAAAAATACTCTTATTACCCATTCGCTCTAAGCAGGGGTTCTTCTGGCCTTTTGCTTTGTGACTGGTCTTCTACAACAGCAGAAAGTACAAGAACCAGTGAGGCAAGTACATATGGAGCAACTTGACCATCAGGTGGGATTACAATGCTTTGGGTGTACATTAGAGAACCATGAGTCAGTGCCTGGCTGGGCATACTGAATTATCCTATACATAAAAGGATCCTGATTTTCTGATGGGTTCATCTGCTGGTGTAATATAGTTACATGATCATGACTGGCATCTGTGAAGCACCTGGCCCAGAGCTATTCAGGGCAGAATGGGTCCTTTCAGCAATCAGGACAGAGTACTTGGTTGACTTCCCAGCATTCTGAGACTGTCTGAACTTGTATGCACCTTTCAGAAGACATTCAGGCGTATTTTGAAGATATACAGGTGATTTCTTCTTCCACTGCTTTAGGAAATGTATTCTTCTGGTTAACTGGCCCATCAGGAAAGTGAGTCTTCCTTTTGTGTATAAGTATATTATAAACATATGTATACACATATTCACAAAATACATGAAAAGCATGCTTTTTTATTTATTTAAGTGCTCAGTCTTCAGAGACTGTTTTAAATGTTTAGATTTATTCCTCATTCTTACCCACAGATTGAACAACATAAGATTTATTTCTTTTCTCAATGTAATTCTGCATAGGAGTGGGTGACCTCATATCTGATGTGAACGATAAACCCCAAATTCACCTAATTAACTTTATTAACTTTTTTTTTTTTCTGATGAGCTACATTTAACAGTGCCCATTGAAATGAATCTTAAGGGCTGTGCTGTTACATCAAATAAAGTTAAAGTGTGAATGGCTATGTTTCACCATTTGCCATGGGAAGTTGCACTTTTTCCAGCCAATGTCTACTTTGGTCACTGTGTCCTCCAAAATCTGTAATGTTCACTGGGATTTTGAGTTATATGGGCTGTGAGCAGATCTCAGAACCGATGGCAAAGCCAGAAAATTAAGAAGCTTCCCTATGAACTTTCTCTAGCTTCCTTCCCTTCTAGGGCAGTGTCTGCTTTTCCCAAATTGGAGAAGTTTTTGTAAAACCACATCTAAGTCCTTGATCAGGGCAAACAAGAGGTTTGGATATCACCCATATTCTCAGAGCTGAATGCTGGGGAAGCAGAAAGAAAGCTTTAGTCCCTCAATATCGCAAAAGTCTAACTCAGGCTGTTGTTGCAAGGATGAACTTCAGTGGTGGTAGGAAATCCAGCATGTTGGTCTTCCTTTTCAAGCTTGAAGCATACTTAGCATTAACAGAGCTAAGTATGTGATTTGATGGTTGTGCCTAAAGATTTGGAGTTGAAGAGATCCCAGAGGGACTGTAGAAACTGTTCTTATTCTTTAGGTATGACATTGTAAAATATTCAGTAGACTACTGGCTTCAACACATTGTAGACACCAACGTGCTGATGGCTTTAGCCATTCTTCAGCCCTAGGCTTTGCTAATTTTCCCACATACTACCTGCTGAATGAGGCAACAGTTGCAACCAAACACTAGGTTGTATCTAGATGATCTTTAAGGTTCTTTCCAACCCAAACAATTCCATGGTCCTATGTTTCTATGACTTATGAAATACATTGAATTTAGGACAGTTATTATCATAGCTGTATAATACTAAATGCTGTACAAGGGCTATGAAAAGATACTTCACTCTTCTCAGATAGTTGAGAGTTGCTCCAGGACCTTATCAGAATTAGCCATTTTTGGTGTTATGGTAGGAATGTGTTTTCAGAAGGACTCCAAAGCAGGTTTTGGGCAGACTTTGGAGAAGATTGTATGTGCAGTGTAGTAGCAGATGTATAACGAAGTGTGGGAGAAATGGGAAACTGGCCTATAAATTCTGGATTTGATGCCCAAATTATAAAGTTCCAACAAAGAGTCAGAGGACTTTGTTTTATCTCATGAATGTACAGGCAGAATGAGGGAAGATGTGAAGTGTGCATTTGGGAAGGGAGGAGATGGGAAGGAAGACAAAAGGTAGAAGAGACGGGAGGATGGAAACTGATAGTTAGCACTGCAAAAGTTGCAACTAAAATGCAGTCATATGTGGATTATGGAGATGGGATTTGTCTGTTGCAGTCCCATGAATCGGGTCTGCATTGATAGACTTGACATCGTTAAAGCCAAGCGGGAGGATTTTCCTTCTCCAGACTCAGGGACATGAGCAGCTCAGCTAGGAACCAGCTTTATACCTCCATCAAGGCTAGGTGTGGAATATGGCAAGAAGTCAAGAGGAAGGTGAGAGATTGTCCTTCCAGCCATTGGCAGAGACCCCTCACTTGAGTTGAAGATGCAACTGGTTCCTCTGGCAGCCATTACTGATCATCCTTCCAATTCTCCAAGCATTTAATAGCCATTTCAGTTTGGAAATGTCATAGAGTCTCACTTGGCAAGAGAAATATGGAGCCTATAAAGACCAAGAAATCAAGATAGGGTTGAAGCTGAAGGCTTCTGTTTCTGGAACGTGGTGGTCTTCTCATGGCAAACCATCTGTTGGGATTCCCAAAACCACAGCCTTTTTTGCTGAAGCATCATCTGGCTAAATGTCACAGAAGGTCTGGAGATGCCCAAAACCTTTGCAAAAAAACTTTGCTTTCAAAGAAAATTTCCTCCCAGGTCCTTCCCTCTTTATTGTGGCTACAATGATGAACTGGGAAGGAGACAAGAAGACACCTCTTCTCTACATGTTTGATTGAAGAACATGTCACAGTGTGGCCATGCAGATCCTTTCTGTTCATCACTTCAGACTCCACTTTTTAATGAGAGAAGAGTGGCCCACTGAGCACCGCTGAGCCTGTCCAGCATAGATCCGTGGAGTGTGCAGTCCGGAGAGCAGGAACTGTGACACTTACCCCACAGTGATGGAGAAGACCTATTAGCTTTTGTGTTTATCACCTTTCCTTACTGGGGAGGGTAGCTCTCAGACCTACATCTTTTCTCATTGTCCATGTCTTTTCGATGTTCTCTTGCTAGGCAAGAATGGACATATAACTTTTCAAGAGGGACTCAATGCCAGCCAACAACAGATGTCCTCTAAGATCGGTGGTATTTCTAGGGCTACCAGGGCAATTTTAATGTCACGGAAAGCTGATGGTATTACAAGGACAGAAGGCACTGCTCTGTCCCATTTACATCCTGGCTGGGAACTGAAAGGAACCCAGTTTTAAGTGAATTTCCTGCTCTGATAGCCATAGAGCCATAGCAATGGCTCAAGTCTGAACTAATGTGGCATTGTTTCCTCCCTCCCCTCCCCTGTTTCTCTTCAAAAAGAAAAAAAAAATAAAAAGAAAAAGAGGGGGGGAGGAGATGAGAGTCTGTCAAGTTGTTTGATCTAATATCCACATGCCACGTTCACCTTGGCAGATGGCAGGAGGGATGATTGCTTAGCGCTGCATGTTTGACATCTCACAGAAATAGCAAGGCTGATGTGGTAGGCCTGTAGCCATTGGCAGCTGCTATGGTACCTATGCCGGGAGAGGGAGGTGCAGGCTTCCTTTCACACCTCCCGATGCAAAAAAAATGCTTTCGGGGAGCAACTCGTGGTACATCTGCTTGCCCCCGCCACCCCCTCTTCCTCTCCCCCGTTGGCTCGTGGTGGTGGTTGGCGGGTTGCGTGCTGTTGCTTGCCTTGTCACCAGCTTGTGTGACAGGTGAGGTGACGCAGAGTCTGCAGAGTTGCAAAGGAGGTTGCTCCGGGGCTTTCCCACACTGGGGAGGTGAGCTTGCTCCAGCGGGGGGGTGTGGGGGAGCTAGGTGGGAAAGCAGGCAAACATCTGTTCACTTCTCCACTTTGCAAAGAGAAGAACAAGAAGACGAATGGGGAGGAGGTGGTGGGAGAGGGGTGAATTTCTGGCCGGCAAACCAGGCCAGCTAGCCCCCTCTAGACTTCCAAGAGTTAAGGTTGGCCCAAGCAGAGGATGACCTCTCCATCTCCTTTAAATGTGTGGAATAAGGAAATGACCCAAGGACTTCCTTTGCTTGGCAAGTTTGGGCATCCAAATGCTGCAATTGTGCGTGCAGCCGCAAGAGCTGAGCGTTCAGATGACCACCTGGACACACGTCCTGCCCTTTCTCAGACCTGTGACCACTGGTGCAGTCTCTTCCATGAGCCTCCTCCTTGTTTCCTGGCCTTGTTTAATTTGCCATTGAGGAGGATGGATTGCCACGTGTACTGGGAAGCACAAATGCAAGAAAGCCGGAAATTTGGAAGGAAAGTGAAGGTGGCTGAGAGAGAGTCATTAGTCTATGGGCTACTCTCCCCACCATGCAAAACTGGAAGGACCACCCTCACACCACCTGTTGCTGCAGGAAAAACTCAAGAAAAGAGTCAGATTCAGAGCCATAAGCTACAAGTGTGCTACAATTAGACTTTCCTCTGTAGGGTAATTTACACCCGAGAAGTTTAAGAAAGTTGGGGTATGAGGAGCAAAACACATATTGCCATGGTCCCTCCTGATAACTGCATCCTGGAGATTTCTAACTTTGGAAAGTTAGAACAGCCACAATAGTCAAGAAATACTAACTGTCTTGGATTGAGGATTAGGGAAAGAGCTTGAATCAAAGATGTCTAGTGAGAACTCCTCAACCCCAACTCAAACCAGCCCCAAGCTGGAGACACTGCACTTGGGTGTCTTAACTAGGGAGGAAGAACACGAAGAACTAGAGAGTATTTCTCTAACTCATCTCAGCTCTTGCCTAAATCTCTCCATTTTCTAGGTTAAAACAATGCTTAGAAGTACAGCAAGGCGTGACTGGAAACCTGCATGAGAGAAAGCAAGACAGGATGATGCTGGGTTAAATAGTGCTAATGCATTGGGTTGTCATGGTCCTCGGCTAGCTGGAGTATCAGGGAAGTATTCATATGTCAGCTTTGGCAAATCACTCTGGAATTATCCATTTCTCAGGGGCTTCATCCAGCTGGCTAAAGACGGTTCCTACTGGATTTTGAGATACCCTACAAAATGCAAGACGTTTGCATGATTGGAAGCTATCACGGAGAACCCACGGGAGACTGGAGTCATTTCAGACTGGGAACTGAAGGTCAACAAGGATACCCTGAGGTATTTGCAACAGCACCTGTGTGGACAACTGGATTGAGCTCCTGGTGATAAAAGGCATTGATATTTAGCAGATCCAATGCAAAGAGTGAAATTATCTTCTTTTGTTGAACATAATGTAGCTACGGACTCAACAGCTGGAGTACAGGATTTATCAGAGCTTTAATAGATTTGAATGGATCCACTGCGGTTGAAACCTTTGCTATGTGATGACTTGACCTAAAAACTGGCAAAAATCAGTGCAAGTCCCTAGTATGGCACCCCCTAAATGTCACCTGTGATTGTAATCTGCATTAAATCAGTCCCTCCTTAGCAATCAGAGAGCTCCTTTTGAGACAGCAACAAGGTATGTGGCCATGAGAGGGCTGCATGGCTGGTATTTACCACTTCTCAATAACTCAGCACATAATGAAGAGGATGAAAGGATTTGCAGCGTGTTGGGCTTCCTCTTTGTCTTTGTGCTACATTAGGCAAATTCCCTTTAAGGTGACTGCTTCCCTCTGTGATTTAAATCCTGCAAAACCCGCTTCTGCACCTTCCCTTCCGAATACTTTGCATTTCAAGAGCCTTAAGTTTGGTGAAAATCACTGACACAAAGGCCCCCACCAGCAATCCTGAAGTGCTGTCTCTCGGGAGAGCATCACGGAGAGGGCAGAAGGGGGGAAGGATGGTGCTGGAGGGAGGCGGTGTGTTTCACAGCTTGTAGGCTGCGTGCTCTGTCTCTCCAAATGCGGGCCTGGCTGCCACTGATGCTTGCCCTGGTGCTCGGTGGCACCGCTGGCCAGTGTCTGTTTGGAGCCCACCCTGCAAAGGGTCTGAGGTTACTCAGCAGCGCGTGACTCCCAGAGCAGCTGTCAGTGTTATTTTGTTTGGCAGCCTCTTCTTCTCACAGCCGGAAAAACTGAAACCTAACCCCTCAATGCACACTTTGTTTTGGAATAAGCTGCTGGAATTGGTGGTTCCTGGGTCCAGCGTGGGATATAAGCTCCTGTCCATCAGGATGATGGGGCTGGGTGACAGCTTGCCTCCCTCGATTGCACAGGTTGGCAAGGGCTGGAGTGCTGTTGGCCAAGCTCTTTGCTACCTGCGTGGGGAAGGATGGTCCTGGGGCTGAGATGCTGGCTATGGTCGCTAGAGGTCTAGAGCTGATGCAGTCTAATGCAGAACAATTAATCTCCTTGGCTTTATGCAGTGGTCCCACCTTTTCCTTCCCAGAGTGTTTAGATGACAGTCTTTTTTTTTTTTTTTTTTTTTTTTTACAGGGAGAAGTGGGTTTGGGCAGAGCCAGTGCAGTGGTGCCTGGCCATCTGCAGCCCGTGGTCAGTTAGCTGTTACCCACGGGCACTGTATCCTGTTAGGTGGCCTTCACTGTGTACCTCATTGTAAATAATCTTCCATAGTTCTACAAGATCTAGTCCGTGGCTTGATGACTTACTTTTCACATGCTTTGTTAGCACACTGCATCTCACAGCTCCATTTCTAGCTACAATCCTGTTGCGATATAGAAAAGCTTCACACAGTCAGCAAGAATTTGTTTCTTTCCTAATTTAAGGGCATCCTAGAAAGCTTCCCCTGTCTCAGATGCCTTGGAGTCCAAGAAGGCAGATAACATGCTCCTTGAGTTTGCTGCTTGCAAAATCAGCCTGAGTCAATAACTTCAAATTGCCACTGGAAAGTGACTGGCAGTCAGCTAATTGGATATGTGCATAACAGATTAACCCATAGGATGGCTCTGAAAACAGCCACCCCAGTGCTCGGCATGGATTAGCTTCACTGTAGCCATCATGCACGAGAATCATCGTGAGTGCCAGTGGCACAGGGTGAGCCCAGCCCACCCAAGTGCCTCACAAGAACCCGTTCAAAGCCAGCACTTCACAAATCCCTGTGTACAAGCAATGTCTCCCAACTTTGCAGTCTGTAGGTAATGCTTCTTATCTCCCCTCATATTACCATAATTTCCCTCTACTCTTTCACTGAAGCATCAGTGTTAATGGCACTGATTTTTTGGACATGGGTCAATGTGATGAAGTATTGACCAGCTAGAACCAAACTTCCCAAATATTCCGAATGTTTTCTCCAAATTGATTTTTTCAGTGGGATGGGGGTGTTAAAAATTTCATTTTCTACCCTTTCGTTTCTTCTCGTGCTAACCAGTGCATGGAGCAGGTCTTTTGAGAGCATCCATTGCTTCACATTAAACTTCTCACGTGACTTCAGTTTTTCAGAAGTTTCATTTAAATGGTTTTAATTTACTCCCCAATCCTGCAGTTTATTTAATTTTTTTTCTTTTACCTTCCCCACGGTGGTCAGAACCAGAGCTTTAAAGCTGAGATGTGATCTACCTGGGCCTTGTCAAACATTCATCAGGCAGAAGGGGAATGCTCCAAGTCCATTTGTTGGTCTAAAAGGAATATTGATCCCACAAAATTTCTCACTTGAATTTGCAAAATTTACCACTGAGGTAGGCAAGAGGTAGGCAATTTAACACTGAGGTGGTAAATTTTGCAGTTCTCTAAGTAATCAGTTTTTGCCACACACCTTCCTTGGACTCTGCATAGCAGGAGCTTGACTCCTCCCGCGTTATGTCTTGATCCTTTGCAGCTGCACCGCAGTGTCAGCCTATCCTCTCCTTTTTCCTGAGCACTAAGCATTGCTGATGCTCTGAGGTTTGGGGAGGGAGTTAGAGACATATGGATGGCAGTGATATGTGCTTTCTCCATGCTTCTCCCCATAGCCCTTATTTCTTCTTCATGCTTAGTTAAAGTCTCACACCATGTGTGTTTGGACAGCTGCTCTTCGCATGGCTCAGCCGTTCACCCCAATGGCCCAAGGAATTCCTGGGAAATTGCAGGAATTGCTAATTCATTTTTTTTTTTCTGAATGCCAGTTTCAAGTAACTTGGGTTTCCTATGCAGTATTCCCACTGAAGAAATCCGTACAGCCTGCAACACACTCGGGACCTGCTGTACATGGGAAAGATTACTTTCACCATCCCTGGGCTTGGCCTGCCCACTTCTGAAGAGCTAAACTGCTCAGACAATAAGTTAAATGCTGTATGACTGCTCTGTACATCGAGAATGATGGATGGTATCCTGCTTTTCCACATTCTGTAATGAAAATATCACCTCCAACCCAACATCAGACCTCTCTGAAGACTTCTCTGTAGTGGAGAGGGTACTGCATCTTCACCAGATGTCTTGGGGGGGGACACTGGTAACCTGCTGCATAACTCAACTCCAAACTCTTTAAGGAATTTTCATTCACTGCCAGTAAGTAAAATTCATGTTCCTTCCCAGATGGCCGGAGGAGTTAGATCCCTTTTCATTTGCTCTAAATTGAAGACACACATCTGGTTCTGTGTGTGTTGATAGCCCCCTTACATTTGCATCTCATTGCAATTACACTGCCAGCCAACTCTGTCGTGTACCTCTGGACTTGGGGAGCAGGAGTGAAGCTAGTCCAGTGGCTTGGCAGGTGGGATGGCCCAATTTCTTGATTGGGATTCATTCTACTCAACTTTAACTTCCATGGGAGAGGTGAACTAGGAGGTCTACAACCCTCTACAGCTGGTGGAGAGGCTGATTAATGTAGTGAGAGGAGTTTAGGTACACCTTAAACTAAATGCTCTCTCTACATTTACCAAAAGTAGGCATCTATTCGAGGATGAGTTATAAAGATGCTTATAAAGGCACTGACTGCATGGAGAGGACAGAGAGTAGGTACGAATGGAGGTGTCTGCACCACAGACATCACCGTGTGGTCCCCTCTATTCATACTCATGGTTTTCCTGGTCTCACGTAAGTGGAAGTCCCCAGTTTCTGGCTGACCTTGTGCTTTCCCCCGATGAGCCAGGTTCATTACGCAGTCAAGTGATCTGTACTCAGATCTTCCCTTTGCTGCCTCATTTCAGACAAGATCTGATTGCACCTTCACCTAGGAAGGAAGAACTCTGCATGACATGTTAAACTGTCACTAACTCAGCCAGAGCCTATTGCAGATCTCATGGGACATTGAAATTCTCTTGCCCGATGCTATCATAAAACCATGGACGCGTTCTCCTTAACCTGTCCTCAGTGTGGCCCTCGGTGTCGGACTGGGCAGTGCCCTCCCTAACAAAGACCTTGCTGGCATGCACATTGGGTTTTGCTCTTGCTCTCTTCACCTTACCTCTTCTTAGTCCCACCCTGAAGGCTCACAGATTTCCCCCACGAGCTAATCCCTTTGGCCTGCTTCTTCCGATCCTGTAGTCCCTGAGTGAGGGCACCTGGGTGTTGTAGACATCACACTGGTAGTAGCTGTAGCTTGTGATCCCTTCGTCCTGCAGCTTCCTTTCTATTTACGGCTGCCAAGGGATGCTCTGCTGGCTCTGTCCTGAGCCCTGCGTCATCCTGGAATTACTGATGTGGTGCAGGGGAGGCTGTTGGCTGCTGCGAACGCTGTGCTTTGCCAAAATGGCTGAGGGCTAGGGACAACCCAGCTCGATGGTGCCCCCAGTCTTCCAGCAGTCAGAACTACCTCTGAACGTGTTCCCTCCCTTTGCTTGCATTGCCTACTACCCTACAAAGACCTTCTGCTGCCAGCAGTTCAAGGCTTCCTGACATATGGATCTTGTACTATTCGTCCTCTGATTTCCTAAGGAGGCTTCTCCCAAACCTCCTGTGAGATGCACAATCCTCTCTTCTCTAAATGAAGTAGAGGAGATGGGAAGGATGTAATGTTGCTTAGTGCCTTATTTTAGGTCATCAGAATAGAGCAAGATTGTAGCCTGAGTGGGATCTGCCCAGCTAGAGGTAAATTAGAGAGTCACAGAGTAGTTTAGTTTGAAGGGAGCTCTGGCATATCTAGTTCAAAACGTTAGTCAGAGCAGGGCCAGCTTCAAAGTTAGATCAGGCTACAAAGGATCTTGTCTAGCTGAAGATGGGAAATGTGCACCCTCAGGACCTCTCTCACAGGGTCTGACCACGCTCAGGGTGAAATTTTCCCTTGCTGCAGCCTGTGATTATCACCCCTTGTCACAGAATCATAGAATTTAGGTTGGAAAAGACCTCCAAGATCAAGTCCAACAGTTAACCTCACACTGCCAAGTCTACCACTAAACCATGTCCCTAGGCACCACATCCACAGGTGTTTCGAATACCTCCAGGGGTGGCAACTCAGCTCCTTCCCTTGTCCTTTCACCGTGCACCACTGAGAAGATTCTGGCGTTACCTTCTTTACGAACATCTGCTGGGTAGTGAAGACAGGGACCAGGTCCTCCTTTCACTTTCCAGCTGAGCTCACTCAGGGTGCCCTTGTATTTCATGGGCTCCAGTCTCCAACCTATCTTGGTGGCCCCCATAGGACTTGCTCTAGTTTGTGTCTTGTACCAGAACACCCAAGCCCAACCCAGAATTTCAGATGACCTCATAAATGCCACATCCAGGGCAATAATCACTTCCCTGGCACTGCTGGCTGAGCCCTTGCAAATGCGGTCCAGGATGCTGTTGTCTCTCTTTGCTGAAAGGGATGCTGCTGATGGAGGCAGTACATCCGAAACAGGTCCTCATTGTGTCCTTCAAAGGACATCCACAGCCTGAGGCGTGACCTGAGCGTTGCTCATTAACATCTTGATTGGGGAGTCATAGAAATGGATGGGCAATGAAGGCTCAATACCCTCTTGCCTCATTATCTGCCCCTTATCTCCAGGGGGAAATCCTCAGGGATGTCTGGGGCCATGAGGATGGGGGATGGAAACAGTACTCATATCCATCCTCATACCTTTTGGGTCTTTTAAGGGCTGGTGAGGAGCTGTGGTCTCGTAGGTGTTGTACAGTTAGCACTGCTAAAGAGCAGAGGAACTGCTGGGTGATGCTTTTCTCTTCTATTGGCTTCCATCTTCAAGAGGAGAGGAGCAGGGTGTTTTTAAATGATATTCACTAGCTTGAGGAGAGCCCCAAGTTCAGGGCACATCACATTTCAACACATTTTGGGGTGTGATGGTCAAGTGATGGGAAAACCTAGAGGTAAAACAGAAGTTAATACAACATGCGTTTCTGTTTTTTTTTTTTTTTTTTTTTTTTTTGCTTTGTGTATTTACTTATTTAATTTGATTCAGATTACAAAAAAAGCTTGCATGTCCTGGCAAATAAATAACCCAGTATCATCACCCCTTCTTGTGAACTGGACCAAGAAGGCACAAGGCTGGCCCTGTAACTTAAGGATGGAGAGAAGATGGGCAGTTGTTTTAGGCACCTTAAATTACATATTTTCCTGTGCAGTTGTTTTAACCCAGTTGTGGGAAACTCCCACTCAGAGGACAAAAACTTAACACCTGCAAGCAGCATGGCACAGGCCAGTGCCACAAATGTACAGATCCAGGGGACAAGGATGTGACTCCTGCTGCCTGATCATGAGGGCCATGCACAAAATCATCTGCAATGTCAGCGTCTGCAGGAAAAATCCCATCACCTGCTGATGGTGCCTGCAGGGAGCAGGGCAGGTGGGGATTCTCTGCAGGTGGCTGTGCCCTGGGCAGCTTTCCTTCTGCTTTTTTAGGGCAGGACATGGATAGATCCTGCCTGGGACCTCGGGCAGCCCAGGACTGTGCACCTTGCTGGAGATCATCAGTGAGATGTGTTGGACCCTGTTTTTCTTTTCCCTTCTGTGGCTTTGCTCTGGAGCCCTGGCTGTAAATGAGCATGGAGATGTCCTTGTCGCTGAGGCACAGTTTAAACAGAGGGAGGAGGAGAAGAGCTTATATGCAGAAAAACCCCACTGGCTTTGATTTCTCCACCTTCCAGGGCATGTCCTGTCTCCTGGAGACAGAGGAAATGTCCCTGGGGGATTGCTGGTGGGGTCAGCAAGTCAGATAGGAAGGTTTTGCTGACACCCAAGGGATGAGGTTTTGGGGGGTGCTGTGTGGGGAACACACTAAATTCAGGGGATGAGTCTTGGGGGAGGTGGATGATAGGTGCTGCCAGATGTGTGCAGCTTGAGTGCTTGTGTCAGGGTGGGACAGAAGACGGTGACAGATGCAATGGGTGGGTGGACAGCAGAAGGAGATCAGAGTAAGAGAATGGCTGAGGTTAACCAGGACCTCAGGAGGCTGCGTGGCCAACACCACCGCTCAATACAGGGTCAATCAGGGCAGGGTGCTCAGGGCTGTGTCCCATCAGATCTTGTATATCTCAGGACAGAGCCCCCACAGCCTCTCTGGGCAACCTGTTCCCATGTCTGAGATCCTCACAGCTGGCTTTGGAGGAGAAGCCCTGGCACTGCTGCTGTTGGCACGTTGTCCCCAGGTCACTTGCTGGCTCTGAACTCATGGGTGCAGACGAAGCAGGACCAGCTCCAGGATGGGGAGAAGAGTGCCCTGCATACAGACCCTCCTCACCTGCATCACCCTGAGTGATCCATCTCCTTTCCCACCATTCTCACAGCTTTCCATGTCAGTCTGTCCTCATCTGTCTGCCCACTCACCCTCACACCAAGGTGGCTGGGTCCCCTTTGGCTCAGCCCTGTCCCCCCACCTCCCCTGGCACCACAACAGGCTGCTAAAGCCATGCATGAGGGCTACAGCTCCCGTGGCCTTTCCTTTTTAATCTTTCCGTCTACTTTCCATCGTGGAGCTGCTGCCAATTAAGAGCAAGCCATTTGATCATGTCATAATCCCGATGCCAGCAGGCAGACCTGATCGAGCACAGAAAGGGGGGGGGGGGAGAGAGAGAGAGAAGAGAGAAGGGGAATAATAATAAAAATAATAATAATATAGAGGAGGGGAAAAGAATAAAAAGACAGCCTCTTCTTCCATCTCTCCTCTCACAAGGTAAAGAATCAAAAAGTCATTTGATGCATAATTGATTGCTTTGGAGTGACTCGCAAATTGCTAAGGAGCCTTGATTCTCTGGGTAATAAGCGTGTGGAAAACACAGGGACGTTGTGACCGCGGGGTTGTGTAGAGGGGGTGTGCGGGGAGGGGAGAAAAATAAATACAAAAAGCACGCAGCAGCAACTAGCTGTACCCCTGCGCACCGAAAATATTTTAATGAGCATCAAGAACAAGGGATTTCAAGAAGCACGAGCTCAGGACAAAACAATAAATTAGCAAACAAAAAAGGGAAACAAAACAAAAAGGGGATTTTTATTCTTTTTTTTTTTTTTCGTCTTTTTTTTTTCTCACTGACAAGAAAAGCACAAAAGCGCTGAGCTGGCGGGGTTGGGATTGCAGGTTTTTCTCCCCGTTTCGCATCTCCAGAGTGTGTGGATGGGCAGGAGACAGGAGCTGCCTCCAAGCTCTGCATGGGGCATCCCGTCACCCTGCCGGCTCCATCCCATGCAGTCCCACCATGGATGGCTGCTGGCTTCCCAAACGTGCCGACAGCAGCCCTGGCTCATTGCAGATGTCTCTGGGAATAGTTAGCAGAGGGCTTGTAGGAGGTGTTAGGGCACCCAGAGGTGTAACACTGAAAAGTCCGGTGAGTGCTGTGCCTTCCCAAGCCGTGGGTTGGAACCGACAACACCAGCATCGTGGTCCAAAGAGGATTAAAAACCCTTCGTATGGCCACCACCCGGCCCTAAGAGCAGCACACCACCTTCCTTATGGGTATTTTAGGGAGGCTGCTACCCCCTCTACCACCAGCCAGTCCCTGCTGGCTGCTCCCCATGGACATGGTGGTGTTTTCTGCTTGGGTTCAATCTCTCCAGAGGTCTCTGATGGAGACTTTTGCACAACAAACTCACACACAGACCTCAAATTGCCTCTTGGTTTGCAACCTCCATCCCTGCCCACAGCTCAGCCTGGGGCAGCAGATACACTCCGGCCCTGTTTTCCCCCAAAATCGACTCGTGTAAAGCCTGAACCAAGCAGTTTGCAATCCTTTAGGGAGGAAACTTCTTCCCCAGCACACATGAAGAGGACTGGTATCCCTGCAGGAACCGGTGGGCCGAATCCATCTCCGAGGCGTAGATAAGTGCCTTTTCCTGCTTCCTTGCAGTCTCTCATGTTGGCAGGCAATTGCTGGATGCCATTATCCCAGCTGGAGCCTGGCTTCCAGCCTCCGTGCACAGCTCTAAATGTGTTGGCAGTGCTGGGAGGGGGCTGCCCCATGGATTTAGGGGCTTGCTTTGTGCCCCACATGGTGCATCCTCAGGGATGTCCATGACCTGGAGCCACACACCACCTTGTTCCAGTGATGGAAGGTGCTGCAGACCCCTGGGTAGCTCAGGAGAGCTTTTGGAAGTGGCAAACACGGCTGTGCTTTGGATGCTCATCCCTGATTTTTCTCATGAAATCCACTGGATGAGGCGAAGCAGATCCTTCGAGCCAGGCAGAGCCTGAGTGCTCCCAATGGAGAGCTCAGATGTGATTGTGGAAGAGCCTGGAAGAGCTTAATGGGGATGAGGTGGTGGGGTAGGAGAAATAGCTTCTGGAGGACTGCTTTTACAGCTTTATAGCACAGGAGACAACTTCGCCTTTGTGGCATTTTTTAGCTGATATCATTAGTTATTTTCTTGTATTAATAGGACAAATAATAAAGACATTAAAAGCTTGCCTTTATGAACTTGTCAGGCTTTTCCCACTTGCTCCTGGGATCTGTGGGAGCTGCTGCATGGCAAGGGGTGATGGTGGGTCCTGACATCTTTTAAACTTGCTGCTGCAAGCTGAATAAGGACTCGTGCAGGAGCATGTGTCCCTGTGGAAGTTGCCTGATCCCAGGGTGGAGAATGATTGTCCATACCCCATGCAGAGGTAAGAGGCACTCCACTGCCAGCCGCCAGCAGCTTGACCTCCCACCCAGAGGCTGTGCACATCCAGAGATGTGCAGTCCCCAAAATAATGCACTGGGTGTCCTGCAAGCAAACACAGATTATTGTCATCTGCCAGAAGAGTGATGGTGAGCTCCCAACAAGGGAACACTCCCCAACAACTTCTGGTCTCTCAGTTCTGGTCCTTGAGGCAGGCCTGTTAAATACATCCATCACAGAGTGATTCAAGACCAGGAATTATGGAATCGTGAGCGATATTTTTTTTTTTTCTAGCTACAATACTGTATTTCCTCAGGTGCTAGCTCTATAGTGGTCCGTGGTTGTATCTGCACCTCTTTCCTCCCACTGTCCCAGGAGACCAATATCCCCTCTGGTCTGTACTTACAGCTGCCTTTTTGCTGCAGTTTGTCCAGCTGACCAACATAAATCCACTGCACTCAACACTTTTTTTTTTTTTTACCAGCCTGAGAATTTCTTCCTCTCTTTCACATCCGAAGAAGAATTTGTGTGCTGAAAATCCACCTGCTATTTGTGCTAAAGGTCTAATAAAGCTATTAGCCATCTCAGCATACTTTGCCAGTCTCAATATCTCTAGTTTTTAAATTCTGCTGCAATGCTCTCATTAGTCATATGAACTGGGGACCTTGGTGTTTTGTGGACTTCTTTGGTTCAAAAACCCATCACCACATTTATCTTATATTTATTTTATTTTTTATTTTATTTTATTTTATTTTATTTTACTATTTTATTTTAGTTTAATTTTATTTTTTCTGTTTCCGTATTCCCTCCCACCTTTGCTGCTACACCTGTCTTTGCACTCTATGAAAAGGCAAACCAGAGCAAAAGATCAGTTCTTCTCACCTTGGTCCCCGCATTTGATTCAGCTTTCCAGAAGCTGGCCTGAGGTGTTCCCACGAGGCCCTCAGGATGCTCCTGGAGTGGTGAAAAGCCCCAGAGTCCCTCAGGTGGGACTCAGCTCTCCTGGGATGGGATCTGCATTGTGGCTTGGTTGATGTGGCTGGCCAGATCCAATGTGAAAAATCATCAGCTTGTATATATCATCGTAGTTTTGTGCAATATTCTGGTAGCTTTGCGTGAGGTTTCGCTCTCCAGATTTTCTCCAAGACTTTGCTTGTGGTAGGCCCAACTTTTCCTGGTCGTGTAGCTTCTCTCAGCCTCCAACCTACATCTTCCTTGGGAATAAGTGTGTCAGCTGGTGGAAAAGCATGAGCAGCTCATGCATGGGGTTGCTGCAAGACCAGTTCTTGCTCTGGTTCCTGCTATTCCTCATAGCACCTCTTCCCTACAATTTCCTGCTTCTCCCAGGGGATGGAATTAATTCAACTCTGAAATAACTCAAATGAGACTCAGCTACCGTCCCCTGCATCCCCATGGCCCCTGCACCCATAGGTGTCTCAGCAATGAGGGAAGGCCTGGAGGGACCCTGTAGGAGGGCAGTGGGTGACAGATGTAACTTGGGACCTTTTGGAGGGCTCAGTGTGTGCCTGTGGATGAACACACGGGGAGCACTGTTGACATGAGTGCACCCATTTGCACATGTTGAGCAGGGGCAGAGCTGCACAAATGCTCGCCTACTTCTTCCATGGATTTCCAAATTTCTGTGGATGCAAGGACATGCATGTGTGTGCAGGGCAGGGCTGTAGCTGGGTGAGTGGGGTCATGAATATTTGGTCAGGCATGGGATGGCTTGGGCATAATTGCAGGACTGCATGCCATGTGGGTGCATTTCCATGCTGCATGTAGATGCTCTTTTGCCTACATAGTTGTGTTGTAGCTGGGCACCCATACATCACTCCAGGAGACAGGGGAGATCTTTCCAGACCCACCTTTTGCTTGATTCCCCTTTGGGGCTTTGATTGGCTTTGGGGCCAATCTTTGCAATCACCCACGTGCTGGGTAAACGCCAGTCACTTGACAGCATACAATCACTTTGCTGCTGATTGTCCAAAAAAAAAAAAGCCTCCAGGCTGCAGGGATGAGGAAGCCCCTTGCCACCCAGGGGACAAAGCCCCGAGGCCACTTTCAGAGGAGGTGACAGAATTTGCTCGTGCCTGCTGTAACCATGCTGCCACCCCATGGCTGGGGGACGCATGATGGAAAGGGGTGACATGGCCACGGTGCACCCCTCCAAATCATAGAATCATAGAATTACCTAGGTTGGAAAAGCTTCAAGATCATCAAATCCAGCCATCCACTTGACCTACTGTGTCCCATCCTTAACCCATGTCCCATCACTAAACCGTGTCCCTCAGTGCCGTGTCCACCTTGTCCACATCTTCTCAGAAGCAGTGTACACGAACTATTATGTTGTAAACTGAAGTATATGACTGAATATATTAGCATTTTGTAAAAATATTTCCCTCTCTCAATTGCGTATAACTTGCTAGTACGTTACATGTTTTCTTGCTGCAACGATAAAGACTATCTTCAAAGAATATTGCCAAAAGCCTTGCAAACACATTTGCCTTCTAAGTTATTATTTAGAGGAACAGTTTTACAACAAGAGTAATTCTGCTTTGATTAGATTTATATTCTTTGTAATTTTGTAACGTATGTATAATATATATATATATAATGTGTGTACAATATATATATATATATATATATATAATGTAATTTCCTCTAGGGATGGCAACTCAACCACTTCCCTGGGCAGCCCGTTCCAGTGCTTTACCACCCTTTCCATGAAGAAATTCTTCCTGTATCCAATTTTACCATCCCCTGGTGCAACCTGAGACCATTTTCTTGGTCCACCCACCCTGGCTGAGATGGCTTGGTCTGGCCAACACGGTGCCCAGCGCGGTGGTTGCACATCACCATCTCCATCCCTGGAAGTCCTCACCATGGGCATCAGCCCCGCTGCACGCACGCCTCCTCCCTGCACACCTCCCCACTGCTGGATGCCGAGCTGCCAGCAGGAGCTCGTTAATATTCCGACAGCTCCGATCTCGCTCTCTAAACGAAGGCCGCTCTTAAAGAGGGGTTTCTAATTGGGGCCCCGGCTCCGCCGCGTGTGGCCTTGTCAAGTCGCTGCTCAGCACTACCCCTCTGAGAAGCGTAAAATCGGGAAAAGAAAGGGAAGGGAGGGAAGGAAGGGGAAGGGAAGGGAGGAAGGAAGGGACCCCGAGCTCCCACTTTGAAAGGGAAGCCAAGAGAAGAGACCTGTCAATAGGATCAAGCTGACGGTGGCCGTGAAAAGCCTGGCAGCTCCGCGCGCAGCGGTGCTGGGGAGGGGGAGCGGTGGGGGACCACGGGTCGATCCGCTGAGATGAAGGCGAAATGACAGCCCCCGAGGCTGGCAGGGTTTGAAAGGAGAACACACAGGAGCCAAAACCTGCAGAGAGACACTTGCAACTTTTCACTTATTCCCTTTGACAAGACAATGGAGTTTTCTTTCCTTCTCCCCTCCCTGCCGCCCCTCCTCCCCTTGTTTTTTAAAGCGGGTCCCATAGGGAGAAGCGGGGAGTTCTCAAAGGATGAAACAGCCGGCGTGATGGAGAGGGGAGGAGAAATGAGGGGAAGAAAGGAGAGGAGCAAAGCTTGTTTCCACACAGGACTCTGCTTTCCTGGGAGGAGGAGGAGGAAGGAGACAAGAGGGGCATTTCCCTCCCTGTGGCACGGGGTGAATAGGGCTGCCCAGCAGCATCGCCCCCTGGAGTTTGGGGCACAGGGGGGCACACACAGCAAGGTGGGGGGCAAGGAGGGGTTGGAGCCAGAGCTCTGAATTTGGGGTGATGGGGAGCTTCCCACACCTCAGGGCAGTGGGGCAGGAGCAGGGATGGGGCTGGTTGGAAGCAGGAGGCATGGGCAGCCCAGGGAGAATCACACCTCTAAGGCTGCTCCAGGACTTACTTAGGATCCGAGAAACACCACGTCCCTCTCTTCATCTTTCTGGTGCATCTACACAGTGTGATTCATCCTGGGAAGGTGGGGGTTGGAATTAGATGATTGTTCTAAACCAGGCCATTCTATGATTGTAAGATCTTTAATGGGAGTAAGTGGACCTAATATATATCAATACAAAAGAGCTATGGGGGAAAGTTTTTTCTGTGTATTTCTTCCTTAACCTCATCTCTGTACAAGGGGAGAGCTGAGATTTGCAGGAGCTGGGGCAGAGAAGGACATGGCAAAGGGGAGGGTCCTGGTCAAATTAGGATCAAAGAGCTGCAATCTTGGAGGACATCAAGGAAAAAATGAGTGTTGGAAGGTGCTGACTGTCCAACATGTAAGGGAAATTTTGGCTTTCCCGAAAGGAAAACAGAAAGGACTCATAATGTGGGGGGGGGGGGGGGGGGGAAAGAAAAAAAAAAGGACAAGAAGCCATTTCTCAATGACTAATTTAGCCACAGAATGACAGAGGTTCCGCTTCCTTCATGAGGTCTCTCCAGGGCCAGTCTTTCTGTTCTGGGACAGGGGTAGACCCTCCCCAAAGAGATCCATCTGCTAACTGAAGGCCATGCCATGCACCCCTTCCATGGGTCCTTATGGATCCCTTGCTTGTGGCACCTGAATGCCACCTGCCCAAACGTGTGTGTGCCAGTTCCTGTATACAGAAGCTGCCCAGGAGTAGGACTGAAACACTTCTTTACTTTCCAGATGTGACTGCACAAGAAGTGGGACAGTCAGTGGCAGTGAGGAAAGGTTTGTCGGAACAAGGCCCACTTTGGGATGAGATAAATTATATGTAAACTCCACCTTTTGGATTATTTATGGGGCAAAGAGGGAGCCCAGGATGACTGGCTCAGGTGAAGATGCTACAGAAGGGACATCCGATCCACACGGTGGGTGTGAAATGAATTTAATGAAGGAACTTTGGTACTTCTGTTACTTTGGGGACTCCAGCATGGACAGGTCCTCTGCCCTAATATGTCCCCCAGTGTCCCCTTTGCAATGCTCTGTGATCTGACTCATTTTCTGCTTTTTTTCTCTTCACCCAGAGCAGAGAGACCAAAAGGCTGGTGCAGGATGTAGGTGCTCGCCCTACAGCTAGGAGCTGCAAACTGTTCCTTCTGCTTTATTGCTGTTTCTGCTGCGCTGCCTGGCCGTTCATAAATATGTCATCGTGGGTTCACCAGCACATAGCTCCCAGCTCCACTTCTCCAGCTGCGGGTTCATCCTTGAATGTCTCAATGTCATCTATGTCTGTAAATACCCGAAGGGAGGGACCACAGGAGATGGAGCCAGGCTCTTGCCAGTGTTGCCCAGTGTCAGAACCAGAGGCACTGGGCACAAACTGGAGCACTGGAGGCTCCCTCTGAACATCAGGCAGCACTTCTGTGCTGTGCAGATGATGGAGCCCTGTCACAGGTTGCCCAGAGAGGTTGTGGAGTGTCCTCCTTGGAGATCTTCAAAACCCATCTGGGCATGGTCCTGGGCACCCTGCTCTGGGTGTCCCTGCTCGAGCAGGAGTTGGACTAGGAGGACCCAGAGGTGCCTCCAACCTCAACTATTCTATGAGTCTGTGCCAAGGGGTATAGAGACGAGATTAGAGGGGAGGATGTTCCCCTTGGATAGGTGACACACCAGCCTTCCTTGTGGCCTCATCCACAGCTGAGCGATTGCCCTTGAGCCTTGTCTTTATCTGTAGAGCATCTCAGCTGTCCCAGCATCGGGGGGGCATCAGTCGCATCAGCTCATGTGCTGTGCATGATGTTGCTGTGACACATCCTGCTGGCCACGAAGCTGACACAAGGAAAGACAAATGCGCAACCCCCCCGGGCGAGCCACTCACTCATCAGAGGAGACAGGCAGCACAGTCAGGCTGGCTGGAGGGTGCTTCTCCCCTGGGACAGCGCTGCAGCAGCACTGGGCACTGGGAAGAGATCTCATACCCTCCCAAACGCCCAGGCACTCGCCCGACCCTCTCCATGGAGACACCTCCTTGGGTGAGCCCGCAGGAACCTCACGCAGAAGCCCAGCAGGGAAGATGGGAAGCATCCTCCATCATAATTCCCACCTTCATTTAGTCTTTCTCCTCTTAGATCCACTCCCTCCCTCTTTGTCTTTGCTTTCTCTCCATCCTCCCCTCCACCTTTCTTTTGTATTCCTCTTTTTCTCCTCTTTTTCTCCCTCTTTTCCCTTTTTCGTGGGCACACCAACACACACCCTAACACACTTGCACCTTCCCGTGCCGGATAGCACAGAACCACTGGGAGCTTTGGGGCAGCTTTGGGCTCAGCGTTACCACAGGCAGTGGGTTAATGGGAGCCGAGTGAAGAACTTTTTGTGTTATTTTCCCCTGATGTGCCTGTGTGAATACCTGGCCCGCAGCGTCACCACGGAAGATTGGAAATGCTCCTGCCATGGACCTTTACACGGCACATTTTAGGATCCCCGCTGTGTTTTCTTTCCAATAAGAAGAAAGACCTGTCAGCATTAAGCAAATCAGCCGCACGTCTCACCTTCCTGAGCTGTGTCACACATGAATATCTGAGGGCTTTTTTCCTCCACCCCCCCCCTTCCTCTTTCCCTTCTTTCCTCTCCTTTCCCATTCCTGTCCTCTTGGTTTTTAACGAAAGAAAAGTTTAATGCGCTCACAAAGGAGAGAGAGAAATATCCATAAAACTCCAATTTAAACCCTTTTAAACCATTCCTCCGCTTTCCCTTTCAACCTGGTAGCACACCCTTTTTTCTTCCTAATAGGAAGGAGGTTTGAATTTCTCAAGCAGCCAGAGGGGGAGAGAGAGGAGGAGGAGTGTGGAGGG
Organism: Cygnus atratus; assembly: GCF_013377495.2. Lineage (NCBI taxonomy): Eukaryota > Metazoa > Chordata > Aves > Anseriformes > Anatidae > Cygnus > Cygnus atratus. Next base: position 159,281,279 of record NC_066363.1, on the reverse strand, counting down.
GAAAGAAGAGTTTCTGCATGCACACGGCTGCTGTAAGCAGGGTTTGGGGAGGTTTAAGGGAATGGGAAAGCAGGGATGAATTGGGCACAGACACAAGAAGTGCCTTGAGAAGGGCAGGACTTTCTTTTCATTGCATTGCCTTGTCTTGCTGCCTAGGCCTCAAGTTGTCAATGCCCAGGGACTTCAAGCAATGGAGGTGTGGAGCCAGGTGCAATAAATAAAAACACAGTGTATGAAACATCAGGGACCTTTGCTTTCCCCTGTACCCAGGGACTAAATCTGGGACATTCTATGAAAAACATGACCTGAAACTGCTCCACCTCAGGAGCAGGTAGTACCAGAAACCCAAAAAGCTCCTTGACAAAGATACCTAGTTGAAAGTGATGGAGCTTGGTTATGGGTTCAGAAGGGCTATAAAATTTTTCCTCACAAGGCTGTGTGAGATGATATTTCCATCCTGCCCTTGCACATGGGGATCTGCAGCTGCATGGATATTGTCCATGTCCAAGAGCCGAAGGAGCATCTGGTCAGGCCTGAAAGAGAGAATAATCCTCTTGAATCAACACCAGAGAATCTTCCCTTCCAGGCTCTGGGGCTGCCCATTTGAGCGAATTATCTTCCCTATCTTAATGCTCAGTTGATACATGGCTCTAATTGACTGCCCTTGAGATTCCCTGTGGCCTCCAAGCCATCCCTGTCCCACAGCTCTCAGGTCAGCACAGCCTCCATCATCACTGCCTCCTGCTTCCTTGTCCCCTCTCTGTGCCCTGGGGGTTCTCAGCCCCACAAAGGGCTGGGGCATGGGGTCCCCCTTCCCGCTGAAGCAATGCTGAGGTGGTCTGCTCCATGCGCCTTCCTTCTCCGCCAAGAAGATGATGGTGGCAACCAGGAAGAAGAAGACTGTTCTTACTTGGCTGGTCAGAAGGTTGGGAGGAGGAAGGGCATCTCCTGAGCAGGGTTCCTCTTGGTTTCCTCTTGATTTTGATCGGACATCTGAATTTTCGCTATAGAAAAAGGCAATTTCAAGGTGTTTATCACTAAGAAATGATGATGAAGTTTATTATTATTATTTTTATATATATATATATATACTCTTTTTATATACTCTTTTTTTTTTTTTTTTTTTTTTCCCCCAGAAGAAATAGGCACTGTTTCCCACACCTGAAGTGTTTATTTAGAAGAATAGCTACGAGTGGAGATGCCCAGGCAGGGTTGTGCACAGCTCAGATTTCAGCTCAGCCTCTTTTGTTTTCCAGGAATAGCCCCTTGCCTGGGATCCTTTAGATCCTCCTAAGGTAGCTGGGAAAAAAAAAAAAAAAAAAAAAAAAAAGAGATTTCACTGTGGATACTTCTTTTTCATCGAGACTGGCAAGAATTGGACAAGATCTCTCATTTTCTGATGGCTGACACTAATGGGGGAGCTCACTAACCATTTTGTTTTTTACGTGTCTTTCCTCTGCGAAGCCTTCCCACCTTTGGGGTGTCTTTGACTGGTTGAGCTCTTCCTTTCTCTGATTTCTTGCATGGGACAACCCTCTCCTCATCAGTATAGGTTTTGTCCTCCCTGTTCCGAAGGGGAAAGCCCTGCCGTTAAGAAAGGTTTGTGCAGTGAATGAAGGGCAACACAGACCTGCAGAACAGGCGAGCAGCATGGTGTTTCTCACCAGTGTCCTGCCTGTTGGATGTTTAGGGGCCGTGTGTCTCCCACCCAGCCTTGATGGATCTCCCACAATTTTGGGAGCTGGAATTTCCTGCGTCTTTTTGAACTATAAGCAAAAGAGACAAAAAAGGCATTTCCAGTCTGTACAAGGGTCTGCCCCACTTTGCTCCAACAGTTGACATCCCTTAAGTACAATCATCCTCAGATTGCTGGGAGTTGCTTGCCAAAGTGGAGGCTTTGACTTTTCATACTTCCATGGTGGATTGATTTTTAGCTTTGCAGGATACATCCCTATTAATAAATTAAACATGTTTTGGAGCAGCCTGTGGCACAGAGGCCACGTGGCAGAGAATGGCCATATTTACCTCATTAAAATTTCTTATCCTTCTTGACACGGTGGTCATGTCTAATGGCCTCTTGGGAACAGCCTCTTGGCCCATGATGACTGTGGACTCGTGCTTGTGAATCATTTGGGAGGCAGCTAATTGGGTTGGTCACAGGGTGCCCAGGGGCTGCGCTAGTAATTTAATGCTGATTGGATTCCAGGGCCTGAGCACGTTCCCTAGCACTGCCTGATTTCTAAGATGCTCACAGCTCCAGTGACTCGGGGGACTTGGGGAAATTGCTTTCTACTGGGAGAGCCTGAGACATACCTAAAGGCCTCGCATAAATTCAAGTGAGTGAGTTGCACACTCAGATGCAAGCCCCCAAATGGCTGGGGCTGCATCCTGCCATGCCAGCTTCCCACTGTGCCCTTCCCGACTCCTGGGGACTTCAAGCCTCTTGGTTCTGGTTCATCCACGCTCCAGCTCCTGCTGGCTGCCTACAGCTCTCAGCACACCCATCTGCCCCTGGCAGCCTGCTGGCTTCATCCGTGCCCTGCCTGGGACACGCGCCAGGGCATGGGGATAACGCATCTCGCCTTCCCCCAGGGGCACTCCTCCGAATTGCTGAGCTGAGCAGAGCCATACTGAGTGATCAACCTTTTACCTTACGAACCCAGATTTGGTGAAATGAGGGGAAACACTATCAGGGCCGTGCTGCTGTTGAGTTGTGTTAAAGCTAATGCTGCCTTCTTGCATCCCACGATGCTGAGAGCAGATTTCAGGAGCTGTACCAACCCATAACATCCAGAGCAAGCCTGTTGTACACTGATACGGAGGTGGCTTAATGGTCTAGGGACGTGATGCTCCCTTCAAACGCAACAGGTCCCGAAGGATGCCTTGATGAGCCCTGCAGCAGAACAAAATCCTCTAAACCAACAGACAAGCTTATTTATTATTCATATTATTGCACACTTCATTCATCAGCTCCTTACCAGTGCGTAGCATGGCTCTGCAGCCACTCAGGGTGGGAAACGACGTGCTGGCTCCCTTGAGGAGGGAGCATGGGGTCCAGAGGCTGGGACAGCTCTCTGGAAGCCCTGGGCTTTCACCCCAAGCACAGAGACACCCTGCTGTTTTTCACACCCCATCCAAATGGTCACTGCCCTCTCACTCCCATGTATTGCTGGTGACAGGAGGGAAACCAAGCAATAAAGCAGCCAAAACCCAGTGACGAGAAGGGAAGATCATTGGTTTGTGACAGCCCTGGTTCCCGTATGCCTTCTCTGTGGACAGAGATGGCAGGAAAAGTGGTCGGGGGCTGGCAACCACAAAGACTATGTCCCTTCTGAGGTTAAACATCCCCAGTTCCTGCTCCCAAGGCCAATGGGCAATGAATGGATGAGTTTGCGTTATCAAACCCTCTTATCCTGCAAAACAGGGCAACTGCGTCTGCAGTGCTGGTTGGACACCCTTTAATTTACCAGGATGGACAGAGTTTTTGGGGACAGACCTGGGTCTCCCTCGTGGCAAGCTGTGGCCAAGCCTGAGGTCCTACAGCAATGCTGTCTGTCCTGTCCTATAGCAATGCCATCCTGATGCACCGTGGGGCCCTAATAACCTACTTGTAAGGTGTCTTCTCACAAACCAGAAAGAGGGAAGGGGTGGCGGGGAAGGACCCAAACCACCCACGGTGCTCCCGAGAGCACCGCCTGAGATGCTCGGTCCCCAGGGTGGGGAGAAGTAAATGGGAGGGCGGGCGAAGGGGGCAGAGAGTGGACTTTTGAGCGCTTCCCACAAAGGGTTTTAATGCATCTAAAAGGGGAAGGCTTCACGTCCGATGCTTGTCACGGGTGGCAGGGCTAATCGTCCCAATGCCATTTCCAGGGGGAAGGAAGGGCCCCGGCGGCGGGTGAGGCACTTTGCTCAGAGGGGCTGCTGGCTTTAAGAGGCTTTTATTGCCACGGCGCAGCGGCTCGGCAGAGAGGTGTGCTGTCATTAGAGTGACTCTAAAAGTGCCCGAGGATTAGCGGTGACAGGCTGGCTGACCTGTCCCTGTCAAGCTCGGAGAGGAGGAGGCGGAGGTGGGGGGGTGAAAAGAGGAGGGAGAAGCAGCTCCCTCCCACCGAAAAGTGTGGTTTGGGGTAGGCAATGAAAAGCAGGCAGTGCTGGTATCCAGTCACTTAGATTCCTTTCCGATTATCACCTCAGATCAGCTCTTACAGGTGGAAAGGAGATTTATAAACTGCTCTGCCAGGGGAAACTGGCACAGAGGAGTTCAGTGGTTTCCCTGCCTTCAGCAGGGCTGGATGAAAATGCTGCCAGCTCTGAAGGTGTCACCAACCCACCTCTTTTCCAGGGTTTTGCGAGGACTTCCGAGGAAAGGCATGGTCTGGGAGTGACTTTGGTGTCTCCGAGTCCCATCAGTGGGGAATCCTCCTCCCAGACTACTGAGCTTTGATTTAAGGGGGTGCTGCTCTTGTCCCTTGCCAGGGAGAGGCAGGAGTGCAAGCAACTAGGGGAGAGCAAACAGTTTGGATAAAATCCTGTCTCTTCTCTCTGCTAATTCCCCAAAATCTAGTCCCCAGAGCTTGAAACAGGAATAGTCCTTGCCCCTGGTCTAGGTTGTAACCCCATCCATGGGGTGAGCCCATCCTGCACCCTGGATGCACACACAGTGGGAACACATGGAAAGCCAGCTTTTAGTATTTCTAGTCATCGTGATTAGATCCCTCCTACTCAGACCCTCCCCCTTGGTCCCTGGTTTTTGGCCTTGGCCAAGTCTGACCTGGCCAGGACACCCAATTTGCTGCTGCCAGCAGAGTTCCTGGAGCCCTCCCTGTAGCCACCAAACCTCCCGTGCCTGCTCCCCACTGTTACCTGCTCCTTCACAATGGGACATTTCCCAGAGACAGCTCCATTATTCCACTGCTGAGATGATTTCTTTTCCTTTTAAGTCTTCTTCTGGCAGAAAATATATCTAATTTCTTTTCCCTCCGGCCTCCCCTCCTCCTCCTTCCATCTCCTAAGTCCCCTTCCCGCCTGCTCGCAAAGAGAGGTTTTGAGACCAATTTCAAGGTGGATTCAGCACTGGGAGATTGGGAAATTTAACATCAAGAAGTTGTTTGAGGCCGCAGAGTGGTTTGTGCTCCCTCCTGAGATGCAGGAGTCCAATGAGGCCCTTGGAAATGCAGCCTGAGCTAATTAGGCCTGTGGAGAGCCCGAAGGGCAGAGGGGTGGGTTTCTGTACAGGTTTCCTAAAGCACCACTCTCCAGAAAAAGCAAAGCAGATGAGGGATGAGGGCAGGGGATTTTGGACGTGCCACCCCCCGATAGCTCTGCTGTGGGAGTCCCTGCTCATGTCACCTTGCCTCCCTGAGCCTCAGGTATCCCACCTGGGTGATGATGGAGGTGTGGAGCTCCTCTGTAGACACCAGAGAGAATCCCCTGCAAATGACAGAGAGGTACAACATGTTGGGGTTAGGAGCTGGCTAACAAAGCCAGAAAAAGGCAAAGCTGATGGATGTCGGTAAGACATAGCAAACTCTCTCCTCTTGAGCCTCTGGATGTGTTTCCATTCACTTGTGCCTGGAGAGTTGGACGACTCAGTCTTTAGGTACAACTCTGGCAGGTCTTCTTTGCAGTCCCTCACCCATAGGACTCCTCTCATTCTCCAGGGTCCTTTTTCTGGGGAAAAGCCTGGCTGAAAAGCACTGGTCTGTCAGCATCTGGCTGCTCCCCCAAAACCTTGCTGCCCTTGTTTGAAGGGGGTACAGACATCCCCCAAATGGCTCTGCAGAGCAGGTTCCTCTTGTCCATGTTTGCTACAACATAAGGCAGGGTATGAAACTACGTGAGTGCAACTTCTTGCTATGATCTGGGAACTGAGCATCCATAATTTGGTTCTTCTTTTGTCTTCCTTAATTGTATCCTTTTTTTTTTCTTTTCTTTTTTTCTAATTAAATTCTTTTGTAGGCACACAAGTCCTCTTTGCAACCTGCCAGATTGGACCAAATTGACCCATTTCCTTCCCTGAAATTTAGAGGGGGCCATCAGGTATGACCACCTGGGTCAGGAGTGATCCTTGTTGGGTGGCCCCTAAAGGAGCCTCACACCACAGGATCCCTCCAAGTGCTGGCTTCCCACTGCCCTGGCCATGCTCCAGGGCTTGTTTCCTGTCTTCTCAGCACTGTCTGCAGCTCCGTCCACACAGCTGGGCACATCAGTGGTGGCCAGGCAGACCCCCACCCCAGGGAGTGCTCCTGTAGGATGCTGGATTGGCTGCTGTGCATCAGGCCAAAGCTCTTGTCTGGCCAGGGTTTCATCTGTACTTCCCATCTCATTAAGAGAAGGCAGATCTGTTAATAGAAGGGTCACAGGGAGGGGAGCTGCTGGGCTACGTGACCAAACATGGGATGCATTTGGTTGTGTGAGCTTTCAAGGAAATCTTGGGAGATCGACCTTACGACCTGCCTCTGGGACATTGCTGAGGATCAATGTGACTCCTTTGATGTTCCTGCTGCCCCAGGCCTCTTCAGGGTCCCTCCAGCCCAAGGCTCTGCCATTCACTGTGCCAATGTCCCCTCCTAATTAACTGTCACCCACAAACCTGTGGAGAATGCTTCTCCATCCAGGTCACTGGTGAAGATGTTGAACTGCTATCAGCAGTTCTGCCAGCCCCGGGGTGCTTCACAGGGGGACAGTTGGACCAGATGATCTTGAAAGTTTTTTCCAACCTTAATGATTTTGTGATTCTATGATCATGCTGGGAAATGAAGGAGCTCATTCCTCACAGTTGGAGATGGGACAGCTCTGCCTGGCTCCATGCAGTCCATAGAGGTCCAAGGGAAGGAGGTGGTTGGGAGCAGCCAATTACCTTCAGCATAAGTGGAAACCACTTAAGCTAAGCTGCCAAAAGGCACCAAAAGAGAGAAAATTGAAAGTTTTGCATAAAAGACACGCTTTTCCAAAGTGAGAGTTTGGGTTTGACATGACGGCTCGGGTTGAGCTGGATGTAGTGGAAAATATTGGGCATTTATTTGACAAAGAGGGCAGCAAGGGAGCAAAAATCTTTGGCCAAGGAAGATGAATGAATTCCAGGTCACTAACACTGAGTTTGTCTCACTTTTGCTGAAGAGTTGCATCAAACAGCGAAAGCAGTGCACCACAATCAAAAAGTGACCTATTTATTTCAAGGGATTTAAAGAGCGATGTTTCAATTCAAACCTCTTCATCTGTAAAGCGGCAGTAAAACACTTCACTGTCAGCCTGCACCTCATTTTACATGGCTGGGTTGGGAGCTGCTCCTCTGTGTGTGGCAAGCACAGCAAATATGATTTGGTGTGGCTGGTGGTCTGCTGCAGACCCTAACATGTGCAGTGGTGGATGTTGATGACTTTTGGGGTGAAAATCACACAATTCCTTAGCAAAACTCTAGCCAGAGGGAGCAGTCTAAGGTTGGACCACAGACCTGTGTGGGTTCCACCCAGCAGCCTTCCTCTGGTTTATGAAGCTCTGGAGCACGTGGTGGTGGCTGGGAGAGTGTCGTGGAAAGCTTTGCACTAATTTTACACCTTTTCCTAAACTATCACCTGCACAAGGATAGCTAGCCAAACAGCCTGGGACAGTAGGACAAAGCTATGCTCTTTCATCTTCCTGTGTTTTATTGCCAGCTCAGTGCATCACAAGAGGAATCCGGACCTTCAGAAAATGCTGAAATTTTGGAAATTGTGTCTAACGAACATTAAAACTGATAACACAGACCAAACCCAGACTTTCCAGTTTGCCTGCAAACCTCTGAAGAGTTTTCCCTTGCAAGTGCCGCTCCGCACTGTGTTCCCCAGAAGCGTTTTGAGTTTGCCCAAACAGCATTTTTCTGATGCTCCATGAGAAATATTTGCTCAGCTCTTCTGGTGAGCGTGAGGAAGTCGAAGGCGAAGGATTCACCTTGCCCTGGGCTGCTGCAAACTGCTTTGCTCCACAGCTCCTGGTGGAGATGAGGAGGAGATCAGCATGGTCTGGGGCCAGAAATGGTCACGGGAATGTGCAAAGACAGTGGTACCCAGGACACGTGTGATTATGGGCAGGAGGCTCCCTCCTGTGCTCTGACCACAGCATCTTTTGCACTAACTCAGTGCTGGAGGGATTTAGGGGATGGAGAGGAGGAAGAAGAGGTGTTTAAGAGACAAAGGATAAAAGGAGAGAATGTGCTCTTGAAATGGCCTCAGACTGTGCCAACAGTGGTGTACTGCTCACCCCTAAAAGGTGGGGACAAATGTTCTTGGGGCACCTTACCTGTTTGTGCTTCCTGCTTGCACAAGCGTTACCTGAACAGTGCCAGCATAGCTATATCTTTAAAAAAAAACAAAACACTGATGCCAGCAGTGCAGAGAAAGCTTGTGAGCCCACAGGATGAGAGGAAATGGTCTGTGTTTTCAGGGTGTACCCCATGCCAGGCTGCTCTTTCTTGGTGATCCTCCTCCTCTTGGCAACCTGCACCTTGACTTGAGGCTTCTTCCACCCTATCCCTGGTTGCTTTCCTGCCCAATAAATCTTTCCTAAAAGAGTTGCTGGGTCTGGCTAGGAAGACACAAGAGGCCACAAGACAAAGGGTGCCCAGACTGCTGGTTGAAGGTCTTTTTCTGAAAAAATCATGGAAGTTTTCTCCTTGCCCCAGAGCTGGTGAATGTCGATTTGGGGATACTTGGGATCCATGGGGAAATAGAAGTGGGGCTCTTCTGTTGATAGGCATGAGGAAGGGGCAAGGAAGATTTTCTTGATCCCTTCCCAAGATCTGCAGGATGCTTCCCAGCCCGATGGCTCCTTCTGGGCCATGACGGATGAACTCGCACATCCATCCTCCTTCCTGGAACTGCTTTGCAATCGGTAGCAGCGGCTCCCAGGGGCTCGGTGAGGAGGGGGGGGAACACTGGCAGAGGAAAAGGGTACAAGCAGGGGGGTGTGCTCATGTGCAGGGCTGGTGGATTTAGTTAATGGAGCCCCGTGATTCAGCCGCTGCAGAGGAAGCATCAGGGGACGCTTTGCGCCCTGGTACTGCTGGCAGGAACATCCCAGAGGCTCCGCAGCACATAAGTAACTACAACGGGTGATTGCTTAATAATTAAAGATATGTAGCGCTTGGATTGCCTCCCGGAGCCAGAGCAGAATGGGGAGAGCAGGGCACAACGGGAGGAAAACTTCCCGTCTTACAGGAAATCTTCCCCTGCCGAACGTCCCTGCAGCGCCCCAGCCTGCCGGGGGACTTGGCTGGAATCGATTTTCCTCCACTTGCAATTAGAGGAAGCCACTGATTAACTAAGTGACCTTGATGTGCTGTTTCCTTTCCTGGTGTGCCTCAGTTTCCCCTCTCAGAGTCAGGTTGCAGTCTGGAGGTATCAGACTATCTCATGGGAGAGTTTAGTCCCGGTTGGGCATCCTTTCTTCCATCCGTCTGTCCGTCCGTCCATCCATCCATCCATCCATCCATCATGAGAAATTCAGCATCTCAGCCACATCCTGGGGGAAAATGCTCACTGTTAGGTGCTGGACTACCAGGTGGCAGGGAAATAGAGCTAAATCCCATCATATTCCCTACAGTGCTCCCAGCCCTCGCAGGGCAGCTGGGGCTGGTGTGGTCGCTGATGGGGAAATACAGAGTGAATATAGAGGGAAGAAAAATGAAGTCAATCCACTTCTGGGTGTGCTACCCATCCTGAAGGCAAAGTTATAAAGTGTCAGGTTATTTTAGGACCTTTTTTGGGGGGAAAAATCTTTCTCCATCTGAAGAGGAGAATTAAAAATAAAGGATTCCAGGCGCCACTTCATTCTTGGTCCAGCATAAGAGAAGGCAATTTCCACCCTGGAAAAAAAAAGCTGATGGTGACTCTGGGCTGCAGGGTGGGCAGATGGATCTGGATATCCCACCCAGCTCCCCATGGCGAGGATAACACCAGGATGACACTCCCAAACCCAAGGAACCCAGTGGCATGGGCCACTGTGCTTGGTCCCTGCTCCCTGACAGCCCCGCTTTATTCACCAGCCTGATTACAGGCGACACATGAGCGGATTTATTAACTCTGCTCACCCGCGACTCAGAGCCGTGCAGATAAATGGCAGAGCCCGGGGCCAGCGCTAAAACTCTGTCAACATTAAAGTGAAGGATCTGACGGAGCTTCTGCCAGGGGCAAAGGGGAGCGGATGCGCTTTTCTGTGCAGAGTGGTCAGATGCTTGTGGGGCCAGTGGTTTTCTTTTTTCCCCTTCCCCAGGATAAATGCTGCACAATGCAAGGGCAGGATGTGGATGCTGACTCAGCACCTGCTGCTCCACAGGCTGGTGAGATTCTGGGCTGAGGTGTTGCCAGCCCTGGGGTGGGCAGCCTGGCTTGGGACGTTGTCTTTGCCATGCCCATGTGGGTGTCCAGGTGAAGCAAAGTCAGCCCAGAGGGCACAACTGTGCATTAAAGCCTCATTTTTATTATTTATTTATTTATTTATCATGCTGACCCTGCATAAATCACGTTAATTTACTCCGGAGCCAATGATACCATGGCTGTGCCAAACTGGTACATGAGGAGAACGAGACCCTTGAGGGGTCTCATCCCTTGCCCCCACATTGCCATTGTCATTTCCCTCTGTGTAATGAGTCTATGCTGCATTGTAACATCCCAGGGTGAAAATGCTGATGTGGTTCTGCTCTGAGGATGGGGAAAGAGCAGAGGAGCTGGGGGATGACTTGCTCCATGGGGATCAGCTGGCCTTGACCCAAATTTCCATTCCTACACCCCCCTTTGATTTTTCTCTAGAGCTACCAAATTGTTTTGTCCCTGCCTTAGCTCATGCCTAGCCCTATGTTGCCCAGACTTCCTGACTTTACACGGGGATTTCTGTCTGGGATTAAACCCCTGGAGAAGCAGACACCTTGTCACTGCAAAGTTCAGGCTTGGGGGGCTGAAAAGATGCAGCAATGGGGTACTCATTTTACCAGCATCTATCTCAGGACTGAACCAAAGCCACCTCCTTTTCTTTTGAAGTTTATACTTAATTGAGGTGTAAAAGAAATTCTAGTTTAAGCACATTTGATTTGACAAGGGTGTCGTTCTGTTTCTGCTTTGGGCCATCTGAAAGCAAGGATTTGCTTGGGTGCTGGAAGAACTGGGGGGGGGATCCAAGAAGTAGGAATTCATATCAGTGAGGCTCCTGAAAAGTTAAAATGAAACTTTCCAGGGTATGCATGTCCATTCTCAGAGGGTCCCATGTGAGGCATTTTGGAAAGTTTTTCTGGTGTGCAGGTGGAAGGTTTGCAGCAAAATGGGAAGTGGAAAATACAGGAACTGGCTATGAATGTATGCACAGGAATAAATGTACACATGGCAGCCATAAATGTGATGTGGAGACCATCTGTAGGTGCATCCAAAATCCCTGCTGAGAGCCTGAGCCACACGGTGAGTCTTAAATGTGCCTGCTCCTTCCTGCAGGACTCTGCCATCCTGCAGCTGATGGAAGAGGATTGTTTTGGGACACATGGGGGATTGGTATGGACAGGAGGAGGGGAGATGCTCTGGATGACTCTACCCCAAAAGATTGCACTGTTAAAAGACTGCTGCTGCTCTTTCTAGTGATTTCTGGAAAATTTTTTCTTTCCCTTGCTTTTTCTCCAGCTCCTTTTCTGCCCTCCAAAATGGGGCTGCATGGGGCTAGTGGAGAAGGGTGCTTTCAGGCAAACCTCTGTACTCCAAAGCACCCTTGGAAAAGTGACCTCTGCCCCTTCTGCTGGAATGCCATGTAGTTATCGTGCAGCCCTGGCTCCACCAAGTCAGATGGTTGAGTGCATAACCAGGAGGCCCTCCCACCCCAGCCCAAATACCCTGGGTTGTCTTCCTCGGTGAATCTGTCAAGGAGCCTTGGCAATAGGGGAGATGCTCGTGAAGGGATACCTCCTTCAACATCCCTGACATGGGCTGTGTCCAGCCATGGCGTGGAGCAGTGAAGCAGCACCCAGATATGCAGCTCAGCATCTCTGGGGTGCTCCATGGTGGCTCCTCTCCATCCCACTGCATCGTGGAAATGCAGCAGTCCTGCCACTCTGGAGGAAAGGAAAGAAAATATGAGAGATGAGAGCTGTGTGACTCTGCTGAGGCTGATGAATCGAGTGCTAGAAAAGCTGGAAAATCATTTCATCTTCCAGTGCCTCAGTTTCCCCAGCAGCAGAATAGACCCAGCTTCTCCCTTCCCACTCTGAGAGAGAGGAGAGCTGCTTGGGACCTTGCTTTTTCCACCAGAGCTGGGGTTTCTGAGCACTCAGCACTTCTGCAGAGCCGGTCCTTGCTGCTCGCAGCCCGGATACCCGAGCCGGATGGGAGCAGGTCCTGCAGACAGCTATCTCCATGGGCGGGCTGATGCTGCAGGCATGGGGAAGCGGATCGATAACGCAGATACCGAGAGAGCCGGCCCGGCACGAATAAGCCCAGCTTTGTAAATGAACCCTGCACTCTCAGGGCTCCCCGGTTAAGGCTGTTATCTCCAGACACTCCGGCTGGCTGGGTCCTTTCACAAAGCAGAGACATGCCGACCAGGATATGAGTCAGCTAGCAGGGCTCTCTCCCTGATCACTGACTGCATGCCGGCCCCACTCTGCTTTGCAGCTTTGGCTGCAGGCTGCAGCACACCATCTAGGTGCTCTTCTGGATTTTACAGTAAAAAATGGACGGGGAAAAGGCATGCAGATGTATTCCTTCTTTGCTAGGCTCTGGGGGTGAGGCAAGCAGCAATTCCCACTTTACAGAACTTCTTGGCTATCCCAGGTTTCTCATACAATAGGAGAAACAACCAAGAACATTCCCAAACTGTTTGGCTTTCACACCAGCTATAAGAACATTGGAAGGAAGGCTGGAAAAAGTATGTGTGTCTGCCAGTCACGTCCCCATTCAGGTCTCCTGGCCACGTCCCCCTGCTTCCCAGTGGGTCCAGTTCAGGTGCAGACCCTAGCTCCTTATTTCAAGTCCAAGGCACAGCTTTCTCCTCTCCAGGGCTGGTCAAGCCCAGGGTCTTTCTTCCATGCCCTTCCCCTGACATCTTCCCACAAGGCAAATGCAAGGCAGGATGCACAAGCACAGCATTCCCAGGGTGCTCACCCTTCTGCCAGCAACTTGTACCCAGGGACCTCCAGAACCAGAGGTGTTTCCTCTGTATGAGTGGCGGGGCGCATTTTTCATCCCATTATCAACATAAATGCTTAACATCCTGCAGCAAGGTGTCCCTGATATGTCTGATGGTAAGCGTAGTCTGGAAGGAGGCATCTTTGCTATTTCTGGGCTGCACAGACCTGGAAAAGTCTGTTCATGTGTGCATGAAGAGGAGAGAAACACGTTGTGCACAGCAATCCTTTGCAGCGATCCACACAGTGCAAAAAAAAATCTTAACCTTAACTCTGCCCCTATGCTTCCACCCTAAAGGTAGGTGTTCAGGGCACTCCGCAAACTATTTGTTAATAATCTGAAATCTGGGCTGGAGGATCTTTTTGGCACATTAATACAGCCCGATTCACCCCCCTCCCCAGTCCTGTCGCCTCCTTTCTCCCCCCTTCCCATCTCATTTCCTCCCGAGCCAAAGAAATCTGTCTGCCTGATAGATGGCTCCTGACAAGCTGAGCAGCTAAAGATCACATGTCAATAGGGCTATAATTAGGAGAATTGAGCCCTGTCAGGGCCGGACGGATATTTATCTGAAATCAATGGCCAATAGGGTGGAAGGAATGAAGATGTGGGAGTGTTTGCTTTGGAGCTGCCACGGCTCTTTACACCCTGTCTGCACCAGGATCCTGCCGGCCGGGGCTTTCCTGCTGCCTGAAAGGGAGGAGGATTATAGCATTAGCCATGGGGATCTGCCCTGGCTTCCCAGCACCAGCACCCGGTGACCCCTCTGGGGATGTGCATGCACCCCAAGGTGGGCTAGCAGTGGGGAGAAGCGAGACAGGGGTCTGGTGTCAGCCCATTCCTCTTCCTCCCAGTGAGGAAGAGCATGTTAGCAAGGGCTCAGATGCACACGGGGGAGCCCTCTTCATGACTGCGACAATTTTCTGAGAGCACAAGGACCGCCCCATTCCCCAAATTTCCTGCGATGCTCTGGTGCAGGAGGGGGGCTTGCACCTAGATAAACAGCAGGGCTTGATCTCAGACCGGGGAGCAAATCCTTTTGCAGTAGCGGGGCTTTCATGCAAATAAATTCTTGGAAGGCCTCGGGTCCTGGGAAACACTTAAGCATCCGCTCTAAAGCTTTGTTGGTGCCAGGGTCAATGGCCCAGCCTCAGAGCTGTTCAGCTATGAAAACAGAGGAGGCTGAGGACAGAAATGATTTGGGCACCGGGCAGGATGCAGGCTGGAGTCACACAGCCCCCGTCCCAGCGTGGTGGTTCAGCCCCAGGACTGAAATGAGCTGGGGAAATCTTTGTAATTCCAGCCCAGGTCATCTTCCTACTGCTCCAGCTTGAGACTTGCAGGGGCTCACCCCTTCCTTGCCAGCCCCCCATGGACCCCCTCCCTGGAGAGCAGCCGGACAATGCTCTGCGGGCGGTGAACTGAGCACAGGAGGCTTTCCTGCCCCGCAAAGCCATGCGAAGTCAAAGCTCTTAAAAATTGCCGGGGATTAGCAGTTAGAATTAGCAAAATCATTGATTCCCACGTGGGCATTAGGGATGAAAAAGGCTCCCCCAGATTTCTCTTCTCATGACAGCGTTCCCATGTACCGTGCATGGCCCAAATCCCATCTGCTGCCCGTTCATCACACCCTGGTGTGTCCTCCAGGCCCCACTTCACTCCCGAAAGCTCCCCAGGCTTGTAGGGAGACCTCAAGCAGCAGGAGGGACCAAAGCCCTCCCCACGGCTCAGACGGGGGGCAGTGGATGCCACGTAGCCTGGTACGCTTCTAATTTATTGCTTCTGTAATTGGGGTTAATTAGTGGTGACCAAATTTATCTTCTCGCTTCTCATTAATCCCAAACAAAAAAGAACCCTGTTTGCAATCAATTGCTGTTTAATTACAGCACAATAGCTGCCTCCAGAGATCGAAATCCCTGCTGGCTTGAGGCCTTGACAGCGAGAATGGGAGGGGAAAGATGCAGCATGGAGGAGCTGGAGGAAGAGGATGAGGATGGGGATGAGGATGAGGATGGGGATGAGGGATGGGGATGAGGATGAGGATGAGGATGAGGGATGGGGATGAGGATGGGGATGAGGATGGGGATGAGGATGAGGATGGGGATGAGGATGGGGATGAGGATGAGGATGGGGATGAGGATGGGGATGAGGATGAGGATGAGGATGAGGATAAGGATGGGGATGAGGTTGAGGATGGGGATGAGGATGAGGATGGGGATGAGGATGGGGATGAGGATGAGGATGGGGATGAGGATGAGGATGGGGATGAGGTTGGGGATGGGGATGAGGATGAGGATGAGGATGGAGATGAGGTTGAGAATGGGGATGAGGTTGAGGATGGGGATGAGGATGAGGATGAGGATGAGGATGAGGATGAGGATGAGGATGAGGATGAGGATGAGGATGGGGATGAGGATGGAGATGAGGTTGAGGATGGGGATGAGGGTGAGGGTGAGGATGAGGAAGAGGATGAGGATGAGGAAGAGGATGAGGATGAGGATGAGGATGAGGATGAGGATGGGGATGAGGATGGGGATGAGGATGAGGATGAGGATGAGGATGAGGATGAGGATGAGGATGAGGATGAAGATGCCACCTGGGGCTGGCTTGTGCTCCCCGAGGATTGTTGAGGCTCACAAGGAGCAGCGTGAGGTCTCCTTGCCCTGAAGGATCAGGCAGTGGATTTCAACCCAGGAGAAAGAGCTGATGTTTTCAAACAGCTCCGCATGCAACAGCAGAACAACCCAGCGGACCATGGTGGAGATGCTGGACAGCCCAAGGTTGTCCTTTAACCTGGAGGTTTGCTGCTGGTTATTAAATGGGGTGGCTTGGATGCAGATCTTCCCTCCAAGGTCTTGCTGCTCTGGGCGGGGAGGATATCCTGCGTGAGACCCACGTCCTCCAACAGCATCTCCCATTGATTTATCCTAGATCTCAGAGGCTGCCATGGACCTTATCACAAGCAGAGCAGGGGAATTAAAGCTGCCTGGGAGTTATAAAGGGCTGTGCTAGAACCCAGAAGGGAAATGCAACAGTCAGACAGACACATTCCCTGTGAGGTCCCTTTGGGTCAGCTGTTGAGAGAATATTTGGTCCTCTCTCAGCCAGAAGTCAATGGAAACAGACTTCTCCAGCCAGGTCCCACCACTGTCCAAGGCTTCGTTGTTCAGACTGTAGGTGTCTGAGATGCCCCAGGAACAGACTTTGCCAAAATGACTAAGGAGGGACTGGGGATGGAAGAGCTGTGCCCCTTTAGTCTATACCCACCTTCAGTGAGGCCACCATGGGATGCAAACAGAGGCTTTATGATCACCCTAGGGGTGATTTCACCTCCCCCAGCACCCACCAGGGACCCACAGACTTCTTTTTGCCAGGAGTTACATCTCCTTGGCAGTGCTACCTGTCCTGCCTCCTCATTTACCCAGATAAATGTATGCTCAGTTAATGCTGTGAGTATTAAATAAACTCCCCGCCTAGTCTGCCCACCTCTCCCTCCCTGCTGGTTAGGTGCCATCAATCTGCAGGATTATTGAGCCTGGTTTTGGAGTTAGTGGTGTGTTGAAAATGCTCCGGTCTTCCCTTTATCACTTTCAGATCTGCTCATTGGATGAGAATCCATCAGGGAAAGTAATGGGAGAGGCTGCGCTGATGTATGGCTCTGCGTCGCCAGATCAATTGGGCTCTCTCCTTCCTTCCAGCATGGGAAATGTGCGGGGCTGGGGCTGGGGCTACTCGGCTTCCTTCTCTCCAAATGCCAGGTTAATCATCACTTCTCATTCCTGCAAGAATTTTTGTCCTGGCGTGTGCTGGAGATGCCCGAAAGGTGATGAAATACCAGATGCCCGAAACAAGGTCGAGGGATGAACTCCTCTGGGGACATCAGCTGCTTTCTCAACCCACCTGCTGGCATTCATTTACTGCTTTTAGTGTTTGGGTGAATTTAGGGGGTTAGAAAGCAGCCAGAAGCAGGATGTTTCACTTAAAAACCACCATGTACTGCACAGCAGCTGTTTCTTAGATGGTGCATCCACCACCGGGGCTGGGACTCGGCACCAGGTGCTGCCTTGGAGCACTTTTTCCACCTGGACATCACCAACCACCCTCTCTCCCTACCCTGTGCTGATTCAGAGGGAAGAGCACCACCTACTGAGTCTCCCTCATGTTTCTTCCTTTTATTATTTTTATTTTTAAATATATATGTATTTTATTTGCCTTCTCACATACAAACTCCCCTTGCTTCTCTCTGGGAAGGCAGAGGCACGTTTAGTTCCGAGCAGCCCTCCTGATCTCTCCAGGCGTTTTCTGCTTGCTTTGTGTTTCTGGCTAATCTGCTTTTGTTAATGAGACTTGCCTTCCTTGGGATCCTCCTGCTTCCTGCCTTTGTGAACCCTACTCCAGCCTGACACCTCCCCGGGCACGGGTGGGATTTCTGGGTGCACGTATGGGCAGGGGTGGGAAAAGAAATAATTCGTCTAGGTTTTGACTCAAAATCTAAACCAAACCTAAATATGAGGGGGTTTGATTTATGAAGCACGAGCAGATGCAGCAAGATATTTGTACACATGCATGTGTACAAATGTGGCTGTGCCTATGTGCATTTTGGCACTGGCCAAAGATTTCGGGCATTAGCTAAAGACTTTCACGTCTGGGTTCAGCTTCTCTCCCTGACACAACTCTCGCTTTCAGTATTGACTAAGCACTTAAAAAATCCTCGAAAGCAGGCTGGGCGAAACCCAGAGAAATCTCTGGTGTTTCTTGACTGTTTTTAATTGCGAGGCTATTGAACATTTTAGGAGCAAAGCCAGAATCCAGCTTCTGCAGTATTCCCTCAAAGCCCTTCATTTTGCAACCAATGAAACCTTGGACTAAACATTAACTGTTCATTTATTATTTCTCCCTGCTTTGTTTTTTTGTTTGCACTAAGAAAGTGTGAGTGCTTCTTCCGAGGAATGGCACAGGCCATTTTCCAGGGATTTATGGAATATCTCAGGTCCTCACTGAGATGCATCACCTGCCTCCACCCAACCCACCTGTGGTCCTGACCCTGAGGAAGGTCTAGGTGGGATCAAGGCAAGCCAGGTCCTTCTCAGACCATGGTCTTTCCTGTTTTCTTTTCTTGTCCCAATTCAAACCAAGGGGCACCAGGTCCTTGTCCTGGGGAAAAACAAACAAGCCAAAATTTCCCTGGGGGGCAAACCTGCCAAGAGGTGTCCATGGCACCTCTCAGGCATGGGTACTTCATCTCCCTTGGGTGACCTCACCCCAGAGGAGAGTCTGGTGTCCCTTGCACCCTTCAAACATGACCTGTGCAAGGAAAGGATTCCCCCTGATCAACCCACTGCTGAACCTACCCTTGGAGAAGTGGAAATGTGGACACACCAAGAAAAAGGAGTGTTGGGGAGGCAGAAGGGACCATGCAAGAGCAGCTAAGGGAGGCTGGCAATGAGCTAACCAGCCAAAGAAATGCAAGTAGGACCTTGGGATTCTGTAGGAAAACTCCCCAAAACCCCAGGGAATATTGCCTATGAGAAAGGGTTGGGAAAACATGAGACTCTTTAGTCCAAAGACTGAAGGGAGATGGGATAATAGCCTGCAATTATGTAAAAGGATTTTACAAGAAGGGGAGGGACACATGTTTCCGTGTGGATAGGACAAGTAATAAGGAGCTTAAATGCCAGCAAAGGAGGTTTAGAACTGTGGGGATAGAGAAGGGCTGGGATTAATTGCTGGGAGGGAGGGGGAGAGGGTGGTGCCACCAATGCTGGAGATTTGGAGGACAAATGTGTCAAGGAGGGCTTAAAGGGAGTGGATCCTGCCACGGACAGGGGATGGGGAAGATGCTCTTGCTATGTCCATCCATCTGTCTTTTCCCACCTGGTTTTTGGCTGACCCATGCAGCAGTGAGTGCTGGGACATCCATGGGGGGTGGTGGGTTTGGCAGTACTGGGGCTTCTCCTCCGTGTTGCTGTGAGCTCCATCACCTCCTGTGTCATGCAGAGCTGCCTCTCTAACCATTTCCCTGTCCATCACGTTGCTTAAGCCCACAGGATCCAAGGCAAAGTGGCAACGTACCTGTGGGTATTACATCCCCACCCTGCCCGTGCTTCCACCATTGCCTGAACCTTGGGAGCTGGAGATATCTTTTGGGTAGAAAGCACCCAGCCGAGCAGTGCCGACGCAATCACCCCGAGGAAGCAAAATGTGCTGACAGGGCGCAAGTTGGAAATAAAGCAGAAAAACTTGCGAGAGCTCCTTCTTCCAGTAATTCCCAGGGAAAGGTGTCAGCCAGGATTTCTGGAAGCCACACGCAGCAGAAAGCAGGGGCTTGCTGGCAGCACTAATGAAGTTACTGCCATCCGGCGATTAGGTTAGGAGATCCTCCGGGACTGGCCTGTGAGGTGATGGACTGAAAGCAGAACGGGAACTAAATTGCATTTCATTTCAATTTGGCCATAAATTTGATGATTTCGTCAGATAAGGAGTAAAGGGGGAAGGGAGGTGGGGGGAGCAGGGGAGAGGGAGGGCTCCGTGCCTTCAGCACGGCCGGGGCAGGGAGGGAGCAGGGGAGAGAGCGCGACACAAGAAATTACATCGTTCTAGTTTGTACCACTGTAGATTATTAATCAGAAGTGTCAAAGGCTTTATGGATAGGATGTACATCACCTGCTTACTACAGACGATTCACTGAAGTAATAAGGTCAGGGGATATGGGTTATCGAACTGCCCTGGGATTTATGGGAGAGGATGCGGTGGGTGAAGAGAGGAGATGGGCGTTGTTTCCACTTTCACAGGATGCTCCACATGGCTGCAATGTTTTGTGTTCCCCACATCATGCAGAAATGGATTCCAAGACCTCAGAGTGCAGAACGGTTGCAAGATGGAGAGGATGAGCCAGTGAGCATCCCCAGCTCTCACCACCCAAACTCAGGACAATCTCAGCCCCCAGACAAAATAGACCTCATTGTGGAGAGGTTGCTTGATAATTGCAAAGACACAGGTAAGGGAACAGACTCAAATGTCTTTCCATCATTGCGGTCAGTACTGTGGACTTGAAAGAAATGATCATGGCTCATTCCAGTTTACAGACACCATCTGAACCCAGGCCTGACAAAGATCCCAAATTGTCTCCAGGGGCCAAGAAGCATTGTAATGGCAACATCACTGGGGGCCGTTGCATCAGATCAGCTCATAGTCTTGATGCCAGCGATATCTTGTCACGATAACATTGAGTACTATTTCAGAATGGTGTTGTGGCTGGATAGCACTGCTCTCTTATAGCATAGGGTTGTATTTGCATTGCAGGGAAATGTTATGCTGTGGTTTTTTAGTACATTGATACCTCAGTAGTGAAATGATCCAGTCTCTGATGTACTGAAGTTTCCTTCCAGACATCAGGACATCATGAGGTCTCGGTATGACGTGCCATTTTTCGGCCGAAATCGTGACATCTCGTCTCATCACTGCTGTTTCCTTCTGACAGCACATCCTAGCTGGGTGTATTAAGGCTTCTGTCCCAAACTGGTGATTTCCTCGCACAATTCACTAAGGTTTCAGTCTTCCTATTTTGCTGTGGCAGTGCCTTGCAAGTGGTGACATTTTCATCACGATCAGATAAAACATTGGTGCTTGCTTAGGGATAAGCCCAGGAGTAGTCTTGGTAGGATGTGTTCATATCTGGCTATGGCAAAACTCATGGTAAAATCATGGAAAGGTGTATGGCTATCATTTCCATGACACAGACAAATGATGGATGAACCTTAAAAGAAATAACGGGCTGTATATGAACTTACTTGGTGCCTGGCTCCACTTCAGCATGTCCCCAGTTCAGACATGGGAGGCTGAGCCAACTTCTGCAAGAGCATTTCTCCCTGGCTGCCTCTCCTTTCCTCCAGCTTTTGCTGGCAGATGGAAGTGAGTCTGAGACCCTTCAGATCCCAAGACTTATTTATTCCAGCACTTCAGCTGCTGAATACAGCCTTCCAGCTCTCTGGGGCTTTATTTTAAAAAATACAGGGCTTTGTTGTGCAGCTTTGGAGGACCTACATGTGAAACCTGTAGAACATCTTTGTTTGTGAAGGACAGAATGTGAAAACCTCTAAAAAAAACCTCTGATATTCCCTGCTCAGAGATGTGCTAAAGATGTCCCAGGTGGACGTAGATGCCAAAATCATCTGGACCAGTACCAAGCCCTGAACTGTGCATCTTGTATCTGCGGTGGCTGTCGGTGATCTCGTGGGGCACAGCAACAGGTTGGCATGCTCCCCCTGCACCCAGCTGCTGGGGAAGGGACAGAAAGGTTCTCCAGGACCAGCTCTGCTGACCCCAGGAGCTGCTTCGTGCTGGGATAGAAATGCAAAATGTGATGGAAGCTTGGCCTGCCCTTGAGGCCAAAGCTTTTAAACTCACGTGTGAGAGAGAGGGCTAAGATATCGCCCATAAATCTTAACCCAGGTGCAAGGAGCGGAGTTCTGGCTGCAGCAGAAGGCATGTGGCTATCAGACTACTGCAGGAGTCTGGCAGGCAGTTCTGCGATCATAATTAATACATGCACTTGCCAGGAAATTGTGTGCAGTCATGGAAATTTTGCACACAAGTGCTTGTCTGGAGGAGTTGTGTGTCTGATCCCCCCAGCTCCTGCATGCCTGGTACAGTCAGTGGTGGTGAACGTGAACCTGCATTGCTGCATCCACACAATTGCAGTCTCCTCTTCATGTTCCTGCTTAGAAAATAATCCATGCAAACAATGTGGCAGAGACGGTTTCCAGGAACACAAAGCCCCTCCAAGTCCTTTGGAAGTTGAAACATGTTTTGGGTGCTCCTCTTCAAAGAGCAGCTGTGAATTTGCTTTAAAGGACAGAGGGAAGGAATCTTTCATGTAACTTCAACATGTTCAAAATGAGAGATTACAAGTGTTGAGAAAATAATGACCAGGAGGTACAAGGAAAAAAATATGCAGAAATCTATTTCACGTGCACAATAATTTACTTTTAGATGTGCAGTAAAGTTTTTATATGCACAATAATTTACTTTTACATGTGCAATGATGTTTTTACATGTGCAATAATTCATTTTTATGTGCAAAAGCTGGCCAATTAAAAGCCTGGGTACTAAACACACCTTTGACCAACCCTGAATGCCTTTGTTTTGGCATACAATTTCACTCATGTCTAACACCAACATGCTCATGCAATAGGTTTATTTTGCAGTTGGTTCTGGACAACTCCTGGTTCATTTCCAGTTTGCCCCAGCAGAAAGTTTGAACGGCCCCATGGGCTATGGGGAAGGGACACAAGGGCCAGACAACCTAGGTTATCATCTTTTTTTCTCCACGGTCCAACACAGCCAACTACAGGCATCTGTGGGAAGCATACCAGCCTCAGCAGACAGCTTTGAGAATATACTTATCCTACTATAAAACCAGAAAAAAATGTTCTTGTTGGCCAGCTGAGATGACACTTGTCTCAGCTGTGGCTCTGTCCCCTCTTTGTCCTTCTCACTGTGTTTTGTAAGTCTCCAGTTGGTGGTTTTGTTGGGATGGAATCTCAGAAACCCTCAGCTGTAGGAGGGTCCTGCATGCTCTTCTCCGATGGTCTTCTGAAGATTGGTGGGATTTTTAAGTCAGTGGAGCTGAGTGATTGCAAAAGCAATTTACTGACCCCAAACAGGCCCCAAAACTTCAAGAGGGGAGCCAGTGAGAAACTCCAGAAGGTGTTGTTGAAAGACCAGTGCAGAAGCTTTCCCTATTCAGAGACCCCAGATCTGCTTCGAAATTCTTTTCCATCACATGGTTGTCACTTCTGAGGCAGTCAGATGGGGTTTGAACCTCTCTCCCTCATGTGAGTTTCCTGGATCAGATAGCACAGACTTGGAGTCTGCATTCCCTCACTTCCTTGCTGAATATTTTGTTCTGCAAATAAATCAAACACACTTTGGTGCTCTGCATCTAGGATGGATACATTAACTTCTAGGATGTGGAATAGAAAGGGAAGTCTCCTGACTGTCTTTGAGACTTCATCCCCATGGGAAACCATCTGCTCCGCTGAACTGGCATAGGTCAGGATGACCTGAAGGAGGAAAGGGACTGAAGATGTACAGAAATGCCTCCCCATGTGCTTTTGACTGCAGGTGAAATCTGCTGGCACGCCCCAGATGAAATGCACCAGCTCAGACCAGAGGGTCACCTCCAGGCGTGGTTGTCCTGGTCACACAGAGTCTTTGCCATGTTAGTGGCGACTCAGTTACTTTGAGTGTGAATCTCAAATTACTGCAAGCCTGGCGGATTCAAGGGGAGAAGCAGCAAAAAGGGCTAGAAATATAAACAACTGTCACCAGTAACAGGAAAAAAAGTTCACATAACCTTTTTATTTTGACTGCTTGGCAGAAGTGGAAAGCAAGAGGAGCGGGTAGGTGGGCAAGTGCAACAAACCAATATAAACTAAAATACTTCCCCTCTGAGAAAAGCTAAACCTGAAAAAATACTTGTTCAGTCTTTGTAAATGGTTATTGAAAAACTAAATGTGCCAGCAGTAAATGGAAATTTTTCTTTTCAACTAAAATTTATATTTATCTTCAGGAAAAAATAAATGCTTCTATAGATCCATTTCTTGAGGATACTGTTCCACCAGCTTTAACCACTTGTATGCTGACATCTGTGATTGCAAAATATTTCGAGCAAAGTGGAGGGAGAATGGTAAAAGCAGCAAAACAACACTATCTGTTTGCAAGTCATGGGCAACCAACCCAAAGGGAAATGATTGGGAGAAGTTATGGGTCAATATTCTGGCAGGTGGAGCAGGAGATGTGTGCACTGGAGGTGTCTGCATCAAGCCACCACCACTTGCCCTATGCAGTGGGCTGAGCAGCTCCTACAGCACTGACCTGCAAGGTGTGGGTGAGAAAGAGAAGCATTAGTCCAGCATTTTAGCTCCACTAGCATGTGCTGGAGGTCTTGGACTGCGAGCCTTCAAATAACCTTGGGATTTTCCAAAAACTGCAGGTGACAATTGCAAATCCAGATCTGGTTGTGGGCAAGCTGTGGAACTCTCGAATGCTCCTCGTCTTAGCATGCAAAGGGGTGTTGGCTGGCGAGAACAGCTATGGCTGGCTTTTGGGTGGCAAAACCTGTCCTTGTTTACATCAATCATGTTCAAAGCAGATTAGCTCAGAACAGATCATCCATTATTTTGCAAGAGTCAGGTTCACGGAAAATTAAAAGTCTCCTGGAAGACAAGTCAGCTGAGGAAAAAAAAAAGAAAAAAGAAAAAAAAAAGAAAAAAATGGAATGGAAAAATGTGAATGATGATAGGGGATAGTTTAAAAAAAAACAAACAAACAACAAAGTGCCCCCAAAGCAATAATTCCTCCATCAAGAGTGACACTGGCTTGAAAAACTGGCTGGCTTAGAGGCAAAGTGAAAGTGGCAAGAGACACATCAAATGAAAAAAATGGGAGTAAAGGACATTGAATTTGCACTAGAAATGTTGTGGAAAATCAGTAAGATGAGCAAAAAGACATGAGATGTCTCTGGCCAGTAGAGCTGAGGATAGCAAAGAGTTTAAATACTTTGGGAACAGAAGGAACTATAATAACCACAGTATTGATTCCTCCTTGGAAGGGAAATGTGCAAAGCATGCATTTTCAATAGATATTTGTTCTGTATTTGGGGGGGAAAAGCTGATTTGTATCTGATTAAAGTGAAGGAATGGTTTGCAGGCCAGCATTAACTGTGGAAGATACAGAATAGACCCTCTTAAAAAAAAATCACAGCTTTTTGAAAACTGGTCTTAACCACATACAAGTGCTGTCTACGAAGTAGCCAAGGAGCAGTACTGCTGGTTTTAGAGACGTATTGGAGGGCTGGGCAATCCAGGGGACTGGAAGAAAACTAATGTCACACTAGTATGTTAAAATGGTGTAAACAGGACGACTTGAATAATTATTGCCTGCCATTGATTCCAGGCAAAATGAAGGAACACCTCACGAGGACTCGATTAATAAAGAATTACAGGAACATGATGCTAATCAGCAGGGGGTTATGGGAAATCGGTCTTGTCAAATTAAGTAGCTTTTATAAACGCAATTACAAGAGTGAGGATAATTAACCACTGGAGGAACTTGCAGAGAGTTGTGGTAGAGTCTCTTGGGTAGATGTTTAAATTAAGAAGTTTCATTTAAAAAAAGTGATTTGTGCAGTGCCCAGAACAATGGGGTCTTTGTCCATTCCTGGAGGGACCAAAATCAAATGTTTTAAGTGCAGTCACCATGGCTGCACAGAGCATTCAAGCAGGACAACAATACAGGCTGTGGAAGCCACGACCTTGGACTAGCTGATCACTGTGGTGCTTTTTGGCACTCAAAGCCACATGCTGATGGAGAAATACACTTTAACATGGCTGCTGCTGCCTCCTTATAATGAAGGTTGCAAATGAGGGGAGACTGGGAAGTACACTACACTTTCAAATGAAAGGAGGAAGGGGAAGATGCTTTGTTATTGCAGGGTTACACCTAAGCAAAGGGATAAATTGGCTTGTACAAGTGTTTGCACTGCATCCTTCAGCTAGCTGGTACATAGCATAACCAACAATCCTTATTTCATGCGCACATTTTTTGCAGACATCATATGGTGTGAGAGTTAGAGTTTGCTCTAGGAAAGGCTTCAAATAACTTTACTGTGCCGTGTGTAAGAGAAGAAATATCACCCATGGGAGAGCCCAGGATGAGAAAGTGTATGGCTGGCCTTGGAAAAGCATCATTGCACATAGAAGGTTTGCTCTGAGATCCCAGGGAACTGTTGGCCATGGTCTTCATTTGAGCTATGAAAGTAATCCTGGCTTAGCTAGAACATTTTTTTGAGGATTGTACCCCCAGAAAATGGCAAGTTGTTTTGGTTTTGGTTTTTAAATTAAAAAAAAGAGATTATGGGATATATCTCATGTTCTCTTGGGGCCTGCATTCAAAAGAAGTGGTGACATGTCTGTAGGAGTTTGCTACTTTGGGCTTCAACTGGAATGATTTACCCTCTGGTGGTGGGCAACATCCTCTCAGGCCACCCGAAATGGAAATGACTTCTTTCCCCTGGCTGCCGGATGAATATACTTCATGCAAGGCTTTCGAAATTTATTTCCAGGACCTTTGTATTTTGACCGTGGTGCAGAAGAGGATGCTGAACATGCTGCCTCATTACTCTGGAGTTGGCTGTGACCACAGGACTACATCCTATGGGCTGAGACTGAAGAAGCCATCAGGGCGTCAGGCTATGCCACTGATTTCTTATCGACCTGCTTGATATGCGCTCACATTTCCATGCATCTTCCCCTCCTGCACTCCATAAAACGCAACATGAAATGTCTCCTCTCAATTGAGATGCTCTGTTTTATTTGGGCTGAGAAATCCACTTAAACCTTTTTAATTTGTCTTGTTTGGATATGGGTATAATTTTGGTTGTGTTTTATGGGCGCCCGGTTCATTTTACTTCCTGTAAATCGTCCCTTTAGTTACTAGGGCTTCTGGGAAGTTGTAAATTCTCCCTCCTATTTTCTCTGTAGAGTTTACGTTGTTTTACAGTTTCATTAATAGGTTCTCTTCCAGCTAGGTTGATGAAAGTTATTGACCTAATCATAACCTATTAATTATGACAGTAAATTCCACTCTTGGAAATGTTTTACTGAGCAAATGTTACTTGGAAAATCTGCAGGTTAAACTGGAGATCTAAGAACTTTAAATCTACTGTTCAGTGCCCCAGTCACGGAGCCTTGAGTCCTCTTTTGGTGAAGCTTGTGCAGCGCTGCTGCCTTGGGATTGAGGGGAACCCCAAAACGCCTCCACCCCATCGATTGCAAATGATGAGAAGGACTGCTGTGACATTCAACTTCATGAAAAAAAAAAAAAAAAAGAATTTCAGGAAAACATGCAGGGAGTACAGAGGTCTCCTTAATCCTGCCTCTACGTGTTTGGCTATAGACTGGAAACTAGGATGCATTTGAGTTTCTTCTCATGGCTGCTAGAAGGAGGAAAACACAAAAAATAGGCAACATAGTGACTTGCTTTCCACGGCTGCCAGCCCATCAAAGGTAGGGACACATTCCCAGTGTTTTCTACAAACACCTTCAGCATCCAGCACTGGTTCTGTGTTGGATGAACATAGCTCCTAGAGATGTGATACTCGTTTAAAGCCAGGCAGGGATTCCCTAATGCCAGGGAAAGATTTCTGATCCCCAAATATCTTCCCCAGAGAAACAATTTCAGCCCCATAGACCCTGTTGCAAGTGCCCCATAAGGCAAGACTCCCTGTAGCACAGCTGCTGAGCGAGCAGCTCCCTTCTGCATCCGCAAACCTCTCGGGACAGCCACTTTGCTGATGAGGCAGAGGGAGGGCTCCCAGGGGCCCAAGGGCTTGCGTCAGCCTTTTTGAGTAGCCATCCGTGTTGGAACCGCAGGAGGTCTCAGCTGGGTTTGGGGCCCAGCTTAAATAAGCATTATACATTCCCACTTAGGTACATATGTATTATATGGAGAGACACACGGGTGTATATTCATGCAGATACCTCCAGGGATACCTGCATGTATGTATCTACGCTTGTCCTCAAGTGTGCACACACAAAAAAGAGTACATGCCCTAAACATACAGTCAAAGACAATGAAAATGCTGCTGGGCTTTTTCTTGTTCGGGACCCCAGATTCCCTGAGGATCACCCCATTGCTGTGATGCAGATGGGTGACAAGGGTGGAGGTGCCAGCAGTAAAGAGACAATTGCTGCCCCATAGTCAAGTCCACAGCAGCACTGGGATGTTTGAAGCAAAATTTTATGGTCTTAGGCTCCAGTAGATGCAGCCTTCTGCAGTCAGCCCTGATTCACCCCATAAAACAGCAAAAAGGAGAAGATAAAGAAAGAAAGATGAGAAAGACCACATGCAGGGGAAGATGGTGGGATGAAAATGAGAAGCTCTTTGCCAGGGCTGTTTGAAATGAAGCTGAACATGTAGGCACGGAGAGGACATGAGTGTCATCCCCTTGGCAGAGCTGTGCTCTAGCTGCCTGCTGCATTGAGGAGTTTTAAGACTAATTAAATAGCTAAGAGGAAAGCGAATCCTGCAAAGGAGCCAAAATTTCACTGCAAAGAGACTGCATCTGGCACATCTGCAAGAACCCACCTTGCAAAGAGGTTCTCAGGGATGGAAACCAATGCACTGGCAGTGAGGGCTGGTCAGGGATAGGATGGATTGCTGGGAATTTCAGCCCTTCATGTCTTCCTTTGCCTTGAAACACTGAATCTCATTTGGGCGTTTCAAAATTAGCTTTCACAGGCTGTAAATCTGGAAAGTATCCTGGTGATCCTCTGCCCTCACTGCAAGGATTATTATTTTTTTTTTCGTTTTTAAACAGTTTTGAATTTTTCCCTAAGGATTGCAATATTTTTAATAGCCTCCTGGAATGACAAATTCTGAGCACGGCCACAGCAATTCAGATCCTCTCGCCTCTTGCTGCAATCTGACTCCTGTTTCTGCCATATCATCCTTGTTCCCAGTGATCCTGTGATGCAAGAATCAGATTCAGCTGCACATCTTTAATCGTCCATACAATTCCCCTCCCTAACTTGCAGTGAAGGCCCCAAGAATACTTTTTTTTTGGCAACTGACTGCTGCCGACACTGAACTCTTTGCTCTTTGTTGGATTTGTCTTTTGTTTTGTGCACTGTAGCTCCCTACCAGCCTCCAAACACATTCCTGTAGATTTAAGATCTGTTCCCATTATTGCGGTTTGAATAACTGAACTTGCACACTTCCTGACTTTGATATATCGCAGCCACACTGCAATTTGCATACAAAGCATGAGGCACTTGTATCAACCTGTAGGCACCCTCTTTACTTAAAGCTGTATTTTCAGCACGTTCAGTGCAATGGGTCTCAGGGAGTGAGACCTTGTCAGACACAATAACAAAAGCTATTTTCAGTAAAAACCTTGGGAAGGATTCATCATGTTGAGTGGAGGAGTCAACAGCGAAGTCATCCACGTTTGAGCTGTATATCCAGGCTCCTGTTATGCAAACCCACTTGATATTGCCAATGGAGTTTGGGGCACATATTTCTAACCCAGCATAGGTATCTGTTTTCAAATGAGGGAATTGCTGCCTACATTTCACCCACCCTACTGATCAATCCTCCAGTGGCATTTCATCCTGCCCTCCCAATATTTTTATTGTTCTTGGAAGAACGAAGGCTTCAGATGTTGCTGTTGTGTTCCACGATCTTCAGAGCTTTTGTGGAGATATGGGGGATGTTGGATGCTCCATGAGTGCAATCCCAACATCAAAAAATCCCAAAGCATTCAAGCAATAGTAGTTGCTTGAAAAAAAAACCGTTGCACAAAAAACCGTGCTGGTTTCTCTCTTCTGACTACCACATGGCTCATTTTTCCTTGAGGGGACATTGGTCTGATTATTGGAAGTATCTGCCATGGCTCTGCCTGGGCTGGCTACCTTGGGCTCTCTCTGGAGTCAATGCAGACTGAGCCAAGAGCTGGAGTTCGGGACACAGCTCGCCTCACTCCTGCTTGTTCAGCTGAATCAGCTCCATGCTGGCTCCCTAAGGGGGAGAAAATGGTGTAGGGTTGCAGAATTAAAGACAGATGCAAACTCTCCGAAGAGGTTAGGTGTCCTGTTGGCTTGTGACCGTCCCCTCTCTCTGCGGAAAAGTCCCAGATATGGGCGTTGAAATGGAAAATAACAGCTTTAATATTTTGCTTAGGTAGTACATAAGGCTTTCTGTTTCTCTGTCCTGCTGAAAGAGGTGAGGAGGCTTCTTCCTCACACAGGACCTCGAGGCTAGAGGAGAAAGTCAGCCATCGTGACCTGCAGGAACCCTTGGAGGTCAGCCTGCCTCCTCCCAGACCAAGCTCCAAAGCCACGACTAACCTCACTGCCAGGAGTGCTTACCATGGGGCAAAGAGAAGCATCGGAGATTTGGGCACCCTCCAAGCTGTAGAGAAAGCTGAGTTTTGGGGGAAATTGCTCTTGCTCCTTAGAGATAACTCCCAATCCCAACTCCCAGCTCCCTCCCAGTCCATATTCATTACCCTTTCATTGATTAAAATATACTTTTATTTTTAAAATAATAGTAACCCTCAAATAGATGAATGGCTGTCAAGTTTTAGCAAATGTTACAATTCTTTTCTGAGCTTCCTCATCTTTTTCCCACTTTTCACCAAGAGGTGAAAACAAAATACACACGTCTGGAAATCTCACAGCAGTGGCAAGGGCAGGATTTGACCCTGGCACGCCACAAATGCCACTACATATTTCAGATTCTTCATTGCTAGAGATGGGTAGAGGGAAAGCAAACCCTCACTGGGAGAGGATCCAATCTTTAGGAGCACAATGTCAGTCTGTAGAGTCCATGGCTGGGAAGAAAGGGACAAGGTGAGAGAAGAAATAGGACCAGGCTAATGAGGCTGGGTAGTAAGACACAAGTGAAGACTCTGGGCTCTGCCCTTTTTCCTCTACCCAGGCTGAGACCTATGCAGCTCATGGCACTTAGATCACTAAAAGGTGACTGGGTGGCACTGGGATGAAGAAAACTCTTGGTGGATCCATAGGTGAACACATTTTCAGTGCCTACGACAGCAAGAAGCCATTCTCCTGGCCTCCCCAGCATGGGACATCTCCAACCAGTTCTATACCTGCTCAGAGGCAAATCCCCAGTTCTCCTTCTCCCACTGCCCGAGTGGATACATCTGGAGGTCGCGGCTGATCTCGGTGCTGACATTGTGCAGACAAAAACCCACTGGCTGTCCCCACGGGACACGTCCCTGCCGGAAGCGGGGCTGGTCGGTGCAGCCAAGCGCCAGGGCTGTCGAGAGATGAAATCAGAGCTGCTCCGGCTTGGATTGCAGGGACGGCTTTCTTTTCTGATTAATAATTCAGGGTTCCCCTGGGGGTGGGAAGATGACATCATATCCCACCCCTTTCCCACTGCCACCCTGCCTTTTCCTTCCCTATTTCTCGTCATTGTGCTGCACTTGAGTCTTCATGCAGCAGGAGGGTTGGGGACACCTTGGTACAGAATTATGTGTCCCTCTAAGACCATGTTGGGTAGAGGCAGAATTCCCAGCCCTCTTTAGCTGTTCCCCTTCATCCATCCAGAGGACAAAAAAAGAAAAAAGACATCACTTTCTGTCCCTGACCTTTCCCCAGTGATTTTTTTTTTCATCCAGCGATGGTCTTGCTCAGTTGGTGAGAGCAGCTTGGTGCTGCATCTTCTTGGAATGGATTGTAGAGCAAAAACAAGTGAAGGTCCGAGCAAGCTTCATGGTAGAAAGCAAGGCCTGAGTCTCGTAGTCTGAAGACAGAAAGTTAGTGAGGATCCTGCTGTGTGTGGAGCAGTGCTGGAAGTTTTTCCTAGGGGTCCTGCTGGGGATATAGCTTATAAAAGAGGTTACGGAGGTGCAGGTTGCCCCCAAGGAGAACGCAGGTAAGTCCAGGTGCCCCAAGAAGGCTTGCAGTGTGGCTCTCACCAGTGAATGAACCATTTGTACAGGTCATCCAGCTGCTGCCCAGTGTCACCTCCAGCTTGTGCGGACCAAACACCACCGGTCTTGGAGTTCAGCCACCCTCAGGTCACACAACCAAGTCTTTGGGAACATCATTTGCTCAGGAGAAGATGAGGGCTGACCCAGCTGCTCAGGAGCTGCCCTGAAGTCTACAGCTCGGTGCTGTCCTGTGTCTCAGAGAGGTGGTTGATGAGCTAGCTGATCTGGATTTGGAGAAGAGCTTGGACCCATCTGTAAACAGACCCTCATCCTTTCCTTCCCCAAAGCCCTTCCTTTGCAGCTTTACTGAAGAGCATTTGCTAGCCCTCTGAAATGAAGACCCTTTGGCTCATCATTCTGTGGAGCCCAGAGATAAATCCCTGCAGCCTCCAAACCAGCAGAACAGCCCCAGTCACCTCTTCTCTTATGTTTTTCCACTCTTTAATGCCTGCCAATATAGCCTATGGCTTTACAGCACCAGAATCAGGTCCTGTATAGGTCAACTGTGTTGCCTATTCAATTTCTCCATCTGAAATCCCCCTTGGCAGGGGATTTCAAGTGTTAACATAATGAAGCCCTGGCTGAGCCACCTGATTTATCCATCTCCTAACCTTGACTTTATTTCATGGTCACGATTCTAACTGCTAATGTTACGTTACTAGTTTAACTGTCTGATTTATCCACGCTCACCTCACACATTACTTCATGGTACGGGTTTTAAATGTTAATTTTAATAATAAAAGTTTTACGCCCCTGGCGCTTCCTGCGTGCGGTGCACGAACGCGGGGACATTATTTCATAGTACGAGGGTTTTAAAAGCTAATGTCATAATGCTAGTTTAATTGTTGGATTTATTCCTAGTAAGAAGCAGAAGCAGCCACATGTGGGTGGGAGGAAATTGGTGGCCGGTGTCGATGTCTCGCTTGGTGTTGGTGGGAAGAGCAGGGTCACAGATTCCCAGAGATGGGAAGGGACCTCTGGGTCCATCTGGTCCAATCCTGCTCAAGCAGGGACATCCAGAGCAGGGTGCCCAGGACCACGTCCGGGTAGTTTTGCCTCCAAGGAGAGAGACTACAACCTCTCTGGGCAACCTGTGCCATTGCTAATGGAACAACACCTGGTATGAAGCAAAGAGCTGCCTGATCCTGCACCTGGTATAAATGAGCTGGCTACACTAAGGAGGGATCTGAGGCTTCACTACACAAAATGATCTAATGCAGGGTGAACCAACCCAGCCCCGAGGGTGTCAGCTGCTGGCTTCGCCTTGCAAAGTGATGTCTGCGGGCAGGAATGTCCCTTCTCCTCCTGCCCCCCCTCTGCCTCGTGGGGAGCTGGAGAACAAAGGTCCCACAGTGTGCCAAAACAGAGGTGGGGCGGATGTCAGAAGCATGTGAGGGATGCAAGGGGATGCTTGCATGTGCTTGTGGGATGGCATTTGCTCACCATGAGCGTGGTAGCAGCAAGGCTGCCCCCCACCCCCCATGACCGCATACCAGCGAGGGGGAGGCAGGAGAGCAGGGGCAGGGTCCTCCGGGGACAGCAGATGCTGCATGGCTGAGCTGGGGTGGGGAAGCGGGTGGGCAGCTTGCCCGGAGGGAGATATGCAAAGCATTCATGTCCAGCTGGGGAAATGGAGGGTCTTTCCCAAATCTGCCAGCATCGGGTTTAGGAGGTGGAGGCAGCATCTGGTCCGCAGGGGCAGGGCCATGGAAAAGGAGGGACCAGCCCATGCGGGCAGAACCTGGAAGGGTCTGGACTTTCTGCGATGTAGGTAGGAATAGGGCTTGCTGGATATTCTGCACTGCCAAAATGTTAGAAAGGAAATGTGAGGGTGAGAGGTCAAGTAGAAAGCCCACGTCCAGTAGTTGTCCAGCTGCACATCACTCTCTGTCCGTCTAGACCCACAGCCCTGCATGTTGAGGGATAAACATGGGGTTCAACAGACGCAGCACTGGAGGGGTGAGCTGGTGGCACCAAGGCACGTTCACCCATGGTGGCTTGACCCAAGAGTCTTCTCCTGAATTGCTGGGCATGCTACTTGCTAGAAGAACTTTCCTGGCCTCTTTTATTTGTGGCTGGATGTGTCCTTCCATCACCACTCTTCTGGTGGCACAGCTGGGCCTGATGCTGAAGGCAGCCACCTGGGTATCAACACATGCAAGAACACAGCAACACTGAGCAGAGCCCTTTGCCTTTCTGTGACCTCTTTGTATTTGCTGTCGACATCAGAAACAGGCAGCTTTGCTTTGGATCCTGTTTCTCTTTTTCTCTGTTTTCCTTCAGATTACGAAATTCTCCTATTACTGAAGCCACTTAATGTACAGGAGAAAGTAAGTGAAAATTCAATTGAATAAACAGCGCGGGCATTTCTTTCTCGCTGTCACTCATAAAAAGCAGCCCACCGAGGCAGAAACAGAGGAGCCAAAGTAGGAGTAGTGAAAGTTCAATAGAATAAATACCAATAACACTCATTTTCATCCTTCTTTTTGGCTCTTCTGGCTTAGGGTGCAGAGATAGTGAAAATTCAATTGAATTTTAATAACAATGGGCCCCATTACCAAAAATACAACCAAAAGGCAAGAAAGAGACCCTGACTTAA
Source organism: Cygnus atratus (assembly GCF_013377495.2). Lineage (NCBI taxonomy): Eukaryota > Metazoa > Chordata > Aves > Anseriformes > Anatidae > Cygnus > Cygnus atratus. Next base: position 159,247,024 of record NC_066363.1, on the reverse strand, counting down.
AATCAATGGCAGGAAAGATAGGCGACATCATCAAAATTATATTAGCCTTAACAGTCAATCAATTAATTAAATCTCCCGGTTATTAAAGAAAAAAAAAAAAAAAAAGAACTTGAAAGAACTTGGAGGTTTTTCTTTTTTTTCTGATGAAGTTTTCCAGCAGGATTTGAAAGCTTCTCATCCCACCCGTGGCCATGGCTCTCCCCCAGCTCCCACCCACCGTTTAGGGGCCGTTTATCGAAGTGACAGTCGCCTTTTTACCGAAGTGATGGGGAGCCGCGGAGAGGTGGCTGCAGAGTGCTGAGGCCACTGGAAATGAAATGTTGCATAGATATGAATTTTGATAGCTAGTCAATACCCTCTGTCCGTTTCAATTAAAAAAGAGCAGCGTGCACCGAGGGCAGATGGGCAACATTTCAGAGCCCATAAAATCAAATGGGGGGATAGAGGAGAGGTCCGGCCGGACTTCAATCTCCTCTCCCTCTCCTTCTCCAGCTCTCGCTGAATGCGTTTCACCAGGATCCTTTCTCTTAACACTTTGCCTGCTGGTACATCCCTCCTCCATCTGGGATGCTCTTCTTCTCCTGTTGCAGGAGGGTTTTGGGGGAGTGGTGTACAGCTGGGCTGCATTGTTCCCAGCCATCCTGGGGACCTCCAGCCCGACCCCAGCCCCGTGGGGATAACCCTGGTGGGTACCACACCTGTGTGAGCACGGAGCTAAGTCACCACTTCGCCAGGAGCTGGCCCAGCTTTGGTTATCTGTGCACTGCTCTGCTCTGGCTCAGTGTACCCAGATCTCCTTAAGGCCAGTGTAAACCTAGGTGCTGATTCCCAGAAAAGGATTTAACCCTTGTCTAGCCCAGATTTCAAGCTGCTGGGGAAATGCCAACCACAGGTCAGCAGCAGGGTATAAATGGATGGGGGTTATCTGACTGCCATGGATGCCACCTTCACCCTCCCAGCCCTCTGCACTGTTCCTCACCCCCCTCCTCCCCCAGCAGAAATCCTATCTGTCCTCCTTGGTGTCACCTGAAAGCGGGGATCTGCTTTCAGCCCCATCCCTCCAGCCCGCTCTGTTACCGACAGCGGCATGTGCGCACTGTCTCTGCTGCCCTGCCCAAATCCTCAGCGGGATTGCTGGCTCAGGGAGTTGCTCCCGGGGACACAGACATGATGATGACCACAGGGTTAACTCTTTGAGGTCCTTCCCACCAGGTCCTGCTCCTGAAGCAGGGGTACAGGGGGAGCTGACACGGGGATGTGGTGGACAAGCTGGAGTGGTGGTTGCAAGAGGTGGGGAAGTACCCCATGGATAGGAATGTTCCATCCTGAGGCACATTAGAGAGGGGAGAAGACCCCAAAACCAAGGATGGAGGTGGGACAGACTTTTCATGGAGTGATGGAGACAAGAAAATGAAGTTTGAGAAAGAAAAAGCTCTGGGAGAAGAAGAAAAGCTCTGGGGGAGAAAGAAAGCCTCCAGGAGAAGACATAGCAGGGAGGTGAAGGGATTGTGCCTTGCTTGGCACAACAGAACAATCACTTTAGCTGTTTGGGAAAAGCCTCCATGAGGCTGTGAGGTACATCATTCATGGGATCCTGAGGGTTTCCTTTTCCCTTGGACTGGAACAAGAATTGCATGGCTTCATCCAAGGACTCCAGCTAACCCAGGGCACCCTGCAAGTAGAGGTTGAAGTGGGAATCCCAAAGCAGGACTGGAGCCCATCTTCTTGCAGATGAGGTAGGAGCCTCAGTCAGAATCCACTACAAAAAAAATGATCCTAACTAGGCAAATGAGTGAAATCTTTAGGAAGTCACAAAGCAAGGCACCTGGATGACCATGAGGGAGTCACCTTAGGGTAGCATGTCTCTTGCCACCCTTTCCACACCATGCACACGGTCTCTGAGCCCAGGTTCACCAACCTTTCTGGTACAACTTTAGCCTGAGGAACAAACCAAGAAGGCTTGTGTATGTGTCTGGGCTGTCTCTGCCAAGGACATGACCTGATTAGCCTGAGGTTTTTAATTCAGACATATGGAACGCAATCTCCATATCCACCCAATCATGGGGAAAGTGTAAAGAGCTTGTCACTCACATCTTGTAAGTGAAAAAATGGACAGCTGTCAAGGTCTATTGAAGATCCTTCTCACTGTCAGATCAGCTCTTATGTGGATTTTCAGTGGTTCCTGAACTTGGTATTCCACACTCTGCCAAGACATCTTTCAACATTCATATTAACATATTCTGAATGTCCCTTGGTGTTCATTGCAACCTTCAAAACATTGTACATGCTTATTGCAAGCTGGTAGCTATCCCTGTGAGAGTCAGATGCAGAGCAACTGTGTTTGGTGGAAATTTTCATTCTGGTTTAAAGTTATAACACTTCCAGTTGGAGGGAGAGAATGAAGAAAGAGCTTCAAAGATGGTTGTGTTGTCCAGCAGCCAGTGAGAATGGACTCCTAGAGGTGCAGGTCATTTGTGTCCAGGTGATTTTACATATCCCCGAAAGTAATGTTCAACATTATCTACTAAATCTGGGCTCCTGGCCTTTCATTTCCCCGTTTGAGAGATGTGCCGGCTTCTAACACTTAGGCTTGTGGCTCAAGAGTAGGGTGAAGGCAAGGTGCAGAGCAGGAGAGGCTAACGTTGGGTTTCACCCTACAAAAAAGGTGGGGCCAGGCAATAGCTATGTGACCAGGCTGGAAGCATTCGCATGTCCCAGAGATTAGAAATAACTAACTGATGATCCCAGGTGCTGTCTGGAAGGTGGAAAACAACTCCGAAGCAGCAAGAAGCCATAGATATTACAGTCCTGCTGAGAACAGCATGCAGATTTTGCATAGAGGATGCAGGAGCTGATGCCTCTTTCTTTGTTCAAGGGGTTGTGTTGGGAAAAAGAGTTTTTGTGGATATTTCTACTTGTTTTGATGCATGGAGTGACGGAGGTGTGGGGGTAAGGAAGCTCAGCCTGAACCAGGCAGCTGCAGTGCTCATTCTGCAGCCTTTTGCCAACCAAATACTGCAAGGGTAGGAGGGAAACCACTTCTGCAATGATCTGCCTTGGCTTTTGGCCTGGAAATGAGGAGGAACATTAACTTGGATGTGTTCAAGGTGGGGGCGCAAGGAATTTTGTTAAGTAGTTAATGGATGCAGAATCTGGTCAGCACGGCGGCACCGAATCTTGCTAACTCTGTGCTTTTAGCAGCCCTGTGGGATGCAGGTTTGGATGGAAGCGGTCTGAAAGCAGGATTGTCTGTCTCTACTCTGGGATTGTTTTGGGGAAATCTGGCTGCTGGAGAGATCTGAGATCAGAGACAGCTATGGCAGCACCATGGCTGTTAGCATCCCTTGCTCCACCATCCTCTGCTCCTGCAGCATCCTTGGCTGGCATCCCTCTGATTTTAGTCTGGGAGATCTAAAGAGATCACAGCCCTTGCTGAGGACCTGATAACAAGCAAGTAATTCCTCGCTTCCGAACTCAGCAGCGGTTGGTGTCACTGGGTGAGTGACATGGTGTGAAGAAAACCCCCTCAGTGGGCAAGATCTTCAAGGATTCCCCTGCCCTGCTTTCCCCTCCCTCCTTATCGCACACGCTGCCTTGTTCTGCTCCAAGATTTCCGACGCGGAGCAGCTGGGGAATAAAAATGTGAACCTTTCTGATTCGGTCTCGCAGGCTCTGCTGGAGGCTAAGTGAGGTTAATAACCGAACACGCTGGGAGGTATTGAGGAAAGAGACGGGGGAAAAAGCTCCGTCCCTGATCTGATAGTGATAAACGATTGGAGATAGGATATCTGATTTCTTCTCTCTGGTGGTCCCTACAGTAACAGCTTCCAGGCGAGCACGTCAGCCATTCATTAAAGGAAAACGGCAAAGATTATCGCTAATATCTCGAAGATTAGTTAGATAAATACACACTGCAGAGGAATATGCAGAGAGCCAGGTCTGTGGCTGCTGCAGACCGAGTTCACTGACTGAGCCGAAGCAATTTGCATCCAGTGCTGCGTGGCGTTCATAAAGCCGATCTGTGGCGGCTGGGTGTGTTTGTAAACACACAGCATGCGTGCCCTTAATGCACATCCACTGCCTCCCTCTGTGGTTAGGAGCACAGAAAGTGCTGTTGGGGGATCAGACCGCAAACACAAGCACCTTTGCTAAATAATCCCTAGCAAACTCCGAGTATGATTTAAGAACTGTTCAGGTGACCGTATGAGTTGCTAAGTCCACAGACAGCATGGAGCTGGGGTTTGCCAACAAAAACTCTCACCTGGCTAATGTCTGGGTGGTTGGAAATAGTTGGGATGCTTCCAAAGATACAAAGCGAAAGAGAAAGATTTTTTTGCACTGAAAATTTTATCATTTTCACAAGGAAAATCCAAGCAAATCTCAGCTGGCCCCTGTGTCAGCAGGAGGGCTGACGCAGATTTAGAGGTCCCATCCCACCCAAGCCACTCCGGTAACTGCGAACAGGAAGCTTTGCTTTCCGAGCAGCTTTCTGAAAGAAAGGGATACCCAGCACTCAGTGCCAAATGTTGTTTTGTTTCCTTTTTAAAACCAGCAAGCAGAAACACTCGTGGTGCTAAGTCTAAATGAGGCAAAAACTGTTGTTTCATATTGACGCAAGTGTCAGCTCTTGTTTCTCTTCTTTTACACTTGAAAGCCAAAGTCACATTTTAAGTCAAAACAGAGGAGAAATGCAAGGGCTGCTGGAAGGAAACCAGCATTTGGAACCACCATTTTGCTGCACAAGGAGAAAGCAGGGGGAAAAACTCCAGCCCTGGCTCCATCCTTTGGCTTGGTTTACCATGGGCAGGGGATGAGTACAGCCAGCACGTTCAAGGGCTGGCTGGGTTTGGGGTGCCACGTCCACTCTTGAGTGAACCAAGATATTTTGACCCCTGTGCATCCTTCTGGCCACCGAGGGATGTCCATGAGAAGGTGAGACGCTGCTGTTGTCATTTTGACCTAGACTAGAGCTTGTAAATGGTGGCTGGTTTGTGTATTTTTATTTCCTTTATTTCCTTTCATGTATTATTATTTCCTTTAATTTCCTTTCTATTTCCTTTTATTTCGTTATGTTTGCCTTTTTGTTAGCATTTTAAGGGGTCCTTTCTCCCTGATTTATTTGGTTTCTCCCCTGGCCCTCCCCTTACTGGAGCACCACTGAGCAATCAGTGTGGCTGGAGAGCCCCGGACCATGGGAGCATCAAGAAGGGTGCAGGGACCTGGGCTGCCCCCACATCTATGTTGTCACTTCACCCTTCTATGTTGCCATTTCACCCTTCTGGGTTATGATTTGGGCTGGCAAAGCCTGTTAAGAAGCCAGAGGAAACCACAGAGGTCCGTGCTTTATGTCTGGCCAACCTTCTCCCCCAGCTGTCCTTAAATACTCTAGAAAATCTCGACACATTGCTTGTTTGCTATCAAATCCACCAAAGGGGTGGATACTGCAGGGCAAAATGCTATTTTTGCAAGGTTTGCAAAAAGAGGGGCTTCTCAGGACAGGGGAACTCGAGACTTGAGCACCTCTGGTGTCTCTCACTGGGCTCTGGCAGCCTCCTGGGCACCGAACCTGCTCCTGTGCTTGCACAAAACCAAGGGGTCCCAGCACAGCTGTAACAGGAAAAAACACCTTTCCACAGCAGGAATTTCCACTGGAGCAGGCAGGATTGAAAGTAATGGGACAGATAAGAGAAAAAAAAAAATAGTGGGAAGGTTTGCATGAGATGTGGTAGTTTTTAACCTTTTCTCTCCCTCTTTTCCCTCCACATCTTCTCTTGCTCACCAATTTTCTTTTTCCCTGCAAGAGCAGCAGCCTTCCCTTCACTGTGCAATAAACAGAGACAACTGGAAAACAAAGAACCGGCTTTTTAATTTTTTTTTTTTTTTTTTGCCACCTCTGCATTCAGCTGGAGGTGGGATGCTCTGTGGATATATGTGTGTGTGTGTGTGTGTGTGATGAAATTCAGGCCAAGCCGGCAGCGCGCAGAATTCCGCCGCCCTCAGCAGTAAATAGTAGCAGGAGCAGCAGGATTGCAAGGGCTGGCGGCGATGAGAAAAGAAGGGATGTGCGTAATTGCACACTCCAAATGCCACCTTCAATTGCGGCTGCAGATAAGCCAGCCCGCTCCCTGCCGCAGCCCCGCAGAGGGCTGCCAGGGTGCTGCCGATTCCCTGGCATCATCCTGCATCAAGGTACAGCAGCTTCAAAACATGCATAACAAAATCAGCACTCGTATTCTGACCTTTGTTTTACTTTCAGAGACAGCTCCAGCTCAGGAAATCTTGGGACTGTGTTTTATTCTCACTGTCTTGCCTCTGTTTCTCATTACCCTCATAGCCAGCAGGAAAATAGTTTGTGAGATTTGGTGGCAAGTATCAGGAGTGCAGAGAGTCAGTGAACTTTTTACCTAATTTCTTTCCTTTTCTTTCTTTCTTTATTCATTTTCTGGTGAATCGGGCGATCTCATCAGACCACAAACTGCAACAGCTCTCCACAAACTGACTGTTTATATGCACACTTGCATTATTCTGGGTTCTTCTGGGCTCCCTTCAAGAAGTAGAAAGCCATCGTGCTTTCTGCCTTCAGCAGAGCCTTGCAATGCAACGCTGCTGTTCCCTTGCTTTTGCCACCACAAATTCAGACACAGCCTTTGCACTTGAGCACACATTGCATTACCAAAAATAACTGGGAGGGAAACTGAGGCAGCTCTGCAGCACAAATGTCATGCAGACTCCACATCATGCAGGACAGTTCTCTTCACATGGTGAGGATGGAGTCATTTTTCTCCTAGATTTTAGCTTCAGTAGCTCCTCCTTTATTTTAGGACAGGTTTCATGATGCTACTCACCCCCAGCCCAAGTTCCATCACAGGTAATTCCCCCCAAAAAAACAAAACCCGGAGAAAAACCTCGCAGTCTGCAGAGCTGCAGCTCACACCCGTCTCGGTGTTATTTGAAGCTGCGCCTCTGCGATAATGCCACAAAATGCTGGTCAACACTTTTTGATAGTGGAATTTTCTACCGGAAAACACATTCTTGTCAAAATCATCTCGGGATCAGGCTGATTGCGGTGATGTGTTTTTTGTTTTTTTTTTTTATATTAAAAATATTGAAATGAGTTGTTTCAACTGTCTTGCTTCACTTTCAAAGCAACAAAATATTTTGCAGTGCTGGGAGAAAACATACTGCTTCAGCTCTGCCGAGGGTTTCTTCGAGTGTTTATAGTTAAACCTTGGATTTAACTATATATTGGATTATAAAGTTGAGATTTTTACCTTATTTTGTTGCTAGTGAGAAGGAACATTTTTTTTTTTTGACTGAGCTAAAACACTGGAACATCAGAACAAAATATTTCCGGGTGGACTTTGTTCTGGGGATAAATCTCAAATTCCTATATGTATTTTTGGCTTCAGAATGCAAACTCATTTGCAGGTGTCAGGATTTTCAAGCAGAATAAGATACCATTTCCCAGCACAATGATGTGCTGCACACTTAGACAGCTGCTCAAAAATTATTCCAGGTTTCCCCTGTGGGTTTTCCCTAGTTTTCTCTTAGGCTATTTATTTAAGACATTACACTTTTTAACATATCCATGTGTAAATAGGATCAAGGATCAGCAAATGGGTTGGTCAGGTAGAAATGTGTCCCTGCATCTCGGGCATCTCTGTCGGTGCAGCCTTGGGCATAGCACAAGGAACAAACACTAAAAGCTGTGGCTGCAAGGACTTCACATGGTGCAAAACCCCTCTACCTTACTAAAAGAAACCAAGCCTTTACTTTTTCTTCAAGAGAGTTGTCAGTAGTTTTCTGCCTGGTGCTGTCTATAGCCTTGGAGTTTTCCAGCTTGTGTCCTGTGCTAACCAAGGGCATCAGAGCCACAGAAACAGCCCAGTACTCAGCAAGAGCTGAGCTGAGAAAATAACGTCTGCTCCAAGGATGCTGCCACCTGAACGAAGAGCTGGGGGCTGAGAGCTTAAAGAGCCAGGAGATGACATAAGAAGTGTGTCTTGCCTTGTGTCATAAACCACAAACACTTGTGCTGGGTGTGCTGTTATTCCCTTTGCTGGAGTGAATCTTCTGAAGCCAAAACTGCTGGAAGAATAGAAAAGAAGAGCAGGACCCGACCTCAAAACCCAACAATCGATTTGCTCTGTAATTATTTGCCTCCTTGGCAGAACAAAACCAAAGTCCCTTCCCAGGAGGGTGGTGGGGTGGGAGAGGATCCTGGTGGGTTCAACAAAACGAGCCCTGAGCACCAAATCAGGGTGTTACTTGAGTGTTGGCAGGAGCTGAACAGAAAATCCTTCAGAAAAGGCTGGCTGCAGTCAAATACTGGAGGGCAGACCGGCTTCCCTTTCAGGAAAAAAAAAAAGTGCAAATTTATTCTTGTGGCAGCTCCTAACATTATTATTATTTCAGGGTGTGGACCAGGTTTTCTTCTGCCTTTTTTCCTTGGGAACAAGGAAAAGACATAGACTTAGAGCAGATCTTCCTATACCTCTGATGCACAGGGTTTATTTTACATTTTCACGTGCATGTTTATTATAGAATGTATGTATACGTGTGTAAAAGGAAAACCAGGCTTTCTCGGCAAGAATTGTGTACCCTTATTAGAGGTACCTTATATCTCCTTACATTACCCTCCCGTGACAGCCCCGAGTTTAAAGGAAACCCTTTTTCTGGAGGGCTGGCAGTGAAGTCCCTGTGTGTACGAACACTGAAGAACAAGTGTGGCTTTGATTGAACTGCGAAGCGAAGCGGTAGCATTTTACAGCCACTTCTCATTCATTTTTTCCCCAGCCACAGAATATCTCAAAATGTATAAAGGCAAGACAGGCTGGAGCCCTGAATGTCTGCGTGAGACACACACGTGCCTGTTTATAGGTCCCAGCCTAGTCAGAGACACCCAGCTCTGCTGCTGTAAAACCAGGAACAAATCCATCAACGTCAGCACTTTTTCATTGGCATAAAGGTGAGCCGGCCAAGATGCAGCCCCTCTCTCCTGCTCCACCTGGATGTGCCCCACAGATGTACAAAGGAGCCAGAAATTTAAATCATTTAAAAATCAAACGTGTTTATTGCACTCAGCAGCTCCATCTCAGTGTTCAAAAGGCATTTGGATAATGCCCTTAATAACACGGTTACCCCCAAAGTGATCAGGCAGTGGATTCGATGATCTTTGTAGGTCCCTTCCAAGGGAACTATTCTATTCCATTCCATTCCATTCCATTCCATTCCATTCCATTCAGATATATAGATGTATTTTCTATTCTATATAGAATATAGAATATTCTCTATATAGAATATAGAATATTCTATATTCTATATAGAATAGAACATATATCTATTATCTATATATATTATATAGATATATTCTATTCTATATAGAATAGAATAGAATTTCCATTCTAAATATCTCATACAGACCTAAATTACCCCTTTAAAGATCCAAAGTCCTTAACAAGTTTTATTTAAAGACGTGCAACGGGAGCTTTCACCCGGGTGTCCGCAGCCTCGGCTCCTCTCTCCAGCCCCGCATCCCCGTTGATGCGTTGATCAATGGCTCATCAAACCTTAATGTGTGCTTTAACTCAGCTGTGGCATCTTAATCAGGGCGCTGAGTGCCGAGTGTCAGCCCCATCGACTTGGGGGGGGAGCCGGGACAAATGAAGCCATCGACTGCCGGGGAGGAAGGAGCATTTCCACGGGCCTGACCTGCCGTCTAGTGGCTGCAGGAGAAGAGGACAAACGGAGATGTGTGTGCGAGGTGGGAGGGCTGGGGGAGCCTCTCTGCAAGGTTGGGGTGCTGCTGGGTGAGCGAGGCTTCTTTAGGGTGCCATCACCACCCTTTGATCCCCCTTGGGAGCAGGTTTGGGGCGAGGGGGCTTCCCACCGGGTTGTCTTCGTGGGGAGCATCAACAGAGCTTGGGGGTGGAGTGGGAGAGTGTAGGGCTTTGCACGCCCGCTGGCACGTCTGCACACATCTGTGGGGCTGGAGCAGCAGGCGTGCGTGGGGGTGGCAGCACGGGGTGCATGCTGGAGGAAATTCGGGTGCACAGGGCGGCCGAGCAGTTTATTCGGCAATGGGGTGCTTGTGCGTGATGTCTGCAGGCTGGAGGAGAAATTGCTGTGTGCATGTACCTGCTTGAGCATGTATGTGTCCGTGCACACGTGTGTGTGAGCAGAGGCTCCCCATAGGCATGCCCATGACTCCATGTGCAGTGGTAGTGGTCTGTGGGATCCCAAGAGAGGAGGACCCCATTAGAGGAACCATCCAGGGCATTAGGGCAAGAGGTAGGGCTGCACATGAGTGCTGGAGAGCACGTGCTGAGCTATCCCAGAGCGCAAGCTCTGCGCCGTGGGGCCACGGGGCTGAGAGCCCATAGCTGGCCCCAGCAAAGCAACCAGCCTGTTTCGGGCCAGTCCCTGCTATGCCTTGCAAGCCCTGTGTTTCTTATTATTTGATTTTTTTTTTTTTTCAATAGCATCAATTGGAAAAGCTGCTTAAAGGAACAACAAAGAAAAAGCTGACACAGACCTGAGCGGGAGGGAGAGAGCAGGTCAGGCAGCACTCCTCTGGGGTGGCAGTGATTTCTGCATCTCAGCTTGCGTCTTATTTTAACAAGCCCCGTGCCCTCCGGAGACCTCTCCTCCAGACCCAAAGGAGACCTGGGGAACCCTTTTAGGGGGAGAGGGGCTATAGGGGGACAGGTCCAGCCCATCCGAAGGGGCTGAGAGCTCACCCTATAACCAAAGGGAAGCATCAGGCTGTGCTGGCTCTCTGCCGGACTCTCTCCACCGGGTAGAGAATTAGCTGAGGGCAAAAATAATTTCAAGTCAGGTACTTCAGTTAAGTGCCGACAAGCAGGAGGGATGTGTCTGGGTTTCTGGGGTATGTAATGCCTGGAAGAAGGATTATTTTTTTAAGGCTAAGCTGATCCCGGTGGGATGCTCTGGGGAGATCACAAGGGCTATGCAGATGCTGTTCTGGGTTTTGTGAGGTTGGGACGGCACCGTACAAGCGTCGCTGTCTCCTATCTTAGCCAAGCTGTCCCTGCACGAGGTTTCTTCCCGTTCTTATAGCTGTTCCCAGCCCATGTCAGCAGTGCGATGTCCTTGTGCCTCTGGACACTCCATTCACAGCTGGTAGGTAGCTGTCTTGCTCATTACGCTTATTTCTTCATATATTTTGTAACCAAACTGAAGATCCTGACCAGGACTAAGGTGTCCCTAGTGCTGTGCAAACATCTCCCATCCCAAATCACCCCCTTGTCTTCCCCAGCACCCAAGAGAGGCTCGGGGATTGGGGATGTCAATCCTAATATTGCTTTTCCACCCACCTGCTTCCTCCTGGCCACAAAGCAGCCCTGAGAAAATCAAATAACACATTCATCACTGGTTTAAGCCATCCTGTGAGACCTTACCTGGTGCCACTGAGGGAAAGGTGGCAGCAGCTGGCTCGCAAGGATGCCAGATGCAGATTTGGGAGGGCAGAAAAGAGATAAAGCATCAGGATCCATCTCTGAGGCAGGCAGGGAACACCTGCAGAGGGGAATGAGGTGATTTTGGGGCCCACCCTGAGCACAGGCAGCAGGGGCTGAGCACTTCAGGTGAGACCAGAGCCTGGTGGGACGCCCTGTGCTGGGTCCCTTGAGCTCAAGGGTGTCCCTGTGCACAGAGAGGGGAGGGGATAGGGAGCCTTGTGAAGCTCTGCAGACCACCATTTAACAAACATTTTCTGTGGTCTTGCCATCAAAGGGCTTACAGGGCTTACAGGCAAAGAACGAAGCACAGGAGGTCATAGCTGGAGCCTGGAGCTTATACAAAAACAAAACAATTCCTCCTTTGACAACTTGCTTTATTTCTTGAACAAGATCAACATCTTTTGGCGTTGCTGACTCATATTTCCAACACTTAAATCTGAGGCATTGTGGCCCTTTTTAAAAAAAAAAAACAACAGCTTTACAGGTGGAAGATGAGATGAGTGTCAGTAGGGCCAAAGTCACTCCTGAGATTCATCCCAAGTCCTACAACATCATTGATTTAGGAGAGCAGAGGAAAGGTTCTGTCCTGGCCAGGGCTCTCTCTCCAATGGTGGCTTTAAGCAGGGTCTTTCAATGGAAAAAGTAAGGGAACAAACCTGATACCTCTTCTAACAACCTCCTGGGCTCCAGCTGTTCTTAGCTCAGGGGATTTGCTGAGCCTGTTGTCACCTGTCTGTTCAGCAGCCCCCAACAGATCTCTTTTCCAAGCCTGTGTGCAGCCTCCTCAGTCATTAACTGAATCCACGACACCCCCTGGCAAGGCGTCCCGCAGCTTGAAGACCTGCTATGTTAGGAGTTCTTTTAGGAGTTAGGAGACTTTTGTTCAAACACCAGCTCCTAGATCGTGTTCGTAGGCTTTTTTTTTTTTTTTAAATAAGGTTTTGTTCTAGACCTAATTGTGAATAAGCACATAAAGATATGGATCTTACAGACTCAAAGGCAGGTAATCAATCAATCAATCAAACAAACAAAATCATTTTTGAAAATTTGAATTTTTTTGGTAGATTTGGTAGATCTGGTAGATTTGGAGGGTTCAGTCACTGCTTTGAGGACCCTTGGTAGGGACTGCAGGAGGCTGCATGGTGACAAAGCTTCATCCCAAGCCACTATCATTTATAGCCCCATCAAACTGGCTAACTGCACATGAGGCCAATTCAGGATTTAAGTGAGCAGGGTGAGAAGGAGCCGTCAGTCAATGTAGTGTCATCTGAAGGAAATGTAAAGAACAGCTCTCAGTCTTTCAGGTTTGGAAATACTTTTATTGAACAGGATCTGCTGCATTGCCAATACATCTCTCCAGCCTCTCCGGGCACCCCTGGTGTAAGAACAGGGACTTATCCCTGTGTTACAAGCACAGGGGCAGCATCTGAAGTCCTCTCCACCAACACCTGCTAACGTGGTGGAAAGGCTCTCAAGGAATGGCCATAACGTCACCTGGGTTCTCGACGGCTTCAAGCTGCAGCAAGGAAATTACATTTAGATATAAAGCAAACAAAAAGATTGGTTAAGCAATGAAAAAAAATTGCTCTGAGAGGTGGTGGAGCCTCCTCCTCTGGGAAACCGAACTGCCCAGGTCTGCATGGATTTTCAGCCTCCCTTGAACCTCATTTTGCTTCTTGCTGGAATATGTGGGCTCAGGAGGAAACTCTCCAATTTGCTTCCAATGATCATAGAATCATAGAATGGTTTGGGTTGGAAGGTACCTTAAAAATCATTTAATTCCAACCCCTTGCCACAGGCAGGGATACCTCCTACCAGACCACAGTGCCCAAAGCCCCATCCAGCCTGGCCTTGAACACCTCCAGGGATGAGGCATCCACAGCTTCTCTGGGCAGCCTGTGCCAGTGCCTCACCACCCTCTGAGTAAATAATTTCTAATTTTTAGATATCTTATCTATATCTAATCTGCCTTATATCTAATCTTTGTGCCTGGTGACATCAAGAAAACATCTTGCTTGTGGAAGGACTTCAGTCCTCCCTGGTGGGCAGCTAAGGAGTCCCTTCTCCTGGGAGGGGGTGAGATGCTGCTGAAAATCTGGGGAGAAAAATGGGGAAATGGCAGAGGAGTCTGTTCCCTGAGAGACAGTCCATGCAGAGCGGAGATGCAGTGATTTCTCTGCTGTAGGGGCTGCCCCTGTTCAAAACAGCAAGGGCAGAGGAAGGAAGACAAATCACACAAGGGTGATCTGTCGCCTTACAGCACCACGTAGCTCCCTTGGTAAAGGCACCCCTCAGACTCCGCTTGACCACAGATGTGCAGGCAGCTGAACATTTCCCAGCCCCAAAGAACTAATCTCCTCTTTTTATAGCTCCTGTGACAGCGAAGGACAAGAGCACACAGCCGGGTCCCAAGCTGCAGGGGAGGCACTCAGGGTGGCCCCTTAGGAAAGCAGCAGTGGCTTTGGGAAGAGTCCAAGTGGCCAACATGGAAAAGCCTTTCCTCATGGGAATGGACCTGTGCTCCTCAACCATCCCCACCCAAGAAAACGTCCTTGCTCCCAGGCTGTGGGAGTTGGAAAGCAGTCAAAGCAAGGGCTGGTGAAATTCTGACATAAGGACCTGTGAAGCTGAGCTACCCATACCCCTACAAATGATAAGGTTTAACCAACCATGGCTTTTTAGTTGCCTTTTTATGCCCTTCCCTCCTGTCTCCATGCCCAAGGGCCTTGTTGTGGCCCAGGGAGACCAGCAGAAGATTCTGATCTTGGTCATGAAAGGGAGATGCAATACACACCATGGCATGGGTCACAATCCTGGGTGTCCTCATGTTCTTGTCTGCAGCATAGATGAGCATAGAAGATTCTGCAAGCCTTTTGTATAAGATATCCCCTGTTTTTTCTTCTAGCCAAATTGATTAAGCTGACATCACATCGCCCAAATCTCTGTCCAACCCGAGCCTAGGATGCCAAGCATCACAGAGAATTTGTAGCAGAGCAGGTAAAAGGTTTCCAAATGTTGGTCTTTTGCAGACCATGAGCTACCCAATCTGTCTAGTCTCCATGTCTTCTTTTTTTTTTTTTTTTTTTTTTTTTTTACAGGCGGAACAGTGGGTGAGGGGTATTGCTTTGCAGATTCGGTCAGATAAATGCCTGCTTTGCACCAGTATAAATAGTTTTATGCATGGCAGCGGGAAATTGGGACTCCAAGGGAAGTGTGGAGATGGGCTGTCATTCCGCAGATAGTTCAAAAGCGCCTTGTTCCTGTAAAAAATGCATGGTTTCTGCTTTCTCGCTTCTGCAAGGAAATTTCAATTTCCTCCTCTCTGTTCAGGTGTTTTCCTTTCACCTAGGCTGAAAGTCTCTTGGATTCACAGAACAAGCCTGCCGGGTCTGGACAAACACCGTGCTGGAAGCTCCAGAGGTGCAATAAATTATCAGACCTTGTTCGTTCATACATTGGCTGCCTCAGTGGGTCTGCAGGCTTTCTCTCATGGTTTTCCCCCAGCATCCATCAAGCTCACTCCCTGGACTGATGGTAATTTGAATGTGTCCTCCTGTTTGCTTTGCCCCTTGGTGACACTAGATTCCCCCCCTTCACATTGCTCATCCTCCTTTTTTGGCTATTTTAGGCAGTTCATCGAATCGAACAGGCCAGAGGGACTTTATGGGTGGAATTTCAGCAGCAGCAACGTTCACGAGGTGTTGGTTATTCCCAAATCCATCTCCTTGCAGGTAGAGCACCAATTTCAGCAGCAGAGGCTTGAGGAGCTTACACCGGCGCACGCACCCACGTGCCCACACGGATGCACACTCAAACCTTCAAGCTGCCGCAATTAACAGGACAGCTTTTAATTGGCAATTACAATTCCATTAAGCTGGGTCTGGCAGATCATTTGCTCTGTCAGGAAAGCCCTCAGGCAGGGAAGATTAGTGGCTGGCAGGATCCGGGCTCCCGCGCTGGAGCTGTGGAGGAAAAGACAGGTAACAGCTGTGCTTTCTCAGCCGGGGAAGGTGGGAGGGAGAGTTGCAGTTGCATGAAGCCCACTTTGTCTTCCCTGCCCAGGGGGAACGCATCCCACCGCAGCCATCAGGAGGAGAGCTCAGCAGGTCCAGGAAGGGGGAGGTACTGATCAGACCAGGGAGCATGAAGCAGAATGAGCTTTGCTCCCAGGAAAACAAAGCTTGGTGGTTCCTGTCAGAGGGGAAAAGCACAGGGGGACAGCAGCACTGTGGCTCCAAGGGAAGTCCATTGCTTGAAGGTTTGTGAGGTCTGGATACAACATTTGGGCGCTGCTGTGCCACCTTCGGGCCATAGACAATTAATCAGGGGTTGCTCAGGAACTTCCTGATTCTGATCCTGGCTCTCAGCAGACCGTGGGTCTGGCATCGAACCTCTCTGTGCAGAAACCTTCACTGGGAGAGTTTTCATCCTCAATTTGCAGACATCTATGCGATGCTGGTGTGCCACAGTTCCCAAACCAGGGTTTGCACACCCATCCCAACACTGGTCCTGCCTTGCTCCTCTGATCTCTCTGAGCTCTCTGCCACATGGACTCCTACCTCCCTATCCTCTGCTGGCCAAAGGGCCCCTGCCTCTCCCTTGCCAGCTGGAAAAATGTTGTGCTGCTGGCACATGCCAAGTTGTGTGTCAGGTACCATGGTCTCCGGGTACCATGAAAGGCTGACTTGGAGTCTGGTTCAAAATCCTCTAGGTTTCTCTGTAATGAGAAGTATTCATACTCTTATATCTATGTATTAGCAAGATTTCATTGGTTAAGAGGTGTTTTTATATATATATATATATATATATTATTTTTTTCCCTTGTAAAAAGCCAACTTGATAACTTTATAACAGGCTGGATGAATACTCCCTATGCAACCATCACCAGCACCTGGGAAAGGCCAGAGGGCAACCCCAACCCAGCTACATCTTTCCATGCAAAGCATGGATTTAAAGGAGGGCTCAGGAAGCAAAACAGTACTTTGAGCTGGGCTTCATGGTTTTCAGGACAAAGATCATGTTATTGTGGTGATTCAAAATGGTTCATGGCATGACCAGAAGAAGGGAGATGTTTCAGTCCCAGATGAAGTCATCGCAGACAGAAACCTGTTCTTTGTGTGTGTCCCTGTGTTTATTTGTCTGCCTGTTGAATGTCCTCAGCCCCTGCAAGCTCATAATTCCCATGCCACTTTTAATCAGGTTCAACAGAAAAAGAGGGCTTTTTCTATTGAAATAATTCATTTCCTGCAAACTTTGTGAAAACACATAAAAGAGTCCTCAGTACCTCCATGGAGGTAAAAGCTGCACAGCCTCCGTGCAAGGAAGAGGAGGCTGGAAGGCACAAGGGGATTACCCCATGGGCACTGTGTCCTTCAGACTCCCAAGAATCCCATCAGGATGCAAGAGGCCAGAGGAGACTTTGGCCACAGTTTGGTCCTGGAGCCTCTGGGCACAGTTTGCTAGCTTGCGTGCAGTGCTGCTTTGGCACATTGGAGATCCATTTGGAGCATCAAATATCTGTCTCCTCTGTCTGAGCTCTTAGCAGTCTGTCTCCATCCTGCCTCTCATCTCTCGTTCACAGCCAGAAGACCAGTTCTCATCTCCGATCAACAGAAAAGTGCAGCTGCTATTGCTCCCCCAGCAGATTTTCATGCAGACACATCGGTGTGTTCCCTGACTTGGAAGAAACCTCCCAAGAACTTCTACAAAGTGCCTTCTGCCTTCTCTTTCCAGTCCCAGCATAAAATTCTCATTTGGTGAGATATTTAGAGACTTCTTTGATTACTTTCAAGATATATAATCTCTACGCTCTCTGCTTTTATGCCACTGGTTTGAACTGCTCCACTTGTCCACAGCCAATGAAGCATTTTAGGGTCAGGCCCATCCACATATCCTCCATTTCTCCTAATTTCTTAGCACACATGTTTGTCTGTGATGGGATACCCACCATTTGTATATGGTTATCTGCAAATAAATAACATAAACAACGATTTTCTCTGCTGCTGGCAGATCTAACTCTACAGATGGATGGGAAGGAGAGCTATTGAGCAAGGATTCCATTTTAATACCTCATTCAATAGTTTTGGATGTCTCTTGCTCTTCCTCACCTCTCAGACACACAACTGTATGTTACCAACCCTCTGACAATATAAGAATATGCAGATACTATTGACTTCTGCTAAGGTCAGTTTCAAGATTTATTGACCTGGGAAGGGAATATTGACCTGAGATGAAACTGAGGTCAATGTGTGGATCTCAGGGGACCATAAATTTCAAAATTGACCCACCAAACAGAAGTCAATAAATGAATGGTTAATATAAACATTGTCTTACAAAAATTAATTCCCGGTGACATGGGTTCACAAGCAATTTTTATTGTGAAATATGGAGGGCAATATTGGTTACCATGTCTGAAGAATGTGAGTCGGTGTCTGATTATGGAGAGTAATGAAACTGCTGGGAATGGGGGAAAAGGAATTGGATGTGATTATAATTTAATCTCCAGTCAGCAATGGAACAGCCTCTTGTTAACCAGAGCAGGGTTATGAAGATAACTCCTGAACGAGCTAGGCAGGATAATGTTTAAGCCTCAGGGAGAAAGTTTACAGAAGGTGGTGGCTCATGACTTCAGCTCTCCTGTGCTGGGCTCTTCAGAAATCTCAGCAAGCTGATGGGGGATTCTCTGCTTCTTTCAGTGGAGTAGGACTCACTCTCTCAGTTGCAATCCAGTGCTTGTCAACTTGTGTAGTCTTCAGTCAAGACACTAAGAGGTGGGCTATGGGCTAAAAATGTGCTTCAGGTCTCATGATGTGTGGGGATGTACAGAGTGGAGGTGTCAGGATCCAGGTATGCTACCGAAGTCCTTTGTTCCTAGCCATGAACGCCCTCCACACACAAATACATCCTGAGTTTTAAGCGATTTCCGCCTGGAGGTTCCATGTAGGCATTTGCAAGTGTTTTTGTTGTTTGCAAGTGACTTGAGAATTTTGGAAGCGTGTAACAGCATCTGCAGTGGGAGAATGACAGACTTTATTTCTTTTCTTCTTCTTCCACTTCACCAAACCATGGGCTGGTACCTCGGCCTGTGTGTTGGTAGATTTTCAGCCCATGCCATAGAGAACAAAATGATACTGCAGTTTGGGAACTCATGTGTGACCATCTTTTGGAGTTCCTGAATAAGGATAAATAGGTTTGGTTAGAAAGGGCAGCTTTCAGAGCATTTGAAAAAGACCCTAGGGTGGCAAATGACTTTCACAATCTTCTTCTTTGGGATTTCTTTAGGGTGATCACTTCATTGTCGTCAGTTATACCCTGGTATTGTCTACAGCCAACAGGTTTTGAATCTCATGGTGTTGGGACTTATTTGCCTCAGATCAAAAATAAAATGAGCAAGAATAAACAACAGTGCGTAGAAAAGAACAGAGATAGGGGCAGAGGGCAATTTCTGTAAAGATTAGGGCTCGTGAGACAGAAAGCAATAGTGATGCTGATCTGCTTGGGTACTTAGGATTGGTTTAATACAACCAGTCTAGATTCTTACAGATGGCATCTATTTCAGATGTTTGCTTCAAAACTAATTTGTCTCATCTCTCTTCAGTTAGTGGAGAGAAAACTAGCCCTTTGATGGCATGGCTCATCCCACTTGAATGTTCAAATAAATCACACCCAAGCTGTGCCTGTTTCTGAACCACTAAAGCCATTCTGATTTGCAAAACCACAAAGTCATTTTTTCACAGCAGAGAAAGCTGAGAGTTAGAGAACACTGTCATTTGGATCCAAATCTCCGTGCCATCAGAGGTGTCTCTCCATGGACAGATTTGAGGCTGGACTGCAACAAAAACTAGTAATCCTGCCTTCTAGTCTCATCTTTATCCAGTCTGGAGTTCTCCTGGCAATGTATTTGCATCCCACTCCACACTTGGCCATCCGCATAATTACTGTTTCATATTGACATCTCCGGAGATGCTCAGTGCAAAGAGATGTCAGGTCCTTGGCCTTTCAGGTACTGTGCCAGTCTACAGTGCACAGCCAAATTGAACTCAGCTCTCTTGGCTTTAAATCACTGTCCAGATTGAACTTCTTTCAAATGTTTAAACCACTCCAAGGATTTGAATTGCAGGGCATATTTAAGAGTAGCTTAAATTATTAAAGCCCTTAATGTTTGTTGTTTTTTTTTAAGATGCATTTTGGACCTGTCAAGCGAACAATCTTAAATGACAGATTGATGAATTCATTGTCCCTTACCACATCTCCAGGCGGAGAGAGGAGCATGGCTCCCAGTGAAACCAGCTTTTCTAACAGAGTTACAAGTTGCTTTCTGCTCCTTGACCTCTTGGGTCATAAGCATCCTTCTGCTGGCTGCAAAGGCAACATGCCAGGGATGATGTTGGCCACAGACTCTCTATTTCAACCCACTGATGATGAGGACTGATACCCCACGTAGGGATCTTCTTCTGCTGATAGGGATGCTGCTTAAAACAAACAGTTCTTAATTCCAGCAGGGAACGTCTAGTCCTCCAGGCAAGCAGCTCTGTTTCACCATTGTAAAACCGTGTCCAAATCCACACACAAACATCATATGCTCAGACCTTGCCTTGACTTTCATGAGTTGCTCCTCCTGTGTGTAAGAGACTGGCCACACACTAAAAGAAGGAGTTGTGTAGTGCCTGTAGACTGAACAATTGGCCTGGGCTGGACACTTTCTCCTGTGAGCAAACTAAAATGTGTTGGGAATATTCCCCATTCTCCTTTATGGGTGGGAAGTGCAAGGAATAAAGTCACTGGGACCATGCTGATGCTGGTAAATTTGTGTTTGAGCATGTTCCTGGCACTGGGACTCAACTGTTAAACTGGTTGGCTGTTAGAACTGTCCTGGAAAAATTAATGACCCAGGATAATTAATCCTTTTTCTAACATTTCCCAGGAATCAGGAATCGCGACCAGCCATAGGCTATTGTCAGCACACTGGTGGACATCTTATTTGAAGGTTAAAGGGAGTTTAAAAGCACGGCTGTGTGTTGTTCAGCGCCGGCTATCCTCAGGGGCAGAGGACAGTCCAGGCACATTTAATGTATAAGAGTAGTCTTGGAGTCTGGGCAAAGCCCCTGTTTATTTGTTTTTTCTGCAAATCTCAGCTCCCAGTCAAGAAGCCACTTCATGAGCAGAGCCGCCTTCGGCAGCCTTCTGGAAATAACGAACAGCAGAAAGATCAAAAATCCCGGAGGGATGGCGGGACTTCGACGTTAATGTATATGGAAAGTTGTGCTCATTTCTGGGCTTCTTCTTACCAGACAGATATTGTCAAATGGCAGGGAGTTCATATAAGAACAACCGACAAATGACTGAGGGCTGGAAGGATTGATTTACAAGGGCAAGATGAAAAGAGCTGAATCAGTACAGCAGTGATCAAGACATGATGTGACATCTCCCTAAGTATCTGAAGGGCGTAAACACTGAGAGGCAGTGTCTTTGTGGGAAATGTCTTGTGTCTGCTTAACAGGCCGCTTAGTTGGGATGTAGCAGGCTACTTACTGTCTATTAAAGATGTGCCACTTGATCATTATCAGTGTATTTATGGAGGGTCTAATGGCTTTAATAAAGTGAGAATTACAAAGGTAAAGAGCAGAGGAATCAAAGCCATGTCCCTCCCAGGTGAAAGAAAAACACAGAATCCTTTTCTTTTTTCCATTTTTTTTTTCCCCCCCACAGATCTGTGCTCTGGGATGAAGTCATATGCCTGCAAGCAGGTTAGTTAACAGAGAACTGAAGAAAAGCTGTCTGGTATGTGGTATGCCCTTCATTCTTCTAATTATATGTAAAAGCCAAATTTTACCTTTTGTACTCTAAAAGCAGGGACATGTCCATAGGAACTTGTTAGGTCCCAGCTGAGACTGCTTGCCTTCTAACTGGGCCCAGGGGTGGGGAGGTGGAACAGCAGTTAGCCTTTCCTGATGTTAGGTGCCTATCAGTCCATTAACACATCGCTGGTTCAGGTCCTCAGTAGGCTGTAGGGTCAGGTGTCTCACCCTAGAACAGATGCCTGCTTGGGTCAGACCATATTTCACTGCCTATTCCAGGAGTTCAGACAACTGTCTTATACGTAGGCATTTATACACAGGAACTCTTAAAATTAGGAAAGGCTCACCCCACCCTTTGTCCACACACAAGGAGAAGGGATTTTGTCCAGCAGAAGAAACCACTCTTTTAGATGGATCACGTAGCTCGTGCTCTGAAAGCCTTGACTCAAACCTCCCTCTAGTGCATCCTCACTTGTCTTCCCCTGCAGCACAGGGAATTGTTACGGACTGCGCTGGGAGCTAATGTTGGCCGCTGCGAGAAGGGGTGGTGCTGGGGTTGTGCCATCTGACATGCCCATGGATTGTGCTGGATCCTTTAATAGCATGCAGAGGGTGCTAATTCCCTCTGGAGGTGAAGCTCATCTCTCTATTTTTCCTCCTCTATCCTTAGCTCGCCCCCAGGCTTTAAAGAGAAGCCACCTGGCTGTGCTCCTCTCTTGCACCTGCTTTCCCCTGGATTACATATCGGCCGGAGCCGAGACACTAGTAACTTAAGAATGTTCCCTGATGGAGACTGTGCTGCCCTTATCTCCTCGTGGCAGAGGCAGGCGAGTGTGTGAAACGTAACCCCCTGCTTGCCGCCAGCACGGACCCTTCGTGCTTGCGTGGAGCTGGGCTGGTGTCGGACGGCCAGAAGGACACTGCTGACAGACACAAGAGCCAAGGGCATCCCGATTTGGAGCAGTCTCCAGCTTTTAAAGGACCGGGAGCTGGCGGCAGCTCCCTCAGGCTCGTATCGCAAGATGAAGGCTTCTGTTACTTTTGCCCCGAGCCATGTTCCAACCCGCAAGCTCTCCCAGAGGACGCCCAGCTCACTGCTGAGATAATCCATTGATGTTGCAAGTCCAGCTGCATGCTAGCTCAGAGAACTCATGGGCCCGAGAACTCACACCCTGATATACTTTGTAAGAAAGTCTAGAGAGTTTTCTGTGCCACTAAGTACTGCTTCCTAATTTGACTTGTCCATCTTTCCATACGTCAACACAATTTGGAGCAAGACTCTTCACTTAGTCCTGAGACTGCAGGAATAATGACCTGAAGCCAGACCAGGAGTCCAGAGACTTGAGATTTCTGCTGTTACACTCATTATGTGACCGCAGGCATGCCATGTATCTTACTACGCTTCAGCTTTTTAGTCACATGGGGAATTATCCCTTGAACACTGTATTACTTACTCCCGGAGGAACTGTGAAGATCAGTTCATTGTTCAACCATGATTTATTTTCAAAAAAAAAAAAAAAAAGAAAAAAAAAAAAGAAAGAAAACACCAAAAACCTGTAGCTCCACTCACTAAAAAGCTGGTCTCAAACACTAAAGGTGATTGAAGAGTCTCAGTGGCTGAACTGAGGTTCAAACCAAGACTTAGGAAAGGCTTAGGAAAGGCTTAGGAAAGGCTTAGGAAAGACTTAGGTGGGCTTCTACAAGCCTATTACTGAAAGGCAGGTGAACTGCACTCATTTGATGAGTTCCCTCCCCTTACTCTCCCTGCCACCAAGCACACTGCGAGATTATTACTGTTTGCACTCCAATGATGGACCCCTTGTATTCTGCACCCTGGAGATGCAGAGAGGTGCTCTGAAAATCCCCAGATTTGGTGATCTATTGTCATCCTGCCATGTCAGAGGTGACATTCTAGGCTTTCCCTGAAACTGTGCTGGACAGCTAAATGACCCACGAACAGACAAAGTGGAGGGATGCCTTCCCTTGAACAAACCATCCCTGGTGCTGCCCAGATCTCCTGCAAACCACGGCAGGTTTGGAGGGTGCTGGAAGCTTTGGGAGCAGAGGTGTCTTCTCCTGAACCTGTGTGCAATGTAATGCATTGATCTGCCCAAACCCAGGGTCTGTCCCTGGTGCTCAGAGGGGTGGGCCCCCCCGGATAGGACCCTCCAGGGGCAGGGAGCAGAGCTCAGCACCACGGACAGAGGCGGGATCAGCCCCAGGGGCAACGCCAAGCCCTGGGATGGGGGTGAGGGCGGAGACCCCAAAGTGGTCCTGCGAGGTGAAGGGCGCTGCGGGGAAGCATCTGAACCTGGACATGCAGCCAGGGTGGGAGATCATCCTCCCATCTGCATGAATGGTTTATTTTGGGAAGCTGAAGAATAAGCAGAAAGCCTGTGTGAGCAGCAAGGGGGAAGGCTGGAGGTAGAGGACTGGTTCGTGGAGGTTCAGCTCGGAGTAGCTCATACATTTCAGAGAAAGGATGAGGCTTCATGCTGAGATCTCACTGATTCTGCCTATCCATCCTCCCTGTCCCCATCCATCCATGCCCCCATCCATCTATCCATCACCACAGATCACCTAATGTTCTCTCTAGCCATTCCTCATTAACTCACGAGCTTGCCTTTGCAGAAGCTGTTTTTAGAGCAAGTCAGCACTGACCTCAGCCCTGGTACACTCACCCTGTTACTATAACACAAACCATACGCAAAAAACAAACTCTTCCTAGCTGGTCTCCAGGACTTTGCTGCCACTCCGACGCCTGTGCCTTCTTCTAATTGTCCCATTTTACCCCCAGTCTTTGTTCAGCCTTTTAATCCACCAAAGATCTCAGAGTATTTTCTCTCCTTTGACCCCATTTCTTCTTCCTGCCCACCCTCATCCCCTTCTCTTGCTGTCTCTAAGGCAGCTGAGTGTGAGGAGTGGGAGGGATGCTGAGGAACGGCAGAAGAAGGCAGAAAAGCTCAATTTCTCAATTTCTCTACACACCAGAATTCTTCAGAACCACATTTCTGATCTTTGTACAGATTTCTCCTGTTAATTCTTCTGCAAGCAGGGTGGCTGCAGCCCCGTTCATGCGGGGGGAAGTTGCACTGCCAGCACCTGTCGAACACCAGCCCAGCACTGGTTCATAATTTAATGGTCACTGTGGGGAGAAAGGTACAGGCTTCCCCCCACCCCCTTTTCCCTTTAACGGAACATTATCTAAACAAACGCACTCCAAAACTGCTGAAGCGCAGGCAAATAATGACACGGGAGCAGGAGCCAGGCATTAAAAATTCATGTTGTCGAATATTAAAACTTTTTACTTCATCATGTCAAGGCACCAGGCAAATGCAAACAAATGAGACCCACTGAGCGCTGCCTGCATGGGCCAAGACAGAGATGAGCCACTCACGCTGCCGGGGAGAGACCTGCATTGCGGTCCCTGTCTCTCCTGAGATGTCAGGCTCACAGGGGGACGGGGGAGCCGACGGGGTAGTTAATTGCTTAGTGTCTCTAAACGAGCTCTGCAAGCTGACAACCCTGTGGAAGGCAGCTCGCTGCCTGAGCCATGGGGCAGGAACGTGGTGGCCGGGAGCAACCCCATCCCTCCCCACATGCTGTGCTGTCACGGATCCTGAAATGGGGGAACGTCTGGGAGGGAGCGTGATGCCAACCCCCTTGTTTATTCGGTCCCGTCTTTGCTAATTAAGGCACCAGCCCTTGTCTGCTGCTTGCTGTGCTGCTGACAACAGGCTCATTCAGCAGGGATTGCAATGAGTCCCAGCAAACTCAAATCATGGGGCTCTCCCTGATGCCTCGCAGGAGACAGCCACATGGGCTGGTGGTTGCCACCAGGGCATGGTTTGAGTCCCCACCCGGAAGGGATTATGCTGAAGAAGGGCAAATTTCCCAGAAAGGTGAGCACGACCAACCCAACCCTAAAGTTTGTCCCCAGGATCTGAGCATTTGGGTGCCTTGCTGCAGATATCAGAGCACTGCTTGACCCCTGTCCTCTGCTATTTATGGCCCAGATCACTTTCACGGAGCCAGATATTTTTCCCTGTGTCCTCTTGGGTGCTGGTGGAAGGATGTTCCAACTCCAAGCTGCTCTGCAGAGGCAACGTAACGTGAAAGCAACCTCCCTCAAGCCAAGTGGTGATTTCACTGGCCACATTTCCAGGGTGAGGCATGAGTCAGGCAGAGTAAAGTTGAAGGAAAAAGCTCTTCAATTAATCTGTTCCAGCATCATCTATCACTAATTGGGTAATTTTCCCCGTTATGCAGCACACACTTTTAATGCACCCTGTTTACTTAATGACTCCTGTGATCCCCTAACACAATTACTGGTAATAAGCAACTGATGGAGAAAAGGATTAGGCCAGTAATCTTCTCGCTGTACGATGCTTTATTGGAAGTGCACCGAGCATCACATTTTGATTTTTAATAGATAACTTCTCTAAGTAATTGATTAATCATAAACTCACAGACTGCAAGAGCCAGAGATAATTTTATGGCACCTAAAAAAGGGTAAGGATCTAGATGATGTAATAACTAGCAATCTAGAGGCAAATAAAGGAGGGGAATGTTTGATTAAACATTCAATATACTTTTATCGCTTTGTGTGTTATGGAACTATCTTCATTGGTTTATCGTGTGGGAAGAAACATCATAATAACAGCCAAGGCGGGTGTCCACGGAGCCAGACGCAGGGTGCAGGGCTGGCAGGATGGGCAGAGGAGCGATTACGAGGATTATTTTAAATCACTTTGTCTCTGCAGCCCAGATAAGCTGTGAAAAACAAAGCCTACAGCAGGATTGTGAGGATGTGGTGCTGTGTCACACCACAGGCGGCATTTCAATGCCTGGCTCCTCCAGTGGTGCTCCCAGCCCAGAGCTAGGTGACGAGGTGACCTGCAGAGTGTCCTAACCCAGGTTACCTGAAAATTGAGCAATGAGCATTAAATATTGGAGGTGAAGTGTTGCCTGAAAATTGAGCAATGAGCATTAAATATTGGAGGTGAAGTGGCCCTGCTTTGACATGTAACACTAAATGGTGATAGACCTGATGGAAGTGCTTGGACCTTTTCAGCTCAGACTGATGAAGGCTGAAGGACTCTTAGACCTGTCCAGAAGCACAACGTGAACTATTTGGAGAACATCAATACCAAAAATGGTGATGTCTCCTGAAAGTAGGCTTCTTTTAGGCCAGGTAGGTACAGGGCTAGGGTTTGGAGACTATCGATATAATTTTTCCAAGGCTCTAATTCAAACCTTTCAAGCAATGTAGAATCTCCTATCAACTTTAATGGGCCACAAGGAAATCTTTCTCCATGACTACTTGGGTGTCCCACAGAAAAAAATAAAAAATAAAACAAAATAAATAAATAAATAAATAAAGCATTACAGGGTTATGTAGTGAAAGGTAGTGCTAGAAATGGGAGAGAGGCTGCAACTGTGAGCTCTGCCACATGAAACAGCTTGCCGCACATCAGTTCTGGTAATTGGTCATGCATATACTCTTAGTGCATTTAAATGGGCTTTAATATTTTAAGACCAGGCAGCACAGGACATGGAAAAGTGTTGTTGGGCCAACAGCCCTGCCCTTCACCTCTGCCAGATGCTGCTGCTGGCTTGGACCATGGGTGTGCAGTGACCACAGCTGGGGGCAGCATTGTTTGGGTGGTGATGGTGGAATCGTGGAGGCCCTAAATATGTTATTTCCCTCCTCATTTTCTGTGCTCTCAATCCAGCAGGACTGTCCAATTCCAGCCTAAGAAGGCTTTGAACCCAAACCTTTGTCTGCTGCCCACCACAGCTTCTCTCCTGGCACTCAGGTGGGCTGCTGTGAGCAGGAAGCCCTTTGCCAGGCTGTACGGTTTGCTGGATTGCCAGCACAGTTTGGGAGGTCTGCTTTGTGGGTGGATGGTTTCTGGTCCCTGTTGTGGTGGCAGGGTACCTCATCATGTTTGCACAGGACTGGTGAGATCTGGAGACAAAGAAAAAAAAGTCCAGGGGAAAACAGGAGTTACTGCTTGAGAATAAGTCAGGAGGGGCCTGTAAGACTATAAGACACCTAGTGCTGCCTCTCATGGTGGAAAGAGCTTTGTGCTGTGCCTAGACCTTCTCTGAAGCAAACTCCACACCATGCCGTCTCCTCTGGCCCCCAGGGAGCATTCTGTGGGCTCTTTAGCCTGGCTGGTAGCTTCCTGGTGCTCCCTGCTCTCTCCATCTTCTAGGAGGACCATCCTTAGGTGTCTCCATCTTCAGCTCGGTGATTGGGATCCCCTCTGCAGACCCATGATATCCTTCAGCAATTAATGCAGTGTCACATGCACTTTTTCTCTTGTACCGAAACCAAACAACTTCTTTGGAGCTTGCTCTGTCCCTGTAAAGGCACTCGAGAGCCAGGGTTGGGCACGAAGAAGGTCCCAGAGCAATCTCATCTCCCCAACCTTGCACTGAGGCTCCCACATCCCATGGGCACAATCAACTTTGCTTCTGAGCCCTTGAGACATGTTGTCTCCCACCTGGGAACACGAACAACAAGAGATGCTCTTTTCCTGGGTTTTTCTTTCCTCCTGCCATACTTCTTGCTGGGAGATGCCTGTCACAGGTGTAAAATAATGCATTTAGCTTTTTGTGATGTTCACATCAAGACATGGCTGAAATTGTGGAGGTTGAATCCTCGCTTGTTTTTCCCTGACTGAGGCAGTCCTGGGAGTCTAATTCAGCCCTAGACAAAAGCCAAGGCTCACAAAGAGTCATGGGTAGGAAAAGAACCTGAAGCAGAGGAAGAAGAGTTAATGACCGGGGTGCAGGAGAAGGGAAGAAGGGGCTTGGATTACAGCACAAATAATAGATAAATCAAGCAGCAGGAGAGAGCATCTTCGGTGCCAGTTTATTTATCACTGTTTTCTCTGGGCGCTGACAGGCCGAGGAAGGTGGGGTGGGCAAACAACATCATCTGGCTTGATGGATGAGGCGTGGAGAGGGAAGGAGCCTCTGCCAGGCCTTGGAGAGGCAGGAGGCAGGCTGTGAATGGATGCACTGATGAAGCAGGGGGTGCCCCGTGCTTGGCACTGGGGCACCACCACTTCCTAATCTTAAGCACTCCCTCGGGGAAGGGAGCAGACAAAACTGAGACCAGGCAGCAGGTACCTGGCGTTTCTGGAGACCTCTTGCAGAGTCATGGCCAAGATCAAAGCATCCCCAGAGCCAGGAGCAACATCCTTGCTCCCTACTGCCATGAAACTGGGCTTTACTTAGCTCTTTGCTGGACCCCAGAGCTCTTTAGCCACTAATTTTCCTTTCTTTCTATTTTTATTTATTTTTTGGATGTTCCAGGCAAAACTCTGCTGTATTCTCTGTATTTTGTCTTCTGGGTTCTCTTTCCTTCAGGGAAAACGCATGAGCAAAAGATCTCTTACAATTCCTAACTCACCTGTGCCTTTTTTTTTGTAGAAGGTCCTCCTATTCAAGCTCTTCCAGTGCAGATGGAAGAGCCACTGTTTGACCCTAGAAATGTTTAAATACACAGGTGTTTAGGTTATTTTCCATTTCTCTACTGGTCTTTTGCAAAGCCTCCCAACACACTCACTTGCTGCTGAGCTGCTTAAAGACGTGGCTCAGCTAAAAGCTTTGTAGGTCCCAACTCTACATACTCAGTAGGGATGGGACATTGGCCTCATCTGGCTTAAAAGTGGTCTTGTGCTAAAACCAGGAGCACACAACTACAGTTAGACATGAGAGCAGGGGATGAAGGAAGGAAGGAGGGAAAGGAAAAAATACATGGCTGTAGCTGCAAGGATCCTGTTTATTTAAATGGTTATCCCAGAAGAAAGGCTTGGGATGCCTACAGGTCCGGCTGCAAAAGGTCCCAGTGATTTACCAGATTTACCCCATCGCCTACTGATGTGGAGTTAACACCGACAAAATAAACCTGCAAGACTGTGGCTCTTACTCGAAAAAAAAACCTCGCTTGGTCAGCGTTACTCTTGGCTTTCTCCTCTGTCAGGCATTTGTATTTTCTCCCTTGACCCTTCTGCTCGATGCCTGAGTACTGGCTGGTTTAGCTGGCCCCTTTCCAAAGGCCCCTCATCAAGGCTGAGCATCCTGAGCAGGAGGCATTTAATGGCTTCTCATTGCCGCGTCAAACAAAGCAAGAAGGCAATGCAGCGCTGTTGGCCATGGTCCAGTCCCCATGGATGAGGTGCTTCCAACTTGCCTGTCTTGGTTTCAGCTCATGCTCAAGACTCTGTAAGGATGGGGCTGTGTTTTATTTATCCATGCCCATGATCACCTGCCCACACCTCCCTGGGACAAGTATGTCCAGGCTCTTCTCCTCAAGCTGTTGAGCTCTGGATCCTGGGATTCTCTGCTGGAGGCATTCCCTGGGCAGGAGCATCTGCCAGAAAGCCTCACAAGTCAGCAAGGAGAACATCTCCATCCTCTACTGGCAGGCTAAGTCCACCTAGGCTTCTCAAGGCAAGGCATAAGAATGCTATGTTTATCCATCAGGGAGTGTATTGGGAGTGTGAGTCCCTACAAAGATGCTTCCCCCAGCTGAAAGAAATAGGGTTACTTCATTCTCAGTATCAAAAGAAAGCAAAAAGGGTGTAGCAAGCTGGGTAGCTTGGTAGAAAATGAGCTGATACACACTGAGTGGGACCCCTTTCTGCTCGCTGTGGACCAGGCTGGATCTACTTCCCCTAAACATGGAGGTGAAAAGCCATGACTGTGGACACGAGTCCCTGGAGCTCACAGCTCCCTGCATCAGCTTGGGCAGACAAAGCCTCTGTTACTTTATAAACAGTGCCAGATTTGGTTCAGGTTCCAGAATTTTGTCACTTTCTTCTGGTTTTCTTCTGACCACAAATGATATCTGCAGGGTACAAGGGGTAGGGATGGGATGGGAGCTGTAGCAGTCTCACAGCCAAGCTCCCAGGCTCCTCCAGAGCTGTTGGGGGCTCTTATTTCTTTAGAGAAATTCCCTTCTTCCATAGCAGCACCTTCCCCATGCAGACCCCCATTATGCATCACCCGGCCGTGTTCTCCTTTCCCCATCATTGGGAACCAAGCGAATCAATGCAGTCCCTTGGCGGAATCGAAAATAAAGGAGAACTTTCTTTTAATGTCCCATTAAAGACCAAGGCAACACTGCCTGGCTGAATCCTTTTAAAAAAAAAATGTATTTTTTTTCTGCTTTTTGGTTGTCTGCAAGGAAGCTTTCGGAGCGAGGAGGGATTTCAATAATTACCTTCCGATTCCACCCCCGATACGGTACCCTATCCCCAAAGCGCAGGCCCTGCACGCCTGCCCTTCATCTGAAACTCCAAGGGAAGCAGTTTAACATGAAGCCACATTGATATTCAAATAGATTATCATGCAGGCAAATGGAGGTTGCATTCCAGCCAGCAGCGTGTGAAAGAGCAACTAATGGATTAGTATTTATGGTCGAGTATAATCCACATTTTAGGATACTGCATCTGGAAGGGACATATGATGATCTCCTTTTTTTTTTTTTTCTTTTTTTTTCCAGCCTCCCCCCCATCCCCACCTCACCCACCCCATCTCTCCATCTTCTCCGCAGCTCCCTCCTCCTCTCTGGACAGGATACAGCAGCCTCCTGGCACCGCTGAGCTTGGCAAAATTGATGACAGGACTTTAGGATCCATTAGAAAAACAAATTCTTAAACAGTGTCTTCTAAAATCAATCACTTTTACCTTTAGTGGGATTTATCGCTGGCTTGCCTGCCCCTTGTTGCAGAGATTCATGTCTCCCAAGAAGAAAAAATGACCGAGTGGCTACATTAAAGGCTGGAGGCACTGGCCTCTCTTCTTCCTCCCACAGAGGTGTGTTTGGGTACATGAAGGGCTTTTTGAGGGTCAGTAGCTCTGGCTTGGTAGGGCCTGATCCAGCCCAGGGCACATCCTTCAGCTGAGCTCTTGGGGCTGGGGATGGTGAGCTGCAGTGCTCAGGAATGAGGTGTGACCTGGTGCAAGGGTGATCAGATAGAGATGGAGACATAGCTACTGAACATTAGGGTGGATGATTAAGAACATTTATTCCAGTGTAACGCGTTTTCCGAATTAATCCCTGCTTGCACCAGGGCTCTTTTTTTACGTCAAACATCTCCTGATGTGGAATTTGCTGATGTCTGCCAGAGATGCACGGCACAACGGGACAAACCCATGGGGAAGAAAACCAACCAGTTAACCGGAGCAGGAAGGGTCATAGGAGCAAGAAGGGGCTTCATGAAACTGGGTGCCCCGTGCCATGCACAGAGTGGAGAATTTCCCAAACACAGTAGAGGGGAATAATCTCCCCAGGGATGGACTTTAGCAGCACAGGGAGCAGCCCTGCCTGGATGAGTGGCTGCAGTTGAACAGTTGATCACATCCAGCATCCCGTGTGGTGGGTGCATTGCCTTAGGTTGTGGCTCTTATTTCACATTTATGTGGGCTGTACTGGCACTGACATGTGTGGAGATCTGCTGCAAGAACGGAAAATGTGGCCACCTAACAACAAGGCAACCAAGCCAGCAGGATAAGCATTTTCTGAGGTCTTCTCCCAGCTGAGTATTGCAAAAGGTTTGAGATTTCCCATCCCTGGGGAGGGAGAGGGTTTTATTGGAGCACTATCATGGCTTCTCCCCCTAAACCATGTCATTTAATGATCAGAGAAGCAATCTCTCTCTCTAATGACCTTTATTTAACAAAATACATAAAATTTACCAAAAGCATGATTTATGCTTGCAAGTTTTAGGGGTCTGGGCTGGCTCCAGGGGTTGCTGGATTGCTTTTTACATTGAACTCACTGGTAGGAGAAATGATACTCACTGGTGGCTTTTCCCCAGGTCTCCAGGCATCAAACCCAAGCTGGCAGAGGTGAGAGGTGAATCCGTCCCCTGGTTTTAACCTCAGGATGCTTCAAGGGTCTTTCCTCCTCACCTTGATCTGGTCCAGCCTGGCTGAGCTTGTTGGATGGAAGCGGAGAAGTGGGAGAAGTATAAGCAGTGAAGAAGATGGGTAGCGATGGGAGAGGAAAGTCAGAGCCTTCTGAGCACCCTCCCTGCCCCAGCTTCAGGGATGGGAGGGGATGATGCCAGAACATTAGTAAATTCAGAGAGAAGCTCATAATTCCTATCGATTCTCAACCAGCCAGGGCGAGGTGTATAAAAATGCTTGTTCTATCATTTAGAAAAATGGCAATGTTATGATAGAACTGATTGATTTTCTTCTTTAGGAATATTCATAAACACTGGTTCCAAGAACTGATAAATCTCGCTTCCCCTGCGCAGAGTAAATCACTCCCCAGTGCTTCCCAGAGCGCCGGGGGCAAGGGAGGTTGTTATTTCTAATTCCCTTCAAGCTGCTGCAGATGGGGAGAGTCCTGGGGCATGGGGGCTTGGCAGCCAGATCCCACACAGTCCATCATGGCCAGACCCTCTTCCTGTGGGCACTCCTAAAGCTCTTCTCTCTCATTATGCCCCTGGCTGGGGTAGGCTGATGATAGAGAATCAAGAGCTCCCTCCTCTGTGGACCTCAGCTGTAAAGAACTTCTTGCTCGTGCTTAATTACATGCGTGCATTTTTGTTTTGGCTGAGATTTCCAGTTTGCCCCCCTCCCCACGCCGACATGCTCATTCGAACTCCAGCTGGGATGCAAACCCTCCTTCCTCAAGGTTTCCGCCAAGACGAACCTGCCCTGGGGAGCATGTCATCTTATCGTGGGCTGTGTTCCTACAGACATGGGACATGTTAGCTGTTCTCAGCGATGGGACACTGCTGCTTGCAGGTCTGCTTTGAGCTGCTCTGGAAATCCATATCTGCCGCTCAGAAAATAGTGCTGCAAATAGTGCTCAGCTCCAGGAGAGCCACCCCAGGACCTTGCAGAGGATACCAGGCACAGCTCCCACTCCTTGCCCAGGACAGGGTGGGTAGCTCTTCCACTCCACGGGGCTCTACAGGCCACGTGCAGGTAGCTGCCCCCATCCAAGACCTGGCATGGGGCCCCTGGGGTGGAAAAGACATGGTGGAGCCAAGCTGCAGATGCATTCCCAGCTAAGCCTCCTCCCATCTTAGGGGAGTTCTGCCTGGGAGCTCCCAGCGAAGAATTCATTCCAACCCAACCCTGGGAATGCCTGGTCCTGCTGGACAAGGTCTGGTGTCCTAAATAAAATGCCTCCAGCTGTGTGTCCATCCTCTTCCCATGTTTCCTGGGCTTGTGGTGGCATTGGCCAGGCAGCTGGTCTCCTGCCTGATGACATCTCAGGTATCTCTGGACGTGATGGCTGGGCACACAGGCAGCTCTTTCAGGCTGGCAGGGGACCGTGAGCCAACACAAGTCACCACGTTTGCACTGCTTGCCATTCTTGTGGTCGAGCACCTGTGGTTACCAGACACTGAGTGGCATTCCTTGCAAGCCTTGGAGGTTGCCCCACAGGACACGTTTCTCATGGGAAGGAGAAAAAAACAGTGGGGAGAATGAAAACTTCTTGCATCTTTTCCTTTGAGGTATTGGAGAAGTAATAGCTTTTCTAAAGCTAGTGAATACAAAAAATAAATAAATAAATAAAAACAGGAACGTTTTCAGGTTCAAGATGTCTCTCCCTAGAAATGCAGCCTTGCTTATAAGCTTTAGCTCATCTCAGCTGCAGTCACATCACTACATCGCTGGTATAAATTACTAGAAATGCAAAAAGAGTAAAAGTAAACACATTTCCACTTGCCCAGGTCACTCCTAACATCTTGCCTAGAGAGTAATACTAAAAATGAGGATTTTTCACTTGCAAGCTGGATATTTTGATATCCAAAGAGGAGCTTTTCCCACTGAGATATGAAGTGGGGGAAAAAAAAAGGAAAATACATGCATGTCCTGGTAAAAAATATTGGCAATTTTTATTGCCTTTTAGATTTTACATCTGCAGTAATCTATTTTAATGAGGTCAGCCTGCCTGGCACCAGGTACCCAGTCTAAGTGGAGTAGTTTAATGTCAGGATCAGGGAGGAGAGGAGCACCGAGGGGGAGGGGGCTGGCCGCCCAAGACACCGGGGTCCTATATCACACAAACTTACGGTGTAAAAATTGACTCGGTTTGCACATTTTTAACTGTATTTGAAATCGACAAAAAGTGTAATTATAAAAAGGGATATATCTGCTGGGATAGGTGGGGAATTTGATGAAGCCACTTTGAAAGCATTGGGTTTTTTTTCGGTAGGAAAAAACACCCTTATTAGTGCAAAGTGAAAATTTATTAGATTATATGATTATTTATTATAATATCAGCTCTGGTGAAGGGACTCTATTATCTATATATTTCCTTCATTATAGCTGTAGGTGGTCAATATTAATATCGCTGCAATTTAGGGTTAGATTTTAGAAAACCACTTTTAGCCATGGTGTTCCCATCCTTCAGGAGCAGTTATGCATTGCAGTCGAAGATGGAAACTTAAGGAAAACCTCCCTCCTCGTCTTCGAAGCTGTGAATCTACACCAAGAAGGTCTCTCCTGCTAGAGGCAGGGCTTGGTGCTCAGCCCCATGCTCACCAGGTCCGTGCTACGTGCCTGGGGGATGTGGAGGAGGAAGGGAGACTGACAGACATAAAATCTGATAGAAAAATTGATAGAGATCTATAGTGGAGATGGGCAAATGGCTGGAGGGAGATTTGAGAACAGATAAATATGCTTGGGAGATAGATTTGGATGGATACTACCTGTCTCAGAGATCAATATATCTATATCTACTTTACACCCATCGGTTTGCCATCGGCGGCTACCTGACTTATTTTATATTTTCTGTTTTGCATGCCAAAGAGACATTTTACCTGTGTCCACAGACCTGTGAAGGAAAGCCAGAGCATTAGACCCCCCCACGAGACATGCTCCAGAAGCCCTGGGCTAGGCACTTACCCTCTCTCCTGCATGCCCCGCTCCCCATCTCTTTGCTGATAACCCAGCGCTGACACCCATGAAGGTCTTCCAGCAGAGAGGTGCCTAAAGCCTGGGACATTGGGGCTGAGAAGATGGGATCCAAAAGATGTGATGCGATATTTTTTCCGGAACTCTCACCCCTGGCAGCACCAAGTCTTGCTATAGCTCTAAAGTCCAATAAACCTGGGGAATTCTGCAACAAATTGCTTACCTTGCTGCTTCCACTCCGTCCCCTCCCTCCTTTTCTCCCACCTCCATCCCCATATAAATGAGGCTCACCCTTGGCTTGGCTGCTTATTTCCAGGGGAATTGGTTACAGAGCTGAACCCTTTGGGATGCTTCCCTCCTCCTCCTCCCCTCTGCCCCCATCTCTTCCCAAGGAGCGCTCCCCTCACCTTCTCCAGCCCTTGCCAGCTCCCTCACCCTTCCCTCCCCACCTCCCTCCGGTGCTGGTGAGCCTGGCCAATTCATCACCCTGTCAGACCCGTGTGACAGCCCTTCATAAATGCACCACAATGAGCCGAAATAAGCAACGGAGCAGCCCTCAGCCCAGCCAATTTAGCAAAGCAGGCAACATCTGAGAGACTGAGTCCCAGCGTGCCGGCGATTGAAATTGGGAAATTGGTTCTACTCCTCTTTGGCAGCGCAGATTTTTTTTTTTTTTTAATGTACCTATATATTCCCCCCCTGTATAGATATATATTTAAGGTAATTCTCTCCCACTTAAATCTCCAGTGCTTATTGCACACGGACACCGTGGCCCAGTTGCTCTCTCTCTCTCTCTCTCTCTTCCCTGAACAGTGGTAGATTATGAGAGGGTTTTATTGGTAAACTTGCTTAGTCTGCAGAAACGTGCTGGCTTCAGCAGATTGAGGCTGTAAGCAGGGCTGGGCTCCTCCTGCCACGCTGAGCTCTCAGGCAGCGGGGAGGAAGGTGGCTCACTCCCCCCCGGCTTCTCCTTCTGGATGCTGGCAATCACGCACGGCCGCTTCCCCCGGCGTTGCTGACCCTTGCAGGAACGGCCCATGTCATCCCTTATTCCCACCCGGAGGGCAGAGGATGAAGCTAATGCACATCCTCTAAGCTGTCTACAGTGGAGGCACATACAGCTGACCTCGCTCTGGGACCTCTCTGTAGTCAAAGGGCAGCGACTCAGTGGAGATCATGTCATCCCGAAGCACGGTGTCTGCACTGCTCGGATAAATAATGTCCTGAACCCCCATTGACTCCATTGCCATCAACCATAATGGCTTCAGAGATGCCTGCTGTGGATGGACGTACCCGTCCTGTAGGCACTTAGGGGAGACAAATCCCACGTGCAGTTTGAATCGAGAGCTTTTGAGTGCAGAGGCGACCTTGTCGGAGCGTGTTTGTTCAGTGCTCTGCAGGAGGGGACTCTTGGTGATGCCTTCTGGTTCCTTGCTGGTGGGTGAGGTAGAGCTGATGAGTTTCGTGGTCGCTAGATCCAAGCTGGCAGATGTACCTGGTGCGTGGCATGCATGGGATGCAGACATTTGTTCTGAGTTAGCAGAAAGATGAGGTATCAAGGGTGAGTTCACAGTGATGCTCTGATTCCAGCCTTGAAGGATCAAGATTTACCCTGACACCTTTCCCCACCAGGCCTGGAGGAGGTGGATGAGGAGCAACCTGCCTAAGGGCTCTTCCAGTAGAAGGTCTATGGGACACTGCGTGAAATCAGAAGGTGCCAGGGTCAAAGCAAAACAGAAAAGCAGAGGTGGCTCCCCCAACAGCATATAGTCGAGCTGTAGAAATACCTGTCATGGGATGTTGTGGGTGCTACACCTTCACAAGGATTTAAAAAAGAAAAAAGAAAAATTAAGCAGGTTAAGCAGGGAAAAATCTATGAAAAAGCTGCATGGCAATGCCATCACGTCAGATGCGTGCAAACCTTCACTATAGCACTCAAAATAATGCTGGGTGCCTGCTTCTCAGCCAGACAGGACGCAAGACATCATTGACCTGTGTTCAAAACAGAATCTAACGTGCCTGGAAAAAGCTCAATCTATCCAACTACACTTCCAGGTGCCTGGCACCACATAAATAAAAAATGAAACCATTGACTTTGCACTTCATTCCATGGGGCTGACCTCCCACCAGCTTGGAGTGCTGACTTGGTTCACACTATGGCTCGGATGACACCTACATAAAGATTTCCCAAATATGCATCAACCTACATGAGGCATGGGTGGTTTTCAAAGGTTATAGTGACCTGAGGTCCTTACCAAAGTGGTGTCATGCAAGGAAGCTCCTCACCAAAACTGCAGAATGTACCTTGTTCACCTCTTGCCATTTCAGCTATAAGAAAATCAGCTTCCCTAAGAGCCCAATGGCCTCTCCTTGGTGATCATTTATCCCAGCAAATTGTTAAGAGGCAGATAATTAATTGTTGCGAGTCACTAAAAAAATGATCATTCTTTTCAGAAAATTACCATGATGTTCTGCAGAAATGTTAACGCTTGCAGCCATAAAACGAATGGTGAGCTACAGCACCAGCTGCCAGGAGAGCTGTGAGTTATAATCCCACAATTGGATGCAAATGGGCAGAGCTTCCAGACGTTTCTGAAGAGAGGAAAAGCTCATTCACTGCTTAGCAGTTCAGTTTTATGATTTTTTTTCCTGCCCCAGAGTTGACTATAATAGACTATTAATGCCTGAAGCAGGGATAGGAACTGTTTGATGATACCAGCTAGGCACGAAGATAGTCTTCAGTTTTATTTTCCATCTGACTACTGGGATTTTTCCTGAACCAGTTGGAAAAGAGGACTTGCAAAGGCACAGCTATGCTGAACAGCCTATCTGGGCTGTATTCCCCTGCCTCCCGGGGCTGAATAGCTGAGTTCAAGAACGGCAGAGAGAGAAAAGTTCAGAGTGACCAAGTCTGAGAGTTAATTACTGAGATTTGCCAAGTGTTGGCATGTATTCCAACCAACGTCTAGCTGAGGCAACTAGAAAGGTAGTCTGAACGCAGTCATTGTCCTCATATTCCAATAAATGTAGCCCAAAGAGGCTTAGGGAGCAAATCTGGTAGGTCTCCAAAGATTTGGTTTTGGAGTCAGGATGACTCCTGACTTTGCATCCAACAGAGTTCTCGTCATTCACAACGCTAATACTGCTTATTCAAGAACCTGGCTGAAGTGGGCAGGTGTAAAGAAGGACACAGGGTGGTTTTGGAAGGCATTTTTTTCATCCCTCCGCTAGATAAGACCTGACATATTTATTGATTTCCATTTGCTATGGACTAGCATTTGCATCACTTAGTGTTACTCCACAAATGGACTAAGGAGATGACTCAGGTCACAGCTGGTTTCCCAAATATGGGTTGTTTTTCTGCTCAAGAAATGTGAAGTTTCCAAATGACTAGCTCTTTTGGCCTTCTCCTGCGCGCTTGTATTCCAGTGACTTCACCTCCCAGCAATGGGGTGGGTTTCCTGGCCGTCAGACCACTTGCCTGCAGGGAAGCCTGCAAGTCACGCAGTCACCTCCTCCCTTCTCTGCCAGGCAGGGGTTTCTTTTCCCTGGTTTTCACGTAGATAGTGCGAGAAGGAACTGGACTAACACCACTCTTGCAGTGGGAGTCCAAGACCCAATGTATCCTTGTCACGTGCCAAGGAAAGCCACCGGTCAGGATATGTGTAGGCTAGATGAAATTTGCTGAGTGGAGGTTGAAATTGCATTTTTATGCCTGGGGTGAGAAAAGCACAGAGAGTAGCAGTGTATCTGGTTTAGAAGAACGTTTCCAGGTGAGAGTTTCTCTCCCTTACACCTGTCTCCAGCATCATCTGCCGTCCTTCTGGCCACATGGGCACACCACTGCTCAGGGTGCTGGTGGAGCCTCCAGTTTGGGGCTGGGGTGGTGAGTGCAGAGCAGCCAGGATGCTCAGAGAGCTACAGGATGGGAACTACAGGAAAAGGTCGAAAGAATGATTTTATTTTATTTTTTTATTATTTTTTCTTGCTAAGAGAAGAAAGACTGACATCAAATCAAATAAACAAAGCAGCAAGAGGGAGGGAATACTTTGGTCTCTGTGTCCCTGGTGGGCAGGTTTAGAAGAGGACAGAGGATGAAAGGTTTTGGCCTAGACATGAGGAAAAGCTCCCTGACTGGAAAGAGTGAAGCAATGTCTGGGGAGGAGGGGGATCTCAGGCACTGGAGAGTTCAAGACCAGGTCAGGAGAAAGATCAACATGGGTCTTGCTGCTTCTACCTTGCAGAGAGGTGACCTCCCGTCCCCCAGTGCCAGCCCAGCCCTGTTTTCCACGGATTCTATTTCCAGGTAACCACAACCTCAGCTGGAAAACAGCCATCTCACAGCCAGACCTTTGGTGTCTCCTGATCAAAGCCAGCCTCAGAGGACTGATTGAGAGCTCACTGGCTCAGGGGCTGATCACCCTTCAATGCTTTCAGCTTTAATGAGCTGTCTGTGAGGAGGAAAGGGAGACATAAAGGTGCTCTGCCACATCGAGGTGACACAAACCTGTCACTGATGCCTCCTTTGATGGCCTCTTTCTTGGGGAACGTGCTGC
This sequence comes from Cygnus atratus, assembly GCF_013377495.2. Taxonomy (NCBI): domain Eukaryota; kingdom Metazoa; phylum Chordata; class Aves; order Anseriformes; family Anatidae; genus Cygnus; species Cygnus atratus. Next base: position 159,207,286 of record NC_066363.1, on the reverse strand, counting down.
AGGGAAGCCCAGCTTGTTTGGGGCTGGCGTTCTCTGCCCCTTATCATTATCAGCCTTTGACAGGTGACAGCAACAGGTATCACTGGGGGAAACAGAGATCATGCAAAGCCACACCAGCAAAGGAGGTGAGGATAAATGCAGCAGGAAGCCTGGGGCTGGCACACAAGAAGGACTTGTCTGCAAGCCATCCACTTCCGCTCGGCGCAGGCAGGTGGAAGATGAAGATGAAGAGCGGTGGCAGGGCTGGCAGAGCAGGCAGAAACCCTCTGTGATGGAGACATCGGCCATCAGCACTAATTATATCAGATCCAATGGAAGGGAGCTTCTTGATGTATGCTGGTCTTCTCCAGAGGTGGCAGCCTGCAGGTCCCAGGACTGTCTCTTCCACAACACACCTAGATCTCTTCTCTGATGTGGAGATGATCCCTGCAGATGTTATATTCCTCTCTACGTGCAGAGATTTATCAATATTTTCAGTAATTTCCAATCCTGGACTCAGAGTGTCTGTTCCAGGCAGTCTAAGGAAAGACAGAGAGATCGCGGGGAGCTGAGGCCACCTCTCCCATGAAGTCCAGGAGAGATGCCACTTTGTTTTCCATCGGAACCTACCCAAGGAATACGGCATGAAAAGCCACCTGTACACCTAAGGCACGTTGGGATCAGCTACCCTCCAGGCAGAGTCCTGGAAGAGCTGCAGTAAGAAGCAGCACAAGCTGAGTCGCAGGATTGCGAGCCTGAGTGGAACCATTTGATTGGAAACTGGCAGATGAAGTTGCTGGCTTAAGAATAAGCTAAATTGGGCAATTGCAAGGCTGTTAGCCTGGTCTCAGGGGCATGCAAGGAGCCTCTTATTGAAGGCTTGGAGCAAATGATAAATGAAAGGAAGTACATTTATTAAAGATAGGTAGTGTCCTTCTCTCTTGAGCTCTCCCTTGGATAACAGATTTTCTAGGAAGAGCAGAATGCACTTATCTGGATTTAGCAAAACATGTGATGTGGCACCTCGTAGATAATTAGAGATGAAGCTGGGCGAGATAGGATCTGTATGAGAACTGTGAGATGGGGAAAGAAGTTGCAGACAGTGAGAGAACAGTGGCTGAGAGGGGAAATATCAGGCCAGAGGGAAGTGAACAAGTGGAGTTCCTTAAAGATTGCCTTTGGGACCACTTTTATTTCAGAATTTCATGCATGAGCTCGTTTCAAAGAGGGGGAGTCTGCTGATGAAATCTGCTGATGGTATGAGGGTAGGAGGCAGTACCCATGTCCAAGAAAGTGCCAGATGACCTTGAGAGACTGGAAAAAGTGAAATGGGATGAGACGTAGTTAGGTAAAGCACAAGGCCACGCATATACAGACTTAAAACAAGATTCTCTGCTATAACTTGGAAAAAGGAAACAAACCCAACCAACCAACCAACCAAAAACCAAGAAAGCTGAAATTAGTCACTGACTGCATGCTATGAGAAGTCACTATTGCGTGACCATGAAAAAAGGTGAACGTGACTGTAAGATACACCAAGACAGGGATTTTTCTTAGAATTGGTGAAGAAAGAGGCCACAAGGGCAGGGCTGATTTTCAGCTGGGACAGAAGGATGAGGTGGGGCTAGAGGAATGGACAACACAGCTTGTGGGGGCAAACTAGAAGATTTTGGCTTGGTTAGTCATCAGAGGGTGATCTGAGACAAGTCATGGGTGATTGCTACAAATGGGGACAAACACCAGGAAGTGAAGGAATGGTTTGGGCTTAACACAGTAAGTAATGTAAAGAAATGAATATAAACTGTCCAGAGATGGGGTCCAGATTCTTCTCAGAGGTGCACTGTGACAGAAAGAGAGACAGTGGACAGATGTTGTAATAGAGAAATTTTGACTTGATATTTCAGTAGAAATGTGTGCATGAAGGTTACAAACATTAACACTTAGACTAAAGAAAGTGTGGGATCTCCACCCTTGGAGGTACCCAGACCTCAGCTGGAGAAGGCCCTGAGCATCCCGCTCCAACTTTGAAGATGAGTTTACCTTCAGCATTGACACCCCTTAAGCAGAATTTTGGAGGTCGCCAGAGGTCCCTTCCAGATTCTATGGTTCCAAAAAAAAGATGCCTAAAAATTCAAAGTAGGCTTTAAGTAGTCAGATTAATGAAGATCTTGAATACTGCTCCTTTATGGGTATCCTGCCTTGGCTTCCCTACCCCAGGTTAAAACACGTTTCCAAAGTGCCTGCCCACCTCGAAGTGTGATTCTGTTAATCAGTTTGCATTTCCTCAGGATGCAATCACATCTTATTAATTTTAAATTGCAGGGATAGTCATTACCCTTGTAATTGTCTGCTTAGTAAATACAGTGATCCCCAAGGGCTTATTGAGGCTTATCTATTCCTAGGTGATCCGTGTGGGTATTGATTATTTGCTTGTTAGTCTTCATTAAAAATGTTTTTTAATAAACAATTGGAAGATAATCAAGAAGCAAGCAGAAGCTTTTCTTGGGAAACATTGCAAAGCTACCTCAGATGGACCATCTGAATAAACAATCATGCTTTATGCAATTCTTCAAGGGAAAAAGGGCTGAATCCTGGATTTCATTTCCTGCCTTTCTTATGACCTGGGATTATTTCTGGGCAGATTCACTGTTGTGGGACTGGAATGGTCTGAATGGGTAATTAGCATCCCCTTACTCTACAGGACACAGATGCAATAGTAGTGTGGGATGTGATCTGGGAGGGGTGAACTCGGCTCCTGCCTCTGGCTTTCCTCCCCAAGGCACTTCTCCTTTTCCACCCAGGTGTCACACCTTATGGACTCAATTAGAAACACAAGGCATCATGTGTCATCTGGGTTCCCTCCAGAACTTGGGGACACCCTCCTGAGGCTGGTAGATGTTGTAGAGGACCTATAGGAAATGTTTTTGACCCTCTTTGGACCAGCAGCTGGAAGCTGAGCTGCCCACCCTGGAGAATGGAAATGTGCGGACACCCACAGGCCCTGTCTTGGCCACCCCTTTTCCTCTTGTCCCTCCTGGTCCTACCATCATGGGCAGCTGTCTTACAGGCCAGGCCAGCCATAAATGCATGCACCCCCCCAAGGAGGAGGCTTTGCACTTGGGGTGCACTTAGCATGTGAAAGCACAAAGGGTTGGCACCAAGGTTTTTGGAGATGCGTAGGTTGTGCAAAGCAGGTGGCAGGACTGGGAGTGTGTGCTCATGGCTGGAGGGCACACATGGATGTAGAGGTCTCTGGGCATCTTGCTTCACACCGGTGTTGTGAATAAAGCAGGGAAAGGAGATGGTTTTATGCCACCAGTGGAGCTGTGGCCTCTTGTTAGAGTATCACTGAGCAAGGGTTGTGTGGGGTTTGCTACCTGGAGGAGGGAAAAGGTGTGAGGGGAGAATAGCTGCATGGACATGGGTTGGTGGGGGGCTCCTGCTCCCCATCACGACCACTCAAGGCTGCCAGCCCATTTTCCTGCTGCCCCAGGGGACAGCAAGCATGGAGCGAAGCAAGGGGAGATTTACAAATATTCATTTTCTACCTCTTCTTTCCCCCTGGGAGGCACTGACTTGCCTTGCTGTTCAGGGGTGCACACAAAGACTGAATTACAAAAGGAGCAAGGGGTGGAGATTTCCCTCTTTTGGGGGGCCAAATTAATGAAAAATCAATCCGGCCTCAAGAATCCATTAACGGCGATAATGCACTGATTGCGTGGCAGGAGCGAGAGCTGCAGCGAAATCCAATAGCGTGAGTTAAAGCGGGCCTCTCACACCTCCCTGCAGCTGCAGTAATTTGTGGGGGATCGCACAGGGGGCAGCGGATGCAGAAGAGATTCGGCTCCTTTTAGGATGCCTCGAGCCCCGTCCCTGCCCTGCAGGGTTTGGGGATGTTTAAGGGAATGGGAAAGCAGGGATGAAGTGGGCACAGACACAGGGGCTGCCATGAGAAGGGCAGGACTTTCTTTTCATTGCATTGTCTCATCTTGCTGCCCAGGCTGCAAGCTGTCAATGCCCAGGGACCTCAAGCAATGGAGATGTGGAGCTAGACGCAATGAATAAAAACACGGTATGTGAAAAAGAAATCTTTGCTTTCCCCTGTACCCAGGGACTAAATCTGGGACATTCCATGAAAAACATGATCTGAAACTGCTCCGTCTCAGGAGCAGGTAGTACCAGACACCCAAAAGGCACCTTGACAAAGATACCTAGTTGAAAGTGATGGAGCTTGGTTATGGGCTCACAAGGGCTGTGAAATTTTTCCTCACAAGGCTGCATCAGATGATGTTTCCATCCTGCCCTTGCACATGGGGATCTGCAGCTGCACGGATATTGTGAGTGAGGATCCCTCATGGACATTTATTTGCTCTGCAGGGCTTTGATCCTTTGTCACCAGCTGGATCTTAGCTGTCCCGAAGTCCTAGGATGTCCCAGACACCCCCAGAGAAACAGGTCCAGATCTCTGGCTTCTCCTCGCCTTCCTGGGATTAGAATACAACTTTTGGAAGGAACAGACCTTGGATGAGAGCTGCCCTTCTGCAAAGTGTTTGGGCTCATAATAGGAAAAGTCACGAATCTTTGATCCTCCAACACACACCTTTAACGGGGAGGCCCTGTGCAGAACACAGCTCAGTGCCCAGAACAGCACCTTGCGTGGGTGCATGGTTTTGGGACAACACTCACCAGCTGAGCCACACGTGTGGGGTCCCAGAACATTTTCCTACATACAGACATGCGAGAACAAGGCTTGGGGAGACAATGTTGGCTCTGGAGCCCACGCTTGGATGTCCACCAGCCCCCACAACCCCCTACCCTCCATCCTCCCTCCATTATTGATGGAGCTTTCTGGCTGTGCACACGATGAGAGCTGTCTGGCAGCTCCATCCGGACCCAAGGAGGTTTCCCCCTCGCCACCCCTTCCCCCAGCCCAGCTCGCTCCCTGCTCCCCTCCTCACTGGATCGCGGAGATTTATGAGCCAGACTTGCATTATGAGGTGAGTGACTTATCGGTCTGTCAGGGGGAGCGTTTTAAGACAGAATTATATGGGAGAGGGAAAAGATTTTTACCAAATTAATGAAAAATCAATCCAGCCTCAAAAATCCATTAATGGTCATAATGCACTGGTTACAGATAGAGAGATACCGCGGAATCCAATAGTGCCTGTTAAATACCTCTCCTGGAATGGAGCGTCTGGGATATAACTCATTCATTAGGCTGCGTATGTTTACTTTTTAAAGTGACACCAAGCCCTGTCCCTGCAGGACTCCATGCAGCATTTATAAGCCACGTCCCCCAGTGCCCATCTCGGGGGCCAGCCTGAAGGAATTGATTCTCTGCTGCCTTTTCTCCCCCTTCCCTGGGACAATCCCTGCTGAGGCAGTGCTGGGCTGACTCGGTTCCGACGACTGATGCCTTCCACCCTTCCCCAATTTCACCCCAAACAGCTCTCCGGAGGCCCGACCTGCAGCTGAGTGTGTCTTCTCTCCACTTTCCAGGTCTTAGCTTGGTGCCTGACTCAATCTCTCCCTGCTCCAGCCTTGCCGGCAGCAGCAATGCTGCTGGTCCTGGGGACCGACCCTGCTCCCAGCCCAGCATCCTCCAGATGTGGACAGAGGTAGTGGCTTTGGGGACAAGCTGTTATCTCCTGCTTGGGATCTATTTGGTGGCTCTTTGGGACAAGCTGTTATCTCCTGTTTGGGAACTCTTACTGGCATTCCCCCCTCTCTCAGATCAAGCTCCTCATCTCTCAGACACAAAAACAACCTGATATCTGGTTTGAAGGGTCAACGCTGGCCATCTTGTCCCTTTTAGAGCATCCCCTGCTTCTTCTCCCCTTGCTTCTGTGATTTTTTGTGTGCCCTTTGCCCCACTCCCCCCCACACTTCAGTCCTTGTACCCCAGTTCTCCCAGTCCCCATGAAGCTGGTGGGTCTAGCTGCCCAGCATCCCACATTTTGGCATCCCAGACCACCGCTGCAGGTGGATCTCAGGTGGCTTCTGATGAGAGCCACCCTCTCTACATGTGTCCAGCTGCTGCCCACAGCCTTCATTCACTGGGTGGCAAATTTATCAGGGAGGAAAACTGCACAGCACATCCGGGCTGCATCCAAACTGGGAACTGCAGGTATCTGCAGGACACTGCAACCTCACTGACATGAGCTCCCAACAAAGTGGTGAACCTAATTGTCTAAAATACCTTAACAATAGGTACCTTGAAAGAATGGGTCACACCAGGCACATCCCTTCCTCTACTAGTAACATCTCCATGGGGTGGTCCCATCACCTAAGTATGGTTCAGGAAGGATGCAAGTGCTGAGCAAAGTGAAGGCAGACAAGAGGGACTTCAAATCTACAGCCTCAAAATGAGGACATTTCCCTTGATGGGGTGTCTCAGTTGTGTCTTGACCCTTGCTCTTGCTATAAGCTTCCTCAGAGGCCACTGGATAAAGTGCATCCGGCTCCAGTTGTGTGCTGACGTGCCCGCGTGCAGCTCTGTATGTTGGATGTGTAGTGCATGTGCATGGCTATTTTTTATCAGGACTGGAAAAGTCTCCTCCTGCTGTCACAGGAAGGTGCAGAACGCTGGATTTTGGCTTGACTACAACCCAGCGGTGAGCTGTGCACGGGGTGATCCTCTGACCTCAGCTGCCTTTGCTCTGCAGCTCTGGGCTACCTGCAGCTGCCACTGATTTATGCTGGTCCGAGCGAGGGTGGGATCAGGACCCAGCGTGTTCCAGTGCAATGCCTGGATAGAGTCAGATACACATATCGACCCTGCTAAATGTCATAATGCACCAGGGTTTTGTTTCCTTTAAATCTTTTAAAAAGCAATAAAAGGACCCAGAATACTCCAAGCACCAAACATCTAGCAAAGTGACAGGCTGTCAAAGCTGCCTCACCAAGAAACCCTGGGCCCAGCAAATTTTAAGCAGGAAAATTTATTCCTGTGTCGCTCATCTCTCCGAGTGAAAAATGGCCAGGGCTCCTCTTTTGCATGAAGTCTTGAAACCACCACAGTGCTCAAACAAGCGGATCGGCCTGAAACAGAACCATTCATCATCTGGAACAGGCGGCCGCGACAAGCACCACCACCACCACGAACTAAAAAAAAAAAAAAAAAATTAAGTTGTGGGTTTTATCCAAGCTTAAATGATCCTGCCCATTAATATGACACGACAGGGCTGCAGAGTACGCTTCCTTGCCTTGGCCGGTAAATGGCTTCACCGGTACCTAACAGAGGTCTCTAAGAGAGCTGCTCTATTAGCTGGGCACATTTTCTGCCGTGTATCTCTGGGGTTTCCCAATTCCATCTCCCCCCTCCCCGGGATTTTTTTTTTTTTTTCTAGAGGATTTCGGTGACGGATGCCTGCTGCCCAAGGTTTGCGCTGAGTTTGCGTTGTGCTGATTGCTGGGATGATGCTCAGAGCACGGGGGCAGGCTGGGGAGTGGGGAAGGAGAAGCCGTGGATGGACCACTTGCTGAGCAAAGCTTTCCACTTGTGGGAGATTGGCTGGGGATGGATTTTACTGGAGATGGCTTTGAGTAAGCAGGTTGACTCCAGACTGGCTATAATTACTTTGTACTGCCCGTGCCAGACTTCCAGCCTGACTTTTTCTTGACTTGCCTGCACTTCGGCGTGGAGCACTCTTCGGCTTGGAGGGGATGATCCTGGTAAAAACTACCAGCTCTGCCGGACCCCTCTTCTTTCTGGGGATGTGTCCCATGGGATCCTTCCAAGCAGTCCTAGGTCTGCTCTCCAGATGCTGAGGGCTCTGGTCCTGCTTTTTTCTTGCTCCCTTCCCTCCAGGTCCTGAACTTCACCATCTCATGGTCACCGCAGCCAAAGGAAAAACACTCTCCAGCTCCCTCTAGAGAAGAGCCACTTGCTCAGAGGCTGTCCATCCACCTAGTCTGAAACTTTGTCCTAGTTCAGGAAGGTGGAGACCAAACCAAACAGCTTTTGTCTCAAGCTGAGCCTCCAAAAATCCTGCCTAGGCACTGGTGGGTGGCTGAACTGGTGATCCCACTCTCACCCCAGCCTTAAGCCCGGGTGAAGGTTGCAAATCAGTATTTGAGGTGAGGACACCACATGTGGACCTTTTCAGGAGGTGACACTGGTGGAGCCAGGTGCTCACAGCTGCAGCCTGACCTTCGCTCGGGGCAGGACGGGCTGGGACCATGCCAGGTCCTCGCCCTCGGACCCGTCACGTGGAGCACCACCGTGCCCCTTGCAGGGCAGCTCCACGGGTAGAGGCGGAAGGGGATCAGGTTTTAATTTAGAAATGCTGACAGGTAAGGAGCTTAGATCCAGCATCATGGGCAGGTGTACCTTGTGGGTCTTAATTCCCCTGGCAGTTCTGAATGCAAAAAAAAAAAATAAATAAATAAAACAAAACAGCGTAGCAGAAACTTTCACTTTCTTCCCTAAGTCCTCTGCTCTCATGGCTGTATTTAAAAAGATTGTGTTGGGTTAAAACCTTCATTTAAATAACAGAATCCCCAAAATATACTGTTGGCCCACCCAGAGGCAGTCACCCAAGGTGAAAGGTTTCTCCTTTTTCATTTTGCTATGTTCTCCACCTTTATTTGTGCGAGAAGCCCTTGGTCTGGAGGCAGGAGGCAGCTGAGCAGATGGGTGACTCCTGTTGCATCCCAGCTCTCGGTGCCATTCCCACCCAGCCCAGGCTGTGCAAGAGCTCAGCTGAGACCACAATGCTTCCTCCTGGCCTCAAAATCTGTTCCCCTGTCAGCATTATTTTTCTCCTAACACACGCGCCCTGCTAAAATCGGATCCCAGCCGTGCCTGACGTTGTGTCCTGGACCTGTGCGTGGTCAGGGAGCCTGGTGGTGGTGGTGGTGCCGGGGGGGGGGGTTGTCTTCTGCAGAGCTCCGTGCAGCAGACCCAAGCAGACATTGGGCTGCCTAGGGTAAATCTGTGGGGACACCTTGTCCCCCAGCCTCTCGGGGCTGTCCCACGTTTGCAGCCCCATGTGCAGCCTCGCTCCTCCTCTGCAGCCCCACGTGCAGGTAAGCTGCTCTTAAGGACCTGCACAAAGCTGGGAAGCCCCAGAGGGATTAGAGAACAATTTTTCCCTTTGTGATACACCACATGGATGCAGACATTCACCCACCACTCCAAGCACCCTGCTTTGGCTCTTCCTCAAGCTTGGGGACACCTTTGAGGGGGTCACGCATCCCCACCATGCACATGGGTAGAAACACCCCAGGCTTTGACATCTGCAGGGCAGATCTCCCCCTCCCCTTCCCCAAGGACTTTGCAGTTCAAACAGGGGTAGGATCCTGCCAGACCTCTTAATTTTTCTCCCTTTTCCTCCTCTGTCCCCCTTTTTGCGAACCCAGGGCTTGCAATCTCTTTTCGGTGGGGTGGAAATGCTGCGGTGAGAGGTTGACGGGGAGCATCAGCACTTGGAACGGCCTCGGCTTGGGATTGCTTTTATAGTGCTCTTCTGCTGTGTTAAAGCACATAACTAAAAAACAGTCCAACCTTTTATTTTAAAACAAAAATCTATACGTTGGGTTTAGCCAGCCCTGAGAGCGCCTCTTAATTTTTCTTTAAATAACACGTTGAGCGCTTGCCAAGACAAGAGGAGGAGAAAAGGGAAAAAAAATCAAAAGCATCTTCCTAACATGTTTGGGAAGTCGAGAAGTCCCCTATTACACAGTCATGGTATCAAACAGCCTTTTTCCCCATGCAGATAAAATAATTCCCTAGATCTAATTTTAGACGATTTGCCGTTTTGTGTGGAAGCTTAAAAAAAAATTTAACTGGTGTCTCATGAAAGTCAAATCAAGTTGGGTCTTTTTATTTTTCTTTCTTTTTTTTTTTTTCTTTTTTTCTCCCTTAAAGATGATTTTTTTTCCCTTTAGATTTTAATACATCTTGGTGCTCTCACTAAGCAAAGCTGCGAACAAAGTCCTTCAGCACAAACTGAGCTCCTGCTTGGCTGCTTTCATGCTGTGCTCATATATGAGAAGGGAATGCATATACATATAAATATATATGTGCATGTGTGTGAGAGGGAGATACTTAAGAGAGCACTTTTCTCAAATATTAAACTTAACCTGAACCACCTCTATTCATTCTGCCCACTTTAGAGATGGGGAAACCAAGGGACACCACTGGCTGTGCCCACATTTTGGGGGACCTGCTTGCTCAGCTGGTAGCCTGGGATCTTTTGGGGCTGGATCCGGGTCTCAAAGCTCCCTTGTCAAGATGAACATCCTCTGATGGAGATGTGTGTGCCCAGGCACCTGGGGATTGTCACGAGGCAGAACGGCTCGATGACACTGGCCCCACGCGGGCAGGTCCCCATGGCTCCCGAAGTAATTTGGAAGCAATTGCTGACCAGCCAAGCATTTAAATACCTCGCAGGCTCAATTAAAATGTTGAGGGGTGGATGCTGGATTTTTTTTTTTTGGGGGGGGGGGGTGTTTTTTTTCCTAAAAGCCTTCTAAATACCGATAAAAAAGTCTTTATTCATTTCTGCTAGCGTGATTGGCAGAGCAAGGATGCTGAGAGCCTGGGGTCATTCGGTGAGCCATTAATCCTGCTGGACATGAGCTTTGTTAGCAATATTACCTCCTCCAGCTGGGTGAGATCCGGCTGTCACCGAGAGCCTGCTGGAGGCAGACCCACCTTTGCTCTCCAGCTGGGGCAGCAAGCATTAAGGTCATCGGCACATCATGGCCAAGCCGGGCACATCTTTATCTCCCCCTGTGAAAAGCAGCATGGAGCTGAGACACGAGGGTGTTGTGACAGCACTTTCTCCTGGCTGGGCTTTTTCTGCTCTCTTCTAGCTCTCTGTTTGGGAAAGCTGCACTTTTTTGCCCTCTCCGTTTGGGGAAACACAGCGACCAGGGCAAGAGGCTTTGAAGAGCCCTGAAGAAGGACAGGGCTCTTCCAGTTGCTGGTCTAGCTGACCCATGGTTTTAGGGCTTTCAAGTGACTGCTTCATTTTTCCTCCAGACTGATAAATTCACCAACCTTAGGGACACTTCATCTGCAACACCACATGTATTTCACCCTGCTTTGATCCCCCTGACTCCACGGGAGCTGAAAACCAAAGCACTGGGGCTCTGCAGCATCTCAGCGGCTGCTTACCACGGGCAGGACACGCCGTGCGATGGCTCACGCTGCTGAGGTCCTCCCCAAGGGCAAGAGGTTCTTGGCTGGCCAACCACCCCATGGAGAGGACGGCGATGGCTCCCCAGCTCCCTGCCAACCCGCCCCGGCGAGCGAGGTTGCTCCTCCGCCATCCCCTGGGATCCGTCGGTCACTGAGCCAAGCGGTGGGAGGATGCCCTGAGCTCACCTTCGCTCCCTCCCCGCCACATCGTATTTCCCACTTGGTTTCTTGCTCTTCTGGCAGCTTTGGAGCATCTTTAGGAAAGGCAAAGCTTGCTCTTTCCCTTCCGCCACCCTCCACCACCTCTGTCATCCCAGTCAATCCGAGATGCTGCCCATAGCAATACTTGTCATTGTCAATCCTGCCTTTGACGGCCAGGTTCACCAGGGTCAATATGGTCAGAGTTCGCCCCAGAATATTTCATGGTGGCTGTTACAGGTAAAATCAATCAATCCATGAAAGACTCGTTCCCAACAATGCCTGGGCCTTCTGCATTCCATTTCAGTGTGAGATTGATGGATAAATTCCTGTTGCCTTTTTCTTGCCCCGTTAATTCAAATGCTCATATTTCCCACCCAAAGCCTTGGAAGGTGCCTCTAATGAGCCAGCTGGGCTCCATAAGCTCTTAAGCAGCTCTGGACAGGCCCACGTCACAGCAGCCACCACTGCGATAGCAGAGGTGAGCAGGACAGATTTTCCAGAGGGGCTCATCTTCCACCGAGATGCTCCAAGGCTTGGACAGACGTTGGATTAGGTGTTTATTATCCTCCCCCAGTTATAGCAACGTATAATCCAGGGATGATGCCTCTGACAGGTGGAGATGAGCGAGGGGCCCATCCCTGCTGCCACTAAGGCGCTTCCAGCAGCCCCGTAGCTCTCCGCCACCCATGGGTGATGCTGCCCTGACTCTCAGCATCCTCCCACCGAGGTCCTCTGCACCCTTGTTGCTGCTGGAGCACCTCCCTGTCCTATAATAAACCCTTTTGACCCCACCATCAGCTTGGCGAAGGGGTTTCCAGTGGGACAGTAGTGTTTCCAGCAGGAGGGGTCTCATCTCCTTTATGTCTCCATCATCCCTGGGCATGGTGGCTCTGGGACACAGCAGCAGCCCAGCAGCTCCTCGGATTTTTCCTCTAGTGCAGCAACTGACTTGGCACTTTTTTGCATCTGTGTACTAACGAAGCAGTGATTAATTTCTCTGGGCCACACTGGGATCTTATTAAAGAGAGAGCAAGCACATCCCAAACCTGTCCCCGGCTCCCCTGCAACCGGGCTGCGCTCTCTCCTCCCCCCCTCCTTGCTTTTCCACTCTGCCTTCTCTCTCCTACTAAATTAATCTCCATTGCTCCAAAGGTCTCTCTCGCACACACCGCTGACCCAAGCTCAAATTGATTTTTTTCCCTTACCCCTCACCCCCTGCTGTTTTCTGCCAGCAAAGCAGAGAGAGGATTTTTTTTTCCACCGGTATTATTTTTATTTTTTATTTTTGGAGGTACTAAACTTTGACCTTCTGGACTTTGGAAAAAAAATAAGTTAGAAGTGAAAACTAATTATTTCAATGCAGGAATGTGCGGAAGGAGCCTGGAGGGCGGGGGCTCTCTTTAATGCCTGCTTAAGAGGCAAAGTTATCAAGCCAGCTGCTGGAGTTTCATTCTTTCCTGGTTGCTCCCTGCCTGCCCCCATTTAGCTGTGGGTTTGGGCCATTTATTTGTTATACTTTGGACAGCCTGGGACTGCAGCTCCTGTCCTGTGGCTCCAAGATGCTGTGATGGTTCTGGTTTGGGTAAGCCCTCCCAAATCACCCCCTTTGGGTGATACGGGGCAATAAAAAGTGGGTTTTGAGCAGGGGAGCTAAGCGTGGTGCTCTGAGTTACAATGATGTTGATTGCGGAGCCGTGGGAAAGAGCCTGCCTCTCCCCACTCCTCATTAGCAAAGAGAGCCCTTGCACCGAGGTCAGCAGCCAGGGAATTGGGGACCTGTCCTGCTCCCATCTTGGAGATACCTGGAAGAAGTGGCTGCTGACTCCTGGCACTGTTTGCAATCCCTGCTTGGGTCTGTTGGTTGTCTCAGGGGAGTTCACGTCTTACCAGGTCCCTCCTTAGCATCCCATTTCACAGGGGGCTTCCTGATGCAGCAAGCAGGGAAACGAGCCCTGCCGCAAAGCTCCCTTCAAGTGGAGCTGCCTGCAAATTGCCCTTCAAATCCTCTCGCTGACAAAAAGAAGGTTACCCCAGCGAACGCCTGCTTTTGATGAAGTTTTTCATGTCTGCGTAAAGAGCCAGCGTTGGAAATGTCTCCTGCAAGAGGAAACGAGAAGTTTGCATGTCTTTTTGAGAAAGACATTAGAAGTTTTCTATAAAAGAGAAGAAGAAATGTTCATGCTGATATGCATCAGGACAGTGGGGATATGGGATGGTCAGTGTCTACCTTCAATGGTTCCTTTGGAGAGGGGAGAATTCCCTGGTGGAGGTGGCAAATATCTGCATGAAGGAGAAGGAAATATAATTAGTAGCCCTGCCCGATTAGTTATGGCAGAATTAGGCAAATAGCAAGCTTGCAGTGTTTAAGAAAGCCCACAGGTGAGAGAGAAGAACTGGGTATGGGAATTTTTTCTCCTGGGAAGCTGGAGAGGGATGGGGGAATGAATGGAGCAGCTCGGGTCACTTGGTGCTCCCAAAACATCTCTTGGCCAAGATAGGCCATGAAGAGGGTGGCCAGGGCTCTCATGGGGACACCTGGTGGACTACAGAGTCAATGTGGCCACCAGAGACCTGATGAGAAGGTATGATGGAGCCTGTAAGATGCCATGAGGGGACTGTTCTCAGCCCTGTGCCTGGCACTCGCTGTGGGCAAAGAACAGAGGAAAACATGTGCCCATCTCTACTGACCCTATGGGTCTTTATTTGTGCTCCAGGGCTTGGACAAGGAGATGGCCATGCTGTTGGCAGATGCAGAAGGCAGTGTTAGCTGAACCCCATCACAAAAGGTTTTGCACACCATGAGGGTCTTTCCGCTCTTGCTTGGTGCAGGTGGGTCTGAAGAAAGGGTGGGAGGAGAAAGGTCTGTGTCCAGGTTGAAAGCCTGTCTGGGTCACACCACAGACAAGAACTCTGGAGGCACCATCGCTGCTGTCTGCACAAAAACTCCTGCCTGGCAGGGCCAGGATGGCCAGCCTCCTTCCAAGGGTCAGCCTAGTGTTAAATTTCAGCTCCGGGGCCCAGGTGGGGAAGCTGGCCCCAAAACACCTCCCTGTGTGAGCACAGCCAATGCACCAAGTCAGCAGCTTGGGATCTGGCTCCTCAGCAGCTGATGGGGGACACCCCAAGGATGACGCTCCCACAGAGGCCACGTGGGGCCATGACACCTTGGACAGCACGGAGCAGCCAGTGCATGGCAAGGGTGGAGGGCGAGGAAGGCAATAAAAAATAAGTGCAGTTTGGGGTGGATTAATCCCTGAATCAGGTATAGAAACAGAGCTGGGATTGGTGGGTACTGGGCAAGTGTCCTCTCTGCAAGGGTCTTGGGTCCATCTGTCCAGCAGAACACTTCCCTTCCCACTGAGGACTGCCTTGGGCAGGGATTGAGGTGGTCGGGAAATCCCTTACCGTGTCCCTAAAGAGGACTTCTGGGACCAGTCCTGCTCCAGGACAGCCTCTGGTTCAGGATCTCCCACGGCTTTCTGCAAAGGCAGAGGGAGACACAGCCTTCAGGAGGGAGACCAAAGTGACCGACCCATCACAGGAGGTCCCTGAGGCTCCAGGGGACATCACACATGGATGAAGAGGAGAACAAGTCTGGACTTTCTAAATATCTAAAACAGCCCCAATTCCTTCCTCTCCCTTAGAGGTATCCAAGAAGATTTTTCTCTATGCCCACTGGAAAAAATGAACCTGGATTTCCTGATTTCTGTGGACACCAGCAGTGAAATCCACAGCTTCACCATCCTTCCTCCCCCAAAGAAGTCCCACGTATTCTGGAAGGGGTTTGCTCCTCACACCTTGCCAGGAGCATCTCCCAGCCACCTCCACTTTGTGGCATCTGCTGAGCAGCCCATGAGTGGGTACAAAAAGCCAGGGATGAGAGCAGGAGGGATTTGGGAGCAGCAGGGATAGGGCCAGCTGTCCCCTGAGCTGTGTGAAGGTTCTTGCTTGGTGCTAGAAGAACCCAGCTCCTTCTCTGCACTTCTTTACCATTGGCACGTCACAGCCTGGAGGTCGGTGGTGTCAGAAAAGGCTTGAAGCATCCAGAAAGAAAACGCTTTGGGGGCTTGTCTGCAGGGTGAAACAGATCCGAGCGGTTATGTTGTGTCCTCAGAGGCTGCTCAGGTTTCTTCTGCTTTGCTGTGCAAAACAGCCCGGCGTTGGATGGCAGGGGAAGGGAGAGGCGGTGGATGGGGAGGATGTCTCCCAGCATTGCTGCCGGGGGTAGGTCCAGGTGCTGAGCAATATGGGGCTGCAAATGCCCCTGTATTGCTGGATGGCAAATGTTGGGAGGCAGCAGGGCAGTCTACAGGGCAAGACAGAGGCCACGAGCCTCCTGTGGGGCACAGTGGGGCTGGGAGAGGAGGTGTTATGGTTGGTGGCATCAGATCTCTTTGGATGTGTTCTGTCACAGCCATGTTTTCCACTGTGGACAATGCCCATCTACCTTGGACTGGTACAAAAATAGGGGCAAAACTTTGCCAGAGCTATTGGAGAGGCTGGGAGAAGGTGGGAAGGCTCAGTCTGTGTTGATGGGATCCGCTCAGTTGCCCGCAGAGTGTGCAGAAAGGAGAAACTGGAAAATGAAAGAAAAGAAAAGAAAAGAAAAAAAGAAAAGAAAAGAAAAGAAAAGAAAAGAAAAGAAAAGAAAAGAAGAGAAAAGAAGAGAAGAGAAGAGAAGAGAAGAGAAGAGAAGAGAAGAGAAGAGAAGAGAAAAGAAGAGAAGAGAAGAGAAGAGAAGAGAAGAGAAGAGAAGAGAAGAGAAGAGAAAAAAGAAAAAGGAAAGGAAAGGAAAGGAAAGGAAAGGAAAGGAAAGGAAAGGAAAGGAAAGGAAAGGAAAGGAAAGGAAAGGAAAGAAAAGAAAAGAAAAGAAAAGAAAAGAAAAGAAAAGAAAAGAAAAGAAAAGAAAAGAAAAGAAAAGAAAAAAAACACCAAACAAAAAAACACACCCGACAACACAACGTTTACTCAGATGAAACATTTATACGCCCATTTGATCTTGGAAATGTAATTACTGCCGCTTGCCCATTGATCGCAGCGAGGCGTATTGACCAGCCCCGGAGCTCGTGGAGTCCTCATCCCGCTGCCAAGCGATGGATCACCGAGGCCGAGCTCAGAGCCAGCTCTCCCCATGCCTCCTGCCCCTTACGGTAACCCCACCTTGATGTGCATCACCCTAGGAATAGCAAACAGATTTCTGCTCTCAGAAATGAGCTATTCTAGGGCACAGAGGTTTCTTTCTTCCATCGCCAGCTTGGAAGCCTGCAATTCATAAAAGCTGGGACCACTGGGAACCTGTGCTTTCCATCCAAGAGGAGATTCCCATTGCTCTGGTCCCAGGGATTTCAGGCAACAGCAGCTTTTTTGAGGGCTTCCCATGCACATGCAGTGTCTTCACACTCCCGTGGGGATCCCACGCATGGGGATGTGAGTAGGGTGGCACCCAGCGGCTCTTTTTTGGGGAGCCAGGCTTTGGTGCAAGCCCAGGGATGTGTGTGCCTCCAGCTCCCAGCCACCCATGGGTTCAGGAGCTTATCCACGAGCTGAGCTGCTCACACTCAAAGCTGTGCATCAGCACATTGAGCAGCAAGCTCCAAAGGATACCACGGGTGTGAGCAGAAGATGATCCTCCCTGGACATTTGTGCATCCCTTCCCATGGGTTTAGGATGGAAAAACCCAGCATGAAATCACAAAAACGCCCTTGCACCGAGGCAGCCATCCCTTCTGCACCAAATTCAGGGGTGAATATGATGACAAGTGCATGAAAATCTGTGGCTTTATTGCAAGTGGCATTTTCTCTCATTTCAGTTTATTTCTGGTGAAATTCTCCGTGTTTTCAATGAGAAAATGAAAGTGGAAAATGCTCATCTTCCGTATTTCTGATAAATGAAAACTCTTTTTAAAAAGCAACCAGGAGAAACCTATCTGAGAGCTTTTAATAAACATACCTAAATGATACCTTGAAGCACCATTGGGATTCGCACTTTTAAAGCAGACCATCCAAACACCGCTGAAATGATCTTTTTCTGGAAATTTTTCATAAGCAGCAAAGTCCATTTCCCAACTTCTTCTCCAGACGTAGGTTTATGTGAGCTCCGGGCGGCTTTCATCTTCCTTCCCCTTTTCACTCTCTCTCCTCTTTGTTTTATAACAAAATAATAATCTTTTCATTTCATATATCTGGAGGAACGCTACCCCATGCTGATACCGTTAATCTGTCCAAATGCCTCACGTAAGGGCTGCCCGGTGCGCAGTGGCAGCCGTCTACCTTACAGCAATAATGCCACAAATGGGTCCCCGAGGGGAGGTGAAAATGCTGATATACATCGGCCGCGAATCCCCTTCGGCAGAGATGTAACCACTTTACAACCAGGTAGGATCGTGGAGGAAGATGGAGAGCAAATTGGGAAGTGATGAGCCCTGGGATGAGCACGTCACTGCCCCATAAATATGGGGTTAGAGGGGTTTGGGGCGGGCGCCGGGGCACCTCTGGCTGTGGGTTGCAGGAATATGAGCGGTGGCACTTGTCGGGTGACACTGGGGGACACCATCCAGCCTCTGTCTCTCCCAGCTTAAATCCAATGAAAATCTGTTCATGCCACAAAAATCCCTCCTGGTGTCCACCGGTGAGCCCCGGATTAAGCAGGGATGGGCACAAGGCTCAGAAGGGATGGCTAACTGGGAGAGGGCAGGATGCTGGGGTCCATTTCCCACCGAAAACAGACCCTCTTCTGCTTCGGGATGCTCTGGGAAATGGGATTCATCCCCACCCTGCTGCAGAAGGGGCTTCGGACCCCTGGTGCTGCAGGACGTGGAGGTGCTCTGCTGACACCTCCAGGCTCTGAAGTCCTGAATCCGTCCCCTCTGTGCTGCTCCCAAAGCAACGCAGCCCCGTGGGAAGCACAGCGGGGAGCTCCAGGGGTGTGCAAGGACCGTTCGTGATCATCACCATGCTGTTGAGCTGCGCCTATTTGGAGAGAAGGAAAATGAGTTTCGCATGGGCACTTTATGCTCTCAGGATGCAGGAGGAGGAGGAAGGGGTTAAGAAGAAGGAAGGCTGCCAGGCTGGCAGCCCCCCACCGTGGTCTCGGGGCAGAGAGGGGGGGTGTGCTGCGGGTTAAGGACACCTCGGGGAAGGCTGCCTCGCATGCAGCCCATTTCTGCAGGCTTTTTCCAAGCTGTGCTTTATTTACCTGCTCAATATCCGCGAGCAATTCCCACTGCAGCCTTAACACTGCACGCTGCAAAGTGCTAACGCCGCGAAACGCGGCGGCCTCTTAGAGGAGGATGCGCTGTAACGCCCAGCACACGACCGGCCTGCTGGGCGCCCGCGCACCCAAAAAACACCCAACGAAGGGCCCGCAGGACCCCTGCGCACGTCTGCACAGGGATCTGCACCTTCCCACTTGCACACAATGAGTGTGCATGCATTTGCACGCTCGGAGATGGGCAGCAGCCACACATGCAAACCTGCAGCAACGCCCGGCATGCCGTGTGTTTGCAAAACTGTGCTGTGCACGCACACACATGGGGCTGCAGGGGAATTTGCTCAGATGCTGCCGGGATGGGGATGCCTTTGTGCTCACCCCGTGCCAGTCTGGTGCTGAACCTATCCCTTGGAAGATCCCCAGGGAGGTGCAGAGACAGCAGCCTGTTGCAGCAGCGGCAGAGGACAGCGCACGAAGGGGTGAGGAGGGGTGTCCCGAAGCTCTCTGTGTTGTGATTTATTTTTTTATAGTAGGGTTTGGGTGACCTCCAGGGAGAAATGGTCCCAGAAACCACTTCCAGGACAAGAAGGTGCTACAGAGGGGAAAGTCCCAAGCAGCACCTCACCACCACATGTGCCTGTGACCCACGAGGGAGAGAAACATCCCCCTAAAAACTTGCTCAACCTTTGGGTGCCGTATCCCCAGAGCGCAGGGGAAGCTCGGGAGCTCCCAGGTCACTGGAAGAACCTATTTGCATCGTGACACCCCTGTCCCTCCCTGTCCCAACCCCTCACTGCAGACCCTTCCCCTGAATTTTTAGGGTGCCAGGCAGGTTCTGGACCCCCCTTGCCTCCCAGTGACAGATGGGCTCATCTGCTGGCGCCTCGAGCTGCCCGTGCCTCCCCTCCTCGTGCCGGGGTGATAAATGGATTTACCCTGCGTGAAATTGCTGGCAGCAGCTCAGCCAATCCATCAGCTGCTCCTTGCTCACCACTTTTCGGTTCCCCAGGTGAGCTTTGGACCCACAGCCCTTCCCTGAGGCTTGGATACCTCGGGGACAGGGACGGGGACAGGAGGAGCTGGGATTATGGGGAGCAGAGACATCCTGGTGGGGTCCACCCCCAAGGACCCTCCAGGTGTGGTTTCAGTGCTTGCAAACCAGCCAGAAAGCAGCTTCACGTCCATAATTTTCATTCTAAAATTCAATTTAATGGAATTTATAATTTGAAACTCTACCCAGTTACCACCCCGGCTGTGGGTCCCTTGCCCCCTTGGGGAACCTGATCCGGGGGGATTAGCACTGGGCTGGGAGAGAAGCTGTAGGGTAGCAGGGAGGGATGGTGGGGCTGGGGGAAGGGACTGGAGAGGGAACCACTCTGGGGAACATCTTCCTGCCTTGAGCCCATCCCCGACTCCATGGAGCCCGAGGATTAATGCTTGTCCTTGCACTTCCGATGGAAATCCATGTGCTCCGGGGGAGCCAGCTTGCCTGGAGCTTCTCCTGCAGAAACCTGGATGCTGAGGCAGGGACAAGCCTCCCTAGGAGGGTGTTCAGGATGATGGGGAAGGTTTGGGGCTCCAGACGAGCCTGGTCTTGGGTTGGTGGTGCAGTGTTGGGCCATCCATTCAAAGGGATGGACAGGGTGGGTTGGCAGGTGAAGCCTGCAGGTGTGGCCAGGAGAAGCACCAAATAATGTAGGTGCTAATAATAATAAAATACATTGCTGCTAAATCATGGGTGCCCAAACCCCCAGCTGGGACTGGGGGTATTATAAATGCCTCCCCCAAGGGGATGGGTTAGTTCACTTCCATCGTGAAGCCTTTTCCCATCTCCTTTGCCCTACTAGTGTGCTCAGATGGTGCCTGCAAGGACTGGGAGCCATTTCTTTCTCACCTGAAGCAGCTGCAGAAGGAGGAAGAGCAAGGAGAGGGCAAGAGGAAGGTTGCAACCCGTGCACCAAGCACAAAATCCCAGCTCATCCCTGAGCAAACCTCTCCTGATCTCTGTGGGTTAGGTTTAAAGGAGGTCTGGGATGGTCTGGCATCTCGTGAGGAGCATCTCAGTGTCCCCAGCAAGGTTCCCCAGGGTCTGGCCCATGCAGGCACCGATTGTCATCGCTTTATTGTGGCGTTGGGGCTCAATCAATAGGTCTGGAAATAAAGAGCCACAGCAGCAGCGGCGGCAGCGTGGGCTCGGGGAAGGTAATGGATGGGAAAAGCCAGTTCATCGAGAGGAAGGGAAGCAAAAAAAAAAAAAATCAGAAAGCAAAAAAATCAATGGGCAGGATTGGGATGACATCATATCGCCATTATTATATCATCAGCCCCGTGCTGCTGATTTATCGCTCAGGTAATCACTCTCCTCCCGCACCCGCAGCTCGGTGTCGCCTGCCTGGTTTGCACCGGAGCTCTAAAAAGGCAGCTTTTGGGTTAAAAAGTCAGCTCTTGGGTTAAAAAGGCACGAAAATGAGGCTGGGGACACCAGGGACTGGTGACACCAGCCTCCTTGTCCTTTGTATGTGTCCCTGGAGGGATCTGGGGAAAACGATGCCATCGGTTCGCCGCCGTTTGCCTTTTCACCAGGTGCATCATTTGGGGATGAGCCTTTGCTCAAAGGCTCCCTGAGCTGTGCTAATCTCTTGGCTGTAATCATATTTTCATCATTTGCCTTTCTTGCTTAGAGGAAAACACGTTAAGGAGAGTCCAGCCCCCTTTGTACAGCCCAGTCCTCAGTGGGGGTTAGAAACCCTTCTTAATCCCCCATCTGATGCATCGTCTGCTCTAGTTGTCCTAGGACCTGGGCAGAAATTCAGCTTGCTGCCTTCCCCATCCCTTTCTGTTGGGTTTTTGGTGCAGGTACCAGCAGCACGACCCAACACCTGCAGCCCCTCGCTGTGGCTATGGGCACGGTGACGATGCCACCTCCAGCTGCAGTTTTCTTTCAGATCACAGAAATGGTTATGCTGGCCTCTGATTGAAATAAAATTTAAAAAAAAAATAAAAATAAAATTAAAAAAAAGGCAGGAGAAAGTAAACACACCCCAAATTGGGTAATTAAGAAGTTCAAGTCTCTGTAGCAACATTAGCTCGGGAGCATTACAGATGTATGGCAATTTTTAATGGCTGCTCCAGCACTTTAATATGCACTTTAATATATCCGTGCTCCCCAACACGCGGGCGCCCGGGCAGGGAGGCTGATTTCGGCTCAGCGAGGATTAAACGATTTGGTTCTGTCACATAAGCAGCTGAGGAAACGTCACCTCCCAGCCCACAGCCTGGCGATCAGAGAAGGTAAGGGGCAGCAGCGGAGCTGGCCGAGCCTGAGTGCCTCAGTTTCCCCTCTCCATCAACCAAAGCCGTGATGAGATTTGGGGTTTCCATCTGGAAATCCAAGCCAGCAAGACACAGAAAAGCCAAATTTTTGTTGCAGGGAGTACTGAGCCTAGGAAAAGCCCATTCATTACAAGGAGGTTTAAGCCTCATAAACTTCACCCTGCTTTTTGTAGAGCCAAGAGGCACCTTCCAGCCATTCCTGCCCCCCATCCTTGCCCCTGCCATGAATTTTTGAGTTTTGCCAGGACCAAAGCACCGGTTTTGCTTTCATCCTGCAGCCATCACTTTCTCACCACTGCTAGGTTTGTTGCCTTGCTAACAATAACACAAAGCTGCGGCAATCATGTTTGTGTTGGCAGGATGGATTCCCAGGAAGCCCCTTGGCATTTTTACTGCTCTGGTCCCGTTGGGGGAACAGCCGCTTCCTCACCATTAAGCCTGGGTTCCTTATCTGGAACTGGATTTATTCAGGGCTGCAGAAGTGCTGAGGCCACACAGTCTTGTGACATGTGTCCAAGCGTCCAGCTGCGCAGGATTCAGTATCCAGCTGTGTCGGATTCAGCATCCAGCTGTGCGGGGCTCAGCACCGGGCTGCTTTGGGGCACCGTGGCCATGCAGGGGACCTTCTCGGGGTGTATGTAGGACTTCCCCACCACGGCAGAGATGATTCACGGCCAGCATCTGGCAGCAGGAACTCGCTCCAGGGAAAGGGCAGGGAACATTGTGGCAGAATGGAAAGGTTTCATCACCAAAAAAGAAATCATCGGGCTGAGATCTTTCCTCGGGGGACTTGTTTTTTAACAAAACATTTCCAGTGAGCGTTTCCACATCTGAAAGAGTTACCTGTGTGTTACGGGATGGGAGGGCTGGGTGTGGGTGAAGAGGGATGCAGTTTGGTTTGCTTTCCAAAAGTCTGGGACTACAAGTCCCTGGGAGGATGCAAAAGCACTGCACATCACCGTTTTCATCGGTCCTGGTAGCAACTTCTGTATTTCTCCTCTTGGCACCTCGCAGCATCACCACAGGGTTATGGCAGGGATGCAGGGGAGGCAGGAGGCACCTTTGAAGCCCCTCCACCTCCTGCACCAGCACCAGCAGCCCGGCGCTGGTGGCCAGAGGTGGCAGATGCCACCACCCTGCCCTGCTGCGTGGCTCTGGAGGTGACAATTTCCCCAGGGCCCGGCAGCACAAGGTTATGGACTCTCTGATTTTTAATTAATGCAATTGACTCGGTGCGTGTTGGGAAAGGGGAGGGCTGGGGATGGGAAATTGTCCCTTCGAGGGACAAACCCTGACAACCTTGTCATCCCCAATTAGCGGGTAATTACCTCAATGACGTACATCTTTATTAATCCAATTAATAGAGAGGGTGGCGTGACCTCGGCAGATCTGCTGACTCAGGGTGATGCTCGCCAGGAGGGGACGAGGGAAGGGGGTGGAGGAAGGAATGAATTCCTCCTCTCCCATTGCCCCTTCTTCATCACTAATTAGAGCTGCTGTTCGCCAGCCCGCACACTGGCATGATGCGAGCAGACAGGGACATCTCCCAGCCCCATCCCAACCCTTTCCTCTTTCATTCCTGCTTTTCCTACCCGTCATCCATCCATCTTCTTGTCTCTTTGTCCCCTTATTTATCCACCTTCCAACGGGCACTTTTCTGGGGTGAAATAACCCTGTTTCAGGTCATCTTGTCCCAAATGGTGGTGATGAGACCATGGGAATGCCTCCCAGTCTGGCACGCTGGGCTCATCCCAGGTGACTTCTTTATGGGGTCACAGAGGTCTCAAGGCACCAAGCTTCCCTGGATGGAGGAAAGCTGGGTGACAGGAGAGATGGAGAGAGAGGCAGATGGCCAGAAGGATCAATGGGTGGATAGAGAGATGGTTAGATATATGGACAGGGAGATAGATAGATGGACAGAGAGATGAACGGCTAGATGGATGGGTAGGTAGATGGAAAGATAGGTGGATAGATGAATGGGTGGATGGATGGATAGATGGATAGATAGATAGATAGATAGATAGATGTGTAGAATGATAGAGATGGATGGGTGGATGGATGGGTGGATGGATGGATGGATGGATGGAGCTGGGGAAATGGATTGATGGTGCAGGTACATATATATGTATAAATATATTTGTGTATCATAGAATCATCTAAGTTGGAAAAGACCTTCAAGATCATCTAGTCCAAAGGATACGTATACATAGGTACAAGTATGCCTACGTTTTTATGGGACCAGTTGCCTGGAAGCTTGCAGGGATAGCTGGACAGACTGATGGATTTCTGGAGAGCCACGTGTGGGTCAGATGAGGGGGAAGACAAACAGATCACCATGCTGTGTTACCTCTGGCCAGGCCACCGTGGGACACAGGCAGAGGATGGCAGCGCTGCTTGCACACTCTGATGGTCCCCATGGACCAGAGCCACTTGGCCCTACTGATTGCAGAGGGGCAGCCTGTGGGAATGCATCAGAAGTGGGGCTGCCCCTTCCTTCTGCGGCAGGTGCTCCTGGGGGGCTGGTGCTCTCCCCCAGGGAGGGGATGTTGTGGAGGTCCCGTGTCCCCAGGGCCACCAGCTGGGGTGGGATTTGCTGCCAGGCACCAAGCAGCCAGGGCAGGAGAGGGGGAAAGGCGGAGGTGGAGGAGGAGAGAGATCTTTTTTCATGGCTCTCTTGTGGAGCGACCTCTCCTCCTTCTTTCTCCACAGATGGAGCCTCAATTAAATTCGGAAATACATTTTTTAATAGGACTTTCACCTCAGCTCCCTCCCGGGCTATTAAAGCCATTATGGCAGAGTTAAGTAAAGAACTAGCGGCCAGGCAATAAGCTTGAGAGCCTCTGTTGCTGTCATCATATGTTTATGACCCAAGCAATGTTTGCTTTATTAAAGATTCAGAAGCCATTTCCAAACGGCTCGGTTCTGTCCTTCCCATTAAAGACGGGGCCCTGCTGAAGGAGGGAGGGAGGCCCTGCGTGAGTGCGGGGAAAAAGAGGGGGACTGCTCCTGAGACCGGACCAAGTGGGATGAGCTCATTGGGAGCAGACGGGGTAAAGGTAAATGGACAGAAAGCAGCCCGATAGCAGACTTCGGTGCCCTCGGCTCATTTATCAATTGGTAGGCAGCTGTGCTGGCATCGCTGCCCCGTGTTGCTCCATGCAGAGGTGGGAGATGCCCCCCCCCCCAAGGGCTGCTTTGCTTTTATTGCCCCTGAGTGCTGCAGGGAAGGGCTCTGAGTGCATGAGCACCTTGATCCATAGCATGACCCTATTGCCCCGTAGCACGACCCTCTTGCCTCCTAGCATGACCCCATTGCCTCCTAGCAAGACCCACTTGTCCCATAGCATGTTCACCTTGCCCCAGAGCATGACCCATTTGCCTCCTAACATGACCCTCTTCCTCCACAGCATGACCCGTTGTTATCACAGCATGTCCTCCTTGCCCCATAGCATGTCCACGTTCCAAAATCATTGAACCTGCTTCAGTACAGCACAACCTCCTTGCCCCATAACATGGCCCTCAGGACCTCACTGCATGGTGTAGCCCCAGCCTGGTCAACCAAGCTCATCCTACAGCTGACAAAGGCCCTGTATCCCATTTTTCCGTGCCAGCAGAAGGGCAAAAATTCTGTCAAAAAATCTTTGTCTGGGGCAAAAATCTTGCAAATCAAAGTAAAGAAGGGTGGGTTGTGGGAATTCTGTCAGCTTATAAAAGGTGATCCATAATACTCCAGGACTTGTCTAGATTAATCTGATAGAGGACCAGCTTCCTCCTGCATCCTCCTTTGGAGCACAGACCCTTCAGAACCACTCATCCCATGGAAAATAATAACGTTGAAGGATGTCTCCTCTCCATCCCTGCTCCGTGGCCGGCCCAGCTCCACCCTGGGCCAGGTCTAAGCAGTTCCCACATGGGATCTGCTGGCTCCCAGGCGTGGGGAGGTGACGGAGCACTCCCTCGGGACCACAGAGGGCTGGAGGTGTCCCCCAGGCTCCGCTGGTTTTGGGGAGCAGGACTGACGTGTGCTGACTCTGCCCTCTAGTGCAACACAGTCGGCTCACATCCCCAGCTCCTGAACCTGCTGGCCCCAGAACTAAGCCCAACGCCCTGACCCCAAACACGGCCTTCACCCCCCTGCTTTTCCCTGGCACGACTCCTTCTTGTGGCCTCGCATCCAGCAGGCTCCCAGCATGATTTTTGGCCACACAGGAGGGCTTTTGCATCTCTGAGCTTCCAGGGACAAGAGGGGACCTTGCAAAGCTCAGTGAGCACCTTGCCAAAACTTTTTGCATCAGCCCAGGGGAACAAGACCCCCTGCAGCCACGGCAGTGGCTCCCAGTGCTCCCAGTAGAATGTCACCCCTTCTGCTATGGAGTGGATGGAGCTCGCTATGAGCTCAGGGAGCTCTACTTAGGAGGCAGCCACACTACAGTGCTTGGCTGTATTTCTTGCACTCTTCCCCTATAGGAATATAGGGTTTAAAACTGCTTTTAATGCCATGCTTTGAAATTCACTGGT
This sequence comes from Cygnus atratus, assembly GCF_013377495.2. NCBI lineage: Eukaryota > Metazoa > Chordata > Aves > Anseriformes > Anatidae > Cygnus > Cygnus atratus. Next base: position 159,180,897 of record NC_066363.1, on the reverse strand, counting down.
CTCCAAAGAACCTCAGGGACACCCTGGTTCTCCCTTGGGTGGCAGCGTGGGCTGAAGAGTGCCAGGCTGACACTGGATGCTGGTGCTCAGTCCGTGGGTGCATCAGGCAGGGTGCTGCTGCCCTCCAGTGGGCTCAGGCTGGAAAGGAAAGTGGCAACAGGCACCCAGCGCCCAGCAGGGTGCTCAGGGCACTGGGGAGGCTGCAACTGGAGGGCTGGGCCCAGTGCTGGGCCCCCAGTACTGGTGGGACCTGGGCACACTGGGGAGAGCCCCGGGCAGGCCGTGAGGAGAGGCTGCGAGAGCTGGGGCTGCTCGGCCTGGAGAGGAGGAGGCTCCGGGGGAGCTCCCCCACGTCCCTGCGGCCCTGCAGGGAGGTGCGAGAGGCCGGGGCCGGGCTCTGCTCAGGGGGGGCCGGGGCCAGCAGCGGAGGCCGCGGGCCCAGCCTGGAGCCCGGGAGGCTCCCCCTGGCCCCCAGGCAGCACTGCTGGGCTGGGTGGGTGCCGGAGCCCTGTCACCGGGACCAGGGGCTGGGGGCTCCTCTTTGGGGGTCTTCAAACCCATCTGGACAAAGTCCAACCTGCTCTGGGTGTCCCTGTTTGAGCAGGGGTTGACCAGATGGCCCAGAGGTGCCTCCAGCCTCAGCCGTTCTGTGATTCTGTGGTGATGCCTTCTGTGGGATGGAGTGAGTTGCAAATTCGGCATAGGGAGCAGGTAGCGAGAGCACCTTGCCAGGGTGCAACATCCCAGCACCAAACTGCATTGGAACTGAGGACCATCAGACCAGAAGCTCTTCCCTCATTTTTTTTCCCCAGAACGTGCAGGGGCATTAAGTCATTATCCCAGGAATCCTACAAGTTAGACCATAACCTGTACGCAGCTTGGAGAAGAGGAAAAATTAGCCCCCAAGGCAGGAAACTGTCGAAACCCTGTGGGTTTCCAAGACTGTGGGCACCACTGTTTTCTGCCTTAAGGCTCCTAGAAATCAAGAAGGGATTAAAACCCCTCGCTGCTGGCCATAAGATGCTCCTAGGAGACGTGTTAGCTGGTCCCAAAACATAATATTCAGACCAAGGCGTGTTGCGCATGGCCTGGGCTCCTGAGCCCACCTGGAGCTTTTCTCTGCAGAGATAGAGGTTGGAGAGACCTCAGGTTCTTAAAGCTATTTTTCCAACATTTCTTATATTTCCTGCCCATGTTCTTCCCCCAGCCAAGATCCTACAGGACCCCTTCATCTCCCGGTCCAGATGGAGAAGACAAGCATGGTGAGATCCAGCTCCCTAGCAGCTCAGCGGGGAGCACCAAGCTCTTGCTGATGGAGCGTGCCTCATCCGAAAAGCTGTCGCCAGAGGAGGAGGTGATCCTGCCTACAGCATCACGAATTTCCCACATCCACTTGGGTGGTAGGTGGGAAGGGGATCTACTGCGGCAAAACGACTTACCGTGGGTGGCTTTAAAAACCTGGTGGAGCTTCGTGGTTTGACAAACTGTTAGGGCTTCATGGTTGAAAACCCTGGTAGGACTTGGAGGTTGGTGCTGGGCACAGAAAACCTGACCAAAGGAGAAACAAGTCCTAAGTGTACATATGGCCAAAAAAATGTCAAAAGAAGTCAGGTGCTGTTTTAATCCTGGCTTGGTAGATGGGAGAAGCTGAGCCCAAGCAAAGTAGCTTTCCACCACCCTTTTAGATGTTACTCTGATGTTGAAAGCACTGACCTTGGTTCATTCCTATCTGAGGGGGCTTGAGCCCACCTCTGTGTCTCAGAAGAGGAGTTAGTCTGTCCTTCCACCTCCCATGGGGCGCATTGGGGTGAATGCTCCTTGAGGGACTTGGTTGTGGTACTGGACAGAGCTTGGTGGTCCTCCAGTGACCTCCTCCTCCATCGGGGAGGTGGGGACCAGTGAAACAGAGACATCCAAGGGAAAATGGGGTGTACGGGCAGGGGTGGGATATGTCCTACGTCAAGGGTTTGCTGTTTACCAGCTACCAGAGAGGCACATTGGCTCCTCCAGCACGAGTGATGCCTTCATCCCCACTGACATGCTCTTCCAAAACCAGGAAGACGGGCTTTGAAGCAAAGATGATTTTCTTGAACTATGACTTTCTTCCATTTTGATTCAGGAGAAAAGCCCCCAAGGGATCCAGCCTGAGCCCCACTCCCCACCTCCTGCTTTAATTCTGTGAAATAACTCATGTGACAAAGTCACCGGCCACCACTACAGCATGCTGGAGATGGAGATGATGGCTCACCAAGGGCTGCCGGACTGATCTGGATGCTTCATAGCTTGGTTTGCCTTCGATCAGGTCATAATAGAGCCCAACAACCTCTCCCAACCTCAACAGCTCCAGATTTACATAAAACTGACCCAAACCCACTCACAAGCCCAACCCAGGGCTTATCCCCCCGCCACAGCCGGTGCACCCACTCCACCTAAAATCAGCAACAGAGATACACGCTGTGAAGTGCTTTCAAAGCAGTGCTTTTTAATCCATAAAAGGTGAGAGTCCACGTACAAATTAAAAACCAAAACACTGGTGTTAGGAAAAAGATCCAGCTCGCACGAAATGCAACCCCTCCGGCAACGCCGACGGAAGGGTCGGGTGATGCAGGAGGACCCGCGATGCCCGCAGTCACTGCGTGTGCACGCTTTTTTTTAAATAAATACACCTCTAGCTCTGAGACGTTTAGGATCAGTGGAGTTGCTGCCGGGATGTGTTCATGGCAAGGCCCTTGCCTGTGAGTCTCACCGCCCCGCGCCGAGCAGCTGGCAAGATTAGGCAGAAAATCTGACTGCAGCAGATGGCCTCGTGGTGGCAGCCAGAGCCGTAATCCCGTCTGACGGCGTCTAGGTCTTGCATCGTGCAAGCGGAGAGGCTTCTCGGCAAGGAAGGCAGAGCTAGAAGCCCTCCTCCAGTTCTCCCGAAATAAAACCGGGGCCGAAAGCTTGGCACGTGGGCACCGGGCCACCAAGAAGCGGACGTGCGACCCCGAGCAGTGTCCTGCTGCCAGCCCGAAGGCACCCACGTGCTCAGCTCATTTCATTAAGCTCCCGCTACGAATTTGTCACGACTTAAAAAGTACAAAAATACAATTGCATCTCTGAAGGGTATTTTATACCTAACCAAGATCATCCAAGCACTCAAGGCCAGACAGCTCTTTAGCTTTCAGAAAAATAATGCACAAGGCAGAAATGGGATTGAGAAAATTTTGCCAATCTATCTCGTGCGTATTCGGAGTCTCCCTGCATTTCCAGTACAATTACCAAGATGCATGTATCCATCAGGCCAGCTCTGGTATGAATGCTGACAGCACAGTGTTAGGGTATTAGCAACGTGTGCAAGATCCAATACTAGCACAAATTTAGTAGTTTAATAATCTGGAGGAGCTATCTTCCTGGAATTTTAATCTCATACCAAGTAAGAAACAAGGCTCTTAGCTATTAATCTACTCACATATTTAGGGCAATCCACCTCTACTGATTAAAAAAGCGAGACAACAAATGCACGTTAAGTCTTTCCCTTTTCTTCCAAAGAAGCAGGCTGTGCAGCCAGGCTGGATTTGCTGGGCAAAGCTGGGTGCCCGTTAAAAAAAACCCTGCACAGGAGCCCTAATTCAGCACTGCACAAGCCTGTGCTCGTGTTTCTTCTATGTGAGCTCGCTTAGATGTGACCAAACATATGCTATTTGCAAAACTCACGGGAACATGCAGCCCACGAGCTGCCTCCTTGCTGCTGATGATGGAGGATCTGACACGCTGCCACCTGGTGATGGGGACATGTCGACCCCATCCTAGATTTAACAGCTTGCTAGGACACCCCTTAGTGTCACGGCAAGGATGCACAGCTCGGTGCTGCCGAACCACCTGGGCAGATCTGTCCCAGACCCTGCGACACTGTCATCGGTGCCCGAGCTAAACTCTCCCCAAAACTGGGAATTCGAACATGATCTCCACGTGCAGCCTGCCCCGATGGGCTTTGTTAACCTGGGGCTTGCAAAACTGAAACCCTCTGCACCTTCCTCCAACGGTGCCGCCGGGCAGGAGCTCCTGAACGACTTGGCTCTGCTGGCAGCGAGCGGCACGGTGGCGGTGCTGCCTTCCACCTTGCAGAGAAAGCCTACGAGACGCTAGAAAAGGTTACAGCTTTTGCTTTAATGGCTGGGCTTGGTTTGGCTGCTCCTTGCACCGAGCAGAAGACACAAACCAGGCCCTGCTTTATACCGAAGCACAGCTCCCCGACCCCTTAAAAGAAGAAATAATAATAATAAACCAGCGTTTCCCCCCATTGTTTAGCCGAGGACCGTTTTAACGCAGGAGATGGAGGAGTCCAGCGATCAGCAGCGCCAGGGGCTGTGCATCACTCGCCTCCTCGGAGAGGATCCGACCAGCAGCGTGTCCCCAGGGGGGTCCCGGCATCCTCCAGGGGTGCTCCATGCAGCCACGACACCAGCGCAGCCCGGAGAGGCCACCAGTGCTTGTGAGGGTCGACGAGCAGCCAGCCCCAGAGCTCGTGGGACACAACCTAGCCCGGCAGGCGCCTCAGTACATGGCCTCGTTGTCTCCCACGGCGGTGAAGGGGACGCTGTAAGTGCTGTTCTTGCTCCGCTTGCTCTTCTTGTTCCAGATCAGCAGCGTGCTGGCGCTCTTGCTGTTCATCAGGCTCTTCCGGCTGTTCTCCTTGTTGCTCTTCAGCAGCCCGCTGCCCGAGGACATCGCCGCAGCCTTCTTCTCCGCCTGTTTGGGGAGCAGAGACTGGCGTGAAGCCAGGGCAGCACCGAGCCGGGGGTGCAAACGCTGATGGCTTGGCCTCAGCCCTGCCCCGGGACACTGGGAAACCTCTGTCCCCTGCAGAGCAGCTTGCTTTGGCGCCTAGCTCGAGGCTAAGAGTGAAACGACAAAGCTTGCCATCCCCGCAAGCTGCTGCCTGCTTTATATTTCCTAGGCCAGCTGCAAATGAACTTGCTGCGCTGGAGAGGGAGCAGAGCCTGGTTTAAGCAGCCCGTAGCTCCCTCCAGAGCTGCAGTTTCCCCCCCAAAAAAGGCTTGGGACATGACTTACAGCTCTCGGCCCCTCCGAGCCCTGCAGGGTTATCACGCCGATCTCCACACCCTCCTCGCCAGTGCTCTTCAGCAGCTGCACCACCTCGGTGTGCTTGGACCACTTGCAGTCCTTGCCGTTCACCGAGATGATGTAGTCGCCCTCCTTCAGCCCGGCTTCCTGCGGGGGGAAAAGAGAGGGTGCACTCATGTTTGCTCATAGATGCTGCAGCATCAGGTCTGCTCGCTTTTCTACCCCCCCCCCCCTCCCCGAGCAGGTCCCAATCCTGCAGAGAGACGAGCCGTGGGGATGGCTGGGGTCTGCCCTCAGCCGACAGCCAAAGCCTCGTCATCCTAATGGTCTTACAGCTGCTTTGCTGTAGGGGGAATGCCCACAGGCTAAGGATTTCTTTTGCAGCTGCCGCGCTTGACATCCACTACGCAATAAACTCCCAGCCCTGCGACAAGAGCACGTCCGACTCTGCCTCACCGACAGGAGTTAAACGCTACAGGTCTCCAGAAAGCAAAAATCAGCACCTGCAAGCCTTGAGCCTTGGGCGAACAGAGCAGGCTTAGCGAGGTCTTACGCACCCGTTTCATGTGTCAGGATTGAACAAGGCTCTTGAAATGCTTAAGGCAAATCTAGAGCTATCGGGACGTTACAGCCAGGAGCAACCCCGAGCCAGGACATGCTGGCCCAGATGAAGTGGAGGTTTGGAAACTTGTCCCTGTGGCCACATTTCGGTGTCTTTCCAGGGTGCAATCCCACCCCAGCTCAGTGCAACGAGCGTTAGCGGCCTGGGGGACACGCTGTGGGCTCAGATCTTCTTTAAGAAGCTTTTAGGCTCCCCGAAAGGGACATGATCCTGCTGCTAAGGAGCCTGTTGTTATGGAGATGCTGAGCTCCGGTGGCACAGTTGGTGCTGTGCAGCGCCAAGAGAGTGGGGGACCGCTCGGGCATCCCACCAGGGTGCTCCACTGAGCCTCTGCTGGAAAACAAGGTCGCTCCTGATACATCACACAGTGAGTTTTCACGGAGATAATTCGTGTTTCGGGCTTGCCATCTCGTTCCATCCAACATCACATCCCCAAATGGGGGGTCCCCCACCTCCAGCATCCCCCGGGTACTCACAGCAGCACAGCCCCCCGGGATGACGCCGGCGATGAGGACGGGGGAGTCTCCCCGCAGCGTGAACCCAAAGCCGTTCTCTCCTCTCCTCAGGTGGACTCTCCGCACCGGGTACCACTTGTTTTTGGCCGAGAAAACCGAGAGGGGCCCCTGGGGTCAAAGCAGAAACAGGGAAAGCACCTTTCGGTGCAAGAGCAACGCCCCGGGGACATGCAGCCTTTGCCATCGAGGAGGCAGAGCAAGAAAGCCTGGCTTTTGCTTTTCTTTGAAGATTCAGTTTTGAGCCTGCCCAGCGTTTTAATCTTCCTGCATATCAAAACCACCGGATTTATGCACTATAAAGTGAGAACTGCTAAGAGTGCTCGTCAGAGGGTGGCTTTGTGAGCAGCAACACAGACTTGTGCAGGTTGGAAAGGATCGCAGGAGGTCTCTGCTCCAACCCTTCAGCCAGCTTGGGTCGGGACATCCTCCTTGCAAGGCAGGAGGAGGGGTTCTCACCGTGGTCAAGGAGCCAGAATCATTTTAGACATTGCAATCCTGGAGCAAACAAAACAGAAAGCTACGGTGCAGAGCAGGACCCTTAGTTCCCCCCTTCTGGAAATAAAACTCATCACCAAAGGGGGGATGAAGGGGTGAGGTTTTCACCCCAGCCTGGCTCTGGGAGATGCAGCAGGGCGCAAGGCATTGGGGTCGGTCGCCTCTTCGGGGTCAGACCACTCCAAAAACCTTTCCTGTTCTCTCAGGAGCAGGATATACCCGCCTGCCCTACACTTGGGTTGCCCAAGAGCAGAGATCCTGGTTACATCCCAACCAGCCCAGCCTCTCCCCAGGGTGCTGTGTGTCCTTGGGGCACCTGAGGGACAGGGACAGCACAGCCACGGCAGCCCCAAAGCTCAGCCCTGCTCCCCAGGACCCTATAAACCCTAGGAAGGGAGGGATAAAGACCCCATGGGATTTTCCCAGTGCTTCCCAGCTGGTGCTGGTCACATACCTAAGACAGAGCAGTGTTTACCCCAAGGGTAACTCTATCCTCAACCTCCTCTACTCCCAAAAAAAGCTTCCACTAAACAGTCCCTTCGGTCCTGTGGGACCAAAGCCCACCCAAAGCGCCCATGCCTGCTTCCCGAGCACCAGAGGAGCTTCACATCACAGTGCAAGGAAGATTTTCGGGGAACGTAATGAGTTTTGACCCATTTAGTCTTGCATAGACAGAGCCGCGCCCTTCCACCCTTCCTCCTGCCTGGGTCCTGTGTGCAAGGAGACAGCTCGTCCTGCTCGGAGAGCAGCTGCACGGGGAGGAAGGGGAGCAGGAAAGCAGAGCATGCAGGGGAGGAGGTGACACCTGGTCCCGCGGGGCCACCCGGTCTCGCAGCCGTACGTACCAGCCTGTGGAAGAGGTCGGTCACCTTCACCTGGGAGAAGTTGGGCGGTTTGATCTCTGGCTTCTGATGCGTTTTGGCTAGCGGTAAGGAGAGAAGCGCACAAACACCCCGTCAGGCAGGAGCAAAGCGGCAGCTGCTGCCTCCACATCCCGCTCCCCGAGCGGGGCTGGTGCAAGCCATAAAATCCCGCAGCCCTCGCTCCCACCGGCAAGGAAAAAAATAAAAAATAAAAATACACTTACGGAGAATATCTGGAGCATCCCCAGTTTCAAAGAAGTCCTCCTCGTGGTCAATTTCGGAGTATTTGCTCAGCGAGCGCTTGTGGGCGAAGGAGAGGACCTCCTGGAGGATGTCCATCTTCCGCAGGATCTTGCACAAGCCGTGGATCCTCATGGCCTCCTCGTGCTTCATGATGGCTTTCTTCAGGTGAGCTTTGCCTGCGGGAAGCGGAGGGGATGCAGAGCCCGGATGCGGACCGGCGGCGCTCTCGCTCGCTCGGCTGCCCACGGACGGAGGCAGCCTCCGCGGCTGTGTCACCCGCCGTGACTCAGGGACGGCCCCGTCACGTTCGCAGCCTGCCAACGGGCTCTAAATGGGGTAGGTCCCAGCCGTCAGCTCGAGCCCCCCGACGGAGGGCCGGGAAGGGACCTTGAAGGGTGACCTACTTCGCTCCCCCGGCGCCGGAGACGGGGCTGGCAGATGTTCCCAAAAAACCTCCGCCGAAGGAGCGAGAGGGAGGCTGGCACCGGGCTCCGCCGCCCCCGAAGTTCCTCCTATCGCTTAACCTAAATCTCCGCAAATTAACTTCTCTCCATCACCTTGTATCCCCCGGGGGTACAAAGGACAATCGAGCCCCGTCCTCCCGGTGACAGCGTTCAGCTCCCTTTTTTCTAGGCTAAGCACACTCTTCGCCCTGCCCTGCAGGTCCTTTCCACCCTCTCCAGTACCCTCTTCTCACTTCCTTCCTCTCCACCAGCCTTCAAGGTGTTTCCACCCTCGCGAAAACAAATTATGAAGAGAGAGCAGCCAAAACACGACCAGAATCGATGAAATCCCAAAGACTCGCGAATAAATGACCTATGAGTATCCTACGAACATCCCCTTTGCGAGAGACTGAGACGAAGGCACCCGTACCCAATGCTTCTAAATGCTAGAGAAAAGGATAAATATATTTAGATAGATGGATGTATCATCGAAACACGTGTGCCTGTAGCATTTCCAGATTTAGGACACACGGTGGCAACATAAGGCAGGGAAAATGATGGTGTTTGCTCCAGAGCCATGGGGACCAGAGCCCATCAGGCTGCTTTGTGCAAGATGTCGCAATCGAGGGAACATTTCGAGGCTGGATGAAAAACAGAGAGAGGAAGAGACTCTCCCCAAAATAATCTCATCTCACGCATCAATCATATTCTATCCAAGCACCCCCAGCCAGCCCCACTCGTGGGCAAGAAAACGCTACGGCAAGGAGGTTTTAATGGCTTCTCGCTAACTGCTGCTATTTACACTGATAATGAAGAGATAAGATAACAAGAGATTACCGAAATGCAGGTCAGGCACAGAAGTTGTGCAAGCTGCTGGCTCCAGTTTATTGAAGATGGTGGAATAAAGCATGATGTTATAAAACTATAAGGCCAGGGAAGGGGAAAAAATATCCTTCTAGGGACATGGTTTTAATGCTGCAAGTATCCTCCCTCCCTCCAGATTCAAACCAGAGCTGAGCCTGGGACCTGCACACGTTCATTTTTTCACAAGCTGAATGGAGATTGTTTGGAAAAAGAAGCCCAAGAGGCAGCTTGTGGAGGAGGCAAGCAGAAGCTGACGCCCCAGAAGCAGGGCACTGAGCTCGCTCTCGCTCCTGCCTCTTCGGGAGGACTGCTAAAACACGACTTCAGCTGAATAAGCAATGCTCTGTCTCTTCCCCGAAGCTGAAAATCCGCGTGGGAGGAAGCTCTCGTCTCCCAAGCCTTTTGATGCAGCTAAAAAAACCACCCCCAGCCGTCACTGCTTCTCCTTGTCAAGTCAAGGCAGCTGCAAGCCCAAGCCAGGCTTCTTCCAGGAGCTCCAGGTCCCAACAGATTTCTCTGTGCTGTGCTGGGTGATGTTACCTGGCTCAGGATACCTCGGTGCCCGGGGTTTTACTGTCACATTTGGCCAGATGGGTCAACACGAGCACATTGGGCTGTCCTCAGCACCTTAACAGGGAACCGTGATGCTTTCCCGCCTCTCCAGGAGAGGCTCTTTTCAAAGAAAACCCAATAAAAGTTGTCTTTGCTCAGAGAGATCCCCCAAAACCTCGTGGCGCCTTTATGAATCCCGTTCCTACAGGGATTCGGGGTTTCATCACCCAGACCTGTGCTCTGCCCCAGGGATAGATGTACTTACCTAGCTTCCTTCTTTCTTCAGGATCCTGCAGCAGGACACGGAGCGACGGCCCCTCCGGCATGGTGACGTGGAACTGGATAAAAGCCTTCTCGTGCTCGGGCAGCTCAGCGTCGGATGCCGCTGGGAGAAACGAAGGGGAGGGGGACACAGGGAAAAGTCAGGGCATTTTGTTCCAAGCACCGCTCCGGGTTCTGTGCGCGTGACTTTTACACCATTATTTCCATCCAGAGCTGTTCCCCATCTCCTTGGGCTCGCAGGGAGCTCAGGGTTACGTGGCAGCCTCATCTCCTGGGCACAAGCAACCAAGAAATCCCCGTGGACTTGCTGGTCCTAGCTACAGGAGATGCCAAAGCCCAGTGAGCATCCCTGGCATCGGCACCCAGCAGCTCCAGACAATTAAGCTTCAGCATAAGGGGTTAATTGCCAGCCAGTCACGGGGGCAAAGGATTCATTATTCTCAACAACGGGGCCTGAGCATGCTTGGAGAGGCAGTGAGTGGGCACTGGAGATCTCAACAGGGTGCTGGTGCAAAACAAACCCCCCAGATTAGGGATCCCCTGCAGATTTGTGCTTCCCCCAGTGCCTGATGGTATTCAAAGAGCTTCAAAGTTTCAGGGGAGAGGTCTGCCCCATCCCTTGGACCCACCACTATCCTCTGCCACTTGTCTCCATCCCCAGGTGTCCCACCATCTCTCCCCCAGCAGCTCTGCTCGCTCACCCCTGCTTCTGCAATGCACAAGCCTCGGCGGTTTCGAGCCCGGCACCCCTCCCAGGCTCACGGAGACGAAGATGGCCAAAAAGACGAACCTACCTTAGAAGACGACCTCGAGAAGCCCTCCAGCCTGCTCGTCCCCAGCCACCCCACCACATGGTGGCTCGACGCCGCAGGTCGCTGCGTGCATCAGCTGCCCGCCCCCAAACCCTCAGCCTGACCCAAAATCGCTCGTACGGGCGGTGGTGACAGAGCAGATGGAGATTATGGGTCGCATCCTGCTCCAGCTGGCTCCCCGGAGCCACGTCACCCAGCTCGGGTACAGCCACGCTGCACACAGACACCCAGGGCAGCCAGCCACAAGCTGGCAATTTAATTCAAGTAGTTCAGCAATTTCCTGGTACGGGAGAGCTTATTTTTATGTCTTTGAAGCCCCTGGCTGGCCTATCACGTGGACCAGGTGGCTCTGAAAGCTGCCTGGCTGAGGACAGCCACCCAGCCCCAAAGGGGACAGGGGGTGACATCCCTACAGCACCTTTTTGTTGGCTTCTTTGGAAGGACTTTGCAAGCACTGTGCAAGCCAGAAGGAGAAATATGGGGGACAGCTGCCCTGCGTATGAATCACTGCATCAACTGGCGTGATCAGCAGCTCAGAGCATCCCAAAAACTCTAGGTTTGGCATCCTGGTATTCTACAGAAGCCCCTTTTCCCCTCTTTCTGCCAATGCCAGGCTGCTACGAGAAGACACAGCACTCACCGGGGCAGTCGCAGAGGGCGGTGGCAGAGAAGTAGTGGGAGAGGGCCTTGAAATGCTCAGACTTGACCTGGACCATGGTGGTCCAAGAGAAGGGCACGTAATCCTTCACGTGGGCTTGGGTCATTGTCTGGTGCACCAGCGAGTAGGCGTCTTCCACCTGCGGGAGTCAAAACCCAAGTTGATGACCCAAAGGTTGGAGTCCAGCTCGTCTGTTGGGTGGCAGTGACAGCAGGTTGTCGCCCCTGGGCTTTTTAAAGGGTTTTATGGGGCGTCCTTACCCTGGCTGCCTCTTGGGCGAGCTGCAACCACGTCAGAAAGTCCTTCTGGGCACGCAGCAAGGTCACCTTCTCGAAGACGCACTCCTGGACCTGGGCGATCATCAGCCGCACCAGCATGGTGAGGGAAGCCGCACTCATGTCCAGGCTGGGAGCGTTGGAGAAGTTTTCCTTCAAGTAGTTAAAGGCACCTGCACAAGGAGAGAAGCTGCTGGGAGCTCTTGGGCTTACAAGCGCGGAGGGTTCGGAGCATGAAGGTTTCTCTATGAGCAATGGCACGGGTTGCTCAGAGAGGCTGTGGAGTCTCAAATCCCTGGAGATCTTCCAAAAGCCACCAGGATTTGGTGGTGGGCACCCTGCTGGAGGTGGCGTTGATCCAGATGGACCCAGAGGTCCCTTCCCACCTCGACCAGGAGAAAAGCCACGAAGATGCTCACTGAGCTCAAACCTCTCACTGCAACTGGCTATTGGAAAAACTCCAAGGGGTGCTACCTTGCCATCTAACCCACCCTTGGACCTGCAGCTTTTCTCCTCGAAAGCCCCAAATGCAGTCCCTTGGAGACTCCCCCAACCCTCTTTGCCCAACAGCTCCACTTCTTGACGTTATTCCTGCCCCAGGGAAATGTCAGCTCCGCCAAGGGGATTGGGAAGGGGAGCCCACCTACCGGCCGCCTTCTGGAAGGCATCGATAGCCTGGTTGAGCCCCGGCAGGGTGGCACGGTCCTGCCGTGCCCCGATCTGGGTGTGCAGGGCTCCGATGTTGAAGAGGACGCTGCCCTTCTCGAAGGCCAGCGCCCGCTGGTGGGACGGGACCCCCGTCAGGGAGTCGTACCTGGGGAAGGGAAGAGTCAACACGGGGACGAGGGCATCACGGCTGTCCCCCCACTGCTCCCGCTTGAGGACGAGCTTTTAAGCCCTGCCTCCTTCAACCCATCCACCCAAGGCAACGTCACTGAGCCAAAAGCAAGACGGAAACCCAGCTCTTCACGTTGGCGATGGAGCTCAGGAGGACCTGCCCGAGATGAAGACCCCGGCACGGTGGGGAGGGAGCCCGGCCGCGCTTCCCTCCCTGCTCAACCCCGAGTTAGCAGGGGCTGGATGGGAAAAGCTGCACCAACCAGTGGAAGAAGACCCCCAGGCTTTTGCTGGGGGGGAAGAAGCGGCTGTCGAGGAAGTAGAGCTGGTTGTAATACTCCATGAGGAGCTCGAGCCCGGCCTCGTTCCGGCTGGGGGTGCGCATCGCCTGCGGGGATGGGAGAGGGGGAAGAGACACGTCAGGGGGGGAGAGAGGAGAACAGGAGGGAAAGATGAGATTTAGGGAGCTGTACATGCTGGGAAACCCTATGAACTACAGGTCAGGTGGGAAAAATGTGACCCAAAGGGGTGCAGGATTGCAGGGGATGGGGGAAGAGCCTGGAGCTGAGCCCGTCCGGACCCCCCTAACACAAGCAGGCAAGGGGCGGGATTGTATTAACGCTGAAAAAGAAGCCCCTTTTCTGTGGCTTCCCTGCTTTTCGGCAGGTTGAAAGGAGACAGCCTGACTGCTGGCACGGGAAAGGCTGGGGGGGACACCGGGTTGGGGCACCCAGACCGGAGCCAGCAGCCCGGGAGCAGGGCACGATCCAGCCGTGCTCACCTCAACCGAGCTGGGATTTGCCTTTTTTTTTAAAGGCACAAACTCATGCAAAATCTGATGGAATTAACGCTAGGGAAGAAATACGATTTCTGTTCATAATAGGAAAGCGTTTGGGCTTTTGACTCGACACGGGGAGGAGTGCCAGAGCTCTCCTGGTTTCAGTCACGAGCCTTTTCCCAGCTTGTGCCTTTCCAGGGCACCCCTCCCGCAGCCCAGCGAGCAGGATTGGGACCTTCACAAAGCCTGGGAAAGCTTTTCCTTTCCGCTCTTAAGATCAAAGCTGCACGGCAAGGCAAAACTGAGGTTACTTAGGAGAGCTGCTTTGTAGGAAAGGATAAAGTTCACCTTTACCGGATTGCTCTACATTTCCTCTTCTCCAAGCGCTACGCTGCGTGTTAGCTGGAGAGAGAGCAGTCATTTAGCCTTGCCGGGGGTGAACTATTCATCAAACATTAATAATGGACGGCACTGTATTTTTATTGCTGTTTGTTCTAGGTTATCAGGTCATCAAAGGACTCACTCACAGGGACAGCAAACAATTACTGAAACATCCGTACTATTTCGCAATCTATGAACCGAAGCCGGGGTGCTCAGCACATGCCGCAGGCTTCCAGCACCCCCGAGACGCGAGGACAAGCGTGCAGTTTGGAGGGAGCACGAGGGGACCCAGACCAAAACACAGCACCTCCAACGAGCATTCCTCAACAAGCCAAAGCAAGACTCTGCACGCCGAGGGACACCGACCTGCCGCAGCTCCATGAACTCTTTGATTTCCTTTTCAAACAAGGTCCCCTCCTCTCCGTAGTGCTCGCTGATGAAATCCTGGATGGGGAAAGAAAATCCTGAATCAATTCTTGAAAAAGGATATTCAAGATTTAAAGGGTGACTTCTGGCGATTCTGAATAAGTGACTTGCCAGCTCTCCCTGCAAGAAAACCTGCAGCACAGAAAGGGATCTCCTCTCCGCCCAGCTCCTGCTCTCCAACCCAGGCAAAATACATTGACTTGTCTGTTGCTCCAGACCCTGTAACCCTTTTTCCACCGTTTTAAGTCCACCTCATCCCCCTAAGTATGGAACCATTCCAAAAAGGAAAACGTTTGCAGCTGCTGCAGCATCTCCTCTACAGCTCCCCATCATGCCCACGTGCAGAAACATCTCCGAAGTGCAAGTCTGCTTCCCTTCATCGGCCTTCATTGCAAAGCCTGATGCTCACCTTTAGTGGTAGCAGCAAATCCAGCTCCTTCGTCTCCTTCAGGCCCAAGGGAATCATAGGGACGCTGATGGACTCACTGGAAGAAGACAACAACCTCTTTGGTGGCTGTTTTTTTTTGAAGGGCAAAACTAGAAGAGAACCCAAGTCTGCACAGCAGAAGGACGCGCTTTGCAGGGAAAAAGCATGCTAATAACCCCAAATCTACCATATTACTTTACCTTCTGCTGTTATTTTATAAAAGAGCAATCAAATAGGCTGCGGTGACGTAGCTGCTTTAATTAACAGCCCTTGGGAAACGGGTGTGATGCGAGCGCAGGTCACGAGATTCATGAGCTCCTACGTGCTAATCTGGGCTCTGTCGCTGATAAGGACTGGCTCAGGAGCGTAGCTCCGCCTGATATTGAAATTTGCTATTAAAAGCAGCCGTCTAATAATAGCTCTTATCGGGCAGACAGGTCGATACTGTAAAACACTGAAGATTAGGATGACATTGGTAACACCCAGCTGGGAGCGGTTTGTTTTCCACCATTAAAACGGGGCATTTGTGCCAAACCGAGGAAGGAATGCTGCACGGCGGCAGGGTGACGACCAGGAAGGACCATCTTTTGTGGGATTTAGCTGATATTTTGATGTTTTTGCTGCCAATAAGTAAAGAAATGGTCTTAGAGGCTCTTGAATGTGCAGAAAATTACAGCATTATTGCTCTGCAAAGAGCTCCAGAGCTGGTCCCATCATCTGGCTGCTGTATATGGACGGGAGGCCAGAACCCTTGATGGTATCCGCAGCTCGCACTGGGCTCTCTGAAGGCAAGACGAGAGGCAGGTCGGGCAGGATCAGGCCCTCACCAGCCCAGGTTTGCACAACAGGCCCATCTCGTTATCTGCAGAAACTGCACGTTAGCAGAAACGTGCATTAGCACATCACAGGCCAAGGAGGGCAAAAACTGGGGAGCAGCGCAGAGGTTGCACCCACATTCTGGTCTATTCATACTCCCCGAATAAACAGCTTTGAGAGCTATAATTAGTGCTGAAAAGCCATTATCACTCATTCTCTAACAAGATTTCCACTCGAATCCAATGCCCAGAGCAAAGAAAGGAGCTTTTGTTTGGTCTGGGCAGGGTTTTGGGGTTGCTGCTGCTATTTTGTTCTTAAACCACAGCAAACAAACACGTGGAAGGCTGCAAAAGTTGAGCATCCCTGGAGTCCAAACCCAACAACCCCACATCACCAGCCCATTGCTGGGGAAGAGGAAAACCATCCAGGGTCACTCAGGAGACTGCAGAAGCCCCTCTGGATGCAGCAAGCACCCAAGGGTGGTGGAGATACCGGATCCTTGATCTTTCTTAGGGTCAGAGTGGTTGAGTTTGGAGGCACCTCCGATCTCCCCCCTTGACCTGCTGGAAATGCATTTCCCCTTGCATCCCAGGGTATTTTCTCTATAGTAAAGGCAGCTCTTGCTCTCTGCGACCCTAAAGCATCACTCACACCTCCAGACCACCCTCGTCCTGCATTGCAGCAAGCAGGATGGAGCCACTGATGTCCTCCGCACCTCCTTCTGCCCCTAGCAGCAGAACAATGCTCCCCAAGGAGGACCAGGCACTGGGCAAATCACACGGATATACCAGGAGGAATATCCGTGGCTCCACGTTGCTGCAGCATCCCTGGGCTTTGGTGCCTGGGGGATTTCTGCTTTTTTAACCCCACAAATCACTGCTGAGTGTGCTGGGATTACCCAAGTCAAGCACAAGGTGGCTGGGTGAGCATTTCAAGGTCTAATTGCAGAAAGAGGGGGAAGAAACTCCTACCCTTGATGGGAAAAGAAACCATCCCAGGAGCAGCCAAAGTGTTAATTGCTATTAAATCCCCTGCTGGAAGACATCATGCTGTGGGGGATGCTTAGGTCAGCTGGACAAGGTAAGGGACGATGGTTGTTTCTGATCTATTTTTCCTGCTTTTGGGACATCTGCATCCAAAGGACACACCATAAATATCCAAACACCTCCTTTAAGGATCTTCTGGGAAAAGCTCTTGAGTTTGGTCTCCTGGAAGCTTCGTAGATGAAATGTGGCTGTGCCCAGGTTGAAAAACTGTTCCTGGCCAGTCTGTCCCATGCCCCAGCCCTCTCTTGTTCCCCAGCCACCAGTGCACAAAGCGCCTACCTGTCGTTCTGGTAGACATCCATGCAGCTGTTCAGCTCCTCCAGCTCCTCCTTCAGCAGCTGGAGGTTGGAGTTGACGTAGCTCAGCTCCAAGGCAACTGTCTCCTTGACCTTGTGGTTACTGGTGGCCCTGCAGGACAACACAGCATGGATCAAACCTCCCCGTAAAAGCCTGGCTGCGTCGATAAACAGGGATAAAGTTACCCAGAGGGATGACACCATCGCCTCTTCCCTGCCATGTGCATCCACCCAAACCATCCCAGAGGGCTGGGCCTTCACGACCAGCTATTTCCATCCAACCCTTTGTGATGCAGAAAAGAATTTGGGGTCTTTGGGTGTTTTTTTCTTGGGGGGTGCCCGCTCTCATTTCACCCAGCCCCTCCATGAGCCCCATCCATGCTCCCACCTCCAGCGCAGCTTCAGATTTGGTTACGAGCGCTCAGCGTTGGCCTCCCACACCAAATGAAATCCATGTTTTATGGTTAGACCGGAGGAAAAACTTCGTTTTGGGTGGAAATAACCATTCTGCAAGAGCCAGGCTTGCTGTGCTCGCCCATTAGCAGCGTGGGACCTGCCCCCCCTCCCTCCTCGTGCACGGCAGGAGATGTAAACACCGAGGATTGATTTCAGCTGCAGCGAGCTGCCTGCTCCCAGCAAGCCAAACTCCCAGGCTGATTATGCCCTCCTTATCAGCTCCCAAGGAAAGCAGGGAGAGATAACCCAGCAGCCACGCAGCCAGCAACGTGCAGTTGTTGGCCGAAAGGGGCTCTGGCTGCCCGCCCTAAATCACGGCAAGCCCCCAAGGGACGCAGTAAAAACACCACGGCTTTTACACCGCAGTAAAAACACACCACAATGCTTTTTTCCCCCAGCTTCTCCGGAGCACGTTGCTTTTGATTGATTTTTAATTGACAGCGTCCTTCAGGGGCCTCGCCCTGACCTGGCCATAAGGAGCTCTGCTGCTTTTCTTTAGGGTGATCGCACTTTAGGGTCTCCTCCCCTGTACCTCCCTTGCTGGGATTCCCCAAGACTGATGGATTTTTTATTATTTTAAACAAACAAAGCAGAGGCACAGCAGGTCCAAAGATCTCCGCAGCCGCTTCCGTTTAAACATCCTTTGGCATTTCTGCAGTCTCCCATACAGCATCTGCACAGCAAGCCCCCTCTTCCCCTATACATCAGCACTGCGCCATCGTTTCAGTCCTCCACGCATCCCAACTCCTCCAGGACCGAGGTGCAGCGCTGCTGTCACTACGATTTTCCTCCAAATAGTTGAACACTTTCCTATTCTCGCTCTCGGTTGGCACCAGATTTCTTTTTTCCCCCTTCAGTTACAACAGCTGATTTTTGCTGACTTGCAGCCTGGTGACACCGAGGTGACGTTTGCACGCACACGACGGATTTCTGAATGCTGCTTCACTCCTGCTCTGCAGAAAAAAAAAAAAAAAAAAGGACTTCGCAGCCTGCAGAGCCTGATTTTACACACACGTGTGAGCCTCTCCAGGACAGTTTTGCTTGGTTCAGGTTCAGAGCGAGCAGCTGAAAGCCTGGTGTTGCTTTGGGGCACTTCTGTTTGCACTCCGCAGGTGCTGTTTGGAGCGACGCAGAGCACAGCACCTCTCAGAGAGGCGATTTAGGGAACAAGCAATTGTTTGCCAGGAGCAAACCCGTGCTGACGGAGGCTTTGGTACTCCTTGGAGCAGGCGCTGATCTCCCTACGGGCACGCAGAGCCCAGATCTTGCTCAACCTCAGCGCAGTCATCCCCTGTTTGCTCAGCTAACATTGAACAAAGATTTTTGAGTTATTTGGAAAAAATGGGTTTACTGGCGACACCTTTATCTTCCTGATTGCTTTGCCGTGCCCCGGTATTTGGGCAAGAAAAGGGAAGGGTTTCCCCTGCCTCTGCCCACGCATTTATCCAGCAAACAAACCCCTCGTGCTGCTGAGCAAACACCACGTGCATTTTTCCAACGCACCATTCGTGGCAGCCTCTCAGGAAAGGGGACCGACAGGCTGAGCAGAACAGCTGAGAAAATTACTTTCTTTAAAGCACTGAGGGTGGTTTTTTTATTTTTTATTTAAGTTGGAAGTGCAGAGGCAAAGCTGCAAACACTGCTCCAGGCTGGGCACATCACTGACCTAGCAGATAGATATCAAGGAAATTTCTCAGTGCAACTCAACAGCTTTCGAGCAATAATCTTTTTAAACTTATAATCCTCCTCTCCTGGCTTTTAATTTCAGGCACAAACTTGATTTTTTCCCCCGATTCCCCAAGATCCCCAAATTTTGAAAGCCAGAGCAGCCCCAAATCCACCCCTTACTCAGCTGCAAAATGGACTTGAGGGAGGGAAGGAGGAAACATCATTACCACCGAAGGACACTCAAATTGCTGATCCAGCCAAAAAAAAAGGGCTCCATCAGTGCATTCTGCCTCTGCCCTGGCAGAGAACGATCCCTCCCCTCCCTGGCCAAGTAATTAAGATGGGTTTTGCATCACATTTTTGCTCGCTTCCCGGCGAGGGAGGAAGCAGAGCAGCTCTGATGCACGCTCTTCGCACCAAAACCCCGGCCAGGCGCGTTCCTGCTGAGGCAGCACATTTCCAGGGCTTTCTTCTTCTTATTATTATTATAACAAAGGGGAGTTGCACGGAGTGGCACACACGGGGACGTCAAGGCCTTTTTAATTAGATGAATTATGGTCCCTAACAGCCAGCCTGGCTAAAGCTGAGGGATAACGGGGCTTGAACCTCACCGTCCTCCAGGGTATCCCTGCTGTCCTATAAAACCCCATTACTTGCTGTAGCTCAGCAGAGCACCAATAACTTTTCTATCAGGTACAACAGGCACAGACTGACATTCAATTATTCAAATTCAAAATGAGTTTTATTTTATTGCTGGGGGTGGGGAGAGAAATCAACACCAAACTTGCAAAATAGGCAGGAAAAAAAAAAAGAGAAGGATATTTTCTTGTATTAAGAAGTCTGCCCACCTTGCACCACAGGAACTTGATACATACACACACAAAAGCTCTAAAAAAAAGGTCATGGGCAGGTTAAAGAAATACATATAATTTTACAGACCTCTTGTCTAAGTTATATATATATACAAAATAAAAATGGGGGTAGTGTATCATGGTTCATCACGACCACTCTCTGGGGATGGCAGCGATGCGCTGGCTCTACTTGTGCTGGACCAGTTGCAACCTAAAAGCCCTGCACAGGGACTGGTTTTTGCACCGTGCCATAAATGCATCCTGCCAGCAGGAGGGAGAGCTGCTGGGCTGTATCAATATGCAATGAGGTGTGAGTTTTCAGACAGATTCTGCTCAGGAGGAATTACTGAAACAGCTTTTTTTTTTTTTTTTTTTTTTTAAATGAAGCTGGATTTGACCCACTTACTGGGGGTATCATGCAGGGTGCCTGCACTCAGAGCTCAATCCCAGTCCAACATCTGTCCCCTTTCTTGCACCCTGCCTTGTGACAGGCTTCCAGGGCTTTAAATCACCACTTTTCATTAAGCATCAGCACCGCGCTGAGCAGAGGGCAGGCATTTCCAGGGCGAGAGCTGCAAAGCCAGGGGAAGACTGAGCAAACCCCAAGCAGGGTATGGCCAGAACAAGCCTCCCCAGGGCAGAAAGCAGCCATTCAGGGACTGATCCACACTTGCAGACAGGTTTAAAGAAAAAAAAGCCTTGTCCTAAAAGCCTTGGACTTGCCTCGTAGGGGGAAAAACAAACAGCTGATAATCCAGAAACATCCCTTGGAGCAAGCAGCCCGCAGGTGCTTCCTGGACATGCGATGGGTCACGGCAGTGAGACAGACGTGGATAAAAGAGCTGTAAGCCCTCCCCTGCACAGCGACACGGCACTGCCACCTCCAGCCAAGCCCCAGGGCCGGAGGGATGCTCCGGGGACTCACCTGAAGAGGTTTTCTGCCCCGGCGCGCATCCGCATCTCCTTGTTGATCTGCTGGTTGATCCGCGCCCGGCGGTGCTGCAGTTTGCTGCGCTGGGTCTGGGCGAAGGGGTCGCAGCCCTGCTGAGAGAGAGGGACAGGCTCTCACCACGGCATGGTGGCAGCTGTTCCCATCCCACCTCCATCTCCAGATGCCCCCCAGCACGGTCCCGCATCACCCCACCAGCCCTGCTGCACGCAGAGGCTTCGGGTTCGTCCAGGACTGATGCTTTTCGACAGAAAAATCGGATTTGTTATACGGGGTAATACGCGTCATTGCTACACCTGGGGACAGGCAGCAGAGCCACTCGAAAAAATATTTTAGTATCTAATAAAACCTGTTGCTTACGGCATTTTTTTTTCCCCCTAAGTTATTCAGCAGAGGCTTCAAGTACAACAGAGAAGGGACAGAGGAATGAAGCGGCTCCTCGCCGGGGTCTGGCCGTGTGGACGCGACCCAGGAGTGAAACCAGATGTCCCGGGGAGGGGGCAGACAAGCTGAAACACCCCTCGAGCTCACAAACAGACGTGACGCTGTGTCTGCCAGAGCTCCCATCGCCCGCTGGCTGCAGGGGATGGAGTGGAAGCAAGTCGAAAGTTCGCAGGCCGGAGACACGAGCTGCACAAAGCAGCGAATTAATCCCATCCCCGCCTCCTTCCTCAGGCTTTCCTCAGACTTTTAATCTCCGAGTTCAGGAGCTAGCAGATGGCAGCACCCCTGCGCCCCACGGGGCCAGGAGGGTGCCACGGGAAGCCCCAGGCAGAAGGGATGCCCCGAGGAGCATCCCCACGTCCAACACCACAAAAATCTGCCCGGAGATGGCTTTTATGTGAGAAGAATGGCTCAGATGGATGAAACTAAGAGATGCCTGGGTGGAAAATCATATATACGTAATAGAAAAAGGCACGAGGCTGGGCAGTTTAAGAGGATGGAGACTCCAGAGCCAGCATAAAGCACGGGGACGCAGCAGCTTCCCTCCATCCTGCTGCAGGACCCACCTCTAGCAGCAGGCAGATTCCTCCAAGACCAGCTAAGACCCACTCAAAGAAATCTCTCAGAGCCACTACTTCACCCCCTTAATTTAGAAAACCTCCCTTTGCTGCAGCCTTACCCTGCTGCCCTGTGCTTTACCTGCACCACCACCGCTGGTGGCCCCCTTATCCCTACACGAGGATTTTGCCACCCTAGGGACTCAATAGAGCCCCAACACTACCTGCTCCCATCCTGCCCCAAACTCTCAGATCATTTTTTTCCCCCCACGTAGCCAAAATCCTGGGGGGCTTCCCCAGGTCTCACCCCATCCTCCAGGATGGGTCGCAGCAGTCTTTAATCCAGCAAGCCAGGACGACGCTTGCTAAGACCTCCATAAAACACTCTAAGTCTTCCCTGGGTAACACTAACCTATTTCCAAGGTATTTATTCAAATTATTTTTCTGGAATGCTTTATTCAAATTATTTTTCTGGGATGCCAGAAAGGCACGGAAGAGGGGAAACAGTACAAGAGCAGCTGTGACTGGCAAGCAGGGAATGAAAAACTTTGCATTTTCATGGATTTCAGCTTTCTGGGAACTCATTTCTCATATTTGACATCCAATAACAGGTGCCCAGTTTGAAAAGGGCCTGGGATTAACATCGCCTCTGTCGTTTAAGTGATAGATTTGAGCTCCTAATTGATACATCGGAGACCGAGGAATCAGAGCCGCTCCGTCTGGTCCGTAAATCTGCAGGCTGAGTCCTTTACAGTAATCCACAAATTTGTGCAAGTTAAAGGGCCGGCCCGAAAGCACGGAGCCACGATTATTCTGCAAAAGCAAATTACGGGGGATGTTAAGAAAGACAGCTGCACAAATCCCAGGTCTGAGACGTTCAGGAGCAAACACAAGAGGTTGCTCTGAAAGGGCCACCTCTGGGTTCTCCCCGGGGGAAGTTCTCTCCACCCGTCCTGCAAAATAAGCGAAAACTACTCAAATCTGAGCACCCAGAGGCTCTCAGAGCAAAGGAGACAGCACCAAACTCTCTGCGGGGAAATGGCTGCTTGCGCAGACCAAGTCCAAGATAATTTATGAGTTCTGGTGTTATTTGTTCATTTTTTTTTTTTTGCCTTTTTTTTTTTTTGATAAAAAAGGGCTGATTACAAACATCAAGCGTCAGGCTCAATGATCCTCGTGCATCCCTTCCAGCTCAGGATATTCCACGATCCTGCAAATGTTGCTTCTCCAGACAGCACGAGGCACTACCCTGTGTATCGGATGTCCGGGAAAAAAAAAAAAAAAAAAAAAGCATTAAAGGAAAAGTGGTGCTTAAGATTTCAACAGCCCCTTGGGTTTCCAGATGAGAGCTGCATACGCTTGTTGCACCAGGGACAGCCGAAAGCATTAGTAAATATTTCCAAATACACACTGGTGAGCAGGTTCCCTCTGTTTTAAGCCTCTAAAGCCATAAAAATCCACCCAAAACATGAGCAGCCTTGGCAGCAGGTGACAAAGCACCAGGGCTGAGCATCCCGTCCTGTCCTCTGTGTGGGAGGGAGGCGGAAAGCATCTCGCCCTTGCCTCGAGCTCTTCCTCCTCCAGGAGCCTCCATCACCTTCGAGATGCCCCCACGTCCTTCAAAGGTTCGGCTGAAATTAGCCAGAGGCTTTTCAGATGGTGCTGGGGGAAAAGAGGAGCGAGGACTACCTGAATTGCATGGGCAGGAGGCCAGAGGAACTGCGGTTGAGAAAGGATGGAAAAAGCAGAAAGGATGGAGGAAAAGCACTAGGACCACCCAAAAACCTTGCAGAAGGGACACCTTGTCCGGAGGCAAGACGAGAAGAAATTAGGGAAAAAAACAAGTAGTGAGATGTGGTGTGGTATAAGGAGATGCTAGGAGGGCTCTACAGGACATTCAGAAATTGAAAACGTAATTAGGAGGTGTAACTAATTGGCTTGGCAGCTCCCTCCCTGCTTCTCCCAGGTCAAGCTTGAGACAACCCCACAGGACAAAATTCCAGTCACCGCCGTGTCAGAGCTCGGGACACCGAAGCTGATGAACGAGACCTTCCTCAAGCGCGCAGACACAGCAGCAAACCCTGACAGTCATCAATCATTTTTGGCTTTCCACCCAGGAACAAAGGAGCTCTCCAGGAACTCTCGCAAGCCCTGATGTGGCCGGGGAGCGAACACGCTCCGACGGCGGCCCGGACGTCGGGATTTGCCCAGACTTCTCCCCGAGCGAGACACGGAGCCGTTTGTACAGCCGCAAGGGTTTTTTTTTTTCCCCCCCCCCCACCTGAATGCCGTCTCCTCGATCGGATTTAGCGAGATGGTTATCGGTTCCCATCCGGGCTCCTCTCCAACTGCAGAAAGGTACAGGAAAGGCAGGTACCGGGGCCCCTGTCGTAACACCAAAGCCTCGCGCGGATGTCAGGTCAGGATCCCGAGACTCGCTGCCCTTAGGGACTTCATCCGGCCTCCCCGTGCCTTGCTTTCCTCCTCACCCTTTGCGAATTTGGCACGAGGAGCCACAGCTGGCATTCAGAGCTGTGCCTGCCCTCTTCAAGCTGCACCCGAAGGCTTAAAACCGGAGTTCCTAAATAAGTCGGGGTGGATTTAAGAATGCCTTACGTAAGAGGGCATACAAGGAGAAACCCAAAACCCACTGTTAAGTCATAAAAAGGATTTTCCTCGCTTAATTCTCTGCGCAAGCTCTTGAGATCGACCCTTTAAAGGTCGGAAGAAAGAGGGGGTGTTTCAGTTTTCCTCTTGGGTGCGCCCAGGGACATCGATGCCGGGGCAAAGTTGGGTGCCTAAGAGGGAGCCAGGCCGAACGTGGGATTTCTCAGCCTTTCTTTGTAAAAGCTTTAAACTAGAGGAAGCCAGCACACAGCTCTTCCAACGAGGGGCTATAAATCACGGAGCAGCCCGGGAACGGCACAGCCTGCGGGTGCAGAGAGCGCAGCGCTCATTGCGAAAGCCCTGAAGGCGAGCGAGGTGCGTGCCACCGAATTACCCAAGCTGTGTCCCGCTCCAAAGATCACTGCCCATGACAAAGCAGGATTATGGGCAGAATTATTGCAATAATAATAAGCAAGGGCATTTTATGCCTCGAAGTCATCGGCCAAATAACATCACGTTCAACCTTCAGCATGCAAAGATGGCAGAGAGCGCTCGACCCGTGCCTCCTAACATGGAGGCACAGAGGAAGCTCCCCCCAAGAGGGATGTCGAGGTTTTTGGGAACACGTAGGGGTGGTGTAAAGGTGCCAGCAACTCCTCCTTTCAGCTCACGAGCACCCATACGGGGTGTTAAATAGGGCAATTACGCGGTTAGGCTGCCTCCTCGCAGCAAGTCCTTAGGGAAAGTTTGTTTGGAGATGATCATCGGGTGCACTTTGCTCACTTTGCTCCTCGTGGCTCCAATAAACGCCGGGAGATGAAGCCTGGATGTGTCTCGGATGACAGGGCACACCTAGAGCTTTGTTTTGTGACCTGGGTGCAAAACCAGGGCTATTGCCTGCCAGCTTTGCTCCAGACAGTAACAGGCAACACCAAGCACTTGTGGGAAGAGGTGGAGGCCAGCAAGTCCAAAGAACAAAGGCGTGTGCTAAAGGACTAATTTCTCTTTCATTTCGGGTAAAAGAACAGGAGCCTGGTAGCTAGAAGTGACTGGGGAAGAACAAAAAGAGCACATGAAGCGATCAAAGGACACCGTGACACCGTCAGAAAGGAAAAAGACAGCCCTAGGATGTGCTGGTACCGTTACGAGCAAGAAAAAAGGAAAGGCAGATCCTGCTGCATCCCCGTCCAGAGGAGCTCAGAGCACGGTGACACAAGCCAGGCGTGGATCTGTCAAAAAGAGAAGTGGGAACGGGGTCTGTGGCCGCGAGTTTAGGTACAGCCCCAACAGGAACCGCAGCAACAGCTCCCAGGAGAGCTTGGCTGGATCACAAGAGGCTCTCCATGGACCAGAGAACAGCAGGAAAAAGCTAAAAGTATTTTAAAACAAGCTTAAAAATGAGCAGCACGTCCCTGCTGCAGTCACAGTACTCAGAGGCAGGTAACACAGGCTCAGATCCACCCCTTCACTGCAGGGCGATGCTGTTGGCAGGCATACGACTGAGGACCCTGGACCAACGGCAGGATTAGACCCTTGCACTGCTTAAACCAAGGCAGGAGATGTCAAATAGCAGGAATACAGAAAGCCCAGCCCAGCTGCAGTTAGCAAAGCGACCCGTGATGCACATCCTGCTCCGCTCCATGCCCTGAGGTCTCGGCTGCCTTCAGCATTTTCATTATCCCAGGCTGCTGCATACCTTCCTTAAAGCCTTAAGTTTCTGTATTTTATAAATTATCCCTCCCAGGGAACAGATTACACATTTAAGGGAGGAAGCCAGAAGGCACCGGGAGTGTTACCGCTCGACCCATCCCCAGGGGAGCAGCAGGACAGGGTTTGACTTCTGCTGGATGATCCGTGCTGATTTCACTGGGATGATCCGCGGAGGTTTCAATCCCTTGACCTCCCCAGTGCTGTTCTATTCCCTCCCCGCACCAAATTCTCCTTGAGGATAAGGCTCAGGGTGTAAGTGCCAGGAGCCTGGCTCTCCGTGACCCACCTTCATCTCATCGCCTTCTACTCAAAAAGCCACCCCAGGCTCTACTTCTGCACGCACCAAGAGCTGTAGGGTCAGAATTAAAAGAGCAGGGTCAGAAGAAAAGAAATAAAGAGCGTGTCAGAGCCAAAGCCAAGCGAGGCCCCAAAATGAGACTGTGATATCTTGGCCCGACAGCCGATAGCCACACGCTCCAGATAGCTCACGATGCCTTGCTGCGGTTCTGTCCCCTTGTCCAAAGAGGGATTCCTCCAGGCAGGACCAGGATTTGTAGGCAGTACCAAAGCCATGCCGGTGCTGGGCTTGCCTTATTGCTGACCCCAAAGAGCTGTTTTGGAAGCACTGAGCAGGCAGGGGGTGACGCCGTGCGAGTTATTGAGCGTAAAGCTGCCTCCCTGCTGGAGGTGCACACAGCCAGCTCGCCTTACGGCGCGCTGCAGAATTTGCTCGGGAGTAGGAACCAGAGCCAGATACCTGCGCACAAACTGAATTGCCAAAAACCAACTGAATCCTACAGACATTCAGGCCAAGGCACCCGGGGCTGAGACCCCAACCCTGCACGCCAGGCACACAGCACAGCCTCCAGCCGCCCTCATCCTCAGAGTTTTCTCCAGCACCTGCTGACAGCAGCTCCAGCACACAAATAGGCCAGGTACCAGCTTCCATCCGCTCTCAGGAGCGATATCCTTTCCTAACATACCCACGCACACAGGCTTGTCCCTAAAAAGAGACATTTCTGCGGGGCCACGAAGCTTGCTGGGGGAATAGGGCAAGCTCTGTTTGACTTCCAAAATAACTCTGAGCCACGGTGTGAGAGCCCTGCTATTTCACTGGAGGCAGAGCTGTCAGCCAGCATTATTTTTCCCCCTTTGCAACCCGTGAGTTACGGATCAGGCCAGCCCCGGGCCAAGTGACACCGGCTTAGCTGGCCTGTGGGACAGAGACAACAAACCCCAGGGAACCGCTGCACTCGCTAAAGAGGACTTTAAAATGCTCATTTTCAGGAAAGCATCGTTAATTTCCTTTTCCTGCCAGCTAAAGCTCATTTCAGAAAGCGTGGGCTGCTAGAGCAAGGCGACAGGTAGGTCACTTCCCAGGTTTTTGCTCCCTTCTGGTCTATTTATACCAAAAAGTCCTTATCACGGAATTAATCTCATGAAGCACTCCGGCCAAAAGCTGGTTTTCTGTGGGAGACTAAAACCCCTAAAACCTTTATTGGGAATATGGTTACATCACACGGCCTTTAAAAAAAAAGAAAAAAAAAAAACGAGCAGAGGATTAAGGTTTTAAACTTCCCCGAGTGCCCCGACCGTCGGCTAATGCACTCAGCAAGGGGGAAAAAAACAGGGGAAATGGGGCACTGGGATTTTTAAAGGGCTTAATACCCATAAACCTGATCCAAAGCTTGTATTTTTGGGAAGGTGCAGCCGCGGCGAGGCTGCCTGTGTGTCCCGGGAGCCGGGGCAGGGAGCCAGGAGGAAACAGCTGTGTGAAACCTCCGGCCCCACAACGCCAACCCCAGCAAATACGGGCACCGCCGCGGCGCCTCTGATCGCCCAAAAGCGAGGATAAACACGTGGGGCCACGTCCACGGCCTCCCACGCGGCCAGAGTGAAACGAAACAGCTGGAAAAAGGGTACGCTGAGGGTTCCTTTTAAATAGAAATTGAGAGAAGCAATAGGAAACCCAACCAGGCTGGTGGTTTTAATAAGTTGTGTAACCACAGATAACGCACGTCCTCTGCCAGTTTTTCCCACCTTGGTAAAGCTTCGGGACGCTTTCCTGCCTTATCCTCTCCCGTTCTACCGTCCGACGGATGGAAAAAGAATGAACCGAGGGCTCACAGATGGAAAATCTGGGTAAGAAGCCAGGAAAAGGGAGCCCTGCAAGCGGCACCTGCCAGCGGGGTAAGTGCAGCCCGGTTTAGGGTCGCAGCCTGGCACAGCTCGGGGTCAGCTCGGTCCCTGCTCGGCACCGGCTGCAGTTTCAACCCCTGCTGACGAAAAGCCACCTCCAGAGCCTGGCTGAGCTTTTCTTTTATTATTATAATTATAATTTTTTTTTTTTTTTAAAGAGAAAGGCAGCGGCTCCCTGCCGAAGAACAAGTTTGGGAGATCACCTCCTCGGACGGGGGCTGCGGTTGCAGGGCAAAGCCGCTGCTGGTTCATAAAGCTGGCTCCCAGGGGATGGACCTAACAAGTGAGGCGCCTAAAAACTCCCCCCAAAAAAAAGGTTTTTGGGGAGTTTTTAATCACTGCTGTGCCCCCCCCCCCCCCCCCGCCCCAAAGCCAGGAGGGTGCAAGCCCAGCTGGGCACCCATGGGGTGATGTGGTCGGTGGCACCCATGGGTGGTCCCTGCCGGGTGCACCCCCTGTCACCCATTAAATAAGGGGTGCCAGTGGGGTCATCGTTCCCCATTTTGGGGGGTACAGAGATTTTTTGGGGGGGGGGGTCACCCAGCTGATGGGTGATTTGGAGGGGGGGGGGGGGGGGGAGCACCCAGCTGATGCCTTGCTGGACCCGCTCCCACAAGTGGCATGGGTAAAATGGGGGGGGAAAAAGGGGTTAAAAGCCTCACAGGCATCCAGGGGGTGACGAACAGCGGGGAGACATCCGGGGGGGGACCCCAAAAAATCAAGACCCCCCCCAAAAAAAAAAAAAAGGCTAGGGGGGGTCCATATGGACACCCCCCACACACACCCCATCCCCACAGCGCAGACCCCAGCAGGACCCCAACCCCAAATCCCACCAGGCACCACTTTGGGGTGGGGGTCCTCACCCTGACCCCCCCCCCCCCCCCAAAATCCCCCCCCAAAGTCCCCCCCCCCCGTAACCTCACCTTCCTGGCGCTGCCGCAGCTGGGGGCTCGCAGGAGGACGAAGCCCCCAGACCCCTCCCCAGCCCCGGCCGGGCTCCTCTCGTCGTCCTCAGGGGGCACCATTTTGAGGGACCCCCCCCGCGGTCCCTTTCAGGGTCCCCCCCCCCCCGCCGCAGCCCCGGCAGCGAGCGCGGAGCCGGGCCCCGGGAGCGGCGCGGGGCATAAGCAGGGCGGCGGGGCGGGGCGGAGAGGGCTCCTGGCCAATGGGAAAGGGGAACGGCGCGGACGGGCGTGGGGTTTAACCAATGGGAGCGCGGTAAAGTGGGAGGGGGAGAGATCGGGGAGGGGAGTGGGGGGTTGTCGCCCGTGGCAACGGTGGGGATTAGAACGCGGTGATGTCACCGGGAGGGGCGTGGCCTCGCTGGAAGCCACGCCCCCCTCCACATCTGGGAGCGCCCCCCCCCCCCCCCCCCCCGAAAACATCTGGATGGGGGGGGGGGCACGTCCGGGGCTGCGGCGCCTCTGCCTACAGCCATTAGTGCGGGAAAACACACAAATGATAATAATAAAAAAACTAAAATACATAAAAATAAATAAATAAATATAAATAAAAATGTATAAAAATATTTTAATTTTAAAAAAATAAATACAAAATATTTGAGAAATAGCCCCCAAAATACCCTGAAAAATAACCCTAAAAGCCACTTTTTGACTTTTTTTTTGGGCAAATCCCGCCCTGCCCTCGCCCCCCCTGAGCCATCCTGTTGAGCCCCGGTGGGGTCTGGCTTTTAGGATTTCTCCCCGAATAGGAGCCGGGTGGAATTTTGGGGGGAATTTCCAGGAAATTCCCATCCTGAAAAAGAGTAAAAAAGCCCAGGGGTGGGCAAACGCCAGTTCCCTGGGTGCCTGTGGGATCCCTGGGGTGCGGTGCCCCCATAGGGATGCTGAGCCGGTTGGCACTGCATGGGTCACCCCAGAACGGGGCTGGGGTCTGCCCCAGGATCTGGCTTTGATCCTATAACGAGGTGGATGAAACTGCTCCTGTGCGCCGTAAATCCTATGGGTATCAATAGGGTCCTGGACCATCGCCGGACCATGCAGGACCCCTTTTATGGTGTGGGTTTCCTGAGTGCAGAGCCTCATACGGAGCCGTCCTGCTCCCACCTTGCAAAGAGCTTTGGTGCCCAGAAAGGGAAAAGATGTAAAACCCACCTCGATTATTAAGGTTTTTAACCCAGGCTGGGTTTGGATGGGATGTACGTGCAAACCGAAGCGAGTTTGGGTAGGAACAGGCTTTTCCCAGTGCAAACCCCGTCCTTTCCCAGCAGGGACAACCCTCACCAGCACCGGGGCTGAACAAACCCATATGGGACCGCCACGAAAACCCCAAAGAAACCAAATATACTCCGGTCCCCGGCCTGGCAGGAGAGCAGGAGAGCAAACAAGGCCCGGCACGCCGCCGTCTCCTGCCCTGGGGCCGGCTCCCACCCCCTGACGACTTCTTTTTTTTTTTTTCTTTTTTTTTTTCTCATCCAGCCAGAAAGGTGGCTTGGGCGCCTCTTCCCCGGGTGGCGCAACGGGGATCAAAGAGGTTCTCCCCGAGCCAGCCCTGCCTCGGGGGGGGTTTCCGCTCCGGCACCTTCCCAAGGGAACACGTGGCCCCGCTAACTCGCCCCGAACGCGGGGCGATGCCTCAAAATTCCCTCAAAAGCCAAAGTTTGTTTTTTTTTTTTTGGGGGGGGAAAAGCGGGGTGTTTCTTCCAATTAGGCAAAGCTCCCGTGGCGGATGGGCCCTGCAGCCGGTGCGGCCCCTTTGCGCCAGCCCCGGTGCTGCTGTAGGGCAGCTGGTTAGGGTTAAGAGACCCTTCTGAGGCTCAGCTGGGAAAGTTTTGATGGGGACTAGGGCAGGTGAAAGCAATAGGGTCGCCCGCATGAATAGGGCTGGAGAGGGGCAGGATGGGGGAGTGCTGTAGGGGGAGAGCTATGGGGGGCAGCATTATTTGGGATCCAGCCTCTCTACCCCCCCCCCCCCCCTCCCTGGGCTTAAAGACCCCTCCGAAGCCAGCCATGGGGCTCTGATGGGGTAGAAGGAGGTGAGAAAGGTCAGATTTGGGGTTTTATTTTATCGCTTGATTGCAGGGGTGGTGTCCCCTGGGAGGGAGGTGTTTGTACAGCATTATTTTTGAAGCAACGCAGCTGAGCACCGCAAAGGGGTTTTGTCCCCTCCAGCAAATCCCTTGGCCAAAATTATGAGGTTTTTCCTGAAACTCAGATTTGGGGCTAAAACTTCATTTCCCAGGGCCCACCTTGGGCTGGGGGCCTCCAATCAGCACCGAGGGAGGCTTTAAGGAGACTGCCTGCTGGAGGACATTTCCCCTGGGGAGGCAGGGAGGTCTTCTCCAGCCAGGGGTGGCTCTGAGCATGTCACCGTGCGTTGGGTGAGTGTGGTCCCACCGCCAGCTGGTAAAACACTGAAATTTTCAACGTGTTTCTCGTTCCTTGCGAAGTTTGTGGGGGGTATCTCGTGGTGCTTTGCAGCTTGCCCTTCGATCCTTGGGAATTCCCCTGGTTTCCTTGGTGGGGAAGGACCTTTATGGATGAGGACTGTCGTGGTGCTTAAATCTGAGCTTTATTGCTTGCGTCCTCTCAGGCTTTGAGGTTTTTTTTGGGGGGGGGATTCAGAGTGATTTTGGGGAAGGGTCTGTCTGTCCCAGCCCTGCGCAGGAGGGGAGAGGACTGCTGGATGATGGTGGCCTAGCTGTGTGCGTTGGGGGGAGTCAAATTCTCAGTTTTACTATTACTTATTTGTTGTGACCTAGTATTTTTTCTTCATTATGCTCGTTTTCAGGGTGTAGTAAGGGCCTTGGGTAGTGCATAACCCACCCAGGCTGCTTCGAGGGTGCAAGCCCACCCCAGCACAAAGCCCTCATCTACCCATATGGGTCTGTGGATTCTGATGTTTGGGGATCCCTTTTATTTTAGGACAGCCTTATTTTTACTACGTTAACAGCATTTTAGGTGCTGAGCTCAACGCTTTGCACCCAGTGCTCCTTTTGGGCTCTTGCAGAAGCTGAGCTTGCTCCCATGAATTGCTCCAGACCTCAGGGCTGAGCTGTGGGGGTTTCCCTCAGGAGCGACCCCAGGGTGCTGCCCCCCCCATCTCCATCTCGTTGCAGTGCCTGACCTCAGGACCACCGCCGTAACCCCACGTCCCCTCCTGCAGAGCCGGCGGGTGACAAAGCCATGGGGATCTCGAGGGCCCGTGGGACGAAGGACAGCAGCAACCGGTGGGCACCATGGGGGTACGAGGGTTGGGGACCCTCTGGCTTTGTGGTGCTGCTGGTGGCTGTGTTGGGCAGCACATCCCTAAAATAATCAGCAGCGGAAACCCTCCAAATCTCCTTTTGGGAGAGATTTTGGTGATTTTTTTTTTTTTGGTGCTGCTGGGCATAAAGATTATGTAGTATACCTTATTTATTTATTTTTTTTTACCACAAGGGGGCTGCAGGGGTTTTGCCTGCTTGGCCTTGGTGGGATGAACTTGCTGTTGTCCCCAGGAAGCGAAAGAGTGAGGCAGAGAAGGGGCAGGAGGTGCTGAAGGCACCCCAGGGGAAGGCTGTGAAGAAGGAGCCAGAGGAAACTCCGTGCGTGGCGCAGGTACCATCAGCCCTCTTCCAGTTTGGGCTCTGGAGATGATCCTTGTGCCTGCCTTGGTGTTTTGTGGTCATCAAACCCATTGCACGAGCTCTCTTCTCTTCCCTTCTCCTGGCACGAAGCCCCCTGTGCTGAAAGGGAAGAAGAAATCTGCAAAAGTCAAGGAGAAACCACTGCAGGAGAACATCATCAGCAGGTAACTCCTCAACGGGATGGAAGGGCTGGAGGTGGCTGTGGGAAGGAGATGGGAGCTGCGGGGCTTTGCCCACCTGCTGTTGGGGTTCTTGTTATTGAAAGGCTTTTTACTGATGGGAAAACCATGCCTTTTCTCTCCTTTTTGGCCGGGAAGCTCCCTAAAGCACGAGGCTGTGGAAGGTAAAGGTCTCAGCCCAAGCCAGTGGGATGGGATCCGAGCGAAGGAGGCAGCTGCATCTGGGTTGGTAGGTGGTGGTCTCTGTGCCAAGGGATTTAAGAGTCCTCGCGTGGTTTGCTCCCAAGGGAGCTGTGGGGGTGGTGTCCTGCAGCTTGGTGTGAGCCCGTAGAAGGGATCCTTTGGGCATCTGGAATTAAATTAAAGAGCAAACTAACTGAGGCTTGGGTGCCCTGCTAGTGGATGGGGGTGGTGTTGGGGTTGAATCCAATGTATTTGGTGCTGGACCAAGAGCATGAGCTAGCTTGGGTTGGAAGGGACTTTAAGGATCATCTAACTCCAACCCCCTGCCATAGGCAGGGATGTCACCCACCGGATCAGGCTGGCCAAGGCCCCATCCTGCCTGGCCTTGAACATCTCCAGGGATGGAGTAACCGCAGCTTCTCTGGGCAACCTGTTCCAGTGCCTCACCACCCTCACAGTGAAGAATTTCCTCCTAATGCCTAGTCTAAATCTATCCTCTTTTAATTAAAGACCATTCTCCCTTGTCCTATCATTATCTACCCAAGCAAAGAGTCCTTCTCCGTCTTTTTTTTTTTTTATTAGACCCCTTTAAGTACTGAAAGGTCTCAAAGAAGTCTCCCCAGAGCCTTCTCTTCTCCAGGCTGAACATCCCCAGCTTTCAAACTTTCCTCCTAGGAGAGGTGGCTGTCCAATCCATCCTTCTTGTAAATGCCGCTGGAAACATCAGCGATCTCTCCCGATGCGATCAGAGCTGAACTGCAGCCGTGAAACCCCCCGAGGGCATTGTGGCTGGTGCCCTGGTAGTGCCACCATTCCTGGTGGCATTTGCGTGCGGGAAGAATGTGGCTCCTGAATGGCCCACCCTGACTGCTGACAGCAGCTGAAGGATTGTGAACCCGAGAGCAGGAGTATTCCCAGGGAACGAAAGTGCACATTGCCATAGCCAACCTATAATTAACTCAGGCTTTTTTTTTTCCACTTAATGAGTTAACCCAGCTGCTTCTCATGAGCAGCTTTCAAGAAAAATCCCTGTGTGGTTTTGGCCTCCCTTGAAAGCCTTGGAAAGAGAAACTCGGGGAGTCAGAATTTGTTAACGAGAGCCTCAATGCCTGGTGAAAGCTGGAGGAGGCTGGAATGGGTTTCAGGGCACTGCGTGGTTGGTTGGAAGCTTTTGGGGTCTCTGTTCAAATCCCATCTGAGCTCACTTTCTTCCAGATCCTGTCCCCATTTTCCTTACTTCTTGCTCTTTTTCCTTCTCTTTCTTCCCTGCTGTTTCTTGTTGTATTTCCCACCGATGGCTTTGCCTCCTTCCTCTTTCCTTCTTGCCGTCTGCTCCAATGGCCATTTAATCTCCTGTGGAATAAACTGGCCTGGATGCACATGAGTTGTGATTAGAAGCATCTTTTTGGAGCCCTCTCGTCCTTTTGGCATCCTGGCCCCGTGTCCCCAATAACAACAGCATATCTAAGGAACAGGTGGTTGAGGGGGGTGATGTATTTTGTAGGGCAAATCCACAAAAACTTTTTTTAGCGTTGATGAAATAAGATATGGGTTTCTGAACCCCATAAAACTTTAAAACTTCCTCCGTGGCTGGGGAAGTCAGGCTAGTATAGGCCTGCTGTTTTGAGCTCCTGATTTCCTCACGGCTGAGGAAGGGGAGGGCGATGCTGTTGGGATGCAGGGACCATGACCTGGCTGGGTGATTTCCTGGGGGTGATGCTGCTGTTGGGGTACCTGTGCCAGCTCTGCTTTTTGAACTTCTGCATCAATGCCATGAATCTCTTTCAGGAGGAGACTGAATCCAGCCTTCACCAAGGGTCATCAGTAGGGCTGGAGGACTCTTCCAGGTAAGTCAAGCCACTTTCTTGATGGCTTTTTCTGCCTAAAGAACTGGAATTTTATACTTTTTCTTGCTGTGGGGTTGTGCAGCCCCTCATTTATCACTGAGACCATCCCCCTGTTGATGCCTTTATGGGGCTTGGCCATGTCTTGGTGCCTTTGGTGACCCCAAAAGCTTGCCAGAAAACATCACAACTGGGATTTGAGCCTTTATCCTGGGTTTTGGGTGGGTGAGGAAGGCTCCTGGCCTGATCCAACCTCCCGAAACACAGAAGGATGCTCGAGTCAGCAAGGTGCGATCGTTTGGCCGCACATACCTACATAAATGCAGAGGTAGGCGGTGGGGAAATGCTAGGGGGGACAACCAGCCCCACAAAGCTTGGGAAAAGGGTGTTTCTCTCCCTCGCCCTGTGCTAGATCTGGGCAGAGATAGAAGCCTGAATTCATTATGCTGGCCTTTAGCAGGATAATCCTCTCCACCTTGTAGAGGCGGGGGCTTTCATGTCCAACGAGAAGCCTCTAATAAGACCTTTTGGGGAAGGAGCTGGTCCGAAAAGGCTGCAGGACTTTGCCTTCTGAGTCACAAATCTACTGGCTCCTAATGAGATTGGAGCGTGTTTTGCCAAGCTATTTGCACTAATGAGTTTAGTGGAAATTGTGCAATGCTCGCTCCAAAAAAGCATCCGGTCTCAGCCATCTCCCTGGCATTATTTCCTCAAAGCTGCTTTGGGGCTTGGGCTGTGGGAAAATGGGCTCTTTCCAAGGGATTTGTTACACCGCAAAGCCATACTCCAACTTGGCTCAAGTCTGATCCTCACCCATGGAGGAGCCCGGTGGGACATGCAGGGGCCATTTAGAAGTTTAATAGGGCTTGAGAGCCATGGGGAGCTTCTGGTGAAGAGCTGGGACTGATGACTCTGCATAGGGGTCTGAAAATAGGGCCACATCTGATGGCTCAATGTGACGGTGAACTGTTGATGCCAGCAACCAGGGCTTGCTCTGAATGGGCAAGGCTGTTCCTGCTTGGTGCTGAATGGGCTCTCAATGCTGAATGGGCTCTCAATGCTGGTCCCTGAGCTGCTCCTTTTTGGGGAATCTGCTCCATCCTGAGCAAGTTTGAAGGTTCTATGCTTGCGTTGCTCTCAAGTCCTGCAGCCCAGTAATTTAGCATCATCCTTTTAGAAAGGGGTAGAAAAACTCTTTTCCTTACTAAAACATTGTCTTGGAGGAAATCTTGGGTAAAAGTGATTTTACAGGGGAAGGTTGGTGCTTTATGGTGTTGGCACAAGCCACAAAGCTCCCCAGAATTCACCTGGCCTCTTTGACTGGGGAAATATTCATGCCTTCCCCACCCATGTTGCTGCCAGTGGTGGCTACAAATCTGGATGTTTCTGGTCCTGTGGCCTTTTGTGATAAAGGGGCTGCATCGTTCCCCAACGTGCTGAATCTCAGGTCCCCTATTTGTGAGGGGAATGAGGGTGCCTGTCCCCAAATCCACACAGTCCCAGGAGACATGTCTCATCCAAAGACTGCCTCTTCATCCATGTCCGTGATGCTCAGCCTGATGCCACCTCCATGTCCTGCTGTTAATCACCAAACCCTGTGAGCCTGTCCTGTTCTCTGGGCAGGAATGTCCCTGGGGATGTTACCTTGGGGCCTCCCACCTTTGATCTGGAGACCTCGTGGTCCTGCTTATTTGAGCTTTGTCATGCCATGAGCTACAGCCTGGGACCACCACGTTTCTACAGGGGCTGCTTTGGGATATTTCCATCTGCTGCAGCAGGGGGTCCTGCTGTGCTTGAAGGGAAATGTAGACTGATTCAGGAGCAGTCCCCTGTTTTTTGCATGTAAGAGGTGGAGGTTGCTGCTTGCCAGTGTTCTGGGCCCCCAGTACCAGAGGGACCTGGGTGTACTGGGGAGAGTCCAGCGCAGGGCCCTGAGGGGCGGCAGGGCCTGGAGCCCCCCTGCCATGAGGAGAGGCTGCGAGAGCTGGGGCTGCTCGGCCTGGAGAGGAGGAGGCTCCGGGGGAGCTCCCCCACATCCCTGCGGCCCTGCAGGGAGGTGCGAGAGGCCGGGGCCGGGCTCTGCTCAGGGGGGCCCGGGGCCAGCAGTGGAGGCTGCGGGCCCAGCCTGGAGCCCGGGAGGCTCCCCCTGGCCCCCAGGCAGCACTGCTGGTGCTGGGGCCCTGGCACAGGCTGCCCAGAGGTTGTAGAGTTTCCCTCCCTGGAGATTTTCAAAAGACACAGACCCACATGGACCATCAAGTCCAACTCCTGGCTGCACTCAGGACCACACAAAAACCAGGCTCTGTGTCTGAAAGCTCTGTCCAAACACTTCTTGAACTCCAGCAGCTCGGTGCCATGACCATGTCCCTGGGGAGCCTGTCCCAGTGCCCGACCACCTCTGGGTGCAGAACCTTTCCCTAACACCCAGCCTGACCCTCCCCTGTCCCAGCTCCAAGCCATTCCCTCGGGTCCTGTCACTGTCCCCAGAGAGCAGAGCTCAGCGCCTGCCCCTCTGCTCCCCTCGTGAGGGAGCTGCAGGCTGCCATGAGGCCTCTCCTCAGCCTGCTCTGTTTGAGGTTGAACTAACCGAGGGACCTCAGCTGCTCCTCATACATCTTGCCCTTCAGACCCTTCACCAACTTTGTAGCCTTTCTTTGGACGCTCTTTAATAGTTTTTATGTCCTTGTTACACTGGTGCCCCAAACTGCACACAGAGCTTGAGGTGAGGCCACACCAGAGCAGGACTGTCACTTCCCTTGACTGGCTCTCAGTGCCATATTTAATGCACCCCAGGATATGGTTGTCACGGGACTTATCTTCAACTTGCTGCCAACCAGAACCCCCAGATCTCTTTTTATGGGGCTGCTTTTCAGCCTCTTGTTCCACGTGGTCCTGATCAGCCTGCTCTGGGTGACCCTGCTTCAACAGGGGATTGGACCAGGTGGCCTCCAGAAGTGCCTCCAACCTTGGCCGTTGTGTGATGAGAGTTGTCTGTGCATTTGTTACAGGTCACAGCCCAAAATCTGGAGTGAGGGACCTGCAGTGGGACAGCAGCTCTTGGAGACCAAAGACAGAGTTGGGGTAGGAAACCTAGGGGGTACAGTTGGCTCCCAACACACAGTTTTCAGTGGGATGCATCCGTTAGCATCTCCTCTGTGCGCCTGGACTTTAGGATAATTGCCTTCCTTTCCTAATATCAACCTTTTTTCCCTTCTCATTGCTTCCTACAGCTCCTGAGACCAAGTGGTGGTGTTGCTAGCATGGCTGCATCCCTTTCTGGAGAGCCTGGGGGTTCAGGGTTATTTCTGGGGGTCACTGCTGTGAGGGAGGAGGTGGAGAAGGAGCTGGACCCCTCTGTCCCACAGCAGAAAGGGGTTGCCCGAGACCTGAAGAGGAAAAAAGAGAGAGAGAAGAAGCAAGAGCAAAGGAAGCAGAGGGAGAAGGGGTTGCAGAGAAAAGGAGGGAGCAAGATGGATGAATTTGAGGAAGATCTTGGGGGTATGATGGAGGGATTCAAGGGTGAGGATGGTGCTGATGGGAGTGGAGACTGGGGAGTGGAACAAGGAAGAGCCAAGAGAGGGAGCAGCTGTGCCCAGGGAAGGAGCAATGAGAAGGAAAAGCAGGAGAAGGGGAAAGCAGAGAAACGCAAGAAGGTGAAAACAGAGGGGGAGGAGAAAATGGGGAGGAAGAAAATAAAGAAGGAAAAAATGCTGGAAGAGGAGCAAAAGTTGGAAAGGACAGACGAGGAATTAGAAGTGGGAGATGAACCAGGAGGGATGGAGGGGAGAGATGTGGTGGGAAAGGAAAGTGAAGATGGGAAAGGAATAAAGGAGGAGGAGGTGGATGAGCAAGGGGATGAGAGATTGGGACAGGCTGAGAGCATGGAGATTGGGCTGGAGGTGAAGGAGGAAGATGAGGCAGGGAAGGGAGATGGGCCAGGGGAAGGGAAAAAGCAGAAAACCAAGGAGAAAAAGCCAAAAGAGAAAAAGGAGAGGGGGAAGAAAAGTAAAGAGAAGAGCGAAAATGAGGAGATCCCAGAGAAAACCCGGAAAAGAAAATCTAAGGAGGAAGGAGAGGAGAAGAAGAACAAAAAGGCTAAAAAGGAGGAAAAAGAGAAAGAAAAGAAAGAGGCAGAAAAGAAGTGGAAATGGTAAATGTCTTGCATGCGTTTGGCCTGTGGGCAGGTTTAACTTGAATGTAATTGTTTTTTTTTAATTTTATTTCTTAGGATAAAACTGTAAAAACTATATTAATCCTTTTATTAACTGCTTGGTGTATTTTCCTAAGCCCTGAACTTAGCTGAGCACTCTGAGCAGGAGGAGGGAGTGGGGTGAGAGAGAATGGGAGGTCCCAAATACAAAATAGTATTTATATGGTATTTTTATGATGTGTGCTGTTATAAGAGTATAAATTCCTCCTCAACTGGCTTTGCTGGTGTCCGGCCAGGCAAGGGATGTGCTCACAGCTGGTGGAAGGAGATAACCCACAAAACCCTGTGTAACAAAACTACTTCCATATCAACGGGAACCATGTCAAGGAGGTCATAAAGGGGCTGCAGTTTTTCCTCTTTGCATTGTTTTTTGGATGTTCCAGGCAAGATTTTTGGTTAGGAGACCATCAGAAAAGAGCACATGGATGGGGCTGATAGATGCTGTCCCTTTGCTATATTTTTTCAAGGTGGAGACTGGTGGCTTTAGCCACTCGGTGTCACTGCGTCCCAGAGCACCCCCAATACCTGAGGCAGGGAAGGGGCATTTAGGGGGGGCTGGATGCTTTGCAGCCTGTCACAAACCCCAGAGCCTGGGCAGCACGGGGCTGCTGGGCATTATCCCAGTTATCCCAGATTGTGGTGCTTATGGGCATCACCCACATCCTGGACCTTTGGGACAGCTTTTTTGGGGCATAGGGTCCTTTGAAAATAGAAGAGTGTTTTTGTTGTTGTTGTATTTGTTTTTGTTTTGTTTTTTTAAGCAATGCCGCTACATAAACTTAATTTGCGGTAGAACTGCCTCGAAACACATGTAGGACTACACTTCCCATAAGGCTACACAGCCCTGACACGTGGGGAGTGCCACAACCTGGACCTTTTGGCCACGGTGCCGGTGGCTTTCCCTGGCGATGCTTTGGGCAATGCCACCCTGCCCTGGCGGGTAGTGGGGTGCTGGGGTGGGATGCTGGGGGGCGACCGTGGCACCCACCGGCCTCGCCAGCTCCGGGGGCACAGGGTGGCATGTCCTGGTGTCTCACCACCTCGCTGCTTGGTCGGGGGGTCCCTCGCCCCCGGATTGTCCCCCCCGGCCTCCGTGCAGGCTCGGGGATCTGCAGCAGGTAAGTGCAGGTGGTGCTGAGGCGGAGGATTGCATGGATTTGGGAGGAGAGATGGAGACCTTGCCAGTGCTCCTTACATCACAAATCACTCTTGTAGATGCCTGCTTTTCAGAGGTGCTTCCAGCTATGTTTTCTGCAGCCTGTTGCATTTTATAAAATAATACGTTTATATTTTCCTAAATATCTTTTTTTTTTTTAATATATTTTTCCTAGTGCAATGCATTTCTTGATGCAATCTACCCACCTTTTGATGCAATCTCCTCCTGCGGGGAGGAGACAGCTCTGAAATACTTCCGGGGCACTGCTGAATGAGAAACACGTTTGTTTATTTTTTTCCCCCGGGGGTAAAATTTTTCTGCTTCTCTTGCATTTTCCTGGAGATGTTGGGGTTCACGGGCTGGGTCCTGCCGCTGCCCACCCAGCTGGTGCTGAGCTGTGGGTTGCAGATCCCCTGCCTGTCCCCAAATGCTCCGACAGACTTCTTCCTCTGCCACAGACCTTGGTTACCTTTTTTAATTTCATGTTTAAAGTGTTCATGTTTTTAAATGCTCTTCAGGGTGGGTGTCTTGATTCTTTTTTTCTTTATTTTTTAAATCCTTATCTTGCAGCCGAGGTTTATGGTGCCTTTAAAACCTTACCTGCTCTGTGGGGGGTGGAGAGAGGTGCTTTAAGATCTTATTTGCATTAAGATTGCAGGACAGGGTGGTGGATGCTCCTGAACCCTTTTTTTTTTTTTTGGTGCCTTTTAAAGGAGGCAGTGAGGGCTGGGGTGTGTTTTAACCCTTGCAGCCTCTTTAGTACAAACTGAGCAGCCTTTGTGGGCCAGGGTGGGATCTTGGTGGCTGTCCCCATGGGTTTGTCTGGTGGCTCCATCCCTTTGCTCTCCCCCTGAGTCCCTCCACGTCCCAGTGAGCACATCCCTTCCCTCCTTAGGATGCTTTTCCCTTGGTTAGGTCGTTGTTTTCCATGTTTGAAAGAGTGGGGAAACTGAGGCAGTGACAGAGGTGATGGAATTTCACTTGAGTTTTCTGGCAGCGCTCAGGAGAAGATCTCAAACCCTGAAGCAGAGATGCTCTCATGGGTCTGTGTGCCTCTCATGGGTCTGTGTGCTTCTGTCCCAGGTGGGAAGAGGAGAAGACAGCCGACGGGGTGAAGTGGACGCAGCTGGAGCACCGAGGACCCTACTTCGCCCCCCTCTACGAGCCGCTGCCTGACGATGTTCAGTTTTATTACGATGGTATGTCCACCCTGGGAGGAGGCACGTGGAGTTTCCCTCTGCACGGCCAAGGAGATGATTATCTCCTCTTATATAAAGGGGGGCATACTGCAGAGGATGAATCATTAAATGCTGAAATATTGCAATATCCTCAGTCGTGGCTGAGGCTTGCTCCTCTGCTCACCGCTTTTTCTGGTGCGGGGTGTGCAGCCATGGACCCTGAGTTTCTCAAGGGGAAGCAGTGCATCTTGATGCCATCACCTGAAGACCTTGTGTACGTTCTGTGAATATATATATATATATATTTTTCCCTCCCAGCCTATGTATAGCATTTTTTCCTGATTAACATACTTCCTGGGTTTGAGCTTTAAGTCAGCTGACGCACTATTTCTCTGCACACGGGGGAAGAAGTGTTTTTGCTTTTGATGAGAGCTGCAGCTTCGCTGTCCCATGGTCTCAGTGACATG
Source organism: Cygnus atratus (assembly GCF_013377495.2). Classification (NCBI taxonomy): domain Eukaryota; kingdom Metazoa; phylum Chordata; class Aves; order Anseriformes; family Anatidae; genus Cygnus; species Cygnus atratus. The sequence continues at coordinate 159,138,953 of NC_066363.1, read as the reverse complement.
TCACTTGCCCTCTGGGACACTTCAGGATCTGGCCAGGCTGCTCTGAGCTCCTGGTCACGGCTCCCTGTGTTGTCCCCAAAGCCACCATGTTTCATCTTACTGCAACCCAGCGCATCATTGAGGGGCTGAGAGGTTGGCGGGATGGATCCAGGCTTCTGCTGTCCTTTTTGGGTTTCTCATTGAGGTTGTTGGGCTCTTTTCTTCCCCACTCTTGTCTCCAGCCCCAAACTGTTCCCTCTGGAGTGGGGGAAGGAGGCAAGAAGGACCATGGGACTCAACCAAGGGATGCTGGAGATGGGAAGGGACCACAGTCCGATGGAGTCTTGCTCCCTCTCAGGCTCTCCCAGAGGCTTCCTATTCCTTGTGTTTTTTTTTTTTTTTAATTTTAAATTTTCATTTTTTTATACATAGCGGGTGGGAAAAGGCCAATTTGGGAAAATGAGGTGTGTGGCAACGCTGTCAGCAGAGGGCACTGCTGGGATATCGATGGGGCTGTTGGAGACTTGTGGTTTTCTGGCTCAGTGAGGAGGAATCTTGTCAGCTGCGTGTAGTTTGTGTAGGGTTTAGACCTCCTCTGCGGCCTCTGCTCCTTTGCAGACCCGTCTGTGTTGTGTGCATCCGGGCTGGTGGCTTTGGCTGGGCAGCTGGGGAACCGTTGGCTCGGTTGCTGAAAGGTGTCACCGTTCCTGGATGAAAACCCGTGTTTGTGCCCAGGCAACAGCCCCGAGTAGGAAGGGAGCTGGTGCACGTAGGCTGCGGTGAGGCTGTGACTCACCATGCTCTGCAGTGCAGGTGGAGGTCAAAACCCCGAAATCAGCGCCTGGCGTGGGCAGGATCCGAACCATCCCTGGAGCTCTGAAGGGTAGTTTTCCCGTGGCTTGCCTAGAAAAGCTATTTTAAAGAGGTGTGCTTCCCAGGAAGAACCAGGATGTTCCCTGGCTTCATTGGGCTTAGTTGCTGCAGCCAAAAAGCTCAGGAGAGGCTGGTGGTGGCTTTGTGACCTCCAAGAAATGATCCAAAATTCACTGGACAACCACAAGAGGATCTTGCACCTGTATCCATTTCGTGCATATTTTCTTTGAGCTTCCCATGATTGCTCCATCTGCACAGGAAATGCTTTGAGATGAAACTGCCATGAGTAGGATCCTGACTATTCAGCGTGGTCCTGGAAGTGATCACGGTTGGAAAACAAACCTTTGTGTTGCCTTGTTAAGCCGAGAATCTGGGACTTGTCGTTGCACAACAGCTGCTGAAAGCCTCGTGGCTCAGTGACCTCGGCGTAAACTGGGCTCTCACGGAGAACAAAATGAAATGTGATTGCAAATTAGTCGTGGCAGCCTCCTGCTGTGCTGAGTGCTCAGGGGATTGATCCACAGACAAGACTGCTTGGTGTATGGAGGTGCCACTGTCCATTCTCAGCCCGTGTCCCTTTTTGGCACCATGTTGAGCGTTGGGGACTGACCAAGTGACCTCCTGGGGCTGCGGTGTGGGGCTGTCCCCAGAGCTGATGCTAATGTTCCTCTCTTTTCCCAGGCAAACCCCTGAAGCTGAGCCTGGCCACGGAGGAGATTGCTACCTTCTATGCCAAAATGCTTGATCACGAGTACACCACCAAGGAGATCTTCCAGAACAACTTTTTTAATGACTGGAGGAAGGTACCTTCCCTGCAGGGGGGCTTTCTTGCTGTCCATCCTCTACGTTAAACCCCCCAGCATTAAAACTGTCATCTGCAGGCATAGCATGGGAGGAAGGGGATGTTTTTTTGGAGGTTTAGCTCTTTATTTCCGTGCTTCTTGTGGGTTTGGGCCAGGGCTTGCTGTCTACAGGAATCCTTGAGCACTTCACGTTGGCACTTGAGCTCCCTTTGAGTTTAAGTGATGCATCTAGCAAAGTAGGCACGGGGTCTACCAAACAGCCTTGCAAACTGTTTGGGGGTGTGCCTTTATCTGAAGGATTAATGTCGAGATCCTGCAGCACCATGGCTCAGTCCCCTTGCACGAGCAAGACCCTTCCTAGCGCTTACCTCAACTTTCAGTGCCCCTTATTCAGACCCTGACATCTGCGTGCAGTCACCTTTGGGACTGTTTGTTCCTGCAGCAGAGGTTTGAGGCTGCTCCACCCCAAAGCTGGCTGTGTTTTGCTTCTCAGCTCAGGTGTCCAGAGCAGCCTGGCCACCTGCTGGGGCAGCTTTATCTACCCTTGGGTGGATGCGGCTGGTGTGGCTGTTTCCCTATGATTTTTCTGAAGAACTGGTGTGCAGCTCTGTATTTCCTGTTCTCTGGGGTGGGACGTAGCCAGCAGAACTGTGCAGAGCTGTTTTTGCCAACTGTCTTTACCCAGTCCCTGTCATCTCTCCCTCAGGAGATGACCCCTCAGGAGCAGAAGATAATCAAGCACCTGGACAAGTGTGACTTCAGAGAGATCCACAAGTACTTTGTAGACAAAAACGAGGCACGGAAAGCACTCCCCAAAGAGGAGAAGCAGGTGAGGACTGTTTCTCATGATATCTGAGGCTGGCTGATATGCTTTGGGACCAGCTTCAGGTGTCCTATCCCCTGCTGGGCTCTTTTTTTGGTGGGTTATGTCCTCACGTGGGACCTCTCTGCCATTTGACCAGCTCCATCTCTCCAGGGCCATCACACCCTTCTTCATTTGAGCTTTTCTGCAGACAGTGCATGCTTCCTGGCTTTGAAAAGTGCCAGTCATCCTCAGGCCATGGTTTGGGGTCCTGCCCGTCCAGGAGGTGGTGGACCCTTGCTATACGGTACTAATGAAACCCAAGGTTTGTTTCATCAGCATCTCATGCTGGGACAGCATCATGACGAGGGTTTGCAAAGCAGGTGGAGATAATCTGTGTGTTTGGAGTGAACTTGGGCTTGTGCTCGACTCTTTTCCAGCCCTTTGAGCTCTGTGTTTCCTGCCTTGCTCTCATCAGGGGGAGGATGGTGGGCAAGCACAAGTCATGGGGTTTCAGCTATGTCTTGTGGGATGATGGTGGCATGGTGCTCGTTTCAGAAACTGAAGGAGGCGGCAGACAAGATCCAGGAAGAGTACGGGTATTGCATCCTCGATGGGCACCGGGAGAAGATAGGCAACTTTAAAACTGAGCCTCCGGGGCTTTTCCGTGGCCGTGGTGACCACCCCAAAATGGGCATGCTCAAGAAGAGGATCATGCCAGAGGATGTGGTCATCAACTGCAGCAAGTGAGTTGCCAAGAGAAGAGCTGAGGTTGGGGGGGGCTCCTTTTGGGACTGGGATAAACAGCACATCTCCTCTACATGGAGCTGCCACGGGATTTTGCTGTCTGCTGCAACTGGAGCCCTCCTATAACCTCCTGGGACCTCCAGGCATCCGCTTTGCAGTCAGGTCTGACTTAGTCTCTCCGTGGATGTACGGTGGCTAGGGAGGCTGGTCAGCAGTCCCATCTCTCATTGGTGCCAGCACCTTTAGCAGGATATCAGCTGCAAGCCCAGCAGTGCTTCTGTGGTCTCTTTGAAGATGGGACAACTATGTATTGCTTCTGATACGCTTCTTTTTAAAAAAAAAAAAAAAAAAAAAGTCATTCTTCCTGACTTCACGGGTTCTTTTTGCTGGCTGGAAGCATTGGGATTGTTCTCACTGGAGGGAGGAAGAGTAGCGATCAGTTAAGAGTGTATTTGCTATAAATGATGTTGGTTGGGTTGGTCTTAATGCACCCCCAGGAAGACCTCATGGCCTTGATTCAAATCAGTCCCCACCAGCCCTGCAAGTTCTCCCGTTGTCCTCAGCATCCAAAGGCTACAGACCGATTGCGTTGTCGAGCAATTTGGGGCAGGCTGTGTGCTTTCTGTAAGCAGCGCTGCAGCTTCTTGACCATCCTTTGCTCGCTGTGAAGAAATGGTTGAGATGCTGACCCGTTTCTTCTCCTTCGTGGTCTCTCTGGTACGAGGGCTCTATTCTTGCTCTGTCCCCAGGGACTCTAAGATCCCCGAACCGCCTGCGGGCCACAAATGGAAGGAGGTGCGCTTTGACAACACGGTCACCTGGCTGGCCTCGTGGACCGAAAACATCCAGAACTCCCTAAAGTACATCATGCTGAACCCCAGCTCCAAGCTGAAGGTCAGTGAGGTGCTGCCATTTGTGCAGGGCTGTTGCCTTGTGGGCCACGGGCCTTTTGCCAGGTGGAAAGGCTAGGGAAAAAGAGATGTGGCATGTCAACAAAAACATACTTTCCTTTCCAAGAAAAAGGAGGTAAACTAGATTAATTAAACTAGATTAATTGGGATGCCCTTGGTTGTGGTTGGGGGGGAAAAAAGGATAAATTTTTTTAAGCATTGAGCCTGTTCTTAGGGACAGATTGCTGCTGGCAGAGCTGTCCCTGTGCCGTGCTGCTCGTGTGCATCCTGGGAAGGCTGGTAAAAGCCAGGCAGGGGCAGAGGGGATCTGCAGGGTACGAGATCCCATGGGGTTTGGTCCATTTGTGCCAGCAAACGGAGCACAGGAGGAGGTGGGATCACCATCTGTAGCCCTGTGGGAGAGCAGGAGCGAACACAGCGGGGAGAGAGAGGTGACTTAAAGCTATTTCCAGTCCTCAAAGCAAATAAGGAAACCGCATGCAAGTTGGGCACAGCCAAGCAAGCACATCGTGCCAGTCAGGGCTAGTGGTGTGCAAGCATCAGTGGCCATGGCTGTGCAGTGCTGGACCAGTTGGCTCCTTGCGTGCCCTGTGCTGGCCACCAGCTGGTGGAAGACTCATCCAGACTATGAACAGCTCAGATTTTGTGAGGATCCTGAGACCAGTGCAGCCAGCAGAGGGCACAGAAACCCCAGTTGAGCTGTTTCTGCTTTAATTATTTTTCATTTCATGGATTTTTCTCAAGAAAGCACTGGGTTTTGAGTGATATTTAGACCCTGGAGGTTGTGTTTTCTACAGTGGGGTCTGGCTGGTGGAGATGGAAATAAGATGGGGCACTGAGTGGGAATGCCTTGGCCTCTTTTTCCAGGGGGAAAAGGACTGGCAGAAGTACGAGGTAGCCCGGAAGTTAAAGGACGTTGTCCACAAAATCCGTGCTGAGTACCAGGCTGACTGGAAGTCCAAGGAGATGAAGAAGCGGCAAAGAGCAGTGGCCCTCTACTTCATTGATAAGGTACCTGTGGCCTCACCCTGGCCCCCCACTGCTGGTGTGGCAAGGGTTTAGCTCACCTGATCCACCCAACTCTTTTTTTGGTGTCTTCTGGTCACTACTAGCTGGAGTTGTTCCATGCAGGGAATCTGGCAACGATCAAGGAGGACGATGACTACCGATATCTGCCGATGTTTGTTTGTGTGAGGACACAGCTGTGTGGCAGTGCAGGAGCTGTGCTGTCCTCCCTGGGCTTAACCAGTGTTCTCTGGGTGCTGACAAGGGCCTCATGAGAGCTGGATGGCTTCACTTTGGGGAGATATCTTAGAGTTTAATAGAATAAGAAAACAACCTCCTGCTGGAGCGAGCCACTGCTTGGTTTCCACCAGCGTCCCAGCAGCTGTTCAGTGAGACACTGTCTGAGAAAGTGGTGTGGTTTCTTTTTGGTTCGTTTGTCTTTCTTCCTGATGTCCATGCCCACTTTAGAAAGGGGAGTTGTGGTGGGTCGGAGTGGGTGACTCACGGTCTCCTGTGGCTCCTTCCAGCTGGCCCTGCGAGCTGGCAATGAGAAAGAGGAAGGGGAGACTGCGGACACAGTTGGCTGCTGCTCCCTGCGCGTGGAGCACATCAAGCTGCACCCCGAGCTGGACGGGCAGGAGCACGTGGTGGAGTTTGACTTCCTCGGGAAAGACTCCATCCGCTACTACAACAAAGTGTCGGTGGAGAAGCCGGTGAGCGTGGCAGAGATGGGTGTCATGGCCATTGTGGCGATGTGGTGCAAGGGGGCCTTGGTTCATTTGGTGGTCATCAGTCCCAAATTTGCCTCTGAACCCTGTGTTTCAACCCCACTGTGACAGCACGTGCAGGAGATGCAAGGGTGCTGTGGGATGAGGACACGCATGTTGATCCTAGCCTAGAGGGGGCAGTAGAAACTTTGGGGTAGGGCTTTCAAGGCTGTTTTAGCCCATGAACTATGAGAGAAGTCCTGCCTCCTGCTGGAGCATCCTCAGTTGACCGAGTGGGTATTAAGGCTTGAAAATGTTCCTATTGCTTTTTGTTTTGCCTGTGAGATAATGGTGTTTGTGGGGAAAGTGGAGTGCCAGGGGTAGCAGGGATGGAGAGATGTCTGTGGCACCAGTGTTTGAGGTCTCAGTGGAAGTCCTTGAAATTGAGCAGGCTGGTGCTATCGTAGGATGCATGCTCCATGCGTACAAATCAGTGTACCTGGATGAGGGGATGAGGAGACAGATGGAGATGAGGGAGGTGTCTGAGAGAAGTTTGCTCCTTGTCCCTGACCAGGACCATCCCTTCTTCCTTTCTAGGTGTTCAAAAACCTGCAGCTGTTCATGAAGAACAAGGACCCAGGAGATGACCTCTTTGATAGGCTCACTGTAAGTTGTCACCTCTCTTCTCTTGAACCCCACTGATAGAAAAAAAAGTCACAACATCCCCACTTCTCAGCATTGGCAACATCTCTCCTTTCCCAAATGCAGGCTCGTCTGTCTGCCTGTGCCCACGGCTAACCCATATCCCTGCTAAGGAGGTGTTTTTCTGCTGCTTCCCTCCTGGAACCGATCTGCTTGGGTTTTTTTTAGCCTGGGAAGACCTGCCCACATGCATGTTGCCCAGGGCATTACTGGAGGTGTCAAATCTCAGCTGCTTGACATTTCCATGCCTTGCTGGGGCTCAACAAAAAAGGGAGAGAGACTGCTGGAGCATAGGGGTGCTGGAGAGATGTGCTGCAGCCTTCTCCTCCCAGGCAACCCTCTTAGAAAAATGTCTACCTCCTCTTTAGCATGAAATATGGGCTGCTGCCCCCTGTGCTCCCCTTCTGTCACATGCCCACAAACCCACTCGTCCATCTTGCTTCTAAAGAAGCTGCTCCTGTATGGTTATGTGGGCCTTCTCCTTCCAAGGAAGGCTTCCACCAAACCCCAAATGAGTCATTTTAGCATCTTCTGTTTCTGCTCTGACTGCAGCCCCGTGTGCTCTGTAGAATAAAGATATCGGATTTGATATGTGTGAGATGTGATACTGGGTGTGAGATGTGTCCTCTTGGACATAAATAGGCAGAAATTGTTGAATTTGAGGGAAGTTTTGTCAATTTTAGTGTTGTTTGACCTAATTTTCAATAGTTGAAGGCCTGACCCAATAGGTAGATCTGCAAGTTACATAAGATCTGTGAGGGGTTTTTGAGTTTGTTTTTTCTAAATGCCTAATGGGTTTGTTTAGGCAAAAATATGATGGTCTGAGAAGTGATTTATTGTCCTGGCTTCTGCTTGTTCTCTTCATTTTTTTCTTCACTTTGTCCTCTCCTCCTTCCTCCAGACGGTCATCTTGAACAAACACCTCCAGAATCTGATGAACGGTTTGACTGCCAAAGTGTTCAGGACCTACAACGCTTCCATCACACTGCAGGAGCAGCTCAAGGCCCTCACTAACTGTGAGTTTTTAAGAGTTTGTGTTGCTCCCAGCTGCCCTGTGGGGGCAGTGGGCTCAGATGTCCATCCGTTGCCTTGCTGTCCCCGTAACTGCCTGCTCCTCCTTGGCTGGTCGTGAACCATGTTGTAGGGGGGTATGTAGCTTATGGGTTCATGCAGCAGGTTGGGAGCCATGCCGAGTGACAAAATCAAATTACCTGCTCAATGGTAGTCTGACAGCCAAGATAGGAGTGTATTTTTTCCCCTTCTTTGTGTTGTTTGTGTTATTTCTGTCCTGCCTTCTAGCGATGAGATGCACCTTCAAATTGTTGCTTCTCAGGTGTCCTTTACCAATTTCTACAGCCAGTATTTCTCTCTCCTGAGAAAGGATGGGGAAAGACAAACATCTTGCTGTTGTTCTGGTCTGCTCTGTCTTTTTCAACTCCCAGAGCGGAGACAAATAACGATCCTGCACTTTATTTCCAGCTGAAGACAGCGTTGCAGGAAAGCTGCTCTCCTACAACCGAGCTAACCGAGCTGTGGCCATCCTGTGCAACCATCAGAGGTCCACGCCAAAAACCTTTGAGAAGTCAATGCAAAACCTCCAGAGTAAGGTGAGAAGTATCAAACTGAGAGCCCTTACCCTGCTCCCACCTCACTGATCTCTTTCTTGGATGTGGAGAAGGGAGGGTGAATAACCTGATGTCTAAAGAGATTGCACTGATCAAGTGTGGCATCTAGGAAATGTACCAGAAGTAGTGGTGGTGTGGAGACATCACAACCTAGGAGAGGGGTGGAATAAGCTCAAGTGCTGGTTGGAGCACATGTGGCACTGAGGTCTTCTCACTGATTGGTGTCTTCAGACCAAGCTGGGTGCCTTTAGTGATGCCACAGCTCAGGACTATGGAAATGAGTTTTCCTATTTGGCTGTTTGTAGGAGAATCAGCTGAAATTTAATGGGTCTCCTATGGAAATTCCACAAACTGACTTTTAATTGTCCTCAGATCTTTTATTCACGCTCTACCACTGAGCTTGGGACTTTGCAGTAGGGTCCAGTATTGTCATGAGCCAGTCAACCTCAGGCATTTGCACAACATGAACAAATAAAGAGCTGTGAGTTTTTCTGACATCACAGAACCATTTACGTTGGAAAAGACCTCGAAGATCACAAAGCCCAACCTTTAACCCAGCACTGCCAAGCTCACTGTTAAACCATGTCCCTGAGCTCTACATCTACATGTGTCTCAGGCAGTTGTTGGGTCTGGATCAGGGCTGATGAGAAGCTGAGGAGCAATTTGGTATGGTAAGGGAGAGGCAGCTGAAATCCCTAGGGAGGACAGGAGCATGGGCTCACTCTGTGTTTGCGTTCACAGATTGATGCCAAGAAGCAACAGCTGGAGGAAGCTGAAAAAGAGCTGAAAAAAGCTGAAAATGAGTTTGAAGAGACAAAAGATGCCAAAGCAGAGGCGTGAGTGAATCTTCTGTACAATTCCTGTTTGCAGAGGGGTCTGTCTGGGACCTGCGGGTGGGAATGGTGTGGTCCAACACCCTATGTGTAGCTCATGGGAACTGAATTGGGTACTGGGTGCCTCCTGTCCTAGGGGAGTCTAGTGGATGGGTGGAGGTCTTGTGGTTGTCTGCAACAGTAGGACTGCAAAGAGTTCCTTGCGGGGGCATTTCTGTGTGATAGGGCCCATCTCTTTGAATACTTGGACTTCAGCCCAAGCTGCTGGGTTGTCCTACAAATGCCGTGGTGCATAGGATGTCTGACTTGGGGTTGAAGCTGGCCCTAATGCAAGTTTTCTTGTGAGACTTTTGGGTGGAAGATTGTCACACATCTGATCTCTGCAACAGTCATTGCATGGGGACTGCCTAAATTTATGCCCCTTCCCGGAGCCCAAATGTGACTTTCTGCCTAGAGACAGAGGGCAGCTGGTGAAGAGAAATGAGGCTCGTATTTTATGTTGTACTGTGGGGTTTCTTGTCCTTCTGCTTTTGGCTTGTGCTGCTAAGGTGCAGAGCAGGCTGCCTGAGATGGTCATTGCTCACGGATTCTGGATCTGAGGAGGTGGTCTCTGCTGGCTGCAGGCTTTTGTGCTTGCACAACTTTGGTACTAATAATTAAGATGTGATTTTTATTTTTTTTTCCCTCAAGTACTCTCACCTGATAGGTTAGTACTACGTAACATCTTCCACTTTGCCATTCTGGAGCTATTTCTAGGCTCAGGACTTAGAGTGAATTTAGAGACTGCTCTGAGCTGAAGCTCATTAGCTTCCTATCATGCTCCCAGGCAGCATCAAACCAGGAGAACTGCTGTGTTTTGCCTCTGCTACTTGTTTTTCCCTTTAACTTGCTGTGTTGCTCTTCTTCTGCCCTCAGCAATGTACAGAAGAAAAAAAAGCTGCTGGAGCGTCTAAAAGAGCAGCTGGCCAAGCTGAATGTCCAGGCCACAGACAAGGAGGAGAACAAGCAGATAGCTCTGGGCACGTCCAAGCTGAATTACCTGGACCCCAGGATTAGCATAGCCTGGTAAGCCTTGGGCATGCTGCTGTAGAGAGATGTGCAGAAAATCTGTTTGGGGGGGAACAAACACGTGTCTGAGCCTTTGTGGAAAAGGAATAAACTTTGTCTCTAGCTGGCCAGAGAGACCTGTCCAAGCTCTGCAGATGTTGGAGCGAAGTCCAAAGCTGCAGCCTCCCTGCAAACAGTTATTTGCAGGATGTCCCTTCTGGGTTTAGGGCAAGAAAGACTTTGCATGTCTTTATGAACAGTGGCAAGGTGAAAAGGTAATTAGGGGAGCTAAGGAGTTTGTGTAGGTGAACAGGGAGGACTACCATGGTGGGAGCCAGGTAGGGTGGGTTGTGCAGCCCCTGGGATGTCCCCTCATTGCCTTGTGCTCTCTGTAGGTGTAAGAAGTTTGGTGTGCCCATTGAGAAGATCTACAACAAGACACAAAGGGAGAAGTTTGCCTGGGCGATCGACATGGCCGATGAGGACTTTGAATTCTGAGAAAGCGCCTTTCCTGTTACCTCATGCTCATTAGGTGTTGTTTGATAACTTTTTTTACATGCTGCAGCAGTTGTTACGGATGTGGGGTGCTTGCCTAAAGGGAGTTTGATCTATGTATTTCATATTGTTTTTTTGTATAAAAATTAGAAACCAGATCTTTAAAACAACTGACTTGTGACACTCGTTCTGAGTGCAGTAACGTTGCTGTGAACTTTTAATTCCTCTCCAGAGCTGCCAAGTGCTCTGGTGGATCTCTTCTTTCCTCCTCCTTGAGAGTCTGGGAAGAAGATTGAGAGCCTTAACAGTGCCAATAAATGAGATTACAGCGTCTAATCCCATCTCCTTGCTGTAATGGAGATGTGCTGCACTTTTAGCTACTCTGAATTAGCCTGATGGGGAAATATGAGGCAATGACAGCACTGAAACAGGCAGCTGCAGTATAAGGCCTGGGCTTGGGTCAGGGGATACACTGGGAGGAAAAGGAAAAATCTGAGGGTATTTTGTGCCATTTTGCCCTCAGGATGAGAGAGGATTGTGCGATTGCACCAACATAATCAAAAGGGAGACACTTTGTGTGAGGGAGCCAGTGTTGCTATAGAAGGAGTTCCATCCTTGAGAGGGAGGAGGGATGGGAAGTGCTGGGTCAGAAGGTGGGTTTCATGATAGAGGGCTAAAAATCCCCTTGGCATGAGCGACATCTACCTTAACCCACTCCTGTACGGTCAAACCTTGGTCTGTGAGAGAAGGTCTCATTTGGGTCTAGAAATAAGCTGTGTTTAGCCACTAACTTCACACTGGGAAAGGGTGGTGCTGGCTGTGGGGCTGGACCAGGCGACGGTGGGACACGGGTGTGCTGGGGAGCGGCACCAGTCCTGCTGGAGCTGTGCCTGTGTGGGATGACATCTCCATCACGGGGCTGCTTCCTTGCCATGGATGTGGAGAAGGCAGAGACCAGCTCCATAAAATGCTGGTTCTTGCTCAGCTGGCTGCTTTTCAGAGGAGGAAAAAAATAGGTGAGATCTGCATGTACCTGGCAACAATTAACCTAGCTGCCAGTAAATCTCAGGCGTAAGTAAGTTGTCGCATTGGCAGCACAATTTTCTTGCATCTCAGGGCTGATGTTCAGGTTGCGGTAGTCCAAAGCAGTCAGTGCATCCCATGTGTTCACTTCCAGCCACTTGTTCTTGTTTTAAATTGTTATTTCAGTTGGGAGTCATTAAAACTGGAAGTTATCTGTCTGAATATGGGAGACTGGAGGCCAGAGGCTTTCTTGCAACTCATCCAAGATGTGGCTCTGCTGAGAGCTGATGCACAGAGTCCAAGCTGGAATTTGGTCTCTGGAATGGGTGCGTGCATGCTCAATTGCCCGCAGGGATTAGGCTTTTGATACGAAGTGCTTTGCCTTCAAGCAAAAATCCTACCTGCCGATCTCCAAAACAATTTGTGGTCAGTTCCTAAGGGCCCATATGTGAAGCTGAGGCCCTAGAATTGCTGTGCGTTAGCTGAGATGGGACAAGTACGAGGAGAAATGCAGGAGGGAAACCAATGTGTGTTTTTTTTATCTTGCATCTGCAGTGGGAGTGCATGTGCAGTGCTCTGCCACGTGGCTGAGATGTGGCAGCTTATGAAACTCTGATAACCAGGACTGTCTCTCCAAGCCGTAAGTGCTTATCTAGGGTTTGAAGAGACAAGTGAATCTTACAACAGGGATCTGAAACAACCTGATGGCAGAAGTGAGAGGGGATTTATTTACTTTTTCTGACGAAGCTAAACCAGTTATCAACTGGACAGGAGCTGCCCAGCGTGCATTGACCCCTCTATTGGATTTGTACCTGTGAACACAAGGGACCTAGTTTGGATCCACTGCATGGAGATATTTTCCTGCCCGCTCTGTTATAAATGCTTTCTGGCTTTAAAAAGTGTTGAAGTGATTAATCACCACTAACTGGGGGGGAAAGGTCCCATCTAGCAAGCCCGTAGAGGGAAAAACACTCATTTTCAGTTGCAGAAAAAGGAGCAAGATGTAAGTGGATGAGCACTGTGGGTGTTTCCATAGGACCAGTAGATTTTTCCATTTTTAAAAGTATCTTTTAGAGGAAAAAGTCGCTCAGGAGCCATGTGAGGGGAAGGAGTTGTAAGAACAGCTGCAGCAATCTGAATAGCTGCTGAGGAAGCAGTGGAAAAATCATGCCAAGGAAGCAAATTCTGCTGCAGCTTTGGGGGGAAGCGAGGAACTCGGTCTGTGGTCTCTCCTCGGGCAGGTTTCTATCAGTGCCGTCATCCTCTGCCTGGGGCAGTTAATGTGAAGGAAAGGCTGGTCTTCCTTCATCCTGTTTTTGGTGGGATGGTGGAGCCATGCAGTGGATGCTGGCTGTGTTGCCTGCTTACACAGCTCTGCTTTCCTTGGCAGCTCCCCTGGCTGCCTCCATTCATCTTGCTTCTCTCCAAAAGGCTGTGCTTGGAGCAAAACCCATCGAGACGTCAGTGAATGCAGCCGCAAGCCCCGCGCTTTCCTCTTGCACTGCAGCAGCTGAGGAGCACCAGGGTGGCTCATGGGCTCCGTGTCATACAGAAGGCTCCTTGGCCATGCTTTGGAAGTCAGGGCTGTGAAAGAGCTGTCAGTGTCAGCTAAATAATTACTGACTATTCTGTAGGAGCTTAAATAAAGCAGCTCCGTTTTTCCCTAGAGGGTGTTAACCTCCATCGTTTGCACTACAATCTACAGCGTGACCAGTTCTGTCAGAAAGCTCAGTGAAACGAAAATGGGAAAGCCAAGGGAGCAAAGGCGAGGTTGGATGGGTTGTGTGTTTTACTCCTTGCTGGCTTGAGTAATGCAATATGTCAGAACCAGCCTTAAAGGGAGAAGCTGATAAGACTGGGGAGGGTCCTCCTGGCTTCTGGCCATACCCAAGGAAGACACAGGTTGGAGAAGCTGGGTTTCTCACTATTGACATCATGTAATGCAGCAATCTGGCCCAGTTCCCCTTCTGCCAGGGATTTTTCCACTGCTCAGGACCCCTGAGGAGCAGGAACTTGACCCCATCACATGTGCCTATAAGAGCAGGACCCTTCTCCTCCAGGCACCAGGTTGGGGTTATCTGGGGACTCAAAGCAATGCTTGCATGCTCAGTAAACCCTGCCTGTCTTGGTCCTTCCAGGGACGCTTTCAGCTTAATTTCTCCAATGAAGTGACTTTTTTTGTAGGCACATAAAACCCTGTGCTTTGATGACTAAGATATTTGGTAGCCCAAAGTTTTGTTTTTTTTTTTTTTAAAAAAAAAAAGCTGTTAGCTTCAGTGTTTTTCATTGCAATCACTTAAAAAGAAAAAAAAAGTGGGAAAAAAAAATGCAGAAATGGAAGATCTGGTTTCAGGCAAAACCAGAAGTGGTGCCTTCCCCTGTAACTTTTTGGGCCGCTAATGGGCTTTTCACAGAAGCCTGCTGTTCATATTGGCTGGGAGGAGACCTCAAGGCAAATTTACCGGGAACAAAGCTGGCTGCTCACGCTGATACTGGGATGGGCTCAGGGCTGCTCTCATTTCATAACAGTGCTCAAAAGCCTCTTGGTGGCCGGAGTCTCCCTGCCTGCAGGCTTGGGATGTCCCATGCTGTGTGATGGCTGAAGGACAGCACTGGTGCAGTGGCTGCTCCTTAAAACAAGCCTGTGGGTGGCAGGAGGCGGTGAGAAGTTTCTCTTGCACTGACATCTGCTGTTCCCAGGCTCTCCGTGGAAATGCTGAGGCTGGGAGGGTCTCTGAGGGCTCTGGTCCAACCTCCAGCTCAAACAGGGCGAGCTTTGGTTGGGTTGCTCTAGGGCAAACTTTATATCTCCACGGAGGGAGATTTCCTCCTCCATTTCCTTCAGTATCTATTTTGGTGTTTAATCGCTGCCCAGGCAAACTTTTTTTTTTTGTCCTTTTATTTATTATTTATTTATTTATTTTCCTGTATGCCTGGTTGGGATTTCTCTTGCTGTATCTTCTAACCTGCTGCTTGTCCTTCCTCATAATTTTCCTTGAGGATTGTCTGGCTCTGCCCTCCTTCTAACCACCCCCCTATTAAATGGCTGAAGGCAGTGACCTGATTCCCTCTTAGCCTGCTCCTCTCCAGCCTGCCCTGTTGCGTGGGGTGGCATCTGGTGGCTGGAGGTGTTGGGACCACCTCATCCTACAGTTTGGGGGAATACGAGGAGTGCCTCTGCCACCATGGGAAGCCACCCGAGGCTGGAGGCTCTAACGGGGCTCCGGTTGCCTGTTGCTTCTGTGTCACCATCCCAGAGAGATGGGAACAGAAAGCTGACATGCTGGCACCCTTTGCGGGAACCGAAGCCCTCGGTCTGAGCCTCTGCTCATCAGAAACCTTCCCACACGGTGCTTTTTCCTGGGGATGAGTCAATGTCTTGATGCTCGGCCAACCTTATCCATCCTCGCTGCCAAAGGCCGCACATCGGCCTCCCGTTCCCTGGACCTGCCTCCTGCTTTCTGTGTCCATCGGGGCTGGTTTTAGGGTGGGCAGCACTGCTCCCCTGCCCACCACGGCTTCCTGGGGTGGAGAGGGGACCTGGTGGGTGCCCATCACGGGTGCTCTTTCATTTACTTAATGACAGGGCTGTCGCTCGCTTGTAGGTGGGTGGGAGCAGCGGCTTTCGGATGATTCATCTTAATTGGTGCAGAGAGGCAAGCGGGTGTGATAAGAGCTCCTCGGCGAGGAGTTTGCTGCTGAACTGCTCCTTACCCCCTGCGTCTGCTCCCCGGTGAGCCATCAAATTAAGGAGAAAGCAAAACAGCTGGAGCCAGGCAGACGTGGGAGAAGTGGGAACCCCCTGCGGGGACGCGGGGAAGAGAAACCCCAAGGGTTGCCGGAGGGTTTTTCTCTCTTCCCCCACATCCTTCCCTTGAGGGCTGATGTTGCAAAACTGCAAAATTTGGGAGAAATAAAACAGAAACTTTAAAGGGGAATATTGTCAATGTGAGAGTCTTGCTTAAACGTTATCGTTTCCTGTTGCTGCTGTGCTTCAGAGCTTCTCCCTCCGAGTGCAATGAATGGAGGCGCTTCCTTTCCCAGCCTGGATTAGCAGGAGGAGGAGATCACGGCTGTGGTTTGGCATAAATAAAACACGTGTTTAAGGAGCTCTCCCGGGCTTACGCAGCTGTGCTCTGCATCCATCGACAGTCAGCCAAGTTCAGACCACTTAAAATAAGCTCCAGCGGGACGGGCTCCAATGGGAGTGGCTGCAAAGGAAAGTAAACGATTAACCTATGAGAAATTGGATCCCCGTGATAAAATGAAGGGCAGTCTAATGAGGGGCAGAGGAAGGGCTTTTACTGTGAGGATAAAAGTCCAGGATATCGGATTTGTGCATTGCAGAGGAGACTTGCTGGCATGGAGTGCAACTTGGGGCAGGGAGAGGAAGGTTTTGCTGCCCAACGCTGGTGTCCCACAGGGAATGAGTAGATGGCACATAGGCTAGTTCTTCCTACAGCTTCATTTTAGCTGTAATTGTGATATTGTTGGCCAGCCGAGCACATGCATTGTTTGAAAGAACAATAAAGGGCTTCTAAGGAAGAGCTCAGCCCAGCTGAGCCCATCCCAAGCTCTGAGAAAGGCTTCTCCAGACCTTAATCCTGAGCCGCTGCAAGCTGGGGCATGAGGAATTCCAATAAATTGCTCAATTACAATTCTTAATCCAAGCCTGGATTAGGCTGCAATTATAAGTGATCAGTTTGACTCAGAAATAAGCCCTTAAATAACTGCCTTCACAGCTGCAAGAGGGCTCATGTATTGCTTCTGCTGCCACGAACCTGGGCAGAGCAGGATGTGAAATCTCTGCAAAAACAGGGTAATTTCCTTGGTTTTGGGAAATTTCCAATGGGTTGTCTTGTGTCGGAGCAGGCTTGCAAAGGAGGGATGACAAAGTGGATAGCTGATGGCCTTCCAAAAAATGCTGTTTCTAGCTTGGTGGATTGCATACAGACCACCCCTACTCTTGCACACAGGGCAGGTTATTTATCTGTCAGGGTGGGTCAGATGAGGAAGTCTCTGATCCTTTCCCAGAGGTCATCTACACATGAATGAGCTCTTTGTTTGTTAAACTTGTTATTTTTTGTGTAATCTCCTCCATCCATTTCTCAAGGGATAGTTGGACTCTTCAACCCCTGAAGGCTTGGTTTGCCCTAGAGAAGGAGAATTGGGTGGGAATTATTGCAACCTGTTTTAATTAGGGCTGGTGTTTCCTTCTTGGTAGTCCTCCAGGCGGAAATGTGTTTCCTGTGGTTCATTCCTGGTGCTACAAGTCCCATTTCAGAGGCAGAGCCTGGGGGGGTTAAATCTCCACCGCTCCCTCTCCTGTGCATCTTCAGACCTAGCGCCATCCCTCTTTCTGTAGGCTCAGAGAAAGAGAGCAGCTCAAGTAGGAGCCTGGGAGCCTGGCAGGATTCCCCACCAAGGCAGGCAGGAGATGGCTCTGGCTGCCTGCAAAGACAAATTCTGGAGGCTGCCCTTCCAGAGGTAAGGCTTGAAGGTGAAGATGAGAGGTGAAGAGCAGGACCATGGAGGTCTGGCCTCTCTTCCTGGCTTTTCCTAGCGCAGGCATGTAGCACAATCACATTTTTTTATTGTGCTTGGCTCCTCTTCCTTGGGAGCCTGTATGGGATGGCTGCAGCTTCATGTCTTGCCAAGGTTTCTGTTTCATCCCCACATTTTTAATGGGGGCCACCAAACCAGCACTACCCTGACTCCGTCCTGGCGTAGCAAGGTGTGTTATGCGAGCATCCAAAGGGGTCCTGGAGTGCTGGCAAAGCTCTCAGCATCTTTGCAGTCTGGCATGCAGTCCGTGCTGTAACGGGACATGGTTCATTTACATTTGCTTATGTGGTATCCTCCTTAATTGTTCTTACTGGTTTGTTTGATTTAGTTCCACTTTCCCTAAAGCTGGCCAGGCCTGTGCAGTGTGGCTTCTTGAGCAAGCAGCGTGTCTGAACTGTGGCTGCACAACCCAAACTGCGCTGATGCATAAATACGTCCTCCTTTTGTCTTTTCTTTTCTATACTGTGACCTTTGGAAGAACTTCTCCGTGGGGCTGTGCTGGGTTGCCCTCATAATGCCTTCCTATATGCTGGAAAAGGAAAAAAAAATATATATAGGATACATAATTCTATAAATAAAACCAAATAGCTCAGTCTAGTTTTTCCCCTATGAGAGGCTAAGGCAAGATGGTTTGTTATCCCCTAGCACCTTAATTTGGAATTGCCACTGCTAGTAGCAGGCCATAAGCTTTGTGCTGAGATAGCCTCAGGACTGAGACTTGCTGGGTTTGCTCTGACTTTGTCCTGACCTGCCTGAGGCTTTGTTTTACTTGGCTGAGCTGTAAGAGCAATTTTTCTAATGGACTAGGTGGCTATGGCTAATTTGTTCCTCTTTTATGTATCTTTTTATGGTGCAACCGTGGGTTTATATAGATAGCAATAACAACCTACTATTTTGTATACAGTGAGGTATTTATGGCGCTGACCCAAGCAGATGAGAAGAGATGGGGCCGAGGCTGGCACTGGAGACCTCTGAGCTGTTGACAGTTTAACCATGGTCAGCTGAAGAAATGCAGGACCTGGAGCTAGACCAGGCTGGTTTTAGGGGTAACAAATTAAACAACAACAACAAAAAGTATCCAAGTATGTAAATACATATATATATTATATTTATTTATATTTATATATATACATATGGCATGCTGCTTCTTTGCCCATAAGACAAGAATTTGAGGTTGTAGCAGTAGCACAGCATCTTCCCCCTCGTCTTTCTCCACTTCCCTTGTGCTCCCCTGACGTTGCTGGTACCACACCAAGCTCAGAGCCGTAGTAATGGAGCTGGTAGAGCAGAGCTTGGGCCAGGTCACCAAAGGGAAGTCTGCAAGGTCTCAGGGGAAATGAGCTTTCCCAGTGGCCCAGCGCTAACCTAAGGCTTCAACCTTGAATCTGTAGCAACCAGACCAGCAATGATCAGTGCCTGGAGGCTTCCAAATGTGCCAGAAATGAGACATTTTGCGTAACTCAAGTTGTGAAGGCCAAAGTTGGTGAGTCCCACTGCCATTACCCACTAGGCTGTGACATCCCAGCCCTGCTGCCCAATGCTCCCGTGTGTCACAGCCCTGCTCTACGTGAAGCTGTGTCCTACAGGGAAGTGGTGGCATCACCGTCCCTGGGGGTGTTCAAGGAAAGGTTGGACATGGTGCTGAGGGACATGGTTCAGTGGGTGGCATTGGTGGTAGGGTAATAGTTGGACCAGACGATCTTGGAGCTCTTTTCCAACCTTAATGATTCTAGGATTCTGTGATTCCCCACTTTCTGCTCCAGTGCACTGGGGTCTGAAACACTCCCATTGCTGGGGTTTTGGGAGGCCTGAATAACGTTGGGTAACAGGTCAAGCCCAATTGTTTGCTTGGGCAGTGAGACAGAGGGTAGTCAAATGAGCCATAACCCTACAGACTTGGGTGATCTCACATGCTGCTTACACATTAAAGTCAGGATTTGCCCTGGTGAGAAAGGTTCACGGGCTGGTTGTAATTGTCTTTTGATCCAGACAGTCACCAGAGGTGAATTCACAAAAAGCTGCAAAACACATTGCAGAATCTGGCCCACCTTTTGTGGATGCTTCAGTCATCACCACTGCCATTGCAATGAGGCATCCAGGGGGAGACATTCCCTCCCTGGTGCTGGCAACCACAGTTCTGGTCGGTGCTAACAGGTCCCTTCTCTGTGATGGACTGTGATGCCCTAGGGAATTGGGTTCCTGCTGAATAACCCATGCAAGCTTCCTAGCCCATCCTGGTCCCCCAGTGCCTCCAGTTGTTTCATTCATCTGCTCCCAGCACATCTTCTGAACATCTGATGCTCAGACACGGACAGGCCAGCCTGAACCTAATGTGAGCTTGATGGCGAGGAGATCCCTTCATTAATCTCGTGCATCAGGGCTCTGCAGCCACCATAAAATAAAAGAGAACAAATAACACCCATCTTGGAAATTTCTGTTGATTGCTGACTCACAGCAGGGCCGGGGTTTTGCAGGCAGCAGGGGCTGCTTGTTCGTGCAATTACACAGAGAGCTAAACAAATGGAGGTGAGTAGGAGGAGGGTACGATCCTGATCGGCACAGCCCCAAATCAGAGCATGTCTCCTACTGCTTCAGCCAGGCAGAAATTTCTGAGGGCTCACAGAAATGCATCTGGAAAATAATGAATTTACAGTGGTATTTTACTAGCATGTTGTCTGCACTCTGGTCCTGACGAGGGTCGGGACGCCATGGGGAAGGCATATTAGCAAATATAATGTCCTGTGTCTGTTCCTGGCCCTGGGATTAGCTGGTATCCACCTGTACAGCCAGGCTCTCTCCCTCCAAAATAAGGTGGCTGAGTCCAAAACACCCATTGGAAAATTTATCCGACTTGTGATAAAACCTGCACCCTGCCCAGGAATTGCCAGAGACGGTCTTAGGCCAAAATTGTGCCAAAGACCATGCTAACAATTAAATAGCATGGACAAATGTGGGACAGCCCTTGAAACTCTGCATGTTTTACTGCTGAATGCTTCCATGTCAGCTCTTCGGCAGCATGGTTCTAGCCTCAGGGCTGCTGGAAGGGTGGTGACCTCCTCTGGAGCTTGTGACACCCAGAGGCCACCACTGGATTCCCCTGTTACAGCCTCCAGGTACCGGTATCATTCCATTTTTAACTTAATCCAGACCCAGCTGGGATTTGGGCAGTACAGGAGTCCCAGATACACCATAAAATTCGGTAATATGGGAAATGGAGACCCGGGATGCCCCCGGGGCACTGTTTTCCTGCCCTGACTCAAAGAAGGGGACGCCAAAGGGCAAGTTCTCAGAAGGATTTCACCACCTCAGTGTAACCTGGCCCCAGGCTGCCCCTTATACGTAGCAGAACCTGAGTATCTTTGGGCCATGGTGGGACCCCCATGGTGAGCACCCAGCTCCCGGCACAGCACCCAGGAAGGGGGAGCACATGGGAGGTGGGAGCAGAGCAGCCACAGGCCAAGGGGTCAGAGTCCTTCAGGGATTTGGGACACGAAGGGTTTAAGCCCATGTTGGTCAGCAGAAAACCCATGGGTGGGTTTAGCTCCAAGAATGCCTTGTCTTCCCTGGGAATTAAGCACTGAAGCATCTCGGCTGTCTGAGGTGGGGACAGCTGTGTGTCAGGAGGGTGGTAACAGCCCACCTTGGTGGTTTTGGGGTGATCACAACCAGGAAGGGTTGAGGAAAGAGCTGTGCAGGACCAAGCGCGAGTAAATCTACAGGGAGGAGGAGTCAAAGGTAGGAAGATCTGGAGTTTTCCCTCACCCAAGAGATACTAAACAGACACAGCTGATGTTTCTCCTCCCAGGGCAATGTGTGCTTCAAGACATTGTCCTCCCTGCCAAAAGCAACAAATGGCACCACCTGGACAGTGTCTCTTTGATAGGTTTTATCTACATCTGAAAAATCCTTGGTGGCACAGTCATACCTGGTGCTGAGAACCTCCTTCATCCCACAACGCTTGGCTCCTGGGGGTGTTGCCAAATGGGTGGGAAGTGGCAATAAGCACGGTCTGGGATGATGCTGGGATAGGTGGAGATGTTTGGGAACCTCCTGAGGTGTCAGTTAAGTGGTGACGAGGGCCTGGCAGAGCTAGTGCTGTGACCAGACTTCAGGACAAGAAGTTTAAAGACTTCAGGACAAATTCAAGGAAGTCCCTTGAGGAGCCAAGAGTTGGAATCGATCCTTGTGGGTCCTTTACAACTCGGGATATTCTATAGTTCTATGAAGAGCTTTCATGAGTCCGAGCCATGATATTTCTGTTCCACCTCACCTCTGTTCTACACATGGACACTTGTCTGCAGGCCTGGTGTGAGAAGACCCCAGTATGGGGCTCCTGGGGGATGGGGGATGAGCAGCTCCCTGCCTGGCTTCCAGTCGTTGACTTCTCTTCTCCACCTAGGAAGTTTCAAAGGCCAGAACATTGGAGAGGGCAGCAAAATAAAGCTTGGGTAGTGTAATGTTGCACGGCCAAGAACAAAATGAGAGGCCTGCCACGTGCCTGAAAACGTCCAATCTCCAAAGCTGAATCTAAGCAAGGGAAACAAACAGTGCTTGGAAATGTTCCCTGGTCTGGGATGCTGTCATCCATACCGTTTAATTATTTAATCATATAATTGTTAGCACATTTCCTGGCATGGTTTCAACGTGGGCCAGCTACCACCACGCATGCAGTGTCTGGAAACAGGAGAGGAGATGGCACAAGGGATATTGACAAGAGGCCCTCTTACACCCACCTCTTGGATCCATGCTGGAGATGGTCCTTGGAAGCCTTTAACTCATCTCTATCTCCTCATTTCTGCTCTGTAGTGGTGGACACCAGGACAACCTTTTTGCAGCTCTCTATCTGGATCCAGCCCAGCTCTGCCTTCCATGCCGCAGCCACTCTGCCTCTATGTGTTGGCCACCCCAGGTGCCAATGCCAACCTCAGTCACCCGTGTGCCACCAAGGAAATGCCAGCCATGTGCTGGCACCCCCACACCTCTCACATACGCATCAGAAATACTTGAGGCCAGGTTGGTAATTTCCCAAATATCTGGCTCAGTGGGCCACGGGCAACCCCCCTAATGCCAAGTGGCTCATTGTGCTCCCTTGGCTATCACCACACTGGTCCTTCAAACCACCCTTGCTGGTGGACCACCGTAGACCACTTCCCATGGCCTTGCAGCCCCTCTTCCTGCTGTCAGTGAAGAACATATTTGAAACCCTTCCCCAGGTGACTCTGCTCCAGTTCTGCATCAGAGAAATGTTCACAACATCATTTTTTGGGAGTGAGGGGATAAACTAAATAAGAACCATTTCTTTCCTAAAATAATAATAATAACAATTCATTAACGTACCTTGTTAATCATATTGAAGAATAACAATTATTTTTCCCTTCTTCCTCAAAAAACCAGTCAAATCTGCTCAGAGCAAGCTGCTTCTTTGTCCATGCAGACCTTTGCCAGGGTGCTCCTGCTGCTGCAGGATGCTCAGCCTTGGCTGCCCAGGCTGATTTCCAGATCTTGCCAAAGAGTCATCCCTGCAGTAGGACACCACTCTGTGAATCATGCTGGGCAATCCTTGCTCCCTGGAACGGGTCTAGCTCTTGGGTTGCTGCCTTGTGACACCTGGGAGGACTGACACACCTTGTCTGGCATCTGCGGTGGCATGCAGCCCCCGAGTCTGGCAGAACTTCATCTGTTGGGCAAGTGATGTGGCTTATCCTCTCCACGCCCAGGAGATGAATGTCCATTGGAACGGAATGGGGAATGCTTCGTAGGGTTATCAGGGCTGACTTCACCATCCTGTTAATCCTGCTCTATGTCAGCAGTACTGATAGCCCCAGTGGTTTAAAGCCAGTGGCAGAAACCTCAACAGTACCTGAAAATTACCCTCCCCTAAACACCCATACTTCCCCCACCCCCACCCCGCTTTTTTTTTTTTTTCCTTAAAATGGAAGATACCACGGGTTTTGCTGTCCTTCTGAACTTCCTCTGGTCATGCCTTCACCGTGATGAGCAATGATTAGTCCTATCAGCTGCCCTGAATGTGCAAGATGCACATGACCTGTGCTTCGGGGATGCTCACCCATATGCTCTCCCAGGACCTGAAGAGCTCACCCCCGGGCATTTTTGCCCTCCTCTAGTCCATCTAAGCTCCTTTTTTTTTTTCTTTTCATATGTTCTTTGTCTCTTATCCTGCAGCTCTATCTCATAAACCCCAGGCTGTGCAGATACAGCTGGATACCTGTTATCCCTTTCCTGCAGACCAACATTTGCAGGATGGACAAGGGGAGAACAGAGAGATGAGTGCCCAGGCAGATTTATTCAGATTAATTCAGAGGGGCTGCTCCTGCTTTGTCCTCTCTGCTCTTTGGTGCCTGGGCGTGTGGTGACTCACAGAGACATCTGCTGATTTGCTGCACCAAACCTCCTGATGGCTCGTTCCTTAGAAGCAGAAGTGGGACAGGCGGTCAAACACAGGCCCCAGGAGGGTTGAAATTACCATCTCCAGCTCCACCCAAGTAGATAAACATGCAGAGAAATGGTAAAGGCTGGGAATCTTACGTTTGAGTGCTATCCAGCAGGACTTTGTATCGGATGTTCCATGTAGAAGCATGACAAAGATGTTTTTACCCTTTGCTCACATGTAACAAAGCTGGAAACCACCCTCCAGCATGCTGGCTCCTGCGTGTGGACCCCAAAGACATTGCTCCCTTGCTGCAGCTGCTCTCAAAACTAGGATGTAGAGCATTTAGGACTTTGTAACTAACCAGCAGCTTTTATAGGCAACGGGAAATTATAAAACCTTTCCTGTTTGTATCGCCAACCATGGAGACACAGCTAGGTCTGCCCTGATTGTAGGTACTGGGAGTTCTCCAGATCTGACCCTGGAAAGGCTCTTGGCAGTCATCCACCCTGATGAAGCCATCAATTTGTGCAACTTACTGCCATTTTGCTTTGAGTAGATGCCTTCACTGAATTATCTGGCCGCAGACGTGATGATCAGATCGGAGATGAACAGTACAAAAAAACCCACTCGGACATCAGTAGCACTGCTAGTCTGACCATGGAGACATCAAAGTATTAAAAGCAATAAATGGAATGAATTGCCTTAGTGCTTTCACTCGTCTCCGGCCCCATCTGACCAGCCTGAAGGCAACGCCGAGGTGAGAAAACAACCCACATGCATTCCTATCCTGTCAAATAACACATGATCCCTGCCCATTCTTTCAAAATTGCTGTCTTCATAATCACTCAGTCCAAATGCAGGGAAGATATATATCCTGTCCCCAGATGCGGGTGCTTTTCCTGGGCTGCGGACACAACTGGGAAATGATGAAGGCCTTGCTCCTCGCCGTGCTGGCTTTGATCCTATGTGCAGAGCAAGGTAAGGTATTATGGCTCCTTCTAGACAAAGAATAATTGCGTGTTGGAAGGCCAAGAAGGCCTCATAGCCAGGGAAAGAAGTCATGGAAGGGGTTGGCTTGGTGCTTGCCGAAGGACTTGGTGCTTCTCTTTGAGTTTCTCAGCCTGGATGCGCCAAGGGTTTCTCGTATGCAAGGGAAATTTCTCTATGAACTCATGTACTACTGGACTTTAAAAAAAAAAAAAGGAAGCAGTTGCCACATTTAAGTCTTTGTTAAAAGATTTTCCTGTGGGTTTATTTGTTCAGATGATGTAAGACTGTGGTTATTTCTAAATCTTGATGAAGAAGTGCTGCAGCCCACTATCACAAAACACATCAACAGCTCCTGGCTTCTGCAGGGGGTGACACTGCTTCTAGCAGCAGAAGTGGGACAGGGCCAGACCTACAGCATCTGCCCTTGTGCCCCTTATGTTTTCCCATCTCAGAGACCCTACAGTGGTGATTCCAGAGGCTTTTTTGTCAAGATGGGGAGAAGTTGCTATATGGGGTCAACAGCCTTGTGCTGGGAATTGGGTGGAGAGGAACATTTGCATATTATTTGCATTATAGATTATATAGTTTATTTCACAAAGAGATTGCAAATGAAATCTGAGCCCTCTGAAAGTACATGGTCCTACAGCCTCTCCAGACAAGTCACTTAAGCAGCCAAAGAGAATTAATGTTATCGTCATTTTCTAGAGAGGAATTAGCTTTGCCAGCTCTTGGAGATTTGCCACATTATCTGGTGTGGAAAAATAATGTCTTGGGATAGTTATTTCTGTCTCATTGTGGCCTAAGAATACTTTTCTGCCATTTAACATGGTTCAATTTCTAGAATAGTGATCTTGACAAATTTTCTAGCATTAACAAGGCCCAAGGGACAGATTGTCTTCAGCACCAAAACCAAGAGCACCTTAACTCGGGTTAGAAGACCTAGGCAGTAAAAATGAAATGTTGGACTGCACGGGTCTTAGGGATGAATTCACACAGCTAAGAGTTAAATGCCAGTCTTCTCATCAGTGTTTTAACCCAGGTTTTGGGGCATTAAATCCCACTCAAAGATGCAGGTGTGGCAGACTGACCTCTTCAGGCCAAGGAGGTCCCAATTAATGGGACCAGCAACTGCAAGTGCGTACTGCCCAGTTGGTTAGCAGTGTAATTTGTAGGGTCTCCAGCAGCTGAAAAGGGTGAACCCAAGCCTTGGGACATCCCTGTAGACTCCTACAGCAGATCCTGGCCTTCCTGCTCCTTGCATTATATCAAACCTGGTGCCCTGGCCCTTGTGCATTCAAGAGTCAATGGAAAGAAGGTGATATCTTTGCTGCTGGGAGTGGTGGCATTTTGTCTTCATCTTCCATATCCCGTGTCTCCTCCTGCAGCAGATGCCCTGTACTGCTACACCTGCGAGTGGGAGCAAAGCAACTGGAGCTGTCTGAAGGCCCAGAAGTGCTCGGACAAGGATGAGTACTGTGTGACAAATGTTGCCTCCGTAGGGATCGGTATGTGCTGGCAGGGCCCCCTCTCATGGGGACTCAGGAATGGGTTGTGGGGTTTTGCCTGGGTTTTTATGGTTGCCCTTTGTGGATGGATGGGATGAGGAGTCACTGGGAAGTGCGTGTGGGAGGTGGAGACCTGGCGAGCCCAACATGGCAGTGCTGAAGTTTGCAGGGTTTGAAATCCTCCTCCCCGACACACGCTGGGATCTTCCTCCTTATTTTATGCCTGCTTGGAAGCAGCAGAGGACACTGAGACGTAAAGCAAGCAATCTTCAGGGGATGAATAAAGAAATCCAGACTTTAGTTAGACAGGGAGATGAAATGAAGCAGGTAACCAAGATGGATGAGGAGGTCTAGAGAGATGCAGAAGGGAATAAAACCACTTCATTCTCCCAGAGAAGCCAGTTTCAGTCCAGGCAAGAATATTGTTTCATGTATGCCATGAGGCTAGTGCTGAATGCCCAGCAGAGATATTGAATGCCTTGTGTAGCTGGTCCCAGCTGCAGTGGGTGGGATGGGGATGGGTCTCACTGGCCGTGTGGTCCTTGGGACAGAAGGACCCATTAGTCCATCCCCATCCTCTGTGATCTCAAGGAGCACTTGGGAAACCCTCATTGCTAACACCACTTTCTCCTTTGGGCCAGGCTTTTTGTCTCTGTGGAAGAGGATCACCAAGAAGTGCTCTGGGAGCTGCCCGTACCACAACTTCAGCCTGGGTCTGGCCACCTACACCTCGTACTGCTGCCAGACCTTCCTGTGCAACCTGAGCGCCTGCCCAGGGCCCAGGCTAGCTCGTCCTTGAGATGCTGGGGGTCCTGTGTCAGTGTCCTTCTTCACTGGTGGTGGGGAGAAAGGGGCTCCTGATGGCCTGAAGAGCATGGATGGATTCCCCCAGGAGGGTACGGCCACCAAGCATGCTGCAGAGTAGATAAAGCATTATGGTCACCACCTCCTGCCCTGTGTTGCCTCTCAACCTGTAGCTTCTCACCTGCTTCTCATGCCTGAGCTCTGTTGCCCCAGCTGCTTGGTGGAGAAGTGGCTGAGCTGTGTCCCCTGCAGCCAGGGGGAGGGCGATGCTGCTCCTGCATGTGCTGAGCATCTCTGGGGGGTTCTCCTGCAGACTCACCTCGCCTCGGGCACAGCTGGAAGATACACAGCAGGCATCAGCTTCCCAGCCCAGGGGCAAAGGGGAGACCCAAAATGATGACCCCTCTGTGCCAATTCAAGGGAAATTGTGCAAACTCGTTGCTGGGAAAAGGAAAAACCTGCCCTGATTGTAAAATCCTGACCTTGTGATGGGTTTCAGCCACAGCTTTCCTCCCTTGCACCCCTCTCCTTCTCCATACAGCCTCATGCTCTGTGCCCCCAGGTAGTGACAGCGACAATCCCAGTGCCACCACCCCATTAACACCTGGACACACTAGGCACACTCCTGTTCCTGTTGGCTCTGCTCATGGTGCTGTGTTTTTATCAGAATTATGCTTATCTTCACATATTCTCTGCAGTCTTTGTCCCCATCTCCCCTGCCCTTGGTCCTCCCTTTCTTCGTGCTGCCTTGCTCGCTTCTTGCTGCTCTTTGAGCCAAGTGACCCGACCCACCAAGACCCTCCTCTTGGCAACGTGTCCTCCTCCAAGTCATTCATTTACCCATCCCTCAGACATCCCCCAAAGCAACTGCAGGGTAATGAGAAGTATTTGGGTCGAGCTGGTGAGGAACAGCGGAGGGGCTTATAAGAGAGGAATACAGATTTTTGAGAGGCCAAGCGTTTCATGTAGATGTTTCCAGAGGGTGCAGATAATGGAGGGTAAAAGAAAGCTGAAAAATGAATGGTGACGATGGGACCTCAGGGATTCCTCATTGCCAGAGGTGCTGCTGAATGCCTTTCCCTCCTCCCATGCAGCACTTTTTGTAAGAAAATGTAAATACATAAACTCAGATGGGCCGAGAGGGCAGAGGAGCACTTCTCAGAGCTGGGGTTGTGGTTTGGATGCCGAACCCATGTACCAAGTCCCCTGGGCAAAACAGGGCATGGCTGCAGCCCAGGGCTTGGTTTCCAACCACCCCCTGAGCCTGCAAATCCGCAAGCATTGCTCAGCCAAAGGATGACGCTCGGTGCCGTGCGGCGTTTCCAGCCCAACCCCGGTAAACAAGGGGGACAAAAGGGGCTTTGAGCTGTGCCGAGCCCGGCTCCCTTGGGCTGGTGCCCGTGGCTGCTCCGGATGAATGCCTCCTCCTGACGTGCCGCATAACGGGAGCCTTCAGAGATGCGTGCCCTCTTTTATTAATCGACTTCTGCTTTCCTTTGCCCCCTCCTTCTCACAGCTACGCTGCGCTGCGAGGGCAGATCTCCACGCCGAAGAAGCTGTGCTGGCGATGCACCTCCCTTTACCTCTTCATTAGACCGTGATCTTTTTTTCGTGCCTGTGTAGGAATTTGCATTTTTCTCCCCGAAGCACTCAGAGCCTCCTCCCGCCTCTCAGTCCGAGTTCTCAAAAGCTCTAATTTACTCCACACACAGTATTTTCACATTAAAAAAGAAGGACTTTTGTGTGTGTGTGTGTGTTGTTTTTTTTTTTTTTATTTTCTCTGCGTGCCAGAATTATTCAGCTCTCTGAAAGCATGGAAGAATCCCAGTTGGACAGACTCTAATAATTAATATTTCATTGCGTTGGATTTACACGTCCTGCAGCAGCGGAGACAGAGTCCCCTGCAGCCTGCAGGAAAACAGTTTTTTTTTTTTTTTTTTTTTTCTGTTTTAAAGCAAAACTGGCTGTTTTTGCTTGGTTTGGTCTGTCTTTGCTGCAGAAAAGCTTTCTTGCACCCTATGGTGAATATAAGGGGACATAAATCATCCTGGCCGTAGGTGGGGAGCAAAGGGCACTGCAGTTCCTGGTCACCCAAACCTTCCCTCCTCCTATGGAGCAAAACTACCCTGGTGGCAATTCCTCCTCTGTGATGTGAGGGAGAAATAAGACACGGGTGCAATTTCCAACCACCAGTTCTGACCAGGGATTAGAGCTGGTGGGACCACAGAGAGATGGCCATCATTAGCACGAGGATGAGGCTGTCCAGAAAATTACCCAGTGGATCCCAAGAACTTAAATTAGAATGGGCACTTAAATTAGGATGGGCACTGCTGCACCCATCCCCTCGTGTCCAAGCAAAAAACATGGACAGGAGGGGAAGAGCACTTTGGGGTAGAGAAGGACCTTAGTAGTGTAGTTTGTTTCCCCATCCCACTGTGGTTTCTTGCTATTTCCATCAGATTTCAGCATTTTCTTGTGCCCCTCGCTGTGCCAATGCATGGTGCAAACAGGACAACTCCAGGTTGTGGCTGAGAGATGCTACAGATTGTGACAGCCAGCCAGCCAGACACGGGGCAGTCATCCCCCAAAGGGCTAGCAGAGCTCTGTGCAAGGTTATGGGGAGAGGTCCCTGGAGAAAGAAGTGCCCGAGCTCGGCACTTAGAGGCAGCACAAAGCAAACACCAAGTCCTTCCCGTGGCTGGGGCTGGCACACACATGCAGCAGGGACATGAAGCAATACGCAATTACAAATGATGTCATAAACGCCTGATTGCGGGTAATTAGTAGCAGTTTAAATACCTAAGGAGCTAGTCAGATGGGTGTAAGGGGGAGCTGTGACGTAGCTGCTTTGGGTCTGGGCTGTAGGACGGCCAGACCCACAGCGTGCCATTGTTCCCCTCCTCCTCCGGCATCGGCACTGCCAGATTGAAGCCTCCAGCAGCCAAACCCACACAATAAATTTATCTCTGCGCCAAGCTGTGCATGTGTGGGCAAGGCTGGAGGAGTGTTAGAAGCCAACAGGAGCCGTCAAGCCTTGCAAAGATGAGGGCAGCCAAGCCTCCCCGTGGTCGGCAGCCACCCCTGTTGTCCCACCACCTCCCAAGCCACCGAGATGAGTGTCACAGCAGGCAGGAAAACCCCAAACCACCTTTCTGAAGAGCGGTGGGACTGACCTGTTGCCCAACTCTTTGCAGGGTGAGGGGTGCGGGGTTAGGACCTCGTTTGCTCTGTGGGGTGGTGAGCATCACCAGGATGTTGGTGGGACCTGCTGGGTCATGCAACATGGGGAGGAGAGAGCAGGTAGCAGGTCCCCAACAGGCATCAGGGCATGCTGTGGGATGGAAAAACATCTCCCCAGATTCATGCCATCTCCCCGATGGAGGCTGGTGTAGGTACTCCACTGGAACATTAAGATTTTGGGGGTAATTCCATCTTTTTAGGGAAACCAAGAGCTTTCCAAACCAAAGTCAGAAACTGGAACGAGAGCGTTTCCCAAGAACTGGATGGGGCCAAGCCACATTTTTGTTTGTTGCACAGATCAAGAAAGCTTTTTGCAATGTTATTTCCTTTTCTTCCTTAATTTTTGACTTCATAAAACTCGATTTCAACCATTATGAAGCGAAGGAACCTTTGGGAACTCACGCCACAGCCTTCATTGATGTATCTCAGTGCTGGGTGTCTCAGCCCATGCCTGCTCCATTAACAGGGAGCTAGGCACTTCAGGGTGATTCCCCAAATCAACTGCTTTCAATCAGTGACAAAATAAAAGGGCAGCAAAACTACAGGGAAAAATAAACGGGCAGCAAAACTATGGGGAAAAATAAAACACCCTGTAAGTATCAAAAGGAAGCTTGATGGAAGCTGGCCCATTCTGACAAAACTTCTATTTGGCTATTGAGAATTGAGGGGGGAATAAAAACAAAGAAAACCACTTTCCTGGGAAATTTTGGATGGTTTCCAGTGCTGAGAGCTGGGCTGAGCCCACAAGAGGGAGCTGGTGCCTCTGTGCGGCGCCGGACTGGCTACTGAATGCGGAGAGCTGGAGCTGCCGGAGCGATTTGCAAGGGATGAAAAAAAAAACCAGCAGCCGTGCAAGGGATGCGAGGGCTCTGCTGGAAGCCTCCCAGGGAAGGACGGCTGCGTGAGCAGCCCTGGTAAGCCTCCAGCGTCTGCCTGCTCCCACGCCGTTGGCAGCCTGGGACGTGCCTCGGTTCGGCGGCGTGGGATTCTTCATCTCCATCTCGTTATCGGCTCCTGGGGTGGCTGTGTTGGAAGGGGGGCTCCTGCAGCTGAAACCCAAAGCTGCTATGAGGCTCTGAAAGGTTTCACAGCCTGTGGCCTTGGGCTGCTTGGAAGTGGGGTGCAAATCTCCGTCCCTGCCTGCGGTGTTTTGGGGAGTCCCCAGGATTGCTGGGCTGATGTTGGCCTGGGAAGCGTGCAGGGAACTTTATTTTCTTGGCACCTGCAAGGTCCCCCGGCCTGGAGAGCAAACAGGGGATCAAACCAGATGGGTCTGCACCTTTCTGTCCTGTTATGGATGGCTGATTTTCCTTTTGCAGTGACTCCTTTAACAAATTCCCTCCCTTCTAAAGCCAAACTCCCTCTAACTCCTTCCATTCCTCTTATAAACGGTCTCAGCCAAAAGACAAGACTGGCACCTGCAACCAAGCAAATAATGGAAATTCCCCCTTTTTCCCCCCTCAGTCATGGGTTTTACCCCCTCTTTAACCCATTGCCCATTGCCTTCATCAACTGCATGGAACCAGAGAGGGGAAGAGATCCGTGAAGGTTTTAGGGGAGAGAATGGTCCAGGTGAGGCTTCAAGCCCACATCTGACCTCAGGAAGCCGTTTGGTGTCTCTGATTCATGTGTTTCTGATGGAGATAACAACACAGGGCTTCTCCCCCTGAGCTGGGGGGCTCTTTGGCTCTCAGCACTCAGTATTTTGGTGATGTTTCCTCCAACTGGTCCAGGGATGTCCTTACCCCATGGCCAGGGAGGGTCACCGTGCCCACCTGGTGCCACCGATGCTCCTGCCTCCCCCCATCCCCTGCAGTGCCGTGCTGCTGGACCCGGTGTGAACACTCATCCTCCCCGCAATGCAATGCAGAAACCTGTCGTGGCAAAGCTGGGGCTGCTCCCACATCGCTCCCTCCTCCAGAAATGCTGTTCTTTGACTCACTGTGGTGCCGAGGAGCTTTTGTGAGCAGCTCTGTTAGGAGCTGGGCATGCACAGAGCACAGAGAGACCTCTCTCCCCTGTTTTCCATCACACGTGAGGTTTTACAATGGATCCACATAGGCACGGAGGTGAAGGCGAGGGAGTGGACATTGCTCACTGTGTCGGCTGCTGGCCAAAACCTGATCTGGTGTCAGCAGGGACACAAGTCTCGTGGTCAGAGGCATCTGCTCGAGCTCATCTGAAAGCATTTGGGACCCCTTGGCCCCGTTGCACGAGGATCCTGGCAGTGCAAATGGGAACCCATGGGGCCAGGGCTGGGTCCCCAGGGATGAACTTGGTGCCAGAAGAAGATGCAGAGCCCCGTGTCCTCAGAAAGCCTCTAAAGGCAGCGGGAGGGCCGCATGCTGCTGCTGAGCTGCCTCTCTTCTTGGTGGGCACACTGCCCTCTTCCCTAGCACTGGCATGGGACAGAAGGATGCTGAGTAAATGCTACAGCAGGCAGAAGAGCAAAGAAGAGACCTGGAGATGTCCTAAAAAAAGCTGGGAGACCAGATCATCTGCTCCCTTCCCAGCTCCCAGCTGGATGGCAGCAGTGGGGAGAAGGGAGGGCAGTGCCTTGTCTCCTCTCTGCAGCTTAAAAATCTCCCCAGGCTGCTCTGTGTCTCCTTTGCCCATGCTCAGCGTGGTGCAAAGTTTTCTGGGCTGGATGTCGGTGGCGATGGCTCTGCCCCACAGGCTGGAGAACTGCTGGGTCCGACCAAATTTCACTTCCCAAAATACCCACCGTCACCAAGGCAGGGATTTGAAGAATTGATGGGGTGAAAACAAGCTCCTGAGGCTAAAAGCTACAGGGAGGGAGCCTGGCTCCATCCAGGCTGGTAAACAGCAGAGGACAGGGCTGGTCTCCAGGCTTGAGGCCATGGGGTATGGCATGTCTGCCCAGATGGCGAACCCCTTTCCATCCCCAAACCTTCGGTGACTGTACCCAAATTGTCCATCGGGACTGGGCTGTCTCCTGCACAGGGTCTGGGAAGTGAAAATTTGGCCTCTGGGGTGCACTGATGGGCAGTTTTGTGAGCCCGTGCCCCGTCCTTGATTTATTTTCTGGCGCAGAAGTAGGCTTGCAGCTAATTTTTCTTGTCAGAGCACTTCAGGGTGCCAGCCAGGACCCTCCATCTCTGCTGTGAAAGCCATGCCTGGAGGATGAGGGGCGAGGTTTTGTCTGCCAAACAGGTCTCCATTTCCGAGCCACTCCAGATCCACTTCTGTTGGCTTTTCCTTCATCCCAAACCCCTTTTTATAGGAAACAATTTTATTTTTCATTTTTTATTTATTTTTTTTCCTCCACGCAGGGAGGCAGGAGAGAGCAGCTGTGAGCAGAAGCGGGGCCTGGCGCCAAGCGCCGTGTTTACAGCTCAGAAATGGGAGGGCACTGCTCTGTCCCGTGCTTTCAGAGAAAGGAAAGCTTTGTGGGGCCTCTTTTCCCCAGATCGGAGATCCCAATTCCTTCCTCTCACCCTGCTCCTGCAGCAGCTTCCCTTAGTGGCCGCGTTTGGGTTGCAGAGCGAAGCTGCCACGGGCAGAGGAGCAAAAAGCACCGACTCTCCCATGCCAGAGATTTTGGGCATTTCTCAATCTGGGAATGGGTCAACCCCCAAAACTCAGTGCATGCAATTAAAGTGGGGGCGAGTTGTTCCAGCTATGCCCTTTCCTTGGCAAGCAGAAGGGTGTCTGCAAACCCAGGGCGGCTTTTCCACCCTGGTGTTGCTCCTTGGCTCAGTGTGGGTGGCTTTTGGTTTCCATGCCCTTCCCAGGCGGGTATCCACGAGGTTTTCAAGCCTTCGTGCTGTGTGGCTGGTGAGCTGGGCTTGCAGGGTTGCTCTGCCAACAGATGGGATCGATCAGGGCAAGGAAGCTCGCCATAGCCTGGAGCAACAAGTTTGGAGGGAGAGGAGCCAAAGCCTGGGGGGGCATCAAGCATCTGCAACACCCAGGAGTGCTCTGGGGGCAGACTGGTGCTTTTCCCTCTGTATGACCATCAGTGCAAATGTCCCCCAGCAAAACCACACCTTTATTTTTCCCCAACAATAACAATATTGAAACACGAACACACAGAGCTTTGAGTTTTTGGCTAGCCCTCCTGGGAAAATACCCTTTTTGCTCGCCCCGTGAGGAACACGATCGTGTTCCCAGATATCCTGTGTTTGTTCCCCTGCCCTGCCGAACACACCCATCGGGCTGGAGTGGTTTCAGCCGGGATGTTTCCACCATCCGCAGCTCTTCTGCCTGCCGTGGGCTCTTTTCATCCTCCGGGGTCAGCCCTGCTCTCCGTGCCCTCCTCAGCTGCCTTTGCTGATGCGGTCGTGGAGGTTTCAGCCTGGTTGTTACCCAAGGTGTGATGAGTTTTTAGATGTAACCAAAGTGCCTGGTTCTCACCACGCAGCTGGGGTTTTGGTGTCCTTCCCGGCTGGGTCAGCAGGAGCGAGTCAGGGGAGAAACCGGAGCATCCTGATCTTTCCACACCTGTGCTGAGTTTTTCAACTCTCAGCCCGCAAAAAATCAGACCCAGAGCCCCTAAAAGCAATGAACAGAAGTGGGGTTGTCTGCAGAGCTCATCACAGCTTTTCCTCCACCAGAGGGAAAGGAGGTTTTCTCATTTCACTCTCAGCTCTCACCTAACCTTGGAAATTTTAGCTATCGGGTTGCACAGCACAGGATATTTCCAGCCCTGAAATATCCATCACTCAAAAGCATTGGATGAGTCAAGAACCTAAAGCAAATTAAAAAAAAAAAAAGAGCAATTTTGAAAACCATGACTCTTTCCTTGCCTTCTGGGGAAGGAGGGGGTGTGTGGCATGCTGGGAGCCTTTATAATGGATAGATAAGGGAAATTATATTTCTTACAGAAGCAAAATGGATAAATATGCTAAGACTTTCTTGGTGTCCCTGTGGATGGCTGCGAAGGCTCTCTCAAGGCCAGCTGCTCCCCCAGCTGTGTCACAGATGAGTTTCTCTCATATCCCTGGCCTGGCAGCTCCAGACATCTGCTCTCTACACCACCACGTGTCTCCACGATCTGGAATTTCAGTTGGAAAACTAAAAAAAAAAAAAAAAAAAAAAAAAGACAAAAAGAAGAATCAGAAATAAAGCTGTGATAGCATGCATTTTCTTCCTGCGGATGATGGCCAAAATGATCTGTGGCAAAGCTTTTGGTTGGCTTTTCCTTAGCATTTGTACTGGCACGGTTCAGATATTCATCACATCCTAGAACTTCCAAAGAAATACCAAAGCACTGCCTGTTGGGACCAGCACGAACACGCTGCGGGGAATGGCCCCGTTTTGGTGCCAGCGCCTTGACAGTTCACGTGAAAGAGAATCAGCAGGGCTGGCCCTGGGACGAGGGGAGATTTCCCACTTTCAGGGAAAAAGCAATGACAGATTTGGGAATTATCAACAGAGCCCTGGTACAATGGCAACTTCAGTAACCGGTTGGGGGTCATTTCTCCCAAAATGTGGGTGTCCTCCTTGGAGAGGACTGGCATTAACTCCTTAGAGGGTATCCTAAGAGGGTAACGGGATTTTCTCTTTCACCTCTTCTTCCTTCCAGCCCTCCTTCTTCACCATCCTTCTTCCTTCAGGCCCTGCAGGTCTCCAATATCCCCCCTCCTGGCTGCAGAAACCCCACCACAGACTAATGAACCTTCACCCTGGATCCAAGGGGGATGATTCATATCCATAACCTCTTCCCTCTGCAAACAGGGCGGTCACCAGGAGCAATCCCATGTCAGGACATGTGACAAAGCTGGTTGGGGTGTGCCCAAGCCATGCTGATGGTCCAACCCGATGGCATGGGTGGCCTTGGGGCTGGGCTTGTGCCCTGTTTGGTGAGCTGGTCGGGATCTGACCCCTGAGCCAGGACATCGATGGGGATGTGAATCAGGGTGCTTCACCACATGATATGTTGTTTGGTGTCTCCCCAGGAGCCTCCAAGCTGATGGGGCTGAATTATGTCTTAGGACCTTGGAGGTTAAGGGGATGTGGGAGGATGGATTTGGTACCTTCTTGGTTGGAGCTGTGGCCCTGAAGGGCTCAGGTTCTCACCCCTTGTGAGGCAAGGCCTCTGTGATGGTCCCAGCTGTCACACTGAGATGGAAATCTACCTGGATCTCCTTGTGTTTCAGCCAGATGTGGTGGATTTGGCCAGCCCTGTGTTTCCTACGGGAGGTTTGGAAGCCTCCATCATCTGCCACAAGGCTGCCTTGAGGAGCTCTGTCCTGTTTTGAGCCTACCATGTCAGATGGAGTCCTAGCTGTGCTTCAGGGAAGGGGAGAAGAGCACAGGAGGCCTGCAACAGAGAGGAAAGGCACAATCTCAGATGCAGGCCTTCCTTTTTCCTTGGGGTTTATGACTCTCATGATCTTCTCCTCTTCACTAACCCCATTGCCCAGACGAAGCACTCCCTGGCCTCCCAAGGAGGAAGGAGAGGGCACGACCAGACCAGCCTGGTGCTATCTGGGGCTGATCTGTCCCTCTTGCCTCCTGTGCTCCATCTGCGTGACTCAGGCACACCAGGAGCACGACTCATGGCCGGTTCCTTCCCTTCTTGTTCCATGGTCTCTCTTTTCCCCCACCGAGGCTGCAGTTTTTACATCCTCGAGCTGAAAGGGAGAATTTCCTCCCCGCTGTCCATGATCGGGGCCACCCTCCAGAAGGAAGAAGGGGGAGCTGACATTAAAAAGTCCCCGGGCTTGGCAGCTTGTTCCACATAGCTGCTCCATCACAGGCTGAAAACCCTCTTTGTCTCACCCTGGTTACACAAAAGGGGACAAGCCTTGCACAATGTGCTCCCAAGGTCTGGCACAAACAGACATGCTGACCGCTGCCAAACGCAAAGGGAGTTAAAGTTTCTTCCTTCAGATTCCCATGCTCTGTTAACTCTTTAACACCCTCCTTGACCCCACCAGGTTTACACCCACCTTCCTACAGGAAGCTTCGCCCCGCTGTCCTCCTCTGTTTTTTGATGTCCTTGGGTAAGCAGTTTTCACACCTTCTCCATCTTCCCACCTTCCCTGAAGTCTCCTGCCACCATCTCCACTCCCCATTGCCCCAGTTGTCTTCTCCCTGCCTTTTTTTTTTCCAGCCTTCTTCTCCCTTAGTTGAAAAACTGGGCTGCTCTGTGTTACACGGGACACCCATCCCCGAGCCCTTGCAGTGGCCCTGGGCGTGACTGCAATATCAACAGCGTGCAAGAAAACTGTCTTTTGGGACCTGGCCAGACCCTGGTAGACAGGACAGGACAATAGCTTTTGAAATTTCCTCCTTCAGGGACATGGGGATAGGGGCCAGTGATGCCCTAGATGCCTTCTCCATCCAGGCTGCACAGGAGGCCCCGCAGTCCGACCCCAGCAGCTGCTTAAACTGGGATTTGTGGAGCTCTAGAAAATGATCCTCAGACCTTGACAGGCTATGTTTAATACCTAAACAGCATCTGCACGCAATAACATGTGCACTTTGCACCATGATAAGTAATGGCATCATAGAGGACGTGGTGAAGGACCGATCCTTCCCTCCCATCCCATTTTCTTACCTTCCCCGTGCCTGTCTTTAATTATTTCCCTGCTCAAGCTTTATCTGTTTGCTTTGATTTATTTTGCTTTGTAACAATAATTCTCAGCTCTTTCCTTCTCTTTCCAGTTCTGGGTGAAATATTAATCTTGTTTATTATTATTAACCTTCCCTCTCCCTAATCTATTTAAATGCTTTCTCACATTTCCACTTCCTACAGCCCATTTCTCACTTGTAGATTTTCTATTCAGCTGCACTTTGCTTTAACAGTGTCATTTATTTACTGTTCATTTATTTGTTTTAATTTCAAAGCCTTTCTCCTTTCTTGTTGTGGCCTGTGTTCATGCATTGCTCTCTTCTTCCTGCTGAGGAGCAGCATTTTTCTGCTCAGTTGGCTCCAAGATGAGCTGAATTCAGAGCAATGATTCAGTTTCTTTTCTGGATTTTCAAAATGGATGAAAGGGAAAGAAGTTTTGCTTTCTATTTTGCCTGCTGACCAATAAAAGTTAAACAAACTTGTCAAATATTTATTCTTTCCCTTCACACTCTAGCAGATCATATTTCCTTCCTGATGTCATTTGTGGATGTATTAGTACAACGTCTTGTTCAGAGTATGGCTTTTTAGCAGATTATTTCCTAAGCATAATTGCTACATTAGCTGCCATGTGGGTCCATCACAACCTTGTTAAAAATGAGGATGATTAAAGATTCATGCTCAAGGTCAGGGCGAATCTAGAGATCAGAGTGGAGGACTCTGAAAACCGGATGCTCATCCCCTCCACCCTGGTACAGGCAAAAAGCAGAGACAGAAATCATTGGGGACTGAAGTTGCTGTAGAAAATGAAGAACTGGGCAAAAGAAGAATGAGTGGAGAAAAACGACCAGTCACAGGGTTTGGGCAAGGAGCCACCTGCCCAGGATCCTGCAGATAGGGGACTGGAGGAAGAGCCCATGGACCAACTTCTTGGGGAGCAATTTGGGGGAAAAGAAGGAGCAACTGGATGTCCTTTATTCTGTTTCCATGTGGTTCGGGACCTTGCAAACCTTCCTTCTGAACTTGGTCTTTTCTCTTTCCAAAGATGAAGGGTCCTGGTCTGCTGGGATCTCTTCTTGACCAGGAAATGTTTCATTTCTTTACCATTTTCACTTCCTTCCATTCCCAGTTTAACTCCCGCGGCTGTTCCCATGCACTTGCTGCCTCTGCCGCATGCTGAGCAGTTTGGCAAGGGACGGTGACGTGGTGGTGGTGGGAGCAGAAGGAGGGAGCCCAGACAGACGGGGAAGGTCACTGGCGACTGGAAAAACCTGTCAGAGTTCAGAGCTGGCCCACAGGTAGCAACAAACATTGTCACCTGGAAACTTCTGTTGCTTTTGGAGGACAGAGAAGCAAAGCAAACAAAAGTGTTGGACCCCATCCCTGACTGGGCCCTTGGGAGACCCTGTGACAGTCTTTGGGCACAAAGAGAGGTGCTGCAGGAATGTTATAATGCAAATATTTCCTGCATAAAGCACTTAGTGCAAGTGAGTTAATTCTGAATGACCGTGGGGCAATCCGCTGAAAATAATTTTTTTTTTTTTTTTTCCCTCATAGAATCATAGAATTCTTTTTGGATTATAATATCCAAAATAACAGATTTTTTTTTTTTTTTTGCTTCCTCTCCCACTTTGCAGTATTACAGCTATGAAGCTTTATATAATGGTGGAGAGAAAGGATGGAGGGTGCCAGGCGATGCCTGCTGTTTTGGAAACGATGAGCCACACCGGACTGGCACAGCTGCCTCTGCCTTGCTCCAAGTTTCGTGGTTCTGCCCTGCCGAGTTAGAAGGGACTCCCGTGCTTGAGTCATAAATTGTTCCCCCAATTAGCCAGGCAGACGTTGTCAGCAGAAGTAGGTCTTGGAATAACAGATTGGATCTGGAGGAGAGGGAGAAGAAATTGCTACGCGTAATGGGCTAGATCCTACGCACAAACACACCCAGCGCTGATTCCGTGTTATGGGCCGTCACTCCCCAAAACCTCAAATTGCTGTAATCAGAGGAAGGCAGAGGAAACACAGTCCCAGTATAAAACCTTCCGATAGTGCCCCATCCTGCACCGTGCAGGCTCTGAGGGAGCACCAACCATGAAGGCTTTTCTCATTGCCCTGCTGGCGGCAGTCCTGTGTGCCGAGCGAGGTAAGATGCTACAGAGGCTGGGGAAGCCAGGATGAAAACACCAGAAGATAAGGTAGAGAGAACACAGGAACAAGAAGGTTTGACTGCTTTTGCTGCCGTTGCTGAAGCCTTGGTAGTGCAGTTTTTCTTTGGTACCGCTTGCTTCAAACAATATTTAGTGCAGTTGGGTTTTAGCCTCTGCTTGAGCTCTACCAAGCAGCTCATAACCCAGAGAAGATGAATGCACCACTCTGCTTTCTGCCACCCTGGAGTACCGTGCTCCGAGCATCTGAAGACAGACACATGAACTGAAAAAAAGCTAACAGTCGAGGAATAGAGCTGGGCTCACGGTTTTGCCTTCAGTTTTACTTTTGTTCCTCAATGAAACTGCTGGAGTTGTTGATAAAGATAACAGGGCTGGTGTCGAGACCGCATCTTCTGCCAGCATTTTACTTTAGTTCCCACATTGGCATTGCAATTAAGAAACCAGGCTGCTGGCAGACACTTGAAAGCCTAAGAGCTCTTTGTTCATAGGTTTGATGAGCTTTTTTAAATGTCTTGGAGTGAGTGTGTTTGTAATGGGATCCACGGTGCTTTGTGCTTGGCCTCTTTTGAAAGGAGAAGCAGATATGAGTAGAAAATTGTCTAGAAATATCCAGATGAGAAACAGTGGCTCTGTGTGTGTCTGTAATCCCACGGAGTCCTGCAAGGCTTTTTTTTTTTTTTTTTTTTTTTTTTTTTTTCACTGTCAAAGCTGCTTCTGGCTGCATTTGCAAAACTAGAGCTAATGGAGGATGGAGACCAGATATAGTAGGCAAGGCTTCACAACAGCGATGGGGGTTTAAGTGGTTTCCTGACTGGGAGGGTTTTTTCTTGCATCACTCAGTGCAAGAGAGCATGAATGCATTTCAGCTGATTTTGCACATGTGCTGGGGTCTTGGCTTTATCTGCAGCAGGAAGTGATTTGAATGGCTATATGAGATTTGTCAGGGGAACAAATTAGGGACAACCAGAGGGGCTATAAAATGCAATCATGTATTAGCTAGGCAGCAAGGATTGCTCTGGCATGGTATGCAAAAGGGTAGCAGCACACAGAGCAGGTCGGAGGACTCCAGAGGGAGCAGTGAGAGGTTTAACTCGTCCACGCATGGAGAAGCAGTGAGTGCTGACGAGTCTGTTAAAGGGAGGTTAAAAGTAGGCTGCTACATGGCTTGTTTTGTCTGTTGTTACGGAGAACACCCACACTCACAATACCTGGCACTAGAAAAGAACATTTCGGTAGGTTTCTACCAGAAAAAACGGTCATTTTTTTGTTGAGGTCCAGAGGTGTCTGTAGAGCCATACCCACGGCACCTGAGCTCCCTGCAGCAGAGAGGTGGCCTTTCCTTCTCTGTCCTGGGGTAGTTGGGGCATAAAATGGGTTCTCATTTTCTTCTAAAGCTGCTTCTGGAATTGTCTGAGCAAATGTCAAGGACAGGTTCAAATATTTGAATCAGTCGAGCAGCTGGGCTTTGGAGAACATCCAGGAGGAGATTTAAAAAGCAGGTCCAAGTTCAACTGGAAGGAGCTGCTCTGTGTTGAAATAAGAACCTTCCTGGGCTGAGAAAACCAAAAGAGTATGAACCGGGGGAATTTTGGTCTAAATAAGAACCCTCCCCGGGTTGCTGTTCAGTCACTTTTGTCCAGGACTGGTGGTGGCAATGGAGCTGGCTGTCCCAAGAGCTGCTCAGCTCCTCAGCCCCCCCGGCCAAGAACATTTCAACAAACATAAGGAATGTAAGGAGCATTTCAACAAACTCCAGACAGGAGGGAAAACATTTCCACCAATTGTCAATCAACCTCCAGGGAACGCGATGGCACGTGCCCGTGCTCCTAGCTTGGCCAGCTGGCCAGCCTGCAAATTCGACTCAATTTACTGCAGTTTTTGTTCAGAAACAGGTATCCTACCTCCTTCTGGCGTTGTAATAGCCCTGGCTGAGACCTGCTAATAATATCACCGAGGACACGTTGTTCCAGGCGATGGCAGAAATAACGTCTCCATTGTTCAGAGCAACCTCTCCCAGGGAACTCCCTTTAACGTGACTCTGTGCTCAATAATTTACTTCACAGGGGTGTCATAGGCTTTAATTAATTCATGTTTGTACAGCACTTTGCAGATGCACTCTGAAAACACTAAAAACTTGGCTCTCACCTGAGAACGGTGCCAGCTCATCCTCCCCTTGCCAAAACTGTACTACACTAAACTATACCAGGTTGCAAGTTCTGCTTCTGCAGGCTGGCTGTCAACCAGGCCAACGTGGACCCGGGGGAGATGGAGCTCAGTCTGGAAGAAAAGTCACGCGAGAGCGCTGCTCAGGCTGAAGAATGTGTTTTCAGATTTAATCACCAAAAATTTCAAGCAAAGATAGAAAACTAGTTTTGTTCTGTTTGTCTTTTCAGCTTCATTAATCAAAGCAAACCAACTTCCTATTTCACTTTCAAACTCATTTGTAAAGTACTTTTTACCTTGCATTTTCCAAGAAGGGACAGGGCTTTTGACACTTTCTTCCCAGGAGGGCATAGCTGGAAACCACTAATGCTTGTCATGTGTGCTTTTTTCCAGCTTCCTCGCTGTTTTGCTACACATGTGATAATGAGCACTCTAACTGGAACTGTCTTAAAACCTACAAGTGTGAAGATCATGAGAAATACTGTATAACCACATACAGCTCTTCTGGGTTCGGTGAGTAGTAATAACACATCAAGGCTTTTATTATTTAATTTTATTATTGTGGGTTTTTTTGGTCTCCAAGGACACTGATGGGCAATAATTTCTCCGGGCAGTAGTCGTTCTGGTTGGAAAGAGTTGGTCATTGAGGGTTAAGGCTCATGTCGTGTAACGTGTGTGTATCCCCCAGCAGCACCTTGTGAGCCACCATGTGGGCTACGTTCCTCACCACCTCGTCGCAGGGCTGGTTGGAGCAAACAGATTTTCACAAGCAGATCTTGTTGCTTTCTCTGGGAGCTCACATCCACACTTTGTAACGGAGGACAGAAAGGGGTTGGCCATAAGAAAAGTGATTTTAGGAATTGAATATGCATTGGGAGTGATTTTTGCTGTGCTACATGAAGCATGGTATGGGTTTCTAGCAAGGACTTTCTAGTGTCCTCCGTTTGAGCCAGGTTGAGTGGATATTCACCCAGCACTCAACAAATCCACTGATCTCTTTTATTGCTGCATTGCAAATTAAGCGTAGAGCAATATACCTCCTCCCATTGTCCTCTGGTCAGGACTTGCAGAGGAATCTTAAATCACGTCTGTCCTTTCTCGTCTGTTCCCCATCCAGGCAAGGACACGGGATACCGCATCACTAAGAAGTGTTCTGCAGACTGTCCTGAGACTAACATGAACTTTGGCGTGGCGGCCATTTCCACCAAATGCTGCGGTACCTCCCTGTGCAATTTCAGTGGGGCCAACAGCGTGAAAATCAGCTACGCTGTGATGCTCCTGGGAATTGTGGCCAGTTTGGTCTGTGTCATCAGGGCAGGTTTGTGATGAGGGTTGCAGGTAGGAGAAGACATGACAACCCAAGGACCTGCACGGTCTTGCCAAACCGAGAAACCAACACCTTCTGTCAAGTGTCTCCATCAGGGTCTGTGCTATTACGTTTTTTCTAAGATCTTGTTTCAGATCCGATCCACAAAATGGCATGGCAGTATAGCTCCTATTTTTCCCCTATGTGATTTGTTGTTTTGTACTAATTTTCCCCGAGAAAGCTCTTTTGATATCATGTGTGTGACAATTGTCAGCCAAAATAAAGATTTATGTTATTCTAGAGCGTGTTTGATATATCCACACTAAGCTCAGCTTCAAAAAAACCGGTCTTCCAGAAAGGGCTGTGCTTTGAATCTCTACTTCACATCAAATTCCTTTTATTTTTTTAGCATGGGATCCTCCCTTGGCTGCCTTTCTCCATTGACTCGGTCGCATCCCGCAGCTCAGGAAAGCCACTCCATAACGCCCCATGTTATGCCTGATGACTCAGAGCTGATGAATGAAGGTGTCAATCTGGAAAGGTCAAAGCCATTTGCGCTGTCCCCATTGCAAGGTGGCGCTTGCAGCAGCAGAGAGGAGTTTTGTAACTACAGACACGCGGGAGCGGGGGGCGGCAGGTTGCACTCATGGCTGTGCCAGCAGCTCCTCATGGGATCTCTGCAAGGTGGGTGATTTCATCTTTTAAAATGAGTAAAAGGCCCTCCCCATGGTGCTGGGGATGTCCGAGATGAGGACGGTGCTGCTGGAGTTGTCCTCACTGGGAGGCAAACTTCCTGGAGAAGCTGCTGCCAAGAGATTGCTCCCGATTTTCCTATGGGGAATGGGGAATGGGCAGAGGTGATGGCGCCTGATGGGATGGGGAGCTCTCAGCTCTGTCCCTGCTGCATTTCCAGGCTTGGGGATGGGGGAGATGAGGTGGACATCCCTGAGGAGCTCTTGGAGGAGCAGAGTTACACCTAAGATGATCAAACGACATGCACTCTTGGATCCTCTCTTGTCATTCCTCTCTTGTCAATCCACTCTTGTAATTCCTGGCTGAGCATCCCACAGGCTCTAAGCTTCGGGAGGGCTGGTGGAGAAGCAA
The DNA here is from genome assembly GCF_013377495.2 of Cygnus atratus. Classification (NCBI taxonomy): domain Eukaryota; kingdom Metazoa; phylum Chordata; class Aves; order Anseriformes; family Anatidae; genus Cygnus; species Cygnus atratus. The sequence continues at coordinate 159,094,628 of NC_066363.1, read as the reverse complement.
CACCTGGAAAACCCCCTCCTTGTTCTCAGCCCAGCTGGCTTTGAGGGGAGCCCTGCCCAAGGCAGGCTGCAAAGGGTCTGGGCAGCGGGGAGAAGCCGCAGAGCTGGCTGCAGGCTGCGAGGATGGATGGGGTGGTGGTTAGTCATTCTGCAAAGATGTAGTTTCTGGGCAAGGAAGATGTCCTGGCATTTGGTTAAATATACGGTATATATGGGCTAGCTGAAGAATGGCAGTGTTGTGGCATTTCTGTTCAGAGAGTCCAATGGAAACTTGGCTTCCGCACTCTTTTTTAATCACTTTTACCATCTTTTCTTTCCCCATACGCTAACCACAGTAATTTCTGAAATTGTTCTTAAAGCTTTAGGTAAACTGGAAAAATCCACAAACAACATTTGAATTAAGCATCATGGTTAGTTTTAAATTTCAGCTTTTGCTTCATGAAAAATACACGTTTTCACCAAAATAAATCGTTCTTCCTTCCTTCTCACATGACAATTTCAACGAGGGTTTGAAAAAGACAAGCAAAACACTCACCCCCCTCACTCTCGGTTATGTCCTTTGTTCCTCTTTTCATAACTTCCAGGTACTTGTAAACTGCAATATTTTCTTCTCTTTTGCCTGGGCCCTCTGGTGACCTAATGATCTGTGTCCTTTCTGTCCCCCTGGATTCTTTTCAATCTGTCTCACCTGGTACTGATGAGGGATGAAGATAGCATTAACATCAGAGGGACACATGGGAGCAGCTGGAAGAGTGCAGGACCATCTAATGGCAAATCCCAGCTGACAGAAAATCCCTGCAATAATTCCTTTAAAAAATACACAGCCTCTCCATCTCAAAATCTCAGCAGCTTGAAGGAGACAAGAGATATTTTAGTTTTTGCTTGGATGAGACTACAAGGGAGGGGGAAAAAAAAAAAAAGTGCCTGGCTGAGCTGCTATTTCTGTACCTGTTAATGGATGCTGTTGGCTGAAATAAATCTGAATGTGGGCTGCCTCTGCAGTGCAATGTACAGGCTGCAGAACAGCATCGCCTGGTGACTGGAGCCCCCTTTTCTGCTGTTACCTCGAATAGTCTGCAATAAAAAGTTGATTTACCAATAAAGACTCATGACGTCTCTTTTGGACTGGAGCAAATGAACTATTTCACGAGGAGATGAGGGCTGCAGTCCCCGGTATGGAGGGTGCAGGCTTCTGTTTTCCTCCTGCTGGTACGTTACAAAGGCTCTGGCGTTACAATGCCAAACAACACCCCTCCTTTGAGCTTTCCTGGGTAATTGCCACCTCTGTTTCAACTGAGTTTCATGCTCTACCTATTGAGAAAGCAGAAATTTCCTCACCTTAGTCACACAGGTTTCCATACTAGCAATATTTGTATTTCCAATTTACTGGGGTTGGAAAGACTTACATCACCTGAAGAGCTAAGGAATGCTTCTTCAATGAGATAATGACTACAGGCGGGTCATACCGAAAGCCCAAATATTTAGTGGGAGACAGAAATCTGAGCGGCTTTGAGGCTAAGAAAAAGGGGAAGTACAACAGATGGAGAGCAGCAAGGGGCAGAGTCCCTGGCAGAAGCTTGGGGCACGCAGTTTGCTCCAGCTGCCGTGTGAAAGGGATCCAGACGGGTCCTTTTTTTTGGGACCTTGCCTACGTCCCCACGATCAGATGGCAGAGAGGCAATGGTGGGAGGAAAAAGCAACGGAAATCAGAATAAAATGAGAAACATTCTGAGTTTGTACAGGGAGAACACGATAAATAGGGAGGAATAAAGAGCACTATATGGAAACCCAGTGGAGTATTCTTATTTGGCATTTTAAATAATTTTGGCTGGCTGTAATTTTTTCTTTCTTTTTTTTTTTTTTCTTTTTTTCTAAAGACTTAATGAGTTGAGAAGCTTGATCAGGCAGCCCCTCATTCTCCATGCTTTCACTGTTTTGTGTTCTTCTCCTTGACATCCATTTTTTTGCAATTTGTGAGAAAATTCACAGCTTGTTCAATGTGATGGGGTGGGTGGGTGTTATTCTTATTTTTTTAATTTAGGTGGTCATTTTCATTGCCCAGTGGAATTTATTTTCCAATAAGGCAACATTTTCCCTCATATAAAATATCCAATTTCTGAACAGAAACATTTAGGATTTTGAACTGCAATATTAAAAAGGCCCACAGAAAATTATCTCTGGTCCCCTATGAAATGCAGTGGAGTGAGATTGCTCTTGTGATCTAGCTGCATTGACAATCCTGGGAGACATTTTGAAGATGTTTCGATCCCAATTTCCATTTCAAATCCAAGCCATTTCCATATGCACGAAAACAGTGCGCGAGGACAGGATCCTCAGCCGGCGCTGAGACCCAAGCGAGCCTGGAGAGGCGAACATTCATCTTCTCACGTGGGCACCGTTTTGTTTTCGTGTTTTGCTTTTCCTCCACTTACCCAGAATTAGAAACTGTTGTGTATTTAGTAGCAGATGAGCAAGCCACATTGTGAAACAACTCAGAAAGGAAAGGGGGGGGGGGGGGGGGGGGGGGGGAGGGGGGAGGTACACGCTCGTTTGGATTTCTAACGTATTTCCCCACACAAGCACTGACACGTCCCTCTCAATCATTCATCATCTGACACTGTAACCCCATAGCTATTATCCCGGCGTTAAAGCAAACACTGCAGAGGTATAAAAAGTGCCCTGCCTGAGTCCTGCTCACTCTGGAGGCTGCGAGACCTGCAGAGAATGAAGCCTTCTCTTCTCGTCGTGCTCGCCGTAGCCCTGTGCGTGGAGAGGGGTGAGTCGCCAGGGATTGCTTTGTGCTTGCAAGACCCCGGAGCTGGGGCATGCCTTTGACTTCGCAAGGGAGACGAGGGGATTTTGCAGCACGGACGGCAATGCTGAGCCTCGTTTTGCTCTAGAGGATGTTGCATTTCTCAGAACAAGAAGCAGCTGACCCGTTTCATTTAGCAGATGGTCTTCCAGCCAGGGGATGTATCCCTACCAGGAGATGTTGGAAGGATGCTGAGGGGCTGAATTGGGGGATGACAGACCCACCTCACCTGGCCCAGCTCAGCCCTTGCAGCAGCTCCATGCAGGGAGCCCTGAGACTTGGTGCAGCTCCATGAGAAGGGGAGTTAATTTTGCTTTATGCGGTTGTGGGTAGGGAAGTGGTAATATCTGCAGTAAGGCTGCAAATGTAACATAAAGTAAAGCATAACTTTTTGTTTTGTTTTGTTTTGTTTTGTTTTTCTTCCTTGTTTGTTTATTGGAGGTAATTACAAGCTTTAATTACCTAAAATGGTAGAGATGGTCATGCCATAAGGAAATGCAGCTCTGGCTCCCATCCCTTTCTTGCAGCTCATTGCTTTGAGCTGTAACATCGCCAACATTAATCCCAGACCTGGAATCGAGACGCAGAGTCCCATTCTCACTCTGATAAATTTTTTCCTCTATCTGAACATTCCTCTGACTATTTCAAGGGAAATATTTTGTTCCCTCAGATCAGGTGGCTTTTGCCGTATTGCAAACTGAATCTTTCTCTGGCTCTGTTGTAGGGCTTTACCTGCAAATTAATGGCCATTCTGGTCCTCACCTAGCAGAGCACTGAGGCTCATAGTTAATTTGAGGCTGTAAATGTTCTTACCCTGGGACTTCAGAGGCTTTAAACCTGGCATGTGCTAAATCATTGTGCTCAATGGGGTTGAGAAACTCGAGGGTGATAAACGGATCCTTTCCTGCAGCTTATCAACTGTAATCACATTTTTTTAAAAAGATCACATAATGAGACAGAGAACTTACTAAAGGAGTCAGTGAAAATTAACACATAGGCAGCACCACTTTGCTGTGCAACGTAGCCAGAAGGCTGGTAGCTGTTCCAATTAATCCTGAACCTCACCAATTTTAACGGTGCAAATCCTGCATCTGCCAGTGCTTGCACTTGCTAATGCTTTACATATGTAAGCTGTTTATCTGGGTGGCTCGAATTATTCACGTGAAAATCTTCCTCGAGGAATGTTCCTTTTCACATAGAGCAGAGGTCTGCCTGGGCACAGGCAGGAGACCTTCAAAGGCAGCCATGTGTCTCCAAAGTTGTCTGTAGTAAATGCTGAGCACGAGAGAAACCTCCTGAGCACAGAGGGAGGTTGGCAAAATCCTCTTGCATGTGCCTGCCCTCCTCCCATGGCACCTAGACTCCTAAATTACCAGCTTTGGGAGGTTGGGATGAAACAGAGCTTGGGCATCCAGCAAGCACCACTATTTCCTGCGTAGATTCAGGAAGTTTCTCTTTGAATGGGCTTGATTAAAGAAGCTGCATTAATTAATGAATAAAATGAATTACATGTCTGGAAAACCCAGTTTGGGGACTCTGTTGTAGTATAAAGTTATCCCAGGAGGAAAGGGTGGTTCCTTGTGGGGTGGAGTGCTTGTGTGGGGTTTGCACAAGAGAAGAGAATGAGTCATCAGCAGTTTGCATGCAGGTCGTCTAAAGGAGGTCCCGGACTCAGAAATGTTGCCTGCAGCTTTAGGACAATACCGAATGATTTGCAAGGACTAGAGACCACAAGAGGACAGTGAAGGTCAGTGCTAGGTGGCCATGGAAGAAGCAAAGGGGCTGCTAGCTGTGGTCAGAGAGGAGGTTGTGTACACAGAGGATGACTATTTATTTATTTTTTTTGTTTTGTTTTGTTTTGTGGTTTCCTGTGAAATGCAGCACACTCCCCAGTCACTTCGATTCATGACCTGAGATGGGGTCAGGTCCTGGCTGGCAGCACCCTGTGCACTGGGGATCCTCTTTGGGTCAGATGGACTTGTCTAGGGTCAAACACGGGCAGAAATGAGGTTGAGACATTGCTGGCAAAGGCACCAGCAAGGACAAAGAAGCTTGGGCAAGGAAGAAGAAGGGCGAGGGAGATGGTACAAGAATAAGATGGATATTAACTGGCCACAGATAGGGATAGTCTGGGAATGTGAAGAATGAAACTAATCCCCATTGGGTGACATTACTGCAGGAGTGTTTGCTGCAGATAAACAGATGAGCAGGAAATTCCTCTTATCATGCAAAGAAACCTTCCCCAGGGATCTCTTCGCTATGAATGGCTGCTTGAGCTTAGTTGTGTGCAAACTGTTTTCATTCACGCAGATGAGCACAGCACTTTGCAGATGCAGACTTACAGATGTACAAATTTCATGGTGCTACAGTCTTCACCCATGGATGGCTGTGCTAGGAGCATGCTGCAGCTGGGGGCTGGTTTGCTGAGCCCTGTCATCTACGGGTCCAGGATTGCCTCCTAGAACAGGAGAGCTCCAAAACTGAACCAGTCAAATGCAAGCATCTGTCTTCCCACCAAACAGCGAGGTGCAGAGCAGCATTGCTCGTTCCTCATTGAGATATGCTGAGGAGGCATGCAGCAAAAAAGTCACACTCTGTGTGGCCACAGGGTTCATTCTCAGATCTCTTTTCCTTTCTGTATTCAAAAGATTTCAAGAAGAATTCACTGTTGGTTTGCTTGTTCTGAGAAAGGATGTGTAGGCCAGGGCTTTTCAGGTAACTTGAAGAGGATGTGAAAAGGAGCGGACAGGACTCAGCGGGTCTCTTTCCATGCAAGATCTATTGGCCACCCAACGGGGCTGGAAGGAGCCAGGTTAGAAAAAGCTCAGAAGGGGTTTGGGCTGCAAGTAGTGTTCGACTGGGGAGCTATTTCGAAAAGCACCCTTGGGGATGCCAAAATTTTAAGAGAGAGTCAAGTAAGTATCCAGAAGGGAGATCCCTGGAGGGTTGCTAAAAAAGCAAACCACATCAGTGTCAGGAATCCAAGGTTAAAGTAATTTGGGTCCAGGAGAATTTCTGGGGGAAAGTTTCATACATTTTTGCCCTGTTTTTATTCTTTCCTGGGCTACCTGTTTTTGCTGGGTTTGCCAGACCCTCAGTCTGGGCCAGCACCATCTGTTTTGTGTTCCTGTTTTGTGCTCCTGGGAATGTTCCTAGAGGTGAGCCATGGGTGCTGTGTTCTTCTTTTGCAGCTTTCTCCCTGACGTGTTTCACATGCAAAGATGCATCGTCCAACTTACAGTGCCTGAGTACAACCACGTGCTCTGACCACGAGAAGTACTGCCTCACGACATATTCCACCACAGGACTCGGTAAGTGTGCAGCTTGTCCTAGGGTTCTGATGACAAACGGGGATCAGGTTAGGCTGACTGCAGGGTGTCCTCCCACTATAAGGTGTGGCAGAAGAATTAAGGATCATGGCATGCGGAGAGGAAATCTTGCTGCAAGTGGGAACTCAGCGTAGCACGTCTCTGTTGCAATATATCACAACAATACCACACGTACTATTAAGCACACCCAGGAGAGGGAAACAATGGAAAAGAAAAGATTTCTCTGCACAAAACCCTTGTCTAATCTGCAGGCTCATGTATATACTTAAGAGGTGGTGGAACTGGAAAGGACCGGGTGCTGTGGAAGGAGCAAAGCCAAGGCATGGTGACAATGAAGTCTCGCAATCTTGCTCTGTACAAAGCATTAGATCTCCAAATCCCTGCTTCAGGTTGCATTCAGCTGGCCCTGAGAATGACATAGGAGTCTTAAGGTCTAGGGATGGTCTCCATAGGTCACATATAAACAAATCATGATGCAATGTGCCAAAGCCCAATGGAAAACCAATGGCATTAAGTATAGAACAATATACTCCCTAGTGGATATTCTGCAGACAGTCTATCATTAAAAAAAAAAAAAAATACAACTTTTCTCCTTGTTGTCTCTCTCTCCCACTTCAGGCAATGACCGCAAACAGCACATCACCAAGAAATGCTCTGCATTTTGCCCATCCATTGACCTGAATATTGGCATTGCCGGTGTTGCCACCAGCTGCTGCGAGACTTCCCTGTGCAACATCAGCGGGGCCAGCAGCGTGAAAACCAGTTACACCATGATAGCTGTGGGCGTCTTGGCCAGCCTCGCCTGCATCCTCCGGCTGGGGTTTTAAAGGGTCTGGGGGGAAAGGAGCTGCCTGGCCTTGCATTGCCAGGGCTCCAGATCTCGTCTGTACAGAAGTTTCTTTTGGGGTCAATGCTGCCCTGCCCTGTTTCTCCTACTGGCGTGTCACATCCCATCGGCAAATATTTTTGCTCTTTCCGTGCTCTGATGAGCAAGCACAAGAGTATGGCCCTACCTCAAAATGGTGTTTGGAAGAGAAAGGGATGGGAGTACCATATAGGCACCATCTCTCCTACTACAAAACTTCATAACTCCATACATTTTTTCCCCTTCATTTTGGCCTTCCCATCCTCCTGTGCCATTTTTCCCTTTATGCCATTTTCTGCCCTGCATCATTTTGCTGAGGAAGCCTTTGATATTATAGTTGTTAAGCAGAAGCTGGGCACAATAAAGTGTTATTTTAGACTATTGTGTGAGTGTGTGGTATGGTACATTGGACACAGCGGCTGGATGCGTCCGTGTTAGCAGCAACAAAAGTGGAGGCGTTAGTCTGCAAACTGAATTGAAATAATGCTGAAATATATTGCAGTTGCTTTGCATTCACTTCAGGAAGCCTCTCCTAAGGCTTTCTTTTTTTATTTTTTCTTCTGTATTGGCAGAAGTGTCATTTTGTGACTCCATTTCAGAGTAAACTGCATTCTATTTGACTTGCATTCAATTTCCCTTCTGGGTCAGCTGGCGGAGAGGAAATGGCTGCTGAGCTCTCCAGCAGGCAAACAGAGGGGACAAGGAGGGACCAACACGAAGGGATCTTGAGCATTAAATTTTCTTTAAAGTGATTTAAGATCTTCCAATGAAAGTTGCTTTATAAGCATTACGGATTATCTTGAAAGGGAAGAAAAGTATCTTGCATGGTGTTTAAAGGAAACCCCTCAGAAAAGACACACGGTTTATACCGTGTGTCTGCTGGAGTGTTGAAATTTCAGCTTCATCTGTAACAAAATAATAACTCTGAAAACAAATCTCTTACGTTTGCTAGTCAAGTTTTCTACCTTGTTAAAATTTGAAGGAACACATTCCTTTGTGCTGACCTTCCTTGTAAATAATCTTAGTTCTGACTGAGAAGTCTGCTCACTTAAACCCTCCCGAAGTGAGCCGTGTGAGGCTGAAATGCTTTCTCCTGAGCTGGAGAAGCTCTCCATTAGGGTTACTCTGACAAAGATTTCCCGGGGTAATTAGTTGGGTGCAGCTCACCCAGCTGGTTCTGGCTTCATAGGCTCACCGCACAGGGAGAGCCGTGGGGATGTGCCAAGAGCAGAGGAGCAAGGCTCACAACTCCCAGGTCTTTGTAACAGGTTTGTAAAGGAAATGTTGTCTCACAGCCTCCTCTTAACCCAATTTACTCCAACGCCTTCTTTCCCACCCTTCCTCCCCTCCATGTCCAGTGCCTGGCTATGCAGACCCTGGCTGTTTTCTTTCATAGCCTTCCTCATCATCTTCTTTTTCCAGTCTTGGCCTGGGTTTTGCTTCCAACCTCTATTTTCCTGTTATAGCCTCATCTCTTTTTTTATTTATCCTCAGTGCAGCTGAAAGGTTGGCCAAGGATATTCCACCTTTAGCCACGAGACTCTTTGTTGTCCCTATGGTTTATATTGTGCTGCCATCCTTCAGCTGAGCTGGCTCCAAACTTCTGTCCCATCTACCCCCTTCATCTTTCTTCCCATCCTGCCAAATTTAGAGATATTCATGTGGCACACACATCTGAATATCTTGAACACATGAGAGCTGTTCTGTGCCCTCGGATGGCCATCCTCTGCCCCACTCCCAGACCATACAGTGGTGAAGACCGAACTATTTGAAGTAGCCTCCAGTCTTTGCTGTCCACAGGCTTAGGATTTCTTAGTGACAGCGTTGGTTGGCACAGGCCAAGACCAAGCTGGGCCAGTACTGGCGACTGCAGTACAGGTCTTGTCCTGCTGAGCTTGTGAATTCAAAGCTGCTCTTGGCATCCAGGTTTAAAACAAGGTCATGTCCTGTGCTACCTGGGCTTGGCAGGAGCCTCTGTTTTGGGATGGGAGGGAAGCTGGGACATGAAGGAAGAATGTGTGGGAAAAGAGGATGAACACATTTGTAAGAGCCTGCTTCTGCCATGCAGGGTTTCATGGTCTGCTTACGGCCATCACATGAAGGAGTCATGAACAGCACTGACAAGCCAGGACGCTTGTCCCGAAGGGAGCAGCTCCATCTGTGGGCTGCAGCCTGCCTCCCTCGCACCCGGTTTCTCTGTGACCCCACAGGTTTTACATTCCCTCGTGCCCAGCAACACAACCCACCGAGATTGACCAACATCTCTGGTTACATAAAAGGTTCTTTATCTGTCTTATCTGAATTGTCCTGAGGCACAGGAGGTCCTCAAACCATGAAAGCTTCCACAGGGAACCCTCCTCGGCAATAGGTGTTGTGTAAGAGTAGACTCCACTCTGCCAGCCTCCCTGAGAAATCCTGATGTGACATCTGGCGTGCAGATACAGATGCCTAATTCCAGGTCCCTCCACCCCAATTTTCTTATTTGTTGGCTCCCATGGTTGCATACTCCTCCCATGAAAACATCAAGGTACCCTGCAGAGACATCTGGGGTGCCTGGAGGGCTCCTGGGAAGAAGAAGGGCGTCTCACTCAGATAGTTGGGATTACTCCTGGGAGGCAGATGGCTCTCTCTACCGGGATTATATAAGAGTTCGTTTTCTGTGCTCTGGATCACTGCGCCAGGACCTGAATCAGCCAAGGAGGCCTTGCCCTGCCTAAATTAGGCACCTGTGGGAGGTGATGTGACCTTGGTCCTCGTTTTCCCTAACTCAGGGCTTTATCACCATTGATAGGGAAGGTTCTATGCTACCTTCTGCTCTCCTTGAATGCTTTGGCCCTGTTTTCCCTCACAATATCAACTTTCTTCCCTTTCTCTTTGCTTGTTTGTCCAGATCAGATCAACACCAGATCAACCCAGCGCACCAGTGACAAAGCAAGAGAGAAGATGGATTTGTAAGATCAGAACAAGGTCTTCAATGGGTCTAAAATGCTTCTGAAAGTCATGGAAAGTGGCAAAACAACCCCTTTTCACAATTAGCTGTGGCTCTATTGTCATGTGGCCAACTCATGGCTCCATTTTGAGGTCCATTTTAGTTTTCCCAAATGGGTATCGATGAGATCACTCAACAGAGGTGACTCAGTCCCATAGTTATTTTGGTCTTCCTCAATCTTACTTCTTCCTTGGTGTCCCTGGTTGGCCTGCTCCAGACCTTCCTCCAGGCTGAGGTCTGTGATGATGGTCAGCAGGAGATGCCTCCCCACTTTGGCTGCTTAATTATTGCCTCTGACTGCTTCGAGTTTCGTAATCCGTCCTCTTGAGAAAGAAAGAATCACTGCAACTTAGTCACTGGGCTGCAAATTAGCCGTCTCTAGATGCTGTGAAGAGAGCATGCTCCAGCATTACAGTAGGCCTAGGTAATAACCAAGACTTTAATATCTTGAGGACAGCTCCCAGATAACTGTTTGACATAGAAGAGCTGGTTTCCTACTCAAATTTCTCTTCTTAGATTCAGTACACGCTTGTTGGCAGTGCTTAGCCTCACTTGCTGACTAATAAGCTGGTGACTTGATGAACGGACTGAGCCAAAATCCTATTGCATGAAGGTTCATGTAGAAAGAAATGGGTGTTGGAAAGGTCAGCGTGACGGGGGATATGGCAATAACTGGATCAGTCTTTCAGTTATGGAGAAAGGGAAGCTGGAATACACAGTACAGAAGTCTATGGGGAAATTAATAGGACCAAAACAAAGGAAAAACAGTTGCTTCCTTTTACCCATATTGCAAAATACCAGCAGGAGGAAACACCCACTAATTAGGAAGAGGAACCTGTTTCTAACACATTTGGACAGTAAACCTAACTGACCTCAGCAAAGCAGAAGGTTCAATCTGATCATCACCAGCATGACCCCTGCTGACCTCACCAATCTCCCAAACCAAGAGTAGGGATGTCTGTTTTGACATCAGCCTTGAATAACTCTGGAATTCACCACCTGATGATGTCATTCCTGGAGCAGTTCTAGGAAGGCCTGAAAAGTGTAAAAAACTCATGAGGATAAGGAAATCATCCAGTGTTTAAGTGAATCATGTTAGATAAAAAGGAAACAACCCCTTGTGCTGCAAAGACCAAGCAAATACCCTGATGGCTGCTCCTAGAGAACTGCCTGCTACGTTATTCTGTAATTGTCAGAAAAAGGTGGTTTTGGCAACATTTTCATTTGTGTGTTCTGCTACCTGTTGTGCAGGACTAATCTCACCTTCGAGGAACATTGAGATGGTAGCACGAGCTCTTGCAAGACGCAGCTCCTATTAGGTTTTATTTCCCACAATGTCAGAAACAGATCTTAAGAAATTCAGAGGAGGGCAACACGGAGGAATAGAGGGAGACAGACTGATTTAAGAGGAGAGATTGAAAAAGATATTGTGAGAGATGGCTTTTTCAGAGTAGACTGGCAATTCCAGGATGCCAATTTGTGGTATTATAAGCAGAGGTCTGATTTCCAGAAAGTGCTGGGTGTGGAGAAAAGCAGACCCTCTAAAAGATCCCCAAAATAGAAGCAAAACATCATTAAATAAAACATTTATGGGATTTTGAAAGGTGTTCGAGAAGTACAACCAAGAGAGGAATGAGCACAGGGATTAACTGCAGGTAGCAGAAAAATGATAAAGATATGAAGACCAACATGAAAATTTGAGGAAAAATTTCTGTGTAAATAACCGTCAGCTAATTTCATTTAGTGTAAAATTGACATTATTGGAGCTAAATCAGTGTAGGCCAGTTGAGAATCTGGCCTTCTGGTTCTGCAGAATAATTAAGGAAAGCGGTATGAGCTCTGGTGCATCACGCACGGACTATCTAAGTGGATTACAAAAACGCACTGCAAGGACTATTTCCCTGTGCCTGCAGGCTCCGCTGTTTCGTCACAGCAACTCCTGCTTCCGTTGAGAAGAAAGATAGGAGGAAGTGAAGGAAGCCAGAGGAGAGGAGAGCTCCTCATTTCCCTCATTTACCATTACTCATAAGACTGGAAGAGCAATAAACGAGGTGCTAAAGGGACTTTTCCCCAGGGTGCTATCCCGTTCCATGGGCTCCAGCATGGAGAACTCCCACATGCACATTACACACCCTTGGGTTGATTTCATGTCCACCCGCGAGACATCTGGAACCTGTAAAACTGCTGCTGTTCCAAAGGTATATAACCTGCCCTCCGAACACCTTCCTAGTCTGGCTGAGAGTGTCTGGTGGAGATGAAGACTGCTCTTGTCACCTTGCTGGCTGCTGTCCTGTGCGTGGAGCAAGGTGAGCCTCTAATACTGTTGCTAATTAAAATAAGGCTTATAGAGAGGATGGCGTAAATTTTCCACGTGACAGGAATTTTGGGGGCCATCACCAGCTTTGCAATATTGCAATGCTGCAGCCATGTGGCTGCCAGCTTCCATCTATACCTTGATTAACAATGAGCTCTCCATTTGCTGCAGGAATAAGACCCTGATAAAGTTAATTCTTCCACCCACCAGGTGGTACCAAGTGATAAAGCTCTAACTGTGTAGTACCAGGTGCTGTTATATACATGCAGTGGTCTGTGGGATCTTTCCCGATGATGTAAGTTGAAAGTGCCAGAAGTCATAACAAGACATATTTTTTACCCATATCAGTTTTACAGATTTTACAGACTTCTCCTCACAGCTGCTTCTTTCATTGTTCTGAGCCACATGGCGTGTCGTGTGTCTTGCTCCCTAGGAAACACAACACTGAGAATTTTTATAGGTGAAATGGGAGTCAGAGGTGAAAGAACTTTTGTATGCATATGTCATGTTAAAGGCATCCTCCTTCCGAAGCAAAGTCTGAGTTATTCTAGATGTTTGTCCTCCTTCTGGGACTGATACACGTGTATTGCTACATGCCACTTGCACGATCAGTTTGCCAGTATCTCCCCCACACCTGATGGTTTCCCAGAAACCATGATACATATCTAGCAGGGGTTGAGAAAGACATTTAATTAATTTTTGCTCTCTGATGTATCAACCTCTTACTCCCAAGTTTTTTTGGACAGATGGCACTGCAGCATGCTTGGAAGATCACAAGTTCTGGTCAGTTTTGGGGTGGGGAAAGGGGTATGTAACTGTAAAAATAAGAGTGCTATCCTGAGTGGTATCACACAAAATGGAGACAGGAGAGTAATTATGAGGGGCCACATCCTCAGTATTACCTAGGACGATGTGGAAGGCTAACAGAGACCCAGGACACATTTCATGGTGGTGTACCTTATTGCTCTAGTGAGCTGATGACATTTTATATTGGCATTGCCTTGCAAATGGACATTAGGACAGCCTTTTGTACAGCAGTGTTCTGTAGCCCAGTCTTGATCAGAGACACCTAGTTGTTCTAATTCAAGTCTTTCACATTCGAGATAAAAAGATCACAATTTTCTGGACTGGTGCAGAGACAAAGGCAGTGTTGGACAGAACTATTTGATTATTCTCTTGTATCTGGAGCTCCATTCCATTTCTGTTCTAACTTTTGATCAAAACTCTTGATGTCACAGCCCACCAAGAGGGTCTGTTGTCATTTGCTTCTATGAACTCACTGGTATAGAAATATGTCCAGAAGAGATATTAAAATGTCACAATCCTTTTCCCTGGTCCAATGCTGGATCAGATCAGGTAGACGTTTGTGTGATGGGGCCTTGAAAATTTCCAACAAAGAAGATTGAACAGCCTGGAACGGCTCAGACACTTTTCCCTTTAGAGAGTTAATCTAAATATCTAACGCCCCTCTCTTTTTGTACAGTTCTCCTGTGTTTTCAACATAGGCTGTGAAGAACAGTTTATGACCTTCTTTGCAGTTTCTTTTTGCTTGCTTGACGAAGGTCACTGTGTCTTTCCTCAGCATTATCTCACTTTGACTAAACAAATGAAATGCTTCCAACCTTTTCTACAAGGTTGTATTTTCAAGATCTCTGACCACTTCTCCCTCTCCTCTGGTCCCTCTCCAAGTGCTTCGCATATTTTTGAAGTGTCGCATACAGATTAGGACATCAGTGTTTCAGACGAGGTCTTGCCAGAGTGGAAAGGGCACTTTGCATATCTTGCACATGATGTTGCTGCCTGTGTTCCCTTGAGTGACATTTGTTTTCATTGCTGTAGTGTGACACTGTTGGCTCCCACTGTTTACACTGCAGTTCTTAATTGTACCCTAACCTGTTGTTCCTCATCCTGTGTTATGTGGCCAGTTTTATTTTAGTGCAATGTATTTCTCTTTTTTGAACTGCACCCTTTCTTTATTTATTTACTGTTTTGTTACATCCATGTGTCAAAATCACCTAGAACTCTCCTTACAGTACTTTTTCAGATCATTTCTCCTCGGCATCATCTAAAAATATGAGGCAATCCCTCTATTGCTTCCCTAGTGTTACTAGTGATGATATTGTGTAGTACTGAGCCCACAGCAGAGCTCATGGAGAACCTTATGAGCTGCACTGTTCAAATTGCTTTGACCAATAACCACTGTGAACTGTGGTGTGAGTGTGTTTTAATGTCTGGCTTTGCCCCCTTTCTGTTGCATTTTCACTGGATTGTGTTTCCTGAGCTTGGTCATAAGCACACCATGAAAGAATGTGTCAACAATTTTGGTAAAACTTTATTACATTTTTAACCAAAAATTATGCTATTCTAGCATGTTTTACCCTGTATATGAAGATTCGGCTTGTTTAATTATGAAGAAAAGAAAAAAAAAAGCTACACAATATAATAGCTCTCTCAGCATCAGCCTAATCCTTCCCTTCCCTTCCCTTCCCTTCCCTTCCCTTCCCTTCCCTTCCCTTCCCTTCCCTTCCCTTCCCTTCCCTTCCCTTCCCTTCCCTTCCCTTCCCTTCCCTTCCCTTCCCTTCCCTTCCCTTCCCTTCCCTTCCCTTCCCTTCCCTCAGACTTCTCATTTAATGTCCTCTCTGACCTATGTTGCCCTTCCACTTTCTTGCAGCCAACTTCTTTTCAGGCAAAACTGCACTCACAGGAGTATTGCTTTCTGCCCTTTCTGTACTGACAGTCTCCCCAGACTTACCAGGAACTTGGCAAGCATTCTGTGTTGATTCCCTTTCCAGAAATAACTGTGTTTTTAAAGAAACTAATCCTCTCTCCTACACATTCCTGTTTCTGCTCTTCTTCCTTTGTATCATCGCTTTCCAGAGGCTCTCCAGAGATCTATCCCACCATCTTCTGCATCTCAGGGTAAGGATGAACACCCTTGAAAGACAGGACAGCTCTTCATTGCCTGCCCTTGCAGGCATCTTCCGTATCTGTATTCCAGATGTATGAAGTATACCACCAAATCTGCATTTACCAGTTAAATCCCACTTTTGGTTAAGACTTCCCATTTATTCTCCACCTTACAGTAGCATGCAGAAGTTCAGCAGAGCATCTGACTAGTCTGCCCAGACTTCCTAGGACTGAGGTTAGGCCAGCTCAGCTAGTGGTGTTGGACCTCATGAAAAGATCTGTGACTGTACTCACTCTCCCAGCCAAATAAAAGAGAAGCAATATGCTTTTCCCACTTCCTGCATTGCCCACCTCCTCAAAATGCTCTGGGCCTAAGGCATCCTCATGTTCTCCTTGGTGAGCCTTGTGTACACCTTGCGCAGGAGAAATGACTGAGTAATTCACGTGGCAGAGCTTACAGGACAGAGAAGATAGTGCTCAACAATAATCTCCATCATAAAAGACCCCAAATCCTTGAATTCCACTCACATCTACTGCTGCCAGAGATTGCAAACAGATCGATAACATATCGCAGTCTGAGGCGTATGAGACAGAGAGGGATTTAACATTGCTGCCACGGGTCAGGGGATAAAGTAAGTCACGGGTCATTCACACACAAGCATTCATCAGGCTATAACGAGGAAAATGTAGATATTTGGTTTGCAGGTATTGTAGTTCCTAAACCATGAAATTTTCTTTTTTTTTTTTTTCTTTTTTTTTTTTCTTTTTTTTTTTTTTGGTCCCTCCAGCTTATCCGTTTATGTGCTATGTGTGCCAAGAGCAGGAGTCCAACAAGAACTGTTTGACCATTTCCATGTGTGCAAAGGAAGACAAATATTGTGTGACTATCCGTGACAACGTCGGAACAAGTAAGTTTCTGAACAATGCTTTTGTTTGGGCTGTAGAACAGGAGTCCCAGGAATTCACGTATGCAAAAAATTACCCCAGTCACCAACTGTTAGGAGACACTGACCCTGTTGCTCCTTATTGCAATCACTGCAGCATCACTAAATACTTGATAATATTACCAGGAGTTGGGGCAATGCTGATGCTATGTATAGCAACACTAGGGAGTGAACTCCAGTCCAGGGCTGCATGCACTGCTTCATGGTTTTCTCCCCCAGCTTTGCTGTGACCTCTCCAGCTAGCTCTTGCCATGGCAATATTCACTCCCAGGGTTGGTTTTCAAAAATGTTTGGACAAAACTGCTCCATGGCTGACTCCCTCTGCCATGCACAATCCTTCAGGTTGGCCCTTGAGGTTCAAGGTGAAGGTTGAGGTGAAGGTCAAGGTGAGGTTGAAGGTGCACCTTCAAGCACCTCCATGTGTTCTCATAAAATACATCCACAAGGTTCTCCGTTGCAGGAAAACCATCCTGGTGGGCAGCGATCCAGCTTGATCATTGCTTTGGGCAGCCTGAACTGAAAGCCACCCACAAAAGCTAATTTCACCTGGGAGAGATGTAACATGGAGCCCCGAGAGGACCAGCATCATGTTGCAGCAGTGTGGACATAGCCAGACTGCTGCCAGTCCAGAACCAAAGACATATTTGCC
This sequence comes from Cygnus atratus, assembly GCF_013377495.2. Classification (NCBI taxonomy): domain Eukaryota; kingdom Metazoa; phylum Chordata; class Aves; order Anseriformes; family Anatidae; genus Cygnus; species Cygnus atratus. The sequence goes on along the minus strand of NC_066363.1, from coordinate 159,077,820 downwards.
TTGGGCACTGGTCCCTGGCCTTATTTTTATTTACCAGTGCAGATTTAGAACATCTTACATTTAGAAATGTGAGAACAACAATTCTTACATTTGACTTTCTTTCCTTTTCCCCCTTCTTTTCTTCATTAGAGCCCAACAAGCCTAAGTATGTCATCTCTAAGATGTGCTCCCCAACGTGTCCAGCAGCAAGTCAGCAACAAAACCAAGCCTCTCAAAGGGTTTCTTGCTGTGAGAAGCCATTATGCAATGTGAATGGAGTCAGCAGCAAGCGAAGCAGCTATGGAGTGATGTCCCTGGGTGTCCTGGCCGGTATCACTTACATCTTTGTATGTGGACTGTGATGGGTTAGGAAAAGCTCCCCAGGATGGCCTTGTTGTCTGAAATAAAAGTGTGTAGCTCTGGGATAATTACTGCTCTCAAGAGTCGTGTTTTGCAGACAAGCTTCCCTTGGGATTTTTGAGAGTCTAAATAAGGTAGGTACTGAACTCTCATTGATTTCCTAAGCTTACTTGAATCTTAAGTGTCCCCAGACATTCAAGTCACCCAAGGAAACACATAAAAGACAGCCCTTTTGACATGTTCAGGCTTCACATCGTTACTGCTCTGAAGAGGTCCTTGAAGACATATTTTTGTCACTTCGAGTTTCTGAGCACCGCATGGAATAACAATCCACCCTGCCTGAAACACGGGTAATAGCTTGATAGTTAGGCCAGCACTGAGGGGATGTTCAGCATCTTCTTCTGGTCACAGTAGGTTGGTTATCTCACGTTGGTCAAGCAGCTCATAAACAAATACAAAGGGGTAAAATGTATTTCCGGCAGTGTTTTGGACATTCCTCCAGCCTCAGTGGGCAACGATTTCTGGCTCCCCTGGCTCTTTGCTCTTGTAAGCATATCACTTTTTGAAATGAGCATTCTTCGTCTCCCAGCTCTGACTCATCAGCAGAGTTTGGGGAAAAGGCAGAAAGAAACTAATGTGGCTGAGAGATGAAACAACGTCTGGTAGCGGGGAGACGGAGGGAGGAGGGAAGGAGGGTGGCATGGACGGGGTCCGTCTGGAAAAGGAGATGTCTCCATATCTATTTCCCTCTTTTTTTTGCAGGGCCAAACCAACTTGAGAGCTGTTGCCAAACCCCAGTCATGTAGAGATCATGCGATGGTTTCTACAAAACCATGGGCCTGGCACGGAAACGATTAATTGTGCTGGGCTTTGTTCGGTTTTGCACTCCAGGCTCTCTGCTCCCTCCTCTCCCAGCAAGAGCTGCAGCTGAGGGGAGACAGAAAAGCTCTGTAGAGGAGGCCTGGGGGTGTCTACAGAGAAGAAGAAGGGCAGGCAGCCAAAGGTTATCATAAACAGCCCAGAGCTTCCTTGTCATAGCCCCTGCTGCTTCTCTGGAAAAAATAAAAAAAATAAGATAAAAAGGAGAAGAGTTGGCAGTGTCACTAGCTCAGCTGTGTTCTAGGGGAAACTAGAACTCATCCAAACAATTCAAGGCCTTTGTTTTGTGGTTAAAGGGTTTTTTTTTTTTTTTTCTTTTCTTTTTTCTTTTTTTTTTTTTTTTTCTTTTTGGATGAGATGCATTTGGTAGCTAAATGAGACCTTTGGTTTGTCTAAAGCATCGTCTTGAAAGTCTGACATGTTTTGGTTGCACATTTTTGGAAGGATGCATGTTTCTGAGATGTTTTATGCTGTCAGGTTTATGAAGCAACTGGTTTCCCATGATGATCAGCCAAAGGTGCCCCATCAACCTCTGGTGTTTGTACTGTGAACTCTGGAGCCTGGTGCCTGGCTCATGCTGTAAATATTTAGAAAAATGAAGCAAATGAAGGAGTTGACACCAAGTCCTGGGGAGGGACAAGAAACCACCGGCACCCATTGATCTGAGCATACTGGTGAGCCCAGCCCAGGGATGAAAAACAGATGTCGAGAGGGCCAAACAAAATTTGCTGTTAAGTTTCTTTTGGTGAAGTCAACCACAAAACGGAAGAAAAGCTAAAAGGGAGAAATGGGAATGGAAAGACTTTTAAATGGAGAGGAAGGAGGAGATGCCCAGCTGCTAAGGGAAGGGGCTGGCAGCAGTGGTATGGGCTGTGGTAGCCACAATGTATCCCAGTGCCACAAACACATGCATGAATAAAACCCCAAGGAGAGGGAAGTCACTTCTTCCCATAGGCCCTGCAGTACATTGGGTGCTTGCAAAAAACTCTAGGAAAGTTGGGCTTGGGGCCAGAGCCATTACTGCCTTTACCGCCAGGCGAGTTGGCACAGGAAAAGGGAAGCAGACGGAGCAATTTATACCTTACCAGTTTCACTGCACGTGAAAAATCGAAGAGCTCGTGGGTGAGGTCAGCTGGCAGAGAGGGAAGAGTCAAGGGCTGAGCAGTCCCCTGGGGCTGGTGGCGTGCAGGGCACCAGGATGGGCAGGAGGGAGAGCAAACCTCAGCCAGGTATCTGCCACAGCAGCAGTGCTGCAGGGTCTGGAAGGCAAGGTGGTCTTCTCAAAGCCCAGCAGCTGCTATTGAGGACTCTCCTTTGTGGTCTTCCACTTCTGTGCTGGGATCCCTGACAATCGGACACTCTTTAAAGGAACTGCTTGGTTCTGCTTACAGGGACTTTCTCCTGCCAGCAGATTTCTGCATTTATCACTACATGTCCCCTTTCAGGCCCCGGTTGCCTTCCCCTCCTCTTCGCCACACCAACTTCAGTGCTTCCTGCTGACAGCACCCAAATGGATATTACCTCCAGCAGAATAAAAGGGTCAGACGAGTTACAAGGTCTCTGTGTCTATAAATTTAGAGGGAACCCTTTTCTTTCCTGAAATTTCTGGATGCCAGAGCACCTGATCATACCAGGATTATGCTGATTGAACCTCCGCAGGTGAAATGCCTTCAGGTTTTCCCTGTGTTTAAAGGATTTACCAATTGCTCTACCAGACACACCAGCACCCATCCAGCTCCTGGACTGAAAGCCCACAGCTGTGAATGAGGAGCCAAAGTCAAAACCAGTGAGCACATGGGTAGGATTTATAAAGGGACTTTGTTAAAGCTGATGCCCTGAGTGGGAAATCACTGAAACTCTTTCAGAGAAACAAAGAGGGAAGGGGGGCACTTAAAAGCTGTCCTTCTTGGTTCTTGGTTGGGGGTGAGCAATGGGGGATGTTGTCTGGCTAAGGACACAGCTCCTCTACACGCTGCTACCTGCTTCTCCTGGGCTGTAGGAAGGTGCAGGTAGAAGACAAGGGCTCCCACGAGCCAGGAGTTCATGCACAAACTGACAAATCCCCTCTTCTTCCAAGGTCACATTTACCTTTTCAGATGGAGCTGCAGCTCGAGGTAATCTCCGGGATCGCACTGGTGGCAATCTCCAGGACTAGCTGCGCTTGCTGGGAGCAGACATCTAGACAATGCTTCGAGGTGCTCCTTTAGCACAGGATCTGCTCTGCAACCCCAGCAACTTTGAGTTCCACACCCAGAGTCGGGAGATGTTTTCTCTTGCAGCCTGCAGTACGTGCACAGTGCAGGGAAGGCAGGTGGAGACACCAACCACATCTAACACGGAGACGTTTTGCTGCTGCTCGTGTTCCTAAGATCAACACAGCTGAGCTAGCGAACACATCAAAACCTAGAACATTAAAAGGAAGCAGGCCACAGGTCTAAGCAAAGGAAAGGTGGCTTTTCCAGTATGAATATGCACAGCAGTAAGGGATATTAGCCAGGCTAAGTGGTGACCAGGCGCAGAGGCAGTGGGAAAATTAATCTTTGGCATCACAGCAACCGAACCCAGCCTGTTTCACCTGTTCCTGTGTCTTCACAATGGGGAATTCCGGGGATTTCAGAAGATTGGATACTGCCAAACACAGCACCCATTGACATAAAGGGGATGGGGGAGACTCTGGGCAAATACAGAGCAGTCAGCCCAGGCCCCAGTCTTGGGAAAAAAAATCTGAAATAAATCATCAAACCATTTGTAACGCTGCAGGGGCTATCAGGGAGATGGGAATGAACAGCAAGAGCCTTGTGACAGATGGGTGTTATTCCCACCTGTGGCAAGGTGGCAAAATCTGTAGTTAGGGCAAAAGTGGTACCTGTCACATACCTCAGTGTTAATAAAGCTTTTGGCACTATATCACATGGCAGCAAACTAAGGAAATGCAGTCTAGCTAAAATCACAAGCAAATAACTGTCAATGGCTTTGCTGTCAAAGCAGAAGGAGCTATTAAACAGGGTTCTCTGCAGCTTGCCATGGCTCTGGTATGATGCAATGTTTTAATTACCAGATTGAATGATGGATTAGAGAATAAATTGACCGAGCTTGCAGGCGACAAACTGGTAAAATCTGCAAGTTGGAGAATTCTGGGTCACTCTGGTAAATGTAAGTGATGGCCTGAGAAAGAGGATGCAGTTTGGTTAGGACAAGCACAAAGCTCTGCAGTTAGTGCGGACCCGTTATCTGCACAAATATAGGAAAAGGAAGTATCCCTTGCAGCAATTTGGCAAAAAACCAGAAGTAACAATGGGTGCTATAAGAGATCAACGGTTTAACAAATGTCAAACTGGGGGGGAGGAACTGGGACAGAAAAAGAAAAAGGCCCTGTTGGAACTCTGCAGTCTATTGAAAAGTTGTATACTTCACACTGGCAAGCATAAACTGGAGTGTGATGAGACAAGATCCTTCCACCTGGACTGCTGCCTTCTCCCTGTTTTTGCTTTAGGATTGGTTCACATGGCCACAAAAGGACCTTTTAGATAGGATCAGAAAAGTTCTTCGCATCCAAGGGGTGGTGAAGAGCTGGAGTTAATTGTTGGGAGAACTGCCTCCAGCATCAGCAGCTTGAGTATCATTACCCAGGTGCCTCAAAGCATGATGGAAAATATTGTCCTCAGCATCTCATTAGTGGGGAGATGGGGATAGAGAATGAACTGGGGATAGAGAATGAACTCATTTGCCTTTCCTGGCCCCCTCCATCTCCCTTCTATCATTCCCATGGAGACGTTGAGTGTGCTGGCCACCTTTTCTTCATTAGAGCATAATTGTGCTGTTCAGGCTTGACTTTTATACACTAATGCCTAACACCAAACATGACACAAAGATGCTCTTCCACTGATATCATGTAGGAACCTCACTCCAAAAGGTGTTCAACCCCCAGAACACCCTCCAGGCTTCCCAGGATCTCAGGCAGCAGTACAAGCTCTAGACGTGCTGAGCCAACGAGTGGAGAGAGCTCTGCACAACGTGAATGACGTAGGGTTTTCTCCTTATTTCATCCAAGCAAACCCCTAAACGCCATGCAAAGCACCCTCATCATGCATGATGGGGTTCATCATGCATGGCTGGGGGATCAGTCCTGGAGCAGCAGGGCCAGGAAGCAGGCACTGGCTCTGTGCCTGGTGCTCACAAGAGCTCATCTGGGACCTGCCCCTGGCTCCAGGGCCTGCTCCAGCACCATATGTAATCAGCAGTTAGATAACCTGCAGACTCTGCTCCCGGGAACAAGAAACTCCTTGCTGTCGTCTACAGGAAATTAGTGTAATAAAACTCAGTGCAACATCTTCCGTGAGAGAAAAAAAAATAATTATACAAAATCTCTAAGAAAGTTGATTTTGCCCTCTCACACTTATTCTTAGAGATTTAAGTTGATCACTTTCTCACAAGCACCAGCACATGTGCGCCTGGGTGATCTGGCCAGTGTTACCTCTATGCCACACTTAGACAAGAGACGACAGCTATGAAGTGCTCATCATGCCTCTGAGGTTCTTGGCAGAGCACAACAAACTGATTTTGGATTTGACTTTGTTGGCCTTTAGAGGGGAGGATGCTATTTGGGCTCACTTTCCCTTTTATTTTTGCCTCTTTTAGGCAAAAATCTTGAATTTCCCAGTTCGTTTGTTTTCTTTATCTGAATGTTTTATTGCTCACACCCTGTTCTCTATTCTTTTATGTAAGGTCAGTTCCTTGGTCTTCTTCATTTGAATGAAATCAGACATTGAATGCCTACAGCAGAAAACACATGCCTTTCCGCTTAACCCTTGCACTGCCATCTCTTCTAGGTGCTTTCACACACATGGACACATCCATTTGTATTTCACCTGCACCAAACTTAGGATTTCTACTGCAAAACTCCACGAGTCCAGCACCTTGTCTACAGCTTCAGTGTGGTTCATGTGGCCTCCCTGGAGCCTGGCAGATTACTTGTTTAAAGAGGCACATTTTTGGTGGATGGGATGGGAAGGGTCTGGAATGCCTCTTCCCTCCCCAAAACAACCAGGCATTTAGGTCTTGGCTTGGAGAGAGGAGGCCCCCCTGCACAGGAACCTTTGCAGGGGGGGGGCTGCAGAACCACATTGATGGGTCGAAAGAAGCCAGGAATGGAAACAAGGCTACACAACATGGGTCCAAATTTCACCTAGGAGATGGAGATAGGACTGGAGATGGGTATATCTGCTACATAGGTCCAAGGGCCACCCAGCAGATAGGACTGGAGACAAGGCCATAACTCAAGTCCAGTGGTCATCTAGAAGATGAGGAGTTAAAATACTGATGGCAAAGCTTCAAGGTCCGTTCAGGACATGGCTGGAGAAATACACCCCTACCACATAGTCCAGGCAAGGACAAAAGGCTCAGGCTTGGGCAGGGGAGTCAGTTTATAACGCTGGAGGGCATAATTCTCGAGCGACCTTTCTTTGGAAGCAGTCTGGTCACTCCGGACAGGGATGTATCCTCCAGCAGACTCCCAGCAAACTGGAGAAATCACAGCAGCAACCAGAGCTTAGCTTTTTGCCTGAGTCCTGACCCTTTTGTTAAGCTTCACAGTTCTTTTCCTGTCAAAGGCCTAAAATAAACAAGCAAGACAGGGGGTGAGTCATGAAGACTCAAATTAGTAAGAGTGACTTCTCAGATACCGATTCAGCATGCAGCAGCCAGTGGACCACCTTCACCTTAACAGCTCTGGGAAAGAAGGAAAATACAAAATATTGATATCAACCAGAAACAGAAGTTCATAAATCTGACAGCCTGACTGTGACTGCAGGTTGTGCTTGGAGTGAGCAGATGAAGGTCCTATTCTAGCAGATACTGCAGCCCAAAGATCTACCTGATTATACACACACTTTTTCAGGAAACTCAGAAGCTGACAGCTGTCTCAGGTGTGTCCCCATGGGCTGCAGGAAAGAGTGGCAAGGTGACAAGGACAACAAAGGTGTTGAGGTGTCAAGGTGATAGAGGACAGTGAGCTTTTTTGGCACTACAGACAGCAAGAAGACCCAGAGAAACTCCAATGGAAAAAACAAAAACCAACCAACCAAACAAAAAACTTGTGTATCTGGAGTTCCCTTGGATAAATGTGCCTGAAGATCTGCTGGGCAGCTCTGTTCTGGAGCAGCCAACACGGGTTTCAGGAGGAGAAACATCGAGGGGTGGGATGATGGGGTTGGGATATGAAATCAGCCCAATCAGGTAGAGCTGGATGGTGTGAGTGGGAGCCCTGGGGACAGTGCATCACGGCTCCAGCACAATCTGCTGTGGCAGCACCTAGAGCAGAGAGGGCCTTTATGCCATGACTGCCTCGCAGCAGACTGCTCTGGGCAAAGAGGCTTGTCTGTCTGGGGGAAACACACCTTGCAGCAGGGATGAAGATCCTGGTCTCCTGCTCTCCCAGGCAAGGGGCCTAAACACAAGGCTAGAGAACAGATTGTGTCCTCCCAGCCCTCTGCTCTACTAAATCGATATCAATGTTTAACACCTTTGGCAGGTGGGATAGGACTCTTCCACAGAGCAGCCCCTATCCTCTCTGGCAGCCCAGAAGTCTGAGCACTTCTCCTAATCTGCAGAGAATGACATAACTAGTGAAAAGACAGGATGTTGTTTCCTTCCTGTGGCATCTATGCAAAGTGGCTTTAGCAGATTTGCTCTGTGAAGCCCCTTCTGCTCCACTAAGCAGGGGAAACACCTCATTTGCAAACTCCGTTGGGGTGTAGGTGCCTCGCAGAGCCCCTTGTGCACGACCCTGGCCAGGCTCAGGTAGTTCCCCCCAAGCCCTGAAACAGAAAAGTGGTGGTGAAGGAAGCTCTCTGCATGCCACCTGTCTCTGCGGATGCTTAGCAAGCTCTTAGCAGACCCACATTTCAAACTCAAACTCCCGAAACGTCAGTTCAGCAGTGAACCCTTGCAGATCTAGTAATTCCTGTTTTAATTGCTGCAGTGATCCCTGCTAACTTGCTCTCTTGACCCGTGAAGGGAGTTGCCATTATCTTAATTTCCTTATTTTAGAACTAGCCGTTTGTCTCCAGCACACAAGCAAGCCATATAATATTTATTCTAGCACCACTTTGTTTTCAGTTCCAGCCTCCTCCCCGTTTCCTTTTACCTTGAGCATATCTTTTTACCTGCACCCTCCTTTCCCTCACACAGGCCACATTCCTGCTGCCTTTCTTATTGCCTCCCTCTTCTTCTGAAGGATTATTTTTCTACCTTGCTTTCACAGTCTGAACACAGCCATTCAGCAAAGCCGTCCAACAAGCCCCAGGCCTGCAAGGCTCGATCTTTCATTGCTGTATTTTGCTCTAGGACAGAAAGGCCTGCCATCAGACAGGTGCTGTGTTGAGTTTGCAGACTGCTCTCCCAGAAGGTAGCCTTGGTAAGGAGGTGGGAGGTGTGAGCTTAGACCAGTGAGCTTTCAAAAGGGCTTCCTTACCTGGTTACATCTCCCATACCATCTACCACGGCAAACTGGGCCCTAGGCACTCTGCCCACCTGCTCCACTTGTAAGTATCCTGTAATTATTGATGCTCCTGCCCAGCCATTTCAGTATTGCTGGGATGACTACATATCCCGTGATGAGTTGTGTCCTGTCACTCTGAGGTCCTCTCTCTTCCTTCCCAGAAGCAGACAGGGTCCTATCCATGAAGCAGTGGAACTGCTAATGTTAGATTTGGGGTGTGGAAGGGAAGAAAACTAGAAAGCTGTAGACCTTTGTCCATGTCTGCTGGGGATGGGGGGAGCCTACAAGACATCAAAAGGAACAGGAGAGCTGAAAAAAGAATGCTATGCCTTCCTGATACCCAGAAATTAAATCTTTGATGCTGCACCCCAAAGCTGACATGCCATGAAGTTACTCACATGTTGGCTACAAAAAGCCAGATCGACTTACAGACAAAAGTTGAACTCGGTTGTTGGGCACTCTGTGACACAGACATCTTGTGAGTTTATCTGACTGATCGTGCACAGACAGGCTGAATTACGGTTGCTCAGGCTACGGCAAAGCTGAAACTTCCCAGATTTTTAGCATTTGAGTTGCAAACCAGAGAATGAAACAGTCCCAGCTGCCTATTTCAGTGGAAGGTATTAGACCACGGAAACACACCACTCTCAGTCAGTTCCTGCTAGAATAACTGGCAATGAGAATTAAAAATGAGTCTTAAGAGAGATGGGGGAAGTGGGAGCTTGCAGGCATGGATTTGGTTTCCAAGTAGAGGTTTCTGAATGCACTCTGAAAACATGGGAGGTGGAATTTCTTCCGACAGACGCATTTGCCAGGGAATGCTGATTCTGCAGAATTAAACCCATCCATGGTATACAGAGTTTGTCAAACTTGCATTCCCAGGCTCCCTCAGCAGCCAATTTCACAAGCTCCCTCCCCCAGTGCTCTCTGTCCAGCTCATTTTCTGAAGGGCTTTGCTATTTCTGAATAATTTCTGAAAAATTCTGAATTTGCCCAGCTGAACTTGGGTTGCTCCTGCCAACCTTTCTGGTAGACCACCCTATGCTTTGAAGACCCATCCTGCCAAGCATCCCAGGTCGTCCCACGCCACTCCTGCTACTGGGCTCTGCACCTTCAAACTTTCCAACCCTCTATATCCAATCACTTTTGGGCTCCAGTAAACAGGTCAGGAAGTTGGTTACCTACTTGCCTGGGTCTTGCATGCAGAGGGCTGTGCATGCAGCAGGTCTATAAATGAAGAGGAGGCATCATGCATGCAGGGGTCTTGCGTATGTACAGGTTTGTGTACGCAGGGTTCCATGTATGGAGGGAGTCCTGCACACAGGGATTTCCATGCACATGTTAAGTATGCACACGAAGCAGTTGTGGATGTGTCAGGTGTGTGTGCACACAGGAGATCTGTGCATGTACGGGGGCATAAATCACGGAATCATTAAGGTTGGAAAAGGCCTCCAAGATCATCTGGTCCAACCATCACCTACTACCAATGTCACCCACTAAACCATGTCCCTAAACACCACATCCAACCTTTCCTTAAACACCCCCAGGGACAGTGACTCCACCACCTCCCTGGGCAACCCGTTCCAATGTCTGACTACTCTTTCTGAGAAGAAATGTCCCTTAATTTCCAATGTAAACCTCCCCTGGGGCAACTGGAGGCCAATGCAGTGGATCCTCCTGCCTGCACTGAGTTGTGGATGCAGAGGGTTGCTCAAGAAGCAGGTTGTGCACGAGTGAGGCCCTGCATGCAGGAGGGTCCTCCTGCTGACGGCTCTTCCCCCACGGAAACGGAGGGGACTAGAAAGTGGGGAGGAAAAAGCCTTGAAGGGGGAGCAGGGAACTGCAGGACCAAGGCAGAACTGCCTCTCCTCCCGCACTGCTTTCGGTCACCCAGCGGGCCGTACGTAGGCGTAAAAAGCCGCACCCGCGGTGGGGGCTACATTTTCCCAGCTCCGGTACTCCGGAGCGGGGAAACGAAACCTGGCGCGCCCGGGCATAAGGCGGGGTCAGGCGGCGCGGAGCGCAGGGGCGGCCCGCTGGGCGGAGCGGGTGTTCTTTCCCCGCCCCCGGCTTCCAGACCTGCCGCTAGCCTTGCGCGCAGCCCGTCGCCCTGCGCAGCTCGCCGGCCCCACCGCCGCACCATGAAGGCGCTTCTGCTCGCCGCGTTGGCTGTGGTGCTGTGCGTGGAGAGAGGTAAGAGGTGGGGGCTGCTTTCCTCCTCCCACTCCGGACGCTACCACCTCTTCCCAAGGTCCTCCAGTGTTTGTTGTTTTTTTTTTTTTTTTTTTTCACAGCCCCCGGTTTGGGGGGAAATTATTGAAGGGGAGGCTTGGGGGGGAGATGCTGCGTCTTGCAGGGGGTGCTTTGGAAGTTGGAAGAATGCGGGAGGGGAGGGTGAGGGTTGCGGAAGGGCTGGGGGCACGGGACTGAGCTGTGCTGGGGGTTGGCGGAGGTTTGGGGTGGTGGGGGTCTTCCCAAGACCTGCCTCTCGGCAGTGTCCCCCTTGCAGCAGGAACTTCGGGGCTTCCGTGCATGTATATATGGGTGTGTGTCTTCAGCTGTGCACGTCTATGTTTTGGAGCTTTTCCCAGTTGCAGCTCGAACAAAGACCAGGGATGGCTCCGCTCCCCCTTTCGGTGCAGCGAGCCGGGATAACGGCGCTGAAATGGGCTGAGATGCTGCCGAGGGGAAGGAGGGTGGAGGGGAGATGGAGCCCAGCCCCGACAATGGCAGATGGAGCAAAGTCTGGGTAGAACCACTTGTGATCCTGGCTCCTGCCGTTCCCTCGCATCCTTAGGGACCGCCTGGGGTTACCAGCATGTGGGGAGGTGACCCCCAAGAGAGAGGGCCCAGTGGAGCACTGCTGGGGCTGCCACTGAAGCTGGGGAGAATGTGTTTCCTGTTGCTGGGTGTTAAACTGCAAGTTGGCCAAGTCACAGGTCTGTAATCCCCATGACTCCATTTCTGCCTTTCCAAACTCCATGGGGCTATGCAAAACCCTGTATTGTTTCCATATGTCACTGCTTGGAGAAGCCAAACAAAGAGCAAACAGGAGAGTTCTTGGTCGTCTGAGACTCTGGCTCAGGAAACACAGACCCTTCCTGCCTCCCGAGGACACCAATAAGAAGAAACTAGTTAGTTTTCTGCCCTTTTTGTGCCCCCCTCTCCATGGGGTCCATGAAGCAACTAGCAATTCAAGATCTGGGTCTCCATCAGAGCCCAGCTGGCGTGTGCTCAGTTCCAGCGGGGCAGATGGGCAGTCCAGGCCCAGGCAGGAAGGGGGTTAATGCTCTCCCCCTCCCCCAAAAAAGCACCTTTCAGCATAAGAGTAAGTTCTCAGCCAGGCAAAAGGGTTTCTTAACCAGGTTGCTTTTTCCCCGAACGTTTCTAGCATATCCAGGGAGTTTTTTTGCAGAAAAGCTTTGCCCACTGTTCAAAGTGCCCTGAAGATCTGGCATATGGTATATAAGGATCTTGTGTAAGAGCAATGTAAAGGAAAGAACATTTGACATAGAGACCGAACGGAATTGCTGCTGAAGCAACAGCATTTTTCACTGGGGCTGCTGAGCTTTGGAGTGAGCTCTTAAAGGCTTTTTTTTTTTTTTTTTTTTTTCCTGCATTGCTCTTTGCAAGAATGGATTCAACCTCTTATCTGAGGAATTACCCCAAATGATCTGCTCTTGGAAGCCCTTTGTTCCTCCAAAGAGCTGAACAGCAAACAAACAAACACATAAATTCTTCACATTGAAGAAAACTGCCTTTTCTAGTTGGTGAAAACGAGGCTTTTCTTATGCATTGTTCAGACTTAGGCTTATTTTTTATTTATTTATTTTTTTTACAGCCTTGAGCTCCAACTCTTAGCTCTGTCTCCAGCCGTGTAAAATAATTCTGTTCCCCTCTTGTGCCTTTTGTCTAAAGCATGCAGCCTGCTTGCTCTCTTCGCTCTGCAGTGGGTCCTTTAGTTATCTGTTTTGCTTAAGCAGAAAGCAGCAGGAGTTAAAACTGAATGTTTCCGCTCCTAAACTGTACTGAAGGACTCGCCCATCCTGGAAAGATTTAGTCTACATTAAGACAAGGAGTAATAGGTGTGAAAAAGGACAAGGTGTGGACAGGACAGAGTATTAAAAATATAGATTTAGCAGTAGAAAGTTTCATGCCTGGAGGCGTTTTTATTTGCATATACAAATACTTCAGATGTGTTCGCATCTGAAATCTTTAAGGCTTAATGTATAGCACTGCACCGCTCAACTTGTGCATTCAGCATGGTGAGCAAATACATACGGGGACACATGTGCTGCCATAATGTCCATGGGAAGCCTATAATCCACTTCATTCCTGCTTGCAGATGATTCCCCTGAGATGGGATGAGTCACTTTGCCTCCTTGGGCCTCAGTTTGCCATCAGGGTGGTTGCAAGGGGAATGGTTTGGGACAGGTCACCTGAGACTTGAGAGCAAAGACATGGGGAAGAGGGGAAAGGGAGAGAGCCAGGCTTCTCTTCAAGTCCCAGCCTGAGTTTGCAGCTGAGTTTTGGCCAACGAGATCAAAAAATACCACGCATGGAAATGCTCTGAGGTTTCAGCAAGGGACGACAACAGCTTGGTTGGCTCCGTCCTCCTCCCCTGTCCTAGGGGCAATGTCCACTGACGAATCTCACCTGAGGCCTTTGACTCAACTGGTGGCCCTGTAATCCTGGCTGCGCTGTGTAGGTTGTGGCTGCCGTGCTGGCATGCTCAGGTAACTCTGCTTTGTTGCAAGGATCGTTGGCAGACTGATGATCATGGAAGGCTGTATGAGACAGCCCAGGAAATTCTTGCTAGGGGGTTGTGGTGTTGGCTTTGTCTCCAGAGTCATCCGGCTGCTCTGGTGTGACACTCAGGACCTCCCACTAACCAGCTTTAATCTGTTTTCATGAGATATGCTATTATGTTTTTGTTTTCATTCCCTACCTTGGCCGTGGCTGCTCAAAAGTCATTCTTCTGAGCACAATTGTTATTTTTTTCCAATTTTCCTGTGAAGGGCTTTTTTATATTTTTCTGAGGGAAACAGGATTGAGAAGGACCTCAAGAGGTCAGGCAGGCCAGTGGCGGAGCAGGACAGCTGTTATTAATATTTATCCAACTTGCTCTTCAAAATACACCACAGCAGGGACTGCCAAGCCTTAGCAAGCTTTGTCAGGGCTTCTCCAGCATCACCTCCTTAGGGAAATCTGTTTGTCCTGGGGTTGGAAGGGGTAGGAGCAGGAATGAGGCAGCCTTGCGCTTCCCGTCCTGAATTTACCTCCCCTCCATTTTGGATCCTATAAACACAGAAGAGAAAGGCAGGGCCTCATGGAAGGGTTTGCAGTCTGAGGGCTCCAAAATCAGAGCCCGTCAAGCGTTGGGAATGGCCCCGATCTGTCTGCATATGTAGGTCAACAGTTGCAGTGTGAGTGTGAAGTTCTTATATGTAAAATACAGAGATCATCACTGCAAAATACACAAGTCCATGCTGAGTCACTAGTCCAGGCAGTTTCTGTGACCATTTCCCTCCACTGAATGCTATTTCCCAATCTTTCCCTTTTCTTGGATGTGGGATGGGAACTAGTTGGTGCAATCCGTCCTGCTGGTGCAGGGTTGACCACGTTTGGGAACCTGCCCTGTAGGAAGTCATGCTTCTCTGCTCTTCCTCTGCCTCAAATTAGAAAGGTTAGTTGCATATGCTGCCTTCATAGTGCTGTGACTCTCAGGGTAATGGGGCGCTGCAAGTCCTTGCAGGTCTTGCTGCAACGCTGGGCTTGCTTTGGCTGGGAAATCGTTTCCACCATGTACGTTAACTCAAGCGTAGCCTAAGCATTGTGCCCTGCTGCCAGAGGCAGGCCACGGAAAGCTTGAACCTGTAGTCACACCTGGAGTAGTTCCCATTGGTGTCCAGGGTAGCAGAGGTGAATAAGCCCAAATCTCAGGTTCCAGCCTGCAAGCCTGAACCTGCCTTCGGGTTGGCAGCCGCTGCTTGGGCCAGCTCTTGGTGCAAACAAGAGCATGCCATAAAGCACCAGGCTGACCTGCAGTTGCATTGAGGCTTTAGCTGGCAGTTAACCCAACTGAAACCTTAAAATGTATCCCTTATGCTTGAACCCTTGGACAAATTTGGGGGGCAAAAAGGCTATCACAGGTCGACACAGCCTGAACAGCAAGCGCGGGCTGTGGCTGGATGTGGTGAGTGCTGCGTACTGGAGGTGGAGACCTCCGAGCAGTGACGTCTCCCCACCAGCCCCGAACTGAGCTGTGCCTTTCCCTTGCAGCCCACACGCTCATCTGCTTTTCCTGCTCGGATGCATCCTCCAACTGGGCCTGCCTGACGCCTGTCAAGTGTGGGGAGAATGAAAACTACTGTGTGACGACGTACGTCGGAGTGGGACTCGGTGAGTGGGGACGGTTCTTCTGCTCTTCCTAGCGGCTCTCCAGGATCACGTGGGGAAGTGTGCGAAGGTTTTCCTTCCTCTGGCTGGAGAAAGGAGAAAGTTCTGTGTGACAGCTGTGTCGGACTATCCTAAAGGCTTTTTGCGAGAGACGTGCTGCCAAACCAAGTCACATTAAAGCCCACGTGTCTGCACTGGTGCCAGGAGTCCGAGGGGAATATAGGGGTGGAGAGAGGAGGTTGCTGGTGAAAGGGTCAAGGGTGTTGCAGGCTTCCTCTGCAGGAAAGCTCCGAGGTTACTCTTCCTGCTTTTGCTCTGTGCTAGCTCGTGTTGTTTGTCCCTGGGTCCTGCCTGTGATTTTTTGCCCTCTGTAGGCATGGTGGGATTGCCAGGAACTTGCAGATTCCCTCCCTAAATGTCTGCTGTTCACAGAAGGAAAAAAGCACCAAGAAAGCTCCGGGGGATCTCCCAGAGAAGCAGCCTGCTCTGGCAGGTCTCCTGGTGGCATTGCAGAACCCGCATCCCATCCTGGCTTGCCCTGCTCTCCTTCAGCCTCTCCTTCCAACATGCAGGAGAGAAGAGTGTTGCATGTCCGAATTGCAGAGCCCATAATGTGGGCGGCTTGTGCATGCACAAATGGAGGCCAGGAGCTTTTATAAACCTGTCATCTTAGCACACAGTGCTAATGGCTTCCTATTTCTTGAGCTCGCTGCTAAATGCGAGCTGCGCCTCTCTCTCAGCTGAGCTTGTAACATGGCGTTCGCTCACGAGTCCCTCTCTGGCTTTCCCCATTTCGCTTGAGGAGCCTCAGGGTCAAGCTTGAGTGGGATTTTTGACATTCTCCACCGGAGCTGTGGCAGTCAAATTTTGGCCAGCAGCCTGGAAAGGCTGTCCCTGGGGTGTTGTACGGTCTCTAGGGGCGGTGTGGAAAGTAGGCGGGGGTGTTTCTCGAAGTGTGTGGGCTAGTTGAGGTTGCCGAGAAGTGCTACATCCTCACTGTGCTGCCCGTGACACTCCAGCTTTTTTGGTGCTGTTGTTTCCTTTGCAGCACAGATCAAAAAGCTGAAAGGTTTTAAACTCATCTGCTTTCTGTTTTTCTTCTTCTCGCCTTCGCAACTGAAATTCAGGCAGCAAGTCTGGCCAGTCCATCTCCAAAGGATGCTCTCCCATTTGCCCCAGCGCTGGGATTAACGTTGGCATAGCGGCTGCCTCCGTTTACTGCTGCGACTCCTTCCTCTGCAACATCAGCGGCTCCAGCAGCGTGAAAGCCAGCTACACCGTCCTGGCCTTGGGCATCCTGGTCAGCTTCTTCTACATCCTCAGGGCTCGCGAGTGATGGGGCTGGCCAAGGAAGAGCCGGTGCCCTGGGGACTGGCCAAGGAAGAGCCGGTGCCCTGGGGACGGTGTGGGCTCCCCCGGCGAGCCCACCTCTGCAACGTGGCGCCCCGTCTTCCACGGGCTGCCGCGGGTCTCATTAGCCAATATCTTCTCTATCGCTGCCCACAAGGAGATCCTCTACTTCTCAGCAGGCCTCCGCGGTGGTCGTTTCCCAGACTTTATGCTCTTCCAGCACCAGAGACCTGGGCGGTTGGGCCCAACCGTTCTCCTCCTCCTCCTTCGGACGTACCCCGCTGCACTCTTGCACCTCCCGGTGGATTGTTTCAGAAGGGTTTCTGCTTTTTTACCTGTTTCCCCCAGTTTCTAAGGTTGTTTAAATCAAGGTTGGGACTCACCAAGAAACGATTGCCCCCAGACACCGCTCTGCTAAGCGTTCAGATGGTCCTGCCTCCATGGAGATGCCTGGCACCAGCGTGCCCCAACATGAGGGTGGCCCGGGCACGGGGAATGCATGACCCCAAGGGAGACACATTCCTGGGCCCTGCAGCTGGAGTCTCTTTTTATAAATTTCTTCCAACCCTGGGCTGCCTTTTTCTGGAAAACAAATGACGTGTACCTTGTCCCTCTGAGCTCTGTAAGTGCCAGACCTGAATAAACATGCTCCTGTTGTTACCTGAGCTGGGACGTGTGCTGTGTGTTTTTCCTTGGTGCCACCAGAGAGATTAGGAACACTGTTACAGAAAATACAAATGTTTTGCACGGCATGAGGGCCTCTTACACTCTCGAGTGTCTTCTGAGTGCTCCATCTCAGCAGTTCATCTCTGAGCAGCAAGCTCACCTCCTCCCTGTCCCTCACCTTTCCATGGGCCCTGATAAAATACCCCATGGGCAGCTCTTTCCACATCTCTTGAGCATCGCCTTTTCCAGGTGCATTTTAGTGACAAGTGCCAGCCGTGGGTCTGAGTCAACCCTGTTGCTCCTAACACTGGGAACAGGACCTGTACAAATTAATCTGCCTGTTACGGAGACTTGGTGCCTCGATTTCCTGGCTTACAGACTTGGGATGGTGATAATGAATAAAACTGCAACACCTAAATGATCCAGGGCAACAGGTCTGTTTGCAAAATCTCATGAAGTCTGAGGCAAAGAGGTCAGATATCTTAATTTCAACCTGCAATCCATGGACGGGCTGATGGTGTGTGTAAGGACTACGAAAGGTGACTTCACTGCCAAACCTGCCATTTCTGCTGTCCTCCAGATCCCAGGATCTTCCCAGGTCTCTCAACAGCGTTGCTTCTGGAAGCTCTCAGCTCTCCTGTGGGAGATGTGTCCTCCTGCTGCCTCTGCATTGTGCCAGTTTATTATCTTCTTTTCCTACCTGCTAGACTCCAAAAAAGCTAAAATTGAGCATAAACTTCGGCAAAAGCTAGTTGTCACTTCCACAGGTCGAGCAGAGGTGCGCTGAGCTTTTTTTTCTTTTCTAGCAGCAAAAGTTGGGTGTAGCATTGGCACTTTTCAACCTTGCCCTCCTCTCCTCCTTTGTATGTTTCTCCTGTTTTGTGTCAAAAAACAAACTCCCAAGCAGCACGTGCTGTTCAATTATCATGGAATCATAGAATCATGGAATTGCTTGGGTTGGAGGGGACCTTGAAGATCACCTAACTCCAGCCCCCTGCCATAGGCCGGGATGCCACCCACTAGATCAGGTTGGCCAAGGCCCCATCCAGCCTGACCTTAAGAATCATACCTCTGTCCCCATTTAAATCACTAATGAGCAGCTTCTTTTCAGTGAAATATGTGTGCAGTTGTACAGACGTCTTGCAACAAATGCATTATCATTTTCTTTCCTCTTCCTTCTTCTCCCCATCTTTTAATTAAAGTGACGTAGATGCTAATGACGGCATTTAGAACGGGAGTTACTGGTCATCGTGACATGACCCGCAATTACGTGATGTGTCTGGTAAGAATGCACCATGCTCCATTATCTCATTGGGCTTGAGATGTGCCTTCCTCTGGTTATCTCATCCTTTGTCATCTGTCAGGGTCAGCAGGGCTTAATCCTGCTGGGACCACAGGGCTCAATGTTCACTGTGACCTGGAGTCCGGCCCTCTGCTATGCACATTAGGTAGCACAGGGCAAGCCAGGGAAGAAGCCAGCAAAAGTCATGTAGTTACTATTCCCTAGCTTCTCTGTGCCTAAGCCTTCCTCCTGAGAGGGTTAGAAACCTTATTTTCAGGGTAAATTTGTTCCTTGCTGCTTGGTGTGCGTAGATGGTGTAGTTCCTGTGGGATTACTGTGGATCAGAGGGATGGGGATGCCATCAGGTGACACCAAGACAGCACCCACAATGTTCTACCTTTCCAGCAACAGGGTTTTAGCTCTTTTTTCTAGCTACCTGATAAACTTGGTTCTGGACTTAATTATCCTTGCAACAGCTCTACTGCAAGCAAAGAGCTTGTTTTAAAAGCCATCAGCATAGCTGTGTCCTGGTGCATGTTCATGCCTTTACAAGGCTATTCTGAGGACGCCACACTGGACAATCCCTTGGGATAATGCTACAAAAAAGTTTGGGAGACCTCGTTATTCCTTCCAATGGCCCATTCCTTGCTATCTTAGTATTTCAGAGTTTTCTTTGCCAGGGACTTGGTTATGCAAGTGAGTAAGGGCTAGCGAAAGTGTGGTCAGCAGGTTCCTTGCCCTATACAAAGTTGTATTTGTGGCATTGCCAGGTTCACAATGAAGTTTGTTTCACACGTGTTCTTGAGTCTATAGATGATGAGCAGATTGCATATGGAGAAGTTAGTTTTCTTCCTTCCCCCCCCCCCCCTTTTCGCTCTTGTTTTCCCTTTCCCTCCTTGTGCAGTATATTCTTGTACACTTCATATATGGAAGAAGATATATTTGCAGTTTTTCCTTTCAAACACAGCTGGCAAAGATCTCTCTGAAAGATATATGTGTATTTGAGAGACGGAGAGGGTATGGCAGCCTGTCAAATGCAGGAGATGTAATTCAATATTTTAATCCCAGGCATTTTATGAACAGTTCTCACATTTCCTGGTCCCACTGTAGATATTTTTTGCCCCCAAATCCCCAGCACCTGAAATCATGTGAGAACCTCAGCTGTCGTAAAGCCTAGGAGTGAAAGGCCTGAAAATGTGCAGCTGTAGTAATTAAAAACATTAATAATACAAATGAAATAAATAGTAAGAGCCCAGCATTTACAGAGCATTAAAACTGGAGGCTGTTAAACCAAATGCTTGATTTGGAGCTGGAGGGCCATGATGGGACTGCCCTTAAGTGCTCTGAATGTGTTTACTTGGGCTGGGGAATTAGAGATTGAAATCTCAGCAGAGAACTCAGGTCTTCACTTTTCCTGACAAGAGGGGAGGTTTTGAGGGGAGGCAGCTTCACTCTGTACAAGCATAAAATATCCTGGAACAGTTTTTGCTGAAAAATGAGAACAGCTTAGGTCAAAACCTGCCCACTTTGGAGCACGCTAATGAGAAAATGGTTTCTGTGCTTCCATCCTGGAAATGGCTGTATTTCAACGGCAGCTGCTGCCATCTACCACTATGTTAACGTCACAAGGGCTCCCATTTTTTATGTACTGTCTGCAAATGCTCAAAGCTCACTGCAGCACCGGTCCTCTCTGCTCAGGTTCAACTGGGCTTGCTGTTTGCCAAAAGGACTTAAAAAACGTTCTTCCAATGGTTTTTGAGATTTTTTTTTATTTTTTTTTTTATTTTTTTATTTTTTAGCAAAACAGCAGACCTTCTCTGTTTGGAAAACACAGACTTGAGGGGACTTCCTTGAACAAACAGCCAGAACAAATAGGGCCAGTTACTTGATTGTGGTACTCAAAGAATGTCCTTGCTTGGTGTTGATTTACTCAAGTTACGTGCTACTACAGGTGACTGTAGTCCTGGAGACTTTTGTAATGAAGGTGGCTGTTGGCCCACAACTCCTGAAGGAAGCCTGGTAGTTCTGGTCCTTGGACGCTGTGAGATAGAGGTGCTCAATGCTCTCCCTTCTCTGGGAAAGGCAGATGTGGTGCACATCAGGATGCTTGGAGCTTTAGGTCCCCATCAGAAGGTTCCTGTGAGCCCAATGATTTGCACACAGAAACTGGGCTCTTTTCCTGTCGTCCTCAGCAGTGAGGTGCTGTGGGTCTTGGCTATTTGGATGGAGATGTCTCTGAATCCTCCTTTGTAACTCCTGGAGGAGTTACTTCCCCCCTGGAAAGCTGCTGTCTGAGGGTATTGAACTGAAACGGAGATAGACACACCCAAGTCTGCGTTTTGCTAGGAGTCTGTGGTGTACAGGGAAGCGAAGCCCTGGGTCAGTCCTGCCATCTACTGGCTTGTGGTAGACCTGGGAGAGATGCTTTGAAGCCAAGATCTCACAGGTCAAGGAGAAACCCTTAACACAAATAAAACAGAGAGTCAGGACCCAAGGGTGAGCTACCTTTAACCAGATAATTGCATGCAAAGCAGAGAATCGGAGGCATCAGAAGTTGATTGAATGTATTAATTTGTCCAGTTCTGTGCTCTTAGTGTAAATTGAGAAATGAAAGGCATAAAAGGCTTCCCAGGTCCAACATTTTCCAAGGGAACACTTTTCCAGCCCCAAACCTACCACTTCATCAAAACCGAAACACTTCATGAAATTATAAGGCCAATAAAGTTATAGAAAAAAAAATATTGACACATTTTATTTCAGCTTTGTTGAATGATCTCATTTCACTGGGATGGTTACATTGAAATGTTGATTTTACTAATACATATGTGTGAGCTTTGTAATTGTGTATTACCTTTATTGCAACAGAATAAGCAGAATAAAGAAATATTGATTTCTTTCAGTATATTAACATAAGTATATGTGTAGTGTATGTTACTTAATGTTTGTTATACTCTAATAAAACTATATGGAATTAATAAAAAAGGTACACTTGGAACAATATTTTTTTCTGGATGGTTCTGTGTTACAGATATTTATTACAGATATTACCTCTTGCTTCACTTTTTCTTTTGCTTTCTTGAAAGAAACAGCTCGGGTTGGATTCAAAGCCCAGCACTGGGCATTACAGGCTGATCAGAAAGACCACAGACATGAAGCTGAGCCTATAGGCTATAGGGAGGGATAAATCGGTACTTGTCATCTCAAGGCCATTGGAGTCTTTTCCTGTTGATGGATAAAGAACAGGGATTGTCTTTGCCTTCAATAGCTGTGCTCATAAATATCATTGAATGGCCATGACCCTTGTAGGAATGGAGATAGGATTTGTCCTTTGAGCCTGCACTCTTGTTGGAGAGAATGGCTATTTTGGGCACATAATGGCCCCTGTGTGGGTGTCTCTGGGCAGCTGCTCCTCTTCCTGAGCTCCAGTGCTGCGGGAGCTGCTCTGGAGACTCCCCCCTGCTCTCCTGAACCAGGGAGCATTCCTGCTGCTTTGCCAAGATGTGTAGTAATTTTTGTTTAAAGCTTTGCTATCTTGGGGGCTCTGAATAGCTCAGTCTCATGGGAGAAGGAGATTATGTTCCCTGGGGAACGTATGGTAAATGCAGAATAACAGCAATGGGCTCTCAGGAGTTTCTTAGGAACAGCCATAATCTGATTGAAACAAATAAAAATATCTTTCTTTTTCTCTGGATAACCCCAACCTGGGCTTTGTCCTTCCTGGGAAAGGGTCTTCTCCACTGCTCCCTCTCTTTTCAATTTATATTTTGCAGCCTATGAGTGCTTTTGGGAGGGGACGGCACTGCACAGCAAGTGGGGACAGAAGAAACCTATTCCCAGGAGGCTACACCTGCTTCGTGCCGGGTATTCCTGTCCTTTCTGCTCACGTTGCCTCCCATGTCCCTGCTCCTGCTCCTCACATATGGACCTATCTGTCTCCAGGCAGGCCCAGGATGTGCTGTCCCATGTTTTGGTGTTCAGAAAATTCATGTAAAATGGTGCTGTTTCGTCAGATCTGAGAGCAGACGCCATCAGTGTTTTGACCCAGAGGTAACAGAGGTGTTTCCTTCATTAAGGTCCGTATTTCCCAGTGAGCTTCACTAAGAGATGCAGTGATACCAGTGCCCGAAAGTATTTCTGGAAACAAAACAACACGGGTCGCTGTTTCAGTTTCGGTTGGCTCTGCAGTCGTTTCTCACTGGCATTCCGAGGACGTGTTGATCATCTCAGGGTATGAGACACCCTGCACTAGAGGACAGGCTTGCAGCAGCAGCATTCCTGCCCTCCCATCCCTGCCCTTTTCTGTCCCTCTGGATCAGTAACTCATGCCTCTGCTATAGCCATGGCGCACACAGGTTTTGGAGGAAGGAAGAGTTCTGGAGCTGGAGGGGAGTCTCCAGAAATCAGGTTCTTTTGCTAGTATAATGTAAAGAAGTTGAGATAAACATGTAGGTAGATAGCTTGCAAGCCAAAATTTGAGGTTTGAATGCTAAAGGAAGAAAGAACCCAACTGAATCAAGAGCCCTACATCCCTGCCAGTGCTGAGCGTCTCCATTTTCTTTCCCTTGTTTCTTTTTTTTCCCCAGTTTGTGGGTATTGAGGTCCACATGCAAGACTATGGGGAGCAATGGGGAAGCCAGCATCCCAAGGATGCAATGCTGAGCCCACAGCCTGAAGAGCAGCTGTGATGGAAAGAGGCTGGAAAGATAGGAGGTGCATTGCTGTGGGAACGTGCTCTGATCTTCCTGTTTATCATATCCCAAGTGAAAAGGAGATTTAAAGCAATGCACAATGGCTGTATGGCTTGGTGGCCTGGCCCCTCCTGTGACACAGGAACACTTTACCAGCCAAGCTGCCATTAAGTTAATAACACTTGTCCTTTATATAGCAAGAATCAGTCTAGCACATCTAA
Organism: Cygnus atratus; assembly: GCF_013377495.2. NCBI lineage: Eukaryota > Metazoa > Chordata > Aves > Anseriformes > Anatidae > Cygnus > Cygnus atratus. The sequence continues at coordinate 159,054,498 of NC_066363.1, read as the reverse complement.
AATATAACACATACATCATCAAACCCAAGGGGGAAGAGGTGTGAGCAGCGTGCCTTGCTCTCCTTCTCCATGCCAATTAACGCAAATAGGAACTGTGTGTGTTGTGTGTGATTCACACAGGTTCTTGTCGTGCCCACATCGCCAAGAGCAATGTCACATTGCTGTCCCTGAGCACCAGGTGCTTCTGGCTCCTTGGTTTTCTTCTCATTGCCAAAATTGTGGGGATGCAGTCACCCATTCCTGCAGGAGAGTATGAGCATTGCAAGAGGGCCCCTTCCTGAGCGCAGACCAGCCAAACCTCCTGGTCCTAGGAGAGGCACCCACTTAGTATCATGGCTAAAACTATTAGAAGAAAGATGACAAGAAAACGAGTACTGCCAGTAAATAAGTGTGGGGTGGTGGTACTTTGTAAGTGACCACTTTGCAATGCTCAGGACATTTATCAGGGCAAGGCATTGCTGTTCATTGAGATTGGAGTTCAACTCATGGTTTGTTCAGGGCAGCTTAGGTAGATTCATTTTTTTCTCCTTTTTAAATTTTCATGTGTATGTAACTCATCCTAAAGCTGGTTGGAACCAATTGAATAGGAAACACTGTTTTGGAAACTGTGAAAATAAAAAACTACAAAAATTTTCCTAATAATACCTTCGTTTTGAGGGGGAAATGAGCAAGAATCAGGCATTGGCATTTCATTCTCTTGTCAGAAGGTGGCAGTAGCAGGCCCTAGATCTGTCCTTAAGAACTTGGTAGGTTGTCCTGGAGTGGGTTTGTTGATGTATCAGGACCACAAACCCCTTCTGCTAAGGAACATCACGCAGCAAGAAGCTTATCTGGAGCCTGGAGAGGAGGAAGAAGTGCGTTAGCCCAACATGCTCTTGGCTACATCCCAAATATGGAGACACCACAGCCTTTTTCTGGGCACTTGTTCCAAGTTTTGAACACTCAACATAGAGAAATATTTCCCTTCCTGCCGTTTGAGGCTAGTGCTGCTTGTCTTGTCCCTGGGCATCCTCAAGGACAGCCCAGCACAGCCTTCTCTTTGACCCTCTATTGTGAATGTTGTTAGATTCCCTGAGCTCTCTCTTCTCTGGCCGAACAATTCCAGTTTTCATAAATTCTTATATCGCCTGTGGTCAAGCCCCTGCCCAAAACACATGAAAACATGGGATCACAGCAATGTGGCAGGATAGCTCACATAACAGCTTGCTACCAAGGATGGACACAGGCTCTTTAGGAAGGACAAGCTCTGAAGGTGAGGAAGAGGAGCAGCCCTGCATGTGAGAAAAGCTGAAGTGCGTGGAGCTCTGCCTAGGGATGGGTGATGAGTCAGCTGGGAGCTTATGGGATTAGCAGGCAGATCAACAGCAGTGATATTGTAGTGGATGTCTGATACAGACCAGGAAGAAGAAGTAGATTTGGCCTTCTTCAGACAACTGGAACAAGGCCCACATTTGCAAGCTCTTGTCCTTGTGTGGGGTCTTTACCACACCAACGTCTGCTGGAGGAAAAACACAGCAATGATTGGGGGTGACCGAGGAACCAACAAGTAGAGGTACTCTTGTGGACATCATACTTGCAAACAAGGAATTGAAGAATTACAGACTCACAGAATGCTTGAGGTTGGAAGGCACCTGTGGGTTCATCTCACCCAACCCCTGCTCAAGCAGGGCCACCCAGAGCAGGGTGCCCAGGACCACGTCTAGGTGGCTTTTGAAGATCTCCAAGGAGGAGACTCCACAACTTATCTGGGCAAAAAACACACGTGGGGACGTAAGGACTTGGGTCAGTGACAATGAGCTGGTGGAATTCAATATCCTGAAAGAATGGAACAAAACAGAAAGCAGCCTCACAACTCTGGATTTCAGAACAAAAGACTGGCTTGTTCAGGGATCTGCACGAAGTCTTCATGGATGAACAAGGCTGACAAACAGCCTTTAGAGCTCCTGACAAAATTCAGAGATGAAAAGGAAGCATACAGGAGGTGCAAGCAGGGATAAGTGTCCTGGGAGGAATACAGAGACATCTGAGCCTGCAGATGGGTACGTCCACCTGCAATTGAGTCTGGTGAGGGTTATGAAGGGCAACAAGAGAGGCTTCTACAGGTGCATCAGCATCAAAAAGAAAGCTGGGCTAAACACTGCTAAATGGGGTGGGGACCCTTGTGACAAGGACACAGAAAAGGCTGAGGTACCCAATGCCTTCTTTGCTTCAGTCCTTACTGAAGTCCTTACTGAAGGCTGCCCTTCAAGAAACAGCAGTCCCTGAACCAGACCAAGAGAGAATTACCTTCAGTGGAGGACGATCAGGTTAGGCAACATTTAAATAGACATAGACAAGTCCATGGGACCTGATGTGTTGCACCCACGGGTGCTGAGGGAGCTGGCTGGTGACATTGCAAGGCCACTCATGATTATCTTTAAAAAATCATGGCAAATGGGAGAGTTTCTAGATGGCTGGAAGGAAGCAAATGTCAGTCCTCTCATCAAGAAGATCAAGAAGCATCTGGGGAACTGCAGGCTAGTCATCCTCACCTCTGTCTCTGGGAAGGTGATGGAGGAACCAATCCTGGAAATTGTTTTTGGGCACAAGAAGAGCAAGAAGGTGGTCAGGAGTAGTCCACATGAATTCACAAAGGATAAACCATGCCTCACCTACTCGATATCTTTCTACGATGAGATGACTGGCTTGGTGGAAGATGGGAGAGCAGCGGATGACAGGTGCCCATGAACTGCTCTCAGACCTTTCTTTGCTCATTTGCAAGGAGCATCAGAGAGGCTGAACTGCTCACCTGGCTGGGAAACATCACATCTCCATAGCTGCAGAGCTCCTTCCCTCACATTACAGAGAGATAAGCTCCAGGAGCCAGCAGCTTCTGATTCAGAAGCATTTTCCTGAAAACTTTAGGCATCTAGAGATGGCATCTAGTGGGAGAAGGTCCAAGTCTATCACCTGGGCAGTGTGGGTAGCTCCAAGATGCTTGGGCTTTCTGCTGGTTTGAGCAGACTGAACTCGGGGAGACACTCCTACCAGGCTTCAGCCAAAGATGAGCAGAAGTTCCAGCTTCAAAGCCAAGCACTGTAGCATTATAGGAAGCCAAAAAAAGAGCCTGGGGACAAAACTGCTTCCTTTCAGTCAGGCTGTTTTCTGTTTTACATGTATCATCCTTTTTATTCCCTTCTGGGTCAATGAGAAGTGACTTGGATAGGAAAGTATCTCTTGTTCATTGAATTAAGACTTGAAGAAACATAGGGGATAATTAAACTGGGTGACAGAAAAGCTGAGCAAGTGGATTTACATTGCTGCATCATTAACAGTGCCTTGGAAAGCTTGTTGGAGAAAATAATCTTGATTACTCCCTAAGTAAGGTTGTTGAGAAGGGAAAAAAAAAAGCAAAACAAACAAAACAAAACAAAAATGAAAAGCGAAAAATGAAACAAACAAAAAAACTAAAAAACAAATCACAAACAAAGGCAGGAACTAGAAAAATTTGTTACAGAAGGAATACAAATTCACACGCTGTAAAGATATGACTAATCCTTTTCAATACACATTATGAATAGAAATGGAGAACACACCTTGGTAATTACTAACTCCTAGAAAATCCTCTATAGGACCCCTATCTCCATCTGAAGGTCACTGGCCAGGCAAATGACAAACATGAAGGTCCCACCCAGAAAGAATTAAATGCTTAGACATAGATTAATATAGATAATTACCTAAGGGTAAGAAGCCCCTGCATCGAGTTCAAAGGAAAAAAAAAAAAAAAACAGGCTTAAAAAAAAAAAAGCAGGTGAATCATTACAAGGAACATGACGTCCTTATAAAAATAAATCATCTTGTTCCCTACCTCCTCATATCCTGGTGATTACATAAAGCATCACTGATGCCACTGATGCTGAGGCAGAGGAGATTGATTTAGTGAGGTCTGGTAGGAATTTGGGAAGAGCAGCAGAGTTAAGGAAACCCCTCGGACCCAGGGTCTCGTCTGATCTGCCAGTCCCACATCATGCACTAGCCAACAGCCCCTGTGCCCTAATCCAATATCAAGGTGAAAAGCAATGTGGAGAGAGCTGCAAAGATTTCTGGACTCAGCTGCGGCTCCAGACTATGGAGGAATGACCTGCTACCAGGAATGAAAACCACAGCTCTCTGCCCAGCACAGTGCTTTGAGCCTGCAGCTGGTCAGATCAAGGAGACAAGTGCCCTTTCCCCAAGGGCACCTTCCAACAACTCAGTTCCAGGAATTGCCTGACCTTTATGGGCTTGAGGGAGGGCTGAAACGTCTTGCAAAGCTGTGCCAATATAATGGTTTTAAAGCCAGCCCGAGACGTGTTGGATTTTTGCCATACATTGTAGGGATTTGTAGTAAAATCAATTAGTAGGAATAAGGCTGCTGTGACTAATGAGCTAATGAGTGATGCCTGAGTGGAAATGGCTCCAAGAGAACTGCAGAGCCTGATACATTATTCATAGGGATAGGCCAAATTCTGTCTTGGCACTGTTTATTTATTTTTTTTATTTGCTTTTCCAGGTTTCCCTTTAAATTTTAAAGATGTTCCTCATCACAGAAGGAAATGGAGGAGGGCAAAGATGGATGTTTAATTCCTCTCTTTCTAGGTGTGATGTGGCTCTCGCGACATATAACTTTATCATATAACTCATATAACTTAATCCCTCTGCACACCAGCAGGTTTACTGATTAGTCAAATACTCGCTGCTGGCTTCCTTAAATGGCTTTCATAGAATCATAGAATGGCTTGGGTTGGAAGAGATCTTGAAGATGATCAGGTTGGCCAAGGCCCCATCCAACCTTCATCATTGAGGTTATTTTGAAGTTACTAGGAGAAAATCATGAACTGTTTTTAGATTTCTAATACACAGCTTACATCATGGTTATGATTCACCCTACAACATGCCCTAACTTAATGTAAAAGATGAAGAAACTGATTAATTTTCCAAGGTCATCTGGTAAATCATTGTTAGATCTAAGAATAAACTTCTAAGCACCTGGTTTTAAGGACAACACTCGCTCCTGTTGCTTCCAGTAACTCATGCACCTTTTATCAGGGCTGCACAAAAATAGCAGAAGAGTGCTCATGAAAAAGAATCATTAACTAGTGGTTAAAGCATGTGGAATACAATGACGTCTCTATTTCTGGAGTTGCTACTACCTTGATCCATAAGCCTAATTAACCTCTCTGCATCTCAGCTTCCTTATATCTGATCTTGATATAATATTTACTCATCTTGCAGGAGTATTATCAGGTTTAACATACCTGTAGGTGTGCAGCACAAGCTTAGTGCTAGCATGCAACACTGTTATATCAGCACCCCTCCACGTCTACCTTTGAATCCAATCATAGCTTTTGCTCATATGTATTTCCTCTACGGAAAGCTGTGGGATTCCTAGCAGATATGGATAGAGATGAACAGAGTCAAGAAAATGGAGGGTTTAAAGTGATCAAGTCAAGAAGGCTCTAAATTGAAACCAGTACCTGCACTCTCTAAGCACACATTCAGCCTGGGCTCCCTGAAGCTCTACCACAGAGGTGGATGGGCATCTCTCAGGACTTGTTGGCAAGTTCTCCTCAGCCTGGTAATTGGGGAATGTGAGAAAGTCTTCTGGGAGGTTAGGGGATTTGGAGGATATTGCATGTGGAGTCAGTGGTGAGGTTATGGGATATTACCTGTAAGGATGCAACCACTGCAAGACTGCTTCCACCAGATGAAGGTGCCTTCTTCAGGAGACTGTTTCAGCTGACCAGGTAGGACAGGAAAGTGGCTTGGCACAGGTTTATCAGATTGGAAGTATGAATTCCATTGACCTTTTCCTTTCATTTATGACAACAAATGCCTCCAAAATGCAGACAGTTCTCGTACTTGTCTGCATTTGAACACACACAGTAGAAAATGTCTTTTTTTTTTTTTTTCCAATTCATCTTGTAAGTTGTTGAGGCAGATTTATATAGCTTGTGTCCTTTTTGCTCTTTTCCTTCTCTGTAATTAATGGAAAACCCCCAACACAACATGCTGTGAATACCCACAAAAGAAGAAAATGAGTTCAACGAAATGTTGTTTGGATGTTCCTATTACTTCTTGTTATTTCTTTGGTTGCTTGCCAACACTGCAAAGCAATTGCATAAGGTGAGTGTAAAAGAAGAAACATTTCAGGTGCTGCCTAAAGATGCAGATAAGATCAACTGAAACCGTAAACAAGTGACGTATGTTGTCACCCCCCAAAACAACCCTCCAAACAGAAGGAATGCACAGGATTTAAGCAAGGTTTCAGCATTGTAAAGATTCTTCCACCCAAAAACATAGAATGTAATGAAGATCAGATTTCAGATGCACATGTGAAAACAATCAATCTCGTGCACATTTTCTGAGGCCACTTAATACCAGAAACTAGACACCACACCCCTTTCCATGTTTAGTTTTTTTCTTAAGAACAAAGCAAATATAATCAGAGTATTTCCCCTTCCTTAATAGGATTATAAAATTCTCTGCTGAACATGATGAATGTCAGACCAAGAATATACCGAAATACCTTTCCCTGGATAATTTAGAGCAGGAAATAACTACTAGACTTTTATAATCACCATAATGACTTTATTATGGAGCTGCTGTGAAAACAATGGGTCTGAACTCATAAAAGCATAGATCATCCAGAAGTGTTGCTTGTAACTGAGGTTGGGCTTGCAAAATTATGAGACTGTCACTGGAGCTTTAGGTTTGGACAGAAGAGGGCTGAGTTGTTTATTTGGGAAGAGAAGACCCACAAGACCATTTATTTTTAACATTTCAAGAACTCTAGTGATATTAGCCCTGAGTGAAGTTCTTCCGATGGTGTGATAATTAACAAAGATGATGGGAGTATCTTCAAGAATATCTTTGTTTCAGCTTTCCCTTCTTTCTTTTCTTATTAAAAGTATGTGTTGGTTGTGTGGGGGACATCTGGGATAACCACAGAAAGTCTCTTCTTTACTGCTATTTTGCAGTCCCACAGTCCAACTTGCCCACCACATGCAGTAGTAGATAGGATTCACTAGCATGGGGCTGGCCAGAGACACAGGAAAGGCAGGTTGATACCCTGCAGGGTATCAGCAGGATTTGGGGATGAGAAATACATTGTGTCTGGCAAAGAAAGAAGTAATGGGCTTGTCACCATGCTTGGAGAGGGTTGGCTTATAGCAGAGTGGCTTCTCCAGACACTGTGCTCCCTGAATGGCTTGGGATAGTGAACCTGAGGGAATTCCTCGGCCCAGACTTTCATGTCCTGGTCCTGCTGCCTTCCCAGGTATGCTCCTACCACTTACATCCCTGAAGGGCAGGGAGACGAGGAAGGCAGCTTGCTCCTATCCACAGCACTCTGAATCCCTGCTCACAGCCTGGGGAGAGGTATTGCACTACCCCAAACTCAACTGTGCTGTTTCCAGAGAGTAAGGGATTGGAAGTCAGCTTTCCGCTTCTTATCCCAGTCTGGCTTCTGCTGAGGGCAAAAAGCATGGAGGAAAAAAGCACATGGGATTTAACACCTTGCTGTTCACAGCTACAGATTATTTTTCTCAAGATGTATGGAAACAACCCAGGTTCCTCTAAACATTACCAAAAAAAGAAGAAATATCAACAAGCTGCAGGGCAAGGCAGAGATGTTGGAATGATTTAATACCCCCAGGCTTGCACATCACGCCTAGACACAAAGGATCTAGCTTAAGCACCTCAGCTATTGTCCACCATATAAACCCTCATTTTCTTCTCCAAGGAACATGAAAAGAAATGATGATATAGTGGGAGGTGGGGCTTGCTTTGTGGATCATTCAATACGTTTATGGCTCAATCAGACTCGTTTTTCCAGTAGAATTGGATCTTGGGTTGGAATCGGTACATGGCAAGGCACCAGGAGGTGTGCCATTAAAGCCAGCGGTGAACTGGTGGCAGCCTAGTGACCAGGCGACAAGAGCCCGCGCAAGATGAAGCTGCTTCTGCCTCTTCTCTTTGTTGCCATCACTTGCATGGAGTTTGGTAAGTTCCCACTCCAATTTATCCAAACTGCTGTGGGAGGTGAAGGCTGAAGGGATGCGGTGTGCTCTGTTCCCACTGAGGTCCGTGCCTCCAACTTTGAGGAATTTTCAGCAAAAATCTGTCTTGGGAATATTTCCATCCTGTCAGGCATTCAGGACCATCATGGTCTCATTGGGACTGTTAGTTCAGGCTCTGTAAGAAGTGTTAAAAATGAAAGGTGATTATACCGTGTCATTTCTTTAATGCAAATTTCAGTCCCCCCTTTTTATGTGTTCTTGCTCAATACGACTCTCAACTTTTTTTTTTCTTTCTTTTTTTTTTCTTTTTTTTTTTGTTTGTTTTTCTTTTCCTTCTTAATTTATGTTCCTCTTTTGATATTTAACCCTGAAGCCAGCCAGCCTGTTTAATGCAGTGTGTGTAGCGGGTCTCTCTAATTATATGTTGCACACATAATTCATTAGACTTCAGCCATCAGAAGTGGGAAAGACAGGCTGGGACACAAAGCTGGTGACCCACGTACTGCAGGGCTGATTTTTCCAGCTCCATTTAGTAACACAGTGCAGTCTGCATGAAGCCAGGAACAATTTTGCCAGACCACCTTGAAAAAAGTGATGTATTTTGGGAAATTTGCTCCTTTGAGGGAGGATCTGGGGGTTTGTCACCATAGGGAGTGTGACCCCTACCATCCTCCCTGCCTCCTTGCTGTCCCCACTGGCAACTTGCCACCTTGCTGGGTGGACAACATCAACCTGATATTGGGATCTGTCTGGGACGTGGAAGTAGAGAACAAGCCCTATGAATCCCCTTTCTTCAGGGACGCTATGCAAACCTTACCCTTATATTTCCAGTGGGGAAATTCGATTGCTTCCTCTCCGTCACCAGCTCCATGGAGCCAGGCATGGAGGGGTGTATGGCAATTAGCTGTTTACATTCCCGAAGCAGTAGGAAATCCCCTTATCGCACCAGCCCCACATGAGCAGTGATGCCATAGCCTCTAATGGTGGAAGGTGTACAGAACATCCTGGCATAGACTCCCCATTCTTTCATACTGCCACCAGAACAGCTTGTTGCTCAAAAACTGATTTTATATTGCTGATGCCAAGTTCAGAGCTGGGGTTTGCCCTGATGTTCGAGGCAAGTCTTTTGCAGGGTAAGGAGCTGTGGTTGTTCTTGGGATACACACATACCCTGGACATCTCTGGATCCAGCCAGTGCAGGGTATGGTTTTATCGATGCCTGGCTGGGACAATGAGCCAGGATTTTTTCTCACATATTTATTTCCTTTTTATGTAAGAATGTTTTCCTTCTGCCATCTTCGTGTCTATGGAGTGAGTTCTGCCAGGGAAGGCAAGTGGATGGAGAAAGAAGGGAGCTTTGGAGGTTTTTTGGGGGAAGAAGACAGATGCTGTCTGGGGAGCAAGGGCTGGCACAGCAGCTCTGTGTCTTTTTTTGTTTAATGCACTGACTGTCCTGTTATCTCTAACAGGACTTTTTGTGTCTTTTTTTTTTTTTTTTTTTTTTTTTTTTTTTTTTTGTGTAATGCACTGACTGTCCTATTATCTCTAAGACATAGTCACTGGTAGTCCAAAGCTTTGGGCTGCTTGTGCTGTACCAAGATCAATGGGTGCCTTATGCACTCAACACAGCTGCTGCTGCAGAGATCAGTCATCACTGGTCTCTAGGAAAGGGCATATATATACATACATATATATATATGTTTCGTCATTATACCCTATTCATTCAAAAGTTTCTTGTCTGCTTGTCAACAGGCAGCAGTTCAGAGAGGAAAGTCCTTAATTAACAGAGGACAGATTGGAAAGAAAGGAACTTTGTTGTCAGGTCTCCTTAGGGGAAGTGGTCATCTGAAAACACTTCATGAAACAGAAAAGCAGAGGGGTTGGATACAAATTTGGTCTAGGATTAACTCATCAACTTTTTTTTTTTTTTGCCATCCTGCTCAATGAGACTTTGTCAAGAGCTGGGGAAAAGAGGCTCCTGTGTGGTCCAGGGCCACCACATTGCTCCTTGCCCACTTCCCCATCCCATTTAGGTAGACATCGTCAAGATGTATGCTTTGATTTAGCAGGCAAACATGGGCAAATCTTGGAAACTTCATAGTGGATTTGGCAAGGAGAATTTTCTTTCACAAAGAAAATTCCTCTTTCATCCTCTGCAAAGCTGGAGGAAAGCCAGGATGCATCTGCAGAATCTCTGAGCTTTCTTTTGGACATGAATGGGATCTGAGTAATTATAGCACTTCCTAGAAAGGCAGTTAGAGGTGAATGATGGAAGATCTACCAATATCTAAGTGAAGCTAGCAAAATCTCTAAGAAATTCCAACATTTTTTGTTTATTTATGTTCTCTTTTGCTTTCAGCTCACCAAGAAGGATGTTATATCTACATTGAAATAGTTTAAGAATTTATATTTTCCTCTTTTAAAGAAGGCTTGCAATTTGCAATTTGTCCCCATTCATTCTCATCCTGTGGTTTCATTTTTAAGCTACTGCATGTCTTCTTGTCTGTGTGTAAGTTCATAAGTGCTTAAATCAAAAAAAGGGATCACTGCAGTTCTGCTACCTTCTCTAATATATACTCTTCAGAGATAGGCCAGACATATATCCCAGAGCTTGATTAAACAGGGTTTTTATTCCCCAAGTCTTAAAGTCTTTAAGTTATGGTGTTTCCTCTCTGCTTTGTGAGATGCCAGCTCACCATGACTACTGAAGTACTAGCTTTTTTTTTTTAACCTCCAAAAAAAGATATACTCATAGCTACTATTTAAAATATTCACCTATGTTTGAACCTGCTAGTCTGAATAAGGTTAATGAAAATACTAGGTTTGCACATATTGGGGACAATGATCTTTTAATTTGACATCCCTTTGAGTTAATCCTTTGTATTTTATTTATTTATTTATTTTTCAAAGATAAACACAAATTCTGTGGCTTTGACTTGTCAGGGGATGAGTATCATGAAATCTGAGAATAATGACAAAGCTTCCTCCCTAAAGATGCATTTGACAGCTGTCAGACAGAGAATTAACACAAACAAAGCATCAGTCCACAGTGAACAAAGTAGGATAACAAAGTGAGCTTTGAATAAAAGCAAGACAATTGCTGGGGCTACTTATAAAAGGGCTCTTTCTGGGTTGTTAATTAGGGTGAAGCTGCAGGTAGTGTCTATTTTCATGAAGTGACATGCTTGCCTCAGCCTGCTCTTATAACAGCCTATTTCAGGTGTGCTGAGATGAGCCACCTAATTTTCTTTTTTAATGGGGTTTAAAGTATTTTCACCAGGACTGCCACACAGATGGCATAAGAAGGGCTTTCCAGACAGGACTGCATGTTATTGAGGAGGAGCTGCTGGCCTGTGTTGGTACCAAAATGCATTGCTATGCCTTCAAGGCATTGCTATGCCTGCAGGTGTCTGGCTGGCAAGTGGAAGAGAGGACCAAGATCAAGTGTTGGGTTCCTTGTCAAGACCTGCAGAGAGCAAAGTGCTCTGGACAGCTTGTCCAAAAATGGCTTGTGTTGCCTTGGAACCTTAGAGCTGGGTCATAGGAAATATCAATCAACTATTTTGGCTTGATGTCTTTAGCTTGGAATGCTCTGGGAGGGTCAGGAGTGCTCTGGGAACACTATGTCATTGTGCTCTGGGCTCCCTGGTATCTCCCTATGAAACCTCTCCAGCTCCAAAGACTTTAAGCACTGACAGGCTCAAGCTGTGGTTATTCTGCATGTCTAGGAGGCAATTTCAGTCCAACGGGGAAGTGATAAAGGGAAGCTAGGAGACTGTGAGCGATGAGGCAGGGTGAGCTATCTTGGACTGGATTTGGGGTCTTGGGTACCAAAGTGCCTTTTTATGGCCTCTTTCTAGATCACAGCAGCCCGGAACATCTCCCCATGGAGTCCATTGTTGCTCCCAGAGTTATCTTCTTAAAACAACTTTTAAGACATTCTTAAAGAACCAGAATCTCAGGAGAGGGGAAGGGTCATGCTTAACTTACTCCCATGGCTCAGTTAATATGATGGAGACAGTTTCTTCTCTCTGGGACGATCTCCTACCCAAGAGCTCCCAGTCTTTGGAGAGAGGTAACAGTGGTCAGCACCAAATGAAATTCTCCCTGCTGCAATTCATGCTCAAGTCTGACTTCTCGGTGTGTCCAGATCTCTTTCTGATGCTCTGTTAATGTAAAGACAAGGAGAAAAGTAGATGTAGAGTAAGAACAGTTGGGGTAAATCAGCTACAAGTGTGTTTGCTGTCCGGTGGGAATAAAAGATAAAAACAACTTGGGGATGTGGTTGGCTGGCAAGCAGGATGGTTAGTGGCTTGTCATAAACATGTGAAGCAGGGCCTATTAGCTAATTGTGATAATGGTTAAAAGAAAAACATCTTGCAAATTGCACAATTGAAGGGTTGGGCTTCTCCTGGCTCTTTGCATGTCTTAGCTGGCTGCAGGCACCTGGGGCAAGATCTTCAAAGAATTCAAACACCAAGATGTTGTGTTTCACTAAGCCTGTCTTGCTGGCATCCAGCCACTGTGCAGAACAGGCAGCCTCGTCTTAGGCAATGCAATTACCCCTCAACAATAAGGAAGAAGCAGGTGGGTCAAACTGCTCTTCCTCCCTATATTTGTGAATATAATATTGATCTGTTTGTTTTATCATCTTCATTTATTTTCATTTAATGTTGGGTTGTCCCAGCACATATATACTGCAAGTTCTGGGGTGCAGAACCAAAAAATAAGTAAAATTACCCTTAAACTCTTCTGTGGACTACTTCAGACCTACCTGAAAAAGGAAAAAAACAATTTGCCACCACCCCTCGATAACAAAACGATCAGAAGGACCCAAACATTCAGCAGCCAAGTGTAGACAGGATTTTCCTGTATTGTGGGTCCTACTGCATGTAGCTCTGTCTTTCTTGAGTTGTCATAGAGGGGTCTGAACCTACATCTGAGGCTGTGTTTGGATGCCCAGACTAATGTATTTTTCATTCCCCTTGGAACAAATATATTTTACCAATCTATTCCCGTGCAACCTGTGATAATTTCGGAGAGCTATCTTCCACAGAGTTTTCTACGCATGGACAGAACCTAATAGTCTACAGTAAGTCCAGTCTCATGTTTGTCCTCCTTATAGCCCAAACCTTGCAGTGCTACTCCTGCCATGAACCTACAGCCATTGAGAAGTGCATGAAGATCCAGAACTGCAGTAAGAATGAAACCATGTGCAAGACAACCATGTATTCCCTGGAGGACGGTAAGGGCAAGGCTTCTTTATCCATGTATTTTAACATGAATCTGTGTTTCTCCAGCACAGACGTCTGGTGTGGGGAACAATACCTTTATTATAAGGTATTTATATAATACCAAAGGTATATAATACCTTCATTATAAGGTATTTATATAATGCCAAACTTATAAGTGATATTTCATGGGGCGAAGAGCAGTCTCCTGCTATTTTCAGAGGAGTGAGCACTTAGCTCATCGCTAATGTTCAACATTGAGAATGGTTAGAGGAAATGTGTTGGCTTGAATCTGAGGTACAGAGCTAGAGAGTTCTGGCTCTCCAGAGTGTCTGTATGATTTGCACAATGGGTGTGGGTTAAAGAGTGCTATCCTGACCACAGAACTGTTATGAAAGCTGGGTCGGGTAGAGAGGCTGCTAGAGGTGAGTCAGGCTCAGTGAAGTAGGAAAGCAAACTTCTGGTCAGCTAGAGGCAACACTGAGTTCTGGTCAACTAGAGGCCCTTGAGTTCTCTGGAGCTTTCAGGAAGGCATCATCAGTCTGAACAGTGACCCTTCAGGTCAAAACCTGTCCAAATAAAGAAATGAACTGCTAGGATGGAGGTTTTTATTTTGCTTGATTCATCTGGGAAGGCTCTTGTTGCATGTAATGGAGGAAGGAGGTAAGGGATAGAGTCAAAGCAGAGACCAAATGTTTAATGGGAAAAATGTGGGAAAAATACTTTCTTTTGTGGGAAAAAGCTGACTCAGACAAGGCACAGAAGATGCAATGTGCTGTTCAGCTTGGAACCACTAGACAAGAACTGTTTCTTATGTTCCTGGTAGGAAGTGGTCCCGTTGTGTTTGAACTATAACTAAGACTTTGGAGGTAAAGGTAGTTAATGTTTCATCCAGGAACAAAGAGATTTCTCCTTCATTCCTCCCATTCCTAACTGTTCCTTCTTCCTTGCTTTGTTGTAGTTTATCCCTTTGTGGGAGTCTCAACTGTCACCAAGATGTGCTCCTCCGTCTGCATCCCATCTGACGTGGATGGGATTGGCATGACGCGCCCCGTCTCCTGCTGTTACACTGACTTGTGCAACACTGATGGTGCAGCTAGTTTGGGGATCAGCGTTGTGTCAGTTGGCATGTTAGCAAGTTCCCTTTGTGCTCTCTTCTGGACTAGACTGTGAGGAGCAGGAGAAGGTTCCTTTCAGCCAAAGAACCCAATGAAGAAGAGAATGAACCCCAGCCCAGCTTTGCATTTGGATGCCTCATGGACTACCTTCAAGAGCTTCCACAAATTGCGTTTTTAGTACCCACCCACCTGCCATGAGAGAAGAAAAGCTCAGGAAGTCCCAACACTAATTTTTGGGTTGATTCTTCAACAGCTCCCACAGATATAACTCTGGAGTTTCTTTGCTGTGCTGATGTGGTTGATTTTGAACTAAAAATTTCTGGTGTATATGATATATTTAAAGCAAAAGACATGGAGCTAAGGGCTTTCCACGCCTCCTTAGAGCATTCTTTTCCCCAGGTATTCACCAGCAGAGTAGCTGAATCAAACAGACTTCTCAGATGAAATTTGCTTTTATGTGGCAGGTCCTCTCCACCCCACAGTTTTGTGTTGGTCCTTTGTTCTGTCTAGATTTCCTTCTTAGTCTGTAAGAAGTTGGACTTCCAAAATATGAGACAGGAGACTATGCCATGCCAGTGATCTGATCCAAGGAGGCTGAAATCTCTTTTGTTTTCTGTACCCTTTTGAGCAGAATAAAAATGTTGTGCTAAAATTGCAGTGCTCGATAAGTTTATATATAGTGCACCTGTCCTCTGATAATTTTTATTTTATTTTACTTAATTTCAAACTCCAGTTTCACCTTTCATTATTATTTATATAGTGGGATGAGTTTGGTTTTGTGGTCAGTCTTGGAGCAGATATGTAAGACATTTCCTATTATTCCCTACTGGCAGAGGCCTTGCATCAACATTTCTTTCACAAAATCCACTGGTGTGAAACTACCTTTTCTGGGAAGATTGGGTGATGTGTATGGATTTACTAAATTCTGGCCTGAATTTGGAATTCTGATTCTTCATTTTCCTATAAAACCCTTTTCAAGATCTACCAGGAAAAATGTCCTCCTGTAATTATCACTCTGCTTATGATATTTGAAATAATCAATAAAGATGTTATTTAAAATGTCCCATGTAGCATGATATTTGAAATCATCAATAAAGGTGCTATTTAAAGTCCCCCGTGTAACATCTGCTTTAGATGAGGTTTCCAAGGGAGGTGGTGCAGTTTCCATCCTTGGAAGTTTTCATGATTCAACTGGATGAAGCCCTGAGGGACTTGGGCTGATATCAGATTGAGAGCTTTGATCGGGAACTTGGTTTAGAGACCACTTGAGGTCCCCCTTCCGACCAGATTTCCCCATGATCCTATGATCCACCCATTGAGATCACCAGAGCAAACACTCTTATTTTCAAGCACAAAGTCTGGCAGACGTTTCTGCAGTGATTTTCACCTCTCCCACATTGCTTCCCATTGCCAGAGTGAGATGCAGCTTGGATGAACTACAGTTCTGGATTCATACACAGCTTCCAAGTGGCTCAAAAGTGGTTCCTTTGCTGGAACAACTTTGTGTTAATGGCCAGGGTGCTGCACTGGCATGGAGGTGGCCAGAGGAACAACATCACTGGCTATGGAAGGACTTTAAAAACCAGTTGCAGGCTTGCCCTAGCTGTCAACCTGTGCTTTGCAGTGTCCTCTGCTTGTGAGCCATGTCCAAAGCTTGGTCCCCAGAGGTGTGTGATAGGTTTGTGGCTTTTTGCTGAACAAATGTGGTACATGGGGGTTCTCCCTTTTTATCTGCCGGCTCTGGCAATCAGCAGCCTCCAGTTTTGCTGGCCCAGAGGCTGCATCAGGACCATTTTGTTTGGTAACTGCCAAGGAAACACCATCAATACACCTTATTTCATGTTGAGTTTATTCACACTTCTAGCCTTCACAGCACCCTTTTGGGCTCGATGCCACCATTTCATTCAGGGTAATTTGTTTCTCTTTTAAATGCTCTGCCTCACAGTTTCACTCAGAGCTTTTGTTCTCACAGATGAGGAGTAGTGAGACTGCTTCATGTCTACTTTTCCTACACCATTTATATTATACAGCCCTATGTCCACTCTAGCAACTCTTTCCCTAACCAAAGATCCCTTGCCTAAATCCAGGTATCATTCACAAAACCATTCTCCACCCTTTACTTACTGTAGTAACTCTCTTTTCTAGGTACTCTGCTGCAATAGAGAGATGAGTGCTAAAAATCCTGGATGAACCCCATGGGGAAAGATGGGTGCCAAATTTTCCCACCAGTCCCAGTGCCAGGAATTAAACTGGGCCCTTGCTGATCTTGCTATTGCTAAAACCTAAGACCTATGCAAGTGATTTGTCATGTACTGGATCTATGCGATGGTGACATGCCACCTCATGGTCATTGAGTCCCTCACAGCCACCTGTCTGCTCCTTGTCCCATCATTGAACTTTCACCCCAGCGTCCTTTACCAAGGGAGTGAGACCTGTTAACTTTCTTCTGCAGTCTGATGGAACTGAGGTTTCCCGTAAAGCAAAGCCAGAGCCCAGATTTGTGGGTAAGGACTTCCTCACCTCAGTCCATAAGCACTTGTGAAAACACTATTTTACGTTCTCTCTCCAAATGAAGCTTAAAGGACCCCCATTTATTGCAAGTGTTTCTTTGTTCATTTCTTTCTTTCTTTCTTTCTTTCTTTCTTTCTTTCTTTCTTTGATTTTTTGTTTGTTTGCTTTGTTTTGTGTGTGTGTGTGAGTGTGCGTGTGAATGGAGGGCTTATTAGGATGTGGCCAGAATATCTAG
Source organism: Cygnus atratus (assembly GCF_013377495.2). Lineage (NCBI taxonomy): Eukaryota > Metazoa > Chordata > Aves > Anseriformes > Anatidae > Cygnus > Cygnus atratus. Next base: position 159,037,364 of record NC_066363.1, on the reverse strand, counting down.
CTACTCACTCACTTGTCAGGGATAGAAAAAAACTGTAAGCCAGAAGTGTATGTCAGCAATTCTGCACATGAAACCAGTGTTATGCATATGTTAGCAAAACTCAGAAAGAAATAAAGCATCACTAGATTTTCCCTGCATAGCATTGCTGTTTCTCAGACACGAGTTACTGGGCTCAGACCACCCTGTCCTTACCCTGTGTTGGTTGATATGCCACGAAGTCATGGCCCAGAACATCACAAAATTATCATGTCAAAGAACATTTAAAAACAAATACATCAGGAGCCAGATTACTGTGTTATATTGTTATTTTAGTGAACACCACTAAAAATACCACTGCAGTCATGGACACTGAGAGTATAAATCACTGGCAAAGATACTGAAAATGCTTGAAACCAATCCACTGATGGGCTAGAAGAAGTGAGCTGAGCCTATCTGTCTGGGGGAGCTATAGTCATCTCTCCAGGAAGGTGCACAGAAGAAAAACCATAGTCTCTCAATTGCAAGAGCTGACAAAATAGCCCTGAAGCTCAGTAAGCACAGTACTGGCATTGCTAGTAATAGGCCACAGGCTTTTCGTTGAGTTTGCAAGTCCTCCAGGCTGAGGCTTGTTAGGCTTGCTCTGTCTGAACCCCTCTTGACCTGATCAGAGCTTTGTTTTGACTTTGCTCAGCTATAATTGCAGTTTTCCTAATTGACCTGGCGGTTATAGCTAATTTGCTTTACTTTTGTTTGTTTTTGTATGGTGCAGCTGTAGGGTTACACAGATATCTGTGACAAGGAGTTATTGCATGTGGAATTTATGACTCCAGCATAATGATGAGGTGAAAAGAAACAGAGACCTGGTACAGCAGCAGATGCCTTGAGAGGTGGAAGTGATGGACATGGGCAAGCATGGGGTGATGAGAGAAGGGGCCAGGCTGGCTCTGGAGACCCTTCAGCTGTAAAGAACTCATCAAATGTTAGTTAAAGAAATGCAGACCTTGGGGATGACAAAATTTTAGGGATAACAACAAGAACAAAGAATCAAACCTACATAAAGTGCACCATACACAGTTAAATTGGATGTAGGGTGGACTAAGGAAGGAAAAGCAAGGTGTAAATGTGTTTTAGCAAACATCATCAAAATGACCCTCAGTGGATGATGACAAAGAATCCATTTCCACCATCATATTCTTCCCTGCAAAGGGTTTGGGATGCAAATGACTCACTCTACCACCCTATAAGGTAGAAGCAACATTAGTGAAAAAGTGCATATAACATCAGACAAAGGGGTAGAAACTAGGAAGCACTTCTATATCAGTTTTAACTGTATTGTTATTGAACCTTTTTTTTTTCTATAATAATGAAAGGTTATCATTTTATTTATTTATTTATTTTTTCCGTAAGAATTTAACCTTCACCAATAGTAGTGCTTTGATTAGACTGCTCAGAATTCCTTTATTCTTACAACAAATTCTTGACTTTACATGTAAGGTGCATTTCCTTTTTACTTGTAACAAGATTTTGGGCATAACAAAAATAAGATCTCCAGCAGGACATGGAGAGATGGCTAGGTGTACGTATGCCTAAGTAGGCCTTATTTCCAATGTTGTTTATTTTGCTGGGGTGCACATCAATGTCCTCATGGGAGATGGTCAGCCCACCTCCTGACACTGAAGGCATCTTTGTGGTATCTGAAGAACTCAGGATACACATGATTCTGGGGAGCAGAGACTTAGGAAATGACTGTAGCACTGTGGGTAAACATTTGAAGAAGGGCTCCTAGATTGATACCAAAACCCCTTGGATTATTGCTGTACATGTTTTCAATGAGATGTAACACTGAAAGGATGAGGTTATGTCACCTCTGATCTGGGACAGTGGGAAAAGATAGAATGAGCAGCACTTTTATCCTGTGTTTAATGGAATGCCATTGCTTGCAAATGCTTGGGCTGCAAGTTCAGTGATGAGCAGTGCAAGAACTTCAATGAGGAAAGGAAATCTGGTTATATTTTTATGTAACAGAACTCTTCACATCAGCAACCAGTGGCATAGCAAGGTGCTACATGCTGAAGGTGGACAAATTCAAACCAGAAATAAGGTGCATATTTTTAACCACAGAAGTCCTTAAAGGTAACAGTTTACCAAGAATTTAGGTGGATTCTCTCTAAGTGGAAATATTTTTTGTAAGGAGCAATGTAACTGAGAACAGGGCAGAATTACAGTGTAGACATCTACACCTGAGCCATTCCTCAAGGCTCCCTTGAGAATCAGTGGAAAGACAGAAGCACAATTAATTTGGCCAGGTTACAATTAATCTGTCTTACTAACATCTAGTTTAGGACAGAGTAGGCTGGAAACAGCCATTACTTAGTGAGGATTGCTCAAGGGAGCTTGACTAATTCTGGTGGAGACTCCCATGTTAGGAACATCTGAGATTTGGTGGGGTGAGCCCTCCATTTAATGTATTTTACTGTTAGTTCTAAACCTGGCATCACAATGCTCTAGAATAAAGAGCATAGATAGAATAAATAAATAAATAAATAGAATAAATGTGCTAGAATGAAGAGCACTGGGAAAGAAAGTAAATTGTGACTGTGCAGCAGTCCTTGGTGGGGATTTCTCTGGCTACCCCAGAGCCACAGAGGCAGGAGAGTAGCAAATTGAATGGAGCACAAAAAGCTGCACTTCAGAGAAAATCAAAAGGTCCCAACACCTCGACGGTCCTGTGATTTAATTAGAAGCAAGTGGCGTGAATTTATCACACAGCTGTGTGCTTCGGCCCTCCCTTTCATGATGTGCTTGAAGCAAGGAGATTTTTCTGAGATCCTCATCAGTTAAAAAGCATTAGACACAGCTGACTGCAGCCCCTTCTCAGTGCTCTTGCTCCATGGCTTTAAATTCCATGTCCACGTAGTTGTCATCGCTTTGACAAGCTGCATGCGGAGGAGGCTAATCTTCCCCTCCCTTCGTTGGCCGTGGATGCTTCACGTCTTTGATCTCTGGCCAGATTGTCAGCATGCTTCCTGCATTTCAGCTATTATGGCATGGATCACGGCTCCTGGTTGAGATCTGCTCTGAAAAGCATAAAATCTGTGTGGGTGAGGCCCCGTGTCTCGCAGTTGCACCCAAGACCGAAACAGGGTTCTGAAACCACGTGGCAATGGTTTCTGGAGCATCTCTTGCAAGGGGCAGGTAACACAGCATGCAAACCTAGCATACAGCTCTGCTCCCACTAACCTGGTGTAAAAGCTGTCTGCACCTAGGATACTTCTGGGCTTGCTGCCTCACTGTATTTATTTCACCAAAAAAAAAGGCACAGCAAGGTTTTTGTCTTCAGTTTTGCTGGCATTTGCTAAAGCATAGGAGCATAGTTCCTTCCTCACCCACATCTCCTCCAGATCCATCTGTTTTTTGTTTGTTTGTTTGTTTGTTTTTTTAATTATTTTGGTCCTTCTCACTCCTGAGGGCTGTTCAAGTCTTATGCTCCCCCTGAAATCTTGTCTGCCTTTGTTTAGCAACGAGTCTTTTGTTCACTTCTGTTCCCAAGCTCTCCCAGTATCTTGAGCCTGTTGCGTTTTTTCCTATTACCATATATTTTCTAGAGGAGTCTGGCCCATTCTTCTCTATACCCTACTGTTGGGTTGTTGCAGATAGCTGTAAGGTTTTCCCTTTACATTCCCTTCTCCTGAGTAAAGAAACCCAGACTCTCTGCCTTTCTTTGTACCTCTTGGACTCCAGCCCCCTGAACACCTACGACAGACTTGCTCCAGTTTCTCAATGTCTTTCCAGCACCAGTGTCCCAAAGTAGAAGCATTTGTTCTGAGTTTCTTAATATCTCAGCTCCTCAGACAGAAAGCTAAATGCCATTTATCCTTCATTTCATATTCTTTTTCTCTTCTTTAACTTAGGAATGCACATGGACACGACCACATTGTCTTCTCCCTGTCACAGCACCCATTGCTGCCATCCCACGATGCTCACTTTGCATTACACGTGACCATGGGATTAGCAGCATTTCTACTTGAAACCTGGTGGCAACAACATGGACCATGTGGGCTGGTACTTCAGCCAATATCTCTTTTGATCTCCCAGAGCAATGAGTGCTTGATCTGGGACGGAAACATTGTCAGAGCAGGAATGTAATAACATGCACTTTGCAATGATGAAGTAGGGTCACCTGAAATGAGATGGCAGCAACAGCAGCTGGTCTGTGTTGCAATCCCGTACAGATCTTCTTTGTAGGCTTAGATATGCAGGAAGAAGAGTTTTGTTTCATGGAATTTCCTATTAGTCTTTTTTTTTTTTTTTTTCACCAAAGATATTCTGAACTTCCCAGCGTTTTGGGTAACATTTTTGTTGGTAATTATTTGGTCTTGATTGATGTGATTGAATAGAAGAATGGAAGTTTTCCAACCTTGCTCAACCTAGAGAAAAATGAAAATGATTTGTTTTTGTTTAGAAAAGTTTTGAGAATTAAAAAAATAGGAACTTTGGATTCTGAGAACAGCAAAGAACATCTTACCATATTTCATGTTTGAACTATATTTAAACACTTTAGGGAGCTTCTTTGTGAACCCTTTTCAATACTGGCAGAAGTGGAAAGTGGGGCTGTTAATTTTAAAATGAAAAAAGTTATGTAAATTATCCCAGCGAATGTTTTGAAATGGCAGGAGGAGCAATGGTTCATATCACAGATGCAAGGCATAGAGAACTTCAGGGTGAGACAGATAACTTGAAGTGTCTGAAACCTGCCTGAGGAAACCAGGTGGGATTTTCCTTGGTCAGTGGAGAGAGAACCCATCCTATGCTTTAATGATACCCTAGGCTGCGATGGGTTGCTGTCAAAGGTTTTGGAGATGTGAATATCTCCCAAAGTGATCTGCATTCTCTTCCTAGCTCAGTGCTGCTAGGATTTTTGTCAAACTGATCTGGCTGTAGCTCAGTGCTTCAGCTAACAGCCCACGAGTCCTTCTCCTGGGCTTTGGAGACATCTGAGACAAACTTCTCAGGGGAGAAACCAGGACTCTTGATAAACACAACATGACTGTATGCAGGGCTAAGCTATCTACCAAATAACTTATTTCTCAGAATATAGTGTGGGTTCTCCCTCTCCCCAGTGGCACAGCAAAGACGATGTGTTGATTGGGTAGGGGAATACCCTGTTTGGAAGCCCTCCAGGTAAAATCCAGCTTCGTTGACAACCTGCTTGGTAGTCCTGCTTGAGCAGGAGGGTTGGACCAGATGACTTCCAACCTCAACCAGTTTGTGATTTTGTGATTCTATGACTGCAGGATATAGCACAGGCAAGGAACCTGGGAGGCAGTGGGCACCCTGACCCAACTAGTCCAGATTTGAGTCCTGTCATAGATGCCCATGAAAGCCATGAGAAGCATGGGCCTGTCTTGTGCTCCCAATCCTCAAAGGGTAGTTCGAATCTGTTGGGTTTGCTAATTTATTCCAAGAGGAGGTGTGTTGGGAGGCCAAGGTATTTGTATCCTCCTGCTGAGATTTCAGAGGTATTCAGTAATATCTGTGATGGGGTGAGGGGCATGATGTTTTTTGTTTATTTGTTTGTTTGTTTGTTTCCCTTTATGTCCCCGTATAAGTATGCACTTTGCTGCTTCTGATAGTGACATCTGCAGTATGAAGTTCAAGCCATGCTGGTGCTGTCATCTCTAAAAGGGCATCACTCTAATTCCCTGCCATCCACAGAGCAGCACAGCAAGGACCTCATCACATCTACTGCTGCTTTCCTGTTCATGCCAGTTCTCCTTTACTGTGTTTCTCACCTATGGGTGAGAAGTAGTGCAGACTGTTGCTGACATTTGAAAAGATATTCAGCTATAAGCAAAGGCTTATACTGGCGTGTAGGGAAAGGTATTTCAAGGGTAAAGGAGAAAGAAAGGAATCGTCCACAGTGTGGATCCAGATCCCAGAAGCGTTGACGTTGGAAGGGACCTTTGGGTCCGCTATGTTCCACCACACTGCTCAAGCACCCAGAGGTGCTTGCCCAGGACCATGTCCAGGTGGGTTTGAAGACCTCTAAAAAGGAGACTCCACAACCTCTCTGGGCAGCCTGGACCAGGGCTCCAACACCCGCAGAGCACAGAAGTTCTGCCTGATGTTCAGAGGGACCCTCCTGTGCTCCAAGCTGTGCCCATGGCCTCTTGTCCTGGCCTGAGCTGAGCCAACTATACTCTCCACTGGCTGCTGTTATTTAATATATGAGCAGACCCCATGTGAGAGCAGATCTGTCCTCCCCTTCCACAGCCCCAGTGCAGCAGCATAACCACAAGTATTGTTTTGCACAAAAAAGACAGTTGGGAAACATGTAGATGGAAGTCCTGATCCAAAGCCCACAGCAAATTACATAAGTTGAAAGACTTTCCCCAGGCTACAGTTGCTTGAGGGTGGTTTGGGAAATGAGCCATTTCTCATATAGTTGCCCTGAACTGTCAACCCTCCTTTATTTATGGATGAACAATGTTATTGATTTATTTATTTATTGTATTTATTTTATTTAACAGAAGTGTTTCTGTTCTTTGGGACATGTTTGCAACCTGCTTTTGATTTTCTTTGGAGTAATTAATCATTTAACAGTGTTCAGAAACCACGTAGACTTTGTTTTTTTATGTTTGCAGAGGGCTTTGGTTCATTATCGCATGCAAGGATGCACAGGCTTATGTCATGGCTTCTCTGGCTGTAAAATGGGAAGAATATTTATCACCCAGCTTTGAAGTGGAAACCCTCGTGTCTAAATTCAGCCTCTGAGGGAAAGTTGCTATAGAGCTTCAAAGCGTTGTTTCTATGATTTGTTAGCTTGGCAATGAGCCCTTACCAATTCTCCCATTGTGATTTGCATCCAGGGAGCTCGGGAAACTTTCCAGATTCAAAGGAACACTTTTTTCCTGAGATAAAGATCTCAGAGGAAGTCTGAAGGCTGGCTGCAAATGTTGCATTCTTCACCTCCTGAAACCAAAGTCTAGAAGCCCAGCGCATCCTTGTCCTAGTTATCAGACTGAATTATAATACGTGGCTATTTATAATGGAAACCTACATCTCAGTACCAAAAATAGAGAGGAATGAAACCTCCTGAGGAATAATAATAATAAAAAGAAACACGTTAGAAATAACAGTGCTGCATTTCAAGAGCTGAAGGTATCCTGTGGACCTGTTTCTCTTTAAAAGTAGTTTACTCTGGTGCTGGCTCATCCTGTTGGACCTTTCCATGGCCAGGACAGAGTTTGGCCGAGGCCTTTGGGAAGATATTGGGCTTCACTGAGAGAAACAAAGCTTAGAAACGAGGGATGGGAGCAGGAAATAGATGGTCCCATTTGCTGCTGGATTTGCCTGGGTGCAAACCAGACCGGTCCTTGTGGAAGAGTCTGTCCCTCATGATAGGGGCACCCAGGACACAGCAGAGACTTTTCTCAGGTCTCTGAGAGCCAGGGACAAGAAGAGGAGACAATGCCACTCCATCTCCCCCCAGATTAAGCTTGGAGATCCTGGAGATAAGCAATTTCAGGCTTCTGGGGGTGTAGAGGTGAAGCTTGACTGCTAGCCGGCACCCAAGTACAAATAGAGCATCTCCTGGAGTAATTTCAGATGCTCTTACTCCTCCTTAGTAAAACAATCATGTTGCCACATGTTAGTTCAATCTTTGCATGATTACAGAATACCATAAAACCCATTAAGTCTCCCTTGGCCTCCAGGACTGTTCAGACAGATCATGCCAAAGTAAACGAGAGAGATAACTGAGCACCTACGGAGCCACAGTCACAGAGGCACAGCCACCCACCCAGGCACAGAGACCAGCAAGTACACGTGCCTGCTGTCCTGGCCTCCCCAAAACCCACAGCCACCCCCAAACTTCTCCCAGCCCAAACAGGGCTGACATCATGGTTTAGGGGTTGGGGGATGGCTGTGCAATTTGTGGGGAGGAAAGGAAAAGGGAAGGGAAAGGAAAGGAAAGGAAAGGAAAGGAAAGGAAAGGAAAGGAAAGGAAAGGAAAGGAAAGGAAAGGAAAGGAAAGGAAAGGAAAGGAAAGGAAAGGAAAGGCATGAAGATCCATTTACACATTGTAACTATTTATCTTGTGACCTTGTGACACAGCATTTTCTATATAGGGGGTAGATGCACTTGTGTGACCAAATGATAATCGCTTTATCAGGAAGTTAGTGCTTGACTACACACACTTGCTATTTCTTTCCCACGGGCCTCGTGGCTTGTCAGAACAGCAGCCTTGCAGAAATTGCATTTTATTGCTTGTGAAAAATTTCCCATGTCTGCCAACTTTTATTCCAAGGAGTCTGAGAGGATTTTGTGAGGTACCCTAAAAACTGAATTTCAGCCTTGTGCATGCATCCTCATTTCCCTTTTGATGCACACAACTTTCCTTCCCTGTCCCATTTAGGAGAACCAGCAAATCAAGAGGACTCCAGTGAGACAGTTTTTTGAGTGTTCCATCAGCTACTGATTTGTGAGCTGCCTCCAGAAAGGGGTAAAATTCTAGCTCAGAGACTGCCTAAATCAAACATCTCCCATTTCCTTTATCCAAACCAACTCTGCTCTGAGATACTGATTAACAAAAAAACAAATCCCCTAAGAGTCCTTTTTGTGAAGCCTTTGTAGCTCGTGAGATCTTGCATATAGCTTGGATCATCCAAGACGACCACAGCTTGAAGATGACACAGTCACAATTAATGAAAATTATTGTGTTTGGAGAGTCAGTCTTCCAAGATCAGATCAGCACAGGCTGGCTTGTTTAGCCTAACAGAGCATCTCAGACAGGACCAACAACCCATAGAAATACCATCTCTGAATAGGGAGAAGCAAGAGAAATATTTTATTACACGTGTTTTCCAACCTTCACAGCAGTGAGGGTCTGGAATGGCTTCTGCCAGCAGAGCCACAAACATGAATATATTTCAGATTATTCTTTTTCCTATGAAAGAATTGATAATAAGAAATAAGTATAGATGCTGAGTCTTTTTAGCTTAGGCAACCCTTTGCAAGTGCCGCTTGAGGTTAGAAGTAAAAGCCCCCAAAAGCACCTAGACTGGCTTCCTGTACATGAGGAACGCCACCCAGGCCATAAGATCTTTGCACAGAGCTGGCAAGGCAAACAGGAACTTGCAGAAAACCCTGTTGTGATCTGAAGACATCAGCAGGTAAAAAAATGTCCTGGTCATGTGCCCCAAAGGCAAAGATAAACCAGACACCTTTCTCCAGATGGATATGGCAGCTGGGTACAGCAGTTTACTTAAAACCTCTTGTTTTCTCTGAATAGAAGACAAATCTCTTACTATTAACTCTCCCTCTTCACCAGGATGGCTTTCCTCCTCTGCTGTAAGTGCGTCAGAGTCTGTCACCATCCCCTGGGTGTTTGTTTCCCTTTCAGATTTGGATGGCATCCCAAACACAGTGACAGCTGCCTTTACACTGAAAACACCCCTTCCCCTGTGTCTTCTCTCCCCAGGGCCAGGAGATGGGAAGCAGCCAGAAAAGATGAAAACCAAATTCTGGCTTGTTTCTATCCCAGCTTTACGAGGACACCAGCCGAGGTACAGAGTGGCAGGGTTCAAATAAAGGTGCAAATCCTCTCCCAGACATTCAAGGCTGCTCCTTACCCAGCTCCTTGCAAGCCCAAAGGTACTGCAGAAGTAAATGCACCAAGTGAAACACCTTGACTTGACTCCCCCTCCTTTTCCAAGCCGTCTTTTTTTCTCCCATTTCCAGATTTTTGTGTAAAACCAATTTATTTTGCAAGGAGGTGAAGGGATGTTCACTCCAGGTCAAGGCTGTGTGTTAAAAGAAGAGTTGGGCAATGCTTCTATGCTATCATTGATGTGATCAAGGGCACATCAAGTTGCTTTCACAGTGGGGAGGAATTCAATAAGAAGAACATAGTCAACCTTTGAATTCAGAGACCTGCTGGCCAAAGGCAGCCTGGAGTGTTTTTGTTAGGATAGCTAGGTTCAATTTTGGGACTGTGGCCCACGAATTTCATATACCAGGGCTTTCAGTTCCCTTTAGTATCATGGATCTGCAAGGATTTCCACAATATGCCCAGGAGGAAGTAACTTAAAGCTAAATCTTCACTGGAGATGTGTTACAGGACAACGTCTGGAGCTACCCATGTATGACATGGGTCACACTCCATATCATTAATGTATGTGTAATAGGGGCAGACTGGGAAGGGGATTGGGACCAAATTCTCACGGGTCCAGACCAGCCTTGGATAGGGCATAGAATGATTAAAAACCTTGTATTTTTTAAAACCTCATGGCAAACTTGAGGCTAGAACCCCAGAGAACAAGGATGAAGACCTGCAGGGAAGTCAATCACTGCAGACAAGGTCTGTCTGCCCTATCCTTTTGCAATACCCTGAGCAACCCTCTTGAGCTCTTGTTCTTCAAGTGACCCTAAATGACTCTGCTGAATTGAGATACCAACCATGATGCTTTCTTCCCTGCTTCATGAATATATCTGCCTCAGTCACTCAGAGGTTTTCTTTCACCACATTTTTGGGGGATTTGCCCTGTTTTCAGACTCGGGGTTGTACTGAATAAAGAGGCTTAGGATTATTATTTTTTTTTTTCCCCTGCAGTCAGGGATGTGGGAACTGTGCAGGAGAGACATGAAGGTATCCGAGAGAGGACGTGCCAGTGTGTCAGAGGCAGCCATTCCAAGTCAACCATGGCCTAATGTGGAAAAACAGACCTATTTTAAGAAGAAAAAAATTTCACATGATAGGTTTTAGATGAGAAATAATTTGGGAGTGATATTGAAAATGGTATTGCTCCTGCTGCTCTTCAGTCCTGCCAAGCACGTTCTATAATTAATAGCTACTTCAGATGAAGTGACTTTCTTTTGAATGTGCAGTATTAAACATTTAAATCCCTATCTGTAAATATAAGACTATGGCAGATATCTCCATAAGCCTTGCAGCTACGTGCTAATGTATATTTATGTTCTCGATAGGTATTTTTAGCAAGAACTACAAGTTCTTTCTCTATTTGATTACATCAGAGCTCTATTTTACATTAAGCATCTGGACTGTGCAAATATCCCCTTCCTTTTTTTCTTCTCTTGGAGTTTCACAATAATTTCTGCCCTCATCTCCTCTCCTTTGTTTTCATGCCCAACTGTATTAATGCACCTTCCATGAGGGCTATATGGGTTTATTTTCCACTCCCTCCCTGTGCAGACAAAACATCTAAAATTAAAAGAAATCAAGCAGCAAAACATCCCCCGGTGTTTCCCACCTTGCAGCTTGAGCCAGCCTGCAATCAGGACACACCAGGATAACTACCGCTGCTCACATCTACGCGTGATGTAAGCAATGTCTTGCTGCGACTCGTGGAAAGTAACTGCAAATGATCCCTGCTGGAAACTCCATTCCTCAAAGTATTAACCACTCTGGTTGTGTAGCTTTGCTCTCCCACTGCACCACTGATGCATTTGTGGGAGTCAAAGCAACAGGATTGAACCCAGGTCCAAACTTCAGCTGGAAGACACCAGAATGGTTCTCTCCAGCAGTTTTTCCAGCAACGCAAGGAGGTAACACCTTTTTCCAGCCAATATCACACAGTCTGGGTCTGAACCATTCTCCTCCACTCATGATTCTGGGTCTAAGACTTAAAGGATGCTATGGACCTGCTTTCCTGATCCAGCCTGAGCCAGGTCCAGGTGCACATTGTGTTTGCATAGCATGAACAATCCTTTGAGATGCTCACTCCACCTTTAAGAGTCACGGAGCCCACAGTGAAATGCCACCAAGGCAGACACACCACCCTGACAGTCACCTGGAGGCAGGACTCATGTGGGCATACCAGTAAGAATACCCTCACCAACTGGGTATGCAAACACCTCCCTGAAAGTTTAGTCTCTGCTTTGCTTTGATCTTTATTTCTAGGCAAATGAAAGCTTTGCCTCCAGATTTGCAAGTGAAAGTGAGTGATGAGGATCATGCACCTGTAGGGCTGCCCCACATTTGCAGAAAGGCTGGGAGGTGGAGGAAAAAACAACTGCTTGTCTGGATAAAACATTAGGCATCAAGAAATGCCCTCAAGCTTAGAAATAGGGTCTCTGGCCCTGCACAGAGTGATTACTGGGATGAACAAGCCCCAAGACGGGCAGGTAAAATCCTCCATGACACCTACAGCAGTGCTGGATGCCACCAACTGCACAGCCTTGTCTTGCAGGGCTGAGAGGCTGCACATCTTTTTACAGCCCATTGGAGACACTTCTCTCTCTGTTCTATTTTATTCAGCCTATATTTAAACTTCTCCCTCTGTATGTCCTCTTGACCCAGAGATGCAAAATTCCGCAAATGCCTTTGAATCTGCTGGCAGTGTCCTGCATTTACTGGGGCAGCAGTGCTTGCTGGACTTAACTCCTAGGTACCAAGCAGCCAGAATAAATAAAAGCAATAGCAGAAGCAGCAATTTGGTGCAAATCAAACTTTGCAAGGGCTCCCAGGGATGACTGTTTGTCTTGTGGCTTAGGACAAACCCAGCATGAACAGATGAATATTACTGCAAAAGTTTGCACCCCTGACACATTGTGCTAAAGGCTTTTCATCTTGCCTAGTATAGGAATATATTACAAGCTTTGAGCCTTTTGCTCTGTTTTCTACACTAGATGCTCACTGCTTTTGCAGCGTAGCCATGCTAACAGGGAAGTCCCAGATAACAGGAGACTGTCAGCTCAGTGAGATGCAGGATGCTCACAGCCAGCACCAGGTGACACAAGGAAGGCAGCAGTCCCCATCTGCAGCATCTTTGCTCAAGGCTGCCTTCTCCCTTGCAGTGCTGAGCTCAGCTGATTTCCCTTTTCCTGCTGCAAGAGAAGCTGCACTGGGAAAGAAATCCCATACCCCAGATAAGCATCCTGTAGCTACTGCATGGTCCTTCACCCTTCTGCCACACTCCTTCCCATCTTCTCCCACCAGCTCTTGCAAGGAGAGCTTTGCACTCCCCTGCTTGTCCCCTTCTGTATCTTTTCCCCTCTCTGACACTTCCCTCCTCAGCTAGAAAGCCATCCAAAGATGCTGAACACACAAGAAGGACTCTGAAGGCTGAAAATGGGAGGATCCAACTTTATTCACTGGGTTCTCATACAGAATTCCCCCTTCTTTTTCCTTGATTTTCTTGGCTGATGTCTTGTATAGAACCAGAGTGAAAATGGAGTTTAGCATAGAGGAGGTCACAGGGGCTTCATGAATGGAGCTTTCATGAGGATGGTGCACGGGATGTGCCCTTGCTCCCCTCTGCCCCTGTTCTTGCAGGTTCCCTTTTGCTCCCCTGGATGAGCCAAGGAATAAGACCAAAGAGAAATGCAAGCTCCCCTGCTGTCCCCTCCCAAAAGGGGCCATGAACTGGCCATGTCTAGCTCATTTGGGTCAGCTTCCACTCCTTCTGTTTTTACAGCAGACAGGGCATCAAACTCAAATCCTACAGCTACTCCGAGGGAGAATGGAGCAAGTCCCCAGCAGGGCCTGGTAGCACCATTAACCAGCATCGAGTGGAAAGGTTGACTTTAGAGCTGAGGGTCTGGAATAATCATTTATTTTCCTTTCCTGTGGCCCCTGCTGTGAAAGGATGGGGGAGGGCAGGCTAATAGAAAAAGTTGCTTGAAACAGCTTGTGAAACATCTGGAAAGAGAAAGCCTGGGGCTCTGATTGCAACCTGAGCTCAGGCAAAGGGCTGGTGGGGGTTGGGCTGGCCAAACTTCTCGATTTGCTTTTACGAGTCTAAACTGCCTTGGCTTGTTCGTCCTGGGTATCTTATCAGCTTTCCAGAAATACTTTCCATCTCAGTGCATGATGGCTGAGCCCTTCTGAATTCATTCAATGGCTAACTCTAGATAAAATTAAGTGCCAGCTCTCTACATCTGCAAACCACACTCTGTTGAGCAGGTACTGGGAGGGTTCCAACATCCATTTGCCTCTGGAGATGGCACTCAATGTGGAAAGAAAAGAAGCCAAGATGCTGATGGAGGGTTCCAGCTTTTGGGGGGGTTGTGCATTGAAATATGATAGAAGCACACAGGTGCACATTTTGTGGGAGCTGAGGAAGATCTGGAGAAACAGCATCATTGTGTCCAGCGTGCCTGCAGCCCCTGCTGTGGCTGAGGCTCATCTCCAAGCTTCACCGTGCTTCATGGTGAGGAAAGCTGCAAGGTGAGATGTGGGTCCTGGGGCCAAGAAGCAATCACAGATGGAGAACATCTGCTTAACAGCTGAAATCGGGAAATTTGAAGGGTTTAGGTCCAGGCGCCCAAACTTTTGGCTGAAATCCACTTGAATCCACAACACTGAAGATGGGTGAAGACACACTTGAGCAAAGAAGGTTTTCTCCCAAGGCATCTAAAAGTTTACAAGGCGTCTTGGCACAGAGAGAGGAGGAGATGCTTTGGTCGGAGCAAGGGTGCCCATGGCTTCACAGAGCGCGCTGGAGGAGCATGCCAACAACCAAGGCCATCAGGCCCAGTGCTGAGGAGCTGCTTCTCTCCCCCCTGCTGCTCCTGGTATCATCAGAGCAGAGGTCGGTGTAGCAGCACGACGTGGGCCTGCTTGAACCTATCCCGTCGTAGTTGACACAGGTCTCATCACACTTTCTGGTCACGGTGATGTTGCCGAAAAAGGGATAACCTGAAATGGATGCATTAGAGGATGGGGAGAAGGAGAAGAGAGAGAAAGAAATGGTGAAGAAAAGCACAGAACACTGGAATTGAGCGCCACTGGCTTGGTGCAATGGATGGGAGTGGAAAGCACAGTGTTTTTAGGTAAATAAAGTCAAATAAGGGGTTGACTGTCTTTAACCCACAGGTGCCTGTAACTCAGACTGTTCTTTGTAGGAACAGGTCCTCTGGTTCTCCCTGCTGTCTCCCTCTGTCCCTCCTGCTCCTTCCAAATTTCTTCTAGTGCAAACAAGGGACACAAGTCCCTGCATGTTTTTTTCAGGGGGGTTGCTCCTGCGCTAGCTTTGCATAGGAGATGGCAATGCCAAGAAACACTGGTGCAACACTAACATACTCAGGTTGTTTTTTCTCTCTGGGGAGAGACTTGGTGTTAGGTGAGGGTGTCTACAAATGACAGAGGCCCTGGGTTTCTGCAGTGTGTTTGCACACATCTGCAGTGTCAGGATCTGTAATGTATAGGGGCAGAAAAGGCAAAACAGACCGAGTGAGTGGGGCGAATGCTGTGTGCTTCACTATGAAGCCCTGAGTCTGATGGACTTCTCTGCTTCCCACCCTGGATAACTCCACCTGGATTCTTACAGTTAAAGGACAACCCAAGGATAACCCAAGGCAGGGTCTGGGAAAAGGAGAGGGAAGCAGGGGAGGAGTTCAGGAGATGGTTTGGCCCACAAAGCCAAAAATCATCTTGCTCGATTGCCACTCAAAGGAAACAAAGAGACTTACCTGTGTCTACAGAGTGCAGCGTTGTTGTGCACACCTTGGCTTTCGGGGGACACAGGGTGGGTGTTCTGCACTCAGAAATGTCTGTTGGCTCCTTGCACGTGTAACACCGCAGGGACTGGGCTGCAGAGGTGAAAAGAAGGGATTTGAGTCAGTCAGAGCAGCAAAGGCAGACAGCAAGTCTGCAGATTCTCTGCTCTGTGGTAGGGATTATGTGACAGTGCCTCACACCCACAACCAAGGTACAGAGACCTTGGAAACTAAGCACCGCTGGAGACAGTAACAAAGCTTTGTCAAGGGCAAAGACCAAACCCCAGCATCAAAGGATGAGGTGGGTGTTGCAGGGAGCTGGGCATCATCACTACTTTGGGGGCTCAGCAGCCTAAAAAGAGCAGATCTAGAGGGAAATCTTGCTTGAGCAGCTTGAATAGCATAGTTGGAGGGTCCTGGGCCATCAGCAGTTTGGTGAGCAGTCTGTTCATGTGCATTGCAGCGTGGTTGTTTGCTGTTGTTCTGCAGACTCAATGAACAGGACTGTATCAGCTTCTTAAAATGAATCCAGTTTTATATAGAGGGAATCAATCTGACCAGAATTACGACATTTTGCTGTTTTGTGCATCCTCTGTAAGAGCTGGTGCAACACAGGGCGACATAGCTCCTTCTGGTTAGAGCAGCATTCACCTGCAGCCCCTCCACCCGCAGAGACAGTCACTGAAGTTGAATTTCCAGGGCTCCTTCATGCTTATTTAGAGGGTTTTCTGCAAAACTTAGTAACTGAGAGCAGAATTTAAATTTCAGAGCTGTACCAGAGCTCCTAAGGGATGAATGTGTCCTAAAAACACTTTCATCAGGGGCTGTTGCTGGTTTTTAAAAGCGATGATGCTACAAAGCTCTCGCTGGCTGCTGCTGACACAGGGACACCTTTACATATGCAAGCCTTGATCTCAGCAGTTGCTCAAAAGTCTCCGTATGAGACCTGCCCATCCACAGCCAGCAGATATGGAGCGTGCATGTTTTTTTTTCGGAGTCGTGCTGGTTTGGCTAGATGACAGAAACCAGCCCAATCTGACGGTTTCTATCCTGTGCATTTTCCAGCAAGGCAGCAGCAGCTGAAGAGCCACCCAAATGTATCCACTGCCATCTATTGACAAAATTGCGGAAAGACGGTGTTTTCTTGCCGCTAATTCTGCAGCACCTGCTGTTGGAGAGAAACTACTGGGACTGTGCAGTAAGGATAAATATTTCCGAAGGCATTTGTTTGAAGGCTTGACTTCAGAATGGATTTTCAGGGCATCTATTTCTTTTAGCATCGCTTCTGAAAAATTCAGCTGTGCAGCAGAGTTCTCATGCTGCAAAAGTTTTCTCCATCCTCCTTGCAAAGGTAGGAAGGGCTTTTTAGTTTGAGAAGTGGTGGTGTGCTGGTGGCCATCTCCTCTGTCAGCAGGTGTGGTGGAGCCATCCCTGTTTACCCAAGTCGAGGATTTTAGTAGATCACTTCAGAATGACCCAGAAGAGTTTTTTTTTTTTTTTTAATTATTATTATTATTTTTTTGTGCACTTATAATGCACACTGGGAGAAATCATAATTATCAAGCTGGCAAGCATGGGGATGCTCGTGGGTGTGTAGGACCTGCTTGTGTATGGGTGGAGCAGTGCTAATTTAAATCATCTGAGAAACTGGTCTGCAACCTTGGGCTGAGCTGATTTCCAAACCTGACCATTTTTGTGGGTGAGCAGGACAGTACCATGGGGTCTGGAGAAATTGCTTCCAGTCAAGAGTAAGTTTAGGCAAGAAAACCATCACCACCTCACCCTTTATTATTCCACTGACTCTGTGTGGGGCACTCAGAAGACACTATTTTTTGGGGGGAAGATTGCAATGGAAAAGGAAAGCCCCAGACTGTAAGGACTAGAGCAGAAGAACTGATCATAGAGGATAGTGCTGTGTCCAGAGCTGAGGCCAATAATTACTGTCCGTCACTTTCTGACAGCACCTTCCACACCTTGATTCCAAACTTCTGGAGGGTAAGCAATATACCTTGAGCCATGGATATATTCCTGAGCTGCAAGTGCTGTCTAGGCCAGCTGCCTCCCATAGCATTATCCCCCCCAAAAACATATCTGCCTCAGTCTCAACCATAAAGCAAAGGATGGTGATGCCTCTCTGCTCCCATAAAGTGCTTCAAGACCCATGGGTGGAAACCTGCTCTGTCAGCTCCTCAGCAACCCCATTAAACCCAGGGCAAGACTAGAGAGGGGCAAAGAAATACATAACATGCCACTTCTGAAGTGTCTTGAAAGAAAAACAAAACAAAACAATAAAAAAACACGTACTGAAATGTAATAAATTGCTGTAGTAGTATGGAAGTAAGTGCACCTGTCCTGGTTGAGCCCTATGGTGCGTTCAACCCAGAGCAAGTAAGGAAATGAAATGTTCAGCTGGAGTCGGGTTTTCTTCAAAGACATGTGGAAAGAGAAATGAGGGTACAGGAATAAAAAAAAAAAAAAGACGATGCAGCTTGATGAAGAGACCCAACGCACTTCTGTGCAAAACGAATTGCAAGGTGTATGCCTTTCAGCCTTCCTTCATTTGCAACTTTCTGAATGTCAAAATGCCTCCAGATGAGGGTGTTCAAGCCCTGCCCAGGCTGCCTTTCTTTTCAGATCTTTCAGAGTCCAATTAAACCTGCCTGAGGATTTCTGGCACCCGTGGGATAGAGGCTGAATCACAGAATCACTGAATGGTTTGGGCTGGAAGGGACCTTAAAGATCATCTAAGTTCAACCCCCTGACACTGGGGAGGAGGGACACACACACATAACTGTTCCAGGCCAAAAAAGTCACAAAAAATATGGAGCAAGAGCACAACAATGACCAAACCCCACTGCCAGCTTGCCCAAGACTCTGATCCAGCAGAACCAAGCCCAAACAGACCCAAGGGAATTTCTTATCTCCACCCGTCTCCTAAACTCTAGAAATCAGTGTAAGCCCTGGAGCTGGTGGTTTCATTAAGCTTCCCCAAATCCCTAGAGTTATTTCTCATACTCTCGCCCATATCTTGCTCTCTGTTTTTCAGCGCTTCCAGCAGCCAGCTGTGAGGTTGTAGGGATGTCAGGAGATCAGGATGAACATCCCCGAGGGGACAGGTTGGCAGCTTGGCTGGAGGCCACCAGCTCAGGTCCTTGCCCACACTTGTTCTCCCTGTGCCGTGTGGCTGTCAGTCACCCCTTAGCCTTATGAAGCTTCGTCAGGCCCCTCCACCCCAGGGTGTGGTGTGAGTGGGGCTGGGTGACCTGTGACCACCCATGGGTCCAAATGGTCTGCACTGCTCTCCAACAGCCATCACTGTTCTCCCCACCAGGAAAGTGCATCTTCTTTCCCCACTCACCCTCTCAGTTGACCTTCTTAAATACATAAGGGCATTATTTCCCCTATCTAGGGATTACCAGGTTTTTCTGCATCGCTGCCTTTCCCCTCCCTTCTCAAACATTTCCCAGGGGGTCCCCATGATGTCAGGAGTGCAGAGTCCTTACCCAGCTCCACGCACGCGAGACCAAGCAGCAGCCCCACCAGAAGTGACTTCATGCTGAGAGCAGATCCGTGCAACCTGGACAGTAAAGGCAAGAGGCTCCCAGGGAGCTTTATATGTCTTTCCACCCTCCACCTCCTCTTGATCTGGTGGGCGGATTCCCCTGGGGTTAGCAGGGGAGAGCTCATCTCCAGCCTGGATTGGGATTTGTAGAGGAACGAGTTCCCAGAGAGGTGACATCACCGCGATGAGCAGACTCCTGCCGTACCTCATCTCCTCTTCGGGTTTATGACCCGGGGCTGGTCGCATGGAAAAGGAAAAACACAGCTTGTGCTGCAGGGGGTGGCCCCATGCCAGTGTTTGGATGGGGAATGTGACAAGGTATGTTTGTTACTTCAAACCTGGCTCTGCGAGCCAAGAGCCGAGTTGTGTCATGAATGTTGCGTTGGGCAACATCAGGCAAGGTGCAAGTGGCAGCAGGCTGGGCTTCCACACGTGTTAGCTCAGCATCACCAAAACCTGTGCCGTGTTTTCACACCAACTGCTGCCTGGCATGGCAGGCAGGAATCTGGCATGGCTGGGTTTTCCCAAAACATGCCTATTTTCCCAAATTCAGTGCGAAAACAAGCATATTTTCTGGCTCCCAGGGGCTTAGTTGTGAACTGAGCCACAATGCTGAGCTGGTGGGCATGGGAGGCACTGAAAGACCAGTGGAGGGGAACATGGGTGATGGTACCTCTAAGGATGGGATTCGGATATGTCATTTTATTTCAGGTCCTGGGTCATGCTGGCAGAACAGGGAGCTGAGCCTTTTTTTGCAAAAGCATCAACTATTTACTGGATTTTATTCTGAAGATGAGAAATAAACCCAGCATGGAGCAATGGATCTATTTTCCTGCTGCAGTACCTTCCTGATGGAAAGTTTTCCTTTAACATGTATCAAGGCACCCCCTTCAAACATGCTTTTTTTTTTTTTTTGCTTTTTTTTTTTTTCAAGTCTTATGCAATATCTGTGGAAAGAACCTAAAAATTTTCTAGTTAGGGAGAAATGTTTTGCTGTTCTCTTTTGACCGAGCCAATGACATTTTTGCATTTTGTTGGAAAATCTGACTTTTGGGGGTTTTGATGTGATCCAGGACACAATTTCCCATAAAACAGCCGAATAAGCCACAGCATAAAAGTTTGTGAAGCACTGTGAAGATCTCAGAGACTTCAGGGACTGGGACAAGGTGAGTGCACAGGATGATTTGTGACCATGGGGTTGCTGGTCATAGGACCACTGTGGTGATGCACATGGGTATTGCCAACCTTCCATATCTCTTTTCCCGGTTTGAAAGTGGGGTATTTTTGGGAAAATACAGCTCCTCCAAGAGTTCAGGGTAACTCAAGAAACATTGCTAATGAAAATTTCCACAGTCACGGATAGCACAAAGCGGATCGAGTTGGGACAGCAGGATTGGTACTGTGCCGTGGGAAAGGGAGGGGAAGACAGGCACCTTAATGCTCGCTCAGCAGCTGTGAGAGTGAAAAGCATTGTTTATGTTCATTTTTATCTTGCTGTGCCATCAGAGAACAGGTACATAAAGGAAAACAGTGCAAACATACCTCCATGAGTATATAGAAAAGACCGTGCTGTGAAAACCCCCAGACCTGGTTACATCCAGATCCTTTCTGGTAACTGGGCAGTTCAAAGCACATTTGAGCAGCATTTTAAAACACTCAGCAAACTGGAAAAGATCCAGTACTTTAGGTATTCAGTGTGGTTATTCCTCAATAGGTAAGCACAGTAGGTTGGGCAGCCTAGTGTTCACACCACTGAAAAGCTTCTTGACAGACTGTGTGTGCCTTGGTGGGATGGAGAGGTCCCCATCGGGACATGCTAATGGTCTGCTTGTGCTTGAAAGATATTGAGAAAGCCTGGGAATAAATCAGCCTGGTTGAAGGAATAGTGCATAAATTGGAGACTAAATGAGTTTGTCCAGCTTGGTGGAGGTCGTCCATCACTGCGGTGTCTGGACATGGTATGCATCAACATGGAAGTATAGTTTGCCTCTGACCAGTGCAAAACCAATTAACTTTGTCTAATGGCTTGACAGGGTTTGAGATCCGGCCATAAGGCAGAGCATTGGAAAAATATCACAGGCAGGGCTGTTAAAGCTCCTGCAGACTGTGCAGGAGAGCCAAACTTCAGGGACAGAAAAGTTGGGAGAATGCCAGTAAAAATATTGAGGAAAGGGAAGACCTGCAAATAATAGCTGATCTAAAGATAATTAGGAGCCTCCGGTGAAACTTTTCCCCTGGGAAAAAGAAATACCAAAACCAAACCAAAACAAAAACCCAAATCATAGGTGATAGCAAGTCATGCATTAGGCTGCGAGGGAGACTGATTCAGGAAATGCTAACCTCTCCATATGAAGCCCTGGTTGCTTCTCACATGGAATATTATTGTTCTGTTTCCTGATGGAAAAAAATGGAAATGGTAAAAATGACAAAACTGTAACACCAGGATCTATCCCAAGAGATGACATTGGAAAACACTGGCCCTATTTAGCCTGGCAGAGCAGAGTTTGGAAAGAAACACAGTTGTTACCCAGAAATATATTGCAAGAAGAGAAAGCAGAATTTCAGAAGGAAAAAATCTTTATGCTAAAAGATCCCACTGGTCTAAAGCTATATGCTGGGAGCCCCCCAGCTGGAAAGCAGCTCTGCAGAAAAGGGATGGGGGTCCTGGTGGGCACCAAGTTGAAGTTGAGGCAGGAACGTGCCCTTGCTGCTACGGAGGTTAGTGCTATCCTGGCCTGAATTAGGTGAAGCACTGCCAGCAGCTTGAGGGAAGGGATCCTATTCAGCACTGGTGAGGCCAAACCTGGAGTACTGGTTCCAGTTCTGGGCTCCCCAGTACAAAAGAGACCTGTACATAGCAGAGAGAGTTCATCAGAGGGTCATCAAGATGCTGAACAGCCTGGAGAAGAGGATGTTCAAGGGGATCTCATCGATGTCCATAAATACCTGCAAGAGGACAGAGCCAGGCTCTTGTCAGTGCCAAGACCAGAGGCAAAACCTGGAACACTGGAGGTTCTGTCTGAATATCAGGAAGAACTTCCATGCCATGTGGGTGGCTGGGCACAGGTTGCCCAGAAATGTTGTGGAGTCTCCTCCTTGGAGATCTTCAAGAGGCACTTGGACATGGACCTGAACACTCTGCTTTCTGAGCAGGGGATTGGAGCAGTTGACCTCCAGAGGTCCCTTCCAATCTCAACCACTCTGTGATTCTGTGGTTCTGTGAAAGCGGGCTGGTGATCCGAAATAGGTTCTCAAATGCTATGAAAAGGTGGGTCCCTTCTAAAAGCAAAGACCGTATAAAAATCCCACTGGCTTTAAGTTAGAGCTTGATAAATATGTGAAAGAAGTGGTTTGATATAGCAGTTAGGACAGCCTTAGACAGCTCGTAGGACTCAGGAGGACCTAAATTCCCATCTATCTTTTTCAGTGGGAATAAACCCTGGGCAAGCTTTTGAACTCTGTCTGACAGGAGCCAAAAGGGACTCCAACTGAGATGTCATTTCAGGTCTGAAGATCTGAGGATATAAATGGGGCATAGTGTGTAGTGAGAAATATCTGCGTTCCCAAAAGTCTCTCTGATTTTTTGGTGTTATCAATCCGAAACCACTGCAAGCCTCTACCTGACAATCTGAAATCACCCATAAGGTTATCTGGGTAGATGTGATCTTTCTCTGCTTATCACATATGCAAAGAAAGTCAGATGACATAAGGTCAACTTTCACAAACAAGAAGATGATGTGCTTTATAGCTATCTGTTCTAACTTCCATTACTTCCAGTTAATTCTTGTTTGAACAAATAAACAAACAAATAAATAAATAAACAAATTTTGTAGAGATGTCCCGAGACAGAAAGTCTGTGCCAAACTTTGATTAGCTGATTTAGTCATCAGTTATCACCCATATGTAAAATAACCCCTGCATTTCTACTCTGATTTACACAGTTTCCACAGCCAGTAGTTCTTGTTGCACTTCTGCTAGATTTAATAACTCACTGTTGCAGTTTCCCTCTCCCTCAGGGAGATGCATTTTAGTGAGGATAACCCTTGGATGGCCTTTTGTGGGCTCTTTGACTTCTTCCCAGGAAAGTCTGTTCTCCATGGCTTTAATCTTTCCAGGGGTCCTTCTCTGAACCACATCTGATTTATCACCTTCTCACCTGCCCTGCCCAACACAGAACTAACTAGATGTTGTCTTACAGCAACAGCCACTTCAGTCCCACATATGAGAAGCAGAATGGATCCTTACTGAACTTCAAACAATTATGTTTGAACCTGTGACCATGGTGTTATAGCCATGGCATTGGTCTACCTGATGTCAGTGTCTTTCTTGGGGGCTGCTTGTCAGGATGGAATCTGCCAGAGATATCAGGTTTCCAGATACCAAGGTGAAGGTTGGAGTATAGGAAAATAGGTTACTGAGCAGTATATTGAGCCAGCTTGAATTTGGCTCCTGGGATTCAGGGAGCACAGATTTTTGCTGGGGACCACTTGTATCTGTGGGCTCCAGCACCACTGTCTGTGACTCAACAGTAGGAAGCCATGCTGTCCCTGATCATGGCTGCAGTGACGCCTGATGATGTGTTCAGCTAATCAAAGCTCTCACCTGCCAAGGGTGTGCACTAATAACAAGACTATAGGCTTGTTCGGGTGGGGTTGCTCTCCACCCTCCTGATGAAACTGTGCTACTGGGCAGAAAGGAATGCAGGATTCCTTGGGCTGGAGAAGGGTGAAAGTGCGAGCACAACACAGTTAGCACCCTTCTCCTCGGAGCTCTTTAGGTCTTGCTTCCAGGAGTTTTTTGGTACAAAACATAGGTGTCTCCACATAGGGAAGTATCAAAGAAAAATCCCAAGTCCCATGGCTGACTCAGTTAATCTCCAAAGACCTTACCCCTCTTTTCCCCTGTGTGTGCTTTGTTTTGCTGGTTCGAACAATTTGTCTGGAGATGTCAGACAGGAAATTGAACCTTCCAAAAGACAAAGAAGGAAATTATACTCACATTTCCCAAATTCTGTTTTAAGCACACTAACCTCTAGGCTAAAATTCAGGTGTACTTGTACAGAAGGGAGGAAATCCTCCACCCCACTGTGTTTTCAGAAAAGGAAATGAGCTCTATTTTGTGCTCTGAGAAAAAAGAGTAGTCCAGGGGTGTGAACTCTCTATGCTTACAGGTGCCTCTGCTCCTAGTTGCAAGGACCAGGACAATTCCTTCAGGCATTGCCTTGCCAGCAGAGTTTCATCAGCCCTGGGAAGAGAAGCCTCCCAGGCACTTACAGAGGGCATGGAAAGTGCCCAACATGTGGTTCTGGATCGCAGACTGTAGACATCCATCCTTCTGGAAAGTCAGGTACCGTGGGTTTCCTTTAACCTCTATCATTTCTACAACAGACTTGAGCTCTGTGTAGGATCTGTAGCTCTTGGCATGTTCCTTGGCCCTGTCATGGCCTGAACCCACTGGATCTGTCCCAGGTGGGCCCAGGCGCGCTCTGAAACACAGCATGGGCCAAATGTGTTTCCCAGTATAGATGAGGCCATTCTGGTTGGGGGGATAAAAGGGTTTAGCTATGTGGGCATGAGCTGTGGCAGCTGTCCTCAGGATCAGAGAATGAATCCTGGCTCCTTTTAAAGACCAGAGTAGATATAACACGCGTCACTTCAAATGAAAACCTCTTGTATTCCTTCTTGCGCTGTGATTCCCCTGTCTGTCTTGATGACAGCTGGTGCAAACAAAATATGAAAGCCTTTGTGATATGACCCAAAAGTACTTGTTCTGACAGGATCTTGTGAACATGTGATTTTCCATCTAAAAGCTGGATGATTGAAAGCCAAGCCTGAAGGGTGCTGATGACTGGGAGTCTCTGATGTCTAGGTCCACCCTTTGATCAGCTGATGGCACTGTCAATCTTTGAGCAACCGCTGCAGTAGTTCAGGAGAGGACAACACACAAAGTCTGGCCAGAATGCAGGGCCTGGTACCTCCTTCCGTTTAGCAGGGGGATTTTCTCTCTGGGCTCTGGTTATACAGAGGACAGGAGAAAGAAAACTGGTTTCTCCCTATTAGCTTATCAAAACCAGGGACTGTCACTGAGTCTGCAAGTGAGCATTGAGCCCACACCACTTTGTCACCACTTCACTGTCAGCAGCAGTGCTTTTCACTGGTGGGATTGACAGTTCTATTATCAGGAAGCCTGTTTCTCAGGCTACTGTTTCATTTCCCTTGTTAGCAGCAAAGTCTATCACCAGATACAGGTCTAGCTGCCTTGCCATGAGGTTTACTAGGCTTACTTGTCTGAACAGTAAGCCTTGGTAAATAATGAGAAGAACTTACTGTGTGTGTCACCATGGGTACCCAGTGCAATAACAGGAATAGCATTGCAAATAATCCAGTCACTATCACTGGGATCTATGTGGTCAGGGCCATCTCCACAGGGCCCAAGGCTGTAGGAGCACCAATGAACAGAAAAAAAAAAGAAGACAGTAACCTTTGGAAATGTACATGGTCACAAACATATTGAAGCAGGCCACACATCCTGAGTGGGACTCACCTGAATTAACTATATCCTTCTATAACATAGATGCATCCTGGGTGAATCACCACAGCTCTTTATTTTTGCAGTCTAGTAGACACATGCACAATTAGTCAGATATGCCCCAGACAATTGCCTCAACAAGAAATTAATGGCACTGTGGATTACATTTCCCTTAGCTACCTTTGAAAGACACCTTTCAAAGATGAGGACTAGCTCATCTGGAGACCTCTCCATAGCAAAAAATGTACATTTTGTCAGGTGCATCCTACTCCAATGCTTGTTGATTTGGAAGGGACAAAGTCTGATGTCCCCACAAAACATTATTATCTTTGAGAAGGAGCTGAGTGGCCAGTGGAAGTGTTAAAAAAAAATCTGAATATGGTTCCCTGGGAATGGGTTTGAAAAGGACATGGACAGGAATATTACACAAGAGCAGCTCATTCCAGATGTCTATGAGCCTACACTCAGGGTGTTGGGAGGGCTCTAAATTGGCTCAGATACTTTTGGTGGACTGGAGTTTTCTGGAGGCTGCTACCTTCAAAGCGTCTTCAGACTTTGAGGACAGAGCAACACCTGAAGATATGTCTGGCTATGAATATTGTTAGCTCATGGACTTATTTTGTGGGACTTCAAGATTATTTTGGAGGTAAAGCAGTAATAACAGCTCTCGTCATCCTGATGGAAAAATTCCACTGGCCTCTTTCTGTTTACATTCCCAGCATTGCTTTTGGGGTGGAGCTGCACTAGGTAGATGATTGATGGAAGAAGCTTGTTCTGTGCTCTGGTCAGGGATCTTCTGTGTAGGCTCAGGCTACAGGTGTGGAAAAGGTGTTTTCGTTTCCAAATCAAGAGAAATATTTTGCTCTTAGCAAAAAATATTTATTTTTATTTATTTTTTTTTTTTTGTGTAACATTGTTTGTTAGGGACTTCCTGACAATGTTCTAAGTATGTCTTCCTTTCTCCTAACATCAGGGCATTATTAAGTTGAATGGAATGCATAATTGTCTGTGATGCTACTGGATGTCTGTTGGAAATTTTTCTGAAGGAGCTACTTACAGGTTTAATTTGGAAAGAAAAATAATTGAGAAAGCCAAAAATACAGGTGCATTTTGAAGCTACTGCTGCATGAATAACAGTGACTGAATATTGTTATGGAATAAGTTGGATGAAACATCAGCAAGACTTATTTGCAAAGGAGAACAGAGAGTAATTACAAACTACTGTAATTCATACCCTGGGATTCAGTAAACTTGCAACACAATAAATCTGTTGTGATTTTATGAATAAAAGATCAATACTTGAAAATCTGTCACTTTGGTCATGAATAAAGATAAGGTTAATGATAGAGATAAGGATGCTCTTGGAAGTGTAGGATGAGAATGGCTGTAATGCGTGGTGTCCAGTATTTTCAGTAATTAATATTCTCCACCCTCCCCCCATGCTTAATGAAGAATGCATGTTTTTGATATATGTCTTCAAATGACAACAGCATAGGATAATGTTTCCCGGATTTTTTTTTGTTATTATTCTCTTCTTAGCCATCCTCGGTTTAGAGTCAGTGTCTTGAATAAAATAACCATCATAAAAGAAATACCATCCCCATACAGGGCTTTGCCAATCCTTCCCAATACAATCGGGTTCCTTCCTCATTCATCACTGGTTTCCAAATGAAAAGACCAATGGCCTCTCCTTTTTCCTCCTCTAAGTGTGTTGATCTTGGGCATCCTAGGTTTCCAGAGCTCAGCTGCCTGTCAAGAGCTTAGTTGCTCAAATTTATTTAAATCTTATCTGTCTTCAGCTCCATTTAGCCGCCCACAACACAGATCAATCATCTTTTCCATTCCACCCCCATGTATCCCCTCCTTGTAGATCTGTTTATTGAAATGGCATAATGTGATGGCTGGACTCAGGAACCTAACACACTTGGAACAATATTCTCCCCTGATCCTGTCTAGTATTGGATTAATTGAGTTTACGTTAAACAGATACTAAAGATGTGTTGTTATACAGTGGCTACGGAAAGAGTGAGTGAAATTTGAGCTCAAAAATGTGATTGTGAGACATGAATCCAGCGGTTCCCTACAATCAAAAATTCAGAGAGATGTCTAGAATATGTTTTCCTAACAAGAGGAAAAGTTAGGAATAAACATCTACAGAAAAAGAACTGTGGGCTGAAATGAGTGAAAAAAAAAAAAAAAAAACATGTTTAAGTTTATAGTGGGAATAAGAGAGAAGCCTAGAAAGAGTGGAAAGAAAAACTGAGAAGCAGGCTAAATGACATGTCAGAGGTTAAGAAATATATAAAGTGAAAATTTGTAATAGTCATAATGACTTAGGTAACAGGAAGGACATTACAGCATTAAAATCACAGCCCTTACATTGGGAGACAAAATAAAGTAGTGAAGGTGGAATAGGATGAAAACTTGAGTATTAAATCAAACCACATATTCAATATGGAAAGATTTTGACTTTGGGAGTAATGGCAGCATGAGGACAGGTGTCCAGAAATAGAAATAACCACACCTGGTGTAGAATGAAAGAGTTTAATGTGTTCAAGTTGAAGCAAGGAAATAAAGGACATTTTCCATCCTCTAACTCTTACAGACACAGCATATTGACCAACAGGTCCAAACGCTGTTCATAAATTGATCAGTTTTGAGATGGTATTGCATGATCACAAATTGCCTACAAGAAAGAAAGGAGGGGGAAAAATCCTGCTGAGTCATTTTTCTGACATCAATAAAATACCAGGATTAAGAGTGGTGTTTTAAAGAGGGTAAAAACATGGAAAGACAGAAAACACAAAATGAAGTGAAATACGAACATGGTGAGAACTTTTTAAAACATTGGAAGTTGAAGGGTTGAAAGTTTTTGAAGTGTTGGGAGGAAGATATCAGTCTGGAGGAGGGCAGTAGTGCAGTTCCTGAGGAACTGATCTTGGAGTTCTCTTGTTTAATATTTGCTGTAAAGACCTTGAAAGATGGTAAATCATAGAATCATAAAATCATAGAATTGTTTGGGTTGGAGGGGATACTTTAAGATAATTTAGTCCAACCCCCGTGCCACAGGCAGGGATATCTTTCACTAGATCATGTTGCTTAAAGCCCTGTCCATTCTGATTTTGAACACTTCCAATGATGGGGCATCCCTAACTTCTCTGGACAATCTGTCTCACCACCATAACCATGAAAAAATTCTTCCTTATATCCCATTAAAATCTATTTTCATTTTAGAACTGTTGCCCCTTATCCTGTCACTATAGGCTATGGTAAAAAGTCTTTCTTCATCTTTCTTATAAGCCCCCTTTTTATATTGAAAGGCTGCAGCCCTGGAGCCTTCTCTTCTCCAGGCAGAACAACTTCAACTCTCTTGACCTTTCTTCATAGGAGAGGTGCTGCAGCTGTTTGATCATTTCCATGGCCCTCCTCTAGACCTACTCTAACAGATCTGTGTCCTTCTTGTGCTGAGGGCCCCAGAGCTGAACACAGCACTCCAGATGGGTTCTCACAGGAGCAGAGCAGAGGGGGACAATCACCTCCCTTGACCTGCTGGCCACGTTTCTTTTGACGCAGCCTAGTCTCCACAGCCTTCAACAACCATCTGTTCAGTGGGCCTAACAGTACTGTCCTGCCCCCAAAAATGTTGCATAGATGCATCATTTGCTATTCTAAATGTGCAAATATCTCCCATAGCTAGAAATTAGAGTGCATGGACAGGAATAATGCTCAGCTCTGGGCACAGATGAAATGAGATTTTCCACAGGCCAAGGCCTATTTTTTTCTATGCCAGTGCCCTAGTAATCCAGGATGGGGGTATGTGGAGTGGTAGAAATGGGTGGTGAAGAAAGAAGCAACCAGGCAGCATCTCTGTTGCGTATGGGGGGACCTAAGCAGTTTTGAAAGTCACCCCATGTAAGATGAGAGACACCCACACTTCACTTCTGCTCAACACATTGACAAACCTCATGTCAACTCTGTCTAGATACTCCTGGGGAGGTGTGAGTAGGATAATAAGGGTGACAGAAATGAAATATTCACTTGGTTGTGGGCTTTTGAGACAGAGGTGTTATTCTTGAATTCTTCCATGGTCCTGTTAAAGATGTAGATGCAGTAGATAAGGCCCTTTTCCTCTTAGTCTCCTCTTGAATAAACATCATCCCCATTATGTGAGGTAGTCCAGCACAGCCCCTCTTACCAGGCATCTTCAGAGGTGTTCGCATGGCCACTCTGCCTTTTACATCCTTGGTTATTTCAGGATAACGACTGCTTCTTATCACACCACTGAATAGGAAAGAGGAAAACTTTGGGCTTGTTTACATCAACATCTTAATCCCAAAGCCAGAAGCGAGGAAGAGAATGTTTCAGGGTAATTTCTGTGATGTAAAGGTGTCCAGTGTTTTGTATTTCAGGATGAATCATCAGGGTGGTGATGACAAGGAATTTGCCTTGAAGTACCCACACAGTGCTGTAGATTGGCTTCCCATTTAGTTCTGCTACACCCTTTGCATTACAGGAAGCATGGTGAAATATGTGCAGGAAAATATTAATCTCTTCTGTTCCACATTTGGGGAATAAACATCCATCCCAGAGAGCAGGTCGTCTATTTCTGTTCTTTGCACCTTTTTCACTCTAATAAAGTGGTCTTTGGGGAAGAGTCACTTCTCCAGAAGGGGGTACAGTGTTACCCATGTTGACCTCCCTCAGCACAAGAGTCCTATAAATTTGGAAGTCCACTTTTACAGGTAAATGAACTGGTGCAGTTTGGGTGATAGCTATACCTGCTGAGCAACAAGAATAAAAATATGCAGCTCTGTCTTGCAAGGCAAAGGAAAGAGATGTCTCTTTTGGCAGCCTTTACTGGGATTGAGGTACTGACTGGCTGAAGGCACTTTCCCAAGGATTTGGGAGGGAATGGCTCAGAATGAGAACTCCTGCATCCATTTGGAAGAGGGATTTTCATCCTCAGGATATTTAGCATGTAGCTGCTGATATTAATTAATGACAAACCAGTTTAGCTTGCACAGATTGGTGCTGTAGTAATTGAGATTTATATACCAGCTGCTGGGTCAGGCCAACTATCCTTCCTGCATGACTGTTTCTGTCTCCTGCTCCAGAAATCCCACATTTAGACGAGAGCATCATACCACATTTTACTCACAATTCTTCAGTGCCTGAATAAAAATCCTCTTCTTCAGTATTTTCTGCATATTTCAACTTCAACAGACATGGCATTTTGGTTAAAACTGATTTGGGAAGGTACCTAAAAAATTAAAGATGACCAAGACCAGTCTCTGGCACTGAATTTGACTAGCAATTAATGGTGTGTGACTCTTCTTCCTGCCAAAAAAAAAAAAGAGTGATGACATCCAAACTGCATCCTGGAAATGGTCACTAGCTTGTGTTAATTCCTCTGTCATAGCCAGGAACTGTTTGGCAGATCCTTGGGCCTAACCCACGCTAGGTAACAGTAGGCATGGCTAATCTTCAGTGCTCAGAAGTGTCCCCTGGCCTAGCTTAATTTTTTAGCATAGCTGAAACCTCTCAGCCTGGAGCTTGCTGGACTAAACCCTGAAGGTTAGAAAAGTAGTAAATTGTTTGTATTTTGGTTTCTGTGATTTTAAAGGTAATGTTTTTTTATCCTTTACCCATCTTGAATTTCTGAGTCATATGTACATATATCCCACCTCTAGAGCTTGTTAGGGGGGTTCCTAGCAGGTGGTATAATGGGTTACATAGGTCCTTCATGGTTTTGATTAATCCTTAACTGGGCCTTAGAACCCATAAAATAATGTTAAAAAGTACCACAAGGGGAAATGATATTGTGGTGGAGGCCATGATAATGTCTGCATTTGAATTTGTTCTGCATCAGTGAATTCCCGACTTTTATGGATCACTGATAAAAGTCCTGCAAGAACTTAAGTTCTTCCTTAGTGTAGACTTTATATCTTCCTATGGAGTTCTATGCAGAAATGAGACCGTGGAAGTTTCTATACCTAGGTTAGGTATAAATCTAGCTGGGCAATATTCTCTGGGTAGTCATTCTGTTCTGTGATTGAACTTTAATTGGAAATCACCTGTGTGCTTTATTGAAGACCTGGACAGGGCTCAGTGCTTAGTAAATATAAAACTGTGTGAATGAGACTTATTTTGATAATTTCTTAACCTCTTTTCCTTCAATTGTCACACTGTGTACATTTATACAGACGTATTTTCTGCCCATCTGACTGTCTCTAGGAACTTTTGAACCAGTCTAGTCCTTAAAATTGCTATGAAACGTGTAGGGATAGAAAAGAGAGACATCTTCTATTTGTGAAAGACTGCATGGTGACCTCAGCTTTCATAGACATTAAGGGAAACAACAGACACAAATCTGTACAAAACCAGGTCATGGAAGCAATTGTTGAAATGGTGTTGCTGGAACATGGGTGAGATGAGAAGGAGTCATGAGCAGGTCACAGACAGAGTGAAGGAAAGCTGTTGGCTTGGTTACAGTATTATGGTGCTTGTGATGAAGCTGGACATCAGGTAGACCAGGAAGGAATAGGAGATAAGTATTTTTGCTGTCCTCAGAGGAAAGTTTGAGCACAGGGAGGGAATGATGGTGAGATTCAGAGATATGTCTGTTCTTTGCTGCCTTTAATGACAGCGCCTGTTGCCAACAAGAAAGACAAAGTCTGCATCTCTTGTGCCCACATGTCCTCACCCTTTCCTCCAGCTGTGTGGCTTGCAGCCTCCATATTCACAGGTGTCAAGGTCAGCAATAAGGTTTCTCTGTTGGCTTCTTTGGGCTTCTGTTGGGTTCTTGACCTCAGGCCGTAAAAGCTTTCCCGGGCTTTTGGGAAGTAACTCCACCTGCATTAGCATGATGAGTAAGGGTCATCCTCGAATTTCCAGCCTCGGAAATATGGGACAATTTTCCATCCAACCCGTGGGTGTTCCTGCTCTCTGATATGAATGGCTCTTGGCTGATGGGTATTTCTTCAGGCCAACATTGTTCTGTTTCATTGCCTTTATCTCAGATGTTACTGTCATCAGATCTTCAGATCAAGATTTCTTTAACAGATTGAAGTTTGAGTAGTAGCTAGTATTGCACTTCCAACTTGGACATGCTTGTAACTGTCTTCAGGCTCCTTGTTTCCCATGGGTGCTGGAAGACGTCATATTGACAGGTCCCCATGGCCAAGGAAATGACTTCCTTTCCCCATCCTCCTGGGGGCTCCCATGGAGAAATGGTGGAGAGCTGCAGTATTTGAAGAATACCTGGTAGCAGAGAATTTGTTTCAGAAACAGGAAGGAAGAAAAATTAATTGCATAGGATTATGATAGCCTCCTGGCTATCAGGGGAGGTCTCAGTTGACTGGCAGTTAGCAAATGTGACACCCATCTACAAGAAGGGCCAGAAGGAGGATCTGGGAAACTACAGGCCTGTCAGTCTGACCCTGGCACCAGGGAAGCTCATGGAGGTATCCTGAGTGCCATCACACAGCATTTACTGGACAACCAGACGATCAGGCCCAGTCAGCATGGGTTTAAGAATGTCAGGTCCTGCTTGACGAACCTGATCTCCTTCTACGACAAGGTGATGTGCTCAGTTGATGATAGAAAGGTTGTGGATGTGGTCTACTTCCATAAGGCTTTTGGCACCATTTCCCACAACATTCTCCTGAAGAAGATGATTGCTCATGGCTTGGACAAGCGTACGCTTCATTGGGTTAAAAACTGGCTGGGTGGCTGTGCCCAAAGAGTCATGGTAAATGGAGCTAAATCCAGCTGGATGCCTGTCACTAATGGTGTCCCCCAAGGCTCAGTATTAGGGCCAGTTCTCTTCAATACCTTCATCAGTGACCTGGATGAGGGGATCGAGTACACCTCCAGTAAATTTCCAGACAATGTCAAGTTAGGCTTGAGTGTTGATCTGCTCGAAGGTAGGAAAGCCCTGCAAAGGGACTTGGATAGGCTGGACCGATGGGTCGAGGTCAACTGTATGAAGTTCAACAAGGTCAAGTGCCAGGACCTGCACTTGGGGCACAACAACCCCATGCAGAGCTACAGGCTGGGAAAAAAGTGGATGGAAAACTGCCTGTTGGAAAGGGATCTCAGGGTATTGGTTAATAGCTGGCTTATATGAGCCAACAATGTGCTCAGGTGGCCAAGAAGGCCAACAGCATCCTGGCTAGTATCAGAAATAGTGCAGCCAGCAGGACCAGGGAGGTGAGCATCCTCCTGTACTCAGCTCTGGTGAGGCTGCACCTTGAGTACTGTGCTCAGTTTTGGGCCCCTCACTACAAGGAGGACATTGAGGTGCTGGAGAGTGTCCAAAGAAAGCCAAAAATGCTGGTGAAGGGTCATAAGAATAAGTCTTATGAGGAACAGCTGAGGGAGCTGGGAAAGAGAAAAGGAGTCTTCAGGGGAGATCTTATCATGCCCTACAATTACCTTAAAAGAGGCTATAGTGAGGTAGGGATCGGTCTCTTCTCCCACATACCAAGTGATAAGATCAGGGCAAATGGTCTCAAGTTGCACCATGGAAGGTTTAGGTTGGATATTAGGAGAAATTTCTTTACTGAAATTGTTGTGCAGCATTGGAACAGGCTGCCCTGGGTAGTGGTTGAGTCACCATCCATGGAGGTCTTCAAGAAACGTGGAGATGTAGAACTCAGTAGCATGGTTTAGTGGTGGACTTCAGTACTAGGTTAAAGGTTGGACTAGATGATCTTAGAGGTCTTTTACAACCTGAATGATTCTATGATTCTATGAAGGGCAGAGAAATAAGTGTATTTGATAGTACATGGGTGTGAGAACTTTTGTGAAATTCTCTGCCATTTTACTGCCAGGCAGTTGGATTCGGTCCAGAAGCACTGCTTGTACATGAGCAATACACCCTTGTCAAAGGATTGCCATTCCCTGCTTCTCTATGGCATGCCAAAGAAAGAGCAGGGAGGGTTGTTTTCTTAATTGTTTTCTTCTAAATGTTCACATTTAAACTTTGAATGGTCGGCTTATAATGTCAAATCTAACCTTCCTTTTTTTTTTTCTAGAGCTCGTTTAAAGTGTAAAGGAATAGGTCAGATGTATTCAAATTATCACATCTCAAATGGTTGTTTGAATCTTAGCCAAGGCTTCCTCTCTTCAGCATGGCTTTTAATCACTGCAGTTGACTTGGCATCATAAAAGCTAGTCTCTCTCAACGTCAGTATTTTAAGCAGGATGAACACCTTTCTCTTCACTACAGAAACACTGGATGTTACAGCCAGAGATTGCACCATTTCTTCTTGAATTTGTCTGGGGGAGCAAACATACACACCTCCTTACTACATAGCAGAAAACAGGCTTAAAGGATGCAGCTGTGTACAAATCGAAAGCAGAAGACATAAATACAAGTAGTGTGGACAGAAGGCACCCATGTGTGTGACATTGTGGATACACCCCTCCACTGCCACCTGGGAAGACGGGTGGGTGCCTGCAAATAACTCAACATGCAGTGACCCCTGACAAAAACAAGTCCCCTCCCTGCCCATTGCTCCACTTTCACTCACCGGGTCTGGGTGAAGTCCTCATTCCACAAATTCCTTCAAAACCAGATTGAATCTCTAATGAAAGTAACCAGGTGGGAGGGAGTGAAACTTTTTCCTTTCCTGATGCAGACCTACACCAGTCATCTC
Source organism: Cygnus atratus (assembly GCF_013377495.2). Taxonomy (NCBI): domain Eukaryota; kingdom Metazoa; phylum Chordata; class Aves; order Anseriformes; family Anatidae; genus Cygnus; species Cygnus atratus. The sequence goes on along the minus strand of NC_066363.1, from coordinate 159,002,174 downwards.
TGTTGCAGGGGGCAGTCAAACTACCCTGGGCATGGAGAGCCAGGGGCTGGGTCCACAGTGTCTAGAAGTGATTCACATGGAGAAGCACTGGCAGAGATTAACATGAGCCCATGAGGGGCATTGGGGCCATTGCAGAGTGGGTGGTGAACACAGCTGAGGTATATAAAGGTGTTTAAATAGGCTGGTAACTTTATAAAGCAATGTCCACATAATATGGGCTAGTAGATATAAACCAGAGCACCCCTACAGAGATAAGATCAGGGCTGCAATAGGAGTTGTGTATCAAGAGTATCCACAGAGTTGTGTATCAAGAGGAAGCAAGGGTGCAGAATCTGCTTTTCAAGGAGTCCTGATTTAGCTTAGAAAGGCATCAACAGAGCTCAAGGTAAGATCAGAACTGAACTACTTCGGGATCTCTCTGCCACACAGTTTTTAAGAGGCAGAATGGGAGTGGGATGAGTCAGCATGGCATGGCATGAGCTTGGCTTCACCAGCCTTGCCCAGCCAGCCTTGCCCAGGGTGAGTGATGGGTGCAGTTACTTTAGGGATGTTCTGAAATCAAAGGGCAGGTCTGTTGATTGTTTTTAGTGACAGCCTAGTGACTGATTGATTGTGAGAGCAGAGCTAGCTGTGGGCTCTCCCTCCGTCTGTTTGGATCATTGAAAACCTTGTTGCACAATTGTGTGTGCATAATAGTGAGCAGGAATGTGGCTGTGCAGGGTGGGTGGGTAGCAGGCAGTCCTTCCCTGCCTACGTTACACTAGCTCACTCTTTTCAGGCTTATTTTTAGCCTGTGTCTTTCGCCTGTCCCCATTAAAGTCACTATGTGAACATCTCTTGATAGATTGCACCTGATAACATCTGTACAAGATAGAGGTATGGAGAGGCTGTGCAACTTGCCCCAGGCCACAAAAGAGACGCAAAGCACAGCGAGGAACCACTGGTCCTTAAATACTGGCTCATCTTGTCTCTCAGCACCAGAGATGTTCTCCAATGTCATGAAAATGTTTTTTAACCAGCTGCAGCAAATTGGGCTCAATTCAGGTATCCTTGGTGACGTTTTTTCAAATCAGGTACAGACACTGATTGTAACTGCTGATGGGCCATAGGAAATGCTGTATGCCCTAATCCCTATCCACAGAGATAATGAATACTACCAGCAGCAAATACAGTACCATAGAAATAATCCAATAAACACTTTTCTTTTACTCTGAATGTACATTTATAGTGTTTCTTATCATAAAAATCATCCCAAGGCATTTATTCCAGATCAGAGTTTTTTTTACTTTTCCCATCTGTAGGAGGTACCCTCACTGGAGAATTGGTTTTACTTTCAGTCCATAATATAAATGCATTTTTTGGAAAATGTAACTACTGCCCTTTGAAAGAAAAAAAAATCCATTTTATTGTGCATCTCTTTATTATTTAAATGAATGATCCTGAAGGTATAGAAATCTCTTGCATACATGGTAGATTGAGTTGTTTAAAAGCACTGTCAATTTTAGGCCTTCCTGATAAGTATGGAAAGAAGAAAAGTGTGGAAAGAAAGTGTGAGAAGAACTGATAGAACTGCTCACCCAGCAAAAGAAACAACTTTTATGGGGGAATAATACATAGCCTTGTTTTCAAAAAAATGTTGCGTTTGACCCAGCAAACAGCTCTCAGCACATTTTCTCAGCAAACTGACCTTCAGCCAGAGCTTGTGTATTTGTGTGATGCCAGCTTGGCTGCACTAACCGAGCACACTGCTGAAAAAGGGTGCAGAACAGGAGGGAACAATTCCTGTCTGTGTTTATTAGGGGGTTGCAAGGCAGGAGGGGAGGCCAGCCTTTTTGTCAACATGCAGTCACAGCACCTGTGAAAACAGTCCTCTTCCTGGTCCTGCCCTGACCCAGCCCTGGTTCTGACCCATGGCTGAGTCATTTTTCTAAGTGTGCCACCTCCTAACCCTTCCCAGATTTAAGTTGTTTTTGAGACTGTCTGTCGGTGACCTGAACGGGGAGTGAAGTGTCTTGTTATTGCAAGTACCATGCCAGGACCCATCAAGAGGCAGTGAGTTCCACCAGCTTGTACCACATCGTGTCTGCAGACGCTTCCTACTCTGTTCTTTACTGTGCCCATCGCAGCTGGTCCTCACATTAAGATATCAAACCTCTCCTCACCCCACAGTACATGCAAAAACTCCAGGTATATCCCTACACTAAATGCGTTTGACCTCTCCAGCAGCTGGGAGCTGATAACAGATGCTGCACCTCACTGAACATCCCTGAGGGCTCCTCTGGCTGGGCTTGCTAACAGGTTTTGACCATTCCCATACAGCCAAACTCCCAGTCTCCAGGCAGGGCCATCATAGTCATGCTGCTGTGACTATGGCATGTGGGAACCATGCCTGGATGTGGACATGCCTCACTGCCTGGGAGTTATTTGAGAAAGTGGGCACAGGGCAGTAGCAGGTCAGGGACCTTCCTACAGCATAAGATGAGCCCCTGGATTGGAGAGGTCATGGAGCTGGTCAGCCATGCAGAAAACAGCCCGGCTGGGATGCATACAGATGGATGAGCCTCCTTTGCAGTGACTGAGACTCAGGAGGTTTGCAAGAACTGAAATAAAATACCCCACAGATGTCCAATATCCTCCCTCTGCTGATAACCAGACAGTCCCAGTATGAAGAAGGTGGTTCATCCTGGATTACCCTTTGGGAAAACCCCTTCCCTGCCTCTTACAATTAACAGCTTGTTAATGCCTAGTGTCCCAAGGATTTAGGTACTTTTCTCTTTCACAACAGCAGACAGTGTCATTATTCTCTGACATCCGTTGACTTCATCCAAAATTTGATGCTGGCCTTTGTCCCATGGCAATGGGTGCTCTGGTCATCTGCAGATGACTCATCTCTTCCAAATAAATGGTTCTCTGTTATTTCAGCCTGTGGCTCTGCAGATCCTTTGCAGTTCCAGGAGTCCTTAGGGTATGAGGGAGGAAAATGGGGCACTTGGCCAACCTCCCTCCCTTTCAGTCCTCCACCCACTGCTGTGCTGACTTCACAAAGACTTGCGGGCAAACCCACAACTTGCAGGCAACCTCAGGTCACCCATGGATCAACCAGGACACACTGAGAACACACTTTCCACTTCTCTCCAACAGTTACTGCCTGCCATGGTGCTCCAGGTACCTGACTGTGCCGGTCTGCCCACCATCCCAAGGATACTAGAGCTGTGGGAAGGTGTATTAGTGACCATAAGCACATGTAGCAGGGAACATGGGCATTTCTTTTGTCTTGTGTTGTAGCTAACAAACTGTAAGATCCCAGGATCTTGGTCACAAGTAAGTTCCTTTTCAGGTGTAATTCCTGGGGCATGTGCCCTCCAGAATTTGTCATAAATTATGGCCCTTCAAGTTTTGGAGGTACAGTTGCCACCCTTATTCTGCTGTGCCATGGCATCTCACAGCACACATGGTCATTACACTGCAATGACCAAGACTGAGCAATGGCCAGACATGCAAAACAGATGCACCTGCAGGTCTTGCTGATAGTTGGAATACACGCCTGAGTGATACACATGTAACACACTCACATTTGATTTAGAAATAAGTATATTTTAGGTGTTACATGGATTCTATGCACACACATTTTCTCATCTAGCAGCAATACAGCAATACAGTAATAGCAATCAAGAAGCTATCATAAGGCAAAGATCTGCCATCAGCTCCAAAGACGCTGTATGCAACACACCAAATTGCTTCCAGCTACAATTCCCATCATAACAGGGGTGCTCCAAGACTTCCCGTGGTCATGGGACTCCTCTTTCCTCCTCACCATCTGTTGTTCAGGAAGGCCCAGAGCACACTGGCTGATATCCCTGCTGCCATCCCATAGTTGCACCTCACACTGCCAGCTGCATTGACGTTGCAGAGGTCGGTGCTGCAGCAAGAGACATTCCTGTTGCCCACTTTGAAGTCCTGAAAGTCTGCTTCGCATGTTGATTCACAGCCCTTGCTGATGATGTTGAAGAGCCCGATGATCCCTGGAAGGAAACAGGACCATTACTCCAAGGACTCAGTGAAATGTTACCCAAGCCAAGGATCATTGATCTGAATAATAAGATGTTAATTCTTATCTAGGTTTACTGCATGGGAAAAGAAAATATCTTTAAAAATATCTACATGTTTTGCTATTGCAGGTTTTATTTTTGGGGTGTCAGTTTGTCAGCAGGGAGGGAAGGAATTCAATCCTTGATCTCTTGCTTGAGGCAGTGTGTTCCACAGCACAGTTCTCAGGGGCTTCTGAAAGAACACCACCTGCATAAATGTTGATAACATAGTTAATAACAAAAGCAGCCATTTACAGCTTTGTCTGGGAGTCTACACTACAAACGGATGAGGAACAAGTGTGGGGGGCAATCTTTGCACCTATCCTATACACCTTCATTACATGGAGCCTTTTACCATCCAGAGGAATTACAGAAACAGGGCTATGCTCCTATGCCCCTTTCATATATAACAGAATTATTGAACTGTTTGTCAGACGCAGGGCCTGGTTTTTTTTTTTGTTTGTTTAGTTTAGTTTTGTTTTCCCCCCATGGTCAGATTACACTTTACATGAGATCTCCTGGTCTTGCATAATTTAATCAAAGCACTAAGCCTTTGCCATATTCAAGCTTAGTGTGTAAGGCCAGCAGGTTGGCTCTTCTTTATGTGAATGCACGGCTGTGGGTTTGTGCACTACTGACAAGGAGGGTGCCTACTGGAGATATTGCATTCACTGCCTGACAGATGACTTTGAACATGCCACCAATGGGTTTTGCGCCCAAGAGCAACTGAGCAGGCACCACAGATCTGCACAGGGTGAACAAGGGTTACTTTTATTTTTCCAAATTGGAAGAATTAAGTCATAATCCATTAACAGATTTTACCTGGAGACACACAAGCTGGTTGCATTCAGAGCTGGCTGTGACGGGCAAAGTGAAATTCTGTCCTTTCCATTGAATTTCCCTAATCAGCTTTTGCTGAAGTGCAGCCCATTAATTTGCAACCCATGTATTTAACTTTTCAAAGCTATAAGATTACTGCCCTTGTAAGCAAAAAATCTTTGATATTAAGGAAGAAAAAGAAGCTTTATTTTGCACAGGTGAGAGATATTGGTTGATATTATTCATATTGCCTTGTCCTTAACCACTACTTCCCTGCTCAGCTATGTGCAGTACAAAGCAGCTGCACTCTCGAATATTTTTCCAGGCACTGGCCATACTGCTCAATACTTCATATGACCTACTGGCCAACACAGAGCAATTTATGAGATACATCATCCACATGACTTTGTAATCACACCATTGGTGATGGCCAGGACCACTACTAAGACATTAGATATCAAAAAGGGTTAATCATTGGTTTTCTGTCATTCCTATCTAAACTGGAGCTCATCCAAAAGTTTTTCCTCGCCACTTCTCACCAGATGACTTTTCTCTTCCTGAAGAACACTGGTCTTCGCTGGCCCACACCAGCTGGTGTGTCTAGATCAGGTCGGGATGATTGGGCACCCAAGGCTGGGGCCATGCCTGGCTCCAACAACACAACCCCCCCACGCGTTGCCCACCCACACTGTGCCTTACTGATCACTTCTGTCTTGCATGTGCTCTTTCCGCTGCAGTTCACTTCTTCCTTACAGTTGTTGTTGCTGAGTTTTGACTTGCAGCTGAAACACCTCAGAGAAGAACCTGCAAGAGACCGAGAGGGGTTGTAAGAAAAATCCATCTGAAGCTCTCCAGGTAACCAAATTTAGTGCATGTGCTGGGAATCAGAACCCTTTTTGTGGGTGCTCAGAGGAAGGCAGTACCTCTGTTATTGGGAAAACAGTGTTGTGTTTGTCTCTTTTTTTCCATTTTTGGTGGAGAATGTTATGCTTGCTTGGGAAGAGAGGATATTTGGTAGGTGCTGGAGCAGCTCCTGATGTAGGTAGTACAAGGAGGGGGGCAAAAAGAGACCAGCTGGTTATCTGCTCTCATCAGTCAATGTCAAGGGGGCTACTCCTTCCTTAACATTTGAGATACTCTGCTCATGAACTGAGCAGAGATGGAGGGATCAAGTCCCCAAAAGGACAGGTTGATGTTTTTCACCTGCCTCTATAGACAGGAGTGTTGTGCCAAGGGTGCTTGTGAGCCTTAGCTGAGGCATTTCCCCATTGAAATGGGAAAGCCCAGTGGAAAGAGAGGAAAAGGGAGGGGTGGAGCAGGGGATTTGCAAGGTTTCTTCCATCCCTTTCTCTCTTTTTGGCCAACTTGTCCCACCTGCTCTCCCATACTACCTCCCAGAAAGCAAAAGGCGAGCAGAAAGGGCTTTTGTGTCACTTTATCATGTCACCACGTATTCCCACCCCATCATGGACATGGGGGACCAAAGTCAGTGCTGTTAACACCTTCTGAGCAGTGATACGGGTCAAGACAAGGCAGAATAAGCAGTGTAGTTTACAAGTGTCTAGTCCTGATGAAAAATAGTCCCCCAAGGAGTGAGAGCATGGTGCAATTACCTGTTCCTATTACCTCCCCGTGCCCCAGGGCATCGTTGGAGCTTTGCAGCCTTCTAAGTGTGCTGTGAATATCCAGAAGCACTTTAACCCCCTGACTGCCAGGCTTGTCTCACGGTTTCTTCAATACCCTTAAACCTAAAATACTTTTCCAGGACACAGACAAGTCCTAACTAGAAATAAGTGTTATTCAGAGCAGGAACAAAAGAAATTTGAACATCTTGGTCTCCTCTCCAAAATGTTCTTATATAAATGGCTGATTCAGCAAGCAGCCAAACCCCAGATTATCTGTAGTGCTACACTCTATTGTCATGTTTATCTGACTTTTAATGCAGTGAAAGTCACTTTTCAGAGCATTCTGCTGAAAGGTGGCAGAGGAAAAGGTCTGGCCAAGGCTGTACAAAACCCTTCTCAGTCTATTCCTTAAGCATCCTCTGTTGTTTGCGACAAGTTTCTGCTCAGATATGCATTTTCTCTTCTCTGGTAATAGGGAAGAGCTGTTTTTAAACAGTTTTTTTCCTAGTCAGGCAAAAAAAGTGACAGATCTGTGCTGCCTGTATCCCACCCATCACCCATTCAGCCTAGAAAAAAACATGCTGTGGTATTCTCCCCATTTCTCTCCTCCTTTCTCGCCAACAATCTGTGCAGCATCAGAGGCCACTTTTAAAATGAGTCAGAAAGCAAGCTGGAACAAAACTTCTTTGCAGAAATGCTGCAAGAGGCATCTTAATAGCATGGGAAGGGTGATAATAATGCTCCTTCCCCCTTTTATGAAAAAAAAATAACAAAACCGAAAAACCCTATATATAATTAAATAATTAAGTAATTTTTATGTCAGTTAAATTCAGTGTTTTATAGGACTTATCTTGCCTGGAAGCTGTTCTACCCAGCACGAGGATCAGCAGAGACACACGATCTATTTTTTTCTTTTCCACTACAGCACCCAGGACATCTTAACAAAAAGCAAACATCTTAAAACTTCTGCATCAGCATTTCTTCCCTCACTGCCAAACCCCATAAAAAGCCTTTTCTCCTAGCTGAAGATATGCTGGAGAGGATGCGGGACTATCTTACCTGAGTCCATGCACAGGACCGCTGCCAGGAGGACGATGAAGAAAACCTTCATTTTGGGATGTCTTTTCTTGTGCTGAATATGGGCTGTTTCCTCGTGGGGTACTTTATATACTGTGGGAGGCAGCGATCGTGCATGCCCAGATTACCCTGTGAAGGCACCTGAGTGAGGTTATATGCTGGACCAAGGGAGGGGTTGCTTTGTGGTGGTGATATTTTCTTTAGGTGCCTCTCCTATCTGACTGTGACTTGCCCAGCTACCAGAACTTCTCTCCACTTCTACACCCTCGCCTTCCCTCCCACCCTTGGGCAAAGTGTTCATGAGTGGAAGAAAAAACCCTGAATTCCTTAGAACAAGTTGGCCTTATGCATCTCACTGGGGCGATCAAGACTGTGGTCGCACCCTGTGAACAGAGCTCTCCACCCCCACTGCTATCCTGTGTAGAGCTATTGTTTTTTAATCAAGCACAAAATGTTTTGTTTGTTTGTTTGTTTGTTTTTGTATTTTTTTTTAATAGACACCTCCCGCTATTTATCTGACTCTATGTGACACTGGTGGCATGCAGTGGCAAGGTATTTGGGCAAATCACAACACATAACACTCTTCCAAGTAACTGTGTGCTCACATACATTTATTTCTGTATACTGCTTATAACCTAGTAAGAGACCATGCCCAATGCATTCTTTTTTTTTTTTTTTTTTTTTTTTTTTTTTTTTTGATGTGTGGTGAAACAAAAGGGACTTTGTGATATCTTTCTCTGGTATTATTCTTATCTCCACGTCATATACACTGTGGCATGCCTCTATTTGTTGGCCTCTCAGTCGAGTAGAGGTTGGGTCCAGTTTTGACATTTGAACTCTCACCAGAGTGTACTGTAAATAATCCAGGCTTGTTAAAGAAAGTGGCATTTCCCACCACAGATGAGGATGAATTCAGCCACATTCCAGACTGAAGCACAAATGTTTTCTTTGGCTAGTTGATGAGATCTCTTCCATCCATCATGTCCTTTGGCCACTTCTCAGTGCACACCAGCAGGAAAGGAAGGGAAGGGAAGGGAAGGGAAGGGAAGGGAAGGGAAGGGAAGGGAAGGGAAGGGAAGGGAAGGGAAGGGAAGGGAAGGGAAGGGAAGGGAAGGGAAGGGAAGGGAAGGGAAGGGAAGGGAAGGGAAGGGAAGGGAAGGGAAGGGAAGGGAAGGGAAGGGAAGGGAAGGGAAGGAAAGGAAAGGAAAGGAAAGGAAAGGAAAGGAAAGGAAAGGAAAGGAAAGGGAAGGGAAGGGAAGGGAAGGGAAGGGAAGGGAAGGGAAGGGAAGGGAAGGGAAGGGAAGGGAAGGGAAGGGAAGGGAAGGGAAGGGAAGGGAAGGGAAGGGAAGGGAAGGGAAGGGAAGGGAAGGGAAGGGAAGGGAAGGAAAGGAAAGGAAAGGAAAGGAAAGGAAAGGAAAGGAAAGGAAAGGAAAGGAAAGGAAAGGAAAGGAAAGGAAAGGAAAGGAAAGGAAAGGAAAGGAAAGGAAAGGAAAGGAAAGGAAAGGAAAGGAAAGATCTTAAATCTCAGGAGCATAAGGCTTTGCAGTAACAGCCTTCAGGGACTTGCTTGCACACAATTTACCTCTTATGACACCAGGTACTTCAAATTGAAAGGAAGGTGTGTCGGCATGTTGGTGGATCTTTTCTCTTCATCAATGGCTGCGGGATGAGTGATGGAAGATCAACCAGAATAACTGCTGATGTTAATGGCACTATCCTGAGTTACAGCTTTGGATGCAGGGGATAATTTTGCAAATCCTGTTTCCTATGAGAAGATTTTTATCTTTAAGTCCTCTTTGAACTCTTGAATGGAACAGAATGGAAAGAAAGGGAAAGGAACAAAAACAAACAAAAACAAACAAACAAAACAACAACAACAACAACAACAAACAGAACTTCCTTTCTGTGTCTATTGCCTTCTGCTTCATCTTTATTTTATTTTATTTTATTTTATTTTATTTTATTTTATTTTATTTTATTTTATTTTTTTCTCCCAAGGACAGCTCATTTATAGACAACTTCTATGGGATAGCTGGAGAAAAAAGCAATACACTTTCAGGCTCTGGTGTTCTTTTTTCAAAAATATTTAAGGGTAATTTTTGCTTTACCTCTTTATGTTTTCCCCTGTAGGGTCTGATTTCTTGTGTTAGGCAAGAAGAGATCCAACTGGAGAGGATAACCTGGTCCCCTAGTAAAATCCACTGAGACCTGGAATTAATATTTCTTCCTTCAAGTACTTTGTATGTACTTACATCAGTTGTTGTTTCTCACTTTTTTTTGAACATATATGTGCAGTTCCTGCTCAACTCCTGAAGATGGCAAACATGCCCCGTTACAACAGTCATACACATATTAACCTGCATTTGTCCACAACATTGTATGTGCATGGTATCTTTTATTTTTATTTTATTTTTTATTTTCCCAATGTTTTAAAATCCCAAGTTCATTTAATTGCATGCAGAAGACCCTGGGGATCTAAGGATGTCTACAAATCTTTTTTTTTTTTTTTTAAGGTTGGTTTTTGTTGACACTGCAGATTCCTGATAGATACAGCTCTGGATCTTTCTGTTGAGGAGGCAGGGTTGGAGGGCTTGATTATTTGCTGTTCACCTGTCTGGCATCATGCTGAAAAAGTTGTGGTAGGATGTGATACTGAGCACGGTGCCACCAATCACACTGAGGGGCTGGAGCACAGTGATAGGCATTAGCTGGAAGTTTGAGAACGTGAAAGGCAGTAGGTGAAATGATGCTTGGGAAATCTGGATAGAGATACCAAGCATCTCCAAAGACAAAAAGCACCAATTTCCTGGTCTGCAGCACCATTTGGCTAGATGGTTTGAAGAAGATGCAGCAAAGCCTGTCAGATGGCATGGAAAATGTATTAAGACTTCAAGTACAGGCTGCCCTATTCATGGGGATGTCTTTTAAGTGGAGAAGAAAAAATAAAAAAAGAAAATGAAAGGAAAGGAAAGGAAAGGAAAGGAAAGGAAAGGAAAGGAAAGGAAAGGAAAGGAAAGGAAAGAAAAGAAAAGAAAAGAAAAGAAAAGAAAAGAAAAGAAAAGAAAAGAAAAGAAAAGAAAAGAAAAGAGAAAAATAAAGACAGAACCAGCAAGAAGGAAACTGCAGGTCAAGATCTACGTACTCATCAGAGCGCCTGAATGATTTGCAGCCATTGAAAGAGCCAAATCATCAGGGGATCTTGCAGAGTCCAACCTTCAAGCTCGGAGGTGTGATGCCTTCTCAGATGCCTTAATTCAAACCAGAATTAAGTGCCAGAACAGGAGGAATTGCTGTCCAAGGCTGCCTGGCCTTGCAGAGAGGTCACTGCACTGCTCAGCATGACCACGGCTTACAGCTCCTTTACCTGTTGACCATCCAGGGTGCCTTGGGACTTCCTCTTGATCTTCACATCAGTGCTAGTCTGTCTGAACAGCATCTCTGGAGAAGAGCTGTTTCAACTCACTCTGCACTGTCAAGGAATCAAGTCTCTGTCTGTCATCCCACTTCTTTCAGTAGTGAATGCAAAGAGGCCACCTCTCCATAAGGTGATTACTGAGGTCAGCATCCAGGACAGGTGAGATAAGCTCAGGCGTCACCTCCAAAAGGGGCAAAAAAAAGGCTTTTAGAAGTTTTCAGAGTGCTCTGAAGTGCCTCTGTGGAGTTTGCAGGGGGAATCTTACTGACTTTTCCAGTTCTTGAAGGTGTTTGGTGTGGGTGCAGTGAATCAGCTGGTGATAGCTGCATATCACGGTCTATCCTTGGAGTTTTCTGTGTAGCCGAGACTGAGGATGTGGAAAAAAGAAGCTGGTGTTTCCTTGTCCTCAGCATTCCTGTGATGACCGTAAACCTGCTCAGGATGTGGGGATGTCTCTGCTAAAATAGACTATATCATATTGGATTTTAACAGCAAATTTTAGGCATCATAGTGAGGATTCCTAGTAGCTGCACAACGACATTTCAGGGAAATCAAGCAGCCTCAGGAGCAGCTGTCCCAAGTCAGAACGGATGGAGAACAAACGACACCGAGTCACTAGATGGCAGTAAGGCAAGTCGCATTACAGACTTGTCCATAAGGAGGGAATCATGGATCCTAAATGAGATATATGATAGGACAGACAAGAAAGCAGATGGATAGATATGGAGAGAGAAAGATTTAAAAACAAGTAGATATATAGATGTCCACAGAGAGGGGATGGACAGATAGCACAGGAGGAGACGGCCCAGTGCCCTGTGAGTGTGGTTACAGGCAGCGTCATTTTGGGGCTTCGCTCTGCTTGGGACAAAAGGTGGCAGTATGTCCGCTGTGTTGGCCCAAGGTATTTTTCACCAAGCTCCCAGCTGTTTTCCACCCTCCCATGCACATGAGTTGGGGTGGGGAGGCATGCTGTGCTCCAGCAGCAGGAAACATGATTCCTGCTGCTCCTGGTCTGCCTTTGGCATGCCGCAGAGATGTAGCTCCAGCTCCAGGTGTAGGTGCTTACCACTGCTTTAGGTCATGGTCTAGGAAATTCTACAGGGATTTACATCTAGGTTTCTGTTCAAGTAAGCTTCAGAGCACATGGAGGCAAGGATAGGCTGCCTGAGTCCAGCAAGGAGACTTGAGCAGTCATTAAGAGCTGAGCATTGAACAAAGACAGAAAGGTCTTGAGGTCCCTGTCACTGGGCTGCTGATGGACATTTGCCATATGCCTCTGCTTCTTTGTGCCTCTTCTTTCTCTAATGCAAAATAGGGCTGATGACACCTGTTTCACAAGGGAAGTGTTTTGAGATCTGTGAATGTCATAGGTACAATTAGTACTTGTGGGTGCCAACAAGTACAGTAATCGTTACAAGGCTTTGACAGGCGAGGAGCCTGTTTGACCTTGACTGTTTCTACAAGGGACCAGGCGCCAGCTGTTCCCATTTGGGATTTCAGATTTCAGCGATTTGCCCGACCAGCCTTGGAGGAAAAGTTCACCTTCACATCACACACACTCTTGCTGACAACCATGAAAACAATGCGTTGCTCCAAACTAATCCCATCATCGTGCTAATTTTGTCTGTAAAGCAAACTGTAGATGGACAAAATTTCCCAGGGCTGTAGGGGTTGCAGATCCCCATGCGGTGGTGCTGTTGCTGCGTTGCTGGTGCACAGAGCCCTCAGTGTGTGGGAGCAGCCCAGACTGTTTGTTTAAAATCTCAGCAACTTCAGAGCATCAAAAATGCATTTGACTTTTTTTTTTTTTATTTTATTTTGTTATTTTGCTAATTGCTAAGCTCTTTTGGTTGTAAAAGACTCGGAATGTGGGATCCCTGCCAGCCTCTGCTGGCGATGCCTCGTGCATCCCCGAGCTGTTTGCAGGAAAATGGAGTGCATTTTCCCATGCCTACGCTTTGGAGTTGGGGCAAAGTGTGGGGAGAGAAGCTCATGCTGGGATCACAAAGAAGCTTTATGCTTGCTCTGTCCTCACAAAACACTTCCATACCCCCTTACATGCCAGGCATTGCAGCTTCTTTTGGACAGATATATCAAAAAGTAACTTGAAATACAAGCAGAAAACACGATTTTCCTGAGACTATGCAACAAGGAAGCATCAGACCTGAACCAGAACACTCAAGCAGAGATGCTTCCTAGACTGTCACCTTCGTCTTCCATCAAAAAAAAAAAATTAAAAAAAAAAAAAAAGATTTGATTGCTCTGAGCCCACATAATTTCTATGGGGAAGAGGCCAAGGTTTCTTGTCTGGTGGCTGCAGGTAGTAAATGGTAGACCTGATGGCTGGACTCACCAAGTTTTCTTTGTCCCCCTGTCCTCATTCTGAAGCCAGAGTTTGGGTAGTGGTCTCTCAGAGAGTGGTAGTTACCCCACTTTAACACAGCTTGGGGAAGAGACTTTGGCACCAGAGCTCACTTCATGGTCTTAAATACAGGGAAAGTATTTTCTCGATGGAATATGTTTGTCAGGACCGATTTGTGACTTGGTCAGGAATTTGTTGACAAAATGCTTTCTGTGTTGGAAAATATCAGTTAGTTGACAAAGAAATGTTCTGCAGAAATAAAAAAAAAACTATTTTAAGTTCAGGATGGATTTTGCAATCAAACCCAAGTAGAGAGCCCAAGATCAATCTAGCATAGCCAATCTCCACCAGTCAGGGCATGCAATTAAGGTGAGGGAGATACAGGATCAGTCCTTTTAAGTCACGTTTCCTTTTCCTTGAGAAGATGCTCTACCCACAGATACTGGAATTCAGATTGTATTTGTCTTTGTCCCTCTTCTTATAACAGTTCTGCTTTGTGTTAATGAATTATAAACTAATTGGGCCAGAGAGAGATGCTGTGTCTTGAAGCAATTTGATTTTGATGAATTGGCAAATTCTGACAAAAACTGTTTCATTAAAAAAGCTTTTTTTTCTTGGCTGCTTTATCAAATGCTCCAATGCTTAGGATAGCAGAAGAGAAGCTGTGTAAACCAGGAGAGATAATGGGAATTCCAACTAATATCTGTCATTTCCTCCATTTTGACTGTTTAGCTGAAAAAATTGATTTGAAAAATCAACCCACAGTTTTTAGAGTCATTATGAAAAGAGAGGTATGGGTTGTTTTATTTTTTTTGCTAAATATGGTGTATGCAAATTGCTCTAAAAAAGATTTATTTATTTTTTTAAATATTTTTTCCTCTGTCTGTATATTCTATTTTAAGTACTGGCTAGGAGGCCCTTTGTCATGCAGTATTAGGCAAATGAAACAGTTTCTAACTCCAAGCATTACTTTCCTGTCATGACAGCATGCAAGCCAAAGTGATCAATATAGATTAAAAAACATATATATATATCATTGCTTCAGAGTTTCCTTGCTGGTATCCACATCCTCAAGGTTTTCTTTGGTGTATCTTCAGATTACCAGCTTTTATCTGCCTGTATCATACTGTGATTCAGTGGTGCTCTGGGTTTCTTCTCTCATCAGCCACTAATGATGACATTGGGGATGCAATTAGGGTCTGTATCTGGCCATGCCACCCAGAATGCTCTCTACACTCAGGGGAGATCTGGTCAGAAGCGGTTGGTCTGTTGTTTAACTTATCCTAAAGATGACACTTGAATTTAGTCAGACAAATTGTGTCTCCAGCTCCATTGGGTTTGTTGGTTAAATCTCTACAGACTACAGTGGCATCTTGGACACCTGGCTAAAAGACAGAGCATTGCATTGCAGACAGTCATGTTTTGTGAAATGTTCACCAATAAATGCATAGATAAATGGAAAAAAAAAGGAAAAAAAAAGTTCATATAGCATGACTCAAAGCTGATCCCAGTGGTTACATTTTTCGTTTTGTCACTGGACTGAAATCATCCTTCATCCATCCCCAGGCAGGAGTCAGAAATCCCTTCTCCTGCTTGACCTTTACAAATTTCACATCCTGCTTCACTGTAACCTTTTCAGACATGCCACAGACCCCAATCATAGATTTTTGCAATCGATACCGTAGCTCTGCAGCGAGCACATGACTTAACAACTACGTTCTCAGTTTCTTCAGCAAAAACTGAGATGCTGAAGGATGGAGACAGAAGTGTGACTGGGGTTAAAACGGGGATCTGATGAGACCAAAATGGAGGGGACAGACTTACAGAACGCAGCTTGAGCACAAAGGTGCAGTTTTCATGAATCAAGTTTTCTGATGAGCAGCAAAACTAGTGAAGCTCAGTTTCCCATGCGCATGTACCCTCTGTTCCCTAAGCTCCAAGCTCCCCGTTTAGGTATTGTCACATGCCCTTCAGCTCCCTCCCATGATTCCTTTCTCTTCATCTGGGAAAAAGGCACCAAAATTCAGGGTATGGATGTGATCCTGGGCCCATCTAACCTATGTGCTGAATTACCAGCTGGCTGCTGTTTCTAAAAGTGGTTGAGGAGCTGAGGTCCTTTGGTGGGATTACTCATTTGGGTTTCTCCTCTATTTGACCATTTTTCACAATCCTAAGAGCATGTCTAGACCTTTGAGATCTTTCTCCTCAGTGAATTTGTTTGAACCTGGGTTGCTGCTAGCCAGCCAGATGTGTGGGTGGATGGATGGATGGATGGATGGATGGATGGATGGATGGATGGATAGAGGGATGGAGAAGCAATGCAAATAACATAAGCCATATTTCCATAGGAGACCAGGTTAAGACTTATGGGACTATAGGGAGAGCATCCAGAGATGGTAAAGAAAAAATAAAAAATAAATAAAAAATAAAAAATAAAAAAATAAAAAAAGAGGAGGGAAGATTAAAAAACAACAAACAAACAAAAACAAACAAACAAACAAAATACAAACAAAAAAACATAGGAAATGTCAGGGATGTTACAAAATAACTGCTGACCAGGGAACAGATAAACAGTTAATAGGGAAAGGAACGGGTGCTATTCCTCCCTTGTGGTCCACAAACCCAGAGTAGAAAAGGAAAGAGCTAA
This sequence comes from Cygnus atratus, assembly GCF_013377495.2. Classification (NCBI taxonomy): domain Eukaryota; kingdom Metazoa; phylum Chordata; class Aves; order Anseriformes; family Anatidae; genus Cygnus; species Cygnus atratus. The sequence continues at coordinate 158,986,141 of NC_066363.1, read as the reverse complement.
GACTTTAGGAGTTTGGGGACAGTTTGTTTCTCCCATTTGATGGTTCACATTGGATGGACCTTGGCTAATTCTTCGCTGTACAAAGCAAGGTCATACGCTCTCAGGGGTATTGCAGCCCAGCTTGAATTAATTTTCTATTAATTACTGGAGTGATTTTAGCATGAATAAGCAATGGCTATTTTTGGCAGCAGGACTGATTAGGCATCAGAAGGAACTACCCTGGGAACTGGTGGGGCACCTGCTGCTTTGGAAGGGGAGAGCAGACATCCCCGTTCAGAGCAAAGCATCCATCTGGCTCAGGTACTGCCTCTGACATTGGTCGTTAGTGGATGCACAGGGAAAGATTATGAGAGAAAAAGGCAGAAAAAATCCTGCTTTCTCTCACCATATCTCCCTGGCTTTATCTACCTGTGGCTTTGTGGCTTCACAAGCAGGAAGTGCCATCCACACTATCCTGCTTCTTTGTGACATATTTGTTTCTGTGAATTTCTCCCAGCTATTTCTCAGCCATTTATATTCTTTGGTACTAAGATATTCTCTACAAAACTTTCACTTATCTTCAGACTCACATCTGCTCTTTCCAAGACTGAAAAAAAAATCTGTTCTTTTTCTCTTTCCTCCCTGGCCATGTTTTCCAGATCTCTGCTTTTGCTTCTCTCTGGAGCAGCTCCAACGGGTACATCTTCTTGCTGAGGTCATCAGCTCAAGGCTGGAAGCCTTTTGGAAGAGAGATTTTTGCCAAAAGTGAAGTAGTGCTCTCAGCTTAGTGCCAGTGGGAACGGCGTAAATTCTGCAGGAGCTGAGACACCGTGGTCTGACGTTTTCCTCTGGCCATTCATTTCTGAATGCATAGCAACCTTTTAAAAACTTCCTGAGAGAAAGTGACAAACAAGTGCTTTGAAATACAATGCCAACACCTCTCTAAGTAAATTAAATATTCCTGGTTTTATTTATTTATTTATTTATTTATTTTTGCTTGTTCAGTATTATTATTTTTGCATCTGAGACCAGTTGACAAGAAATGGCTGTGCAAACACTACAAAATTTTTTACCATGCAAGCAGGAGGACTATAAGAAAGCTGCCTGTTGGAAATAGTCCCAGGCCCATACTCACTTCCAACTGTACAAGAATTGTTTGGGACAGTTGTAGGCATTTCACTGTATTTATTGGACTAGGTGTTGTGTGATTGTTGACTAAAAAACCTTAAATATAAAGAATAAATAATAAGTTACTGGCAAGTTATGCTGATAGGGATGTAGCAGGGTATATAAAGTTTTGCAAAGCTATCTAAGTTAAGGTTTTTAGCCTAAGATAATTGAAAAAAGAGACATCAAGGGAAGAAGAATCAAAAGAAATAGTCACAGGTGAGAAGTGCACAAAGAACCTGTTTTCCATCTGAACAGCCAGAATCAGCCACACTACCAAATCACGCTGGCTTACACAGAACTTGCCTAGAAATAAGGTTATAAATTAAACAGATGAATTTATCAAATTTATAATAATGCAGATTTGTGTTAGAGACTGCAGAGAGTGGGCTGTCCCCTGAAGATGTTCCAGTTCCCAGTGTGGGGACACACAGACTCTTTCTACTTCAACACCAACAGCTTTAACCCCAAATATCTGACCCCTGTTAGTGCTTCTTAACAGCATAAAACCTACAAAACTTTTAGCAGGAATAGGTTATTCTTTTTGTTTTGCTTATAAATTTGTGCTACTTGCAGCTTAGGGCTATTTGTAATATTCCTCCATACAGCACTGTTTTTCCTTATTTTGACTGCTTTGCAATTAATATTTTATGTAAGAATCTTAGAATCTTTCAAAATCAATTTTCAGTTTTGTGTAATTCTTTTTTATTTTTCCTTGAACTAGCAAACCATTACTGGACTTGTGCTAAAACCTTTCTAAGTTCAGGACAGCTGACAGTGTTCAGACCAATTTAGTAGCACAGAAATAACCAGTGTTCACCACAGGGAGGTTGTTTTTACAGTGAGCTGAGGCTTTTTGGCCATGAAAGCATTAATTATAGTCCACAAATTTGGGATGACTCCTGCTTTTCTGGTGAGCCTGGCTGCAGTAGCAGCAGCCAGGCTGTTTGTCCAGCTTTGCTTTGTGGATGATCTGGGAGGCAGGTGTTGCATTTGAGTCAGTGCTCAACATCTACCAAATAGTGCAGGGTTTTTTTTGTTTCTTTTTCTTTTTCTTTCTTTTTCTTTTTCTTCTTTTTTTTTTCTTTTTCTTTTTCTTTTTTTTTTCTTTCTCTTTTTCTTTCTCTTTTTCTTTCTCTTTTTCTTTCTCTTTTTCTTTCTCTTTTTCTTTCTCTTTTTCTTTTTCTTTTTCTTTTTCTTTTTCTTTTTCTTTTTCTTTTTCTTTTTCTTTTTCTTTTTCTTTTTCTTTTTCTTTTTCTTTCTCTTTTTCTTTCTCTTTTTCTTTCTCTTTTTCTTTCTCTTTTTCTTTCTCTTTTTCTTTCTCTTTTTCTTTCTCTTTTTCTTTTTCTTTTTCTTTTTCTTTTTCTTTTTCTTTTTCTTTTTCTTTTTCTTTTTCTTTTTCTTTTTCTTTTTCTTTTTCTTTTTCTTTTTCTTTTTCTTTCTTTTCTTTTTCATTTTTTTTTTAATAAAAAATATCCTTTAAAATGCATCCAAAGGGAAGGAAAAAAACCACAGTCTCCAAATGAAATGAATCCACACAGGTGGACCACAGTTTTTAAGAGAAACCCATAAAAAACAAAAGAATGGCAATAATTGTTCATCTGCCTAATAGGTCTCCTCTGGCAGAATTGGCAGACCTGGCATAGGTCTCTCCTAATAGGTCTCTGGCAGAATAATTGAGCATACCCAGAATATAATCATCAATGCTCACTCCAAACTCTGCCTTGCAGCCAGGGTTCAAAAGGTGCAATGTGTACAGTGATTGCTTTGCCTCTGTGCTGAAATGCAGCCGCCTCAGGGGGGAAACAGAAGGTGGAGCTGGGCTTTTGCCAGTGGTGCCCAGTGCCAGGACCAGAGGCACTGGGCACAAAGTGGAGCACAGGAGGGTCCCTCCGAACATCAGGCACTATTTCTGTGCTGGTGCTGGAGCCCTGGCACAGGCTGCTCAGAGAGGTGCTGGGGGCTCCTCCTTGGAGGTCTTCAAAAAAACATCTGGACATGGTCTTGTGCAAGCAGCTCTCAGTGTCCCTGCTTGAGCTATGATGGACCAGATGGACCCAGATGGACCCAGATGGACAGATGGACCCAGAGGTGCCTTCCAACCCCACCCACTCTGATTCTATGATTTTGTGGAATGGGAGGGCTGCTTAACAGTGGACAGCAATGCTGCTTGGAAATTCAAGACAGATATATTCATATCTGTGATGATCATTATGAGATTTAGGGTTCAAAGAGATGTTCTGGTGGCCTGGAGCTTGGCCAAGGCACACCACCGACCCTTTCTGCTATTTCTGCTTGTGGGGAGCCCCACTTGCTCTGCCTCTCAGCAGCAGCTGGCATCTCTGATAAAACAGCCCCTAGCATTGCTCTGAAATGATGCCTCAAAAGTGATTTACCAATTACCTAGGGACTGTGTTTGGCAAAACAAGCAAACAAGCATGTACTTAACCTTAAATATACACGTTAAGTCCCATTTGGCTTGGCTGGTTAGGTGACTTAGTGTCTTACTCAATAAACGCCCTCAAACAAAGGATAGTGACACCCTCCACACCCCCAGGCCTTTTATTGTTGTCATTTATTCCCACTAACACAGGAATTTCTTGCTTTCCTTGGTCATATTGCTCTATCATAATATGATTATTGCTCTATGTAAAAAGAGCTGAGGCACCAGGTTGGATTGAAAGCTACTTGCTTTTACATATGTTCATGTGAATTTCTGTTTTAGTACCTACTCTTGCTTTTTTTCCCCATTTTTTTTTAACAACTCTGTTTTTGAGCAAGTTGCCTGGTAATTACACTGTCTTTGATAAACATTTCTATTAACCACAACTTGTAAATACCTTGCCTACTCTAACTGCGTGCAATTTATCCTAAAGGCTTGGGAAGCCTTTGCTTTGCCTGTTCTGTGTAGAAGAAAGGGAAATAAAGAGGTAAACTCACAGTTTTATTTTAAGTAAGCTATTAAGAATGGGGCTTACCTTCATAGGTATTTATTTATTTATTATTTTTATAACTGTGACAGCTTAGACTTCCTTTAGCAGGGTTATGTATTTTGCTTCCTAGCTTATATAATGTTTTATATATTGGGTTCTGGCAGTATCCATTGCACCCAGGTTTTATGAATTTCTTTGATCCCTATTCCATTTACCCACATCTGCTTTATTAAACACCACCATGGTGTGTATAAGCGTAGACCTGCAGACCTGTTTGACAAGACCCTTCACCCAATCTCAATTTAGGAAAGTCTCAGCTCAGTACCCGTCTCCAGCAGATTTCTCACAGTGCAAAAGGCAGGAAGCAAGTTGAGGGAAACTCTTGCTAAAAAGGAGGAAAAGAAGTGTTTCTCATTGCCTTTGGCATTCAGGTGATGAACATGTTACGGTGCTTTGGGCTAGCGAGCATGTACCAATGGCTGCTTTCCTGTCCCTACTGCTACATCCTACTCACTTGCATTTCACAGAACTGCAGACTGGTTGAGATTGGCAGGAGCTTCTGGAGGTCACCTGGACCAACTCCTGCTCCAGCAGGGCCACCTACAGCAGGGTGCCCAGCCCCACGTCCAGGTGGGTTTGAAGATCCCCAAGGAGGAACCCCCAGCACCTCTCTGGGCAGCCTGTGCCAGGGCTCCAGCACCAGCACAGCACAGAAATGCTGCCTGATGTTCAGAGGGAACCTCCTGTGCTCCAGGTTGTGCCCAGTGTCTCTTGTCCTGGCACTGGGCACCACTGGCAAGAGCGTGACTACACCCTTTTTGCACTCTCCCTTCAGTTATTAAGGAAAAGGATGAGCAGCCCCAGCAACCTCAGCCTCTCCTCACCAAAAAGAAGCTCCAGTCCCTTCATCATCTTTGTGGACATCTTCACTGGACTCTGGGATGGGAATGGTGTTTGCTGACCTCTTCCACTGCGCTCCTGCCATGGAGACATGCACACTGACATAACCTTTCCAGGCAGAAAATCACTCTCAAGAAGCACATGGAAATGTAGGAAATCATTTTTAAGTGTTTGAGATATAAATGGGCATCCAAAGCATTCCCCTCAGGTCCAACTGTGGTGGGCAGGGTGCTAAAGAGGCATTTGCCTTCTGCAGGCCCCTCAGCATGGGAAATATTGAAGAGCTGACTAATATCAGGAGCCAAACAGCTTTTAATAGGTACGTTATTATCAACTCTGGATTTGTGAAGGGCAACCACTGACTTATAATAGTAACACTCTCCTTAGCCCTGTTTCACAGCTCCACAAAGACAACTCTTCTGACTGCTGAGGTCTCCACATTTTTGAGAAGGATTTGTAACTTGTGGTACTTAAAGGTCCTTGAGCTCACATCTGCTGAGAACATAACCTTTGTGAAGCATCTCAGATAGGGTAATTGCTAATGAAGACATTCAGCGCCAGTAGGCACCTCTGTAGATGTTACTTTATCTTTCCTGGATGGTCCCATTTAAGTGAGAGATGATGCTTCTTTATTTGAATGAACTCCTGATTAAAGCTGTTTGAAAATATTCATAAATTCAAAAATACCCATTCTTCAGCTGGATGCTGCCTCAGACATTATCCCTCAAGATCTTTCTGTCCTACCCAAGAAACAGAGCTCATAAGATAGCCTCGTGGAGGGATGGGAAGCAGAGGATGTTTTAGGGTTTATCTCTCCTTAGAAAATCCTTCTATCCCTGTTCCTCACCAGCCACCCATGTTTCAACTTTTTGGTATTTTCAGCCATGGCTCTTCATGGGTATATCTGTGGATGTAATTGCTGCTGTTGCAAAGCAGGTGGCATTTTTTTGCTTCTGACCAGCAGGTTTCTCAATTCAGGCTCAGTGAAATGGGCACTTTCTATGTCTGGAAGGCAGTGAAGAGGAGGAGGCTTCTAAAGATGTCTTGGCATAAAACCTAAGAGGATTTTAACCACCAGTCTTGTAAGGCTCCAAGTCTCTTCCACCACTGCTCATCTGTAAGGAGTTCTTTATGGGAGAGAAGTTTTCTTGTGCCATGGGTCAAATATTTCCCCATTGCAACTAGGGTTTTATAGGACTGCTTTTGCTGCTTCTTTCCTTGTTATTTCTCCTATCTGCCAACTCACCCTGGCTTTCAAAACCCAACTCACTGGCAGAAACTACAAATCCATGTCAAATTTGCCAAAATATTTAGAAGAAAGTAACAAAACACACGCAAAACAGTTTGTGCCATTTCTATGGTAGAATAAATGTTTGTGAATGTCTCTGCAAAGGGGACTTTTTTATTTCTGCTTTTCACCTGAGGGAAACCTTTTGCTCACCATTTTCTAGCAGATGTTGTTTGTGTCCCTGAGTTTCAGAACATTTTAAACACTTATCTACCAAACTCCCATTGGTGGAAAAGTCTTAAAATCTGACCTGAGGCTTCCTGTGTAGGATGGGGAAATGCAGGCAAAATATGGAATTGTTGAAGTTCATAAATTAGTAGTACCTAACTGAAGTTTGTTGAATTTCATAAAACAGTAGTACTTAACTCCAAGGCTGCAATCATCAAAATCGCTGCTCAGTTTAAACCTAACCATGAGATTACTTAAAGCTGTTCAAAGGCAATTGGGACATAGTACAATGAAGAAAGAAATCAGCTATTTTCACCTAAGCCCTGTCAGACACAGAAATCCACCCAAATTTCCCACAGGATCCAGAAAGGCTTCACATTGAGCTTGGGAAATGCCTTGAGCATTTTCTTGGAGAACCTGATGATCTTTTTGAGTAATGGATTGTCCAAAGACAAATTTCTGTCTCCTTTACTGCCTGATGTAGCTGATATCCAACTTCTGCTGATGACAAAGTTGCAATTTAGCTGCAAGCATTCCTCCTCGAGGTGTTCCTTTCCCCTAAAACATGTGATTGTGTAGTTCCTATGTACCTCAACCAGGAAGGGCGGCATTACACAATGTTCCCCTGAGTCAAACCATGTTTCTTTACTCCTGCTTCTCACCTGAGAAGGTGGCTTTTGCCCTCCATGATTAACAACTTCTGCTTTTTCTTCAGTTTATTTCTGTGTGTTTTTGTCAATGCTGTTATTGCTGCTTTGTCTGGCAGGCAGGTTCTGGGCCAGGACATATCTGATTCCTGTTTCTATTAACATGCATGACTTCAGGAAAGGATTCTCCTTGGTTGGAACTGAAAGAGTGAAAGCCCAGGGTCAGGGCATTATTTGCTTCACCAGGATTCTTTGAGGATTTTACCTAGAGCATTGCCTGCTGCTGTAAAGGTATAGAGGAGAGGCAGTGTCCAGGCTTTCTGTAGAGACTTTGGCCCAGAGCGTGTGCCAGGTGATTTGTGTTGAAAGCAACATTGCTTTTCTTTCAGCCCCCATGTGGCTTTTAAGGCAGCAGCTGGGAGCATGTGTCCTACCTAAATCATAGACATGAGCTATAAACCTCGTGGCAGAACTGGGGGCTCTTCAAAGACAGTAACCAGCACTGTATTTTTCAGGCAGCAGGTATTAATTAAAGGTGGAGTGATGAGTGTGCTCCTTCCCAGAATGCTTTCACAGTGGAGGGAATGAGCAGGGCTGTCTGCATGTCTGTACATGGAGAATGGGTATGGAGAGCAATAACGGTGGTGGTATTATTAGGGCTGAAGGAAGTAAGAGTGGTGGGATTTTTCTTCTGAATCACTCTACCTTGAGCTGTGTCAGAAGGATAGCAAGGAGAAATGGAGCTGTGACATTGGAAAAGTCTAGATGGATAGCTCCTAGGTTATCTATCCAAGACCCAGAGAAGCTGGGACTGATAGTTATATATATATATATATGAATGCATAATAGATAGATCTATCGATAGATAGATCTATAAATATGAATGCATAATATATATTATATATATATATTAATCTGAATGTGAGCTTACTTTCCATTGTATCCTCATTTTTAGGGTTTAATGAATGAAAAGACAGTAAAGACAGCACACACATCCCCTGCAATAGTCACTGCCTTTTTGACAAATGTGTGGGTCTTTGGAAAGCTGATTCTCATCCCTTGTGCATGTAGAAGAGCTGGTGGGTCTGGAAAATCAGGTGTTTTTTGGTCCTGGTTCATCGAAGAGCACAGAGCCAAGGGGTGCTGAGCATGTGGATGAGGGTGGCTGGGAAGGGTGAGGAAGTCCAGCAGAGTGCTGCCCACCCCATGTGTGCAGTGCCAAGACCATTGCCTGTGCAGGGGAAGGACAGCCCAAAGCACCAAGGGTCAGTCCTGCAGGAAAATCCTGTCTCCATAGCCCCTTGCAGAGTTTTCTCCAGCACTGCTTTCACACAGGGTGATGTTTGAGGAATTGATAGGCCTGACTCTTGCAGGCAAGGTGCTTTACAGTGGCTGACTGCACTCTCAAAAACAGATTTTGTTTTTCCTTGAAGCTTCCTTGGGGATTGATGAGCTCATCACATGCATTGCTGCAGACTAAGAGTGGTTGCTCCCATGACATGAGAGACCTCTTGCCCTTCAACAGGGCAGACAAGTATTTGAAAAGCACATTTCATCTTTCACTGCCTTTGATTTTTTCCCATCCTGGATCCTGAAGTCAGCAGGTACAGCTCGGATCTCACCAGGCAGCAGGTCCAAGGAAACAAAAGTGGCAGGAAATGGGTAGGAGCACAACCAGCTCCCCATCAGACCCTGAGCAAGGGCTCAGGGAGCTCACTGGCAGAGGTCAGAGTTTCCTAACAAAGATGTGAACATTTTTTTTTTACCTATGGTAGAACTTGCCTTTGGCCTAGTGACAACAGCAGAAAGCAGTCAACAGCTTTGCACTAAATGTCCACCTGCTCCCTTTCCTTCTGTACTCACTTAACATCTGTCTTCTCCCTTTGCATTGCAGTTATTGTGAGTCTGGTGCAATGTGTGTGACACGTTTTTAGGGGTTGGGCAGGAAGCTCACAAGTTGTTGGTGGAGGGTAATGCTGTCAGATGCCAGCTCGCACTGCTGAGAGTGCATGTCTCAGTTGCATGGAGTGGATCCCAGGGCTGACTGGAGAATCACCCCTCTTGCTTTGCCATCATGCTTCTTTTTGTAGGTTGGGTGAGCATAACTTGTCTCAGAGAGTCTCTGGGGTAAATCCAGGCATTTCACTTGTTTGAAAGTGTTCCTCTGTAAGTCTTCCAGCTGAGCTGCTCCTGCCAAAGCCCCTGAAAATGAAGACACTCAATAAAGGTGTTAAGAAATCACAAAGGCGTGACAACAGCAAGATCTTAAAATTGGAAATCTTGTAAATCAGTCAGGTGGATTATTCTTCCTTATTTTTGCTTTGGCTTTTGATTTCTTTTGTTCATTGCTCTAAGAATTGTCAGGTAGAAAACACAGGTATCAGCCTGATCAATACCTGCTCCACAGCTGAGCAAAACCTACTGGATATGTAGCATCTCAGGATAAGATGTTCCTGGATTTCCCAATTCCCTGGATGGACTGGCTTGAGTTGTAGTAGCACAGCTCTGTTTGGTCTCCTGGCCGCTGAATGATGTATATAAAGGGGTGGGGGACCACATCATCCTAACCCACTGACGATTGGGAGAACAAATAAGAAAGGTGAAAAAAGGGGCCAGTGGGGATGTATATGTACTGATAATTCTGCAATACCTGTGGCACAGACAGGTTATAGAGATCAGAACAAGAAGGACTGAGAAGGGGCAATTATTGAATGTGGTCTTGGACCTCCTCTCATTCTTTGTGATCTCAGATACTTAAATGCTCTGTCTGCAAAATTTTTCAATAGTTATTGATTATAAGTCAGCTGCACAGGGCCATGTAATCATAGCTAGTCTTATTTAGAATTCCTCAATGGTTTATCCCAAAGCATTTTGGTGAGGAGGTGAGGCTCACAGGGGGAGGGAATATTGTTTCTGAGACCGAAAGATGCAGCTGGAGAACACTATTGAGCTCTCAGGCACAGAAGCCCTTCATCAGGTCTGAAACAGAAGCAGCAGGCTTGAACACAGGAACAGCTGAGAGCAAAATTACTCTGAGTTATCTTCCTGGGGTTAATTGGTGAGATAATTTGAAAGGAAAGGCATCTTATACTTGTGGAGCAAGCAGGTGTGTTGGTAGGGCCAGTAAGTGATAAGGTCGTTAGCCTGCAGGATAGAGAGACAGAAAAGAAGCAAATCTAGTGTTATTATTCTCCATTATATACTCTGGGAAATTGAGAAATAGGTAAAAAAAATGCCTAAGGTCATCCCACTGGTAGTAACAAAGCTGAGAATAAAATTGAGAGTCTTGAAACTGAGTCCATGGAGCCTGGGATTTCCCTGCTTTGTTCTGATGCTTCTATAGTGGGAACAATTTCTTACTTCATGCTAACACATTTGCGCTGTACCTTCCTTACTTGGTGTATGACAAAATCGTAGTGCAAGACCTGATCCAAAGAACAGGAGGGCAGCTCCAACCATGCTGACTGGTCCGCCTGAGATAACCTCTGCCTCTGATGTCCATGTAGAAGATAAAACGTAGGGACATACTGGTTCCAGTTCCAGTGTTATCTCTGTTAGCATTAGCTCCGGTGTCTGTGCCTCACTGCATGGCAGAAATGTGCCTTTTCATCCTTTCCAAACTTTTATCCACATCAACCACTAGACACATATCTGGCCCTGCTTGGAGCAGGAGGTTGGACTAAATGCCCTCCTAAGGCCCTTTCAAACATAAATTGTGGTGTGATGTCATGATCCAATGGTCCGTAGCTGCTGCTTTGAATCAGAGCCTTACAGTTTTGCTGCATGTTCAGCACAGAAGGGGTTTGTATTCTAGTTTTTGCATTCAGTGTTCTCAGGGGAAGAGACTTGTGATTTGATTCTGGAGTCAATTTCAACTGTCTTGTCGACTGTGATCCAGGGCTGAATCAAAGAGCATCTCCATGCTGACCCACTGGGAGTCAGCGCTGTTACTCTGAGATGAGAAGACAAGGAGCTCATAGTGAGAGAGAAAGAACTTCCTTCTTGTCCTCTGCTCACGGAGCTTACGGTGGAGATGCAGTTATGCTCATCAGGGACTTTGCTTCGCAGTTTTCCTTTCATACTGTTCTTCATAACCTTCCACCACGAGTCAGTCCTAATTTAGCTTTAACAGAGAAATCGGCTGCCAGTTGAGGAATTAATTGCACTGGAGACCTTCAACGACCTCTGCATTAATGAACCAAAATTCAGATATTCATGACTTAATGAAAAACACAGCAGAAAGGCTGGCTGTGGGTTTCAGGCAATTCTGTATTGAATGGAGGAAGCATTTGCTTCTGGTTAGGACATTAATACAGGGAGGATAGAGCAGAGTGGCTTGTCACCATCTGTCAGTTCAACCTGGAGCACAGCCAGGAGAGTCAGGCAGTTAATTAGAAATAAGAGCTGCTTCCTTTCACAGGCATATATATGTGTTTATATATAGGCATGTGTGTATATTGCCATTAGTAGAAGTATCTCCTTCCTTCCTAATTAGATGAGTCAGCCAAAATTTTGTTGGACGATACTAGCTCTGGAGAACTCGCTCAGCCACATCAATCTGCCTTTGCTTTTCATTTGTCCTCATGAGCTCCAGGACAAACCAAAGGAAACAAAGCTTTACAGCAAAAGATGATATAATAACCAGATAGCTTATACTTTTTGAATGGACTTGAAGAGATGTCATTAGACTGAAGGAGGAAAGCCATCATTTGTGTTACACGAGTTATTCTACTTGCTGGCAGCAACAGCTGACAAGCTTCTCCTGATGTGTTAAATAAACTGACTCCAAATGTGCTTTGCTAGCAGATATCTCCTTCTCCTAGATTTCTACAGTGTCCATTCAGCCATCTGAAGCAGTTACTCCTGCAAGGAATGGAGCTTCTTCTCAGGCCATTAGGATCCAGCTGATGAATTCAGAAAGGCCGTGAAACTTCAAATAACCAAGTATCTAGCAGTACTGGCCATGCTTTGCAGACCTGGGGCAAGTTTTCTGTTGTCCTATGAAGAAAATATGCTGTGTCCATAAACAGTGGGTCCTGACAGAAATACTCGTGTGGATTTTGTGTCAAGGGCTTACAGGGTTGCTATTTCTACCTCTCCATCCAGCTTTTGGTGACAGAATAGATTGTGTATCTGCCCAGAAATCGCTTCATTTTTTGGTTTAGCATCACTAGTTAAAAGCAGAGATGAAAGTAGATTTTCTTTCAAGGTGTGAGGAGGCCCACATGTTCTTAAAGCTCTTGAGATTTGCCAGAACCTGTCAGCTTCATTTCTGCTGTCTTCTGAATATATCACAAGAGGGAGCTTTTTGTGCAACCTATACCTTCATGTTATCTGGGTCCTCTGGGGGCTGGGTACCCCATTCCAGCCACCGAGCCAGCTGCTTTAATTTTCCAGACTGTATTTTTTAATTTTCATTTTCATTGAGGTTGAAAAAGACTCCAAGATTATCCAGTCCAACTGTATCCTGCAGTGGCAGCTGTGCTTCATTCTAGCTTTCCTGACACCTCTTGATGGCTTCAGCTCCCAAGAAATCTTTGCTAGAGGGGACAAGTGTAATCCAAGCTTTATTTGCTGAACAACTGGGGAAGATTTTACCTCCCATGGCACAGGTATTTGTTTCACCTTGTTCCTCTTGCTTGACATTCAAACATTGACTTGAAAGGAAACGAAAAAAAGAAGAAGGAAATGTTAGGAGGAATTCATCTGAGAAAACGTGTGCCTCCTGTGAAGGCCTCTCTGTGGGCTTACCAGTGAAATTTAGGAAAGTTTTCTTCTCATTCTAAAGCAAATGCCTTTGTCCTGTTCGAAGGCTGACAAAGCTGATGCTGTTCTGCAGGCTTCTGCTGATGAAAATGGGCACTTTGACACCAACTAAGATGGAGACATCTGCACACCAGCATGTAGAAACAGCTGAGATGTGCTGTCCCTCATGTCCCATGGGGACTCCAGCATCTGCTGTAGAGGGACAGGGTTTCCCATGGATCCAGTGGTGAACCAGACAGTCTCTTGGAAGTCTCAGCTGTCCTTGAGAATCTCAGGTTGCACCAGATGCCAGAAAATGGTCTTGTTAGCAAAAAGATCTTTGGTTTCTTCATCCAAATCCAGTTCTACTTAGTCATAGGAGGATCTCTGAAAGGAGAGAAGGCAGCAGTGGTCCTCAGAAGATTTTTTTTCTTGTTCCAAACAGCTTCATCTCTTCCTTCTCACTGTCAGCCAAACCTTGGAGAGTAAATCTTTTCTTTCTCACCTTGCACTTAATCATATCTTTATGTTCCTAGGGCTGTGATCTTCCTCCCACCTCCTCATTGTTGCTTTGCTCTTTCACTGTGTTGCAATTTTCTGCGCTGAGAACTTCCAGTGCACCTCTCCCAACAGGTTCCCAGATGTGCTTTTGTCAGGAAAACTCTTTTGCTTTTTGGTAAATGACTCTTAGAAGAAATGTGACATGAAGAAGTGATTACACTGGGAGGAAAGAATGACTCTAGGTAGATCTGGTTTGCAGAGACTGTCTGCAAGGCTCCTTGTGGGCAGTGAAGACTACAGGGTCTGTTTTTCTAGAAAACAGACAGATGTGTAACATTCAAATGAAGCAAGTCCCCATCCCTTTGCTTCTAGCAGACATCAGTGTGTTTGCACAGATATGAGATGAGCTAAGGTTCACAGCTCACTTGTGGAATGACTCATCCCTTTAATTACATCCCTTTAATTACAAATTAGCCTCCTTGACCTTTTCTTCATGCTTTCTCCTGAGTGCCACAGCACAGTCTGATCTCTGTTGCCAAGAGCAGAAGTAAGCAATGTCTTTTGATGGAAAAGCTGTTTGAGCTGTGGCACACAGTCGTCTCCATTAATCCCATGAGTTATGCTAAAGGAGCCCATTTTCTTGAAAAGGTCTTTGTGATTTAGGGAGGGCTGGAAAATGCAAAGCCCAAGTCACCTGCAAGAGAAAAAGTCCAGCAACTGAAGATACTAAGATCTGAGCAAAAAAAAACCCAAAACTCTAAAGACTGGGAAGAAAGCTGGGATTCCTGGACTGATTCACTGTTCTGCTAGATCTCTTTGGTATTCACTGAAACTCCATTGAAAGCAGTGATGCTGCTTCTTGGCAAGACTATTTGTGGAATCCAATACGGAGACCTCCAGAAGATGATGGGTAAAATGTTTCTAAAACTGGCAGTTCCTTGGAAGTAATTAATAGGGGAAATGGAGATTACTTGTAATTTATTTTTTTATTATTATTATTTTTTTTTACATTGAACCATCAAAGTCTTCAGGAACAGAACTTCCTAAAAAGGAGAAAACACTGTTTGAAGCCACTTGCCTTTATTCATCAGTGAATTTTTGAAATTTTCTACCCTGCTAGAATGTTTGGAATAACACCAGATTCGCCCACTCTGTGCTGACATTTAACTCATCCCATTATATGTATTACGCCACCACTCCAGCTTTATCTAGGATATAATGTAAGGAACATATACACAGATTTAGAAAAATATAGATCCCTATATGCTTATTTATAACAGTACATATATTTATAATTGTCTTCATTGTGAAGAAAGTTAAGCACACAGTAGAACAACAATGGCTTCTTCAGTGGTATAAAAATGCCAAGAAAAGCTCTTCCTCCTCAGTGGAAAATGTACATTTCCTTAAATGGTCAGGGAAAGCTCTATTCTTTTTTTAAAATTGGAGGGCAAATAAAAAAGTTCTGTGTTTTTTTTTTTTTTTTTTTTCCCCTAAGAATTGATTCCAGAATAAAGCTACTTTATCTCTCGTTGAGAAAACTACACTTGAGAATAAGATGTGAAGTTTTCCATAGTGAAATGATTGAATGATACACACTGGCCCAGCCAAGAATTAATGCTAGTTAAGCTTTTTGATTTGATCCCTGACTTTGAAAACAAAATTATTTTTGAAATTTCCTTAGAAAACCAAAAGCATCATGCATCTTCAGAGCTCAAATGGCTCATCTGTATCACTTGTTTACAAACAAAGCTTAGTCTCCCAGGTAAGGTAACGTGTTGTGGTCACTGCTAATGAAGGTAGAGCTGGTCACTTCCTCAGTGAGCCTCCACTCGTTGGTATAAGTCATTCCATGGGGGAGATGTGACCTGAGAAGCAGGACACGGGGATGGGAAGGGTACTGAAGCTCATGCAGAGGCAGAGTGATGCATTTGTTCCTCAGATGCTCCTTCAGCATCCAAGCTCTGGTGTCCAAGCCCACAGATGCAGTGCAGAAGGGAAGTAAGGCTGGGGGGCTGACTTGTGAACTCATCCCTGAGCTGATGGTGGCGATGGGCTGCCTTCAGCCTCACAGGGTGGGAGCTGTGTGGAGCAACACCTGGGAACAGACAGAGTAAGGAGGGGTCACAAGGAGTCAACAGGACAATAAACAAGTCATTTGGGAAGGATTAGCAGGAAAAGTGAAGGATGCAGAAAGGTGAGAAGTTGGGGTGAGAGACAAAGAGTCCACCTGGGGAGTATGGCTAAAGTGTTAAATGGGAGAAGGTTTCAGAGGCTCACACCAGATCACTTCCCACTGCAGGCTGTCTGTGGTGGTTTTACCCAACTGGGCAGCTGGGCTCCACCACAACCGCTCTCTCACTCCCCCTCCTCAAAGGGAAAGGGGGAGAAAATACAATGAAAAGGGCTCAAGGGTTGAGATAAGGACAGGGAGATCACTTAACAATTCTCATCACAGGCCAAGCAGACTCAGCATGGGGAGATTAATAAAATTTATTACCTATTACTAACAAGCTAGAGCAGTGAGAAACAAACAAACAAACAAACAAAAACCTAAAAATGCCTTCCCTCCATCCACCTTCTTCCACCTCCTCCCCCCGAGCAGTGCAGGAGAACGGGGAATGGGGGCTGCAGTCTGGCCCTGATGCGTCGCCTCCGCAGCTCCTTCATGGCGTGGGCTGCCCACAGGCAGCAGCTCTTCAAGAACCACACAGCTCCTGGGTCCGTCCCCCAGGAGCAAACTGCTCCAGCACGGGTCCCCCACGGGCGGCAGCCCCCCCCAGACCCCCTGCTCCTGTGTGGGCTCCTCTCCACGGGCTGCAGCTCCGGCCCGGGGCCTGCTCCTGCGGGGGCTCTCCATGGGCCACGGCCTCCTCCAGGCCACATCCACCTGCTCCACCAGGGGCTCCTCCACGGGCTGCAGCGTGGAGATCTGCTCCATGTGGGACCCATGGGCTGCAGGGGGACAGCCTGCTCCACCAGGGGCCTCTCCACAGGCCGCAGGGGAACTGCTGCTGCGTGCCTGGAGCACCTCCTGCCCTCCTTCTGCACTCACCTTGGGGGCTGCAGGGCTGCTTCTCTACATTTCCTCACTCCTCTGTCCCAGCTGCTGCTGCCCAGCAGTTTTTATTGTTCCCTTCCTTAACTCTGTTCTCACAGAGGCACAAACAACATCGCTTATTGGCTCGGCTGTAGCCAGCAGCTGGCCCCTTTGGAGCTGGCTGAAACAGGCCCTTACCTAACATGGGGCAGCTTCTGGGTTCTCCTCACACAGGCCACCCCTGCAGCCCCCTGCTACCAAAACCTTTTCGTGTAAACCCAATACACTGCCCCATGATGAGAGATGAGTGAGGTGAAAAAATTCCTCTGGTCTTTCTTTCCCTTTTCTGAATCGTCCTGTTGTGCTTGTTGCACATATCCTCAAGACCAGGGTGAATGAGAGAGATCGAGATGTGACTGGCTTTGCAAGAGGAACCATTCCACACCAAGTGCCAACCAGATGGGAAATAACTCAGTGTTTACCAGGAAGCAAGCAGGAAATTCCAGCTTACATAAGAGGCCTTTTGCCATCCTCCGGAGAACTCCTCATGACCTACTTTCCTCAGGATTTTCACTGGAACTATTCAAAGTACTTCATACATGTCTTTATTGCAGGTTGAAAAGAAAAGAACAGGAACCTTGCTTTCTTCCTTACTGCACATTGCATAAAGCTTTAATAGCAAGTAATAGCTTACACGGGTTTGATTTTATTACACTTAAATGGGTAATTCTCATGTCTCCAACTGTGCCCAAGAGGACTGAATAGAACAGAAGTGACTGTGCTGCAGTACAAATGGGTCTTTGAATTCCTCTTAGATTCCCATGGCCTGGATTGTATTTAATAAGTCATGCACAGTAAATACAACCAAGAGACGTGAGGAGATTCATTAATACTTGCAAGACACTCAGGTGCCACCGTCATGAATGCCAGAGGAGAACGTTAAAGAGAGAATATGGGAAAAAATGTCCTGCTTATGTCCCTGACCCTCCTCTTGCTCATTAGTGTGGAATGTTCCCTACCACTAGAGATCTAGAGACATAGCTAATGAACCAAACAAAGCTATTTCTAATTTTATCCCTTCTGACAGGGAAACATAAGGTTGAATCTGAAAGCCCATGCCCTACCCCTGTCTTTGAAGATGTTTTGTACTGCTGTAACGCCTGTGGAGGCTGAGGTAGCCTGGGACTTGCATCCCATAGTCATCCTGGACCCAGTACTCCAGATGTGGCCTCACCAACGCTGAGTAGAGGGGTCTCACTAATATTCTCACTCTTCAACCAACTTCCACCCCTACTTCTTAATCTGAATTCATGTCCTTGTGCAATCTCTTCTACCAGTAAAGACAAATTTTTCCTCCCTTTCATGAGGGTTCCTCTGAAATCCAGCTCCATACACCTCCATGAAATGAACAGCTATCTGCAGTGCCCCTATAGTCTGTACAAAATATCCCAATAACCTGCTTCAGCTGACCCCAGTTTCTCATTGGGCTTTAGATAAAGCTATGAAGATTTCTCAGAGACACGATGCACAGTTGGTAGACAACTGGGCTGAGCTGGTGTGCTGGCTTGGTGGGACAGGACTTCAGCTTCCCCACAGATGATTTGTGCAAGGCCACTGTGTTGAAGATGTTAAATTACTTTAAAGCACATCAGAGCCTTTGCATCCTGTTTAGCAGTGCAAAGAAGGAAATACATTGTCTCTTTTATCAGTTTTAAATGGTTGACATGTCACTGCAGACAGCTGAATAAATGGTTAACTAATATGCAAATTGGCAGGTCTCCTAGAAGCATCTGAGAAACCTCTTCTCAAAGTGTTTGTAATGCGTGATGCACACTGTAATGTTTGCAATACATTTCATACCAGCAATCGTCTGCTTGGCCTTTATAAACAGAACTGCTGTTAAACCATGACCTGTTTCACACTGGCTTTGTCTACAACCGTGAATTAAAAAGTGTCAGGAAATGTTGTTGGAGGCTGGAACTTGATTTTCTTTTTAACCCATTGGATTTCTAGAATCCTCCTCAGCCAACTAGCTCACTTAACAAGCACGAGCTGGGACTCACCTTGGGCCAAGGACCAAACCCAATCACAGTTTGAAAGTGGCCACCTTGTTTTAAATGGTAGGAGAGTAATAGTATAGACATGGCTTGTTCTATGCCTGGCAATCTCAGTGCCAGAAAATGTGCCCTAACAGAAAAATGCAGATGTAGCCACTGACTGTGAAGATATAGATGGAAGGAGATCGGGATAATAAATAAAAGACCTGGATTAGAATGAGTGGTGTGGCTGAGATGTCAAATGTCCTGTTGTTTCAACAGTGACCCCTGCTTAACCACCAATCAGGCATTTTTCATGAGCTATGTGATTTCCTATCTTTTCATGTTGAGCACCCTCACCAGGAGGTGTCAGCCGCCCACAATACTGCTGTTGACTATACGCGACATCTCCTCATCCTCTTACTTCTGCTCTTCTCACAGGGATTCCTAGGGCTTTGAGATTTTGAACAGGAAATATCTCCAGCTGAGAATCACTGTAGCTCCTAGGGCAAAGAGCAGAGGGCCTTGTTTACTATTTTTCATGTTTTTGAGCCATAGAGTGACAAGGCCAGACAGGGAACTTTAAGAAAAGAAATGAAAGAGAAAGTCATGAGTCCCTTGAAAAAGCCTGTCAATGAAAATCTAGCTCTAACATATATTCTCTCCTCCCTTGTCTTTCTGCATTTCCTTGTGTCCCATGGAGACAACTTACCTATGTGTCCTGTGCAGTGTTGGGTGGTACTTCAGGGAGATGAAATTACTGATTTAATGTCACTAGTTTGCAAAACAATGAGAGATTTGCACTTACTGAGATTGGAAAGCTACCATTGGGGTTTGCATTTCCCATTTTTCTCCTGGTTAATGTGTATTCAGACACTTCAATCCCTCAAAGACTACTGAGATTCTTCTTCTGGTATTTTGTATGTCTCAGCAGTGTGCGTGAGGCCTCCAAAATGCACAGTAAATCAGCACCATCCCTGAAGCACTTGCAACTACTGAAGGAGACGCTGCAAGGCTGCAATGTATTTATTGGTCTAATTTAAATCTCGCTAGACTATAGACAATCAGTTTTACCCTTCACACACCATCAGTTTGCTACTATCTCTTTACACAAACCTTTGCAGCATCTCCAGGATTATAGAAGACAATTGGAGATGTGCTGAAGGTTCTATGTACTCCCTCATGCCCAGCACACTGTCCATCCTTCGTATTTGGATAATAGTTTAACAGGTGAAGCTGTTCAGAATCTTTGAACCTTCAGATCAAACACCATGTATGTAAAACCGGGCCTTAATGCAGGGTTTCAGATCTCAAATCATAGCACTTGCAGTGCATCACTGAAATGAGCATCTCTCCCTGTATTTCTCAGCTGTTGGAATTGCATATAAATAAACAATGAAAAAGCATCTCATTATTATTAATAATAAGAATATGGAAAATGTGTCACTGAGTCTTCACTGAGAGAGCTGCATCTACCAAAATGTGACCCTTACTGTTATCAGATGTTGTCTTGCAGTGGATATATTTCTTCTGCACTCTCCTGGCTGCCAATTATCAATGTTGACCAAAGACCCTGCAAACTTGGATATTTCATCCCAAACTTTTTTGATACCTTACAAAAAATATTAATTGATTACAACCCAGTGTGCTGGCCAGACCTAGGAAATCTCTCTGTAAGAGCTTGGTCTCATTAAGAGCTATTGAATACTCTCAAATTACAAATAATGAATCATGCTCCATCCCAAAGGGCTACATTATACTGATGGATGATGTGATCCCATCCAATATTGGACCAAGCCCTAAAGCTTTTATCTGCTTTTACTCAGGCTCTCATTGAAGTAGTTCTGTCAAAATTTGAGGTTATTAGTGGTGAATTATTTTTTATATCAGTCTTATTTTGATTAAAGTAATAAAAGACAGGTAGGAACTGTATTAAACTTCACCGAATTTGGAAATTGAAGTTCAGGTGGTTGTGAAGTATGATTTGGTGTTTGCAAATCTATCTAGAGAGTCTTGAGGCTCATTATGAGTGTGCCTGAAGTTCCCAAGGCCATTAATGCTTTTTTTTTTTTATCTCACAAGTCAGTTTGGTGTTGGAACAGCCCACCCAGCTCACAGAGCCTAAGTTGAAAGAAGAAACCCACTGAGGATCAAAAATGGTCTGGTAACAAAAACACTTTCCCTGACATCCCAGTCAACAACCACTTTTGGTAGGGCATGAAGACTGATGGCCTATTGGTTACGATCCGGGAGATGTGGCGTTTGGGGAGGCAGTGGCAATAGGACCTGGGGCTTTCCCAAGGGGAAGATGTGACCGATGAACTGATGGCTGGTGTCTTACCACTGTGCAAGCAAATCTCATGCTTCTATTTATCAATTAGTCACCAAGAAATTGTCTTTTTGAGAGACAGTTTCTCCTGCTGATTCTCTGCTTACATTTGTTTGTTTGTTTTGTCCCTCAAAAGCTGCTGAGATTCGAGAACTTAATTTGAGCTCCGGGTCAAGCAGGAGCACAGCCCATGAGAGTGTGGAGAAGATGCTGGGGGAGTGGAAAGGACAGATTAGAGAAAAGAAATTCTCTTCTTTGCTGAAACAGGCAATCATTAAGTTCCCAAAGAAATTTTTGGCCTGAAGGATGCACTGTTTCCCACTGAAAAGAAGGTGTTGGAAGACAGTGATGGATTCTACCCAAAGATAATCAATATGCAGATGGAGACATCTATTCACATGCACTCTGTTTATCCTTCTATCTGCTCAGGCACTTTCTAAAGTTCATTCAAGTCAGCAAAGAAATTCTGCAGCTTTCTAAACACAAACAAGGTCCTCTGTTCCACCCCTGCTGTGTCTGGCAAATTCTCTGTGCTAATCTCAGTGCTGAAGTGGTTAGCCAGGAATAATAGCCTTGATACCACCTCTTAATGCTGTGAATACATTGCTGGGTTCCTATCAGCTTGGGGAAGGAAACAAAAGCTGGTTGGAGTTTTCCTTCGGCCTCCCCATGATGTTGAGTATCCCTGGGTTGCTACAGCAATAAATTTGTTACATGTTTCTCTAATGATGTTGGCTAAATATTTCAATGTACTTTTGTTTAATCACTGTTTTGTACCTCGAAGAAACCCTCTGCAGCTGCTCTTGTGGACTGTAACTGCTTGGTGAACCATGCTGTGCGATAATTTCCCTTCTGTTGATGAAGGAAACCTGTCTCTCAAGAAGAAAAATGCTTCACACAGGACACTGCAAGGCTTCTGCGTGCTGATGCTGTTGTGCTCTGCATGGGAACGTGTAAATACTCACTGAAGTGGGGATAGCAAAGAACAGGCTTTATAGCCTGCTGGGTGGCCCACACAGCTACAAAATATGTTCTCCATCTATACTTGGTATAAACATACCATGCAAAAAAGAACAATGTCAGTGTTAAGATAGGGAAGGACTACTCCAGCACGGGATAGGCACTCTACCACTATTTAGAAGACCTGAGTGAAGATCCAGTCTCTGCTTTAATGCTGATCCTGGAGTTTGAACAAAGACAGTTTACTGAAGAAACTCAGTAAGCGTGGTCTTTCCTTTCCTTTCCTTTCCTTTCCTTTCCTTTCCTTTCCTTTCCTTTCCTTTCCTTTCCTTTCCTTTCCTTTCCTTTCCTTTCCTTTCCTTTCCTTTCCTTTCCTTTCCTTTCCTTTCCTTTCCTTTCCTTTCCTTTCCTTTCCTTTCCTTTCCTTTCCTTTCCTTTCCTTTCTTTTCCTTTCCTTTCCTTTCCTTTCCTTTCCTTTCCTTTCCTTTCCTTTCCTTTCCTTTCCTTTCCTTTCCTTTCCTTTCCTTTCCTTTCCTTTCCTTTCCTTTCCTTTCCTTTCCTTTCCTTTCCTTTCCTTTCCTTTCCTTTCCTTTCCTTTCCTTTCCTTTCCTTTCCTTTCCTTTCCTTTCCTTTCCTTTCCTTTCCTTTCCTTTTTATAGATTGTTTTAAGCAAGCATTCTACAGAAAAGTGTATTGCTTGGTATCAAACCAAACTGCAAACTTTATAAGTATTTTTGTTTAAAGAAAACAACACCACCTAACTTTGATTTTATCTGAGCTAAGACCTATTGGATGGGGGGAAAGGAAAAGTTCCTTCAGCCTTGCTTGTTATTGAAGCAAAATGGCTTTCTGAGAGTTAGAGAGGCTTCAAAGTTCACTGAAAGCACAGAAGGGGTTTGAAGGCAAATTTTCCAACCCCAGCATGACTGTTCTCCTTTCTGCACAAGACTGGCGTAGAGTACCTAGGGATCACAGTACATCAGTGAGTAATACACAGTACTTATTTCTGAAAAATACAGATCTTTCCAGTTCCAAGGTTCCCGTGCATCATACCTGCAAGTGTGAATGAATTCTTCTGAGATCTGTCACCTGGAAGTGGCTCTGACTAATCCTCCCACAGCACAGTCACTGTTTGCGTAAGGGAGCTCGCCAAGATACACTTCTCCCCTCCCTGCGTGTACCTTCATTTTTGGGGTGAGCTCTTCATGAGGTTTTACACCTCTAGATACCAGTGGCTGGGTCCTTTCAGGCTCCAAGAGATGCTGGACAAAAAATGTGCATGGGTACCGATTAGTCCTCAATCCACTGTAAGGATGTTCTTTTTTTCTCCCTCTGGTTTTCAAAGGCACTTTTGGGAGTGACAACAACAAATCAGTTGGGGCGATGGAAGTGATACCTGTAAGGGGGAGAAAGAACAGCAGCTTCCAGCTGCACAGGTATTAAAATCAAGGAAGTCTCCAAAACCAAACAGAAAAACATACCCCACCAGCTTCAGCTTGCTGCCTGATTTTGCTGCAGAAGAAATTGCTGCCTGACATTTCTAATTAACACACAACAGTGAGGGGTGGGGGGCTTCTGCTGACTGTGGCATGGATGGGTGCCCGTGAGAAAGATGAGCAAGCAGAATTTTGCAGGCTCCTTCTGTCTTGCTTGGTCTCTGATGAAAGCTTGGCATCATCATAGCGTCCCTGTCTTTACATGGTGGGGGTAGCTTATGTTTATTTATAGTCCATATACATATACATATCTGTACATATGTAAATACCTCCTGAAAGAAGGCAAAAGGAAATAGCATTGGATGTAAAGAAGGCATAGATACAATGATCAGTGGGGGCACTGAATTTCCATGTTACCTATAGTGTAACTTCTCTTTACGTTGCCTTTCTTTCACTTCGTTTCTGTCATATAACGTGAGAGATTCCAGTTTCTAAGGATATCCCAATGAGTATCTTTATAAAAATATCAGGCCTTTTAGAGGAGTGCTGCACTGACTACATGGGACACTCATCATCCAGCAGAGCAACAGCTGCATTGCTGAGCTGAATGTGCACAAAAATGGGTCTGGAGTGGGATGCAGCAGACTTGGAACAGGGCTTGGTTCCCAGGTGTAGTGGCATGTGGAGGCTAAAGCCACATTTTCGTGGCCATATTGTGCTGCAGGGATGTCCCAGTCAGACCAGTTGGCTTTGCCACCACAGCACTGGCAACTGAGATGAAGACCAGACTGCTCTCTGAACCAGTTCTGCTGGATCGTGGTATTTTAAACAAACATATGAGCAAGCTTGGCTAAAATCCACTGAAGTCATTGAGAACAATTGTTTTCCAGTGACTACCAGGGCCATGGGACTAGACCAGTGTAAATACACAAATTATGCAAGTATTCATATTGTATGGGTAGAGTGTGCCAGTTCACATTGCTTCACTGGAACTCTGGTTCATTTATTTCCTTAAAATGGGATGCTGAAAAGTAGAAAAGAATATAAACAAAAAAATAACACAGCTACTATAAAGGGAACTTTCAGTACTTTAAAATGTGAAATCCTATCTGTTTTTATGCACGGGTATAAGTAAGTGAGCTTGATTTATGCTTCATGTTTGGATTTTTCTCTTCTCTTTGAACTTTATCCTGTGGTCAGTGTTAATTACTGAGTCTTTGGGCCTGACTGTCAAATTCACGTACATTTTCTATAGAAAACTAGAAGCACACTTCAGAAAGCTCCTGCTTCGGAGCTGCCTCCTTCTCAATTCAATGTTAATCCTGCTGTAAGATTCCATTAAGCTTCAGAAAATACCTTCTTTCACTCTGTTTCTCTTCAGCTCCCAATTGGCTGTGAAAGAGCAAAAGAAATGATCACAAGCTTTTTGTTAGTCATGAGAAAAGTTATTTTATAAATTCAACCCAAACTGATGAATTTGATGCACAAGGGAAATTATTTCTCCTTTGAATATTGTTGCAGTCATTCTTTTCTTATTTCCATCTGATTTCTCAGTTGTAAAGGTTGAGTTCTGCTCTTTCAGCTGAACCTTATGAGGGATAAAATAATATGCAAGGACAGCTCAGATGCTAAGATATTCAAACTACAAAGTTATTCAGGCAGAAAAATACATAACCAATACAGACTAGTTCAATTGATTAAAAAGTCCAAGTTAGCAGCATTGCACATGCACACACGCACACATAAAAGAACATCAGAAAATCAATGCTGTATTTATTGACTTTTCCTTCTGTTATTACTGTTGCTTGCTAATTCCACCATGATTTTTCTGTCTTCCCTTATCATTCTATAGCTTCTTCTAATAACTCTTCTAGAGCATCTACTCTTTTGCTGCTTGTTTCTCGCTGTCTGGTCATCATGCCCCATCAACGGCTGGCCTCTGGAAAGCAGAAGGTCAGAGGAAGAAGCACCCAGGCACAGCTGGGCCTTCTTGACAACAAACTGCATTTTAAGATTAAGCTCTATGAAAAGCATCAAATCCAATTCTTTAATCTCAATTTCACTTCCTAAAAGTCCTTTATTTGCCTTAAACATGCAACGTATGCCCCCCCCCCCGCTTTTTTTTTCATAATGGTGATTTATAATTCAAGCAACTTTTTCAGTTCCAAGAATGAAGCACGTACATCTGATTTCCTTTCTCTAACACAAGTGCTCAGAAATAGATACATTAAAGAATATCCAACTAAATCAGCAGCCCAATTTATGTACTTTTTCTCAGAGGAGAAGATAAGGGAGAAAAGCACTGTGAGAAACACTGCGTTTTTAATGCAAAAGAGTGTATTCAGGGCACTAAATACCATGGTACCTAGCATGTTCTATTATCTATATACACATAGGTAGAAGGCAGATAACCCAAAGCAATACATTCTCCTGGAATACTGATAGATGTTATTATTCTGACTTTCCAGCTGGAGAAAATATTAGGCAGCTACATATGGAAGCTGTAATAAGTACAGGACTTGAATAATTTTGCCTGAGCAATAACATATTGATTTTAGCTCTCAGTCCTTTCTAACCAGTGACTAATCTTGCTTTTTCTGTGAGTGAATTTATAGCCATCGGTGAAAAAATCAGATGCTGATAATTCTGTTTTCTTAAATTGCAGTATTAAAAACATGATTATTAAATAATATAATTTGTTTTGAAAACTACCTACCCACTACTTTTCTTTGGTGGTCTGTCATATGAACCCCTGAGCATAAGCAGTGTTAATCCTGAGGTTCTATCACAGATAATCCCTTAAGAAGTTTTCTGCATTGTGCTATTTAATTAACAGTAACATCTAATATATTATTATCGTACTTGCTGGTATTTTGTTGAGAATTAAAAACTTGTAAAACAAGGACAGGCCCGCATGGACAGCCAATGACAGGAAGAAGTACAGATTCTCAAAGCCTTGCAAAACACATATCTTTGGGTGATTCTAGACTCTCTTTCTCCAGTCTCTTTTCACCTTTCTGCACATCTCAGATTCTGCAGCTGCATGGCCTCCTTGAAAATCAATCAGCCCCAAAGGTTACATGGTTTGTTTTCAAAAGCCTAGAAATAAAAGTAAAAAGGAAAGTATGTTGCTAGAAATTCACCACCATAAGGAACCAAACAATTAAGACAACACAAACAACAGGAAAATAGACATATGGAGAAGGGTGGAAAATTAACAAAGGTTAGCGAGCCTTCTAAGACAGCCTGGAGATGAGGTTTCCTGAGCTTTGGATTCATTAGCGTGACCTTTTAGTCTGTGCCGTGCCTGCCTTTTTCCAGTCCCTGGTCCTGATGCTTGGAGAAGGGCAGCAGCAGGTTCAAGCGCTCTTCTTTTTAGCACCAGTGATTGCCACTGGATAATCACAATCCGCTGCATCACTGGGGGAAGGGAAGGTCAAGCCACCAAGGACCTGAAATCCACAGTGACCTGTGACAATGTGGAGAGGGTATGGTTCTTTGCACAGCAAGTGAAATATGGATGAAGCATGTGGAAGACATGCACTTTCTGTCTCTCTTAAACTCCTTCTTTTTTTTTTTTTTTTTTTTTCCCCCCCCAAGATATCCACATATTCATTTTACATCCCCACTTTGCAAGGGAAGCTCATGTTGTGTGGAAGCGCAAGACTCTTTTTATCACCTCATCTCAGCCTAAAATCAATAGCAAAACAAGGTCAAATGAAATGTACCACGAAAGTGCTGCTTTTCCTCTCTTAACCATAGAACAGATCTGAGATGATGCAGTGAGATGCAGGTATGTGTCCTCTGGGTAGCTGGAATGAATCCTGCCCTAAATGTCTGAGTGCTTCTAGCCACAGTGAATCCCTTATCCTGGTTAGGGCATTCAGTACTACCACATTTCAGTAACTGACTTGATCTGGGGTCTGCTCTCTCTTAGGTCCAGGTTGAATGAGTGAGGATACAATTAGGTAGCACAACTGTGCAGGCCAAGTAGAGGATTCAGGCCAATGAGATATTATTTAAGTAGAATTTAGATAACTTAATCCAAATTTGGATATCCAAATTATCCTATTTGGATAATAATCCAAAATTATCTGACAGGTGGTAACACCATAGACACCTCACTTCTTATCTCTTAGCTGTGTCCCGTAGCTTAGATCTTGCATCTCTCTGCATGTTCTGAATCGGCCTGGGACAGAAGAAAATAGGGACCATGTCTTCATGAGCAAATTCACTACTCACATAATCGGGAAGCCCATGGCTTTGTCTTGTGATGGCTCCAATTCACCCTGAAGTTAAATAGCCTAGGCAACAGCAAAACACCAACACATCCAGAGGGACCATCTTCATAGAAATGAGAAAAGTCATCAAGAGCTTTTTATACCTGTATTAGCGAATTAACCCTTACCTGACAATATTCCTGAGCACTGAAGTTACGTTTTTGACACAGCTAAATTGTAGAAAAGTTGCTTGGCACTGAGTTTCGGTCTGAATCAGCACTCTCTCCAACAAATCTTAGACTTGGTTAGGGAGTTAAAATGGGACAAGGACCATCTCAGTAAGCAGCATGGATGCCAGTCTGCTTAGTAGCATTAATAGTATGGAATAAGGCCTGCCCATGCGAGTTGGATTCAGTGCCATTTTTTTCATTTATTAGCATATGCATACACTTGGATTTTGCACAACAAATTCCTCCTTCCCCATGTAAAGTTTTCATGATACAACGAAGATCTAACTTTTCTTTTTCTTCCCCAACTCGTTAGTGAGACAGGCTTGAGTCTGCCAGCGTCTGTTTGGAGAGGTGGTTCTGGTATGAGGCAGACCAAGAGCTTGCCTC
The DNA here is from genome assembly GCF_013377495.2 of Cygnus atratus. Classification (NCBI taxonomy): domain Eukaryota; kingdom Metazoa; phylum Chordata; class Aves; order Anseriformes; family Anatidae; genus Cygnus; species Cygnus atratus. Next base: position 158,958,175 of record NC_066363.1, on the reverse strand, counting down.
ATTAGTCTTTCAGCACGCATGCACCCTAATGTATTAACCCCATTAAAGAGCTATGCTTAGCTCAACTCCTGGCTTGTTAAGCGCTCTGACTGAGTCACATTTTAGAGGAACAAGATCCTGTAAATTGACACTGTTGTCATCAGCCGAATGGCTTTTCTGAAGGTCTGCAGATCTTCTTGCTGTAGGATCAGGAGTGCAGGAATAGCTGGACTGGACTACATCTAACAAATTTCTGTCCAGGAATGGGTTTGGGCCTATTTTACAGTAGCAAGCTCTGTCTTTTCCCATATTTCAGCCTTATGCTTTTCCAATGTCTGTTTAAAATCTTAACTGTCTTCAGCACTGACTTCCTTAGCTGTTATAAAAAGCTTAACTCATGCCTACTGGACAATATGGATATTCTGATGCTAAAATCAAAGTTCCATGAATTTCTAACAAATATTAAGAAGTCAAAATGGAAAGAGATGGAAATAAAGGATTTTAAGAACAAAGGTCTTTATAGTCCCAAGATACTGGGTTTATATATTACTGAAAGAAGCTCAGAAGTTTTAGATATTTATTTCTTCGAGCCTAGGGGGGCAAAGAGAAGGAAGATGTCCTCATCTTTGTCCACAGGGAGGAAGAGAAGGAAAAAAAAGAACTTTTCTGAATTTCTGGTGTTAGAAAGAGCTCAGGTGCCAGTGTCTCAAACTTTGCCAAGGCGGAGGGCTGATGCAGAGAATGAGCAAAGACACAAAGCACTCCAGAGATGCTTAAGGCAAAAGAGGCCTGCTTGTAGACTGACAGAGAACAACTGCACATATTATGCTTTTACAGAAATCTCTTCTAATTCTAGGATGTAGAAATGCGAGGCATTTTATACTTTAAGAGTCTTGGCTTTCCATACAGCTTCCCCGGCACATACTGGTTCAGGAGTGATGTTTTTCTGAGCTGGTAAATGCTCATGGCACCTCTGTCTCCCTGTGGTCTTTTCCTCTAATGTTTGTTTGTCTGTTTATGTGAAATGTATCTTCCCTAGATGCACCACTTCTCAGAATTTATTAATCACCACCAAGGAACACGAGAAGCAGGATTTCATCGAGTAACGTACTAGACTAAAAGAAATCTTTCTCGTGTATGTTCTTCAAAACATCTCACTTTTTGAGAACCAGTGTTGCATAGTTTAAAATAAAAGAAAGGAAAAATATTGATCTAAAATTTCTCAATTGGCCCATGGAGGACACAGAAACCTCTATCAAAGCTATAATATATGATGGTGTCCCCAGGGAAAACCATTCCCGCTGTACTCCTGTGAGACTGTTTATCTCCATTATTTACAGAGTGACTGAGCTGCATGAAGGCCTTTAACAACCTGATTTACCTTTCAAAACAGCCCTGCTTTGAGAATGGGATTGGACCAGAGGCCTTCTCTTAGCCACCCTGTGCCTACATACATTGGCCATACCAAAAATGCCTTCACTTATATTGATTTGAGATCTAGATCCAATCAGGGTGCTTTAGCCCTGAATCCAATCCCATCTTCCAATGCTTTTTTTTAGCTGTGTGTCTCCTCTCCCCTGGTTCATCTTCACAAGTGCTGGGAACCAATTCCAGTATGTAGGGGAGGATGGTTCAGCTGTTCTGCACACGCTGTGTTGCCCATCCCCTTGGTGCGAGATTGAGTTTTCCTGCTGTTCTCAACTAAAGATCAGCTGGGCAGAGCAGCAGTGGGAAAAATAATAGATTTCTATTCCTACTACAGCACTTTATGAGACAAAACTCAGCAGAAAGCAAACTCTGTTTTGTCCATTTCAAAGGGAGCTGGCTGTATTTGGGGTGATATGTCCATCAGTAACTTCTTTTTATGTTTTTCCTTCTGCTTATATCAATGGGGAATGCTAAATTCCCTTTATATATATATATATATATATTATTTTTTTAATGACTCATCCTCTGTAGGTGTGAAAAGGAGCGTTATGCATTGCCGGGAGATATAATTTGTGACTCACGTAACCGTGGGCTCTGTGCTTTGGAGCGATAATTAAAAGGAGGGGGTTGGAGCAGCCTGGGGGCTAGGTAACTATGAGGTTGGAATAAAGAGCCTTATCCTTCCGTTCAGCAGCTGACTGATAGAGTGAAACAAGCCTGATATATGTAAGGAGGCTGGCTGAATTAAAGGTAAGCTTTGAATTTTTAAGCTTAGCCTGCTTCTCACTGGGTTTGCTGCATTCTACCAGGATGCCCAATTACACACACACTAATTAACTCGGCAAGTTCAGAAATCACTAGAGCTACTGGAAGAGTCTGAAGTGGGAGAAAGGGAGCAGGTTTCCAGGAAAATTCTTTCAGCCATTCTCCAGACCTGAAATCAAGCCAGGGGCTGACTTGAACAGAGGATTCCCATTCAAAAACAAACAAACAAACAAACAAACAAATAAATAAAAATCCCACACCAAAAAACACAGTTGATGGAGAGAATATCAATTATTTTACTTTTCTTTATGCATCAGGTGTTCAAGCTCTCTCCTGAAACAGGATCCTGGCAATACAGGGAATCTTTTCTCTTTTCTGAGTGATCCTTTTCTTAGTAAAATAAAGATCTGATAAAATCATAGTAAATATTCACAGAGACTGAGTTTCAGATCATGCAGAAAGTGCAGAAATGCCTCCAAGCCTCATTGGCTCTTGTTAATTGCCTTTTCTATGGAAGAATGACAAAAGTAAAAGGAAGAATCTCAGTCTCTTGCAGCTGGGTTCAATATTGTCTTTTACATCATCCACCTCTTTGCCAAGTCTGCTTTTCAATGGTATGTGCTGAGGATTTTCACTAATTACTCACCTACAGTGAAATTACCATTAGTAAGGGAAACATCACCCAGTTTGGATGCTTACTTGGCACCTGAAAAAGCTGGGATATTTCCTTGCTCTGGAAACTGATGTCCTGGCAATCCTAAACACTACTAAATGTGAAAGTCAAGTTACCTAATCTAAGGATTAGTTGGGATTATGTCTACAGATAATGATTCTCATCCCACCTATTTTTCTAGGCTTTCTCTGTAGATAGATCATGGAAAAGGTTAGGCCCTTCTAGGACACGATTCTTCTGGTATAAAACGTAACCTTGTTAAGCATAATGTGGTGATGTTACTGTATTGCTTCAGGTCCACAATCCGAGTTCTCATGCAGTGGATGCACACTCATCCTCAACCTCATCTCTTCACTTGTAATGAAAGTCCACCACAACGGAAATAAAGGCATCCTACCACAAACCAATGTCATATGTCAAAGTTATATCAGAGAGTACATAAAGCCTGCTGGGCAGTTCGACATGGATGCTACATGGAAATTGCTGATATGCATTGAGATCCAGTCTTCATTGTTGAAAGCTCTAGGCTAGGGAGAAAAAATATTTCCTGCTTTAGAGCACTCTACAGGGTGAAAAGGGCCTAAAGAAAGAATGTAAACGCAGTCAGACTTCTGTTTTCCAGTTTCACCCTTCCATTTCTTGTTACAAACATTTGGATCATCTAAATATTATTTCTCTTCCTTTCATCACTGCATACCTCAGCAATGACAACTCAAGTGGAAAACTTCCATTTCAAAACCACAAACATTCCCCTCCTGCATGTTAAATATTGCCTTACCAGAAGAGAGTTTTTGCTACATGAGAAAAACATACTTCTAAAGCAGATTTTAATTTCAAACCAGAACAGTTTTGGTCTCCCACTGTGCATTATAGTGGCGACGGACTCTCAAGGTACAGTGTAGTTTGGGAGCTTTCAGTTTTTCGTTAAAAGTCTTACAGCTTTTATGGAATTTGGGGGTTTCTGGAGTTCAAAGAATGTAACCTTTAGTGGAAGAAAATCTGTTAATCCCCTTTGCCTGCAGTCTAGATTGGGATTACTCTTGGTAATTCACGTTCCCTTCTCGTTCTTTGTTCATACAGTGTTGGACAGAGCTCTTCTCTCACCTTTTATGGAGCAAGCGTTAAGTAAATCTATAAAACAGAAGAACTAAAACCAGCCAAATGAGTTGTTTCCTTTAATCAGATACGAATTTTCCTGGCTCTCTAGTGATTCTGTTTAAAAAATAGCATAAAATACAATGACTTTCAGCCCAAGCAAATGCACTCTCAGTCAGTAAGTATATCCCAAAGGAGAGTAAATACTTATCTGATCAGAGCACTCAACAATTGCTTCAGCTCAGAAAAATGTTTCAAGCTCATTTTACTATTGTGGTGTACTGAAAAATGTATTAAAGCTTCAAATTAATGCTTGGCTTGGTCTTTAAACAAGCCTGAGATGCTCAGATCATATACCATGATGACAAGCATGGTTTAAAAAACCTAGAAAGATATGAGATAGGTGGGTAGAACCTTCTAATGTTGCTTGAATGTGGCTCCTCATCACCTTCTCTGTAAAATGCTCAAGAGGGAAGAGTGGATTTCTGTTCAGTTTAATAGATCCTGCTCCAGCAAGACTTTCTGATGCTGCTCAGGTTATTACATAGATACTCAGGATATGAACGGTACGTGTTGGTATACCCACATCAAGGTATGCTGGTCCTTTCGTCTATGATATGCCTGATGGCATGTGTGTGTGCACATGTACACATACAATTTAACAAATAATTTACATTCCATCAGTTCATCCAGCTACAAAACTCTTCAGCAGATTTCAGTGTTGGTGAAAGGGAACCGTACAATGTAATTTTTTCTCTGTATGTTCAGGGCGTTGGGGAGGGCATCCAAGAATAGTCATTCATTATGGATTAATAACTTTGGTTGCCTGAAATGCAGGCTTCTGTCCCCAAGCAAGTCATCCCATCTGGAGTTCCTGCTGCCTTTGTAGTCAATGGAGTTTAGGGCAGGAAAATTCTTACAATAAAATCTATGAAAGAATTTTCACTAAAGGCAAGAGAAAACTCAGGCACATCATGGAGCAAAAAGTGCACAGTGGGGAAATCTGAGGAATTTGGTTTAATTTTTAGCCAGGTGCAGGAGGGTGAGGGCACTAGGACTGGGAGACCCAGGATGTGTTAGGAAATTAAACTTGTTTAAGGAGCATTCACTGGGATGCATGCTACCTGGCACACAGAGGCATTATTTCCTATTGTTCTGCTCCCCTATTTTCCCCAAAAAAGGTCTTATTAATACAACTCACTGGGACTGATCTTTGACCTGTACTATATCCTGGCCCACTACTGAGACGTTCAGAGGAGAATAAGCTTTTGGCATGGGTTACTGAAGCTGTTGAACAGCGAAACAAAACTGAAACATTTGCTTCTGCCTCTGTATCAAAGATTCAGCTTTAATGCAAGAGCAAAAAAAGTCCACTCTCCCACAGTGACTACAATTATATTTTCATTTGTCCTGACTTGGATGTGACCTGCTCTTGCTTAATGTGAAGTTAGTGTGGTGAAAAATCGATAAAGCTGTATGGGAGCAGGTTTTGCTTTTTTTATTTTTATTTTTTATTATTATTATTTTTTTTAACCAGGGAATTCATTAACTCCTACTCCTAACACTGCTGCCTTCCACCTGAAATACCTCTAATCCACCATCCCTCCTGATAGCTTTTCTCATAATAACTGTGTGCTGTTTGCTCTGTGGCTCTTTGATCAGCAGCTGTTTTTGAGGGGTCCTTTAATTCTATGATCCTTTTCATTTCAAGCCATTTTTAATGGTGATTCTTTCTGGCACACAATCTCTCTCGTCCAGCATCCTCTGTCTAACACAGTGCTTCAGAGGAAGGTGGAAGGAGTCCATCTTAGGGGATAAACTGTCTTGAGATGAAGTTTTTTCTATATACCTGTATTTACAATCTGCATTAATATCACAAACCTGAAACTCCTTACGAGTTGTATAGATACTCTTTAAGGCTGTCTGCAGTATTCCTGGCTGAACTAGTGAATTGATTTAATGTCCAGATGTGGTTTTGTTTAAGTTTCTGATGCCAAGCAAGCCTGCTGCACTGATTTCCACAGCAATTTTTTTTGGTCACAACCATTAATGGAGAGAGAGACTAGCATCTTGTTAGAAACCACAGGAGAAGATAGTCTAGGAGGAAAAACAGGTAACAAATTTCAATCAAAAATGAATAGATGTTTTGGAAGAGGAGAGGAGAATTTCCTGAGAAATTCTCACTAAGTTCTTAGTTACCTTTTTTTAAATCTGTGCCTCATTTTCCCTGTCCATAAAAGACAATGAACTGCACAAGATTTTTAAAAGTTTTGAGATGTGGATATAAAAAAATCTCATTAAAAATATGGACAGCACACTAACTAGTGCTGCCATGAAATAAAACCATACCATGTACTGTTAATAAGCAGAACTGAAAATGGAAGTCTCAGAATTCTGAGAAAATTTGCCAAAAGAGAGACTGCTTTAGAAATCCAATTTTGTAAAATTGTATTTTAATATCTATTTCTGTTTTAATCTGTAGCAAAACCTGATTTTAAAACATTGACATTTTTAGCTAAACAGAATTTTGATGTTTCAAACAAGCCTAATAATAACAGTCATCTTACTCTGAGTGGGGACACGAGGATAAATACTCAAATAAATAGAAAGCTCTGTGTCATTCCAGTGAAAGGGGCCAGAAATAAATAATATTTAAAACAAACAGACTTTTATAACAGTGTGATGTGGCTGAATTTAGCTCTTCTCATGCTCCCAATGCACAGAGGCCCAGATTCAACCCACCTGATTTTAAGCAGTGAAATGAAGTAGCTACATTATGGCCTTATTCAGCTTCTATCAATGAATGATGAGTGTCTTCCAGGGACAATTCAACTCATTGGTGGCCTGACTTGCCATCTGGAGGGCCCTGTTTCTCATTACTTATTTCAGCAGGACTAGGGAAAATGCTGGTGATAAAAGCCTACATTTAGCCAGGATGGGTGTAAATTTCTGTGTGGTTAAAAACATCAGACAGACAAGAATCTACTGCTTTCTAACTTAGAAATGATACAGGTCTTTTGTCGGTAGCCACACAGATTTCTTATGGGATGAAGTTGGTCTTGGTAATAGTTTGCCTTGGCTTCCTAGCAGATGGGTCATTAATGTGATTGATACTGATATCTCATCATCAGAGCTAACTTAGCTGGGCTGTTAAAATAATTGCTGGTCAGGATGAGCCAGAAACAATTAGCAAGAGACACTGATTGTGTCAGAGGGGATTTATCCTTCTGTTGGCTCAAAAGATGTCATGGCTTTCAACTCTTCTGGCACCTTGGCTGAATGGCAGCCAAGCTGAAGCTGGGCAAAGAACTTAAAGGCAATTCAGCATAATAATAAAGTCAAATGAGCAAGCTGGTTAAATCTGTCTATATTTGTTTTGTTAATATTACCCATCACTAAACAGGGCTGGGGAATTCTTAAGAAACCACTGGTAAACAGAGCAGTGAGATGAAGAGGGAATTGTTTGGGAATATTTAGGTAATGTCTGGGAAGAGTGGCATGTTGACACTGCCTCCTCAAAGTGTAATCCGATAAGTTTATGGGCAGCAAGTGGAATAAAAATTGCAATTTGTTCTTCCATAAAACCTAGGGTGCTACCAGAAAAAGAGGGATTTCTTTGAGGATCTTTTCTAAGACAGTGCTAGGTCTGACACTGCAGTATTGTTGTTTTTGGTAATGAAAGGATTTATTTATTTATTTATTTATTTATTTATTTTTTCCCAGCTGGATACAATTTTGGAACCCTGACCAACATCAGGTATTACAGGACCACGTTATACTTCCTCCACTACATTAGGTGTTTTAGTCCTGAGACAGCTGTTAAACTCAGTGTGGGGCTATTACTCTTTGCCTGTATTTGAATTCTGCTGCACTTTGCAGTAAAGCCAGGAAGAATTGTTACTCTGACCTCTGGAGCAAGTTCATCTGCCACTAGAGGTGGATGGTCTTTCCTGCACAAAGGCTGTCCCATAAGGAGATTTGAGTACCTGGTCCTGAACTTCTTGGTGCGCTGCATCTGGTGCCCTGCTGGCAAGGCCCACTATGCCTCCACATCACTTTTCAAATAAGCTTTAACATAAACAGTGTTTGCTCCTGTTTCTCCAAATGGAAAGCTGTTCTAATCAGCTGCAGTCTCCTTAAAATTTCTCTCCTGCATTTATGCATAGCTAATTTAGATCCATTTGTTCTTTTGCCAGTAACGTCCTTTAGTTCAAATAGTTCTTTTCATCCCTTGGCACTCCACTCCCCTGTGTATTTATAGGCAGTGGTCAATTCATGCCCAGCCATTGCTTTGTTCAGCTGCATGAACTCGGCTCACCTAGTCACCTCATTAAATCGGGGAGGTTCTGCTTTCCCTGCAAATCCCCAGAGTCTTTGTTGTACAAGACTGTGGTGGAATTTGTTCTTTGTGAATGTGGGTGATGGGAAATGAACATGATGGTCCACTTTAGGTTGCACTTAAGACTTGGATAAGTCTTATAGCTGCCTTTCAGTACCTAAAGGGGGCTACAGGAAAGCTGGGGAGGGGCTCTGTCAGGGAGTGTAGTGATAGGACAAGGGGGAATGGATTTAAACTTAAAGAAGGTAAGTTTAGATTAGATATAAGGAGTAAATTCTTTACTCTGAGGGTGGTGAGGCACTGGCACAGGCTGCCCAGAGAAGCTGTGGGTGCCCCATCCCTGGAGGTGTTCAAGGCCAGGCTGGATGGGGCTTTGGGCAGCCTGGTCTGGTGGGAGGTGTCCCTGCCCATGGCAGGGGGATGGGACTGGATGATCTTGAAGATCCTTTCCAACCCAAACCATTTGATGATTCTACACCCCGATCTGATTCCTTTGCTCTCACAAGGCTTAATGTAGCAGACAAGCAATGTCTTTCACATTCATCACATGCAAACCCTGGGGAGGGGTTGGAGAAGGATTTTGAAGACCAAGCAGTGGGTGGGAAGGAGGGGGTTGCAATAAAGACAATGCTGTTTAAGATGCTATTTATTCTTTTCACCTAGAAGAAGATACCAGCATTTGGTTAGATGATTCATGTTATTGACTCTATCAATACATGAAGTCAGTTTTTGTTGACTGAAAAGGGATTTGGGGGCGATTAGCTCTGGTGTGATCTGGTGTTGCAGATACCAACTGCTAAATGAGAGAGATCTCACCCCACTGAGTTTGATTAACATCCTCAGAAATGTCTTCTTCATCACTTCCATCTGATTAGCTTCTCTCCCTAGAGCACATGTTCTTGCTACTGGTCCTTGCAGTTGATGTTGCTAAATTTTGTCTGATTTTGAATACCGTTATCCTCAAGGTCATTTGTTTCTCTCTCTGTGATGGCTTGATCCTTATTGGTAGGGAAAATGCCTTCTAAATTTGTGCATTGAACTGAAGACTATCCTGATTTTTGCGTCATTGTGATTAATGAAAAAAAGAAAAAAAAAATAAAGAAAAAGTAAATTCAATCCCAGGACTGATCTTTGGGTGAATTCACTAATGACTCTTTTCCAGCCTGATGCTTCCCTGACAGTTCTATTTTTCTTTCATTCTTCCTTCCCCCCCCACCTTACTCTACTTGTATTAGTCTTGATCTTCTAGATAAAAATGGGTAAGAGCAACAAAGTGGAACATTTCCCTTTCTTAGTGGCAATACTTGTTCACACCATTTTAAATTGCTTGGGGAGTTACACTGAAAAACTCAGACAAAGTTTACACTGCAGTTGTGACATCCCAGAGCAGGTTTTGCTCTCCGTGTCTCTGTTCCCTTTCCTCCCTTTTTAAAAATTTATTTATATATATATACGTATATGTATATATATAATTCATTTTTTAATTCACTTCCTCACTGTCGCAATGAAATCCAGAAGGGACAGTGCAAGGTCCTGGCATGGACCACTTTGACCTGTCACAGTCTGGAGAACAGATGAAGTGAGAATGATCACAGAATAACAGATTATCAGAGGCTGGAAGAGAACTCAGGAGGTCTGCTTCAACCACCTGCTCAAAACAAAGCTGATCTTGAAATTAATTTTAGCTTCAAAGTCACATCAGGTTGCTCAAATGACCTGTCAAGTTTTAGTTATCTCCAGGAATGGGGATCTCATGGCTACTCTGGGCAATTTCTTCAATGTTTGCCCATACTTAATTTTATTCCCCTTAATATCAGAGCAGAATTTTCCTTGTTTGTCCCTTTGCGCTGTACTACCAAGAAGACAGCTATAGTCAGTGAACGATATTTTCTTCTAAGCTCATGATGTATTAATACACTTTATGTATTAGTCTGGAATGGTAGGGACGGATCCTTATAGAGGGAGAGCTTTTATAGAACTGCAGGCCAAGCACATAGTTTGAACATTATTCATGAGCTTCTTGGTCTGAATAAAAGCTTCATGTTCCTCATAAGGTCCTGGTGTTGCTTGAATGCTTCAGTTGCATTGCTTTAGATCTGAAGCATCATAGTTCCCATCTGCAGCTTGCCCGATCCAATGTTGTCTGCAGTTGATAGGAGAATTTGTGCTGTGGTCAGCAAATAGGGCTTTAGCCTTGTTTATTCACACTCATCTTCTTAGGGAAAGATGAGGTAAGGCCAACTAAAAAAAGGATTATTTCTGAGAGACACACAGCTTAGAGATGAAGGTTCTAGAGAAGGTGTGTGTTAGAGCAGAAACTTTCCTGCAGAGTATAATTTAATAAGAATTATTAAAATCTCCTTTTAAAAATGCTGAAATAAAGCACATATATTTTTTCTACCTTCTGCTTTTTCTTTCTTTCTTTCTTTCTTTCTTTCTTTCTTTCTTTCTTTCTTTCTTTTTCTTTTTCTTTCTTTCTTTCTTTTTCTTTCTTTCTTTCTTTCTTTCTTTCTTTCTTTCTTTCTTTCTTTCTTTTTTCCTTTCTTTTTTCCTTTCTTTTTGTTTTCTTTCTTTTATTCCTAGTTAAAAGAATGCCAAGGGAAAATTGGGAAGTGGGGGGGAAAGCACTGTTTTGTGCTTGTGTTTTCTTGATCTTATGGAGCACCTTTACTCTTCCAGCTCGAGGCCAAAGTCCAAACTAGGCAATTGGGAAAAAAATGAAAAAGGAGAGGAGATGCTTCAAAAGGAGTGGACACAGGCTTTCATCTAATATATGGGAAAAAGTCTTTCTTTTCTTTTTTTGTTTTGTTTATTTCTGTGCTGCTTTTTTAATTAAAATACCAATTGATTTTCCATTGTCAAGAATAACTAGGTTCCAATCAGCTGAGTCTGGAATATTAAGTAGACTTATTTTTTGTTATATGGAACCCATAACAATGTTAATATTAAAAAGTCATCAGTCTCACTGAGAGGCATAATGAGCATGAAATGAACACTTTTTTTTAGCCACCTCCTTTTGTAGATCCAATTTAAATTACAAACGTTCTCGATAAAAATTGCGTAGACTAATTCAGATATCACAGGCAATTATTTCCAGTTTGGTCAGGAAAAAAATAATCCAAAAGGCAAAAAAAATAAAAAAATCTGGAGGACAGTTTCAAACCAAGTACAATGGGTCTGAACCATTTCCCATTCTCATGGGTCCATCCTGAGGGGCAATTTCAAAAAGCTAAGTACTCCTCCCTTTGAAATGGCTTCTTTCAATGCTAAGCAGGTCCAGACTGGATCATCTTTATCATTTCCTTCTGTATATATGTATTTTCTGGAACAAGACAGCCTTGTTTCAAGTGAATTAAATCCATTTCAGAGACTCATTTGTCATATGACTTGTTTTCTCTAGAACAATAGCATCCACAAAATGTGTTAATTAAAAATGGCTTTCTGTTTTAAATTAACATCCCGACTCTTATCTAAATGAACTGTGATGTGTAGATTCTATGAGTTGTAAATGAACTTTGCTGTTTGTTTGCTAGTGTAAACAGATGCATTTCATACGAGAGAGATGGGTTTTCAAAAACCCATAGCAACAGGGTTACTTGAGGTCTGGTACACTGCACGTCGTATTGTCTCCACGCAGAGATGAAATAGTACTACTTGTCATGTGGATATGGTTATACATCTAGAAAAGTACTTATATCCATACAGATAATGCCTGAAAAGCGGGGGGAAAATTGGAACAAGTGGCTAATAAACCAGTCTGAATGTTTTCCTAGATGCTCTCTGTAGTATGCATTTTGCATTAGAGAATGCCAAAATGTAGTAATTATACCTATAATTAAAGTAGGTCTTAGACGTTCATTTCTTCATGGCAGGGTCTATCTTTTTATTAGCTGATCATATAAGCTCATTTATATATGCTTGTTATGTAGAGCCCAGAAAATTAGGAACACTGATTCATAGTTAACTACTACGATAAATAAAAACTATTAAAAAATAAAAAAAGCGGTTATATTTCCAAATCATCCAAAGGATGCATCAATTAATGGTAAATTGGAAGAGCTGGGGTAATTTCTGTTGTTTCCTGTCTTCCTGTCTTTTTTGTGTTCATCTTCCCTTGTAGGCTTCAGTTGGCTTTTAAAGGTAGACTAGGTGTTTGGCTCAGGGACACCTAAGATGGAATTTGTCCCATATAAATTTAGTTAATGACAGGGTGGGAGTTTCTGCCTGAGATGCCTTTTTCTTGTCAGCAAAGAGTGGTTTTGGAAAACTAGTGGAGATCAGGACATGCCTCAGCCAGCTGATGGCAGCCACCCACCCGAAATGGCCTCCGCTCTCGGCGTTTGGTGTGGCTCTGTCTGGGAGGCCAGGCTATATGGAGGTTCTCCAGAGCAAAAGGAACAAGCATTTCCCATTGACTTTTCCCATGACACGTTGGTCAGTACAGGATTCTGTGTTTTGAACCCAGAAAAGAGCAGGAATAGCCATAAATATGTGATCCATTACTGCTCTAAGGATGTCACCAAATTTCTCTTACTCCAGTGTGTCCCAGCTCTTGGGGAACTGGAGTGATAGTGACAGAGAAAAGGGAGCAGAAAAAGACATCAGGATCTGGCCAGACAAAGAGGTAAGGCTAATAGACATCCCTTGAAAGCATCTGCCATGTAGTGACAGCTCACTCTTGTCATTCACTGAGTAGGCTTCCGTCTTCAACCCACACTACTGTATCATTAAGTCTTCTTGTTGGAGGATGACGTCTTTTTGTAGTTGCAGTTCTCATTTAAATGTGTTGCATCTCTCTGGATTTGAGGGGAAAGCACAGTCCTCCTCTCCTTATTTTACCTTGGAGCTTCTCAGCAGAAAATAGATTTGGAATTGTCTTCCACTATAGATCAAGAAATGGGAAATCCTCTCTGCAACTGCTCTTCTATAAGATAATGCCAGCTTTGTCAATCCAGCCCTGAGCAATTATTTACAATAGCCTTCTGCAAAGATCAGTTTTTGTCTCTTCACTATCAAACATATTCTCCTGGTTAGGGGCCGGGTATAAACCATAGCTATCAAATTTTGTAGATGTCACCAAGCTGGGGGGAATCTAAGTAAAAAAGATGGCATTGTTGGTATGGTGACACTTGGATCATTTTGTAAACTGCATTCAGACAAGTAGTGTGTATTTCAATAAAGTCAAACTTTTACATATACCTAAGAGCAAATAAAACAGATGATTCACCCATCAGGGACTGACTCCATCTTAAAAATTAACATATAGAGTGGATTGATTCTTTATAGGGTTTATACAGAGCAGTAACTCTGAGAAAGACTCATGGCAGATAATCAGGCAAATATGAGCTCCTACTTCAATGCAAGAGCCAAAAAGGGCTAATGTGATTCCTTGAGGCATAAACATGGATGCTCAATTTGACAAGGTTGTGCTCATTCTGCATTTGTCACTAGTGAGATTATGGCCTGGGTTACAGTGGAAAGAAGTTGATAAATTAGAAAGGGTTCAGAGAAAGGCTATAAGAGTCATTAAAGGATGGAGTTTGGTTTAAAATTGAAAGAACAGAGCCTACTTATCACAAAGAAGGTCAATAAATTGTTCGATCACAGCTTACAAGGAATATACGTCAGGAACAAGCTATTTAGCCCATGCAACAAAGGTATGGCAGCATCTATCCAGAAACTGAAACTAGACAAATTCAAACAAGAAATCTGATGTAAGTTTCATTTTAATTTGAAAGATAATCAGCTACTTTTTTTTTTTTTTTTTTTTTTTTTTTTTTAAGACATATTGAGCATAATTCATCATTGGCAATTTCTAAATTGGGACAGGAAGCATCTTAGAATTGTATGAGAATATAAACACTGACCTCAGGAAATCTTCTAGAGATTGGACTGGCAGAAAAAATATGCACTGGAACACACTCATACACACACACAGAACCACCACCACCACAAAAAAAACACCACCACCACCAACAAAAAAAAACACCACACATGCATACACACACAAACCTTTAGCTATTCTTGCTGGGAGAATACTCTGTTTTCTTGAAATGTAGAACTTGATATGTGTCATAAATTTTTCACTCCACAATGGACTGTTATGACCTGTCCTGTCTGATCCCCAGCATAACACCAGACAGAGAATCGTAGAATCATAGAATGGTTTGGGTTGAAAGGGACATTAAACATCATGTAATTCCAACCACCTTACCATGGGCAGGGACACCAAACCATGACTTGTCTGCAACAGTAGTGAAGATTCAAGGAAAATTCCAAAGCATCTCTATTATTGACCCGTCACTAAATAACATCCTCAAATTTATTTATTCACTTGTGAAAGAGACAGAAGGAATGCAGTGTCACACATTAGTGCAAAAATGATAAATACCAAACCTGGGATGTAGCTGATGAATTTCTTATACTACTACAATGTAAAGAAGGTGATGGGTGTTAACCATCTGGCTTGTATTGATAAGTTGTTGTGGTTTAACCTGGCAGGCAGCTATGTACCACACAGCCATTCCCTCTGCCCCACAGTGGGATGGGGGAGAAAATCAGTGAAAAAAAATGTTTAAAAGGTTGAGATTATGGTGGTTTAATCGGACAGAAAAAGAAGGAAAAATAATAATAATAACAATAATAATAATGACAATAATAATGACAATAATAATAACAACATAAAAAAGAATATACAAGGCAAATGATGCACAATCCAATTGCTCACCACCTGCTGACCACTGCCCATCCCATCCCCAAGCAGGGGCCACCCACTCTCCCCCCAGTTTTATTACTCAGCTTGACTTCCCATGCTGTGGGATATCCCCCTGGCAAGTTGGATTCTGTCCCCTCCCAGCTCCCTGTGCACTCCCAGCCTCCTCATTGGCAGGGCAGAATGAGACACTGAAAAGTCCTTGGGTTGATGTAAGCACTGCTCTGCAACAACTAAAACAGGCGTGTTCTCACCCTAAATCCAAAACACAGCACCATACCAGCTCCTAGGAAGAAAATTAACTCTGTCCCAGAGAAACCAGGACATAAGCATGTTTAACTAAGAGGACACATGGGGCTGTTGGAGGCACTCTTAAGGGTGTCAGCTGGGCACAGTGACTTCTGTTCAGAATGCTGAAAGGAAACCTGCCTTGCCAAAGACCATGGTCTGTATGCCAGAGTGACAGGTCTATCCACTGATAAAGTCTGTATTTATTAAAACTCAAAATTACATGAATCTCTGTCATGTGAGAACTCAGATTTATTTTACACTCAGACTTTTATTCTTTAACTCTTTCTAATATCATTCCAGACCTCTTTCATTGCAATGTCCAATTGTTTCTTCTTAAATCTCTAATTAAATCAAGGTTTCTCACTAATTGTTTTCCTTTGTGTTCAGTTTCAGGGTGAAAAGGTAGCTAGAGCATCTCCAAATTTTCAAGCATGGTTCATTTCCAGTAGCTCATTCAAAATATTTTGGGCTCTCAAATGTCAGCTTAAATGGAGGACATTTCATCCAGTGAAGGAGAGAAGAAAGAACTGGAAATCATTCTGCAGGCTTCCTGCCAGGGACCTCCCAACCCTGCCATGTTTGGCAGCTCAGAAGGAAAAACAGGCCATCACTTCTGTTATTTTAAAGTGACACAGTAAAATGGAAAGTGATTCAAAATGCTGAAGTGCCTCCAGCAGCATTAGAAATGCACTATTTATGGAGTGATCAGTCAACACATTGCCAGCATCGTGGCCACCGATACAGTGAGCTGATTAAAAATATATGTATTCAAATGAAGTCAGAAATTAAAATAGAAAAATTGTAAATGTATATGGAAAAGCAAGGCAGAATGAGGGCCAACTAGAAAAGAAAATAAAATCAGAAGGCAAAAAGCCACCAAGCTATTTGTGAGCAGTAGTACTGGTTAAACTGAGATGCCTTACTGGTGTCCCTTGTGGACTTTTCTGATGGGTAACAGGGACTGTGCTTAATAGCCTTTGCTTCTGTTGGGATTAAAATGTGGGTCTCCTTTTTCTGTTGTGAGATGCCCAGGGACCTGTCAGCTGAAGATCTCTGGTGCTGTCAAATTTATTTGAAACTGCCCACTGTCTTTCAAGGAGTTTAGGAATCTACAGATTCTGCTTCTGAGGACCCACATGGAGCTGCAACATCAACATTCCGGGAAGCCCAGTGAGGGTCATCCTTGAAAATCAGCAAAAATTAAGGGATAAGAAAAGGAGGTAATGGTGAAAGAGACCCTTTAGGGTAAGTATGAGAGATCTCCCCACTTCTGAGGGAACTGAAACACAAACCTCAATCTGCAGCTAACTGGTCTTCCAGTCAATACTTTCCCCTCCTGCAGCAGAGCTCACTGCCTGGAGCCCCCATTGTCTGTCCCAGCACCAGTAGCAGTGTGGTGCCCACATATTAACCATCATGCCACCATGGACAGAAATGGTCCAGGTCAGGTGCCTGTGTTAAAGACTCCCTGACAACGAGATGGTCCATTGTGGATGGATGTGAATAAGAAAAGGAGAATTCACATTTTTATCATTTTGGTGTTTTTCAGTTACCGTCTCCTCTTCTTGGGATAAGAAGATAACAGACATGCTGGCCAACAGAGGGTTTCCATTCCAGGTTCATGCCAGGTGTCTGCAGCATGGGAGCATACAGAGCACCAGGAGCAGCTTGGCAGCTTGGCTGAGCTGCTCACCTTCACGCATTTGAGAGGCAAGGTGTTTACTGCACGTGAGTCCTGAGGCAACCTTTCTGCTGAACACCTGAGCACTCCCCATGGCAGAGGACATAACAAATATTGTTATTCTGCAGAACCATTGCTAGCAGTCAGTGGACTTCATCTTTCTCTTCCATTAACAGGATGAATCGTAACTGGTCTAAATGGAGCCTAACCAGGCTGAAATGGAGATGGCCTTTCCCATTGCCAGCAGTGCACTGACACAGTCAGAAGTTTATCATGAAGGGCTCAAAATTCAGAAGGAAGGAGAAATCATGGAGAAGATAAAGCATGCAGGAGATGTAGAGGAATAAAAAGGGCTTTTGTACAGTTATAGAGTTCTCATAGTTAGAAAATGACCCTGTCATTCAGGGTCTCAGCATCTCCTGCTCTGGTACAGGGGGTACACTGGTATGGCTGGTGACGTGGAACCAGTTCAATAGCCAAGAAAAAATGTTTAGGCCATAACAACCATCTAGGAAAGCCTCTGACTTACTTGACCCTGGTACAGATGGGTCCTTGAGCTTTATGTTTGGACTGATGTTTTCTCTGCTCACATTCTTCAGTTTTCTTTCTCTTCTTCTTCATCCCTCTTCTCCTTTGTCACATAATCTATGTGCAGCTTTAGTTTTCTCTCTCACTCATAAAAAACATAAATCAGCCATTCTTCATCAGATAAAGACCCATCTATCTCTCCTTCACTGAATGACCAAAAACATGAGAAAAGTATAAATAGAGCATGAGAACACCTATTTATTTATTTATTTATTTATTCCCTGTAGTATCTCAGCATTCAGCTCTTTTTATCTATGAGACTTCCAAAGCCAGATGTGGTTGCTGTGTCTCAGGAGCCTATGATGGATTTCTCTTTCAGGAACTACCCATTTATTCCATGAACTCACCTAAGCTTTCAGCATCCGTCATATCCTAAGACAGCGTTAACAACACTTCAAATGAAGAACCATCTGATTTTGTTTCTTCTGATTATACCTTCTGATGACTTATCATCATCACAATGGAGGAAACAGCATAATTGACCCTTACCCATTGTCTCCAAGCCACTGATGATATACTCCATCAAATCCACTAACTTCCAAATTCGTAGATCAGTTGCTTAGTGAACCCAGCAAGTGCATTTGAGCTTTCTATGTGAAACCTTTTCCTATAGCTCTCAGAAAACCTTGCTATCAAGAATTGGTAATGTAGAGATGTTAGCAGAAGCTTGCAAGGAAAAACAGAGTTTGGGAAAATGCGATCCAGACTGCCATTAAAAAGTAATATATCTGTGTTTAAATTGTATGATGGTGACAATCAGCTGCCTATTTACCTGCCAGAATAAGTTTTTTGGGGATCTCTGATGTAAAGGATTGGCATTTGGAAAGCTGCAGTTGTTAAAAAATAACATACCTGTCAGCAGCTGTGAGTCATCCTGATGGAGCTTATCAAATAACTTACCAGAAAAACATGCAAACTCAGATGAAAACCTCAGGAAAATAAATTATGGAGATGATGCCAAGTTTCAAAGGCCATGATGTGTCAAAGAGCTGTAGCCCTTTAGGGACATTTTGGGTTCTACCATGAACAGAAACCATGAGCTGATATGATAGCACAGCTCAGGGGATAAGTCCCCCATTGAGCTATAAGTGTCCCAAACACATACTTTCAAAAACTTGGCCTCTCTTTAAACACAACTGTAATGCTATTGTATTTTGCCTTTGTTTTAAAATCTGAGTGTCAGAGCACTCAAAGAAATGGGTTTGCAGCCTGAGGGGGAAAAAAAATGTTTAAATCTCCTGTTTTGATGTGGGGGAGAGATTAATGCCTTCTTCTCGTCTCAGGGTGAGAGTTGCAGGGTCTTGTGGAAGCTGTAGATGTTTCTGGATTTATATTCAGATAGTTGGAGAGGTGCTGGCAAAAAGTGGGGTGCAGAATGCATCCCTTATTGATCACACAAACATGCCTGCCCCTGGTAAGACATAACTGGATGATTGGTTTCCAAGCAAGACTCGAAATAAAAACACAACTGCCTCCCTGAGCTGGGACAGAGCAACTGAGCCTTCTTGAGGATCAGCATTAAGGGAACGCAGCAGGACACCGTCAACTATGTTGATTTACCCACCCTCCTGGAGGGCTTGGAGCAGAGCGCTGAAACAAAATCCATATCTCAAATGAATGAGGACGACTGGTTTGGGCAAACGGTGAGTAAGGGGGGGGTGACATCCTCCTCCAGAACAACCATTTGGGCTGCTAAACAGCAATTACAGGGAAAAGAGCTTTGGCCAAATGAACTCTGTCAGAAGCCAGCAGCCCAGAGGACTGGCATCAAAGCAGCCCTCCAGTTTTCTTGTTGCTAACTGGAAAAATGATCATTTGCAAAAACACATGTCCCTCATGCATGCACACAAACACAAACAAACACGTTGCGCTTCAAATATTTCATCATCAAAATCATTTTGTTTTAAAACTCTCCCTCGTGAGGTTCCCCGTGTCCTAGCACCCACACGGATCACTTAATGACCATTGCTTGAAGAGAAATTTGCAGTCTCCTGTCTTTGTGAATAGAGTGTTTTTTTCCAGGCCTTCCAGATGATTGCACTGATTGACAGGGCTGTTTTTGCCACTCTTGCGTATCCCAGCTTCTTACAGGGTAGCTGAAACACAGAAACAGAAAATACAGCCTGCAAAAGTGACAAACACAGATTAAGTAACAAAGGAGTTTGAAAGAGCAGCCAAGGCAAGAAGCGGGTAAGAAAATTGTTCCCCCATTCCGCATCCCACAACAATGGAGATAGTTTGTAGCCCTTTGCCATCATTATTTTAAAGGCTTCCAGCTCTGGTATTGATCCTGTTGATCTGAAGTTTTCAATGGAAGAGTCCCAGTCGATTATTTTGCTTGATAGTTCCTTCCTGCAGTTGGGACTGTATTTGTCTCAAGTGTGGGGCAGTGAAGACTAGCTGCAGGTGTTGTTGGTGTGCCTGACCTGGTGTCCACCTGCTTCCTGCATGCAACCTGCACCCCTGGAAATGATCCATCTCCTTCTGGGCTGTGAGGAGGTGCTAACCCCAAACACAGGCATGACGCCCCACTTGGCACATATATGTGTGCAATACTCCATGAACCAAACCCTAAGACACTGGAGATGAAGAACATGAAGGTGGCCCAGTCACTAAGACCATAATTGCATGGAGGGACAGAAGGAAAGGGGGGCATGGAGGTGCCATAGCAGGAGGTGTGCAAAATCTGGAGATATCAGGGGCAAAATCAAGTGAATTAAGGCAGAAAAAAAATGTTTTAGGAAAAGAAAAATCATTTGGCTTAGAAAGATTTTTTTTTTTAATTTTTATTATTTTTTTATTTCTCTCTCTCTCTCTCTCTCTCTCTATATATATATATATATACTTTTTTTTTTTTTCCTATGGGAAGCTCCAACATACAGTCTGGTGACTGTGAGAGGCAAGAATTCACAGACATGGCAGAACACTGTTTACCTAACACTGAAGATGTGGACTAGTGACTCGCTACAATTTTTATGATGCCTGGCACCATTACAGGGCGTCAGACACCTCAGCTGGATGTCACCTCATCCACCTGGGAAATTTCTAGACAAAGCAGAGGCTGGGATATACACAATATTTCTATGCATATCTTAGACTTGAGGAGAAAACAGTTCCGTCTGTTGGTCTGTCTGTCCATCTATCCATCCATCCATAAGTAACACACAATGGCTACCCAAAGGGCTCACATCTCAAACGTTGATGGATTGGCCTTTTTAATGTTGTCTTTCATCTGTCTGTCCTCCTTCCCCTTCCATATATACACAATAAGCTTTTAACACTGCTATTTTCTATTTCAGAAGCAGAAATCTTCAGAAAGCAAAGCCAGTAGCTGGGGACCCCTGCCACGTTTCAGACTGGTCTCCCTGGCATGTCCCATTGAGTTAGCGCTGATTCGCTCCAGCACAACTCTTCCCAGACACAAACCCCCTGGAGGAGCCCATGCCATGGGAATAGAAAAGAGTTTTCCAATTCAAAACTAACTGAAGGCAAATGATTGATGGCGAGTGAGGGCTTTGCTGGGAATTGCTGGGGCCTGCTGAGTGAACCTCCAGCTCAAATCTAGTAATAAAAAAAGAGAAAGTGTGTGAGAATAATTAAGAAGAAAGATTTAGGGAGGGAGAGATCTAATAGACAGCCTTGGAGTGATAAAAGAATTATCCAGCTGTAACAAGCAGACTAAGCCCCCTGAGGAACACAATGAAACGTAATAATAAGATAGTTACTGGAGGGAGAGAAGGGAAAGGTGAGGGTTATTATAGCTGAAATATTTAGACTATCCTATTAGATGTCAGTTCCCTTATAATCTTCAGAATATATATCTGAGACCTCCATCTTCTCTTAATGTGTCCAGACAACTAGAGATAGACTTAAAACAAGATTATGGCCCTTCTGGCTCCTCTTTCATGTACCTGCACACCAAGGAGCCAGGCAGAACAAAGAAATGGGGCAGTGTTTCAGGTGCCAGCAGTGTCTGCCTAACCCTTCCTGAGCTCTTCTGTCTGGGGATTCATCTGGTAGAAAGCAGATGATGTATGAGGACAGGAAGGAGGAGAGAGGCAGGATTCCATGGGGGCAGGGCCATAGGTATCGCTTAGCTTGGGACAAACTGTTTGCCTTCAGGGCTGCTGATGGAACATCAGAATTGAATGATTTTACTCGCGTTATGAACATGGATTTCAAAGCCTGAAACAAACCTTGTCGAGTCTTTTTAGGATCTTGTGACCAGCTTCCACCCTTGTTTGACAAAGTCCAAGGTAGAGGAAATAAAGTGCAATACTTAAGAATAAAGGAAACTTAACGATTACTTGCTAGTGATTTTTTTTTATTTATTTTTTTTTTCCTTCACTGTTAAGGCAGTAACTTTGCCAGGGGATGCTTTAATGTACATATATCATACTTCCCAGCCAGAAGAGATCTGTGGTTCAGGAAGCTGCTTCCTCTCTGTTAACAAGAGTAGCTTGATTCCTTAGCTGGAATTTATCAATTCAATATAGCCCAGAAAGAAAGAAGGAAAGACCACTACCAAGGGAAAACACAAAAAAACAAAATAACAGAAAAGCCCATAAGCTAACACCATACTGGAAATGGGTTCACGTATAATATTTTTCTTTATTCCCGATTACAATGTATTTTTAGGGACTGCAACTTCCTCTAAAAATAGCTGCTAGAAACCTATCTCAACATTACCTGGACCATTTGGGAAGCCCCTATATTTATTTACTGTGCACTGGGAGCACAAAAAGCAAGTGGAAAAGTTCATGTCATCTGCAGCTGAACTTCATCAAACCCGGGAAGAATCCACCTTGTTTTGAAGTTACCATTCCTGTTTACTTCTGTTTATACAGAGTGCACTCCATCTGTTTACCCAAACAAAATAAGTTAGAGAGATTTGATTAGGCAAATAAAGCCCTTCACAAGGAGAAAAAGAAAAAAAAGAGAAAGTTTGCTAAGAGCTCTTTAATCCATCAGAGGGAAGTGTAACAGGAGCCAATGGTTGGAAGCAAGGTTAGAAAAACTCCCAAATGAAGCAAACATTTCAAGTATGTGTAGAGATGACTAATTACCAGGGAAGAAAAAAAAAAAAGACTATCAGGAGAAGGAATAAATTTTTATTTTCTTCATGCCTTTAAATCAAATAAGGTGCCTTTGTAGATCAGATTCAGTCAAAATCAGAATGTTGGACCAAGGATGGGCAAGTGAGAGGAAGATACCTGACCCAAAGGTACAGCTGTGTGGGAACGAAGATGCAGTTCTGAACTCCAAGAGCTGGGTCCCCGTTAATTAACTTACCATCGATAAATTACGTGACTCATTCTCGATAAGTGTCTATGCTCATTCTGTAGCTGATAGAAAGAAAAAGATACTTCTGGATGGTGATTTATCTTTTGTACTGACTTGGTGGCTAAGGTATCTAAAATGAATCTTCCCCGATGACCTTCATATCTCTCCTTAAACACCAAAACCTCACAAAGAAATTAAATAAATGCCTTAGAATAGAACAGAATGAAATAGAATGGGATGAAATTGAATAGCATAGAACATAGCATAGCATAGAATAGTTCAGTCGGAAGGGACCTGCAGAGATCATCTAGTCCAGCTGCCTGACCTCTTCAGGGCTAACCAAAAATTAAAACATATAATTTAGGGTGTTGTCCAAATGCTTCTTGAAGACTGGCAAGCATGGGACAACAACCACCTCTCTAGGAAGCCTGTTCCAGTGTTTGGCCACCCTCACAGTAAAGAATATTTTTCCTGTTGGAGAGGGTAAGGCTTCATGAGATGGATCTTCTAAAATAGACAAAAAATTTGCTGTGATCTTCTAATATGAGTATTTGTCTTCCTAGCCAAGTCTAATCATGGCTTCATTGTTCCTTAAGAGTAATGACAGGGAGACGAATAGGGGAAAACCCGATATTTTGGATGTCATTGTTCAGAATTCTAAAAAATACAGAGCACTTTGGGATCACTTTGGGAACAGGGAACTTCAAGAATATTAAATCACTGAAATTCATTATCTAGATGTCAGTCATAGCCCTCTAGTTAAAACTTCAAACAGGCTTTTAGTATAAACACTCATTAAACCGAGAGAAGAATAATGGATAATTGTGATCAGTGTTAGAGAGAGTTAGATCTTTTCTGTGTTTTTAATTACTTATGCAGTCAGCAAATGGTGTTACACTTTCACACAGTCCCTTTATGAAATGTTCAAAGATTATTTCAGCTGCTTCTGTTTTTCTACTTGGAAACATCGCAAGCAGTTTACTCTGTCTGTGCATTTGCCCATAAAGACCAATTCACAGGAGAACATAAAGTCAACACCAAACAGAGTTTGAAAGGTTTAACAACTTTTATGCTTAGTCAATAATTTGATGTTTCTCAGGGAAGGCTGGATTTAGGAGCTCTGCCAACATTTTTCAGATGAAATGTGGCTCAGCAAACAGCCTTAAAATTAGATAATCTAGTGGCTATATTGCAAACTTTCCAGCTCAGACAGGGCTCAGACAAAGCATGCCCCGCAGAGCAGGGGTGACGTGTGCTCAACAAATGTGCTATGTTAAAACACTGCCAAATGTTCTTGGCTCAGGTGTTAGTGAGGTATTGTGCAAACAGAGGATAAACATGGGGTGAAGTGCCTAGGTTATGGCTGTTACAAATATGACGGCAGAAGAGGGCTAGCAGGTTATTTTAAGGGCCACATACAAAAACTTGACAAGGACTTTTACTCCTGAGCACCTCTGCCAGGGTGGAAATTATTTTGCAAAGCATGTGCCCTAGCCCACCTTTGTTTTTTGTTGCTGATGTCTGTAGACATCAACAAGAGCAGATCCTGACCACCAGCAAAAGTTCTTCTGAGTGACATCCTTAACTCCATGCAGCAGATGGGACTATTTTGTCTGGCCACCACCTACACCCATGAAAGGTTTCTGGTGCTGTGGGTGTGACCTAAAGATTATTTTTTATCCTGTAGATGGTAGTGTAACTACATCGGCATGCGGTGACGGTTGTCATCAGGGAAACTTTGGTGGCATTGTTACCTGTGTTTTATCACCACTTTTTCCTGCGTTGTCAGGGCAAGATAGATGCTCAGCCCACATGAGATGGACATGGACAATGACAGTGTCTAAAAACCAGAGCTGGGTACCAGGTCCCTTTCTTTTTGATGGCAACCACATTTAATAATTCAAATAACACTGCTTAATTCTTGTGTGCCTCTGTTTGCTTCTGTAGACATACAAGGAATAAGAAAATTTGGTCAGTGAGAAAACAACACTTGTATATCACGAATATACGCAGCAGTGCAAATGTTTGGTTAGAAATCCAGCTGTATTTTGTCATGGTTTATAAGTTAAGTTGTGTAGCCTGATTGCAAAAATGGGGAAAAGATAAAATGAGACTGTTTTCCTTCCTCTGGAGAAGTCTTCTCCACCTGGATCTCCCAGAACAGTGCAGGGTTTGAGATGGGGGATGCCCATTTTGCCTTGCAGACTCTCCCAGTGGTTTCAAAGCAGCTTAGTAGCCCTTAGTGCAGGCTGCTGAAAACAGCTCATGGTGAGAGGCACTTGTTAGCCAGAGGTGGCAGCATCTCCTTACCCTGGATGGTAAAGTTATTGGGCTGAGACTTGATGCTCTCCTTGCCAAATCCCATCTCCCTTATCTTGCTAATTACAGATGGAAAATAGTGGAAACAGTCCAGGCTATTTTTCAATAAAAATAACTGTAATCTTTGATTAAACTTCTTTTTTTCTCTAAACTGCAAGGTCAGAAAAGCAATCGAAGCTCCACATATTAGCCTTTGAATCACAAAAACTACAATGTGATTCTTACTTGGAAAAGGGATTCTGCATCTGAGTCAAGCACTGAACCCCTGTGGGGAGATATTCCCTTCTGTCTTGGGTGCACACCAGAGTATCCTCTATGTGGGTACCCTGGGCACTCTAAAAGGTCAATGAATTCTGCAAATTATGAACTGGTTATGGACTTTTCAGTAAAATGGCACATGAGTTATAATTTAGCTTTGAGAGCATTCCATTTCTGGGACGTATTTTGACTCTGCATTATAACAGGACCATGATGGCTTTTGCACTTGCATAGTGAGGGCTGTGATTTTTGGTGACAGACCCTTTGCTGCATCGATGTCTTCCACACCAGATGAAGATATTTTGGGGGCTGGAAGAAGGACCGTTGTGACCAGCCTTCACTTGGTGTGCTGTAGGCCACGTAGCACAGGAGAATTGCATGGAAATAGCATATCCTACAAGCAAGGAAACCAGGGAGGTTATCAAGTGAACCCATACTGCATTTTTAAATTCTTGTCATTTTTAATCTTATCTCATGGTTTTTAAATGCTTGTGGCTGACCTGATTATAAATACCTGTCTTTGCAAATAGATGGATGAATCTTTTCCTGTGTGGCAATGCACATCTAGTTTTCACTAACATTTTAACATAAAGATCTTGGAAAGATGCATTCTGGTTATGATACTGAGCAGTTTTCTTACAAGCAGAAACATTCCACACTGTTCCCTTGTTATAAGATCTCTTCCCCTATCATTTATGACTGATTTCACCTTTCTGTACTTTTAAAGCTGTAAGATAGAGTAAATGATTCTAGCTGGATGTGGGCAGAGCAAATGATAGCAGATGACAAGGCAGCTTAGCTGATTACTAGTTACAGCTGATTAGTAGTCAAGAGGGAGGGTAAAATAGCTTGACTCCATTGCACAGGAGCCTGTTTTCTCAGGAGTCTGCTGCAGAAAATGACCTTTTAGTATAATGCATGGATGAGATCTTGCATTTCAGTTTTTCCTCTCTCTTCATGTCATTTTGTTTTCCTGGAACTTTTCCCAGTAGCCAGGCCCCCCAACAGAGCATGCTCTTTCCTGGTACTAAATGCTTTGAGGTATGTTCAATGAGGTATAGACGGGTCTTATGCTTGCTTATATTGCAAGCCTCAGGGTACTCATCTGCTTCTTTTGTAAACTCTAGTTGATGAAACCATGGGATTACTCAAAAATCTGAGTTGAAGTTTTTAAAGGATGTTTCTCACCCATGTGCCTGGAGAAAATAACTTGAAAATGTGAAATCATTGTGAGCAGAATCAAGTAATGAGACTGTCTGGTTTATTAGTCTCGGTAGCAGCAGCCATAGCATCCCCTAGGTTTCAAAGCAGACTCATGCCTGAGGTAGAAGCAGTTATGGTCAGGGAGTCCAGACCTGGAAAACTTGATGCAAGTGTCAGAACAAGAAAGATAAGGAATCTGTTAAAAAGAAAAAGAAAACAGAAAAAAAGACCTTCTACTTGTAGCAGCAGAAATTTGGTCATGACAGCAGACTTTCATTCCTGATTCTTCCTTCTTTTGAAGGCTTTTTTTTTTAACCTCCCCATACCTCAATTTTATCATTTACATATGGATATCCAAAAGTGGAGTATGAATAGCAATTTTCTAATGCATTGTAAGAATATGAGAAATGCCAAACAATGTTCACTGGACAATGAATAATGAACACACATCAGCTCTTCAATCTGCCATTCCTGCTGGTCCAGCTGGGTGTTCCTACATCATTGCTCACCTACCGTCACGAAAACAGTGTACATTAATACACACATATCATATTTTTCCTGGGGTGTGTAGGCAGCTCTAGCTCATAATTCCCAGCTTCCTCCTCCTGTCAATGGCAATGTATGTGACCGCTGGGACAACTCCAACCAGAACGGTTGCACTGCAGTGGAGGATGATCCTCAGCTTACTCTGAGTGTCATTTAAAAAGTGTTTTTGAAAACAATTTGGGAGATAACAGGGACTTGCCGACTGCAGAGAACAGCATGAGCATATAAATCAAAGAGATAAATAGTGGAGAATAAACAAGAATACAGAGTAACTGATAGCATTTGAGAGTTGGCAGGTGGATAATCCTCCAGTAAAAAGTGTTATTTAAAGCATGAATAGGATTATAGTGGAGTTGCTTAATACCAAGTGAATTTGTCCCCAACAGGTCAGATTGACTGAAATGAGACAGTGAGGTGCAAGCAGAAAGGTTTTGTTAGTTTCTGGTACACAAACAGGTGAACAGTTAGTTGGGTGGAGTTCAAGAGCTAATTGTATGGACTCCTTCTAATCACAAGGTGCTTTTCATGATATTCTCTGCATAGGGAGACATCACAAAACTAAATAGGGTTCGCATGGTATGTTCCAAGATGCTGTTAATGCTTCTGTACATTTTTAAGGCCGTGGAATTCCAACTGGACCATTTCTAGAGAAAACAGTCCGGGCAACCTCAGCTCTGCTAAACTGATCATTTCTGCTTAAAGAAGAGAAGTTCTATACACTACTGTGGGACAAACCAGATGTCTCTGAGATACTTGGTTAGGTTGCTATTATAGGCATGGGAGATCTAGACAAGACAGTAAATAAAGTGAATGGCACAAATCATCAGAAGAAACAAACAAATATTGTAGCATGTGGGAGTACAAAGGGTGACTTTCTCATGTATAGATGTTTACAGTAGAGAAATCCATATTCAGGCCAAAAAAAAAAATAAAATATCTTAGGATGTCTTCAATGATACAACTGTAAAGAGAAAAATAGTAGAAGTCAGCATCTACAATAAATGAGATGGACTGTCTCTCAGAACATGTTTTTCTCCTTTGGTTTACACAGAGGTGACAGGATGGATGGAGACATCCATCTGCATGAAGTGAGATGAAAGGTGTTTTCCTCCTTCCCCAGAAGATTAAAAGATTCCTGAACTCACAGTTCTCTTCAAAATGTTTTCCTTCATATTAATTTCTCTCATTGCTAAGAATTTGGATTGATGATATAAGCCACATATATTTGGCGTTATCTTGCAGCCACCATGTTTCTTTATTCCTTCATCTGCTTTTTTATTTTTTGAAGTTGGTGTGGGGATAGGGATAGAGGTTGTTAAAAGGGAGAAATAAGCTTATATCACAATGAAATCCAATAGACAAAGGATGACTCAATACTCAGAAGATGGGGAGTTGGTCCTCCATTGTTGCGTTATTTGATTTTGGGGAAGTCACTGAACCCTTCTACTCCATTTCCCCAGTCTGCCTAAATAATGATACTGAGCAGTACTGGAGGAATCTCACGTGCAGAGGGAAAAAAAAATAAAAGAGAGAGAGTTTAATTTTCTGCTTCTCATTTCTGTTTTTCTTTGAAATCAAACAAAAGACTCTGATGCTTATTGTTATTCTTCATAAAATCAATGAAAACAGCAAGAAAATCTTCTCCAGATCAGCCAGCTTTGGTCACATCTGTGAAAGCCACTCTATTTTGGAAAAGTATGTGGGTGATCTGTACCCCAGTGGGAGCTACTCTGGCTTTGTCTCCATCCAGCTAAGCTTTCTGGTGGGAAGGTTTTGGCTCAGGTGGTCCCTGGAACTCTGTCCAAGTACCAGCTGCAAAAGAGCTGGGTAGGCTGGACCCAAAGTTCTGCCTTGGAGCACTATGAACAGTTAAAATGAAAATTACGCTGGACTAGATGATCTCTACAGGTCCCTGCCATTCTGTGAATTTGTGAACGAAGTTCTCCAAACTCTGGTCTCTTTCATAATACCTTGTCTTGACGGTGCTGAAACACTCAAAGAATGCCTGGTTTTCAGCGAGGCCCTGAGATGAAGTGAAGAATGGCCTGAGTCAAGTAAATTCAAGAGCTACCAGTGAGCCCTGTGCAGTTCATAAGACTACAACGATGCAAACCCTACCATAACATCCAAGGACTGTGAAGGTGCATGGCCAAGAAGCCCCCCCAGCAAATTTGGTGAGTACCAAGCTAGAGAGCAATAACAAAGCAATAGGAAGGAAAAAGATCATTACCCAGATGCTGAGGGCTGTGCTAGGTGGTTATGGGTAGGACTGACTTCTGATGCACCCGGCAGCAGATCTCGAGAAGACACCACCTTAAGTTTGCCATTCTGCTGGCAGCTCAGGGCATTGAACAACTCCTCTGACGCTCATGCTCAGCCCTGCGGTTGCTGTTGGAGTGAAATGAGAAGGGCCAGTCTGTGCAGAGAACTCCTTGCAGAAGCCTCACTGCTCACTAATTTGCCTTGTTCCTTGACTGTATAAATTGTTCCTTGACTGTATAAATTACTCCATTGTTCCTTGACTGCATAAATTACTCTGTTTTGCCATACTTGGACCACTTTGATATCTGACTAACTCATTTCATGCAGATCATGTACACCTGTCTTGTGGTCAGAGGTACCCTGCTAGAGCATCCCTATTTAGTTGAACAAAGCTTCAGCCAGGTAGTGGTCATACTGCTTGAGGGTGCTTTCACAGGCTGGATTGACAAAGGAATGAGGGACTTCAGACTGCAGAAAGAAGCCTGACAGTTGGTTCGCAAGCTCCATGTCCTCTGGTTTCATTGTGACAAGCTCTCCTAGCATGCCATGGCACCCATGATTTTCACCTCTGGCTGCAGGCTACACCTAGGGACAGGTTCTCACAATACAGCACTTGCAAAATGGGCTGCATGGATGCCATTATTCCAGGAAGGCATCCTTAGCCGTCATACACAATTTCATCCAATAAATCTGTAGATTTATTGACTACGCCTAAAAGGTCCGAGTGTAGACCAAGTCTGCACTGTGCAAGTGCTGCACACGCATATTTAGTAAGGATAGCTTCTATCCCAGAGCAGATAACTGCATGAAGAGTAAAGGTGACATAATATTGCTAACAGACTTCTGTTATAAACTTTAAAATGCTATGCAGGAATATAATTTTCATGTTGTACACATGCTGGATTATAGGCTGCTGGGGGTACATTTTATGTGACATAAATTAAGGCTTTGAAACTAAGTCAGGCCAGAAGAAGTATCAAAAGTAGAACAGGCAAAGATAGGTGGGAAGCTTAAGATAATGGGAGATCCTTGATGACACAGATGTTACAGGATATGCTAGGTTGCCCATTGAAGAGATTCTCAAACCCATTCAGGACAAAGGCTGAGCAGCTGTCGTGGCACCAATATGTATTTGTTCCTCTGCCTGTGGGCCCTGATCTTACCTGCCAGGCTATGAGCATGGCTCTCCTGGATGACATTGGGCAGAAACACCCAGACATTAGGGCTAAAAAGGCTGTTCTGGGCAAGCTAAATGGGTCTGAAATTCTTTGCTGCTTCCTCGTTGGCATAAACTAATTTTTTTTGCCATGCCTCTTCTACCTGAGTCATATTGTGCAGTTCATGTGCATATGTGCAGTGGGCAGAGGTATCCTCCGAAAGCAAATGATTAATATCACTGTCCTCTTTATACACTTCAGAAAATGTCAGGGGGTTCAACACAGAGAAATGTAAAGGCAGAAACAGTGCAAAAGGCAAGGCTGGTGGAAGACAAATGTGGAAATGTTGCATGAATGCTTTTATGCTGTAAATGAGAAGGTGTTGGGTCATGCAGCAGCATTCCTTGGAGAATGGTCCCGCATACCTGGCCACTCCTGCCTGCAGGAAGGAAGGTGTTGGTCTCACTTACAGAGTCCGGAAATGACCAAAACTGTAGGATTTGAACTCTGGAGAACGCTTCCAGCTCCCTCATCTAGAAATAACTTTGCTGTTAGAGCTCTTTTTTCCATAGGTCTTCTGTTCTCCTGCTCATCAGCTCACTCCTGTTTGCCTACCTGTTTAATCATTGTTTTGCTATTTTGTTTTCTCACTAATTTGAGAGGTGAAATACTCTTTACAGATTCCCCCTGCTCCTTCAGAGATTACCTGACTCCTTCCCCAGAGCGATCCCTGCCTTCCAGCAGGCCTTTTTCCTTCTTTCTCCCACTGATTATTTGCTGCGGGAGTTTTTATCTCTTCAGCATACTTTTTTTTTTATTATTATTATTAAATCTTCTCCGAGCTTTAATGATTCTCCACAGACAATATGCCATCTGTATATCTTACATACGTGGCTTCTTCTCATTTAAATGAGGATAGATGCCACTAATGAGTTTTGAAAAGAAGCGACTCTGGATGAATGCGAAATGAGCTGGAGAAGGAGTCGCTGGAAATCTCAATTAGCAATCCACTGGGAAATCTGTGTCACGGGGACGAGAAAACAGGGACACCCCATTTGAATGGGGTATTGGATTGTTCTACTGTTGTCCCTGCTGCTACAGGACTGTGTGACCCTCAGCGACACCCATATATTTATATATACAGCCTGGAAGCATTTTGAAGATATTATTTTCAACATGCTGAAATTTCCATTTGCACAAATACTTTTGCACCCGAATACTGGACTGCAGTAAGTGCTTTCTCCAACTCCACTAGGCAAAGCAACTTGTGCCACCTCCATTAAGCCACACCAACTGGTGCTGAAGCAGATTGCAAGGTGCTGACGTGTCCTTTTCCACCAGTTCAGGTGCAGGGAGTTAACCAGGAGACATTAAGGTAAACCTACTGAATTTATTAGCCATATTTTTTTGTTTAAACATGTCAGTCATGGCAAGCTTAAGCCCTGAATCTTGTTCTTTTTGTACCATTTACAAAATTGTAACAAAATAGTAAGACAATTCCATATTAAGACTTCATGGTTTGGATAGAGCAATTTCAGAATTAGATCCAATAGTAGGGTCTGCCCCTGTGATGCACACTCACAATTCATGAAGTTAGCAGAAGTAACTACAGACTTTGTACTTACTATCTTACGTGCTGGAGGAGACATGCTAGTAATCTGAAATTTCATCACACGTGCCTCGTGGTCAAATCACTTCCCCAGACTTTTGCATGAAGAAGAGGAAACATTCAGTTTTCAGCACTACTTCCCTGCCCAGACACCAGTTCCTCACCTCAACCTCCCCAAACCTTCCTCAAAGGCAAGAAGTCACAACACATGCAATCATCCCATCGCCTTCACTCACTTGAAACACTGTCTGAATAGAAAATTCATGACATGTAGGATCCTACAGTTGTGGGGAATGATTTTTAGCCCACCCCAATGGCACTGGTGTTGGACCTCAGTGTTTTCTTGAGCAGGAAAGCCCAGTTACTCTTCACTCAGGGTTTGAACCACAGAGATGTTCCGCAGAATCACTTTCTGCTTTCCCTGGAGCCCATGCCAGGATTGAAATAATGCTTAAGCCAAAAGAGCAAAATTAGAGTGTTAATGAGTATTTAAGTAGGAACACCTGCACTGAGTGTCATTACAGATATTAACTGAGTGCCATCATAGCTATTACCCTGGAAAGTATCATAAATATGAATACCAGGAAAATATTTTGCAGCCTGCAGATTCTGCTTTCTGCAGCCCTGTGAAGATGATTTGGCCTCACGTGAATGAAGCCATTAGCTGGAAATGCTTTTCCTCTTATTTTGCACGACCACAAAATATAACAACAGCTCCTGCAGCCTTTAAACCCTTGATTCAGTGGGAGGATATTCCACAGACAGATGTTTCATTAATGCTGTTCAGGACTTCTGGGTGTTATTGAATCCAGGCTCACTTATTCTGTCCTCTGCAACAAAATGAGCTTCTCATTGCTGCACCAAAATAACCTCTGCTCAGCTCACAGAGGAGCCAGACCTCTCTACACCAGCTCCCTGATTTAAAGAACAGAATCATGCTCTCTTTGAAGATCAGGAGATTTTTGCTCCTGTTTTCTATGGGATACAGACCAGAGCTTTAAAAGGGGTTGTATCCTGCAGGGGTGTAGAGGTTATGTGGTTGTGTTTACAGCAGTCATGACATTGATTCAAGGAACTGGCATTGATCAAGGAAATCTGGGTGATTCTCAGGATTTCTTGTACAATAAAACAAATTTAAGAAGAGAAAAAATGAATGTATTTTGTAACTTTACAAGGATTATAAATAGGTGTTTGTATAATATGCATCAACCTACAACTAAAATGCATACCCACCAACATCTATATGTACATCTGTACCTACCAATGCCATTTCTGTACACATTCTTTTATGGATTAAAAATTCAAAGCCATACTCTTAATGTGATGAAAAAAATAGAATTTATGGCCTTACTGAAAATGTTGGGAGTTTTGCCACTTGCTTTAATCCAGCCAGGATTTCCCCTCTGAGGAATTAACCCCCTCCTTCATTATTAACTCATTCCTCTCCTCTTGGGACTTGGCTTTCAGCACTTGTGAGTTGAATTGGTGCCTCCAAGCCAACCATGCAAATCTCCCAGAGATACCCTACTGCAAACAGGGAATTCATAAAAATGAATTGGAAATCTTGCAACATATTTCAGAATTTGACCTGCCACAAGCTCGTGCTCTCCTAAAATAACCACGGAGAACTGGCACCAGTAGGCATTTTAGAGGGAAGAGCAGCCCAGAATAAAAAAGCATTTTCTTTTTTCTTCTTCCCCTGAAATTGATGTTTAATTGTTCCTAGGATCCATCAAAGGGAATCTTTCTAAACCCTAGTTACTGTGAGTCCTTGTTTCTCACTGGATAGCAGAGCTGGCATCACCCCATGTTATATACATAATAATAATAATAATAATAATAATCTGACATAATGACAGATTATTATTATTATTATTATTATCATTATTACTACTACTATTATTATTCAGTAACTCTTTTCCTGCTAAGGATAAGGGTGCCTTAAACTCCACCTAACTGATTTTATAAACTCAAAGTCCTTGAAATCTGAACATAACCTGCTGCCACATACAACCTGAAAAACACTCTTAAATCCCTGGTCAGGTTGGAAAATCATAGTGTAGAACAAATCAACAAAAGCTATGATAACAGAATACCCTTTAAGTGATTTTATCTGCCATGCAGCCTTGGAGGTCTTGTGTTTTCAGGTTTCTTTTCACAGCTAAAAATTTACTCAACTTGTATTCAAGAAATGTTAGACCCAAATTACATAGCTAGAACTTTAAGAAAAAAAAAATAAAAATGCAAGACTCATAATAAAATCATGAAATGTAATAAAAATTACAAGAGATAGAAATGTTCTTATGGCATTAGTATAAAAATGCAGACTGAATCACATTTTCTACTCAAAACAAGGAACTCTACTATGAAAAAAATAAATTTTGCTCTTGTCCTTAAGTGTACCTTAACCCTACCCTTGATGCAAAGTGTCTTCTTGAAAGATGGGTCCTGGGCTGTGGTCTGCGAGTGGTCCACAAAGCCATGGCAACTGATCCAAACCCCAGAACTCACTGGACCTGTATTCAGGAGGGCTCTGCTAGATGAACAGCTGCTTCCTGCAATATTCCCACAACCCATTCTCAGTTCACTACCAAGTGTCCCTTGAAATGTGTCAGGCTATGCTGCTAACCCTTAGAAGTGGTGTTAACCCATGAGAGAAATACCCAGTCAAGTAATGGCTTGATTCTTTCCCTTATCCCCTTCTTGACAGTCTTTCTGTTGTAAATTTCAGAAACAGTTCTCCTATCCTCAGACCCCTACTCTATTAGAAGCTCTTTGATTGAATGGGTCCTACACAAAACCCCGACCTTGGTGTAAGGGGGTCCAAGCATATAAATACAAATTCGTGGGCTATGAAACTTAATCTTAAAGCAAAACAGATAGTTATTGCCTGATTTTAAGTAGATAATGAATTTCACTGCAGCTCATATTGTCCATATGATGGAATGGGGAAGAAAATATTTTTTTGTGAGCTGCACAGGGCACAATGAATGACCAGGTTTAGACCTGTATAGCTGACATCCATATCTGAGCTAGTTATTTAGCATGCTGTTCATACTACCCAACATACAGGTACGTGCATTGCAGGTCTCTTCTCATAATTTGATTCCCAAAGCTTTCTTGGGAGTGAAATCATTCCAAGAGTTGGAACCTGGAGAGCTAAAGACCTCACTTAAAATAATTTCAATTTGGGAAACTCTTGCTTCACTGTATATGGGTTTTGAACTGAGTGATGTGGACTTTCACCTGTTATGAAATATTTGCAAGTGCAAAATGAATGAAAAGAGGCTTACGGGTCACTCATTAGATTTGTTTTTGCCAGCTGGGTTTCCACAGTGTCTTATGTTTCTGCTTATAGCAGTCAGCACACTTTTAACACTTTTTAAAACCTCTTATAGTGTAAATGGCAGCAACTTGCAGAAAAAGTTGCCCATCTCACATTTTAGATCTGTCCCAATTCCTTTCTTTTCCTATTTAAGGACTGCACAGCAGTCTCTTCATGATTTTTATTTTTTTATATTTTTATATTTTATGTTTTATTTAAAAAGAACTTTGTACATACATACATACATATGTATATATATATTTATCTACTAGGGAGTTAAATAGCGAGTTAAAATGGATCTGTGGTATTAAGAATTTAATCTGAACCAGTTCAAAATCTTAGTCCTGTGACCGGTCACAATTTTTGATCATCTGTATATAAGTCTCTGACCCATCAAAAGAGGCACATTTTCTTCACCACTGGGAATATCTAGACCTGTCAGGGAAAAATTAATTTGCGTTTTCTCTCCCCAGATTAGCTGCTGTAGCATTAATTGTGATGAGAAGCAGAGTCCCATCACCCTACCATAAATGGAGACCACAGTGACAAGGAGAACATCTGAAGTCCTCCTTTGTTGATCAGGGACAGCCCAGGAGAGAATAGGTTTCTGCTTTACAGACTAACATCAGCAGGAGTCCTTGGAAATGGGGAGCCTTGGTGACCCTTTTGCTTGGAAATGGCTAGGAAATGGAGGTGAGGTGGCCCTGAGCCATATATCTTCAGTTCCAAAAGAGCAGTGATAAGAGGCATTGTGCTCTGAGAGATTTTCAGTTTCTCTTTGAGCCCCTAAGCCTGACCCAACACAAAAATCTTCATGGTCTGGGAGGGAAGGCACAGAATACCAGCGAGCTTCTGGGGTGCAAAGTGCCCTTCAGACATTGTTTCTTGTTGGACACAGCAGTGTGCTTCTGTGATCCAGCATCTTGAAATGGAAGCCCAAAGCTCAGAGGAGACTCTTAGACTAGCCTGAGAACATGCTTTTTTTTTTTTTTTTTTTTTTTTTTTTAATCAAAGACTTCTATTAGTGACACTGGTCTGTGGAAGGGGATCCAAGGCAGGGAAGGTCAACAAGGAATGATTCATTAAGAGTGTTGAACATATCTGAAGAAATGACAACCCTGGGGCTTGTTGTCTCCCTGAATTTCAGAGGTTGATGTGCCAGGAGGTGAGAGAGCTGCACAGCCCACAAATCCTTCACTGGGTACCAAGCTGCATCAGGTCTTATTTTTTTCTGCTGCCTGCAAATGCAAGAGGGTATTAAGCCCACATAACTATTCTGTTCAGCTGCTGGGCGGCCTGCCACCTAAAGAAAGAGCACGGTCGATGTGCCTAACCTTATCTGACATGCTTGTCACCTTGTGGCTTTGCCAGAACTGTACTCTGCAGCCCTTCAGTGATGCAGCCTTGAAATAGAAGCAAACGATGGGTTATTTGCTTTAGCTTGGTGTCAGATGGGTCTCTTCCTTTATTTTAATTTGCTCATTGAAATGGAGCTCAGATTAGCCTGCTGGGAAACAGCTAATGGCAGAAAAGGCAGAAATGAATTTCTCTGCATCAGCAAAAGGATCAACAAAGACCAAAGGATTTGCTGGAAGCAGAGGGAGCCTCATGACCCATGTGCTTTCTATCTGTTGTGGGCTGCCAGACTGACTATGGCTTAGATACTAGTGATGAGACTCCTATTGAATTTTCATGCCCCATATAACCGAAGCAATACTTTGGTGCTTCTTTGGGTGTGATGTGGCAGGACAATGCAGCTGAGATTATCCCTGAAAGGACCAGTTTCTCTCCACTGACTGCAAAATAGCTGTTGGGAGCACTAACCCAGCTAGAGACCTCTATCCTGAATATCTTTAACATTAGAAAATAAAACCTCATCCTTTTGGTGTTTGCAAAGAAGGCAGACTCATATGACAGTGGTTCAGATGGGGGGAAAATTCCCCACATACTTTATTAACAAACACACCCTCCTCACATGCCTATTTTGGAGCCACCTTAGAGCAGCTGACATCCTCATCACCAGCTGCTTGTGTGGAGAGGGGAGACCTCCCATTCTATCTCATTCTCCAAGGAGAAAGAGAAGCAGATTTCCAGATTCCTGTGGCATAATGTCCCCCTTCACCTCCTGGCAGCAGGGAGCTGATGGTCCCATTCAGCAGGGCATGGACCTCCCATTCCTCATTGAACACACCTGTTTGATTAACCACAGCCTCCCTGCTCCCTCTGTCTCATGGCTAGTTCAAATCCAGTTTGCTATCCCCCCATTATTGCGTTCTGTAAGGTAGATATCCCCCCACGTTCCAAAGGGTCTTTTAAGCGAGGCAGCTCTCTCCCCTTGTCAAACAAAATGAAGTGATATTGCTCAATTTCTTCTCTAAATCCCCACTTCATCACTACGTGTGACTCCCTCTCCACCCAGGCCAGTACAGTGTTTATCCCTCTCACTCCTGGGAGTGATAAAAGCATTAATTTATGAGGAAAGGATTATGACTGAACTGCGGCCATGCGTGACTTGAGAATCAAGTCATCACTAGAATTGATTTTTCCTCCTTCCCTCCTGCCTGGTACCCAACTCTCAGCCTAGGACTTTTGATTTATAACATTATTATTAAAAACAAATAAGTTCCTGCAATTACAATTTCAATAACCTATTGATTTTCTCTACTCTTGCTCCATGTGTTGTTCATCCAGTGCTACACAGCTTGCTCTTCATTTTGAAATATGTATTCTCGAACTGATGCCTTCCTCTGGGATGAATCACCCTGACTGAGAAAGCCATTAATATACTACAAAACACGTAGGGAACACGGTGGTGGGGGATCAAGGAAAGGCAGGATCAGCGTAGAAATCACTTATGGGTTATTAGGGAGCCGCTGTCATTCTGCAATAGGTTCATTAAGTATCTGCATGGCAAACTATCCTGGGATGCCCATGTTCACAAGGACATTGCCAGACTCTGTTATCCTCCTTGAAGGCCCATTGTTTCCTTCCCAGGACACCTGCCAATTTTAGTGTCTCCAAATTGTTCTTTCTGGGGCAGTAGGATTACCTCCTTTGAGAGTCCAAGGAGGTGAGCCTTTGGCTGAACTTTTACATGACTGACATCATCCAGCAATGGGAGAAGTCTGCATTTGCTGCAAAGTTGGTTTAGAAAGAGGTGAGTATCGCCTGCAGAAGGAAATCTGTTTTAGACTACAAAACAACCACATCAACAAAATCAAGTTGGGAAAACCATAAATCTCTATCAATATCTCTGGCCGTCTTGAATTTTGCCTCTACTATTGGACGTAAGCCAGGAGAGATTTTTAATAAAATATGAGAGTTAAGCCTGTTACTTTTCTGGAACCAAAAAAAATAAAATAAAAAAAAAATAGGGGTACCTTACTGCAATGTAGCAGAAAATTTTATTGGCAACTGAAAATATGTCATCCATGCATGAAATACTCATTTAAAGTCCTGAATGTACTACTGAATGAAGACATATGTGCATAAGGGAATATGGCCAAAGCAAGAAACATCCAGAATATACAATCCACCAAGTTCTAGTGTCATTAAATCATCTTACAAATCTTGAGCTCAGGTTTTAGTTTTCTGGTTTAAGGAAGAGTCCTGGTCTACAGCATTTCTGGCAATAAATCAAAGTATTAATGAGAGAAGCATAGGAAACCTATTCTTTTCTAGAAACATATTTTTTAATCTTCTACATATCCTGCCCAGTAATAAAAGTCACATTTTGATTATGCCCAATTATAACTGCTATGATTCAGGGCTTGGATTAAGGCACGCTGAAGTCAACCAGAGTCATTTCACTCTTTACTGTTCTTTGTATGAGGCCATATATGAGCACTTTCCATCCTCAGATGGCATTGCAAACTTGAATTAACATTCCCTATTCATCAAATGAAAACATTCTGTTAAGGGAATGATAAGGTTGCCAAGAACATTGAAAAGGAGGGAAATGCTAACCTTTGAGTTGCCTGAACAACAGTAACAGACAGTCCTGGTGTGAATTCATTTTTATGAGAGGTTCAAAGAAAATCTTGCCCACAGGAAGTTCTTAGGAGAGGCTGGAGTGAAAGCCAATTATGGTTCCTGTGTCATGAGCACAAAACTACAGCTTTTTCACTTTTTATAAAAGTCTTAAACTTTTAGTAACTTGTACTGGGGTTTTTCAATATGTTGTAAAGTTCTGTAGTGAAGAGGGGAGCTGGAGATATTGGTTCTTAATTTCTGAAGGCTTTACATGGTCCCTTGAGGAGCTGGGAGCTCTGGGAAGCAGTGTGGAGGCTGGGGAACTTGTGAAGGTAGCCATCTGGTCTCATAAGCTGGCACACACGTTTAAAATATAGTTTTAAGCAGGACAACAGGCCTACAATCATGAACAATCGTGAAAACTTAGACCCAGACTCACCAAGACACTCTTTGTTCCAGGTCCCATTCACGTCTTGATTAATCTGAGAATTAGCAAAGGTTTGTGCTAGAGTCTGTCCTTGTAAAGTCAGCCCTGGCTGACTTCTTTTATTTGTTTGTTTCCTGAATTTGAAGATTTCTAGCAATACCTGCTTCTCTCATTAGAAAATAAAAAAATAATTTGACTCTCCTGCCATTCCTTCTCTATCTCTCTTGACCCACTTCTCATTTTCCATCCATTCATTTTGATAAACTTTAAAATTAAAATGATTTATCACAGAAGGGATGTAGTAGCTTGCTGAAGTGGTCTTAAGGTCTATGCAAGTAATGCTTGAATACAGTGGAGTTAAGTGGCAGCCTAATGGTTTCTCATTGCAGCTGTGTAAGAATGTTATTAACTCCTCTTTACAGTTTTTATTTCCAGGCCATTATTGTATACATTTCAGCTAAGCCAAGAAAATGATGAGCCCCTTCCTAACTTTTTCTTGGAAACCTGCCAGTGAATGTGAAACCTGTGATAAGGGCAGCATCATCCTTCACAAGAACATCTGCTTCTGAGAAGGGAGAAGTACAGATCCCAGACAGGGTGGTTCTAGGGAAAGGGAGATGAAAGCATGGGAAGTCCTCTACCTTGTTATCTGCATGATGGAAAACAAGGTTTTAAAGGGTGTCTGGAGGAAAGGCTTCAAGGAGAATAGAAAAGAAGGAAGAGATTGTTCCAGGATGAAAGGATCACAGGCTGCAGTTGGCATAGCCACTCAAGGTGATGAGTGGCTGTTAAGGGATGGCTTCACCTTCTTTTTTCCTGTTCCCTACTCTTGTAGATAAGGCAAAAAAATATGCTTTCACACTGCTACAGGGGGTGAGGACAGGAGGATT
The DNA here is from genome assembly GCF_013377495.2 of Cygnus atratus. Classification (NCBI taxonomy): domain Eukaryota; kingdom Metazoa; phylum Chordata; class Aves; order Anseriformes; family Anatidae; genus Cygnus; species Cygnus atratus. The sequence continues at coordinate 158,917,373 of NC_066363.1, read as the reverse complement.
GCAGTTCCATCATCCTTGATCCATTCTGGCTATCATGAGTCCGAATATTACCTAACACATAGGCATGGGATTGCATGTGTCAGAAATAATTCATCCTTCAATTGCATTGCAGTTGGTCCATCAGGGACCCTTCTTCTATCCCGTATTTGTGATGCTTCCTCGTCCACAGAAACCTTCACAGATTCTGCTGTTGGTGGCAAAAATATCTGGAGATACAACAAGGCGCAGGATTTTCTTTTTCTGGATCCTGTCCCCCCACTAACACACACCTTCCCACCCACTAACACACAAGGGGATGAGATGAACAAGGCACCATGATGGGGAAACACGATTGCAGAACAGCAGAGGTGCAAAAACATTTGTTTAGTGACAGGGACAGAATGCATCAGTTCTAAGACCAGTTTCACCCTACAGGTCTTCATGCACCTATCTAGGTTGGCCAAATGAGATATGGCTATTTATAAAGGCAAAGAGGAGCTAAATATCTCAAGAGTGATAAGGACTGTAGGAGACAGAGTAGCCCCTTGGGTAGCCTTTTCCGCTGTGCAGAGTTTATGGTGAGCAGAGGTGCTGGGAGCTACACGCATAAATGAATGCTTTCATCCACTTCTGCTTTCCAAAATCATATATGTTATAATATAAATTAAATTATGTTATATTATGCATTAAATTATACAACTTTTGTCAGAAGTCTGATCTTCCTGTTGCATTATGGATCTCAGGCACTGTGAGGAGTTTCTGTGAAAGTTTTTATGGGCATTAATTTTCCCCACATCTCTTCCCCCACCCCTCCTACCACACCTCTCAATCGAACAGTATTCACTCCAATTAAGATATAAAGTTAAGGCTCAGTGGCAGAATTATTACCAGCACAGTTTGTGACTCATAAAATTGCAACAACTGCTCTGCTTCATGTCAAGGGGGGGTAATTAACCAAGATCATCTATAGCACCAGGTGGTGATTCATTCAAAGCAGGAGCTAATCTGAATGTGTAGCAGAGCTCAAGTCCCCACCGGACAGCGCTATATATTTCACAGGCCATGAAATATATCCAATGTTGTTTTTTTTTCGTTTTTTTTTTTCTTTTTTTTTTTCTCCCCAGCAAGCCAGTAAGTTGTTTTTAATAGGGCTTTAAATATTTTTTAATTGACATTTTATTTTTCTCTAGGAAATACGCAAAGAGGCTGTAGCAAAACGAGTCAGGACCACTCTTAAGACCATCATCCCTTTCACAGGTTTATAGGGAGAATACCAATCCCACCCTCATGTGCAGAAGGAGGAACTAGAGGGCAGAAAATCTGCTACATTTTAGGGAGCTGAGGTGCTGTGTACCAGATCAGATTAAAAATATCCTGTCAGCTACTAGATTTTTTGAAGCTTTAGTTCCAAACAGTTCAGAAACTTTCAGAAACATTTTTTTTTTTTTTTTTTTACCATGAAACAGGACCTCACAATGTTCAGATGCCACCCACGCTCCTGCCAGAAGTGCCATCTCCCGATCAGCCAGGACCGGTGTTGATAAACACAGCTTTGAACTGTGATTCATTTATTCATTTTCCACCCACTGTTCAGACCTTCACCTGCCCTGATTGTGCTTTTATACCGAAATCCAACACTCAGATTAATTGTCCATTATGAGATGCATTGTGGTAAATGCTATGGTTGACTGCAATAGATGGTACATGTTTAGGAAACTTTTTTTTCTTTTCTTTTCTTTTTTTTTTTCTGCTAAGATCACAAGAGAAAAAGGATGACCAGAAAGAATTTAGTATTGGGTAGAAGGAGTGTGAGACACACAGTAGTGTAACTTCCATGGCCTTCTCTTTCCTCTTATTTTCTGAGTGCAAAAGTCTTTCAAAAAGACTTCAGACAAACAAAAAAAACTTTGTAGGCATGCTTTAAAAAAAAAAAAAAGAGTTTGCTGAAAGTCCCTCCAGTATTTGTAGGATTATAGGATACATGGGTAGAACAAAATATCGTTGCTAGAATCCAGAGATTTTTTTCTGGGTAAAATCAAACCCCAGAAAACCCTGCTTCTGTAGAGATTCCCACATAATAGTTCAGCCAAAGGTGTGAAGTCCAGATGTACTTCGTAACACTTTGAATAACATGGAGTGATTTTTTGCAGGTCTTGTCACTGTAGGGGGCTGGATTCAGGTGCCTTGGCATAGGTACAAAGTTCCATCTCGAACACCTGAGGGTATCTGAGACACAGGTTAAGCTGATATGAGACAGGACCGTGCTCCTCTGGTTAGGTGTCTAGGAGATAGGGAATATCCCAAGGGCATCTCTTCTCCCTCTGGGTACCCATGTTGGGACAAGTGAACGATGCCATTATAATGATGTCATTAGACATTCTTAAAAACCAACACATCAGCAGCATCAGAGTACCTGGATGGTGCCAGTGGCCTTTTAATCATTTGTAATCCAAGTTAAACTAAAGTTAGAACACATTAAAGGTCCAAAATAAAAACCAGTTGCAAAATTTTATAAAGACACAGGTGTTCAGAAATGAAAAAAATACCCAGCATGTACTAGGTACTATCAAGCTGTATTCCAGAGGGGTACAGTGTTTCACCCTGAATGCAAGCAATGAACCAAGGGACCCCACATGTATTCTGGGGGGGTGTCAGCTCCTTTGCTATTCTCAGCATCTGGCACAAGTTATCCCCCTTTTTATTACTCTGTCCGGGGAGTATTATGGTTTAAAACTTCTTACCCTGGAGATTTTTAGATTACAAATATGTCAGGGAGTAGCACGAACATCCTGTGGCCAGTTCTCTGTTTTCACTTCCACTTTTAGAAATGCTCATGTCCCTTGGCAGTGGTGAAAGGCAGTTGGGGGATTGAACAGAAACTGGTCATGGATTTAGTGAAATCATTTGCAAAATCTTCCTCCAGACTGAAGGGAAACACCATTCCCCACCTAGCACAGCAATGTCCAAACCTCTGGGAAGCTTATCCATGCACTAAAGTTTCTGCTTTATGTGCACATGAATGCACTGGCATACCCTGTGGGAATGCGTACATGAAGTAATGCCTATAAATCATTGCTGCCCTTTCCTCCATTGCAAGATTTGCAACTTGTGCACTCAGCCCTAGGCTGTTGTCTAGCTTTAGTCCCAAGGCACCCCCATGGTTGGTTAGGAGAGGTGAAGAAATGGCAGCAGATCCACGATATTTGTCAGGAAAGGTGACTTCGCTTCTGAACTGAGCTGTGACTTCCATGCAGCCTTTTCACCCCTCCTGCGCTTTGACTTGCCTGTTCACTTACCATGCTTTGTTAATTGCTTTGAAAGCTGTGATGAAAGGAGCTACCTGGCTGCAGGCTGTCACTGATGATTCATGTTATGTGTTAAATGCATTGGCTTTTAACTCTGTGCAGCAACTTCACACCTCTACCCTTCATCCCTATTCAATAGCTTGGCAGAGTGGGAGAGAGGCTTTAAAAAGTACAGTTGGTTTTATAGCAATTTCATCAACACTCAGGGATAATAAACAGGTAATTGAGTTTTGGCTGCTCTCCCCTGCCCTCAAGCTGCCTCTGTGCTCCACTAACATTGGTATTTCTCTCTTAGAAGAGCATTGGCTGGGGATAGAGGTCACAGGCTTCTGAGGATGTCCACTTCCATGAGCACCACTGATCATGGCCATCACTTAGGGGATGCTGCTGTCTCACACACCATACTAATCCACCCCCTTGCTTTCTGGCAGGGTATATTTCTTAAACTACGCCAGAGCTCTCACTTGTTACATGACCCAGAATAGGCATGTCAAGGATCTGACGATCCTCTACCATCAGGAAATACAGCACATGTGATTTCATGTACTGGAAATCAAGCTGGTGAGGGATCTGGAGAACAAGTCTTACGAGGAGCGGCTGAGGGAGCTGGGCTTGTTCAGCCTGGAGAAGAGGAGGCTCAGGGGCGACCTTATCGCTCTCTACAGTTACCTTAAAGGAGGCTGTAGTGAGGTGGGGGTTGGTCTGTTCTCCCACGTGCCTGGTGACAGGACGAGGGGGAATGGGCTAAAGTTGCATCAGGGGAGTTTTAGGTTGGATGTTAGGAAGAACTTCTTTACCGAAAGGGTTATTAAGCATTGGAACGGGCTGCCCAGGGAGGTGGTGGAGTCACCATCCCTGGAGGTCTTTAAAAGATGTTTAGATGTAGAGCTTAGCGATATGGTTTAGTGGAGTACTTAGTGTTAGGTCGGAGGTTGGACTCGATGATCTTGAGGTCTCTTCCAACCTAGAAATCTGTGTCTGTGTCTGTGTCTGAAATAAAAAGTTAAGAGATCTGGAAGAGTCTAAATGAGCAGAACTCAGCAAGACCCCTGCAGGGGACTGATGGGCAAGAAATGACTTTGCTGGAGCATATTTCATCTCCCATTAATGGAAATGAGGCAGTGCGTAATCATTTGTATTTCCCCTGTACATCCCGTTTGATGGGTATCTCAGTGATCAGTTTAGCTAGTGGGCAATTAAAGATTAATTTACATCTTCACACGAGATTAAAATGTTGGATGGATTAATTTTTGAAAGTTGGTGCCTTTCATGGAAGACAACATTAACTGATTGGATGTACACACAACATTTCTCCTTACTGAGAGAGGAGCTGCCATGAAACTCACGAACATCCCTGCTTCACTCAGCACACTTCTCCCAGGTGATAAATGTTTTCATCAGCTCCTCTAGGTAAAGATAATGGCTGTTGCATGGCTTCATTCCAGTGAAACCCTAGCTACCGCAGAACATAGAGTTTATTATACACATAAGTCGCAGTGAAGCAATTTTCATGCTGACCTGTATTAAATATATTGATTCAGGTATACGTGGCAGAACAAGGAATAGAACTTCTCTTCATGCGTGCCTATGTTGTCTTAAAGAGCTGGGAAAATGCTACCCCCAACACTGGGACTGAGCTGGGTGGAGAATCCCCAGATGTTACTCATTTGCATAGGGAAAAGTGTCAACATGTCAACAGTGAAGTGGCAGGTGGAAAAGAAGCAGTTTTTTCCTTGCAAAAAATATTGGGCAGGATTATTTTTTAATATGCTGCAACACCCAGTGGAGCTCTGCCCAGAGAAAACATCAAAACTCCATTTACAGGGCTGAAAAGACTGCTTGTTTTGTCAACAGAGCAAGAAGAGGAAGAAGAGGGTGAAGAAGAAGAAGAGGGTGAAGAAGAAGAAGTAGTAGTAGTAGTAGAAGAAGAAGAAGAAGAAGAAAATATCAATATAATATATATATATATTTGGCAGCTGAGATGGAAAAAACAAGTTTCAAAATGATTTACATGCAGATTGATCTCACCTGCTTCTGAAACTCAGGAGGATTCGTAGTCCACAATCATTTTTATTATTTGATATTTTTGACCTAATTTGGGATAAGCAAAATGTAAAATACTAAAATTTCTTTTCTATCAGGGAACTGCTGGTTCCTAGCAGTAACTGGGATATGTATTTTTTTACATGTATATGCACACAACCACACAAAGCAGGGGCCCAGCACTCTCTCTCCCTCTCTTTCCCTCAGAAGCTCTTTTTATAGCCCAGTATATTAAATATACTGCATTTTAAACATATATTTTTCTGAGGCTGCCAACTTGTCACAACCTCCATTCCATCAAGAGAAGTTATATCATTTTTTTTGCTCTGCAGGCTAAGCAGTTTCAGACCATCTTGGTGCCTGGATGAATGATGTTCCCTCTGAGTCAGCAGCGTGCTGTTCCAGCATTTTGTAAGGGGTTTTCTCCTATTGGCAAAGCCAGGTAAAATGTGGTCCGGGCTGTCTGGGGCTGTCTGCCTGCTGAGTACATGCAGCTGTCTTTGTTTGATGGGTCTGGGAATGCTGCCTCTGAATATCAAGCTCAGGGTGTTTTAAACACTAACTCAGCATGTGGAATTGGAGGGACTTTTGGATGCACCTACTGTACTTGGGTTTGTCCCAAGCAAACCTGCTTGCCAACATGAACAAAACAGAGCATTGGTGAAATGTAGGCCCTCTTGGCTCATCATCACTGAACTTTGAATCTTAGGGGTCCCTATCACAGCTGAGCTCTGGAGACAGGACTATCACTCGGGTCCTTAGTGAGAAAGATGGACCATTGAACACCTCGAGGCTTGGGATTCAGAAGGTCTCAGTTCAGCCCTCAGTTCCAAGTGGCTGGGTAAACCATTTAATTGCAGCAATCAGTGAGATAACACACCCTTTATTTGTACAGATGGTTAGCTTAGAAGCAATAATACCCTCTATGAGGGGGGTGCAATATGTTGAAATCCTTACCACCATGATGTTGTAGGTGATAAAACATTTGCTTTTGGCGCTTGTATTAAGGGCAAGTTTCTTTCTGTTCACGTATGTGGGTGTTTGTGTGAAGAAGACTAGGAAAAGCCTGCATGACCCCCTGACAACAAAACTTGTCTCTAGCAGCTTGGACCCACAGAATCACAGAATCACAGAATCACAGAATCACAGAATCACAGAATCGTCTAGGTTGGAAGAGACCTCCAAGATCATCTAGTCCAACCTTTGCCCTAACACTAACAAAACCTCCACTAAACCATATCACTAAGGACTACATCTAAACGTCTTTTAAAGACCTCCAGGGATGGCGACTCAACCACTTCCCTGGGCAGCCCATTCCAATGCCTAACAACCCTTTCGGTAAAGAAGTTCTTCCTAATATCCAACCTAAACCCCCCCGGCGCAACTTTAGCCCATTCCCCCTCGTCCTGTCACCAGGCATGTGGGAGAATAGACCAACCCCCACCTCTCTACAGCCTCCTTTAAGGTACCTATAGAGAGTGATGAGGTCTCCCCTGAGCCTCCTCTTCTCCAGGCTGAACAACCCCAGCTCCCTCAGCCGCTCCTTGTAAGACTTGTTCTCCAGACCCCACACCAGCCTCGTCACCCTTCTCTGGACTCTCTCGAGAACCTCCATGTCCTTCTTGTAGCGAGGGGCCCAAAACTGAACACAGTACTCGAGGTGCGGCCTCACCAGAGCCGAGTACAGGGGGACAATCACTTCCCTAGACCTGCTGGCCACGCTGCTTCTTATACAAGCCAGGATGCTGTTGGCCTTCTTGGCCACCTGAGCACACTGCTGGCTCATATTCAGCTGCCTATCAACCAGTACTCCCAGGTCCTTCTCGGCCAGGCAGCTTTCCAGCCACTCATCTCCCAGCCTGTAGCGCTGCTTGGGGTTGTTGCGCCCCAGGTGCAGGACCCGGCACTTGGCCTTGTTGAACTTCATACAGTTGACCTCAGCCCATCGCTCCAGCCTATCCAGATCCTCCTGCAGAGCCTTCCTTCCCTCTTTCCTTCCAAGATTTTCATGAAGGGTAGAGAGCAAAAGGGAAGTGAGGACATACAACAGGCCAACAAACCAAATCTGAAATTCCCAATATGTTTTAATTATGAAATAGCAATGTTAATGACTCCTTAGCAATAGATTGGGAAATTAATTAGCATATCATTTGCAGAACAGAGCACCACTTTTCATTTTTCTGGTGTGGTTAGGGCGTGCGATGCTATCAATGCTCACGTCTAATCTAGTTAGAACTGTAATAACTCTTGAGAAGCAATGATTTAAAAAAAAAAATTACTTGTAGATTAAGAGAGGCCAACAGCTCTCAAGGTTGTGTGATTCTTTTGCTGGGTGTTTCTAATTTGCCTGTTAAGAATCTGCGTATGTGTGTATGAGACTTTCCTCATATGTTAAAAGTCTGTTTTTTTCTTTTTCAGATATGGTCATAAATAATCAAAGTTTTTAGAGGGGTGACACTTTGGTCCACAATGGAATTTTTTTCCAGACCACCTTGGTAAGTGCTGACATGGAAATCTGATATTCTTCCTGCTACATTTTGTGTTGCTCCTGTGTATTATTAGGAAAGGTCAGTTCCTGAGATCAGAGTGGGATGTATGGCTTGAAATAAATTCAGTATCCTGAATTCATGCCTATCTATGAAGCAAAAGTCATCTCAGACTCAGGTATGGTGTGGCAAACTCAGAGAAGTAAAATCAGGTAGTCGTAGACTACTCAGTTTCATATGGAACAGCAAATAATGAAAAACCTTATTTTTGGCAGGTGTAGAATAAAATGCATGAAAAACTTTAGGAATAGGATCCCAAACCCATATTCTCTCCAAGTAGCAGACACTTCATTGATGTATTACAGAGAGAGGGAAGAGAGAAAGTGATATAATTTGCTATTTTGCTTTTGAGATATATGGATTACAGTCAACATCTGCCTTTCTCAAACCGTTCTAAATACACATAAAGCACAATCATACCTCCACTTTTATTTTAATAACCAGGAAAGGAGAAAAATTATTCCAAATTGAGATTCCTCCCCAAAACAACCTGCAACCTAAATCTTCTGTCCTCCAGACAGCTATTCTCACTGCTTTCTTGCCCAAGCATCATAAGATACTACTTTTCATGTGGACCTGCAGAGAACCACTTACTCACTACAGCTGGTAGCAAAGCAGGGCATTTCTCTGTGCCGAGGAATTCATCTCTTTATTGGCACAGACTTTAAAGCAAATGCAAATCAGGTCCTCAAGGTTCAAGAGCGTGTGGCATCAAATCTGAGTCCCAGAGCTCATCTTGCAGCTCGTCTGCCCCCATCTTCTGCTCCATCCATGTTGCTCACAACCAGATTGGCAACCAGTGGTGCTTACACTTAGGCAGCTGGGCTGAGACTGAGATGTGTCTCTCAAGATGAATGATAACCATCTGGGAGGTGATACATCATATTGGAGACTCCCAAATCCTGGCCTCTGAAGGATGCTCTGATTTAAATCAGCTTCTTACAGCTGTTCATAGGTCACTGAGATGTGGAAGAGACAGAGTGCTCTTTCCCTTGCCTTTCCCCATCTTGTCTCTTTAAACCAAACGACAACCAAAGGTAACAATTCTAGCTCAAAAAGCCCTACAATGTCAGTTCTTCAGAGGTTATGTTGAGGAATTTTCACTTCCTGATTCCCTCTAGTGTAGGCATTTGCAGTGCTGCAGATAGGGTGCTGGGCTGGGCTGAACTTTCATCTGCTATGATCTTTCTTATCTTCTGACGTAAAGACTTTCTTACATATTCCCTCAAGCCTCCCAAATGTGCTGCACAGGGAGATTTGATAAAGGTAAATTTTGCTGCAGGAAAGTTTAGGGACAGCACACCTTGTCCCAGGCACATCCACTGTCTTGCAGACAAGGTTCAAGAAGTCATGGAAATGCCTCCAGGTGCATTTCTTTAGGAGAGAATGGGAGAAGTTGCAGCTCTACACCTGCAGTTATAAATACCAACTACATTTCAATTTCCATTTAATGGGGAAGGAAGCATCCTGCTGTCACTCAACTTTGCCTTTGATTAGCTTTTTCTTTAGAAGAAAAATAGTAAGTGGAACTACTAGATAGCCAATATGAACAAAATGATAAAACATCCTGAAAAGTCAAACACATCAAAGTGTCACCCTTCACATTCCTTTCCATGGACCCCAATTCTGATCTCAGCTTTGCAGGAGTATTACGCTGCTGGCCTGGTGTAGTCAAGACACTTCTTTTTAATTGTCAAGTACCTGTATTCACATCAGTCAGATGTAGATGAAGACTTGGGAAAAAAGTGAGAAAAATTGGTTTTGTTACCTGAAGGATTAGGGTGATCACGGGGCCAGGTTTCTCTTGCAGCAGAAGGGGAAAAGCCATGGACAGAATTAGGAGCCATTGGAAGAGCCCATAAGAACAGGGGTGGGGAAGGACTTGAAGGATGCTATTGATCAAGGGGAAGCAGAGGGATGTGTGGGGGAGAATTTACAGTTTTTACACCTGAAGCACATCCCACTCTACTCTGAGTGCAACAGAAGCCAGCTTGTCTTGTCATCTCTTTAACATGGCAAAATTCTGTAATGAGACCATATTTTGCTGCCCCAGAAAGCCATTCCCTCCACAGTGAGCTGCGACTGAACTAACTAACCCTACTGTGGAGGGATGTTTTTAGGCTTGCTGCACTGCTCTTTGGTCCCAGAGTGGGATCTCCATGTCACATAGCCCTGTGCTCTTCGGGTCTCTCTTTGCATGTCCAGTCTTTTCCATCTTTCTTTGAGCATCCAACATGGGTCACTGTCAGAGGCAGGATGTGGAGCCAGGTGGACCTTTGATCTGGCCAACCTTTCTGTCCCACTCTCCATTGTGCAGTGCAAATATATGCACTGAGACAGAACAATTTACAGTCAGCCCATGCTTTACAGCCTTGTAGCTTGACCTGGATGTCATTGCTGCAGCTGTGTTGGAGAAAGCCCTTTGCAGTTCCATTGGAGTCCCTCTGCCACAGAAAGAGCGGAGTAAAGGCCCCTTGTGGCTCTCAGGGATCTGAAGTGTATAGACTGGTGTCACAAGAATTTTCCTGGCATTTGCAACAAGAGCCAAGAGATGCAGTTTTGGAAGACAGAAATTCCTGGGAGAGCATCCAGCAGAGTGCATGCGAATTTTAAAAAATGCTTGACAAAATCTCCTAAATTAAATTTGTTATTTAAAACCTTGTGGAAATAAATTAAACTGATAATCCATGCATTAAAACCAAAGTAAATCAGACTCCTTGAGAAGCGCTTTCTAAAGAAGGAATCACAGTATCACATCTCTAATCCGTGAGTTATCGACTTGCTTGTGCAACAGACCTGCAAGAGCATCGGACCATGGAGCAATTCTGTCTTCTCCAGCCCCCCCAGTAATAAAGGTTTCATCCCCAGCTTGTCCAGTGTTCTGCGTGTCTTCTCCAGACCAAAGTTTCTTTTCTATTAAGTCCTCTGGAATTGTGTTGACTGTAGAAAACTTGACTTATTGTACAAAGACCCACTCACCAGAGTCTCTGAATGTCCCCAGGGCGGCAGCTAGTATTTTCTTCAGATTAAATTAGTTCTGATTGAGGCAACAATGGGTTTCAATAGACTGCGGGGATGATACGGGCTCTGTTGTAGTTCCAAGTGATTTTGCTTGAAAGTTGAGTAGAGCAGAGAAAGATCAATCTGTTCAAAGCTGATTTGGCAGTTTTAATATTCATTTGAGTTCAGATTTGAAACACAAAAACTCTAATGTTGGTGTAACTCTGCCAGAAGTTATAGGGACCCTGACAAGTTGCCCACAATCTCTGGACTGTAAAAACTTGGAAAAAAACCCACACATTGTGTAATTTCTGGAGATGGCTGTCCAAAAACCATGTGACATGGAAGAACTAGCACACAGTATGATTGCAAGGGCAGTGAGTGGCCATGCCAGTCTGTGCTAATGAAATGTTATAGTCTGCTTTATCTTGCCTGGGACTTTGCCCATACCAAAGATACGGGCATGTCCCTCCCACATTCCCACCGAGAGACCAGCACAACTCAGTCCAAACTGCAAGTAAATCTGAATTAGTAATTAAGGGTGGCCATGTGTCCTGGAGTGACCAGTCTCGGACTGGTGGTATCACATTACACTTTTTGCTTCTGATATTGTTTTATTTTGACTGTTCAGCCAGGACACGGTATTTTCTCTGTCCCCTTCAAGCTCTGGAAACTTTCACACTCCCTCTTGTGTGGTGGGAATATAGGTATGGGCATATGTGGTGGGAATATGACGTGTCTGCCTTTGCTAATTTCTGAATTTGTAATACTATGTGCTTCCAAAGATAACTTTTACTCTCTCAGGAACTATGCTTTCCCCTCTAACCTTCCCAGGACTGCTGTCTCCCCAAAACTAAAGTGCTTCATGTGTTTCTCCATCTCAGAATTTCCTGGCGATGGATGGCAGAGAAATGGACTTGCTATTTGAGCGGCTGTATTTGGTCACATTATGCTTCACGTTGCTCACTAAATATGGTTCATTGGCCTGTTAAAATTAATTTCATATTAATTGTTTTAAGACCTACAGCATCCTGCACTGCCGTGGGTGAGCGATTGCCTTTCTCTGCTGGGAAATAATTTTGGCATTTCATTTGGAAAAAAGTAATTAACTGCCTGGGTATGCTTAGTTGAGTAAGTCATTACAATCTCTGACTTATGCAAATGAGATTGTTGAAGTATAATTCTGACTGAGATAACTCCACACATACATAAACTTTTAATTTGCACAGTCCGGCACAATATTTGTATGCAAATAAAAGCTGTTCATGGGTTAATTTATTAATCTCAATTGCATAATCAATTCTTAATGAGCAGAAAGCTTGTGATGCAACTGAACAGCTTGGTGAGTTCCCAAGGATCTTTCTTGGCACGTCAGCTGATGGTTAACATGATGTATCCACTGGTTCAGACATCCCTGTGCTCATTTCACAGCCGCTGTAGCATGAAACATGCTTTCAGGGTCATCCTCCTCATATTCTGACTGCCTTGGTTATGATGTTTATTGTATGTGCTATGAAGATACAGGTGGCCATGCCCATGGATTTCAGTAGTTCATTACTGGGCTCTTAGTAACCATCCAGGACTTCTTTGCTCCAACAAGTTTAAAGTTTTAATTATCAATTATTCATTTATTTTCCCCTTTTTAATCATATCCCTTCAGCATGTGGCTGTTTTGCTCCTGAAGTGCAGCATTATTATTTAAATTTCTTGACCAGTTTAAAGTAAAGAGATGGATGCCAAGACTAAACATGTACAAAGAATGAGCTAGGAAATGATTTTACCTTGCTAATTAATTGCTTTCCCCAAATACTCTTTCATTTACCCTGAAAATACTTGGGAACTTGGAGAAAATAATATTATGGGGGCAAATTCCTAAAACAAGGGAACAGATGTTCCTGCTTTGTTCTCCACAAATGATGCTATATGGACATTGGCATTAGGTCAGATGGCTCCCTCTCCCTTTCCAATTTGAAAGAATTCTATATTCTAACAGGGGCCTGAGTTAAACCAAGGGTCTGATGTCTCTGGAGAGATTTCTGGGTTTGGAAAAACCTATGCTAGTAGGGCAAAAGATTTCTGTAGGATGTGATATATCATTCTCTGGGGCAGTGATTTGTTGGGACTTAATCTTTTTCTGCCTACAGTGTAATAAGGAATTTGCATCCATCTTATCCTCTTGATTGATGGACAGAAGTCTGAATACGAGAAGCGATGAGCCCTTGGATGGCGAAGGTGGAGAGATGGGGAGTGAGGGAATTGTGGATGGCAGTGACTGAAGCTCGGATATCTCCCTGGGAGAGCCAAACTCCCCTGACAAGCCTTATTAAAGAAGAAATGGTTTTGGAAGCATGAGGTCAGTGACTCTGACCAAGCTGCTACTTCATTTAGAGAGCCAGCTCATCTGTGCATTGCACTGAGGCTCTCGTAACAGCAGAGAGCTGTTAACAAGAGATGCTTAATCGTCTCTGGCTGACAGGGAGCTGCCAAGACACTTGGCAGCTCAGAAAGCCTTTCTGCACTCCCAGAAAGACAGGTCTTTGCAGATGCTGAGGTTTCAAAAGGAGCAGTTGTTTCCAGCAGTCAACAGACTTGATTTTCAATTTGTGATTCTTTTGAACGCAGCAGACCATCTGCCTTGCATATAGACCAGGTCCACAAATGACTGGTTCAGAATTAATACTTGGGGTCATTCAAATCTCTGACAGCTCTGAATTGTTTAGGCTTAGGTAAATGAAAGAGGGAAAAATAAACATTAGCAGTAAAGACGTTCTTTGGCACTGACCGCAACTTCTGAGTTGAGGGGGATCCACCTTCAGCAGAAGAACCTACTTTGCCTGTATGCAAAGATGAGTGCAAGGCTTTCTCTGCAGTCGAGCACTGTACCCTAAATACTGAAATGCCATTTTATTTTATTTTATTTTATTGTATTTTATTTTATTATTTTATTTATTATTTTATTTTGTTTTGTTTTGTTTTGTTTTGTTTTATTTTGTTTTATTTTATTTTTATTTGGGGGGTAAAGATTCACCTAAAGAAAGAGATATCTGAAGTGTGGGTCTCTGCTTTGAGGACCATTGTGTGCTTCTCTTGGTAATCCCTTCATCCCAGCTTAATTAACACTTTTTTAACATAAAAGAGTCAACCATGTCTTAATAATAAAATAATAATAAACCATGTCTTAATAGTAGTTGCAAGTGATCTAGCAAAGAAGGATAAACACACTGGGAAGGTCCTTTTCCTGACTCTGCATTTCAATGTATCTTTTTTTCTCCTTGCCTATCTCTCTATGGGTGTGAGGACTGGGGAGTGAACCTGGCACAAGAAGGTGCTGACTCAGCTCGGGCAGGGCCTGGGCAGGTGACTCTTGCAAAACAGTTGTTTTCTTCTCTTAAAGAAAGAAAGAGAGAGAGATGAAGTCAAGAGTCTATTAAGCAGAATTTTTCATTGGCAATTCCTTGAAATGCAGCAGCCGGTTTTGCCTTTGTTACTTCCCTAATGAAAATTTTCAACACCATGTCAGGGGAAAGAGAAAAAAAAAAAAAAAGAGAAAAAAAAGAAAGAAAGAAGTTTCCTAGAGAAAGAAATCTTGTTGCAAGGTCAAGCTGAGACTGTTGCTGCTTTAATAAACACCTCAAATTGTCTCTGATTAATTCTAAATAAATTTGAGGACAGACTTGCACATGTGATAAGTGATTTTGAGCAAGTGCTGTTGACACATTGAGATGATTGAGATTAAAGGGAGAAAGAGATGAACAATGGGGTGAGATTAGAAACTCTTTGTCACAGAGATTAGGACCTAGGAGTGGAAGGATGACACAATCATTTGTCATGTGCCCGAGGTGAGAGGAATGAATGAGGCTTTACAAGAAGACAGCCAGAGGCTGGAGCGTAGCCAAGCTTCTCAGTAAGCAAAGCCAGTGCAAGCTATGCAAAAGCATACAGTGGGGGAGCATGAAGCTTATTCCCACGGAAATAGGAAAGCAGTGGAAACTAGTTGTTCAAGGGAGACATGAAATGTGTGCAATTTTATTGCAGGAAGGGAGGATCAACTTCAGGTGTGGGGACTGGCACAAGTTCTCCTTAGTGTAGTTCTTGGAGAGCAGAGTTTCGCATTTAGATGAATTTATTGACTCCAGGGCCTGGGAATACAAACTAAGCTACAGCTATATCCAGCAGAAGATCAAGCCTGTGGTTTTCTTTCCTGGCACACAATACCAGGATTGCCACCAGACCAACCATGGCAATGCACAGTAAGAAACAAGAGGCCCCTTAACACCCGTGATCGTACTGGCACAGACCATGGGGGGGTTCTCTCTCACCATCATACAATGTTAATAGTCATGACTTCAGTACAGCACAGATCTCTCCTTTGAGCTAAAAAGCTGTAGTTCTTACCTGGCAGAATAAACAGACTGTAATGGAGACCCTTATGGTCAAAACCCACTGATACCCTTTACATATACTTTTTAGAGCCAAAGATATTATACAGGGTGATGGAACTGGGGAGCAGCTATGAAATGGCATAAAAAGAAATGGAGTTGGAGTGGAAATGCCTACAAAGCTGAGGGAAGGGAAGGGAAGGGAAGGGAAGGGAAGGGAAGGGAAGGGAAGGGAAGGGAAGGGAAGGGAAGGGAAGGGAAGGGAAGGGAAGGGAAGGGAAGGGAAGGGAAGGGAAGGGAAGGGAAGGGAAGGGAAGGGAAGGGAAGGGAAGGGAAGGGAAGGGAAGGGAAGGGAAGGGAAGAGGTGCTGTTGCTTGGAATATTTCAAATAGTCCAGATATATACTGTAAAATGGCTGCAGGGAATGAGTCTTTGCTGCCTTTCTGTTCTCAGTGTCCTAGAATTTCTTTCCAGCTCAGATAGCAAGGTTTTTTGCATATTCTGTCAAAATATGGAAAGAGGGCTTTTCTTCAAAGTCTATAAATCTATTTTAGTCTAGTAAAATTATGTAACAATGTATTCCCATCCCCCATTAAAGAAAATTAATTACAACAGCTTATTTTTTTATGAATGTCTTAATCAGGCCTTTACTTATTAGCAGAAACACTACAGAAATTCAAATGATACCCATTAACAGGTGAGAGATGTTTACTAATGACCTCAACACTGGGTCTTAAATTAAAGTCTTATGAAAATTTATTACTCTCTATAAAAGCAATGACTTATTCAAAAGCAGGAGATGATATTGTGTGCAGGCTGGGAGGGGGCCTGTATGAAGTTGCTGGGCCTGGTACATTTGCAAATCGGCTCTTGAGGGCAACATAAATAAATATAGCAGAACTCTGAAGAAAATAAAATAGCATGAATCATAAATCAAAGCAATGTAGTGGAGCTGCAGAGGACACTGCAAATAGATAGGATAACAGAAGGAAATATTGGCTCAGGCATAAATAGCTCTTAATAAATCATCAGCCAACAGGAGCAGAGCAGCAGCATCCTAACTGAGAAAATGACAGCTAGAAACACCTTGCTGATGCTTGTGCATTCACTGCAAGCCCAGTGTGTAGATCCAAGAACATGCTGGAAAGGTCTCTGAGCCTGTTCTGCATTCAATAGGAATGACACTGGCCTGAGAGAAAGTCAGGCTCCAGCTGAACCGAAGTCCGTCTCTGGAATGACTGCTGCACACTTGGGCTTGCGAAGATATTTAAGTTGACATGCTCCTGCCAGCTACGTTAACTCCCTAAGATTATGCACCAGCTTTGGTGTTTTAGGGCTGTTTCTCATGCCAGGACCTTTTACCATACTCCTTGCTATGAGCTGTTTTGGTGGCCAGAAGTTTTCACCCCAACTCCGTACCTTCTGGAGCTAATGAGGCCTTAAACCCTGAAGCAGATTTCTGCTTTTTCTTGATTCTGCCTAAGGTGATTTGATTACATGACACAGCCACAGGCTAGATTCAATGAAACCACAAAAACAACATGTAACTCACAGTGCTGCTCTCAAAAACACAGGCTGAAGTGTTTCTTTTTTTGACAATGAATCAGCTATATAGAGAATTCATACCAAAGAAGTAGGTGGGAACTTCCAGCAGATCCACCATTGGGAAACACTACCCTGCTCTAGGAGTAAAATCAGTCCAAACCCTAAGGAGAAATTCCCCAAAAATACCATAAACCAGGTAGCTTTCACAAAGCTAGCTTAGTGATCCTTGTTTTTCCCCTGTGGGTATTTCTTCAGAGCTAGGAAACAATTCATGATGATACAGTCCATGTTATCTTGGAGCAAGTTGAGAGGAGGAGAATGTATATTTAGACCTAGACTGTGTTTATTGCTAACCTTAACAAGACTGGGAATAGCTGAAGATCTCAGACTTCAGTTCCAGTTTCCTCAGAGAAATCCAGCCATGAAATATCCAAAGTAGGTAACGGGAGCAAGAAGAAACTTGACACCTGGAATACGGCATAAATTCTGCACTGTGGTTCTCTCTTACAGGAAGTTGCCAATGGAAATCTATGTCCAGGACAAGGCAGGTAGCCAGAGTGGGTGAGCAAAACCGGGTCCTTTGCTCCAAAGTCAATGAGGTGGTGTTGTTATTGGGAGTGTAAAATGCATTTGAGATGGAAGGAAGAGAAGAAAAGAAAAAGATGTATATCATTTTGCAATCAGTTTAGTAGAAAAAAAGAAATAGAGATTAAAACTCCTATACTCTGAATTTTATTTGCTCTGATAGAGCTGTCAGGTTTAACATAGCTTTTTTGTTTAACACAAATGATAAGGTAGGCCATGAATTTTAATAAAACAAACAACAACACTAGGACTGATTGGATTGCTTCGATGTTTCATTTTGTCCAGTAACCTTGAGAAAACCAGCATTGGGATTAATATGTAAATGCATTTTCCACCCTGGCTGTGAATATAGTGACATTGTAATTGAAAGCAATGCAGAAGTTAGCGCTGATGGATAGCTCAACTGTTCAGCTGGTTAGCCTATTTAGAAAAACATTAGCCTGTGAACAGGCTGCTTACTACCATGTTCTCCATGTTTTATGACCCCAAACGTACACGCACTCTTAAATGTCTATAAGCCATTCATCACTCAAAGCAAATCCCAGTGTTTTGCTTGAGAGAAAAAAACAAAGTTGCTGAAGAGAGCAAGTAGAGCAGGGCAGTCAAGGTAGTATGTGATTTGGTCTGACAGTGTTAAAAAGGGTGTTAGGTCACTGCTGGTCTGCCTGGGAGATGTATTTATAGGCTGAATAGCACTAACTAACATTGATAGGAGTCCCTTGAAGTTTGCAGACTCCAAATTGGAGCAACTGGAGGAGAGTCAGTGCCTTTTCCTAAGGACATTCCTGAACATCCAACTCAAAGTTTTATAGGGACCATAGAGATACAGCCATGTGAGTGGGGTGGCACAGTCTTTGGGACAGAGAAATATCCATGGTGATATGTTCTGATGGTGTTGGTTCCTAGGGAAGACCTGATAACCACTCTGAGGGAAGGAGCAGGAAGGACTTTCCCCCGTGAAACCCTCCACTGCCCTGGAAGTGCAAAGAACTCATATCCATGCCTTTGCAACACGTTATACTGGATTTCTGTAATGGCACATCTGCTCTCCTGGCCTGTGAGGTTAGAAGTGATTTTGGTTTGAGGCACACAGCTGTCTATCCACATGACTGGCCTTTAAAGGTACTGGTTTTGTCTATGAACAAAGACCCTGGCTGATCTTGCATTCCCTGGAGGTGGTAGGTCAACTTCTGGTGGCTGATTTCTGGATGTCCTCAATAGTGAGGGAACCAGCTGGATCAGGATGACCTGGCAGGGCATGCTAACTGTGTGTACAAGTCATGCCATAACCTCACGCAGTAACTACTGCAGCTATAGCAGTGGTACCTTGCTACATCTTTACAGGGCTGTCCACATTTTTGATTTATAGATCCCAAACAGTGGCACATTTGTCATTTCTTAGGGTCCAGGTGTTGTGCAGTGACAGGTTGCTCTTACCTCAAAAAGTACATGCTTCCTGGTGGGAACATTCCATTAGAATTCTGGTATCTTAAATTCTCCTTGGCAATGGTCGTCACATCTTGTCCTCGACTTGTTCTAGTGAAATAATTGCTGGGATCCACCTCAGGTGTGTTTGGAAAGAGCCTTGCTATATAAAGAATAAGCCTGGTAGACGGGAGGAATTGCACACACCTAGGTAATTCTCATCATTATCATAATGGGAATCAGCATTAGAAAAAAAGTGTCAAAATGTTACTGTGAAAACAGAAGATCACTGCCAGGCGGGGAGAGATGCTGCACCCCAGAACTGTGTTAGGTAATAGTAGCTGAGGGATGTGACAGGCTTACAGCAGGCATGTGGGAGACTCCAACACATCCAGAGGTTGGGGCAGGCTGTATGCCAGCTTGTGGCACTAAGCCACAGAGCAAATGTCTCCTGAGCAAAATGCCATTGCTAGGATGCTGTAATGATAGCACGGTCCTGCAGCAAGCTGGGCAGCTGGACAGGTTGGCCATCCTGACAGCAACAGGCTGTCTTTTAAAAGACTAAAATTAGTCTTTTAAAGACCATGAAATGGCTTGATTGCATTGTTTTTTCTCTTTGGGGCAGTGGTTGGGATTGCCTTGCTACTCCTGATTTTCTAGGAAGAATTTATACTTTTCAGAATTGTCATTCTTTTCAGGATATGGTTAGGCTGATAAAACACCTTGTCAAGGTGATGAGATAGGGACTCTGAGATAAGAACAGGTCAGAGATCAGACTCATCTGAGTTAACATACAGTTAGTAAGGTCTGATAAAGGTACAACTGAGAGGGACACCATTGAAAAGAGCTGGTGAAAGGAAGAAACAGGTCATCACCCAGGTTTGATCTAAGATGAGCAGGTGGCCATTCTGTAGTGATTAATGTTCAAAAGTTGATATAAATGGCTCAGCCTCGAGGCTATACACTGCTTGTGGAAAAGGTCATGACAGGAACTAGCAGACACTTGCATTAAAAGTGCACGTAGGCACCTTCTAGGTAGCCTGCGAACCCTTCGTTCACTTGATCACAGTTTACAGATGCACAGCAGGACAAGAGAAAGTATTATACCAACTGCTGTCTTATTTATTTATTTATTTACTTGCTTTATTAGAGACCACGAAGTTATTGAAATGGCTCCAGTGCCTCATATCATGCAAGACCATAGTCAGGCTGAGAGTACAAATTTCCTGAGTTCCCATGCAACTCCTGTTATCATTAAGCGCAGCATCTCTCAGGCTGAGAGAAGGCTGTGTGAAAGGTGAATGCAGAAAGCCTCTCTCCAGAGTCCAAACAATCTCTTTCCCCTTGTTAAAATTAGCAGCAAGACATTGTTTTGTGCTGCCAGGGGAAAAGTTTTGTGCACTGAAAGAAAGCAGCAGACAAATAACTCACTGCACCAGGAACCCATCTTATTATAGCTAGTTTATTATACTGAGCAGCTGCCGTGGTGGAAGCCTTGGTGGAAAGCGGGGTCCCATTTCAGACCACCTTAGCTTTTCTGTGAGAAATGTATGTCTGTCCTGGTTTCAGCCAGTTCACTAGCACCTACTAGTGAGAAAACCAAGAGATTGACATGTGTTTCACTTGCCAGTTTTAACAGAAGAGAACAGACAGAAATATGAAATTTTTCATTTCTTCAAATTTGCTTTTTTTGCCTACCACCATATTTTAAAGAATTTAATTAAAAAGCTGTCTATATTATCTACCATTACAGACCTTGGCAAAAGAAAAAGTGAACACCTTCTTGCCAACAGAGGTAATGGACAAACGGTCTCTTTTCAGCACACCCCATGGTATAAGGGTCTTCAGTTCAAAAGCCTTCAGAGTGGAAAAGAGACAGTTAAGACATATGAACGAAGTCTATAAAGTTGTTTAGAGAAAACAGATGGGGAAAAACTGTCCATAGAATTTCTCAGTGCTAAAACTGAGAGCTTGAAGGTGGCAAATTCAGAGCAAAGAAAACAGATCGGTCCTTCACAAGGCCTTATCAAGCCGTGGAGGTCTTTGCTGCAGATGGCTGTGGATGTTGCATGTTTACAGGAGTCCACAAAGCTATGGGGCAAACCCACAGGAGAAAAAATAATTTAGGTCTCTATAACTGAAAGATAAGATATCTGGTTCAGAATCTGGGAGAATAGCCTAGGAAGGAGGAGACAATGGACTACATGGACCTGTGGGCCAACTTGGTGTGACCAGTCTTAATTTCTGTTTTGTTTCATCATGCCACAATGCTGAATCAAAGACCACTCCTCACATAGCTTTGGTGGACCTGGCACTAGGTGGTTAGGTGGTAAAAGCAAGTCCAAAACAACATTCTTTTTCTCTACATTTATTCACTACAGATAATGATTTTTCCCAGGCCCATACCTGAAAGCAGTCTAGTTTGTTTTGCTCTAGGTTGTAGATTTTAATTCTGAGTGTTAGTTTCACTTTAGATGTCTCATTAGTGGGGTGACATTTTCCTATTAGATGAAAATGTTCAACACAGATTTCCTTGTTGCCATGTTGCTGTCAGCTTGTCTTTTGTCATCATGGCTGATGGATCAACATGTTCTGATCTGCTACCCTTTTTTTGTGATGCCATTATTATTGTGTTTTCTCTCTCTTCCTTTTTCTTTTTTTTTTTTTAGATAGTAATAAAAAAAATAAATAAAAATGAAATATACAAAGTATAAACTGCCTTTATGACTGAGTGATTTCCTTGCTGCATTAAGCAATTTCTTTTGTGCCAGCACCTCTCGTGAATGCTCAGGATGTTCTCCTGATGTATTCATGAGAGCTACTTTGCTGTGATCATTGCATGCATGGATGCTTTTTTTGAAACAAGCTCATGATTACTGATATCTAGTATATCTTCTTTTCAGCTTAGTAGCCAGGAGGGGGTGTCCGTGCCTTACAAATCAGCTCTCTTTCAAGGCTGGTGGCAAAACAACTTC
The DNA here is from genome assembly GCF_013377495.2 of Cygnus atratus. Lineage (NCBI taxonomy): Eukaryota > Metazoa > Chordata > Aves > Anseriformes > Anatidae > Cygnus > Cygnus atratus. The sequence continues at coordinate 158,895,591 of NC_066363.1, read as the reverse complement.
TAGCAGGCACAGCACTGTAAAATGTCTCATCTCAATGAACTGTGCAGAGAGGGGGGAGTGGTGGGGACCAACACCAACAGGACAGCAGAAGTGGGATCTGCTCCGGAGCTGCAAGGTTGGTGGAGAGGGAGGTTGTGGGGAGCAACACAGGAGAGGCAAGAGGAGAAAGGGAAGAGGAAAGGGATTCCTAGGATATGCAACAGAGCACATCAAGTAGGTATGCTCTTTGTGCTGATCTTGATCCTCTTCATTGTTTTGCATTTGGCCCCACGATGTCCAGCTGGGACTCCTCAGCTCAGCTGGCATGCATGGGAGTTTTTGGGCTGAGTGTTTTTCCCTCAACTTTGTACTGTATTCAGCTGTTCTCAGCAGAAGATTTAATAAATATCTATAACCTATGTTTGGGGTTGGAAGGGATCTCTGGAGATCATCTGGTCCAACTCCCATGCTCAAGCAGAGACATGTAGAAGAGGAAGAGAGATGACAACCAATTCAGAGTCTCTCTGACCAGGACATCCAGGCTCCAGCTATAACGCATCTCCAGTCAAAAGAGGCTGTGGAGCTTTGAGTGTGACTTTTCTGACCGGTATAAACATCTCTGTTAAAGGAGATGAGCAGCTTACCAAAATCCCTTCACTCTAAAGGGGACTTTCCCAGGTGGCAATGACTTCATTTCAAGTTTCATTTCAAGATTCATTTGAAGTTTCATTTCAAGATTCATTTCAAGTTTCCCACCTCAAGTTGAAGGTGTCAGCTCAAAACTGTTTAAACTTGAAATCTCAACTGCAGGCATTGCCCTTGAAAGTTTTGTCCAAAATATATCAAACTTCCAGCACTGTCCTCGAAGAAAGTAGAGTCTGTTGGGCCATACACAATTTCTGGACTATACAAAGAGCACTCTCCACATATTCTTCCTGTGGAGCACCCTGTTTATAGCTAAAATCTGTAGAAGTGGTTCAAGAAACTAAAAACATGAATTCCAGTTTTCAGAATGGGATATCTACCTACATGTAAATCCTGAAGTACTCTGGAACCTTAAACTACCAAGTGCTGGAGAAAATTTATGTATTTAACTTCTTTGTGTGCACTTTGTATTTAGGAAATTACATCTAAGTAATGGCCAGATCCCTAAATCCATCCAAGCACCTAAAAATACCCTTAATTTCTGTATGCCTCAATTTACCATCTGCAAAATAGGCTCAATACGCCACCGAAGAAACAGCTAGTAGGTTCACAGTCTTCCCTCAGTAAATGCACAGAGAAAATCTGGCTCCCTGTGTCCCCATTTCTGTCAGAACAGGAACTCCAAGGCTGCCGGGTAAATACAGAAAGGCGAGTTATTTCTAGCTGTGCTAAACGCTCAGTGCATATCTATGAGGAAGGCTTTGAACCTGTCTGAGAGGCATCTGCAGCAGTCAGGAGTGTCCCAGGCAGTGGCAGAGGTCCTGCATCCTCTTTTCCAACCTCCTGCTGTGAGGCAGTATGCTTTCCAGAAAATGAAAAGGGGGCTTCTCTCCTTTGTGTTGATGTCCCTGAAGACCCAAGACACTTGCTGAGCCTTCTCCTCATGTTATACATTTAGCAAGGAGACTACATGGAATAGAGGCACCATAGTACCCTAGCAATAATTATTCATGGGGACACAACCATCTCTTGTGAAATAGAGGTCTGCAAGGAAAACCATCATGCCAATGAAAATGCTACATGCTGGTTTTATTGGTGGCTTTTCAGCTTTTCTGTTGATCTCAGAATAGTGTCTGTGCTTTTTACATGGAAGATTAATTGGTAAAGCTTCTAATCTCCTGTTTTCACTGAAGATCCCTTGGAAACCCTTCTTGACACTAAAATATTTCCTGCTGTCCTCTCCGGTGTAGCTAAATTGGTATAAGAACACCACCCAAAGGCATTAATATAATCAAGGCTGCAACGCATTAGGCACTGAATATTCACCTGGGAAAAGATGATCTTTGCTCTGAAGATGTGACAATTTAGCAAAAGAGGACAGCTACAAGATGCCTCATTAGACTCTTCATTTTTTTAGATAAGGAACAAGAGGGATTAAGCAAACTGCTGGTAACAGGAAGTCTGTGCCAAAGCTGAGAAACATCTGTTCAGAGGGGGATGAAAATAACACACTGGAAAAATTGCGCCACCTTGAAAAATATAGTCATCAGCATGAGACAGACAAAAGGTAATAGTGTTGAGAGCAAAGTGGTGCATTTGGCAAAATGATAAAAATAACTTGTCCGCTAATATCAAGGCTCATCCATTGGAACTGGCAGAGGAAATGAGATCTGAGCACAGTCCTAGAGAGAGTTTGGTAAAGTGTTTACAGATTTAATCAGGAGATATTCATGCTTTTGTACTGATAAGATCTCACCTGGCCTATTGTGCGCAGTACCCTTGCTCAAAAAACAAGCTCAGCAGTCCAGTAAGCTGAGAAGAATCATAAAGGGAAGCTCTTTTTTGAGAAAAGTACTTGGACAGGTTGGCCAAATTTAGGCTGAGAGAAGAATTTATTATTATTATTATTATTTTAATAGAGTTTTAAAAAAAACTTTAAAACCCTTTGGAGAATAAGTTTTCTTCATCTATCTTTTCTTAGGCACCACCTGGAGAATCCCCAGGTGCACAAGGCAGATCATGGAAAGCCACCAATCTACTAGACAGCCAGTATTGACACAGACAGTGTGGAATAAAAAAAGTATGGGGAATAAATACAGGGAATGGTGAGAATGGGAAGATTGTGGAACAGCCTCCCAGCTGGAAGCAAGAAAGAGGGAGGGATGCAGACTTTACACGCAGAACATTCATGTCTCCTTCAAATCATGGGAGAAGTAATTAAAAATGCAATCAACATTTAGTGCAGAGGGGCAAAAGTGGAAGACACTTCCCTGATGATTTATTACTGTACAAGCATTTTCTGATTGTAGAACAACTGTGGTTTTGTTTGTTTGTTTGTTTGTTTTCTTTGCAGGTTTTTTGTTTGTTTGGTCCTCTACAGCCTGCTAAAAAGCATTGTTACTGTCCCTGAAGTTAGCTGATGGTCTGTTAGAGATTTGCTAGAGCATAGAGTTGCTCTGTGTCCCCAGGCACAGCCAGTGGCAAAGCTGATCACATTTTCTAGATGGGTGCCCCCACCTCAATATATTTTACAGATATGTATACATATATATATGCATATATATTCATATATGAATATATGTGTATACATGGTCAGCCACACAGATAGATACAGACAGAAAAGAATGTCCTTCCAGCATCCATTTAAACAGCACTAATGGCCTCATCCTGTTCCTCCTCATCAACTGAACAAGATTAAAGTTGCTGCAGGAACAGGCACAAACACAACATGGTTTTCTCCAGTAACTGATCCTAGACATCCTATCCTAGAGTCCTGGCTGTTCACGATTCCACTCCAGTTCCTGGTACACAAATCTTTCCTCCTACTCACCAGCTATTTCATTTTGCAGTTCTCTACCGTTCTATGTTGATCCAGAGCAGAGAGTGTACTCACACAGAAGATAGAAAAATTCATTCATTCATTTAGAGAGAATGTATCATGGTCTGCAGTGATCATGTTCAGGACTTGACCAGACAGATCTATACTGCCTAGTAGCCTCTTTACCCTAGATCAGCCTCTTGTATATCTTTTCCTCTCCTTTTTCCCCTGATGGATCCTCCCCAGCCATGTTGAACCCTACCTTTTCCTGCTTTTGACCCTTTTCCTAAACATTCCCTAGTAAGCCTCATATATTCCCACGATCCCCTTAAAATCATCCCGGAATAAATTTACATGGTCTCCAGTACTCTTCTTCCTGCTGTTCTCCTTGGATAGCCTTAGTGGCGGCAAGTTCAGGATGCTCCCTTTACACTGATTAGGAGTTTCCTTCATCTATCAAGATCCCTCTGACCCTCACTAGGCCTTTGTGTTTATGATAATGAACTTTCACACAACCTGGCATGGTCATCTGGCAATTCACCAGTGGACCATGGAAGAAGGGTTGTGTTTGTCACAGAACAATCTCGCAGAAATAGGAGATCCATTCCTGTGTACACTGAAATATCCCCTCGTCTCATAAATCTTTTTAATGGCATTTTGCTCCTTATAAAATTGGCTTGGGGTGAGTAGGTCATGATAAAAATGTCAACAAAAGCAGAAGTAACAGTGCTGGCAGGGCATAAACTTGAAAGTTTCAGGTAAGCTCATTGATGTCATGAAGCTGCTGGAAACCAGTATCTCCAGGCATAATGGGGGATGGAGCTGGGAAATGCTGAGAGTTTGTTTCTCACAACTTTAGGACCTCCTGAGACCCATTTTATATTCCTTAAAGAGGCAGCTTTACCTTTGGAGAGGGGACAATAAAAGGTTACTGAGTTACTACAACTCATGCCACAGTAACTGGAGAAATCCCATGTAGAGTTGGAGGTCATTGTCTTACACGTTGAGGGAAAGGTTAGGGTTATGTGAAGAGCAAAAGCTTGAACAGAAGCCTAAGTCTATAGGATAATAATATTCTTGTGCAAAGAGTCAGCTTGTGTTCTCTGCTCCACTGGAAAGCCAATGCCTCAGGTCACTTTTCACCTCTGGTGAGTAATCTGCTTTTCTCCAAGGCAGTGTTCTAAAATGGCTGTAACTACCCAAGCTTCCTGCAGTTAGTAGGCTTTACTTAAGAGTCATCTAGGGACAAATGCACAGGAGCTGGAAAATGTAATTATTAGAGAGATTTTTATTCAGGAGACTATGCAAAGTTAAATGTGCCTTGCTGGGGAAAAGGGAAGAAAAAGAACTTAAAGGTCATTTAGCAACCTGTCTGATAACAGTGAAATGTTCTCACTTCACACAGCGTGTGCCCAGACAAACTTCCCTGATTATATTTTTAATGCCACTAGCTCTGAGAATCTGAAATTTTCCATACTTAGGTGCCTTCAATTCTTCTTTTACAAGTAGTCACGTTGAAGCGATGTATTTTTTTTTTCGCATTAAAAATTGCAGCAGTTAAGAAGATGCAATGTGAAAGTAACAGTTCACATAATGAAACTGTAGGTCGGTAGAACATTTCACGGAGTCAAAACTGCTCTGAAAAGGTTATTATTACATAAGGATGCAGACGTCACAATTAGGGCAGGAACAAAGCTAGGATAAGCAGGATTCAGCTCACCTAGTTTTAGCAGTCTAAAGGCAAGGCAGCAATCTAGGGAGGGTCTGATATGTTTAGATGTATGGGTGCTATACAGTTGCCTGCAGAAAGGCATCTGAAAGCTTTGAAGATGCTCTAGGGGATCATGGGACAAGAAGAGCACAGGCTCCTTTGAGTGCTGTGTCCTAACAGCCAGTTCTGTGTAAATATTTTAAGGATATCCTCAAAAAACATCACAAGATGCTCAAGTGTAGGCAGGAGAATTGAGCCCTGAATTTGGACCACAGAGATGCGTCCAACTCAAAAACTCATATTTGAAAATTTTTATAAGTGTAGCAGATCTGATCCACCAAGAGAGAGGGATGATGTTGCTCAAAGCATCTTATCTTACAGTAGATGTCTGCATTGGTTGGATGGAGCCTTAAATCCAACCATCTTCATCATCCCTCTTTCTGTTAATTCTCTCTCTCTCTTCCTCTACTTACATCTACGAGATAAGTGTGTCATTGTAGATGTCCTGGTATAACCTAACTGGCTTTCACCTGCTGCTCTGGAATGGTTTGGGCAACTTTTAGCTACCTGACCTGTGTGGACATCTCTCATACCCCAGACCATCTCAAACGACATGAAGTGCCTATGTGTGATCAACTGTGCAGAACCCTCAGCAAGTGTTTATTGTCCACCAAACATACTAAGTGCATCAAGTAATGGAATGGCTTTTTAGAGTTTGGGATTCCTCTCTGTACTGACAAAGGTGTGTTGTTGAAAAAGTGTTACCGAGTAAAAAATGACCTCAAAGATTCAAATTTAAAAAATAAAAAATAAAGTTTTCATTGCAGTATTTCTGTTTCTTCCTACCATTTATAATTCAGCTTTCATTTTTTTTCCTTCAACAGAAACTCTAAAAACTTGAAATTGAAGTATGTTATCCATATTGAAGCAAAAATAAAATACGTTTCCTGTGTAACTTCAAGATTTGTTTGTTTGTTTCTTCTCTCTTTCTTGAGCTTTATACAATCTAATATATTGCTGTAGAGTCATGTGAATGTCATCTTTTCTTTTTTTCTTTTTGCCTTCCAAACAAATGATGGAAAGGCAGTATATAGTGTACTGTGAATAAGGCACACATTAATTTTATTAGCATGTAAAAAGAACTTGTCAGCTAGTAAGTAATGCCAGTTCTACCTCCATGCTTGCAAATGGTTTCCTCTCTGTACACTTTGCTTCTCAAGTACTCTTCAGCTGGGCTGCCCTGTGGGCTTCACCGAAGCTTGCCATTTCAGAGCAACTGGATAACTCATAACTTTTCTATGTGTATTGATTTCAATGTCAAACTGGACAGCAATGTATTTGAAAATAGAAAATTAAAGAGCAACAAAAGCTGATATATGGAAAACCTCTAGTGCTATGCACTTCCCAAGTGTACTGGGCACATTCATAGCAGTGTGGACAAAAAACTAGATGGTGGCAACAGGGAGTGAAGATCATCTCCCCTTAGGTAAGCTGGACTCTAGCCCTTTTTAAAGAATTAAATCCTTGATTCAGGTTCTGCTGATCATCCCCAAGAAGAATATAGAGGTTTACACAACATTAAGAATATCAGAACTTATGTCATTGTTCCTAAGAAATCCTTCTAGAGGATTTTAAAGTTTATGGTTAACTGGTATGTGGCACAGATATTCTTCTGAGCATGTAATTTTGAGTATAGACAACACGAGATTTAAGAATAATTGGCCAAACATGTATGTGCTTTGTCTATAGCTAACTGGTGGTGCAAGCAAACATGAACTCCATTGTAAAGCAAAATGGATCCAAATTGGAAGAAAATGGAAAAGTCTCTGTCAGGCATTCGGTAAATACAAGGAAAGAGAAGATGCCCTGAATGACTTTTGCTGCCCAGAATCTCTTGTTTTCTTATAGTCTGCACCAAAATAGTGTCCTTTAGGAACAAGACCCTGTGGGAAGAGGCAGCGCTGGAGACTGAGAGATGAGGCTATAAAGTGGAAAAGGGCTGTTTAATGTCTCCTATTGACAACATATGTAGCAGACACAGCTAGAGCCCAGCATCAGAGGGACTAATGTGACCTTGCCTGTGTCCAGTCTCCAGACACATTCCTAGTCTCTTGGCACAAGTTTTCTTGTTTCCTAGCAGAACAGATTTTTGGGGTCAATGTGATGATACTGGGGGACAGGACTTGGCTGAACTGATTTGTCTGTACACGTCTCGTTTGTCTAACAGCCCTCAGGTCTAATGATTCTATTAATTCTACATCATTAGCAAAAGCTGTCATAGAAAAGGATATCCTGAACTTTGGTCCCTGCGTAAAAGTTTCTTGATGTCTCTTCTGTTAAACAGAAATTGAAGAAGATACAGAAATAGCCTTACACCTTATGACCCCATGCTCAGGCTTTGTAAAGTCTACCATTCACTTCTAAAACGAATTTCTTCACATCTCTAAAATGACAAAACCCAATTAGTCTCATACATTGCACAATTACCAACCAGAAGAATGAGTGGGGGATGAAAGTACAGTCTTGGGGGTGGGATCTGTGGTTCCCCCAGCAGAGGTGTGAAATCCCAGTTTCAGGACAATGACTGAGGCATATTCAGATATCAGGTACTTCCAGGAGAGGGAGGAAATGTACCGAATTCTCTAGATTTCCCATTTGGGAGGCAAACTCTTGAATGTTGAAGTAAATCCCACCATGGCAGCATAATCTTATTTTTGGTGGGGCCCAATGGAAATTCCCATCCTGTAGATTTTGAACATCACGAGCCATATCCTCATCGGGCACTGAATAATATTTTAGAACACATTATTACATCCATTATCTGTAGCACAGGCATCCCAAGGAAAAGAGTTCACAGATGACGCAATTCAGCTGGGGAAATGCTATATTTGATTTTGTATGTTGTACCTCATAAATGACCTGTCCTTCCTCCTCATCCCACTGCATGCCTTCTAATTTCCCATTGGAATTACTGTCAGATTCAGTTAATAGTTGGGTATTTGATGAGTGAGGCATATACATTGTACATTGCTTTATTCAACTTGCACAGAATTTAAGGTGTCTTCAGTTGGAGATTCTTCCTGGAGCCAGTGCAGTGGAGAATGAGGGAATGAAGAAGTGAATTGTTGGAAGAGAAGAAGAGGAATGTACGTGTGAATGCTGCAGTTTAGTGTCTTGGGAGGTGAACAGGTGTCACAGTGATGGATAATATGACACTTAGAAAAGACAAATCACTACCTTGAGAATGATTTTGCCTTCTAATTTTCCCAAACAGATTTGAATCCTAGTACGCCAACTGATATTTCAAGTCCCACAGGGCCCTTAATGAATCAAGGCTCACTAAAAGTCTTAGAAATGCATGGATATATATAAGGAGGCAAGCTGAGGCATGGAAAAATAGGTACTTCTGTGGTTAGGCAGGTCTGTGTGTCAGAAGTGAGACCTCGAAGCTGCCCTTCTCACATTGTCAGAAAACCACCTACTCAGCTCCTCATCTCAAAGTGAGAAATAGCTTGAATTTCAGCAATTCTTCCTCTTTTAATAAAAAGGAGAAAATTGAATTCTCAAAGCAACTAGCTGCCGTTGATGAAAAATTAAAGATTAAATCAAGTTCAGGAAGAGATTAAAGAGTTTCAGGTTCCTGGGGAGAAATCCTATATTCTTCACGAAACCTTTATGGACTTGAGGGAAAGAGGTAAAAGAGGGATCATGTCCAGGCAACAAGATCTCTCTAGCTGGATTGTGAGGGAATGGACAACACAATGGTGAGAGTGTCTGGTTGCATTTCCTGGCTCTGTTGTTTACTACTGACGGATTGTATTAATAGCATCTCACTATCTGAGGTATTGAATACCCAGTCTTTTGGAAGAGGACCATGATAAATGGCCATTTTGAGTACCACCTCAGAAATACTGCCTCTGTGGCCATCACAGAAGAAGTTAGACCACCCCTGTGAGAACAGGCCTGAATACTCACCCCTAGTCTTTATGAGAAACCTCTGTCTTTTTAGCCTCTCGATTTGTGCAACAGTCAATTTTAAAGTATGTGTTAATGACATGGAATGTCACAGAGCCCAGGGCTTGCTGGGTCTGAGATGAACTGTCCCAGCCTTACTAGAGGACAGCCAGGGATGGACACCTTGGTAATATTGGTGCACTACGGTGAGATGGGCAGGTTTCACATGGAATATTTGGGGTAAGCTGGGGAAAGCCAAACCAGTCAGAATAAGTTGGTTTCCTCTTCAGGTGAACCCCACATAAATGTGAGGGACCATTTATGATCCATAAGGGTATCTGAGACATCTGTATGAGGCAACAGATGGACAGGACCAATGGGAGACTCATGCCCTTCTGGACTAGTAGCGGGATGCTGGTGACACCTCCAGGCATATCTCAAACAGCTCTAAATATCCTTTGTGTTGGCGACTGAGGCAACAGGTTTTTGAGTGTCATTTTCCACATGTAGTTGTTTGCACCTCCTCTAGGGACTTCATTCCAGCTGGCTTGAAAAAAGTGAAAAGAAACGTTTTTGGATATTTGGTTAGCAGCTTGTACGTTGCCTATAAAAAGTACTATTTATTCCCCCAAAGGATGAACATCCCCTGCTAAAGCTGATGTCTGTAGACGTCTTCTACATCTCTGGATGCCATCACACAAAGTAAACTCCAGTTACCCCAAGCTGGCAAGACAGCTCCCACTTACTACCTGTGGGAAAGCAGCTTAGCCCAGCCTTTGGAAAAGGTGGCAGGTGGCTGTCTCCTGTCATCGACTATCGCATACAAACCACATTCAGCACTGAAGCCTGAACTGGAAACATGATGTGACACATTTTCTCCAGGCTCTGGGCTGTGGTAAGGATATTGTCTTGTTGTGGGAATCAAAGTGAAATGGAAGTCATGTCTCTCAGGATTTTTCTGCTCTGCTTTTTTTTTTCTTTTTTCTTTTTTCTTTTTTCTTTTTCCTTTCCTTTCCTTTCCTTTCCTTTCCTTTCCTTTCCTTTCCTTTCCTTTCCTTTCCTTTCCTTTCCTTTCCTTTCCTTTCCTTTCCTTTCCTTTCCTTTCCTTTCCTTTCCTTTCCTTTCCTTTCCTTTCCTTTCCTTTCCTTTCCTTTCCTTTCCTTTCCTTTCCTTTCCTTTCCTTTCCTTTCCTTTCCATTCCTTTCCTTTCCTTTCCTTTCCTTTCCTTTCCTTTCCTTTCCTTTCCTTTCCTTTCCTTTCCTTTTTTTCTTTTTTTCTTTTTTCCTTTTCCTTTTCCTTTTCCTTTTTCTTTTTCCTTTTCCTTTTTCCTTTTCTACCTGTTTTCAGCAGGACTGGACCCTGTCAACCACTCTGACCTTTGCCAAGTACTGCCTTCTCCTCAAATTCATTTTCATTAGATCAGGCAAAGTCCTGATCTCCACTTGCTTCCCCCAACACGCCTCCCCACCCCAGCCTTAAGAAATTTAGCATGTCCTGTCAACTGAGACTATCAACTCCAAAGCAATGCCTGTATCTTTACCATTATTCTGCATTGTAATGAAAGGATTCTTCAAAAATAAAAAGCAAAACAGTGTAATCTTCTAGTTTTTCTTCCTGAGCTGACACAGAGCCAGAAGATACCTTCCTTTGACTTGTAATGAGAATGCAATCATACCAAAGAGATGAGCAGAGTTTAGTTTAGGTCCTCAGTGAGCTGGCATTGCTCATGCAAAGCACTTGTAACACATTTAATAGCAACAGGAAGCATGAGTCCTACAGCAATGGTATATTACTAGGGACGTGAAACAAGATACTAATTATTTAGAACTACATTTTGAGAAATTGAGTCCTTTGCCCTCTGGGACCACCCTCCTCTCTCTTTCAGCTTGCCATCAATTCATTCCTGAGATTAATTCAGAGCATGTTTCTCTCTTTCTGACACTGCTTTAAACCAGGGAAGGGAACATTGCTGAAACCAGTGGATATAAGTTGGAAAAACAGAAATGTGACTGAGATTAAATAAGCCAAGCAATGTCTAAAAATTGATATAAAAACTAGATTTTAGATTTCTTTTGTCTGAATTTTTATTTTTCATTGGGAAATGAGAAATCACCAGAACACTTTCTGAAAAGTGTTTGTTGACCATTTGGGCTAAGTTACTTTTTTTTTTCTTTGTTTGTTACACTTCAAAAATTGTTCCGGTGATTTTAGATTCTCTTCTCTTCTCTTCTCTTCTCTTCTCTTCTCTTCTCTTCTCTTCTCTTCTCTTCTCTTCTCTTCTCTTCTCTTCTCTTCTCTTCTCTCTAGACAAGAAACAAATTTCCTTTCTTACTCATATTAAAATCCACTGTTTTGAAGTCTGATTACTTTAACTGTAGTTGATAGAATACAAGTGGCATCCAACACAGAGCAAATTTTAACATCTAATAATATCTTTAATGAAGGTTGCTGTACGTAACACATTGTGAGTTCATTTAATCACCGAAATTGATGTGTAACTTTGTTTTTCTTCTTGCCTTTGCAATTACAAGCACAGAGTTAACCAAGACCTTAGCTGAGAACAACCTTGACAGTCACTCCTAGCTTCTACCATAATCGGGTAAATTCTTTCCTCTCCATCCCTTCTGGGGGAAACTGGGATTTTTCTTTCTCCTGGCTTAAACTGCCTAGATAACAGCAGATGGGCTAGAGACTGTTGAGGTCTCAGGTACTAAACACTGGAGATAACACAATGTGTTTTCTTTTGCTGTGACTTCTGAGGTGTTTTTGGTCCAGATACTTCACTGTGTCTTTGTCTCCCTGCCTCTGCTTTGTCTTCCCTTGTTAAGCTATGAGCTCTTTGTCTGCTGTTAGTGCTTTGTACATGCTCTTCTCCACTGTTCTCTTTGGTCAGGCTGATTTGCAGTCTTCACCTAGGGCTGATGGGTATGACCTCCCATTCTTTTTTAATTTTGCCTGGCCACTGGGGTGAAGCAGGCCAGGAATATTTCAAGAGATAGTACATACTTCTATGCATCGCTAACATCTCAGAAGTCTCAATGAACTATGACATTGTATTGAAAATGCCATGAATTTTCTGCTGTGCAAAACATTCAGGATACAGAAATGGGAAAGAGAAAAACTATGGCTTTTAGATTATGTTTTTTTCCTTCTTGGTGTGTGGGTTTTACAAACAGCTAGGGAGCTGAACTCCACCACAACTGCTCTCTCACTCCCCCTTCTCAGAAAAGGAGGGGAAGAAGAAAATGAAAGAAACAATTCACAGGTTGAGATAAAGATAAATTAATTAAAGGAGAAATAATTATTAAGGGAAAATTATTATTAATTAAATAATTTAACTAAAGGGAAAGGGGAAAAAGGAAAGAAAAAACAAACAAGCCGAAAAAAAAAGAAGCAAAGGTTGTGTGGAAGTACAGAGGAAAAAAATTACTCTCTACTTCCCACCAACAAGTGATACATGACCACATCCTTGAAGCAGGGCCTCAATGCACATAGCCATTGTTCAGGAGGACAGACATTTTCACAATGAGAGTCCACCTCTCCACTCTCCTTCCCTTTTTGCACCTTTTACTGCTGAGTGTAACACCATATGGTATGGAATATCCCTTTGGTTGATTTAGGTCAGCTGCCCTGCTGATGTTCCCTCCTCACCTCTTGCCCACCCCCAGCCTGCTGGCTCTGGGGGGCTTGGAGGGAGTTCTGGTGTAGTGCCACCACTGCTCAGCAATAGACAAAATACTGGTGTGATACCACTGTTGTTCTAGGTGCAAGTGCAGAGCACAGCACTGTATGAGCTGCTGCAGAGAACATTAACATCCCAGCAAGACCCAGTAGACTTGGGCTCAGCCCTAAGTTGGTGTTTCACAGGTCTACCTAAAGGATCAAGACTTAGAGGTTGGAGATGGAGTAATATTTCTGGGGACTGTCTGGTGGTAACTGATGACATTCTGTGTCAACTGTGTGCAGTGAATGAGTTATCATAAAAGTTATCACAGATTATTTTTTCTTTTCACAGATTATTTCTAAAACAGTAATCAACATCCCTGCCTAAGGGTACAGACTTCCCCAAAGCCATATGAGGTACTCCACACTTAGTTTTATCTGACCCAGAACAATGTTAATCCATTTTCTGAGCAATCTGTTCAGGGATATCTGTGATTAAGACTAGTGTGCATCATTTGCCAGTGGTTGACAGAAAAACTGCCTTCTGGAAAATATAAGTAGCACCTGCTTCCCCAAATTGTTTACTACTGTTGTTTAACAGAGATGAGCACAGTGGAAAGGAGATATATGGCTCTGCCTACATTATACGTACCACTAGAAGGTGATTTGTCAAGAGCCCAGCTCCTTGACTGCTAAGTACTGCTAAATGTTTGGGATGTAGCACAGATTTAGGAGACCCCACAACAGCTCAACAACTGTTTTCATGTCTAAAACTGACTATTTCTTTCTGGAAGTGGTTTTTAGAACCATCATAGTGAAGATGTCAGTCCCCATTACAGCTCAAGGGAAAAATGTGGATGACCTCCAGACTACTGGTAGTGAATTTGGGCATCCTTCAAGCTTACCAGTGCTGGGACCCTTGACTAATCATGCTTTTAAGGAATCTATAACATTGTTTTGTTGGTGAACTCTAGACAGAATAGTGTTTTCAGTAGAATAACTTATGAACCTTCTGTAAGATAGAATTCTGACACCTGCAGCATGAGAAGCACTCATGTTCAGTCACAAAATATTACTTCTCTAAGTGCTCCCTGACATGCCATTGTGGATACACTTAAGGGCTGCAAATCTCCAGACCTTGTTGCTCATATCTCCTGGGTTCCATTACCCCAAATTTACCAACATAAAACCTGGGATCGTGGGAGCTGGTTACTGGATTAGCTGATGGTTTCTTCAGTGTCCTCGACTGCAGGAGCATCTGGCGGTGATTTCTGTTTGCACATGGCTTGCTGCCTGAATTAGGCTTATTGTGATTTATGTAAACACAGTATTGAGACAGTTTGCCAGCTAGTGCAGGGAAATAGCTAATCAGTTTTGCTTCAGGAAATCAGACCCAGGGGAGGCCTGGGATCTCCTCTCTTCCTCCAGTCTTTGAGGTTTGCAAACAATTCCTTCCAGAGAGTGACTGCATCTGCAGTAGGTAAAAAGCAATCCAGCACAGCAACTCTGCATTTGCCAAGGTCAGCATGGGCCCACTGATTGGCAAGTGGCCAGCGCACACTCATCTGGTACAGGTGAGAAAGATGGGTTTTGAATTAATGAGCTGGACTTGGATGCACAAGTCTGGGTTTTGTCCAGAGAAAGGTTATGATTTAAATTACAGTGCCTTGGGGCAGCACAATGTACTTGAGGTGTCTCCATATGTTTGTTTTGTTTTTGTTGTTGTTTTTTTCACAATTCTAATTTTAGCCAAATTGCTTCATTACTGGAGGTCTCAGTTTGCCCATCAGTTTCACATCAAGGAACAGTGGCTTGCTACCAAAACCAGGGAGCTGTGAGATTCCCTCCACAGGCTCTCACATACTGAAATCCTTAGACAGAAAAGTCTATCAGGGGGTAATATAATGCTTATCATTTTCAAATTCAGGAAGATAATAAAGAAAATAAAGCAAAAGGAAAACTAAGCTGGAGATGATACTGATCTTTTGTATAGAGCTCCATGCGTCATTGCTCCTTCCTCCCCCTCTTTCTGCCCCTGCTACAGCTGCAGCCACAGAGATTTATGGATGCATGCAATCTAATTTGCTTTGTTTCGTCTGGAGAAAGACACAGCTGTATGGAGCTACTTTGTCAAGAAAATGTCACATTGCACTTAATTGCCCGATAAAGAATGGCAAGTCAAAAACAATATAGATAACATGCTCATTTTTTTTTTTTAATATATAATTTAAATTTGCTGGCGCTTGGGTTTAAAGCAGAGACAGTCATTGTGTGATTCTCAGTAATAAATTTTCACCTGAAAAACTACCCAATGAAAGACTACCTCTTCCCCAAGCTTTCCCTTCATATCATGATAATAATTTGAGTAGACTCTCTTTTTACTAAAACATCTGCTTTGTGTTTTGACGGGTAAGAAGAAATACACATAAAAGTTAATTTGAGCTGTAATCAATTGATTAATGGGTTCAGCAAAAACACTGTATTCTCTCCCATTCATTCCAGGGCTGCTGTTCCACACCAGTTAAAGAGCTCTATGGAGTCTGCAAAAGCAGGAGTTCAGGTTTAGTCCATCCTGAAGACAGTTCTGAAGGTGACACAGTTGGACAGAGAAGACCACCCGAACAGGGAGAAGTCTGTGCCTGTGTGGGATTTGTCATCATTGTCTTGGCCTCAGAAACTGCTTCTGTGATAGGACATCTGTGTGATGAACTTCTCGAGAGCTGTCCTGGGGGCACAGGTTTTGACTTCAGGTTGTATTAGCACCAGAAATCTCTGGGTAAGAAAATCAAGAAAATCAGACTGTTATTCAGGTAACAGTCACATAATCAGAAATCCCTCTCTAGTAACAGTCACATCCTTTAGAAAAGGGGAAACACACACACATGCACACACATCATGCCTTTTTTTTTTTTTTTTTCAAGAATCTTCCATATAAAATCACCCACTTTTCCCTCTATGTCACCATTAAGGTAAGCAGACTCAGAGCAGAAGATTTTGTAGTCCACCTGAGCCTACTTAGCATGGGTAACAAGTTAGTATTTCTCCTGACAACCTCTGAGACCAGAACCAATCAGCGTTACACCTGGGACCATCCTCATGCTTCAGCCCATGGACCAACCAGCTGCGTTTAAGTCAAGCTCTCTTCAGGACAAATCAAGAACAAGGCTTCAGATTTACATTCCTGGGAACAAATAAAACACCTTAAACCTTCCACAAGTACATTTCAATAACACATTCTGGGCATTTAAAAGAATCTGTTATTACTTTTTCAACTCTTGCTGCATGCATATGATCTGTGTACTCATAGGGTATTGAATATGGCAATATTCATCTCTCAGGTTGACAGCTGCTGGGAGAAATGTACTGAGGAAGAAGCATTTTATGCATGTCATTTTTCTATATTCTTCCTTTGGAATCTCTAATTAACACCGGGAAGAGGGAGGCGTGCATTTGTTCTCTCACAGGTTTTCTATCTGCCTGGGAGCAGAGCGAGTTACCTTCACTACTGGAATTCTCCATATTTGTATTCTCTTCCTAGTATTTTTATAAACCCCGCTATGTTCCCAGTCCCAGCAACAAAAGCAGGCCCCTGGTTTGCTAAATTGCTTTCTTTTCATTGATTCACTTTCATCTGACCACTTTCTAGCCATGAGGAATATCCCATTATTCTCATACCATAATAATTAGCAGTAATTATTATAATGCCAGCTGCAGTAGCACCTCAGGGTCAACACCCAGTTTGATTTTCTCCGTTGGTTTGGACACACATAAAGAGAGACTGGGAATTATAATCAGAGTAATCATTCCTGGTTGCTAGGAAAATAATTTTTTTCCAGAACTGCTGGTTTCTGCTGTTCATACACCAACATCTAAGTGCTCATGTTTGCAAACAGTAAACAGCAAACTGGAGGAGGAGCTGTTTGAGGGTCTCCCTGCCTGTGTCCTCCATCAGTTGGTACAGTACTCTAAAGGGAAGTGATGACAGAGTTTTAGATGGGTTTTTAGTTCTTTTGAAAAGCAGAGATAAAGTTAATTCTTACCTTTTTGGACAACTTGGCAGATTGCAGTAGAAACCTGGAGGGCATTTGTGCCTGCAACCACAGCATCCCCCAGACCAATGTTGATTCCACTTCAGCCAACACAGCTGGTACCAGGAGACCTCTTTCCTTTATACAGACATTTATAAGCCATGCTCTAACAACATCTTATCTCCTGTTTCAAGTCCCACATTCTGTATCATGATAAAATACAGCTTTCAGATTCCGTTAGCACTGGTGCAGCTGAATGGTTTGAAGAGAGGTACAGATATCTTTTCCCAGTCTAATCCCAGCTCCTTAACAGTTTTTATTTTTATTTTTCATTTTTTCCAAAGTCAGATTGGCATGGCTTTACAAAGCTTACCTGTGCATGGATGTACATTTACTACAAGCCAGACCAACTTGCAGGCAGACATGGCAAAAATTCTATTTTGGACAATAGTAAACAACTGAACCCATATTTCAGGTGAAAAATTGGGTTTCTTTTAACGTTATGTCTTTGGGTCCCAAGTTCTGTCTTGTTTCAGAGTCATGGACTGGTTGAAGTCATCTGCTACAACCCCCAGCTCAAGCAGGGACACCTACAGCACGTTACCCAGGTCCGTGTCCAAGTGGTTTTTGAAAATCTCCAAGGAGGAGACTCCACAACCTCTCTGTGTACCTGTGCCAGTGCTCCATCACCCACACAGCACAGAAGCGCTGCCTGATATGTAGATAAAACCTCCTGTCCTCCAGTTTGTGTCATTACCTCTTGTCCTGGCGCTGGGTACCACTGGCAAGACCCTGGCTCCATCCTCTCTGCATCTCCCTGCAGGCATTTTTAGGTATGGATGACCTCCCCCTGAGCCCCCCCCTCTCCAGGCTGAGCAGCCCCAGCTCTCTCAGCCTCTCCTCATAGGAGAGGCGCTCCAGGCCCTTCAGCATCTTCCCGTCCCTTTGTTGGACTCTCTCCAATATCTGCATGGCAATTCCGTCTTGTACTGGCAAGCCAGAAGAGGAAACCTCAAAACTACTTGAAAAAACACTGCTGAAGCCTGGGATTGAACCAGGGACCTTTAGATCTTCAGTCTAACGCTCTCCCAGCTGAGCTACTTCAGCCCTGCCCTGGGCTGAATAGTCACAAATATGATGCAACATAATTATTTTCAGAGCTTTACCATTCAGTATACTTCTTGTTAAGCAAAGTATAAACATCACTTTCTCAGATTCTCTGTGGGTCAATCCCATCTTTCTGGCATCTGATCTCCTCTGGTACTCTCTAGAAGAAGAGAAAGATGAAACAATGGCAAGCAACAGCTTCAGCACTTGGCTCCCTTTCATAACAGCACAAGAGAGAAGCCAAGGCACATGCTTCAGCTGTGAAAGTGGGAGCTCTGAATGCTGACAGATCCTTCTCACCTGTCCTCACTTTCCACCCATCTCTTAGGATCCTGCTATTTGTTCCAATAATAATCTTCTTGGAAAATTTATCCCCCTTCTAACACTGCCTGCTTGAACTAGGTAACTCATGTGAAAGTGAGAAGAAACCCAGATGCACTAACCTCAAGTCAAAGTTTATATAGCTGCACTCTGGGACTAAGAAACATCCCAAATTCCCACTACAGAGAGAATTGTGCACAGGGAATTGCAATACTTGTCAAATTTACAGTGAGTTTACAAAATTTTAGCATGAGGGCCATACAATACAGTGAGGATTGGCAGTCTTACCACTTGGATTTTAAAAGCAAGAAAAAATGAAGAAGTTAATAAGAAAAATTGAGTAGTAGCAGGTAGTTGTAGAGGTAAAAGACGGCTCTGGAAGAGGTATTTACTTCCTTGCTCTGTGGAGACCTGCAGCAGGACCTGAAGCAAGCCATTTTGTTTGTCTTCATGTCTTTTATGTTATACCGGCTGTAGGCTCTAAGTAAGGAAGAGCAGTTTTAAGTAACTCCTGCAACCAGGGTTTCTATCTTTTTTTTTTTTTTTTTTGCTGATGTATTTCACACTACACCTAACCTTGTTCCCTTCTTGCCGAGTCTAACTGCATTTGATAAAATATCTAGAAGGACATGAACTCTTTCTTTAAAGACATCAAGAAATGGAGACTCTACGTCTTCCTTAGATGCTTCACCCAAATATTTGATCAGGCTCATGGTTTGACCTGGTTTTATTTCCAGGGAAAATGTATCAGGCAGCACTCCCACACACTAGTTCCTGTTATGCTCCCCATCAGAAGAGAAAAAATGATAATGAAGAAAATGTCTGTAGCAATTAGGTCACCTCTTTCTCATAATATCATAATAAAGGATCAAGCAACTTTGGTCATTCACCACAGGACATTTTCTCCAGTCATTAGAACCACATTCCTCAGTTGTTTTGTTGTTGTTGGTTTTGTTTATTTATTTTTTTCCAGACTCTTTAGGCACTTTGCCAAGTGTACACAATCCCAGCAGAGAAAAGACTAACATCAGATATCTATGAAAAAGAGTCCCTTTCACATGCTCAGCATTTCTTCCCTATTCCAGAGATGACCTAAAACTTCTTGACATGACTTTGGGCTGTTGTTCCACTCTAGCCTTCAGTCCTTTGCAAAAGCAATCCCCTCTCCAAAGCCCTTCCTTTCATATTCATAGCCTCCATCTTTTGCTTCCACAGTCCCACATTTTTCATACAGCTGTACTACACATCTGAATGCTTATCAGGTCCCCTAAATGCTTCTCCTGTAATAAAAGCTTAACCACCTCCTCAGTCTGCATCATTCATACATTTTACCATCGGTAAATTCATACTTGCCTCTAGCAACTTGCTGAGAATAACGTCATGTTTAGAAGCAATCCTTTCAGAACCTACTGGGAGCTTTTTGCCTTTTCCATTCATTAATTCTTATCCATCGACAACTACTTGCGATCTGTATGTTAGGTGGGTTTTAATCCATTTTATTACTCTTATTATGTGTTAGTCACAACATAAGTGCAAGAAGTCACCTGCTCACAAAGGTTAGAAGAGATTGCTTAGGAAAAATACTTAGATAAAACAGTGTGATAGTAGTTGGAGCATTTTATTCACCTATGGGAAACATCAGTCAAGGGAAATGCCTGTGGGAGTAACAGTACACTGAATGAATGCATAATGGCTGACATTTCCAATATTGCAATAATTTTTTACAACGTTTCTTATGTAACTCCATTTGTTTTCCTCAGAAAAGTGTTCTTTCTTGAAACTGGACATTAGTACTTGCATAACAAGGCTTTACAGACATGTGCGTCCATGAAAGCTTACTTTACATGACGTTTTTGTTGAGAACCAAAACAGACTCTGGCCTGTGCTTCCAGGTTCACTCCAGCAAAACTGAATTTGGAGAGAGCCAAACCAAAATGTCAGCAGAGTAGTGTGAGTCCAGCTAATGGTGCAGCTATGAAAATGTGGGCTGAGAGTCTCTTTCACAACCAGCATTGCTATAACCACAGAGTAAACATAACTAGTGGGAAAAGGTAAATATTGTTATCTCTATTATCTATTAGAGATAAATATCATTTATCTCTAGTAAAGGTAAATATTATTATCTCTAAATATTGCTGCATTTAATTTCTCTGGATGAAGGGAAAAAAAGTGTCTTAAATCTCAGTCTTCAGAAGCAGAAAATAAACTTATTTCTCCATGTATTTACTTTTATTAACAAATGAACAAATGGTATTTTCAAAAGCCGATTGTAAAAAACAGATGAACAAATGAAAATGATTCTCTGATCCAGGGCTTTGTGGAGTCCAAGGGAAATTCCCCTCTAATACAGAGTAGTAATGAAACTGGTGGCATGAAGGCATACAGCTGAAAATATGATGGGACCATACCAGTGTATGGAGTAATACTACCGTTCTCCTTTGAGGGACTTCATAATATTCATGGGATACTTCTCACTATCTAATCTAGTCATATTATTTAAGATTTTTTTTCAGTGTTAAACTCAGAGAAATATTGCAGGTATTGTCTCCATGGGAAGACTTTAATTAACAAATAATTAACTGATGGACATCATAGCTATTTTGTATTTATTTTTCTCTGTTTTTCTCAGGAGTGAATATACAAAACTAAGGACATAAGGTTGTACTTACAAAAAATGAGTTTTGGAGTTAACTGCCTTCTGGGGGCATTGTAAGTCTTCTTTCTTCATTGCTTAGTGTGGGCTAACATCAGCCAATCCAGGCTACTTAGTGGCTTCTGTGGATCTTTCTATCACGTTTTAATGACCCATTTGTCCTGGATTCATTGGACCAAGGGCATAGGAGATCTGTCTATCACAGTTTGGCTTTTTTTTTTTTTTTTTTTGGCGGACCGTTTTTGTCTGTGTGAGGCAGGGAAGCATGAAATTCTTCTTTCTCTTGGCTTTGTGATTTTGAAGGTGAGTGATGCCAGCCCTGAGGAGGTGACTATCCATTCCTTTGAAGACTACTTAAGTTGTCTGTCTGTCTTAGACAATTATTTTTGGCTCTAGATCTTGAATGAAAACAAATTTACATCTCTGAAAGCCTTGATGCAGATGCCCATATTTGACAATTCTCCATCCATTCTCTAGGAATTTGCTGTTGAACACCACTGGAAGCAAGTGATTAAGCTTTATGTAGAAACAAGGTGCTACCAATTGCATATAGCAATTACTGTCATAGAATATAGTTCTCCAGCAAGTGAAGAAGATCTGAGCTCCACACCAGCTTTGATTCAACCAGTGCTAGAACAGGTAACTAGTGCTGGGTATTGGGAAAAAGGCTGTTCTGGGGAGATATTTTGGGGGGTGAAGATAAATAAAGGTCAGTTGCTGTTTTTTTTTTTTTTTTTTTTTTGACAGTACATTCCATTTTTCAGCTGTGCAAGCTCCTTTCTGAACCCTCCATCCCACTCCATCCTGCAGCACAACCAGCCACAGGTCAGCTGATGTCAGCTACTGTTAAGCCCAGGAACCTTTCTGTGGATGCTGCCAGGGCTGGGACTAGAGTAGTGTTGGGATGCAGGTAGATGTAGGCAGGTCTGCTCTCACTTTCTGACCTTTCAGATGAGGGGGTGTTGTCTCCTTTGCAAAATGTCAGTGATGCCTCACAGGGCCTGTTAGTCAGGGTTGGCCTGATCCCTCTCCACCTGGAACAACACTGCCATTCTGAATGTTGCCTGTTCCTCCAGGCAGTTTGTAGAAGCTCTCTCTTAGTAAGAAGTGCACATTAATGCAGTGTTACTGTGGTGTTTAGGAAAGCTCTTCCAGGGGTCTGTCAGTGCCCCTTCTGAAAGCATGGAGTTGTGTTGCTAGGCTGCTCCAATTCAAATTTTTATTGCTCTTTGTTGGCTTTGCTGCTGTGTTTTTGTATTTGTAGCTTTTTACTTGTTTCTTTTCTGGCTGGCTGCTCCATTCCAAGCTATTAATACTTGTTTTTCTGTTGTTGTTAGTGACATAGAACAGTTCAATTGTGTTAAAGGGTTGTAAGGGCTTGTGTACTTTTCATTTCGTTTTCTCAAGTCCCTTTGTAAATAGTGATATCTGTTCTCAGGACGGATGTTAATTTTCCCAGAGTGGATAGGAGTCAAGGAATTTCTGGAAGGTAACTGACTTCTTCCATTTTGTGGGGTCTATTTACAGTGTCATAGGTACATATTGCAACTAGGGAAGACTTTGCAGGGTGATTGGCGGTGTAAACAGCAATATCTTAAAGTGCAAGGTACCTTTCGATGCTCTTCCAACAGAGTGTATAACTTCAGGTACACCACATGTATGATATGGAAAGAACTTCATTGATGTGCTTGAATCGGCACTAAAGTCTGGGAGGAGATGACAGGCATGGTCACCCAACCCCTTGCAATGACATTAGCATTTGGAGAAGGTGCCACTTTTCAGCTGAGATATGGCACTTGACTGAACACCAGTATTTAGCATGATCTTGTCGAAATAAAGGAAGCCTGTTTAAACAATCTTCAGAGTTTCAGTTTTCCACTGGGGAAAGGGGCAAGAGAACCTATTCAAGCTCAGATAGGATCCTGTTAGTTACTGTGTCAGCTAAGATATAGAAAGAAAAAACTTTTGTCTCAGCTCCAGCCTAAATTCCAGTGCTTACTTCAATACTGAACTCCTTTAGCTGAACTCCTGTGTTGTGTGTGCTGGTCCCACAAGGTCGTCCTGGATCCCAGATATCTCCAATAGGCCTGGATTCCTTCATGGGTACCTGAACCATAGTGCTAGTAGCTGCCCAGCTAAATGTAGGTGTCTTACCCTACTGGGTGGAACATGGTTATGATCTTAACAGTACTCACACAAGAGCCTTCTTTGGTCGAATTAAACTAGTCTGTCTACCTGAGCTTCATGAATCTAACCTGCCTGCAGAAGGCTGCAGATGTAGCAGATGTGCATAATGTAGATTTAATGAGAAAAACAGCTCCTTGTGAGTTTTCTACACCATTCCTGAGAGAGGAGGGGTCTCTGGCTCCAGGCAAATCTCTACCAGTTTTTGCAGCACAGTGACTTTAGCTCCTGTTGAGATCAGGACTGTTTTGGAGAAATGATCTTTCTTACAGAGCCAAACTAATTGAAGCACAACACCTGACCACGCTTTTCTCCCAGTGCCCTGAGTTTTCTGTGGAGACTCAGTTCAACATCAGCAATACTGGGAGCTCCAGAAAAGCTGCATCAATATCATTTTAAGAGCTGGTGCATAAAACAATTACAATTTTTCTCTAGTTAATTCTAGGTAAACTGAGGCATTGGGAACGAGTCATTGACGAGTGCTGCTCATCACAGTCACCACTGTTCCAGTTAACAACAGCTCAGAGCTTCATGGATTACTCCAGCACTCCACAGCTTCGATTCCTGGTTCCTTCCCCCTCCTTCCACATCCTTCCTGGGCCCTGCCACCACAGCAAGACAGAGCAGGAGGTACCAGGAAGACTGAATCTTTGGTGGAGTGATAATTCCTGGTGTTGGCAGGCAAGATGGGGACTTGTGTCTTGTGGCCTTCATTTATTCTGCACACTGACTTGACTGTATGGTCAGGTGGGACTGCAATGCAATTAGCTTTAATTGAAGGTTAAAAAAAATAATAATTGCAAAGGTTAAGCTAAGACAAATCTGGTGAGAGGCACTGGGTTGGGAGGCTACTTGCCTACAAGAGCTGATTTTCTTTTGCTTGAACTGGGAGGTCTAGGAAAATCAACTGACTTAAATACCTCCTTATGCCTTCATCTGTGATCTTTCTTTTAATGAGCTGACCTCACAACAAGCTCAAAGGGTTTAAACCTCAGTTTCAGCCTAAGCTACCACTATTTCCCACTTGGCTCCACTATGTGGTAGGCCACTATGTGGAGCCAAGAAGCAAGTGTGGTACTCTTGAACTCATGCACACCAAGAGTCTGTACCTTGTAACATAAATTTCTGTGTGACTTCTGCTGTTCTGGTGGTTTCTCCTTAACTGAGTAGAGTACTATGAGCTCTCATAATTTTAATGAGCCTCCTGATGACTGGTGCTTTCATTAAAGCTCTTGATCTTGGACTCATGTTATTTTTGTGATAATTGCTACTTTCATACATAAAAACCTTCTGTAATTGCCAAGACAGTCTTTCCAATGTGACCTGCTTGCTTTCAAAGGAGTCAGAAGTAAAAATGACAGAAGGAGATGGAGTTTCCAGCCTTATGAATTAAGTAGTATGCATCTGTAACCGAAGGAGGCCTGTCTCAGTGGCAGAAATAGCTCTTTTGGTCCTGGAGAACTCTTCCTCTTGACAGAGGTCTACAAACAAATTTGCAAAGCCAAAGAGAGAAATTGCTCTCTCTCATGCAACATTCAACTTTCTATTTTCTTCTGGTTCCTGAATGTAGAAGAGCATTTTATTTTATTCAGCTGGAAATCCTGCTCTTTAAAATGAAGAGCTATTCAAAACACATAAAAGATCCTGCGAGACACATAAGTGTTTTTAGCTGCAACCAATTTTACTGAAAGACTGGAGAAGAGATGTGGCA
Source organism: Cygnus atratus (assembly GCF_013377495.2). NCBI lineage: Eukaryota > Metazoa > Chordata > Aves > Anseriformes > Anatidae > Cygnus > Cygnus atratus. Next base: position 158,870,817 of record NC_066363.1, on the reverse strand, counting down.
CATTCCTTGTACGAAATGTTATATAAAGATATTAAGGATGAGTGTCCATACTGCTGAATAAAGGGACCACAAAATACCAAAAAAGGATTGTGGAGCCTGAGACTTTAGTTTTTATGTGTGGCTATACACTGCCTAAAGAGTTTTTGTTATGAGCTGGAAAAAGTGACAATTCTTGAATGAAGTCCTGGCATCTTGGACTAGCACAGAGAGCTCTTTCTTTATTGCAAAGATAGCTTGGGAAAAACATCAGGGAAGGAAGCTGTGATTTAATTCAGAATACTGGTGTTTCCTAGGTTTGGGGAATTTACATCAGGACTTAGTCAAAGTGGTAACTGAACATTTACCAGGCAAATGTTAGCTGAGGTGATGAAAAGAAGAGATCCTTCTGCAAGCTTGAAGCATTAACAGAGAAAAATACAACAAATTTGCCCACAAAACCTGTTTCCCAGTGTAAAAGCTCCAGGGACATAAATGATCCCTCTGCCATGGTTTTCCTGGAAAAGAGAGACATTTAGGAGGAAGCAAGGTTTGTAACAACAAAATGTCAACAGTGATGTTAAAGGGGAAACAAATGCTTTGAGAAAAGAGCTGCAACACATCTAAGGAGCTCAGCTTTGTGTCTGCAGAGGGATTTTCCCCCTCTGTGTCTCCTCTGTTGTTCATCATTTTCCTTCTGGATGCAGTCTGCAGAGGCAACCCACTAAAAGTTAAGAGACATAAAGACCTCACAAGCTTTTCTTATGCCTCATGTAATGCCCTACTCACCGTCAAGCTCAGGCTTTATGGCTACTCAGGGGCAAGATTCTGGTTCCTACAAGGACACCAGGGGCCACAGTTATCATCCTTCGGACCGTGAGATGCTGATAGCCCGATGGATGAACTGAAAGAAGTGGAGGAGCAGTAGGCAGCAGCACTGGAACAAAATGAATCTTTCAAAGGGGCTGAAATGCCTCAGGGCAGCCCTGGTTCCTTGACCTTTTTTCCCAGTGCCCTATCTGAGATCCCAGACCTTCTTACAAGATGTTGGATGTGGACACATGGATACCTACAGTGTAAGAAAAATCTTGGAATATCTGGGCTTATTCAAAATTCTTCAAAAGAAGAAATGAGGATTTCTCTAGCTCTGTTCCTTAACTGGTGGTAACCTGTTAACTTGATTCTGCAGCAGGCTGAAACTGAAAGCATCCCCAGTTTTCAGTCATCTGTTGCGTTAAGATTTTGTTCAAGTACAGAAGCACTTGTCATATCAGGGACTGAACCTGCAGTCCTCTACACATCTGCTGAATATGTGCTGATCCCAGGCTTTGGGCTACTCTAAACCAGAGCCTTGTAATTGCTAATGTGAGCTGCCCTGTTGTTCTGGAGCAATTAAGTTGCCAGCACTGTAAGAACTTGAAGCCCCATCCCACCTATGGGGTGAAATGGGGAGAGTATAGCCTAAGGATTGGTCATTTGTTATTTATATCAAGTGGAAATGCAAAGTAATTAAGAGAGATTGAGGTAGTTGGCTCCCTGCTGTTCTGTGCCGAGTACTGCTTCAGCTATGGCCACAAATTCCATTTTTTCCTTCATTTGTGCATTATGTACCTGTGAACTTCTGGCTAATTCCCATCAGACCCCTGCTGCTGTGCACCTTGCATCCAGCTGGCTAGGGAACATGAACTGCTATGTCCAGTTACACCAGAAATGATATTATCAGGAATGATATTACTGGTACAGTATCCACGTAGAATTTAAGTCCCTGAATAGCCTTGCGAAGTACCTGTGGTAGGGAAAAACTGCTCAGTTCACATTAAACCAACTCAGAATTGAAGCAGTTTATTGATTTATTAACGACACATAATTACCTGACAACTTGCCCACCTTGCATTCAAGATTGATATCAGCAATACAACAGATAAACTGGAATACAAGACATGAAGAAAATAGCAATAAACACCTAAAAATTTCTAAAGACCCTTCTGTAACTACTGCTAAAAGGTTCCCAGTGTGCACATGCACACAGTTATATGTGCATGGTCCTGCTCCTCTTGCAGAACCTGTGGCTTGCAGGGAGGGCAAGTTCCCTTGCTTGGTGCTGGTGGGGTGACTCCTGGCAGTGCCAAGCCAGGTCTGAGTGCTGCTGTTTCCATTGCAAGATCTTTCCCAAATTTTGAGATTCTCATGGTTAATCTCAAACTGATTCCTTCTCTCTTTCAAAAGTATCTTTGTCATGTCCCAAGAATTGTTTAGTCTCGCTGATGGTCAGCTTAACACAATCTATTAAGGAAAAAAAAAACAAAAACAAACAAACAAAAAAAAACAACCTCAGACTATTTTGTGTATTTTGTTCATTCTGGCTGCACTTACATTTCTGTTACAATAGCTGTTCATGTCCAGGCCCTTTGATAAGAGCAGGCATGCGAGCTCTGAGTGCTCACAGAGCTGAGAGCAGCCCTCATGTGTATTCATAGGTAGTTATGTGGGCAGAGCATCCACCCTGTAATCTTTCAGCATCCAGAGAAACATCATGCCCTGCCTTCTGCAGGCAGACAGCCTCATACTGTGGTGGGTTTTTGTCCAGAAACAGAGTGAACTTCATTCCTTGTGTCAAGTCTGCAGGTAACAGCTGCTCACAGAGTCTCCCCCTGACCTCGCTGAATAACCCTAAAGGAGCTTTGTTAGGTTTCCATGCTTTTTAAGAGTGAAGCCTCTGTGTACAAGTTTCATGGGGATGAGGAATTTTGTGTAATATTAAGACAGAAAAAGAAGAGAGGGTGTTCGAGGAGAAAGCCTGGAAAGAAAGCAATTACAAGGATGGCTCAAGGACACAAGTCTGCCAAGACTTGGGCCCACTGGGCTGTGTGGCAAAGGCAGGACACACTTGGGTGAACATCAGAGGGGTTAGTGGCATTACAAAATCAGACTCCACAAGCCAGATTCTCTGGTCTGTGCTTCCCATGAGATCTGCTGTAGTAGCCTTTGGTGTGGATTCAGGATATGGCTCAGACTTGTATCTGCAAAGCTGTAGCTTCATCTGTTAGTGCTGGGAGCAGCTGAAGATGGACTCACAGGAGAAGAAGGAAAGATGTCTTAGAACTTGTCTGCATCCACAATGTGGAAGGACCTCATAGGATTAACCATGTCTGTCTATAATGCATTGATTACATGTGAGACTGCTTCCCCGTGTCCTTTATAGCCAGACTTGTGCAGCTGAATCAGCAGAGGTAGGATGAAATTAATTTCTCCCTAAAATAGGCAATGAGTTTTTGGTCTGACGCATCATGACTTAGCACATTCTTTGAGAGAGGAATGGACAAAAACCTTGGCTACTCGAAGCCTCAAGAGATGAAAACTGACCTATCTCCAATGCTGGGATATCACTAGTACTCTGTGAAGTCCAAGACCTGTCTTGAGCCTCACTTACACACATTGGTTTTGCAGTCCTCACGTGCCCCCATGTGTGGGTGGTCTGTCAGAGAGAGCTGTCCCTGCTTGGGCATCCTTATTTCACCATCACCACCTTTCTGAGGCTGCAGCAGAGCTGACAAAGACCAATTCTTCCAATAAAACCCTGTTTTATAGGTGTGCTGCTTTGCTTCTACCCACCCCTCTTCGCACACTTTGTCAAAACCAGGTTATTAAAAAATAAAAGAGATGAATTCCAAATTAAATTATAAAGCTGCAGCCCAGTAGGTGGTTAGTGACTATGAATTTTTTATGTTTGTGCCATTGACGTGACTAAGCAAGATGGGGAGGGGAGGGAAAAAAGCATTTTGCAGGGTGTCGGAGCTCTCCATTGTATTTAATGCAAGGGTAGAGGCAGTACAAGAAAACAGAAATTTGGGGAGAGTGCAGATCCTAGTTCTATTCATCAAAAAAAAGAAATATGGAACATGCACATACTTTTCAGTACAAATGTTGCTGTTTGTATGAAAGACATAGGGCAGTAAGAGATCAAAACTGAATGGTTTCCAACTTGTATTAAAATTTAGGGGTTTTATGTAAGAGATGCATCATTTTTTTTCTTGCTTTTTTCTTTGCTTTAGTTCAGGTGACAAACTGAAAAAAAAAAAAAAAGAGGCAGGAAAAACACTCTCGTGGGTTAGATGAACCCAAAATAATCAACTTCTTTTGTTGAAACAAACCTTTAAGTTGGATTGAGTAAAGCAGTTACTCAGCCTCAAACAAAAGATTTTTTTCTCAATAGTTTGTTGTTTGGGGCTACCTTTCTAAATTGAGTATTGACTTCGAAGACAATATGCCTATGGAAGGGACCTTAGAGCCCATCAAATCCAACCCCCTTTTATGGGCAGGGACACCTCCCACCACACCGGGTTGCCCAAAGCCCCATCCAGCCTGGCCTTGAACACCTCCAGGGATGGGGCACCCACAGCTTCCCTGGGCAGCCTGTGCCAGTGCCTCACCACCCTCAGAGTAAAGAATTTCTTCCTTATATCTAATGTAAACCTACCCTTTTTTAGTTTCAAGCCATTCCCCCTTGTCCTATCACTACACCTCCTGACAGAGTCCCTCCCCAGCCTTCCTGTAGCCCCCTTTAGGTACTGGAAGGCCACTGTAAAGTCTGGAGTCTTCTCTTCTCCAGGCTGAACAACCCCAACTCCCTCAGCCTGTCTTCATAGGAGAGGTGTTCCAGCGCTCTGAGCAACCTCGTGGCCTCCTCTGGACTCACTTTAATAGCTCCACGTCCTTCTAGTTCTGAGCACAGTACACCAGATGAGGAAATGCAGACAGGTAAGATTGCTTCCCTTCTGCTTCATCAGTTGCTTCCATTAGATCAAGAGATGATCTTCATAACATTTAGGCCTGCCGAAGTGAAACTGGAGAAATTAGAGAAACACCTTATACTGTACTTCTACTCACGCCGTTACAGTTGTCAGCCTTCTCCTGCATTTGCTAAGCAAATGAACCAAGAATTATCTTACAGCGCTAAGATACTATAAAAATGAATCCTCAACATGCACCAAAATGCATATATATGGATAATCAAATGCAAACTTACCTAAAATTGCATCCAGCCCTCAGCATGTATAAATGACCATGATTCACCCCCAACAAGGGAGATTTTTTTAGGATGAGTAGACTTAAAAAGCAGAAAGTTTCTGCAAAATTTGGGAAGCCCTAAGCTATTCTGGTCTCTTGTTAACTCATTGCATAAGTCCTCTGTTATTCATTAACACATGGGCTTGCAGTATCTGTCAATTGAAGTACCACTTCATGCTCTTATTCTGGAAGTGTCACATGCTCTTATCTACCTTAACCAGGAGTCTGCAGTGACTTAGATCATTAAGCAATGATGGATTTTATATATAAAAAAGCCATATCTCACATCATTAACATTTAAGTTGCCCTTCTGCATTTTATTTCCCTAAATAAAATGATTTGAAAACCTGCAACAATGGGGATCGGTTGTACTGAAGCTTCACCAAGCATGATTAGAAGGAATAAAATATGAGGGGAAGGATTAGAAAGCCTATCAAGGATGAGGAGATGGAAGGAAATATACCATCTCTGGAAACCAATTACACAGCCTATGCCACTAGTTTTTCTTGTTCTCAGCAAAGACAAAGCTCTGCCAGACCAGAGGTAGCAGATACCCAGAAGGAGATGGAGATGCACAAGACCTGGGGAGCACAGGCATTGCTCATGCAAAGTTGTTGAGGATCATGTAACTCTTCACAGAAAATCATACAATTATTGGGGTCAGCAGGGACTTTGGAGGGGTCTGGCCAAAACCCACACTTAAAGTGTGATTAACTTTGAAGCTAGATACAAATTCAAAATTAGTGAAAGTTGCTCAGGGACTTGCCCCAAAAAGTTTAATCTCCAAGAATGAAAGTATCACTTTATTATTATTATTATTTTTTTCTTCTGTTTCAATATTTTATCAGATTTTTTTCCCCTAATATCTAATCAGAAATTCCCATATTTCATCCTATGTTTTCTGTACCTAGAAGTCTCTGATCAGGCAGTCAAATTGCTCTCCAAACAGGAAGTCTTGAAATATTTACCTAAGGGACAGAATTCTTTTTTTGCAAGAAATTCAAGAAACAGTAGCTGAAAGCAGAAACAAGAACAGAAACAAAATGTAAATATTTTATTTTATTGTTTTACTTTTATTTATTTTATTTTATTTTATTTTATCTCATTTTTTTCAGAGAAGATAATTAACTACCAGACCCACAACAGGAAAGAAACATTTCACCCAGATATCTCGAAGCAAAAACAGGTTTTAAAAAGGTCAGGGTTTGTTCTTATCCGGCTGTTCTAGAAATGAGATAGAGAATATTTGTTCATACGTGATTCATACATAAAGATGATCTTGATCATCAATAGCGCCCTATCTGGATTTCAGCCACCTTGCCTGATTGTTGTCATGAAATATTCACTGCTCACCCAATTACTTCTGTGTGAACCACCCCAAAGCAAAGCTCTCCTCAGAACAGGAGACCAGAAATCAGTGGGAGATACGACTCTGCTGCAGATCCCCCATGGGCTTTCTCATAGCCTTCGTTTCGTCTTGCATTTCACTTAACAGCTAGAGATGTTTTAGCAAACTGAAAGTTGCACTTATCTGTGGACAGAATAGATTACCCAGCTTGTCTGAAATATAAAATCTGAACAAGGAAAACAAGAGGAAAGGAAGTAGGTATTTTTACATGGCTTAGTTATATGGCTTGGTTCTTCCCAGAAAGTAACTTGCCCAAACTATATTCCAGACAAGTTGCTTTACCATTTCAAAAAGGCTACTTTTCAATTAACAACCAAATTGCATTGATATTCCGGTGTCAACTTTTAAATAATTACAAGAGAGCGGAACATCATGAAAATTAACTACAGTTCCTGTGGCAGCTGAGGCCCTGAAGACTAATACAGTGCAATTATTGGAAGGTAAATATTCACTCAGAGTTATCCTGTGCTCACAAGGAAAACAAGAAGGCAGGTAGACTTGGAGAGCATTCGGAATGACAAGGAAGCCTGGTGATCAGTTAAGAGTGAAGGTGGATTTACTGGGGAATGGAAAAGTGTAATCCACCAGCCCATTTCACATCATCCCTAGCCAGTGGGTTTGTCATGGGGCAAACACAGTTTGTTCCCCACCAGTCCCTCTGGTGAACTCACAGCTAGGTCCAGATGCTGGTAACACATTTCTCACATTTTCTACATCTACACCAGCTCAGGGACAAACTGATTTTTTAGCATAAGCTGTTCAAAAAGCTTCCCAGAAAAAAAAAAAAAAAAAAAAAAAAAGTTTCACTTAGGAATGTGATGGGACAATTTGCTTTAGCATTAATGAAGTGTAAGTATATCACGATTCCTTCTTACATCATTTCCCTCCAGCTGATTTCTCAACAGCTGTCTTCTCTAATGTGGCCATCTTCACTAGCAAGACACGTACCCCTTTCTGCCTTTCAAAAATGGAAACTGAGGCACTCAGTCTGCATGACATAGAATAAATAGCAGGAAGCCTCCTGGAGGTGACAATGTCTCCGTGGTGTTCTTGGTTTTCTTTCAGATGATAAGAAGGACACAAAGGGCAAAAACATGATACTGAAACTCATTTCAACATAGGTGCAACATACAGTTAAGGTACTAACTGAGCTATGGAAACTGGGAAATCCTTCTGGATCTGACACTAAGCTGGGTTTGAAAGACTGAGAACTGAAGCTTTATGTATTTGGTAGGTGTCACGTTGTTCAGAGTTCTTGGTGGTCTAATCTTCCTATGGGAATTCGGAGCCCTATTCCTTTTGGGTTCCTCTGCACAGCTGTGGGGGTAGCAGGGCTGCAGTAGACAGCAATGAAAAGGGAAAAGAGTCATCTAGAGCTGAGAACTGCTGAGGATATTCCTTCTCACCAGTAAGGAGAATGGGAGAACGACTTCATCCTCTCCAGGTGGAGAAGTGGTAGACAAAACTTTGCAGAAAATTCTCCCAGATAATTTGTGGATGCTGCAGAACAGGCTGCTGCAGACTAGATACAAAGAAGCACAGGCTAGTGAAGAACTCTTTTTTTTTTTTTTTTTTTGGCTGTGCTATTCCACTGCAAGGAGTTCATGGCAAGAATGGAGACACTATGATGTGAGGGAGGCTCAGCCTTTTGGGGTATCTCAGATCCAGTGTTCTGCCTGTGATGCACTTCCTCTGGTTAGGTGGGTCTGTCAGCTGAGAGACTGCTCCCATTGAGGTGCAACATGCATTCATGCACTCCTGAAAAAGAACAATTCCGAGCATTTGAGCTCGTGGGGGGGACTTCAGAACAAATTTCCCCAAAGGATGTAAATAAGAATATTTGGACCAGCTTAACACTGACGTGTAATAAGCTTCCTGGATACTTTTTCAAACCTACCTGCCGGGTTCGTGCCTTCTCATTCTTTTTAAAGGACACATACACATATACAATGAGAACAGTTTTGGGGAGAGGATCCTGCCATGCATGAACATATTTTAACTTGTGTTGAGAATAAAGGGTGCTTCATCATATATTCTGCACAGCCCCTCAGATCCAGGGATTTGTGAGCAATTGATAGTGCACCACTTTCCATTCCCCTTCACATTCTCATCCCAAGTGTTATTTGCTTTTTCATAGGCCGAATTTCATAGTTAGAGTGATTGCTGGCCTTGTACCACACAGACTCACTTATCTTCATCATAATATGTAATCTGTGATATATTCTCAAATGTTAATATTCACATCTATTTTTGATACTCATAAATTATCATAGTTCCAGACATTACAGCCTACTGCATCCTTTTACTAAATAACATCCATACTGCACTTCACTCTCTCAAAACTCTCTTAAGATATCCATAATATCACTAACATTCCAAAAAAACCTTTGTTCCAGGGAAAAAAAATCATTATGTCAAGACATATATTCAATATTGGTTGCATTTAACACATTAACCATCATGTTAAACTGAACTTTTCTGTTCTGTTCTGTTATAGTTCTAGTTCTAGTTCTATTCTAAAATTTATATACATATATTATATAGCCACTCTGTATCCCTGTGTTCATCACGGAGTTTCAATGTTGGTCCCCAGTAAACAAAGGAGACAGAGCTGGGATGAGAGCAGTGTGGAAGACAGCTTCCTCAGATCTGTTTGGCATTTTCTCATGTAATAATTCCCATCTGAGAAAGACCTCATCTACTGTAGTGTAGCTCATCTCTGCAGAATCAAGAGACACATTCACTTTTGTTAATCATTTTAGTTTTCAAAAACTACAAGAAATATACATGGATAAAATCTGTTCTAATTTGCCTCAAATCTAATTATGACCCTGCCCTACACAAAGACATCTGTGTATATGTTTATCAAGTCCACTAACTACTTTTGGAAATGTGGTCTACACATCAAAGAAAGTCATTGGTTTACCAAATTGTAAAGGCCTAAAATCCTGATCCTCTGGATTCCCTCCCTCTCATTAGATATAAACTTATTCAGGAGAACACATGGGATATCCCATGTTCTTGGATATTAATAGATGATGTTAGGGATACCTTGGTCTACACCAAGGGGACAGAGGGGCAGGATTAGGAAAGCAGGAAACCTGAAGTAATATTATTTTAAAGTATTACAGAGAATATCACTATAACTGTTCATGGCATCTTTTCTAACTAAGATTGTTTTCCAATGAATTAGCCCTTGTTAGTCAGACTCCATTGCAATCTTCATGGCTAAAAGGAAGCAAAATTTAATGTCTGTCAGTGGTTAAGTCTTTAAGTGCTTTTAAATTCCAGTGGCTGTTCATCAAGACATGTACAGCAGGGAACAGACTTTTCATTTTGTGAAAAAACTGCCCAGGAAAGGAGAAGTGTCCTGCTCCCCTCCTGATACCCCTTACTCTGAGTATGTGGTCATGGTCTGTGCTCACTCTACTCAAAAAAAAAAAAACAAAAAAAAAAAACCACAAATGAAAATAAAAGTAAAGATGTAATGCACTACTCCACTTCCAGAAAAATTTGTTATGCGTATTTGGATCTACAGCAGCCCATTCATCACTGTCCCTGGGAAAATTACTGCAAGCAAGATGTCACAGGAGCTGCACAGCTGCTGGTTAAGCTGTACTGAGCTTTATTATGGGGTTTTCCAAAAGAAATGCGGAGAAATCCAAGGCAAGGTGGTTAAAGGGCACAAGGAAGGAGACAAAAGCACAGAGCAACCCATTTAGCAGCTGTGTGCATTAGGGATTATTCAGAGATTTGGCAGTTTTCCTCCTCTGTGAGATACATTTTTGCTCAGGGAGAGTAATCCCATTGACAGACTGATGCAAGTCCTGCAGAGGTCACCAAAGTGGTCAGAGAGCTAGAGAAAGTGCGAGGGAATGGGATCTTCTTCTGGATCTAAGCTCTGTGTGGCCAGAGTGGTGTCTATGGTCACCCATGTGTCCTCACACTGTCACTATTGCACTTCTGGAAGACATCACAGGCACCAGGCATGGACCAACGTATGTGTGGTCCACATGCAAATGGACCACAGCAAAGATTTAAAAGGTTTTTATTAGATATGTGAACAGAAAAAGGAGAACCAAATAAAACATAGGTCCGCTACTAGATGGGGAGGGTCTCCTCACAGACAATGACATAGGCAAAGCAGAGACGTTTAATGCCTTCTTCGTCTCGGTCTTCAACACTGATGATGGGCTTCAGGACCCAGGATACCCTGAGCTGGAGGACCGTGACAGTGGGAATGATAAACTCCCAACTGACCCTGAACGTGTGTGGGATTTGCTGCTCCACCTGGATCCATACAAGTCCATGGGTCCGGATGGGATTCGTCCCAGGGTGCTTAAAGAGCTGGCAGACGTCATCACGGGACCTCTCTCAATTATTTTTCAACAATCTTGGGAATCTGGTGAGGTCCCATTGGACTGGAAGCTGGCAAATGTTGTGCCAATTTTCAAGAAGGGTAAGAAAGAAGACCCTAGCAATTACAGGCCTGTCAGTCTCACGTCAGTGCCTGGTAAAATTATGGAGAGGATGATCCTTGAAGTTATTGAAGCGCACCTGGGGGACAATGCAGTCATTGGTCCCAGCCAACATGGGTTCATGAGGGGTAGGTCCTGCCTAACAAATTTGATTTCCTTTTATGATAAGATCACCCATCTAGTTGATCAAGGGAAACCAGCTGATGTGATCTTTTTGGACTTCAGCAAAGCTTTTGACACGGTTTCCCATAGGATCCTACTGGACAAAATGTCCAGCATACAGCTAAGCAAAAAGATCATACGATAGGTGAGCAATTGGCTGACGGGCAGGGCTCAAAGGGTTGTGGTAAATGGGGCCACATCTGGCTGGCGGATGGTCACTAGTGGGGTCCCTCAAGGCTCCATTTTAGGGCCAGTCCTCTTCAATGTTTTTATAGATGATTTGGATGTAGGACTAGAAGGTGTTCTGAGCAAATTTGCCAACGACACCAAACTTGGAGGAGTTGTGGACTCGGATGAGGGTGGAAAGGCCTTGCAGAGAGATCTGGACAGACTGGAGAGCTGGGCGATCACCAACCACATGAAGTTTAACAAAAGCAAGTGCCGGGTCCTGCACCTGGGACGGGGCAGCCCTGGCTATACGTACAGACTGGGCGATGAGATGCTGGAGAGCAGCCCCGCAGAGAGGGATCTGGGGGCTGTGGTTGACAGCAAGTTGAATATGAGCCAGCAGTGTGCCCTGGCAGCCAGGAGGGTCAGCCATATCCTGGGGTGCATCAAGCACGGCATTGCTAGTCGGTCCATCACTAGTCGGTCGAGGGAAGTGATTGTCCCGCTCTACTCTGCGCTGGTGCGGCCTCACCTCGAGTACTGTGTGCAGTTCTGGGCACCACAGTACAAAAAGGACATTAAACTGTTGGAGAGTGTCCAGAGGAGGGCGACGAAGATGGTAAAGGGCCTAGAGGGTAAGACGTATGAGGAGCGGCTAGGGTCACTGGGCCTGTTCAGCCTGGAGAAGAGGAGGCTGAGGGGGGACCTCATCGCAGTCTACAACTTCCTCGCGAGAGGGAGTGGAGAGGCAGGTGACCTATTCTCCGTTATCACCAGTGACAGGACCCGAGGGAACGGTGTGAAGCTGAGGCAGGGGAAGTTTAGGCTGGACATCAGGAAGAGGTTCTTCACCGAGAGGGTGGTCGCACACTGGAACAGGCTCCCCTGTGAAGTAGTCACTGCACCAAGCCTGTCTGAATTTAAGAAGAGATTGGACTGTGCACTTAGTCACATGGTCTAAACTTTTGGGCAGACCTGTGCGGTGCCAGGAGTTGGACTTGATGATCCTTATGGGTCCCTTCCAACTCGGGATATTCTATGATTCTATGATTCTATGATTTCTTCTTGGACCACTTGGTCATCTTGCAATTCTCAACACATGAGCAAAATCCTCAAATTAAGCCTGGGGAAATATATATATATAATTTATATTTATATATATATGTTGATATATATATATATATTGATATATAATTGATATATATATATATATCAATTTGGAAAAAGACCGCATGTTTAGGGAAATTTTGATGCACAATATCTCAGTTAAAAGCTGACTGATTAATTGACAAATCTTTGATTAATTGACAAATCCTAACTTGTATCAGTGCAGTAACATCTAAGCTACTGGGCTCTCTGGAAACTGAGTCACGGACACAGCACTGCTCAAGACTTCCCTTGGGAGAGCACTGATAAATTTTACAAAACACTAAGAATTAATTGTCTTCTTGAAGAGTCCAGATAATGGCAAAGTGCTGACATGCACATATATACGTATGTATTTCATGCAGTTGAAAGAGATTCTTGTTTTAATTGCAAATTTACTTCATCTTTATTTTAGAAAGGTTTCAACTAGGTAAATGCAAAACAATTTCCACTTGACAAGTCGTCAAAGAGTGAGAAGTGTTTTGAGGCTGGTCTGTCTGCTTGTTTTACTGAAGAGCACATTTTTGTATTTTTTGGTGAACAGAGAAGTGTGGTGGAATCAGGGTCAAATACACAGATTTTGGCACATACTAAAGTACTTAAATCAGCAGAGAGACCTCATGTTGGTAAGGACGGGTTTAGGATCTTTGTATGTGGAACACGAGTCTTATTTTTACCTCTTTTGTGCTTCAGAATACCCCAGAACTCATTGAATAAACCAGAAAATTTGTAATGATAGTAAAAAAAAAAAAATACTGTTTCAAATTATGAAAGGATTAAATACGATTAAATTTGAAGCTGTTCTGCCAAAGTGCAATAGCAAAAGGCCATTAAGTGAGCTGTCCATTTATAGAAAACATAAGACATAAAATTCATTTTTAATGGACTGTTTCCATGGAAATGTTCTTTAGTAGAGACATTTTATAGTGTATTAAGCAGCACAAGGAGTTAAGCTGACTGTAGTGGTGGCTGTAACGCAGGGTCTATGGTTTGTGAAAAATTGAAACCATTAAAAGGTTTACAGCCAAGAGAGTGAGGAATATTTCAATGCTGTTTATCACTCAACCAGCAAAATTGAGTGCTAAAACTCAGCACACCTACCGAAGTGGAATTCCCCTATTAGCTCATTACCGGAATATCTTAGAAAATAGAGAAAATCTGCTCCTTGATTATGGAGGCAATAATAATTATGGATAATTTGTACATTCTCATTCCATTAATTGGTGGAATCACAAAGCATTTTCCAAATATTAATTAAATAAGTCTCTCTACACAGTAAAATTACTCCGCACAATAAAACCTTGCTTTTATTTGCAATTTGCTCCTTTTTCCATGCCTAAGTGCTGTCATGTAACACTGGAATTTCAATAATATGCTGCTGAGATCGTGGCCTAGGCAGGAGAAGACAATCACTGAGGTTCAGGAAGAATATGGTCCATGTCCCAGAGACTTTAAAAATTCAAATAAGAATGAAAAAGGCTAGGAGAAAAGGCAGTCTCAGAAGGGGAGAGGCTTTGCTGGCATTTTGAGACATGGCTTTTCCAGTCACAAAGACAGCCTGGGCATTTTCAGTTAGCATTTCTGTGACTAAGTCTGAGAGGATTAGGACAACAGGGTTGATTTCCAGTGACTTGAAGAAATTCTGGTTACTGTGGGCTCCCGCAACATCTGGCACTGATGGAGTGATGTGGATTTCTCCTTTTGCACACTTGAAGAGCTCAGACAGCGCTCTCAGTGCAGTCCAGACCTCAAGATGTGGCTGCATTAGCAGGATCATGAGGGTTGTATCAGTTTCAAGCTCCCCTGACATAAGTTACTCTACACTGTGCAATACACATGTGCATTGCCTACATCCTTGCTGCAAAGGGAGCTTTTTTTATGTACCTGTGACCTGTTCACAGGTGTGTAGTGTGAGCAGGGAGGAAAAACACCCATCCACTAGGGTGTTGTGATCGCTATGTAACAGAGCAATGTTATGAGGAGTTACATGGTCAAGAAAGTAAGGGTCTGTAACATACAGCTGAGGATGGGGAGTTATCTTGCCTCCTCTTTGGAATGAAGACAACCTTAAATTCCACCTCCTCTTTGGCACAGAAGGCCCAGAGCTGAGCAAAAAGAAATGGAAGGTACTGAAATCCACTTAAAATTCAGTCTGGTTACATCTGGGTCTGTGTATATAGACATAAGTTAAACAAGGAGAAATTCTTCCCTTTTAAGTTGGATCTGCAGCAAAGACCGAGCATAACAGTATTTTTAAATCTGAAGCACTCTGAAATAGTGGCACAGCGGGAGCATCTCCTTTTACTCAATATGATTGAACAGCTGGGTAAAGAAGAGGGCAGGCAACCTTAGCTGATGGTTTGTAGCTCGTTTCAACCTTCATGCACACGGGTGAGGGCACCTGGTTCATCTGCGGCTACCAGCTCAGCCCTCCGAGACTGCTGTCCGCTGACGGCACAGCAGGAATTTAATCCAGATGTCAAACTGCCATGAGTTTTGCAAACAGATGGTCTATTGGAAATCCGCAGGCAGGCTGCATCAATACACATCAGCCCAGCACCTTCCTGCCTCTGGCTTGCTACATGGGGACCCAGTCTAGTGGAAAGAGCGGTAACAAATGACCCTGCTCTTTCCTCCTGATAGTAATGGGAATGGCTTCATTTGCTAGCCAGCTGGCCCTTGTTAATGAAAGGTCATTACCAGTGACCCAGAGGCATGTCTTGTCAATTCACTGCTGTTTTTCTTCTTGTTTTGTTTCTTTCCCTGGTACTCCCAGAAGCAGAAGTAAGTTGTTCTAATGTGAAGTGACAGTTTGCAACTGAGACTATTCCTTTCAAGTCAGGGGGACTAAACGGCCACAAAGAGCCTTCACGTCTGCAAAGGCCCAGCCACGGAGACATTCAGCTCCAATGACACTTCTTGTCCCTTCTCCAGAGACCAATGGGCTGGATCCATTTACTGAGCGATACCCATCCTCCCAGTGCTGGTCCTCCATGGCCAGCGGCTGCTGGTCTTGTCCTGAAGCCTTCATCACTCCAGACCTGGGCTTTCACACTGCTCCACCAGCTCATTTTTAACCACATCCTCAATGATTTTGAATGCTGCCAGTATGGAAACTTTCCTCTCAGCTCTGCCAACCCACAGTGGAAGTAACATATATCACCTTCTGCTGCTCTGGTCATCAGCCTCCCTGGGATAGAGACCTATGCCTATACAAGGTAGTAGAAAAATGAAAATGGAACATATCTTAAAATGGTCATATTCATTTGGATACTCTTTCTTGTTTTCTTAAAATGAGTGTTTTAGACATCTCTAATTCGAAAGTCTTGAAAGATTTCTGAGGGCTGTAAAGAGCACACTTAATCTGTTTAATTTCCTCTCCCATTTAAAAATCGTCCAAATTGTAATCAAAGTATCTAGTGATGGGTTTTGTGTATACCCAGCAATATGCCATGAATTTGTTGATTAATACTGGATAAAATATTTTGGTAGACAACAATGCAATTAATCTTGTGACAACTCACAAGCACAAATGCAGGCTCATCTCTTACACATTCTCCTCCAAAAAAAAAACAAACTCACTCAAGTCCTAATAAGCCACAGAGCCAGCGGGTTGAAAAAAATATCAGAAATAACAGCCAACACATTGCAACAGCTCTATCCACTCACTTTATGCTTCAGTCTCTTTACAGTATATGGAGAAGAATGGGTTCAAGGTGGAATGAGGTAAACCAAGCCCTCTGTCCTATATATTCTCCAAGCACGTTGCTAGAGTGTCTGTACTTTGTGCTCAAAGTGTTGACACTGTGCCTACAAATAGCTCAGCATATGGGAGAGCTGAGATCTGCTGGCTGACTGGGCCAGTTCTGCCCCTGATTTATGTATGCATGTTCAATTAGGATTTAACCTGTGAGAGAAGTTGAGTGCGCTCAGACTGCCCACCTTCAAAGAGCTCCAGAGCCTGGCTAAGACATTATCTGACCTTAAGCTTCTGCATACCAATGTGAGGACAGGCAGGACTGGACTAAAGATTTAATTAGCAGTGTCAAAGTCCTCTTGTGTATTCATGAGGCTGATGGTTTAAGGACATCACTTACCAAGGTGTGCCTTTCTGCTTGACTTGACCAAGATTTCTGGGATGCTGGCACAAAGCAATGACTTTGTTAGCACCGTCACATTCATTATACTTCATTATTTGCTCTTTCTATGCACAAAAGACTCTGTTTATTGATTTATTCTTTTGGGGTGCAAGGTTGTTGCTGTGGTTTGGGCAGTGAGACAAAGTCAAATGCCCTTGCTTCTTTTCATTGTCTGAGTGCTGTCCCTGGTCAAGATGTGCAGTACCTCTAGCCATTAAAACAAAAACAAAAACAAAACAACACTTTACTAATCACATTACTTCAGAATGTGATTTCTGATTGTGCAGTTGCATCAGAATTTCACTGCTCACATCAAAATAGGAGGCAAAACAGGATTTCAAAATTCCTGGGATAATATGGGAACATGATAGCCTGGCCTTTGTTCTTGGGAAACTTTATTTAATTTGTTCAGTGGAAATACGTTGGAAAAGAATCACAAATGAAAGTATCAGAGAGGGAAGAAAATGGCTTCAGAGAACCTATATCTCACTGGAGAACCAGGAATTGGGAAGAAGAGCCAAAGTCTGGGAATCAAAATGAGCCAAAGAACTGGAGGACCAGAAAGGTGTTTCCTCTCAGCGGAGAGAGGAACACCAAGGGGGATCACAGTAAAACACAGGGACCCACTGGGACCATCTGTGGAAGTGAAGCTGTTGCCTGGTAATTGCTCTAAAAAAAACAACAGTTAGGGGGGGTTATTTTTTTCCTCATGTATACCCTGAATTTTTTCCCAGGTAGCAAAAATGAACGTAAAGACTCAAAACCAAATAAAAACAACAACAGCAGCAAAACCCTCCTAGCTTATGAAAATTGCCTGTTCAATTTACTGATGTCCATAGGATGTCCAAAAGGAAGGCTCAGACCTGCTGAACAAACCCACCCAGAGCACAGGTTGCACCATCTGAAGCTGCTTGAGGAGAGAAGGGTTCCTGCAATTTGGACTCGGCATAGGCAAAAAGACCTGAGGAAAGGGGCTGTGATGCAGAGATACCACCCTATAGCCCTGCTTCTTCCTCAGTCTTCATGGATCATCTCAGGCAAAAGGTCGAACACAGCAATCCAGTGAGGAAAGGGTGAGGCAGGACCATCCCTTCCCTTCCCTTGGCCTAAAAAATTCATGGCTTTGGGCCAAAGTGAGACATAGTGTTGGCTATGTATTTAATACTCAGTAAATCTTTACCTGCAGTAAGAAAAACTCCAGGCTTGAAACTTTCCCCTGCTAATTTAGCTAAGTGTTGCAATGACCAGACTTGGAAAAGCCTCAGGGCCTGCCAAGCCATTTGGCAGGATCTGCTGCCTCCTCTTTTATCTCAAGTGCAGCCTTTTTATTAATAGAGGCCATAAAATATTCCTTTATTTTATGGCTGTACAAATATTCCTCCAATGCTCAGCTATCAAAAAAATAAAGACTTCCCCACAAAGCTTGGGCATATGTGGGCGGCTTGAAACCTCGCTCCGAGAGAGATGATAGAGCTTTGACAGATAGCATGATAGCAGCGATATTAAGCAAACTTCTCTCCTTGGGATGCTGATACACTTAATGAGGCCTTTCAGCTTGGCTCCCCCATTTCATCTCTGCTGTCCCATTAATGGCCCCACTTCTTCCCGTGGCTGCTCCTCACGTGCTTCCCATTAAGTAGAGATTAGGGGTATGATGAATGGCAGCCTGGTTCCCTGAAAGCTCGGCTGACATTCAGATGTATGGCACGGGAACTCATTAGGAGCAAGACTGGTTTCAGTGATAATAATAAACACTTCAGCAAAGTGCTTAGCAAGGTGCCTGTCTGACTCCCCTCCTGCTCTCTTGTCAGGGCTGCAAATATGTTTTCAAGACAGAGACATAATACATGGAGGGTTTGCAGGGTAAAATTAAAAAAAAAAAAAAGGAAAAAAAAAGGGGGGAGGGGTTGATGGGCACGAGCTGTCAAAAAAAGATTAGCCTTGGGAGGCAGCGTGAGACAAAATATTGCAATTCATGGTCTAAAGTACACACGGTTATCAGTGCTGTGGGACAAGGAGAATTAGGAGTGAGGTTTGGGAACCCTCATGGGAAATGGAGCACACCCCCCTTGGGCAACAGACTTTATCTCACGATATCATTATCGATTATCTTATGATATCATTTCCATCACAACTGAGCTCCTCCCTGAAAGTGGAACTAGTTTAATTTTCCAGGTAGGGTCTGAAGTGCAAAGTGTTCCAAGTCTTTGCATCTAAGGGAAGCAATCTGAAGGTCTTGAATAAAACCCCTTACTTCACCCTCCAAAGCAAAGTGTCGCTTCCACGTGTCTAGTCTGTTGGTCCACTCCAAGAGACTCCACTGCTTTCAATAACTGTAGCAGTATGAGGTAATCCGTGTGAAGGGGTCCATTAAAATGGTATTTCTGGTTGCTCACCCATCATAGGACTACAATACTGGGTCATACTAGGGACAATAAAACCTTTACATCCCCGTAAACCCATCCTGGAATATAGTAGGGATATGATCACTCACTGAAAATACCTAAATTTAAGTCATACCTTTAATGAGAGACATGAACATAAACATATTCTCACCTATATGCACTCCAAGAAGGAGTTTAACTATTCAGAATGCATTTTCACGTTCCTAGCTGATAGAAGCTGCTGTGTTTCAGCTGTAGTTTGGGCTGAAAACTCAGATTTTAAAAGGAAGTCATGACGTGACGTTTGATTTTGTTGAAAGCAACAGGTGAGCTTTGCTGTTGTGTTGGTATGTAGATTTCTTCCCTAGCTTGTTTCACCCTCTGAACAGTTAATTATCATTTAAGATCCCATGGAGCAGGAAGTAATGTTTCTTAAACATAGGCTGGAGGGCACTTGGATGATGTTTTGTTGTCTTTAGCTGCATAAACAGAGGTAATGCTAAGCAACATGGGAAAACTGCATTAAATATGGAAGATTGTGGCTTCCAAAAGAATGGAAGCAATTCCCATCTGGGATAATGGTATTGGGTCCTTTTCTGAACTGTGGCCTGTGGTTTAATCTCTGTTTGAATCTGTGTTCAAAATAGGTGTGACCTAAAGCATTTATGGCAGATGATGCTCTGATACACGATCCTACCTTTCTCTATTCACTTGGAAGTCCCAGGATGGACTTTCAGGTTAGCAACATAGGAAAAAAATAATTTTTTGTGCATCTGAAGATTTGCTTGTATTTTCTGGCTTCTGTCCTGGGAAAAAGAAGAGGAGATAGAGAAGGAGGAGGGCAGAGAACAGTGGGGGTGCACTGACGTGCAGTTTGTTGCTCCTGCTTCTGTAGGCAGAGGAATTGGTAGGAGAGAGATCAGTCAGAGAGGGCACCCCACCGAAAACTATGCAATTTGCCCAATTTCTCCCAAGACAGCAATAGCAAACTTCAGCGGGCAAAGCAGACAGCAGCCAATGACCATGCTACTTCCCTAGGCTGTTGCTTCTCCTGCTTACGTCTAGAGCTGGCCCTGAAAAGTCTCTGTCCGAGGAGCAGTCCCACCAATGCAGAGCACAGCTGCACTAGGAAACTAACTGCTGCAGCAGGGACCAGCATGCCTGCAACTCACACAAGACTCAGTTTGTTTTCCTGTTTCTGAGAAAAGAAAATTGGAAAAGTGGAAGGGGATGCAACTCTAATTAACCTTGCCTGTGATGGAGAATTACTGCAATTATTTCACAACATGACTCCAAAGAGTGCAACACTGCCTTTATACATAATGTGTCACCATTATTATGAACTGTGCTAGTCCTGGCATTGTGTGGGATTATTCCTGTATGTGGTGCATGAAATGTGCTGAGAGGGAAAACCAGCCAGTTACACAGAGAGGGCACAGAGCATTGCAGCAGTGTTAGCAGAATACAAATTGCCTCTACAAACTGCATTTATTTTTAGCCAGGAGCTCCAAAGAGCAGCTATGAGCCATCCTCCAGGGAAGACTCAGGCAGGAAAAAAGCAACAAGCTGTTACATTCACCCCCTGGCAAAAGTTGAAAAGTTGATCAACGGGAAGCAGCTTCCATTGGAGGTTGGGGACTTGCTCCGATCCAAAGGTTGTGCTCATTTCTCTCCCTTCTTTTCTGCCATCAAAAAAATGCCAGAGGGCAAGTGGCAGCCAAAAACTCCTTGCTTTTTATTATACAGACAAAGCTGTTTCTCCAGCAATGGCTTTCTCTGATTTATCATTGCAAAAAGAAAAAAAAAAAAGTCACAATAACCTTGGGGTACAGGTTCATGCCAAATGACTTGGAAGGGAGGGAACATTTCCAACCCAAAGAAGAAAGCTTGTAGGTTTGCTCAAACCAAAGGCATCACCACAAAGAAACCAAAGAATTTTGAATTAGGAATAACAAGTCTTTAGAATGGTTTGATCTGCCAAATCTCCAGGAACAGTTGCACACACAACCTCCCTTCCTCTTGTTTTTGAAACTCTTACATGCTTCAGGACTAAATCATGGGTTGAAGTTACTGTGCTCAGCCACTTGCTATGCACCATCTGGGCTTTAGCAACTGTTCACGTGTCCTCAGCCTACAGCAAAGGCAAAATGCTTAGACTCCATTTACCCCCTAAAATTACACACACACCCCATGCAAATCCATGTTAGATTGGCCATATATCTAAACCCTTGAAAGCCCTTGAAAAAAAGTGTTGTTTTCCTAAGAAATACAATTATACATGCAAGCTTGAAATTTCTGAAGCCATGCGGATGCTTCTAGTCACTTAATTTTCCTTTAAATTTTGCCGTGATCTGAGAACAAAATTTTCTACGTGCTGTCAATTTTATTGGTGGCCCTACATACAGCCTGCAAGTATTTGATGCTGCCTTAGAAAATATACAAGTTAGCAAGTATCTTGATGCTAGAACGACTGCCGTGCAGCTTCTGAATAGAAGACTGCTTTAAGGAGGACATAGAGCTGTACAGAAAATCTGTAATGAAAGGGTGATACAGAGCTGTACAGAAAATCTGCCATTGTCTGTAAGTATTTTATTATTTTAGTTTAGTTTAGTTTTTATTTTATTCTGTATTTTATGAGTACTGCTCATTCTCCACATTTCATATTGGAAGCCCCTGTTATATCTTTGCATCCTTGGTCAGCAGTGCGTAATCTCCTTTCCAGACCATTACACATCAGGCATTTGAGAGATAAAGAAACAAGCACAAGTTATCCACGGTCAACGTGTAAGGCAAAAGGCCTAATGCAGAGGAATGCAATCCATTTCCTTTTTCTGCAAAATTGAGATGAAGCTGGTGTAGTCATTTCCAAACCAAGGTATTTTGTGCCCTGTGGCACGTAGATGTAGTCAATGTGCAGTACTGCAGCTGGGAGAAGTTTCAGCAAAATGCAACTGCTCAAGAACATTTTGAGTATGGGTGAAGGGCTGTTTGAAAAACAACTTTCAGAGGAGAGAACGTACTTTTTCCTCTGCATATTTATTTTCAATAGTCATTGAGCCAATAACCCAATCCATCTTTTTCTACCTCAAGCGTAGATGACAAATATGGTTGCAAAGTCATGTCCTGAAGGAGGTTCTATGGGTCCATGCTGCTGCTGTATTTCATTTTCCCAAAGTCCAGTAGAAAGGGAGCTACATGAGACTCATGGTTTGATAGTTTGAGAAGATAACAACATTAACTGAAGGAGAGGACACGAGGTAGTCTCAGGTTCAGAGTGATGGGCAGCTGAAGGACATGGAAGTGAAGATCTATAAAAAGCACTGTTGTACACAGTGGTTGTGAAGCTGCTTCTTTTTCGTCTTCATTGGAAAGCTTGAATTTGTTGAGGGAGAAGAATGGATATCAGCAGAGGCATTTCAGGGCAGGAACAATGCCCATGGAGAGGGAGAAGCTGTGGAATGTGTAAACAAGCCCAGCCACGAAGAGCAATTGCCATAGCTTCAAAACAAAGCCGTTTATAAAAGCAGCTGCTGGTGGTTATACAAAAGATAACCTCTGTCCTATTACTGAACCTGGACATGACCTCTTTTATTTGCGTAATGTTCACACATACACAGCTCTCAGCAGCTGAACAATAGCTTTCAGCTTCATACGCTGTGTTTCCTCAACGGAAAGGAGTTCAAAAGGAGGATGGTACTGTTCTGTTCGTACCATTTTAGCAGGCAATGGAGAAGATCAAAAAGATAGAGTTGTGAAGAGATCTAGCAGTAGCTGGGGAAGATGCAGGTCTGTGATCAGGGCATGGTAGAAGACGAACCAAGATATAAGGGAAAGTGGAAGAAAGGAGTGCGGATTCTTCCAGGACTCTTCCAGTTTTCAAGAAGGAGGAGGAATGTTCAGGGACAAAAATGGTCCCTGAGCAAAGAAATTTCCTTCTTTGTAAAATCTTCATGGTTGTTCTTTCCAGCAAGGATGCCAAGACATAGATGTAGAGATAGAATTAACTGTCCGGCTCTAATATTTTGGAGCCTTAATGCTGAAGAATATATCTCCTCCGACTCAGTCCTTCAAGTCCTGCTTTGCAGAACAGAGACAGACACTGCACTTGATAAGCTCTTTAGCTTATATCATCTTGTAGTGGAAATTCCAGCTGTGCTCACAAGCAACAAATGCTGACAGCAAAAACTTTTCCTCTGAACTTTGAAGAAAAAAAAAAAAAAAAAGAAAGATCGTCACAATCCTATCACTGACAAACCAAAGCAGCTTTGGAGTGAGGACATCTGCTATGCAGAATAGAAGAAAAAGACAGTGCTGTGATTAGCAATGAATTTTGTGATGGTTTTCCACTGAACTGATCAGTATTCTATTTTAATATGACATTTAATATCTAATATTGAAAAAACATTTATTATTAAATTGATGTTTGCTTATTTTTCAACAGGAGAGAAGATGACTACCTCTTTTTGCACAGGTTGATGACCAAATACCTCTACACCTCCATGCAGAGGATGATATACAGATAAGCGATAACTAGAGTAAAGTATTTCCCCTCCGTGGGGCTCTAGCTCCTCAAAACACTAGCCAGATATCTGAATTACTGTGGTCTGTGTAATAGGATTTGTAATGGGATTGCTGTTAAGGATTTAAATACCCAGGTGCCACCTAATCCCGCTCAGGTCTTGAATTACTTTGGGATCTGAGAATTCACAACCTTGCTGACACTCACGGTGGAAGTTTTTGGTGGAGTGTTTATTCTAGGATGCTGGCAGTGCTCACTTTGATTCAACTTTTGTTTTTTCTTTTGATACCCAGTGGAAAGTTATTTAATAAAAAGAGCATTTGGCATGAGACAATTAATCGAACTTTATGTGATAAAACCTAATGTAAAAAAGTGTAAAGCCACACCTTCCGCTGTCTCAGGGATCATGATACAATAGTAAAGAGAGAGGAAAAAATGAAGAAAAAGAAAGGATGAGTCCCTGACAAATCCTCTCAGCTCCCAGCAGTCTGACATGAGTTGTGTCTACCGCAGAATCATAATTTCAGACAAAACATTTAGAAATTACAGGAGAAAAAATCAACATGGGAGAGTTTTTCAGACCCACTGACAGGGGAGAAATAGTTGAAAGAATAATCCATTGGTTCATAGGGAAGTCTCAGATACATTTATCCCTCCTTCCCCTTTCTCTCTGCCTCCTAGATCAGACTAACCTCTTCCGCATTAACGCTGAGAACAGCTTGGGCATACTTTATATTTGCTGCCATTAAAATAATCGTTCTGTCATCTAAACTTGCAAATGGATCAAGAGAGGAGGGGCAAGGAGGACACGCCGCTGGAAAATTAATTCGCACCAGAGTCTGAGCAGCAAGAAAAGTTGCCTTGGAGCTGCTCATTAGCCAAGCTGATGACAAAGCAAAAATAAAAAGAAGGTACGTTTTAAAGGGAGCTTTCTAACCAAGGTACTCAAACATCTATTTCCATCTGCCTGGGATGAGCAACTTTGCATGAATTAGGCTCATGTGCACCATATGTCTATTTATTTCCATCTTTATCCTCTTTGCAAAGCTGTTTGAAGACAGAATGCCAAGTTAGTGTTTTGGAAATTCAGCAAGATCAGTTCACGGAACAACAACAAAAATGCAACAAACAAAAAAACAGCCCCAACAATCCTCCTAAAACAAAATAATAATTAAAAAAAAACTCTGCTTAATCACTTTCACAAAGGAATTTGCAGAATTTGTCACCACTGTTGAAGTTTTTTACTGCCAAATACAATAGCTGGAGCAAGGCAAGAGGTAATTAATAGCTAATACTCACTTTAACTGAGTTTAAATAAAAAGCATCAGTTATCAAAAAACACAGAGATATAACTCATAGAAAAAACATCTGGGTAAATCAGGTCACTCAGACCAAAGCATCCAGGCCTGATGGCAAGAACAGCTGTTTCTAAGCTATTCCCACCAATGCTTGTCTGCTCTGTTTTTCAAGATTTCTGTTCCTGGCTCTTTCTCAGCTATTCCCATCCATGTTTGTCTGCTCTGATTTTCAAGATTTCTGTTCCTGGCTGGAGCTGGGCGTAAAGGCTACAGGCTACACTTGTAATCAGAACAGTTGTTAGGAGGCACCTTTTAGGCATCTAATTGAACGATAAAAAGAGCATAAATAAGCCCTTTGTGATTAATTTACGCACATTCAAGTTTTGAAGGTATGTCACACCTGCACCTTCTGGGAAACACCAACTTTTGTTACTAATGAAATGGAAGAGTCTGCACTGGAAAGCCTCCTGAGCATCTGCTTTTAGGAGCCTGTGGATAAATGAGAGAAAGGAATATGATAGCAGTGATCTGAAAGTGAAGTGTCCTTGAGGAGATGAGATCTGGTCCCTCACTAGATTAAATGTGAGTTTTATGTCATGAGAAGAAACAAGCTATCTGTCTACTGAAGTAGAGGTCTCGTAGCTACTTAGAATGTAAGCACCCACAGGTAATATTTAGATTCTTCATTTTTTTGCCTTATCTTCATGAAAACTTCCCTGAAAAATTTTAGCTTTGGGAATAAAGTATTAATAATTGCTTCTGTTTATTTCTGAAGATCAAATTTGTGATTAAAGGCACACAAAAATTCTAAGCATCTACATTCTGATACACGTATTTCACTCAATATTTGTTCATATGACTTCACCTCTTTCATGGAATTTGCTCTATATTTTTGATAACTGCAATGTATTCCAGCTGATTAAAATTACTCTGCCAATTGACAGAGGAAACTGCTTCAAATAATACATGTGAGTGATGGACATGATGGATTACAAAAAATCAGGTATCTTGAGTGATTGCCCTGGAGATCACAGGCTTCTTGCAATGTTGTAAGAAGGGGCTGAATACCACAACCTCCATTTATTGAAGACAAGGTCAGACGCAGTTGGCACTGTTCATAGATTCTTAATTAATATTTACTGTCTATATTAGGCAAACTTGCAAAGCTGTTACCAACATCTAGAGAGAGTTTCCCCCAGCACAGCCACCTCATACTAGAAGAATGATCAGAACCATACACTATAAAACTTTAAATCCCTCCTTGCCTGGGTCCACACTACTGATGGTTGTGCCAAAGTAATGTTTTCTTGGTCAGTTTGCAACAGCAGTTGCTTACTGGTCTTGGCTCTAGTTCTGATTGATTTTTTTTCCATGTTTTTGTCTGTATTATTTTTCTGAGCCAAGCTACATGGAGCTGGAGAATGGCTCCATGTATCTAGAGACTGCTTCACCCCAATTTTCAAGGCCACAGAGACATTTCAAAGCACAGAGAGATAAATGGTACATCTAAAATAAAAAATAAAAAAAATTATACAATCTCCACATTATCAGAAGGACATTCATCAACAGATTGTCTCTGCACAGATCCTGGATGGTGGATTCAAGAGCAGCAGAAAACTGTCCCATTCACTTTAGAGAGCACGGCTTATTCTATTATCTCTGAGGTTATGCCTATCTTGATAAATCACAGAGGACCGTGTTTTGTTCTTTCCTTGGGTCTACAAGAAATGACACAGAATATCTCAGTTAACATCCATGTGGCTACACTCCCCTTTTCTTTGTCAAAGGGGGCCTACATCCACATGGCGTTTGGGAACAGCCACTAAAGGATGCCTTTGACATCCACCAGAATATGTCCTGACTTTTCCTAGGAAAGTGCTAGTTGGCATCCCACAAAACCATGCCAGGCACGTACTAATAATTAGATAGTATGGAGTATCAACAAACAGTGCTTCAAACTGGCTGTTTGCTTTTTCAGGAAAGAGCTAACAACTAAAGCTGCAGTACGGCACTAAGCACGAAGGACTGCTCTCTGCTGTTGCTGAGATCAGCGACTGCTGAGTGAATGCAGATCCCTGGAGGAGAGTGCATCAAATGAGAAACACAATACAAATATTCAGAATAGAAAGATGCATCACTAGCTCATTTATCTGCCCTAACCGGTTTCACACATGCTGATGCACAAAATATAATATACCCTCAGTTTGTGTTCTTTTACATGACACCTCCTCCGGCTGATAGATCATTCTACAAAGGAAAAAATAAATAAATCAAACCCTCATTTTAGATATAAACTTGTCTGGCTTTACCAGCCAGCCACTGATTTTCTTCCAGTGCTTGTCTCATCTTGTTCTTCTTAAGTAACTCACAACATCTTTTTGCTCAGCAAGGTAATCAAATCACCTCTTAATCTTACATTTATTAAGCCAAATAGATTCTGAAAACTTTTTGCCAATTCTCTTTTCTCTCTCTCTTTCTTTTTTTTTCCTCTTTTCTTTCTTTTTCTTTTCTTTCTTTTTCTTTTCTTTTTCTTTTCTTTCTTTTTTTTTGTTTCTCTCTCTCTCTTTCTCTTTCTCTCTTTCTCTCTCTCTTTCTTTTTTTCTTTCTTCCTATTTATTTGTTTATCTGCTCTTCCAGTCTCACCCATACCATATGTACAGGACAAAATAATTTAATTAATCCTGCAATAACTGCAGACATAATTTGTCTCAGGGAGATCAGTTCATGTTGAATTGTTCGTGCTGTCCATCCTGAAGGTTAAAACTTTTCAAAAAATGTCTTTTTTTTTTTTTTTTTTAATACATCAGTCTTATTTGGATTAATTAGTCAGCATTGCTTGTTTCTGGATATGGTAATTTACATACAGATGGGCTAACTTGATTCATCTTTGAGTTGGTCAAGTTTCCCAAACAAATCAGATCTGTCTGTAGAACCACTCTACCCCACTGAGAGGCAATCATTGCCTTTTATAAATATTGTCAGCAGTGATTTTATTCTTATTCCAAACTCATTGATAATGATGCTGAGTAGTTCTTGCACAACCTGCTTCATTGCTGATTTGCCATTGATATGTTCTTTCTGAGATTAGTCATTTTGCTAGTTCTTAAATGATTTGATATTTAAAATGCTCATTTAAAAAAAAAAAAAAGGGAAAAAAAAAATCAGACGTCTGGAAATGAATCAAACCCTTCACAAAATTATTATATTGATGCAGTTGCCGGTATCACAAAACTTGGTATCTCATCAGAAACACAATCAGGCTGGCCTGACAAGGACTGCTTCCATAAAAACACATTGAGTGACACTAATTGTATTCTGATCTTCTGGTTCATTATTGATTGCAGCTCTTAACGTTGTTTTCTCTGTTTGGTATGGAATTGACGTCCAGGCTTACCAGCTGATAATTACCATCTCATTCCTCCTGTCCCACATGACATCAACTCTGGACTTAATAGATCCTCTTGCCTGAACTGTGGTGCTCTGATGAGCTTTAGCAGCTCTATGAAGCCTTTGGAAACCATCACAAAGTTTTACTGCTGCCCAGACAGATTATCACTTGCACTGATTGGAGCATCATTTTCTTTGGTTCCAAAACATCCCCTGGAAACTAAGCTATCACATGGACACTGTGCCAATCAGAAACAGTGCAATGTCTTTCTGCAAAAGTGGAAATGGGTACCCCAAGGAACTAGTTTCCAAGAACTGGTAAAAAATGGGAACAGGAACAGAATATTTCAGTTTCTCTTGCAAACAGGATGTAAATCAGGGGTGTATCCAACTGTCAGAATACAATGCATAGAAAGGTACGGGCCTTCTCTTGCTCTCTGTCTGTGAGTAATGGGATGGCTGAAAAGTAAAAGCCTTGGTGAACAGAAGGAGTGCTGGGCTCCTACCTGCCTATTCCTCCCTATTCCTCCTGATTCCATGAGAAGTGATATCTAGACTGTTTTTTGTTTTTGTTTTTTTTTTTTTTTAATTTTGCTTATGCACAAGAAAAGACATTCTTTTGGGGTTCTGTGCATGATTTTCAGAGGGTAAAGCTTGGATATTTGCAATATTCTTACAAGCAACAACAACAAAATAACTATGTCCAAAAAACAAACAAACAAACAAAAAACCAACAAACTAACAAAAAAACCAGTTCAGATTAGATACAAGGACAAGTTTTTTCCCAGAGAGACTGCCTCACCACTCAGGAGCTAAGTACCTTGGGCTTACAGTCCAGTCTTCTACAGTGTCTTTGCACTGGCCTCAGTTTATACTATACTAAAACTGTATGATAACTTTATTTAGGTGGGTAAAGAAATATATATGTACTTGGCAGAAGTAGGTACTTCTGCATTATGTAGGATATAAAAAAGTATTTATCTTTTCTCCTCCAGGGGAATAATAATAATAATAACAATGACAACAACAACAATAATAATTTCACACAAGACCTTCTGTACTTACTGTATGCAGGCAAGAATCTGAGTCCTTTGGTATGGAAGCCTGGCAAGGAAATGGGGAAAGCAGTGAAGGCTTACAGATAACCTGTTATCTGACTACTGAAATGACTTTGAACACAAATCATACTGTGGAGAGGAGAAGAAGGAGTGGTCCATAGAAGAAGTAAAGGAGCAGAGGCTCTATTACTGATGGTGATTTTATCAAGGAAGTTTTAGAATGTGTTAATGAGATGCAGATACCAGATGTCCAGAATCCTGATGAACTCCATCTTCCTATATAAAATTAATTTTTCACCTCCTGTTAACTCGTCAGATCAATGCCTGTTGGGAACTAACAGACCAAAGGGTGACCAATGGCTGCTCCATCCAGGACTTGCACAAAATGCCCTAAACTGCCCCAGGCGAATGTCGTTTAATACCAGCTGAGCACAAAGAGATGTGAGAGAGCATTGATCAGAGGCTGAAACATGCTGCAGGGGCTTGTTAACAGCACAGCTGGCCTGTGAGCAGGAGTGGGCCATCTGAGGATGTGCCCACCGAATACTTAATACAGCCAGAGGGACTTTTTTCCTAGGGCCATTTGAGATAAGGTTTGATGCCAGTGGTGGAATAACCCTGCAACAACCAGCTGTGTTGTGAGAGGGAGAGCTGCAAGGAGAAGTGATTGGAGAAATACAGAGTCATGAATGCTAACACTGCAAAACCAGGCTTCCTGGAGCTTTATTTCATCTTGGTTTATTTTGATTCATACGTTTAACCACCAACTCAGAATTCATTTCAATATATCACTAATGGCTGGCTGCTTTTGCAGCTTGTTTTCCCAATGAAATAAAATACGTGAAATCTGCATAGGGAGCTGTTTGTCTCTCCCAAATAACTTGTTAATCCCCTCAGCTGATCTCAGCTCCATTTGAAAACAGGTTTGAGAACTTTTAATGTCTATGTTACTTTGTGAAATACTTGTCTGAGAGGAGGTAAGCACTTGTTCGCATTGGCAGAGCAGGCAGCTGAGGGACGGGGCTGAAAATAGCACAGAAATCAGCAAGGAGCTTGCAAGGTGGAGAAGGTCAGTGGGTAGATAAGGGGAAAGGTTGGACCATACTGGACTGGAGAATTATGGGATGGTATTGGAGAACTTAGCTTGATCTCTGCTACCCAAGCTATAGCTGTGGTGGTGAGGTCTGGTGGTCAGTGAACCATCTGGAGGACCTCCAGGACACAGTACCATCATTAATGAATTTACTTGCCCACCTCACCCTGATCCCCAGACCTTCCACGTCATTAACACAAATTAACTTCCAGCGTTTACTTTTGGGCCCAGGACCTGATGGTTCCTACAACACTTTACCAGTTAACAGTGCGCTGCTGATGTTTTCTAGGCAGTTGAAACTTCCCTTCTAGATTTATAATTTTTACCTTTTCCAGCAGTGCATGTGGGGCAAACTGTGAATTGCCTGCTGCTGTAAATGGTCTCCAGAGGGAGCAAGGGTCAGCAACCTCCCTCCCTGTGGTCCATTGTGTGCCGTAGTGAGGAGACTCATAGGACACACACACACAAGCCCATGTACGGACAACCTGTGCTGATTATTGATGTACCTGCAGCACTCCCCAGCACTGAAACAAAACTCCACCCTGCTTGCTGTGCTAATTCATCACTTATTGTACAGCAACACAGTGATTACAACATAGATGCAGGTACCTGCATCATACCCGCAGAAACATGTAAGCAAGCCCATGTCCTGCCTAATGCACTCGTGCATGCAGGAGGCTTAGCAGACACAGTTCTACACGTGTCTGCTCCTCAGCACACACAACACACATGGGCCACAGCATGTACACACACACACTTGTAGGCTTGTACCTCCTCCTCACAGGCTGGAACAACTTGTCCCCAGCTGACTGCATTCACACACACAGACACTTGCTGCTTGCAGCATGCTCACAGCCTGTTATACACACACAGATATCAAAACAGCCACATCTTGCCTTAAGCCACATTCAGTGGACTTGTGAATGCACTGATGCAGGTCTCTGTGCACTCTCATTTTCTGTGTACAAGTGCAAGCACACAATTTTATCATGGGCACCCAAAACAGCTTGTTATATCCACGCAACTCCTTGAATATATACATGCAACAATTGTTTTCCATCCATATGGTTCAGGTCCCAAAATGGTTTGTTTAGCCCCAAAGCTTGCTTTGCTTTTCTTATGATCTGCAATATTCTTAAATATAGTAAACACATTAACTTGTGAAGCAACATTAACTCTTCCTACAAACTTTGCTTGGGTTTATGTGCAGAAGCACATGCACAAAACACACGTGCAAATCTCCCAAAACATGCTCTGTAGGCTCCGTACAATGCTGTACCCTTAGCAATGCCTATGTAGGCACAGAAGCGAGGAGAAATCAATTTTCTGGTCGTTTCTCATATTTCTTGTTTTTTTTTTTTCCTCTTTTGCATTTTAGGGACTTAGCAACTATATGTTGCTTCTCGTCTGACCTGCTGCATCTTATCTTGGTTTCCAGTATCCCTAGCTTATGGTAATACTGAGAATGTTCAGAAGTGAGCAAAGCTCAGATAACCCACTTCTTGCCATGGTGTTTCCATCAGTTTTCCAAATTCAGAGATTCGAGCAGCAACTGCAAAAGACCTTTCTACTGAGCCATAGTCAAAGTACGGAAATCTCTGGTTTGAAAACAAGGAAGGGAGAAGGGAGCTCTGCAGACAGAGAGGGAGGAAGAGGGCCTTGATAGAGCATCCAGGGGGATGTGGGGATGTATGGGGATCCAGGAGAGTCCTAATGTCCCTGAGGTATGTCCATGGCTTGGAGGGGACCACTCCATCCCCACCTCCTGGCAGATGTCCCTCACTCACCTCTTGTTGTGCACTGTAAGTGCATTTGTAAGAAGGAGATGTGGGACAAAAGACCCTCATCAAGGGCCTTTTCCAATGCAACAAGGGAAATTAAGAAAGGGAGGCAGTGATGGGAACAAGTCTGGTCAGTCATAGTAATCAATGAGGACATGTAGGAATGTTTATTCCTGCAGGGTTGTCCGACTGAACATCACTTCCAGGAATATCAACCCGGACTTTGCAGCAGATAAGACTGTGATCCAGGTGGGAGATGCCTGGGTTGCGAGGGTGCAGGAAACCACAGAGCCCCACAAACCCTTTATTTTACCTTTCTGCTTATTTCCTGGCCCACTATCACCTCCGACCACATGTTGTTGGGGAAGTGCTAGTGGGCAAAGGCCAGGAGAATGTGAAAAAGCAAACTGATATTTTATCAGCGTAGACGATTGCAGGACAGAACATGAGGATCTACGCACGTCAGTGTGCTAGAAAAATAAATGAGCCTTTCAATGGGTGGCCAGTCAATAATATGGATAGAAAGCATGTGAGTCATGACCCTCAGAGTTGTAAGCTCATTTCAAGCTTCCATTTCATCTTGCAGGAGAGGATTGGATAGGATGGGCTAATTAGGTGACCACAAGTAACAGTGGCATGGCTGTGGCAGATTTGACAATGGTGGTAAGGAAGATTCAGGTCTGATGCTCCATATGGAAAGCTTCTAATTTCTACCTTAGTCTGGGCAGGAACTTTGGGACATAAGAGTCTAATTTTTATGGGTCGTTCATTTGCTGAACACCAGATCTGGCTAAAGGCATTTTGACCTGTTGGGGAGTCTTCTCTGCTGCTGGGTGTGGAATAGTTGCTGGAGGTGACTCATTGAGGCTAAAAGTTTGTCCACATCTCAAGAGAAGGATCAGTGTTGAGGAAAGCTCCAGGGTGAGATGAGGCAGATATGCAAGAATTCTGTTCCATGATAGTCCCCTTGGCAGTACAGCCTGCAGCCTTAGGTATTGGCAACACCAGGGGAGCTTGGTGTGCTGACTATAAGTAATATAGCACGGAGGGTGGAGCGGGGTGAAGACACCATGGCCAGGCTCTGTGTTGTCACTGCAGGGATGGGGAAACAGATGGTATTGTGGAACTGACTGCATGGGCAGCCCTGACTCTAAGTGATAAACAAATCATGTCCTTTGGGTGAACTTTGCTCATTATAATCTCATTATAATGCCAAAACACACCTCCATCCCAAAGGATACCCACATCCAAGGTGTGACCACCCCTCACTGAGCATGTGCTCTGAATTTCTGAGCTACACCTTTAAACAAAAGTGAGAAAAAATTATATCAATCACAACAAAGACATGTATGAGTCACTTAAGCTCCACCTAAAAGTAAGAAAATAGTATAAAATGGCTCAAGTGAAGGAAAATGTTGAGAAAAGACAGCATCATAGAGAAGTTGGAAGGACATTGTTGACTTGTAGGCTCAGTCTACACACTGAACCTGTCTTTCCCCCCATAGGGACACCTGTTGGATGAAATTCAAACTGTTACACCGAGTGCTTCCCTGGGAAACGTAACATTCTCTATAGAGTTTTTTCATAAGTTAGCACATGTGTAGTTGGTTGTGTTTGTCATATTCTTGGTACTCACACGTGCTTTGCAGCCAGTATATTTATCTCCGGCAATCCAAAAGAACTTGCACTCCTGTTGCTTCAATAAACTACACCAGTTATTTACTAGACTGAAAGTGTATTGTGCTATTTGTGAATCCATGATCCTGACTAACGTGACTGAACTCACAGTGTTGATTGAATTATTTGTGCATCCATGGTTGTGATAATTTAATATAATTTAATATATTGAATGCAATCAGACTTATAGCGCCAAATTGGGCAACACTCAGAATCTAAGCCCAGCCATTCCCTACCCCTCTGATACCTGAAGAGAAGCTGGAACACAAGGGGGTTTAGGTCCTGCCAAACTTCCTTACCCTTTAAGGCAACACGGGGTTCCTCTGCTCTCACTCTGAATGCCACCCACTGCCTGACAGCACACGGCAGTGCTCAGTAATCCAGGGGGATCCATCAGAGCCTGGGGATGGTGGGGAGAGGAAAGGTAACAGCTCACCTGGACAGCCTGAGCAGGAGAGAAGGGTGGCATCAAAATGCATCATGCAGTGAGAAGGGAAGAGCTAAGCAAGTATGCAGCCCAAGGCCAAAATGTACGATCAGATGGGAGAAAAATGTAGCAGGGAATGGGAAAGAGGAGGAGCGAAGGATCAGAGTCATTTTTGGAGAGAGATGGAAAAGCAAGAGAAGGATTGTAAAGAAAGCTTATCTCGTTCCTGCCTGTTCTCCCACTGCCATCAGGATTATGCAAATGAATCATTCAAGTAGATTTCCCTGGTAATTAAAAACTCTGCTCTTTTTAATTAAACTTTCCCTCCAGACTCTGGTGTTTTTTTTTGTTCCCCCTCGAGAGACTAATCTTTACAAGACTTTTTTTTTTTTTCCTCTCCCTGCCTTCTCTTCTTTCTCTTCTCCTTCAAAATCGTCAAGGCCCATCATAAAATGACTTCAAGACTGAGCTAAATGAGAACTTGCTGGAGAACAAAAAGGTGAAAACTTTGAATCCAAGCTGTGGCAGGAAGTCAGAATAACTTAAGAGCGTGGGGTTGAACAAACTGCCTTAAAAGCTTGTGCGAAGGAGCAGAAATAAAACATGAGAGGGAAACCAAAGAAAGGTTGGATAAAACAAACAAAGAACATTAGTTGGAGAGCTTGTGCTTGAGTTTTGGCTGGTAGGAATTTTGCAAGCAGATATAAATAGTGGCCTGTCTGTAATGAACTGGAGATGCTGGGAGCTGATGGGTAGATACTCTGCTGACTGAAACTGAGCTCTGTACCACCACAGCTCAATTTGGAGGGTAATTGCACTCCCCACAAGTCACTGAAGCACAGATGACCTCCACAAACCTCTCTGCAGCCCTGGCAAGCAGCACTCAGTGGGCTGGGGTCCTGGGTGGGTGCTGACTCAGGGCAGGACCTTATCACAACTGCACCGAGATCTACTCCCCTCTCGGAAATTACAGCTTCCCACCAGAGTAGAAAGAAGATCTAATGGTGACTAACCATAGCTAGGTACCCCCTAAGGAAATGCAGCACTCTTCCCACCACAAGGAGGTATTTTTAGCCTTGACACATTAGCTTCACAACATAAAAGCATCTGTTCTTAACTGCTACACATTCTTCAAGTTTTATTATTTGGCCGTTTGTCTTTGTTTTCTCAGGAATTTTCTTTTTATTTTAAGCAGTCCCTCGCACAACTTGCATCAGTGTGTGTGTGAATATAGCCACACAGACATGATGGGTAGTGGCAGACAGAATAATAAGTCCAGAGGAGGTGAATTGTTAGAGAACTGATGATGCTGTATTCGGCAGGCATTAGATGCAGTTATTAGACACATGTGGTACTTATCACACGTAGGCAATCAGAAGCAGTGCTCTGTGAGTAAAATGGTTTTGAAGATCACTATTGAACTGTTTGGATTTTGTCACATTTTCTTTTCCTCCAGACCTATTTAAGGTATATGTTTGTTCCACTTGCTCTCTACATTGCTCCTTTCCCTGTATCTGCCTGGCTCCTCACCTCTTTCTGGTTTTATTTTTCTGCAGATTAACTCAAATGCATGATAATTCCAGGAGGAATTATTAATGGATACTTTATCATGCCTATAACATGCTAACTCCCAAAGCAAGTCAGGATTTGTGCACCATGCAGTTTATCACAGACGTATGGATGTTTCTCATGCCCATTTGATCTGAGGTTTCCCAGACGTGTTGAGCAGAACAGCTATGCTACAGAATGCATTGTCAACATTGTCAACCAGTTTCTAAAAGTTCAGAGATGCCAAATGTAGGTAAGAAGCCAAAGGGAAGAGGTGGAAGGTTAGAGGGAGATTATCTTCTTTTCATTATGGTGCAGAAATTCTTCAGCAGACTGCAGGGAGAAGAGAAATTCTGCTCTACTTTAAGAGAAACCATGAAAAAAACCACCATTTTCCACAACAAAAGTCAGGTATTCAAACGTTTCTTCCCAATGTTGAAAAGGACAGAATGTTTCAGTGCTTCATCTGAAATTGCCTGTTTGAAATAGATCCCTTTCTTTTATCTGAGAAATACATTGTAAAAGTTGAAAAAGAATAAACCCAAAACAATGTGTTCTGATGTCACTAAAGCAAACTTTTCCTTTGAGTAAAACTTTTCTGTCCCAATGTGTTTCTTAGAAGATATCAGTATTTCAGGCGTTATTCAATTTCAGAACTGAAAAATTCAATAACTGGTGGAATTTCCCATAAATCTGCCTGATGCACGTTTAGTAGCAGTGACTTGCTCTGTGTAAATAACATTCTGGCTGCTGGTTTTACTTCTTTCTACACCAGTATAGAAATAGATTTTTCCTTTTGTGCAAGCTTTCCTAGGGTTATTTTCTATGATCTCACATTGCCTTCTTGAGCCCTGATCCTTAGAAAAATATTTTGCTTTGTTCCTATTCTTCCATCCTCTCTTGATTAAAAGTCTTCTACTTTATGTTACCTGATACATGGCTACTGCCTTCATGAGAAATTAGCTGGCATAATTTATTCATTTACATCGAGAGGTTGCATTGTGGACAGAAGAGGCTTACAAATAGGTTCACATGGGTTAAACTTGGCACAGCAATAGTCAAAGCTCAGGTGAATCTATTTTGCCAAGCCATGAGAAGGTATGAAACCAAAGAGAGGAGGCTCCTTCCAGAAGACCCTGTTCAAGCTCTCTTGAGACATTTCTTAGTTTCTACAGATGTTGCTAAATGACAAAATAAATTATTTTCTCATTCAAAAATAGGCAGAAAGTATTTTTCCTTCACCTCTTTGCCAAGAATGAATCCTGGGTTTCCCTTGTAAGAGCAGCTGACCTTACTGACACTTGGAAAGCAGTGAATAGAATTGTGTTCTCTTTAATAAGGTCACTGCCTATTTCTGAAGATCATGGCCCATTGCTATCAGATTTGACGATGCCAGTAAAGGTGGAACTGATTAGTTTGTGAGATCTTTCTCTTGCAAATCTGTAGCTCTGCCTTTCAATTCCATAAATGATTTAAGATCCTTGGCTTTTAATTTAATTTTCTTCACAGTTTAAAAATTCAGGAGCAAAGGCAGTGACTAAGAATCAGATGATTAATTTCATAGAAAATCAAACGATTAGTATTTTCCTTCATGGCCAAGTTACTGCAGACTGTGACTGAGCCAGATCCCAAAGGTTAGCAAGGCACTGGCCTGAAAGCTCTGGAAAAAAAAAAAAAAAAAAAAAAAGGATGTGATTTCAGGTGTGATCTCTAGAGTCTGGGTCCCAGAGGAATATCCTGACTGCTGAACTGTAGCTTTATTACTTTTTGCCTCCTCCCTTTTAATCCATTGAAGCTAGAACAATGAAGCTCCTCCGTCTTCTTGGAGAGGTAGAAGATAACTGGGGCCAGATTTAAAAATTAATTAATTAATTAATTAATGATAATAAAACAACAATGATAATAACAATAAAACAACAGAGATTATTGGAATAGCTCTATTCCATCACAGATTAGAAGACAGCTACCATCCTAGATAACTTTGATAACTCACCACTGCAAGACAGACTTTCCCTACACAGCACGGTGCTCGCTTCCTTTCATTGAAGCATCTCCAACTTGCTCCAGCATTTATCTGTGCATTGGCACACAGCATGGGGGCATCTGCAGCCCTTTCTTGTAGCTATGACTTCCTGAGGTTAATGACATCTGGTCTTCTTATTCTGCTTTCCAGCACCTTCAACCCCGGGATTCTCTCTGGCACACTACAAACTATGAATTACCATACTAGGATGTTTCTGCTCTTATTCTGCTGATTTTTGTCATCTTGAATTTCATGTGGTTACCCCTGGTTACATAAATCTATTTTTTCAAATAGAAATGGCAGAAATTTCTATTAATAAATCTTTTTCTGTTTCTCTTGGGGAAAACCAAACAGATGGGATTTATTTTTTAATCATTAAAATGTTATCGAATTTTCATAACAAATAATTGCCCTGTATTTAAACAGCATTGGAGCAAAAAGTAGGTACTCATAAGTTTCATCTGCCAAACAGAACAACAGCATTGTAAGTCCTGATCTACTTGCAGGGTCACACTACAGACAAACATTACTTAAACTAATGGGTCCTGAGGGTGCTTTCAAGATACTGAATTAGAAGCATTTGAGCTTTGAAAATGAGAATAAGAATAGGACCAGGAAGCTTCACTGTATTCTATGCTAAATACTGACACTTCATTTTTCTTTTACAAAAGCATACTGTAGAAATCAATGAGATTTTCTTCCCAGCTATGAAGCTTTACAAGGTGGCCAAAACTGAGACCGCAGAGTCTTTTTTCAGAGGGAAGCAAATCAAAAACAAAATAAAGCTGAGGATCTGCCTTTGATAGTGACCATAACCAAATTTTGATGGAATAGAATAGGAGAAGAATTTGACTTACTCTGAAGGACCTGCCTCCTGTGCCTTTCCAGTCCTGGGAGGCACTTACTGGAATTTTTAACACAACAGTGGTATATCTTAGTACAGCAATGAAATGTTGGGGTTGGCTCGTACTGGGTCTATCTTATCTAAAGAGACATTGGAATAATGAAGATCCTTGGAGTGAAGGACGCACATGAAACTCCTCCAGGTAAGTGCACAGAAGGGAGTTTCCACTGACTAAGCATCCCTGGCAGTAAGTTGTACCAGGTAGCAGAGCTGTCACCAAAACCTTAAATACACACCCTTTGTTTGCAGCTGCAATTCATCCCATTTGGAAATAGCATCTATATTAAGTTAATTGAGTTGATGCAAGTCATCTGTGAGACCGACAATGCAGATGACCCCAGGAAATGTACCATTAAGGAATATTTGGGGTAGATTTTTGTTTGTTTTGGTTTGGTTTTGGATGGTATAGGTATAGATAGTGATAGTGATTTCCTTCTTCTCCTTTGCTGGTTTCCTATCACAGCAGAAATTTAAAGGGGAATTCACTGCAGTTCTTTTCTCTCTTATTTTCTCTAGAAATAAAGGGCTTCTCTAGAACTGACGTTCATTTATATACTTTTCTTCAGCAATAACTAGGAGGGGATGGCAACTTTTTCAGCATAGACAGTTGGTGGCTCTGCCCTCAGAGTTTAGAAGCCATTTGTATAAAAGCAAAGTGAAGCTGACATCAGGTTTCAGATTGGGAGCTCTAGATCGGATCTACAGAAGGCTGTGATGGATTTGTTAGGGTAAGGCTTGGTGGTTCTGAAGTCCAAAACAGATACGGGGGATCCTGAAATGAAAGGTGAGGATATAAAACAACCATCTGAGTATCTGGGATTGATGGGATTGTAGCTGGTAGAGGCGTAGGTGCCACTTTGATCCTTTCAGCTGGGAAGTGTCCCTGTCTGGTGGCTGAAGAGAGCTCTATTGGGTATTGCACCATTGCTATGCCTCTGGAGGAAGTAGAGAGTGTGTTAAACAGCTCTGGACCATACCTGAAACATGTAGGAGTCCCTCAGAAATGACCAAGGGATTAGCAACCACCTCCAACTGAGAGAAAACAGAGGGAGGCTGTAGCGGTGGCCATGCTTTACACTGAATTGTTTCAAGGAAGCAGGACAGTCCCTGTGCTGTAAATGCCTGGACGTGCCTTGCTTGGCATCCAGTCTGATGCTAACAACTCAGAGCTGGACTCTTCTTGAGTTTAAAGAGTGGCTGCTTGAATGGTAACTGCTGTTGGTTTTAATCTTACATGCCCCAGATGCAAGGGATGGATAAAAACACAGTGGGACCGGATGAATCACTGCCTTTCATTGAGGAAGCTGTAAGAGGAGAGGTGGAAAATGGCTTTGTTTGGTACAAGCAGCAAAGGCTTTAAGTATTGCACATCCTCTCGCTGAACTAATGAAGGAAGCAGCCAGAAGTCAATTAAGCCTCTACGAAAAGCCCTGCCACAACTTGCCCCTGCAGTGAGTTTAACTCTGACTGTCTCTGGGCTGTTCACTGTACAGCAGAAGGCTGTATGATGTTGTCAGAGAAAAGCAAGCAGCTATTCACATCATAGGATAATTGAGATGGCAGTCAGTAAATCTGGTCCGTGGGGATATTACATGTCTGCTCATGTCTGTACATGAAAGGGACCTCCCAGCCAAACCTCTCAGACTCTGTTCCCATTTGTGTCCTGTTAATCGGTGGCACTACCCAAATAGATGCTGCTGTGCACTGGGGTGTCCATCCTCTGTTTAATTAGTGGTAAGGCTGCCCTAGGAAGCAAATACATCACTAGCAACTCCCCTAGCAGTAGGAGAACAATTTAGAGAGGAGTTTGGTCTATGTCAAAACCAGGATGCAGTATCAGCACAGTGCAGATGATGGCAGCAAAGTATAAAACCAAGACAGGTGAGAAAATATCAACTACATTTAATAGGGAGCAGAGAAACTTACTTGTAAGTTTCTGAGAAGCTGATCTTTGGGGTCCCTAATGATTGGAAGTGAGGCATTATCCATACATCTTCCTGCAGGACAGCAACATTCCCCTTCTTTGCAACAACACCTGCTAGGAAAATATTTGCTTACAGCAGTGGCTCACAATGGACATAGTGGACAGCAGAGTAATTGTCCCCATGATAATTAATACATGCACAATCAGATCCCCATGGAACTCATTGCCACATTCTTTTCTGTTGCTAGAAGCTTGTGACTTTCCAAACCATCTTCCTTTCAGAGAGAAGTTACAACTTTGGGAATATATTTGAGATCACTGTGAATTTGTTTATTCCTGGACAATGATATGAATTGGTGTGACTTCTTGCCAGGGTAATTTTCCCTAGATCTGTTGCACCAGCAGTGCCTTTATAATTGTGGTTACTACTTGCTCAGGAGGCAGGCATGTAACTACACAGGTAATTTTGTGCATGCTCAGGGACCTGAGCAGCGAGTCTGGTAGGGATGTGTGTGGTTGTGTGCACAGGGAAGCTTGTTTCTTGTCCATCTGCTGTGGAGCAGAGTCTGACAAACCCCCTTTGCATCACTTAGAAGAGCTCCTGAAGGTCCACACTTGTACATGCCAGCTATGATTAACTGTTCCTCGTTCCCATGGTCTCTGATAAGGGGGTGGGTGGATGATTTTTCACCATCTCTAAGGCCCTATTAGCTCTTTTTCACTTGCAAAGTAACTTACCAAATTATTTTGTTGTGGACCTCCTATTTAGAAACCTTTCTGCTACGGTGCAGGCAGAGCTCT
Organism: Cygnus atratus; assembly: GCF_013377495.2. Taxonomy (NCBI): domain Eukaryota; kingdom Metazoa; phylum Chordata; class Aves; order Anseriformes; family Anatidae; genus Cygnus; species Cygnus atratus. The sequence continues at coordinate 158,829,449 of NC_066363.1, read as the reverse complement.
TGCTCCTTTGCATAAAATCTTTAATTAACTCTGTTCCTCCATCTGCACATCCTGGCCACAGAGACAGATTTCCAGGCATGTGGAGGCTTTCAGAGCAGTTAGACCTTGGTGAAAATATATTCCCGTGGCTCAGCAGTGGGCACCAGCTTCCCCAGCCCCACCAACCGATGTACTAAGCAGCCCTGGAGCTGTCAAGTCACTTTGCATCGAGATGATGTGGGATCATCCGAAAGCTTGCTCACTGCCTGGCAACCATAATAGGTGTTAAGAGCTGCAGTGAAAGGGCTGTTTAGCTTGATAACTAACAACATACCCTGGCCTGTCTGTGTCATAATACATTTTGTCAACGCTGTGATTTTTGAGCAATTCCCTTGTATTTTCTGCTAGGAGGCAGAGCCAGGGAAAAGGCAGGGAGTCGGTGCAGCTCCTGCTGGAACAGGGGCTGGATTGGCTTTCTTTTTGCCAGGGGAGGAAAAAAAATAAATGACTCCAAGGAAAGGAAGGTGGACAGACCAGGAAAAAGCTTTAGCAAAACATGAGGGTTGTGTTATATGGGATGGACAGTGAAACGCACAGTCTCGTCCCAGGAGATGAGCAAACGAACCCAGAGCCTGATGCACAGCAGTCCAAATGCAATGGCTTGGTTTACTGTGGGCTGACCCCACAAGGCCACCAATGCACGTCCCATTGAACAGCAGCCGTGGAAATCCAGCTGCCACTTGTGTGGACCTCACTCTTAGACCTCACCATTAGAAGAAAGTAGCCCTGGGCTTCAAGCCTGTGCTGGGCACCTCGTTTATTTCAAGCCAACAGGTACCGATTGAGTCAAAGCAACTTGCCAAGAGCACTGTGGGTCCCTCATGGAAGAGACAATGGAGATGCATAAAGGCATGACCACACGCTGATAGGAACAGCTAACCAGCCACTGGGCCTCTGTCCCGATGCAGGACAGAGATGACCCCTCTGTCCCGATGCAGGACAGAGATGACCTCTCTGTCCCCATTCCCCACCCAGAAAGCAATGACGGTAATGCTCCTCAGAACTATTTAGGTTGTAATCACTCTAAGGGATACACTTTTTCTTGCCTCAGCCCTTGCCGAAGCTTGGGGGTGCCTCTGTCATACAAATACCTGTCAGGAGTTGTTGAATCAAGGCAGAGCTGTGTTTGTGAACTGAAATTTGTATGGAAGCATAAGGAATAGTTAAAGCTGAGGACTCTCAAATACTGCTTACATACATTCAGCACTGCTAATGCTCCAGAGCTATTAAGAAATCTCTCCATCTATACAAAGGTCCCTGATTTCTGTTTTACTAGAGGAGGAGATAAGTGAAATGCACCTGCAGAGACTTTATCCAAGCCCTTAGAAAAAGGTAGGGAAAAAATCTCAACCCCTTCTCATTTCCGTGACGTTGATCTGTGACAGAGGTGAAGGGAAACCATGCATGCTACAAAGACAGCTTTCTGCTTGAAAAGACAGCCTTTGTCCTGAAGGTTTTACTCACAGGAACAATACTCACCTCTTTTAACTTAGGGGAGTTAATTCTGGGGAAAAACAGAGCCTGTTAGGTTCTCTCAATTGGAAGTGACCCATCTTTTCCTATTTTAAGCAGCATGAGTGTTTCCAACTGAGCTTGCTGTCACAGCATTAGGACATCTCTTCCACCTCAAGACCCAAAATTCCAGGTGCTTCTTATCCGTAGATTCAGCACTGTAGTGCTGAGAGCAAGAGGAGCCAGAGTGCTGCATGTGTTCCTCCTCTAGCACAGCCTAGATCTGCAGTTCTTTCCCTGTCATATGCCCTAGCACATACTGCTCCACCACAAGCCACTGTGGAAGAGATTTTCATGGTTTGAAAGGTGGGAAAGAACAAAGCTAGTCTTGCCAACGATGCTCTGAATCTATTCTTCTCATCTGAGATGGGTATACCTGACTATAAGGGATGCAGACACCATCAGCCACCCATGAAGTATATTTATTAACTGATGTTTAGACTACAATATCAATTAATTTTAAATTATTTTATTTTAATTGTTTTTAATTATTAATTCTCAACAGATCTCAAGTGGCATCTTGTCCCTCCACTTGCTATGGCCAGGAATCACTCATGAGTATTCAGTTCACTCAAAATCTTCAAAATACACCATTATTTTTCACAAAAAGGCTGAGCTGAGAAACAGGTACATTATAGAGGTCTGATGGATTGCTAAGAGTTTATGGAATGTCACCTGAAATAACTCATAACAAATAGGTGTTTGTCTGTTTGTGCAGTGCAATAGAGATTACTTACAGGTTATTGCCCTGCTATAAGAAACAAATGATGAGCATTTAAAACAAATACAAAAGTTAAATCTGTTAACATGCTTTCTGTTGCTTCTTTTAAAGGCAAAATAATAATAAAAGATATTTTATACATAATTTCTGAGGATGAAGAATTATTTTTCAAGGGAATGTGAAGAAAATCTGTTTCTGGACAAGTATTAAGTGAGAGACTTTCTCCCTTGGTAGAAGCTACAGGCTTCACCCCTAAAACCTGAAATTACAAGCAAAAATTTGTTTAAAGGCTGGCTCTGGAAGGGATTTGCTTATTTTTAGTTCTGCAGAGCTTTCCTTCAATACTTCCATGAATTCACATACACACAAGAGAAAAAAAAAAAAAAAGAATAATTTGGTGGGAATAATTGGGTATTTTTCTCAGATTTTTACATTTCTAGAAAAGTCAAGCAGAGGGAAACCTAGGAAAGCAAGATGTCATGGAAGAGAAGATGGGGTTGAGAATGTGATTTTGAAAGACATGTTCTTGCAAATGCCAACACTGGAAAAGGATGTGTTGGACCAAACCAAATTCTGGTCAGAGCAGGAAGGGCATTCCCCTTACAGCTTTGCTCAGCTCCAAATCACTCTTCCCATCCATCCTGCCAATTATCAGGCTTTCTTAAAGTCAAAGCCTGTCTTTACATCTCCCTGCCTCCAGGCAGGAGTTACAAGGCAGCTACACAGACATTATGTAAGGTTTGTTGAGACTACGGAGCAGGCTGGTCCTTGTGGGCTTTGTTTGCATTGCACCTAGCATACAGCTGGAACTGACAGCTATTATTACAACTAGAAATAGTGCAAAAGGCACATGGGTGAGATGATTACTAAGTGCAAAGCTAAGCAAAAACAGATTTAATCTGCAGCCTTTTTCTTCATTTAGTAATGGTGATATTTACCTTTAGTTGTATGCAATTGCTGTCTAAACTGGGGTTATTGAAGATATAGGAAAAAAAAAATCTACAAACCTCCTCCTTTTAAGCCAGCAAGTTGGAGTCACCAGTCATTTCACTTTTAAATTGCCCAGGTTCCTAGCCTTGGAGTGTTTCTGGCTCCCCACAAAACACAGTTTGCCACATCTATGAAATGATAATTTTGCACACCCGAAGAGATGCTGTGACGGGTATCAGAGCACTCGTCTTTTACATGGTGCCAGCAACAGATGGGATGGGATCTCCTAGTAAAAGACTAAAAACCTGTGTGATTTGCGTGTATGTTAAGTTGTTACCACCATGTTCTGCAGATGTGGCTTTACTACCTTGGCAGGACCGTTGCTTATGTTGGGATAATTAAATTGTCCCTGACGTGGGCCAGGAGGTGACAGATACTTTGCAGACACAGGGTGAAGAGGCTGCATCTCTCAGTGTAAGCAGTGCAGGTGTAAGATGGGAGTGGTGGTACCAGAAAAGAATGGAAGACACACATAGACAACAGGAGATCCTGGTTAAGGTTCCCTTAAACACCAGTGGTCACTGCACAAATATCATTTGTGTTAGCTCTAGGGAAATGGGTTTCAAAGTAACGTGGACAGATTGACTTTTTGTGTATGGAGGTAGTTAGAAGGAAGTATTGCTATTCCTGTGGAAACTTTTGATAGCTGTCTGCAGCCCAAACTGAGGAAGGGTAAGGTAATTATTGATATATATTGATATAATTGATTTGGGAGTGCCAGCACACATAGTTGGTTAAAAAAAAAAAAAAAAGCCATTTTTGGCATTCTCTGATTGAAACGTTTGATTTCAGATCTCTGTAGATCCAGAACAAAATGAAGCTGAGCATCAGCTTGTATTACCTCAGAGAAATTTTATTTTCTGGTCCCATTGCCTCTGATTTCTCTTGATCCCTACCCAGTTAATACCACCCATGATGTTGCCTCCCTGGGACACCATGAGACTTGGGAGTTCACATGTGAGCTTTTAAAATATTAAGCAGTGCAGAAATGAGCACAGAAATATTCCTTGTCCTGGTGTTTCTGGCCAGTCCATGCCTCCAAGGCTTGGGGTGAAGATGAGATTAATTTCATTGTGAGTATTCTGTTCAGTCACTTTCTGTTCTCCAGAATTTTCTGTTTTCTGTTTTCTGTTCTGTTTCCTGTTCAGTCACTTTCTGTTCTCTCAGTTGTTCTCCAGAATACAAGAGATTACCAGGTTCTTCCAAGAGGTGATGAGAATCATTGCCTGGGTGGGGAGATAATCCCAAGTGTGTGCTCTCTGAAAAAGCAGGAGGCAAAGAAGCCTGGTATTGATCTGATCTGCATCCCACTGTGCCTTCAAGTCATGAGTAACCATAAGAATATGGGTAAGCATATCTGCACAGGATCAGTATAAAGTCACCCTAACCCATATCCAATATCTCCAAGAGATAAGAACGGGTGCATAGGAAAGGTTATAACAACAGGTCATGCAGTGATATATTCCCCTAGAGTACTTTCCCCATGTGTGAAGGTCTGTGGTTCAGGGTGTTCCAACACAGATGTGGGATTTTTGTCTTCTATAGTCCCATATTTATAACCCTTCCTTTCCTCCCCCAGGAATTTATGCAATTACTTTTTAAACACTCTAAGTGTATGCAATATCCTGTGGCAAGAATTTCACAGTTTAGCTGTGCACTGTATGAAGAAATGGACATCTTGTGCCAGAGGCGATGTCTTTGTGTAATAACTCTGGATGTAACTCGTAGGTCACGGAGGTCGTCTATGCTTTCTGGTATAAAGGGAGTACGAGCAGTGCTTGGATACTCCTCTTTATTTGTTCCCGCTCTTATGCCAGAGCCTGGATGCTTAAACATGGATCAAAGCCCTGTTGTGCTCAGCGCTGAGCAAACCCAAAAGGCTTCTCCTGTAGCAGAACAACACACCATGTCTAAAGGGCACTACTCCAAACTAACTCCAGAAGTGCTCTGCAGCAAAAGAGGCTTTGCAAAAAATGGGGGAATATCTGCTTAAAGACACCCAGCAGAGAAAGGAATAAATCTTGGGAGTTTCCTCTCCACCCACCTTCCTTGTACCCACAAAGAGACCACAGCTGTGATGAATAACACTTATGAACCAGTCAGCATCAAGGTTGGATCCCTTCAGCCTCCACTATCCCACAGCAGTTCTTGCACTCTCGGACACCGTAGCAGTCCCCAGAACATGTAGTTCTTCTGTCTGGGATGCATTATTAACATTCACATCCCAGTTAATAAATGATACTCAGCGACACATAATAAATGAATAAATGAAAGAATATTAATGAGTTATTATTATTGGTATATCTGCATTAAGTCAGATAATTTGAATTGAAAATTCATGCATACACACATACTATTGATATATGTTAAAATCAAGCAGCACTAGAGTCACAGAATCACAGGACGGAAGTGCTTCCTGATGCTCTGATGGAACCTCAGAAGAAGTCTACAAGGAAACTAGGGAAAAATGCTGTTTAATATAAATGTGGTCAGTTTGTGCAGATTAGCCTCAGGGACAGAGAATAGTCCCTACAGTGATCTGTTACCACAGACATGAACTAATTGAAGAAATAAGTACTGGCAAACTGTTGGACTTAACTAGAAAACACTGTTACATGTTATTTACTTCTAATTGTGTGTCTTTATTTTCCCTGTGCTGTACGTTCCAGAAATGACCAGTCTCCCTAGAGTGGTTTAAGATCAACAGTTGTCTCCTGCATTCACTCTGTATTTCAACAGGCAGACAAATGAACCACACCACTAACAGCCTTAGTCCTTGAATTTGCCCTCCCTGTCCCTTTGGACCTCATAAAGGAAAAAATCTTAATATTAAGGCTGCTTTATATTATTGAATATAACAAGCAAGAGACCATTCCTAGCAGTCACTCTGGAGGGTGACACATTGCTTTGGAGGGAAAAAAAATAATGAATTATACAAGATTACCTTTGCCATTTTTCCTTGGGGACTGAGAATAACAGCTGGCATATTTTATTTAATAGGATGGAAGTGGTCCTGCAGATGTATTTCCTGAGATATACTTGTCAGTGCATCACCTCAAGGTGAGCCCTTGCAAAACTCAGCAGACACCAGAGCTCTTCAGCAGTGAGGGGAATTCGGGAAGGGAACAGCTTGGGAGACTTTGATGAACCCTCCATGACTGGTGACGTTCACATTCAGGAGAGCTGACCAAAACAAGGAGGAACCTGGAGCACCATGTCCCAAGCCCAGGGAAGGAGTCTGTTACCTAAGTAGAGTGGGTATAGGAAGAGATTTTTCTGTTTTCCTCTTTCTAGACTTTTGTTTCTATTTATTGCCGACTTTGAGATTCAATAAATGATCCTTTCTAGCCTCAGCATATCTGAAACCATAAATCATTTCCCACATATTTTCGTTTCCCTAGGACTAGTGACTCAGTCCCGGTCTTCAAAATAGTCCAGATGGTATAGTCCTTTTCTTCAAATAGATAGCAAAATATTTTGGGGACTGGGAATTTTCTTTGCATTTAAACTTTCTACTGCCAAGATGGAAACGATACTCCACCTGGTTAAATAAATACATTAATACTTGTCAGGCCCTTTTGTTCTACAGGGAAGAAATACAAAGTTGTATGAAACTGGATCTTTCTTCGTGTTTCTCTAAAAAGTTACATATCTTTGCAACTGTAGGGGATGTAAAGCCATGTATGCACACCCTGGTTGCTCTGGGGGATCTACGGTAGTATTTCAGACCAAAGGTGAATCACATCTGTCTATATATGTGGACTGGTGGTAGGTTTCTGTCTGACTGCAGCTGCCCTTGACCACTGCAGAACAACCTTTCTCTATTACCCAGGCAGAATAACTTTCAAACTATACATGCGAAACTGAAAAAGGGAGACTCCATTTGTTTGTGGATGATTTGCCAAAGAAATTAAATGCACTAATATCTTGCTCGACTACAGGGCAGTCAGTGAGAAATAAATGTAAAATGGAATTGGATGATGTGCTATAAAACTATACACTGTGGGGCTCAGCTTAGTGTTTCTGTGGAGTTTATTCGAAAAGAGAAAGTGCAGAACAGACTGTTTCTGACATTCATAATAGGGAATAGTCATTAGAGCCTTTCTCCTTTGGTGGACAATTAACCTCTCACTTAATGGCAGGTGAAAATGGTCATTCTTGGTTTGAACCAGAAAACTGGCTTTGTATTAAAAGGGGGAAATAAATCCAAGAGACTATAGAACAAAGTAATCAGGATGAATGAAGATCTGACAAGAAATGATCTGCTAAATGATGATGGGCCCCAACCAGGGAAGACTTTTGAATATTTTAAAAAGAAAATTTGGTTTTCTTCCTTTCCTGACTTTCAACAATGTTTGATGAACATCTGAGTCCTGACTAAAAGCAGAGAGTACAGAATTTTTCTTTAAAATCTGCATGCATTTTAAAGCCAGAAGGACCAGGGTGGTCATCTTTTGTCACGGGCATGAGCAGGCTTGGTCTGGAGCAGTGAGATGGCTACTTCATGCTATCCAGTAGCACAAATGCATCTCCTTAGGACTGATCCCAGTAACTCATACAGTATTTATCAATGAGGTAAGAGCAACCCTGAGCTCACCCCTTGTTGCCATACCTCTACATTTATGAGCTGATGGCTGATCTCTTCCAGAGATCCCCTGTTCATACTTCTCCTTATCAGGAACAAGTTCCTTATCAGTTCTGTGCAGGAACATCAGCAACAAGGGGAGAGAGAGCTCAGAGCTCCAAACAACCCAGGCTTGAAGTGCGTCTAGTCCACCACAACTCTGTGGTCTGCTGTTCCATTTAGAAACCAACATGTACCTTCCTCCAAGCTCAGCTCGATCCTTTGCTTTCCTCCTCCTCCAAGTAGAACAGGGCCAGTGGCCTGATAATTTAATATTTCTATGGGCAACTTCCTCTATAAAGGGATTCGCCCTTCTCCCTGCCATAAAATTAAACCACCTGAAGGAATTTCTTGGCACTGCAATTCAGCTGTCTTTGGAATGCCCTCTACCCCCATCCCCCCCAAAATAGTAATAATAAAAAATCCTTGATTGCTTAAGAAATGCCACAGAAGTGTAAAACTGTTTAAGAATGGGAACTTCAGTCTGGCACTGAGTTGAAACACCGGGATAGCATTTCTCTCATCCTGCTGTAACTGCTGAGGGTGGTATTTGGCCAGAAAACCAGCTCTGTGATTGCCATGTCATTTAACTAGCCACAGATAGTTGTCTTCTGAGCTTGACTGTCCTTGACATCCAGCACGTTCATAGCTAAGGTTGATCCTTAAACCTGAGCCACATCAGAAAATGTTGTTTTTTTCTAAAACATTTTAGCTTTCAGCATTCTGCCTGCTTACCCCGAGGGATGTAGAGATGTATGACATCCTGCAAGAGTCTTGGCTGTCCTTAGGCGAGAAGATGTAAAACCCTGATGAATCTGTGGTGTGACAGCAGGTTGGACCATTCCCTGTGGGGCAACACCCCCCTTTCATGCATGGGAGAAAGCATCAATCACAAAACCTTCTGGTCTGAATAGCTCAGCGCCAGGATGCTATGACTAAGAACCATCCTCTCCCTCTTGCGAACACTGTGTGCATGTGTATATTTAGATCTCTGTGTGCATATATATCGATCTATATAAATATATGTGTATGGAGACTGCAACTGAGCTTTTTTCAGCTCGATGTATTGTTGACTCTCTCCTTCCTTCTTTTAATCAATCTTGCAGAAGGCCAATAATGGGACGTTCAGGTTACCTCCCACAGTTTGTCCAAGATCAGAACTTAGTTCTCCTCAGGTAAAGGATACTGTGAGGCAAAAGTCAAGACTTTTTATTTTCTTGAAAAAGAAAAACTGAAAAGATACATTTTTTATTGAAAAAAAATGAAAAAAAATCAAGTTCTTTTCAGTCTCTCCCAAATACAATACTCTAACCTTAATGTAAGCTTCTACATTTAACCTAAACTTTTTTTAACCCCCTTTTCTTCGGCAATAAATAAATAAATTAATTAATTAATAAAAAGAGTTATAGTCCACTTAAACCCCTCAGTGTTTCTAGACTTTCTTTTCACAGCATCTCAAGAATGGACACCTAGGAAGAAACCCAGCTCCCCAAGCTGGGCTCTATAGTAAACCATGACCAGGAAAGTGTCCCCTGACACTGCAAACCCTCAATAGCTATCCTCTCTCCCTCCAATTTCTATTCCAGAGCCTGGGAGAGCAAAAATCTTACCCATGGTCAACCTCAGAAAAGGTTTCTCAGCAGGAATCACTGTTTTCATTTGGAAGCCTCATTCTATTAATCTTCTTCCAACTCAAATTAGTTAGAGAAAAGAACAACAAGCCATCAGAGTGACTTTAAAGACAATGAATTGTGTAAATCATGAGACAAGCAAATGTCCTTGAAGAGGCTCTCATCTGCTTGTGCCTTACTGTGGCTTCAGCAGGAGTCATTGAGGTTTTAATTAACACCTTTCTCCATGCAAAATTACCACATTGTTCCCAAAGACTGCTTTTCCTGAGTGACACCCAGATGAGAGTTTCTGGATTTTATTGTGCCTTCAGAGGCTCTGTTAATCCAGGGTTTCTTCCATTTATGTGGACAGCAGGCTGTTAGTACTGCCCTGCTCTGAGCAGAGTGTCTGGCCGCATCCCTTATCACACTCACACTTCCCAGATGTGCCTTAAGTATTGAGCACCCCAGGAGTGCCCATATCCAAACACCATCCAGTCACTCTGCTGGATCCATGCCCCTTCTCCTCCTCAAGTACCAGCAGCACAGGAGGGACTTTCTCCTCTGGATGTCCTAGAAAAAAAAAATGACAGGGACAACAAAAAGGAGAAAATTGAACCTTTTGGAAAGCAAGGTTGGTCGGTAAGATACAGATTATGGGACATCCTCAGTTGAACTTTGAGGGCTTTTCCTCTTAAACAACCCTCTGCTTATCTGCCATTTCCTTGCTAGGTCTGTAATGGGATTAGATCCTTTGATGTTGGCCCTGCTGTCACCTGGGAGCTGGTTTATATCTTATGCATTTTGGTCCACGCTGTGGCTTTGCTGCCGACTTCATCCCCTGACTCCCAGCCCTGTTTTGTGGTGTCATGGGAAGAGAACTAACCAGAGAATGCTCCCTTCTGTCCATGGACAGGGGTTTAAACACAATTAACACCTGAAAACCCCACATCCAGGCTGGACCTTTTATCTCTGGGAAGGAAAAGAGCAAAAGGTTTTCAGATCCTTCAGGAATCAGCCCTGTATCATACCTTTGGTAGGAGATACGTTCACACTGTAACATCCCATCCTCACCTGCCAGGAAGTCTAAAGGGTTTTAAGGAAAAAAAAATCTTGCAAAAGCAAGGGCAATGTGTGTTTTTCCATATATTTTCAGTAGATGCTGGATCTTAATGATGGAATTCAGTTTACTGTAGACTGAATAATGTCTTCAAGACGATTTTATAGACTATCATTTCTGAAGGGTGAAGAACTGATATAAACAGGGTTTCTTGGAAGCCAGATGTCATATTACAAATGCAGAATTAACCCAGTTGCAATAGCTTTAACTCTGACACAAACTCTGACCCTTTTCCATTTCACACAATTCTCTATCTTTTGTGTTTAAGAACCATGGTATAGGACGTCATTTTTGGTACAGATGATTGCCAATGCAAGTGAGCTGTGTTATTTTTATTGCATTCTTAGCATAATAATATATTCTGTTCAAAAGTAGTAATGTAGGAACATAAATATATCTTAGCTGCCTATTAACATTAGTCAGGAAAAGACATTCTTTGTGTAATATCTGTAATATGAACATTTACATTTTATTTTCTCCTTTTAGATGTATGTGCAGTAAACCTTGAAAGGCATTATTTATGGAATTTGGTGCAATACCATCCCCATTATTGTACAACCTCAATTCTTTTATATGTTCAAATAAACTCTTTTTGTTGTTGTTGTTGTTGTTTTTTCTCTTTTTATTGTCCATCTGGTGTTTTGAAATGAAAGTTCTGTGGTGTGTTTCAAGGGTCACAGGTAAGGCTTGCAGCAAAGAGGAGAAAAGGTCATTTCCATGCATTTTCAAATAAATGGGGGCCACGGGCATGATCCTTGTCAATAGAAACTCACACTGTTTCACCAGTCAGTGGATGCATCCTGACTGGAGACAGTAGAAAATCCAGCCCTAGCAATATGCACTCTACATTTGTAAGAGGAAATAAAACATGCTGCAGGTGATCTGCTGGCATCAGAAGCAAATGATGCAGCATGGCTCACATCCACAGACACAAAGGCTCTTCTCCATCCTTAAGAAAGAGGGCAATGTTGTTCACTGTACCTCTTGGGAAGAATCTCCTGCTTGTGCTATCCGCAGATCATGATAAGGAATTGTTCGGCAGGATCCCATTTAACACAGACCACCCAGGCCAGAGAAGGCATGGACCATCAATGTGAATGACCATCAGATAATTTTTTAATATCACCTTGTACTCTGGCCTTTTTCTTTACTGGTGGAGATCAAATCAGCAATGAAGACTCTTCCAGGTCTGTCTTCTGTGTTGGGCGTCCAGTGCAATCCCTGATTTGGTCTTTTAATCATTAACATGCAGCTTAGATACAAAGGCTCTGGCCAGCCCATGTGAATGTACCTACTTGTTATTTACTCTCCTGCACAAAGCATATGTTGCACAGCCCAGCCACAAGAAAATCAATGTTTAGGTGGAAAAGAATATGAAAATGATTGTTCCTGTAACGCAGGAAATAAAAGACAGAGGAGGAATTTCTTTTCTAGTGATGACATGTGAGTAAATCATTATGCCTTATTTTGATATCATTGACATTTTCCATAAAGACTTTCTCCTAGGAGCCAAATAGATCTGTCAGCACAGAGGGAAGTGTGTACAAATGAAGCATAAATCTACACTCCTGAGGAATGAGAAAGGTGTCAATAATTTTGAGCCCAGAGAAGGGGGGGAAATTCTGATGCAAAACCTGGAGGAGTGAATCCCAGGCTGACATAGTCTCTTAGCTCATAGTACGATCACAGTGATGCAATCACGGAACAGCATCAGCATGCATAAGGCAGGCTGCAACCCTCATAAAAGCGTGAGGCTGTGGAAAAGACAGAATATTATGATGTGGCGATGTGCCTGACTTCACTTATGTTTCTAAATATATGGCTTACAGGTCTGTTTTGGGAGAATAATTATAAAAAAATGGTTTAAAGGTGACAGTATTCAGTGAAGCTGCAGGTACCATCCTGGTACTGATGTAATGAAAGGTAATAGAGACATAAAATGTCATAGGTCAAAGGAAATCGGCTCCAGGGATTTAGCCATATGAAGCTTTATAATGTGAGTTAAAAGATGATTGGCCACTTTCTCTGAAGTATTTTGTTCTCTAATATCCATGTAGACACCTAAATGGCTTTTAGAATCACTTAAATATCTTTATGAAACTGCCTCTGCCCCTGGTAGTTTGGAGAAATGGGTTTTAGCTTGTTTGTCCATATATTTCTCTACAGAGGATGTTTGAAGCTAAAACAGAAAATGAAACTCCAGGAAGCCAAACTTTCCTGCAAATATCAGCATCTTTCCACTGCAAAATATTTAGGGTCTTGCTAACAATGTGGTGTTTTTACCCAGCTGGGCAGCTGAGCTCCACCACAACCACTCTCTCACTCCCCCTCCTCAAAGGGAAAGGGGGAGAAAATACCATGAAAAGGGCTCAAGGGTTGACATAAGAACAGGGAGATCACTCAACAGTTATCATCAAGGGCAAAACAGACTCAGCACAGGGAGATTAATGAACCTAGTTAGAAATCTCTGCCACTCCTTCACAGTCCCTCTCTGCCCTTGCTCCACGTGGGGTCCCTCCCACAGGATGCCGTCCTGCCCAAACTGAGCCTGCGGGGGCTGCCCACAGGCAGCAGCTCTTCAACAACTGCTCCCACATGGGTCCATCCTCCAGGAGCACACTGCTCCAGCACGGGTCCCCCACGGGCGGCACCTCCCCCCAGACCCCCTGCTCCTGCGTGGGCTCTTCTTCACGGGCTGCAGCTCTGGCCCGGGGCCTGCTCCTGCGGGGGCTCTCCATGGGCCGCAGCCTCCTCCAGGCCACATCCACCTGCTCCACCGGGGGCTCCTCCACGGGCTGCAGCGTGGAGATCTGCTCCATGTGGGACCCATGGGCTGCAGGGGGACAGCCTGCTCCACCAGGGGCCTCTCCACAGGCCGCAGGGGAACTGCTGCTGCGTGCCTGGAGCACCTCCTGCCCTCCTGCTGCACTCACCTTGGGGGCTGCAGGGCTGCTTCTCACTCGTCGATCTCCCAGCTGCTGAGGCACAGCAGTTTGTTTTGTTTTGGTTTGGTTTGTTTTCTGTTCTCCCAGAGGCCCAACCACTGTCACACCCTGGCTCAGCTCTAGCCAGCAGTGGGCCTTTGAAGGCAGCTGGAGCTGGCTCTGATCTGACATGGGGCAGCTGATGAGCTCTGCTCACAGAGGCCACCCCTGCAGCCCCCCTGTTACCAAAACCTTTCCATGTTAACCCAATACACTGAAAAATATTAAACTGCCCTGATGCAGCAGTACAGATGAGCACTGCTCTCCATGCCTTCACATTAACCACAAAACCATTGGGGAATCACACCCTGAAGACTGCAAAACCAAAGTTATCTTCTCATTCTCCAGAAGATCCTTTGGAGTTTTCTTTCCTTCAGTGCAAATCTTGGCATGAAGATTCCAGGCATGAAAATTATCATCACACCCCTTCGGAGACTTTGCTGTGGCCAAAAGACCCTTAGTTCTTCTGATGTGTCAGAGCTTGCTTGATCAGGCATAGCTGGGGTCACTTGCTTTTGTAGTTTGCCACTTTGAAAAGTGTCCATTCTGGTCTTTTGAGTCAGGGCAGTGAGCAGTCAGTGGTGTTAAGTCAGCCCGTGCTTTCCTGGGTGTCTGACTCACTGCTATTAGCAGGGAGGTGAGGTCTCCATGCCGGCGTTGGTCTCCCTCCTCATCCCCCTTGGACATATTTCAGTTTTGTTTTAAGGGCTTAAACTGACTGAGGATCACAGCGTGAACCCTAGCAGATTTCTGGCTTCTCTTAAAGAGGGGGAGTGAAGACTTATTTTCATGGCATTATGTTTTGCATGCAGTGAATGGAAGCTATTGGGGTAACTGGGAGCGGCTAGCAGCCTCCCAGCACGTCCCAACAGGCACGGGCTCTAACTAAGAGAAACATGAGAGTGACCTCAGGGCTAAACCCATGCTTTTCTCTGACTCACTTTGTTCTTTTTTGTATTATTATCCTCTCCTTGCCTTTAAAATCAACTACATCCTGGCATGAAACAAGTAGTTCTTGTTGATTCACATTTTTATAGAGAATCTATAGCCTAGTGCATCAAAGAGCTTTAAAATATCCCTTAACCCCTGTTCCACATAAACTTCTAGCACCATGCTGCACAAGGAGCCCCTGTGGACACAAATCTATATGATCTGCCCTTCAAAAAGCCTGGAATTATGTAAATAGCAAGAGAAGAATAATTTCCATGGGAGACCACAAGGATTTGGAGACATTTTGCATTTATAAAGGCAACCCTCTTAAAGCCCACCGCCCCCTGAGGAAATTACACTTGGAAAAGAGAAAAGCTAAATGTTTGTCTGTTCAAATGTTGAGACTTCTTTTTTTTTTTTTTTTTTTAACAAAAAGAATATCTACTAAGGTATGCGAGCATTTGACTAGGCCTTGGCCTGAGGCTTAGCTCACTGAACAGACTCTAAGAAACTACTCTATAGGGCATGAGAAACTGCTGAACAACAAATTAACAGAGTGAGAAGCTGACAAAAGCTACAGATAGCACCATGAGGAATGGACAGATTTCACAGATGTTTAAGGGGGAGTTGGGCGAGAAACAGCCAAACTTCACAGTTAATTAAAGAGAGCATTGGGGACCTTTTGTAAGTGGAATTTCACAAGGCCAACAGTGCTGCAGTAACTGCTTCAGAAATAGCAAATTTGGGTATGCATGCAGCAGAACCAGACTGATGGGAAAAATAGTAATTGGGGAGGTTATTTATTTGGGAAGAAACAAGGGCAGGGAAAGGAAGGTATCAAAGAGAGTGACAGAGGAAGAAGTAGAATGGGGAAATGGCAAGAAAGAGGGACAGAAAAAACTGGTTAAGTCCAAAATCTGCTGATCAGTTTGATTGTCCGACTGCCACCACAGTCTGATCCACTTACGAAACTCAATGCCTGACTGTTTTCTGGCTGAGCATGCAATTTGTTGTGTGTGGACAGGTATGATTCGCTAGCAAACACCAGGCTGAACTCACCACTGATTTAGATGAGAGATCTGGGTGTCAGGAACTGGAGAAAGAACATGAGAGCCATATCCACTGGATAGGCCCCAGAGATTGTGCAGGGTGGATGTTTTCGTCTGATCTGGGTGCCCTAGATCCCTGTCTAGTCCACTGATAATCAATGCGTGGAGTCAGTGGAGTACAGAGATGGTTCTTCTGTCTAGATGTCTTCATCTGCTGTGAGATGTGATGGATCGTACCTTAAATTCTGCAGGCAGCACTGAGTTGTTTTCCATGGTTAAGAAGAATGTCTGGAGTGACGAGCTGAATGAGCAGGCCTTCATTGCCCAAGGGAAATCTAGTGGATAACTGGGGCTAGGGGGGCTGTCTGGGCTGGTGAAGGAAGGTGTGTCTTTCTCCTTGTCTTTGAATGAACCACCGCTTCGCCACCTCCATTCCCATTCTTCACCCAACTTAAGCAACGGTGAAGACCTCTATTCTTACAGCAGGTCCCAAGAAATTCACCTAGCACAAAGCAATGTTGTGTGGACTTACCAGCTCCATTTCATAGTGTGGCCATGTTGCATAGCATCAAAGACCACTGTCAGCCCTCTTCCATCCATAACATGACGTTCATCTAGGCTTGGCAAGAAATACATTTTTGGAAAATCTCCCACCAGGACCAGCTCTCCCCACTAACTGCAGGCTGATGCAAATCCTGAGCACAATGGAATGTACCCTTTGAAAATCTCTCATTCTGGGAGAGGAATTGCTTGTGTGATGCTTGAATCGCTGTGGAATACAGTACAGCCCACACAGCTAAAAGGTGCACATATTTTTAAGCAAGAACTTGGCTCACTTCTACTTATGAGTTTGCATGATAATGCAATTGTTAGTTATTTTCTCAAGGTTTCCTGAACTTAGATGAACCTCAGACAGTTAGAAGGGAATGGTTAATTAGCCAAACTAATGAGACTAGAGATCTCCAGTTTCAGTGCGAAGCTAAAGAGGGCTCATTAAAGCAAAACACTCATGGAATGAGCCAACCCAGCAAAAAGGAACAACAAAGAATAGTGTTAACCCTTAAAGAGCACTTTGCATTTCCAACCAAAAATGGAAACAGACCCATTTTCTGAAAGAGAGCCTTAACTCAGCAAAAGGCTAGGTCCAAGCTAGAATATTTTTGACAAGGACTGCTGTGCTGTTGAGGAGGCAGGTTTCCCATGGAAAATAAAACAACACCGTCAATTCAACAGTTTAAATTTTCCCATGGGAAAGAAGAGAGAGGAATAAGCTGCAGAATACTAGATGAGAATGCATCAACTTCTGGTAAAGGTACAGAGAGGAGTACATGCATCATATCAAAAGCCAAAAAGCCAGCAGAAGGTGGAAAAAAAAAAGTCTTCCTTTCTGTGTAAAGTTCAGGGACGCAAGTGGGTCATTGCTTCCCAGTCAGCTAGAGATGACGTCTCCATTGTTCACCCAAACATATGAGACACAGCTTAGTGGTGCCAGGTTGTTCCTGGCTTTTCCCTTTGCTGGTTTTATCATTGCAACCTTTATCACACAGAGGGATGACCACAACATTTTTCGTCTGTACTTCTGTCGATAGCCAGCTCTCTTTGCTGACACAAAACCCTAGCAAAAAGTTAACAGCTTTGCAAGGCATTGTGCAACAGGTATAGCTGTGTTTTTTCGTTGTTGTTGCTGTTGTTTTTGTTTTTTTTTTTTTTTTTTTTTTTATATCTACTCGGCTCTGTACTGAAGTACCAAGGGAACAATGTATTGATTTACACAACGCCCAGTTGTGAAAAATCAACAAACCAAACCTTTGCCTTGCACTTGTTTGCTACACTGATATTTTCTTTCCTGATCTATGTATTAAGCCTTCTTGTGAAAAACAGGAGAGTTAAGAAGGGGGAAAAGGTGGACCAGAGATTAATGATGTGTTTTGCTGTGCTGCTGTTGCATCCTTTTTGTCTTATCTGCTTACAAAAAAAAAAAAAGGTGAAGTGCAATGAAAGGGCTGGTCTTTATGTAACACCTTCTGCCTTGAAAAATATTCCATTAGCTATATGCAATCCAAACTCTTTATTTTACCCTTACTTACGGGGGCACATATCTCCTTGACGTAAGTACCAGCTGTGGGAAATTTCGTCTTTTCTCTAGGGGCCCTGTAAGATTGCATCCAGCTCTGGGGAGGTGGGTGGGAGCTGCTTGGCTGAGAGCAGCAACAAAACCCGAGAGTGCTGAAGAAGACGTAAAAATGTTTGAAGGAAGCAAAACCGTAGGAGGGAAATTGGGGCTTTATAGAATTACTAGAACTGCGGAAGCCAAGGCTGGACAGGGCGGTAAATTGCCCTGTTGGTGTTAAATGTGTTTGTAATGGCCCCAAATTATGAGACTTTTTCTACTTTGTACCACTGGGGGAGAAGTAGTAATGGCCATCTCAGTTGTGTTAATTGCAGTGCAAAGTTAATAACACCCTGCCCATGTAGATCACCTCACTATGCTTTCTGGTAGAAATGGTCTTGACCATTTCTTCACCTTAATAGATGTAAAATATTGATCTGTGAGTTAAAATAACCAGCACCTGGGCACTGCTCCACTCAGCTGACTGCTTTGTCATGATGGATAGGATAACAATATTATTGATGAGGCTATTTTTAAGGATAATATGTAACAAAAACATAAAGTTTGTGAAGGAATTGTGATGAACAAGAAGGCAGTCTCAGCTCAAGACGCTTGAAACTGCCAGTTATCTTACATGGAGGGATACTCATGTGTTTGTCAAATGGTAATGAGTCAAGCCTCAAAATGTCACTGAGATGTATAAGGAACATTATGTTATATTAGAACTAGGGAAACTGAGGCACAGAGCCAAATGGCTTATTTGGCACTTTAACCCTTCATTTGGAAGGGAAAAAAATCAATGGATGTGACTATGTTTAAAACACAGCTTAGTTTACGTGAAGTAAGAAACATGTTTTGAAATCTTGCAAACTAGTAAACCTCAGAAAATATAAAATAATGAGCAAATACAGAGATCTTATAATGCCATCATTTCACTTGATCTACTCTATCTCGGTGCTTTATGCTTTTATGCATTGTCAACTCCTGTTAATTTTATTTAGAACAAAGAAAAAATATCTAGTCCACTGCTTCTCCTCCCTGTCCAACCCCCCCCCCCCCCCCCCCTTTTTTAACTCCAATTTAACTCTTCGGAAAAAGAAACAAACAAACAAAAAAACAGACCTAAAGAAATGATTTCCAAGGATGGAGACTCAATGAGTACTGTAAATAAATACTTCAAATTTTTGATTATTTGAAATTTTGCATTCATTTCTAGCCTGGATCTGTCTTGATTCAACTTTCAGACAACTGATGTTTTCTATATCTTTTTTTATTTATTTGTTTGTTTTTATTTTTTTCAAAACTGAGGAGCCCATTACCTCTCACCCTTCCTGTGAAATAAATATTGGGGAAGGTAAGCAGTTGGCCTAGTAGGGAACAGGATGGGAATGGCGATGGGAATTAATTGTCAAGAACCATAAGTGCGCTATATTTTCCCTTCCAACAAATACTGCTAATTCAATGCTAATATGATGATTCATTTCTCCTCTTAAGGTTTCATGGAAAATGAACTGCAAACCAATATTGAAAAAATATAAGCCCATGTCAGCCTTGTCTTAAGTGGTGCTGAGTTGGCATATAAATGAGTCACTAAAAATCAACAGGAAATTACAGCTTGGAATATGAATCATTCATTGATTCCACAAACATATGTCAGGGATAAGTGAGAAGTTTTGGAGAAGACTGTGGATCCAATTGAGTGATGTCAGAATAAAATATATTTGCTGTAAGTAGATAGTCAGAGGAATCAAGACCATTGTTTTCTTTAGGATACACATAGCCTGGGTACAAATTGCATTACAACATTTATAAATGGCATCTTGCATGTTTCATGCAGGAAAAATGGAGAAACCAGTGAAAATGGTCTGAATGGCAATGGTGTTGTCTTTGCTCCCTTCCTCCTAAACAGTCAAAATATCCACATAGCTTAACGTTCTGTCTCTTCCTTGACTGTGGAAGTGGCCATCTGTACACAGTTAAGTCTTTGTTTCATAATTCAGGATTATCAATGTCTCATGTCAAGACTGCTTCAACACAAAAACATTGACTTGCAAATCAGAAAGTACATTAGAAAATATGTGGCATTTTCAGGAAAAGGAACAAAACAAGATGAAAAAGAATCTTTATTTTTCCGAACCTTGTTGATTCTTTGGAATAAATGCCAAATTAAATATATATACATATATATATTAGCAGACTTTTTTTTTTTTTCATATTTCTTCCCATTTCTTATTGAATGAAAAAGAGAATTTGTGTTTTTTGTTTGTTTGTTTATCTTTTTGTTTGTTTGTTTGTTTTTTGTTTTCCTGTCTAAATAAAGTGCCATTTTGATGGGAAAATGTTTAGAAGTTAAGAAGATTACCTTTAATATTAAACACAGGTTCCATATATCTATATCCAAAGATAGTAATAGACCTTTTTCAGCCTGACAGAAGAGTCAAGGTGGTATCAGTCCATTATGGGACTTAGACACAATTTTTTGTGTGCTTTATAATTGTTTGCTTTTGATGATGGGCCCCAGATTTTCTTGCAGTCAGACTCAGCATCTGCCATGCTCATCTGTCTGGAAGTAGAAAGGAGAAAAATATCCAGTTCCCTAAAACTTGTAGAGATGCAGTTGAGTATAAATGACATTCTGTAAGGCAGGAATGAAGGAGAAGTTTGCATTTCTTAGATTATTTTTTCCAGCAGAAATGTAGTCATGAAATGGATTCCACAAGTATATTAATGGAAATGTGACTTTTTTTTTTCCCCTTACTGTGGTGGAAAACTTTTTTTTTTTTTTTCCCTTGGAAAATCTAAACAAGACTACCCCCAAAAGCAAATTAAAAACCAACAACAACAAAAAAAGATTAGGGCAAAGTGCTAAGTGCTGCAGAAAAGTCAATTGAACTGACACTAAGGAGCATCATTTATCTCTTTGGCTAGCCAAAGTTTTCGGATCTGAAAGGTTTGGGCTCCCAAATCACAGCACATTTTTTTGTCTTCTGCTGGAACAGATAACAACTGAACAAAATCTCAGTAGCAAAGAAGTTGGACGCAGCCTTTGTATCCAAGGTAATGAAGCCAGGTCTGCGCAAATTAACTCAGCTATATTGAGAAGGATATTCATTTTAGCATGAGATAGCTGGTTTGTGCAATATTGCAGTAAAGCACTCTCGCTAACACTCTCAATGCTGCTTTAAGTATTTTTACACTATATTTCACCATGGAGATGTGCTATGCTTGAACACCCCAGTCAACTAAGCAAAAAACTGCAAAATGCAACAACTAAACAGGCTGAAAATTGTTTCAAAATTGTTAACAAACCATCTGTAATAAACAAGCAAATAATTTTCCAAAGAAACATGATCAGGCAGCAAATAGTATTGATATTACATCAGAGTTCCAGCTAAGAATAAAAATCATCAATGATTTACCAATAATAGCTAAGTGCAAAAGGAAATATGGTTTATGGCATGGCTTCATGACTTAGGAATAACCTATACTGGTAGTCTGATAAAGCATTTTAGGAGTCCAGCGTGGATCTGTTTTTACTTTTCAGTATGTCATAGAGTTAGTTCTTCCCTTCAGATTACCAATGACCCAAAGGAAGACTACTACCCCACTTGCCTGTTTTATCTTCATTAAGATACCCCCAAACAAGATAAAACGATTCATATACAGCTCTTAAAATAAAATAAATAAAAATTAAAATTAAAAAAAAGTGTGACAGCAGCAGCCTAGACAAGATGTATACAATTTAAAAATAACATTAACTTCTATAGCACAAGCAGGACAGCACTTAATATGAATAAAATGGATCAGTGGAGGGATTCACAGGGGTAAGTGATGTGAGCTAACAAGTGAGCTAATAGTTATTTTAGCAAACATGTTCCTGATGAAGTAGGTGGAGAAAGCCAGAGCTAAACATCTGAATTAAATTTTTGTACATGCATTTATATTAATTACAAATAGAAATACTTTTTGTCATTTGGATGCTTCTTTTGATGTTAAATACTTAGGTACTGAAAACTTCATAAGTTCATGTGCAAAGAAAGAGCATTTGCAGTGAGCAACAGCAGTTCTCTTTAAATAAATAAATAAATAAGAGATTCTGTTTGAAATGAAGGCGCCAAAGTTTTGTAGTTGTATTGTGCATGTCAAGGTTTTGGTAGTGGCGGGCTGAAGGGGTGGCCTCTGTGAGAAGGGCCCAGCAGCTGCCCCATGTTAGATAAGGGCCAGTTTCAGTAAACTTGAAAGGGACCCACCACTGGCCAGAGCCAAGTGAATAAGTGATGTTGTTTGTGCCTCTGTGAGAGCAGATTTAAGAAAGGGGAAAAAAAACTGCTGGGCAACAGCAGCTGGGAGAGAGGAGTGAGAAGCAGCCCTGCAGCCCCCAAGGTGAGTGCAGCAGGAGGGCAGGAGGTGCTCCAGGCACGCAGCAGCAGTTCCCCTGCGGCCTGTGGAGAGGCCCCTGGTGGAGCAGGCTGTCCCCCTGCAGCCCATGGGTCCCACATGGAGCAGATCTCCACGCTGCAGCCCGTGGAGGAGCCCCCGGTGGAGCAGGTGGATGTTGCCTGGAGGAGGCTGCGGCCCATGGAGAGCCCCCGCAGGAGCAGGCCCCGGGCCAGAGCTGCAGCCCGTGGAGAGGAGCCCACGCAGGAGCAGGGGGTCTGGGGGGAGCTGCCGCCCGTGGGGGACCTGTGCTGGAGCAGTTTGCTCCTGGGGGATGGACCCATGTGGGAGCAGTTGTTGAAGAGCTGCTGCCTGTGGGCAGCCCCCGCAGGCTCAGTTTGGGCAGGACGGCATCCTGTGGGAGGGACCCCACGTGGAGCAGGGGCAGAGAGGGACTGTGAAGGAGCAGCGGAGACTCCTAACTAGGTTCATTAATCTCCCTGTGCTGAGTCTGTTTTGCCCTTGATGATAACTGTTGAGTGATCTCCCTGTTCTTATGTCAACCCTTGAGCCCTTTTCATGGTATTTTCTCCCCCTTTCCCTTTGAGGAGGGGGAGTGAGAGAGTGGTTGTGGTGGAGCTCAGCTGCCCAGCTGGGTAAAAACACCACAAAACTCTAATACAGTCTTCTACATTTGGGTTTTGTGTCTAAGCTTCCAGTACAGTCAATGAACCTCCAGCAGATACACGGAGTCCCAGACAGTGATTCATTCAACAACTACTGAAGTTACAAATTGGCTGCCCACAGACAGGCATCTAGTGCCATTTTATATATAGTTGTGTATCAAACCATTTCTGTGTGGCTGGCAATATCAGTTACAGGAGACAGTGTCCTTCTGAAGTGGGACCTGAGTGCTAAAGTGACATCTGAATTCCTCCCACCCATCAGCTCTCCAGTGAGAGTAATGGGAGCTGATACCTAGTGACCTTGAACACTGCCTCTACATCTTAATCCACAGCTGAATTGCCCCCCCCCCCCCAAGTCTTTATTTAATTTTTTTTTTTAGCAATGAATATTCACTGCTTTCTTATACATTTGAATTTATGTACCACAATTTTAATATGCAAATGAAATGCAGATGACAAATCATGCAACAATTTATTCTACTTTTAAAATTGCATTTTTACTTTTACCAGTTTTGTAGATATTTTATTGAAGTTACAGTGCTCCTCCAGTGATGCACTGCCTGTCTTGGGTCCTGAAACTGGGGCTTGCAGCCATTAGTAGAACAGTTATTATTGTTGTTGTTGTTGTTATTATTATTATTATTTTCTTTCTGGTGACATCGCCTGCCTAGGCTGGCTGTTTCTGTCAGACTTTTCCATGCTGTAAAAAATTTTTGGCCAGGTGGATTTATTAAGAAAGCAGAGTTCTCCCCTGGTAAATGAGGGTATTACTTTAGTTGAAAATTGTGATAGGAGCAGTTTAGTAGAGTTAACAGTTTTTAGGATGTAAATTGTCTCTTCCTAATGGAGATTCTAAGAGACCAAGTGAACCATACCATGCAGTTGACTATTTTTCTCTATTAAATAACAAGAAAGGGAAGGAAAGATGATAGGCATCTAAACCAATACGAACCTCAGAATTTTCCTCCCAGTTTGGAAATCTCTTTTGATCTATTTCAGTTGGCAACGTGAGTTTAAGATTTATAGTGAAGTGTCAAGCTCTCCACCCCGGGGAGTGATGCCCTCTGCTTGGACAGAGGTTAACATATGCGGTGGCAGTGCTTGCTTCGTGCGCAGCTACATACTGATTTCCACTGTTTGGGGGAATGTGGAGTTAAGTCACTTACTTGTGAGGCTGATAGTGTCAGTCAAGGAAGATAACTGGTGTGGAACGTGCTAGGTTTGTGGGAGGTGTAGACCTGAGTCTAATACTAAGTGGGCTTGGCAGAGGATGATCCTCTCAAGCCGTAGCCAGGGCCTATCTGGCCAGCTCGAGTTGCCTTGCTGTGCTGGGGGAAGTTCTTCTTGTCCCTGGAGTGCTGTTTTGTAGATACATATATTAATGTTATGCATGAGGTTCCTCTCATTTAATTTCATACTTTTGAAAGGTTGGTGTCTAAGTCAGACTTAGGATGCATCAACAGACAGTGAAGAGAGATAAGCATTTCATTAGTTAGGTGTCACATAACTTTTGGAATAGATGAAGTTAGGCAAATAGTCTGAGCTAATGTTATTAAGGGTCCTGTAAATGCATAATACTTTCACTTTTTTTTTTTTCTTTTTCTTTCATGTCTGAAACCCAACCTGATATGCTAACCAGCTGTTAGTGATTTCAGTGTCAGGATTTGAACTTTTCTCAGTGTAAAATTGGATTGTGCATTGTACTTTGTAGAAACTTGAAACCCCATGGATTCAAGCGTCCTCTTTTGATGGGTGCTGTACATGGTATATACAAGGGCTTCTTTCTAAGAAAACTTTAGAAATAAAAAAGAACACAATAATTAATGAAGAAAAGGGAACAGGAGGCTGTTTCTTGCCACAGTGATTGAATTATTGAAAAGGCACATAAGTCCTGGACCTAAGCTGTGGCACATTGTGTGTTGTGTACAGCTCACTGTGCTTTTGTTCAGAAACACCTCTCAGTTTCATAGTTTAAGCAACCAACCTCCAGCTAGCAGGCTAAATGTCCCATTAACAATTGTCTTCCGAATATGGGTCTGCTGCCTTTTTCCTAGATAAAATAAAATAAATAAATAAATTAAAAGTGTTATGGTCTGCCTGATCCAACCCATGCCTTCCTTCTGAATGTCAACTGCTGCTCTGCTGGGTAGAAAAGATGTGGTAAAAGCTACTGAATTTTGATTGATCTCTGATGATCAGCTTTGTAGATTGCTCATGATCTGGTATCCACGATCCCAGACCATAAACAGCAGCACAAGTTTGACAAAATGCAATATCCCAGCACAAATATATGACTATTTAATTTTAAGTATGTTTTAGCATTCCAACTGCCTGGTCCCATAAGCTTCAGAGAAGTTATAGCTACTTGGGATTCTATAGCAATACTCAGAGACTTAATAAAACTGTCTTGGGGACTAATGAATTATTTAAAGACTGCATAAAGAAAATGTAACCTATGCATTTAAAGTAGGAAAATCCACTTTAAAATCATAATTCTGCCGTCTTTATCAATCTTACAAGGTTTTTTCTTCATATATTGGTATTTTGTTTGTCTAGTCTGAATGAATTCAGAATGGAAAGTATTGTCATTTAATTTAGGCCAATACTTTGGTCTGCATAAATTTATATTGATAATACATATACATTCTCTGTATTCTATGTGTGTATTTGCTCTATTAAGCAATAAAGTGTTTTATATGAAATCTGAAAGAAAGTGTAGAAACCGCACAGACAGGTGTAACTTACACAGGTATGCAGATGTCTTATACCTCGTGCTAATCTTGGCCATGAGGTCTGAAGATATTTTTACTTTTTGCATAACTGTAGGTTTCAATTTAGAGTGATGAGAAATGAGACTGTGTGGACAGAAAACCCACTAGCTCAGTAACATCTTGAAAGGTCAAAAGCTTTTAGTGAGTCGAGCATGTAGGAAGGGGAAAAAAATGGAGGAAAAACCCTCTGAATATTGTGATGTCTGAATAGGTGTGAAGTCTGTTGAAAGTCTGGGCTCTGACATATGCAGAAAGGGACCTGTTCAAAGAGGGATTTACCTGAACTAAGGAGAAAATCCTGGAAATGAAGAGAAAAACAGAAAAATCCGTATTGTGGTCTTAGAGCAAATCATAGAATCATAAAAGTTGGAAGAGACCTCCAAGATCATCTGGTCCAACCATCACCATACTACCAACATCACCCAGTAAACCATGCCCCTAAGTGTCAGATCCAACCTTTCCCTGAACACCCCCAATCACCAGACACACACACAAGTGAAACTCCCATTTTGTACTTAGCAAACTGCTTGGTTTTGCAAATCTGTTGCAGGATTAAACACTGTTAAAATCACTCTCAGCTCGTGGAGTAGCTAAGGATGGTGACAACAGTCCTGGAGATAGACATGTCAGTCATTCTTACATCCTCTTTGGAGCCTCTCTGTCCATCCACATACTTCATCTGCTGCAGAGACCTTGCATTTACACGAACACCTCATGAATTATAAAGTGCCAGTCACTTGAGTGAGCCATGGCAGCGCAGTGGTGGATGGAAAGATGGTGGGCTGGCTTAGCAGAGAGTTGGAAGGGTGGGTGAGGATGCAAAAGTTGGAAGATCGAGGTGTTGGAAAAAGATCAGATACTAAAATACATGATTCTGCTTTCTTCCCCTCTCTCCAAGCCATGGGAGTCTCACAAGAGGTGAATAAACAGATGAAAGTTAAGTACTCTCTAGACAATGGACATGAAAGAAAGAGAAAGAAAGAGTAAAATCGGTGAGATGGGTAGAATGGGAAGTTTAGGAAGTAGACAAGATTGTCCGTACTGAAGCAGGAGGAAAGGAAAAGCACAAGGGTCAAAAAGAAGATGACACTGCTAGGCTGGGAAAATTATTAGCTATAGATATGCAAAGGATTTGGGAGAAAAGAATTAAGGAAGAGGACCCAGAGGGGTCCCAGACATACCAAAGGTCTGTCTGATTCCTTATTAGAGAGCCCAATGAGTCAGTCATGAGGGTGGGCTTTCAATATGCGTCACTGGTAAGCAGCCAAGGAACCGAGAGTCCGTGGAAAGAAAAGTGCTCAAGGCTTTCGGCTTAAAATTAACAGGCAAACTGAACATTTGAGATGTTCTGGGCAAAGGTGCTTCTCTCCTTCAGATCCTCTAAGATCTATTGCCTTCCCTCATTTACATTCCACTCTATACATGAGGATATTTGTCTTCTACCATAAAATTCCTGGGCTGCCTGTGTACCATAATTTGTGTTCCATAATCTGGTTTCCAGTATACCATAATCTCTCTGCAAGGCACTTCCCACATATAGCTGTAGAGCTGCTGAAGTCAAAAGAAACAGAGGTTGGGTACCCTGAAGAAAACAAGATACACAGGCACTTGCTTAAGGGGTGGGTATGGAATGGTTTTGCTTTAGAAAAAAGCTTGTAAAGTCATCCCTTACTCATGGAGGAGAGGGCCTAGACTGCAGAGATTTCCTTTAAATGCAAGGACGGATGGAAAGTGAAAGGGAGCAGGTTTCATGCTCTTTTCAGGTCCAGACCACCAGGATTTGGGGTGGAGGTATTTCTGACAGGAGAGATGCAAAAAGGCTGCTGGGATGCTCAGCACTGTACAGATTTTGCCTCCTCTTCTTCCTTCTCTCTCCTCCCCACCCTAAAATTATCTCTGCTGAGTTTAGCTATGTTTTCTTCATACACCCCACTCATCACATCAGCCTTCCTGTACTGCGCTGGAAAAAAAAAAAACAACTGCTTCTAGATACAGGAAGCAACAACATTATGTTTCAAATGGGCTCTTGAAAACCAATACAAGAATGTGCTCCTGAGCTGGGAGTATGGGCTGAGCCGTGCTCCTCTGTGGTTTACCTGCAGAGGAGGCTGTGGATCAAGACTGGGCAAGGAAGCCAAGATTTGTAAAGGCATGGTGACTAATTAACTGGGCTAGCAACTAAGTCTTAGCATAGTTGGGGTGGGAAGGGATCCTTTGAGATTCATACTGACACTGACAAATTGCTCTGAGTTATAGGAGATAATGCCCAGCACCAGAGAGAGCTCATACACTCAATGAAGGGTTGTGGTAACTTGTTTTGGACCACTGTGTCCTTATCCTCAAAGGAGACCTACAGGTTAGCCCAGGAAATAAGGTAAATATCTACAGAACACTGAAAAATAAGTGTTTGATGACCTGATGTTTGACTCTGGGCAGTTCTTCCCAATTGTACCATTAACTGTTGTTTCTCCTTCCAGACCTGAAGATGTCTCTTACCCAGAGTAAGATCTTCAGGAGCTGTACATCAGGCAGACTCAGCTGAAATCACTGCCAGAACCCCACTAATGGCAGTCAGCACAGTTCCAGTGGAAAAACCCCATGGGTGAGAACTGTGGTGGATCCGTGAGAATTGCTAAATCCAACCCTAGATCAGTGGAAATCCTCAGATTATTCCAGATGGCCTATTGCATTAAAGCCTCTGGGGACTTAAAGCTGATCTGGAAGGATGTAATATAAACCCATCAACATGGCTTAGGGCCTAAAATTGAGTGGAAATGCTAAAACAATCTCCATTGTATGGTAAAGCTTTAGGGATGCTGAGATTGTCAGGAAAATTTGATAGCACCAGAGATTAACCCCTTCCATGTTTGTGTTACCTGTCTCTTAAAAAGACTGTCTGACAACGTGCTACCTGCAATATCTTTCTTGTCCTTCTTTGATGGGACATTCTTTTACACGTTATTCAGATCATGGTTATTGTGATCATCCAGATGTAAACAGAACCATCCCAGCATAGAAGCTGATGTCCTGGCATTGAGATAATGATATTTCTTCTTCTTGTGCATCATTTTTATTTTATTTATATATTTTTTTTTTTAACAAACATCTTTTTCCTAATAGGGAAGTGAGAAGTGGATACTAGATCATAAGCAGACTGAGTTTCAATGCTCTGGTTTCTAATGCTCAGGACCACCTGGAATTTGAGGTTGCCAGATGCACGCAGTGGGTGCTGTGGGAAGGGAGGGGTATTTGCTTGGTGCACAGCCTCCCCTCTTCGTTCTGATCCTGAGCATCTGTTCCTCTGGCACTTGCTCTGCAGCTGCACCATGGGCAGGATTGCAAAACCCAGCATGGATCTTCAAGGCTGATATATAAAGTGCCTTGAACCGTGACATCAGTTGGTGGTGGACCTATGTGACATATTTGCAACAGATATTGCCTTCTGTATGAAAGAAAACTGCAGCGCATCACTTGACTGGGAACATCATGAGCACAAGAAGTTTTCTGATAGAGGCAGAGTGCAGTGGCACTTCGGATCATGCATATTGAGAGAGAAAAAGGCTGTGGTCTGTATGCTCCTGCTACCTGTGCAAGGTATCCTCCATTCAGACATGCCTTTCCCCTCTGCCTCCCCAAAGCAAACAGCATCCAAGCTGTTTGGCAGCTTGGGAACAGGAGCAAAGCCTCAGAAGGCTCCTAGCAGTGTTTGGATCCTGGACTGCAGAGTCCTGCACTGTGGGGCTGCCCTCAGTTCCTGCAGCCCCATGGCAACAGGGGATGATACTTTCTGTATCATCTTGGGTACAGATAAATTTTACAAAAAAAGAAAAAAAAAAAAGGAGTCCCTGACTCTCTGTGTGAATTCACCAGTGCCAGTGTTCTGGGGACACTCTGGGGAGCATAGGGATGTTGGACCAAGTGTCACACTACTCAGAGGTCAATAATTTAAGTATAGCTTATAGCTATCCACCACGGCAAAGCCTTCTTCTTTTTTTTGTTTTTTTTTTCCTTATCTACTGGGCATGTCAAAATATGCACTCCTTTCTCTCCAAGGGCTGCTCAATGTACCATATAAATTAAAACAGGAAAATGCTGATGGAGATCCTGTGCCATTACCATCAGAGTGAGTAATGTCTAGTCTCTCCAACTTGGGAAATCCTCTCCTGCTTAACTTCTGTGGCTGGAAAAAACCAACGATTCCCCAAGCTAATGTGTATCCAAGATGCAGTGTCGTCAATGTGCTGTGGTTGAGGTTCTCTGGAGAAACGGGAAATTAGAAGGATTGCTGAATGCAAGGATCTGGGTGCAACCTACAACTCGGGGAATGTAAATCCTGCTCCTTTCCATAAGAGGGAAAAGTATAACAGAGGAGAAGACTACCTTGAAGATGCCCTTCTATTCTTCTTCTGTTACTCTAGATGACCAGTGGCAGAAGATAAGGAATTACTTAGCCCTTGCTCCTCAACTAATACAACTGTAAGGCCTTAAGAGTTTAGTGTTAAGCTCAAAATCCCTAAGATGGTCATATTCCTCTTGTATCACAAAAGGACTAGATACTATCCTATAGGGATAATAATTATGGCCTGTAAATTCTTCATATCAAAATCTATCCGGACAAATTTTCAGGTCCAGAGAGCCACGGGCTGGGAGGAAGCTTCCACATCTAGTGCAAACCTCACACCTTTGCTCAGTTGTTGTAGTTTTTCCAGCCTGGTCCTTGTCCAAATGGGAGACCTGGTTAATTGTCCCCTTGGAAAAGTTTCCTGTGGCTCAAATATGAGGAGTATGGGCAATTGTGGGGATTGTATTCCTTCACCAGACAAATGTTTGTCTTTCATGCTGGGATGGATACAAGCTGCACAGCCAGCAAACAGCTTTCACATGGAAATGAATGAGCCCTGCATGCTTAAAAACTGCAGAAACTGCTTCCACAATAGCCCTGGGGTAGCTTAACTTTTGCTGTCACAATATCATTGTATGATGTCACTCCTACAATATAAGATGTCACTCCTTCAAGTGACATCTAGCTCACCGGGTAAGAATGCATACTGGTGAAGCTGGGAGGGCTGGGACTGGGATGTGAACCCTGCTGTCATTTTAAATCCAGCCAGCTGATGGCTGTGTCACCTAGGAAATGAGCTCTCAGGTTCGTTAAAAGCAGTGGTGCCGGTGGAAACTGCATCACCACCCCTGCTGCAGAAGCCAAGAGCATGCCCAGCTCTCAGGGTCTCTTTGTCAAGCTCCAAAGAGCCCCCAGGGGGGTACGGCTTGGCTCAAAAGAGGACGCAGGCTGAGACTTTGTGGGAAAGGGGAAAGAGGGAAAAGGGACTGACTGGAGCACTTAGGGGAAAGGATGTCCCCAGGGTGGAGAGGGGATGGAGGAAGCATCTGCACTGGGACCAGCAGTTAGGATAAATATCGAAAGGAGAAACGCCAGTATCCCTGAGCATATCTGGGGAAAAGGAATTACCTACACATCTTCTCCCTAGCCAGAAGAGGACGATATACACTACCAGCTTCTCTGTTTCCCACAGCTGCTCCCCCACAGCTGTTCAGGAAAGTTTTGATGGAACGTTTTTTTATCCTGTCACAAAAAAGATGTCAGATGTACTGAAAATGTGTGTTCAGAAGCAGTCCTCCTCCTCCCTGAAAGACAGTATTTTGATAATACTGCCAACAAGTTTTTCTGAGCTGGTGCAACTGGATTTAGGTATCAATTTTTTTCCAAGAGGAATCGATGGATATTTTCAGTGGTTTTAAGAGGCAAAAGAGGGAAAGAAACATTTTTTATTTAAGCAAAAATTTTGTTAACCTAATTTTTCTTGTTTAATCTGGATTTTATTTTTATGAAATATTTCAGCTTCAGTTCCTTATCTCCACTCTCTGCATCCACTATTAATCTTGGAATGGAAATCATTTTGAAACTGCAGAATTTCACACAATGTGGAATATCTTTGATCCACTCAAATGCAATTTAGTGTTCAGGGCCTATATTGAAGGACACTAGATTTTTCTGAGTAGTGTAGTTGCTTTTTTCCTGCATCACTTCTTCCTACAGACAGGACACTGTTAGTGAATATTTCCCAAACACTGTCCAGCTTGTTCCATTTCCAGACTGAGCTTCTCTGGAGCACACAGCAAGGCATATATAATTTCACTTGGATTTCTTCTCTATAAGTCACGAGGACACATGGGGCCATTCTGCATGATACAGATCCTGGGACGTGATAAAAAGCCTAGTTTCTCCATTGCCACATCACATTCCTGGGAGCCTAAAATGGTTTTGACCTTGATTTTGTTTCTTCCAAAAACTTGTGTGGTTTTGGAAGTGTGGTTTTGTATCTTGCTATATTACAGCTCCCAGATCTCAACAAATGGGATTTGTCTCACCTAACTGTAGGCATACAAACATCAGGTGTATGGTCCAAATCGTCACCTTTTGGCCTTATTAATCAATGGTAAGAGATGATTATTGCTGTGAGATGACTAATCCTCTCCCTAAGGCCACTATCTAAGGCAGTTGGGCTCAATGTCTGAAATAAACAGGAAGAACTAAGCTCTTAAAGGTGGCATTGTTTTTCCACTAACTAAAAAATAGTCCAGGAAAATTACCTTAGATGAGACTTAACTTTTAAAATTCCATATATAAGTCTGATAAATGCCAAAATAACGAGGTAGTTGTATTCACCCAAGCTGTTGCTGCCTTCTAAAAGCTGGATCTGAATTTTCACAGTATTCAGACAGGACAGCATTTCTTCAGAGGCTCCTGGTATCTTTAGCGCCTAAGGTAATAATTTCCCAATACATTAGATGCAATGCACTGTTGACCAAACAGCATGTCTCCAGCAGGAAGCCAGGGATTTGCTGTGTTACCAGCTCACTGCCCTCCTTCCTCCCCATCCAGACAGAAGATATGAAATCATCAGGATTTAAGCCTAGAAATGTCTCCTACAGATAATAATTAACACTTCTCTGCATTTTTTTTATCTGCTTTTCTGGCACACTCCAGCAAACATCAAAATGGAAATATAACAGGTATGTCTATCTCTCTTTCTATCACTATATATCAATATATATTCATATATATTATTGAACCTATATACATATTTATATAAAGATCCCTAAATCCATTTTTCTTTATATTGCAAATTTCAATTTAGCAATAAAAATGCAATGTGATGGATGTGGGTCTTTTTCCATCCAAAAGCTCAATATATATTTCTCAGTATCAATAATACCAGCCATAAAATACATCTCTGTAAAATACAGTCAGTACTTACGACTAGATTAAATTAGCGAAGTGCATTCATCTACCTATGAAAAGAATTTAAAAGGAGTTAACTGTACATTTGGCTCCTTTTTTTCCTTTCTCATCCCCTGGCAAAGACTCACATTGCGTTTCCCATTGATATATATATACCAGCTAGCAATAATTAGACCGTAATTTATTGGGAGCAGAGTAAGAAAGACAGAGGAAAGGTATTGCTCAGGAACACCCAGTCACAAAGTCTGCTAGCCGAGGAGGGGTGCCCTTTGTGGAGAAGTCTGAGAAACCACACACCTTCACATTGCTGCAGTTATTTCCTTTCACATTTTCCTTTTCCTAGGAAAGGAATTCCCTGAGAATATAGGAATACACCTTTTCCTTTCCCTAGTCACCTTGAGAATATAGGAATATAGGAATCCCCTACCAAAGCCCTGCAGCAGGTCATTGGCCAAGTGAAGTGCAGTCCTACTGAGAAGATGAGCTGAGAAGATGTGGTATTTTAAGCCATAACCCAAGTGCTGACACTTATCTAAACACAGACACTCTTTGTCTGCCTGTATCTTTGTGGTTCATGAACAACTTCACCAGTCCAAGTCTGAAATAAAAGAGGACATGCTGGAACCAACAGGAAGAGACCTAATTAAACTTGGTGGAAATCACCTAAACAGAAAAACTGCATTGGAACGGGTTGCCCAGGGAAGTGGTGGAGTCACTGTCCTTGAACACCAAGGAAAGGTTGGACGTGATGCTTAGGGACATGGTTTAGTGGGTGACATTGGTGGTAGGGTGATGGTTGGACGAGATGATCTTGTAAGGCTTTTCCAACCCTAATGATTCTTTGATTTCCATATCTTGCAAGCGTGCATTTTCCTTTGGGTTAAGGGAGTCAAGAGAATTTGGGAAGCTGTAGCCCCCACATCCACATTTCCTGGTGCCATCGTACTCTGCACCATGCTGCAGGATAGGGATCTTGCACGTCACCATTGTGCATACCTGGAGCTATCCCGGGTCTGAACACAAGGAAATCACATTTTCCAGGGCAGGACTGTTTCATGCAATGGAAAAGCAAATATCAAAGAAATATGAAAAAACAACATGGTCTAATGGACAATAACATTGCTTTCCAGAACAGGAGAGGGTGAAGTGAAGGCAACTCCATGGGATCATCCTAGCAAAGGAGGGCAGAGGGACCTTCTCCATACAAAATGAGTATAGGATTCAGTTTTCAGGCTTGTTGGCACACTGACAACAGGGGAACCAAACTGAAAGAGGTTGAATCCAGTACTTCTGTTTCCTGGAAGAACGTCCCATGCTCTTCATGGGTCCTGATCCATGTCTGTGTTCAAGTTTCTCTGTCAGCTCTGCCACCCTGCAAACCTTCAGCCTCCGACATTGCATTACACCAAGACCACAGACAGGATCTCTCTGGGATGCACCAGCTGCTGTCTCCTATTGAGCCCTGTGTTTCCTTTCATGGCTCATTACAATAACTTACATTAGAGCTATAGCTAATTGATAATGCCATAGTAATTTAGAGGAGATGCCATTACTGTTTGTACATCATGGAGATGGCGTAATGACATGTTGTCTTTCCTAATTATCAGCCAAATAATTCCCACTAAGTACTGTGGTAGTATTTTAATTAATATTATTATCCCCATATTTTCCACAAAGTCTAAAAGTTTGGAGCTGGCAAAGTACTTTTGTTTCCTTTTGTACCTTCAGAAAAGTTGAGCTTGGTGGAAATCTGCAGGTCTTGGATCCTCTCATGGTATTAAGCAAGAGAGATTGAGGGAGCTGGTTTGATTTGAGTCTGTCTCTGCCTTTGTGAAAACAGGAGAGATTTAGCTTTAGTCTACCTTGTCTTCTGCATAGTGCCTAGCTTGGGAAAGTGAGGCCGTAGTGAATTGGAATTAGGCAACAAATTCCCTTTTGTGCATCAGGTCTAGGTTCATAACAAGTATTTTATTAAATTCCTTATTAGTTAAATTAGGTATCGGTTACCCAGGCTATGTTTGCAGATAAATAGAAGCAGGAAAACATTCGCTGGAGGTAACCCTGATCTTAAGCATGCTGTTTTTTCTTTATTTTGAACAGGTTTTAAATATATTCAATGACTCAGTGAAGTGTCTGATGCTAGGTGGGATAAAGTAGAGCTCACAGGGACTGACAGATTGTGGTGCTGCACCCCAGGACCCATCCAGATGTGCACTGTTACCCTCAGGTATATGCAGACAGTGTGTTTGTTCCTGTGCTGGGAATCCCACCGGTGTGCAGACCGCCTTGATTGCTCCTCCAGACAGGAACTGTGTGATTAGACTGCCAGACCAGGATTATTCCTCTTTGACTTATTGGAATAAGTCAGAAGTGGCAGCGCTGACACCAAAAGCAGAAGGGAACAAGGAGCTGAGCATAATGCCACGCTCGGTATATGGAGCGCCAAGGCTGCTGTGACTCACATCACGGTAATGTATTCACAGAGTGATGGGGAACAGCAGAGCTACAGGAGTTTGGTTCTTCACAACTTCCCAAGTGTCTGCTTCATGAAAACGTGGCGAGAGTTTTGTCACGTTGTGAGAGCTGCAAGATGTGCAGGGGACGGTTTGCATTCGGGGAAGTTGTGCTCTGGGTGCAAAGCATCCCGTGGTGCATTAAGGGGAGACCAAAAGCCAGATGGCTTTCTATGGTCCTCCCTGTGCAAGGGTCTTTGCAAAAGAGCCTTGTCACCCCTGCAAAATAAAGCAGTATGTGCACTGAGAAAGGGACATAGAGCTGACATAAGGATGAGCTGAAAGGGGAGCTGGGTAGGATGATGACAGCAACAAATTTGGGATGACAGCATGGCTTTTTTGTCACAGCTACTACCTTGGGGATCACCCCAGAACACTACGGGTCATAGATCAGGATGCCCAGCTGTGTGTGATGCAGAGGACTGCAGAACAGACAAGCCCAAAACGCATGGGCCTATGTATGAGGAGCTAACAAACATCTCAGGCTTAATACAGAGGTCACAGCAATACCTTTTGGGATGCATTAAACACAGCATAGCCAAAAAAAGAGGTGATTCTCCTGCTATATTTAGCATCAGTGAGGCCTCGAGTTGAATATTGTGTGCAATTTGGAGCTCCACAATACAAAAAGGATGTTAAGGTCCTTGGAAGCATCCAGAGGAGGGGAACAAAACTGATAAAAGGGCTGGAAGGAATATCCTATGATGAGGATCTGAGGCATTGTCTGGTCTGGAGAAAAGGAGGCTCAGACGTGACTACATTGCTCTCCACAGCTTTCCAAGGAGGGGAAATGGAGAGGGAGGTGCTGGTCTCTGTTCCCTGGTAAATAATGACAGGATGAGTGGGAATGGCACAAAGCTGCACCAGGAGAGGCTCAGGGCATTAGGACAAATTTCTTTACTTTGAGGGTGGACAACCACTGGAACAGGCTTCCTAGAGAGGTGGTTGATGCCCCATGCCCAGTGTTCAAGAGACATTTGGACAATGCCCTCATTAATACGTTTTAACTTTTGGTCAGCCCTGAAGAGTGCAGGCAGTTGGGCTAGATCATAGAATCATAGAATCGTTAGGGTTGGAAAAGACTTCCAATATCAGGTGGTCCAGCCATCACCCTACTATCACTGGATAATCTTTGCAGGTCCCTTCCAACCGAACTATTCTATATACTATATATATATAACAAATGGGCATCTCATGCTTAATACAGAGGTCACAGCAAGACCGACATTATATGTGTTTGGTTTTTTTTCAATCCTGTTAGCCTGCCATGAGGTTAAGAGGGTAAGTACCTCATGCTAGAACCTAGGCAGACAGTAAAGACAAAACAATAACATGGTCAGGTAGAGCAAAAGCACTGCTGGCTTGGCTTTGAAAAGCTGGGTTGGACATTGCCAGCTGTTTCTAACACTGAAGGCCAAGAACCAGCACAGAGTATACATAAAAATACATATAATAAATATATATTAAATATATAAATATACACACATGTATGTGTTGTTTAGTTTGCACCATAAATACGTTTTTTTTAAAGCTAGCTTGGAGATCCCAGCATTACGTTGCAACCTTCTCATCATTTCATTCCCACGAGGGAGGCGTTTTGGAGGGGAAAGGAATTAAGTCATATTCCTGAAGTTTATTCAAAATTCTCAGTCTATGTGGGTGCCAGAATAGCAACAAAGATTTAGGGTTAAGCTCTCAAAGGGACCACCTTGTCTTTAAGCTGGAAAGTGTTAGGTGAAACGTATGGGTCAGTTAGGAAACTTCATAGGATGATAATACAGAAGAATTTAAAGAAATGGTTGGTAATTATATATCCATATAAAACATTGTTTAGTAACTGTTCTTCCAGATTTTGCGGATATATTTCTAGTGCTTTGTACAATGATGTTTTGCAATAAAAGCATACAACATTTGAACAGCTGTATAATACCTTACTTCAGAAGTTTGCCTTTCCTATATCAGCATTAGATGAAGAAAGAATTGAACTCTTTGGTGTGAGGGAACTTATAAAAATGATTCCTGCTGTGAAAAAGCACTTCTTCCATTTGGCTATTTCTTGGAATATTGGAAGGGAGTCCTAGATTGATCACATTGGTAGAGGTGCAAATCCCACATTAAAAGAGGTCTCCTTTCACCCAAGAATTTATTATTCCTGAGAATATAAATCTTATTCAGTGTCTATTTTTTTTTTTCCTCATTACCAGAACAGGATAGATAATGGACTTTCTGTTTGTCTGGAATTCTTTTATTGTTTTTTTTTTCTCACATTTTGAAACTGCCTAAAAGAAAACCAACTAGTGTTAATGAATCCTGCGAGCTTTTGAGGCCAAAAGCTTGGGTTAATTAAAATATTTCATTTAACTAAATTAGAAATGCATTCCTCTGGTTTTTACTTTTTAATTTCATTCTATATGATTTAACAGAATATACAGTCAGAGGGAAGGAAAAATGAGAACAAAATTAACTTGTGTATGAAGAATCTAAATGTTATCTGCTGGAAAGGTCAAATAGGAAGTTCCAGCTATATCTGAACATTGTGTTCTGTTTTCTTTCTCCCGAGAGATATTTAATCAAAATCCACAAATTGTTCCTCCATCAATGAATCAGCAGGACATTCCTAACCAATCTACTTAACATGTTCCACTTTCATTTATCAACACCTGCGCTATAATCATGCCACAGGAGGAGACAACTACTCACCTCTGACCAGGGGCCAGAGCTTGTGTGTTTTTCTTGAGGATACTGCTAAACCAGGATAATAAAATAACTGCTGTAGCCAGTTAAACATGCTAACACACATTGGTTTGTTTGTACCAGGTGTTATCCTGAATTAGCAGACTCCTTACTTTCTCCAAATTTACTTTTCAATGGTTATGTGACAAGAAGCTAGAAAGCACCTCCACAGTTGTTACTGATTCAGACGTCAGCAACAGTGGGAAGTTTTGTACGATTTCCTTTGTGCACGAGGTCTTTGATTGCAACGTGTGACTTCCATGCTAATTTGGTGTTAACCCAGAAAGTGTAATTTGATAAGTAATCTGCAGTAAAATGAAATTACTGATACTGGTATTTACCCAATGAGACCTACAGAGCTCTTACGCAGCCATTCAACGGCTGGACAAAACAGCAGGCTCTTCTGCACAAAGGAAAATGCAGAAGAGTGGTTTGTGCCATGCTCTTTTATAGACACATGGCTGCTGAACATAGGCATGGCCTGCAAACACAGCCTCTGTGTGTCAGCGATGAGTCTCCCAGGACACTAATTCCCTCCACAACCTGCAAAGAGCATGGCTGCTACTAGGAATTATAATGTGAAAAGAAAACAGCTCAGTTCTCACTTTCTTTAACACCCAAAAATCTCTAACACTTCTTTCTCCAGGCCTGAGGCTGCTTCAAATCATGCAGAATTCTTACAGTTCATAGAAAACATGGGCCACCCCAGCATTATGCTGCAATTGAGAAAATATTTGTCTTGCATATTGCTATCACAATCATTACCTTCCTTTTGCTTTCAGATCACATAATTCAGGGTCTTTCCAGAATAACTTTAATCTCATTAATTTAATTTTCTTGCTAAGGAGCTGTGGGGGAAAAAAAAAAAAAAAAAAAAAAAGATTGACTGAGGTTTTACTTTCTGAAAAAGCTGAGAATACACCTCAAAGGCAAACAATGGGACTTAACTTCAGAAAAGGAATGGAACTCAAGAGCTGAATGGTTGCTGTTTGTAGTGATTACAAATTGCAGGCTATTTATTGCAGGAGCTTTATTCAGTTCAGTCCTGGGAAAATTTTGCAGGCAGAACATTGAAGGAAATGCTTCCTGGCTGTTCAACAGCTAAGGCAGCTGAAACAGTGCTAAAGGCCACCCCAGGAAATATCAAGGTGGACTAAGGTCTTTGCTACTTACAGACATGTTTAACTAAGGGTAAATTAGATTGATATCCTGCTCCCAGAGGTCTTAAAATTTTTGGTTAGCTAGACAATAATTCTGGATACCTCACATTACCAAAATGCTCAACAAGATTGGTTTGCTGAATCTCTCTTCCCCTCCATTTGTCTAAGGCTAAAATATCCATTTTCAGACAAAATAATAATAATAATAATAATAATAATAATGATAATAATAATAATAAAAAAACTGTCTGTATTAGGAATGACCTCATTGCAGCAACATAGATCAGTAATCCAAAATACTGTTTTATGTCACTTAAGTTTAGTGTTGTTCAGTCCTAGCTATGGGTGCAGGTTTCTACATGTGCAAGCTTTACTTAGAGATTTAAGCATGCACAAGTATATATTTTATAGAAACGCACAAGTATATATTTTATATAAACACACAAGTACATTTTGCGACTCAAATATTGTATTCCATACTACGGTAGTAATATACATCTCTTTGTCCTCTGCTGGATAGTCGATGTCAAGAAGGCATCTTGCTTCCATGGAGTGATGCTGCTCAGGTGGCGATGCTATTTCCAACAGTTGGAGCATGATGCAGTTGTGATATTTTCTGACAGCTGTTACAACAGGCACAGACTCAGGAGATCTGGGTCTTATTCCTGGTGCTGCTATTGCTGTTTGGAGAGACCTTGGACAAGCCACTTCCCCTCAGCTTGCCAAGACATCAAATGGAGAGAGATGATGATACTGACCTTCATATAGCCTCCTAAAAACTGCCGTCAGGGGAGCCCTGCATCCTCCCCTGTGGTAATATCTGCATTAAAAATGATGACACCTGGCTGATTTGCCTAAAACGGGCTGAAAAGTGTTTTTACCATTGACTGAGCCAGGAGATCAGACACTAATTTCTAACAGGCTCTATTAATCAGGGAAGTAGATGTTCCACTTGTAATGAGAAAGTCACAGAGAAGACACCTGTTTACATCTTCTCTTTGTGAGATGCTCACTTCGTGTCTGCATTAACACTCCTCATGTCAGCCAATGCGCAATTCTCAGGTGCTTCTGTCTGAAACTATGGGGTTGGAACCACAGCACAAGTGTGTATGGGTTGCAGACCTGGGTTTCCACCAGGCTGGCAAAGGCTTGGCCACACTCACCTCTATAGGGAGCAGGTTGCAAATGAAAGTGGGCACCTTCTCTAGTGGAAGGTGTCCCTGCCCATGGCAGGGGGGTTGGAAATTGGAATTAGATGATCTTGAAGTTCTCTTCTAACCCAATCTATTTTATGAAAGTCTCATAGACTGGGAAAGGGCTTGAGAGGCAACAGAGATTTGGGATGTGAGAGGATAAAGGAGAAGAATAGATGCAGTGGAAAACTAATGGGATGGGAAGGAACAAGAAAATAACAGTGAAGAAAAGATCTGGGGGAGAAAATAATTTGAAGAGGAAGAAGGAAGACACCAAGGAGAGGGGAAAAAAAGTGTTGACTGGAGATACAGCGAAGTGTAGAGAACCATGGGTCCAGGTGAAAGCAAAACCAAAAAGTGATCAGAGCAAACTTGACCAATGAAGAAAAAGAAAGCTTGTGGCAGTCTAAAATGCTTTCTCTCATCCCCAAATTATTGCTGTGTTTCATAATGGGGCTTTTTAACTCCTCTACTTAACCTCACTCCCTTTTTCTTCTTGGTAATTTTTAAAGGACCAGTATCATTCGAAATTAAAAAACTCATAAAATTGAAAGGTGTTGAAAGTATCCAAGTGAAATGTTTCAGCATTTCTGAACCAGAAGTTTTCATTTGCAATATATTATAATACAGTGAAGTATTGGGACACAAATTAGTTGTCCCTGACTTTCGGCCACCTTCATTTTCTAACACTGCTTTGTGGAATGTGGAGGAAGACATTCATCCATGAATTTCACAACTGTGGCCATCCTAGGCATCTCATTTTAAAACAAGTTTATACATATTGATTATCAAATATAAAATATTAATATTACTACAGACAGGGGTCTATCTAAAGGGCTGAGGGCATGGATGGGCGTAGTCTTGGTTTACAAGGAGCAATGGAAGATTTACAAAACTGATTTGTCTGGACAGTGCCAG
This sequence comes from Cygnus atratus, assembly GCF_013377495.2. Lineage (NCBI taxonomy): Eukaryota > Metazoa > Chordata > Aves > Anseriformes > Anatidae > Cygnus > Cygnus atratus. The sequence goes on along the minus strand of NC_066363.1, from coordinate 158,788,145 downwards.
CTAATGGCGGGATGTGTGTCACATTGGCTGGTGTTAATCACAGGGCAGAATAAAATCCACACTTGGTAAAACCCCTGAACAGATATTATAGTGTGATAAATGGGGTGTAACTGGACTAAATGGCTGTATTGACACCAGCTAAGTAAACAGGCCACGGCACAGGGTAAAGCAATGATCTACATTCTTCCACACATTTTTAACTCTTAAGATGTTTCCTGATGTAGATCTAGTCTGGGTCTAATAGCCCTTTCTTGAGGACTACCAAGATGTCATTCAGGAGTTAAAATAAGCTGGAAACCTTTCCTGAAAGATATTTTGGATGAATCTGCTCTGTTTAATGGGGAAGAGTGTGGGCTGTGCCATCGTAGTTGGACTTAGGGCCAGAGAAGAGTTCTGGGCTTTTTAATTTGCTAATACTGAATAACCAAGGAGACACAACTGAAAACAGGAATCCTTCAGGGGAAGGTTGAACTTTTTTTTTGCCTGAGGAGTGTTTCTTCTGTCAGCACCTGTACTGCAGTTCTAACCCAGACCATGCATTTTGATCATACCCTGACTGCATCTGAATGAAACCGAGTGGAGGGCCCCAGAAAGAGACTCTGGGACTCCTGTAGTGGACAACTAGGGGTGAGAGGGACTGCCCCACTGTATAGGTTGATAAAGATGCTGTTGAAATATCATCCCTGGAGAGGTTTTTAATGTGAGACTAGGAAAATACTCAGAGAAGAAATCTGGGGGTAGCCTGGGTCAAAAGTCCATACCCTTGGTGTTGCTAATACAGGAGGGGATGAACAACAAAATACCTGCTTTGAAGTATCACATTATGGTTTCCAGTGTGCTTCTGTTTGACCTTTATTTTAAATCCTGGCTTGTCCAAGCAAGTGATTTTTTGCTGGTCCCTGGGGTTGCTGCAGAAGACGAGTTTCACCACAATAACCTTTGCAGCGTCTTCGGGGTACCACAAGCACAGGCCAGCACATGGTAGGCCGCATCCCTGTTGGGAGGTAAGCAGCAACAATTATGCCGATTTATAATCTCTGAAGAGCTACTTCAGGATCCTTGGTGCCATCTGGGATGTGTGAAGTTTGCAGTGTTAGCAGGCTGCACAATTTGTCCTTCACCATCCAAACCGACCTGCAGACTTGATATACCTCCCCAGGCACAATATGGACAAAGCATTAAAGTACTTCTCTACACAACCACTGCCCTTTAATTGCCTTTTAGTTTATTACTGGCTACTTCATTACACTCTCCACACGAACAAGATAGAGAAGGAGTGACTCCTCCAGGAGGAGTTTATGGCAAAAGGTTGCGTGCCATTCAAGTCTCTTCTTCCACCTCAACATTGGCCCATATATGAAGCTATTCACAGATCGCTCAGTCACCCCAACACTGACCAGAAGTATGTATGGTCTTTGAATCTTTGTCAATAATGCCCAGAGCTAAGGAAAGGAGATTCATGATGTGTCACCTCTCAGCGTACGACTATGCCAAACATCTGCTCCTGTCATTGTGGGGGCACTGGAAGTGTTTTTGCTGCTATTGCATTTGGATGCCTGACCCAGGCAAGCCTGTGCCATCTGGAAGCGCATCTGTCTGTAACATAAGTTAGATGAAGAGTGAGGCACACACAAACAAAAAATCTATATTGAAATGAAAGAGGAAAGGTCCTATGCCTACTGCTGATGAAATTGCCATAAGGAATCTGTATGAGCTTCAGCAAGATATAAATATGCATAAGCTTATATAGGCAGCGCCATCAGGAGTTCAGATGGAAGTGTGACTTGGAAGTCTTTAAACATATTGAACGAGCAGGTGGACATGCCCTTATTCAGAGTGAAATCTGACCTGATTTATTTTAGTTTAATCCTCTTTCAGATTGAACTGAGAAGGCTTCAGCTGAGCCCACTTCATTCGTGAACAAGTGATGGAGGTTGCATGCAACAACAAAATCTGTCATAGGACCCAATCTAAGATCTATCTGAGCTGAGTCTTAACTGAAATCCAGTCCATGCAGAGACACAGAAGAATTTGTGCTAATTATTCCAGAGGTCTGGGCTCCTATGGTAGCAAGTGGACTCAAGAAGTGTTTGTCCATTGGAGGAAACACGTGATGATCACTTGGAAAAGGATGGAGTGTCTTGGCTATCTGGATTACCTCCAAAGATGGTGAGGAAAGGGTCACACAGTGGGTTTGTGTGTAGTCATTAACACACTTGGAAAACTCATTTGGCTTTTCTTGAATTTCCCTGTGTGGGTTTTTATTTATTTATTTATCCATTTATTTATTTATTTATTTATTTTTAATAAAAGATGCCTGATTAACTGTTAGGGAAGTTTTCTGCAGAATTAAATTTCTGAAATGATAAAGCCACCACAGAAACACTGAAATTTTGCAGGTTGCTTCCATAACAGATAATCCAATTGAAGAAAATCCATATGAACTTTTCATGAATCTACCATTTCCCAAATTTAAACCCCCAAAGTATAAAATCAGTGCAGGGGCACTGAAATCTAGGTCATTTATTCTGGTATTTATAAATAATTTACCTGAAGTAATAATGATTTATAGATGGCTTAATACATATTTGGCCAATTGTTACTGAGTCAAGCTGTCTGCTTATAACCATGGAGAATAACTGAATACACTTGTTGCTTGTGTGTTTATATTTGCATTGTTATAACTGGGTCACTACAGTGCTCAGATGAAATAATGTTTTAAAAATAAGATATATTCAGATTGGTAAAAGGGAAATCTTGTTGGTCGATTCCTTTTTGGTATCTGTTTTGAGTAACTATTGCCCTTGAATTTGTTTAATTAATTTTTAACATGTTCTTCTTGCCTGGCCCCATTTCCTCATACAGCAACAACACCCACTTTCTGTCTGCTGGATTAAGAAGCAAGATGTCCTGTTTTCTGATCTTCTTCTAATTTTGTTGAAAAAAACTCTTCCTTATTTGGTTTATCAGCCACCTTCATGATTTTATAAACCTTAATCTCATCCTTCACCTCCCCAGCTTTCTTCGGTCAGGACTGAAGGGTCTCTGTACCCTTTTTACTCTCTCCTTTAAAGACAGCTATGACACACTCTTGATTAGCTTAATTACTTTTATCTGGACCTTGTCTTATCTCCATTGAGACTTTCCTGAGAAGCAGAGACCAGAACTGCACATCTTACTCAATATGTGAGTGCACTGAAGTTTTGTGTAACAACAAAATGACTCTCTCTAAGATGTCTTGTTTTCAAAACCATTTCTGATGATGGCAAATAATTTGCTGGTATTTTTGGCTGCCACAGAACACCAAGCTAGTGATTTCAGAGAACTTCCAGTGAGGACTCCAGGATATCATTCCTGAGTGTTAACTGATAGCTTTGAGTACAGCAGCATGCAGGTATGATATGGATTGTATCTCCCTGGGTATGTAACATTTATTTGTACAGATCCTCATCTGCCACCTTTCTGATGATTCATACAGTCCTTTGAGGTCCCCCTGGAGATCTTCACCATGGCATTTCATCCCAATCTTCTGTATCCTACAAAGTGACCACTCAGCCCTACTTTTCCTTATAAATAGGTATTAGTCCATGAAATAATCTTTTCTCCATTCTTGTGGCATCTTATGTTCTTAATTGATGTGAAAGCTTTTTGGAAGTCGAAGCATAGTTTTCCCACTGGATTTCCAGTGGAGTATTACCGTAACAGTGCGTATTTACCATACCATTTAGTGGTCTTGTTCTTAATTATGGACTCTAGTTGCTTGCTATGGAGTCACGCTTACCAGTCTGTAATCCCCAAGACTATCTATAGAGAGTCTGCTGCCCATTATAGCATCTTTTGTAGAAGTAAATTAGATTATTTATTTCTGTCTTTGAGGACAATGGCCATTTGTCATGAGAGGTTATACTCCTTGGTCAACATTTCTTATGGCAGTTCCATCAAGACTCTGGTCTGGGTGACATTTTGGCATTGAATTGACCTATTTAATGCATAAATATCAGAAGGCAATGGGTTATCAAAAGTAAGAAAGCTAGACTGGTAATGATCTGTATATCTTCTGAATTGGTCAACAAACTTGAATGCTACAGGTCTGTTTGGAATTAGGCTCAATACCAACAGATCAAATCTTTGGTAGACATTCATAAAATTGGCTGTAAATTCACCCAGAGTGCACATTGGAGATTCTTTTATTATTATTATTATCATTTCAGTACATAATACATCTAAATAGAAATGATTTTTTAAAAATTAAAATAAAATCTTTCCAGAATTAGGTTGATTTGAGCAGGAGTTCAAGCCAAAAATTGCTAAACATTAATGTGGGAATAATTTTTTAAATGTCAGTGTATTTTCCTTTGACATTTTCTAAGTGAAATGTTTCATTTTGGAAATACCAAACTCCTTTGTTTTGACATTTTCCAAATTAAACCTTTCCACCCTTAATTTCAAAATAACTTTTTTTTTTTTTTTTAAATTGACCTCCTTATAAAATAAATGGTCCAACTTAGTTTAAGTAACATGAAGATAATCAGCACTTCACTCTGAGTCAAAGGTATAATTTAGATCTACCTGGTGTGCTGTTTTACCATTTTACCTTTTTCCTTTTTTCATTCTTTTTTTTTTTTTTTTTCCTCCATGGAAGGGAATAGTAATGATGGAGGAAAAAATATTTTTGCCACACTATTTTTTGTTTCAGTTCTCAGGTGCATTCATTTGTCCATTTATACCTGCAATATACAGGTAGAAGAGTGTAAGATAAGTGCCTCTGGAAACCTCAAGGAACGTAAGATGACATAACACTGCTGAGATTGCCAAGAGAAGAATGACAGACAAAAGCCTAATTAAGGGGTTCTTATGGCTCCAGATGTCAATACATCACTTAGCACAGAACCAGGGATGACTGGAGGAGCTGTGAGGATCTTCACCTACACCCTTCCCTGGACCCCTCTCAGTGTGGATGTACTGCTGATAGCTGAAGTAGTTCTCATTATGAAGCCAGCTCGCCCTCATAATTTTCTCTTTCCGTCTCATTCATATGATAATGCCACATAAGAGAAACTGTGGGTTTAATTAGCTCTCGAGGTACCCAGGTAGTAATAACCACTCCTGCTGCATCATCTCTCTGACGCTGTTTCCTCTTCCTCTGTTCCTATCACAGCTGACTGCAGAGTGGGCTACCTACTAATTGGGAGTGTCTCTCTCATTATCTTTTAACAATCACATGCCTCCTACTCCCACCTGACTCACTTTCAAAGACAGCCTGCATCTGCGACAGCACTCTGCTTCCACGGGACTGGACTGATATCAGAACTTCTCCACCGTTGTCGTGAGTCAGAGAAAAGGAAAGGCTGGGAGAAGAAGGGACTGAATTTCTTCCCTTCACCTTCATTTAAGGGACAAAGCATCAAAAGAATAGCTGAAAGATACAATTACAGAAATGTATTAGTCATCTAGGGGTGTTTTGTTTTAGATATTTTGCTAGAACGCACGAGCTTTTGAAGTCAAAGCTACCTCTAGGCATTGCTTCCTGCAACGCCTCCAAAAGGAGATCAACAATTGCAAAGGCAGCCAAACCAAACCAGGGCTGGGTTTGTATCACCTAATTTTAGATCTCCATATTTCTGCATCTCAGCAAGTCACTCTGGGCTCCCAATATTAATAACCTCTGGGGAATAAACCAGCAGAGCACAGGACGTTGATTTGCCACACCCAAGGAAGGTACAGAGTGGCGATTATGCCCAGATTTCACAGGTCACATTGCCCTGCTCACCAGAGACTGAGAAAGGAGCCTCCAGTGACATTTTCACGTGGAAATGCCTTCATCAGAAACACATACACCAGATCAGATGAACCCACCCTTGGTTTCCTGAGGAAAACTGTCTCAGGTCTTAGAATAAACACAGATGCTCTTATATCAAGGCAGGATTGAGAAGGTATGACCCATCTCACACCTCTCTCTTTTATCTTCTTTTCAAGTCACATATTCTATTGAAAGCAGAATTTTAAGAATTCTCCATCCTGACAAATTAAGTTGAAATTGTCTGCTGGCTGTATAAATTATTAAGGAAGAACACATGAACATAGAAGAGAGAAAAAATGGAATACGATAAAGTAAACACTACGTGATCATGAATTGTTTAAGTGTAGTTGCCTTTAGGACTTCAGGCAAGAAGAAGCAAACAGAATAAGACATTTTCTAAAGAATCTGATTGAAATATTTTAGCTTTTTTAAAAGGGAAAAAATAAGAAAAAATATTTATTTCAAAGTCATGATATTAATTTTGACTTAAATTTTTAATCATCCCTTGTCCTTCCCCTTGAAAAAAAAAAATAAAAGTGAAAGCAGTAGCATTGCTAAAATGTAATAAAATCCACTTTCATTCCACTCTCTTTTCTTGAATTTCCATTGCAAAAAGACAGGTGGCATGAAGTTAAAAAGTGAGAAAATCTCTCCAAAGTAAGTGAAAATGTACAGCTTTTTAAAAGTAAAATAAGCTGCAAAAATCTTCATTACATTGCTAGTGGAAATGTTTTTCATAACAAAATGGAAAATGTCACTGAAATGAGTGTGATTTATCTAAATGTTTACATTTTGAAGCAACTATTTTCAATAATATAAAAAAGATCTATTTCAGTGTTTTCTGTTAGCTAGAGTAGTAATAAGACTAAACCCTCTTGAAATCCAAGAGTGGGAGTGGGACAGTCTGCTTCAGAGAAGATCTTACATGCTGAACATGCTGAAGGAGGAATTGAGAGGCATTCCTCAAATTATGCCATCTGCAAAATATGCTTGCTCGTTATACTTTGCTGACAAAATAAGGCTTGTTATGAATCCAGAAGATAACATGGTATAAAAAAAAAATGTCCTTTTTTTTTTTTTTTTCTTGTGGGAAAATGGAAGGGAAGGGAGCAGCCAAAACCAGCAGTGTGTTTTGCTAAATATAAAATAGAAATTTAAATTAAAGGACCTTTAGGAAAAAGGAACAAATCAGTATGGTAATGTCACCTCAATATTGTGTGTTACCAAATTCCTGAACTGGACTTGAGCAAGAACACTCTCAGAGGACATTCGAGCTTGAGATGGTCCAGAAAAAAAACAAAAATAATAAAATAAAAAATATATATATATTGTTTTGTTTTGTTTTTACCCTTTCAGTTTCTTGCTGAGATAGCAATGAAGATGGGATGAAGAGAGCAAGGCATTCAGATTACACAAGGAAACACCATTTTATAGTAATTAAAAAAAAAATCCAAATTATGTAGTGAGAGAGACATTTAGTAGAGAGATTCATTCAGCTGAGCAGATAGTTTGTAATTAAATACATCACTAATAATATGTTTTGGTGATCTACATTTTTGTAACGCATCACCATGCTGCTAATCTATAGAGGGTCTGAGAAACAAGGCTATTAAATCTCTTTAGTGATATGACTGGTTTAAGCCACCCGACGTATAAGGCATTCCTCACTGAGAAGTATGTTATATTTCCTCTCCTAATGAAAGCAGCCCTCAAGATCTCCATCTCATTATCTGCTCCAGTCAAAAGTGCTGAAAGGAGAAGCTCAATTTTTATTTTTATTTTTTTTTCCCATTCCAGGGAAACTCTGCTCTACTTTGTTCTGCTTCAGCATTGCTATTCCAGTGCTAAAGCTGGAAACAACCAACCAACCAGTGGTCTTCATATCTGGTATTTGCAGTTGGTCACAGCTTACCCATCAGAGATGTTGGGGTAGAATGTTTATTAGAGGCACCAGTCTAGCAATCAGCATGCAGCAGCACCATGCATTCATGACTGTCCCATTCTCCCTTCCCCGCAACTTGACTGTGGATCACATCATAGTTTTTTTCTGCATTCACCTTCACTTCCAGTAATGAAGAACACACTACTATCCCTTTGGTTACTAGGCCTAGGGAGTTAGAGACATGAATATGTCTCCGTTTGGGGTTGTAAGCCTAACATATTGCACATCCCATGTCCCTGGTGAAGAATATCGCCTGCCTGTAGCTCAGCTTCAATGTGATGAGGAAGACACTTGGGTTCAGGATGTTTGCTGGGGTAATGTGCTAGATCTTGTCCTGAGTTTCACATATGCTTGATCCATCCAAACCAACTTGTTATTATCAGGCTTGTCACTTGAACTGGTATCACTGGAAGCCTGTGCTGACTGGGACATCTTTCCCTGCAAAAGCTAAGCATAGGAAATGCTTGATTCAGGTGGCTCTTAGCTGAACACAAAAAGAAAATTCTGCTGCTATCCCTGCTCTGCTTTTCTTCTTGGCAGGCAAAGGCACCAAGTTTCTGGAGTCTTCAGCTCAGACTTCCACGGAATTGGAAATGAGGGGAAAAGGAAGATTTTTTTTTTCTTTCCTTCTTCTCAGCTCTTTAGATGTGTACAAGCTGCTAGAGGAACCCACTTCTTCAAACTGCAGAACCAGATTTGGGAGTCATGTGGCAATGTGCTAGCTAGATCTGCAATTCATTCAGATAAATCCATCTTGGAATGGAAAACTAGACACAAGTGAGGAAAAAGACTCCAACTTTACACTGTTTTTTAGGAAATTTCAGGATGGTTGCCACTTTTCCCATCGACCATCAGTAGATAACCTTGGCAAAATCATGTAATAATGATGTATATCTCCTGCTTATCATCATTAACACAGGTCTAACACTTTTTTTTTTTTTCATAGTATTTATCTGCCTCCTCTTCCACATTTGCAAATGTTTGGACAAACAGACAACCATTAGTAATGTATGTGATCACTGTTTAACACCGGTTCACTCTTAATTTTCCTTGATGTTTTTTAGATGTTGTTTAATGTTAGGATGTTCAGTGAACAGCAGTTTTGAGTCAACATAAAGGAATATGATGGCCTCTCTGATATCCGTTAAGGATTGTACTCTAAAAGAGTTTTACAGCAGAAGAAACCAATAACATTTGCAAATTCTGCCTCCTTGTCAGACACAGGTGATGTCTGGGCAAACTGTTATTGGTATGGTTGCATATATCTGCGCAAGAATTGTGTAAGTTTATTTTTTGAGGAAAGCAGGGTAGAAAAACATCTCTTGAAGTGTCACATAGCCTTCAGCCATCACCTTAAGGACTTAGGAGGCATGAATTTCACTGGAGAATAACTGAGATCCTTTAATACCCTCTAAAGTTCATTACTGGGGATTTTTTTCATTTACCAGGTTGTAGAAAGAGCTCTTCTATATACTGGTATTGATGGTCAAGATTAGATACAAGCTTAAGCTAAAAGAAAAAAAAAATAGAGCGAGTCAAAAGAAACTTGTTCTGGAAATTAAATATCCTATCATCTCTGTAAATGATATCTATTAAATCTCTGGTCAAGATAGTGGGCAAAACAATAAAACTACCCATCTTAACATTCTGGGGGGCTCAGTGCAATCAGAAAATCCATCAGAGGAGCTGCTTTCTCATCTCCTGCTGTCTTTTTGCACATAAAAGCTCATATTTCTTCTGGCTGATGTTACATCATGCTCAGCATCCCTATGTCTGAAGATCAGCAAATTAAACTTTGTAGTTTTTTCCTTTCTCTCTAGCTAATACATTGCAGTTTTACTAATTGCTCTTATTGGTTGGGTAATAGGATTATTATTATTGTTATTATTATTATTTTAAATTTGTTGGACATGTCTTTTTAAATAATTATTTGCTGGGCTTTTAGAAATAATTATGTATTTGGTTAATTTGTGTCTTGTTTTTCAGGATGCTGTATTTCCTTCTCACATGACATTATTGTCTGTCTACAACAGACTAACTTTCTCATGTGATATTTTTCGGGCAAATTTCTTAGGAAGGCTAAGGAATAGATAAGCAGGAAAGAAAAAAAAAAGGAAGAAAAAGAAAAAGATCAGAGCTTGACATGAATAAACATAACTCAGCACCTATACTAGTCGAGAAAAAGAAACTACCAGTACGCCTGCTATCTCGATTGGTATGCAGAAGAAATGTCACACTGTGGCTAAGGAAACTCAGAAAATGTTGCAAAGAGGTTGATTTCACTTGTGCTCTGGAGGTTGCCAACACTGCTACTGACAGAAACATGTTGTTAGGTTAAAAGGGCCGATCATCTGATCCAGGGTGGGAACTCCATTCCCTGCCTGGCAATTATGCCTGTCTTGGAAGGCCAGTGCTCAAGTAATCAAGTATTCAGTAAATAAGAAAGCAGCCTCCCCAGGCAAATTTCTGGCAATCCAGACTGAACGCAGTGCATGGCTCCTTTGTCTTTTTAATTGATTACATGTTGTTTTTCCCTACAAGGATGACTCTCCGCTGATACAGAGAGTAGACTGGAGAGCTTTCCCTTTCAGGAAGGACCGAGGAGGACAAGAAAAGGGTATACATTTTATTATTTATTTATTTTTAATAGTGTATTAAACAAAACATTTGAGAGATACTTGAGGTATCTAACGCTCTGAGCAGCTTATGTCATGTCTTCTGAATATGGACAAACAAGCTCACAATAAAATGATCCCAAGTCCAAATCAACCCCTGGTTGCTCAGAAAATCTGAACAAGCAGTCTCTGTCACTAATACCACCTTGATACTCTGGATCTGCCTTTGCATAGAGATAAAAAGCTAAATAAGGAGTTGTCTTCTTTGTTCTTCTTCCATATGCATTAATGCATTGGGTCCTGACCATTGATAGAAATCCACAAGCACAGTCAGACTTAGTCACTTCAAAAGATGTAGTGGTTCAGATTAAATGAGCTGCACAGTGCTCTGCTTTAGTGGAGTAAACTCTATGGTGTAAGTCTTGTTTTGTACCAACTGAGGGCTTGGCTGCTTCATTATGCTGTGGCTGATTCTGTCTGCAGAAGTATGGGCAAACCTCACAAGTCAGGATTTGTTCTTTGACAATACTGAAACTCTCTGAACATCTCAGGTCTACCAAGCCAGTCTTCATATGTAACATGTATGCAGCTTCTGAGGCTCATTTTTGACCGTCCTACTGAAAAGATCATAGGAAATCTGGATCTATCATGCTGTTTTGCCTAACATAGGTGTAAGATCAAGCAAGAAATATTACAAATGTGAAAACAAGCAACACGCAGGTAACCCATGGAGGTGGACTTCTTTTATTCTGCCAAATTTAATTGAACTTGGCCAGTGGGTGTTTGGGGCCACCTGTTTGGGGCAGGTGGGAAGGGAGAGCATGGCTGCTGATGGAGGTAGATTTACAGCAAGATGGTCCATCAGGAAACCAGACTAAAGAAGAAGAGATGAAAGAATTTGAAGGAACATGGCTCTCCATGCTGTGAGATATAAAGTTAACTGCTGGCATTCAGGAAAATACTTCCCTTAGGAGGGGATACATTATTATAGAACTATTTCCAGTACAGTCCTTTCACCTTTAGCTCAGAAATCAGGACACAGTCATCAGAGCAAGAAAGATGACATGAATAACTGGATGGAATAAACTCATTAATTCATGGGCTCCTATTTTGTGCCAACATTTTGTTTTACTGCAGGACCAGGTGGGATGCAAATTGATGCCAGAGGTGAACATTTCTTTTTACCAGTCCTTGAAACTAATATGGGATGCTGATAATGAGGACCATCTGTGGACAGTGATGAGTATCTCTCAGCTGTCTTCCTCTAAGGAAGAAGAGCGGATTGAGACATGCCATGAACTTTATGACAGTCTCCAAACACCTATAGCATGGCACAGACTGCTGTGGGGACTAGCAGTCTGCTTGCTGATGGTGCATTGCCTCCACTTCCCATGAACTCCAGCTGCATAAGAAGATGATATTTTTTCTTTCTGTGCTGTATCTCTCTTCCTCTCGTTTCTGATGTGTTTGTGACCAGATTTAAAGAATCCTGGAGTCTGTCAAAGGACAAACTGCCTCTGATGAATGCTGCCAGGGAAGTAACTCCCAAACTATTGTGCTGACATTTAAGAGAAGAAACCACCACTCAGCACCCTCCCTGTGGCGCTTCTGTTCCCACTTGAGCATTCCCAGGAACTGATTGATGCAGAAAAATATGCTCTTAGGAAAGATTATCACAAAGGAAGGATCAATGTCTGTTACTGTAGCCCCCAGACATTTTGAGTAGTGTGAGAAAATATGCTTTGCCTGGAGAGGCAGAGGCTGAGTGGAAAATTAATTCTGGATATTGTTCTGCACCAAAGGGAATGAATCGCTGTGTAGAAGTTTAAAAAGACTTGTTAACTGCTTGGACTCACTTTCAGAGAGATTAGATGCCTCACCAGAACATTAAAGACAAACTGTCTTACAAATCTTTCCATTAATACTCTTTCATCATCTCTCTTGAAAGTTTTCCTTCTGATAAACATTGAAAAAGTTCTCGATACTCCCTGGGTATAGAACTTTGCACGGAGAAAAACAGCCAGTACAGTCATTTTTAGGATGTCCAGGAGATAATTTTAGCACTAGCTGTGTGATGGAGTGTGTATTTTTATGCACATTCCTAGTATTGAATGGAAATTGTGTTGGCTGTTTAGCATTGCAAACATCATCATCAGAGCCATCACCCTTATGTTCCACATTGCAAGAAACTTGCAGTTCTAGTCAGTGTACATATCCTTGGGAAGCAAGCATAAAGGAGAGAAAGGGCTAGCTTAATGTGAAAGAGATTTTCCAGTACCTAGGAAAGTAGCTTAAGCTTTACACCAGCCAAGTTGTATTTCTTGCCAGAAGCAATTTGTGTAGCTCAAAGTCAAGTATGTATTCACTTGAGGTTCACCGGGCACTTCAAATCTAATGATAAGGCATTCATTTACAACTACAATGAGTTGAATTGTTCTGCTGGCACAGGTCATGAACAAGATTTGACTTCACATCTTGGTCAACATAGAGATACCCTTCCTGTTTGCTTTATAGTCTTACCTTGTATTTATTTAACTGCTCTTCTTTTGACCATACTTGGGACACCAGATGCATTAGCTATGCACTTCAATCTAGAAAGAGAAGAGTGTTATTTTATTTATTTATTGCAGTCAGTGAAGAAACATCATGATTGTCATTAGAAATCCTGTTTGGAATGACTAGAAAGCAAGCTGGTCAACATCATGTGTTGACTTACATTCACTTTGTAATTCATGTCTTGTGTAACATTACTTTTCGAGAAGCATAGATGGGACTCAGAAGACAATGGCAAGTCTCTGTCAAAAATGAATCCAAAGAAGTTTCTACAGAAAACAATGAGCTCATCCAAAACAGCCATATTGTTACAGTCCTGATGTTGTTCCTTTGACCTATTGGACTGCTGAAAGTCTTCCAATGAGCAAAATAGGAACAAGTTATTTTAGAATTAAGTTCAACAACATGCACTCCAAAGCCTGAACAAAAACTTCTAATTCATATCTTGCTATAGCATTCTCGCCAAGTCTTTCCATAGGGTACTGCCATGGCATGACAAACCACACAAAGGCAAAGAAGGAATAAACTAGATGCAACAAACTGGGTGACTGACACTGAAAAAGCTTACAGTCTTGGTAATATTTCCCCTCAGCTCTTGAAAAACAGAGTAAAATCTATAGGAAACAGATAATCAGCTAGCAGTTAGTTAGAGTTTGTAGAAGAAGGAAGACGAGGTCTAGAGATATAGTCAAAGACTGGATTAATGTTAGGAAGACCAATGAGTTATGTCCCCATCTCTTCGATAGGATGCACGTTCAGATTTCTTTCACTCTGTATCTGGCATTAGATGTACTAATGGAGGCTGGAAAGCCTGCAGTGTGGTTCTTCTGATCAGGAGCTGGCATTCAGCACCTGTGTCTTCTGTGGTGGTCTCAGTACAAAGCCTGTGACATAACAAGTGATAATGATTTAAAAAACATACACCTTTGTTTTTGCATTGTGAGCTGTCATGATGTAGAACTGCTTCTGAGAAATTTCAGGTTTCGTCTCGAAAGGAGGTGCAGGTCTCAAAATAATGGCCTGCTTCAGGGCTCATATTTATCCGTGGCACTTGGCTTTTTCATTGATGTCTTTCTCAGTTCTTGCTTTCTTTAGTATAAGACAATTACCAGTAATGGATGCTGGGGCCAAATGCAGTGCTTTACTAAGTAACTCAGGAGATTATTCTGATGTTCTCCTGATGTTCATTAGCATTCAGTGCTTTTGGGAGGAAGGGAGGAAGGGAGGAAGGAAAAATATAAGGGTGAATTCTCAGCCTTGTTTAATTTCCTACCTGTGTTACCTAAAGACTTGTCTGAAGACCTTATCTTCTTAGAGTGGACTAGTTGCTTCAAACAAATATTGTGAATTACAAGAGATACTGCCATGTACTGCAGGCTTAGCAGTCATTCCTCAAAGAATACACATTCCTCAAGGACCTATGCACTGTAGGTATTGAACGATAGCTTTAATCTGGAGAATTTTTACAGGTTCTACATATTTTCCTCAGGCTATCTTAGGTGACAATCCCGTAAGATTTAGCACTCCCATGCTCCTATATAAATAACAGAACAAGAGAAGGAGATTCCAGGGTAAGCCTTTTCAAGCAATCATGGGTAACAGTACAATGACAGCACATTGCTGTTGCTGATTGCATTACCGTCATGATGCTAAAAAAACAAAGTGCAATGATGTATTGAAAAGATCTGGGTCAAGATTACGCTATTTCAGGAAATTCATTTATGCTGAAGGCAACTGTTGTGTATAGCAGAGAAATCCTGAATGTAGAGTAGATAGAGAAGCACAAAGATCAAGCTCTCATTTTAGAACCCCAAAGAGGCGTTTTTCAGACACGTCAGACACGTTCAGACACGCAAGCAACAAAAAGTCTTGCAAACATTTTTGTAATTTTGGGAAGTGGCACAGAATGAACCCGAGCGATTCCATGGGTATGTGGCTAAAAGGCAATGCCAACAATCTGCCTCCAATCCAATAGGATTTGATTTCCCAGGCTGTCTTGGGGTGAAGTTCCTTTGCTCTCAAGGCCTACTTGAGTCTTGTTTTGCTGGTGTAGCCACATATAGAAGAACATCATCAGAAATCATTAGGATAAGGAGGCCATTTTGCTTTGGAGTGTCCTCAAAAAGAATATTTTGTTACTGAATGGATAAACGCTTCAATTTGCATGCTCAACTTGACCCTCTGTATGAATATAATTGCTTAATGTATGTGTGCATCTGTGTGTGTGCCTATACAGAAAATCTAGAAGGATCGTAGCACGAAATGTAATATAGAGTAAGACCCAGGGGATGGAAAGAAAACTGCCTGAAATTAAAAACATGCTCGCTGGAATCATTTTCTATAAGACTACTTATGTTGTTAAGTCCTCATCCAATAAATACATTACTTGAATTTTAAATGATGACTTTTTTTTTATATGTTGTTAAGTCTAATTAAAAGAAATTAGTCACGAGAGTGACAAATTTTAAGCTAACTACAAAATTACTTCACATGGCATTTATTCAGATAAGTCAAACATGGCAAGAGTTTTAACCAAACTGGCAAATTCAGCAAAAGTAATGCCTAGGCATCAAAATTCTTTCTTAAAATTAAGTCATTTGTTATGAGGGGTATTCTTTTCTTTTCTCCAATAACTTCTTTTTCTGTACTTTCTTTTTGTTAGGACTGGAGAATAAAGAAATTGTATAATAGTGAGTAATAAAATCTGTCATTCTTGTGAGTAATGCTTTGTAATTAGAAGAAATAAAAGTAAAGTAAGTACAATGGTGTGTGGTGTGCAGGGCTGGGGGTGTATTGTTGCGTTCAAAGGTTTTTATATTAATAATGATGCTGAACTTTCTACGCTTGAAGGTTCTGCTTGAATTAGCATCAAAAGGTGCAGCGGTTTATCTGTACTTTCAGTTCCACATGCTGCCACTGCTACATAAATCTTTCACAGAGAGAGAGCTGGGAGGAACCCAAATCTTTCTTTGCTAAACCTACAAGCTGCAAGTATGAGAGTTTAAGGAAGAAAACTCTATCAGCTGCTAAAGCCCTGGTTGTCTTTCCAAACCAGACGCTAGATGGCTGAATTCCCCTCCCAAAAGCTCATGCACACTAGGTCGTGCTCTGCAACAGGCACTAGAGGGATTTACTGTTTCCCTCACGAGGACTTCCAATTCCCCAGATTCGACCTTGCTGCTCCTACCGTGCTTCTTTTTCTGCAGAAGCACCTGGAAATGCCAGCCCATTGGTCTGGAGAGTTTTGTTAGAAGTATTTCAGGTCCCATGAACTTTGATCAAGCCTAGGTTTCAGTGGGCAGTCTGTCCTCAGAGTCATGAACGCTGTTTTTCTGGCAGCACGCCGACCCTTTGCAGGTTTTATCCAGAGACAGGCATTTTAGCCATTGTACCCTCTCTGGCTCCAGAGCAGATGGCTTTGACGAGGATGCCCCAGAGCTGGGGATTTTGGAAGATGGATGCTTCCCAGCCTGGGGCAATCAGCTGGAGGATCTGCCCCAGAGCTGGCCATGCTGGGAGCCACCTGCAGCTGCTCAGTGAAATTAGCATTCTCATTAACTAGCATTTAATGGGCTTGTTAATTGCCAGCTAGTAGTGAAATGCACAAGAATGTCAGATTTGCTGAGCAACTTCTGGGATCTGGGAACTTCTTGTTCCATGGAAATGTGAATGGCTTTAGTTTTCTTGCTCCTTTCAACAAAGGATGTCTTTTTTTTTTTTTTTTTTTTTTTCAAAAAGACCAACAAACCGTAAATCCTGATTTCCACTTAATTCCCCTGTCTATTCCTGTCTTAGACATTCCAGGGACTGTAGAGTCCACCATGTCTGGTGTTAAATTACCCTGAAATATAATTACTGTCACTTTTTCGAAAGTCTATCTTATTTCAAGGCTGAATTTAACTAACTTCAGTTTCCAGTTATTTGATTCAGGAATACCTTCGTCTTGCAAGTCTCAAAGCTACCAGCTTGCCCTCCTGATATCTCAGATATCTACCTGCATAAAACTCTGCACAAAAAATGCGCTTCTTACACACTTTAATGGAGTGATGTGATTTTACTCCCCAACATTCAAATAATTAGCCCTGTTTTCAAAAACCTTAACTTTTCTTTTCACTATTTTAACACTTTTCTAAGTTGAAGGAGTGATGTATTTTAGTAGCAGAAACGTGATTTCAGTAAAATACTAAATCAAAAAAAAATACATTTTGAAGATTGTCTTAGTGCTTTTATTGGAGGATTTCTCAAAGAAATTCTGGTACATCTATCTCCAGGATTTCTATGACCTCCTCAGTTTCCTAATCCCTTCAGTTTTGTTTCTGGAGGTAAAAACTGTTCATTTGGCTGTTTTCAGTGCACTTTGACCACTCATTGTAGTGACAGATTACCTTCATAACAGAACTTGTCCTTTTTATTATTTATTCCATATTATTTATTCATATGCTATATGCCATTTTTTGCTAAACAAACAAACAAAAATAGTGTTTAAATTATTAGTGAAAAAGTACTGAATAATGTTGGCTCAAAGTCTACTTTCAGTTAGATTGCAGCAAAAAGTTACCATTCACTGGAAATCCTTCTGTCCCCACTTAAAATAGCATTTTGATGTACTGAGACAGTTTTTAATTGATGTAGGATGTGCCTTTTGTTTCTTTATATGACAGCAGCTTCAATCTGGAAGGCATGTGGTTTAGATCTAGTGAAATCAAAGTAGGTTATATCATCTTGACTTTCTTTATCAACCAGACTTGAAATCCTATCAAAAACATAACAGGTTTCTTTGACGAGACCTACTTTCCCTGGAATAATGTCATCTGGTGCTGTAGCATTATTTTTAACTTTAAATTTTCCTTTTTTTTTGATGAACTTCTGAATTAAAAATAATTTTGCTTGCTGAGGATCAGTCATTACAGTCCAGCTTTAAAGGTCTGCAAGCCCTCCAGTCCCTTGAAAGATCTCCATTTTTCCAAGATACATTAAGATTAAAGTGATCCCAAAGCTTCTTCCAACACTTAGTAGATTTTTTTCTGAGAGTATTGACTTATGTTCTTCAGAGATTCTCAAACATTTCATTGCAACACCTGTGGCCTCAGTTGTTTTATAGGTCAAGTTAGTTATATTGGAACATTTACCATCACAACAAAGCACACTAACACAGGAGTACTGGCAGTGCCGTGGGCTGCACTGGGAATTTTGCAATGTTCACTCTGTACATGGCCGATGTATTTGGCTGTATGCCCAGGGATTGTGAATGGTGGGAGAATTGTGCCATGTCCAGGTGTTATAGCCCTTCTCCTTATACTTAGAGGGGTTTATGGCTGCATTTTGTCAGACCAAATGTGCGCCTGGGCAGTATTCTATCTCAAACAGTGGCCCACACATCATGCCTAGTAAAATTTAAAAGATAAAAATATACTGTTATTTCCATGATATGTTCTCTAGAGATGGACGGCCAAGGAAATGCAGCAGGCAGAATACTTGAATGTACTCTGCAAAATCAGAAGAGAGCGGTTATTTTCTGCTCCCATGTACCCACAATCCAGAAAGGTTAACTGCTCTGCCCAATTCACCCCTGCTGCTATGGCACGTGCAGAGAGATGCAATTTTCTTATTGTCATGTTGGAGCTCTGAATTCCTTAAGCTGTTTACCCTTTTTGCAGGAGTAATTCCATTTGGTAAATAACCCGGGGATGGTAGCAATGAAAGTAGTGAGGCAAAGCAAAGTTATTATGAACCTATTGAAATGTATGAAGGAACTAAAAGGTTAGATGGAGAAGAAAAACACTTGGGGGAGAAAAAGAAAAAAAAAAAAAGTCCCAGGAACACATTTCGTAGTGGGCGTCAGGTTAAATAAGTTAAAAATAAGCCATCATCTTAAGAGCTACCAGACACTGACACAAACAGAAAGTTAAAACAACAGCACCACCAATATTACAGGCAGCAGCCTTTGATGCTTTACTGCATCTGCAGTCCTGTGCTGTGGCAATGTCTTCCCTGCTCGACATTTAATATTTTATTTCATTTAGTGTTTCATTTGTTATTTTAGATCTCGGTGCTGTCTGTTCTAACTATACTAGGGTACGCTGGTGTGGAAAAATTTCCTCAAGACTGTTGGTGGTGGATTTGAGGATGTACTGGGTCGGGCTGGGATGTTAACTTTCCCTGCAGCAGCCCATACAGTGCTGTGCTCTGCACTCGTAGCTAAAACAGCAGTGGTATCACACCAGTGTTGTGTCTGCTGCTGAGCAGTGCTGACACAGCATCAGGACTCTCTCTAACCCCGCTAGGGGTGGGCAAAAATGTGAGAAAAGAAACAACACCAGGGCAGCTGACCTAAACCAACCAAATGGATATTCCATACCATATGATGTCACACTCAGCAATAAAAGGTGGAAAAAGGAGGAAGAGGGGAGGAGTGGGCTCTCATTGTGAAAACCTCTGTCCTCCTCCTGAACACCAGCTACGTGCGCTGAGGCCCTGCTTCAAGGACGTGGTCAAGCATCGCTCATTTGTGGGAAGTAGAGAGTAATTACTTTCCTCTGCACTTCCACATAGTCTTTACTTGTTTTGTTTCGTTTTCCCTTTCCCCCTCCCTTTTCCCCTTTCCTTTTTTTTTCCCCCTTTAGTTAAATTGTTAATTGTTTAGTTAAATTATTTAGTTAAATTGTTTAATCAATAATAATCTTTCCTTAATAATTTTTTTTTTCCTTTAATTAAATCATCCTTATCTCAACCTGTGAGTTGTGCTTTCCTTTACTTCTTCCCCTCCTCACCTAGGGAGGGGGAGTGAGAGAGCAGTTGTGGTGTTCAGCTGCCTAGCATAGTAAAACTACCACAGAGGTCTGAGAATGTCACCTTAACACCTATCATCTTCTGGCAACCATCCATGCTGTTTACTCTGGAACAGAGCTTGATATGCTCCGACACCTTATGCTCCAATACCTATTCCTAGAGAGGTTTCTCTATTTAAGTGAACCCTTGCTCATGTTTTGGAACAAGATTTGACAACCTCAAGTACAGAGGACCCATGGCACCCTTGGACTAAGGTTCTTTTTTTCATTGAATGCAGAAATATTGAACCTTGGAGTGGGAATAACAGAACTGATGCTCTCATTTCCAGACCTATAATGCCATAGCTCAGGCAGCATGTTTAACCTAGGTCTCCAGGCTGGTTACATCTGCTAACTAAAAATAGTTTCAGATGGGTAAAGAGTAGTTTATACACTTGCTAGCACAAAAGAATAGGTTATTATTTTTCAATGTGCTAAGTAACACAACAGGCCATGAGTTTATCCTGCAGCAAGAAAACATTTGGGAAAAAGCTTTCTAATGCTAAGACTAGTGAAGCACTGAAATAGATTGTTCAGGAATTTTTGTCTCCATCGCTAAATGCCTTTGAGGTCAGGTTAATCTGATGTCCCCCAGAAATGAGAAAGGCCATATAGATAAGCAAGAAGTGGCAAGTACCCTCATAATTTTGGCTCTCAGTTTTAGGCTATTTTCAGATGAAAACCTCTCTGCAAAAGAAAGTTATATCTCACTTGTTGTTTGCTGGAGCTGAACAAAGAGACCAGACCACTATCTAATAAAATGTTCAAGGTTAAGTCAAGAGAGCCAAGCACCATTGAGAACAAAATTATTTTGACTTTTCCATCATTTCTCAGTGCATTATTGGCACAAATTTGATTTTCTGAACTGCAGCATAGAAGAGAAGTTACCCTTTTGGCTATAAAATTCTCCTGCCCAAGTTGGGGGAAGAGATAAGGCTCCTTCCCCCAAAAAAACTGATTTCAGTCTCATAAAGAGCAAAAAACCCCATCCAGGCAGCCCTCAGGAATCTGCTTTCCATTAATGAAGTGCATACCTATTCTTAGCTATACTCATATACATTTTAATATGCAAACAAATCCCTTCCTATCTCCTCAGATGAGATTCTGACATTACCTAGTTTGCCTGTGAAATGTGGATATGGTTTTCTCCCTTGCGTGGCGCGTGAATAGTACGTGCTCTACTTAGAAGGGAAGCAGAAATAGAGGTGTGTGCACGTGCGCCTGTAAATCTGCTTTTAGAAGGCAGAAATCCCAGTTTCTTAAGCACCTCCAAGTCCACTCCACACATCTCTGCTGGGAATTTTATCTTTGCAGAGCACAACTTTCAAAATTATGCATATATTGAGGAACTTGCTGAAAAAGTGGGGCAACCCAGTATTATTTTAAAATGTCTTCTCTATACCTTACTGACTTGCTATCATATTTTCTGCAGCTTTCACATCATGCTTGCTGACCAGACAATTTATTAAGGACTGTGTGGGGAATACTGAGATGAACTGCTAACCACTCTGAATATTGATGTTTGAGGGAGTAGTAGGCTTCCAAATAATTTTTTTTAGTGGCAAAATTTATCAAAGTGTGTATAAAGGTAGCAGGAATTACATTCAGATCCTGCATCTTCATTTCTGATAAACATATGTCACAACACAGGTATTAAGCCCCTTAATAAGAAAGCTGTGTGGAAAACTGATTAATTTATTTTATTTCCCTTCAGGTTTGCATCATTTATAGGAAAGAAAAAAGGCCCACAGCAATTTATGCATTGAGTTTGATCAAACATTGTTTTTCTCTGGTAAACTAAGGGTAATGCTTTTGTTCAAAGAGAAAGTTTCACTTTGGTGCTTGGTTTTTGAATCCTGATAAAAAGAATACTTGTGATTGAATAAATGTCATTTCCAATTAGAAATACAAAAGATTTACTTTGAAATGAGATGCTTCATCTCCTACAGATTTTTTGCTCCCTGCTAAGTTTTTTTTTTGTCTCTCTGAGACCCAATATTTTGGTGAAAATGATACAAACTCAGAAAGGATTTTGGATTTACCAAATAGGCATTTTTCATCTGATCTCAGCCTAATAATTCAAATCTAGAAGGTTGGTGGTGGTTTTTTTTTTTTTTTTTTTTTCTTTTCTTTTATGTACTATTACCTGAATTTAGTGGTAAGGGTCCCTGGGCTAGACCCTTACCCTAACCGTTCTTTCGAACTGTGAACTCCACATCAATCTGTCTGTCACATAGTACTGGGGCTTTAAGAGTTACTATGTTATCAATATATAATAATAATAATAATAATAATAATAAACACTATGAACTGCCATTAAAGTATGCCTCAGTTTCATTTCTTACACTGTTAAATTGAGTTGAGGAATGAAAATCTGAAGATTTGATACTTCGCCTTTGGTAAGCTCCAGTAAGTCTCTGATGCCTATATACAAGAAAATTGCTATAATATCTTCTTCCAGTCATTTTTCTGTTGAGTTTGCTTTTTATTTATCAGTCTGGGGAGGTGTAAATGGACACTTGGTTACTGCTGTGCAAGCACTGAGGCAAGGCAATGAAGAAGAAAGATAGGACTGTAATTGGCACACCATGAACCAAGGGCCATGTATGTTCATGCTACAGTCCAGAGGTATCATGTGACACATGAAGATATCTCCAATTCAGGTTTAATCCAGGTATTTCATCTCACACTAGCAGGCTGACTACCTTTCTGTGAACTCCAGCATTAGGACCGTGAGAAAACTTGTGCTCCAATAAACTGTTCTCCAATTTACTGTTCTCCAATTTACTGCAGCTAAAATCTGCAGCTTAAAGCTAGCTTTTGCAGCTACTTGCCCTTCATACATTGCCTTTCTAGTTAAAAATGCCCTTATCCTTATCCGTGTCAAATGAGCTAATGCCAAAGAAGGGTCATTTAGAGTTTCTTATAAATGCAAATTACCTCCCATTCCAGCTTTAATAAAGATCCTGTCATCTGAATTAACAGTTGATTGCATTAAGTAGAATGGACTTAAATCCACTGCCCCTCAGCTGACCCATCCCCACAAATAAAAAGGCCATAACAAGTTGAAGAAAAACCCTTTGGATTGCCTCATTGAAACTATGGGATCTCTTCCTTTCTATATCCCAGAAGAATCTGTCACCAAAAGAAATAATGATTATTGTTATTTCTGGTTAATTTTGTAGTACCTTCTCTGGACAAAGTGGAATGATCCTGAAACCAAAGTGTCCCCAATGATTTTGGTGTCTTGAAATGTGTCTGGACTTTTTCCAGAAATTTTATACTACTAGACTGATGTCCTGTAACAGGGAGAACAGTCATGAAATGCTCCTACAGTCACACTTGTTGTCACCTGCCTGGTAGGAGCTGTGCACACCAAGCAACTCTAGGTGGAGGTATCCGCAGATCACTAACAGCAAGGGACAGAGATATAACAAAAAGTAATCTGCCATGGGGAGGAATTGATTGCCTACACGAAGCCATTCAACAACATTGTGTATGCTGTGTGCTGATCACCTGAAGTATCTTCGGTCAGCAGAGAGAAGTGGCTCAGGAGAATGACAAACACTGCTCTAGCACTAGTGTCCAAGCTGACCAGCATTTTCACACTCTATGTGCTAGTTGTAGAATCATAGAATCATAAAATCACAGAACATCCCAAGCTGGAAGGGACCCACAAGGGTCATCTAGTCCAACTCCTGGGTCTACACAGGACCACCCAAAAATCCAGGAGCACCCTGAGCTTACTTTTCATGTGCCTGATGATTCCCACCAATTAGATACTTGGGATGGGACCTGGAGCTTAATATAAACTCACTAGCCCAAATGGGGAAAATAAAAAACAACAACCAAGAAAAGCACTGGGAGACAGCAGAAGATGAATGAGGGAGGCAGATGGGGAAAACCTATCACCAAAGGCAAAAAGCGTGGCTTGAGCTGCAATCAACCAAGACATTCCTCTGTTCTTTCTTTCTTTCTTTATTATGAATATTATGATATAAATCCTGAAAGCTTCTCACTCAGTAATTAAGTCTTGTTTTCAAGGACTTCATTGGTGTGTGTGAAATAGTCCTCTATCTGGGCTTGACCGACTGTGGTAGATAAGAGAAACAAAGCTGCAAAGGTACAGATGGTCACATCAGACATTTGCATATCCTTGGTTTAATGGCAAAGCTATCAAACAGATAATAATGATGGGAAATTACAGACATTACCCTCCGGTCAAGAGCTTCAAGCACTTTGGACTTGGCAGGGGTTCATGACATCCAGCTGGAACTGAGCAGGTTTTTACCCACCTCAGTCCTGCCTTGGTTTGCGTCCAGCCTGAATAGCAAAATGGTCTGTTCCTCTCTGAAAGAAATGCAAGGGCTCATTTCTATCTTTAGGGAGGACCACTGTTAATCTGCCTTCTGGAGCCTTCGTATCTGGACAGTCATACTCTTAGACAGGAGTGAAACCCTCACTGATAGAACTCCCGTAACCGTGAGACTCGCTGCTGCTGGCTGAGCAG
Organism: Cygnus atratus; assembly: GCF_013377495.2. NCBI lineage: Eukaryota > Metazoa > Chordata > Aves > Anseriformes > Anatidae > Cygnus > Cygnus atratus. The sequence continues at coordinate 158,763,898 of NC_066363.1, read as the reverse complement.
GCATCTGGCACTTCTCAGGTGTGTTATTGTCCATCTGCAAAGCAAAGTAAGAACCAGGATGACCTGTGTCTGTGGAGGGTAACATAGAGATGCTTGGGTTGGGTCTCATTTCACTGTAGAGGACTCCACCTGAGCTAGTCACGTTCAGCCCCCTGTATAATCAGAGGAGAGAGGTTTTTAGGGTGCTATTCTTCACACCAACATTAGCAACCTGCTGCAGGTGGGGGGCTAAACTGTGCCCTCAACTTTGTATGGTCCAGAAGTAGTCAAGAGTGCAGCACCTGACTTAGCTTGGTCAAGAATACCATCGTCTTATGGCTATTTGGTGACTTAGGGGAGCTAGAGTCTCCATGAGCTCTGACCCAGAGTCGAGCTAATGTACCATGACCTGACTCTACAGGTTGTGCTGTGGATGCCCTTACCAGCATAGGACTCCGGATCTGAACATCTATTTCACTGTAGAGCTATAACCAAAATCCACCTGGAGGCTTCCTGTTGCTTGCATCAGTGAAAACATTTGCCTCTGGAAAAGATCTTCCCCATGATGGTTCAGGCTGTTGACATGCTGGGAATCATACATTCTCCTCAACCCTGGTCCTGCAATGCTGTTGCTCCAGAGAAAGCTGGAAAACCCCTCCAGGTGAGGACTGGAAGGAATCCTTGCTGCAGTTTCTTGCCCAGCTGTGCATGTTATAGACTCATCTCTCATTTCTTGTCCTAGCCCACTGCATGTAATTAGGCAACCCCAGTGCTAACAGTGTCTGCTAGACTTGCTGGAGATGCCGAGGGAAACACTTGTCAGTCATCCACCAGGAAGGTTGCCCTTACTAAGTGAAGCGATGTGCCGTGACCTACATCATATGCACCCACCTACGCTCCGCGTGGGTTGCGTCTTCTCCTGGGGGAAGCCCAGCAGCTGCGTGTGGGTATTATTCCAATTAGTTTTCACGTTGTCAGTGTGAGCGCGATACGGAGACATGCTGGCATGTCCTGTGTGGCAGCATTCTGCCAACAAAAGAGACTCCCCCTGCTACTGGGAAAATATCATTTATTTGCAAATCTGTCCAAAGCCTTACATATATTTGTGCTGTTCCACGAGAAGAGTCATTTTTTATTTTAGAAATATGTATCTGCCTCTAAGTGTGTGTATCTATATCCCTCTCTGCATACAATACTTGGCTGGCATTTTTCAAACTCAGCAACTTAAGCAACAGAAGGGTTGTGTTTTTTTAATCCTTATGTGTCATTAGCTAACAGCCTGTATGCTTCCATCTTAGGGAGAAAAAAAAGCTTGCAGTTGAAACCCCAGTCCCTTTCTCACCGGCTGAGTCAGCGGGAGGTGGCTATTTTTGTGTTGCTGGAAGGCAAGTGCTGGGAGAGAGTGGACTCGCACTGCCTACACCACCCAGAAGGAAAGGGGCACACAACCACAGGCTTGCAGAATGGTTGAGGTTGGAAGGGACATCTGGAGGTCATTTGGTCCCAAACCCCTGCTCCATCAGGGCCACCAACAGCAGGGTGCCCACCACCATGTCCAGGTGGGTTTGCGGATCTCCAAGGAGGATTCCCCAGCATCTCTCTGGGCATCCTGTGCTGGGGCTCCATCATCCACACAGCACAGAAGTGCTGCCTGATGTTTGGATGAAACCTCCTGTGCCCCCATTTGTGCCCATTGCTGCTTTTCTTGGCACTGGGCAGCACTGACAAGATCCTGTCTCCGTCTTCTCTGCATCCTCCCTTAAGGTATTTATATATATTGATAAGATCCCCCTGTGCCTCCTCCTCATAGCAGAGCTGTTCCAGACCCTTTAGCATCTTTGTAGCCCTCTGCTGGGTTCTCTCCAGTAAGTCCAGATCTCTTTTGTACTGGGGCCCATCAGCACTACATGTGCAGTAATGTCATGGGACAAGACAACTGCCTCTTTCTCTAATCAGTGAGGAAATAAAGCAGCTGTTAACTGGATATTTCGTTTTAGGCTACTTTTGTTTTTTTTCTCCCCAAGGCTAAATTGTAAATTGTGCACATTCAGCTCTGAGGCAGATATTTTCAGGGGGGTTTTACCTCGTGATTTTCTTTCTTGGGCAATTCCATTTACTAAAGCATGTCTGCCCTAGGCAGTAACAAGAGACCTTGTTGTTACTCAGGACCCTTGGAATAACCGGGGTTTGTTTATACCCAGAGTATTCAGGGCATCCCTGCAGACAAACCCTGTTGCCACACTATAGAAGAAAGCAAACAGAGGGACCTCTGCTTCCCATCTGGGTTCCTGTTTGTCTTTAAAATATCTGACTGAAGGGTGAATGGTATACAAGGTCCACAACACCCTCCCAAGATGTGGTGGGTCATGCCCAGAGTTGTGGGAATAACACCTCGATGAGGATGTGGCCTGGAATCCCAAAGTTGTTCGGGGTTTGTGGGTTTCAGGTTTAAACTTCACCTTCAAGGGGAGACATGGAGACATGTTGTTGTCCATGTGAGGTGTTCAGTCTTTAGGCTTTCAGTGTCCTAATGGACACAGCAGCTATCCTCTGCTGCTCCCTTTCACTTACATTAGGATGGTGGGAAAATTAGGGGCTTTCTATATCCTGGAGAGATGTTAAAATAAATAAATAAAAAAAGGGCTGACTAAAAGCAACCAGGGTGTATATTTGCAGGCAATACTCTGTGATTAGATGGGAGACCTGTTACTAAAGACTGGAAGAACAGAGTGAAATACAGCAGCAAATGCAGCTACTGCTGCAGAGAGGGGTAGATGGAGGAAGACTCCAGACTGTTTGCTTGCTTTCAAAACTTTTCAGTAGCACTAACTCTTCCATCCCACCCCCCTATCCTGGTTGTTTCTAGGTTATCAGTAGTAACATGTCAGGAATAACTTTATAGCCTAATAAACGCACAGCTTTGCAGCTAGTCTGACTTTGGGGAAGTGGTCTGTTCTGCTAGCCATCAATAGTACCTCTACTGGGGCTATAATCGAGGGTCACCCTCTACTCTGGGGCAAAACAGTATGCTAACAAACAAGGAGGTTGTGGCAACCCTCAGCTCGAGGATTTTCTTTTCTCTTCTCTTCTCTTCTCTTCTCTTCTCTTCTCTTCTCTTCTCTTCTCTTCTCTTCTCTTCTCTTCTCTTCTCTTCTCTTCTCTCCTCTCCTCTCCTCTCCTCTCCTCTCCTCTCCTCTCCTCTCCTCTCCTCTCCTCTCCTCTCCTCTCCTCTCCTCTCCTCTCCTCTCCTCTCCTCTCCTCTCCTCTCCTCTCTCCTTTCTCTCCTTTCTCTTCTTTTCTTTTCTTTTCTTTTCTTTTCTTTCTTTTCTTTTCTTTTCTTTTCTTTTCTTTTCTTTTCTTTTCTTTTCTTTTCTTTTCTTTTCTTTTCTTTTCTTTTCTTTTCTTTTCTTTTCTTTTCTTTTCCTTTCTCCTCAGGAGTTACAAAATCACCCTTTGCCACCAGTTTGAGGCCATTTCCACAGGGCATCTCTCACTCAGAAACATAGGTATCAAAGTAAGCATAAGGTAAGGCAGGGAACAATTTTAAAGGGCAAATGTTATTCACACATTTAGTTATACCTATTTACCTCGATAGTTTTCAAGAATATTTGCCTTCAGCTGAAACCTTAAAAACTCCTCTTATGCTGTGCTTGGTTGAGCACCAGTCCTAGAATCATAGAATATCCAGAGTAGGAAGGGAACCACAGGAATCATCAAGCCCAACTCTGAAAACTGTTTCAGCATAGGGAAAAGCAAAGATACAGCAGTAGGTCTGACCCACCCTCTTGCAAACCTCACGTGGCCAAGACTTTCAGCATCCCCAAAAGGAATCAAGATCACAGAGCCCCGGGGAGACTAATGGGAATTTCTCCCCATGGTTTCACCCATCTGAAACAGCAGGGCTGGGATAAAACATCCTTTGAATGTCAGAGAAGAAGAAGCTGGCAGGTGGCTTTGCCTCACTCCTCGGGGTCTCCTGACTCACAGTAGGTGCCTGGGGGCTTGCACTACCCACCTCCTCAGCGGGGGACGGCAGGTGGGCAAGGCAGAGTCCTGGCCCCGCGGGGAGAGAAATGCTTTCTGCCGTGACTCATCCGCGCGCTGCCTTCGGAGGGAGAGGCAGCAGTTTCAGTGAGTGGGAGTCGCTTTGCTATTTTCTGTTTACAGGTTTTTCTCACCGTCTTTTCCCACCTGGGGGATGGTGGTTTTGAAAAAAAACCAGAGTGCAGTCATTTTGTGGCTGGAACAAAGTTTTTTATTTTATTTTATTTTATTTTATTTTATTTATTTATTTTCCTTTCCAGATGAAGAGTGAAAGTTTGGTGTTTGCAGGGGAAAATGGAAAATGAAGAAAGGAGGAGAAGGAAAAATCATTTCAGGCAGGGATGGGTTATGCATGCGATACTCTCATTTTACATCCCAGCCTATAGCTTGTCCAAAGGGTTTAGTGGTACTAATGGGGAGTAACATATCAACTGGTGGAATCTGGGAAAAAGAAGAATTCAGGCTCCTTTACTTGCAGATCTTATACAGACATTAAATCCTAGACATCACAGCCCATGTCAGAGAGTTCCTGCTTCACTAAAACACATCAAACCTGTCAATCTTCCCATCAAACTCACTGTCACTCAGGTCCCTTTCATGCTGTTTGCTTCAGCCATGGTGAATCAATTGCATGGCTTGGGGCTGGGTTATTAGTGCCATTATCTTGTTTACTGCCTGTGGATATCCCTAGCTTAAAGCAATGCCCTTCTAACATCCTAGTAAAAGAGAAGGTCGGTTATTCCCAAGTTTCACATGGAAAAATGATGGAGAGACGGATTCTCTAAGGGTCTTTGCTTGCCAGGTTTATGTTGTTTGCAGGGCTTGATCCAGTCCATGTTCTCCAGGAATGTCATCCAGCCTGGGCCTTTCCTCACTTGTTAGAAACCACTTTAGGGAATCTCCTAGACAAGCATAGAGGATATCCTGTGCTGGACTGGGATCCTTCCTGTTAAAGTATTGGAGTAAATGGTGATGAGGATATGAGTTGTCAGGAAGCCCTTGTATTAGACCACAGATGTCCATGAGGGAAGAGTCCAATTGTGAGAGCTGAACTTGGAAAGCTCCTGAGGTAGCTTTGCCCCTAACCCAATGGTTTGGTCATCTCTGGCTGTGGGATAAAGCTGAGAGTTGGGGTTCAAAGCTTGAAACAATAAATGGGTGTTTAATAGCAGGGAACCAGCTTCAGCTGGGCAAACTGTTGTCCACCAGGATATCCAGAGCCTGGTGAGCAGAGCATGAGTCTTGGTCCTGGAAGTTCTGTCTTCTCTGGCAGACTTGAGACTTGTACCTCCATCTTCTCTCTTACTGGCAAGTGCAATAGCCCATTTATTTTGTGTACATCTGAAACAACAAGGTTTTGTGAGAGTTGGCTGGCCTTGCCACCTTCCTCCAGGAGAGGTTTCCAGGCCTGGATCTGAAGCAGAGAACTCCCAACAGCTTGCTGTTAGCTACCGGACTCCCAAACAAATTTGCAGCTGATGTTTCCCCTGTTAGGGACATGGTTTAGTGGGTGACATTGGTAGTAGGGTGCTGGTTGGACCAGATGATCTCAAAGGTCTTTTCCAGTCCTAATGATTCTATGATTCTATGTATTATAATATGACTCCAGCCACTCTGGCTAAAGCACTTTGTGGCCATGGGGCTTATTCTGAAACACCCAGCTCTCTGCAGAACACTTCATCAGGGGGCTGAGAAAGGCACCAAAGACTGAGGATTGCCCCTGTGGGAAGGTCCCTAAGCTGAGCACAGCAATACAAATACGTGGAGTCTGAAAACTTTGAGGCAGAGAAGGAAACTGAATTGAAAGCATTCAAGTGCTATGTGACTGTAGCATCCTGCACACTGTGGGGTGCATCACCTTTTAGACACAAACAAAAGCAAAGCCTGAGGAGTTGGATAACTGGCACATGCAGTCTTGTTCCATGGCAGAGAATGTGTGTGTCTTTCCAAGCAAGCTTATTGTGCACTTGCAGGAGATGTTGAATTAGCAACTATGGCTTAACTATGTATGACAGTGGAATTTTGGAGAAGGAACTTTGAAAAGATGCAGCATTCACCTTGTCTGTGAAAGGGGTGGGTATATAGAGAAGTTCTCCAATGGATAAGAGATAGTAGCATTTAGACTTCAGGGTTGGGTCAGAGTTGTGGTACCCACAAGGATGCAGGTCCTCCCCTCCTCCAGATCACACTTTTCAGTCCTGCAAGACATAGTCCCTCTCTAACTTGCTTTTTTTTTTTTTTAATTATTATTATTTTTATTATCATAGAGAAACCCTGTTTTGCATTGAGATCGAATTCCAGTTGGATCATGTACCTAGACTTAGGACTGGGTAAAGCTCTGAATCTCGTTGTTCAAAAACAGACACTAATGGGAAAATGAAGTCTTGCATAGGATGAAGCAGATGAGTGAACTGAAGGCCCTGATGGAGAGAACTGAAGAGGTTCCAGCTTTTTCTCCCACCACTACATATTCACTATGGAGTTTTGCAGGACCCACGTATAAACATAGTTAAACTTTGAGGTGGTTCTGCCTTTTTTTTCTGGCCTAAGGGCAGCCAGTTATAGCTGGGGATGTCACATCTTGGCTATGTCCATCACCTACATTACTAGATCCATCTCCAGTTCACATGCAGCATGTAGTTATTGTCAGGGTTTTGAGTGAGGGCTCTATCCACGTGTCCTCTGAAACAGCACCTGCACAAGGACTGCTCGTGAAGTTGGAGTTAATTTACTGAGAAGCAGTATAACCAAAATAATATACACCACGTTCTTTCCAGTTTTGAAGACAACGATTAAAAGTTAAGCTGTTAAACAATAACATTTAGAATCAGGTTTTGTTCTTTTTCCGTTGTTGTTTTTCCAAATACTTTACATTTAAGCACAGATATACCCTCCAATCATCTTCACTGCCTTTCTATTTAAAAACAATTAGAGAGAGAGAAAATTATGTGTGACTAGGTGTGTACTGCGGAATATAACTCTTTTATTTATTTAAGAGGGAGTGATGAGCCATATATGTTATACAATTACATGGAAGATAGCAAGATTACTGTGTTTTGGAACAAAAAAAGTGTCAGCGTTTGGAAAGAAGGGGGATTATTGGAGGTAATTTATGTAGTTTAGAGTGATTTAAGTCTAGTTAAACAATTGCACATCACGGTACAATATATGACATAATAGGACAAGAGAATTGAAAAGTTTTCCACTGTTTTCTATTCCATCTTTCCACCTGGTGCTCTGCCAGAAAAACCTGCAGAGCTCTGTCATCTGTGGAAAGGCTGCTCCTGCCCTATGTTATCCTAATGTCTCTTCTCTTTTGCATCATACTGTGGTTGGTCGCTCATCCCATGGCATTTCTTCTGGGGATCTGAGTGGGGTCTGCTCAGCTCTTAGATGAGCTGGTTCTTACTGACCATCCCAGCTCAGCTGCTTGAAATTTCTGATCAGCAGTCTTTTGATTTTTATTCTTGCATTGTCCAAAGTTTTTCCTCTGGGGAGGAACTCAGGGCAGACTGCATTTAAGAGGCTAAAGGTAAAAGGAGTTAGAATCATAGAATCATAGAATGATTCAGGTTGGAAGGAACCTTAAGGATTATCTAACTCCAACCCCCTGCCATAGGCAGGGATGCCACCCGTCAGATCATGTTGGCCAAGGCCCCATCCAGCCTGGCCTTGAACACCTCCAGGGATGGGGCATCCACAACCTCTCTGGGCAACCTGTTCCAGTGATTCACCACCCTTACAGTGAAGAATTTCTTCCTAATGTCTAGTCTAAAACCACCTTCTTTTAGTTTAAGACCATTCCCTCCTATCATTATCTACCCAAGTAAAGAGTCCTTCTCCATCTTTTTTATAAGACCTCTTTAAGTATTGAAAGGTCTCAAGGAAGTCTCCCTAGAGCCTTCTCTTCTCCAGGCTGAACATCCCCAGCTCTCTCAGCCTTTCTTCATAGGAGAGGTGCTCCAGTCTTCTGATCAACTTTGTGGCCCTTCTCTGGACTCGCTCTAACAGGTACACATCTTTCTTGTGCTGGGAGCCCCAGACCTGGATGCAGTGCTCCAAGGGGAGGGGCTCACGGGGGCAGAGTAGAGGGGGACAATCACCTCCCACGACTTGCTGGTCACTCCTCTGTTGGTGCAGCCCAGTCTGCAGTTGGCCTTTTGGCCTGAAAGTGTGCTCTGCTGGCTCATGTTGAGCATTTCATCCACCAGCCCCCCCTCAAGTCCTTCTCCACAGGGATGCTCTCAATGAGATCTTCTCCCAGAAGGGAAGAAGTATTAGGGAAGGGTACTCATGAATAAACATAGATGTTTTGGGATTTCAACGCTTATCGGCACGTGGGTCATCTACCTGATGTGTTTTAGAGATGGGGAATACCTAAAGGTTCACGTATTGCTCAGACTGAGAGCTGACAGCTCTGGCACTGGGATCTGAGCACATCCCAGCTGTGAATGCTTGAGAGGTCTCAGTAGCATTCTAGAGCAGAGAAAGACTTTTTTACTGATGGGGGAACTGAGGCACAGGGAAAGTGATAGATTTATCTTTTTTTCATGCTAGCTTTACTGAGCTGCTGCTCAGCACCTCTAGGGAAAAATACAGCAAATACCAAACTGGCTTCTGAAAACATATTGGTTTAGTTTAATCATCTGGAACATCACAAATTTCCATTATTAGGGAAAGAGATCCCCTAGCAAAAGCCTGCATCCAGAAAGGGTGCAAGCACTGCTACACAAAAGCTTTGACTTTGAAAGAGCCTGAAGGTACCATCCTCTCTGTGTGCAGGGAGGGAAGGGGATTTAAGCAATGCAGCTTTGAGATGGTAAACTGAGATGGAGAAATGAGACTCTGCAATTACCCTGTTGCGAGTGACTAATGTGACTGCAGCAGAAGCAGGTGACACCAGCTGGTATCATATCGCCTGAAACAGCAGCCGGGCAGCAGGGCAACAAGGTTTGGGCACTAATGTAAATGGGATTGAGCACTGACTTGGACTCAATAATCCTTGTGGATCCCTTCCAACTCAGGATATTCTACAATTCTATTCTAAAGGCTTCCAAATGGTCTCTTCCGACACAGCCTCTTCCTTTCCTCTAGAAGAGGTGCTTGGAAGAACTCAACTTCAGATGTGATGGTGGCATGTGGTGGGAAGTTTCAGACAGATGGGGTTTAACAGCCAAATTTTTCAGATACAAGCACGTTTTTCATTTCAGACTCCAGCTAATGACCCCAGAGTCTGATATAAATACCAGCTCCCCAGTGTGTGCTTGCTCTGGTTTGCAGAGGCCCATCCATGGCACCATGTATCCTCTTCACCCAAGCCAGCTGAAGCAGCAGGGTCTGCTTAGAGGTAAGGGTGAGATAGAAGGATCTCATTTCTCCCTCCCCAGCACCATGTAGCTGTTACGCTGGAGGAAAGAGCCAGAGGAGTGATAGTGACCACAGTGACCTGTGTGACAGCTAAAGCCTGGTGCTCTCTGGATACTCATCCTGCACTCCCTTCCATCCCTCAGGTCACTGTGTCTCAGGTAGGGTTGGTTTTATATGTTTGAATACCCCTGGAGTCACTACACAGTGAAGCATGAAGGAAAATAGACTCTAGAAAGCTGAAGTGGGGCCTGGATGCAGCTTTCCATGGCTCTTGCACAACTTGTGGTCATTCCCTCACTGCTCACTGATGTTCAGCCCTTTGTGGACCAGCTCACGGGATATTCCAAGCATCACACCTTGGACCATGGACTTTCCAACCACAGCACTCCTACAGATGAACCCCGGTTTGGTTGCTGCACCCCTTGGACTCAACTCAAGGGGTATGTAAAGGAAAGTCACTGAGAATCGCCTGAGCTCTGAGGACAATTACTTTTACCGAGCCAGGTCTTACAGGCAGTGTTTGAGGCTTCGAGCAACACCAGCCACAGCTGCAGAGTCATCATTACCGGCCTAACTCCCAGATAGAATTAATGATTCGAGCCTTCTTAACTGCCAGTTTCTCCCCTTTGCCCTAAATGTTAATTCCTTCCTCAGCTATGAAATTACACAGAGATTTCATGAGCTGCCATCTTACCTGTGATGATGGTGTTCAAGCTCAGCGAGGCACTGAAAGTGGGTACAGACCACCCCATAACTTATACCCTCACCCCAAGAACAGCAGTTAATGCTTTTATACATAATTTTCTTTGTTTTGTTCTTGTTTGCTTGTTGGATACATATAAAATCTGCCAGCACCTTTCAAACATCATCATGCCAGGAAGAAATAAGAAAGATACTTTGGAAATAACTTTTCAACCTCAAAGAAAGTGAAATAAAAGAGCAGCTGGCTGAGACAGCTTAAAGCACATGATTCACTGGTGGCAGAGCAGAGATGAGATCTGAGAAAGGTCAAGACCCTGCTGTAACTGCTGTGACACACTCCTGCAAACTGATGGCAGCAGGGGTGCTGTGGCAAGCGGGATTGTCAGGAGGAAATAGGTGTAGGTGCTGGGAAGGCAACACAGTTGGAGTGAAATAATCCCCTGAGCCCGGGACAGGTTTCATGGCTCATTCCTGCCCACTCTGGTGATTATTTATGATGCAAAGTGGCTGCAGGGGGTTGCCATGTGGTAACTTTTGTCAGGCTCTGCTTTTGAGACTTTATCATTTGTTTTGCAGAGCCAAAGCTGCAACAGTGCACGGAGGTTGCAATGCAGAGAGCTTATCTCACCTCTCATCTGCAAAGGGGGTAGCTAAGGAGAAAACCTACAGCATCCCACAGAGTCCTGATTCCTATCTGACAGACCCTCATTCTCTTATTTATTTTATGATTTATTTGTTTATTTATTTATATGACCTAAAAAATCTGGGATAATCTCCTCTCCAGACAGACCCTGAGCACCAAGAAGGTCAAAAATACTTCAGTAGCTTCAGGGATTGCTGGGAGTGGATTTGAGCAGGAAATTGAATTAATTTTTCAGGGCTGCCTCATGTGTGAGACTCAGATTCTGGGGAATAGGGAATAGACTGACGGATGGATGGTCGTAAAGCAGCAGAAAAGAGAGACTTGCATCAGAGCTGCTGATCTCCATCTCTACATCACCTAGCAACACTCCAATTAAGGGCTTAACTTCCGAAAAATTGATTCCTTGGGAATTTTCCCATTAGGTGGCACCACTGGCCTTGAGAAGTTTCTGTTGCTCTGGCTTTGTCTTTCCAGATAGCTCCAAATCCCAGTGCACAGACCACAGAAGTTCAGGAACAGTCGAGAGCAGAATGAAGACTAGTCTGGGATTTGTGCAGACTCCGAACTGACATGGGCTGTCAGTTCTAATTAAATTTGTAGACAAGCTTTTGATGGGAACCAGACCGTCTTTACAATGGGGATAGCACTGCTTCTGGAAAACCCCATGGAGTGATTCCAGAACCTGGCTTCTTTGGGTAAAACTTTTATGGCTTCATTAAAGCTGTGCATCAGCAGCGGAAATGGTCCCTGAGCCACACACTATATTCCAGTACAGCTTGTGCAGCCTGCGGCTTTCCAGCTGTTGGTAGAGAGCAAAACTAAATGTTCACGTGGTGACACCATCACCCACTCCGTGACCTCATACAACACAGTGTAGCACATGGTACGTGCATGTGTAATTTGTAGGGAAAGTCAACGCTTTGGCTGAACTCAGTGGTGGAAATACCCCTTTGCATTGTCACTTGGAAATATCATTTCTGGCATGGCTGCAGGGAACTGATTTGTATCTCCCCCAAAATTTGTTCTTGATGCATGCATGAATCTCTGCTAGAAAGGGGAAACTCAGTTTGTGGACATATGTTGACACCAACTGAGGTGTCATATCGAGTCCTCTGAAGTTAAGATACAGAGATTTGGTCTGGTTTGGTTCAGCTCGGTTCAGTTCAGTTTTGGTTTGGTTTGGTTTGGTTTGGTCTGGTTTGGTTTAGTTCGGTTTGGTTTGGTTTGGTCTGGTTTTGAAGGGAAATTCATTTTGGGAACTCGCCACCAGTGTTTCCTATTTCTATTAGCTCTATTTAGTGATTGGTGAGTGGGAGATTTGCCTTCCGACCTCTGAGAAGTCAGGTGAAATAAATCCTACCCCAGGAACATTTTCCAGACTTCCAGAGCTTGCAGAAAAAGTCCTGCCAGGCTCAGCAAAACGAGCCTTCTCTTGTAGTCATTGTTACCTGTCAGACTCATGTCCCCATCTGGCCTTCTAGGAATTTTGTAAAACTGGTCATGAGTACTGGTAATATTAAATAGCTCACAGCTCTTCAGGGAAGAACAAAACAGTGCTCAAGGCCTCCTCCAGCAGAATCAGAAGCACTGGTGTTTCAAAATAGACTGAGTCTTTAAAGAATAAATAGACTTACAGCAGCTACACACTGCAGACATTATTATCCCTTCCGCAGCAAAGCTTTGTACACAAGTAAACAGTTGTGATAGACTCCACGATAGTCATGTAACAAATCAGCTGGCTCTGCAATCCTTTTTCTTTCTGCCTTCAGCATGCAAATGAGGAAAAATATTCTAGAAAGATTTTTCATTCCTGCAGGCTGCTCCAAACTGTATTTGTGCGATCCTTAGTCACTGTGCTGAAGAAACTGCTCCTGTAAGCACCTTCTGAAGATAAAAGTACACAGACCTGCTCTGAACATACAGCCTTGGGTTTATGGAAGTTTTTCTTTTTTCCTTTCTTTCTTTTTTCTCCTTTCTCCTTTTCCCTTTCTCCTTTTCATTTTTTCCTTTCCCTTTCCCTTTCCCTTTCCCTTTCCCTTTCCCTTTCCCTTTCCCTTTCCCTTTCCCTTTCCCTTTCCCTTTCCCTTTCCCTTTCCCTTTCCCTTTTTCCCTTTTAATTCTTTCTATTTCATTTTTTCCTTTTTTTTATTTTCTTTTTCATTCTCTTTTCTTTTTTTCACTCTCTAATTAGCAGCATGTGTTGTGGTCCATAGGGCAGAGGTGGCATTGCAGATGAGTCTAACTCTACAGTGGAGAATTAAATTAACCAGCACAACTGACATCTAAGTCTAACCCTAAACAGAGTGACAAAGAATTAGTATCTGAGGAAGGAAAAAACAGGGTCTGTTCAAAACAAGAAACAGAGCGAACGGTCTGTATTTGATAGTCCCTTTTTATTCTCTTCCCATTCACAGTCATTTGTTGAGCTCTTCCTACTATTAATTTGTCTTTTCTCTTCATCCTCCATCATCTTTGTCATTTGATATTCAGCTGCCTCATCAGTAGTTTTGCATTTATAGAGACGTAGCTCCATCTCCTCATTTTCCTTGCAATGATTTGTGAGTGACAGATCCCTTCTGTAACATGAAGGTAAATGTACTCCCCTTTCAGTCCTTCAGGAACAGAAGGTTTGCTTCCCTGCTTCTCTTCTAGACTACCCCCAGAGCCATGCTGTTATCGAAGGCTCACACACAGAGCCTCTATATGTAGAGAGGTGTCTTACAGTGGGGGCCCTGTGTTGATGCAGATGGTTAGACCATTGCTTTTGAGCCCAACCTGTCTGCATTCTGTTCCCTGAAATGACTTCTTTGACTCACAAGCTAATGTCAACAAGATTTGTCTGGAAAGGGCTGCAAGACAATTACATTGCATCAGCTTTGGCGAATATTCATGCCAGGGCAGGGCTGAAGTAGCTCAGCTGGGAGAGCGTTAGACTGAAGATCTAAAGGTCCCTGGTTCGATCCCGGGCTTCAGCAGCCTTTTCCAGCAGTTTTGTGGGTTTTGATTCTGGGCTGACCAGTACAAGAGAGAAATGGGGCTACTGGAGAACATCCAGCAAAGGGAGGATGATTAAGGAACATGGAAGTATCCCTCATATAAAGAGAGACTGAGAAACTTGGGGTTGGTTGCCCAGAGGCTGTGGTATCCAGCCTTGGAGATATTCAAAAGCCATCTGGAAAAGTCATGGGCAATCAGTCCTAGGCAGCCCTGCTGGAGCAGGGCGTTTGGACCAGGAGACTTCCAGAGACCTTCCAACCTCAACTATGTTACGATTCTGTGGGTAGAGAAAGAAAGAAGTTTAGGTAAACAGCAGGGATTGTCATCTTCAAATATTGCCATTAGCAATGGCCACCTGGCCAATCAGCACAGCCATACGGGCTGACTAACCAGGCAACAACAGCTGTGATTATTATTGGGATATTAGAAAAATGGACGTAAATATAAATGAGAGCAGGTTTACACATTCCTATCCTTAAAGAACCATTTATTGGGTTCTAACTTTTTATTTTTTTTTTTTTTTTTCCCAACAAGCTAATAGCTCCGTGGACAAGGAGTGCTTCAAAATTATCTCACCACCAGCTCTGAAATCCTGGTGTCTGTCATCTGTTGCGAGAGCTGCAACGCTACGTCACGCGCAGAGCCCCCAAATAAACTTCCGTTCTCATTTAAGACACCATCTGTGTCCCATTTCTGCAGCACTTGGCACAGCTCACTTCCCTTCTATGGTGTGTTTGTTCCCCTCGTGGAGCTACAGCCTCCTTTGGAGGTGGGAAAGTCAGCTGGAGCGGATACCACCTCCGTGCCAACGGAGAGCACTTTGCTGCGATGTCTGTGGGTAGCAGGGTGTTCTCCGTGCTCTGCCTTGGTCAGTGGCCCCGGAGAAGGCTCAAGGGCAACCCATGGAAGAGCTAGAGCCTCTATTAAGTCATATTTGGCTGCAAGGAGGAGAAGAGGCTTCATTAGGCTGTTGGCTGTTAATGAGGGCACAAGCAACGAGGTGAAGAGCCAAGTGGGAGCATCATGGACACGTGCAGACACGGTGGAACATGCAATTACTCAGGGTCCTTTATCTGGTAATTGATGGAGTTCATAGCCTTGTCTTCTTATTATGTAATTAAATTATGTTTTCTTGCATAACTCTGACAGCTACAATCCACTCCAAAGCAAAAACAAATTTAGCCTAAGATCTCTATTGAACTAACTGAATGATCTCTGCAAACCACATCACCATGCCTCAATTTCCCTCACTATAGCTCTGCCCTATTACCTTCCCCAGGTGTAGTGAGAGTTAACTTGCAGGTGAAAATACTTCATGTTCCCGACTTGTTTTTGTGTGTTATCCCAGCACGCGTCCCCACGGATGATGTTGTATTACTCACACACCTCAAGTCCTCCTTTTTTTTTTTTTCCTAATTCTTTTTATTTGCAAGAGCTGTGAACAATCATGCTATCCAGGAAAACAGTCTTCATAATGCTGGCATCAGCGTCATTGAGCTGTGCTCAGGAGATTGTTTCTTAGGAATTCCTATGACTTTCAGGTGAATTTACTGCAAACTTTAACAGAAACAAGGAGGAGGGATGGATAGGGAAGAAAACAAGGACAGCTCAACTCAGAAGAACATAGAACAAGATGAGGTAAATAAAGCGGAGAGAGAGTAGGAATGAGGATCACAGAGTGGAGGTGACGTAAGGCAGTAGAGAAGCCTGGGTCATCTTTGATAAAGACCATTTTAAATGGCTAAGAAGGACTTTGGGATACATCTGGAAAAGTAAGGTCATATAAATGGAGCTGAGAAAAACTTGGATCATTTTGCTTATGAAGGCGAAGTCTAGGAGAGATTTGGTGTTATGTGCATCTGAAGGAGATAAACACCAAGGATGGAGAATATGTGGTCAGGCCAGAAAGCAGCATGAGAGGAATGGAGCTAAAGTGGTTAATCATGTGCCTTGTCTGTAAATTCTGAGATTTCTGCCTTCTCAGATGTAACAAAGTAGACGAAGAAAGCATAATGAATCAACACTTTCTCTTCATCTTCCTTCTCCTGAGCAATTTTATTTTATTTTTTTAAGCAAAGCTGAGATATTATATAAGCCTCACAAGCCAGAGAAACATCTTGGTTTTAGCCTACTTTGGGATGTGTTTTATTTCCTTTTTGCTTTGGAAGACGTGCCCCAAAACTTTCCTTGAGCTCAATTTGCTTGCCTTCAATGCATCCAGCAGTACCAGCTTCCATACACTAATTAATGTCATGTGAAGAGTGTGAGGGAGAGTTTCTTGGTTAACGTGATGAGATAAGCAATGCTAATCCTGTCATATCACCAACGTTTCCCTCCCTGGCAGAGCTAAAGGATCTGGGGAACGACAGGAGGTGCAGAGGATATGGACCAACATGCAGCCTTTTTAGCCATAATATTTGGTCTAATTAGAAGATAACTAGTATCAGCCCATGACCATGGCAGAGACATGGGATGGAAATGTGGGTTGCATCAAGGGATCTCCAGTCCCACAGAACAGGTATAACTCTGGCTGAAACCGGATGTCAGGAGGGAGTCAGGTCTGATGAACACGTAGAATAGGGAAGAAAACATTCTGACCTTGCCCTCTCCTCCAGCTAGTTATTTCTTGGGAGGGCAAAATATGAATCAGCACTTGCTCCCACCGTGGTTGTGTCATTCACTGAGGAACAAGCTCTTTTTGAAGTTTGTTTGCCATTCATTCCAACTCTCCTTCATCGACATCGAGCATCGACAGAGGTAACTTTGATCCTGTGTCTTGGGTCAAGAGACAACTTCAGCTGGGTCACCAGAAGAGCAGGATGGCCAGACAGGGTAAGGCCATAGTCCATCAAACCCTGTCTTGTCAGCAGAGAGTAGTTTGCAAAAATCTCTGATACAGACAGCTGTGGAGCTACCTTTCCTTCGGTTATCCCAGCTCAGCAAACCAGAGGTGCTGAGGCTTCTTCAGCTGCCAGTTACCTTGTTATTGCCATATTTAAAAGCTCTGATAGACCTGTCCAAAGGAGTTTTTTTTTTTTCTTTTTTTTTCCCCTACAGCAGTTTAAATGCCTTTTTTTTTTTTTTTTTTTTTTAACTATTTCCTTTTCTACCATTGGCTAATGAGGTCTGTTACTTTTTACAGATATCTTCATTGCCCTTGCTCACTTTGGCAGGAGAAAAGACCATCACACAATTCAGGGACAACACAGTGTCAGAGGTGCCTCGAGACCAATCTCCAGCAAGCTGAATTGATTTAAAGTGCTCATTCTTCCTCTCCTGTATTCATACAGTGACCCACATTCACCTGAGTCCCAGTTGTGTGCAAGCTCACTGGACACTTTGCTGTACATTCATCTCATCTGCTCTCAGACCAGCCTGCAGTGGTTTCATGAAAAGCGAACATTTCCCTGAAAAGACATGGCAGAGAGGGAGAGAGATCTTTAATCTAATTTTTTTCACTTTTCTTTATAAACTACTTTGAACTCTCCTTTTCCAATCTCTTCCCAACTGTTTTTCTCCCATTCCTCACACCAATAAAACATGCTATAATAAAGGTGCCTGCCATGGCAGGAGGTGGACATGGGAGGGAAATCGTAGTCCCTGTGAGGGAGAGCAGAAACCCTCCAGCGGGGAATAGGAACAACTAGTAACACATTTCCAGAACACTGACGTGCTCGCTGTCTGTGCTGCCCACCTGCTCAGCTCGGCTGGCCTGCCAGCTCCAGGCTGCGTACACCCACCTGCAAGAGGGAGCCAACCCCGGGGGAAAGTTCACCTGGAGGGGAAAGCAAGTGGTCCCCAGAGGAGGTGGGAATAGGACGGGGGATCCTGTGAAATACCATGTCTGTTTCAAGAGGGAGATTTTCTGGGCTCAACCTGATTTGGGAGTAGGAAGGATGGGATATGGTAGGGGTGTATTAGCATCCTCATCCAGATAATGATGCAAATATCCAAAACTTTTTCCTCTGCCATTAATTCATAGTGTATTCCTGAGGAAATTTTCCTGTCCCATTTGCAAACACTGCTTGACTTGGCTACAGCATGTGAGACCATTTTGTAACTATTGAGACAACCGCCATCCCTGGAGTGGGATAAATCCCCCAGCACTGCTGGAGAATTAACACTGCAGATGGCTACGGGAATACTTGCAGGTGTTGAGATATTTGTAGTGTTTTGCCTCTTTCTTTTGACAGCTTCTGTCTCACTTGTTTGCCTTGTTTATATCCAGTCTCTTCCAACGTGTTCAACCCACCTGGGGAAGTCATGGGTGATTCCCACCCGTTGGGAAAAATGCAAAGTTTATAAGCCAAACACCCAGATGCACGAGTTGAGCTGCAAGAGATGTCAGGCTATGAACAGCAGTCTGATAAAAATCCAAAGCAATTTGTGCTCCTTGAGCACATGGTGGGGTTGAGGTTATGTGCAGGTACTTCACGTTTACTCCAGAAGCGCTAGGTAGCTGAGAAGTGCCAATATATTTAGTGAGGAAAGCAGATACCAAACCCTGAGCTAACAGGTCTTTTCCTGGGGAAGCACTGAAATAGCAATGGAGCTGATTTCTCTCTACTGACTTTCCCTGAGAAGCTGGGAAAAAAAAATGAAGCTGTTAACTTAGAAACTTCAATTAAATGTTTAAAGCTACAGGTGATGATCTGGGACCTTAATTCCTGAAAATCTTTGGGCTGAAAAAAAAAAAAAAAAAGCATCCCCAGTGGCTTTGCAAGCCTTCCAGTCCTGGAGTTATTTGCTTTCAGGTTGTCACTGTAGCTCCAAAGCCAGCTTCCCTCGAGCAACAGACAATCCAGCACATCTGTGGCCACCCATCAGGATCTTTAACGGGGTGGCTTCAAAATCAGCAGGGAACTGTACTGCCTCTCACTCGGTCCAAGTTAAGAAAAGCTGCTGCCGTTTTCTATGCTAATTTTATGGTTTTCAAAAGCCCATTTCATGTCTCCTCCTCCTCCATATACTTCTCTCTCTTGCTCGCTCTTGCTCCTCCTGTGGAGGTGCCGAAGCCTCCTCCGTCAATTTGTGAGAACTTCTGCTTGAAAACTAGAGCAGAGAATCACCCACGTAACCAGGCTGGCAGGAAAATATCGGAGGCAGAGACACTGACTCAAAATGACTCGAGGAGTTTCCCCATGTCAGGGTGAAAGGAATGGGAACCTGAGCCTGACATCGACTTCACCAAAATCCCTAGGGCATAAACCTGTCCATCATCTTCTGACCACAGCTGGTGAATTTGCTCATTAGGGAGACATTCCTGCATTTGTTTCTGCCATGTGTTCTTTTCTTATTTTATCAGTTTTCTGCCTGCCTGGAACTTGTGCTGTTCCTTTTTTTTTTTTTTCCCATGAGAAAATTTGGCAAGGCAAGCTTTCTTCTAGACATTTCCAATTGCTTATAATGAGGGATTATAGGACATAGCTGAGTTTCTGCAGACAGAAGCTAAAAAAGCATTTTCTAATGTTTGTGTCATTATAAGTGTAGCTTAAGAAGGTGATCTAAGTGCAGTTTAAAGCCCTAAAATCTAGTAATTGAAATCATTTCTGAAATGGATTCTCTTTCTTTCTACATTAACTGCTTTAGAGCTTTGCCAAGAATGTTTTCCACGCTGCAGATGCTTGTTGGGAACCAAACTGCAATCCACCCACTCTTCTACATGGACTACTCAACTTTCCCCAGTCTGGCACCTCCTATGTGCTCCCAAAGGCTGGCAGAAGACCATTCGCCCTTGCTGCAGCCTGAATCCCACCCTGGGCAGGGAAATGAAAACCTACATATCTCAGAAGCGACAGCAGGAGCTCCACAGCCCTCTTTCTCTGGGCGTTTTTGAACACCATTTGCATATTTAAATAGCCTACTTCCACTTATAATGAGCGGTGCTTGATGTTCTTTCCTTTTCCTCCACTAGCACCCTGCAGTCACAAATAAAATTAGACTTCGCCATTCAAACTGGAAATAAAGGATAGCCCATTGCCCCAAAAGTTAACAGCCCGAACACTTAATAGACCAAATAACAATCTAAACTACAATTAATTAATCAGCCATAGACACTAAAGCTAAGACCCTTTGAAAGTTTTAACTGCCTATCTACTTTAGTACTTCTGAAGAATTGAGTTGGGTCCAAAAAGTATTTCGTTATTCTCCATTTTTAGCATTGGGTATTCAGACCGGGCCACTACTGCATTTGAAAGGAGAATGTTTAGTTTAGTTTAGTTTAGTTTAGTTTTGTTTTATTTTTGTTTTGTTTTGTTTTAATTTTAGCTGATGCATGACCATATGACTTTTGGGGATATTCCTTAGACAGAGAGAAACAATCCTATCCCAAAATTTTGGAGGACCCTTGCTCAATGACCTGAATGGATAAACTACCCAGGTCCTCATATCTGCCACCAAAAAACAGTGCTGGGTAATTCATGCCCTACATCAAATTCAGTAGGTGAACTAGGGCCCTGTGCTTTTCAAAACCCAAGGACTTCCTGCTAAAAAAAGGCAGGGCTGGATTTCCAGAGGAGCTCAAAATTCAGAGTTTGGAAAATTGGCTGCTCAGCTGAGCTCATAGGAGCAGCTGGACCCCTATGGACCATCCCCTATGGGTGGTGAAATGTTGGGTCCCAGGCCCTGGACCACTTCCCAAGGCTCCTTGGGGCAGACTTCAGCTTTAGGTATTTAATGCAATAAAGTTTTGGGTTACCTTAAGCTCCCTTTAAAGTCAATGGGGAGAGTTAGTGCTTCTGAGTCAACTTGCTGAGATGTTAGGGTCCAGATTGGTGGACTAAGATGGGCTGGGAAGGGGCAGGACTGAACATGCACACACTTAATTTTCTATCAAATGGTCTGGATGGCAGCTCCTGTGAACCCATCGCACCTAGGGCAGCAGGAAGCATCTTTTAATGTGAACTTGGGTGGTCTTCATCATAATCTGTACTCTACCCAGTTGCACGACAAGCACAAGTGTGTGATTCCTTCAGGGCCTCATGCAAGTTGCCTGCTCATGGCACAGTGCTGCTACACCTCTGAGAGCTCTGCACTGCAGCACAAACCTAGCCTTAATGCCTGGAGTAGTAATCATAGCATTATTGCTCCCATGGTATGCAAATAATAATCCTTTCTTTTCCTCATCTTGTAGCTGCCATGTAATTTAGGAAATTAATCTTCAGGGCTGGGAATGTCTTTTATTGTCTTATGCGTTCTTTCTGCCTCTGTCTCTGTCGTGGCTAACTCTCCCTGTCAGAGCTCAGAGCATTTTCCAAGCTGACTGGACAATTTTTGCCCCATTTTTTGATGGGTGAAACTGAGGCATCAATAAAATAATTGTCTTCTCAGGTTAGCCGTTGGCAAAGAAGGAGACAAAGCAGATGAGCAGTCCAAATATTACAGTAGGTCCTGTGAGAACGTAAGAAGGAAGCAATTGCAGAAACACTCCATGGCAATGCAAACTATCACAAAGATAGCAAAATGGGAAATGTGATGATGGGAAGATGCATGCCACTCCACATGACCTTCTCCTCAGGCAGCTTCGTTGACACTGCAGCAGTGTTTCACAGCGACTGCAAAACAGAGGGCTGGGGTCTTTTGTCTGACCCCATAAAACAACTGCAGATGCAGTAACCCCTGGGGTGATCTGCATTCAGTAGTTTCAGTGGGAACTTTCCCAAACCTACTAACAGACCCAGAGCCAGTCATGCTCCTATAGTGGCCACATACCTTACAAAGCCCTTTTTTTTTTTTTTTTTTTTCCTAGACAAAAGGAAATCCTCCTGCTGAGGATTCCTGTTGAGCTGATTTTTCACTGCAGCCCCAGCATCTCAGCAGCACCGAGATGTAACACTGGTGCTGTGCATTCGGGGTGGCTGCATGCTGATTAATCCACGCCAGCACTTGTGGCAGGAAAGACGGAGAGAGTTGTATCATGAGGACAGGGGAGATGGGCAGCAGCAGCATGTCAGGACTGAAGGAATTGAGGGAAAGACAGGGAAACAATTAGAAAAAGCTGGAAATCAGAGCTGAAGGGCGCTGGCAGAGCTGTGAGCATTTGTGGGGAGGGAGGAGCCCAGAGAGGGAGCACCAATGCATGGGGGCTCAGGAAGAGATGGTTTTGGGGTCCGATGAGAGCTGATGGATCAGCGCATGTGGGCTGGGCGAAGGCGCTGGCGGGTCAGCCGCCCCCGCGCTGCCCACTGCCCTTAATCATCCTGCACCTTCCCCTTATTCATCCCTTATCTCGCCTCCCAGTGAGCAAGCACCATCCTGCAAGGGGCTGTTTTAACCCTTCTTTGAGCCAAAGGCAGAGAAACTCAGAAACTTTCAGCATGAGGCTTGAGCCCGAGATGCTTCAAAGAGGAGGGGAGCTGGCACAGGAAGGCGAAGGTGGGAGAAGCAGCAGACAGAGGAGCTGGTCTGATCACTTCTGACAGCACTGCACTGTGGTCTCTAGGGATTTCTTTACGTCCTGCAGCGTGTAAGATCAAGAGCTGATAGTCAGTATTAGTGGCAGCCTTTCCTTTGCTTTCCCACAGATGTGGATGAGGATTAGAAGCAATTTGTTTGCAGGTTCCTCCTTGCACTGCACTGCAGCCATGTTAAGGGTGAGCAAGCCCAGCTGTCACCAGCACCTCCACGACTGCAACAGTGACGGCTTAGACCATGAATCCTCCAATTTTATATATAAACCGATACCAAGGAAAAGTAAGAAGAGGGCAAATACATGTGATAGTGCCCCCCAAATCCTCTCCCACCTCTTGACCATTTTCAGCTCGGGGGATTTGCTTAGCTGGCTGTGGTTTATCTGCTCAGCGATCCATAATAAATCTCTATTCCAAATGCTTGTCTGCAATGTGGCTGGCACTTCTAGATTGCCTGATGGAGAGAGATGGTGGGAAACACCAGGTCCTCTTTGGGAGGACCTCTTTTATGCTAAAACCTACAAATACAACTGGTGTCTCCATCTCAATGGCACTAAGACCAACTGGTAGGGCACGTCTCTCTGTCATATTGCTAAAACCTCTTCTCCCCACTATAAATAAATTCACTATACCCAAAATTCCTCTTGGAAATTTGGTTCCCTGCCCCATGTTCTCCCCAAGCCACATCTGGTTGTTGCTTGGGAGGGCACAAGTTGGCACATTCGAGCAGTGTGGATGGGCAATGGGCAATGCTTGAGTCCAAGCACTGGCCTTATTTAGATTTTCAGCACACATTAAACCAGGAGTCTAGCACCAAGTCAAAATATTGTTTAGCCAGACTGCTTGAACACTAAGCCTGTGCCAGCTCATTGCTCTCTGACTCATGATCAGCGTGTCTGGTATCTGATTTGCTTCTGCCCTTAGGGCCCAAGGCTTCATTTCGCTGGTGCAGTAAATGAGGTCAGAGAAGTTCAGTATGCAGCCACAGCATGCAAATTGTTCTTAAACCCGAGGACAGTGCCTGGGATGTGCACACACACCTGCCTGCATCCTGACACAGGCATAGAAAATAGGAGTAAAGGGTCAAAGGAAATGTATTTTCTACATGCTCTATACTTGAGCCAGAGGATCCTGCCCGAGTGAGTCAGGTCTGCAGAGGGATGTGCTGGGTGAGCAGCTGGTAGATTTGCTGAGCCACGCAGGAGGGAAGTGCATGCTCTGGCCCTACCGGCTAGTGGGTGGTGGCTGTTGGCAAAGAGATTTGCCCAGAGGGCCCCATGATGTCTCTTCCAGGCTTAAGCAGGTCGTGATGTCATTCACTTATACACAAGTCATTATTCACTATTGCTTATTCAACAGGGAAGCCATCTCCTGGAAGCACTGCAGGGTTTGAAAGGGTTATGTCCACCATCAGAATGAAAGGGAGAAACAAGAGGTCTTTGCCCTATTTTGGAAGAGAGATCTGATGAATCGATCTTTGAGAAATCTGTAATCAAATGTTCATTGCTTCTCACTTCATTTTTTTTCAGAGAACTTGCAATTGAGATCTTGTCTCTGCAGTTTGCCTGAAGGTCTCCACAGATCGGGAATTAGTCAGAAAGGAACTGAGAGCAAAACTGAAACACAGTTACTTAGTTATAGAACTCTTTGAGGGTGCTTGCACGTCAATACTATCATCTCAAAGAGGCTAGTGTAGGAACAGAAGAGGTTCAGGAAAGGGTAGAAAGCTTCTTCAGAGACCTGGAACTGTTTCCTTAAAAAAAAAAAAAGGGGGGCATACTGGAACTTTTCCTCCTGGAAAAAGACAAATTGTGCTTCAAAGTTAGTTCTGATTCAGACTGAAGTTAACTCTTTCTGATAATATATGTTTTCCTTTTCCTGCACCAATTTATTGAATGTCCGCAGAAACCACTGGGTCAACATTGCTACCTCTTTTGGGGGCAGTCCATGACATAAGGGGTAAGAACAGGCAACCCAAAGATGAGGGAATACAAAAGAATCATATCACTTTTTCTGTTGAAGACATTGAATTATAAAACTCTGTTCCTGATTCACAGAATTATTTATGTTGGAAGGGACTTCTGGAGGTCATGTGGTCCAACCTCTCTGCTCAAGCAGGGCTACCTACAGCAGGTTGCCCAGGACCATGTCAATACAGCTCTTGAAGATCTCCAAGGAGGAGACTCCACAGGTATCTGCCCCCTACCCCTACCTTGATACCTCTTCTCCTCCTCCCCAGGCTGAACAGTCTCAATACTTTCAGCCTTTCCTCACAGAAGTATTCCAGTCTCTTCTTTGTGGTCCTTCACTGGACTCTCTCCAGTACCTCCACACTATGTCCATCTTGTACTGGTGAGCCCAGAACCCACAAAACTGTTGGAAAAAGGCTGCTGAAGCCCGGGATCGAACCAGGGACCTTTAGATCTTCAGTCTAACGCTCTCCCAGCTGAGCTACTTCAGCCCTGCCCTGGCATGAATATTCACCAAACCTGAAGCAACGTAATTATCTTGCAGATTTTTACCATTCAGACTGCCTTTGTAGACATTTGAGTCTTGTCCTATTACTGGAGATGTCTGAGAATAACATAACTCCGTCTTCTCTGCACCCTCTCTTCAGACATTTATATACATTGATGAGGTACCCTCAAGGTATATCTTCCAGGCCAACTTCTCTTCTCCAGGCATTTCATGGGATGTTGTGCATGGATAAAAGGGCTTCAGAGGCAATTAGAGAACAATGGAAACTTAGTTCCACAAGAAAATGTTATACATAGGTTGCCTTGAAACGTCCCTTCTTCCCCAGTCTGAGAAGCTATTAAACTGCAAATTACCAGGATCCTGGAGAATGCTGCACAGAGACTATTTGGTAGCTTTCTTCTTGTCATTATAGTTGTTTCACCTGAGTTTGCTACTGTCCCAACCTCCTTTCTCCATATGCTATGTAGAATCCATGCCCCCACAAATAAAGCAATCAGGGTCTTTGTGACCCCCCAGAGCAGGAAACCTCCTAAAACCTTTGGGACTTGGGTGGGGTTTTAATTACCTATTAACCTTCAGGCAATGGAAGAATGCCCTTCATCTCAAATACAATCTCACCACAGTGACTACACTTTGCCTAAATACAGACATTCAGTGTTATTTGTAATATCTTACGCAATCCTAGTTGTATGACAGTTCCTAGTCCAGAGGACTGTAGACTTTCTTCATGCACCATGAAAGAGATGAATCTTTCAGCCCTCTCTCATAGCATTCAGCCCTGGATTGAAGGCTCTTGGGACTCTTTAAAAGTAGCAAGTACCTAGGAACATTAAATATGCCCTTGCAGGTCAGATGTAATTCATTCCCCTGTCTCTGGAATAGGCACAGGAAGATGCTCCATTAGGGTGAGCACACCAGTATGGCAGCTAGCTGCAGTCCATTCCCTTTGAGCCATATTTAAGAAGTTGGAAGGAACACTTCCACCTGGTCTTTCAGTATCTGTTTAGGGATCTATTACCAATGCTTAAACCTGTGTTGAAACACAGGTTTGGCCCAAACTCAAGAACTATCAGAGACCTTTGAATGAGAATGGCTTTGGTGGTTAAAGGCACAAGACAGGCATAATTCTTCCAGCCTCATTTCCACTGTTAACATTCCTCCAAGCAGGTTTTCTCAGAGGCTGGACTCAGATGTCTTTCCCTGGAGGAGCCTGAATCATCCACACCCTGTTGGCTGTGGGTGAACGGCTGGCAAGGAGCCACCTTCGGGTTTCTCTCTAAGAAAGGGAGACCTGCCAGGTCAGCATCTGTGGAAACCTGGCTCACCTGCGACTTAGCTCTTCCCTTTCAGCTCTCCCATTTTCGCTTCACCAGCTTTCTCCTTGCAAAGGCAAATGACTGCAGAAGCCCAAACAGTTCTGTTTCTCACCAGCTTTCCTCAGACAGGAAGAAATGATCCCAACATGGGAACTGTGGGATTTGACAACCCACTCTGCCTTACTGGAAATACTCAAGCATCAGCTGGGTACAAATTTCCTACAGAAAGATAAGCTGTGCTACCACTTTGCAAAAGCTAGCAGTGCTGGGAGAAATGAGGAAATGAAGGACCTGATAAAGAACAAGCCCTGAAGGAAGTGCTACATTGCAGTTAAATTAGAAATTTTAGAAGCTGACTTGCTGGGAAGTTGGCTCATACAGATGGTGAAACATCACAACTTAAAGTCTAGGAGCAAAGTTATCAGAAAATAGAGCGGAACTGCAAGTTTAACACGTCTGACTGGGAGGACTTGGAAGCTCAGACTTTATCTCATTGAAGAGAAAGAAATTCAGCCTGACCCTCTGGCTTGTTTCAGACCTAAGGGCTGGAGCTCTGTAGGGAGTCCTGCAAGGGAAATGAATGAAGTGGAAGGAAAAGTGAAGTTGGGCTCACTGCTTTACTTGTCTTATGGGCAGGTCAAAATCTCTGCAGCTGACACTGCTTTTTTGAGCGAGGGTTGTGGACATCTCCCTCTACCACAAACAAGTCCAGCTCACTACTGCACTGTACAAATGCAGAGATTTGGGAAAACTGCTTTGACATCCTATCCACTGTCATGAAAGAGAGACAGACAGCCATGGTGGTCTCCTGATTGAAAAATACCCTGTCCCTTTTCTCTCTGTCTCCGGTCTGCCTGCCTATGCCAGAAAGTTCCTGATAGGTAGCCTTATACTTCTCCTTTGGTTTCCTCTGTTGTTCTCAGGTCAGTTGAGTCTCACTTGCACTGGGTCTGCAGAGTGTGAGCTCCTCTGGGCTTTACACAGAGGTTCCCTGTTAACTTCTCTTATCTGTCCTCATTTCCACTGCAAAAATTCCTGTTTCATTCACATCTTAAATACTGTCTGCTGTTTTGGTGTTCCCATATAACAAAGGATGTAAAAGAATACTAACAATTTGAAAGGGGCAATAAAATCACTTCTATACTGTGAATGGCTTTATAAGCTGTGATTATTCAGTCTGGAAAAAAAAAAAAAAGGAAAAGAAAAAGAAAGGGAAAAAGGAAGGATCTTGCAGGATTTAGAAATAAGTCAGAAGGGGTTGACTGCTTATTGTCTCTCCTGGTACAGGAACTAAGGCTTATCAGTTCAAATGATCAAATGACAAACTCAGAACAAAGGAAAAGGAAGAATTTCTTCACACAATATCTGGATATCTATGCAACTCTTTGCTGTAGGACCTTGTAGATCACCAAAGCATACAGTCATTCAAAGAGTGACTGAGTAAGTAAGTTTATTGAAGAAAAAAAGTCCACGTGAATTTGAAACTACCCATTTTAGTTCACATGGTTCCTGAGCCACAAATCTCTGGGGACTGGGAGAGTATCTGGTGTTATAACACTACGTGCTTTTTCTATTATTATACTCTACTGTAGGCATTAACTCATGGAAAATGTCAGAAACTGGGTTTTGAGCTAGGTGTTCTTCTGTACATCTTCTCTGGCACCTCCCTGTCTTCATGCCTGGGCTCCCTAAGACATCAAGACAGCATCAACCTGTGAAACCCTGTTGGCACGATGGGCAAAGAAGAGAGATGCTGGAGGTGTCAATTTAAGCTATCAGCCAACTGTGTGATCTACCACTCCCACACAGATATTTGACGCTTAGGCTAGGTCAAACAGATGACAGGACATCCCTCTCTTTCCACTTTCCCTCCTTCTATTCTTCCAGTCTTCCTATCACTCAAGGCTGATCTGCCTGTGCTTTTTAAAACATCCATCTGGCATCTACCAGATGCAGCTTTCAAAAGTTATCACATTACACCCAGGCAGAAAGATGCCATTGAATGCTTATCCCTTGATCTGCTCTGCCTGACCATGATGGGAAGTTGGAAGCTGGCCTTTGTGGGTCAGCATGGATTCATCACCTCTTGCTGAGTGCACTCTTTTTTAATGGGGGTCAATTCATCAAGCAGGTGGAGGTACAGAGAGCTGACCTTTCCTACCCAGCTCCACACGTCAGATTTGCCATAAATCTTAGTTTTCACTGCAGATTTCCTGGCACCAAACTATGCCACTGATCAGATTTTGCCCTATTTCTCCATTCTTAACCCATCTATTTGCACCAGGGGAGTAACAGACAATGGCAGGGTTGAGATGCTATTGCTTTTCACATATTGACTTGGCTCTGATGTGTCAAATAAAGCACATGTTCCTCCTTTAGGTTTCTTGGATTTTTTCTGTCTCATTACACCGAGTGCGTTTCTGGTTTACTTGAAAAGAATTTTCAGTGATTATCTCTATTTTGCTGTCGCTATTTTCTCTCCTTTTTATTTTGCCAGACTTTTCTGAAAATAATCTCATTAAGAACATGGAACTCCTGCTTCTGAAAAAGGTTCCTTGAGGTTTGCAAAGGTCTCCCAGCAGGAGGGTTGCTTGTCTCCATTTTCCCTGCAGTTCAACAGACCCCCAAGTGAGCCCATTAACAAAAATGGACTGCTCAAAAAAAATCAACAAAATATGCAATGGCAGCAGCTCCAGAATGTAAGGCTCCAGCAGGCACCAAACTAGGTTTGCAAACCTCTTTTCTTATGGCAGTTTAATATGCTAGGGAAAGGATGCACTAATAACACAAGGGCGACTGTTGGTGCCTGCTACCTGCTGCAATAGCTGTGAGGGGACATACTAAAGGGGTTAAAATATGGTGCCTGAGATAAGTCAGTTGTTATTCTGGAGAGATAAATACATATTTGAAAAACAGAATTAATGAAGCCTGGCTGCAAAAATATGCCTGTCACATAGCCTTTTTCTTCTCCCCCCCTCAGTCTGATATCTAAAAAATGCTGAGATCATTAACCTACCCTTTGGGGGGAGGACAACACTAGGCCTTCTTTAAAATTTTCATCTAAGGCTTATCTGTTAAGAATCCAGGCTATGAATAATGGCAGTGATGTCATTATGTGCAATATCCCCAAGCTTGAAACATGTGCCTTGGGTGGAAGGATGCAGGCTGTGGTCCTGTTGCTGCCTAAGACAAATGAACAGGCTGTGGTTGAAAATTTTCATTCTGCCCTGTTGTGAAGTACCCACCTATCCAGTGGTAGGAAAACACAGTGAGAAGAAACTCCAGACCTGGCATTTAAGTTCTCCCTGATTTTGGGTTGCTCTTTGCTGAGAAAATTGAGTTTTAATGTTGGCCCTAGTGACCCTGTTACAGAAAGAGACGTAAGCGGTCTTGGATACATTTCACTCAGACTGGTGAGGCAATTTTGGAAATACAGAAGTCTGTGTTCACCTGTGTTCAATTCTTGTCCCTGATCAGGGAGAAGAAGGTATTTGGGGCAGAAGTTTCTGAGCTTTATTGGAATACCCCAGGTACCGTACAGAAAAGAAGACAATAACCATCCCCTGATTATGGCCTGCATAGACCTAGGCTGATGAGACAGCAGGGGAACACCTGGCCTGAGACTATTTTCTTGGAGCTGAGCACTGAGGCACACAAGCCTCAGTGAGTTCAGTCTAAATTTGCTTTGCGTCAATTACTGGATATTGCAATCCTGCAGTTGTGCTGTGTACAAGTCCTGTTACTTTTTGCAGGCTTAATAACATTTGCAGATCCCTCTCTGCCTCCACAAACTCACAGCATTCTGTGCTTTCCCCAGATCTTTCTTTCAAGATGGATCGCCCACTGCCATTTCAACCCATCAAAACTTCATTTTCAGAAGGATAAATCTGATGCATTTGGGAATCACTTTTTTAATAAACATCAATAGACCAGAGGAATAAAATGGATGCTAAGAAAGCAGAAAAAACAACACCAAGAAATCCCTTGGAAAAAAAACAGGTGCATTAAATTGTGTGGGGGTATGTAGGTATATATGTAAGACAATAATACATGAACCAGGTGGCACGTTACCTCATTAACAATCCACTTGTTCTTGCCAAACAGGCTTTGGTGAGATTCCCTGAGAGGTTTCCCAGAAACTCAGAAAATTAGTAGTAAACAACACTTTCTGGGGGTTGGGAAATATTCTCTGAGTCTACCTAGCATCCCAACCCCCTTCTGAAGTTTCCTGTTTTGCAAAGCATCCAGAAGACATTAGAAAGAAAATTAAGAAACAAAGGAGGGGGAATAAGAAAGGTACATTCAGAATCCGCAGTAATCCACTTCACATTGAAAGTATAAGAATGATTGCTTGGACAGTGATAGTATCTTGATGTATAAAATGGGTTTGTTACTTAACTCTGGTGATTCACGCTGTCAGGCACAGGGATGAGGCAGCTGCCAATTTTGATGCCAGGAAGGAATTTTCTCTCCCAGAACAGATTGGCAGGGAATTTACAAAACTGATGGGTCAATAAAAAGGGTCAAATATGGTTATGATGATTATGTGGACAGGTTGGGGTGACATCTCAGAGCACAGCAGCACTATCATGACTCAGTGGTACCAGGCATGCCCCAAAAATCAGTGCACAAACCTTTAGTCTTCTCTCCCTCAGTTCTATTAAACCTGTCCACAAAGGGATGACTTTGGTGGACCAGGTGATTAGATGAAGAGCGGGGT
Organism: Cygnus atratus; assembly: GCF_013377495.2. Classification (NCBI taxonomy): domain Eukaryota; kingdom Metazoa; phylum Chordata; class Aves; order Anseriformes; family Anatidae; genus Cygnus; species Cygnus atratus. Next base: position 158,733,244 of record NC_066363.1, on the reverse strand, counting down.
AATGACTCTTTTTATATTTTTGTCATCATCTGTTTCACCTATGTTCCTAAAAAGAGCCTAATTGAAGCTCTGTGAGGCTTAGCTGTTGGCTGTTCAGTTTTGTTGTGTTATTTTTCCTGTGTTTCTAAAGAGTGTTTAAAGAACATGTTCCAGCTGCCTGGAAGGAAAAAGCCAGAAAGAAAAAGAGAACAAAGGAAAGCAGTGGAGATATTTAAATGAGATAATTTTAGCTGTTCTAAATGGCACAGGCCACATGCACAAACATTTGCAGAAAGGGAGATGAGGAAGGAAGAGGGAAGAAGTTTTGTGCTGCACAATGAGTCCCCAAATTAAGGGAAGGAAGGTGGGAAGGTGCCCTGTCAGGTGGGAAGGTGCCCTATCGACAGGATCCTACCTAGAAGCTCTTGGGTAACTGACTTCAGAGCCTCACTGGTCTCCTCTGCACTCTACCAGGCCTTGGCACAAACTCATCCAGGCCTGGCAGGACAAAACAGGGAAACCATTTCTTTATGGGGCTGAGTCCCACAGACAGGCACTCTCAAGGTGGCAGAAAGGGGGTGGCCAGCCTGGATGATATGAATTCAGATCCCTTCTTGGTTTCAGCTCTTGCATCCTAGGTGAACACCTGAGGAGGTCCTTCTTGGTGGGGAGAAGGCTTGGTTGCTCCTTGTGGGATCCTTATGTTTTGTGTGCAATTAAACAGAAACAAGCAGAGAGATAGTGTTAGCTTTCCTGTGAGATATGGGAAATATAGCCTGGGATTTGTATCCTGAAGTTTGAGACTGCCAGGCCTGTATCTCAGTCTGGTCCAATGGATGTTTGGTGAGTTATCTGAAACAGAAAACCTTTTGCAGCAGATGCAAGTTAGAGCATAGTTTGCTATGTGGAGGTCAGAGCTCCTCAGATATGAAGAAGTCACAATTCATCTCCTAGTCAAAAGAGGTATTTTGGACCTGGTTTTCCACAGGTCCTCAGAAGGCTGCCTTACCCCTAGACTATTCTGCACAATGTTGCACTCCTTGTTGGTAATGTGACTGGTAAACATGCCCTCTATGTCCTGACTAGGATTTTGAGTGGCGGTTGGTGCTTCCTGAACGACTGCTGGCAGAAGCATGGAGATAAGCTCAGTTTAACACCTGTTAAACATCTGTTTAAAATCTGCTTCTGTTTAACATCTTTGTCGGTGACATGGACAGTGGGATTGAGTTCACCCTCAGCAAGTTTGCTGATGACACCAAGCTGTGTGTTATGGTCGACACACAGGAGGGAAGGGCTGCCATCCAGAGGGGCCTGGGCAGGCCTGAGAGGTGGGCCTGTGTGAACCTCATGAGGTTCAACAAGGCCAAGTGCAAGGTCCTGCACCTGGGTTGGGGCAATCCGAAGCAGGCTGGCCAGAGAGTGGATTGAGAGCAGCCCTGAGGAGAAGGGCCTGGGGTGTTGGTTGATGAGAAGCTTGACATGAGCCAGCAATGTGCACCTGCAGGCCAGAAAGACGACCATATCCTGGGCTGCATCAAAAAAACGTGGCCAGCAGGTTGAAGGAGGTGATTGTCCCCCTCTGCTCTGCTCTCATGAAACCTCTCATGAATCCCCCAGCACAAGAAGGGCATGGACCTGAAGGAGTGGGCCCAGAGGAGGCCACAAGGATGACTGGAGGGCCGGAGCACCTCTCCTGTGAAGACAGGCTGAGGGAGTTGGGGTTGTTCAGCCTGGAGAAGAGAAGACTCCAGTGAGGCCTTCCAGTGGCCTTCCAGTGCCTAAGTGACCTTACAGTGCCTTCCAGTGCCTAAAGGGAAGGAAAAGCCCCAGGAAAGCTGGGGAGGGACTCTTTGTCAGGGAGTGTAAAGATAGGACAAGGGGAAATGGCTTTAAACTAGAAGAGGGTAGATTTAGATTAGATATAAGGAAGAAATTCTTTACTGTGAGGGTGGTGAGGCCCTGGCACAGGCTGCCCAGAGGAGCTGTGGGTGCCCCATCCCTGGAAGTGTTCAATATCGAGTTGGATGGGACTTTGAACAGCCTGATTTATTGGGAAGTGTCCCTGTCCATGGCAGAGGGGTTGGAATTAGATGACCTTGAAGGTCCCTTCCAACCCAAACAATTCTGTGATTCTATACCTTGATCTGATTCCTTTGCCCTCACAAGGCTTAATGTAGCAGACAAGCAGTGCTTTTCACATCCATCACATGCAAACCCTGGGGAGGGGGTTGAAAAAGGATGTTGGAGAGCAAGCAGGGGATGGAAAGCAGGGGACTGCATCTGTTCATCATGGGGGACAAAAAAACTCCAAATCTTGAGGTTTTCCCCTCTGTCACAAGCTCCCTAACCACTAGCATCCCTCCAGAAAGCCTTGCTGTCTCTGGGCAAAGCAGTGCTACGGGGACCCTATCTCCCTCCCTGATGTAGAGCTTAGGGAGAAGAAAAGAAAGCTGTAACCCACACCGTGACAGGCACCACGCTTGGGAAGCCGTGCCCACAGCACCCTTATTTCAGCATTGTCACCCTGTCCCACTTTCTCCCCCTGAAAGCTCACCTAGCAAGCTGTCTCCCTTCCCCACTTGCAGGAAGGTGGAGGGGGAAAGGCAGGAGCGTGCGGCAGATCCCGTCTCCCTCTCATGCAGCACTGCTCATCCCTTCTGCCTGCTCCCACTCACCCCTTCTCCCCCACAAACCCACCCACCTCCATGTCTCATCCAGGGGCGGTTCAGGGTCCCTTGGGCAGCTGCGGGGATGGATACTAACCTCTGCCAGGCTGCTCTTTAAGGAACCTTGTAATATGGAGCTGTTGCATTTCCCTCCCCTTCCTCCCTGCAGCTAGCCTCGCCTGCTGAATAACATGACAGAAAAAAAAAAGGGGGTGCGAGGTGGGGAATCCAGGCCACCGCGTCCTCCCCCGCAGCGTGGGCTGGTTTTGTGTGGAGAAGGGCAGCGCTGAGGCTGCTGGTGGTGTCAAACGGGGAGAAACAGTGGCAATCAGCAGAGGAACAGCGGCTCGGTCAGCCAGCTGCCCCTGCATCTCCCCTCAGATCCTTTTCTCTCTCTGTTGCAACGTTCCTATGAGGCCCTGTGGAGGGCTAAATCCTATTGTGCTGGGAGGGAGCTGCCACCGCCTCCCCAGCATCTGCCAGATTGCACACAGGGGCCCTGGATGAGGGCAGAGCTGCTGCTCCCAGCCCCATAGCCCTGCAGCACGACCATCACTCCCCAGGTCACGTCTGAACAACATTCACCCTCCCTGAAAAATCAGCTTTCAGGATTTAGGGACCTTCCCCTAAACTAAGGTTCAAATAACCCTGGCTGCAATTGCAGCCCATGACTATTTATTATTATTATTATTATTATTATTATTATTTTCTTAAATACCGTTATTCTATGTTTATTCTTTATTATTTTTTTTCCCTCCAGTTTTTGGTCATTCAGATGTCAGGGAAACCTGTGGGGAACAAATCTTTCCTGTATCTCTTAGCGGTCTTCTTTCTGGATGGAACCAGCCCTCCTAAGAGATAACCTCCATGAGGAGAAGGGAGGTTTAACTAATTCATGTGGGGAGACACCAGCAAGGGAAAGATTGGTGCTGGGATAACCTGTGTTGCACGTTCGATTTTTATTCCTCTGTCCTTAAAGGGAGCCTCATTCCCTGTGTTCTCCTGTCTTGGAGCAGAGAGAACCACACTTGGGCCCTGCTGTCCCTGCCCAAAATTGACCTTCCAGGTCTCAAGCTTTAAACATGACCTACACGTGCACCTTGAGGCAATGCCCCTTTGAATGCCCCCAAGCACACACCTTTCTCAGTGCAGAGATGTGAAGTCTCTGCAGTGTTTTGCTCCCATGCACCCGTGATTTCCATCCTGAGACCACCAAACATTTTTGTTCAGTGCAGAGGTAGTGGCATACTGGGGAGCTCTGGCATTGTCCCAGCATTTTGGGGGAAAATGGAAAGCTCCTAGAGAGCTTTAACCAACAGCTTACTCCTCAGCCACCGCTAGTCATGATCTAATATGTTTTTAGTGATGTTTGGGGCTTCGTACATTCAGAAAGAAGTAATGAGTACGGTCTGCTCCTTGCTTCTCACGTTCCACGTCTCTCCTGAGCCTTCCTGCTGTCCCTAATGATCCATCTCTCATTTACAAGGACTAAGAGAATGGAAACGGAAAAGCTGCTTGAATTAGGCTGGGATGAGGATGCGCTGGGCTCCATTCCCCTCAGAAGTGACCTAACATCACCCTTTCTTTTACTAGTGACGCAGACTCCTCGACACCAAGCGAGGCAGCTGCCCTGCTGTTAGCCTGAGCCAAGGGGACACAACTCATGCACTGACTCAAACTGCGGCTCCCCGTGGCTAGGAGAGATTAGCAGCTGAAAGCAAAGATGCTTAAGGGAAAGCCTTTGTCAACAACAGTGCCTGGGGGAGAAGAAAATAAGGGAAGTAGCCTAGAAGAAGAAAAGCGAAAGGAAAAATGTAAAAAAAAAAAAAAAAAAAAAAAGGCAAATCAAGTAAACACTGAGAGACACAATTGCTGAAAATGGGTAAGTGGTGGTCTAGTTTATGACCTCATGGTGGCACGGCTGTGAGATCAACTAGCTGAGAACTGACAGGTGTCAGCATGCAAAGCTCTGGAGATAGGGGTTTGGCTGGTGACAGCAGCCTGGTGTCCTTCTGTAACCATGGAAAGCCCCATGGCCCTTTGGTGCTTTTTGACAGAGCCCACTGCAAAGAGCCAGATGCATGAGAGCATCTTGCATCCACCATCAAAGGAGGACGTGGCGAGGAAATCACTCTCCAAACACTACAAGAAAAAAAAAAAGAAAAGTAAACAAAGTTCCCCCAAATGAGTTGAAATAATGCATTTACCTTTTCCTCTCGTTTTAGGAGTGTCCTAGCAAGGACATGACCTGGGTTGATAGCCCTACACCAAACTAGGCAGAGCGTAACTTTGAAGCTGCCTAGGGTGCTGTCTGAAAACACCTATGTGGCCAAATCCTGCATTGTCTGGGGTGGGCAGCTTTGAAAATTCTTTGGGATTTCAGTGTGAGGGCAAATAAAGCATTTAGGGGAGTTTATGTGTATCTACCTGTCTATTCTGTAAGACAACAGCAAATTCATCCTTCAGACAGAGAAGAGTATTTTTGGATGAATAGGAGATTGAACTCTATAATTTTGCAGATGAAAGGATTTGGACTCAAACACAGAAACAAATCTTGTTTAGCTGGTCCCTAATATTAATCTGGAGCTCTCTAACACAGGTTGGGGACGTCAGCCATAGGGAAGTCAATAAGAGATTTGAGAATAAGGGTGGCATGCTGGTGTCCAAACGCTTTTGTTACCATTGCACATCTTGGAGAATTCCTACAATAACTTGTCCAAAGACGCTCTGAACCTTCTCTGAATCTGGACCTGTTTTCTCTGAGCACTCCTGAGCTGACTTTTGGGTTCCTCCTCAGGGGACAGAGCTGTTGCCACAGCAGGGCAAGGAATGTGGGGTAGGGTAGGAATATGCAGTGTGATGAGAAAAAGGGGTTGTGGTGGCTTCTCAGTGGGACTGGTTGGTAACAACCACATCAAGGAATTATTTCTGTAACAGACCCCTAGAAGGATCCTGTGGCTGGGTGTTGGGATCATGTTGGGAAGAAAGGTCAGCAGCACGTGAAGCCAAACTTACCTCAGGAATATCCCATTGCTTTTCCCTCCCCACATCCCATAGCTAAGAGTCTGCAGCTCAGAAATCTTCCAGGGAGTCAGCCCAGCTCCTCTGGTGGAAAACCAGGTTCCTGTCACCCCTAATGCCCTTCCCACCTGCCCTAGTCAAGGAGGAAAAATCCGTATAGGTGCTGGGAAGGTGAAAAAGGAGTTTAATGCAGTTTCACCCCATGGGAACAGCACTCTGTCTCCAAGGGAGCTGGAGTAGGAGCAGGAACAATCTGGAGCAGTCTCAGCCACCCTCTTCCTCATCGAGGTCCCTCATGGTTGCACAGCTTCCCCTGGTGGTTTGAAGTCACAACCATCTGCCACCAACAAGGGCAATGTCCCATTTTCTTATGTGTTTGAGATCCCTCGGTGCTCCTCTACCATCACTAGACCTCGTCTGATCCCATACCCAGATAAAAATGGTAAAGCAGATCCAAGCCTGCAGGGGAGGGTGGGACCAGCTCCCAGGACCACAGGTACCCCTTGGATCAGCATGGGTGCATGGTCCTGGCAGACAGTGAGGAGCTCAGGTTCTCCCTGGGGCAGTGTGCTGGGAGGAGAACCAGGGCTGTGCGCTTTGCAGCCACCCCACCACTTTTCTTTATTTAGCAGACCTGTGATCCACAGGGTTTACTGCTGAGGAGGAGTGAAAAAACGCTAAATTCAGAAACTTTTACTAGATCGCTCAGAGGGCACCCTGAATGGAGACAGGGTGGGAAAGAATCGAGAGTGAGGGCAAATGTGGTCCACATTCAGCTCTCAGCCACGTGACATAAAGGCAGCTGGGATTTTCATCATAAACCAGGTCTGAATCAGGCCTTTAGATATGGAGATTTCTTGTTTTGCTAGCTTCACATGTACACTACCCGCTCATCAGTGATATGCATGGGAGGAAATTGAAGTTAATATGGAAATGTCTATTTGTGTTGACCCTGTGAAGGTTCTAACAGCCAACACCAAAGTTCTGGTTTGTACAGTGAAAATACTGATGCCTTCTTTGACTTGCTTGATTTAATTTCAGGCACACTTGAGGAGGTAAATGCAGCACACAGAGGCACTCATTAACATTTCCTCTGCCCAGTTAGGAAACAAAAATAACGAAGATCCCGTTAAATAAAGGGGAAAAAAAAGAAGGCAGAAGATATTTTTAGTCTAAAAACAAAGCATTCTATCATCCCCACAAAGGAGGGCTTTTCAGAGGAAAAGAAAATGGAGAGAACTTGCGCAGTCCTCCGCACCAGAAGGAGTGGCACTAATAATAATTATTAGGATTTTTGTTAATATTGGTAGCAGAGTGCCCTCAGCTCACTGCTTGTTTCCCGACCTTCCCAGCATGTGACGTGTGGGTCCCAGCCGTGGAGGACAATGGGTGGCTGTGCCGGGTGGGCAGGAACAATGAAGCCACTGACGCGAACTGTGTTTTGAAAGCGAAGCTCTGCGTTGTGAGAGCCAGCTTCAATGCAATAAAGTGTTCCAGGGATGGATGTGGTTGAATAGAGACATGTGGTGTAAATAAAACATGTTATTATTATTGTTTTATATATATATGTATATATTAAAAAGACCAATACTTTGGTTTCTTTTCGTTTTCTTTCCTTCTTGAGGATTTTGCTACCGGAGAAACAAATGGCTGGCTAGCTTTTTGTGGTAACCTATAGGAAGATCAATAGGGATTGAAAGGGCATGGAGGCGGAGGGGAGGAATTGTATTTTCTTTATTTAATTTTTTTTCCCCTTCTAGAAAGAGAAGGCATTTCTGGAAGTGAAAAAGAAAATTCTAGCACAGCAGCTATAGGTTGACAACAAATCCCTTGTTCACCAGTGGAAGAAATGAGTCCCTGCAAGGGTATGGGGTTAATTGCACACTTGCTTTCACACTTCTACCTTGAGACTCTTCACACAGTCCTTGGTTAAGGATGGGGCCCTCCAGACAGTGATTCAGAGAAGGAAAGCAGTGCACAGCATGGTGTATAACCAGGGGGGGACCCTGGCATTGCAGCAGGTTAACACAGCACCCAGCAGAGCTTTTCTGAGGATAAGACACTAAAGGAGTGCATAACTCTGCTGCCCCATAAACTTCCCCGAGCCCTGAGATCCTCCCATTTCACTGACCCACCTGGCTCACAGGTCAGGCTCATCCCCCTGAAATGGCATGTCCTGCCATGAGACAGAATCAGGAAGGCAAAACACCTGTGCAAGTGGGGCAGCAAAGGGATGTGAATTCCACCAATTTTGGGAGCAGTGAATCCTCAGCAAAGCTTTGGTGTGATGGCACCATGGAAGGGTGCAGTGCTGGCTATGGCTCAGTGACCCCTTTTTCTGGTCCCCCTCCCTGCAGTGGGGTTTTGTGTGGCTGCTCAATGCCATGTGCTCTTCTGTCTGCCTGTAATTAGTCTGTCAGCTTTTCTCTTTCTCTTTCCTCATGCTTTGGGCCTGATCCTAATCTCCTGTGCCTTAACGCTGTTCAGGAAGCTCTGTAGAGACAACCCACACTGGCAGCACCCCTGCTGAGCTGAGATGTGGCTTTTGCTGCTTTCTCTCCATTCCTTCTTTCTGCTCAGATGTTTTGGAGGAAATTATCCCTGCTCAGTGCTCCCCCTTTCCCTTCCTCATTTGGCACCTCGCTTTTCTTTCTTCTTGCCCCCTCTCATCTCCTAAATCCAGTGACAACCCAAAGCACCCCAGACCACATCCTCCTTCAGCCATCCCACTGCTGGTTCCTCTGAAATTAGCTGCCTGAAATTAGCCAGACAGTGAATTTCAACAGGAGTCTGGCTGTCTCCTTGTGAAGCCACAGAATAAAGATGCTGTGGCAATGAAATCCTCCTTCCCAGCCTGCCCCAGTCCATGGCTAGTGTTCCTCCATGCCCGTCTGTCTGTCTGTACCATGAAATTGTCTGTCTGCACCATGAAATTGTCTGTCTGCCTCAGACTGCCTTTCCTTGTCAGCTCTCAGTGCTCTCCCTCCTCCCTTCTCTTCCGGCTCCCCTCTCTCCTCCTCCTCTACCCACGCACTTTACTTTAATTAGAAGTACAATGAAAATTCTTATCACTATGTCTTAATCAGCAAGACATTCCCCAGCGGGTCCAGAAGGAAAACCCCCGTTCCTCCCCTCTCTGGTCTCCCCCACCACCACCCCCACATAGATTAGGAGGACAGCTCAGTGGAAAGGGTACAGGAGGAGGTGAACCTAGAGACCTGGACAAGCTGGAGCAAAAAGGCCAACAGAAACCTTCTGATGTTGAACAGGGATAAGATATTCAGAATCAAAGTCCTGTACCTGGGAATAAAGAGTCCCTGGCAATGACTCTGGCTGGAGATCAAAAATGGATCTGGGAGTGCAGGGGGTCAGCTAGCTGAGCATGATCCAGCAGTGTGTCCTGGCAGCAAAATAGGGTATCCTGGGCTAAGGGAGCATAAGCACAGCCAGGAGATCAGTGGAAGTCATTAACACCCTCTACTCGAGATGTATTTCTATCTATCTATATATTTCTATCTGTTTCAACCACCTTTGGGCCCCTCAGTACGAGACATCAATCAACAGGACCAAGTTCAGCAGAGGCCAGTGAGATGGCCAGGGATGAAGCACTTGTTGGTGCCTGGTGTGGGACCAGCTTGTTCCTCCTGGAGAAGGGATGGCTTTGGGGGAGAATCAAACAGTGTTCCCCCTGTATCTGTGGGGAGGTTATCTAGGAGAAAAAAACTCTTCACAGAGGTGGTTGGTGAGAGGACATAAACTGAAACAAGATACATTTGGATGTAAGGAGGAATGTCATCCATCTGAGGACAGTCACAAGTGGAGCAAGTTGCCCAAAGAGCTCTGTATAATCTCTGTCCCTTGGGCCTTCCAGATGTGTCTGGATAAGGTCCTGAACAACCTCATCTGACCCTGTAGCTGACCCTTCCTGGAGCAGGAAGCTGGGCTAAAGACCTCCTGAGGTGACTTCCAGCCCTAATTATCCTGTGACCAGACCTAAGTGCCAAGTGATGCCATTCAGACCTTGGCGAATCCCCCCAGCATGAAACCTAAGGGAGAAGATAAAAAGGGAGAAGACAAAAAATAAAATAAAAAATAAAATAAAAAAAAATTACCAGGGGATGGAAAGGGACAGATATGGTGGAGCAGTTTTCACAGCGAATTCATCCCAGACTCTGGCATTTGATGGTACAAACCGAGGTTGAAACCGTGTCTTCCTACAAAGCTAAATCCAGCCTATAACCTGTCCCCATCCACAGTCAGTCTCTTAAGGGCCGTTTCTGGGGATTCTGGGTGAAAATCTTTCTGGAGAACAACCTTACTTTAATCCAGAGATACACAGATTGCACAGTCTTTCTTAGTTCCTGTGATCTCTTACAGGCAAGGCAGATTTAAGGAGAATTCTCTAGGGTATAGGGACCACAGCAGAAAAGGCTTCAGATCTGTCCCAAACCCTCAGATGATCCACATCTGACCCTTTCTGAACACACAGATGTACAAACCTCTCACAATCAGGAAACCTGGATGAAAGTGGAAAAATAAGGAAGACATAGGGTATAGCAGTCTCCTAGTCACATTCCTAACATGATATGTGTGGGATAAAGTGGCACTGGGAGGGTCTGCTGGGTTAGGAATCCTGGGTTTCCAGCCTTAGATTTTGTCCCCTTCCCTTCCCACTGGCACTCCCCACCTTAACCCAGCCACACAGCCCTTCTATGCCAGCTTGCTGCTGCCCCAGATAACCCTCCTGTTTCCCCTTACAGCCATATGGCAGAAGTATTTGCCCATTTGCTGTTACCACATCACCTGGCAGGGAGCAGACGTGCATTTTCCTGTAGCACATGGACATGGGGAGCAAGGGACTCCTGACCCCCTGTCCCTCATGTCCTTCTTTGGACCATACAGCTTAAACACTGCTTGTTTGCTCCCAGAGGACTTTATTTTGACTCTGTTTAGGGGGTCACTGACACCCCCTTTCTGCAGGACCTCACTGAAAAACCACCCATCACCTCTGCATTTTACATTTACCAGTCTGGCTGGAGTCCCACTGGAGGACATGTGGCAAGGAGCCACGGGAGCGGGGACCCATCCTAAGACAGCCTGGCACACTGCCCATCACCTTGAAGCAGAGGCAAGGCACCCCCTCGCTGGCACTGAGCGTGAAACCCCTTTTTAGGTGATATCCATGAATCAGCATCCTGCTTCCTCCGGTCACTGTCATCAGGAGGGAACAAGAAGCCCCGGATGTCCTCAGAACCTCTCTGAGGAGGTTCCGGTGGGGAACTCTCTCGGATTAGGGAATCCTTTATCTCTGGCTTATATAAGTCCCCGGGTCTCCTTTTATGGTTGGCTTTTCCTGCTTTGTCAAGAGCGGAGAACAAATGTGGCTTCATCTGCGCTTGTGGGTTGGCTAACTGATTAAGCATCTGATTCAAGCTAAGTACGGAACAGGCTTCTGATGGGCGGATTTAATTCGGTGTAAAAACCAGGATGCCATCCCCCTCCCTGACCGAATATTCTCAAGATAGAGGTCGGTCTGCTGCAATTAAGCACTGGGGATGACTCCCACCCACCAGTGATTTAGAAAGTCCAGAGTGCCCCAATTTGCCCTGAGGTGTCTTCTTTGAGTGCTTCCCCCTCTCCTTCCCCCCTCCTCTTTTTTTTCCCTCTCTCTCTCTTTTTTTTTTTTTTTTTCCCTGCTGAATTTCCACCATTTCCAAGCGTGTGCAATAGGAGTGAGCAGCTTAGTGTGTGTGTGCATGCATATGAGGGCGTGCGGGGGGCCCGTGGGCGTCTGGCTTGGGGTGACACACCAAATTCCTCCTCATCTCCCCCCCCTGCGAGCCCTGCCAGGGGAAGCATGCTAATGATGACCTTGCTGAGTAAATAGTTGTGGAATGAATAAGTGTTTTTCCTGCAATCCGAAAGGCGGAAGGTGCGATTACTCATCCATCTCTCCAACTGTCTCCAGCACCTTTCAAGTGCATCTCGCGTCGAGTCTGGGGGCGTACGCGAGGGGGTGGGAAGCGAGGGGAGGCTGCCAAGATCTGGGTTGCCACAGACACCGGCCTCGCTTCTCCTCCAATGAACGCTGTGCCGAGGGTGCAGGAGGAGGCAGGGCACCACCCACATGTTGAGCTGTGCGGGGTATAAGTAGATGGAAGTGCCTGGACTAGTGGCAGTTCAGGCAGGGAAGAGAAGCAGCTCCTTGCATCTCTAGTGAAAGCGCTTTTGACTCGCCAAGTTTACCGGAGAAGAAATCATCAGGATTTCTTTTTTTTTTTTCTTTCTTTCTTCTGCGGCAGCTTCCAGCCTCTGTGTGCATCGCTGTGTGTTTCAACCGAGCGGGGACTCTTCATCGTTCGAGATTCTCAGCTCCGGACGAGCAGGTAGCAGGCACGCGTTTGGGGCTGGACATCTTAGCCAACTCCTTTCCTCATTCCTGGAGGATCCTGGCTCTCTCTGGGACACCCTGAGCACGTGAGACAGGCGTTTTCAGCAGGGCACTGGGAGAAATTTGCCTACAACTCTCTCTGAGATCCACGGGGACCGAGCAGCTCACTCTGCGGTGATATCTGATTTGGTTGTGTTTGTGTCGAAAAGTCCTTTGACGGGGGTTTAGAAGTGTCTGTGTGTCTTTCGGGAAGTGTTGCAGTGGGGGTTTTGAGAGCAGGCTTTAGTGCCGGGGCTTACAACCCAGTTTCTTCTGTGTTTGACACTTGTACGGTAGGAGCCATGCAGCTGGATAATGTCACCAATGCGGGCATCCACTCCTTCCAGGGGCACCGTGGAGTGGCCAACAAGCCCAATGTGATCTTACAGATAGGGAAATGCAGGGCGGAAATGTTGGAGCACGTCAGGAGGACCCACCGGCACCTCCTGTCTGAGGTCTCCAAGCAGGTGGAGCGTGAGCTGAAGGGCTTGCAGAAATCGGTGGGGAAGTTAGAGAACAACTTAGAGGACCACGTCCCAACCGATAATCAGAGATGGAAGAAGTCCATCAAGGCCTGCCTGGCCAGGTGCCAGGAGACCATCGCCCATCTGGAGAGATGGGTCAAGAGAGAGATGAATGTTTGGAAGGAGGTCTTTTTCCGTCTGGAGAAGTGGGCAGACCGCCTGGAGTCCATGGGGGGCAAATATTGCCCTGGGGAACACGGCAAGCAGACTGTGTCCGTTGGGGTGGGAGGCCCAGAGATAAGGCCAAGCGAGGGGGAGATTTATGACTATGCCCTTGATATGAGCCAAATGTATGCTCTGACCCCTCCTCCTGGGGAGGTGCCCAGCATCCCCCAGGCCCACGATTCCTACCAGTGGGTCTCCGTGTCGGAGGATGCTCCAGCCTCCCCAGTGGAGACCCAGGTCTTTGAGGATCCCCGGGAGTTTTTGAGCCACTTGGAGGAATACTTAAAGCAGGTGGGTGGGACAGAGGAGTACTGGCTCTCTCAGATCCAGAACCACATGAACGGCCCAGCTAAAAAGTGGTGGGAATACAAACAGGACTCTGTCAAGAACTGGGTTGAGTTCAAGAAGGAGTTCCTGCAGTACAGCGAGGGGACTCTGACTAGGGATGCTATCAAAAGGGAGCTGGATCTACCCCAGAAAGAGGGCGAGCCCCTGGACCAGTTCCTCTGGCGCAAGAGAGACTTGTACCAGACCCTGTATGTTGATGCTGATGAGGAGGAGATTATCCAGTACGTGGTAGGCACCCTCCAGCCCAAACTGAAGCGCTTCTTGAGTTACCCCTTGCCCAAGACCTTAGAGCAGCTGATCCAAAGAGGGAAGGAAGTCCAAGGCAACATGGACCACTCCGACGAGCCTAGCCCACAGAGGACCCCCGAAATTCAGTCAGGGGACTCTGTTGAGAGCATGCCTCCCTCAACCACCGCCAGCCCCGTGCCCAGCAATGGGACACAACCCGAGCCCCCTAGCCCTCCAGCTACTGTCATATGAGCTAGTCCAACAGAGATGGCAATCTGGGTTACGTGAATGGGAGAAGGGGGCGTATTTAGGAAACTTCTCCCTGGAGAGAGGTTCCGGCTGAGCCGCGACACGAGGTGTGCTCAGTCCAACAGCCCATAGCAAAGGAATTAACTTTGCTTGTGGGGGGAGGGAGGCGAAGGGGGAGAGGCAACCTTAGGATGTGGTTGCCCACCTCACCCGAGCCACACCATACGGTGGTGCCGGGGATGCTGCTTGCACCACTGTGGGGGACGGACAATTTTATAAGACCCATGACAAGAAACCAGAGACAATTCCCAACTTCAGAAGCAGCTGCTTGGCACTGGCGGCTTTCAAGGACTTCTGACGAGTGCAGCTATTGGCTGAGGGTTCCTACCCATCTGGATCTCTCCTCCTTCTCCCCTCCCTCTTGTGAAGAGGTTCTGAGAGGACATCTTTCTTTTGACCCTCACCCATTTCTAATTTACCGCTGGGCTTCTGTTTACTTGGCAATCTCCTGTTCTGTCTTGCTTTAAAGGATAAAAGATTTTATTTATTTATTTATTTTGTTTAATTAAGAGGAAATCCTATGACTTCAGGAAATGAAAACCTTAAGAATCTGGGCAATGTTTAGTGCTTTTAATTTCAGTGCACCCAATACCTGCTTTAATGTTTTTCCTCCCAAGAGGCTGGTTTACTCCTTATCTTAGTTTCTGCTCACTCCAATCAAAGCTACTGCAGTGCAGTAGCAAATTTCACCCTTTCTCTGTGCATTACACTGTGCATTCAGCAGTAAACAGAGTTTCAAATTAAATTCTGGGTTATTTTATTGAAGGGAGAACCTGTCTCCTTTCAGAGAAGGGAGGGTGTCAAGGTGGAGAAAGCAAACAACAGAGCTATTTTGAGAGGGTGTGTGGGGGGGGAGTTAGAGGAAACAAATCCTTATACATTGAATGAAACAAACAAACACAGCCAAAATTCAGAGCAAAATATCCCCAGAGCAGCAAATCGTGTCCATGCTGATGTGTGGAGACAACAGGAACTTTTGCCATATAAAAGCAAATCAAAGTGAAGAAAAGAGCTGTGTGTCCCAGCACAGCCTCAGCCTGTGTATCAGGAAGAAGAATTTCTGCTTTCACAGACAGACTCAAATGCTCTTGGAAAGCCTGGCACCTCTGTCATCTGAGGACAAAGAGTTGCCTGTTCACATAGAACTTTCTACAACAGCCCCTTTGCCATGGATGGAGATGGACTTGGACTCGGTCACATTTTCCATGGTGAGACAGCAATGCTCAGCATTCACCTTGTTTTGACCAAGGCCTGATGGTAGGACATTGAGAAGAAATTGCTGTAAGATGCAGGAAGTTTGGCTCTTCAAAACCTCTTGAGGCTGGACACATCTTGAGCATCATCTGCATTCACCACCAGACCAAATAAGCAACACCTCTGCAAGATGTACAGCAGGGATGCAGCGACAGGAGTGTCCCTGGGATGTCCCTGGCACCACAACAGCAGCGATGTGTGACCCCGGCGGCTTAGAAGGCCTTTGGCATGCCTCCTTCCAAGAGGCTGAAGGTAAGACAACTTTCTGACATTGTCCTCTGTGCACTCCTCAGGCCTAAATTAGTCTCAGCCTGTCCAGTGGGATCCTTGCAGTGGGATATTTGGGACAGGAGCATTGTAAGTGGCAGACTAGGGCATGGAGGAAAAAAGGGAGGGACAACCAAAGGGAAATAAAATACAGTGAATAGGAAAATTTTCCAAACAGGACAGCATCTTACACTTTCTAATTACTATAGGGAAGGAATGGGAAGGAACTGGCCCGTGAAGCCATGGGCTTGAGTGCCCAGCAGTGACAACACATCACAGGGCTATTCACAGCCCAGAGGAGATGAACCTCTGCTCCGCATCCTTGCCTAGAAGTGAGTCAGTGTCAGGAGGAGTGAGGGCTCTCCCCTCACTTTTTCAGAGTGAGTTAGCTTGCAGTGGCTGTGTCTGCAGAAAGAAGGGAGCAGTTCTCACGAATGACCTGGGAATGAGTGGTGGAGGAGTGGGTGTCAGTGCTGAGGATGAGCTGGCCCTGCATTACAAACATTATCTTCTCTTGATTACAGTGACTCACTCAGAGCCTCCTCTGAGAAGAAATCGCTTCATGGTGCTCAGGACTCGGAAGGAAAGCCAAAGAGAAAAGACTTCAAAACCAAGGATTCAACATGGGACCTGCTGCCAGGATCCCCAGCTGCCGAGTGCCGGATCCCCTGCCTGAATGAAAGCCTGGCACAGGTAATTACCTCCCATCTTACCCCTGAGAGTCTTTCTTAGCCTCCCCAGTGTCCTCAGGCAAGATATGGGATAGCCCAGGTGCAAATGTCTGGGCTGGTCTTAGGACCTCAGACCCGATGGCTACAAGGGGCTGACGCAATCAGATAGGTGGGATTTCAGCTTAATGTGGGAACACAAGCACCAGCTCCAGTGATTAGTGTTCTGGGGACAGAGACTGTCCTGCCTTCCTTTCTGCTGGACCTCTGGCAATCCTTAGACACCACTGCCTAGTGGGACCTCCAGGCCCAGGCACATGGTGGGCACACCAGCTGAATATTAACCTATATCCAGAAAAATCCCCGGTATTCTCTGTAGAACTTCTTTGGAGACCTTGGAAATCTAACTTGGGTTGCTCCATTTTTTTTTTTTTCTAACAGAGACTCCTGCTGCTGTTGCTGAGTTTCCTCCTCTGTGCCCAAGACACCTGCTTTCCCAAGTGAGAAGCAAGTGCTGCTGAAAGACAAGAGGGCAAAATATGCACCAAAGAGCCAACCATGCTGTGCAATGTTGTATTCAAGATGCTGAGAGCCGGAATGAAAGTGGGAGACATTTCCAACAGGGTGAAGAAAAGGCTGAGCTGGTCCAACTAGTCCAACAACAGAAGAAAGTGATGAGAATGAAAAGAGAAACCAAGAGAAAAGATAAACCAAGAGAACCAGGTCTGGGCTTTGGGGACAGCAAGGATGCTGGACTTGTACCGACTGTCTGTTGAGATGATGCCATACCTCTGCAGTTTGGGGCCACTGGGACTCACCTAAAGAAATCTTCACTAGATTATCAGATTAAAACAAAAACACTTTCCTGATTAACTTTGCAAAATGACTGACCCTCCCTAGGCTACGAACCCTCCATGCTGTTAAGGCTGTAACTCATTTTTCCTGAGTCGAGGGTCGCTTCATTTCATGCGGGTATCAGTTTTCAAACCTCAAACAGCTCTGGAGGTTCGGAGAAGCATCCTGGGGTCCAGATGCTTGTCTGAACTACCTGAGCCTGCACAACTGGGCCAGCTGTCTTGCCAAAAGGGACACTTGTGAGACAGCAGGCGCTTCCTGGATCTGCATGGGCTACAGTTACTGCAAGAAGCGGTGCTCTTGTGGTGGCTTTAGCGTGACTGCTTCCATACAGACCCAGGGAGCACAAAAGGTGCACGAGAGACAACAGCTCGAGTGAGTTGAACCAAGCCTTTTTGCAAGACAGCTTTGGTTCACATCTCATTTGAAGGGATCCCGTTGGTTCCTCTCTCTTCCAGAGCCAAGGGTCCCGGGTATGCGTGTGCGCGTCAGTGCGGGTGTGCATGTGTCGAGTGATCAGATCCACCTAACCAAATTCTGTGGAGTTTTGTTGAATTTGAACCAAGCCAATGGGACGTCATGCACATTCCAACATTGCTCAGCCAAAAATGTCCAGGACCAGAAAATTATGTGAAACCATGTAAAAGCAGACTTCATAGGTATCATCCCAAGGTCAAAATGAAGTTTGATTTTGAGGTGCTTAATTTCCACAGTCCCTCTCAAGGGACCTGACTGCCTCAATGGGTATTTTCAATGTCCATAGACTTTCCTGCCTTTTCTATGAGTTATCCTGCCTGAACTACTTGATTATATGGCCCTGAGCTTTGTACATTTTCCACTGACTTTGTGGAGTGTGCACAACTGAACGCCCTTGGCTGGTTTTATTTCAGTTATTGCTCCTAGCTGATTGGAGCTTTACTTGTAGCACCCTGGTTTATATTACCAGCTTCTCCAGGAAGGACTGGTAGTTTGTTTTCCTGGGGTAGAGTCACGTGAATGAAGTGTGTATGTGCTGTGTCTGTGAAACTTTAGCATATTTCAACCACTGGAGATTTTTTTTTTCCTTAGGTAATTTTACATTTGACTCTGACAAAACTACTTTAGAGTTTTTATTTTTACTAGAAATATTAGTAATTCAAACAACCTTGTACAAAAGGCAAACTCATTGAATCACTACAGGTTATAGGGGTTGAAGCCAAAAGGTCTTTGTAAGCCGACATCACTTGCTCTAGATCTGACTGTATCAGGCAGTTATTCCTCATGTGTCATGTTGGAGTTACAAGATCACACCAAGCCACTAGAACCTGTCAATAGAATAGTGCTACACTTTATTTGCTATTGTAGCAAAGCCTTTTGTAGATTTATACAATAAAACTTTGAAATATCTGCTTCAATTGCTTTGTGCCTTGCTTTTTGGTCTTTCTGTCTTGGTTCATGGGGGACTCAAGTATCTATAGCACTCTGAAGATGTATTCTTGTCAGTTGTTTGGGCTTATTTGAGTCATTAAATCTCACTTCTCAGCAAAAGCAGATGACTAACATCAAAATGAAAAGTACTGGGCCTTTGGAGAGGAGGGTTTGGATGTGGATATGGAGGTGTTTTAAGAGGGGTTGTTTAGCCTTTCAGATTGAGCCAGGTGGTGGCCCAGGAGGCTGGGAGACACAGGACTGGATTGTTCAGTCCTTGGGTACAGCTAAGAGAAAGTCAAATAAAACATAGAGCAATCACATTCATACCCACGCCTGAGAGGTAATTTGCATGGATGAGCAAGTTGGGGCAAGGTAAAGAAATTGCTAGGCCTGAATCAGCTCTACCTGATATCCAAAGGGACCTTAGCAGTCAGAAGAGCCAACACTCAGCAGCACAGATATCCTGGAGCTGTTATCAGTCTAGTGCTTTGCTACATGTTGTATTCCCCTACAGCAGGGATATTTTCACTTCCTTGGGTTCTTTACCTATAAAATACCTCCAGGTCATCAGGACCAGGGGAAGGGAACATGGCAGGGGAGATACCTCAGAGAGTTTTGAACTGAACTGAGCATTTCTGCAATGGTCTGGGCTCAAAGATCTGACCCCAAAGACCTTCATTCCATGGGGTACATGACTCTGCTCTACCTCTGCATCTCCCTTTTCTTCTGAAAAGGTTTTGCTAAATCATGTGGATTTAGTCCCCACTCCCTGCTCTGTCCCTGGTCTCCCCCCAGCAAGAAGGACTCTAGGACAAACAATGTGGGGTGCAGTGTTGCAGCAGATAGCATGCACTTGGATTGGTCAATATGAGAAACAAATAAATTCATTTATTTCACAACAGGCACTAAAATGTGTATTGCCAAATGCACCTCCCAGGCATTCATTTTGCTCTCAGGTTGGAAAGGCAGGACATGGTCCAGTGGCGAAAGATGACTATAAGCCAGCTGCTAACCCTTGTGTCTCCAGGTCATTCAACCACAAACTTAAGTGTGAGAAAGTTTAAAGATATAATCTGAGTACACAGCTGAATCTCCACCCTTGTGCCCTCAGCTTCTGTCAATGGTAAAGAGGTGAAAAACCATTGAGGAGTCAAACTAGCAACATGAGAGCAGACAGAGTCATCCCATGCTGGGAGAGTATAGGAGAAAACTGGACAGGAGAACAAGGTTAGACTTTGCAAGGTCTATGGACATGGCCAAAAGGCTGAGTCTCCTGCAAGGACCAACCCCCTGTCTTGCAGAGTGAAAAGCAGGAGCAACTCAGCTGGAGGTGCTGAGCTCTTCCAGCAGAGGGGGGCAGAACTCCACTCTACACTGTGGGAATTAAAATTAAAAACCACTATAGAAGAGAATAATCATCCTCATCATTGTTCATCCCCGCACTGCACACTCCGACAGCTTCAGCAATGCAAGATACATGGTTGCTTTGCTGGAGGAGGTTTAAGGGCAAGGAGAAATAGAGCAATGAGGGACAACAGGAGGAGGCGTGGAGGACTGATGGCCAAGTTGCAGTGGAGGAAGATGGGTGGGATGAGCATACCATGCCAAGGGAGGTGGGAAAGGTGGATGACCCTGGGGAACACCTGACAGCGTCAGATGAACTCAGAAGCTTTCCATTTTTGTTGCAGATCCTTCTGGATTTTATTTTATTTCATTTTATTTTATTTTATTTTATTTATTTTATTTTATTTTATTTTTTTCCCTGACAGCTCCAGCTTAAAATCCAAGAGATTCACTGGACCTACACCTTCTTTTAATGAAGAAATGTCTTATTACTACTCCTAACTCCATCAGTAGGGAGTCACCTGGGACACATATAGTCCAGCAATGGATGAACTGCCTCAAACTAATGGAAACCCTCTCCAAAATCCAAGTGGGAACCATCCCTGTGTTTGCTGGGGCATGAACCAAAATGCAGAGCTATTCAGAAATGTTCTTCCACTGGTGGAGAAGGAATGTGGGATTGGACACATAAAGAATTGAAAAAAAGTCACTAATTAATTCTTGATAATCCTTTTCCCTTCCCTTCCCTTCCCTTCCCTTTCCTTTCCTTCCCTTTCCTTCCCTTTCCTTCCCTTTCCTTCCCTTCCCTTCCCTTCCCTTCCCTTCCCTTCCCTTCCCTTCCCTTCCCTTCCCTTCCCTTCCCTTCCCTTCCCTTCCCTTCCCTTCCCTTCCCTTCCCTTCCCTTCCCTTCCCTTCCCTTCCCTTCCCTTCCCTTCCCTTCCCTTCCCTTCCCTTCCCTTCCCTTCCCTTCCCTTCCCTTCCCTTCCCTTCCCTTCCCTTCCCTTTCCTTTCCTTTCCTTTCCTTTCCTTTCCTTTCCTTTCCTTTCCTCTCTCTTTATCATAGCTATGAGTCCCTTAATTTGCTTATTCAGGGCAATTAAAAAAGTGGTGAAATTTACTTTCTCAGAGCATGGCATTCACATATGTAATAAGTGTTCTCCCTTTCTTTCCCCTTTCACTTTTTTTTTTTTTTTTAATCAAACTGATTGCACCGGTCAGTCATGTAAATCATATTTATTGACTCCTCAGGCAGGCGTCTGTTTATGCACAGCCTAACTGCTCCCCTGGAGCCACTCTTTCCAGCAAAGCAATGTGTAATTAGGGAAGCTGTGAAACTTTCCTTATTGGCACAATCAGCTCTAATGGCTCCACTTACCGTGTCAATACGATGCTCTGGTGAGCTCTGGGCGCTCACTCTGATAATGTAGCTGGACATTATTTTAGCCCTATTCCCACAGATACTACAAGTAGGCATTGCAGGCAGGTGACATGCTTTTTACAGCCGATACCTAATCATTAAAAATAGAAAGGAGGATTGCTAGGTGCAAAATGGTGCTCATTTCAGCAAACTGTTTTAGCTGAAAAAGTGCAGGTGATAATTTTCTAAGGGACAACCATTTTCATTACTTTTTAGGCTACATTTCTGAAAGTGATCGTGTGGTGTCAGTGTGTGTTTCCGCCTTTCCCCTTGCAAACTTAGTAACTTTTAACCAGCTAGCTGCATCACTCACAAACAAAGGCTTCCAAAATCACTAAATGCCTGTATGCTTTTGATAGGGAGTTGTTGAACAGAGGACAGTTGTTCCATTGTTCCCACATAGCCACAGACAGAATGTGATCATCTAACACTACATGTAAAAGTATTCAAACAAAAGCCGTAAGTCCACAGAAAATCAGACTTCATTTAGTCCTGAAGCTTACAGAACCACTTGCTGGTATTTAGTGCGTGGGATTTGTTTCCTTTTTTTTGTTTTGTTTTGTTTTGTTTTGTTTTTCCTAAAGGAATAATATCATGACATTTTAAAAAATAACCTGTTTGACTTTTTGTTTCTAAACAGCTCTTCTTATAAACTGACTTCTAATTGAAAAACAAAAACAAACAAACAAAAAAAAAAGACAGAAAGGTAAGAAAACTCAAAGACAATGGAATTCATTTTTTCAGGACTCAGAGGCATGTCGTGTTTGCTTTTTTCAGCTCCAGTTTGATCCATTAAGTCATTAGGAGGATTTCTCTTCTGACTTCAGCTCACCCCATTTTGTGCAGTCCTGATCTGACTACTGAATTTACACGGCCTCCATTATTTCACTCACTGCAAATAATACACTCCGTGTGCTTCTATGTTTCACTCTTCAGTGAGGCAGGATTTTCTGAACATCATAGGAAGAGTGGGAATCCCTTCCTTAACCAAAATGAGGAACAATTCCTCTTTGCAACCAGAATTACAGAGCCTAGGACACACGCACACGAAGGCTTAGAAAAACATTCAATGGAGGGTTCAAACTACTTTCAGCTTTGACACCAGCACAAGCCAAACTTAAGGTCGTTACCTTATGTCTGAGCTCATCTTGTGCAGTGATATCAGTGCAATCCTTCAAGTGGTCTGTGTTGATGTTCACTTATACCCTGCCGAGGAGTTCAGGGTCCATTTGAGATCATCTCAAACCAGAAACAGAGGGAAAAAGAACAATGGGAACTGCTGACAGGCTCTGGGTGGTGAGACTGCACACATTGTGCTGTGGAGGGAGATGTAGACTAACGTTGCTAAGAAAGATTGTGGTTGGGATTTTCATATCCCACCTTCTTAGGATCTCATCTATGCCCTACACACCTCATGTACTCAACTCCCTCCAGGTATTCCCACTACCCATATTGTGGCTAAGGAGAATATGACAATTATTGCATAAAAGAGACCTCAATGGAGTCATGCACAATAAATACCAAAAAAGCCTTCTTTTTCACCTTTGTTATTCAGGTACCCATTTCTTGCCTGGAAATATGCTAAGATCTGAGTTCACCCCAAAGACCACCCTGTGTCTAGGCAGTTTTGGGGGCTAGCATGGTTAGACCACCAGTATAACGTTGGCCAGCAACACCCAAAGAGCTTGAAGACCATTAGCACAATTCATTTGATATGATAGCTGGCAAGCATTACCTACATAATAAGCTTCTTCCCAAACATAGAGACAAGGGGTAGCTTTAACACAAACATGAAGGAAGATCTGACCCCTGTGTAATGTCACAGGATGACCTGTGACTACCCATGCAGACATCATCATGGTGGGTAGAACTTGGCAGGCCTCAAGGCCTCATGTACATCCAGTTTGTTTATGTGCTCTACAACGTGGTTCTTCTCCAAGAACAGATCCATATCCAAGCCATTTAGGCACTGAATGACTTCTCCAGACTGTGAAAGACCAATAGCTGTGTTTTCACAATCTACACGCCTGTCAGTACTAGTACTAGTACTAGTGCCACTGAGGACACCTGGGGTATGGTCTCTTTCTGGTTTTCCCTGGGAAGGGAGATGTATACAGTGGAGGGAGAGATTTATGAAATGATGAAGACTGAAGGAGGGTAAAGGCAGAAAGAAAAAATTGGCTTCAGACACCTTTTATTCACATACGCCCCCCATTGAGATACCATTTGCTTTGCACACATCCACCATGTAAATCCTTCTCATTTTATAGGTAGGGAAACTGAGCTATGGAGAGGAATATTTGTCAGTGTTAGAAGCAGACAACAGCGTAGGGTTTCCCAGGATAGTATCTCCATTACTACTCTGTGCTTTTGCTTCTCAGGTGTCATTTTCCTCCACAATCACTCTCACTTGTTTCTAATGGCCAAGGATCATAAATCTCCCTGGAATCAAGTAAAAACTGGGCCCTAAATTACCCTGTTCCAAAGTCTTTCACCTCTGAGGTGTCCTCTACACAGAGACTTGCAGAAAAGCAAATCCAAACTGAGTCAAGGCATTGTGTATGAAATTGCTTGGAAGACTTTAAGCCCTGTAGCTTCAATCTTGTTCAGAATTAAGGTGACTAATGCAGTGTGGCTCACTTCCTTTTGGCTTGATCAGACAGGCAGGTCTAGAGGTGAATTAAGCCTGGCTAAATTAACATCTCTTTTGATCCCTGTTAGGTTTGTCCAGAGCAAGCATTTAGGCCAGCTTATGCTACCTGCCATAGAAGTTAAAACCATTAGCTTTTCTGCACATCTCTGTACAGGCAAATGTTGCAGTGGGTATGGTACTTCTCTGCCCTTCAGACCCATGAGGAGGGCATGGTTTCTGAGGCTGGTCACATCCAATAGTTTTGTTCAGGCTGGTTGCCACTATGGCCACTACAGGCAGCTGCCTCCAGCTTCGTGCCCTGGGTTGGGGGCCTCGGTCTTTGGCAGTGGCATTCAAACTGCTGAAGAAATCAATGTCACTCCATCCAGAAGTGATGAGGTGCCACAGCAGACTGTGAGCAGACATCCCTAGGCTGTCCTGGAATGGAAAAATACAAAATGGAAGCACTTCAGCTCCATCTGTGGGAGCCTCCATAACAGTCTCCTTCCTGCATAGATGGCTTCTGCCAGATTCTCTGTCAAAGACAGTGCTGAAAGGACTGGAGGGCTGGAAATGTGCAATGGAAAAAATGGAGAAACAAGCATCCACGCTCAGCTAAAACCTACCAAACTCTGCTTCCTGATAAAATGGATGTTGTCCTGGGAACCCCACTGAAAAGAGTTCTCTTCATCTTTCCCACCAACAGACAGACCCATGGTTACCTTTCCATGACAAGAACACCCAAATCTTCACAAATTCTGCTTTGCACAGAGCATCCAGAGCATCACAGTCATTACAAATGCCATACAGACTCAACCTTTGATCAGCAAGCTCACACAGACTGATGCAATTTTATATGATGTATGTACAACCCAGGCACCTGGAATAGTAGACAGCTGTCATAAAAATCCAGCAAAACTTGGTTCCTGTAGGCCTTTTATATAAAACAACAGATTTGAACGGCTGGTAAATGTCATCTTGTAGAATATGTCACATATAATCTGTCAAGATAATGCCTCCTTTTTTTTTTTTTCCAAAAAATTTTCACTACTTTTTGTTGTTTTTACGTTATATCAAACTAGACAAAAAGAGTGTGCCCTTTCAACACCCTAATACATGTGCCCTCCTGGCCATGCTAGATTACCTAAGAGGAGACCACCAAGGGTCTCTGCAAGAGCACACTGGCATCGCAGTTTTACCTGGAACCACCCAAAAAGATGTGGATAATTGTCATCTGTATCAGCAGAAATCACTGTCTGGCAGCCCTTCTAGCATGAGAGCAGAGCTGTGCTTGCTGAAAACATTCAGTGTGAAACAGGGACTGCAAGCAACAAAAACAAACAGGAATAGTCTGCCTGGTAATTTTTTCCTCCCATTTTACCTACCCACCTCACCCAGAGATGTCTCTTCAGAGACTGGACCTACTTTGTGTTTAATGTCCAAAACCAGCATCACACTGGGGTAAGGAGACCAGAAGCCAGGCTCATTGACCATCCAGGAAAAAAGCAGTTTCACCCAAAGGGCCCAGTTAATCCCAGACCCTGCAATGTATTCAGGGTACAGAAAAACATCACCTTGTCTGGCTCTTTGCACACTGTCATGGCTTTGGGAGCTCACAGCTTTTGTGGAAGAGCCTTCCAAAATGACCCACAACTCATGAAGTCATTGCTTAGTCTGTATTTCCTTGCAATTCTGATCATCAGAATCAATCAAGCACCTTTGTTTTTTTTTTTCCTCCTACTCAGCCTTTTCTCTAATATTCAGAGTGCAAACGAGCCACTTGCCTGTAGTTTTACCTGGCTGCTGAAATCAAGATTCAATCACAGACTCCAAATCTGTTAAGCCAGAACATTTTCTATTGCATAAAAGAAGCTTAAAAATAATAATAATAACAACACTTTTAACAATAATAAAATAAGGGAACCCTGAAAAGCTCAACCCCCTGCCACAAGGGACTCATAAAGATTCAGGTCTTGTTTCTATGACGCTGAGGCTCTACCTCTCAGAAGGTACATGGTGTCAATCAGGATTTTTGCTACTGGAAGCAGGGGCCCAAGTCTCTATGGAAACGAGACGGAGGTGCCGATGCCTATGGAGAGGCGTTCTGCATAGATTCCCATCCTGACAGTTTACATTTGCTCAAGATATTAATACCACCATAGTTCTAGAAAAGACAAAAAATGTTTTAACTTCCCTGGACTGCAGCCACTTGCTGCTGTTGTCCTGGCTCCCTTCTTCTCTCCCCTTTAACCTCATTCAAGGATCCCCTTTGATGGGTTCTATTTATTTATAACAATGTTATAAAGGACTAAATAAGTGACTCAGGTGGAAAATCAATTCAATGAGTTTCCCTCCATAGAGGATGTCAGGATATAATAGGGATTTGCAGCTTCCCAGGATGGATTTACAAATGAAGGTACAAGCAGGGGGAGTAGAGCCCCCCACAACAGCATACATATTTGTGGGGGACATGATAAAGATTTCTACCCACTACAAGGAGCATCATACCATGACTGCGTCTAACCCTGACTCCTCTGAAACTAAGCCCCATATTTGCCTGTTAGGAAAGTTATCTCAAGACCCTCCAGCACCTCATCTTGTGCATCCCCCAGAAGAGCATCCCTCTCACAGCTCCTTCACTGCTGCTTTGTTTTTCTTGTCATCAACCAGACAGAAAACAAAGTGATCAGAGCTGGGCCATGGGTGGGTGGTTTCCCTTTCTTTTTTGTTGTTCAATTACTTGTTCTTGGGCTGAGGAAGGTGAAAAACTGGTGAGTTATTCATCATCCTGACTGGATCTGAGGAGCTGAAGGGACTACTGGAAGTAGTTCAGGAGCTGCTCTGTCCCTGCCATTGTGGAGTCTGGGATCTGCAATGAAGGTTGGCTGTGCACAGGATTGAAAGATTGGAGATATATATTCAAATTATACAGCTCCCATACAGTACAGCAGTAAATATGAGGGGGGTGACAATGGAATGCCAAGTGGAGGCAGTAAGGGTCCAAGCACCAGACACAAGCTTACTAGATATAAAAAGCAGAGTGACATGGCTATGACAACCATTCAGTGAAGGTAGAGGGAACTGTCCCCTAGGAACCTTAGCTCTGGTCACCACAGACTCAGTAAGTCCCTGCCTGAACTGCTTGCAAGTCACGCAGGAGCTGCCAAGTCGTGGGGTAGTGGTTTAATGAGTGTGTCGAGAATGGTTTTGGTTCTGACTCCTGCTACTGCCTGGAAAACACTGGGACCACACATGGCCCATCTCCTGCTAAAACCTGGCAAAGGCTTTCCATAGCTCATCCCATGCTATGAGAAGTAGCTGCCTACTTATTTGGTGTGTTATCTCTTGCAAGAGAAATTAGTGCCTGATATTTTCCCCTAAAACATTCAGTGGCATTACAGAGGGAGTCTGGGGACCTGCCTGGGGGATCACAGAGCCACAAAGAGCTGCAGGATCATACCATCCACCTGCTTCAGGACAATATTATTGATTGCCATGTTGAAACTCGCAGCGCATGTTCTACATTTTTAAAGCTCTTTTACTAGTGGATACCTCACGCTTTCTCCAAGCAACAGTCACCACGGGACTGTAGCTTGCTGCCAGAATATCTGGCAGCATCAGTTCTGACTTTGGACAGTACTTGACCATACCCTGCAAGTATATCCCTCTGTTGCAATGGCTAATGTCCCCCTAGAGATAAAAATGGACCTCAGAGAGGATGCTTTTACCTTTCTACGGCTAAATTTCACTGAGAGTATTATAACATTGCAGAGGAACTCCACTGATGAAACTTCCCCAGCTTCCAGCTGCATCTGCTCTCTGCATAATTCAAGAATATTTTTCTTTCCGTACCTTTTTGGGAGTTTTTTTCCAAACACCGAAGCTGGGTTTTCACTGAACAATGCAGCTGGAAGACATCTGTTCGGGATGAGCTCAAATGTTCACTAGGGAATTATCCATACCCCAGGACACTCAAAATAAGATAGAGGACAACTCATCCCTCAGGCAGGACGCTGCTGGGAGTGCAAGGGACATGAATGGGTTGAAGAGCTAATCAGATCTGAGTGCTTCCATGGTTGCTGTTGCTATGAGACTGCTTCCTTGGCATCTGCAGGGTGAGTACTCCCCTACCATTAACTTCTTTAGAAATTAGGCTCTCAAGTACTAAGTGATGAGAAAGGAAGACAGAGCCAGATTTTAAGAAGGAAAATACCCATATAGACTCAAACAAGCAAACAAGCCTGAAGCTTTTTTCACTTGCTGGTGATTAAGTGGTGTTTTCCACACAGGTGCTGTTGTCATGTGATGGAGTCCCTGAGTCAAGAAACAGTGAAAATGATGAAGAGAGGTACTGAACCACCCTCTGCCTTTCTTCTTCATGCAATAAATACATAGGTCAGTAGCTGAGCTAATTGCATCCTGGTGGAGCCCGTGCCTTTCTCACTCTTCCCTGCTCTTCTGTTCCCTGATCTACACTGGGGCTAAAGAAGATGAAAGGTAGCTGCACATTCACCTTCTGCTCCAGTGGACTCCAGGGCCATAGAAACATCAATAAAAGGATTCACACTGTGTGAAACAAGCTTTGCCCAAGGCTCTGCTTCTTCAGACCTCTACAGAAGAGGTGATTACACACGTGCTATAGGTATTGGATGGACTACACCCACTCATGACTCAGTAGAGATTAGTATAGGTATGGCTGTGTCAACTATAGGAGATGAATCAACATTATTATAAAGAAATTACCTAACAGTACAGACCTGGAATTGCACCTCAAGGGGCTTTCAGACCTTAAAGAACCTATTTTTGTAAGACATTTTTCCAAAATTTACTTAAAGGTCTAATGGAAATAAATGAGTTTGGAAACTTGAATATCTTTTTTTTTTTTTTTTAATGGTTTGTCATGGCAAACACTAATAGTATCAGCAATATGTGAGAACATGGCATGTGAGGACCTTCTTTGAGCAACCTGGTCTAGTGGAACATGTCTTTGCCTATGTCGGGGGGGTGGACCTAGATGATCTTTAAGATCCCTTCCAACGCAAACCATTTTATGAATCTATGATTTTATGACCTAGAACAGACACCAATTCTGGGACTCAGTAAGGTTCCAGGAAGGAAGCAGTCCTCAGCGATCTCAAAAAATGTCACTGCAGTCATTTGGAGACTGTTTCTGCAAGGGCCTTTAAGCAGAATTCATCTTGTGAACAGTCTACTTTTAGCTCCCACCCCAAGACTGAGTGAGGCAAACCCTCTGGGTAACCTAAAACCAGGACTGGGGGAATGGCCCCATCTGGCACAGAGGGTGGGAACAGAGGTAAGCCATCATCCTCTCCAGCCTGCAGATCACTCCTCCATCTCCACTTTCTGCATGCAATGTGTAGTAAGGGTCCTGGACCTGGAGTCCACTGGGTTACCTGCTCTACTGCTGTTACTAGTCTCCAGGCTAAATCAAGAATCTCCTACAAAAGCATCTCTCTTGGTTACTGTTTTATTTCCCAGATTTTTTCCCCATTTACCTGCAGTGACTTGCTGAGCATTTTAAAACTTCTCTCACAAATGAGTCCAAAACCACACTTGGAAGACGGTGTTTTGGACCCTCTAATGTCTGCATGTTCATTTCTTTGGCTTTGGATTTTTTCAAGAGGAAACAATTTATTGTTCTACAGCCTCAGCCTGCCTGTTTTCCCAGTTTTAATCAAACACATCTATTCTTTCACCTCTGATTCTCAGCAACAGTGGCCTAATTTGGATTTTGCCCTTGTTCTGTAATGACATAGTAAAAGCACTTTCCTATTATTCATCTGTTTCTACCACCTATCATTAATGCTGTCATAACGACTCAGTTCTGGACAAGGATTTTTCTCTGAAAACCCCAGGTTCCAACCCCTGTCCCTGAACTGCTGAGCTGCCTGTTTCTCCTGATGTGAGATTCTGCTTTGTTGACCTGCTAATCACACTCCTTTCCTGGCACGGATCCACTGGGATGATTCCTGAGCTGACTTTCCATATGCTGGTTTTCCTGAGAATTTGTCTTGACTGAATTCGTTTTGATTGCCCATGGGTAATTAGGTCAACCCCTCCTGAATGCAATTTCACAGCAGTGCACCTTCGTCCTATGCAGGACACTAGGATGTGTTTATCTCCACCGATGCATTAATCAGCATAGGTGGGGAGAGGGTACCAGAAAACACCTCCCTGCAGCTGAGATCTTTAATATGTTGGCCACAAGCACCTGGTGAAAGGGAGATCTGCATATAGGTTTTAGATAGAGGTTGCGACAGTCTCAGCTGTAGCAAAGTCATAAGGTGAGTAGGCCAACAGGTATTGGGTGGCTCCACAAAGCTATACTCAGAAGCTCCTGGTGGTTTGTTTCCTTTCAGTGTTGGATATTTAAATTATTCAGTAGGCCCCATGCCAGTTTAGGTCTGCTGGTAGTGAGGGGACATAAAGCCAACACCTGTTGGGCTGACAGTTCAGAGATACTTGAACAACTGTATCTAGCCAGAAGACCATTGGTTTCTCTCCCTTCTGCCTACATGGAGAGTAACAGACAGTAATAGTTCAAGAACTCATAAAGAAGAGGATGATATTTCTTGAAAAGTTAACAACCTAATGTAAAATTAGTCATCTACATTTCCTCATTGAACTACAGAGAGAGAAAATCATCTCTGAAGGACTTTTTCTCCCATCTCATGGTACTGCCTAAGTACTTTTGAAAGGCATCAGCTAAATTCAGCACCTAAACTTGGATGACAGAACTCCCATTCCTAGAGTTGTTTCCTGTTCAAACTCCTCTCGCTTTTTCTCCTACCTTCAGCTATTCAGACTGTAAGCTTCTGCATGTATATATATAGAGATTCATATGCAGCACCTCCAATATATATATTCTTGTATATATATACACACATAAATACATGATATTGGTTGGTAGGAGACTTCTATTTTTGGTAGGCCTCCACGTATATCTCTAATACATATAATGATACCTTGCATTTTTATAGCTTTCATGACTTCATGTGCTTTCAATAGGAACAGAGCCTTGCTAGAGGCTCTTTAGTCTTTAGCTCAACTAGTGAAGACATCACAGTTCAAGCAAACAAGTTATATGTGCCATGTGGACAGGAGGGAGTCCAAGATGTTGCACCATGCATACCTAATATCCAGACCTGGCTATAGGGGACTATGAAATGGAAGTTAATTGCAAGCATCTCACCCTCAATCTGTAGAAGACCCCATATGAATAGATGTGCTCCTTGCCAGTTAAAACCGATACAGTCATGGCTGCAGCATAACAAACACATAGTTTAATCAGGGACTAAAAATTTCCTGGGGTATTCTGAAACTCTCCTCCACATCCCTTTAAAACAGCCCAGTCCAGCTCTCCTGCTTGGACTTTTGCAGGCTACTAATAAAACCTTCCTGAATAGCATTGCAGGCTGCAGGCTTCCCATTTTGTCTCTGAGGCATTCTTTGCTGCAGAGGGCTTTTATTTGTCTGTTCCTTTGAAGCTCACCGTCTGCTGCCTGTTCCCATCTCGCTCTGCTCTCTCCGCCTGACATATGTGAAGCTTGAATACTTTCCCTCACAGATACTTCCTGCTTACTGCAGTCTTTAAAAATAAATCAAGCCAGGCAATAGTCATGATTAATGGCCTCATGCAAAGACAGAGCATCAGTCAGTAATCTATTACCCAGCTTGTCTGTGGTACTCAGTACTCTGGCTGAACCCCCCTTTCAATTTTTCTGCCTTTTTTTTGTGTGTGTGTGTGTGCCTGCTGCCTTTTTTTGCTTTTCTTCCTCATATGGATCCATCAGTCCATCAATACACCCTAAAACTCTTCCCTCCCTCCCCCTGGGACAGATGGAGCTTATCAAAATGATAAAGGAGAAAATAGACAACATTAATTTAGCTGTGTTAATGAAAAAAACATCTCTGGATTTAATTGCATATGTGCATGTGGAACAGGGTAAGCAGGAGAGGAAGGGGACACAGGGAAGACCAAGATGCCCTTTCTTAGAGGGGGAAAAGAGGTTCTTACTCCAGTCCTAGAAACCATAATCCCTGTCCCTGTTCCCTTCAGGGCTGTTCATCAAAAAGAATAAATCTCAGAGAAGCCAGAACCAAGCAGGAAGAGCACCATGGATGTCCACAAGTTGGGGAAGTCCTAACAAAAAACTTCAGAGCAGCAATATCGGATGATAAAAAAATTCATCTGACAGATTTGGACATCACTAGGCCCAGGCCCAGGCCTAGCATTTCTTGCTTGTCTCCTGATTTTGTCAGGCCTTCAGCTGGGCAGCAGAAAGAGCAGTGCAGGAAGAAAAGGAACTCCTCCTAGCTGCAGAGGGAACAGACAAATCTCCTCTGAGCACGAGGATGCTTATGGATGACTGCAGCAGGAGCTGAGCTGAGTTCCTCAGGGGGTCCTCTCTTCTGCCAGCCCTGCTGCAGCGTTGCTCTGGGACCTTTGGCAAACCATTTAATTTCCCAGGTCTCCGTTTCCTGCCTCATCTCTTCTATTCAGATGGCTCCGTAGGGCAGAAAGGATCTTTTAATTGCAAATCCCCCAATCCAGGAGAGCCCTGATTTTGTCTTGAGCTATGGGAATGCCCTGCAATAGCAGCAATGACATCCTGGTCTGTAAGGTGAAGGACAATCACAGACAGCACAGATGGCTGAATTGTATCATAGCAAAATCTGAGGAAAAGCCCTGGCTGTAAAAAGCAACAAAAAGAAGTGGGTTTGCTGTCCTTGAGTATGACCCAGAATCATTCAACTTCACACCACAAGCTGGCTTTTTTGTTCAGCTTTATCCACCAGTATCTAGTTCAAAGGAATAATTGCTGACCTGGGGCTTGTAAGGGAAAGCCCTGGGTCCTTGGCTGAGCGTGTATTGGTTCTGGTGCTTCTCACCTACAAAGTGTGCTGGAATGAAAAGGCAAAAAGGAGGAGAGGGGGAAAAAACAAACAAAAAAAACAGACTTAGACTTTATTAGAGATGCTTACGGAGGTTACCCAGAAGCAGCAAAATGGCTTTCCAGTGAGTAAACAGGCTAGCAGAAACCAGAGCTCAGTGCACAAGACAAGATCTCCTGCAGTTTTTAAGGTGATTTTCGAGAAGAGGAGAAAATAGTTAAGAAAAATTCCTTATTTTGTCTCTCCTTCCCACTCATACCCTCCAGAGAAAAATAAAATTGCAATGTAAATACATACCAGTGACTTGCTGTCTCTGATTCTGACTGCAGATCTGGATTAACACAGAAAACATTTATCTATATATAGATATATATGTAGATATATAGATATTTTGCTTTGTTCATCCAAGGTAGCCAGGCTCAGATGGCTATTAGAATGGTTAATAAAACACTAAGGAGATGTTTTGCAAAAGGTTTTTCTATCTAATGGGTAAGCAAAAAGAAGGGCACCAAAGCTCTGTAATTAAGCAGTAGCCAGGAGGTACAAATTAATTTGTTGTTAGTCAGAATATTCTTTTTGTCTGAATCTTAAATCAAAATTGAGTCTAGCTGTTGTTGTTTCTCCTTTCATTTTCTGAGTTTTACACAGCATTAGATATGCATTCACTTTCAGCTCCTTTTAGGAAGATCTTCCACAGTGCATAGTAAAAAGGCACTTCAAGTTAAATAACAGTATTTGAAGAAAATTGATATTCACATTTAAGCAAATAAATCTTTTTTTTTTTTTTTAATAATTGTATAAAAATGTGTTTAAGAGTGAAGTTTGTATTAAAAAAAAAAAAAAAAGTGTGAGAATATGGCCCTGGGATATCCAGCATGTGGTTTTCTTGAACAGGAAGCACAGTTAACATGTAAGTGCACTGATGAGATAAATGTGAACAGGAATAGTACACTATGTTCCAGGCTCGATATAGACATTCTCAAGGAAACAACAAAAAAATACATGTTGTGCTAATAATTTGTATGTCAGTACCCAACACACACTTCCAGCTGGCATCTTATGCATATGGAAAGATAAGGTCTGTTTGGTAAAAGGAAAATCAGTACAGCAAATTATTATTATTGCAGCCTTCATAAATTTGTCAGGTCTCAGAAGAAAACAAAAATAACAGTGTGCACTCTATTTCCAACCTTAGAATTAGATTTCCCCTCCTAAAAAGTTGTTTGGTTGTTTTTGTCTGCCACATAATATTCTATCACTTAATGCCTATGGTAACTAGTAAACTTTCTCAAAGGTTAATTTTGTTTACAGGTTAACTATAAAACTGGATTTCATTTTAGGTTATGTGATGTTATCTCACTGTAAATAGCTCTTCACATAAGAAATTTTACCCCATGTTGAGGGATTAATGGGAGCTGAGCTGCACATTACATAGGAGAGTCCCTTCCTTGCAAAAAAATATTTTGTATTGAGTGGGGAGTCAACCTATTTGTCATCCATAACCTTCTTGACAGGTAGGTGCAGTACAACACAATATCCTAGGTATTTCGAATGGTGTTAGACAACTGAATGAACTGTTTGCTTTCCACAAATTGTAACAGAACATTTAAGTGTGAAAATATACAGCCAAAGATCGCCTCAGCTGTAAAATCCAATAAAAGTAAATTTGTCCTCTGTAAGGCTGAATCAGGGTGTTGGTGAAATGTTATAACAAACAAAGAAACAAAAAGTAGACAATAAAAACAAGAGAATAAGTGGACTTGACTTTTCTTTAATGAAAGAAGAGGTGGATTTTACTCATCTGCACTAGAGGAGGTCTTGGCAAAGTGCAGGGTCATTTTGAAATGGTTCATTCAAATGTCTTTACAGATCATAGGCTTCATATCTGAACCATTTCTAGGCAGCATGAAGAGACTGCAAAGCTAGAAAACACTTGCTGACTTCATAACAGCCTCTCCTAACTTTTGCAAACTCTGGCCTGACCTACTTCATGATACAGGTTATTAAATTCTCCCAACAATTCTTATATCTACCCAACAGAGAGTTCTTCTGTAACAATATATCCTGTGAAATGCTCCCAGCCTTTTCAGAAAGACCTGAGCTGATAGAAAAGGCAGTCTATTCTCATGGTTATTTATCCTAATAACCTACGTCTGCACGGTATTTTTAGTCTGCTTGTATCTATGCTTGGCTTCCAGGTCCTGGATTTAGATCCAAGTTTATGCTACAGAGGAATGATCTCCCACCCCATTGAGCTATACTAACACCCTCTGTTACCTGCAGGACCCATCATCTTTAAGTCCAGCCTAGGTATTAAGTATTGCCAATGACCTTTGGCAAGTTATAGTGAAGAGTTACTGGGACAACCTATTGATTGCAAAGAACATTTAAGTCTCATTGAAAGTGTTTAGCAGGAATTGTACTTGGTTAGAGTGGACTTGGTTTTGTGCCTCCTATTTGTAATGGGGGAACGCCAAAGAGCGAAAAGGAATGTCACTCCCGAGCTGTATCCCTACGACAATAAATGGGATGTGAAGGAGGCTCTTTGAGATGCTTCACGGACCGAGCGCCGTGTGGCTTGACACTCTCTGAACTTTGCTTTTTAATTGCATAATGCGATCGCTGTCAGCCGTGGGCATCCCAGGTGTGCTCAGCTGAAACACAGCTCTTCCCCAGAGCCACTCGCCTCCATAATAGCCCTGCCACCTCTCATTAGCACTTTCCCCATGGTAATCCAAATAGACATCACCATTCCGGTGCAGCCCAGCATGGGTCATTTCCATGAAACAGCAGAATTCATTACGAATGAGCACCAGAGAAATCTGCGGCAGGCAGAAGATAGAGAAGTAAATGGGGAGAGACTTTAGAGCACACCTCATGCATCTATAATACAATTACTTGCCAAAGGGAATGACAGCTTTGATGTGATTTTATTTTATTATTTTTTTTCTACAGTAAGTCCCAGAATCTAAGCACAGCACAGCACCTTCTATAGGTTCTGAAATGAAGATGAAAGGGAATTGTGTAACCCACTGGCTGATTTGCAAAGAGGTAGGACTCAGCACTGTGCTTTGACACTTTTCTGGACTTTTCAGACTGAAAGCATATTTTTGAAAAGGGCAGGAAGAGACAGCAAGCCATAGCTGCTTGTGGAGGAGGTAATTCTCTTCCACTTATAACCAACTCAGAGCACAGATTGCATGCAATGCTATTAAGAAGTGATAAGGAAAGTGAAAAATTATTTATGTATATAATCTAAGTAGTCCTGTGGATAATTCTGTGTTCTTTAAACTTATATATTGAAGAGTCTCAAGGAGCTCTCTCCCGCTCCAAGGATCCAAAATTAGCTAGGCTAATCAGGGCAAACCAATAAAAAAGACATGTAAAAAAATAAAAATTCTTCCCCTTTACTTCAGTAGGCTCTCATCATCCCACACTATCCTCATGCAAAGACTTATCCCCAGTTCTGATTCCCTTGCACAAGAGTAGACACTTTTGTGATTGTTTTGGTGCATAATAGGGCTCTGGGCTGCCGTGATGTTAGAGGTGGTAAGCATGTGGCTGGGACAGCAGATTTCTTCTTAGGCAGCAGGCCAGTGCCTGGGGATATTTAAAAATGTCTTTGTGGCCTGGAAAGGGACCTATTTGCTAAGCAGCTCTGAAATGGACTTATCAGAAAGGAACATCCCAGGAAGCTAACATAGCCATTTCTCTTCAAAATGTGCCACTTGAATGCAATAAAAGGGAGCCCCAGCCTTACCAGCAAGACGAGGGGATTGCCCAAGTGTTAGCAGTGCTTGCTGCCCACGCCAAGCTCTGTCTCAAAGCCCCAGAAGGCATTTAGCAATTCTCTCTCCCAGCCATCCTGTCCAAGACCAGCATCAATTTGCTAGCCTCAATTTGTGTTTTGGAAAGCTAATGCTCAGAGCTTGTTTTGAGATGCTGGGATAGAAAAGACTTCCTGGGAAGAAGAAAGGCAGTCTTGGAAGAATTTAGTACCTTGGGAACAGGCAGCAAACAGTCATCTGCCACTTATTTACTGTATGGCCCACCACAAATGCTGTTGCACACAATTTCACCACTTGTGAAAGGAGCTGAATATGTGATTCATCTCTAATACATGTAAAGAAATGCATTTTAGACATCTACTGCTGAGCCCCCTTCGTAGAGGGAGAAAAACAGGGATTTTAAAACATGATTTATCCCTCGTTATTTAGCTGGCTACTTTAGGACAAGAGGAATTACCCTCTGGAAACGGCTGTTGATTGCAGAGGGAATTCAGGGTGACAATCACAGATGGCTACGTCTGGCTGATGAGTCCCTCCTAAACTGCCTCGTTATGTGTGTACACAGAGCCCAGCGCAATGGGGCCCCAGCCAGAGCGAAGTGCTGCTCCTATATCCACAGTAATAAAGAGGAGCTGCTGCTGGGTGCAAGCTGTGTGTTTGGCTTCTTCGTGTGGCAGGCTGGTACCTCAATGCCACGGCTGTTCCTGCTTGCCTTCCCCTTGTTTACCGCTACAGCAGCCCTCACAAAAAGCCTGGGAGAATGTGCAATATGAAGTGCACAGGGAATATGGGCAGGATGTAGAGGTTGCACTGAACATCTTCGTTAGGGTTTCGCAGAAATTTCATGGGGCAGGTGTGCAGCACCACATGCTCTCTCTGAAGGCTCCTGTCCATGGCAAATATAAGCTGACAGCATGTTCCCAAGTCCAAGGATCTTGTCCAGTGTCAAGAAATAATCACACTCATCTAGGTTGGAAAAGACCTTCAAAATCATCAACCATCAACCTGATGTACTGAGTCCTGTCACTAAACCTCATCCCTCAGAACTACAAGAAGATGCACTGCTGAGGAGCTAAGTCTGTTAGAAACAGCTGACTCCTTCCTCCCTGTTTTTGGATGATTTGAGGACTTGTTGACAGCTCTGTCCCAAGTTTTTGCTTTGACATAGTGGAGTGCATCTGTCTGTGGGGTCCAATTTACAGGACCTTGGTGTAAAGAGCAGCTCTGAGCAAACACATGTGCATGGGCTGTGCTTACAGGTATTGCCAGCTACCACTGTATGAGTGCAACTTCTCCTGCATACAAGATGATGCAGACATTTGTTGCTGGCTTGTTTCAGCTCCATCCTTCCCACAGGGGCTTGCTCCATGAACTAAACAATAACCTCTGTCTTTTGCTTACTCATTCCTTTGAAAGTCCTCATCTGACTACTATTTATTTACAAGCAGCTGTGTTGTTTAACTGCAACACTGCCATTAGCTCTTTGTAGAGCTCTAGGGTTTGCTTTGTGGCATGTAGTAAAGCGTTATTCTCCATGCCAAGTCATGCCACTTCAGCATTCCCTCCACTCCCAAGCTAGGGTTCTTCCAGTTGCAATCAGACCCATGCTTGGGCTGGTGGAAATGTGGACTGGGTTTTATTAAATGAGTCTCTTTCAACCTCTTATCACCACTCCTGACACACTGCTTATGAATATGCATATGTTCGGTGACTGCTCACAAACTGTAAAGCAGGACTACTGTGCCAGTCAGCAGCTGCTACCAAGCTGGATTCCAGCCTTCATCTATAATTACACCAAGAGAAGGGTTGTACCAGAACAACCCTCCTTCATAAGTTAGGAGAACAACCCTCCTTCATAAGTTAGGATGTTTCTGATTTTTCAGTTGTAAAGTAGGATTTCACTTATTGTCACCAGTGACAATATTTCAGGTTTAATATCACTCCTCTTACAAGGTGCCTGTTGTATCCCATCCATGACAGCAATAATATTCCAAAATATAAATTGTGCAGCAAGTGACAGGGCAGCTGTCTGCAATGAAATAAAACAATAAGCATGGGGTTGTAGTTCTGCTGGGCCAAATCGATCAGCAATATGCCCTCTATTCCCTACATCCACAAATGATCAGATTTAAAACCAGGTGAAACACAAATTCACTCAGCCTTTCACTTGTTAAAACTAGAGGATTTAAAACAAGGTCTATATCTCAAGTCTAGAGTGCTTCCACAAAATCGTGTCAGTCACTTATTCTAGGTGACAGCACATGGGGAAAGGCGACAGCTACTGCTATGTCTGCTGCCTTGGATGTCCGAGCATAAGGAGCAGCTATCCAACTAGAGTAACTGGGGATTAGCTTTGAGTTCTAGGACTCTATACCTTGCATTTCTGTACTGAGACCTGAAGAGCTTCAGCTCTTCTCTGCCATCATATTCTTAACCAAATCATTTGATTTCTGTATTCCAGCTTGTGCTCTTGTTTGTTTATTTGCTATCTGTAAGAAAAGGGACAGAATCTTCCCCTTGTTTTTTTTTTTGTTTGTTTTTGTTTTTTTTTTCTCTTACAAATTCTCTCAAAAATTCTGAAGCTATACGTCAGGCTTTAAAAAGAAATGAGAAATTTACAAGACTTAAATTGAAATAAAAAATCCAACAAGTCTAAACTTGTGGTTTTCTTTTGCTTTCCTTCCCCAGATAATTGGTTATTATCTCTGGAATCACGATCAGGAGAATTCTGGATTTCCAAAAACCTTCTCTGTGTTCAGAAACTGGAACAACGAACAGCTGACTTTTGATTCAGGTTTCTTTCTCTTGACCTAATCAGAGAATCGACTTAAACAACTTCCTATCAGAAAGGATGTATGAGAAGCACTTTGGCTTCAATAAATCGGTGCCTTTCAGTGAAACACAGCTTTGACAGCTGCAAAAGCTGTCCAGGAGAGCACTGGCAAACTTGAATCCCCTTCTCTGCATTCTACAAAGCCCAGGTTTCTTATCCAAGCCAACTGGGAACATTAAGGACTGGACTCAAATAGTTTCCCATGGGGTGCCTGTCTCTGCTGGCAGAGTAGGGATTCAGGGTCTGGCCTCTCTGTTTAGCAGGCTATCTGACTCATTCCTCAGCCTCAGACTTTAAATGTACTTGTAGGCTCTTGCACATCTATTAGCCATTTGCAGTAAGTAGTCCAAGTATGTTCTTAAATATAAAGTGCATTAAATTCTGGTGGGAAACATGAGATCAACAAATCTGAATAATAAAGCTCTATGTGTATTTAGAAGCAGAATTCACAGCATGGATAGAAAAGCCCTGGTCAGACCTATTCTGATTGGACTGCTTTAGCTAGAAGTCCATTTCAGTTCAGACTGTGGACAATGCTATGCTCATCTATGAGTGATTTATTCTCCCTTACAAATGACTGAGCTGAAACCTTTGGCAATAGACAAGAGTTGGAAATGGCTTATAATGATGAGTGAAATGACTGAGGTAATTTCATGCCTAGTTTGATGACGGGCCATCAGGTGCCCCATGGTGATCACTTCACCATAGTCTAATGGCCAAAATCTGACTGAGCCCTGGTACCCAACTCTGTTTGCACTATGAGTCAGACCCAGTTAAGAAGTACAATATAACAATATAACAGCTTAGGCCAAACTTCAAGGTGTTTTGGTTGAGGTGAACATCATAAAATGACATGCCAACTCAGCTGATGGATGGTAACTCAGTAATGCCTTGGATGACATGCCCCTACTATTGATTTTAATGACCAAAAGCATCCTAGAGGATGCTGTATATTATTCCAGGCCACTTCCCTTGATGTCCTTTTTTTTTTTTTTTTTTTTTTTTTATGGATCCTTTTTCACTGGAATTCACCTATGAGGGTACATTCCTGATATCTTCTTGTCAGTTTTGTAGAGAACTATTTAATTTTGCATTGCTAGTAAACAAGCAGAGACAAGACTTTCAGACAATGCTGTCTGCCATCATTTCAGTGTTTCAGCACCACCCTTGATCTCCTTGTCTTTTGCTTCTAAAGATCTGATCTATGTTTCGTTTAATATTTAACAAAGATTCACCCAGCTTCATGCTGCCTACTGTCAGATGAAAGTCAGCTTGGACCCACGAATCACTCCAGCCTTGCCTTATATTGCTTTGCTGTTTCATCTCTCCCTTCCTGCCCTGACAGCTTTCTTTCCACTCCATGCTACAGTGCCATGTCTGAGGCCAGTGAATATTTCATCCCCTCACCTCAGAGCATGTTTGGCTGGACTGTTGTCCTTTTCAGCCTTCAAGAGATTTCATGTTGCTTGCTGTTCATTTTATCTTTCTTGTATGTTAGCGGCTGAATTTTGCCAGACAGAACTAGTTTGTGGTCAAGTGTACTGCTGCCCTGTGCACAGTGGTATTTCACTTTCTGGGTGGGAGCAGGGTCTGTAGGAGAACTTGAAGAAATTTCTCTCTGTTCGTTGCTAGAAGGAGGGTAGAGATCAATATACCAATTAGCCTCATTTCAGTATTATCCATGGCACTGGTGTAAAGAACACACAAGTCTGTATGTGCCTGGGCCTGAACAGCGAACACCATTCCAGAGCTAAAAAATACATTTTTCTAGCCTAAGCTACCAAAACAACAACAACAACAAAAACAAAAATATATAGTCTTTGGCTTCCTGGAACGTACTGCCTTCTTGGTAAGAGTTGCAGTGCTAATCAGTAGATTGCAACAAGAGTTCGTATATGCTGCATCATTCACTCTGTAAGCGTCTGTCCTTAGTACCTGAAGAGTCAACATAGAGCTAATTTTTGCTAATCTGCTAATATTTGCTTTGTGGTTTATCACTATGAGGTTAATCATCAGGTCTTCCCACCTCCCCCAGTGGCTGGGTTACCTGGTGTGGCTGTGCAGAGACGTGAGCCTCTGTTCTCGAAGGCTGTCTTTGCCAAAGACAAGGCAAAGTGGCTAATTATCTCAGCTTTTCTGCAATGAGATTTACGTCATCTTTAAAATATTTACATGGCACTCACAGATACAAGGGAACAGAAGACCCTGCTGCTAACCTCACCCTCACTTCCTTACCCCACTCTCCACTGACAATTAATTTGCAATTAGTCTTAATCCACCCACTCAGCCTCTGATCCTCCTTGGCCCAAACAGTAACATCAGCACATTTCTTTGGTTTAATTTCTCCTACCAGTTTGCATCTTCAAAAAAATAGAGAGAGAGAGGGAAAAAGAGGATTTTCAAAAGTAGGTTGTTCACTCTGTGAGCTGGTCTGTTGCTTCAAACATCCAATATTAGTTTAATGTTCGTTTTTAATGCTTTGAGTTGTTTAAGGCTTTAAGCTATCTATCTATCTATCTATCTAATTTATTTTTCTTAAGCATAAGTGCAGCAATGGATATAAGAAATATATTGGGAAAGGACATTTGTGTGGTTTACTGTGGGGAGAGTAAATGTTTGAATAAATGTTTTAGGATCGATCCC
Source organism: Cygnus atratus (assembly GCF_013377495.2). Taxonomy (NCBI): domain Eukaryota; kingdom Metazoa; phylum Chordata; class Aves; order Anseriformes; family Anatidae; genus Cygnus; species Cygnus atratus. The sequence goes on along the minus strand of NC_066363.1, from coordinate 158,691,547 downwards.
TCTGACATCCATGAAGAGTACAAAAGCTCTCCTACCCTAAGCTAGGTCCCCATGACAATGGCTTAAACTGCTCTCTGGTGGTACAACCTTCTTGATGTTGAAGAGATCCTGGATGACTTCTGCAGGCCAGAAACAGAATTTAGAGATTAAGGAAGTAATTTACAGTATCTGGTAGGAAATTAGATTAAACTGATCCCACAAATGTGGAAGTCCTAGCCATGGGTCACCATTAAAGTAAAAATAAATAAATAAATAAATAATAATACTATGAGAAAGCATAGATATTGCTGTTGGTAACAGTGCAATTATAAGTAAACAATACTGTCATACACAGAAAGTATACTTTCTAGGTTTGCACACCCTAAGCTATCTAAGAAAAGCACCTAAAGAACCTAAGAAAAGTTCTTCCAGCATAACTTTACCCTTGATGGCTCAGGACAGCTTTTCATCTTCTATAATATCCATTGCCACCTATGAAGAAGGCAGATCACAGCTCAGCCTGCCATGGCAGCACTTTCAGTCCTAAATTTTTGACTTAGCCAGGAGCAATAACAGGAATTCTCTGGGCCTCATCCCCTTGCTGCCATGACAGCTGAGGATGTGTGTTGTCTCACACAACACATAGCGAGAAGATTTTCTTGCCTTAAACTTATGCAATAGCTCTCCCCCTTCTCCCATTGCCCCCACAGATGATGCAGCTTTTGAAGCATCTCCCAGCCATGGCTTATGTTCTCTAGTATTTACAGCCCCTTCCAGTCTTTCCAATGTACCCCCACGGCATTTCTCTTCTCTGGTTATGAAATAACTACTATTGACTCGTTTCCCAAGAATAATAATCTAAGCCCAGAGGGGTCACTCAGTACCTGGTAGAAAATGTTGTCCAAAACAACAACAAACAATAATTCTAAGTGCAAATTTAGGTGTCTGCGTGCTGGGAAAAGAAGCCAGATCCCACTTGTACCCTTCTCTCTGTTATAGAGCCCTGGGCATTTCTCACACCTCATTGGTATAGGGTATAGGGGGGAAATCTCCTCCTCCACAGTTTTATTTATAAAATGACCACTCTTCTTTCTCACTAACAGGAAGGTATTTAGCTGGAAGTAATGGGTGCCTTGGAGAACTGTCTCCGGGCATGCCTTTTCCCATCCTAGTCTTGCCCTTGCTGCAAACTCCCTTCACCCTTCCAACACCTCCTTCTTCTGCTTGGGGATGCGCTTGTTTTTTCTTTGTTCCCATGGTGACACCAACAGAGAGCAGGAATGAAGTACACATTTTGCAACCCCCGGCTTTTCCTCAAAAGAATAAGAACTATTGAACTTCAGTTCAATGTTGACATCCAGACTTTTTTCTTTTCTTTTTTCTTTTCTTTTCTTTTCTTTTCTTTTCTTTTCTTTTCTTTTCTTTTCTTTTCTTTTCTTTTCTTTTCTTTTCTTTTCTTTTCTTTTCTTTTCTTTTCTTTTCTTTTCTTTTCTTTTCTTTTCTTTTCTTTTCTTTTCTTTTCTTTTCTTTTCTCATGTCTACAACTTTACCCCAGTGGAGAGTCAGTCTCCAGACTGAGCTCAATAGCAGGTGGTTTATTCACTCGGGCTGAAGACTCACAAAGAACAAAAACTTGACCTTGGGGCAAGCTTTCTTGATCATGAAAACAATTGGGGAATGGGTAAGACAATAATTCTCATTTCTGAGGGTCTCAGGGCATCTTGGGAAGATTAAAGTATCCTTTTCCTTTCTCACCTCCTCTGACATCGTGGTCTTATTTACTACCATTTTACTTAAAAGGAAAATGAAGCATTGATTAGTTAAAGGACAGGATTGAAAATAACAGATAGTTGCCTAAAGAGTCAAAGTAGCAGATTTCGACGTCTAAATTCAAGAAACTTTAATAAAAAATGTTGGCTTCACTTGCCTAAGAGCCTGAAATGTCCTGGTACTTAGGATCTGGTGTCTACAGTTCATTATTCACTTAATACTCAGCTAACGAGAACTGGAAAAAACCAGCCATATTAGATGAGATCCATAAGAAATGGTTTTGTAGTGTCAATAAGTTTTGGTTTCTCAAGGCATTTCAGCCTTCTGAGAAATGGCACTAAGGAACAGCAGTGACTACATAGTGATATCTCATGTGACCAGCTGACAAAAATTAAATTACTTTCCTTTTTTCTTCTCCCAAGACTTTTGTTTTCAAAGAAATTGATCTGTCTGATGGAAAACAATTCTCTTCCAGGATACATTCTGGAACAAAAAAGTTCAAAACAACAAACTTTAGCCTCAGTTGCAATGCTTGTTTTGTTTACCTTGGTTGCAAAAGACAAAATGAAAGGAAAATGTCACTTCTGAGTTAAAAAGCTTCTCCCCCTACCCCCCATGGCATTAAAAAATTATAAAATAACTTAGCCTTTTATGCAGTGCAAATGAAACTGCTCGGTAAAGCAGTTTGCTTAATTAAAATGTGAAGTTTAAAATGAGCTAGAGTCATGAGTTCATCTATATGGGGACAAACGTTCCTAGTGCCTTGTTGCCAAGCAAGAATTCTTGGGGAGAGGTCCTCCAGGGATCTCCTGGGCCATCTGGCACACACTGGGCTTTTGGCTATGCGTCTTTTTCTTTTATTATCCACTTATTCCATATATTTTCAATATCCACCACAAAGTGCCCTCCATGCTAAAGAGATAGCAGACAGGTAATTGCTAACTTCAGGAAAAAGTTTTTATTGTGCTGTAAACAAGGAGCCAGGGGGGCTTAGGACTTGATTTATACAGCAAGCATAGGCGGGTAGTAGAGATGGGCAAGGTGATTGTTTTGAGATGTCCTGAGATTTGCTCTTCTCCCTGAAACAGTGGGTGCTAGTTAGTTGCAAATGTGTTAAAAGAAAAAGAAGGAATTATTAGTGGATGGCAAATGAGTTGCATCAACAAACACCAGCTTGAAAATGTCTTACCACTCCCACCAGTGTTTCTTAGTCTTCCTGTAAGTATAGATTTAACAAAGGTTAGAGTTTATAATTAAAAAACATAAAGTCATATATATATATATATATGTATTATAAATATACATATAAAGGGATCACAGAGAGGAACTTAACAGTTAAGATGAAAATGATAGAACACAAAAGAAGAATACCAAAATGGTGTTGCTGGAAGGAGCATCTTTTGGGCGGGTAAAAGAGATCGATCCTTGCTATTGTTTCTCTGTTGACTTTCAGATCATAATTTTTCATTGTCTTGGGGTGGCTTCATAAAACAAAGTTCTCAGAAAATTATATTGCCATATACCATCTAACATTATTACCCTCTAAGTGCTATCTCTCTGATATCTGAAGTGTGCCAAAGGGATGAGACACTAGGATTGTGCAAGTCTTCTGGGAACAGGACAAGAAGTCACGAGCCTGCACTGCAGCAAGAGAACTGTAGACAAGAGGGGAAACACTCCCGAGACAGCCAGTCATTACACAGATTAGGTGGGCCTCCATGGGTGGAGAATTTCAGGAAAAAGCTTGGGCTAAAAGCTGCCAAGCTGGAGTGGGAGAAGATGGTCCTCTCTGGATTGGAAGGATGATGCCTCAAGGCTTGGGTTAGTTTTAAAGCAAAAGACAAGCTTTACAGTGAAATCAGGAATTAGCCTGCAAGACATTGCCTTCTTTTACCATTGAGTAAATCAAGCTTAAGTTTGGTGGTCATTTGTTTCTTTTATTTTTACTCCATCTATGTGTCCCCTTGTTTATCTCAATGCACTGTGCTTGTGTATATGTGCCCTGGTTTCAGTTAGGACAGAGTTAATTTTCCTCCTAGTAGCTGGCAGGGTGCTATGTTTTGGATTAGGATGAGAAGAGCGCTGATAACATGCTGATGTTTTAATTGTTGTAGAGCAGTGCTTACACCAAGCCAAGGACTTTTCAGCTTCTCGCTCTGTCCTGCTAGCGAGCAGGCTAGGGATGCAGCAGGAGCTGGGAGGGGACAGACCCAGGACAGCTGACCCAAACTGGCCAAAGGGGTATTCCATTCCATTTGACGTCATGCTGAACAATATATAGGGGTGGCTAGCCGGGGTGGGGGGGGCCGGCTGCTCGGGGATAGGCTGGGCATTGGTCAGCGGGTGGTGAGCAATTGCATTGTGCATCACTTATTTCGTGCACACTATTATTATTAACACTATTATTATTATTATTATTATTATTATTATTATTATTGTTATTATTTTTCCTGTCTTAATAAACTGTCTTTATCTCAACTCACAGACTTCACTTTCCCGTTTCTCTCCCCCATCCCGGAGAGGGAGGGGGGAGGGTGAGCAAACGGCTGTGTGGTGTTTGGCTGCCAGCCGGGCTAAACCACAACAATATGTGTGAGTGTGTGTGGCAGGGTGAGTGGAAGAAGAATTCAGAGATTTGCTCTCCTGTAGCCTTTTTGCAGTTCCTCTTCTCATTTTTCTGAACCTGTTCAAGAAACTGTAGTTTAAATGACTCCTCTGAGTCCTTCCCTGTCTTATTTCTGTGATTCTCAAGTTGAGAAGGAAAAGAAAAATAAGCTAGATTTACAAATTAATCATGGGACAGTAATGAATAATAAACATGTTGATGATGGCAAAAAGGTCAATATGATGCTAACACGGTAAAAGGAGACAAAATTGATGTAGAGAAAGCAAAGATTTCACATTTGTGTAAGATTATTGGGAATGTCACAAACCAACTTGTTCACTTAGGCAAGATGAGCTCAACACGAAATGCATTCAGGAAAAGGTTGCAAGGACTGCCAGAGCTAAGGAGAGCTTCTTTTAATAGAAAAGACTAGAAGAACCTGGCTTGCACTGAAAGCTGAGTAGGAGTCTGCCTGGTCTACAGACTCTTCCTCTAGACAAGCAGCAGGGAGGGGGAAGAATTATTTTAGCTGCAGGATAAATCTGGCACCAGGAGAAAGAGCTAAAAACTCATTTCAAATGAATGCTGGCTGGAAATGCAAATGTTTCTAAGCATCAAAGCCAAGGAGGTTTTGGAACAACATCCCAAAGCACCCAGCAGGTTTGGGGTGGCGTGTGATCCACTTGTAAACAGGACTATGGCAATGCCCTGGAGTTCAAGGCGCAGAAGATTCTGTATACATCGGGCTAAGAAAGACATCTAAGCCAAATCTTTAAGGAAATGCACTGGGGGGATCCTCAAGGATTTAGTAATTTGCTCTTGGATTGTTCCTGCTATCTTTCTTTTCATTCACATGGGGTCTTACTCTACCATAACATTAATCCTTCCCCAGGGCTGGCTGCATTTCAGTGCTGGATGGGTACAGTGCATGTTATGTGAAGGTTGAGAATCTCCTTTACAAAATGTCCTGGATAGATAAAAAATGCAATAAGGAGCTTATTTGCAGTAGATAAACATTTGTAGTGCACACTTTCTTCATTCACTAGCCCGTCTGTGTTTATGAGAAACAGATATTGCAACAGTGTTTTCACCATTTCTTATTAGTTTTTTATAATGTTGCTTTTTCATCTTTTTTTTTTTTTATTAACACAATCTAAAGTCCATTTATATATTTTTAAGAATGCTATTAGCAATGACAGCAATAAAACCCTATTATTTGTGTAAGGCCTGGGTAAACATGTTCCTGCTGCTCAGAAGCACAGCGGGTATGTCTCTTTGGGGACCATCAAAATAAGCCTCAGCGCAATCTAGAATCTAACTAGCAAACTTGAAAAATTCTGCAAACTGAACACTTTCAAAGTTTCTCTAAGGAAGATAACAGTTAAAGTGGCTCTCATTAGAGGTGACTCATCTGCATACTGGATCTGCATCACACCAAGAACAAAAATCCAGTCTGGGGAAGGTAGAGAAATTTAATAAACCGGCCTGTTTCCATAGGTAAATTGGGTTTTCAGTAACCTTGCTTACAGAAGGACAAGAGTTCTTTTGAAATTCAGAATCAGATTGGTTGGCTAAGCCTCTCTAAGAGCTAAAAAAGCAAAGCCTGAACAGCTAAAAGATAGGCTAGAAGGAGCAGGAGTCACTCAGTGTATGAAAAACCTGAGTAATTTGGTTGTCATTGTTATTGTCTTTTGTGAGAAGATTACCTGAGCCACTGTTATTCAAAAAGATAGTTGGAGGGGAGGAGAAGAAATTCATGGTCCTAAATTTACTTGCTGTTTACTGAAGAAAAATACAGTGTTACAGACAAGGTCTTTCATTGCCCAAAGCTCTGCATTCATCATCATAGAACAGGAGAAAGAAAAATGCAAAAACACATTTTGTCTGTTCTTTCTATTTAGGGTATACACTTGAGAGCTGCATGAGTAACTCTTGCTATGTAGTATAAAATATTTGGTGCAAGAAGGTCCTTCGTTATCATCTGTGCTATGGTTGAGGTTGGAAGGAACCTCTGGAGCTCATCTGGTCTAACCCCCCTATTCAAACTGGGACACTTAGAGTAAACTGCCCAGGGCCATGTCCAGACTGCTTTTGCTCCTCTCCAAGGAAGACACCTCGGAAAGCAGTCATATTGTATTTCCTAGTTGGAAACAAACTTCATTTTAGAGCATCAGAGATGCTTTGACTTTAGATTGACTTTGAAGTGCTAGTGAGCACAACTGAGCAATAATGGCTGCTGTGCACTTGATTGTTTAAAGAAAAAAACACCCATGGGACACCCTTTCTTTTACCAAAACCACTTCTTGGATAAGACCAGGGAGCTCAATTCCATTTTTGTTTCACATGAGACAAGTTCCAGGGCAAGTTCAGGAACAGCACGTGTCTTTGCTCAGATTTGATAAACAGTTTGATCAGCATTGTCAGGAACATTACTGAAACAAACAAAATTGACCAAACTCTAGAAAAATGTCTTTGTTTTTGCACACTATTGAGTAAGAAAGATCTTGTGTTAGCTAAGACTCCAAAGCGTTTCTGCAAGAAATAAACATTGAGGGATGGAAAACACTTATCCCATCAAATTAAAGATTTCATCCAAACTGTTTGTCAAAACTGTTCAGGTTTTAAAATGGATTTAAAAGGTTTTGGAAAGAGAGAATTTGCAGTTTTAAAAATTTAAATTTAATTTTTTTTGGCATCTATACCCTCCAAATAATTTTTTCTTCCAACTCTTGAAGACATTCCAAGTGAAAAATGTAAGGACTTATGGAAGGTATTGGTTTTAAAGGAATTCTATTAAAAATGTAGAAGAATAATTAAGTTCCTTCAAAATAAAATTAATTCTCTAAGAGGATTTTTTTTTTTGACTATGAATCCTTTTGATTTGGGGAAACCTCCAAAATTGTAAGTGGGACTTGAACATTCCTTCTTTTTTTTTTTTTTTTGTATTTGCAAAAATGAAATCTAGTTGACAAGCATGAAAAGCAAGAAATTAGTAAAGAAAATGAACCAATGTCCTTTCTGGTCTTTTTCACTCTCTATATAAATAAATCCCTAGGATATAGAATGAAAATCTGTGATATCATTCACCGTAAACATAAATAGAGGACAGTGATCATAAAGGAAGACTTAGATATAATCCGCCATATGCGTAATGGCAACTGTCCCTGATAAGCCATCCACATTTAGCAAAACCAGCTTTAAGTGTAACCCACCATAAATGCAACGATATCCTAACATATGTTAAAATGCTCTGAAATATAACACAGCGTAAGTACAGAGATATACTGCATTGCCATGACACCAGATTTGTGCAAAATCCTCTTCTCCTAGCAGATTAATGTATTAATTCTCTAATGAGGAGTGCACTGGCAATGAATAATCATAAAATTATAGAATATCCTGAGCTGGAAGGGACACGCAAGGATCATCAAGTCCAACTCTTGGGTCCACACAGGTCTGCCCAAAAACCACACCTCTGTAAAGGTGCAAGCACTGCTATGACATGACAAATCATTTCCTTCTCTGTATTTCTTCAGTGAACCAATTGGTAATTCAATGGAATTTATGGAAGATAGTAGAATTCAGAGGAAGTTGTCTTTCTCTGACAAGGTTGGCGTATATGAATCACATGGAAGGTAATCCACGTGTATGGAGGCCTTAAATATTTAGTGTGCCAACATGCAAAGAACACTCTCAGACACACAGGACAGTGCACATAGACATAGCACAAGACTTCTAACCTCCCAAAATTACATCTGGGGAGATTTCTAGGTCCACACAGACTCAGGCAGTCATCCTCACATATAGAAATATGTATACCTGGAACTGTAAGAAAGCACCACACTCACTGAAGTACGCAAGCAAGGCTGCATGCTCATGTGAAGTTACAGGCAGAAGAACATGCATGTGCATCACCACGTGTGTGTACACACACTAACAGCCATGTAGGCTCATGGAGAGACCCCATGCCACCAACACTGTGCACAAAACCTGGGGGCTGGTTCCTCTCTCAGTTGTACAAGTAAGGATGGATGCTGGAGCATCCGTGCTGCTACAGGGAGAGTTGTTCAGCAAAGGAGACTGGGAAATTGAAGTGCTCGAAACCATATCAATAAAATTCCCTAGAAACAGCAGCAAGAAAAATTCATGTCTTTTCTTGTAACAGAGCCTTGGGGGAAAATAAAGACTGAGTGTAAAATTGTCCCAGCATTTTTTCATTTAAACAGAACATTTCATATTTTCCTCAGAACTGGATTCCTGTTTCTGCTGAAATGTAAAAACTTGAGGGTTTTGTTAGAAGACCGATAAATGTCAACCAACAATTTGGGACTGGGGTGAAGGAGGATGAGGGCTGTTTGTTCTGTTTATTAAAAAAAACAAATCCCCTGAAAGCAGACATTTCTCACAGAAATATCACTTCTTCAAAACCAGACGAAGGGGACATTTTTTTTTTCTGCGATGAAAATTGAGACGAGCCTGAAACAGGGTTTGAACAGCAAATACAAGAGCTACCTGAGCCACAGGAGGTTCCTTACCCACCTACGACCCCCAAAAAGACATCTGACCCCATAGGTGATGGTTATGCATTGCTTGATCTGATGGGTTCATGCAGCTGCCCACCAGAGAGAGAAGGCATCAGGAATGGCCAGTTTCTGGATGTGCCATATGTGCTTCTGCCATATTATTCCAACATGAGACACTACCTCTGCTGCCTATGGCAACAGCACATGCACTGCTCTTATTGTCTTAGAAATAGACATTAAGGTTTCATACATGAAGCTTCACTCTGCTCCTGAAAATGGGGAAAATCTGTCTCCTTTGTGGGGGTTGTCCCATCTCCTTGCCTTCCCTGTCTCCATATCCTGAAGCACTATGTTGGCTGTGCAGGAGGTGTTTATTCCTTGCAGAAGATGGGAGGACAAAGGTACATGCTTAACACTGACCTGCTAATGATTTTTTTTTTCCACCTCCAGTTGCTGGATATTGCACAGTCCTTGTAGTTAGAGAGCAACTTGCTACTCAAAATCTGCTCTCCAGAGACCCTGCTCTGCACGCACCATTCTCAACCTCCTTGGTACAGAAAGCAGCCTGAGCTGCCTTGAAATGTTTGGTTGTAATGCAAACGGCTGTGGATAAAAGCAGATGCAGTTTACCTATTTCTAAACTTGACCAATGAGGAATTTATTTAATTCTTGTTTTATTGGCCTGGAACAGCAAAAATACATGTTATCCCCTTTTCTATTCTCATCACAGAAAAGACCCATTTTCCAAATAGCTGTAACTTCCTTACTAATTTTCTCTGACCCTAGAAATGTTCACCAGAAGTCATCACATCTACTGAGGTTGTGATACCACCCAAACAAGGAGAACTTAGAGAATGTCTTCCTACTCTTCTCTGAATGTGACAGTGAGACAAGTGAGTCCAGACTGTGCTCATGGATGTATAAAACTTTCTATCATGGGGTTATCAGGACTGTCCAGTTAACCAGTTCAGCCAGGTACGTAAAGTCTGGTATGTAAGATGAGAAGAGGGTACAGCACTATATAAAATATTGTTTTATAATAGGTTACATTACAGCCCAGTCCAACAATTCAATAAGGTACACTATAACCCAACTGGATATAATGATGACTGTTACAATGCACTATGGTATGGCATATTAATGTCAGATAAAATACAAAATGCAATATACATTCCTGGTTAAGCTAGAGAAAAATGGCAGGTTTCCCAGTTCCAGCTCCAGTCTCAAGTTTTTATGTGGGTGGAGTTCCCCTTCCTGTAAAAGGAGAAACAGCCACGACGAAAAGTACTTCAGGATTATGGAAAACAGCTGATGAGGACTGTGGAAGTGATGACACATCACAAAATGAGGTCCAACATACAGCTCCAGACACCACACACTCATCCCTAAACCTGCTGTCAACACCTGTCACTTCTTGATCATCTGGAAGGTGATTTAGATATCTCCATTCCCTGTTAAGTTCTGAAAATGCCAAGGGTATCCAGAGCAACTGACATGGTGCACTTGTGTAGGACAAAATGGCAGAGAAAAACGTATTTTAAAATGATAGCAGACGTTGTGGGGGAAGGGAGGTCTTGCAAGGACTGGAACAGATTCTTCTTCTGGCTCCTAATTAGGATTTGAAAAATCTCAGTGTGTTAAGGAAGAGCAGTCATGTTGAAATGTCGCTTGTGCACACTGACATTTAAGGGAGTATCTTTCTGGCAGGAATTATTATGGGATATTAATATGAAGCATCTGAAAATGACTTTGGAAGAGAAATCCTATCATGGAAACCGGAGAGTTAGAAGGAGTTTTCTGAATGGTGATATTAAAAATGCATCGAATACCTAAACAGGTTGCAAAGAGAAAAATAAGGAAGAAGCAATTGGAAACGAATGTAAGATTAACAGGCAGTACAACCTATCATCCCAGGAACCTTCAGAGCATCTGGTTCACTAGCAACATGTCCCTCACTGCCTTTTCTCCTTCAAAATCTGCTCCTTTTGCTTTCATGTGGGGAGAAGATCATCTGGTTGAACTTAGACCCTAGTGTGGCTGGCTTTGACCCTTTAATTGCCTCCCTACATGTTCTGAAAGTCTAGCTTTGCTGCCTGCAGTGATCTCACTGCAAGGTGTTGCGTTTAATGCAGATGTATATTGCAGGTTTATAGGCTCTGTAATGGGCATACGTTAATTTTAAATTTTTTGGGCTAATCGGAATGGGTGGTTTGGACCACATTTTGAGTTTGAACAGTTTTTTTGAGTTTTAACAGTTTTTTTTTTTTTTTTTTTTCTGCTGCAGAGATATGTGTCAAGATTCTGGCAGAGATTTGGGTATTGGTGGCCCAGATGTCCCATTCAAGTCACCAAAGGCTCACAAGACAATGTGGAGACTACTGAAAGATCTGAACTTTTCTGAACATCTAGTCCAAGCCATCAGCAAGTCATTAGGAGATGAGACAGAGGGGCAAATTTCCAGTGCAAGCCTGGTACCTGTGTAAGGTGTACTATGGACTATGCTGTCTGCTGTTGCACCATCATTTGTAGTTTAAAACCTCACCAAAATCCTAGCCTGATGATATGTAAAAGAGGACACTTAGATGTGTAGTGTGACCTAACAAAACCGGGAGGTGATAAAACAGACTTCAGGTGTGTAAAAGCCTTTTGCTGGGACAAAAGGAACAGTCCCTAGTGCATGTCCATGGGGGATGGCTGAGAAAATGAGAGGCTTTACATTCAGGCAAAGGAGAAGAGCTAGGAGGTTATAAAAATCCCTTCATCTGGAAAGCTAAAGAAACACAGGAACTGATTGTGGGAAACAGTGGGAAGTTCTCAGCCCTGGAAGAATAAAATCACGTTGTGTCCATCAGTGTGTCAGGATGGAGATAGGTGGAGCTGGTCATGCCTCATGGCAAAGCCTGGAGTAACTGGAAAGTGAGAGATTTTTTCCAACTCTGTGAGTTTTATTATTAAGTTCTAGCTCTGTTTTTTTTTTTTTTTTGGGGGGGGGGACTTTGATCACTCCTACTCTTCCAAAAGACTTACCCACATTGTCTTCCTGTAAAAGAGCTGGGAGCTTTTTATTCTCTCTCCCAATGAGGAACTGATGGGTGCAAAAGGGCATACTGACACATTCAGCAAAGCCCATTTTCTTCCCCAGAAAGTGATTTTCTTAAATATTTATTTATTTATTTGTTTATTCGTTAGCTGTGGCTCTGGATTATGGAATTTCCCCTTACGCTGTTGTTTTTGCTGCTGCAGAGGAATCCAGCCCAAAGTCACTGTAAGCATGACACAGTACATATGAAAGCAGACCAAACACAGGGGCAAACAAGAGCTAAAATGTTGCATAATTTTAGCTCTCCCAGCCTAAGAGGACAATAATTCATGCCTGGGAAAGACTAAGATGGCTTCCTTTCATAACAAAAGGTAGGTGCTTGTTTCAGATTTTAGGTTGTCCACCTTCAGCAAGATTTCTACTGCCTGTTCTCTCTCATTCTCAAGGGTGTTAATATTTCCTAGTATATATGCTCACTTTTTTTGGCTGTCAGGGTTAGCTGGCTTCAGATCACCCTGAAATTCTCTCTTGGTGGTAACTAGAAAATCTGTGATGTTTCCAATCAACAATTATTTTGCATTTCTCATTTTTCTGAGAGCAGCAGGTCTGGCAACACTCCCCCATATCTCCCTCAAAAATGTTTAGAATAAACTTATTTATTTATTTATTTTTAAAATAACAGTGGAAAAATATATCATAGTTCAGGGAATGTCATTTCTTAGATGCTGAGTTTGTTCCAAATAACAATTTAACCTGAGTTTCTTGGCTTGTATGCATTTCTATTCATATCCTTCTGTTCGACTTTGAACTGTACAGAGAGAAATCTGTTCCAATATTGATTGCACCATGGCAATTTTTAACTTTGGGAGTTCATTGAAATGACTTTTTAAATAGTACTAAACACATTGCTCTTGTCCCACAAAACAAGAGAGACACCCGCAAGCAGGTGGGATTCCCTGTTTACTGTAGCATTTATTAGCTGGCACATTTCCTAGAATGTCTATGTTTAATTCAGGCTGTTCTGCTTCAAGTCACTGGCAGCATTAAGCCAACACAAAACAGAGAAGACCATAAAGCATCAAGCCACTAAGAGAAATATAGAAGTTCATTTTCTGCAAGCCATCACTCTTGTACATACATCTTAGGCTGCACTGAGTGCTTTGAAAGCAACCAAACACAACTAGAGCTGGTAAACCAAGACAGCTCAAGGTACAGCAGTGAGCATGGTCACCGTGTTTTATGCTGGTGTGCAGGCAGTCAAAATTGCCACCAAGTGACATCAGCCCAGCAGTGTCAATGACACACAAAGGAGAGGAATCAGAACTGGGATCTCTAAAAATAACAGCCTCCTGGATTTCTTCTCTTTGTAGGAAGGACACAGAAAGACTCTGAATGTATCATCCATTTTTATCTGCTGTTCAAAACAACCAGTTGGATGTTTTTGTTTGTTTTGTTAGACCAATGGAAGAGTAAAAAGTTGGAGTAGGAGTCGTGCTGCTTGTTTTGACAGCAGGGACAGAAAGAGATAAAGAGAGAAAGAGAGAAAGGGGGAGAGAGAGAGAGAGAGAGAGAGAGAGAGAGAAAGAAAGAAAAGAAAGAAAGAAAGAAAGAAAGAAAGAAAGAAAGAAAGAAAGAAAGAAAAAGAAAGAAAGACGAGTCATAGATTGAATGAAAGGCTGTCTCTATAATACTATAATACTGCAGGAACCAAAGTAATTATTTGGGTGAGTAATTATTTTTGCATTAGACCAAAGGGCACACTTCCCCTGCTGGTGTTTCACAGGGGCTGAAGCTTGTAACAGATAAGCCTCAACTAGAACACAAAGGAAATTAAGAAAAGAAAAAGGAAAGCTCACAAAATCTCCCAATTAAGTGTCTACACAAATTTACCAAGCTACTCCAGTAACTGGGGATCCATGGAGATGTTTATATAAATACACGCATAGAGAGATAGACTAATACATGTATCAATGCTATCCTTCCAGGCTGTTACAGATGGTGCTTGGCCTTCCTGTACCACAATGCTCAGCATTATCCTTGAGCTACCAAAACTGGACTTCTGTCCTGACACTTAGAAGTCCTGTACGCCTGCTGTGTGTTTCACCCCTCATCTCACAATCTTAAAGAACAGCTGTAGCACAGCTGAGTTCAATGGTAATAACCTGATGTAGTGACATCATGCTAGCATCTCAAAGCATGAGATATCTTTGTCCGAGCAAGGAGAGCCAGCCTGCTGACCATCTCTAGAACATGGCAGAATTGGTGGCAAGAAGCCTGGAAGGGCTCGGAGAAGCCCTTCAGTGTCACTGTGATGGGACCTAAAGTCAGACAGTTTTGAAGTGGATCCACTTAAAATCTGAGTTAAAATGAGCACACCAACGATGTTAAGATGTCTTTGCACCCCAAAAAGTGTGCTTTCTTAACTCAGACTAGAGAAGTACATTGTTTAAAGAAAGAGCTTTGTATCTGCTGGGGAATAGAATTTAAGTTTGGAAACAGAGATGTCCTTTGACCATAGTCTTAAAAAACAGGTCCTTTTCTCCTGTTATTAGTCCAACAGTTGCCAGCATCTTCTGGATTGCAACAAAACTGCCTTTTCTTTCAACCCTGCTAGTTCTTAGCTCTCCTGGCTGGCCAGGTCTTTCCTGTTTTCTCTCTGTTTTCAATGTGCAGTAGGAAGCAGAATACCCTTTTGGCCCAGTGTTCAAGACGACTAAGCAAACAAACCGTTTTTCTTCTTGCTTCTCTGCCCAAAACTTTCTAGAGAAGCATAAACACTGGGAACAGAGGAACTCAGGAATTGCTCTGTCACACTGGGGACCCATAACCTGCTCTAACACAACAGGCAGGAAACTTTTCAGAACAGAAATATTGTATGGTGTTGCTATAGTGGTTTTAATTTGTTAAACAGCTGAAAATGAGCTTCAGCTTTAACTATCCACGCACTGTTTTCTGTCCCTATGGTTTGGGTTTATTCCCTGCCATGCAGACAGGTGTATCCTTCTTTCTGTTAATTTTTGTGATCATTTCCAAAGTACCATTTCATGTTTCTGCAGAACACCGAATGGGTACACATCACAGGTTGGAAAACGTCAATCTACAAAGTATCTACTGTTTCTTTCACAGGCGTACATATTACTCTCAATATGTTGTTGTGTTTCTTCTGGGATTTCCAAAACGAAATTAGACACTCATCTTTCATTTTAGGAGCATGTTCATTTACAATAACATGGTTCTTAGTCTCCCGCTGAATAAGACTAACAATAATGGTCAGAGATTTTCTCTTCTATCCTTTGACAGAGTGTAAAATAGGATTTGTTATCCTTATTTGAAGAGGCAAATGAATTTACTCATCTTTTGTGAGCCAGCAAAGAGAGAAAAATTATAAGTATCAGAGTTAATGAAGATCAGTACCCTATGGATGTGAGTCTTGTTGATTTTGAAGCACGTGGGAATGCACTCTTTGAGAACATTTGAGATTTCTGATCTTTTGCCAGATAGGTTTTAAGTCAGAAATGAGTTCAAAAGTTACAAGCAGCACATACACAGACAGGGCAGTGAACAAGTGGGCACAAGAAAACCATGATGACCCATAGGAAATCCTGCTCGAATCCACTTCAGGATAGATCAGACCCTCAGCAATGGGCTTAGAGAGCATCTTTGGAGCAGGTCATTAGCACAGGAGACTTCTTTCTTTGCCTGATTTCCACCCAGATGTCTGGAGCTGGGTTTTACAGTCCTTAATGGAATGTGTAGGACTGTGGTGATGCAAAGCTGGAGGGATTCAAGTCCAGATAGAAACACTTACAATCTAATGTCCTCATGTGCACAACAACCACAGCTACTGGAGATCATATCAGTACAAACAGCAGTACTCCGAGCTTCAGGTGGAGCTATCCAAGAACCCTCTATATTCCGCAGGAAAGGGATCTCTTAAATTCAGTCCTTAAAGCCCTTAAAGTTTGCAATCTGTCCAAATTATCATATTTTTGAGCGTATGTCATTTTAGTTACAAAAGCATCCAGACTTGGAGCAAAGCACCACTACAGTAAGAACCACACGAACAGATTGTTCCTGCACTAAGCAGTTTGCAAACAATTTTAAGAGGCACAGACAAGCAGACAGCCATTTCAGACCAAAAAACAGTGATTGCAGCTTACCATCAATTTCCCCTCTGGTATGGTTTTCTACAGGCATCAACTATAATGACCATTCAAATAACACCAGGTCTTTTGTAAGAAGATTCAAACATTCTTTTGAATGGTAGATGTGGGAACATTACTTCTAAAGTTCTGATAGGAGTCTGAAACAGATGCATGACAAAGAAAGAGGTTTAATAGTATTTCTTAAAGCCATAGTAGACTTTCCAATTTTAACTTTAGAAATTCTGGTTGCTGGTGTCAGCATGCAGTGGGTCAAAGCTCTGCTGAGATCTTGCCCATGGACATCCTGTGGCAGCCTAATTTAACAGCTTGGTTACTGAAAATCTGAAAGAGCAACTCTTTTCATTAGAACATTCTTAAAAATACATGATACCTTGGTGGATTTCGACAGCAGGTTGTGCTGATGAAGGTATGTACAGCTCTCTCAGACATTGTACCAAGAGATCTAGTCATGAGTCCGGCTTGTGACTTCCATCTTGGTGAGATCCTATACCATGTATTTATTTTAGTACATATCTTGTCCAGGAACACTGAAAGAGGTGACATGGTTTTGTCAGTGAACAACATGGAAGCTTCCACACTTCCAAAACCCATTTACTGGTTAGCAGACAGGAATTTTGAAGTCTTTTCTCAGAGCCTACTGCATCCTGCTAAACACTACCCTGGGGCTCAGAAATCATTGAGAGGATTTTATCTTTTTCTGTCAGATGCATACACTCTTCCCTTTCTCCAAACTTTCATTCTGACCAGTCAAACAAAATCACCATTATTCACCCATGTATGCCAGCATCCTTTTATCAACTTTTTGCTTTTTGAGAAATATCTGTCAGCTTCCCTTAATGAAGATTATAAAAGGAAAGCTTCCTATATGGAGAGAGCTGACTATCAAAATGTTTTCTAGAGATGGGTTTGGGATGTTTTATTGACTAAGTTAGTTTACCTGCACCAGAACATACTGATGAAATCAGAAAAATCACAGTTGGAAAAATAAAGTTATAAAAGGTTTGGCAAAGTTATACTTAATAGTAGCTTGCTCCAATAATTTCCCTTCGCTTTGAAGTCAGTACTGTGCAATGTCCTGCTCTAAGGCATCTAAAGGCATCTTGATCAGATGCAAGACACCTCAGTTTAGGAATATTTCCCTGCTTATGAAGTCTTTTCCCCAGTAAATAAATTTTCGTAGCTGTGAAAAATTCCCATTACCTGGGCACTATGAGAACTTAACACAGTCAGAGTGGAAAACATAATTTAGTGCAGAAGGTCTGGAGACAGTCCCAGGTCGAGTTTCAGTTCCCACCTTACAGATTTTCGATTTTAATTGCATTTGCCTCTTATAGTCTGCTACTCAAAACCATTAATGTGCCTTTCTGTCAAGATCTGAGGCAGTTCTCAGAGCTACATCTCATTCCTTACCACTCACTGAGGGCATCTGATATCTGCAGGTTTTCGTGTTTTGGACTTGCAAGTCCCTAAAATCCTGCTTCTGTGCATGTTGGGAAGCCGTTTTGTTTTAATAAGGCTAGAAGTATGGTTCTGCCTCACCTAAACCCTTCTGGGATTATTAAATAAAATTGTCTTCCAATTCTATGTTACAAGGCTCAGTCATGTGCAGTTTCTCAGAGCCCACTTAATGGACTGGCCTGGAAACCACTTTTCCTTCATCACATAACATTTGGAGGCCCCTTTCATGTGTAATACTCATCACTTTTGAAGCACTGGCCTTTCCAAGACTCAGATCCCCATTTCCATGGGGGAGAAAAAGGGTTTTCCTTTGCTTTTCTGTAACTCTATCATTCTCTTTTTCTATTTCTAATTTTTCTATTTCTAATATTTCTGTTCTGTTTCTAATTTTTCTGCCTTCCAGGATATCTCTGCACACTAACAATACTTACAAGACCTTACAAGACCTTACAAGACCTCACTGGCATGGAAATCTCTGGGGTTAAGATTGTTGGATACTGGTCTTACGTTACTTATATTTTTGTCCAGTGCTTATATTTCTCTCCAGAAATCTTCATTTGCTCACTGTCAGAGACAGGATAACATACCCAGATGAACCCCATATGATAACTTTTATGTTCTCTAATACCCAGGCCTTGGGTGAAGTATTTAAGAGACATATTAACTGCCATAATAACAATGATACTAGGTACACGTATAATATTCACAGGCACACATATATGCATATTCAGGTTAAACTCTGAGATGTTTCCCAGTGACAGTGAAAGAGAGCTCAGTTTCTCATGTTCTGATTTATTCTGATGCCTTATTCCGTTTCATCTCCATTCATCAAGGCTTGAATGAGATAGCAGCTTTAATAGATGCTAATTAGCAATATAAACCATCCACCATGCAAATCAATAGCAGAATAATACTGAAAAAGCCCTGTCATAATAACAGTTGGGCCCAAAGATTGAAAGGGGAGAAAATGTGGTTGAATTCTTAATACTTGTGTGCAATTAAGAAAGAAAGGAGAAATGATTATTTTCCTCTCGTGAATTATAAGCAATTAAGCAGGGCATATAATAAACCTTGGGACTGAAATCACTTTGGCTTTCTTGTGTCAGCTCCCGTGCTCTACACTCTGTTTCACGGGACTGCATTAGCTGAAACAGAGTTGGGTGTGTTTATTGTCAGCTCTGGTTCGATTATGTGCTTGAAGAGGAAAGCACAGCTCTGACTAGCACAGATTTACTACAAGTTGAACAGGAAACAGGACACACATTCTGGATTCAGCTCATGGGCATCATTTCAGTGGGTGCAGATGTTTTGCTTTTGCTTGGAGGATTGGTATGTGGTAATTGGGCAAAGGATGGTAATTAGTCAGTACGTGTGGGATGTGATTT
The DNA here is from genome assembly GCF_013377495.2 of Cygnus atratus. Lineage (NCBI taxonomy): Eukaryota > Metazoa > Chordata > Aves > Anseriformes > Anatidae > Cygnus > Cygnus atratus. Next base: position 158,672,621 of record NC_066363.1, on the reverse strand, counting down.
GTCTGGATACCACCACAAAGGGCTGAGGGAAAAGGTCCTATAAGGCAGAGAGGCTCAAACAGACTGTATAAACTCTCCTTAATTGACTGGGCAACTGGTTCAAACAGAGATACCTGCATTGTAAATTCCTAAAATTTGGGATACCTTCCCTAACCCCAAAGCCTTCCTGCTCATGTGAGTATAGTCACATTGATTAGAAAAACAGGCATTTTTTCAGGACAAAAAGAGTCACATCTAGACATACCATGAGACTGCATATGCATATCAGTCCCATGATGGGATTGCACATGTATACCCTCTCCTTTGATGGCATATACAAACACAACATGTAAAAACCAGTTGCCTTTAGTTATGATGTGACACGTACATTTGTGTGGAGGTGGGATGATGGGGTAGTTTGGATTGCTCCTACCACAGGCTGGTGGAAAGATTGATATAAATCAAATCCAGCCTAAATCTAAGTTCCATCACATGGCTGGGGGGAAACATTGGGAAAATGTCAGGTAGTACACTACAGCAGAGAGGTGTTTTTCCCTAAACTTGGACTGGGCTTCCAGTGAAGAATCTATCAAACCCTGTCCCAGAGCAGAGGACAGAGATCACAGAAACATATTCTCTGCTGGGATTTACTCCAGGATCCGTAGAAGAGAACTGAAGAGTGGGAGACAGCCCTGATTATGTGCCAGGCTTACCTTGCAATGTTTTCATTGCAAGAGATGCATTTGTGGACAGATGTGATTACCCCCTTCAGCATTATTTGTAGTTACCTACTGGCTGACTGTTATTTTGCAGGAAGGAACCCTATTAATTTCCATGTGGTTTAAAGAGGTTTTCACTGTCTTCAGGGAAACAAGAGCAGGCCTGATGGTCACTACAGAGATCTGACTACCTCTGCAACATATTTGCAAGTATTATCTCAATGTCCAATGTTTTAAGTTTTGAGATGAATATGTTCGAGCCACAAGCTATCTACATCTTTTTAAGGAAGAAAGACAGACCAGTAACTGAAATTTCTTTGGATAAAAATCTCTCCTGAAGTCTTTTGGTCAAGAAGGAAAACCTCTTTCAGAGTATTTTGACTCCAGCAAAAGTGATGGTTTGCTGCAGGAATCAGCAGGTGAGATTGTTCTGACTTCAGGAAAAATAAAATAAAATAATAAAATAATTCTGTGAATCCAAATCTTAAAGCTATTCAGAAAAAGATCAACTTTTCCTGTGAAACATTTCAAGATGGTGTCCATGTAAAAGGTGTGGGAACAGGCATTGTCTGTCTCAATATCTGTCTGTCTATTTACTTCCCTCTCTACCTGTCTTCCTACCTGTCTACCTCTCTACCTATTTATACAGATATTTAGTTCTTCCTTAAAGCCTTCAGAAATCCTTCTGGAACACTCTGCATCAGCTTTTGGGGGGAAGTTCCCACCTCATACCACTGCAAAATAAGTATCATCCTACCCAGCCTCCCACAACCCAGACTTGGCAACTATGATACCAGCTTCCTGTAAAACTCTGTGTAAATGGCACCAGTTCCCTATATATAGATAAAAAAAAAAAAAAAAGAAAAAAAAAAAGAGAGATAGAGAGAGACACAGAATACAAAGACTCGGGAGGATAACCTTTCTTGTAGTGAAGGTTGCTCTCAGGAGCTCAACCAGTTTCCTTCCATGTCATGAACCTCCCAGGGTTTGGCCTTTGTGATCCTGTTTCTGACCTGTCTCTAAAATGGATCCAGTGTCTCCAGAGGAGCTCTTGGAGCCCTCTTGCTTTTCTAGGAACCCAGATACCAGATAGGCTCCAGCCATAAGTCTTCTACCATGTGATACTTTTTATTAAAAATGAGACTACAGATGGCGTCATTTTCCAAGTCAGCCACCAAAAGCCAGAACTCTTTTTTACCACTTCTATTAAAAAAATAAGAAAAAAAAAAAAAAAAAAAAAAGATGAATTATGATAAGAAATTCTGCAAAAAATAGATATTTCTGGAAAAGGTCAGAGTTCTCCACCAAAAGATTTAGTATTTAAAAAGACCATTATTTAATATGAATGTCTACAGCAGAATATATTAAAATCTTAAGCAATTCATGCTCTGCTTTCTTGCACTTCCCACTGCTCCTTACAATACTCTTTGTTCCATTCTAAACAAATCTTTCCCATTCTTTGTTGTTTTTACATTTTGCAAATGCTCGTAGACAGTTCTGGTCCCCTTAGTCATAGATTAGACAAATTGTGCATATTGTTTCCTTTTAATCTCATCTCCCTGCTGACTTTTTAAATACTTCTAGTTGTTCTACACCATCCTCTGCAGTTTACCAATACTTGCCTGGTATTTTGATGTGCAGAACTAGCATAATTCCACAGTGGGAGTCAGATGACACCAGCATGCACAGCCCTTTCTGTTCAGTAGCAGTTTTCAGAGAAGAATCTCCTTGCTGCTTACATCAGAGCATATGATTTTGGGAAGGCTGTGGCAAAGAATTGGAGACAAGGCTTAGGGCATGGGTGATGCTTGGCAAAGGGCTGATGTTTGGGGGCAGATGTCTGCAAGAAAGGAACAATGAATTGCTCTTTGAAACTAGGTGGGTGCAGTGTATCTTGATGTGTGCTCAAGTAAGGCAGGGACAAAAGTATTCCTGGCATAGCCTGACCATGACATAAGGATAGCCTTTGTGTTTTCCACTGTATTTGCAGTTGGTTTTAGGATCTTGCAAGGAGTCAATAATCTTTCCTTCCACAAAGTAATGTCTGGCTTAAATGAAGACTGTTATTTTGATCTCAAAGCTCAAAATTCAACATTATTCTGATATCAGCTCTGGACTATCCCCTTTTCCTTCTCAGAACAGGTTCTTTGGTAGTGCTAGCTGATTGCATGTGTGTGTCAGACTGCACAAAGTGCTGCTCTACTGAATTTCTTAAGAAAGTAAAGATAATGAGTGATGTAGGGGAGGTTCATCTAGTCTAGTTTCCTTGCCTTTCAAGACAAACCGGTTTCCTGCTCCCTTTATGCAGCAGTAAGCATCACTGTTTGCTGGATTCCCCTCTTTGCCAAAGGGGTATATGGGGCTCCCCTCAGATCTGAAGAACCTGCTACTGTTTATTAAAATGAAAGGTGAAAGAAACCCCAGACTTGGGGTTTGATTGAAATGATGATAGGGCATGACCAGAAAGGAGATTGTGCCCCTGAGAACTGTTTAAAAATGTCCACTTCTCAGCTGGCTACCATCTTTCATCTGAGAAGCAGGAGGTAGCCAGATGAATACTGGTTGTCTCTTATGTTAGAAAGGAATCCTTCTGCATGATTTATGTTATCATAAACATAACTGTCAGGAAAACATTTAGTTCTTCTTATGAGCCAGTTTTTCTGGCAGTTCAGTGAAATTAGGGTGATGACTGAGGGATATGGAGAGCCCCATTGCCAGTTCAAAGGAGGCTGTAAGAGAAATGGGAGGAAGCAGGAGGATATGGAAGGATGCTGGATGTTTTTTTGGAGACTTCAAAAGTTGATAAATTGTCTCAGTTCATTTCATACATCTAAACCAGAGAAACAGAAGAGAGATGCTGTTGATACTTGCTCTGGGATATGAGGATAGCATTTTCACTACCAACAATTACTATGCTGCTGTGTAAAAGACTAGCAATAAAAAAAAAAAACACCTCATCTCAAAGAATTTGCAGTATAAAAGAGAAGAAATCACAGATGCATGAGGAAAATAGGAAAAGAGAAAAATAAAAAGAGTGTTCTGAGTTTAATTGCTGCAGCTGCTGCATTTTTGCCTTGTTGCCTTGTTCAGGTTCGAAGAGGACTCCTCCTTGTGTGCTCCATTCCCCTGCATTTCACTGAGATCAATGTGGGAACAACAAGTTGCCTGCCATCAAGAGTGTCCTTTAGGCTTGTGGAGCCCTTTCTTGGGCAGGCAGGGCTCTCCACCACAGTCCAGCTGGTCAACAAGGAATAGCTTTAACATTTTTTTTTATTTTTATAAAAAAAATTTAATGAAGCTGGTGATAAAGCCAATGATAAGAGTTTTGCAAGGCAATCATAATGGTGACAGTTCTCTGTTTACCCATCTCTAAGCAGCACATGAGATTTGTGAGATTAACCATTAGGTTTGCATGGGATTAACCACTGAAACCAAAACAATGTGATTAAACTTATATTAAAACAATAATAATAATAAAAGAAAAAAAAGAAAAGAAAGAGAAAAAGAAGAGAGAGGAAAGAAGAGAAGAGAAGAGAAGAGAAGAGAAGAGAAGAGAAGAGAAGAGAAGAGAAGAGAAGAGAAGAGAAGAGAAGAATCAATTCTAGCATTTCCCTCTACTTCTGCCACTTCCTTACTTTTATTTTTTTTTTTTTATTTTTTTTTTTTTTGGTTTCCCTCACGTGAAATGCTGGAATTTGTCCAAAAGCATTTGGATGAATTGACACTGACATATACGGGAGCTGATGCCTATGTGAAGAGATGCGGTTTTCCTCTCGTCTAAATCTTAGTGCAGGAGGGAGCAGCTCCCCAGAGAAGCTCTGAAGAAGGTCGGCTGTTGGAATCAAAAGAGGCAGGAAGGGAACAGAGGGGTTTAGGTGGGACCAGAAAAGGCCTGAGAAAATTCAGTTGCAAATAAAATGAGAGGAGGTTTTATTCCCGGAGAAAGTAAAATCAAGGTAAGTGATAAATATGTGAGAGCAACAAGGCTGTCCTGCCTGGCTGGCTAACAAAGTGTATCTGAGAGAGAAAAAGGCATGCAAAATAAACATTCCCTTTCATACTCATTATTTTAAGGCGTTTCACATGTAACAAGCTACTGTGTGGTCTTAGGCACAAATAAGGGTCTTCACAGGCTGGTTCAAGGAGAGATTAGCCAAGATATTTAGAGAAGGGAACCTAAGGCAGGACATAAGAGGGCTAATAATTAAGTACAGCCACGCTGAGGATTTCATCCCCAAAGCAGAGGCAAAAAAGAGGGACTGGGATGCAAAAAAAAAAAAAAAAAAGGAATACTTGAGGTGCAGAGGAGCTCTAGGGGCATGGCTGAAGGTCTGGAGGTTGACCTGGTGGTCTGATCCAGCCTGGGGCCTCCCTCATCTCTCACCTGATTAGTGAGGCATGTTATTACATATATATATACACCATTGTACAGGATTTATAGTTATTCTATTTATATATATATAGACATCAACATAGAGGAAATTTCGACATCCTTAACAATTTTATTCTGCTAAAGAACTTCCCTTATCCCTTCAAAAGGGATATAAGAAAAATAAGTTCATGGTGTCTGTAACCATCATCTGCCTCTACCTACACTCCTGGCTGATGAAAAGCTGTTACGCAGCTGTGGCTCATGCGGTCCTGAGCCCTGGCTAATGGGCCATGCTGAGAGACAGAGAAGGTTCACTCATGCTTGATATGACGAGTGCACAGCATTGTGCTTTTGACGGATGCAAAGCACATTTCATTACTGTTCATTATGGGGAAATAACCTTAACAACATGACCTTGTCATGGGAAAAGACACCACCAGGGAAGGGAATCGAATACCAGGGAATTTAGTCCCAATTTCCTAGCAAAATAATGTTCTTTTTGCCTTTTATAAGCTTAAAGACAGATACAGAGAACAAGAGCAGGAGGGCAAATCAGGACCTCTTGCTGATGGCTTGAAAGGTGTGCTGGTCAGTCCCTGCTTCCCTGCACTTTGAGGGCTGGTGACATCTGGATGTGGGCGGGCACCGGTGACTAAGAAAGGTGTTTTGCAGAGCTCCAGCTGGCGAGGAATGCACCGCGTGAGACTCAGAGCAGTGTACACAATGCCAAGGAGTTTCCATTGGGTAACCGGTCTGCATTTGGATTGTTTTGCATGAGAATGAACAGCCTGCATAAAGCAACCTGCCAAATTCCATCAACGCAGCGTCCTTTTAAGGCATTACTTTTTTTTTTTTTTTTAATTTTCATTTTTTTTTAACAGCTTCACATGCTCCCAGGCAGGATCGTGTAGCAGTTCTGAAATCAATGAGGCATTTGCCATTTCCCTCTCACCTTGCCCGCCTGTGGATTGGCACAGGCCCATGGCTCAGGATTTATGCCTATGGATTTCTCTTGCTTGAACATGAAAGCAAATGCCACTTTGGCTCATCTTCACTAGACAAAGGAGAAGGGGTAGGGAAACCTCTGATGTCCATAAAGTTGGGTGAGTTATGAACTCAGAAGGAGGTTTTATATGATAGCTATCACCAGTACTGAGTAGAGGGGAAGTAGAGTAGAGGGGAAGGATCAACCCCTTTGACTTTCTGGCAACAGCTTGGTTAATGCAGCCCAGGATACAGTTAGCCTTAGTGACAAGGGCACATTGCTGGCTCATGTTCAACTTGGTGTCCACAGGGATGCCCAAGTCCTCTTCTACCAGGCTGCTTCCCAGCTGGGTGGCCCCCAGCATGTCCTGGTGCCTGGGTTGTTCCTCCCCAGGTGCAGGACCTTGCAGTTCTCCTTGTTGGACCACATGAGGTTCTTGTCAGCCCCTTTCTCCAGCCTATCCAGGTCCCTATGGATAGCAACATGACCCTCTGGCATATCTGCACTTGCATAGGAGCCCCAAAAGTTTCATCAGCATAACACAGCTGTGTGCTGATCCCCAGACTAACTTTTCTGATGGAAAATATCCTATTTCTACAAAGGAAATCTCTTCAACCAAGCTGCTGAGCTGCAACTGGAAAACCAATAATGAATGAACCACAGGAAGTCAGTACAGAGATGATAGGGCCAAGGGCTTTTCCTGAGCAGGTCATCCTTGCTGTAGCTCTTAGGGATGTCTTCAGCCACATTTAATTCACGCTCCCACTGTGGGGCTGAGATATGTGACTCTAATTAGTTAATTTAGAGAAAGAATTTCTATCATTAGGTTCCCTTATTTTTCATTTCTGATTTTTCAGAGGGGAAAGCAGCGTTTTTAATTCTGTAAGACATTTATCTGCGGGGAAGCACAGGGGAGAGGCGGCTTGGGTACAGCCTGTGATGCTGGATGGAGTTTAAAATCACAGCTGTGTGTGCAACAAGCCACAGAGAAGAAGCTTCCCTTTGCAATAAAGAGCTTTTCTACCACATGGCTCTGCCTGAGCCAGAAGTGTCAGAGATGCCTGAGTATGCTCCTGGCTGTATGGACCTGCTCAGGGTGTTAGGATGCCTCTGCCAGACACCGAGAGCAGGAGCAGAGGGGGACAGCAGTCTCTGGCTTCTCTGTCTATGAGCGTTGCTGCCCTCTCCTGGCTTCAATGCAGATAAAACAGGGGAAATCACCTCGGGAAGGACTGGGGTGCCAGCCGGGTGTGCAGGGATGCAAGGCAGAAGGGGAGATGCCCAGCCTGATGCTGATTTGGGAGGAGCAGCCTCATCTGTGGTGCCTGCAGATTCTCACCCCAAATCATCACATCCACTGGGTTCCTGATGACCAGCTCTTGCTTCCCAGAGGCAAGATCTGCAGGGATGGCAGGATCTGTCTGCAGCGGTCTCCTGGGCTTCTCTGAGATGTAGGAACAGGGCTGCAGGTGATTCCTCTTGAAGGCTGGACTTTCACCTTGAAAACAGGATGAGTTTTGCACAGCCTCTAAGAAGTGTGGTTTCATAATGATCTCACAGCCATAGAATCACAAAATCATTTAGGTTGGTAAAGACCTCTAAGATCATTTGGTCCAACCCTTAACCTAGCACTGCCAAGTCCAGCATTAAACCATGTCCCTAAGCTAACCATGCAGCAAGGGATGTAGGACTTGCTTCTGCCCAACATTCTCTGCCCTAGGACATGTCTGCTCTTCTGTCTGTGCTTCTCTTCATCTGTTGGTGAATATCTGAACTGCAGGACAAGTTCTGTAAGAGCAAATAAATTGAGCTAGCATCTGTTTTCTGTCCCTGAAGCAAACTGCCTTAACAAAGATTGGGTTCATATGGCCAAACTCTCACACTCCTTTTCCCTCTTCAATCAAGGGGCATATCCCTAGTACCTTCTGGGACTCATTTCTGGCCTGAGATAACTTACAAGGTAAGCCAAAGCATGAACAGAAAAGTTGGCAAGGAGAATCCTTTGTAAAACATCCTGAGGATTTTCCTTCCAATAGTGAAAGGTGAAATATGGAAGAATTTGTGTCTGCCAAGCTGTTGGACCAGAAAAAACACATACGTTTTGTGACTTATTAGCATGAATCAGATGTGTCCAGAAACATGGGGTTGCTCTTCAATTCATGTGACATGGTCTCTGGAAGATGACCATCCCAATCAAGTGACCTTGCTTAAGGGAGCAAGGTGTCCAGGTGCACCATTGTGTGGCAATGCAGCATGATGGAGGGCAATGAAAGTGTCCTGCTGTGGTGCCAGGTTATCCCTTGGCACTCTGTCTCTTATTGGGATGTCCAAATCTTCACAAAATCAGCTCCCACCTTGACAAAGCTTACCCCTGTGGAAGGCAACTTCATTAACTTCATCTGGGAACCCTCTCAGAAGAGGGGAAAAAAAAAAAAACGGAATCCTCTCCCTCTCCTTTCCATTGCAAGGGAAGAAATAAAACAAGCCCTTGGAAATAAGCAAAAATCTGTGCTAATGATCATTTTATCTTAAGTCAAGCAACTGAAGCGAATCATCCTGCACACACTTGAACCCCCCTGACTGAAGGTCAGCCAAAAGAGAAGAGAGCTATTTAGAAAAGGACAGAGGTAAGTGGATAAATGATAGCTAATCACATGAAGAATTGAAGAAAAATGAAAGGGCAGTTCTGAAAATAAAGGGAAGCATCCAAAGCCTATTAAGGAGCACTCAGACTTTGGAAACCTTTGTGTATGAAGCTGTACAGAGCCTGCATCTCTTGATCTGGGTATGAGTCACCCCCAGAGCCTCCAAACTCACCGTTTTATTTTTTCACTGAGTCAAACGTGCCTTTCCAAGAAGGTAGCAGTTTCTCCACCTGCACCAAGCGCAACTTTTTTTATTTCCAGCACACTTGAATCTTCAAGCAGTTTGCAAAAATGGGGGGGGGGGGGGAATTTCTTCCTGCAGCAGGTATGGGGACTTGGAAGGCATACAGGACTGTCCGCATTTAATGGTGGGTCAGCTGAAATTCAGACTGGGTTTGCTCCTTCATCCACGGTCACACAGCAAATGCCAAGCATTTCTGTTCCTGGCAGCGCAGCCAACAGTCGTGATTCCTTGGAGCCGAAAATAGGCCGGTGCTGGCAGCAGCTGATGCTTTTGCTCACAGTTCCCGACTGAGTGGGCTACCTACAGAAAGCAGATGGCCAGGGAGGAACTCCAGCAATTTGCTACAAAACAGCTGAAAGTCCCCTTCGCCCACTGCTGTAAGAGCTCATGGTTTCATGACACCTAGTGGGCAAGCCAGGCAGAGTGAGCTGTGCAGAAAGTCCTTTGAAACACACCACATAAAATGGGCTTGTAGAAAAGCTGTTGTGGGAGTAAATATGCGTTGCTATTTGGATCCTCTGAAAAAAAAAAAAATTTTTTTTTTTTTTTGACAGGGGAGAACAGTTTTATGGAGAATGTAGGTGATTTGAGGAAAATCTTGCAACAGATTAGCTTGATAGATCTGAGGATAAAACCAGGCTTGTCAGGTCCTAGACCGAGCCCTCTTCAGCAGTCTGTCCTGCCTCATGGTTTGAAGATTTGAGGTTTCTGAACAGACGTATCACCTATAAGTGCAAAAGAATGAGGAAAATTTCCTAGGAGAGACTTGTGGACCTACTTTGCCTAATGAATGAGAGAAACCAGGATGGTTACCAACAGGTAAAGTGTGACACCAGCACATTTCTTCAAAGCATGCAATGTTCCTTCATTCAGTATTAGAGACAGGCAGAAAACAACTCCATTCATTTGCCCTCACTTAGGCTTTTAAACCATTTTATAGATTCATCTTCCCCAGCTTAGATGACTTCCCAAGGATGAAGCACCTCATTTCCTAAAATGTGTTTAACTGTCTCCATTTTTTTATACAAGAAAGTTCTGGTCATTTAGTTGGGTGGATATCTCAACATGTAGGCAGAAGAAACCCATCCTAATGGCCAGGACCATCCAGCCCTACCTGCTGAAGAACACTGCAAGCTTTAACATAGGGTCATACTATCATTTATTGAGCTATTTACTGTTTCAAAAGCTGGTGAGAGAAATGGCCAAACGTAGGATGAATTTACAGGTCTGAGGTCCTCTGGCCTAACTCTGATGCATCTGGTTGAGGCCTATTCTTAGCAGAGTAAGTCAACAGTTTTGGAGACTTCTGAAGATGTGGAAGATGAAACCAGTGATGGCAACGCAATGATGTAAGAGAGGTCTGATTTCATTCTTCATGGACTTCCTGTGTGGACATTACATCCTTCTCTTCCTTTTTCAGTCTTTCTTTATTTCTGTATCTCTGAATGCACTTTCTGGCTTTTCAGTGGCTATAATATACATCCAACCTCTTTGCTTTCCTGCACAGACAATTACTTACTTCATTCTTCATCCTCCTGAAAGGACTTGGGAGCAAAGGCAATTTAGTTCAGTTGCAAAAGCCAATTTTTAACCTATACCCAAAGATTTTCCCTGAACCACCTCATCAAGAGAGTCCCAGGAGTTCCTATTTGCTTTCAGAGATGACCTTACTGATTGCTGTTGTGTTGTCTTGCTTTGCCTTCTGAACCTGGCTGTTTCTTCCCAGAGCTGTTTATGTTCCTGACTTCCTGAGTTGTAGAGGAAAAAAAATTAAACAAAACTTTCACCTTTGAGCCAAGCACAAATTAGGCAGCTGAGCAGACATAAATGCTCATTGGTCCAAGGGAGAGTAGAATTGTAGTTCAAATTACTGTGGAATAAAAGCATCATTCCTGCTCTGTTCTCTAATTTAAACATTGTCTCCTGTTCTTTTTCCCTTTTTATTTGACTAATTCAGTTACCTTTGGTTTAAGGACAAGGAAATCTCATTTGCGTATTTTAGAGGACATTAATTACAAGTCCTTTCACTTCAAGCCCTGATACTCCCGTGCTGACTAAGAGCCTCAGTCTGACTGCAGTCCTGGTTCCTCAGAGGGTCGTTAATTATTGAGCCTATTGAACTATACCTGAACATAATGAGCTCAGCAATGAACAATGCCTCCCTGGGGGTAGAGCCCAGGGAGAGGAGAGTTAGTGGAAAGGGGACAAGTCACACAGCAGCAATCCCAGAAAAAAAGGTATGACCATGAGAGGGCCAGAACATGTATCCCAATGAATTATTAGGCCATATTGAAGCTTCCAAATCCTGCCGTGACTGTCTGTCCCACAAAGCCCAGAGTCAGTAGATTCAGGACTCCAGCCCATATATAATTCTAGCATACACTGACATGAGCACTCCTTTTCTCACCCAGTTCTTCTGCTGCACTTACAGGTGAAATGCAGGAGGCCATTTGGCCTATAAATTTTTTCAAGGTAAGTATTTTGTGTCTTCTCAGTGCAGACATGAAGTGTTCTCAGTTACTGTGTCTGTGGTGTTGGTAGCCTTGTGCTTCAGATGAGGTGTCCCACCTTCTAGTGCTGGTGATGTCATGTTGTACCTGCCAGGAACATCTGAAGAATTTGCCCAGTGAGTATCAAAAAAAGGCTCTTTTGGAAACTCACTTTTTTTTTTTTTTTTTTAAACTGCTCACCCGCCTTACGATTTTTCTGGGCTCCACTGTGAGACAAGGAAGAGTCTTGAGAGAAGGTTTAAGCCTGACTATAATGTTATTTTTCATCTATGTATTTGTGTTTTCATCCTGCAGTTGCTCAGGTTCAGAGGTTACATCTAGGCTGCTCCACTAAAAGTTTCCAGCTCCGTTCTCTGGCTCACTGGCACAAAATGTCCTAACATAAAACTTCTTTATCCTGAAAATCAGGGTGATTGTGTACAATCTTCTTTCACCCAACTCATATCCAGCAATTTTCTAGGAGACTGTTAGCTTCTGAAGGCAAAGAAAACATGAAAAGGACAACTACAAAAATACAATAAGGCACAGAATTTATTTTTATGCTTTGAAAATATCACCTGAACTATTCTTGTGAAATGAAGCTTGGGATGAACTCACTTGCAGTTGGTTCATCCAGACCATGGGCATGAAAGCTTGGGCTCATTTTCTGGTACTGAAAATATTCCAGCTCTCTCCTATCTGGAAAGCTCTCTGATTCCAATTATTAAATAATCCTGTCCATGTGGATGGAGAGTGGGTGAGTCTGGTCTTCATTCTGGACCTGGCCCGAACCTGACCTTATGTGTGGATTTAGATTTTGTGCTCTAGGTCATAAAAGATTTCAGCTGCTTAGGGAACACTCACCACCTGAAAAGCTCACTTTCAGAGCCTTGCCCAACACCATTTGGAAGACAGGCTCAAAAGGATGGGAGGTGTCTTAAGAGGTCATCTGGTCAATCCCCAAGCAAGACAGAGTCTCCTGTTCCTGTGCTTGACTTTCCTCAGAAAGTATTGCTACTCGTCTGTCCTTTGGCACTGGCAGTAAGCTCAGGGTGTCATTTACGGAGATAAGCTATGGCAGTGCAGGGATGGCTGGGGGATGCTTGTATGGCAGTCTGTCAACAGCAGTTAAATTTAAGGCTCTGCTGTGATTTATTTATGACGTGTTTCCAGATGTCATGCATAGAAATCATTTACTTAATAAATAAAACAAATAAACAGCTATCCAAGAGCCTTGTGTCAGCACATACAGAGTGACATCCTGCCAGAAAGCTGGAGGATTTCAAGCAGTTTTGCTCTTGAGGTCTTTCTGAAGCCAGCATCACAACGAGTGGCTAAGGAATGGGCAATTCCTTTTTCAGATGTATATGTGTCCTTTCAGAGACCCTTCAAGTATCAAATGGACCAATAAATGGCTTATTATTCTCAGTGCTAGGAGACATGGTTGCAGTTCCTTTAGTACTGTAGTTAATCTTGGGAAAGATTTTTAGGTTGGAAAAATCTGGGAATTTTAATGGATGTTTGAGCTAACCACTCAGGGCTGTCTTTGTCATCGCAGTGGAAATGGTCTATTGAGTCAGTTTGCTGGCCTGATCGTAGGTTCCTGTGATTATTTTTTGTCTTGAAGTGTCCTGCATGGGTTCTACGAAGCAATGGATCTCCTGTCGGTTTTTTGTCCTATCAACCTGCAATACGTAGATGTCTTAGATATCCTCAATTGTCTAAAACTTGACTGAATTTTTGTGCCTGGACAAGTGAATGACATTCAGTGGATTACAGAGTTTTATCACATCCTGGAGTAGACATGTACATCATCAGGTGATTCATGCCCTAAACTCCATTCATTTTGTTGATTGGATTGTCTTTAAGTATAATGAGAATAAGAATAATTAGCCAAATGGAGACAACTAATTTACAGACACATGAAATTATGGAGATTAATCTTACCTTTCATCCATGACTCAGTTTCTTAACAGTAAGAGGAGATTAATAGCACTTTCTTATCTTGTAAGGCCAAATACAAATTCCAATATGTTCAAAGGCTAGGAGAAGAAGAACAACGTGGAACAGCTTTTCTGTGTTAGAGATACATGGATTGAAATTACTAGTTGTGAGAACATCCCAGGTCTGTCCACGATTAAGCAGACAGTAAGGTATTTCAGGCATTTCTTCCTCTTCACATGCTCAGACTGGATGGAATTTCAAAATAGAAATCATTCTGATGCACTCCAGTTGAATGGAGTCCATCAGTTGACTCCTGATGAAGTTTCACAAGTGCCTAAACAGAAGAGATATGCTGTTATGTTAATCCAGGATTTGCGTTGCTCAAAATTATCCACCACAGTCACAAAGAAGGCATTGAAGATACCTTGTTAGGAATGCCAATACAAATTATGGCCATCCTCTATAGGATAAGCTACAATGAACTACATCACGATTGCTATTGCCTATGAGGCTGCACACAAACTGCCACAGTTCCTCACTTGATTCATAAGCAGCAGTAAATCAGTAATGTGCCTGAGTCTTTGCAGGGTAATTCATATTCACCAAGTAAGGACTGTGACAGCAGAAGATATGGACAGTTTCCAGCACCTTCCCTGTCCTTCTGGCCCCTCTCTACTGCTTGGCAATGAATGGCAGGTTCTGTTGATAGTGTCATTGCAAAGGCCAAATACCTTTTAAAATGTTTTTGATAATTAATTTGATGGTGGTATTGCTGGGAACCTCAATACACATTCATTATAACTTGGCTCCTCTGAAACAAGTAAAAACCTGGATGAATTGAAATTATTGGATGGCCTAAGTACCATTCATCGCCGATCAGCAGAAGTCACAGGATGTGTCAGAAGCAGTTTCCTTCACACCACAGAAAAAAGGGAAGAAAAAGTTCACACTTTAAACTTCCACTTCAATATACTTAAAAGCCAGATTAGGAAGAAAGAAATAGGTGGTTTCTTTCTCAGCTTGAAACCTGAATGTAGAACAAAATAATCTGATTTCGTATTTGAAGGTACAGCATGCATTATTCAGTAATCAAGAGACATTTGCTGCTTTTTCGTCACCTTTCTATGTGCATGAATTTAAGTGTGTGTATGTGTATACTGCCTTAAATCAATCGAACCATCAAAGGAGTTGTTGACGCTTTGGCCACGCTTTGTTTTCAAACTACCACATCCACAAAGTGATAGCCTGGTTCCACTGACGTCAATCAGTGGCTTCAAAGGAGCAGGCATCTGCTCCAGCATGCACTCAGGGAATGAGAATTGCTTGTCTATTCCCCAGCAGGACACAAGTGGGCATGTTTGTGTTGCTCTTTCACCTAGGCTGAAGAATCTGGGATGCTTGTTTATCCCAAGGTTGGCTAACTCCCATCTGCAACAACTGGTCCAGGAGAGCTCACCATGTATTTCATGCTGCCCCTCTGCCACGTTCTCCGTTCCTGACCAATGAAGGGTGAATATCTTCTTCTCTGGGTGACTGGAAAACAAAGAGTGATGAGAAGAAAAAATAGTGACAACACGAAAGCTCAGGATGGTGGAAGAAATTCCTGCTATTGAAATGTCTCTTGTTAACCATTTGTGAGTCAGTCCTTGGGATTGTCCCACCTTTCTCTTGACATGAGAGCAATTTACTTTCTTGCAGCTGCTCTGGCAGGGCCCTCAGGTGGGAAGGAAAGACTACCTTCCCCAGTTCAGAGTCAGTGTCCATGAAAACAGGTCACCTCAATAACCATCCTTCTACAAAGGCACTAAATGCATGGACAACGTACTTACCTTCCTGAATCTACTAATTCTCTTTTAAGAAAGCTGTTTTACTGAAGATCAGCATGAAACACTGCAAATGATCCAGCTGAGCATAAACAAGCTGATAAAACCACCTGGGGCTCCAAGAAATGGGTCTCAAGGGCACTTGTTGCAGGGCTGCACACACATGACATAGATGTGACAAGATGGGAAGCGCAATTACTTTGAATACAGCTTCAGTCTGATGGGGCTCAGCACCCCCAAACACAGAGATCTCTGCTCAGCACTGCACTGATGCTGTGGATATCCCACATAGAACAAAATACAGCATTTCCACTTCTTGCCTTTCCTGCCTAGGAAGACCAAAGTATTTTCTGCCAGATGTTTACGGAGAGTTTAGGAAACATTCAGGTTCCAAGGGATGAGTTTTGAGTGAGATGCGGTATCTGAGATGGTGAAAGATCCTGTGCACTGGGAAATCTGCCATTTTCCCCTGATACAGTGGAAACAGCTTTTCTTTCTTGATGCTGTCTTCCTTGGACACCAAGCAGAAAGGCTGAAAATACAAGCTGAAATTACTTGTGCTTATATAATCAAGCTGCGTCTATGCAAAATTGCTTCTTAATGACTCATCAAACTGCACTGTTTGTCTTCTCCTGGCGATCAGCTGACTGAAAGCAGTTGTTAGACCTCAGATTCCTCCCAGGCAGCTTCCATAAACCTTTTAGTTTTATTAGCTGTTTATAAATTATATTGAAATGCATCAGGCACCCACAGTTACAAAATATCAGTAATTGCTATATGTAATAAATAGAAGAGCATGAAAAAAAATACATATACATTTTAAAGTGCACCTGAGGCATGTTATAGTCATTGCATAATATGTTTTGAGTTAATAAGTAGATGCACTTTGTGTAAAGAAAGTGCTTAAACTAGCTTTCACCGACTGATTTATTGAATGTAAATGTTTACACATCCAGTCTATATCCCAAGGCTAGTATGAATATAGTCAAAAAAAAACTTGTGCGGGGAATGCATTTCATTGGGAAAGGTAGCATCCTCTTCTCCCTTGCAGTGATGTAAAGCTGGCACATCTCTCCTGGCTACGCTAGAATTGCAATGGCTTATCTTTGCTATCAGAATGGTACTTAACTGCGGCAAAATGGATTCATGCAAGCTCAAAAAGTGTATTTCTTTTCATTTTACAGACAAAATAATTACATGTTTGAACAGCTTACACAGGGAGATGATAGTTTCCCTATCATTTGATTTCATCAAGATGTAATGACCTAAAACCCCCAAAAACTGGAAGAAAAAGAAATGATTTTTGCTAGTATAGTTGGATATTATAGGAATGATTATGCATATCTCTGATATATTTCTATATGTATACACACATGTATGCATGTACATGTATATAGAGAGAGACAAAGACACACAGAGGCAATTTTCAGAGAGTCAAATTAGATTATACCAATCATTCTTGCTCACCCTAAAATCTTCAGTTCAAGTCTGGACAAGGGACCTAACACTTTTCTACTGACATGAAAAAGGTTTGCTCTACATTTAATTTTTGTGTGGATTTTTTAACAAATGGCACCCAAAGTCCTCTGAAAGTTCTGGACAGATTCCCACTGATTTCAGCAGATTTGGGGCTAAAGCTAAATTCAATGTCACCGTGTAAGAACTCAGAGTAGTTGCACTTTGATTTACTACTGATCTTTTAACAATTGTGTGTCTGTCTACATATTTTAGACATGTGGTGGTACTTATACATTAACAGTTATGTGATGCCTTCCACTTCTGGATCTCAGATTGTTTTATAGTAATGAATTAACAACTCCTCTGAGGTATTTGCAGTGTTGCTAGCTGTGTAGCACTCCTCATTTTTAAGTGTTAGCTTGGTATAATATTTTTGCTCAGGTAGTTAAAATGATTTGAAGTAAAACACATGCTGTTGGATATTAATTAGAATCCATATGATCTAAATTCGCTAATCCTTAAACCAACACTTTTATTTCAATGTTTTCTTTTTAATAATTGGCTAACTCTTAATAATAGTTTTGAATAACAGAGATATTGTAATCATTACTTGAACTGGCAACAATTTTCCTTTTAAAAAATGGACATTGACATCAAATTTAAAATATCACATTTCTATTTTTTTTCCTTTTTCTTTGGAGGCAAACAATTCCATTAACTTTCACTATTGGTCTATCTTCCTCTGATTTTATTTTTCTTTTAAATAAAACTATCTTAAAAACTAAAACTATTTAAAAACTAAAATGTGAGGGATATTCAGATGAAATAGGGATAGATGCTCTTAAGAAATATCAGAAAAAGTCCTAAACAGAATAAATTTCTTACTGCATAGAAGGTCTCCATGACCACAGCACTGCCTTAAAGAAGAGAGAGGTGAGCACTGGACAGTGCAACAGATAAATGCTGTAGGATTCTCATGGTGCACAGAGGTATCAAAGCTAGCTTAAACCGTCCATGCTGCACAAAGCTAACAGTATCTGCAAAATCCCACAAGAAGGATAAATTAGCTCATGATTCGTTCCATCCTGTCTCAGCTAATACCCTGATACCTGAGTTAATGAATTCAGAATAAACTTGAATACATCTTGAATGCTCTGGGATTTGTGGACTTGGTTCCACTTTTTAGCTAGCTGAAAGACACCCTGTGTAGCAAAGCACTTCTCTGCATCTTGATTTTCCACCTCTAAATGGGCATACTGACATTTTTTTTTTCAATACAGCACTGTGAGAATAAACTGTACATCTGAACCATGCTTGGATACTCAGTAAAAGGCAAATAATGCCTCTAGACAAAGAAGAAAGCAACTGGTTTCATTATTGAGACAGAGGCAAGGGTCAGTCAGTGGAGAACTAGTATTGTGCTCACAGTTGGTGGCCATTTAAAAAGGATGGCTAGTTGTTATTCTCATGATTTTATTTTATTTTTTAAACCTTCAGATTGCTTAAATATTTTGAAAATATGCATGGACTCTCAAAGTACTGTGACACACTGCCATATTCATCTTCTGCCCCTCCAGTGGGGGGATTAGAGGTCATGAATAGTGCTCCTGGGGTAGAGGTAATTATGCAGCAATACCGTAACTGCAGTCAGTGAAGTTCAAGGTGATACTTTATAGGAGAAGAGACATAAAGAAAAATCTAAAAAGCCAGTATCACTTATTCATACTCCTATAAGCATGAAGACATGGTGTCCCCATATACTGTTTACCATTCAAGGCACAAAAATGTTTGCATCCAAGTGTTCTGCCCGTGATGCCAGAGAGGAGAGGGGATGGCAGCCTTAGCAAGCACATCTCACCACTTGAGTTCTTCTTAGGTGGTTGACCATCTGTTGGGTTTCGATGTGCCTTTTTGTTCCCATGAAGGATATGAGGCGCATCATATGCTCCCAACCATTCTCTATTCAGACCAAGCTCAGTATTTTTATTTCAGTTCTCTATGCCAAGTCAGCAAGTCATTTTTCTTTTGCTATTTTCCAGTTTGTCCTATCAAAGATACAGGTAGAGAGGAAGAAAGAGGCACCTTGCTTCTCTAAGTTCTTTTAGGTCCTTTCTGAGGTAGGACATCAACCAAGAGTGACAGGAGGAACCCAGCACTCAGGCTCCACTTTCCTCTTTCTCAAACTACTTTCTCCCCTCTGGATTGAGGATGCATAGCCTTGCTGTAAGGTGTATAACCCACTTTTAACCCTGTCCCTTTATTCCCTAATGAACTAAAGCACTGTCTGGAGATGGGTAAGAGAAGCATAGGGGCAGCAGCCCAGTTTCTTCCATCATTTTGCTGCTGAAGAAGGGATAAAGCTGGGACATCAGCAGAGGTCTCACTCACAGAACATCTGAGATTGGAAGGATGCTCTGGAGATCACCCAGTCCAGCTCTCCTGCTCAAGCAGGGCCACCTGGAGCAAGTTGCTCAGGACCATGTCCAGACACATGGTAAATATCTCCAAGACCACAGTGCTGAACCTAGCCTTGGCCTGGGCAGGATTGCTAGAGAGAAAAGAAAAGTCACAGCTTTTAAAATCTTTAAGTTACATCTTAGAAAATACCTCTTGACCTGTTGTTTTTCTCATGTACCAAAGCCTGAGATTTCTACCCTGCAGAGAGCCATTTTCCCTGACTCCTTTAGGGGAAAAACAGGCTGTGAACTCACTGCTGCCTTTGCACTGGGAAAAGGGTTATGTTTCTGAGGGCTGAGGTTTGAATTGAGCTCTTGCTCCAGAAGCACTGACAAAGAAGCACAAAACATTAGCATCTTATTTAAACACCAGCTTTGGTGGAAAGGGGCAGAAACTCCACAGGCAGATGCTTCAAATTCAAACCAAAGCGAGTGTGTGAACCACGAAAAGAACAATAGGGGAAAGAGAGAGGACTTTATAACAAGGAAAAAAAAAAAAAAAAAAGGAAAAAATAAATAGAAGAAACTCTGGCATCTGTACTGTTGCTCAAAAGTGATATCAAAACATCTTTCAGCGTTGTTAGGCTGTTGACAGACTCTGTGCTGGCTTGCTGGGATAGATCATTGTGTTAACGGTGCCAATTAGCTGCTGTTTACAGCCTGCCTGGACATAGGTCTGTCTGGGAGGAAAACGGACCTGGTGGGTGCTAGTGACACAAAGTGCCCCCTTTTTAAAGTCCCTGACAGTCGCACAGAAGGAGGCTATCTCAGCCATGCTCATTTCTGCCTACACTGCTGTCAATTTACAATTTAAAAGAAGGATTTCACTGAGCCTGCAGTAATTCTAGGCTCTGCAAGAGGCACAGGCAGGTCAGCCAAGGAGCCTGAATTGTGGACAGTGCTTTTTCCTGAGAAAACAGGAAAAAACATTAGTGGTTTTTAGTGAAAGGAGATATAAGGAGAAGATGGAGAAACAGCTAACACCTTCTTTTCCATAACCCCTTGTCTTTGCACTGCAGATGGATTGTGGTGTGTACCAGATGTTTGGTGGAATGAAACAGGACTGTGCAAACACACCACATCTGCAGCAAAGATGTTATTCCAATATGCCGTTATCAGTCATATTATTTCTCTGGGCAGCATTCGTGTTGTATGCCTGGAGTGCCTAGAGTCCAGCCTGTGTGGTGTCATTTTGATAAAATGTGTCTTTCAAACAGAAATCCTGTTAATTTCTTGTGCTAGGGATCTTAATTTCTTGTGCCTTGGATCCCCTGTGGCCAACTGAGTCTCTGTGGAGCGAGATAAAAGACGTAAAAAAGCAGAAACAGAAAAAGACAGTTGTCATTGCAGATCTCTGAGTTGCCTGCATGGTATGACCCAGCCTACACTGTGTCTGAAGTGATACGGAAAAGGAATGAGCATGGAGAATCCCCAAATATCATCCCCCACTTCCACTCCAGCAACTGGGGATTCCCCTCCAATCCTGAAGGACTGCTGTGAGTGAGCCAGGGCTCCCTCCTCCTCCTCCTCTTTCTCCGCAAAAGAGCTGGAGTCCTCTTCCCTCTCCATTTCAGGAGCTCCTGCCCTTAATTCTATGTGTTTGACTTCACCACAACCGTTTCTGAGAAGTGATTTAATTATTTTCATGGGTGCTCTAGTCCAACTTGAGGTCTACAAAAGGGGGCTGCTGGCAATGATAGGTTGGGAGGAGGTCTGCAAAAGGCGGGGGGGGGGGGGGGGGGGGGGGTGGTGGCTCCACGGAAGGCTGGGAGGAAAGGCCTGATTCCAGCCCTTCAAGGGGGTTATTTTTAAACAAACCCCTTCGTTTTAAAGAAATGCCTTTATTCCAACCTAACTAACTTTTTTACCTCTATTAGAGTTATTCACAGTTTCCACCAAGAATGAGAAAAAAGACCTAGTCCTGAGCTCCAAGGAAATTTTCTAGCTGTTCCAGGCTTCACGAATCACCTCACTCTGCTACTGTAATTTCCCCATACTTCATGGAGATATGCAGAGGTACGCTCAAGTTTGGAATGGACAGAGCCATGCCTGTGAGCATTCCTGAGCACAAAGGCAAGCCTTGGAAAAGGGTGTCAGCTCCTAGAAGACAGGGCAACAACCAGCATCACCTGAGCCATTTGGTGACTACTGGAATAAGCCTGGTGCCAGCCCTGTCACTGGTGGATAACCAGCACCCATCCGACGCTTACCAATGAACTTTTATCATTCCCCCTCAGAGCTCAGTTTGTGCACAATGTCTCTCTCTCTCTCACATACACAGACCTGAAGAAGTCCCATGGCTGGCTGGTTTATTCTTTACCCACTTGTACTTGCTTATCTGTAAAACAGCCCAGTGAAGCTGCTCGAAGATGAAATCTAGAAGTTGTATGTAAAGTGAGATGTGCATCTTGAAGTAAGGGAAGGATAAGATAGGAAAGCAAAAAGTGAGTTCTTACAAGTTTTTTTTTTTTTTTAATAATAAATGTAAAAATGCAAACTCAATTTTCTGGTACACAGGCTGTGTTGAGCCATCCACATGCAGGCAATAAATAATAAAGTGAACACAGTGAGATGGATCGGACCTAGGCACAACCATTTTCCAGCAGCTTCAGGGCTGATCGGGGACCATCTGAGACCAGACATGAGTCCTGCCCATGTACCCTGGGCAGAAAACCACTAAACATCCCACATCTTCTGCTCTCACATAACCAAGTGCAGCCCATGGTTAAACAAAAGATAGATGGCTGGAGAGTAAGGAGGGAGGACAGATGTGGTGGAAGGTACAGGGGATGCTTCTGATCTTCTCACAATGGTGCAATCAAAGGACGAGTGGCCTGGGGACAATTGCATCTGCCAGCAAAGTCGATTTTTGGCTGCCGTGCCAGTTCAGGGACTCCTTCCCTGTTCTCTTGGTAATTACCCCCCTGCACAAGTGTCTCCCTGCCAGTGTGTTGTTTGTTCATTTAATACTGCCTGCCTATCTCCTTTTGTTTTTCCTTCCCCAGTTTCCACTGTATCTCTTCCCCTTGTTTGTCCTCAGCAGCTTTTGTTTGAATTAAATCTCTTTTATTTGCTCTCTGGGGGAGGGAGGTTGTTCAAGCTCCGTTTGCCTTACAGCAGAGGCATAACAAAATGGGACGTGTTAGGCCAGTGGTATGTCATCCGTCAGCAGTATTAACTTCGAGTCCTTTGATTTTCATTCCTTCCATCTTTCTTCCTTGCCGTATAACTAATTCTTTGATTTTCCCTACACCACTCACCCAATTTCTACATATTATACCCCCCACACCAGTATTTGGCAGCCTCTATAAAATATATTTATATTCTAATTATTACTGAGGCCCTGGTAGAACTTCCAAGAAGATTAAACATCAAAACTACTTTACAGAGTGAGCAGCTGCTAAGAGGGGACTATGGAAAGCATCACTAGGAGCTTTGCTTAACCCCAAATCATGCAGGCAGTGACAAGGACACAATGCATGGACACACCCGCCTGCACACCCACACTTTGGCATTGGCACGTGGATCCACAAGACACGTGCAATCACGACAACGCACGCCTGCAGAGGGGAACGTGAGCACGCAACTCACCGAGGCAAAAAGCCAGGACCTCTTTGTGAAGTTTTCTGGCATCACTTTGGAGGTGAGAAGTGGGAAGAAGCTGCAAGCTGCACCGAAAAATCTGCTCACGCAGCTCCTGTCAGACACAGTTTGTACCAGCAGAAACCTTTCCTCACACGACCTGCGTTTCCACTAGAGGGCTGGAACAGCAAAGCCTGTGCAATGTGTGATGATCTGCACACAGAAACCTCATTTCTTTCTCATGTTTCTGGAGTTATGCAAACATTCTTCCAAAAAAAAAATTAAAATAAAAATCGCTGTTTTAAGCATCTCCTTACTTCATCACTTAAAATGACAACCACAAGTCTTTGCCATATGTGTCTAAGATGACATTGCGTGCAGAGCTTCTGTGGCATCAAGCAGAGGCTGTGGCACGCTGAAAAAAAAATAATAAAAAACAAACAAGCAAAAAAACTCAAAACACCATGTGTGTAAGGTAGTGGCTCACAGCCCAGAAACTGAATAACATCTTTCTTGTTTTAGACATATCTCGTTCCTGTCCATCCATGCATCTGTCTATGTCCTCCAATGCTCTTCTATCAATTTACCTATTAATATTCCTACTTATTTAAACAAAATGAGCTCCTGCCATCTGTTTGCCTGCCTGTGCATTCCATTGGGATTTTACTCTAAAGCTGGTGTTGCTGTTGTTCTCCTACTGAGATTTCTGCATAAAGAACAGACTTTTGGGTACATTTGAGGCTTTTTTTTAAGGAATATTGCAGGTAAACAAGTCTTCTTGCTGACCACCCTTGACCACTTCTTTGAATGTAAAAGGCCTTGAAGTGACGATTTGACTTCAGGCAGGTGCTATGCCTAATGTTAAATCTGAGGACAAATGTTAAATCTGAGGAAAAGGAGGGCTGCAGAAATAAGTGCTCTCAGGCCAAATTTCCTGATTTTCACAGAATCACAGAATCACAAAATCATCTAGGTTGGAAG
This sequence comes from Cygnus atratus, assembly GCF_013377495.2. NCBI lineage: Eukaryota > Metazoa > Chordata > Aves > Anseriformes > Anatidae > Cygnus > Cygnus atratus. Next base: position 158,648,944 of record NC_066363.1, on the reverse strand, counting down.
AGACCTCCAAGATCATCTAGTCCAACCTCTGTCCTAACACTAACAAAACCTCCACTAAACCATATCACTAAGGACTACATCTAAATGTCTTTTAAAGACCTCCAGGGATGGCGACTCAACCACTTCCCTGGGCAGCCCATTCCAATGCCTAACAACCCTTTCAGTAAAGAAGTTCTTCCTAATATCCAACCTAAATCTCCCCTAGCGCAACTTGAGCCCATTCCCCCTCGTCCTGTCACCAGGCATGTGGGAGAATAGACCAACCCCCACCTCTCTATAGCCTCCTTTAAGGTACCTATAGAGAGCGATGAGGTCTCCCCTGAGCCTCCTCTTCTCCAGGCTGAACAAGCCCAGCTCCCTCAGCCGCTCCTCGTAAGACTTGTTCTCCAGACCCCACACCAGCCTCGTCGCCCTTCTCTGGACTTGCTCGAGCACCTCCATGTCCTTCTTGTAGCGAGGGGCCCAAAACTGAACACAGTACTCAAGGTGCGGCCTCACCAGAGCCGAGTACAGGGGGACAATCACTTCCCTAGACCTGCTGGCCATGCTGCTTCTTATACAAGCCAGGATGCTGTTGGCCTTCTTGGCCACCTGAGCACACTGCTGGCTCATATTCAGCTGCCTATCAACCAGTACTCCCAGGTCCTTCTCGGCCAGGCAGCTTTCCAGCCACTCATCTCCCAGCCTGTAGCGCTGCTCGGGGTTGTTGCGCCCCAGGTGCAGGACCCGGCACTTGGCCTTGTTGAACTTCATACAGTTGACCTCAGCCCATCGCTCCAGCCTATCCAGATCCTCCTGCAGAGCCTTCCTTCCCTCGGGCAGATCGACACATGCACCTAACTTGGTGTCATCTGCAAACTTATTGAGGGTGCACTCGATCCCCTCGTCCAGGTCATCGATAAAGATATTAAAGAGGACCGGCCCCAGCACTGAGCCCTGGGGGACTCCACTGGTAACCGGCCTCCAACTGGATTTGACTCCATTCACCACAACTCTTTGAGCCCGGCCATCCAGCCAGTTTTTAACCCAATGAAGCGTACGCCAGTCCAAGCCCCGAGCAGCCAGTTTCTTGAGGAGAATGTTGTGGGGAACGGTGTCAAAAGCCTTACTGAAGTCAAGGTAAACCACATCCACAGCCTTCCCCTCATCCACCAGGCGCGTCACTTGGTCATAGAAGGAGATCAGGTTCGTCAAGCAGGACCTATCTTTCATAAACCCATGCTGACTGGGCCTGATCGCCTGGTTGCCCTGTAAGTGCCGCGTGATGACCCTCAAGATAATCTGCTCCATGAGCTTCCCTGGCACTGAGGTCAAACTAACAGGCCTATAGTTCCCCGGGTCTACCCTCCGGCCCTTCTTGTAGATGGGTGTCACATTTGCTAGCCGCCAGTCAACTGGAACCTCTCCTGATAGCCCGGACTGCCGATAAATGATGGAAAGCGGCTTGGCCAGCTCCTCCGCCAGTTCTCTCAGTACCCTCGGGTGGATCCCATCCGGCCCCATCGACTTGCGTACATCCAAGTGCTGTAGCAGGTCGCCAACCATTTCCTCGTGGATAGTGAGGGCCACATCCTGCTCCCCATCCCCTTCCACCAGCTCAGGGTACCAGGTATCCAGAGAACAACTGGTCTTGCCGCTAAAGACTGAGGCAAAGAAGGCATTGAGTACCTCAGCCTTTTCCTCATCTTTTGTAGCTAAGTTTCCCTCCGCATCCAGTAAAGGATGGAGATTCTCCTTAGTCCTCCTTTTTGTGTTGATGTATTTGTAAAAACTTTTTTTGTTATCTTTAACGGCAGTAGCCAGATTGAGCTCCAGATGAGCTTTGGCCTTTCTAATTTTATCCCTATTTCAGGGTTAAAGATGTATTTTTTTGGAGGACCATGCTCTTCACCATTAAACTGAGCTGTACTGAGAGAAACTCTGTTTACCAGCAAGAAATAAAAAAGCGTCGCTAATGAATTGCTGCTCTATGATTCCTATTCCCTTAAGCCTTGCAGTTAATTATGATATTAACTGTTACTGTTATATTATGCTGACATTTAGAGTACTCCAAAATTGGCACAATGTGCAAAATGGGAGAATTAAACACAGAGAAGTTAATGAGTGATGCTTGGGCAAGGAGGGGGGAATCACCCTTTGATGACAAGAGAGGTTGGCTGAACTTTTTCTCTATTTGCTTATAATGTACAGCTTGTCAGAACTGGCAGCTTTTATGCAAAAATGCTACCATGGTGGAATAAAAGCATGAAGGAGGAGGGGGTGTCATTAACATAAAAAAAATGAAAAAATCTAACTGGATAAATCTTCTATGAGTGAGCACTAAATATCCCTGTTTAGGATTCATACAGCTTAAATTGATCTGTAAGAAATGCCGACTGTACATTTTTTCCTCTTCAAAGCAATTAATCTGATAAACAGGAATAAAGTGAAAGAGGAAAACTTTGAATGCAAATAATAATAATAATAATAATGATAGAGCATCCTGATGCTTTTGAAACATTATGACATAGATTTCAACTTATCTGCTCACTTGCAAACTCTTTGCTGGTGAAATGTGTCTGGAAATCCTGGCAGAGATGCCAGGTTCTCACCTGGTACTGGCAGATGGCAGAGGAACACTGTCTGCCACTTTTGGATGTCAAGGTATTATAATAACTTCTCTTCTTTTCCTAGCTATGAGGTGTGGTGTCTCAGGAAAAGTGGGTTCTGTCTGGATGTTGAAAGCAAGAAGCAGCTCCCAGCAGCATCTGTGTCCACAATTTGTATGGCAGGTATCTCGCTGTTCCCCTGCAAGTGATCTTTTTTTGCAAAAAAAACCCTGCAAGTGATCTTTTTTTTTTTTTTTTTTGCGAAGCCATTTCTCCAGCTGATGGGCAGACGTTTCTACCACATCGTGAAAGGTCCTGCGTGGAACATCATGTCTCAGCTTACAAATGGACTTGTCTTGGAGATGTCATAGAAGAGTGTATTTTTAGAGAAATTCACAGAAAAAAAAAAAAAAAAACTTTTCCAAAGGAAGAGTTTAAAACTCGTGTTTGCCAAGCCATGTAAAATTTGACTCAGCAACGTGAGGCAGAGGGAGGCTATGATATAAATGTCGATCAGTCTTGCAGCAGGTGGGTATAAAAGAACATCTCTGTAAAAAAGTGTGCACGCGTGTGGCTGTGTGTAGGTGGCTGTACTCCACCCTACTCAACAGAAGCTGGATATCTTTTTTAAAGTCAGTGATTCTGGAAGACTAGCTAAACCCAGTTATTTAATATATTAACTAATTTGTTAACCAAGTAGTTAATTAGCTGGTATGAAAAAGAAGCCTCGTCAACAGGAGAAAGATCACCCATTTAACCACTCTCTGAATTAGGGATATAGGCTTCTCCACAGCTGGTGGAAGCATGTTTCTCCAGAGTGGTTCAAATTCTTTCCCACTACAAACCTCACAGTGAAGACAGGTCAGATGGAGGCCTGGTGATGCAGACATTCCCCATGTGCCACATCCTTATTCCTAAACCAGGGAAATGAGTGAAGAAAGCAACACACAAAATCACAGGAGTGGAAAACAAATCTGTAGCCCCTGTCCCTCTCTCCTGACATTCTTGTCTCTACCTTCCTTGTTTCCCCTTTGCCTTTTTTGTGCTCAGACCAGACCAGAAAAAATAAAAAATAATAATAAAAAAAAAAATTCCGTGTTTCCTTGTAAACCTCTATGCCTTCTCTCAATCTCCCCTAGGCTATGAAGGATCAGGCTGACATGGATATCTGCTGTCATCTCCATCCAGCTGCCTTGTTTCCCCTGGCTGAGATGTCCCTGGAAGCTCTTGTCTGGCTGATGGCCCACAGACTATAATCCATGTTCCCACAGTGCCCCTAACAGCAACATAGCACTTACTCTTAAAACCTAGTTTCATCACTGTGATCCAGCCATTAAACACCAATTTTAATCTGTTTCAAGAAAATAAGTTTTCCAGTTTCAAGAAAATAAGTTTTCCAGTGCTCAGGATGATGTGGCCTTCATATGAAATGTCTCAATTTTGGGAAGGGATATTGACTAATTTTTTTCTAATAGTATAATGCCAAATATGAGGAAGAAAGATCAGCGAGGATTGACTTGGTAATCAAATCTTACCCTCCGAAATTTACAGCTAACACCAGTTCCAGAAAACACCAGAAAGAGCAGGTGTATAAAACAGTAATAGCAAAATATAATGTTTAACCATGGACTTGGACATCCCTGAGTTATTTTACTCTTAGTTCTCATGTGACTGTGGTCTGCTCACTTCTCTTTGCCTGAGTTTTCCCATATGCAAGAAGAAATTTTTTTATTTCCATTTCTTCCTTGACACTTCTCTCCTTGATATGTCACACATGAAGAGTGTGATCCATTCTCATTGCTTCCCAGTGAATTTCCAAGCGAGGTACAAGCCTTGAAAGTGCAGATTCTGGCTGGAGGAAAACTGGTGACAAGGTCCATCTCATCTTTCACTCATCTGCCTGGAGTACACTCAAGCATAGTCCATTTGTTAGGATATTTTGAAATCCCCATCTACTACGAGACACTCATCAGCCTTATGTGACTGTGTCCTGAAAAGTCCACTGAGGACAACGAGGTGCCCTCAGACAATAGATGGAGTTGGGTTGGGTCTCCAGAAGACAACCAGGGAGGTATTTAGATGGGTTTCGTATAGCAATGTGTGATATGTATCTCTAATATATTCCAGCATTACTGTAGTGTTGTTGTCTTCAACACCTATTCTGTTTTCCGGCTGCTTCCTCCTTGCTAAATTCTCCAATGACTTCCCTTTGGATTTTATTTTGCTCTTCTTGCTTCCCTGTCCTTGCTTCACTGGAAATAAAATTCAATGTCCCATTAAATTTAACAAAATTCAATGCAACTTAATTCAGGTCTGTTTTCAGTGGTCTTTCATTCAGCTTACCCTAATTCAATCTATTTCGACTAACTGCAACACAGTTAAATGCAATTCCAGGAATTTCATTAAAAATAATTTGCTGCAGAAGAAATAAATAGTATTCCCTCAAAACAACAACAACAACAACAATAACAAAAACAATCGATGCAATGTGATTTGGTTAAATGCAATTTCATTCAACAGTAGGAAATTAAATCAAAGCAATACAACGTATTGCAATTAGCACTCACCCTTGAAAATCAGGTCAAAGTTTAATTAGTGCCAGAGAGATTTTATGTAGCTTTCTTGAATATATTTCTGTCTGGGACAAATTGGTAGCCATCGACATACTTCTCTATAATGTTGCCATTGATGGATCATTTTCTTCCCACATACTGCTGTAGAAAGAGTCATTTTACACGTGTTGACCCACGAGGTTACTTCCAGCCCCATGTTCTTATGTTCTGTGATTCTTTCTGACTTGACAGCCGATTGCCTGAAATAGCTTTCCTGAGATGCTCTGAGCAGTGCAGGACAAAATCAGACTCAGCTGCCAAATCCAACCTGAATATTCAGGTCTGTGAAATGCTTCTAGATAGTGCCTGTTCGGGTGGCCTAATATTCAGAGCTGTGATGTGCAACCTCTGCCTGCTCCCTCCCCTTGAGGGACAGAGGAGAGGACAAAATGAAAGTTATTGGAGAATTTTGAAAATGAATCTAAGTTCATATTAATCCCCTGCCCAGATCATCCTGCCTGAGAGATTTTCAGTTCTATCACTGCTAACACAGAGAAATCTCTCTCCTGTGACTTCTGCATATGAATTCACTTATAAAAAGTAATGCATGTGCACTTGCTTGCTAGGGAAAATAACTGGTTTGATGTGTACTTGCAGCACTTGAGGTCCCAGGTGGTGCTGCTCCAGAGATATTAACCAGAAATTCATTCATCAGCAGATTCAGAAAAGGGATTCATCTCATTTGACATACATACATGAAAGTTTACTTGTGAATTATTTGTCTTATCTTAAATTAGCTACAGAAAATAACCCAATGTGATCTGTGTGGAAAATCTTATTTCTCTCCATTGACTCAGAGGGCTAGGTGAGATGTTAGATTAAAGTTCCACAGAATGAATTGAATTCTGGATGTCTATTTTTCTTCGTGCTCCCATTTACTATTGATTGAAAGGTGAAGTTTTTATACTCTCCAACATTTATATATATTTATTATTTTCTTCTGTAACTTGACAGGACTTTGAAAACTGAATTCAGAAACACAAAAATGGCCTGAAAGAAACATTTCAGCTCTATAATATATATATTATGATATGATTAATATAATGCAATGCACAGCTAAAACAAAACAGGAGCATCTGACTGCACCAAAGGAAAAATAATTCCCTCTGAAACTGGTTCTTTGAAAAAATCACAAAAATTATTGAAAATAAAGTACTCCTGCAAAACACTTCTGTATTGATTGAACAACAATTTCAGATGGAAATTACTCAAATCAAAATGTCTTCAGGTAACTCTATTTAGAGTACTCTGGTGGAACAGCAACACAAAAAGCATCTCTTCTGAATATTGTAAGAAAGGCCGCTTTTTAGGGAAAAGATCTGCATCACTTTATGATGTCACAGCAGAAAGGAGCTGAGTGAGTTGCTGATGGTATTGTACAAATGACTTCTCAATTTCCCAGACTTTGAAGGAGCCAAAAACGAGAGTAATCTACACCACTTGAAACTTGGACCTTTACAGGCTCAGGTGGAGTAAAATAAAGGAACAAAACTCATCAGTCAATTAGGAGAGAATGTAACTGATGAGGTTTCCCCTCTCTCTGCTCTCTGTGATTCCTACAGCCTGGTTAAACTCTCTCCTGGTAGTTTATGAAGTTATTCATCAGCGTTGAATAGAAGGAGGGAAAAGGGTAATGAAAGATGGATACGGGAGGTGGCCCCCAAATTGCAAACATGAACAGTAATTGCAAGCATCAACATTTCATGAAAGTCAGCACCATCTTTTTGAAGTCTCTCCTTTGCTGTTGGAGAGACCGCGCAGGCAGGTGATGCTGTGTTATAGGATGCTCTTTTTATATTTGAAAACTAGACAGCTAAAGCTTTTAGGAAATATCCCTGTAAGAACAAAGCTGTTGTGCTTGGAAGGCTCTCTAGCTGTAATGAGAAAAGAATCTTCATGGGCAAACAAGCTTAACTCCTCCAGCATCAACATGATAGTCTTCATGGTTTCATCCTCCATGAAGCAGACATGGCCTCACTCCTCCAACTCCTGACATGTAAAAATAGAACAGCCTTTGGAGTGCTATCAAGACATCAAGGTAACTGCTGGAAGTAGCATAGGACATTCCCAATTCCCCCTGGCAGCCCAGCATGGATTTCCTCCCAGCCAGTTACTTTTATGGGAAATAAGTACACCGGGAAACGCAAACGAGGTCACACCATAGGAAGATGGAAATAAGCAGGAATATAGATGGGCACAGAAGAGAGGGCACAGCTTGTGGAATATTTTTTTTCAGGTTTGGGAAGAGAGTTGTGTGATTTCTGCAAAATTTGAAAAAGACAATGAGAAAGCTGAGGCAGAAATTGAACTGAGATCTGTTTCAGTTAGATGTGCTTTGTGGTGACTCAGATGGAATAGAAAATTGCAAATTACCTCTGTAGTTAGTTTGTTTTCTTTAGTTTCACTTCCTTTATGCAGTGACATATATATGCCTGGTTTACTTTCTTCCTCTTCCTTCCTTCACTTGAATGAAATCTTGCAAAGCTAGAATTTGGATTAAACTGTGTAGCGTGTCTTTCAGAAGAAGGGGGAAAACAAGAACCACAAAAACAACAGAAAAAGGATTTCCTGAAACTTTTTGCAAGGACTTTGAAAGCTTGTGCTTTTGCAGAATTCTGGAATCATTTTGCTTTGCAGGTTTTTAATTAGGATTTTTGCTCAACACAACCAAGTCAAACACTAAAAAAAGAAAAATAAGGGGACCAAGCTTCCTAGAGTTTCTGGGTAAATTGACACTGTTTAAAGCTACTCTGGGTCAGACTGTATTCATTAGCTTTGCAAATTAGTGAGCTTGGCATGGCACCATCCAAAACATAATAAGGTTAAAATGTGGTGGTTTAATTAGATTCTCATGGGCTAGGAAAAGATTTTTTTTTCTTTTTCTTTTTCTTTTTTTTTTTTCTGAGAATGTCAAAATATTAATAGCAATTATATAGACTCAGATTTACTCCAAACAAATTGGACAAATTTAGAGGGTTTTCAAGGTAGTATAATTTTTTTAGCTGTGCACTACACGTGTGTCAAGGTGGGGGTATATGTTTTCTATTGATGAAGGCTCACCCGCTTTATGAGATCAGATCAAGACTGCAAATCACATTAACTCCTCCTCATGCCAGAATTTCACATCTCTTTTGGACTGGCACTCATTATCAATGTAACTCATTCTCTGTTAGAAAGCTATTAGCATCCAGCCATTTGTAATGAGCTGTGCTGTTCTAGAGGTAGGTGGTAGGTACAGAAGTGATTAATTTGGTAGGGAGACAGATATGTAGTAATTATTTCTTACTAGGTGGCCTCAGGGCCACCTTGGACAAGAATACTGTTGTGCAAAGTTCTGTACAAGCATGGGACCAGAAGTGAGGTCCAACCATACAACACAGGCGCAAGCTGAAAGAAATGATTTCACAAAACATCGAATATAGTCCCATTAATCTCAATCAGCCCAATTGGGTGAGAAACACCCTTTGAGTGAGAGTTCTGTGCTTTTTTCCTACAGGTCCAGATCCACTTTGTGTCCTCAGAAAGCCCAGGATGCTCAACTTTCCCCACTGTAGAGCAAGACAAGAGGGCTTCAATTTTTTTTCACTTCTCACATTACAGACAGAAGGCTCAGATCCACAGACTTATTTACTAGACAGGGTCTTAAAAGTAGTTTAGCCCTTTAAACAGGAATTTGTTGTGCAAATAATTTTTCTGGATTTCTGAGACTAATATAACATAGCTCAAAGTGATTTATGAAGACAACAGAGGCAGGTTAATTGAGAAGACAGCTGGTCCTTTGCTTTTTTTCTGTGTAGCTTCCTGGCAGAGATTCATCCACTTCCATTCATTCCTCTTTGTGCCCTAAACTTTTTTCTCCTAGCCTTGTTCTTAAAATCTTGCCAGCACCTCAGCTATTGCCTCTTTCAAAAAGCAAAGTGCTAAACTCAGCACAGAGACTTCAGAGGAACACAGCTTCCTTCTCCCTTTAGCTCATTTTCACAGTTTGTTCTTTGCTCACCATTTCAGGTATGAGGTTTAATTTTCTGGACAATCACTGAATATCCTTATTTCTTCTAACTTTAGCCTGGGCACTTCCAGCACTCTTCTTGCTAACGTGCACAGATATCAATGAAACAAACTCTGAAGGACAACAATGAGTTCATATATTTATTGTGTGGTGTTGCACCACCATTAATTCTTGGAGGTTGTCTAGTTTATTTTCCATGGTGTTGTATGCAGGACCAGCCAGAATTAACTCTCCTTTGGGACAGAAACTTATGACACTGGAGTGCTAAGAAGTTAAAGCTTGAGAACAGCCTTGTGAAACTGTGCTCCCAGTGCAGATTATCACTGGAGCACATCCCTCACCTGCATTTTTGCTCTGCGGTTGGCAGTTCCCAGGCCACTTCTCTTTTAGTCTTCACTTTCATTGGATATGCGCATACCCTGAATCAGTGCTACTGTGACAATCTCCAGCTACAGATGTTTAAACTGGTTCTTTATACCCTGAATAATGCTAGTGGAAGAGCACTGGAGCTGGTTAGACAATTTGTCCAAATTCCCTGTGATTAAATATTTTGGCCTTCAGGGGACCAGGATGCAAGAGGGGGGGCAGAGGTTTGGAGGACAGCTGCACAGATAAAGTTCTCATCCAACCCTCACCATCTCTAACACAGAAAAGGCTCTGGCAAAGGCTTCATGTCACATCAGGCATCTCCTAGCCTTGGGGGGCTGCAAGCAGAGTGCGTGTATGTCCTCAAAATGAGAGGGAGGTCACAGGTTTCTCTGCTCATACCAAATCAAGGGCTACTGCTGAAGGCTGATTGCAGTCACACAGGAACTTCCTTTCAAGCATGTGGCCAGAAAGCAAACCAACACAAACTGAGTTTCAAATCTTAATAAATAAATAAATAAGTAAATAGAAAGGAAAAATAAATAAATAAATAATAAAAAAAAAACACGCACAAAGAAAAAAAATACCTTCTGAGAAGCTGTCTGACCTTAGTAGTTCAGAGAGTAAGTTCAGAGCAAGAAATTTTGCTTCAGCAGTGTCTGGAAGCTAATCCAATTAATTCTGCTTAAACTACATAGGTAACTTTCTCTTTCTCTCTCCCTTCCTTCCTTCCTTCCTTCCTTCCTTCCTTCCTTCCTTCCTTCCTTCCTTCCTTCCCTCCTCCCTCCCTCCCTCCCTTCCTTCCTTCCTTTTTCTTTCTTTCTTTCTTTTTTTCTTTTTCTTTCTTTCTTTCTTTCTTTCTTTCTTTCTTTCTTTCTTTCTTTCTTTCTTTCTTTCTTTCTTTTTCTTTCTTTTTCTTCCTTCCTTCCTTCCTTCCTTCCTTTCTCTTTCTTTCTTTCTTCCTTCTCTCTCTCTCTCTCTTTCTCTTTTTTTCCCTTTCTTTCTTTGTTTTGGCCTAAAGAGGCTAGATATTGGGAGAATGTATCAAATTTTTAATGTCCAATAGTTGTCTATTGTGAAGGTTGATTGAAGGTTGATTTAATGATTAAAGATGGGCACCTTGATTTCAGTTCTAATTTTGCTGTTTTAAACTTCCATCCTCTATGCCTTTTTTTTCACGACTCACCTGATAAGCAATTAGAACCTCTAATCTAGTCATCTGTTAAGCTCCGTTTTGCTTCACTGAAGAAATCATGCTGCTGGTTGAGAGCTGATCGTTCAACTTCAGATCTGTCATATGTCTAAGATCTTTTGAACAATACCTCAAAGGGCAAAAACCAAAAGTGAACAGAGTTCTCAATAAATAAATAAATAAATAAATAAATTGTGTTATGTCCACTCTTATCAAAAAGAAATCAAGAGCAAAATTTTGCTGTTGGTTTAAAATCCAGACTGAACAGAATAAAGGAAGAAACTTTAAGTTTCTACACTGTTATATAAAGGAAGATAAAAACAGTATGTATTCATGGTGGATAACATGGGAAGCCATGGACCTAAACATGGAAAATTTGAGTTAGGAAAAGTTTTCTAATAGCAAGGAAGTGAAACCTTGGAATGAATTTCCTCGGAAGAATATTTTCCCCCCTGGCCTGTTCAAAATGATGATTTTTTAATTCTATGATTCTATTTTATCAGCACAATGCCATCTAATGCAAGAGAAGACAGAAATAACAACAGTTTATCTGAAAAGATTTCAGGAGGAGAACTCTTGGTGGTTCTGGAGAGTGTGCCTCTTGACAGGGGACACACTGAGAGCTGGGAGGGCTAAGCCAGGTAAAAGTGCACCCAAGGCTGGTGCTGACCACTATGGGCATCTTTTATTAATTTTTATTTTTTGGTACAAAAAACTTGATCAAATAGAGTTCAGTATGAAATTGCATCTGTATAATTGCTTTTTTCATCTTCCCGTCTACTTACACGTCCAAGATGCACTGTACAATTTTCCATTTTCTTGCCCAGCAAGATATTGTCACAATGTCTGTGAAACTGTGGATATCATGGGATGAACTGAGGATAAACTCAATATCCTGAGAACAAAACTTGCTGTAGGTGTGCAAGGCTCTTCATGAGCCTAAACTGAGGTTGTTTGAAGGTATCATGGTGGCAGGAGAGTTTGGTGACTCCAGGCTATAAGAGTTTGAGTTACATGAAAGGATCAAAATCTTATTTCTCATTATCTTGCTGTTTGCCAAAGAGATGTAGCCATTTGTTTCAACAGGTTCTGGCTGCTGAAGTGGGCATTCATTACAGACTCATGGGAGCATGCATGCTGTTAGATGCTCCAAAAATATGTCAGTCCAGCCATGAGAACAGATTTGTCACCACTAAGGAGTATCATGGCAGTCATGTTGCTCAAAGTAAACTCTATCACCAGACAAGACGATGAAAAAAAAAATGGATTAATGAAAGATTTAAAGACAGCTAAGTCAGTAAAGCATATTTAGGAAAAAAAAAAAAAAAGTATTTTATCAATAATTCAACCTTCTGTTAATTGGTATTGTTTTTTGGTTATTATTTGATGCCTCAAGTATCTCAGTTATTTCCTGAGGCTGGCCAATTAGCCTGCATGACCTATAAACCTGTCCTGGATTTTTCTTAGATTTGCATCTTCCTCTTCCCCTTACAAAAGATGATTCTGACACCAAACTGTGCATTTTTCTTAGGTCAAGGTGGCAAGACCCCCTCTCACCTCACTCTTTTGTTCACCTGATCCTTCTTCTTATGTTCTGGACACAGGGACATCACATACTAAGGCATGGAGGATGAGCTCCTTTCCCATTTTTAATTAACATTTCTTACGCATAATTTAATTTACACATTCCCTCCACTTGGCTGTTTTCTACTGTTACAGCTTTCAGATAACAGATTGGTAAAACTTAACCTTAATATCATGAGAAATATTAACTGCACATATAGTTCCACAACTGTTCTCTTTCTCTGAGCATCATATATGGACGAAAGCTGGTTTTGAAAGAGTCAAGTCTTCCAGTGCAGACAGCATGAGTAGCCTCTATTTATACAATAGAAAGACCCAGACTGGATATTTGGAACAACAATAACAACAACAACAAAAGGCATCAGTGTAACAGACCACCCAGAGAGGTTGGAAAATCCCATTTCTTGCAGATCTTAAGGATTTGACTAAACAAAGCTGTGTCTGACCTGACCAAGGATTGGCAATTCCTGCTTTAAGGGAGCCTGGATAAAGGACTTGCAGATGTCTTGTCCAACTCATATTTTTGGGATGGGGAGTCCTAAGCACACCTGTGTGGATCCTAAAAAATTCAGTGTCAGGATAGAGCCAGCATGCAACTCCCACTCTAGGTTTTCCCATGTTTTCTTCTGCTTGCACCAGTTTTATGACACCATGATTGACGACCACAAAACCACGTCTTCTCGCTGTTTTTGATAACAAATAGGAGAATTTAGGGCTAATTATTGCAGGCCTCCTGATTTCCAGTTGGCTTCAAAAAATCAATAGAAACTCCTTGCTTCATTAAATAATTGCAGTTTCCAATAGTTAGAGCTGTTCTGTATGCAGGTGTGCTGAAAACATGTTGGTTTAGTGGCTACCTCACTCCAAAGCCTTTTGTGCACAAAATGCATCTGCACAGCTGCAATCTTCTGCACCAGAGAGAGAGAGAAGAAATAAGAGAAGCATCTTGGGTTGTTTTGTCAGGAACATGATATGTACTTAGGCTGGACTGAACAGGCTGCTAGGGCAGATGGCAGAGAAAGGGGCAGCTCCTCAAATTGCCTTGAGCTGTCTTAAAACGAGAGTGCCTCATACACTGGTGGGTAGGCAATTGTCCTGGTTTCAGGTAGGACAGAGTTAATTTTCCTCCTAGTAGCTGGCAGGGTGCTATGTTTTGGATTAGAATGAGAAGAGCGCTGATAACATGCAGATGTTTTAATTGTTGTAGAGCAGTGCTTACACCAAGCCAAGGACTTTTCAGCTTCTCGCTCTGTCCTGCTAGCGAGCAGGCTAGGGATGCAGCAGGAGCTGGGAGGGGACAGACCCAGGACAGCTGACCCAAACTGGCCAAAGGGGTATTCCATACCATCTGACGTCATGCTGAACAATATATAGGGGTGGCTAGCCGGGGTGGGGGGGGGCGGCTGCTCGGGGATAGGCTGGGCATCGGTCAACGGGTGGTGAGCAATTGCATTGTGCATCACTTATTTCGTGCACACTATTATTATTAACACTACTATTATTATTATTATTATTATTATTATTGTTATTATTTTCCCTGTCTTCATAAACTGTCTTTATCTCAACTCACAGACTTCACTTTCCCGTTTCTCTCCCCCATCCCGGAGAGGGAGGGGGGAGGGTGAGCCAACGGCTGTGTGGTGCTTGGCTGCCAGCCGGGCTAAACCACAACAGCAATGCGTGCTGAGGACTTTGATGCTGTGCTCATGGCAGTGCCTAAACTGGCGTGTGAAATGTCCAAACCTCTAATGAATGATGTGTGGCCACATTCCTCTTCCCTCAACCTCAACACCTGCAAATATAGAGTCACAAACACTCTCAGTTTAAGTGGCAAAAGACTTTGTTTCATTTGGCCAAATTCATCACCGAGGTAAAAGAAATATTTTAAAGGCAGGTACAACGGTTATTCTGGTAGCGCTAGCCAAAAGAATTTCACAGGGTGGCTAAATGATACAAAACTTGTTTTAAAAGCATGTGTTTTTCCAGGTATCACTCACTTACTACATACCAAAGAGGTGGACTAGTACCATGACTTGAAAACAAGTTCCTTTTCTCTATAGAAATCTTTCTCAGCATTTAGTTGCCTTGCTCCCACTGGTGTGAGGTGCTCTAAATCTTTTTAACCTTCCCCTAAAATTCTGTTAAGTTTAGGTGGTTTTGCAGATGTTACCCTTCAAGGACAGGAAGGAGAGAGTCTAAAAAGAGGACTGAAGATGTCTAGAAATCCTACAGACAGATGAAATTTGCTCTGACTGAATGTGAGGTACAAACCTCACAATCTTTTTTTTTTTTTTATTAATCTGTTTCTTAGCAGGACCTTTTTCTAGCTGGCTAGGAACTGCCTTCCCATCTACATGTCTAAAAATCTTAGACTAATTCATTCAAACCTTTACCAAGGGAAACCTATTACTTGCTATGAGCAGAAATCTTTCTCTACTGAAATAAAATCCTGCAAAAACTCTGGGTAAACTATATGCAGACATTCAAATTTGGATTAACAGCTTCAACAAAGGAGTATACCTGCCATTTTGAGAGATTTGTTGTGATATAAAGGTGAAATTTAGAAAAGTCAAGGAGTACCATGTTGGAACAAAACAGACAAGTTTCACCTTGGCATTGACATCTTGTAACAGCTAGTAAATATTCCCTAGATTGCATCTTAAAATGAACAATACAGCTGCTCCCTTCATAGCATGCCTTAGGCAGTCTACTAGTGCAGGATATTAAAGCACCTTTTAAAATACGTTTCCCCCAAAATGACCTGCCTTTGATGGGACTTTGAGTAAAAAGTGACCTGGGAAGAAGGGGAATAACACATCTAAATTCAGCCTGTGTTTCAGCTTTTTCAAACATGTGAAATTGGAAGAGGAGAGTTCATGCTTCCCCATGGGGAAGGGACTTGCCAGCAGTGCTAGCAGCTGATGTGCTTGGAAGAGTGGTTCATGGCTCACCAATATGCTTGCTTTTTTATTGTGCTCTCTAGCCATCTACCAGCATCTGTCATTTTTTTTCTGTCATGGACTTGATTTGAAAGGTTTTTATGGCAGAGGCTCTTGGTTCATTCTGCATGCATTCAACACAGATTACAACACTCCCTGCTGTAGCTATGGTTTGCAACCAATAATCCTGTGTTTATCCCTGTGATTTGAAGAGGTTATTACCAGGAGAAATCCTGCCCAAGATCTACAGTGTAAAGATGGGGAGATACTGTAAACCTTCCAATCTCTTAGTCCTTCAGGGTTTTTAAGAAAAACAAAGGTCTGTTTTATAGAGGGTATAGCCAGAGCAGTTACAGGTGCCTGTGGACATTGGTACAAGGCTGTTACCACATGAAAAGCCATGGAAAATACATTTGTCAGTAGGAACTTGGACTCAGAATAAGAAACTGTTAAAAGATTTCAGTCAGTGGATAACAAGAAAGGGAAAATTCTTCTGGGTAGTGAAGGGAAGGAGGAATGCAGATATCTTAATGGGACAGAACGATCCCAAAGGCATTTTTGCAGCAGATGAATGTTATGCATTTAAAGCTGGTAAACACAGAAATGAAAGAGCAAACTTCCAACAAGCGGAGTGCTGCACTTGAGGAGAAAGCAAGCTGTGTAGGACTGGGGAATTATAACCATGTCTGAAATGTGGTGAAAGTCCAGCTGTGCCTCAGACCTGAAGTGGAAGAATTGGGTATACAGCAATTTTGGGAGCATCTCAGGAGTGATATTTCCTTTTGTTTGTTTGTTTGTTTGTTTATTTGTTCTGTTTTGTTTTGTTGCTGTTGCTGTTATTTATTTTAAATATTTGTCACTGACTGTAGATCCCAGGTACCCTGAGGTCTGGGGAGAAATATTGTGTGGCTCCAGACTATGGAATCGTCACATCGTGAAGATGCTTCTCCTCTCCAACCAATTTTCTCTATTAAAACAAGGAGTTTCAGTGTTATCAGACAATGATAAGAAGCAGTAGGGAACGGGGGAATGAATTCTGGAGGGGCAGGAATAGTAGTCTGAACATAAATCCAAGGATGCTAATTGGCTTGATGTTATCCAATACAAGTGAGGAAAGACAAGGCTTGATTTATGTACATCTGGGTGTAATACTGCTGTCTTGTTTAACACAGTGGTTTAAATACTGAATGGACTAAGGGCAGGAGAGCCTTTCACAGAGGACATCAGCCTTCCAGGACCTCAAGGCCATTGAGGTTGGGATAGGCTCTCAGAAGCTCTCTGAATCTCCAGGGCCATACAAGCCATGGGGCTATTGCCCTGAGCATTTTCTCAGGGGAAGGAGGAAAGGTGTAGATGCAGGAATTCAGCAAACCAGCTCCCTCACCCTTCGAAAGGCCTCTGGTTAGACAACATCTTCTTGCTGTTCTCTATGAAATTACTGAGGCTGTGAGGGGAAAATGAAAACTGACTCAAACAACTGCACGTAGGCTCTACTAATCCTGTAGAGAGCATCAAGTTAAAATAAATTAAGCAAGATCCTTTGGTCTCTTCATTCATCTGTCTACACTCTGGATTGGCAGGGCTGTGCCTGATAGCACATCCTCAACCTCATCTTTCATTGACATGGGATGGAAATGTAGAAAACAACCAGTTCACTTACACAGCCCTCTGCATCCTAGTTGCTAAACCCTGGCTACGCATCCATCTGAGTCGTGTGCTTCCAGCTTTGTCATTCCTGCAGGCATGCCTGGATCAGAACAGCTCCTCAAACTGTCCAAGCAGAGCTCCAGAGCTGACCCTGCGCAGCGAGCAGACAACGAGAGCACTCAGGCTTGCAAGACAGTTGCACAGATGGTGCAATTAGGGAGAGCAGCTATGCTGCAGTGATCAGTATGGTCACCCTCGGTTCCATATGTGTCTTGTCATCACAAGTGGGCTGGCAGCCAGCCAGACATCCTCTGTGCTTGTGTTTCCCTGGCATATATCTCAGAAATAGGATTAAATTGTTCTCTGCTGGGGCTGCTGGATCCCAAGGGCTGGGTCACCTGCCAGACGAGATGAGGACCTTACCTCCTGGGCACCAGACAGCCTGAAGGTTTAGCTGCTCTGGGCTTGATTTACTGTGTTTATTGCTTTGTGAGCATTGAGGAGCAGTGTGGATGAAGATGGTGTCCCCCAGCTTTTTGCTAGCAGAGAGGCAATCTCCTTCGTATTAATGAAATACTCAAGGAATGACAGTGCAGTGCAAAAATAAAACAGCCAATATAAGGATAACGATGAAGTAACACTGTGAAAAAAGACTAGGATTTTGAAAATCTTTTCTACTTCTCTTACTTTGTCCTAAATGACAACAAGAATGAGGACACAACCTATGGACACGGGGCTTGTGCTGGTTGGTGGACGCTCCTAACTTTCTCTGAGAGGAGACAGAAAAGTTCAGGCATGTGTTTACAGACATTGCACAGAATTAGGTGGTAATTTACAAACAAATATGCAAATCCAATCTGGCAGTTGAAGCAGCAGAAGTGCGGACACAGGATAAGCTTGTATGAGGGGGACTGAATCATAACAAATTGAATTTTCTGTGGGAGAGTGATATTTTTGGCATCAAACTTTAAGAACTTTAAGAACTACTTGGAATCTATGCTTCAATGCCCCAGGGATGACTGCTGTGAGGACCAACAGAAAGAGCTTGTGCATGAACGCATCAAAGATCTCATAGCATGATTTTCCATTAAATTATCCCATAAACTGGCTGGTTTGTTAACTTTTTTGAGTTTTGGGAGTGAGGAGGCATTACTTGTGGAGACAAAGTGTTTCTGTGCTTATAAGTGAAGGTTTCCATTGTGAGTAGTAGGACACCAGTGACTGCTCAAGCAGAGGTGTTAGCGTAAGCAAGATGATCCAGGGAACTTCTGGACTTAGTTACAAGGAAATATTAGCCAGGCGTGACCTTTTAGTTAGCACCTCAGATGAATAAAAGCATCCTTTGTCTCTGGAAGATCTTGGAGGCACAGTGATAGGTAGATCACCCAGACCTTTCATGGCAGTAACTAAATCAGAAATAAGACCTCATGGGTGAAAGGGAGAGGAGGCTGTCGCTATCTCCAGAGCAAATCGTAGTGAATTATTTAACAGCAAATGCCACCAAGGCTCTCAGATCCCATATCATCCACCTCAGGAAGGCAAGGGAGCTGGCTGGTCGCCACTTCAGCCCAGGATGGAACCGCCTGGGATTTGTGATGTATCAGGGTTAGACCAGACTATCAGTGCTGGGACGTATTCTTCAGAGGTAAGAGCTCAAAATGAAGTCCTGATGGCTGAAAGACCCTGACCAACACTCTGGCTGGTTGGTGCAGTCATGCCAATTTACCCCTGCTAAAGATCTGTTTCACAAAGATACTGTTCTAAGCCACTTGTACATCAAATTATTTCAGGATTCAGGCCAGGAGACAACCAGCCAATATGACTTGTGGTCTGGCAGGGCTGGCTAAGTAATGTCACATCAGGAAGACAATTCATGTCCTTCATTTCTAAAAAATAAAAATAAAATCATATCTTAACCCAAAACCAACAGTGCAGTTTTTTCCTCCTTTTTTCTTCTTCCCCGATTAACTATTAATATTCCCTTTCTGTCCCAGAGGCTGTCACTTTCTCTATCTATCTATCTACCTACCTACCTACCTACCTACCCACCTATTTATTTTTGAAAATAAATAAATAAAAAGACAAGTTTGTAAACTGTTGTGTTGCATGGAAGTATCAAAACATAAAACATAGTTATATCAGCAAGGTACCAAAACAGACATAATGAGGTGAGGACTTGTAAAATAATACAGCTTAGGTGGGAGACTACTGAGAAGTGAAACAAATGAGAAAATGAGAGGACATAAAAACAACAGTGAGGCTGAAAGGAAGAAGACTTGGGGATATTTCAGCTAGTAAAAGGATACTGGGTGCTGGCTGACTGGCTTAAGAGGAAACGTGAATGAAATGGGAGCCTTAAATGGGGTGGACATGTGAGGAATGACAGGATTGTACCATGGTTGCCTTATTTTGTGGTGTGAAGCTGTGTAGCCTTCAGGTAGATAGAAATCAAGTCAACCAAAGGTCAGGTGAGGGGAATAGAAACAGGGCAATTTGCAAAACTGGCCCTCAGTTGCTGAGTCAGGCAATTAACACAGAGAAGAGGTAAGTTTAGCAGGTAGATTCAGATCTAGTTTTGAAGAGTGAAATCCTCACGCATATTTTGTGACAGGGAGAAATAATGAAAGAGCAGCAGTAAAAGATTCTGATAAAGTCAATGCATTCCCCAGGGAAGCATGCTGGTTTTGAGAAAATTCCCCAGGTTTTGGTGCAGTTGTTTGTAAGGTAGTTCTGGGGATATCAGAACCAGTATGGAGCATGAAAGGAAGAAAGGCTGCAGGGAGGGAGTATTTGAAGGGGACAACCCACGTCAGGGTACACGTGGTATGGATCCTGTTTGCTTTGGGGGCTTGTCAGTGGATATCTTCCCCCAGCAAAAAGCCCTTTAACCCTGATGCAGACTTCTTTCTTTTTACCACCTGATATGGACAAGACTGATGCAACTTCAAATCCTTATTTGTTTAAATAGCCCAGAGACATTTTCAAGGCTAAAAACTGATTCTGGAGGCAAAGGGAGGTGCAAAAGTATCTTAAAGGCATCCTGTCTGCATATTCTACAGTTCAAGAAGAACTTTTGACAATGAGAGATAGTATTAAATGCAACCTGAGTCACAGACTGAATTTCTTTGACCTAAAGCAGAATTTGATGATTGTTTTTATACAAATCAAACTTCCTTTACCTAGTAGAAAAGCAACAGCAAAATGAAGAATTGAAACGAACACAGCACAGATCCCCCAGGAACAAATATATCTATGTTTTTGGGTATCAGAATCCAGTTTCATTCTTCCCCCACTGAACCAAATCAAAAGTGTGGATCTCCTTTATAACAGGATCCAAGAACCTGGCTAAGAGTCATATGTTTGCAAGCCCACGTTTTCAGGAAATTAAATACTTGTGCCTCTTCAATTATCTCCTTCTAAAGCTAAATGAAATAAATGTGTGGAATCAATTTGTGGAAGGTAGGTTTAATTTTTGTGTCTTTTCCTGCATAACCCATTAGTAAAACTTTATTTTACTGCCTTAGAGCTCAGGTCTTGGCAGAAGACAAGCTGATACCATGAGCGTGAGTGTATTTTTAATTGCAATTGGTTGTTTGTAAATGAGTGTACAGGCCTGGAACAGAGATGCAGATATTCCTTTCATTCAAGGACTGTAATCCAATTTTAATAATGTCTTTCCAAAGAATGATTCTGCTTTATGAAATTAGAAATTCTAAGTACAAAGAAATGTTTCCCATTGTTCACATGTTCCCTTTCTGCAGAACCTTGCCTATCAGTACTAGTCACAGAATTTCTTTAAAAATCAAAAAATACTTTCCAAGAAAATTATGTTAGAAGATAATATAATCACAAAGTGACGCCTGCTATAAAATTAGTCAGAACTGAGAAGTCAAAGGTGTAAACTTTATTCTAAAACACCTTTTCACTTTATGTCTATAGTTCCTATCATTGGTTTGCAATTTACTTAGACAAGCCAAAAATCAGAACATTGAAGAGCAACTTTTAATCATTACTTCATTTATATATTTGGTTGGTTGGTTTTGGTACACGTCTTCCTAGTATTTGTGTCTGTGCTGAGTGAGCATTTTCTGATAGCAACCGTTTTCTCCATCTCAAAGAGGAAAAAGATGAAAAGAAGACATATATCCACAGAGAGGAAATGGTCTTAACAGGGAAATGACTCCAGGTCCCCTCACTCCCGGCTATGTGCACTGGACACTGCTCCAGACTCCTCTGCATTAATGGAAATAGTGTCAGGTGATAGATCTGGTGAAAATTCTTCAAACATTAATCATTTTTCGTTTTGACAGTATCCATGGAATCATTTTTATGTTTCTCTTAGACTCATCTTGGGAAAAAATGGAGATTTACCTTACCAGTTTTTCCTGAGTTTTATTCCCCGGTTATCTTAATGTTAAGAGATGAGGAAATGTACTGGTAAACAAATGCATCTCTCCAAAATTTCAATATGTTGTGTTAAGATTTGTGCAAGGACTGAAAACATATATTGGTGTCCTTCAAGTCAAGATCCTACAATCCCTTGTGACTCCTACTCTGAAGCTGCCCTCCTCAAAATTCAGCCTTGAGAGGGCATGTTTTGTTTCCTGAGATACTTAATGATTGCTGATCCCAGATAGCTGTTTCTATCTGCAATAAAGTTGGATTTGAGCTGCCATCAGCAGTATTTGCAACTTAACACATTGCAAAAATGTTGTTTAATTGACAGTAACTTTCTGAACTTGGCACTGGAATGAGACAGGAGAGCAATTTGTGGACAATAAGAAAGTGCTGCAGCCTTCCTTATTCTGTTGTCACTTCAAGCTGTCATTCAGAATAGCCCATCATCTCGCTTCTTCTCCACTGACTTTGTTGTGCTCACCTTGGAAAGGCTAATTAGCTCCTTGTCAACTACTGGCTCCATCTGAGTCTTGAACAGTGGAGCTTAAATCAATTTGTCTTTCCAGCAACATACACCAGGAAGGAAACTGGCTGCCGAATGAGTGGCAGGGAATACTTAACTCCCTTACAATAATTATACAGCAAGCTTGGGCTGGCCCCTTACAATTTTTTTTCAGTCTTTGATCGGGGGAAGTTGGACTGAATTACTCTATTTTAAAGAGAGAAAAATTGAAGTGCAAAGCAGATTTTCTCATGGCCAACCATCAGCAGAAATAGATCACGTAAGCTGTCATGGGAAGCTCCATCAGCACCGCTGCCTTCATTAGCTCATGACGTTGATACAAACTGTAGGTAGCTCCTTCTTGAGCTCCAGCAGGCCTGAAATGCAAAGTCCACAAAGCAAAGAGATGCCAACTACAGAGAGGTGAGCATCTCAGAGATTTACCATCACTGTGAAAGGCAACGTCCTCAGAAAAGTCAAATGATATCAACAAAATAACTGTAAGATGATTTTTTTTCTCCCCTTGAGGTAATTTTAGAGTCGGCATAGTATTAAAAGGCATTGAGTTGATGGTTTAGTCTTGGCTTATTTGCTGAGCACAGTGTGGTCTTTTGGGTGGTTGTCTGGGGAAAAGTCCATCTACCAGTCCACTGGGTCAGCAATATGATAAAAAAGAAAAAAAGGAAAAAAAAAAAAAAAAAGAAAAAAAAAGCAGTACAGGACAAACTGTGGGGTGTTCAGGCTTGCTTTTTCATGGAAATGAGGGTAAGAAGACAATAGATACCCCCTCGTGAGAAATCAGCAGCAAATCTTATTTACACCAGTTACAGTGCCTCATGGAAGGCTGGTGTATAACATCCGTTCGCTCTCCTGGACACACACTTTGTCCTATCATGAGAAAGCACCTGGGATGTCCTAATTCTCACCACTTTCTTTCTTTGAATTAGGGCATCTGGTACACTGATACAGGACAGCAGTTCCTGTATACTTATGAAAGATCTGCAAAAATGATTTTTTTTTTTTTTTTAGGAAATGAAAAAAAAAAGTCACTGTAAGAAAAATATAAGCTACATTTCATGGACTAGCATGTATCAGATATATAGTATGTCAGCAAATGTTCACATTTCTGTAGGTGCTTTGCCTCTGTTTTTCTTCCCTTCAAGTCCTTCAGGAATGTCATTTTAAGAAAAGATGTTTTTTGAACAGATTACAAATTCTGTCTAATACCTGTCATGCCAGCACCAGGAAACCTGCCTGTGCTATGGTCATTAAATTTGAAATGGGTATTAAGTCCAATTTTTGATACATTCTCCTATTGAAAGTTGTTGTTATTATTATTATTATTATTATTATTATTATTATTATTATTATTTAGCATGAATATTCTCAAAATGGATGATTTTTGTGAGAACTAGCTACCTTTTCTCCATATTGCTCACCATGGGCTCATTCTCCCCAAAGAAAAACAAAAAACCCTCTTTCCACATGGCTTCAAAGAACTACTGGTGAAGAAATGGCCTTCCCGTTGCGCAGTCTGTTGTTGGGTTCAGTTATAGCTTAGGGTAATAGAACCGTGTCAGCTTCAGAAAGCAAAAGATCTCACTGTAGTCCCTCCCAGATAAAGCTTTAAATCAAGAGAGGGCTTTGAACTTCTATTCACTTTCTGGACCCTGGAGCAAGGTGCAGGGTATCAGCTTGCAGGCAGGATTGTTTTCCCACGCTGGCCTTTCATGGGAAAGGAAATGGATCCTCTTCCATCAGCTGAAACTGACTCCAGTCTTCCCGGACTGAAACTTTTATTATGCCCTATTTAGATTCTTCCTCGATAACTTGAAAAGTTGGAAAAATAGAGTTGGGACATTCAGCTCATGCAAGATGCATGGTTGCATTTGCTAGCAGGAATGGTGACTGCCCCGCTTATTTCCTCTAGAGAGGTGCAAAGTGCCACATATTCATTTAAGCTTATTTTTATCTTTGTGTGGGTGCCTGCATCTTATTGCCTTCAATGGGAAATATTCAAGTGTTTAAGCATTCTTTCTGAATAACAAAGAGTCAAGCCCCAAATCTGGGGATTTAGCTTAATTCATAATACTTGTGAGCAGAGCTAAATAAAGAATGGGATCTATTGTTTCTTCTTTTGATCTCTCTGATAGTGTCTCTGATACCACTTGCTGGGTATGATACATGAGATAGGTCCTTGGCTTCTTTAAAGTCTCAAATATAGACAGTTTCCAAAGGTTATTCTTTCATGCTGATAATTCTGCTTGCATTTGTCAGGTGCATGAATCTGTATAATTTAAACGAAATAGCTGGTGCAAGTCCAGACATAGTGCATCTTAAGATAATTCAGACTCTGCCTCTCCAACATCTGTGTTGAGGAGAGCCACTGAGTATATTCTCAGCTCTGCCCTGAGCTTGGACATGCTGTGTGTCTTGGATGCTCCCCTACACCCTCATTCTGCCTCCTCTTTTAATTTGCACATACTCCCTTGGGCAAATGCCATCCCAAATAATCTAAGTCTTAACAATTTCCAGGGTGGCTTTCCCATGTAGAAACTTAATTTCAGGTGTATACAACACAGGTGTTTTCATCTGAGCTAGCTGATCAAGTTCCCAGTATGGATAAAGGAGATGCAGCTAACTGTGTTTCTTCTTGCCAAACTAAAACTAGATATCTGCTTCAGGGTAAGAAGAATCATACCCCTAAATCCATTTCTTTAACACTTTCTTTAAGTGTTTAACACTAACTTTTTAAACACTTTCTTTTTTCAGAGCAAAAATTAAGATCAATTAAAAAAAAAAAAAAGCTTCATACCTTGTCATTTCTGACCTAAAACTTTGCTTGGCAACTGCAGGTGAGCTTTAGGAAGACCTGGGAGGGGAGGTTTATCAAAGCTGTTATTTGATGCCGCTCCTACTTCCCCATGTTAGTTAATGCTATATTGATATTCCGTCACTACCTCCTGACTTTCATTGGAGATATTTGTTCTCTTCTGCTGATGTTTCATATGTTTAATGCAACTAGGAACTGGAGAGGGGAGCGTCTGAAATCCATTTTCCCTAGGGTGACAAAAAGCATCTCATTCAAAGACAGCTGTTTAATGTCAGCTCAATCCTTCAAGCAAAGGTGTGAGGAATTGCTGGATGGTGTGCAGTAAACCCAGGGAAGTGCAAATTGCTCTTCACAAAATTCAAATAGAAGAATAGTCCATTGGTCACATTGCTATGTTTTTTTTTGTTGTTGTTATTTTTTATTTTTTTTTATTTTCATCTATGACTTGCAATAAAGTTAAGAACAGCAGCAAGATGGAGCACCAAGTATACTACCTGACAAGGGTCAATACATGATTCAAAGAAGTTACAGCCTGAAGATGACTTATGCCCACATTTTAGAGAGGATTCACCATCCATTTGAATTAAATTTCTCAGCTGCCCAGAAACATGGTGAAAAAACAGGGCTTGAATTATTGGCTTTCACCACAGCCTTAGAAGGTTCCCCTTCCCACCCACCATGTCTTCATGCACTCACAGGTTCATGCTCTGAGCTCAGTGTTGGGAAGGGGCACAGGGATCAGGTCTTCCAGTTAGCTTGGAGTTGGAATGGAAGCTGAAATCATATCCCTTCTCTTCTTGAGCCCAGTGACATGTAGAAAACAGATCCTTCTCCTGACCTCTGCTCATGATATGCCAGAAGCACTTGGCTTTCTTCCACATTTCTTCCATGTGAGAGACTTGGATGTTGCCTTTTAAGAAACTGTGCCTGCGTACCTGTGAAAAGCAGGACAATTCTGTTTATTTATTTATTTATTTTTCATACCCCTTCAGGAACTGTGGCAGTTCGCATAGCTCCTGCTCTTTCCATTTGAACATGACAAGACCCAACAGAAGAAGGAACATTATTTTTGATTTCTTGTTTGCTTCCTTGTTCTATAGATATCAGTCAGCTTTGGATTACCTACATGAAGATAATATAGAAGCCATTCTTTGTCACCACAGGTATCCCAGGAGTGCTAGCAGAAGACACTGGATATCATCAAGTACTTCTCCAAACTTTTCACAGTCCCTTTATTCATACATAACCCTCTGGGACAGATTGACCATGGGGATGTGAGCCAGCAGACAGAAAATGTAAGGGATGAGCCTGGTGGTAATGAACTCAATTGTGATCTTTAATCAGCAGCTAGAAGGATCCCACCAAACAAACCCTGAGGGCTCATCACAGTGATTTGAGACCCCTACGGTCACATTCATTGAATGCTGAAGCTGATGAGATAGTTGGTGGGGATATGCCTCACTTTGGTAAACTGTGTATACAGATGGAGCTGAAAATTCCCAGGCACTAAAGGATATCTACTTATGTTTCAGCAGAATCGAGCAGAATGCCCCAGTCAGGGGACAGAGTCTTTCTGCTCTTATCTGAGTTTTTGATCTATCTGTTAGAGCTAAGTTTCTTCTACCTACCCTCGTTCAGGAACCTTATGGCCATGTGAACCTTATGTTCCAGGCCAGACAGTGACTGCCTGAGCTTTCACAGGAGGGGTGGAAGGTGTTTTCTCCCATACTGCTTGATAGCCACACAGGGGAGCCCTATCTGACTCTCTCCAAATTTAATGGAGAGAATTTGTCCATTTCCAAACTGAATGCAACTTAATGCTTGGATATGTGTGTATCAGTGTATATAAATTAGTGGTTTAATATATCTACCTGTCTGTTTGTTTCTTATTTGTAGGTACATAAGCTTAATACAGCACTATTTTTTCCCAGTAAGATTAAGTAGTTTGGTTGGAAACCTGAGAAATGATCTTTTTATATAATACTATGTCAGAACAATAGCTACGTTTTAATAAAGTAGGCTGGACCACAGTGTTCGATCACAAATAATGCCATAGATTTCCTATGTGAACTAAGAAGTCATTTACTCACCCTGGGAGAATTCAGTCTAAGGCCTACCTAAAGTTAAGCCATCAGAAGTATAGCTGAATTCTAACCAGTGATGCAGACAAACTACTTTTCAACACTACCTTAGTATGTGGGTGCCTAAAGTGAATAGATATGTTTGTCCTTGATGTGTATTTCTGCTTAGAGAGAAGGGAAGGAATTAAAGCCGAGCTGATGGAATAGAGGACAGGAAAAATGAGAAAGTCTGCTCTGTGGGCTTGTGTGGGTGCATTTACCTTCATGTTTCAGGTTGGATTAAGAGAATTCTTTTAGAAAGTGATTCTCCCTGTTGTCCTTACAGACTCCACTTTGGTTCACATCACAGAGCAGTTGCAGCTGCAGTTCACAAGCTCAGTTCTTTACAGATGAATCTAAGCTGAAAGATATGTTTTAAGATTACATCATTTTTTCTTCAGCCACTAGTGGGCATGGGATCTGTGAGACTCGACCTTGTCTGAAGGAAAGTCCTCAAAAACGCAAGTATTGTGAACAATGGATCATCTGTATGAACTTTTTCAATCTGTAGATACATTCCTATTATGCCACAGGGCTTCTGAATGTACACAGCCTGTGTGACCTTGAGTCATAAAGCTAGTCCTAGGCTTATCTAGCAGGGAATGAGCTATCTTTATTACGTTTTTGGAGGCAAGAATATTTTGTACTTCTGGAGATCAAATTCTTAAAGACTTCTTAAATTAATTCTTCAGAATAAGTCTTTAAGACTGATGATACCTGCCTTCATGTTCATGTATCTTATATAATGAGTAAAATGTTAGAAGCCCATTTAAGACATCTTCTTGTACTTAAGAGAGAGCTTTAAAGCATGTTAAGCAATTCATGTGTTTTGCAGTGACTCTTCAGCAATAATAAATTTCAATAATTATGGAAATTAAGTAATCTCAGTATGGCAGGCTGGAGAAATGAGCTGACAGGAACATCGTGCAATTCAACAAAAACAAATGATGAGACCTGTACCTGCAGAGCAGAAATCTCATGTACTAGTAGATGCTAGAGGCCAGATGGCTGGAAGGAATGTTTGCAGAAAAGGTATTGGGGATCATGGTAGACATCATCCCTGGGGTTGTTCAAGGAAAGGTTGGACGTGGTGCTTAAGGACATCATTTAGTGGGTGATATTGGCGGCAGGGGGTGGTTGGACCAGATGATATTGGATGTCTTTTCCAACCTCAATGATTCTATGATTCTATGTTACACTGATGAGAGGCTAGAGTCTGAGCTGGAAAATGTTACATGGAACATGTAGAACAAGTTAGATAAGGCTGCAATTTGCAAGGTTCTGCAGTTTTGCCACCAAACCTAACCTATAAATGTGACCTAAAAGAAAACTGGAGAGGGACACTATCAGGGAGTGTAGCGATGGAACAACGAATAATGGTTTTGAACAAATGGAGGTGAGATTTAGATTAGACGTGATGTGAGGACGAAATTCTTCACAAGATGCACCTTGCTTCTGTTCTTTTCCATAAATAATTTTAATTACCTAAATAACAGTGTTAAAAATAAACCAAGGACAGAGGATGGGAGGTGAAGAGCAGTCCCTGTGGTCGAGAGGAAGCTTTTCTCTGTGACAAGCCAAATGGCCCGGGGGAGCCAGCCCGAGAAAAGGGGTCCTCAGCCACCCGACCCTCCTCCTTCCTCCACGTGAGGGCATCTTCCAGGCTGCTCCCAACACAGCTGCCTTTGGCCACGCATGGGCCACTCCATCACAGAGGCTTGTTGAGGACACAGTGGCCACCACTGCTGCGCCTTTGCTCCGGGCCCTATAAAACAGGCCCCCCTGCCGCTGGCCCGCCATTCGCTGAGCTTCTAGGCCCTCTGAAAGCCAGCTTGTGCGTCAGGACAAAGACCAGAAGCAAGGAGGTGAGTGGTAGCTCTCCTTGGTGTGAGGACAGCAATGCAGTCCGAGGAAGTACCGAGAAGGAAGGCAGCTAACAAGGAGAAGTGTCATGGGCAGAGGGACAGCACCTGCAGCACAATAGACACCAGTGCTCAGGGGACCTCTGGCACCCAGCGCACAGACACATATAAGCGATATCATTGGCACCGCAGCGATGCGGGAAACAGGCCAGCCCCTCAGTCATACAGCAACAGGGGGCCTGGGTCTAACCATTGGCACAATGGTGGCATGGGGAGAAGGCAGGACCATCAGGCAGACAGCCGCGGGGAGCAGAGGTGTGACCATAATCAGGAACGGAACGTGGGATCCAGACAGGCCATAAAACAGATGGCAGCATCGGGCCCATGCATGGAAATCAACTGGAGAGTGGCATGGGACCTAGGGGTGGAACTGGACGACCCCCTGGTGCGGCACCCTGGCCTGAAAACATCCCTGATGGAAGGCATCCCGTTTGGGCTGTCCCAAGCAAGGACTGGCTTATCCTCCTGCCAAACACCATGGAGCCCTTGGAGCTGGATCCACGAGATGTGGAGGAACTGATGGACGTGGATCCACCTCGGCTAGATCAGACCTGCAACTACCCTGGCCTGTCATTGCTCTCTGCCATTAGAGCATAAAAACAGCATTGGAGCAGTGCCCGGCAAGCTCATTACTTGTCGTTCAGGCTCCATCCCAAGCATTAGCTTGGAGCCACCAAACACCACGGACATCTTGCAGGCTTACCTGCAAGATGTCCCGGCAATAAAGAACTCTGTTGCTGATTCTCAGGGGTTGTGTGAGTGCTTCTTTCCCATCCCCCAACCCTTGTGCGAGAAGTGGAATCCCTTCTGCACAAACCCTTGAGGAAGAGCACAAGAGAGGACTTGGCTCCATTCAGGCTGCTGCACTGGGGTGACAGGAGGAGTCCCCAAGGGCCACCATGCACCTTTAACATCTGTGGAAACAGACTGAGTGGTGAAAATAGTAGTGTGTAAGTGATTATGGGTGGCTAATTTCTTATATTAGGAGTGAGTTTCTATATCTGAGTAATTGGTAATGGCAGACATGGAGAAGGCTGAGGTACTCAGCAACTTCTTTGCCTCTGTCTGCACTGGTAGATGGGCTTCCCAAGTCTTTCATTCCCCTGAATCCATAGATGGAGGCTGGGGGATCAAAGTCCCATCCACTGTAAGTAAAGAGCAGGTTCGAGACCACCTGATGAATCTAAACAGGTACAAGTCTATGGGACCTGATGACATGAATCCCAGGGTCCTGCTGAGGGAACTGGCTGATGTAGTTGCCAAGCCTCTCTCTGTCAGAGTTGAAAGTCCTGGCAATCGGGCGATGTCCCTGGTGAGTGGAAAAAGGGAAACGTCATGCCCCTACTCTTCAACTATTAAAAATATCAGGAGACATTTTTTCTCAGAAAGAGTGGTCAGGCATTGGAATCGGTTGCCCAGGGAAGTGGTCGTCACCTTCCCTGGGGGTGTTCAAGGAAAGGTTGGACGTGGTGCTTAGGGACATGGTTTAGTGGGTGACATTAGTAGTAAGGGGATGGTTGGACCAGATGATCTTGGAGGCCTTTTCCAACCTTTATTTTTCTATGATTCTATGTCAAAAAGAAAGCTACAAGACACAGGGGCAAATCCAGACTGATCACAGCACAGGGATGCCATAAACCAACATCTGACAACGGTGGCCCATCTCGTGTTTAATATCCACAGCAGCATGTCAGCTGGATGAGGCAGGAGGCTCACTCCTGTATGACAGTAATTTATGCCCTGACATATGGGAAAATGTCTGCAATTTATGATTCGTCTACTGCAGTTGTGATCTGCTCAAGCAGGAACCCAATTTTTGGAAAATGAGTAGTTTGAATGACTTTGTAGATTATTAACTTGCTTTTTAAAACATTGTGTTCAGTGCTTCTGTTTTTTGTTTGTTCTTTGTTTTTGTTTTGTTTTGTTTTGTTTTACTTTATTTTAGGTTATGCCAAAATGAGCATTTTGCATGGAGCAGAAAATTGGAATTGTATTGCAGTATAGCTGCAACAACTACTCCAGTGCTGTAACACAGACTTCCCTCCTCTGAATGCTGCGATGGCCTCAGAGTCTCCAGATCACTCAGGTTCCACAGTATTACTAAATGACTGGTGCCAAAAATATCCTGTTGGTTAACAAATGGATATGCCAACATCTTGCATAATATAATAATTTATATATATAATATCCATATAATGGATATAGCAACATCTTGCAGTTCCAGGATTTCACAGTGCTCTGTAAAAATGCGACCTCTTTTACCACTTGGTGCAATACAGGACAAATGCTTCCATCTATGAGATCTTGTTAAGAGCAGCAGACAGAAAGTCACTGAATGTGCTATGTT
The DNA here is from genome assembly GCF_013377495.2 of Cygnus atratus. Classification (NCBI taxonomy): domain Eukaryota; kingdom Metazoa; phylum Chordata; class Aves; order Anseriformes; family Anatidae; genus Cygnus; species Cygnus atratus. The sequence goes on along the minus strand of NC_066363.1, from coordinate 158,617,885 downwards.
TGTAATACTTTTCCCCCTTTGGTGTCATCACTCCCGCTTCTAACTTTTGACAGAAACCGAGGTGAAGAAGAGGACAGAAAAACAAGATGATGTTCAGGCCATTATGGTGCTGTGAGGATATGAAATTTTATGGTGCTGGGAAGATAGCACAAAGGTCATCCTCCCTTCTTCTCTCCCACCTCCACCTCTGTACTGAGAAATGCATTATAAATCTTTCCCTCATCCATAAATTAAGGACTGTTATTTACCAGTAACCTCCTTTCCTCGGAGAGTTATCAGCTGCCTTGTTTAAAACTGGATATTCTCAAACTATTAGGAGGATTAATCTTGTTTTCCAAGGGTGCATGAATAAATTACCACAAGCTGAGATGGAGCAGGCAGCAGGCTGGTCCCTGTGAGTGGGAGGTGAATGCCACACACATGCTCTCATGCTGTACTCTGATGTCAGTGCCCCAGGGTTCCACAGCTTATCTCCCAGGCTCCAATTCAGGCAAATGTTGGGGTTTGTTATTACTATTATTATTATTTTATTTCCTGTAATGTTTTGTAAATCACAGTGGAAACATGATAACAGCAAGCTCGGCCCATTCAACAATATGTAAATATTTTCCCATGGGAAATGAGTTAGAAAATTCATGTTCACAAATTTCAAAAAGTCATTTAGGCATCAATGTGTAAACACAGACAATTTGCATCCCAACTGCCTTCAGCGATAATTCCTGTCTAGGTGCTCACCAGGCACAGAGACAATGGGTACAGAGGGGTGTGCATATGTGGATGAGAAAGAGATGGAGCATGGACTGAGACAGAGAGCATGAGGGACCAAGACACCAAGCAGCAGAGGTGAGAAAGGACTGAGCCCCAGCAGTGGTAGTTCTTCAGCCTCAGGGTTAGATTGTCTGGAGTTGGGCTACAGGCACTTCCCAAAAGACTCATCTGCATATGTCACTGACTTTTTTTCCTTTTTTTTTATTTTATTTTTTTATTTTTTCCCAGGACATATTCCATTCTTTATCTAAACATTTTCTGCCTGCTTTCTGACCACTCCGGATAGGCTATCTGCTCTGGGGGAATAGGTGCAGAAAAGGGACTACAAACCTCCAAGAAACTCTACACATGCACAATCTCAGTGGGTAGCTGCCATGATTAATAACCAGTCAGATACCCCCAAACCACACATTTTTAACCAGGCTCGAAGTACTTTTTCCCAGTTCAAGGGACAGCTCCATCACCCATGTAGTTCTCCCTTTACTCTCTCCATCTTCCCGGGGAGAAAGGTGTCATTCACCGGGTATACTTTGTGGGGTGATGGCCATGTCCTGGTCCAGATCCATGGCAACAGTGGCAATTTTTTCTCTCTCCCCCTTCTCTTTCAGCACACACATTGTATGAGGGCTATCTCCTGCCACTTGCAAGCAGTATTCAATGATGTATTATTTGGTTTCAATCCCTGACATTGTCGTTCTCCACTCCTCAGCCCAAGAGTAGCCTGATCTACCTCTGATCTCTAGGCTTTGGTTACCCGCACCCATACAAGCCATGTCCTTGGTACAGAGGTACAGAGAAATGGTGCTAATTCTTCGTCTGGAGTTTCAGAAGCCCAGCCATCGAAAGGAACAAGGTATTGCACATGATGGTCTCAGGACCTTAAGGGTTGGGTAGATGGGAAGATGGTCCTGAGAGATGGTCTCTGTTATATACATTTTTTGCTTGTATAGATAATTTAAAGATGAATTGTGTTGGCTAGTGTTTCCCATGGAGGAGGAGGCTTTGCACTTTACATTCTGCACCTGATTTATTTTAAAAATTTTTCTCTGTTTTACCAGGGTTTCTTTTGGCTGATATATTTTATTTTCCTCATTGACTCTGATTTACATTTGCCACTCAGGTAATGACTCATACACTTCTTGATGTTATACATCCTTTGTTCGTAAGGCTATTTGTTTGCACCTCTGGGTTGTGATCTACACCATCATTTTTTTCTAAAGCAGATTAAAAAGATTAAGAGGATTGATACGAAAAGAATACCTCTGAGAGAGGAAAACCTCTAGCCTTCTTTAGCTAGATGCAGGATATCAGCTTGCAGAAGACAAAAGATGGAGTGGGTTCATGTGTGCATGTGGTTGGTGTTTGGATCCTCACCTCTGCTCTTCTGCTGACTGGGGAAGTGGCAATACTTCCAATGGATTTGCAGGGATCAGTGCATGGTGAGGAATGGATTACTGAGCAGTGGTCCTTTTTGTCCTCATGGGATTAATTTTTTTTTTTTTTTTTAAGTATGTGCTGAAGCACCTAAAAGATTGTGCTTAAACAATGTGGAAATGTCACAGCATTTTGGAGGATATCTCTCTCCTTCCATCAGGCCCTCTGGTACAGCACTGTGCAAACCCATACATCCCACCTATAAAGGAATTGATTGTTCGAGCCATTTCTGGACTGGGAGCTCAAACTTGTTCAAAATGATTAGCTTCAAGATCAGGCTATTAATTAGTATGAGTTTCATGGAACCAGGAACTTCTGATTCTCCCTTTGCAATGTTCTGACAAAGAACTTTTACTGCCTTCCACCTAGCAGTTTTAAAATAAAGTCAATATTGAACTAACTTGTGATCTTTCTTGCTAGGTTTTTCCCTGAGGCTTTTTTTTCTTGTTTCTTTTTTTCTTTTTTCTTTTTCTTCTTTTTTCTTTTTTTTTTTTTCTTTTTTCTTCTTTTTTCTTTTTTTCTTTTTTTCTTTTTTTTTCTTTTTTTCTTTTTTCTTCCTTTTTTCTTTTTTCTTTTTTTTCTTTTCTTTTCTTCCTCTCTCTCTCTCTTTCATTTTCTGTCTTAGCAAAGATTTATTTATTTTATCCAAAAAAAAAAATAATAATAATAATCAGTGGAATCAGTAGAATTTATTTCTAAGAATTGGTGTTTGATGTTTTACTAGTGTAGAAGGAGGGAAAAAAAAAGAAAAAAAAGTAAATAAAGAAAAAAGTTTTGTGACTTTCAACCCTTCCACAATTTGGAGGGAAGTGTAGAAAACAAGTCATCTGCACTGGAGTCAGGAGGGCATCTTCTTCCATACAGATAAAGAGCTGGCATAGTTTGGTCCCTAATATTTTCTTATCAAGTATAGTCAGTTGTTCTAGGTATGAACTTTTGATAGCAAGTTTGTGTTTTTGTTGTTGAACTAAATATGTTCCAAGTCTCTCCAGCACAGTTATGCTGGTCCGACATCACATACCCCTTTCTGCAGAACAGCTGAGCTCCTCTGCCTCTGTGTAAGGGCTTTCTTCATAGGGAAGAAATTTCCTACACATTTTGTTTCTTGACTGCAAGACTTCATTTTCATGTGTAAGAATAGAGTCTCTCAAGCACTCCTATAAGCTTTAGGACTTTGATGGTGAAAGGGAAAACTTGGTAATAGGTCAGGAATGGCAAAGGAAGGAAAGGAGGAGGACACATCTCATAGCTCAATATTTAGTATTACTTCTGCATCTATGTTTCTGGATATAGAGCTCATCTAGACAGAGAGCTCATCTAGAACCCAGAGGTGTATGAGATCTCTGCCAACCAAAGCAGAAAGCACTGGAGTTATGAAGATATAGAAAACTACGTCTGATGTAACAGCAAGAAGAAAAATAACTATCTTCACATTAAGACTTTTTTTTTATTATTATTAATCTTTTTATGGCAAGAACTGAGACTAATTAATGTTTTTGACCACAGTTTGGGAGACAGCAGTCATCTTTGCTTGGCATTAATTTCCTGTGACCCTGAGCATACTACTTCTGTGCTTTTAAACTTACTTGTGTGTTCTCATATCACGCAGCAGAGTTCTGTTTTTGCATTGAAGCCTTGGTGATAATAATCAACACAGCAGCACCCAGAGAATTACACATCATGATAATGAGCAATTTTTGCTATGGCAGGAAATACAGCTTACAGCCTAGAAAAGTGAGAGGTGTTTTCCAGAAGTTCCAGGGTGCATTTGCATGATACATCGCTGGCGTACAGCATCCTTCTCAGCTTGCAATCATTCAAAACTAAATTTTTCCCTTGGAATTGGCTTTTGTCCAAAGTTTCAGCAATGTTCAGGACAAAAGCATATGTCCTTTGAATTTTTCTTTCTCTTGAAGTGCCAGTCTGTGAAACCTTGAAGAGTGATTTTTAGAAGAATTTTTTTCAAAGGATCGCAAGCTAGTCTGTCTCAATCCCATGCTTTGGGATGGTGAAAGTGCTGTAAGGATTGTGTCTCAAATGAAGCAAACAACTTAATAGAGAGCACAAACCTTTGAGCATCTGGGCCATCTGAATGAATGAAAAGTCTGGAAAGTCCATCTCAGAGTGAGTGATTTGGGAACTTTTTGCCTTAGCGAGTAGAAAGTCAAGAAGTTTCCTGATCACCATCTGTGAGGATGTCTTTAAGATGAACAGTGAAGAAGACTTTTAGAAAAACAACTTTTGACCTGGAGGTTTTCATTGCTATGGCATTCTTGCCAGGTGGTTCAGAAGATCAACTTTATATGATGTTAAAGGTACAATAAGGAGCTCTAAACATCCACTGGGAAAAACAAAGGTATGAACAAATTAACAAGGACAAAAAACTTTGCATCTAGCATAGAAAAAAATAAAAGGCTTAAACAGATAATAAAGTTGGATATACGTAGCCTAGAGATCAGTTTCATATTTCTAACCTTGAAGGTAGCTATTCATCAGAAAAATCTATGCAGGAAAAAGATGTTCAGCATTGCTCAGAGATTTTCAGTGTCTGTTTTTGTGCTACTTTGTGTTGGTTTTGTGTAGGATGATAAAGAACAGGAACTTGAGGAATGCCTCTCTGCTCCCTGTCTTCTTCTCCCTGGAGGTGCACATAAGAAATTTGTCCACTTGCGGAAAAAGCATCCCTGGCCCTGTGTTGCCAAATGAAGACCCAAGATCATGGAGCTCTCTGATTGGCCCTGTTGGCAAAGAGGGAAAGTAGGGAGAAAGATGAATTTGAATTTTAAAACTTGAATTTGTCTCTCTGGGGGACTGTTTGATGCTAGTCTAGACTCCCTGATACTAAAAAGTGGTATTCACACTCGCTTTGAATTTCAATGTCAGGTGTTCATTTTGGCTGGTTGCCTCCTAGTGACTCCCTGCAAACGGAAATCCCTCTTCTCTTCTTCAGTCCAGACACAGACATGAAAGTATTTTCCAATTGCAGATGATCAGGGAAGCCAGGGAACCTCCAGGAACTAAAGATCCCTCAATTCTTTATGGGAAATTTAAACTTGCTGACTAGCCCCAATGACATTGCGAACCTGCTTAAGAGCATTAGACAGTATGCCAGCATTTATCCACTCAGCAATGACTCTTAATTCCCATTACATTCAAATCCCCATCTTTCGCTGCTGCTTGATTACAACGGTGATTAATTTTAAAGTCAACATATTTACCCAAAATACAACATCATTAAAAAGACTAAACATAAAACCGCATATTTACAAATATCTTAACTTGACGTGATTAAAACAAACAGCCCTCTCTAACCTTGTTTGGATATACGCAGATGAGCCCGGATTCTTTTTCACCTTTATAATTTCATGCCAATAGATGGCACTAGTATTTTCTCCATTTTCACTACAATGTTAGATTCCATAGCATACCTCCTGCCCTTTCTTGGATTTTCAAAGGGTTGAATTGCTCATTTCCGAGGGGATGTTTTATCCTTGGAACATATGTAATATCACTCCAGTTTTGCTTTCAGCTAGTAAATTTCTGCATACTTCATAAAGCCTCAATACCACCAGACTGACTTTTTCCCATTGTGGAAACAAAATGAATTTCAAGTTTGCATTTCCATACTGATGGGAGAGTTCGCCATGAAAAAGCCTGTAGGGCCTCAGTATAGGGTGTCTTAAAAATTCTATGGCTTTTATTCCATCAACAGTATGAAAATAAAAAAAAAATATCTCCTTTTCAATTATATTTTTATTTGAAGAATGATCAGTGGGTTGCATGAAGAGCAGAGGTATTAAAATGTGAATAGAATTCTCCGTTTATTTTACCCGCTCTATAAACCTGGGAGTTGGTTAACATTCCCTTTTCATACCATGTGTGACAGTTCAGCTTTTCTAATTAAAACCATACTTTAGGAAAATGTATTTTAACATTCTAGCAGGTGTTTTTATCCTTTGCCAGTGTACAGTCCTCTTGAATTAAAGCAAAAATTCCGCTGGTCAATGTCACCCCCAACAATATTTTGCTTCTTTTGTCTGTGACAATGGCAAAAAGATGCCGTTGTGAATTGCTCCTCCAGTGTGTATGGGAATTGATGGACTTGTATTTCAGAGGTTATCAAGACAAAACGGGATAAGGATTCAGTTCATCACCCTGCCATAGAGTCCTTGTAGGAAGAGGGTCAAAAATAAACAAACAAACAAAAATGCTACATACACACACAAAACCCTGAAGATCTTGCTGCCTTAGTTCCATAACTGTTAACAAAAATTGTATTTCTACAAGTTATGAGGTTCTGGTAAGGATAAACTTGAAGAGGAGAAGAAGTACAGAAATACCTTTCCCTTTTTATATCTGTTGCACACTGAAAAGGATTCAACAGGAAATTAGGTGAATCCGTCAACCAGTACAGACCATAGAGTCTAATTAAAAAACAAGCAAATCTTCTTATACCAACACATCAGTCACGCTCCCTCCATTCCCATCCTAGCCTACATGGATTTAGGAAACAGCCATAAATTAACTCAATGACATGTCAGTGATGGGAAAGTCCCTTTGTGTTGTTCTGAGATAACATCGGGTCATGACTAATGAGTTATGATGTGAACCCAGAGGAACAAGTGAGTCCTGGAGCCTGTGACATTTATTCTCATCAGATCTCTGTATTACTGATAGGGTTGCTTAAATATGGCAGCTAATCGTCAGCCTGCCCAGGGCAGCAGCGTTTTGTGTTTGCTGTTCTACGCTTTAAACAATTGTGGTGTCTCTGCTTGCTAACGCAGAAGTAATTAACATGCCAGTTAAGGCGCCTGGGCTTTGACATGGGAGCAAGCAGAAGGTGCAGAAATTAAACCACTACAATTAATTACGTTTGCCTCTTGGAGCCAGGCACCGGTGTCCTGGGACTTCCTGTCTGTCTTCGTTCCCTTTGTTCATTTCCTCCCTGGTAATGATGCAACACTTGTAGAAATTAAATTGGTGGAAATTGATTAAAGGTGGACATTGTTTGCCCCTGAAAGTAACTGTCTGTGATGCCTGGTGATGGGAAAGATGTGCAGCTACAGATGCAGAAGAGTGCACATGAATCTCCTCTTGTGCTGGAGGTGTGAGGATGTTGGCCAAGGAAGTGAGGTCTGCCACAAAGCAGGGAAAGGGAGAGAAGTAAAATTAAGGTTACGTGAAAGCAAAGTAAGTTCGTCAGCAGTATCCAGAAAGGCAGGTAATTCTTTAAGGCTAAAGGATTACATCTGACTGAGACAAGTCAGTAAAAAAACAAACAAAAACAAACAAAATAACAAACAACAACAACAGAAACCACTCCTACTGGGCTGCAGATTTGGGTTTAATGGATGTGCCTTGAGGTTTCTTGTAATTAGTGGGAGTCTTGACTTTGGCTTTCATTCCTCCTCCAGTTTGTGCAGGTAAGAATGGACTGTCCAGGGAATAGGTGTGTGGAACAGAGGAGTGGGAACAGAGGGTCTTTGTTTGTTTGTTTGTTTGCTTTTTCTTCTGATTTTATACCACTAGCATGAGGAGAATCTCATGGCCAAACGGTTTCCCTGTTGAGCCTTCCATTCTTGATACACTCTCACCAGGGAAGGGGAGTTCTATTGTTCTCCAGAAAGTTTACCCTGTTGAAGAGGTGAAAAACCGAAGTTGACAAGGGGTCCAGAGTTACAGCTGGGACCAAGGATGATCCTTTGCAGTTAACATCACCCCCATGAACTCCTGCAAATGGTTTTAGCCTCTCGGCCAAGTATTGTCTAAGTTTGTATTATAGAAGACTATGCAAGCTGTGCACAAGAAAACTGGCACGTAAGGAAAGATAAGTGTAGAAAGGTAGAGAGAGAAAAAAAAACACGTAAAATATAAGGGTTGAAATTACAGACAGGGAGTAAGCAGTGCCTGTTCTGATAGCTGAGATCCCCACTGTCTGATAAAACTGGCAATTTTTCCATTATTAGTGGAGTCTGAGACCTCAAATGAAAAAGAAAGCAGAGCAAAGAGCAGAAAGGATAAATTGGGAATACTGCAACTCCACAAGGAATATCAAACAATTGGTTCATTTCTCTCTAACTTCATTATATCTATCTATTTCTTTAATATCAGCTCTTTTCATCATCCAGGCACACTAATCTAAATTTTAACAGTTTTTCAAAGTACCATCTGTTTGCATTATAATTTCCTCCAAGTCCTTATAAGGACTGTAATAATCCCTTCATGTTAAATTTTATTATTTCCAACATCCTCATCTCTGAAGCAATGGCATGGGAAATATGTGTATTAACAAATAACATCTCCAAGCAACTGCAACTGGTACTAATTGTCATAAAAAGGATAAGTTTCAACTATCTCATCAGGGCAATAGTATTCACATACGTCTGTTTCTATCAGCCTGGGTTGGAGTCTTGAGAACAGAAGTGCAGAGGAACTTGTTCAGATCGAGCACAGTAACCTGTCTCCAAAAACAAAGCTGGATGTGCGTGAAAGAGTAAGAAAAGAGCAGGCAGAGATGATACATGCTTTTAATTTTCTCCCATCCTCCAACCATTTTTCAGCTCCAAATCTGAGCCTGTTGTAGCTTGTTTGTGTATTAATCTACAGTGGATATCTTTTCAGAGTGTTCGTTCTGCCCCAAAAGGATGGCTTGAAGCTATGCTGTCATCCTGCAGGCACAAAATCCTTTGCCAAGGATTCTGCTGATCTACAGCCTCTGTTGTGGTCATGTCTTTTTGTTTATTTTGAATCTGGCTTCCAGTCATTTTATTTATGCACCTAGTTCTAACAGAAGGGATGAGGAACTGTAAGTCCTCATCGTACTTCTCTAAAGGTTTATGATCTTATAACAGCAAAAAAGGGCAAACGTTTCTCATGAAAAAGACTGGAAAGATGCGAAGTATGCAGCTGAAGAGCATAGTTGAAGGTTATCATGCGTAATAGAGTGGTTCAATTGGGCTGTACTGTTCACAGTATAACATGCAGTACTCTGAGCAAGGAAGACATTTACAGTTGCTGCAATATTCAAAGGGATACTTAACACAATAAGACTTCTGTTCTTACTCCCTAGTTTCCAAAGCTTAAAAAAAAAAGTCACCTTCCAACTTTCCAACTTTTTCTCCCTTCTGTGTAAAAGAAGCTAATCTTAAATATATGTCAGACCTGTGCTGAGAAACACAAAATGTACAAATGGGACATTATTTCATCATTTCATCAAAGAACGTGTGCCCTGTGCCCTACCTTGCTGGACTCCATACTCTCTGTATTATGAATCTTTCCACATTTCAGTAGCAATACCTTTGATGTTTACTTTACAATATTGGAAAAGATGACTATACAAAGACTTTGCCTTTCAGTTTCTTTTTGCCGTATATTATACTTGCCTGCTCTGCAGAAGAGCAGAACAAGGACTTTATTCTTTTACTCTAACTGCAAGACAATGTCAATAGATAGTGTGTGTTAAAACTTCAAGACCACATTATTTAGACTTAATTGAATTAAACTTTTTTGTGCTTTTGTTGGCAGTTTTCTGCTAAGGTCACTCAGTCGAACTCACACTTAAAAAGAAATAGCTGCATAGAGTTTTGCTACTTAATATATAGGTATGCTTCAATTGCCAAAATCCAAGGTGGGTCAGAGGAAATGACTGCTCAGGTAAATAGGAGGACATTCCAGCAGATACCTGATCTCAGCCAAGTCACTATTGCCAACCCCAGACAAAGATTTGTTGTTTTTATTGTTGTTTTGTATGTCAATTGTTTTATCTATACCTTCTGTTCATAGGTGCTCTGGCTATTTGTGGAGGGGGTGAAACTATGCAGAGTTCAGGAAATCTCAACAGTCTAGCAAGGTCCCAGGAGCACTGAGTATTTTTCCAGAGAAGAAACTTACTCTGGGTTTTAAGAACAGCAACTAAGTTTGGGAATCAATGTAAAAACATCATAAAACACTATGGAAGGAGGGTGTATCCCAAGAACATCTTGTATAACATCTGATACTATCCTCTCAGAAGCTACTTTGGCATCAGCTCTGAGCAAATCTAATGAGCTTTGTATTTTAGACATGATCTACCACCTGGAAGACACCACCTGGTCACGAGAAACAAGCAGGTTGAAGGTATCAGGTGTGCCTAAGGCTGAGACAGATTTTGACATAAACTGTAGTCACCCAGGACTCCAGCCTGAGTTTTCTGGACATAAGAAAATAAACAGGCCAAAGATGTTTCCACAGTTCTGTTCAAGATCCAAGCTTGCTATCTGAGAATGCCAGCATCTTTTAATCACTGCCTGGTGCTCATCTCCATCTGAACCTACGAAGGCATTGTGAAAGAAGAGACTGTCATGGGTAAGCCTCACAAATCTACTGGCATCTCTCTCATGTGAAAAAGCAGAAGAGCTTTCTTGTTATTTGTATATCCAACAAAGACCATATCACACAGGCGAGCTTTTAAATTTAGGTGGTAACAGAGAGGAGCTTCTATATATTTATTATAGTATATTATTATAGATGGTTGGTCCATGCACTGGGGTTTAGAAAATCACTGAGGCAAGGAATACATCAGTTACAGCAGGGAAAAGGTTTCAATACAACATCAGCAGAAGGAATCATTGGCTGCTAGCCCAAGGATATTAACACTATTGCCAAGTGCTGACCTGTCTGTATCAAAGACCTTCAAGTCTGCCACAAAGTGCACTTAATTGGGTGGAAAGGCCTCCATTGATTGCAGTTGGCTCTGCCTGAGGACTCTTCATGGGAAGGAGGGGCTATTTCTGAGGTGAGTTACCAGGGCCAAAGCAATGTCATACTCAATCTTTGCTTTCATTTGCTTCAGGGCTGAAACCAGAGCAAACAATAAATATTTCCAAATGTTAGTGAAAGTATGCAGTTCGGTGAATTTAGGATGTTTGCGACCAGTGCCCAAGACATATGCGTAGTGTCTTGGTTGATGTCTCTGCAGAGGTATTTCCCATTTGCATACTTATGTTCCTGAAAAGATTATCTGTAGTGATGTGAAAACAATGCTATCTGTAAGTATGCCAAAGACCTGACATTACAGACTTCAAGTCAGACATGGAGGTATTCCAGTTGTCTCCAGGTCCTACTATCCTACTCTCAATATGCTCTACTGATTTTTATTTTATTTTTTTCTGATTTTTTTTATTTATTTTAATAAGACATTCTGTCATCTCTACAGAAAGCAAAAAGAGTATGAAGTAACCAGTAGTCAATTGTGGATAGCCAAAGCTCAAGAACAAACATCCAGACTGGATTGGGTTTGCTGGAAATGGATGTGATGCAGTTAACACTGAGAGCTCAGTATGTGAAAGTTCAGTGCACATGTCCAGCACGGTGCTGCTGGGCTTCCAAACTTGATCTGAGTCTTGCTTAACCTCAACAAGTTTGAAAATGATCTGAGAAGACATTGGAATTGTTGAAGAGATGCTGTTGAGATTAGAAAGAGATATTTCAGTATGGGTAAGAATAAAGAAGTACCATTGCACAACACTTTCCAGTTATGCGTAGTCACATGCAGGATACACTTTAGGGAATCTGCATGTCAACATCTGTGTAGTATGTTTTTTCTCAAAATATGTGCTTTCCGGGAGAATGAATAATGCTAAACAGAGGATTGCTGAGAAATCGCTAAAGTCTTTCTTTACAGGAAAGTACTAGCGAAGGAAAATAATATAATGTACAGTAAAAGGATTTCCCAAGAAAATTACCATGGAGAACATGAGGTCATATAGAAGCAGATCAGGTAAACATCAAGGAATATGTGCAGGGCAATTAGCCCTGACATAGAAAATGACTTAAAAAAAGAACTTCCTGGAAAAACTAAGAAAGACTGGAATACGTGAAGTAGACACTCTTGTAGCCACCACATATTTAGCAGCATTTTTGTAAACCTTTTTGGTTTGATTTTTTTCCCGTAAAGTGACTGATGTTCTTTCACCCTTGCTGCTAGACTAATAAGGTCTTAGGATGTCTGGATTGTCCATCACCATATTCCTGAACACACTAGATGCTGGAGTTTATGTGGGTCTTTTGCAGATTGTAGGCAGCATCAGCCCAATACATCTACATCATTTGTATCTGCACCTATATCTGTATCTATATCTAATATTGTCTATATTTACATCTATATATCTACACCTATATCCCTATCTATCTATCTATCTATCTATCTATCCATATTTGTGTGTGTGTGTGTGGTGTAGGGATGGAATGATATGTGAAGTGAGTAGCTTTTAATTTCTTTTTTTTTTTGTGATCAAGATCTGCATTGGATCTGTTCTCCAGTTCAGCATCTTGGATGCCCCTAATAATCAAAGCTAAAAGAATAATTGTTATAGCAGAAGGGCATTCCGTTTTACATTTCTGAGTTGGTCTGTGATATGCTGTTGAACACGGATTGAAGCATAAGATGCAATTAATCTGGAACCAGGGAAAGATAATAGGATGGCTGTACCTGACCTGACTTTGAAGTGTGGATAAAAACAGATGAGGACAAGCAGAAACATGGTTCCCTGGTGCTCGCTGTAGGGGTAAAAAAAAAAAACAAATCACAGAGAAGTGAACAGAAGAACATTCTTTTATTAGAAGTTATACAAGGATTTGATGGAGATATACAGCAGGGATATGAACTGCAAGATCAAGTGATAGATCCAGGACACTACAGTTTAAAATCCCATTCTGAGCTTCTTAAAATGCTGCTTTTTCTCATATGCACCGAGCACTTCTGAAATCTAAAGATGGAAAAAGCACTCACTACTATTATTAGAGATTCCTTAATAATTGATTCAGATGTTAAGGCTTCTCCAAAATCAACCTACATTCTTCTTTTAGTGTCTCTGCTGCTGAAATCTAGTTATACAAATGAGAAAAATGCACTGCTTACAACCATTCTCAATGGAAAAAACACCTGAACTTACATTGCTGTTTAGTTCTGTTTATTTGTTGAATTGTTCTTGGTATGTGGTTTCACTTAATTTAACTTATCCTTTTTTGAAAAGATCTAGCTTATGCTCAATGGGATTGCCTTCTGTCATTTTACTAAATGCCTTTTTTTTTCTTTTTTTCTTTTTTTTTCTTTTTTTCTTTTTTTTTCTTTTTTTTTCTTTTTTTCCCTGGTTGACAAGTGGTCATGGCACACAGCCTGCCAGAGTTAAGAAATGTTTGTACAACAGTCTCAGACATAGTATCTGATTTTTGGGTGGTCCTGGGTGCAGCCAGGGGTTGGACTCAATGATCCTTGCAGGTCCCTTCCAACTCAGGATATTTTTTCTGTTCTATTCTGACCACACCATGACCAGTGGACCTCCAAAGACAGAATTTCTGTGAAATTTCATTATACAGGAACTTATTGAGTTCACCCATTTCTCCTGCATAGGGAAAAAAAAAAAAAAAAGCCACACAACAAGCAAGCAAACAAAATCAGAAAATATAATCACCAGCAAACCAATATAAGATTTGCCATACTGAATCAGACCTGTGGTCTTAATGTCTGTGGACTGGAATAATTGGAGAAAGATATGGCAGGTATTTCAGTACTGGAACACAGAAAGCAATCTCCTTTAAAAGTAATGTCCTGCCTTCATTTTTGCTTCACCAGGAAGATGGAGTGACTTGCCAAAAGCTGTGCCTGCCAAAGACCTAGAAAGAAAACTGATATTTGAGTGTGGTGATCTAGGCGCCAGACTACAGCTTTGGGCAGGCTTCATTGTTTGCTGTTTTTTTTTCCAGGAATCTCAAATTTGGAGAAGAACAAACATTTCCCTTGCTGAGGAAGCCCAGGCATGGAAAAGAGCACAGCTGCCTCTTGAGTCCATGTCCTAGTGATGGCATGGATATGAATAAGGCCACATTATTTGTCAAGAGAACAGTGACCACTTCTTGCAGAGCTTCATAAAGCACAGCTGTCACCTGTAGCACGAGGCGTTCCGGGCTGGCAACCACAGCATCCAAATAGATATCTGCAGCAGCTCCTGCAGACCTCCAAACTCAGAAGCCACTGTTTTGCAGAAAAGTAAGTCCTAGCCACTAGTGGATCTGCCACATCTTGTCATTTTACATTCGTTGACCTCTGACATTTGTTTTCCAGCACGTCTCATCTCTAACTTACAAAGGAAAAATAGTCTGGAATGTTATTCAGGGAAGGTTATTGACCCTGGTGCCCAACCACTCTGCTTTACACGTCGTACACACCAGGAACATTTGAATGACAGGTAGCTGAAGGAAGCGTATTACCATTCACGGTGAGGGATGCATGCCTAATACAGAAACAGAATCTCAAGCTGATATAGGCAGGCTGAGGCTTCCCAGTCCTGTCTCGTGAGTTTTGCAAAGCCGTAATAGGGAAAATAAAAAATGTGAGTGGTTTAGTTTAATATTTACCAAATAAAAGCAGGATGAGCTCTTGCTGCTTGGTTGGCAGAGCAAAGACTCGGTGATAGAAAAGACAAAATCACTGAGGTGAGACTCTCATTGATTGTGCTAGCAAGTCAAGTCATGTATATGAATTGTCGTGCTGTTATCACGCTTAAAGCCAGTACTGTAGCTCCCACTTCTTATAATTGCTCTGCAATAACTCAGGAGCAAAAGCCCATTTGTCAAAAGTTTCCTCTGTCATTTGAGCTATTTCCAACACCTTTCACTTCCCTCAGTTTCTTCAAGCAATCATGTGAATTTAATGGATTTGATTACTACTTGGAGACCATTTTGTAAGACCAAAAGCCATAAAGCAAACCTTATCAGCCCTGGTAGATACATTGCAAACCTCATGATATTTTTTGTGCCTTCAAGGGTAGGCAGAGCAGTTGGCTGGGAAAAAAAGTGATAGAGATGCAGAAAGCCAGGTAGGGTGTGCTTAGTTATTGCATCCTGTAAAGAGTCGCAGGAAGCTGCTTATTATGAAAATGCAAATGACTCACTCTGTTCGATCTGAAGGGAGAGCCAGAAAACCAGTCAAGGTGTTGCCAGAGTTGCCAGGAGAAGCATTTAAGCAGATGATCACTTCACACGCTGCCAGCTTAAAACAGGGACTGTGATTTTTATATTAACTCAGCTGTCATGCTGGGAAGACAGATATCTTGATGGGAAAAGGGGAAGGAGATGTTAGGTGAAGAATGGAAGGAGAAGTAGTGGTAGTCTTATTGCTATAGAAAGATGTAGCAACTCTTTTTCCTGTCATATGTCGAGCATACCTGAGAGATGCCCCACAGTCACAGGGGCCCAAGACTAAATTTCTCTGAGAAGAGATGTCAAAAATTATTTGTTGCATGCTTTCAAGCATTAACATACATGCTGTGGGAAGGATGGGGCTTTGATGGTATCCATCTTAAAGGCCACTTCCCTGGGAAAAATTGGAGAAGAAGCTCTGGAATGATAAAGCAGGCAAAAGGATTATTACCCAAATTGCAGGTGGGAATTAATCTATGCATGTCATTGCTGCCACACCCTCTTGAGGCAAAAAATCATTCAGGTGCACAAATACATAGAGGGGCCGCAGCAAAACCTGGCCACCATGCAAGTCTCTGAGGATGCTGCTGACACCTCTGTCCCCAGGTCTTCTTCACCCATAGAGGATATAAATAGCACTGTCACTTCCATATATTCAGAGTAAATGGTAAGAGTTACAGATCACCAATCTTCGCGCCCAATTCTTTACAGCTTTTGGGAGTTAGATTGCAAATTTATTGCTGACCAAAATATCTACAAGGATTTTTGTAGCTTTCTCTTAACTGAGTCAGAATGACAGCTGCCAGGGAATTATTCGATTACACTACGGCCATTTACCTGTTCCTGTTCTGTTATGGAACATAATAAAATAATAATAATTTAAAAGTGAACTGAGGCGATGAAAGAAAGGAGAAGAAATAAAAGACCATTATAGGAAAGAAAATATTGTTTTAATTGTTTTGGATATTTGGATATAATGAAGCCTCACCCTTTTCTTTCGTTCTCTCTCCCCAATTTTTTTTTTTTTTTTCCCAGAAGAGAACATTGCTACTAAAAGTGCATTTAGCTAGAATGGACCAATCCTGATCATAAAATAATACTTTCATCTCCTACAGACTGCAAATCATCATATAAATCAAGGGCGATTTGACACCTAATTTCCTGTGTTTCTTAAATTCTTCCCTAGCTGCTTCAATAGCTCAGAGTGTGGTGAGTTCAGCCACTGTACCACTATGATAACATCTGGCCAGAGGATACTGGAGCATGAAGCCTCTTAGTGGGGTACCACCAATTGTGGTGGCATCCAAAACTCTTAGATACTCCTACAGACATCTGGTTTTAGTCCTACAAACTGGCAGTACCCCATCCACCTGAGAAAGAGGGCTGTGGTCACGTAGAAGTATTTCTGACCACCAGCACACACCTACTACTCTCTGGGATGTCCTCTTGCAATAAGGACAGCTTCTTTCCACAGTCCATGGATGGTCTGGGTTGGGTTATCCTCCCTGTAACTGATTTCTTCCAGGCAGCTTCATATTCCATCCTGGGTTTCTGTACATTCACATGGCAAATCCAGAGCTACATTTCATTTTCTTTTTCCACTGTCAGGAAGATGCATTAGGTATTACAGCAGTACTGCTCTCTCATTTACTTCAGAGAAATTGTGCAGGACTATTTCGGGCAGCCTAAGTGGAGCAGACAGTTTCATAAACTCACTCATGATTGACTTGGCACTGAGCGAGCTTGCCAGGAGACACAGTGTACTATAATCAATACTTTCTGGTAGCCTGCTGAGGTCTTCTCAAAATGGTTGAAACTCCTCTACTATTGCTCATTTAGTGGCCCAGATGAGATAAGTAGAGTCTTTTGGTGCCTTTGTGTATTCCTGGAGTAAAACTGCACACCAAGTCAACTTACTGACCTGTTTTTTTCCTGGCCATGATTCAATTAGGTTAAAACGTCCTTCCTCATATGTTGCCCTAGGGACAAGCATCTCTGGTGTGATTTCACTGACCTAGGCTCATGGTATTCCATTCTCTGTGGCGAGAGGAGGCAACAGCAAAACTGGACAACCCCTACATCTATTCTGACAGACATGCCCTTTAAAAAAATAATAATTAATTAAATAAAACAATGTCCTTTGCACTGGTTTATTCCCATACTCTACTGCTGAATGGGATATATCTCTATGTAAATCTCAATTCAGAAAGGTCAGAATTTATTGGCTTGTTCTTCGTTTGTTTTTTATCTTTCCATCTTGGCACCAGGCTCACTACATGTATTGCATATTTGGTCCTCCATATTCCAATAGCACATGGAAGATACCTAGTTTCACCCTCCGTTTTTCTTGCTCTTAGATGTGGATACGAACAGACCATCAGCTACCAAGGAAAGATGAATTTTAAGGAGGTGATTGGGATCCTCTGGGACCAATCAGAAGATTCTTTTGCCTTCTACTTGAATATCAAACAGCCGCCAACCCCAACCTAGGATAAAAGGGTACATTAACTCCATGTTACGTCCCAGCCATTCTAATGCAAATGACTGGGTCTTTATGTGTTAGTCTTCACAGATCCTTTGATGTTATCTGCCCAAGGTCTATCAAGTCTTCTCAGACTGACATTTAATTGCATTTGTAATTTGAGGGTTGGATACAGAACCTGCTTATAATTACTGGCATCATCAAGTTGAATAAGGCATGACACGTGGCTGGTTTGGGCTCTCCGGTGAAGAATGTCCTGCAGAAATGCCTGTGGGAGACATCAAATATTTCTCCTCAGTTATACAGGCAGTATGTTTGGAGGGGAAATTGCTTTGGTCCAACCCCTGGCTCCACACAGGACCACCCAAAAATTAGACCCTATATCTGAAAGCATTGTCCAAATACTTCTTAACTGCAGCAGGCTCAGTGCCGTGACCATTGCCTTGGAGAGCCTGTCCCAGTGCCCGACCAACCTCTTGGTGAAGAACCTTTTCCTACCAGCCAGCCTGACCCTCCCCTGATATAGCTTCATGTTTTTCTGTCAGGCTCTCAACAACCTTTGAGTACTGTTGGACACACTGATCAGATGTGTCCCTTAGCCTTATTGATATCAACAACAGATCCATTTGGGTGATTGGCACAGAAGAGATACACAAAGCCAGAACATTTGCCTGTTTTTACCAGGACCTCATGGTGTGACCTCAGACCATGGCCATTTTATTATGTATGTAACTGTTAGCAGTCAGGAAACATTGCCGCAGTATCCAGTTTCCCAGATATTTAGTTGAACAACTCACAGATTTAAGGGCAGAAGGACTAGCAAGCCCATATTTTTAGACCTCATCCTAGAGCTATGAAGAAATGGAGTCCTGAAAATCAGTAGGGATCAAGTTGTTTCAGAGACCTCTTGATCTTGACCAAGGATTTGCTGGGAGGATGTTCATACTGAACCTAGCTCCACAGGTTTTTGAACTATGAAAATATCTCATCCACAGGGCTTTGCAATTTCTCAGCTGCTGTCAACTGACTTTCTATTACAATTCACTGCATGTTCCTAATAAACAAAATGTTCTTGTTGCAAATTAACAATAACGGGCCCATCTACGTCAAGGCAAGCATCAGGAGTGTGAAAAATCCAAAGCATCTGGCATGTTTCAGCAGGTTACTGGGCTGCCCAGGCTCTGTGTCTCAATTCTTATCTTTTTTTTTTTTTTTTTAATAGAAGAATATAAATAACTCTAGAAACAGAACATAGTGTGCCACTGTTCAATCAACTAAAAAGGTTACTTGCTGAGAGAGCTCAAACAAGCGGGACAGAACCAGAAATTTGAAATCACTGTGTTTTAATCAGCCAAACAGCAAGTTTCAAATAGCCATGGGTCTCACCCCAGAAAATAAGTAACTAGTGTCTTTGGTATACTATTCAAATTCGGGGTGGTAATAGAGATTGTCAGAGACTTTTTGCCTCCCAAAGGGTTGTTTGTCAGTTTAATAGATTTTGGGAGTCAACAGAAAAACTGGAATAATCTATTTCTGTGGACCCATCCTTCCCCTACCCACGGCCAGTAACACATGGGTGATCAAACTACCACCTCTTTCATTAAGGGTCTAACATCTGTATTTCTTCTGTTCACAGGCTGTCTAGCACTGGCAAGTTTTATGGGCAATATTTTGCCCAGGAGTCATGGCTTGAGAATGACTGCTTTCATCTGACAGCCTGCATCATGTAGTGTTCAGCTTCTTCAGCAAATCCACAATACCATAAAATAAAAACTTCATCAAAGACTTTCAGAGAGACATCATCTCTATATTGGAAAGTACACAACGAGCAGATTGCTGGAAGCTGCAAGACTACAGTGCTGAAACATCAGCTTTTGTACTCTTCTCTAGGCATCTGCTAATGCTCACTGCAGGGGACAGGACACTGGACCGAGTTTTTTTTTTTTTTTCCTGAAGCATCTGTTCTTATGTTCCTCTCTAACATGTCTCTGACATAGAACAAGTATTTTAATATTTAAATGCAATTATTTCATAGAAACTTCCTTCTGCTTGCAGTGAAGTCGAAATCACCATGTTATCTTGGAGATGTTTCCAGTCACTTAGTTTCCTCTAAAGTTCAGTCTCTGAATTTGGGGTTTACCAAAAATATTGCAGGTGCCAGTGTGCACTAAATAAATAAATTAATTAATTAAAATAAAATGAAGTAAAATAAATAAATAAATAAATAAATAAATGTGTAGTTCACATCAGCCCTTTACCAATTTTTGTTTCAGTTAACTACTGGAGAAGTTGCCTCAATGTCTTTCATCAAAATGCTGTGATCTCAGATTGCATTATTATTATTTGCGTCACATCTAATTAGTTCTATCCTTCCTTTATTATTTTCCCTTATAATCCTATTCACTACTCTTGTTCAGAACCAGATGGGCCCAAAATCAGATACAGCAGTGCAGTGTGATCTCGCAATCCCTATGTTTAGTACATGGGAAAGTAATTTAAATTATTTTTTAATCCATGAATCTATTACTGTGGCTGAAAGAGCTGAGATAGTATCAAGAGGGTTGGTGGTGACTGTTAGGTTCTTTACTTGTTAATTACAGTGCAAGTTTTAATTTTTTGTTACAGCACAAACCCCTACAAAGAGTGGCAGATCTGGAAAGCATAAACAAATTTTGGTGAATGCATGTTGCAGACTTTTTTCTATCCACAGAGGACATTATGTCTCTCCTGTGGATCTCTAGACCTTCAGCTCAATCTATAACTTTCCACTCTATTTGCTTTTATAGGTATTTCATTCAACCCTGGCCTGTTGGCCCAGAAGAAATCTATTATATATTTGAAACATAGGTAGAGGGAAGAATGCAAAGTTTCAGTTTCTGAGTTTGGTTTTAAAGTTGTCACTTCTGAGCATGACAAAATTCCTGGCCACGGCATTGTTTAAGCATACTGAAAATGTAACTGTGTTGTTTGTTGGAGATTTTCCAATTTATGCATTTATTGTTTTTCTTGACCTTCTTTCCATCTGCTTCCAAAGAGGTAAAGCAGTCTAAAGGGGTGTGCTTTAGAAGGAAGGTATAAAAGGGAGGGAAAAATAGAGAAACTATCACTGAGTTTTCACATGAGGTTAGGATGGGAACAGCAGCTTCCAAAACAGACCTAGGGCTAAGCCTAGATCTCTTCTAAATGCACACCTGGACTCAGGGTTGGATTTCTCCTTTACTTTTCTCAGTTGGTGCAGTACAGTAGATAGCAAGCCAGATACCGTGTGCTAATAACCAATCATTACTACACAGCAAGATCCAGCTGCCCAGCAATCCAGATCAGACGACTGGGTTCTCCTTTTAATATCATGCATTCTCCTACTGCCTGTAGTCTCCTGATGTGCACATTTCAGCCAGCTAATTACCTTGTCCGTACACATAACATGCATAAAAAATTCAATCACCAGCAGAGCCATGTGTTGTCTGGATGCTCTTTACCTTTACATGCCATTTTCGAATATTTTTTTGGTGTGCTTGTCCTCTGCACTGCCCCACAGATGTCTTACGTAGGCCTTTGTTAGTCTTCAAAGGGATGTGCACTTCATGCCTATTAGAACATTATTTTCTGCTTATCAGTCACACTGTAGTCCCTCATTTACAATTGCAGTGCTATTATAATTACACTCCATATTTTACAGACCTTCCTAGCAGTGTTTTAGTTTACAAATTGAAGAGTTTACTCATGACAAAATGTTTTGTTTCGTTATCAATTTCTTTTTTATTTTTAATTTTCCCAGTAAGCCAAAATATCAATTATTTGCAGAACTCTAATTTAGAAAAGAAATTAAGGAATACATTTGTAACTGTGTGCTATTAACTATTAAATCTGCTTAACTAATTCTGTGATGGATTCTTCAGCCCTGGAATTCTTATACCATGAAGATTTTTTTTCCTTGTTATAGTGGATTTCTTCTATTAAAAAATTATGTTTTAGTATTAGCGTGGCTATTAGACTTGAAGTAAAAATTACTACGGAAAAATCCTATTTCCTGTCTCACCAGGCAAGAAGTCAGATTAGGTAATCACAGCACTCTCTTCCAGTCAAATAATTTGAAATCTAGTTTAAATCATTTATGATGGTGTCACATCTGTCTGTCTCTTTGTTCATGGTATCAGGATTGTCAGGGCTGCAAAATTATAAATTAGCAACACTTGTTAGACATGAAGGTCTCACACAGGGCTACACATCTTTTCAGAACTGCCATTGGCTCCCTCTGGGATGAAGACAAACCTAGAGAAAAATACTCAGCCACCTGTTGATGTCCATAGGCTTTTGTGTCCATGATCTCCAGAACTAGTTGTTGTGGGCTTCTGTTGTGAATATAGAGGAGAGCTGGAGAATCCCCTACCTCCAGGTAAATATCTAAAGTAGGAAAGATGGAACAAACTTATTTAGATTATGACTTTCTTGTCTATGAAGAAAATTGAGGGTGACTAACCCAGGTGGAGAAGTGTGTAGTCAGAGAGACCCAGACTTCATCTCTCTTAGTTGTCTATCCGTAGTCAAGTTCAACAGGATGTTTTCACTAAAAAAAAAAAAAAAAAATGTTTCTAAAATGTTTGAAAGAATAAAAGATCAGATTGGTCAATCAAAGTATTTATTAACCAAGGAAACTCAAATCATATTGTGGTGGTTTAACATTGGTATGTAGCCAATGCCACACCACTCTGTCACTCCCCCTCCTCAGAAGAATAGGAGGGAAAAAAACGCTCATGAGCGTAGATAAGGACAGGGAGACCACTTAGTAATTACCATGACAGGCAAAACAGACTCAGCATTAAGAGAGATTAATGTAATTTATTGCTTACTGGTAACAGACTAGAGCAGTGAGAACCAAAAGCAAAATAAAAACACTTTCCCCCCATCCGCCCTCTTCTACACGCTCCTTCCCAGTGGCAGACAAACGGGGAATGGGGGCTGCGGTCAGGCCCTGACGCTCTGTCTCCGCCTCCCCTTCGCGGTGTGGGCTGCCCACAGGCAGCAGCTCTTCAACAACTGCTCCCACGTGGGTCCATCCCCCAGGAGCAAACTGCTCCAGCACGGGTCCCCCACGGGCGGCAGCTCCCCCCAGACCCCCTGCTCCTGCGTGGGCTCTTCTTCACGGGCTGCAGCTCCGGCCCGGGGCCTGCTCCTGCGGGGGCTCTCCATGGGCCGCAGCCTCCTCCAGGCCACATCCACCTGCTCCACCGGGGGCTCCTCCACGGGCTGCAGCGTGGAGATCTGCTCCGTGTGGGACCCATGGGCTGCAGGGGGACAGCCTGCTCCACCAGGGGCCTCTCCACAGGCCAAAGGGGAACTGCTGCTGTGTGCCTGGAGCACCTCCTGCCCTCCTGCTGCACTCACCGTGGGGGCTGCAGGCCTATTTCTCTCACATTTCCTCACTCTTCTGTCCCAACTGCTGCTGCCACCCAGCAGTTTGGGTTTTCCCCCTTCCTTAATTCTGCTCTCCCACAGGCCCAACTAACATCACTCACTGGCTCAGCTGGGACCAGCAGTGGGTCCCTTTGGAGCTGTCTCTAATCTGACATGGGGAAGCTGCTGGGCTCTACTCACAAAGGCTATCATTGCAGCCTCCCTGCTACCAAAACCATGCCACAAAAAAACAATAGACATACAAAGGGCATGGTCCAAAATCTTAATATGTTGAAATACTACAGAATTCTCAGCGGAGATTCAGAATTACTGTGGCTTTCTTTTTAATCATTCCACACGTGTAAAGTTAAAAACAAAACAACATACAAAATCAATCAAGCAAACAAAACAAAAACCACTTTTGCTTATTGTTCTATCAAGATCATCCACAGACAGATAAAAACTAAGAAAAAAAAAAAGTAGCTGTTCTGCAGTCAGCATTACTATCCTTACTGTACACAACTTTTGCATGCCTTCTAATATTGTAATTCAGGCAATATACAAAATTCTCCCATGGATCAACAATAATTTAGAAAGAGATCTCTACCGTTACAGTTGATTAAATCTGGATCTAATGAGACTCCATCCCAAGGCAAGTTCTGGGTCCAAAGAGAGGAACTATGGAGGCAGGAGATTCCCACTCCCACAAACCTCCAGCTCCATGGTGTCTTGTTTCCCTTTTATATGGGCTTGTTGGGAATTAACTGATCAAATGTGGCTGCCATCAGATCATCACAGACCGAGAAAAGAGCAGCTGAGCTTATCCAGTGACAATGATGGGGAGGGTTCTTGCATTTATCATTTATCTCACCTTTCTTGTGGGAGTTGGGTTCACAGGAAAGCACTCTCCAGTTTGGGGCAGAAAGATGGATCACTAAAATACTGAGCTGGGCCCTCTGCTTAAGGGATTCAACACTTTAATTTATTTATTTATTTATTTATTTTTTTGAGAGAGTATGGAACAATGAGATATCAAGATTTGATGAAAATAATATTTCTTTTTCATTGTTGTTGTTTGTTTTCTTGACTCTTTTCTTCTTCTTTGGTGAAAATACGATGAGACAAGGGAACCCAGAACAGAAGCTGTGTCTTATTATATACAGTTTGGAGACTAAAAAGGCTCTGACCAAGGTTAGTGCCTCAAGATTACTGCTATCAAGTATTTAATAAATGTTGCTAATACCACATCCTTAAAAGCCAGAGAGAGCTGTCCCTTCATTTTAGCCCTAAGATAGCTTAAATTTTCATCCTGAGATTAGTCTAAACTTGACCCAAATTTTGTTGTAAGACTCAAAGCTCTCTCTGGAGTTTCCATTTAGCAGGAGCCAGGTTCTAGGTCATCAAGAAAACTTTTCAAATTTCATTAAGAAAATTTCCCATGTCTCCTCTTTCAGTGTAATTTCACTTGCCTCTGAAATACTGGAATTTACTCATTGCTTGAGGCAAGATACAGGAACAAATGGACCATGGTCTAATTGAGTCTAATAAATCCTGTGTTCTTCAATAAAATATTATTCTTTTAGTCCCCTGTTGTGTCTCTTTGCAACCATGCTGTGTTTTTCAGGAGAGCATATCAGAAACCAAAAGTCCAAGAGGTATGCATGCACAACAAAAATGTCATGTTTGCTGAAATACAACTTGGCTATTTTCATTTAAAAGTCCCAATAATTGACCTTATATTCTATATCAAGTGTAAAATTATTACATAGAATGCCAGTGAATCACACGACAACAGAAAAAAAGGAATTATTTTCACTGTGATTCAGATCCCTTCTTTTGTAGTGTATTCTGTCCTAATGATGGGTTATGTGAAGAAGATTAAATGATATTCTCTCCAGGGGAGTGTTTTTAATTATGTGCTTCTTCCACAATGGCTTTGTTACAGCAAGTTTCAGGGTGTTTCATAATCCTCTGGTGGGTTTATCATTGAATAATACCCTCATTGGTGGTACCCTCATTGGTGGGTACCCTCATTGAACCTGCATGAGCCCAAGGTCTGTAATCTGTACTCACCTGCTTCGTTATTGGGACGATTTATGGTGAAACCATGTGAGCACCACAATTTATGGCATGAATCCATTGGGACATTCACCCCGCGAAGCTGCTGGTGAGAAAACCAGCTCAGACACCACGTCTCACTGAAGCCTGGAGAGGATCAGTAGAAAAACAACACACGTGGTGGCACTGAATTACAAGTGTCCAGGTCATTCCCAAATCACTGCAAGGGCACTGTCACCAGGCGGGGGAATATTCATCACCTTTATGACTTATATACATTGGCACAGTAATATGACATATCTTTGGTGGGTGTTAACACCCTTTTTATCTCTGCCAGAATAAAGTTATGTAGAAATGTGAGCAGACAGATCTAACTAGATCAGTCTGAGGTCTTGTTACCCTGCAGTTGTTTCCAGCCTCCCTGCTGCCCTGCAATGGAAAAACCTGTGGGCATCCCCATCCAATGCAGGGCAAAACCAGCCAACCCTGTCTAAAACTCCCCTAGCTGACAGGATGCCAACAGAAGTTAAATGAAACTCATGAAACTAGTCACAAAGGGCAGAAATATCTCACAGTGGATTTTTCTTTCTGTATTGTACCTCTCTCTTTATCTCCACTGGGATGTAGTTGAAGAGCAAACTCCCCTGCTGCTAGGAAACAAATGGCAGAGGATCGTTGTTCCTATAACCATAACCCCTCTGCACGACAGCAGAGGAGCAGACTTCTTTTGCTACACTGGCTACAAAAACAGGTCAAAAAAAAGTGCGACCAAATGTAGAGGAATGGAAACCTGAACATAAAACAAGGCAGTAACGAGGAATGCAGATGGACAGGCAAACACTAGCAAACAATACTGCCAATTCAGCCTCCAGGCTGGCATTTTGTCTTACCCATCTCTGCAGAGAAGATAGAAGGTGAACAGCAGTATGCAATGCTGTACTGTGGGGTGAATTTTCCTAAGTTGGATTTTTAAGGTGCAGTTATTCATTAGCATTGTTTATTTATCTCCTAAAGCACAGGTCAGGACGTTTCTTGCAGCACAGCCAGCAAGAAGTTGTCCAAGCTGCTCACCTGAAGCAGCTCAGTCGATCACCTCTGCTAACAATGACTACAGGTTGCTCATCTTGTACTTAGTGCAAAATGTACTAAAATCTTTCTTAGGGGGTACTTCATCTTCCAGATGCATCGAGTTCTCTATATACATGTAAAATGGTGTGATATTTTCACACTTCAACAAATCAGAGTGAAATCTCAGCCATCCATGGCGATAAAAACAAGTATGGGGCTGTTTAAATGATAGGCTCAGACCTTATGTCAAAGCCAGCTCTGGTTCACTCTGCCTTTTACTGGAGGTTCAGCACAGGATCAACGAGGCCAGGCTACTTCCGTATCCAGCTCAGCCACAATGAGTATTTACAGTGATAGAATGCCTTATGCTACCTCAGGGACAATTGCATAAATATGTCTACCTACTGCAGGGCACAGCATCAGAGGAAATAAGCTGCTTAACCTGGTGCTCAATGCAGAGACATCCCAAATGGCTCAGCAGAATCAGCTTGGGCTGGCCAGGTTTATTAGTTCCTGTTCAGCTCCAGCCATGTCTCATCCAAAATCCCATTCTGTCAGGGATGTTTTGCAATAGTGGCATGCATTTATTCTTCTCAAACTCTGCTGCACCCCTTAGCAATCTTTTCCATGTCACTGAGAGAAACTTCTGTGTTTGCTTTTTATGCCGGTGCCAAGGGACATAATTTTCACAATGCCAGAATTTACAGAGAGCAGAAAAAAAAAAAAAAAAAAAAAGCCTTGCTCCCATGCACCACCCTGCTTTTTAATTTCAGGCAGACTTTAAACACTAATGATGAGTTCTTTGGAACCTAAGCTGCCAAAAATAGTGTGTTTATGCACTGACAAGTGAAAAGATGAAGTTAATGAACCTGAAGTGAAGTTTTGATACATCACACTAATAGCAGCAGCATTCTTTACATTTGTCAAATGACTCCATTACTGTAACATCTCACAGTCATTAGTGTGTTCAGCTCAACTGCCTTAGGAAAAATAGCTTCTATTTTATCTATTAATATTTAAGGGGCAAGGAGGTTAAAGGGCCTGTCAAAAGCCACCCAGAACATTTGCATTCTATCTGGGAGCTAAATCCAGAAATCCCAATTCTTAGGTGAGTCTTTTAAGCATGTGCTGAAGTCCTGTTCACCTTCTGTCCCTAACATCCAAACAAATGCAACAAGAAGATACAAAGATGTGGTGGTGGCAGTCTTTCTCAGACATAGCTTGGGTACTAAGAAGACAACCAGACTGGGAATGCTTGTCCTCGGAAGATGTGTATGTTTTAGTACACGAGAAGTGCTGAGGAACAAGACCAAAGGATTTGCTTGAATATTTTTTCTGTGACTTCCTCAAGGCCACAACAGAGGAAACACTGATAGCAGTCTGAAGACATGTTCAGTGGGATTCACCTCCAGGAAAAGTCATGCTGTTTAGATTTGTATATGTTGTTATCAACATGTGTGTCAGGTGTCTAAGCTCCAGTTAGAGCAGTTACAGTCAGTACAAACTTCATCAGTGGCTCCTAGACAGTAGTTTATTTCAACCTAAAACATGTCACAGGTTATGATCCAGTTACCTAAACACAGTTATTGAGTGGTATTTGTGATAACCTCAGACGTCCGTGATGGTCAGATCAAGCCTGCTGACTTTATTGATTAGCTTTTCATTCACTGGAAGCTCAGATACCAATGAAGAGGTGGAATGCTATTTGTAGACACTTGTATTTAAGTGTTTCTGTCTTGACCTGAATATTCCTTTTCTTTTTTCTAATGAGGCTCATTTCAGTTTATGAAATTCTAAGAATCAACAACTGAAATTAATTCCTGAGTGAAAAACACAGCCTTGCAGGCACTTTGGGCCTCTGTGCTTGTTTTGCAGGGTGTATTTCGCTATGAACAGTTTTTCAAGCAGTGCATCAGGATTAAGAATTCTCCTTTTTTAAAGGGAACCTTAGCCCCTTTATCTGGCAGATGTTTCCATCTCCAGTCGGATGTTTTTAATTGATGTGTTCATGTAAAGGGTCACCATGATCTGATGGGGGGGCTAGTAGGGTCCCAGGCATGCTGGACACTGAATGAAGCACTATATCTGGGACTAACATGGGAGGACTGCTATCTAGAGCTAAATTCTTAGGCATTCTCATTTCCCTCTCCTGAAAGATTTCCATTATGTCTGCTTAAAAATACCTGCTCTGGAGAGCAGAGTAGATTCATTTTTATGTTTGATTTTGTTTTGTTTTGCTTAATGTTATTTTTTTCTGCTACTCAGAAACTTTGGTTGCTGCTTGAACTCCACTCATGTGGGCTAAAATGCTTGTTTATTTTCACTGCAGTTTTTTTTCTCCCAAAACATATTTCATGATTGCTCAAATATAACTTCAAGAAAAAGTCACTCCTTCCTCTTCTCCATCTTGACATCGTAAAATTAAAGGAGTAGGACTGAAGTCAAAGACATATCTATTTCCCCTTCAATATCATTTGGAATAATAAATGATAATGAGTGATATTTGCAGCTTGCCTTTCAGCCTTTTGATCACATAATAAGGAGAGTACTTAGCCTCTGCCATGCAGGTGTTGAATCTAGCTGTTCAGACAAGTGATTGCTTCAAAAGGCCTTTGCCTGAAGCACGAGTACAAAGCCACTTCCCATTTAGACACTTTGAGCACAAGCAAGAGACTCGTGCATGAAGATCATTAGTTTCACTCCACAGTTAACTATTTGATATGCAAGTGCATGGGTAGAGAGGAAGAGGGAAAACAGCCCAGTGAGACCCAAGAGACTTAATACTTTATACAGCACTTTTTTTTTCCTCCAATCTGGAAAGTTTTGCTCAAAGCACCATATAGAATGGGGCATTATCAAAGGGACATAGGACACAGAATCCTTCCTTCTCATTCTCTGTCAATATCCTCAGTCCTATACAAATATAAGTCCTTCTGAATGTGGTTTCTCCTTTCTTGCAAGGGCAAAGAAACCTAACCTAGTGGGTCATTCTCCCATCCACGGAGATGTTGGTCACTGAAGGATGGTCAGGGGACTGTCTGGAAAGCAGACATCCCGATAATATTTTTCCTGTTTGTTTGGTTGGTTAGTTGAATTGCATAATATCCATATTTCCTCTGCATTACTTCCTCCAAACTCTCCTGCCTCAAGCAATATACAGGCATAGAAGACAAACCTCTCTGCATTTCCCAAAGCTTCCTAGCAAAGTTATATAATGTGATTAATGGTTAGAGCTACAACTGATTAATCTAAGATGCATAAAAAAGAAACCAATATCAGTGCACTTATGTAAACTCACTGTATTGAACATAGGCATCCTGACACCTCTGTTTTGACCCCTAAAATTTCAGGGAGATTAAGGCAAGCTGAACTCTCAAAGATCTGATGATATAGGACTTCTCAAATGCACACCCTGTGGTGGTTTTACTCGGGTGGGTGGCCAAGCTCCACCACAACTGCTCTCTCACTCCCCCTCCTCAAAGAGGAATGGGGAGAAAATACGATGAAAAGGGCTCAAGGGTTGAGATAAGGACAGGGAGATCGCGCAGTAGTTATCGTGACAGGCAAAACAGACTCGGCATAGGGAGATAGTAAGATTTATTGCCTATTACTAATAAGCTAGAGAAGCGAGAAACAAAGAAACCAAAAGCACCTCCCCCCCATCCACCCTCTTCCACCTCCTCCCCCCAAGCAGTGCAGGGGAACGGGGGAATGGGGGTTATGGTCAGTCTATAGCGCTTCTTCGCCGCCGCTCCTTCTTGGTCACTCTCATCCCCTGTGCTGTGGGGTCCCTCCCACGGGATGCAGTCCTTGCTGAACTGATCCGGCGTGGGCTTCCCACAGGCAGCAGCTCTTCAAGAACTGCTCCAGATATGGGCCCATACCACGGGGTCCATCCCTCAGGAGCAAACTGCTCCAACCTGGGTCCCCCACGGGCAGCAGCTCCTGCCAGGTCACCTGCTCCTGCATGGTCTCCTCTCCATGGGCTACAGGTCCGGCCCGGAATCTGCTCCGGCAGGGGTCTTCCACAGGCCGCAGCCTCCATCAGTGCAGGTCCACCTGCTCCGCCATGGGCTCCTCCATGGGCTGCAGCATGGAACCCTGCTCCACCGTGGTACTCCATGGGCTGCAGGGGGACAGCCTGCTTCACCATGGTCCTCACCATAGGCCACAGGGGACTTCTGCTCCGGCGCCTGGAGCACCTCTCCCTCTCCTTCTTCACTGACCTTGGCGCCTGCAAGGCTGTTCCTCGCTCCTCTCACTCTCCCAGCTGCTGTGTGGTGCAGCATTTTGTTTGTTTGTTTGTTTGTTTGTTTTCCCTGTCTTAAATATGCTCTCACAGAGGTGCAAAACAACATCACTTATTGGCTCGGTTCTGGTCAGCAGTGGGGCCCTTACCTAACATGGGGCAGCTTCTAGATCCTTCTCACAGAAGCCACTCCTATGGCCCCCTGCTACCAAAACCTTGCCACGTAAACCCACTACACACCCACAGAGCTGAGTGCATCCAGGTCCTACCAGCAGAAGCCTTTGCTAAACAGAGGATCTTGTAGGGCCAAATGGACTAAGCTTAGCTAAAATTGTCTTGTCCAAGAAAGAAAATCAACAGCATAAACACTGAGCCATGGACCAAGAAGTTGGCCAACTATACCTAAACATCAGTTCAATAGCTGCCCTTTCCAGATAAAGGATTATTTGGAAGGGCACGTGTTTGCTCATTTTCTGGTTATTTGGCACCTCTGCTTGTAAACCTGCATTATAAGATTGTTCTGATTATCTGGAGAGAGGTAGCCTTCTCCTTCATTTCAAGGATTGATTTCTTTATAAACCTAAGTAGAAATTGCTGGCATCTCCCTGTCTCAGTGGGATTCCCAAAGCGCGTAGGTGATCCAAGTCGCTTGTGCAGCAGGAAGACGCTGGATCCTGTCCCATTGGTGCTTGGCAGAACAAACAGTAAAATGTCCTTAGCTGGATGTAAAAGAGCTGTTTTGAACAGAGCTAAAACACATACCCACTGACTGAAATAACAGAAATCTCTAAACAGTCCATAGCCCTCGGCTGTGTGGGGGACATCCCACCTAAACAGGGCTGGGGGGATAATTTCACCTCTAAATGTAGCTTTGGTGAAATGCAGGTGAAGTATGAGATGCTACAAGCTTGAAAATTCACTGTATTAGACCAAAACATCACTTTCATGGGGCATAAAGCACCAAGCCAATGGCTGCAGTTTTTGCAGTTTACTACTCTGGGCTACATTAGGGCTGTATTTTGGGGAACAGAAGGGGTCATGGCTCCGTGTCACTCTAGCTTGATGCTGGGTCACATACTGCCTGTCTTCCCAAAGCCAGCATAAAGCCACTGTAATGTCCAGGCCATCACGTGTTGATACAAATCAGATGTGTCCTGCAGAGTGATCCAAAAAGGCACCCATCCAGAATTAATAATCATGGCCCAGTGTATTACTGCTGAGTCCAGTTCTGCTGTCAATGTCTTTAAACAGGATGCTGAAAACAAAAGCAAAAGAAAAAAACACCCTGAAGTGTGTACAGAAAGAGCTGCAAAAATGATTTGAGGGCTGGAAAAATGCTTCACTGTGGAGAAAAAAAATGAATAAATGAAGTCAAAGAATTCAATCTGTTTAGCTTAGTAAAAAGAACATTCATTAGAATGCATAAATACCTTCATGTGGAGAAAATACCAGGTAATAAAAGACTGTTTAATCTGGCAGAGAAAGACAGAACTAGAACTGATGGCTCGAAGCTGGATTCAGGCAGAGTGCAATTAGAAATAAAGCACCGGGCTTTAATAGGGAGGCGAGATCCCTGCTGCATCTGGCAGCCAAGAGAACGGGGGCAGGCTTTGTCTCCCCATATCTTTGCATTGATGAAGAACATAAGAAAAGGTGTTGGTGTCCATCTAGAAAAGGATGAGTGAAAGGTGAACCTGGCTAAAGTACAAGTGGCGAGTCTTTGAAATAATCTAGAATTGATCCATAAAAACAGAGTAAAGGGCTTTGCATGATAGCGCTGTTGGCACAACACGGGCTGCCTGGTCTCAGGTTTAATCCAATGGCACAACAGTGCCAGGCACTGAACAGGGGACTGAAAGATGGCTTTTGTCTTCAAGGCATTGTGATGGTCTGTATCTTGGCAATTCCAACAGTCTGTTTTCATAGTTAGGCCATGGTACATAACTATTGTGCATTTACTAATTACTGTGTGCCTTTCCAACTCCCTTGCCTCTAATATAACAGAATACAATTGGAAAAGATACAGAAAAAAAGGTGATGGGGATTATCACAGAAGTGGAACTATCTCCTTGGAAAGAATTGCCAAATAAATTAAGCTTCCTTATCCCAGCAAATGTGACTGTTGGGAACTGACAGAGGTCTGCAAAGTCTTGAGTGGCCTCAGAAAGGGAGCAAATGTTTATTCACCATCTATTTTAAAACAAACAAACCAATGAGAAAGAGTTATTGGGAGTTCTGAAATGGAAATAGCAGATGGCAGGCTCAAAATAAACAAAAGGAAATACTCCACACAGACTAAACTTAAGTTATAGGACTTCTCAGTACAGGATGTAATAATCGTTAAATATCTACATGTCTTCAAAAGTTGTTTAGACAAATACATGGAGAAGATTAGATCAACTGATGAATATTAAATGCAATAACACCAGCTCCACCTACAAATCCATAGGGTAGAGTAGGATGCAGCGTACCTCTTGCTGCCTCTCCTCTTGGCATCTGCTATTGAACTTTGTTTTCAATACATCCACACCATATTCCTCAGGAGACGTTAAATTGCACTGCCTGTGCTTCCTGGCTAATGACAGTACTGTGGGCATGCTTGAAGTCACTGCAGAGCTTCAGATACCAGCTCAGAGGGGCTTCTAGTTTGGCTAATAAGACTGCTTTCGTGTTCTTACTCACTAACAAAAAAATGAGATTGTTGAACACAGGAAGCCTACAGGTTTAGCTGGTTCTTACCAAAGATATTGGTGTCATTTCATATTAACATGAACACGTCATTGCAAAAAATACCACAGTCCAGGTTTGCTAAATGTAATTTTGTGTAGAAACAGCTGCACATGGCACATGGCCTCCATGGTGATGTTTACCACAGCAATAGCTGGTGAATTCATAAGTGACCATGTGTCAGAAAATGGGGAGAGAATCTCTCCAGACAAAGGTATTTGAGTTGTTTTATGCTTAAACAATAAGATATTATAAAAAGTGTTTATCTTGCTGCCTATCAGGGAAGAAAAAAAATATCTCCATGAATAAATGAAACACATAAAGAAGTGAAAGGGAGGATAAGAAGTAAGTATCCATTTATAAAATAGAAGCATATTCCTGTAAACAGAAATGAATTAAAATATAAAATCTTTTCAATAAAAAGCTTCAAAATCACAAGGCATCACCCCCTCCCTAATTCTAATCACATCCATTTGTCTTGTCAACAAACAGTTCTGATCTATCTACTAAATTTTTAGATTTTAGGCTGCCTCACATTGCTAAAGAGGAGAGGCTGCACACCATTTTGAAAATGATGGCCTAAATAAGGGTTCTTTTTATTTTAAGTGTGTATTGCAACACTGTAGGTCTATTAAAAAAAAATAATAAATTGAACTGCCACTAACAGCCCTTAGAAATTAATATATTTATAAGGATGCACTCCAAAGACCTGCAACATACCCTCAAATAGTCCTAAATCATAACTGTTTCCTCCCTGCTAATGCATTTTGCTTCCCATTATCAATGACTTATTAAAGACGGGTTTGCGTCATTTGTATTCTCACAGAGTGTGTTATAGATGGTTTATTAAACACTTATATAAGTCATCAATGTCAGGTTATGCTTATGCATTATTTTCCTTGCTCATTTCATTACAACTGAGCAGCTTCTCATAAGGAAGCTATTTACAACGAAAAGTGGAGCCCTATGTCTTAAGGACTGCACTCGTTAAAGATCCTGGGAAGTATTGTGATTGCATAGAGGATGCAACACCTCCATCATCTGTTATTTGGGTAATGCTGGCCTAAAATCAGGATGAACCCCTGTAATGATGCAGGGTGACTGTTCCCCAGCTGCAATGCCCAGCTGAGCAGGAGCTGGGTGTGTGAAACCACACAGCAAGTGTGTATCATGAGAGGACAAGAGGAGGACACTCAGGTCTCTAGCTGTGTCTGGATGATTTTTTCAAGGTATTTTACTAGCACGTGAAAACATAAAACATCTCCTGGAAATGTCTTGGTGCATAATGGTGTGGGATGAATCCAGAATGTTTCTCTATCTAGGTATTAATAGAAGAAGATAAACGCAATTGAACATCTACCTGTGTCACCTCTGCAAAATGCCTCCTGGCAGTGGATCCAGACTTAGGCTCTTATCCCTGAGGACATCAGCCTGAGATGCTGACAGATACAAGTCTCTGGTGGCTGTCAGTAGGTAATGTTGGGGCTCTTTTTAGGAACTGCTTTTTGCAGAAAAAATGAAATAAAAATAAAAAAAAATTATCAGACTCCCAAAAGATTGGTACCCAACAGATGGCTACCTCTAGCCATCCCGTGTCTGAGTCATTACTGAGGTGGTGATGGTCATGCAGGAATGTCCTCCTTTCTGTAAATGCTCCGTGTAACACCAGGTTTTGCTCCTCACAATCACAACGCATGCAGATGAAAACCATGAAGTATTGCCCATGTGGGCAATGGCAAATTACTTCACCTGTAAAGAATATGATTTTTTTTTCTCCACAACTTGTCAATTATCACTTGGTTTATGGCTTGAAGCATGTAGAGTTATTTCCTTTCTAAATAGTGAGTCTTAATTAACCTCGCTTACTTGCAATACTGTATTAAAGGATCCTGAAGGCTCTTTGCACCCTGCTGTAATACATATTTAAATTGCTAGGAAAAAACCTCTACTGTGAATTGTAGCAATGCAGCTAAATGACTTTGTCAGAGCACGTCGAGATACAAATGCAAAATGCCCTGGGTTCCTGCTGGGGGTTTCATCAGAGGAACTGGGACCCTGGGACCCCGTCTCCCTTTCTGAGTGCCCAGCAGCAGATTTCTGCTGACTCCTTAAAGCCAGGCTTCCTTCCAACTTCATTCAGTAATGAGATCTGCAGGGAGAGGGGATTTTTTTTTGGTGCTGTTTAAACATGGGCTGCCCATAACTACTAAGCAACAAATTAAGTGGCACCTGTGTTGGAGTCAGCAGGAAAAAAAAAAAAAAAAAAGAAAAAAAAAAGTAAAAACGAAAAAAAAGGAGAAAAGGACAGTTTCCTACCCTCTGACCACTGCTTTGATGTTCTGTTTCTGTCAGTGGCAGGACAGGTCCCTCCTGTCACTGGGACAGAAGGGAAGGAGAAGCCATAAATCGATCGCTCACATTCCTGCTTTGGTCTGCCAGCTGCGGAGCAAACGTACGGAGAGGCACAGCAAAGCAGATGCATGCAGACACCTGGAGAGCTGACGCTGCATTTTCCAAAGTCTTGCTGTAAAATATGGTTCTCTGCTGGGCTGTTGCTTCTCCTACTGCCTTTCTTAACCATGGCACGGGAGTGTTAGGCTGAAAAGGAACAACCTGGCTGACAATCTCCAGTCTCCTAGGGCATCCTGTACCATGTCATACCATTTTTCTAAGCAGATCACACTTTGCATTTCAAGTATTCAAGATTTTCTTCCTGCTGGGATGCTGTTCCAGCATTTCTCTCCTCTGATAGCCAGGAATCATCCTTTAATTTCCAGCTAAAATTTATTCCTGACCTGCACAGACATTTTGCTTCTTCTGTCAGTACTGATTTTCAATTAAGTAGCTCTTCTCCCTCTATATTTAATGTTCTTGGTGTTCTTATATATGACAACCATAGACCTCATTTTGGTGGCTAAAGCAAGGATAGCTCTTTTTCTCTTCTCCAAGATTTGAGGTCTCCATCCCCTGAAAGTCTTTAAGTGCCATTTTGCATCTCCTTGAGTTTATATTTTCTTGGTCTTGGGTGATCAGACACCCACAGGGCACTTCTTGTATGTATTCACCAGAACCATATCCCACAGCTCCAAAAATTATTCCCACTAAATAAACCCCTCCTAATACATCCTCACCCTCACTGGGCCAATGTGTTTGGGATCCCGGGTGCAGTTTGAATTGCTGTCAATGTGTGGCTTGGCTATAAACATCCAATTGATGGGGATGGACTAGGGTGTTCTTGGCAACAGTAATTAAAAATAAATAAATCAGCATTTGGAAACTGGCTTGTCTCTATTTTTTAACCATCTAACCAAAGACAAATTCCTCCTTGGCTAATACTCATAAAAGCACAGACAGCGATGGAGAAGGGACCAGAGTTATAAAACACAGAAAGGGACCAGAGACACAAAGCTATTAAAATATCTACAGAAGTATATGGGAGTTTGCCACCTGAATAGCTTTATGACTCTAGATTTAGATAATTATGAGTTACACTCAGAAAGTACATTTAAAAAGATATTTGCCCGTATTTTGGAAAACTCTTTTGAAAGTCTATCAAGCTGGGCACTGCCACAATAAATATAGTCCAGATCATTATACTTTTTTTTGGGAAATGTCAGTCCTTTTTGGGATGGCCATGCTAATACTGTTCAGTAGGTAACTTTGATGTGAGAGATTAAAACCTAAGATATCTAATTAAAATGAGGGTAGATGTTTAAATGAGTTTGAAGAGGAAAAGATATTTGAAAGCGTGTATCATTTTGATATAAAAATATAACAGCTGTGTAGGGAGCCCATAAATCCCACAAAGAGCTCAATAATATTGAGATCCCATAGAATTTGGAGTTGGATGTAAAACATTCAAACTCTTGCATTGCAATGCAGGATTGCAGGGGGGTTGATGACACCAGCTCGGTCTTTTTCACAGTTAATGAGCAATAATCAATGCCACCATTTTCAGTGGCGAGGTGCTCCCTGCTCTCTCCCTACTTGACATCCGCAGATAGACTATTTCCTCCACGCTTTATTGTTTTACATATTTACCAAAAAATTAGGCTCCATCTGCAGCTCGTGAGGCTGCAAAAGGCAAACAATTCCCCCCAGATTGAGAGCAATAATAGGTTGTTCTCCGTACAAATTGGGCAAAGCAAATGCTGGGTAATTGGCTAAAAATGAGACTCTGATGATCTCTATTCCAAACTGTCATTTAAGACAAACAAGTATATTTGCATGTGAGGAATACTGCCAGCGTACAGCTGGAGGAGCCTTAATAGTGGGGCTATCACATATTGGTTCAGGCTAGACTCCACCAGTCAGATGTGGGGTGGCTGGCATGCTTATAATCCTATCAGATTTGCTCCACACTTATAAGGCCACTGGGGAATAATGGGATGACACAGCTCCCAGGCAGCCCTTGGGAAGCAGAAAGCTTTTGTTCTTATAGGTACCTTCTTCAGACACATGATGGCTGTCCCGGGTCAGAATAAAGATTCATCTAGCAATATAACCTCTGTCTGATGAGAGAGGAAACACTTAGCAATGTTATAGAGTGGGATTTCCCTACATATTCCCTCTTAGAGACTGGGTTAGGGACTTGCTTTGCCTTTGTAGGACACATTGCCTGCCAGACCGATCACAGTCACGTGCTGAGGGCAAGCTAATAAACCTGCTGAGTAGTAAAGTTTACATTTTCTGCCTGTCTTAATGTGCTCACGTGTATTTTTGGATTCAGTGTTGGTTGCAGAACCCAGGCAAGGTGACCTTACATCTGTCCTCATTGTACTTTGTACACTCTGAGTAATTAAATCCTCTTTTCAGTTCCCTGACTGCTGCTTGATCACAGAGATGCAAAAAGCTATCATTGCAAAGTGCTTTGGGGAGGTGGGTGTGTTACTACCCTAAAACACAAGGGGAAAGCCTTGGATGGAGCCCTGAGATGCTGGACTTGAGCAGAAACCCTTGCCACCTTCTGACCCAAGGAAACATCAGGTGAGCGATGATCAAGGACAGAGTTTGACACCCCTGTCCACCTGTTCACCATTGCATCCCAAACCTTACCAGCTTCTTCTAATCAGGGCAGGTCCAAAAAGCCTTGGGTCAGGCAAACAGGTACCAGATGCAACCAAAGTCCAATCAGAAATATAGGTCTTGACACTCTTTGGGGTAAAGGTGCTACAAGCATGGCAGGACATTTATCATGCCACAGGCAGGCACACTGACCCCAATCTTAATTGGATCTAGCCTGACTAACCCTCTGGCAGCTCTTTTGAAACAATACTATAATAACTTGGGAACATGCTCTGAATGTGCTGCTTTGTTATCAGTGAGCAGCTGTTCTGCTGTGATTCACAAATCCTCATCAGATGAGGAGGAGCCCAGCATGGACTGGTGTGGTCAGTTCACTTATAAAGCACTTGCTCGAGGCTGGGGGCTGGGAGAGTTGCAGTCTCAGAGGGTCAGCACTGCAGAGAGAGTTTGATGTAATAAAAAGGCTGTGTTTCAAAGGTATCTTTTTTTTTCTTTTGCTAGAAAGACTGTTTAAGCAGAATTAAAGCTTTCAGTTAATGTATTCGTTCTTTTATTGCTAGTGACCCAGGTTCAAATACTAAAGCTCTGTATGATTCAATCCAAAGAGTCAGAGTACCATGGTTTTATGTGGCACAACTAGGGCTAAAATATCTAGGGAAATTCCATGGCTGGAGAAGTACAGAGGTAAGAGATTTTTGTTAGTTTTGCCAGTGCTGTCTACCTTTGTAGCTGTCTACCTTTGTAGCAACCCAAGCCCACCGGGGTGGACCTTAAAAGGACCTTACAACATGCAAAGTCAGAAACAGAGTTGCATGTAAACATGGGGATAGATGCTTGAAATACAGCCATGTTCTTTTGCATAATGGTATGCAGTAAAAAGATAATGATATTTTGGAAAAAATAAAACATGAATAAACAGATAAATAAAATGAAGCATGTGAGTACATGTGTATATGCAAGTATACGTAAGCATTCAAAAAAATAAATAGCATTTCCTGAAATACGTATGGGACAGGGAATTAGAGACAGAAAAAAAAATGTAAGGAGCAATGTGACAGTCCTGTAGCTTGTCTCACAGAGAAGGTACATGTTAAAGCTTTGTCTGAGCCTATTTCCAAATCCAGGCATGTCTACTGTTCACACCATAATCATTTAAGCAAGCTTCTAAGAGATGCAGGACTTTAAATTGGAGCTGTTGGATACACTGAGTATGATCCCTTTCAGGACTCGTGATCTTGTTCATACATTGTGTACCTTATTAGCAGCTGGTTTGATGTATTACAGTCCAGTTCATCAGCAGTCATCACTGTTTTAGCCTCAGCTACAGCCTGATGGTTACATGGCCCGAAAGTGTGTGGTCGTGGCATGCAGCAGACCTAGGCCAGCTTTCAAATTCAGTTCTCACTGTGAACAAGTAATTTGGCATTTCCCATTACTGGTGGGAAGAGAAAGAGCTCGTATATCCTAGAAATGTCCCTACTCCCCATTGAAAGCTGTTGACTGCAGCAAGCCTGGAGAATGAAAACAATCTTCCTGAAGATCTATGTCATTCCCCTGACCCTGAATTCTGCCCAAAACATCACATCTTGTCACCAGAGACAAAGCTAGACTAAGGGAATTATGGAGATGTTGGACGAATTCTTCTGGCTGTAGTATGTTGCCTTCTGAAAAGCCAGATGGAAATATTTGTGGAGAAGTGTGGCCATGGAGAAAAACTTATCTTACAGGTAATCAGATACCAGGGAAAACATCAGCGTAAAGCTATCTGTCATGCCTGGTTAAAATGTGAAATAAGTAACAGTGGGACACAACATCAGACGAGAGGCCAAAGAATAACAGGAGAAGTGTGTCGCCTCTCATGCTGAGAAAACAAGCTGAACCCAGCCTCTTGGTGTGTTTAAATCACAGCGTTTCCATGCTGAGGCAAGGATTAACTGTTCCCTTGAAAATCTTTAGTACAACAATCACATAGTCCTTCCACCTCCTCATATTAAAGATATTTTCCCTTCCATAGCTGAGGGTCAAAAGTTTAGTGAAATTAACTTGCCGGAACATTGTTCTTTTATTTATGGGAGAAGCTGTGGTGCTTATGCTCCAGATGTAACTGCTGGAGCACATAGCTGCGTTCACATCTAGCAGGGCTCTAGCCCTCTTCTTCGTTGCCCTATTTGCAAGAGAGAAGAGGAAATGCAGGG
Organism: Cygnus atratus; assembly: GCF_013377495.2. NCBI lineage: Eukaryota > Metazoa > Chordata > Aves > Anseriformes > Anatidae > Cygnus > Cygnus atratus. The sequence continues at coordinate 158,577,528 of NC_066363.1, read as the reverse complement.
AGGGTTAACAAGCAGAGCCCCCATATTGGATATTGCAGTGTTACAGCCATAAGTCAAGCTTATTTTCGAGGCTGGGCTTCTCTATCACCCACGTTATAAATGTTGAAACTTATGCTAAGGGCACAAAACCTAGAGCTCTGTTAAATGAGGCATTGCTGAGAGACACAGACACAGACACAGATTTCTAGGTTGGAAGAGACCTCAAGATCATCGAGTCCAACCTCCGACCTAACACTAAGTACTCCACTAAACCATATCGCTAAGCTCTACATCTAAACGTCTTTTAAAGACCTCCAGGGATGGTGACTCCACCACCTCCCTGGGCAGCCCGTTCCAATGCTTAATAACCCTTTCGGTAAAGAAGTACTTCCTAACATCCAACCTAAAACTCCCCTGTCGCAACTTGAGCCCATTCCCCCTCGTCCTGTCACCAGGCACGTGGGAGAACAGACCAACCCCCACCTCTCTACAGCCTCCTTTAAGGTAACTGTAGAGAGCGATAAGGTCACCCCTGAGCCTCCTCTTCTCCAGGCTGAACAACCCCAGCTCCCTCAGCCGCTCCTCGTAAGACTTGTTCTCCAGACCCCTCACCAGCTTGGTCGCCCTTCTCTGGACTCGCTCGAGCACGTCCATGTCCTTCCTGTAGCGAGGGGCCCAAAACTGAACACAGTACTCAAGGTGCGGCCTCACCAGAGCCGAGTACAGGGGCACAATCACTTCCCTAGACCTGCTGGCCACACTGCTTCTTATACAGGCCAGGATGCTGTTGGCCTTCTTGGCCACCTGAGCACACTGCTGGCTCATATTCAGCCGACTATCAACCAGTACTCCCAGGTCCTTCTCTGCCAGGCAACTTTCCAGCCACTCATCTCCCAGCCTGTAGCTCTGCTTGGGGTTGTTGCACCCCAGGTGCAGGACCCGGCACTTGGCCTTGTTGAACTTCATACAGTTGACCTCAGCCCATCGCTCCAGCCTATCCAGATCCTCCTGCAGAGCCTTCCTGCCCTCGAGCAGATCGACACACGCACTTAGCTTGGTGTCATCTGCAAACTTACTGAGGGTGCACTGGACGCCCTCATCCAGATCATCGATAAAGATATTAAAGAGGACCGGCCCCAGTACCGAGCCCTGGGGGACACCACTTGTGACCAGCCTCCAACCAGATTTGACTCCATTCACCACAACTCTCTGGGCCGGGCTATCCAGCCAGTTTCTAACCCAGCGAAGCGTACACCAGTCCAAGCCCCGAGCAGCCAGTTTCTTGTGGAGAATGTTGTGGGGAACGGTGTCAAAAGCCTTACTGAGGTCAAGGTAAACCACATCCACAGCCCTTCCCTCATCCACCAAGCGCGTCACTTTGTCATAGAAGGAGATCAGGTTCGTCAAGCAGGACCTGCCTTTCATAAACCCATGCTGACTGGGCCTGATCGCCTGCTTGCCCTGCAAGTGCCGCGTGATGACCCTCAAGATAATCTGCTCCATGAGCTTTCCTGGCACTGAGGTCAAACTGACAGGCCTATAGTTCCCCGGGTCTGCCCTCCGGCCCTTCTTATAGATGGGCGTCACATTGGCTAGCTGCCAGTCAACTGGGACCTCCCCTGATAGCCAGGACTGCCAATAAATGATGGAAAGCGGCTCGGCCAGCTCCTCCGCCAGTTCTTTCAGTACCCTCGGGTGCATCCCATCCGGCCCCATCGACTTGCGCACATCCAAGCTCCTTAGCAGGTCGCCAACCATTTCCTCATGAATAGCGAAGGCCACATCCTGCTCCCCATCCCCTTCCACCAGCTCAGGGCACTGGGTATCCAGAGAACAACCGGTATTGCCGCTAAAGACTGAGGCAAAGGCGGCATTAAGCACCTCAGCCTTTTCCTCATCCTTAGTAACTAGGTTTCCCCTCGCATCCAGTAAAGGATGGAGATTCTCCTTAGTCCTCCGTTTCGCGTTGATATATTTGTAAAAGGATTTTTTGTTGTCTTTAACGGCAGTAGCCAGGTTGAGGTCCAGATGAGCTTTGGCCTTTCTAATTTTCCCCCTGCACAGCCTTGCAACATCCTTGTAGTCCTCCTCAGTGGCCCGCCCTTTTTTCCAAAGATTATAAACCCTCTTTTTTCTGCTAAGCACAAGCCGCAACTCTCTGTTGAGCCAGGCCGGTCTTCTTCCACGCCGGCTCGTCTTTGGGCACGTGGGGACGGACCGCTCCTGTGCCGTTAAGATTTCCTTCTTGAGGAGCGCCCAGCCTTCCTGGACTCCTCTGCCCTTCAGAACCGCCTCCCAAGGGACTCGGCCAACCAGCGTCCTGAGCAGCTCAAAGTCAGCCCTCCGGAAGTCCAAGACAGCGGTTTTACTGGTCCCCTTCCTGGCCTCGCCAAGAATAGAGAACTCTACCATTTCGTGGTCACTCTGTCCAAGACAGTTTCCGACCACCACATCTCCCACCAGTCCTTCTCTGTTTGTGAAGAGAAGGTCTAGCGGGGCACCACCCCTGGTAGGTTCACTGACCAGCTGCGTCAGGAAGCTATCTCCCATGCACTCCAGAAACCTCCTAGACTGCTTTCTCTGTGCCGTGTTGTGTTTCCAGGATATATCCGGGAAGTTGAAGTCCCCCACGAGGACAAGCGCCGACGATTTTGCAACTTCTGTCAGTTGCCTATAAAACTCCTCATCCATCTCCTCATCCTGGTTCGGCGGTCTATAACAGACCCCGACCAGGATGCTAGCCTTGCCGGCCTTCCCGCGGATCCTAACCCACAGGGATTCAACCTTATCATTCCCAGCCTGCAGTTCCACAACATCAAAAGATTCTCTAATGTAGAGAGCCACACCACCACCCTCTCTGTGCTGCCTGTCCCTCCTGAAGAGCCGATAGCCAGGCATTGCAGCACTCCAGTCGTGGGAGCAGTCCCACCACGTCTCCGTGATGGCAACCAAGTCATAGCCTTCCTGCTGCACGATGGCTTCCAGCTCCTCCTGTTTGTTACCCATGCTGCGTGCATTAGTGTAGATGCACTTCAGCTGGGCCATCACCTTCTTCCCCAGCCTAGCCATTGTTTCCCCCGGCACGGCTCCAACAAGCCTTGTTTGAGCCCCGTCCCCCTTCTTGCCTAGTTTAAAGCTCTCTCTATGAGCCCCGCCAGCTCCTGGCCTAGGATCCGTTTTCCCCTTGGAGATAGGGACCCGTCTGGGGCCATCAGGCCGGGTGCCGAGTAAAGCTCCCCATGGTGAAAAAAACCCAAAATTTCTGTGCTGGAAAGAGTATTAAGTTCATTGCAACAGCCCAAATTCACACAGAACTGAGCAGATCCAGGAGCAGAGGAAATATTCTGATGACTCCAAAAAACTTTTTAAATCAAATTAATCTAATGATGTCTACAGAACTGAGCACTTGGGTGTACCGCGAGGGCCAACTCTGGCACATCAGTGATCAGCATCTGCACTGCACGTGGACAATATCTCCAGAAACAAGTTCTCTACAAAACACCTATTTCTTCCAAATGTATCTCAACAATGTTGCATGGTTTCTTTCGCCTCGTCTTCCTATAGATCCTACACTTGCCAAGGCACTAGAAATGCTAGGGAAAGGAAGAGGAAATGTTACTTTTTTTTTTTTTTTTTTTCCCCTTTACTTTCATGACAAAGAAGTAGATTTAGGTGTGCATTTGCCGTGTTTCTTTCATCAGACCTGCCAGTTTCTTCAGGTAAACTTTGAGCTACTGTGGGCAAGACAGGTACTGGTTTTAAAGCTAATGAACAAAATGCATGTGTCTGTCTGGTTCAGAATAAGAGGGAGAAAATGGACCATTTAAGATGTTCTTATCATGAGGCTTTTTGGAGGTTGATGAAAGTATCAGCAGATACAGAGCATCTTCTGTAAGGATTGATATGGATGGACAAGCTGTCTTCATGAATATCAGCTTATTGAACCAGGCTCTGTGAAAGGAATATCCGTGAGCTGTGAACTATGAGGCCCATAGCAAACACATCTCAAGAAGGCTGACACTGCTGCAGGCTGTGTAGCTGTAGGGATAATGTGGATTTTCCTTGTCTGCGTAATGGGTTTTAATGTATTAAGGAATCTGTCTTGTTTAAAATTCCTTGTAAAAGAGGGTGCCTAAGACTATGAGGGGTTTTGTGGAGCAGCTGACAGATCCTACTTCTACAGATAAGCACTCTCCATAAAGCGCTTGGGAACTGTTTTTAAAAATGTATAGAACTTTTATTTCAAAAGGAGACATTTAGAAGCAGAGACCTTCATTTTCTCTCTTGAAGAATTCTTTCCCGAAGAATTTTCCACTTCTTCATAAAATGCCCTCCACATGTCCATCACTCTTACGGGTGACAGGGTTCACTGAAGGAGGTGGTTTATGGCTGGAGGACTCACGAAAGCACTGTTCCCAGCCTCAGTTGAATGAAGTAGCTCAAATGGAAGAGAATATGATCCCACTGCATCTTGGCAAACCAAATAAACAGAGGTCTTTTATCAAACATGATGCTTTCTGAACCAGAACACCTCAAAATTCCTCCAGTTTTTAGCTCCTAGCAAAATCATTCTCTCTGCTTCCATGGCTGCTTCAGTGCTTATTCAGGTTTATTTCCATATGATGTGTTGCTGTTCAGAAATGGCCGTTCTTTATCTCTTTGAGGACCATCAATTAAGAAGCCAATTGAATCAGTGAGATTCCCCTTGCTTTTAACAGCTGCTCATTCAAAATCTCCTGTGGGTAAAAGGCAACTGAAAGCTTTCTCTTCTCACCTTTTTTCAGAAGCTAGTCACATAAAGGAGGGATGTGGAAAGGGAAATCCATAAATATGAGGAGTTGGAGCCAAGTATTGACCCACGTAAGGCCATTGCTTTCAATTCACAGTTTACCAGAGGATTATTTCAACTGCTTCTTATACAACCCAGCTTCTCATTGTGCGAATGATTTAGCCCAAGAGGCTATTTCAGATGACATTTATTATTTACATTTATATATCCCTTTGGAGATTTCTTTCCTTTACACAGTGCCCCCACATCTTTCTTTTGATTTCTGTCCCAGCTCTCTCACTGTGCTGTATCATCACAGTTGTGAGAGCCAGAGCTGAAGAATATACTCAAGACCAGTGTTTCAAGTACTGGGGAAGGAGACAAAATAATGGAATAGTTCATCTGATGAAATTGTAGCTATAACCGGGTGTACTAAAATCTGTACAGTGTTCATCATTGAATTATGTTGCATTTTCATGTAGAATTTCCTCCCAAAGGGCTTTATAGTAAAAATGATTTGTCAGGCAACACTCATCCCTTATTTGGTCACGATGAAATTACATTTTTCTGAACGGTGTTTTCACGATAACATATGACCACACTATTTCTAGCACAGAGCCAGTTTGCCTTATTTATTGTACATCTCACAAGTCCTTTTGCATTCCCGCAGGTACAGATAGCAGTATTCATTGTAGCTCAGCAATGGCTTTTGAAAGGGGTAAGAATATGTGGATATGGAAGAGCAGAGTTTTCTATGAGTAAATCCCATTTATAATTTAATGCAAAATCGTTTTCCCAATCTATTAAATATATTAATTGGATATCTCCAAATCTCCCTGTCCTTTCCAGGAGGAACCAATGCCTCTCAATATTCTTGAGAGAGAAAAGGTCTCCTGTTCTTTGCCTGAGTGGAGAAGTCACTGGAGAGCTGGAAGAAGCATCTGAAATCTTTGCCTGACTGATGGATTTCAGCCAAGGCAAACAGTCTTCCCTGGGTCATTCTGGAGGACCAAGGTGACCGTTTTTCTTTTTTCTTTTTTCTTTTTTTATTTTTTATTTACCATTAAATTGTGATGCCAGTTACACGTACAGAGCACACTTGGCTATCCAAAGAGGCGTTCAGTCTCTTACATCTTCCACCTCAATCTTCCTTAATACTCGTGAAGAGCAGCTGCTGATACCACGACTCATATTGGTAAAGGCGAGTTTAACATTTGCTAGTGAGCTTAATACAGGCCCCGCTGTCACTCATTTTAACAACAAATCCTCAAGAAATTATTCATTCAAGTGCCTCACTCATCCAATTGTGGAACAGGAGACATTATTTATAAAATATTCTACTTTTCTTGTGTTGATGTCAGAATTGAACATTTCTTCTGGAAACACTCTCATTTTCAGGATTTCTGTATACCTTGGTATAGCTGTAAAGACTAGACTTTTTAAATAATAATTTGGAAATCTGCAGCACCTTCTAGCCAAAGATATTTTGGTAATCTACACTCCTAGTTAGAAATCTTTGCCCATCCTTCAGTGAGAAACATAAAGATATTGAGGGATGGGTTGTCAATCATGTACTTTGCCACCCCTGCAGTTCGTGTTGGGACAGCAAGAGAGAAGAGTTTCTATTTGCAGTTGAAAAAGTAAAAGAAAGCTGGAGATGAATTTAAGGAAAACAGATTCAGCATGACAACCCAAGGCCATTTCAGAAGGGTTTTCCAGAGCCAAGAACAGAGTCCAGTGGGCAAAGCCTGACCCTGTGACATCAAAGGGGGTTGTGCTACTGATTTTTATCTGACCAAGCTTGCACAGACTTTGCAAGATTTGATGTCTTGGGTTTGTAGACAATTAATAACCCCTCATCAGTCTGACTGATTTCCTTTTCTCATAGATTGGGGCATGTGCCTGGGGATGAAACATTTGCACTCTGAGAAGAGTTCACTTTTCTCCTTTGTCAGTGCATGAACGGACACTACAATATAAAAGATATCTAAAGTTCAGACATCCAGTATTTTGTGCAACATTAAACGTGTTCAACGTCTACCCCTAGGTAATAATTAATTCCCAGAGACAATAAATACTGTTTGGAGACACCTGAAGGGTGAGAGAGGAGTCTCTTTGGCATTGAGATGCTTTTTAAGTCTGTAGGTCTGAATTGTCAGTGAGCACAGCCCGACCCAGCAGGGAAGCAGCGAGGCCTTGCGTCTGCTAGACCACATCATGAAAAATTGATTGTGGCTTCACTAGCACTTTCTTGAGGGGAAAAAAAAAAAAAAATAAAATAATAAAACATACACAACTTTTGTTGCTGTTCAGAATGAAACAAACTAACAAAAAAATTGTCAGATCCAAAGGAAATGTTTCAAGCTAGTCAGTGCTTTGAACTGTGGAAATATTTCAGCTAAGCTTTTTTTTTTTTTTTTTTTTTTTTGTAAGATGAAGAAAATTTAGAAATGAGAGTCTGTTTCAAAACCTATCTGTTTCATTATCATGTTTACTATCTGTTTCATACAGGAAAAATAGAAAATTATTATTCTGCCTTTTCAGTTCTCCCTGTTCTTTTTTTTCCCACTGAAACTTCAAACAACCTTTGGGCTCTTTATTAATTCGTGAACCCTAGGTTATTGTTTAAGAAGAAGCAAACTTAGCAAGGAGAAGTAACAGAAGCATTCACATGCTTGATAACACAATACTTCTGAATCATGCAAGGAATGACTCTCATCTAATGCCATCAGGCTAAACCCAGTCCTATACAGAAGCTTTGGCAAATACAGTTTGGAAGCTTTTCAGTCTGACATGAGTTGGAAACGTATGTCCTCACAATCGGTGCTGCCAGCTGCAGAGCACCACTGCCGTTTTGACATCTCAGCCTCGTATGAAGGCACTGATAGACTCTGCAAGGACGGTACTTTGAAAATGGTAAATGGCACATTAAACTCTGTTCTGATTCCTTAGCTCCCAGAGATAACAAGCATTCACCAACAAATACCAGCTATAAAGATGCAGCACAACATGCGCCAGGAAGTTATAGACAGGAAAATCAATCATCTCAGATGACATGAATGCAAAAGTAACCCAAGTTGTAAAAGCCAGAACTTCTGTTCTCGTGCCTGAAATGTCCTGGCAGAAGATTAAGATCTTATCACTCGCTGAAATGAAAAGTGCAACTTTTTAAGAACATATATCTGAACCCACAGAAAAGATGCCTGCATTCATTTTTGGATGAGGGAATACAGCATATTAAAAAAAAAAAAAAAAAAAAAAAAGAGTAAGATGCAGATATTGTGTGTTTAGAAGTAGATGCAGTAATTCCCTATTTTGTGACTGGTAAATTCAGAGTATCACCCCTATTGGTAATGTTTGTAGGGCCTGTACTTAATGCAAGATGCATAAAAGAAAAATGTCAAGCCTTCCTAGACTCTGCTGAATGGCTCAGTAACCTCAGTGTGACTTTATAATTTGCTGTTGCTTTTTAAAATGACACAGACAGGAGATAGTGAGGGAGCGCACTCAGAGGGATAGTTAGCTGGTGGAATGGGCTAGTGGGGAAGATGATTGAAGAATCTCATTGTGCTGAAGTTTTACTGACATGTCTTTCTACAGAAGGCAGCCTGCCATCTCAGCATTTCTTCTCCTATTCTTGAAGTGCCTTATCTTCCCAGCCATGTGTTCATATGCTTTGTTAATGAGCGTGATATATAATACATTTCACACAGAGCCAATGCTAACCTGATTTACAAGGGATGGGGTGAAAACCTACCTTTGAGATGGGATGTGAATCCCAATGTAACAGGATTTTCTGCAAATGTTATATAGTCGTAAATAATGGAGGAGGGATAAGAATAGACAAGTCAAGCCAATACCTGAGATGCATCTTAATTATCCCTCTTGGTACAAGCATGAAGCTATGCACATTGCTTCTAAGTCAGTTCAGATGGGCAGATATTTTTAATGGTTTTGACCCAATTTATATAAGATACAGTAGTTTTGGATTATTGTTTTATCTGTCAGCCTGTCTCATCCAAGTTGCACTAACGTAAGAGGAAAGACCAGTCTCATCTCACTGGAACTTTAATTACACCTTAAATATCTTTCAGACCTAAGCTGGCTGTGTTGTGAAGCCTACCGAAAAATGGGCTTCCCTGAGCTGACCAAAGAAAGAGGTATTCAACTATATTCAAACCCAATGTGGGTTTATAGATCCTGATAGGGAGAAATGGGCTTCCTTCATCCTGTTTCTCCATTTAATTTAAACCTTTATTATTATTATTACTAATTTAGAAACCTTTCTCTAGACCCTGTTGAAATCACTGTTGTATTCACCATTTGAAATGTAAGATAACCCTCAGTATTAAGAATCCTAGAGGATCTGTTTGATCCTTGATTTTTTAGTGCTACCTGCTTTTCTAAGAGCTCAAAATGAAGTTTTAGAAGACAGAGCAATTTGAAGCATAGGGCTATTGTTTCCCATTTGATTACAAAAGATTTTGTCTACCACAGCAAACAATGTTCACCTTTCCACTAAGAAAATTAGATATTTACTTTTGACACCAAGAGATATATTCAGCTGTTTGTTTATTGATAGTAACACGTGCACTTTTTTGACAAGCCAGTAATTCAATTTCATTGACTTACAACAGCACAAGACCTTGCTGAACATCTGTGGTGACTCTGAGAGGAAAGAGCAAGGGGAGATCTCAGCACCTTTCTACCTTGCCATGGTCCTTTCTTCCAGTGCCAGGCGTTTCTCTGTGCATCAGCTGGGCCTTTTTACAAATTAGGGTATAATCTGTCCTACTTGATTTGCATTTGATTCTTCATGTAAAAATTCCTGGAGGTTGCTCCTAGTTGTTACCATGTCTGCTTTTGATTATGTGGTGATGGAGTCCAGTGCATCATAGAATTGTAGAATCATAGAGTCTGTGAATCATAGAATAGAATGGGTTGGGTTCGAAGGGACCTCAAAGATCATCTATTTCCAACCCCCTGCCATGGGCAGGGACACCTCCAGACTGGAGGAGAGATGGCTTCGGGAGGGACCTCACAGCAGTCCCCTGCATCTGCAGGAAGGTTATTGAGATGCATGGAAGGAAGACAAGGCAGCAGACCCAAGTGGAAACAAGAAATTAAGAAATTCAGCCTGGATATAAGGACAAAATTTTCCATGATGAGGAACAGGAATAGGTGGCCCTAAAGGGGCTGAAACCTTGGAGGTTTTCAGTAGCTGACTGAATAATGACTGGGACAACACAGTATGACCTCATAGTTGATCCTACTTGGGGAAGGAGGTTGAGCTAGGGGCCTCTAAAGGTGCTTTCCATCCTGATTAATCATCCTGTTGTCCTCCTATGACCAATGGGGAATCATGGGTTTGAAAACTATGACCAAAACAACCCCCAAACAAACAAACAAGAAAAACACAAAGCAAGTTTTCAGAACTCGAGATCTTTTCTGCTATTCATGACAGTGGGTAGTCCTTGTTTAGGAACCAAGCTCTCAGTTGCATTAGGGTTTACTGAGGTTGAGATAAAAACAAATGATAGCTATTGAAAGCTGAAATGCTCAAGCTTGCTATGATTCAGTCAACTTCTTTTTTTGACAGAGTAGATATTCAGTCAACAAATGGGACTTCATTTTTCTGAGAATTGTTTGTACAAGCATACAGACCATCTTTTTCATCAACATAAGCCTGAGCTCTTCATGTAAGACTCATCTCTGTCATAGGATGGTATGGCACTTCTTTCAAGGTTGTTGCAATGCAAGGCCCCTAAATAAAGAGCATGAATAAATGTGTCTTGATAATGAAGTTTACTAATATCCAGTGTCTCCAAATGTTAGCTTTTCCAGGAAGCAAAAATTCAGAACTATACAGAGTCACAGTTCAGTGTCAGAATCAAAAAGGGAAGTGGGTGTGATTCAGCTGGGTTGGTACAGAACTGAAAGTTCAGTTTTTACTTTTATGTGTTTTCTTCACTTATAATTGAATGTTTTGCTTCGGTTTCAGGTTGCTAAAGTCTTTCAAAAAGGTTTTTCCAATTGGAGGGCAGAAATATTGCTTTTAGAGAGAAGGTATTAGGTATTATTCCTAGGTATTAGGTATTATTCCAGGTATTAGGTAGATATTTCCCAAAATTTTCAATTTCAAATTCATATTGCAAAATGCATAATTTCATTTATTTATTAGTTGAAAAGAGTGACTTAATTAACCTCAATTTAGAGAGAAATTTTGGTCCCTTTGGAGGTCCATTTATTCTTGATTTTTTTTTTTTGAGGGGATTACAACAAACAAACAAACAACCTCTGTTTAGATTTAGCCAGGAAGTGTGGAAGTGTTTTCCTGAAAAGATGTGCTGAAAGTTCTGTTTTAAATAAACTTTGCCAAGCCATTTTGTCTCACTAACTGGAAAACCCTAAATAAAAATATCCCAGACTCCCCAGAGCACTTTTAAAACATCACTAAAACATCACACAAATGCTGTTTCATTGCAACATCTTATGGATCCCATATATAGAACCAAATTGTGTCTTAGTGTAACCAGGCAGAAGTTTGGATTAAAAACAAAACAAAACAAAACCAAAAAAAAAACCTTCTTTTGCACTTCTACATGGGTATATGAACCTCCTTTCCTACAGTTACCAGTAAGGGGATTACTGTATTCTTGGTGAAAGATAGTTTCAACAGAAAAACAGATATTAAAAATCAGTTTCTCTAACTCATGTTAACCACTAGAGCTTGCTGTGTTATATACCTTCCCCCTTCCCTGTGCAAGGTTTTTAAAGCAACTGTTTTCTTTAATTTACAAGTATGTTAAACTTTTCTTGTTATTTAATGGAATTTCTTTTAATGCTCTTTCTTGCCACATCATCTTGAGGGCCCTTTGCTAGTAAGCACTTGTTAGAGCAGTTTTCTCCCAAGTGTAACCCGGCAATAAACTGCTAGCGAATGAGATAGTAAATCTTAATATATTCTGAAAGTAATGGTGCCCTTGTAGGACAAAGGGGAATTACAACAACAACAACAACAAAATATTTTGTCAGCTTTAATTTTTATTAAGAACATCTACGATAAAATTAAGAAAATGTGGACCTTTTTCTCTGAATCTTGATGAGCTACTGCAGTTTTATTTGAAAGGTGATAGGCATCTGGGGAAGGGGGACAGGGGAGGCAATGCTCAGCTGCAGGGAAACCATAGAGCATTTTGCTGAAAGGCAATTGATAGGGAAAAATATGACCTGGTGTCTTCCCACTATCTATATTGGCAAGTGGAGCATGCCTAGGTATTTCCTCCTCCAGAATAAGACAACGTGGAACTCAACAAGATTTTGAAGCTCAACGGAGAAATAAATTGTATCCTGATGGACTGAATGGACTAAGTGGGACATGCAGGATGAATGAACAACTTTTTCCTTTTGCCAGATCTAATATTAACCCCTCAAGCCATGGGCAAGATCTGGCAAAAGCAATTTCCTCTTATTCAAGGGAGCATTTATCTCAGAATTCAATGTAAAATGGCACTGTTCTGGGTAGATGGAGCACATCTTATAATGTCTGTGATCTGAAGAAAATGATTCCCAGTTAGTTTTCCATGTGCATCATGAAATAGAGATGGAGCATCTGCTATGGAAACATGAACTACACCACCAGGGATCCTGCCCCTGGATTTACCAAATAGGAAATGAACCAAGCACAGACCATATACTGTTAGCTCACTGCAGAAAAGCCATGGCCTTAACAAGTTATGAGGAATGTTACTCACTCACACAACTTTTAATCGTGACAGTGTTGTCCTTACAGATCTTTTGGTATGTATCAGAGCCAGATGAATGCCCTCTTTTCACTGGAAAACAGTGAATTTGATAAGAAACAGAGAGAGATCCAATCTACTGAAGCATCTTTCTCAATCTTTAAAACGTTGTGATGAATATTTCTCCTTTTATTTTTTAAGTCAGAGAAACAGAGGAAAAATAGCCATATTAGATTCTTCTCAATTGCCAATCTTTCTGGACACACCAATTTCAAGTACTTAGCAAATAAAGGTACAGAAAACAGAGTCAGTCTGGGTAAGCTGCAATAAGAAGTCTGTTTGTTTCTTTCTTTCCACCACTTTGAAGAATCCATCCTGGTGATGTAGTAATGACACTACATCTGGAGCATTGGCAGGAATCAGTACAATACTGGATTATCACACAAAAATGTTGACTCTTTGGTGATTTCTAATCAGACTGTTTTTCTAGGTCAGTTGAACATTCCAAGATGAAATTATCCCTATTTTCTTTTTTTTTTTATATTTTTTTCTTTTTTCTTTTTTTTCCTTTTTTTTTTTTCTTTAGCACCCTGCTTCTTCTTCAGTCTTTTGTATTCTTCTAAACTAACATGATCAGTACATTGTTATGAAAAGAACAGATCAAAGAGGAGACATGCTTGGCAAGTAATTCATATGACATATTTTGAGTGTCTACTTTAGGACGAGGCAAATCACATTCCAGACTCCATTTCTGAGGTCAAACAGCTCTCAGTGGACTACAAGAAGACTTTGGGGTTTAGGTTCCAGGGTCTTCAGTGAACTCCATAATAAGTGATCTGCCCAAAACCTTGGGGGCAGAGATTACAGAACAGCTGCAAAAGGGCAAGTTGTCCAAAAGTCCTGCTCCCAGGACATCTCTGCCAGCCCAGAATCGTGTCCTGGACTCCAACTGCTAAATCCAAGCAGGGGGCTTTCATTATACTGGAAAATGCCAGCTGGTTGCATTTGTATTTACAACTCACTTGCCTTCAAGTGCTCAGAGGAAACATTTCTGCCAGTTTTTCTTTCCCATCAATATTTATGACTCAGTTGATCGGGAACGAGGTGGTTTATTTCAGGGCGAATAATTATTCTAGGGACTTTGTACATGAAAAATTAATGAAAGGAAAAACTGATTCATTTGTTTGATCTTCACATGGACATAGAAGAAAATCCCACCTGGTCTGATAAGGAAAAAAGTTCTGTTCAAAGCTTATCATCATGTTATGGTGTTAAAGCCTTATTCAAGGGCAGTTGTAACTCAGCATTTTATGTGCAGTTTTGTTCTTTGTTTTTTTGCAGTGCCTTCCATTCAGCCCTCTCAAATGGATTCACCCATGCTCATATCAAATATAGGTATTGTCCTCCCTATTGTATTGTATGTGCTCAGCATGGCAAATTAAAAACACATGGGCAGATGGCACAGAGCTTCCCTCTCCCCCATCTGATAGAGCCCAGGAGTCCTGTTCATCTCTCTGGCTCCAGCTACTAGACTGAACTCCATTTTTTTGATGAGGAGTTATTTAATAAGATTTTTTTAATTGGTTTTCTCCAGGTTTCGCATGGACCAAATTAAACCCATAATGTGTGCAGATAAATGTACTGATATCCCAGGGCTGACATATCACACAGTGAGATGCTCTTTATTAAACCAATTTTTCTTTTTAAACCACCTTCCTCCAAAGAGAGCTAGGAGGGAAGGAAGATGCTCTCGTGGTCCATGCTCCCGCCCGGGGAGATGCTCCTTGCTCTATGCTACTGTCCGCAGTAGCTAAATATGAATGTACATGAACACAAGGGGAGTTACTTGTTTCTTTGCCTCAGCTCATTCTTGATCAATGTGTATAAAAATAAAACTCTTGGAGCAAGAAACATCTTCTAGGGCAGCATATGGAGCTCAACAGCCAAACTCCATTTGCAGAACCGAAGCATGGCCCGGGGCTTAAATGCATTAACTGTTATATCCAGATTTTTCAAGGGACAACCCAAATTACTTCATTTTGATTGAGTGTATTTTAGTCAGAACAGCAAAGTGAGCAAGCCCTGGGACATTTGCATTGTCTGTAGCCTGTAGTGAGCTGGAAAACTAGTTGCTCTTGTAGCTTCTTGGGGCTACAGAAGCCAACAGCTCCTTTGTGGTGTCCCTGTTAGGCTGATTCCTGATAAGGGCCTGAAACTTTTGCTCATAAAACCCAAAGAGCTACCACTTGGGTTTTATGTCCCTCTGGAGAAGTGGGACCTATTTGCCAAAGCAGGTAAGGACATCTTTGCCAATAACCTTACCAGCATGGAAAGGAGGACTAGATATTTAGGGGATGGTGATTACAGCTCTCTATTAGCCAAGGGAATTGGAGGTCAGGGTAGTAAGCACCTGGAGTAAGGGGATGGCAGACTGAAGGCTCCCAAAACATATGAAGACAGGTCAGCAAAGAATTCACCTCCCTTGGGTGCACAAATATCTGGTAAACAAGCAGAGGAGCTGGGGATCTGCACCAGGGTCCTGGCGATAACAACACCCCTGCAATAACAGAGACCTGGCGGGACGGCGTGCAGGGCTGTGTGCTTCAATGGATGCTACATACTACTCCAAAGCTCAGAAAGAAAAAGCTCCCAGGCACAGAGAGGGATGCAACTGAAACAGAGCATGAGGACCACCCCCCTTTGCTGTTACTGTCATTTTACATTTGGAGTTTCAGTTGTTTCCTCGTGAGAAAAGTAAAAACAAGAGGAAGAGGGAGCAAGAAATGCAGCAGGAAAACAAATGTTAGAGAAAACGAGAAAAGTTGAGAGGTCAACAAAAAAGGGATAAAGGAAGAGGGGCAAAAAGACAAAACATCCAGAAAAAAGAGAAAGAAAAATCAGCTTTGCTAGACAATGTTACATAGGAAATAATGATCTGGGGTGCTGTACGGATGTGGAGGACCCTATCAGAGAGTGAGTGATAGAGAAAAGGAGAGAAGGGAGACAGAAAGAGAGAAGGAGGCAGAAATTAAAGCAGCAGCAAATGAAAAATAATCAAAGATAAATAAAGTCGACACAAAAAATGACTTTCATTTTCTCTTGCCAGCACTCTAAAGTGAGCGGTATGAGCAGAGACTTTAATTTGCCTCCTTCCCACAGACTCAGCCCTGCTGATTCATTCAGCTCGGCAAGGCTACACTGCTCGCTAACCTATAGTACCAATTTATATGCTAATCGCCTTCGTTTGTAAATCAAGGCAGTCTTCTCCAATCCCTCCCCCCCCCCCCCTAAATTCACTGGTGCGAAATGCAGTCCATCTCTGTACACGGGGTTGGGAATTGCCAACTCTGAAACACAAAAGACATCAAATCCTAAATAATTGGATCATTGATGGAGTTCATCCCCGTGGATTAAGTTACTGTTTCATCTCAAGCCCCTCACCTGCTCAGCAGGAGCCTTTCTAGAGGGTTTTATAATTAGCCATGCCTGGGAGAGGGGGGAAAAATGAAATCCCTCCTTCTTTTCCTTTTATCAGTGTTCCCTGATTTTCTTCTTCATATCTCACAGGTCTGGGATAAGCTGGAACAAGGAAACGTGTGTTTCTAGACCCCTTTTCCACATTTGGACCAGTCTGCAAGTCCCTGAGTCCAATAAATCTGGCAGGGGCCTGCCCACATCCAGGGAACAGTTGGAAACCAAATGGTACTGTTGCTGTTCAGATACCTCTCCATCCATGATGAAGGACGGGAGATGAGTTATTTCCAGTCTGTTGCTCAAGGACTCCCAGGGGACCAGAGAAGAAAGCACGCTGGCCTCCCAGAGGAAAGATGCCATTGGAAAGCTTTGGCAGAACAAGAGGGCTGTTTTCGTAAGAGAGGTTAGGACTCTGCTCTTCATTTGTTGTCAAGTTAAAATGTGACCTTGCAATCCTTTCCATTCCCTCAGGAGAATCCCCTTTCAATCCAAGGCACGGCTCCAAGCACTCGTGGAGGATACGAATTCAGCAAAGCAGAAGTGTGTGGGTCTCGTGCTGCACCATTAGCTAACCTGTGGTGGGAAACACATGCTCAGTTGCTTTGAATAAAAAGCTTGTCCTCTTCTGGACAGACAGTCTTTCACAACTTCCACCCTCACTTTATCCATTTATATATTTATAATCAGTTGCTCTTTAGGTTATAGAACTCTTGTTTTCTGATTTTTTTTTAATTTATTTTTTTATTGTTGATGTTGTTCTTCCCTTCCAACAACAAAGTCATTGCCAACAGGGATAAACTCTTGACATTGTTTAAGCACTGAGCAAGCTGGTCTCTCTTAGCCTGACCATGTGGTCTCAGTTTATCCGAGCTTTTGACTAGCTATTCTTGGTCTGAATCCCTCTTCTTTGACAATAATTGACCAGTTGCACTGGCCTCACCACCAAGGAGGCACCAGAATCTCATGAGGTTCCTAGGACCCCTCTGTGCTTGAACACACACAGTGCTCCAGAGGAATCTCATCAAGCTCTTGCAAAATGTCATCTTCTCTTCTTTATTGTCTTGGAAAGGTCTTTCCTGGTACACCCAAAGCTTGGCGTTTGATTTTTCTCTGATTGATGACTGTCCTGAATGCATCCAAGCCTCTTTCCTTTGCTGCTCCCATCTGCTGAGCCTCCTGGGCTGCAGCATGAGCTCTGTGCTCAGTTTGGCTGTGTACTTTGTGCTAAGAAATGCTACTCCATCCCTCTCCCTGCTCTCACCAGGCATCTAGTTATCCTTAGCAGATGATGTCTCAATCCTTCTCTGTATTGACAACACCCTTCAAATATTTGCCTCCAAACCTTTTCTTGGCAAACACCTACCTTTTTGTTCCAAGGTATCGAGCAAACACATTAAGTAAGACAAACTCTGCAACTTAACTGAGGAATATAATTATTGACTCCTGCCTTACTTTCATAGTAGTCTTTTCTCCCCCAGCAGCTTTCTTATCCATGACTCACATGCTGTCTCATTTTCTCCATCAATACCACAGTGCAATAATCTATTTGTTGCTGAGAACAGACAAATTATTCTGACTGCTGATCTAAGCTCAACAAAATCAGCTGTTTTATTTAAGGAACGTAATGAATTACTATGGAAAACAAGTTCTCTTTGGTCAGCTGACTACACCGTGTGGTCCATTTTCACAGAATCAGAGAATCAAGTAATGGCTGAGGTGGGAAGGGACCTCTAGGTCCATCTGGTCCAGCCCCTGCTCAAGCAGGGCCACCTCCAGCAGGGTGCCCAGGACCACATCCTGGTGGCTTTTGAAGGTCTACAAGGAGGAGATTCCCTAGCCTCTCTGGGCAACCTGTGCCTCTCGTCCTGGCACTGGGCACCACTGACAACAGCTTCACTCCATCCTCTGTGCTCCCTCCCTTTAGGTATTTATAGACGTTGATGAGATTCCCCCGAGCCTTCTCTTCTCTGGGCCAGACAGTCCCAGCTCTCTCAGTCTCTTCTTGTAGGAAAGATGCTCCAGTCTCTTCATTATCTTGGTGGCCCTCCGTTGGGCTCCCCCCAGTATGTCCCAGTCTCTCTTGTACTGGGGGCCCCAGACCTGGACCCAGCACTCCAGGCGTGGCCTCCCAGTTGCTGAGCAGAGGGGAAGGATCACCTCTTTTGACCCGCTGGTGATGCTTTGCCTAATGCAGCCAAGAATACTTCCCATTTGCTTTTGTCTTTACTGATTCTTACGTGTCCAAATCCCTGCCTGAGACTGCATATGGATGGCCCTTTATAAACCAAGATGATCTGCACTGTCCTGACCTTGGACAATGGAGAGCATCAGTGAGGCCAAGCGTTTAAATCACTTCTTTTCATTAATAAATAATAGGTGTCATCCTTGAAATTGCTATCTTATCCTATCATGGGTCAAAAGACAGCTTATTGCTTGTGTCAGCATAGATATCAGCAACTGGGACCCCACAATTCCTCCCAGGCTTTTGGCTTCTTGCAGAAAATTGGGCAAAGCAGAGTGAGAGGATCTAGTAGCTGGAGTGGTACTATGGCTTGGCCTATAGGGCTTCTGTGGAGGAATCAGATGGCTGATGCCTGGCCATCTCCTCTGCTGCTGGATTTTCTGTGCTCAAGTCAAGCCTTTCTGCCTGTCCCCTGTGCCCTTCCTGTTTTTCAAACAGGTTGCCAGTCCTTTGAAGATAACATGGCCTCTTATTTGACATTGAAATGCAAAAAGCCCACGAGTGATGGAAGCCTATGTTGGCCAAGGCGTCAAAGCCCAAATTACAATATTAATAATAGGTCCAAACATGAAGTAATGCCAAGAAGCTACCAATTATTTCAGACAACAATTGATCAAAGCGAAGAAACTCCTGGTATGCATTAAACGACCCTTTGATTGTCCCTTCGCTGAAAATCTTCATCCCACACAGCCCAGGAGATAACAATTTGCCTTTTCAATCAATTATTTCTACTGAACAGAAACTCCCCTGCACTTCCTGCAGTATTTGCCAGCTCCTTTCACTCCCAATATTTGCATAACTCTTTGGTTGTTGCTCCACCTCTGGAGAGGTCACTTGTCAAAGTGCTGCCACGGAGGGCTTGATTTTAATTTTGAATTTCCATGGCTTTGAAGTTGACATTTTCCATTAAATTAAAAAAAAGAAAAAAAAAAAAAAAAGGCACCTCTTCCCTGCTGTGTGCTGCATAAAGCACAGCTACGTGCCAGCCACAGCTGCAGGTCACTTTGCATGGGCTGCAAAACCTGTTGGACACATGGGAAACTGTGGTCATGCTGGGTGCCATTACCAGTGCCCAAGGAACTGGGAACGCTGAAACATGGATTAGTGCATTTATGCAAAGTGATGCAAAGAAGCTTGTGACAAAACTAGAAACTGAGTTCCCATCTCTTTTCATCTCTTCTCCATAGCAAAACTCATGATGCATTCCAAGTGCTACCCCCCCCAAACATGACCCTAAACTTGTTTTTTACCTCCATACACTGAGCTCTTTTCTATTTGTGCTGGTCCGGATCTCTGCAGGAAGGCAGCAATTTGCTAGGCTGAGAATTAAATAGCTCATTCACAGTTCCAGTAGCCCGCAGGAGGCAAAAATAAGCAGCCCCATAGGATCAGGTGAGAAAATTGTGCTTTGCTTTACCATTGCTGAAGTTGGACTTTGTACTGGTCTACTGGTTGAAAAAAAATCAGTTTCCTCATCATAAATAGAAAAAAAAATAATAAAAACTAAACAAAACAAACAAAAAAAACCACCACAACTAATAAACAAATCAAAAAGCAACAAAAAAGCCATTGCAGATGGGCAGATCTGACAAATGTTGCTGCAGCTAATTAATTGCTGCTTCCTGCTTTATTCCCATTCTCCCTCTGGCATCCGCTGAGCACATTTCTCATATATGTCCTAGCTGCTGAGCATCTTTCTAAAGTCACTTTGACAGCACAAATGCACTATATTTAACCTGCCCAAAAGTATTTCAATGGTTTTGTATACTTACGGTGGTTTACCTGTGTGTGTATGAAGTAGTGGGTAAGGACATGTGCAACTGTGTGTGTGTATGGAAATATATAGTATATATATGTATCTGTGTGCCTATGCATGCACATGTCAGAGATTTAGGGGTAGGCTGTCATTTTGTACCACTTATGACATTTTTCTCCATGACCACTGTGTAGGACATGGCAATGGCTCTCGCAGGGACAACTCCTTGAGCATGTGAAATGATGAAGTGCTCTTGGAGCCCAGCAGAGAAATTTCTCTCACTACTGACTGCTCAGGACTCACTGAGAAAGGAATTTCAGCCTCTCTCCTGTACTGATTTTGATGTTCCAGCATGTACCTGCATTTCTTTAGAGATCTGGATTAATTAACTGAAGCAGTACCTTGATGATGTCCTGTAATAAACAAGAGTTTAACACCTGCCCAGCTGCTGCTACCAGCAGAGCTGCATGCTTTTACATAGCAGAAAATGTGTTTTTGCCATACTGACTTCCTTTTCCTCTAATTTGGCCTGTTACTTAAAGGGCTTTAGAGTCAAGAGGAAGAGGTGGTGGCGAGGACCCAGCCCTGGTGTGTCTGTGTCGATGAGGAATCAGCAGCCGAGAGCACCACCCTTCCTGTGCCTTGTTATTTCTTAATTGAAAACCCCAAGGAGAGAAAGCGAACCAGATTACCCAAACCTCACATAGCATTTCTCCCCACTGGTTGTGAGTCCTGCTTGGCCTCTGTTTCTCAACAAAACACAACACCTGTCCTTTATTTCTCAGTTTAGAAGCTGAAGTAGATTTCGCAGTCAGCAGGAGCCAAGAGGTGCTGCATTGCAAAGAAGCAAACTGCCGTGGAGCAGCTGATGGCTGGGAACCCGGTGCCAGAACATGGTTTTGGGACTTCCACAACTCTTCTGGGTGTGGTGGTGGCCGTGAAATGTCTTCTGAAGCTGCATTGCTCCTCGCCGATGTGCAAACCCCAGGAGGAGGTGGGCAAGGCCCAGCCTGAGCCTCCACGCCACAGGCCTCCATGGGCAGCTGTTGTGGTTAAGGAAGGGAGCTCGGTTTGCATGGCTGACTTCTCTTGAGATGATCAGCAAAGAGACTGAGGAGTGACTTAAACCTGACTGCCTCATTCCCCTGGGTCTCTTTTATGGCATTACAGACACAGCAGCTACTCAACTTGCTAACGAGCTAGCGTAATGAGAGATGTTTATTACTTAGACGTTGCATGCATACTGTCAGCAGTGAACTTCTCTGTTGGTGCTGTTCAGCATCAAGGCCTAAAAGAATTCACAGGTATTTAAGGAATAGTCACAGGAAGGAATGATTATGACCACATAACACGAAGTCCTGCGTGGACTCAGCTTAGAACTGTGTTTGTCGTCCATGTTGTCGTCTCCAGGGCTTGGTAGGAAATCGGCCTAAACACGGGCCTGGCAGACATAATGGAGCTTTGAGCCTCAGGTACATGAAAGGTTTTGTGGAAAACCATGAAGGAAAATTGGTCTGGGCAAGCAAGCAAAGCACCTGCAGAGATCATCCACACGGATCCTGTGAGGACTCCTTGCTCAGAAGGCTGTTGGAAGCTGCTCTGAAGGCGTTTGCTATTCGTACAAAAGCCACAAGGCAGACGTTTCCCTGGGGAGCCATTGGCCTCTTCCTGGAAGATACAGGTTGGTGAAAATAAGGAAAACAAAATAAAACAAACAGGCAAAACCACAAAGAAACAAATTATAAATAGTAATCTTCTTCCTTTTCTTCTCTCTTCAGGTTTTGTCATACAGGAGCTCAGGAGCAGATACTCAGCTCAGGCCCAAATTCATCTCACCGATCTTGGATGCCCCAGCTGGCAGCACAGTGAGCCCCAGAGACTCCTTCAGCCCCTGAACAGAGAGAAATCTGTGTTACAATGGATAAACCTGCCCTGGTCCCAAGTCTTCCAGGAACGGTTGCAGTGGGTAAACCTGCCCTCATCCCAGATCTTCCAGGAATGGTGTCTTGCTTTACATGGCCCGTTTCCTATATGGGAAGCCCAAGGTAAATGCTTTGCATTTTTTTTCAATTTTTAGCTTCTTTTTAAATTTCCAGGTATGTTTTTTCAATGTCGTAGCCAAGAAGTATTTCTTATTTGTGCAATGTACCATTTCTCCACTGATGCAGCATGGCTGTGCTTGCTCCTTGGGAGTCCATGGTGTAGGTCCCGGCATTCTCTGTTTGCCCCAAAGCTACAGCCTGGAGTGGATGTAAAACAGGATCCTTGGGGGGATCGAGACAATCTGGGGGGACCTCAGGAGGCTGAATTATCCTGTGACCCTCCCACACCACATCGTACCCGCATCAAAAGGAAACCACCAGCACATGCACTGACCTTGTGCATTTGCCAGGGGCGAGATCAGCCCCAGCACTGCCGATATTTACAGCTCTGTGAGCACTGTAGGGATGTGGCTCCCTCATTCCAGGTCTTCTCGGTGAGGAACAGCAGGACCTGTCTCTGGGGCTGCGATAAGAAATTTGGGTTCTCCTGCCCTCCCAGCCCCTTACCTCGCAAGGTGCCTGTGGGTTAGTATTTCCCTTCTGCCTGATGCTACTATAGGATCATAATATGGGAGATGTAGGGCCGGGAAGGATGGAGAAGCCCTAGGACATGATGCCCTCACATGGTGTTGGTGAAGATGGGCTGGGTCATGGCTCAGGGGCTGGGGGACTGGGCTGAGACCCTCTGGGCAGCCCTACACCACTACAACCGTTTCAGACCTCTCTGGATATCTCACAGCAGCCACGGAGGCTCTAAGTGGTGACAACGTGGCCTCTGCAGCAAGGACGAGCTCCTCCACCTGGGGAGTCACCATGGGATCGACGCCGTCTCACCGTAACAGGTCTACCTGATGGCATGGTGTAAACGAGAGAATTTTAGCCTGTCTAGCCAAAACCTCCTCTTTTATTTCTGCCGGATGCACCAGCTGTTTGGATGGGTCATGCCAAGCACGGTGTGCTGTCATCTGCTTTTAGTGGCAGGTGTCCCAGCGGGGATGCAGCGCAGAGAATTGCTCTGAGATCTGATTCGATCCAGCCAGGCCAAAGGAAGCTGATCCTTCTGGGCACCTGCGATGTCTCTGGATCAAGGCCCTGCAGAGCAGCAGCGCTGGGGCCGATTCAGCAGCCCCCAGACCTCCTGCAGGCCTGCCTGTAAACCTAAAAGCCGTCGATCAGGTGATGGAGCAGAGTCAGGGAGGTAAGGGCACATTTTTACTGCTGGAGGATTTCAGCTGCTCAAGGGGAAATGCCAAGGAGGTAAACAGTCCCTGGCTCAACCCGTTTCTTGTTGCCTTTCATGAGTGACATCCTTAACCCCCTCGTGCACCAAGCCACGCTCTTCCTGGTGACGATGGAGGTGGAAGGGACGTCTGGGTGAGCCGGGGGCTGGCTTTGCAGGAATTTCTGCAGGGCAGCATCAGCATCACCCAGACCCCATTGGGAACTGTAACCCAGCATTGCTGCCCTCTGCCAGTAATCCTTCCTGGTCTATGGTAATATCAACTTCTTGTGGCATAGGTTGGGAAGAGGGCAGCAAGGCTTAGGGTGGAGATACCCATGGAAAAACAGGCTGCAATACACGGAAAAGGGAATTCAAAGTGGTTTTGGTGTGCCAAGAAGCTACAGACTAAAGGGAAAGGATGTGCTTGGGGGGTATGTTTGGTCCTAGGCTACGGCTGTTCCAGGGCAGAGAGCCGTGGCAGCAGCTTGCGGGTCCAGCAGAGGTGTTTCCCAGCACCTGGGCGTGATGCAAACCACACGTGGGGAGCTTTTAAAAAGCAGACATTGCTAGAGTTTACACCTCTTTTATTAGAAATAAGACACATTCATTTTGTGCTCTGAAAACTGTACAGAAAAAAAAAACTGACGAACATAGAGAGGAAGGAAGGGAAGGAAGGGACAGCATGGCATGGGGCAGGTAGGGTGAGGGCAAACAGAATTAACCGGAGGAACTGAGCAGAGAAAGTCGAATATCAACAGTTATTAAACAAACATTTATCTCTGTAATTACATAACACCGTTAATGTCCTGCAAGTCAGCCGGAATGAATGGGTGAATGGGAAAAGTCGGGGAGGAGAGGGCAGGCTCAGGTGGGCAGGGAGGGGAGAAAAAAAAAAAGATTTAAAACACAGTATAAAGATATCTGTTTGCTAAAATTCATTATTTGTAATTATAATAATTACAATATCATACAACCCGGCATCTGAGGGAGGCCTTTGTGCTTTCCTGTTTCATAGAATAATCTAAAATTGGACAATAATATCACAGTTTTTATAAGTAATCATTTTCCCTATTTTTAACCTGTTTGGATTTTTAAGATTTTCTTTCCATCCATCATATTACACACTTAATGGCAAGGTAAATGCCACTGTCCTTAGAGATCAATAACCCAGGTGGCCCAACGGAAAGCTGACGCAGAGATGTTTGCATGTCCAGCAACACCTCTCAGTGGGAGAAGCACAACTGGGGGCAGTGACTGTTTTACCTCTTGGATTCATAGCTTTTTCCTAAAAACGTTAAAATAATAATAATTAAAAAAAAAAAAAAAGAAACCCAAACATGCAGTAATAACTCAGACCCTGATCAAGCTTTACTGCTGTCTGGCAGAATCCGGCCACTCACAACCAGAGGTTTGGCACCGCAAATCTCCAAAGCTGGGAAAGTTGTTCCAAATGTCAGCCACTGTTGGGAATGATTAAAAAAAAAAAAAAAAAAAAAAAGAAAGAAAGAAAAGGCTGCGTGGAATGCCAGTGGTATACTTTTTAATGATAAAAATATTGCACAACACTTTTTTGGGGTGAAATGTAGATAGCATTTTTTTGTAAATAGCCTTGAGAAATGTCTAATGAAAAAAATATATATTGTTATTTTTTTCATGATGAAATAAACAGAGCATTTTATGATGAGGAATGCCCCATGCTCCTGACCACTCCGCCTGTTCCGTCTTGTAGGATCATAAACCTGCCCGCTGGCTCTAGGCAGTGGGGAGGGAGAAGAAGAGCCAGCGAGGGGACAAGAACCAAAGCCCGAAATGAATAAAGCAAAGCAAAACATTGCAAGCGAGAGACAAAGGGGGCCGTGTGTTCCCACCATCCCAAACTTTCCACGGAGCAAGTTGCCTTCCACCTTCAGCAGGTGGCATCCTCACCCCATGCCTGCGCGGTCCTACGGCACAGAAAGGCATTCGAAAGGACAAGAGCCAAAGAAAAGAAAGGTCTCAGGTTTCAAGTTCTCTTTTTATTGAAGAAAAGAAAAGAAGAAGGAAAAAAATAGATTATTTTTTTTGTTTGTTTGTTTCCAAGTGGACGTTATTCATGTTGTCAGTTTGTCTCAATGTCCTAAGGCAACATCTCTGTATACCAAATATCTCCAGGTACATCGGTGGATCTGTCTTTCACTCTTTCTCTCTCTGCCTTCCAGGGAGGGGCAGCTTGGAACAAATCTGAGTCCGAAAGCAAGGAAAAGTAACACAAAAAAAAAAAAAGAAAAAAAAAGGATGAGGCCGAGCAGACCTTCGCAAGGCCTGTGCTGAGTTTATCTATGTAACAGTCAATGAAATGACCTACATTCGTCTTGGTGGTCTCTTTTTCTAACACCTTCAACCCTCTCCCTGGAGACGGGGCGAGCAGGTTTTGGAGGTGGTTCCTTCCTCCTGTGCTTAGCCCGCTCCTCGGGGTGCCCAGGAGCTCCACCACGGGAGGGTTGAGAGGAGAAAGCCCCACCTTACCTCTCCACCTGAGCCATGGGTGACGTGACTCTCGCCAACCACGTCCCCCCTGGTCCCCGTACGGACCCGCAGCGGAGACGCCAGGTCGTGGGGTGGCACGGAGAAGTGGGGTTGTCTTCTTGGCCACCGCTGGGCACATCCCGGCTCCTTCCTTCTCAGACAAGCTGGTGAGGGAGAGGTGGGGAGCGAGGACTGGCAAGGGATGCCACAGCCCCTCAAGGCTGGGTCTCCTCCAGGACCTCCAGCCGGACCGCACCGCTGGCGTCACCTCTTGCGCTCCCCAAACAACCTCGATCTTCTCGGCCCTTCGTGGTGGCTGCTGGCTGTCCTTCTGCACCTCCTGGTGGCAAAGCAGGAAGGCTCCCGGCGTGTGGCAGCGGCCCGAAAGCATCCACAGGGCTCTTCCCCAGCAGCTCCTCCCCACCCTCTGCCTCCTCCTCGCTTTCTTCCAGGCTCACTTCTTCTCCAGTCCTACCTGGGAAAGCTCGTGTTGTCCTGAACCTACAGCTACTATACTCTATAAAGTAATATTTCCCCTCTCTGCTGAGAACAATACAAAAGTTACTCCGTCTTACCAAAGGTTTCAAAAGAAACCAAACACTTCTCTCGCTCGGTTCCGATTTAATTTAATCATTTCTTTAAAACGTGGTTTTGTTTGTTTGTTTCGTTTGTTTTCCAGAAAAAAAAAAGTCCCTTTCTTCCCTTTCCGCTCAGACCTCCGTCTGAAGGTCAATAATGTCTTGTCCCACCAGAGGGATGGTGGCCCCTGTTTTCTCCCACTCTACAGTTTTTAGTTCTAGGGGAGACTGTGCCACAGGTTCGATGTCCTTTTTAACCCATGACGGTGGGGACTGGACTTTCCTGATTCCTTCCCAGGGTCTCTTGTTTGGTGTCTGCTGTTTTTCTTGCTGCAAGAGGAGGAAGGAATAGGAAAAGAGAGAGAGAGGAAAAAAAAAACACACAAGAGAAGGAGGTTAGTGCCCATTCAATGCATGCCATTTTTTCACCTTCCTTACTATCAAAATCAATTTTTCCCATGAAACTCCTGATCTGAGATAACATGGGATTTCAATGAGATTTGCACTCAGTGTTTAATTGACTATTTTCAGGAAGAAAATCTAACCTTTTTTTTTTTTTTTTCCCCATTGCTATCTCTAACATAATGCCTAGATACTTCAGCTTTCAGCTGTGGCTTTTGCCGCTAACAACTCCAACGAAAAAGTGCAAATGATTTTAAGAACTTAAGATCTTTTCCTATTTCTTCAGGAAATCCCCACATGAAAATTCAGATTACGATGAGGTCTGTTTGAACGTACATCAACTGCATCTCATATAGATGGGATGCTCATCATGTGGCCCAGCTATTTACAGGCTATGGAACTGCAGCAAAGCATGCCAACTACTTTGCCAGTGAACCCATGCTGTTTGATGGGCTGGATTGTCAGCTCTGAGGCTAAAAACATTTACAACAACTCTACCCCAAGCCTTCGAGGCTTTCTTGTCGGCTATTAGCCCACTGCCCTGCCAGCATCCCACCGTGGACATCAGTCTAGAGAGTTTCTGCTGGTATGCACCAAGACTGGGGAGAGCTGGGGCTCTATAAAATGGGGGGACTCTTCAGTAAGGATATGAAGGGGAGTCCATGCAAAGATTTTAAATAAGCTGTTCCACTAAGCTTCTGTCCCCCACGAAGAGCGATGCTTTTCACAGTTAATTATCCCCACAAAACACTCCAGCACTTGGCTAAGAAAAGCTTCCCTGCATGTGACAGGAGCACAGAGCCCTTCCGAGCCACCTGCCAAAGGGAAAAAGTGGAAGCTAGCAGAAAGGGTGGGAGGAAAGGCAGTTGCATGGGGGGTGACAAGGAGAGAAGAAGTCAAAGGAGACACACATGCAGCTCACATGCAGCCCAGGACGTGCCACAGCTCGATGCTGTCACCAGGATGTATTGATGCGGGGAGATGGGGCCGCACACAGACTGTGGTGTCACAATTGCACAGCAGGATGCAGCAGAGATCACTGCAGCCCCATAGGAAACCTAAACACCCAGCTGCTACAAATCCTCCTGCCTTGGGTTCTGAGTTTGTCCCTTCCTTTAGGCAGCCCGTGATTTATCCCACTCCACGCAGCAGTGACGATGGAGAAGGCATTGCACCTTTATCCCAGCGGGGCGGGCTTCCATCCTATCACCCAACCCACAAATTCTCCTTTTTCAGACTTTCACCCTTCATGTAAGGTGTGTTTGAAGCTGTCCCTGCAGCTGCC
Source organism: Cygnus atratus (assembly GCF_013377495.2). Lineage (NCBI taxonomy): Eukaryota > Metazoa > Chordata > Aves > Anseriformes > Anatidae > Cygnus > Cygnus atratus. Next base: position 158,549,533 of record NC_066363.1, on the reverse strand, counting down.
CATGGGAATAAGGCTCTGGGTCGTTTGGTGGCCTTGGAGTGATGAATGTGGGAACCAGGTAAACCCGGTCCTCACTTCAATGGGAAGTGAAGGTACTCTGAAATTGTCTTTGTTTTATTTCAAAGGGAGAAAAAATAACTTTTAAAAAAGGCCTTGTATTGTTCAGAGGAGAGCAAAACGTTTCAGTTTTTGAATCCTGCAGCTGTGGTTTTCATTAAACCCTATGACACACAGCTGCTCTTATGCTGTGTGTTATTCTTACTTTATTCCATGATGTAGCACGACGCTGATTAACAGCAATAGGACAGAAAAGGTGATACAGTTGCTGACTTACTCCATTATCTATTTTGGAACTCATTTAAGAAGCACTGTTACTAAAACCTGAAACCTTTTCATCTCTGTGTGTGTTTTAATGAGACAAATTTGAGACTCCCGGAAGTGCAAATTTTACCTATGGTGGTTTTGTGGTCCATTAGTCTGCCATGGAAAGATGCGGTGAGCAGGTACACAAAAAGACAAAAGCACGAATAGAACAAAAACTGAAATGAAACTACAAGTTTCCCAAAAGATGAAGAACAAAAAGCGTAGCCAGAGAAGCTCTTTCCAATGAAAAATATTTTGTTTTCTCCCACTGCTGTTGTAGTGCCCCAAGTTTTCAAAGTTACTGATAGTCTACAGCTGTGTTATTTAACAGAGAGCAGCACAAATGATCGTATGTAAAGCTCATAAATAATTCCATCTTCCCTCTCAAATGAAAGCCCTTCTTTGATGGCATTATTTACGGCCACCTTCGGCAGCAGGTCCTTCTATTTCTAAGCAATCTCTGTTTTGACAGTCCCTCCATCTGCCACGCTCCTGACCTTCATGCTGTGAAGATGCACCCAGACCTGATCGTGTTCACTGGGCGTGATTGGCAAACCTCGCAGCTGGTCTTGTAACGGGCTGCTTTTGAGCTACGGAGTGAGAGCAGCTGCAAATCCAGATAGGGAACAGAAATTGGAAATAAAACCAACAATAAAACAAAACGACAAAACAATTACAAGTTCAGATCCACAACAGTGACCTCTGATTGGATCTGTCACTGAGGGACAAGACCTAAGGGTTGCAATAATAACTCGATTGTGATAAAAATGGATGCTAAATGTTGGGATTTATTAAGAAAGGATAAATGTTGGGAATTATTAGGAAGAGAATGAAACCGAAAACTATCAAAACATCACTGTGACAGCTCACAACTCCACTCGGCACTTGCATCTTGCCTAGGATGTGCTCTCTGTAGGCTTCCTGATAGACCTCCCTCAAAAAGGATACAGTGGAAGTTATGAGGGTGCCCACTTCACAGCCGCAAAGTTATTGAGCACATTTAGGAGGAAGGATTACACAGGCTAAGAATTTTCAGCCTTGAAAACAGATGGCACATGGACCTGATAGAGGTCAGTGTTGCTTGTTGATGGTAGGAACAAATCACTGATGGCAGTGACCGTCTCTTCCAAGACAAGAACTACTACTCTGAGCACAGAGTGCTGGAGGCACTAAGGGTTGCTTTTTGAGGATGAACTGCCAGGTGCCTGCCCTGCTCTTGTTTTCCCAAGCTGCTTTAGACTGTGCCGGGGAGAGGAAGAAGGGCCACACCATCCCTGGGTCAGACCTGGTGCAGTGGTTCCCATCCAGCTTATCAGCGATGGGTTATCTAGCAATGCCCAGGGAGGTTGTGGAGTCTCCTTCTCTGGAGATATTCAAGGGCTGTCTGGACGCCTACCTGGGCAGCCTGCTCTAGGGAACCTGCTTTGGCAGGGGGGTTGGACTCAATGATCTCTTGAGGTCCCTTCCAACCCCTACAATTCTGTGATTCTGTATGATTCTGTGATCTCAGGGAGCATGGTTCTGCCTCAGGGACCGAGAATTTGGTGCCCAGTCTCCGCGGAGAACTGAGCAGGTTCGGTGCCATCAGCTGGGCTGGGCTCTGGCACGGAGGCTGGGAAGCGGCAGAAAACCTTCTCCTCTTGGCAACTGCCACCCTGAGAATGGGTAGCAGGCTCCTGGGAACAGTGCCCTTTTTCTTTCCCTCCATACGGGAAAGGTTTTTACTGCGTCCCAGCCGCTTGAACGGCGTGTAGGAAATGCCACCGGGCTCCTGCGTCAGCTCTGGCACAGCCGCCCAGCCACACTGTGGGGTCTTAGCGGTCCTCGTGAGCAGGAGAGAAAGCCTCCCAAGTACAGAAAAGAATTCAAAAACTCAAGAGCGGGTTGTGTAATCCGGCTGTAAGAGGCACTGGTGCTGGCCCGGGGCCTGGTGCCTCGGAGACAGCCAGGAATGGACCAAGACAGGAGCTGAAAGGAGCGGAGGCTGCGCTGCCAATAACTCAGGGAGACAGAGCCTTTACTCCGGCCTGACACAGCCCAGGAGCTCCTTCCTGGCTGTTTGGGAGGGGAAAAATATTCCTGGGTTCCTGGCTGGTGCCGGGATGGCGGGGCAGAAGGAGCCCCAGGCTTAAGGCTGGGGTAAAACCTGCTGCACGGGGCAGGCGGGAGGCCTCCATCGCCCCGGTGGCATTTGGAGTCTCCTTTGCTCATCCGCAGCTTTTGTTTTGGCTGCAAGTCTTAAAGGCAAGGGAAGGGCTTTGGGATAGAAGGCATTTCAGAGGAAGTGCCAACATAACCCTACAAAACCCTACAAATACCCTTAAACCTTACAAAAACCCTACAACCCTACAAAAACCCTTCAACCCTACAAAAACCCTACAACCCTACAAAAACCCTTCAACCCTAGAAAAACCCTTCAACCCTACAAAAACCCTACAACCCTACAAAAACCCTTCAAACCTAGAAAAACCCTTCAATCCTACAAAAACCCTATAACCCTACAAAAGCCCTACAACCCTACCAAAGACAGGGGTAAAGTGCATGTCCACCTAACGCTAGTCCTGGCAGACTGCAATGCTCCAGGGCTCCACGTGGCTATGGAAAGGAGATGGTGGAAGGAGGAACCTCCCTGCCATGAGATCTTTTGCCCTTTGACTTTATGCTGCCTTCAAGGACCAAACTTATGACCCCATCTGGCTTCAACTGGATCCAGGTGCAACTCCTTTGCTTAGGAGCTGTGGCAGTGCTGCATAAATATAGCATGGGAGACTGCCTGGATTTTTAAGAAACAGCTTTCATTTCAACACGTCAGTCAAAACCAACGAAATGTACGATCTGCTAAGCTCTCTTCTTTTTTTTTTTTTTTAATTTTTAATTTTAATACCCAAACTTAATGGTTACCCTGAATGACCTGAGGAGAAATTCAGTGCTCTCTACAGGGCACTCTGTGATAACTCCCCTTGAACAGCTACTCCCACGCTGTGTTCATCGCCTCTAGTGTTAACTCGAAGGATATTTCATGACCCAAATGGTCTCTCCCCATGACATTGATGACTCCAGGACCAGAATGAAGTTATTCAGAGCATATAGCAGGGAATCTGAAAGATAAATGTGGTGCACGCTGTCTAATCCATCTTTGGATCAATGTTGATGAAAAATGATTAGAAAATGGGAAAGCTGTCTTGTGTTTTTTTTTTTTTTTACAGAATGATAAATTTTCTTTTCTTTGTTTTAAACAAGTTGTAGCTGAAATTACTTCTTTTTCTGCTACAGAACTTCAAAGACGACGCTTTCTGTTGCTGTTCATTTAAGAGAAAAGTGAAATAAAAGGAACTGGCTGGCTTAATTTAGAATTTTGTTTTGGAAAAAAAAAGAAATAATATGTGTTTTTAACTCGCATTGATGGATATCAGTTAGAAAACTTGAAATATGCACTTGCTGGAGAAGAAAAATATGTTTGCTGCTTCTGTACCATCTGAAGTTGAGATGGTCTGATCTGGAGGGTTGCTTTGAGCCAACCTAGAGGAACCATGCACAGCTGATGAGAACAGGCATTGAGGAGTTCTTGAAGACCCTTAAAAGCATCACTTTCCATAAACTCATGAATAGCTCCTTGCCTGAAGGTTGTGGAGAAAGCCAGGGGTCCCAGCAGCATGAGGAACAGGCTGTTCTCCAAGCTTCAACCATTAATCTACCCAGTGAACACACCATCCTTTTCTGCACAATTTCTATGGCCTACTGAGGAGTCTGCTGGTGGACACGGACACATGAGTGTTCCCCAAACTGCCAACATCAGTAAAGGCTCCCCCATACCTCAGAGGGGCAACCACAGATGCCATGAGGTGACCAAAAGCACCCAAAACATGATTCTTTACAGAGTCCTTTGCTTGATCCGTCTTGAACCTGTTGGTGGGCACTGAATGGTTTTGGAGCTGCTGATACCTGGTTAGCATCAAAGGGCAAGGCACGAATTGGCTGTCAGCACAGAAGATACTAGGAATAAAATGTCTTTTTCAGAAATTTTGATGCTTGATAGGTGGGATAGGGGTTATTGGATGATCTACCGGAGAAGGTGAACTGCTGAGTGATGGCGTGTGGGACAGCGAGCAGCTGACAGATGGTTTATGGGCGAATGAATTAAAGGTTGACATAATTTCCATAGCAGAATTTATCGTAGTAATTATTATACTTTATGTAGCATTCCTCCCTATAACACTTACTGTAATTTGTCTTTTAATAGTTGTCAATTAGCAAAGCCTTTAAAAAGTGCAGAGAGAATTAAACACGTGGCCCAGAGGAGACACCCCACCCGTAAGTGGAGCTTCCCTTGCAGAAGGGCACGGTTTTCTAATTCCTCGGCGAGGAAAAGCCTGTGTTTGACCACCACCACAACCTCAGCCTACAGAAAGAGCTTCCCATGGAGAGAAACTGTATTCTCCCAGAGCTTCCAGCTTCTGAGCCAGCGTGAAGAAGCTCAGGTAGCCAGCGAGCAAGGGGATGAATTGTATCAAGCAGCAGAGCCTGCCAGGGAGGCACGCAATCCCTACTAGCAATGAGCTATGGCACTGATCAATAGTCCTTTGCTCTGGCTCCTCTGATAGATGCCAAAGCAAGAGCTGGTGGGATGGGCACATCCTGCAGGTGTCTGAAGGGGAAAGCTTAGAAAAATCTCGATCTGAGAAGAGGAAAGTGAGTAATCCAGGCAGAAGCGGTGTAACAGAAATCAGGGGAAAGTCAGAGAATGGCAGGAAAAAAAAACCTTTTTTTTCACTGGGTTTGGAGAGATGGGACTGCATTTCAGAGCTGAGCTTAGAGCTGAATTAGGGAATGAGTCCAGCTCCTTTATGTGAGGTCCAGGACAGGGCTGCAGCCAAAGCAGAAGCCATTCAAGCCATAGGGAGCTGAGCGTAGTGAGCAGCTAATAAGTAAGAACAGTCAAAGCAGAGAAATGTGAAGAGCTCTGCACAGCACAGCTTTCGCTGACCTCTGCACAAATAAAGAGCTGCTGTTTGAAACGAATGCAAAGCCAGATGCTGGCAAGGAGAGGGGAATATGTATGTGATTCAAACTTCTCTAATGGAACTGGATTAAAGGGCTCCTGCCGAGGGGGAAGGCAGGAATGTCACTTCCAATGCTTTCAAAGCTGGTGTTAAGCACAGAAGAAACAAAGCCCTGGCTTACCTTAAAGGCTGCAAAGCCTCCACTTTCATGCCACGCAGCTGCAGAGCATGGGGACCCTTCCTGACGTCCAGCCCAGGCGCTGGAATCTCTTTAGCAATTAACTCGCAGGGAGGAGAAGTGTTGGAGATGTTTTACCCTAACAATACAGATCTGGGCAGGAAAATCTTTCCCGGGTGGTACAAAGGAGCTTGAAAGTAGCCACCATCCTGCTTTGATGTGGATGGTTCTTGGCTGAATGAATACAGACCTTGGGAAATATGCGTACGTACAGGGAAGGAGGGAAACAATGGAATGCTTGAGCCAGGTAAAAGGCAGATTTTTAAACTGAGAAACAAACTTGCAAGGTTTTCAGCCACGGGATTATTCTTTTTTAAGCAATCAGGTGGCTAAAGCATGACTCAAGGTGATGGGAATGACCAGAAGGAACTCTGCTGTCTGACTCGGCACCAACCTAACCCTTCAACACCCATCCGTTTGGGCAGCAAAGTGTGCCTTAAAGCTGTTACGAAGAGATACCTGTGATCCTCAGGGCCTGGATGAATTCAGGCTGTCTGAGTCTCAATCCTGACTGAGGGGAGAGCAGAGGACCCAGCACCTGGAGCAGCCTGCAGGGTGCGCCCATCCCACCAGCACTCGCTTTGGCATCCAGCAGAGAAGCAAGAAGACAGGACTATTGATCAGGACTACTTTTAAGACTCATTGTGGTGTTAAAAATGAAGGCTTGGTGGATCCCAGATGCTGAGAGCACTTTGAATTATTTTAATTACTTAGGATGTGTGGTGTGGGTGGCTGTTTTATTTTATTTTATTTATTTTATATATATATTTTTTTGATGCAAATTCTGCTTTGGTTGTCTCCAAGCTTTTGGTTCCCTCCGTGCTTCCTCGCTACAAATAAGCTGTCTACAGAACAACTACGTAGACCCCTCAGATGTTTCAACATCTTATTGGTTCTCTGCTTGGGGTCTACACCAGTTCTCGGTTTGGTCTGGGATAATAAACTGGAAGGGGAACACTGTGAAACCTCCACACACAGGCTGGCCCCAAGGCAGCTGGCAGGATGAGCAAAGCAAACCCAGATGTCCCTGAGTCAAGTCCCTTTTGGGGGACAGACATAACCTGTCCCAAAATCCAGCATAACAGGAGCAAAGGAGTCCTGCCAACAACCTTGCACCTTCCTTTTGGATTAGGGCAGATTTTACAAAAGCCCTCCCCATTTTCCTTGCCTCATCTGATCTTGAAGACTGCAAGAGAGATAAAACTTACTGTAGCCCATGATAAGGTCATACAGAGGTCTATCAGTGCATTAAAAAAATGATTTTTCAACTTGCAGTCGTCAGATCTTGCTGTATGTCAGTCTGCTAATACTTTATCATTCGCTAGCATTGAAAAGTTAGATTTGGGTAATAGGGTCTACATCCCTGATTAGTTCTTAATGACACAAATGTGTGAAACCCACACCCGTACGGTGGTCTAGGCTTGAATGTCAGTGGATGTGTGGTCCTGAATGCTTTGAACAAGGATTCTGCTGGGCAATTTTAACCAGGAATAGCTGAGCATGCTTCCAATGGGAGCACTTTTATAGTTGAGGTTCATATATAAGAAAGTCCATGGAATATGGAATAAATTGAAAAAAATAGAACAGGAAAATCCAGGTTTGCTGTTCAGAGAAGGGCTTTACTGTGTTACTGTGCTCTGAGGCTCAGAGTTAGCTCAGCATTAGCACTGTGCTTTGGTTTGCAGCAAAATTCACCGCAGCAAACACTGGTGCCACAGTGTTCCCTGGGAGCGCGTTAAATATGGCCTGGCGCTATTCCCGTTCTCCTAATTGCCTACCTCTGACACACCATCCTGGCAGCACTGCTCACAGTAGGATGATGACAGGCTGTGGGGACACCCCTAATCTTGGTGGGTTGTGGATTGGGCTCCAGATCTCTGCCATAGCCATTCTGACTTGCAGGGCTACGTGTGATGGCTAGTGGCAGCGCTGATTATAGCCAAGAAAGCCTCCTAGGTGATTGGGGTAGGTTGTGCAACACCACAAGCTTTTACCAGGACAGCTTTTTTAGCTCCTGGCTGGGCCCGGAGCAGGATGCTCTGATGGTGTAAGGCTGTTCCTCTCAGAGCTGTACCTGGCACCTGGGCTGGTGTCACCCATCGTCACCCAGACGAGCAGAGTCTTCTGCATCCCTTTTTGCCTTCTCGCTGTAGGAAACAGATCTTCCACCCCCGTGGCCTCCATGCAAGGGAGCAGAGAGGTGTAAGGAAAGGATTCCTTGGCTGCTGGGTGAGGGGAAAGCAGAATTCTTCCCCAAACCTGCCCCCATGTCTGTAGGATGAGAGCCAAGCCCAAAGGCACAAGTCAAGGCTGTCTTTGGTAGGGCTTGGGTCATTTTCAACTCAGTAATGCCCTTCAGAAATGGATCTTGTACAGGAGAAAAGCCAAACAGCTCAAACATGCAGGAGTCCCTGACGATGTTTCCAGCTCTGCCAGTAACTACTCTGGGATGGTGGGTAAAGGGCAGTCTTCTTTACCTTTTTAAGTGTACACTGCAGTAACACTTATCCAAAGTTTAAACATGTCAGTGTACTTGGAGAGGAAGAATATATGTGGGTACAAACCTTCAGATCTTTGCTGAAAAATCATGTTTTACAGCTTAAGCTGGAGAAATCCTCAACAGTGAACAAGCATGATGGCTGAGTTTTCAATCCCCCTTCCTAAAGAGACAGATTTGTTGTTCCTCTTCCTCCCATTCCTCTGTTTATTCTAATTTAACAATGCAATAATTAATCTGAAATGAACTATGTATCTAGCATGATGGGATGATCAGTTTTGGCCAGAGAGCACCAGCATTTAAATCAAAAGCAAAAAAAAAAAAAACAAAAAAAAAAACACAAACCAAACCCTAAACAGGGTCAGCACCATTCCTAGGAATTCGCAAAGGAAGCCTCTCTTCTATGCAGACATTTAGTTCAAGTCTCAGCGGCAGCTTTCTGACCTCGGAGTTGAAGGAGGAGAGATGAATTGCAAGAAGATTAGGAAAAGCATCGTGTCTTGGAAAGGGCTTAGGACAACGGGACATGCTGCCAGGAGAGGCTGGGAAACTGCCAGGGTTGGAGAGGGGCTTGGTGGCTTGACTTTGTGGTTGCTTATTCAGAAGTGAAATCAAAGATACAGCAATGCAGGCAGATGGACTAGACCCAGTAAAGATCCTTTCTGCTCTATTCATGAAAGAGTTCAAGGGTATTCCAGGAGCCTTCTGACCTTGTTCATGCCCACAAGGCAAGGAGTTTCCTACTGGTGAAGGGATGTGTTTGGAGTCATGCGTTAGGAAAAGGTTTGGGACTGGTCTACAATGCTCTTCAACACAAAATGAAAGCCAGACTTACGCTAGCGTTAGTTTTATCACTTCCACCAGAAGAAATACTCCATCGTTTTATAACCTAAACACGCATAAAAGAGAAACATTTCTTTTGTTGTTACTTTAATCCCTGATATTCCCAGTTTGCCTTCTCAAGGCAAGCTGAAGATAGGAAATGATTTCCAGTGTGGTCCCCCGCAGCAAATGGCAGAAAAAGGGGTGAAGAAAGATATTTCTTTTCCTTTGTAACGCCTTGGATGTTACTAAACCCATACCCACTACTTACTTGCCCATGCTGCAAGCTCCCCCTCCCAGATAACATCCAAGGGAAATTCACAACTTGAAAAAGACTCAGTCAATATGCAGAGGCCACCTTCACAGCTTCTTTCCAGCAGTTCAAAGCTCTTTGATGCTGACTCTGGCAACTTTAATTCTAGATAGATTTAGATATATCTCTGAAATGCCCAAAACATCTCAATCTATAAAACTCTCCTGCAAACATACCATAGATTAGCTTTTACATGGTACTTAGGCATTTCTGATTCTTATGGCTGTGGCATACCTAAATAAAAAAATGCACAGAGCTGAAACTCAGTGAAATGCGTTGGGATTTTAGGCCAACACAGGCTTCTTTGATCTGAGCCTCTCTGCTAGATTTGGTATTCCACTTATTCTGTAACACAGGGCAGCCCATAATGATACCTTGTCACACTCAATAAAAATAGGATTTGCTGGGACCACGTCTCCAGAGCTCAGCGCAGCTATGCTGTGAGATCTGAATGCAGACCAAAGGCTCTGCAGTGCTCCGCTTCCACGAAGAATCAAACTAAATCTCTTACTCAGCCACCCTCCGCACTCTGGTTTTGTCTCTAAGCCTGTCACATCCCAATAAGCCCCACCAGCACCTCCTTGACCATTCTGCAGGTGACTGTGCCTCCTGGATCTGACTTTGCTTGCAAATGACCAAGAATAAATAGCTCACCTTGCTCCACTCTTTGAGGGAGGGCACAACCCAATTTTCATTTCTTCCTGCCAGCCTGACTACTGCTTGTTTTTTTCTCTTTTGCTGCAGCAGATACACCTCCCTCACCTCCCTTTTAGTTAGCACGCGGTCACCAAGACGTGGTGCCACCATTACAGTTTAAATCCCATCACTGTGGCTTTCCTAGATAGCTATGCCCATCACTGCCACCTTGGCCTCCTGCAGGGACAGAAAATTCTGTTGCATTATTACCTTAAAGGAGGCTACAGTGAGGTGGGGACCGGATCTTCTCCCAAACACCAAGTGATAAGATGAGGGGAAATGGCCTTGAGTTGTATTAGGGAAGGTTTAGGTTGGATAATAGGAGAAATTTATTTACTGAAAGAGTTGTGTGACATTGGAACAGGCTGCCCAGGGAAGTGGTGGAGTCACCAACCCTGGAGGTCTTCAAGAAAGGTGTAGATATAGAACTCAGTAGCATGGTTTAGTGGTGGACTTTAGTACTAGGTTAAAGGTTGAACTAGATGATCTTAGAGGGCTTTCTCAACCTGAATTGATTCCTTCTACCCCTGCCTTCTGCACTCTCCTCTTTCCACCTCGATTTCTCCAAGGCTGTTCTGATTTCCAGTTCCTAGCTATGAGTAAAGGCATGCGGCAAAGGACAGACACAAACATGGGGAACAGACAAAGACATGGAAACACAGACCCCATATATGAATGGACATGAGGACAGACTTTCTCCACCTGGGTTGCTGCCCACTCTGTAGAGAAGCTAGTGGTACCTTTGTGGCTCTCTGCATACCGTGTAGTGCATGTGTCATTATTGCAATGTGCACAGACATAAACTCAAGGTAAGGCACTCAGTGAGGGCTCCCAAACTTTCCTGTGGTCCTGCTGGCACTAAATAGCTCCAGGAGGTGATGGTGCTGGGTGTGTGTGACTAACCTTGCTGTCCGCTGTTGGAGACTCCTTCTCCTTCTCTGCGTGCTGGAGTTTTCTGTTCAGGTCTTGGAACATGTCTTGGTGACGTTTTCTTGTGTGCATGATTTTCTGGAGAAAACAGAAGGGCCACAGGTCAGCAAACCCTACCCAGCTGTACAAAACCATCATTTCCTCCCCCCAAAGTTACATATATTATTAAAACCTAGATCTGTCTCCCTGTAGGTGAAATCTGGCCTGCCTAAAACAGCTTCAAAGTTCACCGGGGACCCAGTGTAACGCTGCCTTTGATTTCAGGATAAGATGGGATAATTCTTGAACTTATGGTTGCCCCAAACCTGCACCTGCCAACTGTTTATGCTGCAAAATTTGTGCTTGGCTGGCACTGGTCTACCAGCTTGATCCAGGAAGCTTTGCTGACCTTTCTTGATTGCTGACCCCATGCCCTCACTCTGTTCAGACCGTGCCTCCTTGGCAAACATGTTCAGAGCTTATCTGAATGTGTAGGATTTAGGCCAAAGAAGTTCTAGCAGAAACTACTTCCCAATTTCCTTTTTCATCGTATTTTGGCTGTTCTGCATCTCACTTCTACCTTCGACTGCCCAGGAGATGCAGGACCATGTTTTAGAAGGCCTTCCCTTTGCATGTAAGAGCACGGTGAAGATTGCTTGCTTGTGCTCTGCTGAGTGCTTTATAACTGGAGAAGCTGGCTTACAAAGTTTGGGACCAACATGAAATACCAGCTCAGATGTTCTCACTGTGCCTCAGTTTCACACCAAACTCATAGCCCTGAGCTCCGAAGTGCTTCTAGCATTACAGGCAACTCCTCATGGCCCCTTAACATAACTTATTTTGGAATAAGGCAGCAGCTTTGAAGGGAAAGCACGGCTCTGCAGCTACAGAAGCCATGATCTGACTCAGGCGGCCTGCACCAGCTCCCAGTAGCCACACAGACCCTTTGTGGAGCACTGGCTCTTTCAAAGCTTTCCGTTTTGTGCCTCAGATATGAGGTCAGACACGTCCCTATGTACAGTACAGACAAATACTTGTTCCTCCCAGGCAGATTCTGTGAGGTTCATTAATAGGTGTGAAAGACCAGGTTTGATGATGTGCTGTGACAGTGCGGACACATTACCTGCCTTTCTGTTAAGCAGCAGAGCTCTGGCACAAAAGACAAGGCATTTCAGGTCACCAAGCAAAAGATGTACTTGTGCTTCCCAAACAGGAACGTGGCACAGCCACCTGTAGCACCTTAGCTTTCCACAAGCGGTTTGTTCACAGAAGAGATGCTACAGGCCTCGTGCACCCTGACATAGGATCTTGATTTACAAATGTTTACGCAGAAGCAGCTGCTCCATAAATTAAGCACGAACCAATATAAATCACCCTTTGGATTAGCTGAACAGGGTAAGCCTTACTAGGCAGCCAGTACAGCTCTTTCAACCCACCATTTTCAACCCCCTGAAGCAGTTCTTTGGCAAAGGCTGCACTCCTGCAAAGATGCCAGAAAAAAAAAAAAAAAAAAAAAAGGCATTTCTCTTTCTTACCCTACCCATCAAGAACTGCACTCAGAAAAGGATGTACTCACCTCAAAATCTAGCTCTGCATACCGGGATTTCCGTCTCTGGGGATTCAAACGAAAAAGAGAGGTGGGTGACGGTTAGTAAGGGATTGATGCTGGTGGCTGGGCACAGACTGAACCACACAGTAGATAAAACAGAGAGGTTCTTTCTCTTTTTCCTTTTTCCACCACTTTAAATATGTTTCTCTGGCTATTCCTAATGTGAAGTGCCATTAGAGATCCCTCACAAAACCACAGAGCCCCAAGGAGGGCTGAACATGGAATTTTGGCTAATTCAAGCCTCTGTCTGAGTTAGGAGCTTGCAGGTGATTCATAGAACGGGAAGCAAATAGAGATGCTCAGCCAACTGATCTAGTAGAGCTTTTGACCACCAATCAGTACAGACTGAAATTTGGGCAGCAGTGGTCAAGACCTGCTCTCTGACAACAGGCAAAAAAAGGTCCAGGTGCTGAGAAGTAAAAGAACTAGGACAGACAGACATCAGTGTAAGAGGTATACACTAGGGAGAACTCCTAATATATGTCCTGAGTTATCACGGGTCAGAAGGAGAGGTCTGCACTTATGTAAAACCTCTGACATCTCTTTGATGCTAAGAGAGTTGTGGGGCATGCCTTAAGGACATTTTACATTTGCAATCACGAGGATTTTCTCAACTGCATCATGACTGAAGCCATCAAAATGGGAAGCAGAGGAAGAGGATAGAAGGAGGAAAGGTAATGCAAGCCATGTGCCTCGCATTAAAGTTAACAGTCTTTGACAAGCCAAAGTTTTGATTTGACTTTGCATTGCCTGTAGGGCAAAAGACAGGCCATCAAGAAACGGACTGTGGCTTTGTAAGTAATGATTTTAAAAATTAAATTACAAAATGGTACCACCTGCCGGGGTTCCCTCAGAGTAATGTAATACTGGAACTAAACAGGGGGCTGCATTTGCCCTGGGACTTCTCTTTCGAAACATCTGGTGTGGCCATCATCAGGGCATCATCATGAGCTGGGAACAATACAGGGATTCACATGCTCACCTCCAAGGAGCTCATGGAGAGGGTGGAGACGGTCTCACTCTTGGACACCACACCTGAGTTCCCTGAGTCTCCTGTGTCACACAGGCTGTTGGGAATCTGTGACTCATTGGAGATATTCTGTGGGGGCAGCTGCTGCTGCTGTTGTACCATGGAGGAACCCTGCACCTCACTGCAAGTCATGGTCACAGGCTCCCGTGGAGGACTCTTGACGACAAAGCCTGGGTCAGTAGCCATACTGAGGTGGATCAGCCTTGTCTGGGGCATCTGGTCAATATTGATGCTGTATTTGCTCTCGTCCTTGGGTGGTTTGGCCCGCAAGGTAGATGTGTTGGTAGGCAGAATGACATAGCTGGTGTCCAGCGTTTGTTCTTGGGCCCGGGAGAGTTCTGAGTCCAACTTCTTGAAGATGTCCCCATCACAGATGTAGATGGATTTGGGCGGCTGGTTCTTGTCCTTCTTCAGGGTGAGACTGTGATTGCTGAACTCGTTCAGGTTGATGGCCCCCAGGTAGTGCGGGGAGCCCTGCAGATGCATCTTGGAGACGTTGGCTGGAAGACTGTTAAAGTTTGAGGACCCCTTCTGGTGATTGAGTTTCAATTTCTCCTCATCCTGTAGTGATGGGCGCTTCAGCGTTCCTGTGATGGTTGAGGTCCTGCAGGTGGTGATGTCTTTATTCAGCACTAGGGAGACAGACAAGTATCCTTAGCACCTCACCTCACCTTTTTTTAACACATCAATACACCGACCACAGTCACACCACGCTAGCATGTTCCCTTGGACCTCTCAGAAGCAGACTACAGAGGCCAAACAATTTAATACAGTTCTTTGTTGCTGTTGTGGTGGTTGTTTTCCTTCTAGTCCAGGATGCTGAAGGCAAAACTAAAACTAGGGAGGAAAAAAGATCCCTCATTTTAAGAGAATTCTGTGTGCTGAGAATTTCCCAACCCAGTCATGGCCAAAACTCCAGAGTACACCAACACATATAATCATAGTGATAACACTATCTCAAAAAGCAAATACACGTATACAGCTAGTTAGCACATACATAACATGTCACTAGCCTATAGCTGAGCAGATTGTTTCATGTAGAAGATTGATTTCATGTCAAAAAGGATTTTGAATCAGAAAATAGCTGAAATGCAACATTATTGACAGCTCTTTTTTTTTTCTTCTTAATATATGTTATTATTATTATTTAATTTGCTGAACTGCTTCAGGTTGATCTTTTCCAAGGGATGGTTTCAGGATTTGGTATTTTAAAACACGTCATATTTTGTTATCAATTTCTGACGAGCTCTCCATAAAGCTTATGTTCCAATAATCATGCCAAGCCTTTGTGAGAGATAATTATTTAGTGTTTCACAATTTGTGTAGGGGACAAAACGGAGTTCCATAAATATTCCTAAAGAGGAGAGGAAAGCTTTAATCTGAGGATGAGGTGAACATGCCGATTAGGACCTATATACAGGACACACAGACACTCATTCCCACACCACACAGTCTCCAACAAAACAATTGCTTCATTTGTGAGCACAAGAACGTATTGCTCGGTTGATCTGAGGCTGCAGCAAAGACCTTAAGAAGATTATGGCATCAGCCTTGATGTCTCCAGGGGATGGAAAACACCAACTATGGGGCAGGGACAAAGTGGCGTGGCACTGAAGGATACTTACCCTGCATTTCAGCACAGGAAAGGAGATATAAATTTGTGTTCCCCTTTTTCCCATCTCAGAAAAAAAACAACGAGGACCTTTTACCATTTTTTTTCCTGTTGAGCAGAGACAAAGATCTTTGGGGCAACCTGACACATGGCAGAGGAATCCCATGGGACTGGGGTCATACCCATTTTTCTGCCAGCTCATGCTGGTGGGTGCTGGAGGAGCACAGAAGCCCTCAAAAACTACAGAGCAGGCAAAACAGGTTGAGAATGAGACCAAGTGGAATATAGGAACTTCTAAAAAGCTTTGAAATATAAACACGCAGGGCATACCTATGGCAGCCACAGTTATCTTGACGTGGCTAGAGGGCACACTAGGACAAATTAGAGAATTATAATGTATTCATACCGTAGGGTGCAGAAAGGTGTTACTGAACTCAGGCCTTTAGCTAGGATGTGTCAGTAAGGTTCAGTGATTTAGGCTCTTTTCCTTGCTCACATCTGCTGCACGAAGCAGGTTTGGAGAAGTTTGCTCTTAGCTATCTCCAAGCATGAAGCAGTGAACTTACACCATTGAGCTAGGGACAAAATCCTAGCAGTGAATCCACGTTCCCAGTATCAGTTCCCAGTATCTCTAATCTGTCATAGCATGAGAGCTGCTGCCTCCAGGACAGATCATGGCCAGGAACCAATGGGCAGATTTATATTTTTTATTATTCAAAGATGCAGAATGCATAGGAAGACCACTGATGCACCGTACAGAAAGGGCTCCAAAACGGTGACTATTATTAATTAGCTTGGTGCAGAGTAACAGCACTTTACCAGAGAAGGTTTCTCTCTTCAGGCAGACATCAACAAACAAAAAAAAAAGTTGTAAAGGAGGGAGCTAAGGAAGGGAGGACTAGGCTGTTAAAGAGCTGCTGATCCAGGGTCTTCTGCATTTCCTTTGGGAAACTCAATTTAGAAGCAAGAAGCTCAGTAATAGCTACAGAACGGCTCCTGATTGCAGGAGTCTGGGGTCTGCCTTGGCTGTCAGCACAAAGCACAAGCTGGTTGGGTATGCATGTTTGCTGAGCATGCATTCAAGTCAGATCTGGTCTCACATGCACGTCTTTTGCACGTGGTAGTTCAGAACTGAGGTCTTCAGTGTCAGAAAGGAAGGAGAAAGACAAACGAGATGATGTAGTCAGTGAGAAATACAATTATAGAGTATGAGACAGAGAAACAAAGAAAAAAAATGGAGCAACCCTGAAAAGAGATAAATGGACAGAAAGAGACCATGAAATAAGATATCACAGGGATAAGTGAGATAAATATACTGTGGCTGTGATAGGCGTAGGGAGAGGGAGTGAGGCAGAGAGAAGGACTGAAGAAGACAGGTAAGATATAGATAGATATTAGATAGATAAATGATAGTGACAGTGATAGACACGACACAGAAACACAGCGACAGAGATAAATGTTGACAGAGACAGAAATACATAAACAACAGGTACAGCAAGACAGACAGCTGAGGACAGAGATAAGTAAGTGACTGCAAGATAGAAAGAGAGATGCAAGATAGATAAACGCATTAGAAGCAGATAAAGAAATGATGGATTAGATAAAGATAAATGAAAGGGACAGGTAGACAGATGTAGATAGAAAGAGTGAGGGAGAAAATGAGAGAATGAGCAAGAAAGAGAATGAGAAAGAGTAATACAGGGAGAGAAAGAGAGAGAGAAATTTTCCCATGATGGGAACTGCACACATAGTATTTACTGTCCTTGGCTTGGAGAGATCCTGGTTTGGAAGATGTGAATTATATGCAAGTGCCAAGCGAGCTGGTATTTCTCTTGCTTGGGGAAGGGGACAAGTGTGGGAAGGTAAACGAAAGCCTAAATATCTACAAAGGGGGAAAAAATTAAAAAATAAATCCCAGCCAAACGGTCAGGCATGCCAGGATCAGGAAAAGACAAAACCTGCAGAGACAACCAGGCAGCAAAGGAGACTTCAGAAGATGCAGACACCCTCAGGGGCATGGGAAAAAAAGGGACTTAGTGGGGACAGGGACGGTTGGCCCATGCATATAAAGTCAGAAAGAGCGTGTGTGATTGAACACGCAGGAGAAAAGTGGAAGCAAAGAGACCTGACCCACCTCCATACGAACAGGCAGCTTACTACTGCACCAGAGGTGTGCATGGGGCCAGGGGGGATGTTGGGAAGGCTCTCCAAAGTCCAGACCTTCTCAAAGACACCTCCTGAGCACACAGCTGTCTGAGGCTGGCCTTAGACAGGGCTTGCTACAGCAAAGAAGGATCACAGCAGGAAGAGATGGAACCAATCTCTTCTTCCTTGATTCTCTTCTCTGCCACTGTGTTACATGGACCATAGGTATGAAATAACACTTCAGAGCAAGGTTTGACCTTAGCTAGAAGGCCAAGAGAGCTGGAGGGGAATAGGATAAGCAAAGCATAGGGGAGAATTAGGGGAGATGCTTTCTTTTGGCCAGGGTTGAGAGTAAGGGCAGCCCACACACGCACATGCAAGCCAGTACGACATACACAAATAAAGTAGAAAGGGAAAAAAAATGGCCTAGTTCAATCCCCAAACCAGGTCACTTGTTGATTCTCACCTGTGATGTGCTCACCTGATCTACAAGCCATATCCACGTCCTTCTCAAAATCGGTCTGAAAGACAGAGAACACAGAGGACGTGGTCAAAAGGAGGTGATGGGGAAAAGAAAGGCGTCCGGAAAATGCAAAAAATTTTTTAATTCATGAGCCAGACATAATCACTGCCAGAAGAGCGGAGAAGAGACATTTTGGTTAGTCTTTGAAACATGTCAAACAGACTGCTTTTTTTCCACCTGTGGCTCTTGAACCTCAGGCACTGATAGAGCTGTAACACTGCTTTTCACCTGGATTCTTGTGATCATCCAAAAGCTAATTCCTGAGCTGCCGAATTAATATATCTCCCTGGAACATGTTTATGCATATTTCTAATAAATTGGGGACAGATTCCTGGCCTGATCTGCCTTGGACGTATCTCCCCACATTTAGTCCAAGTGGATTCTCCTCCACCAGTTAAAAAGGTCTGCAGATGCTGCTGACAGTGCTCCACACTTACTACTGGAATTTCTTGTGATTTATCACAAAATCACATGAAGTGGAAACATCTCTGCTTCTTTAACTCTTAAATATCTTCTGAAACTCTGAAATATCTTAAAGTATAAAATTAACGGTCCCTCTAGGTACAAAGGCTGATTAACTTTGGTTGTGGTCTGTACAGGCAAATGAAACTCCTTCTTTCTCTCAGTATGAATTAATTCCATTTCAAAAGCTTATAGTAGATAACACTTTCAGGAATTGGGTATGCTGGGGAGACCACAGAATAGCAAAAGGTAGAAGAGTTCACTAATTATTTCTAGTATCATTTCAGAAAGAAGACATTTAAAATAATTGTATTAACGTGCTGAAATGCATTCCAATTTCATACTAAGAAGAGTGTGTAAAATAACATCCCCATTGCCCTGGGATAAATGCTTTAGTATTAGCAGGTTGATAACCAAGAGTTCTTGGAATTATGAGTAATTATGTCAACCTTGCTTATGTTAATTTACTAGCAAATTGTTTGGAATATCAAATAAATTTAAAAGGAGTAGAAGAGAAATAATATCGGGCTCATGTTAAAATGGGCAAGTGGGATGACAAAGAAAAATGTAATCACATTTTGATGATAGGAGTTTCAGGAAAAAATGCAACTGAACAACCTGTGCTAGTTCCAACAATAAATAAATAAACAAAGGATAGGTTTATATTTAATAAATGTCAATAAGATTTTGTGGAAAACAGGTTGCTCAGCTAAGCTTCTTTTAATACATTGAGAAGATTTTGAGATTAGTGGAAAAGGTAACAACAAAAATGCTGTCCTTCAAAGACTTTGATTTCTTTGGTTACAGCACAATTTGGTGACTATAAAATAACATTGTACCCCTCTAAAATATCAGCAAGGAGTCATCATTCATGTCTGGGTTTGGGAGCTCTTTGTACTTGGATGTAAGGAAACTGATTGCAAGCTCTCTACTTCTCAACACGTCTATCAACAGTGCAGAAGTAAATGTAATCTCATAGCTAAAAACTTGTAGCTGACAGAATTTTGCAAGATGGTTGATAATAAATGAAAGCAGAGGAATACAAAGGGAGAAAAATCTGGCACTTCAGCATATAGCTCTTGGGATGCTAACAATAGAATAACAAATACAGTGTCCACAATCTGAAAGGATACTGCGAGTTTGAAGGACATGTGGAAAAGGGTTATAGAAATAATTTGACGGCAAATGTCTTACAGAAGGAGAATAAAATAGCTCAGTGTGTTAACTTATTGCAAGGAAGACTGAGACTGGATATGATTATTGTCTGTTATTGACGGAGCTTAAGTATGAGGCACACAAGGGCCTTTCTAATTACACATAAATAGGCATAGCCAAAAAAAATGGCTGACAATCAGAAGACTACACATTTAAATTAGAAATGAGGTACCTGTTTTTAAATATGAGATGTGGTAGAATAGGATATGCCTTGATGTCTTGACTTCAAGATTGTGCTTTGGACTGAAATGAGACCTTGTACCCAAGCACAAGCTACCTGGCTTAGCACAGGAGTGACTGGCAGAAATCCCTGAGGTCGTGATATATAGGTCTAATACTAGCTAGATGTTTTAGGAACTTGCTCAAATCTTAGAAGTGATTGTCCTGATGTTGTTACTCCAGTTTCAGAAATTAAATGTCTCCTATGTCATACACATCACAACAGCAGAGCAAATGCAAGGCAATTCCCCATAGTTTATCATCCTACTGTCTTATCTAGATTGTTTGTAAAGGATTTACACAACAAGAGCAGGGTTTACAGTGCTTAAACTATATTCCCAGTGAAGCAACATAAACAAGTGTGCTTGAGACAGTATCTTTGTAATAATGACTATGATCTAACACACTGTGATTAAATCAGTATTAAAAAAATTGCCTCCTAGCTCCAGCTAGGATGAGGCAGTATGATGAAGATAAAAAGGTCTGGGAGACTTAGGAGATATATTTGCCTTTTGTGTTTTCTGGGAAAGGAAGAATCTCCCCAAGATGTCTGCAAAACCCGGTAAGTTGGAGCCCCTGAATGTTACGATGAAAATAAACAGGAGTTGTGTGAAAGAGCCTACACTATGTTTGTTCAAGCACAGGTTTAAAGGAAAAAGGAGTGATGACCGCAAAATATATGATGGACAGAGCCCTTTGTTTATCAGTTACATGGAAAAGATACCCCTAGGTCCCTTAGTAACAGACTAGATGGTAGTTTTCCCTACCATTAGTTGAGCGTGTCCGTTCTGAAATGACCCCCCAGAGTCTCCATTGCCCTCTTCCTGACGATCTACGACTCGGCACTTCACAGCATCCTGGACCTGCAGGAGCAAATGGATTTGCACAAGTCAGAACCAGACAGAAGAACCAAACATATTAAATTCTGCTGAAAACAACAACAACAAAAATATAGTCCTTGGTAGATCACAATATTTTTTATGATGGATGCTATAGCATAAATCATTATATTAGGGTCTACAATTTTTGGTTATGATCCAACACCAGCTGTAATATATATCTGATCCAAAACTCACTGAAATAAATGGAAAAAAATAATGCCAGTGACTTCAATGGGAGCTAAACGCAGGCCCATATTCATA
The DNA here is from genome assembly GCF_013377495.2 of Cygnus atratus. Lineage (NCBI taxonomy): Eukaryota > Metazoa > Chordata > Aves > Anseriformes > Anatidae > Cygnus > Cygnus atratus. Next base: position 158,528,738 of record NC_066363.1, on the reverse strand, counting down.
ATGCAATTAGACGAAGGAGTCTCAGCCAAGCCAGTGTTGTAATTCCATTGATTTCATTGGCCCGACATAAGGAATTAATCTGTTTTACTTAATTTAAAGGAGCTGTAAGAAGATAAAATGAATACTGAAAAAAAAGGGCTTCCTGTCTCTGTTATTAATAGTCTATTCGCTCAGTAGGATGAAAAGAATTAAAAGAAACATAAAAGATTTTTCCTTTTCTTCCTTGATATAATTTACCATTTTAAATCTCCACAGGGAGGCTGGAGAAAATTTACTCAATTTCCTCACTTGATTACCGCTAACATTACTTTCTAGCTCAAATGTCTATGTGCTAATGCCAACATACAATCATGCTGTAAACCTTGGTGCAAGTTGCCCCTCTCAAAATCAAATAAGCAAAATTGGTTTTCCTAATAATCCGTATTGGGGAGGAAGAGGTGTAAACATTCTGGAAATATTAATTTTCATAGAATCATAGAATATCCTGAGTTGAAAGGGACCCACAAGGACCACTGAGTCCTGGCTCCACACAGGACCACTCAAAAATCAGAACCTACGTCTGAGAGCAGTGTCCAAATTCATCTTGAACTCCGGCAGTCTCAGTGCTGTGACCAGTGCCCTGGGCAGCCTGTCCCAGTGCCTGACCACCTCTGGGTGCAGAACCTTTCCCTAACACCCAGCCTGACCCTCCCCTGTCCCAGCTCCATGCCGTGCCCTCGGGTCCTGTCGCTGTCCCCAGAGAGCAGAGCTCAGCGCCTGCCCCTCCGCTCCCCTCGTGAGGGAGCTGCAGGCCGCCATGAGGCCTCCCCTTGGCCTGCTCTGCTCTGGGCTGAACAAACCAAGGGCGCTCAGCCACTCCTCATATGTCTTCCCCTCCAGACCCTTCACCATCTTTGTAGCCCTCCTTTGGGCACTCTCTAATAGTTTTATGTCCTTATATTGTGGTGCACAAAACTGCACACAGTGCTTGAGGTGAGGCCGCACCAGCACAGAGCAGAGCGGGACAATCCCTTCCCTCGCCCAGCCAGCAGTGCCATGAGTTTTACCCCAGGGTACAACAGTTGGCCCTTCTGTCTGCCAGGGCACACTGCTGGCTCAGATTCAACTCGCCATAAACCAAAACACCCAGATCCCTCTCTTTGGGGCTGCTCTTCAGCCTCTTATCACTCAGTCTGTACATATAACCTGGGTTGCCCCTTCCCAGGTGCAGAATCCAGCACTTGCTCTTGTTAAACTTCATCTCGTTGGTGATTGCCCAGCTCTAATTTGTCACGATCTCTTTGCAAGGCCTCTCTCAAGGGAATCAACACCTCCTCCCAGTTTATTATCATCTGCAAACTTACTCAGAACACCTTCCGGTCCTACAACCAAGTCATTTATGAAAACCTTAAAGAGAATTTTGGTGTTTAGCAAGCAAAACCTGGCATTTGAGCTAGAAAAAAAGTGAATCTAAGACTGTCCCCCAAATTCTACTCTACAGGACACTTGGCATAACAACCATCGATTCATTCTTTCTTGCTTCCCATCTTCTGACTGATAATGTCACGGTCATTTCTTTGGGCACTGCCTACATGAAGGCAAAAGCTGTTAGGATTAGAAAAGCTACCAGGCTGAGCAGGCATTTTTCAGACATTTTCTGTAGGAAGTTCATAGGTTATATTAAAGAGAACGAGTCATTCTGCTCACCTCCCTCCTAAGGATACAATGGACCATCACGATGACAAAGCCCTCCAATGAGTCAAAGACAGCAAAAAGGATCTGGAAGAGCGCCGACCGCCGATCTGTGATTGCCAGAACTGCAGACATCCAGGTGAGAGCCAGGAGAGGCAGGACCACGCAGGAGCTCCAAAGGGATGCCCTGTTAAGGGAGAGGAAAAGAGAATTCAGCTCCACGTCAACCTCCCCTGCTCCCATGTGGGATGCTAATCCAGCCTCCTGATCCCACGGGGCTTCAGAAGACTTCTCCAGCAAATGCATACTTGTGGCTAGACGTCTTCTGAGCCCCTGGCACAGGGAAGCAGGAAGATGCTTTGCAACACTCACGCTACCAAAACAGGTGACACACAGTTTCTACAGGAGGGACTACTAGCTGATGGTGCAATCATGCATAAAACTTGAGGTGGGGAGGAAGGATGCAGATACCTCACTCCCCCTTTCGCGCCCTTCCCACTCTACATCACTACACCACAAGGGTGGCGTTTCCCAAGGAGGGGAGACAAAATACAGCCACTGTGGGTTGCCAGAGGGAAGGGGAACAGTTGCAGCAGAGGCTGGTTTGTCACGATGGCTGTCAGTACTCAGGCTACAGACATTTGGACTTCCAGAGTACATGGAAGACACCAACAGGTGGGGACGTGTCACAGTTTCAAGTGACTAAAGCAGACAAGCATAGAACTGATGTGAAGACTGATCTTTTGCTGTTGCTCCCTTACCCTGTAGCTGACAGTCCCTACAATTCCACAACAATAAGCATCACGGGAACTGATATGTAACTCAGATCATCTTTCAACAGAAAAATTTCAGTTTTCTTGTGTGATCTGCCCATTTGAATGCTTTGAAAAGAACTGCAGTTGCTTCTATCTTTAGCAAGTATTGCAAATAACTTTATTCTTGGGGGTCTCCTTGAAGATTCAAGCCACATATTAATTCACAGGACCAAAAACTTCCTGCAGTGTTAGCATTGTCACATGAACCTCCATCTTTTCTATGGCTGGTGGCTCTAGAAATGAGAAGGCAGCTCTGTTTCCATGTGCTATTCGGCCATTCAGCTCTCTCAGCCAAAAGCATCCCAAACAATTTTAACAGCAATGGAGATTTTTAGTCTGTCTATTGTCCTATGTATTTGGCAGCGCTGGTGCACCAAGAGTACCAGAAGAATTCCTTTGTGAGCTTATATCTAACAAATAAGAGTAGACCTATGCACAGACTGAGCAACAAGTTGAGCTTCAGGATTTCCAGAGTAGAAAACCTCAAGCTACTCACTAACAAACATATACAGGTAACACAATAAATTACAGGACAGATATTGTGACACACGGTTTACAGTACTTACATGGAACTTGCTTACCATTTTCTGATATATGATCAAGATTTTAATGTTTACTTGCTGGTTATCCAGGTACCACTCTCACAGACCTCAGTGAGAGTTTTACCTGAACAAAGCTGGAGCCTGGACACGGGTATGGACATCAGGATGTAACACCCTAAAGAGTTTTTCAAGGACTGTTACATCAGTTCTGCTGCAATGACCACATACTGAAGTGATGGGTTATGTTTGTAATCATAATGGTACTATGATTGCAAATATTTCTACAACCTTTTCAGACTCAGATGTGTTCCTCGGTGGTGTTTTTACTCAATGTGAGTAAAACATTTCCCTCAGGGAGCCGTTAAATGCCATAAAATCTTTTCAACTAAACTAAGCATTATGAGGCTTCCTTGCAAGGTAAGGGCCAGATATAATGTAGATATACTGTTATTTTATATAGGATAAACTCAACTTTAATGTCCAACAGAAGCTATAATTTTAAAGCATTATTAAGCAAAGAACCAGCAGCCAAAGACAACCCTCAACCAACCAAACAACTGCCAAACAGATGTTTGTATTCTACTTCTCTCCCAGCTCCCTGAAATATGGTTCATTATACTGAAGTAAGTGAAATCTTTCATTGCTATCATTTGCAATGGTGCATTAATAAAACTGGCTAAGTAAGTTCAGCAAAAAAATCAAAGGTGTAGAAAAGCCAAATGGAAAGATGAGGTTTGCTCCATAACATGCCTCTCCAGATGTGTCTTCCATGCAAGGATCAGCAAACACAAGATGCCCGACGAATGGCTTGGTAAGGGAAGTCATTCCAGTAGCAGTCTGCAGTTTGATTGCCCAAAACCAGGACAGTCAATAGAGGCTGCTACAGAAGGTCTGTACCAAAGAACTCGGTTTTCTGGAACTACCTGGTCACCCAGCACACTCTTAATACATACAGATGTGTACGTTACTATCACTGAAATGCAAACAGAAACCACATCTGAGAATGGATTTGAACCCTAAGCATGGGTTTGAAACAGAGATCTAAATTTGCATGGGGTTTTCCATTCTTGAAAAGAACTGCAACATCAGATTGACAATGATTTGGATCTGGATTCAAGATTAGATGTGGATTTTGGTTTGCAAAGGATGCTGCTGAAGAGGTAAATTCTAATTTTCTCTAGCATCACATTAGACTTCAACCCATTGGCTTCAAACCCTGCTCCAACAGATTATGCAAGCACTCTGCTTTAACCAGGTGCTGCGTCAGTCTGAATTTGCTACCCACAATACTGATGCAACATTCTCTAACTATGGGGGGAACCATCAGAGCTCCTGCTTCTTTATGTTGGATTCAGTCTTCCCTAGCCCCATGTCCTGAGTTTCTCAACATGCACAAACTGTTCAACTCTTCAGAGTCAAGACATCCTGGTAGACTTCCCTATTGCTTCCAGCATAAACAACCTTCAGAGCAGCACTGCTCACATCACACTTCCAACTCAGATGATTAAAGTAGTATTATGCCAAATATTCAGCTGGCGTAAATCAGAATTATTCCGAGTTAAGTTCTGTCTTACACCAGCTAAGAGTATGGCCTGACTTTCTGCTTTCTTTGTGATTCATCTTGCAGATGCCTTCTCAACAATATTCATCCCTTACAAATGTTATGGAAATGTTGCTTGACATTTAATGCATAATCTTTTTTCTCAGGAGGCAGACGGCAATGGGTCATAGGACTATAACTTACTCTAATTTCACTTTCAGAGCTCTGCTTAGCCTTTGAAATATTAAATTCAAAAAAAAGTTCCATTAAAAAAAATCATATCTAGACTGAAATTTTAAAAGAAACTCAGGGAAAGATAAGTGGTTTTCCTGTGACATTGCCCTTAATTCTACCTGCCATGAGCTGAATTCATAGCAGAACTCACACTTCTGCCACTTTTCTGTGTGCCCCTTTTGTAGCAGGAATTCTTAAAAGGTACCAGGAAATCTCATAGGACCCAAGAAACATCACGTTATGGTGCCATGTGACGGGAAATAAAATGATGATTTGTTATATAACAACACTGTGATGACTTAACAGCTCTTCATTATGGATTATCTACGATCAATGAATCCACGATTTGTATTGCTTGGGACAAAGGACTAATCCCTTTGGCTGGCAGATGAAGAAGGCATTTATCCTACTGATCTATCCTGATTTATTTGTTGCATACATGACAGCACTCATCATGAACAACTAATATGAAGGGAAGATCATTACATTGTGCCATGGAAGCATGATGTTGGCTTATTGCATGATGACCATGGCGTGACAATATTACTCAGCAGGACTGAACCAAGTATAGTTACTATGCCACGTGACAACATTGGGCACACATTAAAAGTGTCCACAGCTTTATCTAGCAGGGCAAAGACTTAACCTCACAGGAGACCCAGCCCTGGCAGCAAGCAGATGGTGGCCTTTGGTCAAAAATATCAAAAGCTAGCAGTGGTTTTGTTCTTTAGCTAGCTGGCAGCCTTGGGAGTCCTCGTCTTTGCAAAAAAGATAAAATTAAATGGCGGGGACTTGATGGGACTGATGGGACTTGGAGAGTAGCAATGGAAAGAGCAAAAAATGGATTTGGGAAACAAAGATCTACATGAGGAAAGATTAAGAGGCCTTTGCCCTAACAAAAGACAAGTCCAGGGGGACACACAGTACATGCCAACAAAGACGTATAGGGCCATTATAAAGATGTAAGCAATCAATTCTTCTCATTACTCAAGGCTGACAGGGCAGCCAGTACAATAAGCTTAAGAAACAGCAGAAGGAAAAATAACTTTAGAACTCAGAAAGCAATTTCTGGAGAAGAGCTCTGAAAAGGAAGATGGTTTCTGGCCTTCAACACACAAGACGAGGGATGGCTCACCACACGGTGTGCAGACAAGGTGGCTCCACTACTCTGATAAACGCGCAATTCCTGCCTCACAGCTGCTCTGTTACAGGAAAATCACAGTTCAAGGATTTACTTGATTGTAAATATTGTGCTTTAACCCTTCTCTAACTTGTGTTATTCCTAAAAGCAAGACCTTGAGTGTTTCCACACTTTTAGGGATAGTTCAGAGAACTACCTTTTACTCAATGCCCGTATAACCAAGATAAGAAATCTTTACCTAGCAAAGCGGGGCCACTGTGCATGCTGATCCCATGCTTGGGATGCAAAGAAACACAAGACATCATTTCTATTTTCTCCAGAAAATGATTCTACTCTCACTTGCTGCAATCTGCACGCTATGACCAGGAGAACAGGAGATCAAACACCTCTGAGTTAGGCAGGGAATGAAACAGGTACAGGCAGACTGCTTGATTGTTCACCTCCAGTAAGGGAAATAGTTCTTTGACCTCCCAAGGACCAGCAGGGGCTAAGTATTGTCCACAGGTTAAGAATCCAATTTCAAATTCCTTGAACTATGCAAACAACACTGTTCCTGGTGAACAGTCTCCTTCATAAAATCAGTCACGCGCAGAAGGGCTGATTCACATTAGTGCTTGAACTAGAATACTGGGCAAAAAACCTGACATCCAAGACTTCCTGAAATGAGTTTGAGCCAAGAAAAATCCCTTAACACAAGGGACCCCTTAATAACTCTGACACAAGAGCCTCAGATGACATAAGATGGGTGATGTATAAGAGTCCTTCTTTCCTTCCTTTCTTCTTTCCTTTTTTCTTTCCTTTACATCTTCCCTTCCTTCCTTCCTTCCTTCTTTCCTTCCTTCCTTCCTTCCTTCCTTCCATAGCAGTCCTCGCTATCTTCAGTGACTGTCCCCTTTCAAAGCAATACCAAGAAATGGCATGTCCTCGAGATATATTCCTGTCCCAGATCAAAATTTTTCACAGGTAGCAAAGACAAATGAATTACAAGGCAGTATTTCACAGGCTGAGGCTACTGTACAAGCAACTATTGTAAGGAAAGAAATGTGGGAACAGAGGCCGTTCAATGACAAGATATATAATCCAGATCTCATCCAGAGCATTCAACAGGGAAGGCTTTTTTCTAACCCACAGCTGTCAAATCTGGGTTACACTTAACAGGTCATAGACATCCCAAACTTTCCTTTTTATCATTTCCCTAGTCAAGAAATTGCACAATTTCCAGTACATATTTTGTCTCTTCTGTCACGATCACTACCTGCTCTCCCATCAGTAGTTTACCATGTTCTCCCTCAGTTACACATCCCCTTCCCTGACCCCTTCTCTCTTAGATGCCCAGGAAGGGCTACTCAAAACTTTTATGATTTCCAGATGCCAAGGAAACAGACAGAAAGTTGTATTCTTTCACATCATACTAGCTCAGAGATAAGCCTCCGAAACCCATGGGAGGAGAACTGGAGAGAGCCTGAGGAACCCCAGAAGGAACCAGACAGGCACATCCTTGATGTGCTTGCTCTCTGCCAAGCAGCTATGCCTAATTCAACATCAGAGAGGAGCCAGGATTCGTCACAGCATCTGATTTACACTGCAAGACTCCAAAACTGAATGGTAAAGCTGGCCCGAGTCTGGGATCAAGGCCGGCAGAATGGTGGCAGTGACATGAAGTACAGTCAAGGCTTTGCCTTACTGGCAACCTCATTTACAAGAATTTGGAGGAAGAAAACCAGAAGGAGTTCAGCTTCAGAGTGAAGGGGACCAAAAAGGTCAGTGGAGGGGATGAGTGTACTAATTCATGCACAATTCACTCTTTTTGTAAGGACAAGAGCAGAGGATACTTCAGGATACACAACAAAACCAGTATTGGCATTAACTGTCTAAGGTATTCTATCGACTGGGAAAACAAATGACATACCCTTTTACAAGGGCCCTCTACCTTCTATCAAACCACTTAAATTAGAAAAGCAGGATAAGCAGGAGATCTGGATTTCACATCTCCTCTTTCTAATTTGAAGATGAATCAGAATAGATGACATGACAGACCAATGTCAGACAATATGGAAGAAAGATTAGAGTTCGCTTTACTTTTCAAATGAATTTACAAGGAACTGAAAGCCTCTCCTATTTAACGGTCTACTTTATTAATAGTAAGGTTTCTGCTGGGTTAGCATTCCTCTGCAGCGACAGGAAAGCGAAATGCAGTAACCTGCTAATTCCAGACTCGTGGTACTGGACCGATGCCATCTCAGCATCTTAGCTCGGCACTGTTGCAAAAGGGAAACAAGTTCAGCAGCAAAAACTAAATTAGATTTTGTTTAGTTTTTGCATCTACTAGAAACTGTTAGCTCTTAGTAGAGGTGATAGCATGTTCTCTTTTTCTAACAACAGTGGGCCATTTTCTAGAAATATGCATTTTTTCCTAATCTCTTCTGAATTTCCTAGAAACGTCTCTTTAAAAAACAAACAAACAAACAAACAAAAACAAACAAAAAAAAACTTCACATTTTGATTTTGTTTTGCATTGCCACGTTTCGAGATTTGGCTCTGAACTGCCTATTTTTGGTCAGATTATTTACAGGTAGGAGTTTTACAAATTGAAAATGTCTAACTCTGAGACTGTTTCACACATTTGATAGATACTACTTCAGCCATCAAAATCACATATAGATATTACTTTAGCCACCAAAATCAAAATATAGCGTCACCTTGTAAGGATGTAGATAACATTTCAGAAAGGGAAGGAGGAAAGACAAACCTTTCCTAATTGCTCTCCCTCCTACCTTAACCTTTGGGAGAAAAGCCAACAATAGCAACAATTTCTCCAGCAGAACAAAGCTCTGACATTTTCATAATTTAATTTTTTTTGACTAACTCCAGTTGCATCTAAGAAGAGATTTAACAGCATTTGACTTTTGTAACTCAGAGCTATGAAACACTTTTAGATTTTGAGAACTAATTCCAAGTGCTTTTAGGGGTCCAAAAGAGGCAGTCAACACCTATCAAATCAGAATGGCAGCCCTCTGAGGTTTTAAACTTAACTCTAGCCCTTTAGAAGAGAAAAAAAGTAAACACTTAGAGGTGGTTCCCCAGGTCACTTAAATCATACCCAGTGTATATGTACTCACTGGAGTAATAAACTAAAGCACATGCTTAAGTGTTTGACAAAACTGGAGTTTGAAGCCCCAGTCTAGCACCAAAATTAATGAGAACCACACTCTGCAAATCCAAGTAAATTGAACGGGGGCGTTAAACGTAAATCCAGCTTTGAGCAAATGTCTTCCATGGGCTGCTCACATGCTTAAAGCTAGGCATGTCGTTAAATGCTTTTCAGGACCCAGCCCCTCAGCTCTTGCTCCAAGGACATTTCAGGAGCCCTACACTACTCCTGGCCCACACAATGAGGTCGGGGAGAGGTGGGGATGTGGGGAGGTGGGCAGGGAGACGGGAGAGAAAACAAACGGGCTGGTGAGGGAGGGGGGAAATGAAAGAGGGAAATAATAATAACTAAAAAAAAAAAAGAAAGTGGAAAGAAAGAAAGAAAAGAAGTTGAAATTAGAGGAACTAACATGGCGTTACTGGTGGCTGTGGCCGAAACTTCAGCGGAAGAAACTACTCCACACTTGGAACATTTGAGCGTCATGCCGTAAAGGGGCACTGCCATCTGACTGCAATTAAAACCAAAAGACTGAAACAAAACAAAACACTTTGCTCATGAACACAAACGTAGAAAGGAAAGGGAAAGAGAAGCCAAAAGAAAGAAAGAAAGAACGAAAGAAAGAAAGGAAGGAAGAAGAAAGGGAACCAACCAACCATACCCAGTTTGAAAAGAGAAATGAAAGACAGGCAGGAATAAAACTCTCTCATCTGTACCACTCCAGATGCGGGAAATGGGGAAATGTACGATTCAGAGACATGTTGGTGCTGCTGGAGAGGGTGGAACTGTGTTGGTGAAAGTTTTGCCAGATTCAGGGTGTCTCTCTCCGGCACCCATGGAAGAGAAGCCAGTACTGCTCTCCCAGTCTCCACCTCCTTCTTTTGGTTTGTTTTCTTTTGGTTTTGTTTTTTGAGGAATTGCTCGTTTCCCTCCTGGCCTTTTTGCTCCAAAACAAAAAAGGTGGCAGGGTTGTACAGTAGAAGGCAAGAAGTAGGGCTGTGGGGACTGTGCTTAGCTTCTTTCCTACAGCAATGAGAGGGATAGGTAGGACATTTCCTCCACTGCCCCTTGTGTGCTGCTCTTCACCTTGGTGGGGACACCCACATGGCAGCTGCCAACACCAGGGGATGCTCTTTGGTGGCTTAATCCATGACGAAGGACATGCACATGGGTCTGCTGTTTATGTCCTTGAGGTTGAACATGAGCTCGGGTGTTTTGTCAGCCCATCAACCTGCCCTGAAGAGAGGTGGACAGGCTGACTCCTTTCGAGACGTTTCTTCTCTCAGGTTTTGTTTTGGAGCTGAAAACCTCTTTGGGTTGAACCCTGAGTCTTGCTCATGTGGGTTGCTCCCTCTTTTGCTGGATGGGATCAACCACAAAGACAGGCTGTCGTGGGCTATTGGTATAGGGCGCTTCAGGGATCAGGGTAGGGCATGCCTACATGAATTTTGGAAGCTGGTATGTGTGAACCCACACAGCCGACAAGCCAGCTCTTACTTGGGAGCCCAGAAGCTGCATGAGCTTGTCATTGGCCCTTTTTCTTCCCAGAATTTACTAGTTTGTATGCTTTGCACAGGTACATGACCTCCACATCAGATCTGGCTCAGAACATGGGCAGGAGCCTGCAAAACATCCTACAGACCTACACGCAGTGCCTATTATCAGAGTAGGCATGAACATCGCTGCTGAAGGACAGCAGGTCGGCCACTCTTTGGTGGTGTCTGGAAGTACCAGACCTTGGGTTTTTACAGCCCTACCCTGGCTGGGAGAGAGATCAGGAAACTTGACAGATCGTTTCCTAACTTTTATGGCTTTGTTTTCAGTCTCCCTGCAAAAAGGAAACTCCCATGAACACCAACACAGCATTATCAGTGGTCCTAGTGGTCATTGAGCTTACTTTTAAGTGGCTACTGATTGGTCTTTTAATTAGTTAGTTACAGTGACATAAGCCACTACTCTCTTGCAGAATAATGACTAAGTAACTAAGGTAGTCCACAGCAACTTTCAGTCTTGAGACACAGAGAAAATTAGTTCTTGTGTCAATAGATTCATATCTTCCAGGAAGGATGGTGTAAATCCAGTGAGGACAATGGCTGAACCAAAGATAAAGTGGGTCTTGAGAGGCACTAAGTGCATGACCCTTAAAAAAATCACGGTCCATCCCCAGACCTATAAGCCACAAAGAACAGATAAGCAGAGAGACAGAGAGAGGCAGAGATAGGCAGCAAAAAGAAAGTAGATTGATTCGAGGAATTTGATGGAAAACTATACCAGAAAAAACATGAATGACACTGAATCACAAAGAATTGGCCAAAAGACCACTATAACACACAACTGTAACTGCTGTTGGGTGCATTTATGCAGAAAATTGTAAGCAGTAGGCACAGATGTGGGTACGTTTATATTCTAATTTGTTCTAGTTCAGGGCTTGAGGTTGCTAATATATTGAATTTCCGTAGCAGGTTTATATTGGTGCATGTAGGTATGAAAGGGTAGCTAATGAAATAACCACAGTGAATAACGCATTCATTTAATTTAGCTTTTTCTGCTTCCTAAATATCCACAAACAGCTCACGGACTCAGCTGGTGTGTTCAGCAGAGCCTGGACTTTGCTACCCTTTATTGAAAAGTGCTTTACACCATGGACAGCCCAAAGAGTAGGAGCACTGCTTCCAACATGAAATGCTCCCAGGTGAAGGGCAATCCAAATCTGCTCCTATTTTAATGCAGTCATTATCTCTTTCAATTCCTTTCTTCTCTAGGCACTGACAATCCAGCTTTTACACCCTGCTAGGACGCACAGAGAATATTTCATGCAAGGTATTGGGGCAAACTTTCTCAAGCCCTCTCTATAATCAACGGAGGGAAAAAAAGAAGTAAAGCTCCTCTAAGGGGCATGTTGGAAGAACGAAACAGGACTCCCATCTCTCTCCAGTGGCTACAGAGGGAGCCTAGGGAGATTAAGCTCACCAGGCTAAAATTAGCCTTTGTGAATATATCCTATAGCCTCATTCTTCTTCCCTGGCTGCATGAGCACACAAATGCTTCTGGAATAAACCCTGCCTGAATAAATTTAAAATTCATTTTAAAGGCTCCTGCGCCCAACATTAAAACTTTCACTTTTAGGAGCACTCCCATCAACAAGGCTCAAACCCTGTCAGTGCAGTTGACCCTAAGAGGAGGCAGAAATGGTAATGGGGAACCACTGCAAGCAAGGTAGGTACCTGCTGGGATCCTCCTGCAAGGTTTTCTCCCTGGTTCGAGCACGTAGCACGTGCCCGGAAAGGATTTAGGGCATCCATGTGCACTGCGCCAGCTCTCCATGTAAGCACATCCATCTCTCTGCAGCCTAGTTTTATGACACATGCATAAAGCCACTGCCATTAGAAAGTCAATGGTTTCTGACAACAGTAATCATAGTGATTTCCTCTGGTAAGTATAGGGCAAGACCTATCGTGTCTCGGGTGCTATTTTACAGGAGCTGCTAACACCGATTTGTTGGTGCCAACAGATCTGCAGTACATGTGCTGGGCTCCTCTTAGTGTTCAACAGGTCCTTTCCCCCTCTTTTTTTTTCCCCCTTTGTTTTTTTTTTTTTTTTTTGCAACACTGAACCATACTTCTTGCCTCTGCTAAAGGAAACACAACGTTTCTTTAGACCTGCTCCTCAGATCCAAACATCTCTGAGGCCGTTACTCATTCGGATCATCTCCAGATCTACCCTCCAACACGGTTCCCAAGCCCAGGCCAGAAGCGGCTAGCTAAAGGGAAGGGGCACCGGAGCTCTCCAAAGCAAATCCGCAATCTCAGCGGGTGCACTTCGAAAGGAGAACAAAACCATTTAGCACAGAGAAGGCTCAAAAAGTGCTGCACACACACACACGGACACGAAAGAGGGGGGAAAAAGAGAAAAGAAAGAAAAAACAAAGAACATCAGAAAAACGACTTTTTTTTTTTTTTTTTTTTGCTTTGCAGGTTTTGTTTTCAAAGTACGACTACGAATGTGATCAATAACCAGCTGAAAGGGATTAAATAAGGTCACTCCGTGTGCAGTTTAGCTTAGAGAGTGAGAGACTGATGGGCAGTAACTCACTGCTCTGCTAATCCAATAAAGCGTTTATTTCAGCGTTGGCTTTGCGGCGTAATTATCTTTCTGTGGACTCTGCCTGCAGTTAGGGCACTTTTTTGAGTTCTCTCTTTGTCAAATAGGCATTGTGCAGAGTAAAGCACTTCGTTGGTGGTGGTTCCTGTAAGCAAAGCACCAAGGTCACTTAATCACATACATCTCCAACCCAGCAGCAACAGACACCTTTGCTCACCCTCATCCAAACAGGCTCAAGTCTCCCCTTGTTATAACCCCATTAAGGCACCAATTTCCCCTCTTCATTGCACCACTTGGGCACGCCAACACTGCCCCCAAAACGTGAGCCTTCCCTCGTTCCTCTCCCCCTCCTCTGGCTGGATAAGAGCTTGCTTCTGCCCTCTGTTTGATGCCATCATCAACTGAACATGAATTCCAGCAGGACTCCCCGCTCCACAGCACAACCACAGCAATACTGAACCCTGTCCATGCTTTCTGCCTCCCAGAGGCAATTTTAGGGCCAGTGGGTGTTGCAGCACCACAGTGGATGCTGCAGCTTATTGTTTCTGAAGCCCTGGGGTGCTACAGGCTGACCTGTGCATTTGATTTGACTCAGAGTGTCAGCATGTCACTTGTCTTTTGCTTAGAGCACGGCATAACCCAGGGATAAAGTCTGAGCAGGCTGCAGACCCAAATAGGAACAGAGAAGGGGGCTCTCACGGTCCCAGAGCCAGTGACCGAGCAGCCGTTGGCAAAAGGGGCTGGAGGTAAAGCCAGGGGAGAGCCCTGCATGGCAGCTGCCATCCTCGCTGTAGAAGCAACTTTTCAATTTATACTAAGGCAAAACCCAGCTGCCACAAGTCCTGAGCTTGAGGATGGAGTTTAGGGTGGTGGCTATGGAGAAGATAAAAAACCTCAGGTCATATCAGATTTTTTTTTCTTGCATTACCTACCAGTCCTCCTCTATACCCATCCATCCATCCACTAATTTGTTCACCTGTACAGCCCCTAAGTACCCTTTTCTTCAAAGCACTGTGTCCCTTTGCCATCCCTCAGCCACCTGCATTAGGTGACCCTGGTGTCACACAGTCCATGCCACCCTCAGCAGTGCCATCTCTCTGACCTTCTGCTGTCTCTAGACATCGGAGAGAAGAGCCATTTGCTTTCCCTGCTCTTTGGGATCTACATCAGCTTGGGCTGAAGCTTTTTTAACAAAGAGCTGAACTTCCAGCCCTCGTCACAGTGCTGCGTCTTGGGTCTTTTGTCCCCACGCTGAATGGCAAGGCAGAGAGATTAAGCGAAGGATTTCTTTGTTTGTTTCGTTTTGGTTAAATCTGCTTTCGCTTGTTGTTTGCACTTCCACTCTTTGCATTCCTGACCTGGTTATTGATCACAACCTTGGTTGTTTTCTTTGTTTGTTTGCTTGTTTTTCATTCTTTACTTAGATGTATTGATAAGGCATACCCTGCCCGTTCCTTCAGTTTCTTATCTGTTATTCCATCTTTGGATACAAGTTTGTTAAAAACCAGAATGCCAATAACCATGTTCACCTGTTGAAAGAAAAACAACACACACATTTGTTCTCAAGTGGGTCAGGTCAAACGCAGTAGTACAGAAGGTATCTACAGGGCAGGCCGAGCCCTTTAGTTTTTCCCAAAGCTGGGTGGCATGGTCGCACCTCTGCCCCCTTTCCACCCCATCCCACCTCCCTGCCACGTGTCTGAGTCCAGGGGAGCAGAATGCAGCTGGCAGCAGATCGGAGAGGTCCCCATGGACCAGAACAAGGCTGTAAAATGCTCAGATCATTGCAGGGCTTCTTGTAGCCCAATGTAAGCTCGAGATCTAGACAGGCAAACCCAAGGCACAAAAAGAATTCTTCAGGGTGGTACAAATAGAAAGTGGTCAATGCAGGGGAGAGCGGTGGGGTGACACAGCCTAGTTTCAAAAGTGCTTTTTGGAGTCTGTGCTCCCAAAACAGCGGCTGGAATAATAATAAGGGGATGTGGTTTCCGCTCAGTGAACCACAACTGTTGCTCTCAGGTGGAGGGGTGTTGGAGCAAGTAGAAACATCAGCTGCTTGACACAGCTCATGGATTAACCACCCAGCCGATTCCCAGAAATTAGCGGGCGACTTCGTGGAGCCCTTCCTCCTGCTTTGTTAGGGTGAGAGCACAGATGTCTGCATCAAGCGGGTGTAAATACTCACAGGGAAATAGCTGTGCAGAGCTGACGTCTTGCAAAGCTGCGTTAAACTCCCCAGTGCTCCGTTCTCATTGCACTCCCTGTTGCCAGCTGCATCTGTTTTACAGCCCCCAACCAAACCCCAGCAGCCCCTGAGCATCACCCCGTTAGAGACCCGTTAGTCCCTGGGGGCACAGCTCTGATGGCGGAAAAAAAGTGACACTCTCCTGGTTTTGTTGACAAGGAGCCACGGGGTGTTGGCAGGACAAAGTACTGGTGCTCTTCTGCGTGGGGTGCTTCCAATAAAAGATTTAAGGACAAATTTAGAGATTTACAGAATCACGTGTTGGCTGAGAGCCTCGGTGAGGGTAACAGACCCTTGAGAGGTAGCCCTCAGGGACAACTCACAGAAAACACAGCCCAAGGGAAGGGAGATGGCTGCTAAGCCTCCATCTAATTGCCAAAATCATCCTCAGCACTGAGCAATCGTTCTGAGCTTGGCCTGCTGGTCTCAGCCAAGCACGACCCAGCTTTCTGATGGGGAGTCCACAGCTGGGAGTGAATGGAAGAGCTCCCACATAGCAATTATTTCCCTTTGTATCAGCTGCTGGGTGAGTGGACTACTTTCCGCAGCTGTGAGTCCAATTTCTAGAGCTCACCACGGTATTGTTTTAAGGAAACAAGGCTGGCGAGTCAGACACAGCAACTCAGCCAAGGATGAGCAGGAAAACAACCTCTGGTTATGTGCTTGAAGAGACAGCACGCTTGGAAGTCAGTGATATTTCTTCTCCATGCTGGAGGCTCCTGAGTGCATGAAGTTCCCTTCTTTAAGGTGCGGGAAAGCAGTAGAGAAGATGAGGTTAAGGTTTTGCAGGCTGGATCACTAGTAGGGCTTGAAACACTTGAGGGTGTATCCTCCATTTACAGCAGGGGAGATGATGAAGTGCAGCTCTGCAACTGCAGCTGTGCAACTGTTTTAATTAAAAAAAAGATTTTATCCAATGCACTGATCATCATGATCGATATCCCACCCTGATCCTGGCTCTGCTTCTTTTCAAAGGTGGGGATACAGGCATGGACATGCCTCTAAATATTACCACTTCCAATAACATGCAGCTTAACTTCATTTCCTGATCTCCAGAATGCCATCCAGAAGCAAAGGCACAAAGCTGAAATTCATCCCTTGAGATAAGCAGTGCCTGATAAACGACGACTCCCAGTCCTCGCTTCACCGTGAGCCTCTCCCTGCAGACACCTGCTTATTTCATCCTGTGTGTGATGAAGTGTCACCAGGGTGCTTCACCTGAGTTAGGGGTGTACAGCTGCATGCAATAGCTCTGCATTTAAGCTTGCTGAGGTTTTTAAGGCTCAAGGTTAGTATCTGGGATGTAGCAGAGAGAATAAATGCAGCTGAAGCTAAGTCAGCTGGGTGCAAAGTCATTTGGGTGTCCACATATCAAATTCTTCAGAGTTTCGGGTGAGAAAGAGCTTCTTGGCTCAGTCAGAGCCAAGTCTAACCTTGTTCTGTGCATCCCTGCCCAACAGCAGCTGTATTATCTCTGAAGTAAACCTCTCCTCAGAGCAGCACAGCTGAACATCCCTAACATAGCCCTGCAACAGCCTCTCTGTCCTCGTGCTAAGCCAGGTGCACTGCACCTCCATCACTGGCATGGTCAACCCAAAATCAGCACAAAGCCTGCACAGGAGGCAACTCAAAAAAACTTGAGGTCTTGAGGCCAGTGCAGACCTGAGAATTTTATGTTCAATCTTGTGCTCTGCTGCAAAGTCACAATGTGAATTTGGGCAACTTATCGTGCTTCTCCCAGGTTCCCATTCATAAAAAAGATGTTCAGTGCTTATCCTTCCTCTCCTTCCCAACTCTCTTGGGCATTATTTGCTTCTCATTTAGCAATGAGCCAGGTCACCTAAAAGAGGTGTAGAGGCTCCCTCTCCGGGCACTGAAGACAGCCACCTCCAGAGATGACTCCCCACCTCCTAAGACCTTCTGTACCAAGCACCATTTCCAGGTGATGACCTCCCTGCAAGGTTATTTCCTTTTCCATCTTTGAGTGAAAACAGAGCCGCTGAACGGAAGCAGGCTGCGGAAAGCTGAAGGATTACTTCCCTTGTTGTTGGCACAACAAAAGCAAAACAGGCAGGAGGCTGACTCCCTTTTCTCTGGGCACCACAACACTTCACTCCCTCCTGATTACCGCTGTCTGTTGAGCATTCAAGCTACTGAGGCAGAGCTATCTGCTATTATGTCGTGGGGCAGAGCTAGTTCGTCTGAAAGGAAACACTCAGCCACTTAATGCTGCTGTCAGTTATTCCAGCTATAAAGACTCTGACCCCATCTGCAATGTCAGGGAGAGAAATCCAGCCATCACATGCCTACAGAGATCTAAGGACTGCCTGGCCTCAACATCTGCGTATCCCCACATTATGTTGATGCTATCCAAAGGCTCAAACACACGTGGTAGCCCTATGCTAAAGAAAGACCCTAACCTACACATGCTTTGCTTTGTTACAGAGGAGGGGCAACGGATGGCTTGTTTCTTTGACATAGTGATGAAACAACAGCACCAACGTGACCCGACATGCAGTGACAGCAGTGAGAATAGATGCAACAAGAGCTTTTGTGTAGTTACTCTCCTGTAGAGCAGCTATCCCCCCTGGCACTGCATGAAACAAAAGCCTGAGCTGAAAGGAAAATTGCGAGTGTCAACAGTCCCATTCCTAGGGGACTCTCTGGTACACTTGAGCTTTAGAGGACATACAGCTCCGAAAATGCAGACTTCCACGTAGACTGGGCTCAAACATGGCGTTAACCATGTCTGTGATTGCTGCAAGAAGGACTTTTTTAGAGGACCAGCAGTTCTCAAAGCCTTTGAACCCTGACATCAAGATTTCTCATGAGCAGTGAGGCTTCAACAGCAAAGGGAGCTTGATGAAAGGCATGTCATCCGGAGTGACACCTTCAGCTCGGGTAACAACTGGCCAAGACAGGCTTTTGGGGACAGAACAGACTCCACCTGGCAGGAGGTGGTGGGACAGAGTTTGGGAACGTCCACTTTAACCACACCATCTCTTCGAACAAGAGGTAAACGCGGTGTTTGACACCCTCAGCATTGTTTCGAAGACCTCCATTTCACCTGCAAACAGGGAAGCAGCTCACGTGCGCTGCCCATCTGGGACAAATGAAGAATAAACGCTGGCTGTGGAGGCCCAGCTTGGTCTCAGAGCAACCAGTAAGAGCAGTTTTGGAAGGAGTTAATGTCACAGTTTTCCACCACCAGGCTGTACATCCGTCCAGATAGGGCAATAAAAAGGCAAAGCATTAACCAGATGCCTAGGGAACTACAGAGAGGCCAGAGGCAGAGGGCTGATAGCTGAGGCACACTAAATTTCAGACTTAACCCCATCCCAAATCACTGGCTTCTAACACTTTGTGCTTTCCTCCTGAAGGGGAAAACTATTTAAAACACAGGTAGAAGTAGAGAGGGACACTCTTGGGTTGGAAGAATGAGGGAAGCCCTGTAAGATAAAAAAAAAAAAAAAGGGGGGGGGGAGAAAAATGCGTTCAGCCAAGCTCAAATACCAAAACGACAGCAGCTGCCGGTCCCACGAAGGCGTAGAGAAGACCTCCTTCTAATGACAGCCAGCAGCTGGAAAAGGAAGAAGGAAAAGAAAGTTACCCAGTGGCCAGCATCACCAACAAAGAGGCACATGTTTTGCTGCTTCTCTCTGCCTGTGGAGTTGATAATCCATGGTAAAAAAGCCTCAGACTTTACAAGCAAGCAAGTTGTGCTTTCCTTTCCTCATGAACATGCCCTAAAGCCCAGCTGCCTGGGGGTCTGCCTGCAGAGCCAGGTTTGATTGCTGACAGAGGAGTGCATGTAAAACGCCTGCCATGCTCTGCTTCAGACCAGGTCCTGCGGTTTGCGAGCAAGATGATGCTCTTGTCGTGCTCACTTAGACAAAAAGAGTACAAACAGTGGAAATTGTCCCTCATTATTTGCTAACCAGTATGCCCCTCAGGTCTTAGGTCCAGGAGAGCAGCACGTTTCTGCTCCTAGAGCCTCCCTTTGGGCTTGCTGCCATGGGGAAATTTTGCAATGCAGGAAGAAAGTGGGATGGATGTGGATGCTCCTGAGGAGTTAGCTGAGCATGAGGCATTGTGGTGCCCCTCCCTAGAAATCATCTGGTTGCTTCTCCCTCAGCTGAGAAGGATTTCTCCTTTCTCCAGTGTCCTTGTGGGGGATTTAGGCTCTTAAATTAAAGGGTTGGTGCCTGCACAACCCAAAGTGAATCTTCTGACTAAGTCGTGGTGTATACCATGTCTGTGCTTGTCATGGTGCCAGTAGGCCTTGAGGACATTTTTAATCACTGGAGATCTAATCTACAGAGTCTAAGATGTTTTACATGCTTTTTTGTTTTTTTTACACTTCACAGTTACATTCAGCCAAATCACAGCCTGAACTCCACTGACTGCCTTCACCACATCTTCCCCACCCCAGTAACCAGAGCACCCAGCCCGGATGGAGACCTCACTGGGGAGACAAATCCCAGGGCCCAGGCAGGCAGCAGGAATAGGCCCCAAGTGTCCCCACGGGGCTCCTCCTGCCCTCTACATCCACACCGAGACTTTCAGGTTCGAACATAAAGACAGGAAGGAAAAGGAAAAGCTTTTTTTTTTTAAGGAAGAATACTTTCACTGTGGGGGTGGCCACGCAGGCTGCCCAGAGAGGTTGTGGCGTCTCCTCCTTCAAAAGCCACCAGGACGTGGGCCTGGGCACCCTGCCACAGGTGGCCCTGTGGGACCCTGTGGTCCCTTCCCACCTCTGTAACTCTGAGAGTCACATCAGCACTGGGGATGAAATCCCCATTTCACGGGGAATCCAGCATTTCCGAGGGTGGACACACAAAGCAGGCACTTTGGGGCAAGAGAAGACGTGAATTTACACTCGCAGCAGCCCCATGCTCTGACATCGCAGGGCCCTGGAGAAAATGTGCAGTGAAGTAATCCTGTTTCAACAGCAAAACTACCGTGTATTTACCAACGGGTAAGAGCAGGCAACCACAATGGAGCAAGGACTTTCTCCAAGCTCTTAACCCAGCTAACCCTGCAGTAATTCACATACGTGCCAGCACTCCCAGTGATCTCGCTTCATTCTGCATCAGGAGAAACGCTGCCTTCCAGACCCTCCCAGGAAACAAAGCCTTCCTGGAAACATTTCAGTTTTGGTGATCGACCTCCGATGATTTTGTATCAACTCTGACTTGCAAAAAACTTAATTTTTCACCTTAAAATACAGAACATTTGGGGAAAAAATAATTCAAACTGAAAATTGGAAGCAGGACATTCTGTGTATCTCCAAGGCCTGAATCTTGTTTATTTCTAAATTAAAGCCGTAAGATGGTAATTTAATCAATTCTGATTTCTTCCTGATAGCCAGTTGCTCCTTCAGAAACCGTCTGAGCAGCTGTGATAATAAAGCAAATAACCGGGATAATAAAACAAATAACCAGCTGGGGAGGGAAGGAATAGGAGCGAAGCTTTGGAGGGCTGCAAGAGCTGGAAGAAGTCTTCACGAATGCAAGGGGGAGAACCGAGGGGGCTCCTAAACCCCTGTCCTTGCCCAGCCCTTCTGCTCTGATGCTCAGAAGTCTTGAAGACTTTTTTTCCTCTTTTTTTTTTTTTTTTTTAAGATGCAGCTCACCCCAAGAAGGGAGCTGGTAGCCCTGTACTCCATTTAGTGATGAGGACACGGTGCAGGGAGGGCTCTCCGCGGGCTTTCTGAAGGCAAGTTCACACATCACCGAGCACCAGCCTCATCCTTTCTGACTGCCTGGCCTCCCTGTCACAGCTCGTAACCACAGCGTTTCCTTCCAAAGCCGTCAGAGGTGGTGGCTGACAGCAGGAGAGGGAGAAGCGGTTCTGGAGAAGGAGAACCGACAGCAAACTCCAGCAACACATGAGTCCCGGGGAGATGCCTTTAGCCTCGTCCCTGCAAGGCACAGAAATGTTTGCATGGCGTTACGAGGCTTCCCAGCACTTGCCAAGGGATCTCCCCAGAGATCTTTCAAATAACATTGCCACTGGAAGGGAGGGAGGGAGCGGTTTAGCAATGCTCAGCCACCATTTCCAAGCAGGGCTTCCCAAACTGACGGCAGCTCTTGCATCCGAGACCTCTTCACCACACATCTGATCCAGCTGAGATGCTTCTGTGGCAAAGATGTGAGGTTGGAGGGCTTTTGTCTTGGTCCTGCGAAGAGCTGACTTCCAGCAGGACCTTCTGGACTACACCCCACAGCTCTGCTGGCGATGGGTCTCGCCATGGTCATGCACAAAATTAAAGACCCCTGACGCAGCAGCCAACACCGATTTATAACTTTATAACTTCAGCCTACAGCTGGGGTTCAGGGCTGTCCCACCAGCATGTACAAATCCGTACAAAAACCTGGGGGTGACTGAAGCCCTGATGCAACGACACGTAAGGAATCCTGGAAACCAGGAGGCAGTTTGTTGAGCTTTAGAGGTCCAGAGCCAGTCTCTGGAAGTGCTCAAGGCCAGGCTGGATGGGGCTTTGGGCAGCCTGGGCTGGTGGGAGGTGTCCCTGCCCACGGCAGGGGTTGGAGCTGGATGGGCTGTAAGGTCCCTTTCACCCCAAACCCTTCCACGAGTCCATGATTCTACTCAGACATTCAGCCTAATGGTTTGAGACTTTCTTGAGACTGGAAGAACAGCCTACACCCTTCCCTTAGCTGCTCTCCAAACAATTGAAAATCATATCCAGATGAGAAAAAAGAAAAATCCCCTTGTGTCTTCCTGTCCTCACTGTAGATATAGGGTTCAAAGCATTCCAGAAGTGTCCTGAGCAATCAGGGCTTCTGGTTGAATGCCCGCTGGAGAATTGCTGCTCTGAAACCATCAGGGACACAGTCAAAACCCTGCAGTACCTATTGGGTTTTTGATTTGAAACTCTGTCTCTTCTTCCAACTTGGTGTCCCAGTCCAGCCAGCTAAAGGGTAATCCTTATATCTCCACCCTTCCCATGCTCCAAGCAGTCTCTGAGCTCTCTGATTTACGGCTCGGAGACGTGATCAAGCCTCCGACCACCACCAAGTCTCGGAGGGACAGACCTCCAGGCTGCTGCAGCTGTGCACCATTGCACTGCTACTACTGTTAGGATCCAGAAGCTGCAGGGTTGGAAGAAGTTTTGAAGGGCACTGTGAAGCCCCTCATGGTCTGTCATGTCAGCTCTCGTCCCCTCCATCACAGGGAGGGACATATTGTGGCTAACATCTCGTGTTTCCTTCTGCAAGGTGGGAACTTCATGCCTTGAAAGCCTGCCTCTGCCCATCTGAAACGCCCTGTGCATGCCCTATTCCAGCTAGAGACAAAGCTAAAAGTTCCTCTGACCTCCAGCTCCAAGCTTTGCAACCACCACACACACTCCTGCCGTGGTCACAAACCAAAATAACCCTGGGACGAGCTGAGATCCAGTTCTATATTCTGCTTATATACCTTCAGCATTAAAGAGTGTTATGTCTAGTTCCTCTATCTGAACAGCCTCAAGGTTTGGAGGTCGGCTCTGAAATTCCTGGTACATAATATTGACCAATTATTATTGAAAAACAATATTTGTTCTAGAGAAGAGCTACAACCAAGGGCCTCCCTGCACATCGATAGAGCTTTTATGCCTCCTGAACAGGAAAACAGGGACAAGTGTGACTGCGCTGGGGTGTAGGGACACCCTGTCCATCTTGGTCCACACTGATTTTTGCTTCGTGGTCTAAAATGCACCCACTAAGTTGAGCAGGGACTGCTCAACCAGTGCCTGCAGGGCCACACACGCTGCTCGGGGCAGTGCTGGGCTCAAGTGCATGTGCCTAAGTTTGCTCAAGTTACCTTTGGCTCTTGATAAAGCCAACGGCAGGAATCACAAGAAGGTGGCAGCGCTACAGATGTCTGAGCAGAGGCTATTTCCCGTGCTCGTGCTCTGCAAACCGTGGCGTTAGTGACACAGTGCGTCCCAGGAAGATTTTCCTAGTGGATTAGAGCTGGGAGCATGTGTCCGAATTCACTAAGCACCTCGTGAAGCCAACAACCCCCTGCTTCAGACACGTCTGATGAACCACAGGGGTTTGCAGAGGAAAGGGACGGACAAACTGGCTGGGGACAGGCAACAGGGGAGCCTGAGCACTTGGGTGTGCACGGAAAGAGCCTCCCTGGATTGGTTTGAGTGTGGGCTGGAAGAAGGTGTGCACGCGATGAGCAGGTGCCTGCAGGGCAAAAGAAGGTGTGACTGTATGTACACCACCAATATTGGGCAGTGGGAGAGCTCAGCTTTCAGTTCTTTGATGCTTTTGAGTCTGAGCATGATCCTTCCAAGCCAGAAAAAAAACAAAACCCAACAACAACAACAAACCCAACCACAAATCACAACAAAAAAACCCACAACCACAACCAGCACAACCTAATTAAGAGCCCCAGCACCAAGATGTGCTCTCCATGAATGTGCCTGGATGACTTTGCTGGGACTCACCGGCTTCACCACCCACTGGGCTCCAGCGTGGAAGGGAATAAAAGGACTGGATTGGACCTGCCAGGGTGCAAAGGCCCCCTGCTATTTCGGTGACAGGCACCCTGACAGCAGAGCTAAGAAATGGTGTCGCGGGCAGCCAGCCGACCTGCCAGGCAGGCAGCCTCCAGCCCCTGCACGCGAGGAGCGATGGAAGTTTAAGGGCTGGAAGGAGCCAGGGGATTAGCAACAAGAGGAGGAGAGCTGCTCTGGTTAAGGGCACCCTGGGAATGACGGAAAATCAGCACGCTGCCTCGCCAGCGTGCCAATCTGAGAGCAAAGAGGGTGTCCAGCAGGCTTTGTTGTGCCTTGATGTCCTTGTGCTGCAGGCTGGGAGAGCTTTGCCCTGGGGCAGAGAGGTGCTGACACATGTGGTCCAGGGCAGGGAGGCAGGAAAAGATCATCTGCACATTCCCTCCTTCCTCCCAAGGCTTTTTTGTGGGGTCAGTGGTCACTACAGAACTCTGTGGTGGCCCGTAAGCATTCACAGGGAAGGATCCACAAAGCTTTTTGCACCAATTCACACCAGTTTGTAAACAGGGAAGGAAGCAGAAATATTTAGAGCTTCCACCCATTACCACTCTGTAACAGGACAATCTGACCCTAAATCCCCCAATGCAAATCCCACCCAAAATGCAAACCCTGCACCGTTTGCTGGGGGTGTGCAGAATTCAGTGGAGATTCAGAAAGAGCAGGGATTGCACGTGGCGTGCTCTCCGTGAGCATACCAACCCCTCAGCTGCTGCTGGCATCTCCTGCATTTCTTAGGGGTTGTTCACGTGGGATGCAAAGAACTGGCCAGAGAGGCTCTGGACAATGATGGGATGGGATAGGGAAGGGCCTGGTCTATTGCTAGGTAAAATATCCTTTGACTGTCACTATCCGTAAAATTTCTAAGCTATTTTTTTCACAACACGGTGAAAAAATACCAATTTTTTAAAGGTTGCACTAATGCTCAGCTCTGAGTGATTCCAGCCTTGCCCTAATGTTTTTTTTTCCCTCTCCACAGCTTTATTCTGTAATTTCTATCCTGACTTCCTTCCCCCACTACAATAAAAAAAGAAGTTTCATAAAGGTAAATAAAAAAAAGGTAAAAAAAACAAACAAACTTGGTTTTCATAAAGGTAAATATCGAGCTGCTTCCAGTGTGGGATTCAGCAAACAAATTCCGATTGCTTTCAAAAACTTGGTTGGAAAAATTTATCCACATTTTGATGCCTAAATCTAAGCTGAGCTATTTGGAAAACCTGAGTCCAATCAAGCAGTCCATTACATAGATGAACACAAAAGCTGTTATTTCATTTTTAGACATCTCAAACTTCAAATATTCCACATTTTGCTCTAAAAAATAAAAATAAAATAAAATATTGTGTTTACCTAAAGATACTTAGATGAAAATGATGTAATATATGGAAGAATTAATCCCCCCATTCCCTGTGAAATCGTTTTTAAAGGAGCACACGGTCGTCGCTCAGTATCTAGCCCTGGTGGTATTCCCGTAGGGATGCTTCAGAAGCAAATGCAGACAAAATCCACGTTACAGACCGTGGCACTCTTATCCCCCTGGTGACAATGTCCCTCTCATTCA
Organism: Cygnus atratus; assembly: GCF_013377495.2. Lineage (NCBI taxonomy): Eukaryota > Metazoa > Chordata > Aves > Anseriformes > Anatidae > Cygnus > Cygnus atratus. The sequence continues at coordinate 158,503,213 of NC_066363.1, read as the reverse complement.
GACAAACCAAACTAGGAGGGCTGCTCCTGTTCACAAAACAAGTCCTCTCTCTGGGGACTTGGCTCTCCTAAGGTTTCCCCTGGGCATCTGGATGGGGAGGAGGGAAGCGCGCAGCATCCCGATGAGCCGAGGGCTTGAGGATGCTCCTTCCACTCCCATCACTCCTGCTTCCCTCTGCCACGGGCAGCACACGTTAATTTAGCTCCTACCTTTGCTCCTGCAGGTCAGTGACTGCATTTTGACAAGGACAGAGGGTTAGACGTGAAGGAAAAGGAAGAAAAGCCCCGGTACTCACTAGTTTGCGGTGCCGTACCCCTTGGCTTTCGTAAACCCCACGGAAATGGCAACCACCAAGGCTGGGAGCCCTAAGGAAAAGAAAACACGAGAAAATTGGTCATTGCAGCACATGTGCAGGTCTGCTCCAACTCAGGCATACAATACACCCCATTCCTTCCAGCGTTATTCTAGCACCATCTGTCCCAGCCTGGCCCCTTGGCAGAGGCTGAATTCAGGACCTTCAGAGCCAAAAGCACGAGCCCTTGTTACCTCTGCTAATGAAGTGAGTGCCATCAGCTGCAATCAGCTCGTGTCCCGCTGTGGTCTCAGCAGTTGTGTGGGAAATGATAGCACTTTCAGATGCATAGCATCAATTCCTTTTATTTTTAGGGACACTGAATAGCTGGCCAAGGATATGCCAGGCTGTTTCCTGCAGGTGGGATATCCAGGCACCACACAACCCAAAAGAGCTGGCAAGGCAGAGATTAGGAGCTATGTTTGCTCTGAATATACGAACAACCTAGGTTCAAATTTCACCCCAAATGAGACAGAGCAGGAAACTGCATTCCCCCTACCCCAAATGGGTCCCCTGTGTTCTAGGTCACGATCCATAATGGTCCCTTGAAGCACGATGGAAAAGAGCACCCAAACATCGGGTCGTTCTGCAAACCTGGGTACTTACTTTCTTGCCTGAGACCTGCTCTCCTTTCACATCCAAAAGGGGAATAAGCTAAGAGAAACCAACCAGCCTCGAGAAGACACACTTCGTTGCAGAGGATGGGCATGGTAGTCCATGGCTGGGAGGCCACGTGAAGCTCGTGGTGCACAATCCATAATTTAGGGTTTTGGGAGCTAATAATAGTATCAGCACAGGGTGAAGCTACATGTAAGACCTTAACGCTAGAATCTCCAATAAAATGAGTGTGAGGGAGGAAAATAAAGTAAACCTGCCGCTTATTGGGAAATGCTGGCCTGAAACTCCTAGAAATGTAATTAAAAGCTCTGACATGGTTGTGTGTTTGAATGCCCAGGCAGTTCTGAGCTAGCAAAAGATGTTATATCCTGCTAATAGCCTTCTGATCCATCCTATTCCTTCTTGATAAACTGCTCAAGAATCTACAGAGGAGATTGGGTACTTTTTTGGTTCACTATCCCCAGCCCAGCTCTTCTCTTTCCCTATAAAATGCCTGGATATCAGCTGGTAACATCTGGTTCCTCAGCCACCGAGGCCTCTGTGGGGCTTTTTATAGCCCTCCTCCTCACGCCACGCCACATTAAGCTGTCTCAATGCTAAAGATGGGCAAATCCCATGAGGAATTAGCAGGATCAGTAGCCAGCTGGGATTAGTGCTTCTTGACGAGACCCTAATTCCTGCGCTGTAGAGGTCACGGCAGGCAACTGCGGTTTGGAGGGCTGTCCAGACACAGCACCCAAACACTAATCCCGCTGGCAGGGTGCTTACTCGGCAGTAAAACCATCGCACGGATGATTAACCGAGAGGGTCAGCAGCCAGCTGGGTGGTGTAGGGCCAAGCTGGCTGGAACATGAAGCATTTGAGAGTCTTCAAAGAGAAGTGTTTCTCTTCCCATATGAAATTCCCAAGCACAGCTCACGTTTGAGCAACCTGAACCGATGGGTAGGGGTTGAGGGATGTCCAGTGGGTTAAGGTATGTCTCTTTTTTGGGTTTTCTTCTTAATCAACTCTTGCCCCTCTCGCCAAGCTTCCTTCACACCTACAGACCGGGTATCCCAGCCGTATCATCTGCATGGTGCTCGGTACAACGCCGTCGGCATGGCACCCCATGGCAAGCACCCCATGAAGGCATCAGGGAAAGGGCTCTTTTGGGGAGTCGATCATCGATGTGAGAGGCCCCGCTGGAAAGAGGAAAATTGGCCGAGACTCTGCCAAAAATAGCAGCATGTTCTTCGCAAAGTGCTTCTCCGGGACGTGACAATTATGCAGAAAGGCACATTTGGGCTGTGAACTCGTCAGCTTTCAGGGACTGGGTAGGAAGGAGCCCCAGCTTGTGCTGAAAATGAAGTTGCACAAGCTGTGTTTGCTGGAGGAGGTAGCCACACCAAGGCAGCTGAGCCAACGAGCATTGCAATGAGGGCTGCTGAACTCCTCTGCCTTGGGAGAGAGGTAAAGTGAATGTCTAACCACAGCTGCATATGATTAGATTAAAAAGAAATAAATCCAAGCATTATCAAAACATCTTCTAATCGATTCTTGGCTATCTGAAAGAAATCTGCTTCTCACTGGTCTGTCCCTGTAGGCAGCCACTCGTGCTACACAGTCAAAAAGCGAGTGTTATCATCCTAACTCCCCGAGAAACCCGATTTGAAGAGTTTCATTCCGCCAGGCCAGCAGGAGAACTGTGCCATGCGATCACCATGTCCCACTAAAAAAAAAGGTCGTTTTATAACAATGACTACCAAGAGCCACAACTGTTACGAACAACTGCAGACCCACTCGGAGCCTCAGCCAGGGCTACATTAAAAATCCATTTGAAGCCCCGACATGATCCTAAGAGGACTAACCAAATTATTCCTTCTTTACCGGGACTTGATGTTCTGATGGAATTGTTTCTAGGGAACAATTTGCCCATCTAAATAACTTAAAATTGTTCTAATTGCTAAAAGCTCTTTGCTGGAAAGGCGAAGTTGCTTCCCCAAGAGAAGAAGAGAAAAACTGGGAATAAATCTCAGTGCTGATGAAAACCACGGTGGCTTCAATGAGCTACAGCTGCCAGCAGCTGAGAACTTGGCAGAGATCTAGAACAAGGGCTTAGAAAAATGTTAATAAGCAAAGGGGCGAAAGGGGGAGAATCAGCTCATGAATTGTGCTAATTATTTCAGATTATGCTCTTTAAAACATATTTTCAGCCTCTTCCCTCTTAGAGGCGCCATTAATCCCAGCTGAAGCCAAGCAGGATGCTAAATATCTGGAATTCCCTTGCTGCCTTAACAGGCAAGAGTGTTCTTCACTTCGTGTCCTAACCTATTCCAAATGTTATTATGCATCATTTATCAGCCACTGCTTCCTAGCCCAGGAATAACTACATTTCACTAACACTGCAAATTATGCTTCTACACATGTAGGCTATTTTTTAAAAAAATCTGTACAGATTACAATTGTGGATGTCGCTCGCCCAAAATTCCCTTGACTAACACTCCCATCTGTCCCAGTGTATATAAATCAGATATGAAAAAAATCCCTTTTATTACCTAAAGAAACTATCACTCTCTTGCATCCGATGTGCCTGATGCTCCTTGAGTCAAACAGCTTGTGCTTGAACACATGCACCAACCCCGAAAGCACCCGCAGCCCGTGTTTTTCACGTGTGTGCTGATGGGTTTGGGTTCCACGCAAGCCCTCTTTTTCAGTCCCACAATTTATTTGGTCTCCTAAGCAAAAGCCAGGGGTGAAAACTTCAAGGGATGCAGGTGCTGCAAGGAGTATGGCTCCTGATGTACCAGAATAAATCACATCAGGGCCCTTGGTAAGCATCGCTAATATCTTGCCTGGGGTGAAATGCTTGACTCCAGCAGTCAAATGAGCCCCTAATACAGCTCAGGAGCTCAGTGCTTTCTCTCTCTCTCTCTTTTTTTTTTTTCCTGCTTGCTTTTGAGCAACTTTTTGTTCAGTCACTGCTTTCCAACACAAGCTTGTCATCGCTTTGAAAGCCCAGGTTATGGGCTTGCGTTTGTTTTCTCCTACAGAATGCATCGTTTAAGGCTAATAAATTAAACATACGGAAGAGGCAGAGGGAGGAAAATTAGTTACAAGCATCTGCACCGGTCTCAGAGTTTATTTGTCTATGCAAGGCCCTGCTGCCATGGAGACGGGATTTCAGAGCTCGCTTCTCCCCGGGTTGCACACGGAAGGAGGCAGAGAGAGAGAAATAAGAGAGAGAAAGCAAAAGAGACCCAAAGGCAGGAGAAATTCCCCCTGTACACCCTTCGGATACACAGCCCCCTCCCAGCCCATCTCTCTTTTGTCACCCTGGGCCGGATGGGGCAGTAGGTTGGACTCATTTTTCACCATCTCAGCTTTGCTCATTTTTAACCATCCCAGCCCTTCTCGGCACCCCCAGAGGTGTCAAGCCCCTTGTGCCGAGCGTTCTGCAGAGCCTCGGTCCTTCTTGTGGGCTTTACACTCTCTGCTCTGCATCCCAGGATGGGAAAATTATTATTTTTTTTTTCTCTCCCCTGTGAGACCCACGATCCTCACCCCATCCGAGGCACAAGAAGCGCTTGCGGATGATGCGGTTCCGTAACCGGCCCGTCACGGCCATGTAGGACTGCCAGGCCTCGGTCAGCACCCAGCAGAAAGAGGAGAGGAAGAAGAAGTGCAAGAAAGCCGCCACCAGCGTGCATATCACCTGGAGAGAGGAGGAAAGGAGGACACGTGAGAGGAGAGAGGAGAGCGGCAGGCAGAGGGGGGCTGCTTCCAAACCAGGCTCTGGAAGGAAAGGTCACAGGGATCAGCAAAGGAAAGGACATTTCGGGAGGACGGAGCCTCCCCCTCTAGCTTTGACCTAGCTCGGGGCTTAAGCGTTTGCCTCAAATCAAAGCACTGCTCAGAAACTGGTTGCTCTTAAGCACGAGCTCCAAGCCCGTGGTTAATTATTTTATAGGATCACAGAATATGCCGAGTTGGAAGGGACACCATGAGAATCCAACCCCTGGCTCCACACAGGACCACCCAAAAATCACACCGTGTGTCTGAGAGCATTGTCCAGACATTTCTTGAACCCCATCAGGCTCGGTGCTGCGCCAACGTCCCTGGGGAGCCTGTCCCAGTGCCCGACCACCTCTGGCTGCAGAACCTTTCCCTAACCCCCACCCCGACCGTCCCCTGTCCCAGCTCCGTGCCCTATTTTACTGAAGTCTCAGCCCCTAGTGGTGCTGTTTGCCTGCAGCAAGACACATTCATTTCCCAGTGAGCAAACCCCCAGTGCTTTCAGAGAGGACGGAGCAGTTATTAAGGTTTGCACAGCACCGTGTCGGCGGTGCTTGGCAGTAACGAGCTCAGAGGAAGGCAAATCCGAGGGGTCCCTGCCAGGAAGGGTGGCTCTTTGCAGAGCAAATATGTTGAGCTGGGTGAAACCCTGGCTGCTAGGGGCTGGGAAGGATCCTAAGCATACGAGGTGCTGAGCTGTCCAGGGGCACGTAACTACTAGCAGAGAGGAAAAACAAAAAGCAAAGAAAAATTGCAATGAAATGACATTAAAAGAAATTTCATAACCGTGTGCTCTACCACTCGGCACGGAAATCTCTCGGAGGAAATGCAGGGAGCTCAGGCCATTTAAAATTAAACCGGGGAAAGCACCAGCGAATGCATTACGGAGAACAACCCTGTAGTGCCGGGGAGATGGGCTGGAAAGCTGACAAGCTCGTCTTTGTTTTTTTAACGCAGCAAAGCCAAATCGGTGCCGCTCCGTTAACTCTGCCAGAGCCGTGCTTCGTTTTCACCATTGGAGAATGGGAACCCATCAATGAACGTGAAACCGATGGAAATAAACTCCCAAGGAGAAGGGAGAGCAAACAGAATTTCATAAAAGTGACTCTGGATGGAAAAAAAAAATGGCTTAAGGCATTGAGGGCAGACGGGGAAGTGAAGAATTTCTCTGTTTTGAGTTATATCAGAAAACATGGACTTGGGGTTTACGGTCATTGAACCTTTCTCTTTTTTCATCCACCAGCATCTTTCAGCACAGAGCTCTTGTGCACGTCTTTGATCACGATTTTATCGGATTGCTCTCGATCCATCCACTGGCACAGCCAGGCGTTGTCAGACGCTGGGAATAAAAGTCAGGCTGTGGGTTCGTGGAGACAGGAACTGCCTTCTCGTTCCATGTTTGTGTTTGACATAGAAACCTTTGGTAGTCTGCCTACAAACGGATTCTGGATGACAGCTCTGTACAAATAACCCAGCTCAATGTGATAATTTGAAGTAATTTTCACATTTTAAAGGAATCCTCAAAATGTGTCTGCTATTCATCAGCTTACAGACCTACCTAAAACAGCTACAAGCAGGGGATGCTTTCAGGAGTGTATTTTAAGAGATTTTTATTTCAGAACATTTTTTTAAGCTAATACCACAAATGGCACTGTCAGTTTTATTGTGCTGATTTTATCCTGCACCAGCATGTTTTTTGCCCTCTTTGCCAGCAGTTTGGAGAGGAGAGAGGAGACTTCTCTGCCTTTCAGTTCTCCACCTGGAAGATACATTTTCCAAGTGTTTTTACTCAAACAGGTAATTTTGAGGGAAAAGGGAGAAGAGAGGTGGAGAACACAACAAAAAATGCACATCTCTACTAATGACTGTGAATGGACCTCGTTAAAAATCCATTAAGATCATTGAGCTGATTTTACCCAGATTTGGGAATGATAAGGGAGTCTTCCTTCTTGTTTTCCCAGTCCCCTGAAGGAGACGTGGCTGTCAAGGCCATTAGTTCTTGTTTTTCTTGAAGAGGAGAAATCAGGTTCCTTGCAGCATGTAAGCCTTCAAGATACGGTCAGTCCGTGCAGCAGTCGTTTCTTTTGTATCACATTAGTGCTGACCGTCATTTTTTAGCCTTTTCCCTTTCATCTTCAAAAAGCTTAGCGAATCTAGGCGTGGAGTCCTGCCTTTGAGGTTCCACAGATGGAAATGATGGGGGAATTTGGCATTTCCCAGAAAACTAGCCCTGCAGAAATTCTCCCAGAGTAACTACGATTAGAAATCAATCAGCAACATTTTAGGAAGCTCCATTATCAATAATTGAATGTGAATAAATTCCTAACTCATACTCCTTCGTCTCTTCTCTGCAGAGTTTTCTTTCCCCGTTCCCTGCCAGAGACTGTTTACTAGATGGCTGAGCGGAAACCCAAGAATAACCTTTCTATTTCGGGTGTTTCATGCATATGTATGTGCAAAGAGCTAAGCTGCCTCGTGCAACTGCAACCAGCTTTGAATCCCCACTACCAGCTCTGATGATGAACATCCAGAGCAACGTGAAAAAAAGCACAGGGGGCAACCTGGGCTCCCAGCTGTGCTCTGAAGGGGGTGTGCGAGGGTTGAAGACATCCACCTCCAATCCTGGAGTGAAAAAGAAGAACCAAAGAGGAGGTCCAGCCACGGTTGGCCTTGTTGAGCATCCCTTAGTGTTTCTTACTATGAAAAGCTGCTCCTAGCACATGCTTGGGGTTGCAAGGAAAGCCCAGGGAAAGTGAATGCAAAGCTGACCTCATCTTTTCCCCACCTCTTGCCCCCAAAAAAAGCACGGTGGCAAGGAAAGGCAGCTCTGCTTTGCAAAGATAGTTTCTGAAGGGTTTAATAGCAACAGGGCTGGCTGGCTGCGTCTCCCTACACTTTCCTACCCACATGTGGCTCAAGCAGCTGTAAAGCTTCCTTTAAAACACAACCCAGCCCTGACCCGAAGGGTCTTCCATAGCAATGAGGCTTTGTGATTCATTAAAGCCTGGGGCTGCTCTGCAGAAACGCTTCCAAAAGTGACAGCATGCTGGCTGTCAAAGTAGCGACTCGAAAAACAAAACCTGGCTGGTCACTGGTTGCTGTTAATTAAAAACTCGATTCTGATTTCTGATTGCGATTTCAGCAGCAGGATGAGCTGGAAAACATTTCTGGCCTCAGTTTCCTGCGCAGAGAAGTTCGGATGGTTGGAGCACTTGGGGAGGGAGGAAGATGTACAACAGGAAAATATTAATGACGAGCCGAGATTGGGTATGCCAGCTGCCAGCAGAGAAAGTGCTTTAGCTGGAGAAAAGTCATCCAGGCAACACAACACCTCTCCATCTGGATCTCCGACGCAATGAGGCATGTACCCAGCCATCATCGTACAGGGCTTGAAAAACCAAATCTACTCCTTGCCCTCACTGCTGGAGCAGGACCGAGACCTGCAGTGAGTCCCTCGGTGCCCCAGGGTCCCAGAAATGTGCACAGGGTACCTGGTGACACTTCCCAACCCCAAAGTAAGGTGTTCTTGGAGGCTGCGCTGCTTAACATCTGCCGAGCGCTTTAAGCTTGAAGCATAAAAATTGCTGGAGAATTAAATGTAACGCTGAGATGCTGAGTGTTTTCGTTTTTTTTTTTTTTTTTCCCCTAGCTCAATCTGTCCTTCTTTGTCATTTTTGGAAAATAAAACGGTGAAAGCCTTGCAAATAGCCACGTTTCTTCAGCGCGCCATGTGCCAGCTACTCTAGGCAGATATTCAAAAATATCACATTGGTTTTAATCAAAGCCCCGAGGATGCTGACAAATTATCAAAGAGCGAGCGAGAGAGAAAATTGAAATCTGCCATTTAGTCGTGTCTTTGACATGTTGCTAATTAACAGACGGGGGAAAAAATGAGGAAGCGCTGCCTGGATGGATTGTTTCCGTGCTAAAGCAGGGGAAAAGCAAACAAACCAACCAAGTCCAAGGCATCGCCTACCTTGTTCCGGGTCTGGGTCTGTCCGATCAGGATGAGAGCATTGGAGGAGATGATGGAGAGGCAGAAGTTGATGAGAATGACGGAGCGCTCCGAGCGGATATACCTGCAGGAAGAGAAGAGAGAGAGGGAGATCCACCCCGTTACACCTTGCGGGAAGCTACCTCAAAAGGCATCAACCAGATGCAGGTTGTACGGGGCCAGGCTCTACTCAAGGCCACGGTAAGAGATTGCCCCCTTCCTGCGGATCTTGTGCGTTAAATGGAGCAGAACGAGGGGGAAAAGAGGAGGAGAGCTCTGCGTGGTGCTCAGCCCACAGGTCTCACAATCCTCCCCATCAGTGCTGGAGGCATGAGCATGAGTCAACAAAGTAGGGGCCAGCCTGGTCCCTAGCCTGAACCCCTCCTAAACCAGGTCCGAGTGCTGCTAAGTCTTCTTCAGCTCGGCTTACTGGAAAGGGGACTTGAAAAGGAGCTTAAAAGAAAACATACACGCAACACATGGCAAGAGTCCCAAATAAGAAGAGCCACAAGCATGCTGGCGATGAAAGCGGGTTACGAAAGCATGCACCTTCACAACAAAGTGTTTGCCATTCAGCATTCCCCTTTGTTTAACCTAAAAGCGCACCCAGAAGCGAGAAGGATTTGTGGCTTTTTTTGGTTTGTTTTCCCCAGGTGGAGAGGTTTAGCACTTCCCAAAACTAGGCCAAATATGTCACTGTGGCCGTGGGTCCGGGACATTAGGGATCCAAGCTAGAAAGCCTTCGGCACCTTGCAGGAGCGAGCCACTTGTCACTTCTGATTTGCACGGTGCAGCGCGGCATCGGCTTGCTGCTCAAGTACGTGCGTGACAATTCATTCCACCGACTGGCTACGGAGGAAGATTTCTTGGAAGGCACTTTTATGTACCTAATAAAATTAAAAGGCAATTGCAAAAGCGCAAGTCTTCAAGGATTGACTCAGGACCTGACCACACCAATCGCACACACGTGAATAATCCCAGTGATTCAGCCTGCACGCCGGATGAGTAAAGAGTAGAAACTAATGTCTCTAGAAATTAGAAACAGATCTGTTAACCAGACAGCTCATCCCTGGAGGCGAATGCAGGATTATTTCCTATATTCCGGCACATCAACTATTTATATTGATAATTTAATTTCGTTAATTAATTTCAGCAGGAATCAGTCAGCCACGCCATTTGGCTAGGTGGACGGGACTGCAGCTCTGTGCTGTGCCAGGGGGGATCCGTGCTTCAGATCGACTGGAGGCTGCGAAGCTTTGCTTTTCACTTCCACCTGAGTTTGCCCTTCAGATAAGCAGGAAGGTTGAGGATCCACTTTCCTGGATATAAAAAGTCACTGGTGTAGCCTGAACTTACATCGGCTCTGAAGGAAACCTGGTCTGTAGGTTGTTCTCCCTCTACACCCACCCCAGCCCCATAACACACTCCAAAATTCAGGCTTCCAGCTCAGCTAGAAACTGGGTTTGCTGCCTGCAAAGCAAACCTTGGGCTTCTTTCACGACCCATCTGATCAAGACTGCCCCGTTTCATCGGGCTCGATACGATGCTGTGCATCACCTGGATCCTACCCCATTTGGGGATGGGAGGTACCAAGCCATCAATCTAGCTAGGCTTTGATCGTGCGAAGCAAAACAAGCCCCAAGCTCAAGCCTATAGCCAGCAGCTCCTGGGAGACAGAAATGGACATCTGGACTCTGTCCTGGTAGGAACAGGACATGGTAAGTCTGTGTAGGAACACTGTGGTTTAGCTGGCATTAGCATGCACTTAGGAAGTCTCTCCTGGTTAAAAAAGGTAAGAAATGAACTGAGTGTAAGTGTAGTTTGTATGTGGATGTAATGGGTTAGAAACAAGGTGTTTTCAGACTTTTTTCCCCCTAAAAAGCCTTTCCTCTCTCCATGCTTCCCTTCATCCACCAAAAGCCTTCCCTGCTGCCCAGATCCCTGAACCTCCAAAAAACGAGGTGTGAGTTGGCGCCACGTAGAAGCATAATATCAGAATAAGTTAGATTGGAAGAAAACCTCTGGAGTTCAATCCTCTGCCCAAAGCAGGGCTAATTTCCAAGTCCTGTCAGGTTTCTCAGAGCCTTGTCCAATCAAGTGTCAAAAATGTGGAAGAATGGAAGTGCCACGGCCTCTTTTGGGTGGTTTATTGCAGCGTTTAACCACTCTCATGGAGGATCAGGTCTCCTTAGATCCAGTTGGATACTTTCACACTGCAACTGGTGGTCCTAGATCTTTCACTACACACCTCTGGGAGTTGTTTGACTCCTCTTTTCTGTGCCCCCTCCCTAACAACCTCCTCTTCTCCAAGACAACCAAGCCTCCTGTCCCATGTCCAGGACTGTTCATCTGTCTGTGCTGTAGCATTTCCTCAGCCCATCTCTCCAGTTTGCTGAAGTCCTTCTGAATGACGGTGCTGCTCTCCAGGGTATCAGCCACTCCTCCCATTTTGGTACCGTCCAAGAACCTGCCAAAGGGCCATTTCCCCAGCATCCAGGTTGTTAATGAAGATACTAAACGGTACTGGTCCTAGAAGCAATCCCTGACAGAAGCTGCTAGTAACCAGCTGCTGGTTAGGCTTCAAGCCTTCGACCCTTACCCTTTGATGACCACCCAGCTTTTGATCTACCTTAAAGCCACCAACTCAGCCCACAACTCCCAAGTCTGGCCACTAGGATGCTATGGGAACCTGTGTCAAAAGCCTTGGTAAGGACAAAATGTACACCGGCCACTTCTCCTCGCTGTCCATAAAACCAGTCATCCCACCTCAAAAGGAAAACGGATACAAGCTGTCCTCAAAAAATACATGCTGTCTATTCCCAATCACTTCTTGTCCACCATTTTGCCTGGAAATAGCCTTTATAACTACTTGCTCTTCAGCCTTTGCAGAGGCTGTGAGCAGGCTGACCAGGCAGTAACTCTCTGGATCCTCCTCCTTGCCCTTTTAAAAGATGGGTGTAACCCTTCTTCCAACCATCACGAACTTCCCTAGATAGTGGCTCTACAATACCAGCCAGCTCCCTCGATGTATTCCACACATACTGTTTGGAGTCATGGACTTGCAAACGTCCACTGTATGGAAATGGTCTTCAGTTCCCTCTTCCTTTGTGACGGAGAGCACTTCTTCCCCAGGTTCTGCCTCTAGATACTGGAAACTGGGTGCCTGGGGGTGAACCTTGCCAGCAGACCAAGATGAAGAAGGCACCGATTACCTTGATGCTTTCTGTGTCCTCCTCCATTAGGATACGTGCCCCATTCAACATGTCCTTGAGCCATCCTTTAGTGCCAACGTACCTACAGAAACCCTTCTTCGTGCCTCGCATGTCCCTTACCAGGTTCAAATCCAGCTGAGGTCCAACCACCCTAGTTCAATCCTGTAGCCTGACCTCACTGCCAAACATTTTCAGGCTGCCACACTTGCTGTTTCACTTGCATCTCCTCTTCTCCAGCCCAGGGATGCTCCACAGAAAGAAACCAGAATCACCACAAGGCCACCTAGCAAAAGAAGTTAGGAACTCGGAGCAGAGAGGGAAAAATGACAGGTCTCAATGCGTTTAGGCTGAGGAGACAGCTCAGTAAAGGCAGAGCTTGCAGAGTGCTGTCTCACCACCCCCTGGCAGCTACATAGGCTCTGCCTACTTATCCCAAATATGTTGTACGCAGCCACCAAAGCTGGGAAAAACTCCCTGCAAACGTAGGGAGCTTCTGCTCCGGCCCGGGTCTTGTGGGATGCAGGGAAGCCCCGTACAAACTGAGACAGATGGAGAACGTGGGAAAACCCTGCAGTCTCTCTCTCTGTCCCTACCCTGCTCCTTTCCTCTCCGCAAACACTGACTCACTGCTGCTTCTCACGGCGCATACACGCGTCCTTCTCCCCGCACTCCCTTACTCATTCCTGCTACTCCCACCGGGGCCACCTTGGCCTCTCCAGCAGCAGCAGAACTCCTGGATCGAAAGCGAGCGTTAAAAGCCCCTCGAGAGCTCGCTGGCGACCGCTAAATCAATCCTCGGCCTCGACGGGCAGGCAGGGAAAACAGCTCACGGGGCTCTCTCGGCGATACGGTGTTCAGGCAGTGCTGCCAGCGAGGAAGGTCTGTGGGGCCCCACGTGCTGACGGCGGCTGGAAGGGCCACTCGATAGCAGCATCGATCCCCGCGCCGTGCAAAGGGCACTCTGACTCCAGAGGCTGTTGAATCGCTGCTTCATTCTCGTCCAGGGATGGAAAAGCCACTGGGGCTCTTCTGAAGCATCACCGCGTCGAGATGCTGCTTGAAGGAATGGTATAGAGCTAAGCTGAAACACGGTACCAAGTCATTTCACCCCCTCTGATCCATGAGCAGTTCCTCTTCTCCTCGTTTTTTCATTTTCAATTAGTTTTCGAGTGGGAAGATCTTTTTTTTCTCTGATCTCCCCTCTTTCCCACGCAGGTGGTGGTGAACATGATCCCCACGTAGATCGTGGCTCCAGCTGTGACCTAGGACAACCGCTGCCAGGAGGTACCGAGGTCACCCCACTCCTATGTCCTATGTGTCACTGACCTCTGCCACAGCTGCTAATAAAGCCAGAGATTTCCCACCTGTAGCAGCTATTTCGCAGCCATCTGGCTACTGGGAACTGGAGTGAGGCCACCAACAGGCCACCAGAAGGCATCAGACAGAAGCGAGAGCGAATGGAGGCCGTGCCAAGCTGGCCGCATCCAAGTGATGGCTTGCAGCAAGAAGCTCACGCCGGTCACGCGGACGGCTGAGTAGGTGCCACTAAAAAACATCTTTTAGTGGGGGTTTTCAATGTGACACGGGGGGCAAATTCATTTCCTCTCTGATCCCAAAGTGGGGATCGCCTCCCTTTTACTCTGCCCCTGATTCTTTACCATGTTCCTTTTCCCTTTTATTTTTTTCCCCTTTCTTTCTTTCTGCTTCCTATGTATAAACAAATCCTAGCTGGGCAAAATTCTGGGAAAGTCTCCAGATTGTCAGCCTCAGTGAGCCTATTCATCACAAGAGGTTCATGCTCAAGCTGAGCTCGTGTATGCCTGCTCCAAATGCCTTTGTCCAGAGCTCTGAATGGGAAATTTCCTGGCCAAAGCTCCCCAGAAGAGCTGAGCTCTGCTGACTGCACTCCGCAGAAGACCAAGCAGACAGGGCACGAGGATTTTCTCCCCTGCACTGAATAAAATAAGACCACTTTGATACATCTGCTGTATTTTAGCAGCTGGAATAATACTGACTATCCCACTTCTGAGCAATCCCCCAGCTGTTGTCTGGCAGACTGTCTAACATCTAGGGCAAAACGAAGTGAAAGCCAGGAGAATGTTGGATATGATGTTCCTGAGACCATTATTAGAACAGCACATTCATGTCCAGCAGCTATGCCTAAAATAAAAAGGACACACAGAGTGCTCAGGGCTCAGCCACGGGAATGCTGTGAAGTTTAGAGAACATGAAAACATGATCTACAGATAAGAAATGAAACAAACTCAGCGCACCAAAGAGAAATTTTAGAGATCACTCGATCATGCTTTACAAATATTTACACAAAGAGACTGAGGATAGAGAGCCCTTTAATCAAGATATATCTGGTCTCAGGATCACTTGGAAATGCATGTCCGTCCCTTGCTAAATCAGAAATGCCCTTTCAAGCCCCCTATAAACATGTCCCCCCGTTCGTGCTGAACTTGATCGTTTTGGGCATGGGTATAACGCCAAGGCTGCAATTAGAAATTACAAAGGGAATATTTTAAGCAGGGCAGGCAATTAACTTTCCTGGCCTCAATAACAGTAAATATTGAGGGGCAGGCTCCTGGAAGAAAACAGCGTGTTACTCCAAATGACTCCATCGTGCTCCAAACTGATTCAACCTCATGTCTGAACTTAGGTTTCGGATCCTGAACTAATTTCTAAGAGGAAAGAGAGGGTGAGGCGCCAACACCTGCTCTTCACTCCTCTCTCCTAACTTTCCACTTGATCCTGACACCAGTGACACCAGTAAGTCACCTACCAGCGCTGCCCAGTGCTGCCCAGCCTGAGGAAAAGCAGGAGAGGACAAGGACTTGAGCAGGTCCAATGATACCCCAGGCACGGAAAAACCTGAGTTCTAGATAAACGTTATCATGATCAGTCTTCAGCTCAGAGCACTCACCATAATTAACCAGCCACTATGCACTGTCACAGTATCAACAACAAGGTGCATTTTTTTGCTCATTTTTTACTCCTTTGTCACTTTCCTCTAACAACGGGTAGAAAAAGTTATCTCAGTTCACAACTTGAACACGAATTGACCCTTTCCTCCCTACTAAGAGGTGTCATTGGACAAGGTAAGAGCCTCAGACTAATCCCTTCTCACAAAGGGTCCCAAGCAGTATATTCCCTGTAGCCACTCCATTTCAATTTTGGGGGTGCTCACCTGGTTTTGATCTTCCTTATTTTGTTTATTTTAAAGTCAAGAAGCTCTCAGCATGTTAGTTTAGGAAAGGCAAGGCTTTCCACAATCAGCTCAGCCCTTGTGTGATGCAGTACATGGGGAGAACCCATGCAAATCTTGGGTTCTTGGGCTTGCAAGAGTCCACCAGCACGTATCGTACAGGGGCATGGGCCAACGTGGACCTTTGTTTCATACAACACAGCCACAAAATCAAGTCAGCCTCTACAATCGATGCAATTTAAGGTTGCACCTGACCTGCTTATAGGTGTACAGGAGCTCCCTGAAATGGGATGTAGCAAGGAATCCCAGCTGAAGCTAAAGGCAGGACATAACTACGAGACTGGAGAGTTATTTAGCCCGCTAGATTTAACATCCTTAAGCTCCTGAAAAGTGCTGTCAGTTCTTCAGACCAGACGTTTTCGTAACGGATCGTGGATGTTTTGATGGTACCAAAGACCAGCCCACGATGCCTTGAAGCAACCTGTCTGCCAGGAGGCAGCGTGCGTCCACCTCTCTGCAAACGAGGTTTCCCGGGGTATGTAAAGGCATCGGAAACAGCACACGGCTTTTGAAAATGAACAGTGCGACTACATGGGGTCGTGGCACTCATTTCACCGTGCTAATTTCTCTGGCACGAAAAGCAAAGAGTGATGCCAACTAAGCCACCATGATGACTTTTTGCAGGACCCACTCGTTACAAAGGGGCTCTTCCTCAGGCACCAGGCACCCAAAACAGGACAGCAAAACCTCCAGGATCCATGTAGGTCAAGAGACAGTTACTTTTCCCAACAAGAAGAGAAGAAGAGAATGAAAGCCATACCTCCAAACAGAGACATAAATGATAATCAACAGCAAAAGTGTCAGCGAAGATACTCCACAGCCTACAATTAACGTGACAGAAGGGACCAGCACCTTTTCCATGTTCTGAAAGAGAGAAAGTAAGACATTAAAGCAAAAACAAATTAAAAAAAAAAGGAAAAAAAAAGATGCTCAGGAGACGCTACCAGCTCAATTTCACGGCGAGGACTTTCCTCCTAATTGTCTGCAACTCACCTGACCTTCACATCGCACTACCCACACAAATAAAGAGGAGAGAGGACCAGGATCTATTTTTGGGTGACCCAACCTTTGTTTGATCCCGATTCTGCTCCCACACGCACCGGTGTTAAGGCTGGGGTGACAATTGGTATCCACAGCCAGGCAGGGGTGTAAAAGCACAGGTTACAAGGGGAGGATTGGGCCCTTCATATCCAGTGTGAGGATAATTAATGAGGCAGAAGCAGGAGGCACTGCCCACACTCGAACGATTACAAATGAGATCTTCTGGGAGCGACTGATGCTGAAGCTTGGAGGATGAAAAGAAGGTGAAAATCTTCCACTGACTACAAACATCCATCTGGAAAGGGAGGAGACGAGGCAAGGAAAGGAAAAACACGCTGTCTACTCCCCCCAGGGACCCAGCATCCAGTCACACCATCCATCACTTCACCACTCTTACACTACCAGGCATCTCTTCGTGTGCCGGGGATTTCTGAAAATGCTGCTGTGCAACAGTTCTCCTCCACTGTCTGAACACAAAGGATCTGCTGCCATCAGTCCTTGCAACATCAAGAACAAATATATAGCGGCTATAATTCTCCTAACCTCGTTCTCTGCATCCCTGGGACCATGTCCATAACTAGAGTTATCTGCATCTGCCCGACCAACACCGCTAAATTCCCCTCATTCTACAAATCTCTCTCACCACCTGGTTTTCTCTGCAGCAAGATTTTTTCTCCAGCATGTTTCTCATCTCCATGCCAGTGATCTCTGCTGGCATGGAGGCGGAGGAGCTGAGCCCCACCACGCAGCACAGGACCCTCTACATGAAGCATTTTGCAGAGATACGGGAAAACACTCCAGATTGGTGCCGTACCAAGCCCTATTGCTACGGCCGGGGAGATGAGATGGTTTCTGACATAGCAAGGGCTTGGGATCTGAGTTAAATTATCCCAGCGGTTTGAAGGGCTTGGGAAGATCTTCCTTACTTGCGTATTTCGATTAAGGCCACCTCTTAGATTTGTCATCTCGCTGGGGGGAATTAATGAGGAACAAAGCTTTCAGCACCCTGCTGGTGAAACCCACGGGAGCTATGGGAAGGCTGGCACAAGAGCTTAAGGGATCTGAGACAAAACTGAGCAACGAATTCAGAAGTTTGAATGCCCAGCTGGGCATACGTACCCAAAGGAGTACGGGCTGGTTGCAGGATTTTCACTCAAGAGCTGATGGGATACAGACGACTGCAGACTGGAAGCCAAGTGTGATGCTACATCTCTGCAGTGTTCCCACCCCACTGATCCTATTAGCCCTGACACATCACCTTACCAGGACTGTACAGCTTCCCTGAGCTTCCTTTGGGAAATGGGAGGCTTGGGACGCTCCAAATTCACCGCTGTAGGATACAGACCGAGGTTCTGGACGCTGAGCCCAATTCAATTGGCTGAAATTATGGGATTGGATGTAAGACAATGCCTTAGTCCCTCTAATTATGAGCAATTGTGCATGAACAGCAAGAACATGGCACAGAGCCTCCCCAGTCCATCCAGCAAGGACCCGCATCTTCTCCCACCTAGAGCTTTCTGAAAAGGTTTCAGATCACACACTGAGTTTTCCTCTTATTTGGATAACTGAGATTTTTAACATCGACTGCTGGGACTCTATTCCCACCGTGGGAATTTACTCCTGCCAAATATTTGTGGAAAGTTAGAAGCAGGGTTTTTGAGAATTAGGTAAACACCGAGAAAGACACCTCAGTGAAAATATGAACGTTTCCACTTGTTTTCCATTAAAAAAAAGTTGAAAGTGCACATCTTCCAGATGGTGCGAGTGCTGAAATATTGCGTCCTGCTCCTTATAAACTGACGTGTGGAAGGGACCTTCTCTGGGAATCGAAGTCTGTGATTTAGTCAGGATACGGGAGAGAAATGCAATCCCCAGACAAAGCCACAGCTTCTCCTTTTGCCACCTCTACCCTGTTTCGCCCCGTAGAAGCCCAGCCCTGCCTCAAAGATGTAGGACTGCAAAAAATGGGAAGAAGAGCTCTTCAGACACGGACTGGGCACTGCTCAGCCGCTCCAAGCTCCCTCCAACCCCTTTCCTCTCCCTGCTCCTCCCTTTCAGCAACACGAGTTCACATCACACGAGCAGTGGCCTGGGACGAGCATCGATTGTGACATTTGATTTAAGTAGGTCTCGTTTCACTGGCTTTTCATGGGCAACTGGATAAAAGTCGGGGAGGAGCTCCATTAAAGCAAAAAAAAACCAACCAACCAAACAAACAAACAAAAAAAACAGATAATTCATTTCTAAGCCATCTGAGAGCACCACGAGAAAAGGAGTTGGGATTTTAACAGAGGAGCAGACTTTGTCCCTATATTCCCAACTCAATAACCCTAATTCCCTTCCACATCCTCTCCAACCTCCTCCAGCCCCAAAACCCTCAGGTTCTTTCCCCAACTGGAAGCTGGGCTGGTGGGTAATAGCTGGTGTCTTCCTCCCTCTAGAAGACCCCGATCTGCTCCTCCTTCCCTTATCCTTCTGCCAAATTTCCACAAGACCCCTGGGCACCAGAGGCACTCTTCCCGAGGAGGTGCCATGACCCTCATCCCTTCTCCCCACAGACCAGGGATGGTTGGTCTGGCCCTATTGACATCACGAGAATGGGTAACTATAAAAAACACCGGCTGCAATAAAAGCAGGAGCTCACTTTTGGGGGGAACAGGAGGTCCTAAAGGTTCAGGACTATGTAGATTAGGATCCTGCTTTCTTTTTTTTTCATTATTAAGGTTTCTCTGTCTTCCCCATCTTCCTTTCCCCCTCCTACAGTCCTCCCCTTTGGCAAATGAAGCATTGTTTGTTTTATTTCTCCTGACTAATTAAATCCCCTGACAGAAGGTGGTTGGATGCTGGAGGATCTGAGGCTAGCAAGGAAAAATTTCTTCGGAGGAGGAAGAAGGGAAACCGAAAGATTGGTTTAAAAAGAAATAGCAATACCACCAAAATGACAGCAAGGAGCTCTACAGGAGCTCCCCGGCACCGCAGCCAAGAGGGAAATTGGTTCTTTGTGAAGGCCAGGCAAGGCACGGGGTGTCACCTTGTCCTGCCTGGACTGGAGATGGCACCAAGTGGCCCATCACTGCCTCTCCTCCCTCCCCTGTCTGCTGCCGGTGGCCTCGGGGAGCCTCCCAAAACGCAGGCGAGACCATGCCCCCGGGGGGCTGAAGGAAGAAGGAAGACCTTCGCATGGGCACAGCAGGACAGAGCTGGTGGTTACGAGTCACAAGTGCCACCGTCCTGTCACCAAGCTTGACAAGGGAGGAGGGGAGCAATCAATGACATCAGCGAGGATGGAAATAACAAGCGCCGCTGCCCGCGGCTGCTGGCTGCCCGGCCACCGCACCGCCCTGCCTGGCAGGGCACAAGGACGCTCCTCTTCTTGACAATTTCCCTCGGCTTCCTTCTTCTCCTCTTCCCTTCTCTTCCTTTATCCTTTTTTTTTTTTTTCCCCCTTTCTCCCTTGTCTTCCTTTTCTCCTTACTTTGGCCATTATCCATGGCATGCTCTGCCTTTTCTTCTCGCTCTCACTGCTTCTCCCTGGCTCTCCTCCCTTTGCATTCTCTCCATGTCTCCCTTTCCGTCTTTTAGTTTCTGCACCACGCCATGAAAAGTGACTTCATCTGAGCTGTGCCTGTTCTGTTACCCTGCTCTGGCTCCAGGGTCAAAGAGGCTCCAATTAGAACAAAGTCAAAAATGGTATTTCTTAATGCCACGCCGTTTGCCTGAGAGCTTACAAGCAAGCTGTTACTTTCACTTTTCCCATCTTCGATACCGAGCAAGGCTGAACGAACTCTTTACAGGCACGACAGCCTACTAATAAAGTCACTGAAAAATTAAACCATTTGTTTTTCTCCCAAATTAGCTGCAGACATGTGAGTTTGGAGTTCGGGGCTTTGTTTTTGCAGATGCGTTTGCTGCTCAGAATGGTCGCCTTGAGCCTGTCTTCTCGCACATTTTACATGAAAGCCTCATGAAATAAGAGAATTACGGAAGTCCTGGTTGCAAGGGACATCTGGAGGCTTCTAATCCAACTTATTGCTTGGAGCAGGACTCAGACTAACATTAAGTGAGGATGGCTTTGTCTAGATGAGGCTGGGAAACCCTCAAAGACCACGAGCCCCAGCATGCTTCTGATGGCCATGCCAAGACCGTGCCACTCTTCCAGGGAAACCTTTTCTTCCTAATATCCTGCATTATTCTTACAAGCTATAGCTTGTGGCTCTTGTCCCTTGCTATATCACCAGGCACAAGCCAGAGGAGCTTGGTCTCACGGTTTTTGCCATGGTACCTGCAGGCTGTGAGCAGAGTGCCCCTCGCCTTCCTCTTCGCATGATCAACTTCTACCGCTCAAGTCATGGGCAGTGAGACTCGTTCGACTCTTCTATGAACAGACTGGACCCGATGGCATGCTGCGCTCCAAAAACTGCTCAGAAACCACTTCGCTGTGCTACTGGACTAAAGGCTTTTCTCAGTTCCCCAGCAGTTTTTAAAGCCACTTTCTATTGATTTTGTTGCTGGTCGGACAACTCTTTTCAAAGCAGCGAGCTATCAAAGAGGTGGTAAAATTGCTGGAAAATACTGCTTTTACCAGTACTCATGAAAGCGAACTGCTTTCTGAACAAGGGGGTGTATGTCGGTGCTGTAAGAAAACAACCCAGGAGGGATGAATGACCGGGAGGGGGATGTGCTCTTGTCACTGGTGAAAAAAATCCTGAAAACGTTTTTATCCCCACTTAGACTCTGAGTTTTTCATTCGGGCTCAGGCTCTTTGGGTTCTCCTGGCAGCATGGGCAGGAAGATTCTCCGGGCAGGAAGGCTCTGCAGGAGGATCTGGATAGGCTGGAGCGATGGGCTGAGGTCAACTGTATGAAGTTCAACAAGGCCAAGTGCCGGGTCCTGCACCTGGGGCGCAACAACCCCAAGCAGAGCTACAGGCTGGGAGATGAGTGGTTGGAAAGCTGCCTGGCCGAGAAGGACCTGGGAGTATTGGTTGATAGTCGGCTGAATATGAGCCAGCAGTGTGCTCAGGTGGCCAAGAAGGCCAACAGCATCCTGGCCTGTATAAGAAGCAGTGTGGCCAGCAGGTCTAGGGAGGTGATTGTCCCCCTGTACTCGGCTCTGGTGAGGCCGCACCTCGAGTACTGTGTTCAGTTTTGGGCCCCTCGCTACAGGAAGGACATGGACGTGCTCGAGCGAGTCCAGAGAAAGGCGACCAAGCTGGTGAGGGGTCTGGAGAACAAGTCTTACGAGGAGCGGCTGAGGGAGCTGGGCTTGTTCAGCCTGGAGAAGAGGAGGCTCAGGGGCGACCTTATCGCTCTCTACAGTTACCTTAAAGGAGGCTGTAGAGAGGTGGGGGTTGGTCTGTTCTCCCATGTGCCTGGTGACAGGACGAGGGGGAATGGGCGAAAGTTGCGACAGGGGAGTTTTAGGTTGGATGTTAGGAAGAACTTCTTTACCGAAAGGGTTATTAAGCATTGGAACGGGCTGCCCAGGGAGGTGGTGGAGTCACCATCCCTGGAGGTCTTTAAAAGACGTTTAGATGTAGAGCTCAGTGATATGGTTTAGTGGAGTACTTAGTGTTAGGTCGGAGGTTGGACTCGATGATCTTGAGGTCTCTTCCAACCTAGAAATGTGTCTGTGTCTGTGTCTGTGTCATGCAGGCAACAAAAGCAGGTGTAAAGCTACGAGGAAGGTATGAATGCAATGCATCTAGGTTGTTGTCCCCAGCTCCTGCTGTCCACCAGCCAAGCATTGCTCACACCCAGGCTCCCGGCCAAGTGCAGGTCAAAAGGAAACTTGTTCACGGGATGTGAACTGGGATCTGCCCTGCTCCAGGCACCAGGGAGTACACGGTTAGGTGCAGAAGCTCACCTGGTGGACAGCAACTAGTTCCTTTTGTACCTGGCCTTCATTCGTTCTTACTTTAAGGCTCCCTTTCCAAACAATTGTCTCATTCTGAAAATACGGGGGTGCGTGTACGTAGCTATATGTGTATCTGTATGTATATTTAAGGGGTTTGGTGAAGCACCAGCCATGTTCCGCACCCCAGCACAACCACTGCATAAAAAGGACAGCAGTTACCCCAAAGGGCAGCAACCCAGGTTATTCTTCTTTCAATACCTAAAGGGGTCTTATAAAAAGGATGGAGAAGGACTCTTTGCTCGGGTAGATAATGATAGGACAAGGGGGAATGGTCTTAAACTAAAAGAGGATAGATTTAGACTAGAGGTTTGGAGGAAATTCTTCGCTGTGAGGGTGGTGAGGCACTGGAACAGGTTGCCTAAAGAGGTTGTGGACGCCCCGTCCCTGGGGGTGCTCAAGGCCAGGCTGGATGGGGCTTTGGCCAACGTGATCTGGTGGGAGGTGTCCCTGCCCATGGCAGGAGGTTGGAGTTAGGTGATCTTGAAGGTCCCTTCCAACCTGAGCCATTCTGTGATCCTTCCAGGGCAATATACAGTGTTTTTAAGGACTTTGACAATGAGTGATGCTATGAAACCTTCACCTGGGTACACACCGGGCTCTTGACCCAGCTCAGCCATGTGCCCACCTCAGAGGACTCTGCAGAGCCAAAAGGAGCAAAGCCATGCCCTCACTCATCCATACCCCATTACACAGCACAAGAAGGTGCTGCTCGTACTCCCCTGACCATCACACAGTGCTCAACAGAAGCAGCACAGACATCCAGCTGCCCAGCTGCAGCAGGGCATGCCAGCTGCTGAGAACCACGGCAAAATTACAGATACGGATGGAGCTGCTAAAGGGAAAGTTCAGTTTTCACCTCCTGGAAGAAGTATTTCTTGCACTAGTTGTTGTGGGTCTGCTCTGCCCCACGGACATTTCAGACTCCTGTTACCCCAGGAGAAAACTCATGCACTAATACTGATCCTACCGGGGATGGGGAGAGAGGAAGAGTAGGGCACAGGCTCTTTTTGGTGGACCCCAAAATAGAGGCAGGAGCACGGATTTAGTGAAGGTGGGACCAGGTCACTGGGGAAAGGAGCTTTTTGGGGGCTCAGCATTATCAACAGCCCTACAGGGCTCACTTAACTCAAAACAGAGGAGCACTGAGGAGGCATGAAACTGTTTTCCAGTTTTTGAGCAGGGCTTTGAGATCACTGCACGAAAAGCCCTCAGTGGTGTCATCAATAACCAAGTTCTTTGCAACTTCTTTTTTGGCATCCTCCCCGGCTCAGCCCATGTCATTGCAAGAGCGGTCCGGAGGATTTGTACCTCGTTTTGCTTCCTTCACATCACAACCACCATCTTCCCATGTCAAAGCGAATAGCCCCCCGTTATCGGGAGCGCATCTGTGGAGCTGAGGGCTCCTTTTATGCAATTCGGCCAGTCTAACGGGCAATTCTGTGTAATTACAGTCCAGGAAAATCACCCAGAGAGACACCTTAATGCGCTACTATTTATTAACAACTGCTAACTCCGCTCAGTACTGAGCCTGCTCCCAAGACACAACAGGGCAATCTGCCTTTCAAACAGCCTCGAGGAAGCTCTCGGGGCGGAGGAGTGGTTAGTAGGGGCAATATAATCATTTCCTTCAGACTGGTGGGGAATTACAGGAGGTAACGGCGGCGTTATCTACCTGCCAGTGGTCAGCACGACAAGTCGCCTTGCTGTAGCTCCGTGAAGGACCAGACTGCGTTCCCAGGTCCAAAACTTGAAGTCGGGACATCAAGGAGGGCTGGATCGTGCTTGTATTAACATGAAGGACCCCACTCAACCGATCTGCTTTGGACTGAAAACACTGCCCTTAACTTCTCAGGGGCCTATTTTGTCCCCCCCTGGAAATGGAAGGGGATAACAGTGCTCTCCCTCCGTCTGCCAGAGCTCAGTTCAGCTTGGATTTTAGACGTGTGCCTTAGGGGGTTCCCGGAGCTACGTCAGGACAATCAAGCACGAGCATCTCATTCTCTGCTGTGCAATATCAACGTGGGGAGGTATGAAGGAGAGAGAGCAGACAGTTTTTACTTTAACTGTTTCTTAGCTGGCCGTCCAGAGTACCTGTTTTCTAAATCTTTGCTCTTTATGTGCATGGCGAGACTTGCTCTGTCCCAGCCCTTCCCTTTAAAGCAAGTTTTACATGGTGGAAGAGAAAACAGAACCAATTTCCATGGTAAAGCTGGTAATAACCAAAGCAGCCTAGCCCTCTAGGGGCCCTCTTTCCTTCTGAGACACCCGAGGCAGAAGAGAACTTCAATCGGGCTGTGCAACACCACTATCAAATGCGCTGCACTGAGCAGCAAACCCTACCTCGCCAGGTCTGCTGTAGAAAATAAGAGGGCCCAGGACCATTCTGCTGCCCTGAGATGAAGTGATGTAGTAGAGCTGATGCTCTACCAGCTCAAGCTTCAAAATAGAAGGGTTTTGTCCATACCTTCTGGTGGAACATCTATGGACCGTGCCATCCCCTGGGCACTGCAATTTGGCACAGGGACAAAGGCAGTGGGGACAATTAAAGGGCAGTGCTAGACTGAGATTTGATATTATTAATATTATTATTATTAACATTATTATTACTAGCATTATTTTACAGTATGGACATAGGGGCTGAGTCTAATGACATTAAAAATGAGCCTCCTTCACTGCTCCTCTCTGCTTGGGATCGCCCCTTCTCTGTACTACACAGCAGACAACCAGTTCCAATAAAATCTATAAAAGATTTGCAAGCTCATCCTCGAATTACCCATCCTGGTCTGCTTTCACACGTGTGTTCTCAGCTCTGCTAACTTCAGAGCCGCAGTGCTCAGCCCCTCGCGGGGAAACGGGGCGAGATTTACACACAGCTAAAAAAAAAAAAAAAAAAAAAGAAAGAAAAAAGAGGAGAAAAAAATAACGCCATGGCAGAGTGGGAATGGAAAACGAGGGGGGGAATCCAGACTGTGTTTATCCTGATTTAAGCAGGGTTTTGGTTCCGTGCCAGGCGACGGCGTTTCACCAAATTACTCCAAAACAGCCCGCTGTTTGTTGTACTCCCTCGGCGTCGTGCTGGCGAGCCGTGCCAGAGCTGCGGCTCTCCCGGCAGAGAGGGCGATGCTCACCCTGCCCTGGGGACAGCCCAGCTGAAGGAGGAAGGTGTCTGGAAGTCCCCTTAATTTCTGCTTCCAGCCGTGATTCCTCTCCTGCAAGGACTCGTCTCTCACCGTTCAGCCCCTGAAGGTCCCTCCGCTGGCAATGGCTCCTGACCTGAGCTAGGGCTGAACCCAAAACCTTGAAGAAAAAGGTGTTTCCAGCTCGCTATCAATCCTCCGAGGCTTTCGGGAGTGAATTGGCTGGAGTTTGCCTCTGAAGAGGATAGGAATGGATTTCAGCTATTTAGCAGCTGATGGGATTTGTGGGCGTCACACAGATGCCGTTGTGGTGACAGTGACAGCTTTCTGCCAGCTACAGTCGGAAGAACCCATGGGATCGGGCACGATTTCCCCCCACCCAGTGCGATACTGGGTGGTTACTGGGGGCTGCTGGTGCCAGCTCCCTCTGCACGGGGCGGTGCTGTCAAAGCAGGGCTCCAGGAGTCAGCTTCTGGCCCTGCCGCTCGTCTCATCCTCAGCTGAGCGACGGGGAAGTAAAACCGTAACAGCCCCTGGATTTACACCAATTTGATATTATCTCCACCAACTTGATATAAACACGACCCAACTGGCCCCACCCGGGAAAGGGCTGACACGACTGACATATTTAAAAGAGCAGAAAGAGCAATTTGTCATGAAAAGTAAAAGCATCGGCTTACTTATGGGAAAAGAGCAAAGTCACTTTGCTTTCGTGGATTTATGGGATGCATTCCGCACATCCCTCTGGTTGGTAGGGCAGGTAGCTGGCGAGCCCTCGAGCTGCAGACCTCATTTTGACCGACCGTCAACATCACGCCAGCTTCTCACTTAGACCGCCTTAACTTTCAGAGAGGAGTTTCAAGCTCGTGTGCTCATTTTTAGGAGCCTGACATTTGTTTTCTGTGCGTATTGACCATTTTCAGGTGAAGATTGCCTTACTGACAAACTCTTGCCAGGGAATTTGTCCACTCAGCTGTCCATGGACAGCAAAGGTATTAAAGCACGAGCCTGTTGGAAACGGATTCAATTTTGGTTTAGATGAGCAGACGTTTGTTGCAAAATAATAATAACGACTTAATTTCCATGTCTCACCGCGTGGCAGTTCAAGGGCAACCTAAGCCTTTAGGCAGGGCACAGCAGGGCTCAGTGGTGAAGTGGCTTGTCAAAATTACCTAAAAAAGGCTTTTCCAGGCAAAAACGCTATGGAGATGCGTGCGTGGCGAGTAAGAAAGGTAGGTAAAATGCTCAACGGTTCAACCAGCTCCTTTTGGGGCTCCAAACACGACGTGCTCAGCCCGGGAAGGGCTTTGAAAGGGAAGATGATCCCTCTTAGCACGAACGCGCTGGCTCCCACCCCTGCCGAGCCCATGAGACCTGCCTCCGTCACCCACTCGTTACCATTTTCAACCGAGCACCTTTGTGCTGTCTCCCACGCCGTCCTCTGCCTCGGGAGGAGCTCCCCCCGCAAAAAACACACCTAGAAAGCCACCCGGGGCTCTGTCTTTAATTCTCTCTAAAAGCCTGGCGGGTGCAGTGCCTACAGAAAGCTCCTGCCGGCGGCAGATGTGCCACGACTCGCTGCAGTGACTAATGCCCTCGCGCTGCTCACACGTGCCCCCACGCCCGCCTGCAGCCACGTGTCGCCTTTCCTTTTGCATTTCAGATGGAAGCTCTTTGGGATCGGGGTGGTTTTTTGGGATCGGGGAGCTTTGGGGTGGTTTTTCTGGCCCGCTCGGCACCGGGCAGCTCGCTGAAGTCATGCTCCGTAGCTACGCCTCCTGGTGACACGGCAGTCCAAATAACTCATGATAACTATGAAATAACGTCAAGACAAGAGTTACAGCAGGCCAGCTGCTTTGTCCAACCATGGGCAAACCTTTTGATTTCTCCAAATACGTCTCCTCACCCGTCCCAGCCTCCCCATCTGCCTCCGTCGCGCGTCTCCACCTCGCGGCCACCCGCTGCACCTCCGCCACGCTTCTCCCGCTCGCACAGCAAGAAGCAGACAAGCAGGTGAGCTCGCTTACAAATGACATGCAGAAGGGTGAGAAAAGGCCCAAGAAGCTCATTTCCCCCAGAACCATCCCCGACCTGTCCAACCAAACCCCGCTGACGGAGGCTCCCAGTGCTCGGTTATTCCCTTGCTCCTGAATTAAACCGTTCTCACCGCCACTCGAGCCCGGTCCTCAGCTACCTTCCATCCATTAGGCTATTTCCCCCTTCCCCCTTGGTATTTTAACCCCGAGGGACAACTCTAAGCCTCTCGCAGGGCTCCCCTTGCCATCAACGTGCAGGTAGCACGCCTGGCACCGTCCCCAAGCACACGCAGACCCTGCCACGCTCGCGCATCGCACCGCTCCTGCCCCAACGCGGAGCATCCCCGAGAGACACCGCTCACCCCCCTCTGCACACCTTTCTGGCCCTGCACGGCTCAAATCAGCAGAGGCTGAGCCCGAGAGCCGCTTTTTTCGAGCCCTTAGGGAACGGGAAAGTGGGAATCGGGAAGAGCCTGGTGTCCTGGCTTAAATCCACACCTCCTGTACCGGAGTGGTAAGCCGTGGCTGGGTAACGGGGCAGCTGCCACACTCGCTAAGCTGCCTTCGTGGCACCCGGCCATTAACCACCGCGGGCTCGGGATAAGCACCAACCCCCTCAGGAGCTCCTGGACACACGGTGCCCCAGATGCAGACGGGGAGCCTTTAATTTCAGCTGAAGACGAGGGACTAACCTCAGCCCTGCTCCTGGGGTCACCCGGCGAACGCCGGCGCCGGTCTCGCTTGTGCACCGAAGGGTGAATCGGGCGCAGTGTTACTCACGCTGAAGCAGCGAATCCCCCAGTGTTTTAAGCTCGCTGCCACTCGATCGTGTTCCTCTCCCACGTCCCCTTCAGATGAAGAGACACAGGGTGATGCAGCAGCATTCGCCTGCAGAAGAGTCCCTGCCAGGGCTGCGCCGAGCTCTTCTGGCTCCGGAGAGCTGCAGCCCCACCGCCGCCGCCGCCGCCGCTGCTGCTGCTGCAATCCCACCTCCCGGAGTTTCGAGCTCAAGAGGCGAGCGAATCCACAAGCGTGGAGTGGAAACTCGGCGGAGGGAAGCCGTCGGCTGCGAATATCTCCTGAACCGCTCGGCGGATCGACAGACAGCCGAATGCGCAGACAGCCGCGAAGGAGGTGGGATGCGGGGATGACTGCTTATTATGCTGAGCCAAATCCTCCCATTATTACTTTGCGTGCTACCTGTCTTCTCCTAATGTATTCCGCTGTTGTCTCCCCTAGAAGCACTGCACCGGCAGGGATTTCCTATAACCCTCGTCTCCGTCTCCTCACTCGCATTTGCTCGCTTATTTGTGGATTCCCAAATTATCTGCACGCTCTGCAGCAATGGCAATCCCCAGCCACCTCTCCCCCAAAAACAGCAAACCCAGCGCTGCTCCCATCCCTGTTCCCTTTCCCCTGAAAACCCCACAAAAATCACACGCCCGCTGACTCCGGATCCTCTCCGAACTCCCTCGGGTTCGCCCGAATTCACTCTGCCATGGGCACCGATGGGCTTCAAGGCAGCAATGACAAAGCAAACGCTCCACGGCAGGGGGCCCACAAACCCGTTTGGATCACAAACCAGCCCCTCTGTTACGGGGCCAAGCTTGAAAAATAATGTTTTCCTTCTTGCTAGACAGTGGGTCGGCCCATTTGGCCACTGAAGGGCATCACACCCTATTTCCTAGTTGTATTATGGGAGAGCGGGAGGGGAAAAGCCGTCCGGTTCACGCTCTGTCCACTCCACGCTAAAAACACGTGGCCAAGCTCCCGATTTTAGTGATCAGAGCATCCCTGCCGAGCAAGGGAAAGAGCAGCGTGGAGCCTGCGACCTGCAGGAGCCCAACTTGCTCCTCCGGGCTGCCACAGACCCGGGGGGAAAGATCCCGCTCAGCAAACACCGAAACCTTCCCCAGAGTCAGCACAAAGCTGTCCCGAGACGGGCAGGAGCCCCAGCTGGATCTCCCATCACCTTTTTTGCCCTCTCCATGTCCGGATGGGGGGATCCAGTGGTAACAGCATGAATCTTCAGGAAATCTCAGCAAACATTTCCAGCTGGAGAGCTCGGCGGCAAGAGGAACCATCAGATCCCGAGAGACAGCCCGCGTGCAGCAGCATCCCTTAAGGGACGGGGCACAAACGGGCGATTTGGAGCTCGAAAACCCAAAAGCTCACAGCTCGGCAGTGCTCGTCCTGGCTAACGGGGTGAGCAGAGGTTGCTGCTGCCCCGCCAGGGGCACGTCGGCGCTGGGACCTTTCGGTGGCACCCCGCGGGCTGAGGGCACCGAGGCCGGGATGGCACCTGCCAGGGTGCTGCAGCTGGCGGAGAGGAAGCGGAAAGCAGTGAAGTGATTAGCCCAAGGTCATCATCTCATCTGCAGGCACGGGAACAGCTCCCAGCCCCGTGGCTCAGCCAGCACACCCGAACGAGCCCTTCACCCCCTGCGCAAACTGGCAGCGGTTCGGCACCTTAAGGATTCAAGCCTAGCAAAAGCGAGAACTCCCCTTCGACAGAAAAGCCCAACTTTGAAATCGAAGCGTTAACGTCACACGAGAAGCAGAATTTATTCCTTACAACCCTGGAAACAACTGGGAAGTTGAGCACTGGCTGTCCTCAAGGCACTCAGAAGGCTTCATTCCTATCCAAACTCCAAATCTCAGGTGCTAAACAACGGTAGAATATTAATATTAAAATACTAATCCCTAAATAAAGTGCTCCGATCTTAGCTAAGGGAACCGCTGCCCTAATTTTCCATCAGAAGTGCTGCCAGCCCCTTCTGAGCAGCCAGCCTGACCTGGCCGAGATGCGCCCTGAGAGGCTCCTCGCCACGCGTTATTTCCCCAGGGTAAAAAGGATTTTTTCCCCTCTGCTGCACACACAGCGTCGGGATGCTTTCAGTAAAATAAATAAATAAATAAATAAAAAGTAAACATTGTGAACTGAGAGAGGAGCCCGGGACTTGTTGTCCCCTCGTGTACGTACCCCGAAAGGTGCCTTGCCTTCACGCCAATGGGAGCTAACAGGGAACAAAGCCTCTGCTTTTCGGATTGCAGCAACCTGGGACGGGATCTCACCCCTTACACTCACCCACCTCGCCAGCACGCCTCCAAGTCAGCTCTGCCGGTCAGCCTGCTCCAACACACCCCACAAAACCACACGGGTGCTGCTCGGATCTTCCAGCTAATTGCTTGCATGTCGGTAAAGGGGTAAATGTGGTCACGGGGTCAAGATGCTCCAGAAATTCATCATGGACACACCAAAGTCAGCAGCCACACAAGTTTTTGCCACCGGCACCTTTCCACCTTTGCTAGCCCTAGAAATGAGGGCAGAGCTGAGCAGCCTCTGCAGACCAGGCTGGGAGAAAGGAGGGGAGGAGAGGGCAGAGAGCTGTATTTGTGCCCTCCTACTACTCTAGGAGCTAAGCTTTAAAACTTACTTGACTTTACAGATTGTGAGCTGGTAGGCAGAAGAGGCAACACGAGTCAAAAAACACGAGTCAAACTCAGACAAGACAACCAAAGAGCGAAAGGCTGCCCTACAAATCCTCAGGTCCTGCTCTCTTCCCTTCCCATCACCAACAAATGGCCAGGACTGCCAAGAAATACTGAAAACCACCACCACGAGACTCTTAATCCGACTGACCATAGTTTGCGAAGTTCGAATACAGGGCTGTGTGATTTCCCTTTGGCCCTACCGTTCCCCTACCAAGCTGGGTATGGGGTAAAACCAAAATGAAAAGAAAGACCCCAAATCCCGTCTGTGTTCCTCAGCTGAGAGGTTTGTTGTTTAATGACAGCCATCCAGCCAAAGCAGTGCCAGAAATAGCAGGGGCCATTGGAAATCAGACCCAGAGGAGGAGTCGAACTCAAACTCTAGCTTTTGGGCTGGGTCTGAACAGCTCCATCTCAGTTTAAGGATGTCTGTTTCCAAAACTGATTCCAAAACCCGCACTCCCAGCCCGTAGCTCCACTGAAATCAGGGAAAACTGCTTCCTTTCCCTGCTTCAAAAGCAACACCCAGGGAAATCCTGTCCTAGGAAAGACCGAATCGCCCGCCTGGGCAGCAACACTCATCCCCCCCAAACCTTCCCAGTTCCATCCTCACTGCAAAAAAAAAAAAAAAAAAAAAAAAAAAAAAAAAAGCTGTGCCCGTACCAGGGTTACAAATATTTCAACCTGCCAGGGCCAAAGACTCCAGAAGGGAGATTTATCGCAATAAATAATCTTGATGACACAGGAGGACGGAGCTTCTTGTCCCGAGAGCTCCCAAGGCACATGAAAAACTGCATTATAAATGTCAGCACCGCAGACACCACCGCTGACGAGATGCCACCTCTGGGGAAGACGGGCTTGCTCACAGACACTTGGTTAAAAAACCGAGGGTGGTACCATGAGGACATGGGTGAGCAACCCTCCAGAGCACCAACAAACCCTGGGCTTTACTTCGGGGGGGATCGGGAGGTAGCCGGGTCCCAGCTTTCCTCCCAGCATGGCCAAAGGACTCACTCTGCTGCTCCTGGGTTGACTCCAGGCTGGGAATAATGAGTTGTGAGACTGCAAC
This sequence comes from Cygnus atratus, assembly GCF_013377495.2. NCBI lineage: Eukaryota > Metazoa > Chordata > Aves > Anseriformes > Anatidae > Cygnus > Cygnus atratus. The sequence goes on along the minus strand of NC_066363.1, from coordinate 158,471,307 downwards.
CCAACCAGCAACTAGAGGAGTTGGAAAGAGGATGGAAGAAGCAATTTAAGGCCTAAACCCCATAAGACCCGTGGAGATGTTAGTTGCAGATGCAATAAAATAAAACATGAAAGGGGGAAGGAAGCAGCATCCTCCTGCAGCCAAGTCCACTCTCAGACGCAAAAGTACTTGTACTTGGCAAAGGGCTAACATCAACCTTGTAGCACATAAACACCAAGAGCTGAGGGACTAGTAGTATTCAGCTACATCAAACTAACCTTTTCTTCTTCCTAGCTGCTTAGTTAATAAACAGCAAGCACCTTGTGAGCATAAAGTTAGTCCTCTGTTGCAGAAACTCCTGCTTTAGCCAAGCTACAGCCTCCTTTCCCACACTGCCCGGTCCTCTGTTCAACTCCAGGAGAAAGATCCGCAGAAAACCTTCCCCAGAAACTCAGCTGCACACCTGGGCTGGCCCTGCCTTAAAAGTATTCCTACGGAAGAAATTATGATGTAGTTTTTCCCAGGACCCAAACTCTCCCTGAATGTTGGTGGGACTGGGTCATTTGCAATGACAGCACGGAGCCCTCCCAGCGCGGGACGAGGCTCCCCCATCCATCCGTCATCCCCGTGGGCATCACAAGGTGCAGAGCCAGAAGCCGGGGTGCTGGAAGCTTGGGATGAAGGCTGAAGCCTTGCTGCTGTGATGACACGGAGCAGGGAGCTCCAGGAGGAGGGTCCCAGCTGGCTCCCCTGGGCTCAGCCAGGCCGCCCCAAGAAAATTTGGGGACTGCTCCTGGAAAGCACTAACCCAACGCATCACCTCCCTTCTGCACGTGGTTTCACGCAGCCAGGAGACACCAAAAGAGCTACCCGAAGCAGAAAAAGGCTGCGGGGACACCAGCACCGATGCAACCGACTCCTTCCAGGTCCCTTCCACGCAGGGACGCGCTGCTCCTACCTTCGACCAGAGCATCTCTGCGGCGATCCAAAGCTCGGTGCCTCGCACAAGAGGACCCCGAGAGCAGCTCTGGAGCCCCGGTTGGAGTGGCTGGGCCTGCACGGGGCCCGGGCAAACACAACCAACGCTGTGTCTTTAAAACCACTTCAGTGCAGATGTTGTTTCCATGGTAACTAGTGGACCAAATACATTAGTGTTTCTAATAATAAACCGAACCTTCATCTTGGAAAATGTGATCCCCCCCACCCCCCTTTACCACCATCACCCTGCCTTTCTTCCTCTCCCCTCCCCTTTCGCCGAATTAAGCCCGGCGTTTAACAAGCAAGGCATAATTAGTAAATAATTGCAAGGGCCCCGTAAGTCCCAGCGCCCGGGCAGATGGAGAAGAGGGAGGTGGAGGGAAGAGGGGGGGGAGCCTCGCTCCACAAACCCGGGAAAGTGTCCAAAATGGGGATGAACTACTTAAAAAAATAAATAAATAAATACTCAAAGTGCAAGGTAGTAGAGGGCAGCCACCCTGGCATCGCCCCGGGTGCCCTGGCAGCTGATTTGGGGTGCCAGCGCCCCGTGAGCATTTCGAGGAATCCCTCACTCCTCCGGAGGCTCCGGCATAGAAGCGGCACCGGCTGCGCTGTGCCGACAGCGGGTGAAACTTCACGGACCCCCCCAAAAACACATACACACACACCCCAGCCCCTGCAAACCCCCCGTATTCCTGCTGCGGGACCCCCACCCCCCAAAAAAGAGAGAGCAACCCCGAATTTGGGAAAGGGATGTGATGAGATGGAGAGGGGCGATTCCCCCAAATGTGACACGTGTGAAGATGGAGTGGGGGGGGGGGGGGGACCACGGGAGCAAGGTGCTCGGCGGGGTTTGTGCCCCCCAACAGCAACAAGCACTCGCTTCAGCAGCGTTGTCTTTGAGTGAACAGCATGGGGCCGATGAGGAGGGTGGGGAGGAAGGGGAGTAAAGGGAGGAAGGGGAGGAAGGGGAGGAAAAGAAGGAAGGGCAGGATGAGAAGTAAAGGGAGGAAGGGGAGGATGGGGAGGAAGAGGAGTAAAGGGAGGACCAGGAGGAAGGGGAGGATGAGGAGGAAGAGGAGGAAGGGGAGGAAGAGGAGAAAGAGAAGGAAGCGGTGGATGGGGAGGATGGGGAGTAAAGGGGAAGAAGGGGAGTAAAGGGGATGAAAGGGAGGAAGGGGAGGGCGAGGAGTAAAGGGAGGAAAGGGAGGATGGGGAGGAAGGGGAGGATGAGGAGTAAAGGGGAAGAAGGGGAGGACGGAGAGGAAGAGGTGGAAAGGGAGGATGGGGACGAAGGGGAGTAAAGGGAGGAAGGGGAGGATGGGGAGGAAGAGGAGTAAAGGGGAAGAAGGGGAGGATGGAGAGGAAGGGGAGGACGAGGAGGAAGGGGAGGAAGAGGAGGAAGGCGACACCGCCGCCGCAGCACCCCCAGCGTGTGTCCCCCCCCCCCGCCCCGCCGCCCCCTCCCCATGCCGGCACCCGACCCGCACCGTCGCTGTGGGGACCACAAAGCCCCGGGGGTGCCGATGCCGGCCGTGACCACAGCAGGGCTGGCGTCTGCCCCCACTCCCCTCCCTGCCATTTCCAGCGGCCCCGGACTCTCCCCACCCTTTTATTTAACGCCCCCCCCGCTCCGCCGCCCCGTGCCCCCCCCCCCCCCCCCTCCCCGGCCGGCACTCACCATGTCGGGGCTGAGCTGGGCTAAGATGGCGAAGGCGGCGAGCCTGTCACACAGGCATTTGGTCCGGGAGGCGTCGAGCGGGACCGTTCGGCAGCCGCGCCAGGACCAGGCGCCGGGCGGGGAGGCGGAGGCGGAGGCTCTGCTGGAGGGAGGGGAAGGAAAGGACGGGGCGGCGGAGAGAGGGAGAGAGGCCGTCAGGGAGGGCGGCGGGGGGCATGGCGCCCGGGGGCGGCCGCGGTCCCCTCAGGCTCGCCCGCCCGCCGCCCGCCTTCTCCCTCCTCGTCCTCCTCCTGCTGGGGCCCGGCCGGGCATGGCGGAGGCCCCCGGCCCCCTCTGAGCACGGGGATGGGCCTGGGGATGGGTGTGGGACTGAGCGTGGTGCTGGACCTGGTTCTCGACCTGGTTCTGGTCCGGATCCTGACCCTAGTCTTGGTTCTGGACCTGGTCCTCAACCTGGTCCTGACCCTGGTTCTGGTCCTGACCCTGGTTCTGGTCCTGGTTTAGGACTTGGTCCTCAGCCTGGTGCCAGTCCTGATCCTGATACTAACCCTGCTTCTGGACCTGGACCTCGTTCTGAACCTGGTTCTGGACCTGATCCTGGTCCTCGGCCCTGGTTCTGACCCCTCAAACTGGTCCTGGTCCTGGTCCTGACCCTAATCTTGGTCCTCGGCCCTGGTTCTGACCCCTCAAACTGGTCCTGGTCCTGACCCTAATCTTGGTCCTCAGCCTGCTTCTGCCCCTGGTTCTGGTTCTGGTCGTGATCCTAGTCCTCGACCTGTTTTTGACCCTGTTTCTGGTCCTGATCCTGACCCTAATCCTGCTTCTGGACCTGGTCCTCAGCTTGGTTCTGGTCCTGATCCTGACCCTAATCTTGGTTGTGGACCTGGTCCTTGACCTGATTCTGGTCCTGGTTCTGGTCCTGGACCCGTTCCTAGTTCTGCCCCTGATCCTGGTACTGGTCTTGACCCTGGGCCTGGGCCTAATCCTGGTTCAGGACCTGGTCCTGACCCTGATCCTGGCCCTCAGCCTGGTCCTGGTCCTGACCCTGACCCTGTCCTACACAACCCATATATACCTCCCTAACCTATATCCCATATAGTCACATAACCCTGTAGCCCCGTCCCACACCCCTTACACCCCTCACTCCCCCCATAGCCCCATCCCACCCCCTATACACCCGCCCTCACCCCAAATCCCCTGAGCAAATCCCCCAGGGGAGCACACCCCTTCCCCACACACCACCCCCACAACATGACCCCAAAACCTCCCTCCCTGGCTGTGGGGTCTGGGAAAGGGGTGTCAGGAGCTCCTCGCTGTGGCACCCAGCAGGGCTTTCAGCGGATGGGGAGCCACTGGGGGGACAATGTCCCTGCTTTTTGTGTAGGATGAAGAGGTTGGGATCCCGGCAGACAACCCAGGAACCCATCACGGGACATGGAGGCAGAGCAGAAGGGCCACACGCCCTCACCGGGGCAGCACAGGGTGAGATGTCCCTTCTTCACGTCCTCGGAGGAGGGGATGGGGACGAGAATGCCAGCAGCGAGCTGAAGGCCGCTCCAGATGGAGCCGAGTTGCTCAGCAGCCGGAGGTGGCTCACAGATGGCCCAGACCTCAGGCCGCTGAGTCCAGCAGACCCGTCAGGAGCTGCTGAGAAGTTTTTGTAGGACCGAGCCTCCCTCTGCCTCCCTCAACCTCCCTGAAAGCAGGGAGAAAGGGCTGGGCACCAACAGCGACCAGCACACACTGAGGATTGCCAAAAATAAAAATAATAAATAAAAAAAAAAGCCAAACGTGTTTTACTTCTAGGAGATCTGAGCAATGCGCAACCCAGAACAGTTTTTCTGGCACCTATGCAAAGCTTTTGGAATGTCCCAACCCTACTGCTTGTCCATCCGTGTCCTGACCCTACTGCTTGTCCATCCGTGTCCCAACCCTACTGCTTGTCCATCCATCCATGTCCCGACCCTACTGCTTGTCCATCCATCCATGTCGCAACCCTACTGCTTTTCCATCCGTGTCCCGACCCTACTGCTTGTCCATCCACATCCTGACCCTACTGCTTGTCCATCCATGTCCCAACCCTAGCATTCCAACCCTGACCCAGCGGCATTCCCTGGTCCCTTCCAGGCACCGTCAGCAATTCACCAGCTCCCTTCTTGAAGGGACTGAGGGATCCACTTACAACCTCCGAGGGAATACGGCTTCTGAGCTCTCCCTGAGATGTGCCAGCCCTATTTCCACGAACCACACCACCAGTCAGTTGTTCTGTTTCTGCACTGCCACCGAGACAAAACGCCTCATTTGTGGTGTGTGTAAATAATGACAAACGCTTAGACTCTCTCAACCAGTTGTGTATCCCCATACAAAGTGTTCATTTAGCTTGACGAAATCTCCTTTCCGTAAGTTGATTGCTATTAATTTCTCCGTTTTAATGAGCGTGCTATTATTCAATTATAATCAGGATGTTACCCACAAGCCCCTCGTTTTAGGATCCTGCATCCCATGGGGTTTTTGCGCCTACGACAGATGTGAGCCGGGCGGCTCCGGGGCAAGGACGCACGCCTCTCTCCGGATTTGGAGAACTTCCCCTCTCCTCTTGCAGAAGAGCAATGACCCCCAATTAGCCTTAGCCTGCTCTTTCCAAGCCCTTGCATGCAAAATTGCTCAGACTTGTATCTCTTAAAAACGCCCGGCTTTATTAGATGATGTATAGCATGTTTTCTAGGAGCTGCTGTAATGAAAAGTATTTCATTAGCTTGGGCTGCGGATTAAGTAGCCAGGCTCTCTTCCAATTACAGAATATAGACGTTTATTGAAATTTCTGCATTATTATAAATAAATCTGTCGTTCCGAGCTAGTAACGAACCAATATCATTAGGATTTGTTTTCTGTTAGCATACACTAAATTTTCCTTTTTACTCACATTAACAATCCCGAACAATAAAATTCTTCCATTTTTTTTCCTCTTATCTGTTTCAAGCTTTTAATTTGTGTTGCTTGCTATCAATTTGTCCTTCCTCCATATCTCTACACCAGCTTTTACTTTCTTTCTAAGCCAGGCTGTTGGTTTTGTAGTTATTGGCTTGTCTTTGCTCTTTTTGTTTGTTTGTTTTCTTTGCGCGTGTGCTTTTTAATGCTGCGGTCATCTTTTTCATTTATGGCTTTGCAGCTATCTGGAAAAGCATTTTTAAAAGGACTTCTTAACTTGTTCTCTTTAAACAGGCTTTCACAACAGAGAGACACCATTGAAGTTGTCATTTCCACACCAGATATGGGTGTTTTGACGCTCACACACACCCCATGCCACAAGCAATTTGGATTCTCTTGAAACGTGTGGACACAACTGCCTTCACATCACTTTCAATCCCGTAGCCCAGCTTTACTCATTTACCAGCTCTCAGAGTAGACTAGGACAGATCTGGGCCAAGCATCAGTGAAAGTAACCTCATCCAAAAAAAAAAAAATAATAAAATAATCAAAAAGAGATCAGAAAGCCTACTGAAATGGGAAACCCCAGGGAAGGTATCAGAAAACAAATACCGCTCCCCAGGTGCTGTGCCCCGTCTCACTCTCTCATGGCAGAAAAACTGAGAGCACAGCAGTGAGTGCAATGTCAGAATAAAGTCTGTCCAAAGCCAAAGCCACACTTGGCATGCTCTGATCCCCATTTCTAGGTGCTCAGAGAGAGCACATAGTGATATCTAGGAAACCAAACCAAGCAACAACAAACAAAAATGACAACAGAGAGGGAGAGAGAGAGAGAGAGAGAGAAAAAAAAAAAAAAAAAAACACAACATTTTATCCTCCCCCCACTTTGCTCAGGTCTGCTGCCTGCTTATTTATCCCATAGGATTCAAAGAAGTCGATTGATTGGATCAAAGCCACTCGGGTTTTGTCACTTTAAAAGCTGCGATAAATCACACAAACAATGGGTGCTGTGGGAGGTGCTGAGTCAGAAATTCGGGGTAAATCATCTCTATCAACTATGCCATTTAGTAGAAAATGAAAATCCAGCTCTCGTTAATTGATTATTGCAAAAAATTAAGCTGCTCAGGATATTCAAATGGCTGCTGCTCCAAAAGGGCATGTGCATCCCACTGGTTTTAAACTCAGAAGTAGAACTCGTCTCTCATCTTCCTCTTCCTCTTTGTGAGTCTGTTTAATTACCTGTTCTCTTTGCCCTGAAATCCTTTGGACAGGATTAATCTGGCAGGACAGAATAATGCTTTAGATATTTTGAACTTTCATCAGCCTAACTTCTTAATTCAGCTTGTGTTTCTTCATCTTAAAATAAATTTCTTGTCCACGTGGTTGCTAACAAGCTCCTAAAAATACACAATTGAGTTGCAACTGGAAGGCTTCAAACTCACAGCTGTATCCAAACCTCATGAGTAATGCCAGCTGTGTGATTTTGGGGTGTCCCAGCTGTGCCTACGAAATGCTTGAGCCTGTCTGGCAATACCTGCTGCACATGGCATATTTAATGCCTCCGAGAGAGATCTAACAGGATCTGTCCATAGTCCAGGGGATCACATCTGAAGGAGTTGCCTTCTTGTGGGGTGGGGATTGAGTTCTGCCCAGACAAGGGTGTGTAGGATCAGCCAGCAAGGCTTAGCAAAAGCCTCGTGCTTCACAGCAGATTTCAAATCGTAAGTGGTTTAATCACTGAAATGTGTAAAACAGAGATTGTTTGTGGGATCTGTTCAAGGAGATATTGCAGCTGCATGCAAAATGCCTTCATCATGGGCCTGATTAAAAGCTGCAGGAGAAATGGGGATTGTAACGAACAAGTCCTTAAAGGGAGGTTGGGTATTTTTGTGAGTTTGTGTGTATAGGTTTCAGCTGTACGTCAGCACCGAGCCTTCATTTTCTCAGCAAAACCATTGATTCTGCAGAAAAGTACACGGGGTTTGCAACGGAAAACCCCTGCTCACAGCTCAGTGGCAAAGAAAAGGAGCAGGATTTGAGTTATTCACAAATATTGAATACAGGTACACGAATAAGGAAGCAGAATTATTTCCAGGCGGTCTCAAGAGGAGAGGGAAGAAAGAGGAACTGTGCTAAAGGGAAAACGTGGGCAGAATATCAGAGAACAGTGTAGTCAGACTGATTACGAGCCAGTCAAAGAGGAATTGTAGAAATCCCCAAACCAGACTGGCGTTAAAAAAAAAAAAAAAAAAAAAAAAAAATTGTACTGGGAGGGTTAGCAGGAAACCTGACGAGTTTGTTCTGTCTCTGATATCTGTGGTCAGATTTATCTCCGGTGTAATTCCAGTGACGTTCCACGAGAAAATGTTTCACCATATGTTACAACATGGCTATGAACATTATTTGAGCACTTGATGGGAAAAAGCAATTAAGCACTGTCTTGTAGATTTAAACAGGAGCTTAAGGACTTTCTGAAATGGAAATGCTTTTCTGAATAGGAATTTGCACAAATGAAGAGGCTTTGTTGTAGGAAGAGGCATGGATCAGGAAGGGGGTTTAAAAACGGGATATATATTTATGACATATATAATATAAAGGATCTCCAGACGTTTCTTCCAACCTCAGTAATTCCCTGACTCTGTTACTTCTGGCTTCACATGGGCCGTCCCCCCCTTGCTAACCAGGCAGGTCATGCAAGCGCTTGGCATGGGTCCAGCTGGCAGATTGATTATTAATTTGAAGAACCAGAGATGAAGTCAAAGTTAATCCTTTTTGAGGGATTCCCAAAAGCAATTTTCATTTCCAGCCAAAGGCTGCCCCAGAGTGCCTTTCAAACGCTCTGGCTCTACACAATAGCTCGGGACAAAAAAAATGTACAATCATTTTGCTGCAGCAAGTGTGGCACAGTCAGAGGTTCTGCAGGACCTCGGGGCTGGATTACAAAGTGAATGGATCCTGAGAACAAGGGACACGAAAGGGTTTGCACCTCTTGGAAAAGAAGGCAGGTTAGAAAGAGAATATATATAACTTCGATCTGCTGCTAAAACCGTTGTGAAAGGTCTCTTATGACACAGGTAAACACTGAAATAAATGAGACATTGAGCTAAAGATGGGCTAAAATCAATCTAAAACATGTCAGACTCTCAGGAAGTTTTGAACACTATCAGAGCCAAAGCAGTAATCATGATTTCGTTAGTTTAGGCCTTCCTAAGAACTGGATAAAAGCTGCAAAACCATTTCACCAGAGTCATCCTATGATCGAAGACATTATTTTGCCTTTCATCAATCCACTAATTGAAAGCCAGGCTGAGCTCTCAGCGATGCTACTGAAAACCCTGCGAGACATCACATACATCCAACAAGTCAGGCTGGCTTTGCCGGAGTGGAACCCCTCCTCCTAGGAAAAAACCAGTCTGAATTTCAAGCATTGCACCAGTTTGGTGACATCTGTGTAAAATCAAGTGTCATCAACCTCATTTAACTGATAAGGAAACTGAGGCACGCCGAAAAGATGTGAAGGGATGGAGTTGTGTTAAGAGGGCACTAACGGTGCTCCAAGTAAGCAGTCGCTCCTCAAACCACTGAGCCACGCTGAACTCTAAATCAATAAATGAAGAGTACAGCTGGTGGTTGGGTTCCCCAGTTTGTTTACTGAAAGCAAAAAAAAAGCAGCTTTCCAGAGCCACTCTTATCAGAAGTGGGAGCAGTCCTTCTTCCGTCCCATATAAAGGAGGTATAGATAGTAGGTAGGTAGATAGATAGGTAGGTAGGTAGATAGTTAAATAGATAAAAAGATAAAGAGATAAAGAATTATAGAGAGAGATAGATAGATAGATAGATAATCTGTCACTTATAGGTCCTTCATTTAAACACTATGACAAATCTGACTTCCCCTTCAAGCCCGACAGTTGAGTTTCTCCTACCACTGAAGGAAGAGAAGTTGCAATGACCCCTAAGTTGCATCCATGAATATGACCCCAAATGCTTTTGTTGAACCCAAGGGCTCTTCATCTTCTGGGAAACAAGCCCCAGCAGACGGGGATGGTGTGGTCATTGGGGTATGGACCAGGGCATTAATTTCACTTTCAGCTGCTGAGACCTCCTTATGAGTTTTGTGTGGCACTGATGCCCTTTTTCTCACCTCCACCCTGACAGCACAGACCTGGCACTAAACAAAACAATTCTCTGCCAGTAGGAAAGAATCAATAATCAGATTAATGACTATTTTTAAATTAATTCGTAAAAAAAAAAAAAAAAAAAAAAAGAAATTGAAAAAAGAAAAAAAGAAACCTACTATTGATCCAGTTGCTTGATGCGAGGAAAATTAAACCAGAGTAGGAATATATATATATATATATATATATATATATGTATGTATTTTTAGATGCCCCTAATAATAGATGGTTTCAGCTAATTCACTTCAGAACTGACACAAGGAAAATGGAGAGAGTGGTGATTTAAGAAGAGATTCGGGATCTATGGATGACACGGGGTATTGGAGATTTTTCTCCAGGTCCTTCTCTTTTTGTGTGGGGAGGGAGGAGGGAAGGACAGGAAGAGAAAGTTGTAAGGAGGTTAAAAGCAAAGCATTTTCCCAGCTGTGAATTCGTAATCATGGCTAACTGAATCAGAGCATTTTGCAGGGGACAAGGTTACTTACTATCTGCAAATTAGCCCTTGGAAAAAAAAAAAGAAAAGAAGAAGAAAGCCCATATGCAGCATCCAGTCTGAAGCCGTAATTAACATAAACAATGTTAAAACTCACAAAGAACTACATATTACCATTGAAATAAAGCATATGGCTGGCTAAATACCCGTAAGATTATCTGGAGATAATCTTTTCAGGCACCATAAATACAGCTGATGCTGAGCCGTAATGACTCTCATCAGAAGGCCGCACCATCCACACCGTTCTGCTGGAGGGTGGCCGACAATTAACAGGCACTGTCCCCTTTTACATCCCCTCTCCACAGCCCCAAGGAAGGACTGAAATGTAGACATGGTGTTTCTTGCACCGTTCCTTTTCCTCCTGCCTCAGTCCATGGAGATGTGTGGGGTGGGAGAGCAGGCCTCGACCGCTGGGCCTGTACCCTGTGATCACGACTTCATTAGGATCACAGAATCATTAAGGTTGGAAAAGACCTCCAAGATCATCTGGTCCAAGCGCCCCCCTACCACCAATGTCACCCACTAGACCATATCCCTAAGCGCCAGGCCCAACCTCTCCTTTAACACCCCCAGGGACGGTGACTCCACCACCTCCCTGGGCAACCCGTCCCAATGCCTGACTGCTCTTTCTGAGAAGAAATGTCTCCTCATTTTCAACCTGAACCTCCCCAGGCACAACCTGAAGCCATTCCCTCTGGTCCTATCACTAGTTACCTGTGAGAAGAAGCCAACCTCCAGCTCCCCACAGTTTCCTTTTGGTAGTTGTAGAGAGCAATGAGGTCTCCCCTGAGCCTCCTTTTCTCCAGACACAACAACCCCAGTTCCCTCAGCCGCTCCTTGTAGGACTTCCTTGTACTTCCCTGCCAAATGTCCCTGCCAAAGGCAGCCACAGGACAGGCATTTCACCCAGAAAGACCCCCAGAAGGACCAGTCTGCCCAGCGTGTCCCACCCAGTAACCCGCTGAACCATCCTCAGCACATGCCACAAGTGTCAAAGCTTTAATGCAGAAGACCCAATACCGTGGGCCATAGAGAAAATGTGAAGAAGCTGAAGTCACTGCGAGTGTTCTTGTTCCTTAACACGGAAACAAATGTGAAAACCCCTGTGAGGTGCCACAACATTCATGTTGCAGAGGAAACCAGTTGACTATCCGATCAGAACTGGGGAAACTCTCCTTCATAACCCCATCTTAAATGATTGTTTAAGAAATAGAAAATCTGATCCCTCCCACGGCATCACAGCTAGTCTTATACACAGCATCAGGAATTCAAGCCTGCAGTACCGTGCAGGTGTTTGTTGTAGAGCGTTATTTGAAGGTTTTTTTTTTTTTTTGCCTTGTGGATTTTCTGCTTTGAAAGGATGATATTTCCAAACTCTTCTGCAGAACCGTGTGAAATAGAAACAGAAAAGCCTACAGTTCCCTATAATCCCGTGACTTCATGGCTTTAAGAAAAAAGAAATATTCATTCTCAGATTTAGCTAGCCTGCAAGCACTGGGATCATCAGGTCGCCTCACCTGCCAGTAACTGCAGAAGACAACCTTGGACTGCTTTCCACAGAAGTTAATATTTTGTCCCTCCAAGATTTTAACCTCTGCTCTTAAACTCATTATGGCTATCCAAAGCTAGAAGCCCAGGCCATGCCTCTGAGTCTTATTTTTGGGGCAAAGTTGCACATTGGAGCTCTCCTGCTGCAGCAGAGTATCAGAACAATAGTCCTTTAGGTACTGGGGTCATCATGGGAAAAAGGTGACAACAGCAGGCAGTGTGAGAGTACTGTAACCAGAGTTTGGGACTTGCTGAAGCTGCCTTTCCTAAACAGAGGGAATTCCTGCTGTAATTTTGCAATGAAATGCTCGGCATGCTGCAGGCTTGTGGCTGGTTCCGCAGGCAGTCCCATCGTGCTAGGAAGAATCAGGCTCAGCACACCAAAGTGATAAGCAACAGCCTTGTCATATGTACCAAAAACATTTCAGGGAAATCCTTGGAGGGACCAGGCGCCTTAGCTGAGCACATCCTTTACTACGCCTCAACGCCATGGTCCCATGTTCCAGTCTCATGGGAAAGGAGGCTTAGGAAGAATGGGGAAACAAGGCAACGGAGGTTTTTCTAAGACTGCCAGATGCTAAAGTAAATGTAAGACATTGCAGCCAGCAGTTAACAAGCTGGAAATGCTCCCTTTGGCTAGTCAAGGGTGTATAAATGCCTTCAGTGGAAAGGCAGTGAAAGCAATACAGACACCTGGCGAGAGAGATCTCACATCCACCTCCGTGCATGGCCAGGATGCCTCAGAAACGGTGGTGTCTGTGCCCTGCTTGCAGCCCAGCATTTTGTCTTAGATGACCCCAAAAGAGCCCCAAAGCACTCCAAGCTGCCCTGAGCCCCAGCCAGAGCAGAAGGCTGGCTGGCGTGGGGCGATGGACACAGCCATCGCTCCGTGGTTATCACACACAAGACCTTGGAAATGAGAGGGCAGCAGGCTTGCCTGTTTTAACAGCTGCTTGTCCACCTGGGGATTTTGAACATCGCTTTGCTGAATGCGACTGAAAGGGGAGAGGAAGACGAAAGCGTGTTATTAGCTCTGAACAAAGAGTCTGCAGATCCCAGCTCTGGTATGCATCCCCGCCACTTGCACTCTCTGGTTTTCAGCCTCCACTTCTCCAAAATGACCCCAGCAAGCTTGCCACTCTCCCCAGCTTTTGGGGGCAAAGTCAGTGATGGAAAAACAAAACAAAAAAAATATGTCATCTACCTGTAAGCAGCACCTTGCAAGCCAGCAACCAAACAGTGCTGCAGAGATCCCAGCCCCGGCTCTAAGAGTGCAGGATGCCCCAGAGCCAGGTCGGGAAGAGGGATGGCTTCCTGGCCACAAAAACACTAGCTCCAGGGTATGCTGCTTCTCAGAAGCCTAAATCAGAAAATTTTAATGGCTGAGTGCAGGGCTAGCGGATAAAGAGACAAAGAAAAATAAATCAGGCAGATGACAGAGGGGCTGGGAATAGGAGGAGGTAGCAGACGGTAAAAGAAATTAAATCAAGAAGCCAAATTAAGGTGCTGCAGGCAAAGATGAAGATGCTGGATTAAAGATTAACAGTAACCAAGAGGGAGATGCAGTCCTTTAAAGGTACAAATTACTTCAATGCACTTAGCAAAACCCACACAAATCTAAGAATAAATTCCTCACAGATGCAAGTGGATCATGGTAACAGATACATCTGGTCCTGGGAACTCTGGATAGCTTCACGTGCTTGTGTTTCCAGTCGAGAAAGGGGAATTAAAGGCAAAGCAAGGGCAAGCAGTCTACAAAAAGGAAGGTGCTTGCTGGCGTAGGGGAAAGGGTGTAAGAAGTCATCTGAGAAGGGTCTGGCACTGTGCAAACAAATCCTGAATCTGGGCCGGGGGGCTGCTGAGCCATTTGGGGCTCTGCTCAACTGATCATTTCTCGGTTCTTCTGCAAAAACTCAGAGGAATACTGGGTCAGCTCGAAGTGGAAGCACACCTTTCGTGCCTGCTTTTTTTTGCAGCTGAAAGCGAGGGAGCTCAGCAAACATCCCCGTCAAACTGCAAGCAGGGGAAGCAGGCCACACTTCGGCGCCGCTGCTGGGCACGGGAGGTACCGGTCCCATCAAGACAAATTAAGCGTTTGCACCGTTTCACATCACTGCTCTGGAGTTGCTGGGAGAAAGGTCGCTTGTGCTTTGCCACCTCCTTGTAGCACAAGCAGCTCATGTTTTGCAGTGGAGCATCCGAGACCCCGTTCCCATGAGAGTAAGGGTGGAGGTGGAGGAAAAGGAGGGGTCGTGGGGTTAACTTTTTTAATACACTGAAGCGTTCTCATCATTTCTTTCAGCCACCCTAATAAGATTCTTCTGGGCAATAAAGACTGCTTAATGTCCATACAGATGACAATAAGAGCAGGTTATTTCTAGCTGGGTTGCCCTGCCTGTTACAATCCAGTCCTGCTCCTGGGACAGACTTTGAGCCTCGCTGGAACAACTATCCTGTACAAACACCAAAATCAAAACTAAGACCTCCAGCTGTACATCAGGGAGCTCTGGATCAGGCCCAAAGAGCGATGAGGAGCTCAAAGGGCCAGCGGACAGCAAGAGGCACACACACACGTAGCGGGAAGGTTGAGTGGGTGCGAGCTCAGCAAGCAGCACCTCTTCTCCATCAGTGCTTTCCTCTGCTCCCTCCTTTCTCTGTGGCCTCCTTTCCCTCTGTGCTCTGCAAAAATGAGCATTTTGTGGAAGCTGAGCAGAGCTGACAGCCCCTTGAATGCTTGGAGTGCCTCCCTTGTTCCCAAGTCAAATTTCGGAAAGCAGCAGCTGCCTGTTTCTGAAGGTCGCTTGGATCCATCCTGGCTCAGTGGTGCTGCATCGCTGCTCATCGTTATTCTGCAGCTCTAGCCACCGTGGATGTCCTGCCACATTACATGCTAGTTTGTTACACGGTTTCGGGGGGAGTGGGATAAAGAAAATGCAAAGCAAAACGTAAAAACTAGTGGGATTTCTGGCTTAACTGACGTGGGTGTGCAAAGGAATCTACTCAAGGGTTTGCTTTGGATTTTTTTTTTTTATTTATTTTTTTAGGAGAGGAGGGAACCGCTGGGAAATAAAGACGATGCTAATGCAGGGAGGAGGCTGGTGCACTAATAAATGTTAATAAATAAATGCTGATACTTGAGATTGTGCTGTCCCTCTCCTCGAACAACCCATTCCCAGCTCCCCGGGCTGCCCATCAGATGGTTTCTCACCGAGGGTCGATGGTGACAGCTCCTGGGGGGGCAGAACCCGGCTCGATCAGAGGGCTGGAGTCTGCTTTACGTGGTCAGCGTTGTCAGGTCTGCCCCCACTCCTGCTCTCCCCTGCTGATGAATGTGGGCGCGAGCAAAGCATTTGCAAAGAGCAGGAGCAGGAGCAGGTGCTGAGTGGAGCAGCACGGGGCTGCTTGTGCTTTTCTCGGGAAAGCAGGTCACGGGGGAGGAGGGGCACTCGTTTCCCAGCTTTGCTGCTGAGAATGTATTTAACCAAAGCGACGCTGGCAACCAAACACGCCGCCGGCTCCTTTGGATTGCTATCCAAACCTTTTAAACCCACTCTCTGCTAATGAAAATGGCTTTCAGAGATGCGGGGTGGTGGAAACCTCTCTCCTCCCAGCAGCATTGCTCCATTAAGCTCTCTCCTCCCTCCTATCCGTCCTGCCTCCTCTCTCTCCATCTGGGCACCACGAAGGACAGAGTGCTCTCCAAGACACCCGGCCAGAGGATTTCATCTCACGCCTCCAGCAGCACCCCGTCCCCAGCCAGTTAACCTGCCCTAATCGGACAGCTGTTGCGGCATCTGTGCAAATTTGCACTGATTTTGTGTGCCGAAATGAAGCCGTGCTGCACAAAGAGGCTTTGGAGGACTCAAAGGGTATTCACCCGATGGGGAGTTTCCAACTTCCCACTTAGCAGCAGGACATGGAAATACTCCTCGGCTAATTAAATACCTGCCAATTACCAGGCAGTGCAAACGATGACCGTGCTGGTTAAAGTAATTTATACTGGAAAATGCCTGCGCTGTCCTGTCTGTGATTTGCAGCATCGGGGATGGTTTTTATGTAGAAATTATGTAGAAGAAGGCACAATCGGAGGGGTGAAGCATCCTTCCTTCCTGCCAGCCCATCCACCCCAATCTGCCCCAAAACCTGCTCCTAACACACACGCACACCGGTGCCAACTGCATCCATCACCGCTTTCTCCCTTGGCAGGCTGGGAGCTGAAGCCCAGCTTCTGCGCCTCCTGCAGCCCTGTGCAGACACCTTGGGCTCTGCAACGTCCTTGCAGAGAGTGAAGCAGCTCCTGCTCGCCAAAAACACCTCCCTGAAATACTCAGCCTTCTCGGCCATGGGGAGAGCAGGACTGGGGCTGTGCCTCCCGAGCTGGGCAGCTCAGAAATCCCGTATGACTTTTTCCCACTGTGACACCCGCTGAGATCTCAGGCTTTAAGCCAGTAACAGCAAAACACATTCAGACTTCCTGGGAGCTGCTTTCCGAAGGGAGGCACGGAGCATGGGACGAAGCCAGTGAGCATCACCACCGCAGATGAGATGCAAAATCCCCCCAGGAAACTTTTCTCCTGTGTCTTGGCATTGCCAGGGTGCCAAGCTTGCACCTGGAGCCAGAAGCCTCAGCAGAAGATCAGCCCGGGCTTGCAGATAAGCAGGACGCCTGCTGCTGCTTCCCACCCTGATGGGAAGCTGGGGAGAGGGGAATATCCAGAGGAAAGGAGCAAGTGAGCATCAGCAATAGCAACAGGAGTTGCTCAGCTTTTCTCAAGGGAATTAGTGATGGAGATTTTGCAAAGAAGGAAGTTTCTGGAGCTACTGGGGACAAACAAACAAACAAACAAACAAACGAAACACTTGGGGAGAGAGGAGCTGGAGATCAGAGGGTGTCCAAGCATGTGCATGTGTATATAGTGGGGATGGAGTTGATCAGGGCATTTCATTTGGCACTCAGGGGTCCTGATAGCTTGGAAATCACAGCATTGGGGTGTGTTCAGGTTTACTGTATTGTCCCCATCCCATCCAAGAGCCCCTTCCCAGCATTACTGGCTGGTGAATCAAGGTCTCCATCATGCACTGAGCAGGGAGGAGATGGGCAGGGGAGGACCAAAGCAGTGAAGCTGCCCGTCCCAGCCTTCACCTGCCCACGGGTAACAGAATGGGGCAGGAGACGTCCAGAGGATGTGACAGCTCACACTCTCCTAAAACCTTAATCCGGGTAAAGGCAAACGCCAAAGAAACTTCAGAACCAGAAGTGACCTAGAAAAGCAGGGGGTTGTCCAGCTCTAGCTGCAAGAGCAGCGCACTGGAGGCAGTGAAACGCTCAGGCATGGCAGTAACAGGAGTCATGCGAGCCCTGCTTCCCCGGCTGCGGCAGTGGCTCTTTACTGCCGCTGAAGATGTAGCAGTCAGGACAATTTCAGCTGCTTCCCAGATCCCGGGAGGAGCCAGCGGAGCTGGCAATTAGCAGAAGCATCTTTCGCACTTGTAAACTGAACGAATCGGGTGGAAACGGACTGGGAAGCGGGGAAATGCCCGCGCCACGATACTATGTGTAACAATGCTTCTGAGACGGCGGTGCCTAAACGGATGGAAAAGCAGCTTCCAAGAAGGGAGTGGGTGGGGGTTTCTGCTTAGAGCTACGTGAAAAAAAAGTCAGAACAAGTGTTGTCCCATTAACGCAATACTCCTGAGGACACTGCAAAGGGATGCACCTCCCCATCATCTCCACACCATTCCCTGCTCCATCGTGCTAAGTCAATGCCACATCTGAGCTGCAGGTTTTTCCCCCTCTGCCCCGTTACAGGAGCCTCAGACAGAGCCAATTAAATCTCCCTCCTCACCCTGAGTCGGTCCTCATGGGGCTAAAGAGCAGAGCCTCTGCTGGGACCGATCACTGCACCGCTCCTGCCTGCAAAATGCTGCAGCTGTGCCTGCTGCAGCCCTGCCCATATCTACGCCGATGCTACTTTCTCCCCACGTGCAGGCAGCTGCAATTTATACCCTCAGCATCAAAAATCCCTCCCCTCCAGGTATCCTTGCAGCTGAAGGTGGATTTCTCCAGCTAGGACCCAGATCCTTCAGCGATATTGGGCAGAGGGAGCTCCCTCTGCTCTCCTTGCATCACCATGATCCAGGACCTGTTTTTTTTTTTTCTTGAAGCAGCCTGGATTTTAGGTATTTGCACTGTAATTCTCTGCTGCACCCCTGCTCTGGGCCACAGCACTACTAAACAGACCCTTGGCACACCCTGTTAAATGTCAGCACAGCCTCCAGCACGGTTTTAACCCATGCATGGGACACATGGAGTAGAAATCCCCTGATGCACCGCTGCAGCTTTCATTTGGACCCTATGGATGATGGAAGGCACGTATACCCCAAATGACATCCCAAAGATGGCAGTATGAAGGCTGAAATCAGACTATAAATAAATAAAAATCACAAGGCTGTTGGTGATCCCTGCACCAAATTCTGCTGGGTGCCCCTAGTTCACTCAGGAACCTTGCCTAGGCTTGAAGGATGCTCAGCAGTCCTTAAGATTTGATGCGTGAGATAAAACCACCACTAAATAAATAACATCCACTGCAAAAACCAAGTGTTCTCCTGGATCCTTGCCTCCTCTGTGTGCCCTGTCTGCCTGGTTTGGGACACAGCTGGCTTTTGCTCCTAGCCACCAGCAGAGCCATGGCAGAGGACGGGAGCTCTGGGCCTTGGCTCAGATCTGCTCCTCCTCGGTGACAGTGGGTGACGCTCCCTCAGCTTCTCCTTCTCCATCTGTAGATGATAGCAGCAAGGATTTTGAGGACAGGCATAATTCGTCACTGCAGTTATGAACCTTGCCCTTGCACTCCCATCCACATCAGGAAGGAAAACTGTCCTCAGAGCTGCAGATTTTCCCCCAGCAGGTCCTCAGCTCTCACTGGGACGGGCTTGGAGCCTCTCTGCAAGGCGCCAGGCTCCAGGGAAGACTGAATTCCTCTTCTGGCTCTCCGTCAGGCCCCAGCTCCCTGCCTTACAAACCACCCCACCAGCATTACCTGTGTCCATTAAACCACCTTGGGAGGCAGCTCTGGCCTCAAGCAGAGGGCGGCTCCGGGAGATTAATCCGTGTGGTCTGGAGGGTCGTTATCGTAATTGAATCCAAGTATTTGCACAGCACTGGAAAAGGTTTTGACAACTCAGAAAATCATTACATGCCGTGTTGCAGCCCGGGGGGGTTAATGGGGCCTTCTGGCCTTGCTGTGTCAGTTATTTTTCTTTCTGTGGCTCCTGACGGAGGGTTAAAGGGAATTCCAGTAAATCAGGGAGGAGGGGAGGAGGATCTGTCCTTCCAACACAGGGCATTGTTGCCTTCCAGGAGGGCTCAGCCCCACCTGCCCTGTGGCCCTGTGCCATCCTTCAGCTCCAGTAGCTCAGGTGTGTGGTCCTATGGTCCCATTCTGCTCCATGAAGGCTAATATTCACATTGCATCCCTTGCTGCTTCTCCCACGATGGGCAAAGCTGACATGATGTGGGCTCATCTCACGTGCATGACAAGTAGAATCATAAATCTCACGTTTAGATATCAAATTTTCAGTAATAAGTAATAATACCTATTTTTCGTACTTCTTGTCACTTAATGGAGCTCCTCACTCCTGGGCTTCATGACATTTAAAAGAGCTGTCGGGTGTTATTAGCGCAGCAGACTTGGGGAAAACTGAGGCACGAAGCTTACATTGATTTGCCCAGACACACAGAAAGTTCATCGTTAGATGAAGGCTGTGTCCCGGGCACGGTGTCCTCTTTTTGCTGCTGTATTTTAACAGAACATTTCATCTCCTACTGCAGCACACGAGCAGTCAGGTGAAAATGCAGACAAGCCTTTTTCTCCTCTTCAAAAACGGGGTCAAGCTTTCCCTGCCCTTATTCGGTGCGCCAACTCTCAGCCATTTCCCAGCTCATCCATCAGTCCTGTCCGTCCTCAGGCAATGAGATGGGCACGCAGACCTCTCTCTGCACCCTGACCACTTCCCCCCCTCAGCCTCCAGCTTCCAGCAGAGAGAAACAAGGCTCCAAAGGACACAGACCAGCTGGGATCTGCAGGTTTAGAGACAGGACCTTTAGGAAAGTCCTCCTCTGGATCCAGACTGGCTTCCTTGCACTCGTAAAGGGGGAATCAATCGATCCAGCAAAAAAAAAAAAAAGTGCATGGAGGTACAGCCACTCTGCTCTGAATTTTCCACGTGGCAGGTGCTGAACATCCTGACACTGCAGGTGTATGTCTCTCCTCCATACACCTGACCCTGCCTTGAAGTTGCTTGAAAAGTACACCCTGTTGGCTATTGACCCACGGGAGTTGGAGCACACCAAGGATGGGCTTCAAGTTTCCCCAGCATCCTTTTTTACTCTGCACTCAAAGGCCTGAAGCTGGAAATCTGAGTTCACCACCACAGGCAGCTGCCTGCGCTGTGTTATTACAGTTGCAGCACATACAAGGTACCACGCAGGCAAACACCAAGGGAAATGCAGGAGAAATGCACCAGGGAATGGGTGCACAGCCCATATTTCTGCTTCACACAATCCAGTAGGACACCACGTGTCACCAGAGACCCTCGGTAGCCACATCTCCACTGCAGATGGCCACAGAGAGCCACATGGCTGCTAAATTTGTCCCCTCCCATCTGCAAAAGGGCTTCATGGCTTCAGAAAAAGCAGGTGTTCAAGGCCAGGCTGGATGGGGCTTTGGGCAGCCTGAGCTGGTGGGAGGTGTCCCTGCCCGTGGCAGGGGGTTGGAACTGGATGGTCTTTAAGGTCCCTTTCAACCCAACCCAACCCAATGCAACCCAACCCAACGCAACCCAACGCAACGCAACGCAACCCAACCCAACCCAACCCAACCCAACCCATTCTGTGATTCTGTGATTGTGTCATTCATACACAAAAAAAATATACATAAGTACTGCCCTGCATTTGCAGATACTTGCATAGGGCACGTGTCCCTACATCCACACGGGGACTCACCAACAGCACCCTGCATCGATTACGCACAGAAACACCGACAACTGTCTGTACCCACAGCCAGGCACCAGCACCCACTTATTCCCAAACACTCACCCCGTTATATCCTTGCACGTGTTTTGCATGTGTACCCGTGTGGGGATGCAGACACACAGATGTAGGGAAGAAGAAGCTGTCCCAATCCCCGCGGTGCTCTGGCTCACAGCAAGCACCCAGCACTGGGGCAAGGCTGGGGAAACCCTGCGGAACCCAAAGCCTCTTCCCAACAGGACACTCGTGGGACTTCAGCCAGCTCCGTAAAGAGAATTAATTTATTCCACCCGTGCTCTTGACCACTTTGCTAGGAAAGCGAGGGAGAAGCTGGAGCATTCGATTCAGAGCCCCTGAATCCTCTCTTTCCCCTCTGTCAAGAGCTATTAAACTGTGCTGTGTTGGCAGCAGCACCAGCCCTGCATCGTGCTGCTCGGCTTCTCCTGCATCCTGTGCTGTGAAAGGCCCCGGAGAAAAAGCCAGCTCCTGTTTTTCCCAGTCCCACGGACAGTGCTGACTGCTGGGGAGTCGCTTAGCAAAGTCCAAAGAGTCCCTTGGAGGCAGTTCCCTGGGCTTCCAGCAGCGCCAGCTTGTCCTGGTCTCATCTCCCTGACAGCAATCCGGGAAGCCAAGGCCTCGAGCACAGGAGGTGTGACATGGTTTCACTGAATTAGAAATGCTGTGGCTACTCGTCCAGTCCTAAAAAGGGGCTCTTAGGGCTATCATTCAATGTGTCTGGGTGCACACTGAAGGTAAAGTCGTCTGGGTTGGATCAGGGCTACTTTCAACTGGGTTTAACACAGGGAACCAATTCACACTAACCTCCCCACATGCCCCTGTGCAGCACAGCACTGCTTTTGTCCACCACCATCCCCTCAATCCCTCCACGGGAACACGCAGGAGAGGCAGCATTTGCAGCTGGAGCTAAAACAAACCAAAGGTGTTGGTTAGGGGAGCTGGGACAGGGGTCCCAGCGCTGGCACCCTGCGTAGGGCCACATGAAGGACGTGGCACCGGCAAGGTGGCTCCTGCACACCTGGCTGGAGTACTGCAGCAGGAAATATAATCTATAATGTGCAGCGCATATGTGCAAAGAGGAGAGAAGTGATTTCTCATGGGGCTTTGGGGCTGTAACGTTGCCTTGCAGCCTGTACCACGGGGCACTCATCCATCTTTGTCAACACAGGCAGGCTGTGTTAGTATTTGATGTGTGGCAGTGGCAACGCTGGGAGTGCACTAGATGATGTGCAAAAGATGTGCCAAAGATAAAGGAAGCTGTTTCCTGCTGTTAAGGAACTTTCTTTCAAAGGGAAGGTATTTGGAGGTGGATGTGATGGACTGGTGTGAAAGGCTCCATGGGATGCTGTAGATACAAACCCTCCCTTGTGACATGGGGCAGGGAGCACAAGAAGAAACAGACCTATTGTAGCTGCTCTCTGAAGGCAATGAATGAGTAACCACCAGGACTGGGATTGCATTAAAACCCTGGAAAGCACAGAGAAGAAAAAAATAAAAGTGCTTTTCTTTTTATTCAGTGCATCAGAGGCTTCCAACTAGCAGGGCACTGTGTCCTGCTCCTTGCGCTACGCTGCAGCACGCAGCAGAGAGCAGCTCTCCTGCGACCACACAGGGCATGCGGTCAGGAATTCAGGCAGCTTGGGACTGTCTACATTAGAGCCTGAGCGTCCCGTCCTGAAATCGGGAACCTCAGATAATTCAGCAGCACTGCAACACCCATGAGATGGTTGGACTACAGACACCCCACAAGCGCAGCGACCCTAGGGCAAAATTCTGGCATCTCCTCCTAGGATGCTTTCGGGCTCCTCTGGCTTGTCCCAGGAGGAACAGATTGATAGTCTGCTCTGTCTGGCAGCGTCACAAAACACCCCGTGAATCCTCAGGGGAGATTTCTGCCCCACCTTGGCTGGCGATTGGGTTTGGGACAGAGCCAGGGGGATGCGACCCAGCCTCATCCCACGACCTGCTCACCTTCTCCATGCCCAACCTTGGCATGCACGGGGCACCTTTCTCCACAGCAAAGGTCTGCGTTTCTTAAACGAGACAGGTTAAAGGCTTTAATTACTGAAACAGATGATCTTTCCCAAGGGAAGGTAAGAGTGTCCTTGAATTAAAACCACAGGTTCCCAAGGCTTTTTCTCTTCTAGGAGCGAAAAGCTCTTTATGCAAATATTTGTGAAGGCTCAGAAGGTCTCTCAAGAGCAGTTAATATAATGCCTAGCTTTATTTTATGTTATTACGCTCTTGGAGACACAGAAGCGAAGAAAAGTTGGTGGCAGGAGTCTGCCAGCCCCTCTAAGAGGAAGGGATGAGTCCCCTGGCAGCACAGACTGGCCGGATCCCCCTGGTGCACCAAACCACGGCTGGTGAGAAATAAAAATCTGGTGGTGGACAAGAATGTGAGAGCACATAAAATGATTGCATTCATCAGCTCCATCCATCCTATCCCAGCAGGAGAAAGGGGGAGCACCCGACCAGATCCTGCCTGGGCTTTAACTTGGGCAGGGCTAAGCAGCTAATAACTACTCCAGATGAATACCCTTGGAGGAGAGCCAGAGAATCCCAAATCATCCTCTGATTTCAACTTTCAATTACCCAGTCAGTGCTAAGCTCATTAATCATACTTGCCGCACCCAACACAACAGAAATGAGTCCCTGATCTTCTCCCCTCTTATTTGATGGTGTGAGGACTTGGGGGCAAGAGGAAGAGAAAAGAGACGTAGGGGTGCCACCCACGAATCTAATAGTCACTTGTAGGGGCTGGGATTAATAAATCAAAAATCCATTATTAATAATACTAGCTTAAATATCTATCTAAATGCAAATGAATGAACACCAGGGGTTTCTTCCTTTTTTTTTTTCCTTTTTTTTTTTTTCTTTTTTTTAAATGTTCTCTAACAACTCTGTCTTGGAGGAAGCACATGCCCACATGATAATTGTAGGTTTTAATTGCAATTTTACAGTTCAACCCTTCACGGCTCATGGATTTTGAGTGGCCTTTAAAGGGCCACAGCATCTTTTGGATGGGATTGAAAGCTCAGGTGGCTGCAGTAACAGGCAGGAGCTCTTAGAGTTCCCTGCCTCTATGCCTGGTCGGTCACATTGGATAAAAGGGGATAAATCCAGAGGTTGGTTTGCTGCAATGAAGGTTCGATCCCCAAGATCTGCAGCCTCAGATGGGTAACTGGGGACACTGGGGACACAACCTTGGAGCAGGAGCATGGAGAGCCAGCAAAGGAGCCAGATTAAGAGACAGAAGTGTCTTCTGAGTAAGCAACACCATGGGAAGTTGTCCTGGCCTGTGTGGGGAATATGGCAGGGAGAAAACCATGGGAAATGAAGTTGTAGAGCCATTAAATTGGTCAGAGCTGGGAAATGAGATTTTCTGACATTTGCCCACTTGCACAACCATCTTATGAGACCAACCAGTGGGCTAATTTCCAATTAAAAGAGAGAGAGAGAGGTGGCAGGATGGAGAAGGTGGGAGCAAAGGGGAACCCAGATAAGTGCAAATGAACCTCAGGGTTTCCTGAGTTGCCAGCCATGATCTCAGCCATGTACCAGGCAACAGACCCAGGGTAAACTAAAAAATAAAAATAAAACTTACTCCAATCAGGAAACAAGTATCAAAAACTGTGATCTAAAACCCTTGAGAGCTCCAGGGTGCAGCTCAAGCTGGAGGTGGGCATTCAGTCCTGGACAATAGAGTTTGCAGAGTTTGCCTTTCATTAGACTTTCCCAGGAGGCAGCAGCGGTGGCAAATCAGCTTTAAAACCTTGTGCAAACAGCTTTGCAGCTCCCCTTGCCAGAGCTCATGAGATCAGGTCTAGCTTTGCAACATCCCCTTGAAAAATCTGCTGACACCAGCATTTTGGAGACTTTAACTGCTCAAGACTGCAAATGCTGGTTGAAAACAAGTGTGTGCATGCACAAAGACGAGCTTTAGCAACAACATTTGTGCAAAAAAATCTGCTGGGGTTTTGGAAACCACCCATGAGAACTGAACCCCAATGCCAGTGCCAAGAAATTGCCTGCTTCACCCTTAGCCCTGAGCCCATCCTTCGATGCCGTGGGTCAGACTGAAATATTCCTAAAATCCCGTGCCCTCAGAGAGATGACAAGAAGCCGAACAAGCTGCCAAGCCGTGGGAACAAGCATGAGGAGCAGCCAGAGCTGCCAGGACAAGGCAGAGGCGATGGGCAGTGGTTTGCCCCCAGATCTGCAGTGGCATCCAAACTCCTCGAGCCACGTCCAGCACTGGGCAGTCCTTCGTGCTTCTCACGCCGGGCATGTTTCAGTGCCAGATCTGGCATGTATGTACCCAATCTGAATGCCCTCGCCCCACCTCAAATCCTACTATGTGCGGGCTGGATTTTGTTCTTTTCTTTCTCACGCTACAAATAATTCAAGGGGGTAAGTAAGAAGGAAATACCCGCAACCTTCTGGACACAACACGCTTGTTAGATAGGGTTATAAAAGCAGAAAATATGGCAGAAAGAAAAAAAAAAAGAAAAAGAAAAACACACAAAAACAAAAAACTCAAGCTGGTGTGAAGACCAGAAGAGGCATTGGTTCCAGCTTCTAACTTAGCTTGCCAAAAGACAGAGTAGTACCCAAGAGCTTTAATCCCGACTCAGTCCTGAAGGCGAGGTCCTGTCCAAGCCTCCTCCTGAGCCTGCCCACCTATAGAAAACCCTCTCCTTTTGGCTGACCTACAGACTGAATCTGCTCTCCGGCACGTAGGCAATACAATACAATCCCCATTTATTAATTCCACCCATGTCCTGCTGCGTGAGGTCAGCAGAGCACTCGAGGTCCAGACTCTGCTCTTGAATACCGATCGTCCTCGAGTGCTGGAGCAATTTCCATGGTAAGCCAGAGGGACCAGCGCTGCCCTGGTGGATAACACGGATGTGGTTTCACAAGCTCAGAGTTCCCCTGGGTTCCTCAGCTTTCATTTGGATCCACTCGTACATGCCAAATTAATCACAGACCAACAAGAACTGACTGCAAATATGTTGCCCGCCTATGTGTATATATGCTACTTAATGGAGCGTGAAAGGAGAAGAATAAAACCATTTTTCAGATGCTGCAGATAATAATAATAAATAATAATAAAAGCAGAGGTATGTGCCAAATGCATGAGATCTCAAGGGGAGAAACTGAATGTAAGCAGAAAAGAAGTCAGGTCGGTCCTCAGACTGAGATGCAAAAGTTAACGAAGTAAAAACGCCATTAAATCAAACACTTTGGGCCCTCGTTAAGTTCGTTCAGGATTTGAGACCACACATTTGGAATGCTTTTTTTTTTTTCTTTTTCTTTTTTTAGTAGTTTTTCTCAACTATTTTCCATATGGAATTTACGATCCTGACACATTAGACACATTATTTAATATCTTTGGAATTTTTTCCCTGCTAACCTCTATCATGTCACTCAAGGCATCCTGATATCCTGATCACAGTCAGCTATGGCAGCAATCCTCATGGAAATCACATTACTATATCACAGTAGCACAACACCTACTTCACCATGGCAGGCTATATTTGCAACAGTAAGCTCTGATTATGCATTATTCTTCTTACGGTGCACAATTTGGTGTGAGCAGTGAAGAGAGCCAAACACTGCTATGTCAATGCCAATTTAGAGCCATCAGCAGATGACTCCATGGTCCTGGGTCTCAGTTCATGTATTCCTCGTGTTGTAACATCCAAAGTTGGAAGAGTCAAAATGAGAAGCCACTCTTACGAAACGTGGACTGGGGCCAAAGGAATACACAAACCTCCCTCCCTGTGAGCAGAAGCACACAGGACATCCCTGCTCAGACTGAGAGGATTCCCTTCTGCAGGTACATGATTCTCTTGGCACACAGATTCCTTCATGGGCTACACTGACAAACCTGATTTTAGTTCTTTAAATATAAGACCCAGTTCAACTGGCACTAATATGCAACACCAGGAGAGATGCGTCTTTGTGAAGGAAGGATTGTTCCCCACCAGGGCAAAGGGCTTTGCCAGCCGTGGAGGTTGATGCAGGAAAAAAAAATGAGTAAAGAGTGCAAGCAACTCTAACAGACTGACACATCACTGCTAAAACTGTGACAATTTCATCCCAAAAGCACATGGGCCCGTGAGAGTAAAGAGAAAGCCACAAAACTCACCCTTCATTTTCATCCCACAGGATGCAGGTCTGGTTGGTGGTTCCCTGTCAGGAGAAAAAAAAAAAAAGGGGGAAAATGGAGCAAATCTGTGCTGGGCTGTTTATGGGATATTTGGAGCAAGAGGAAAACTATTAATGTCCTGCTGAACAGTTTCCACTACTCTGTGCATGGTGTGTCTGTGATGCTCCTGCTATGGAGCACAGATATGAGTGCTTGGAACAGCTTCTTTCACCCTTGGGTTGAAAGGTGAAAATAAAATGGGCCTCGCTTTGCTCTCCATCAACACAAGGACTACGCAAGGGTTTGACTCCAAATCCCGTCTCCACCTATTGATGTCCTTCCTCCTCCCTCCTCACATTCAGAATCCTTTTGCTGCTCCCTTCTGGAATGTGGATCAAATACACCCCGTCCTGCTGTGGGACGCAGTTCTCCAAAGAGCTATGACCCTATAGGGGGTGGCCAGGTGTGGTTAAAGCCCCTGAAATACCTTTATCATTACTTCTTCTGCAGCTGTCTTTGTGCACTTAAAAAATTTTTCCTGGAAGGTCCAAAGCAAATACATGACAGATCTAATTCTCATGTTCCAGAGCCTCAGGAGGACATCTGAAACCCAGAACGAGAAGGGACCTGGGGGTATGTAAATGTCCATCATGTACATCTTCTTGGGGTTGGCCAGGGGAACCTGGAGGGGATCTTCATCTGCCTTTTACAGCACTGACCACAACAATAATACTCATGTCTGTAGTGGTATCTGCAAGGAACATTGCAAGCATCAATCAAAACAACCTTTCCCCTCCCTTCCCCCAGGAAGATCTCTGTCATAGCCTATTTTGTGATGAATATACATTTTTTTTTGCCCACAGCCGTGCCTCGCATTGAAGTGATGTGAATGTGGGTCAAGTATGCCCGTGTCTCCCCGTGCAAGCAGTGCCATCACGCTCCTCCTGCCTTGGCAAGGAAGAAAAAAAACGCGGATGTGGGGTGGTGCAGCTTCCCAGGAAAGACTTACATTGTACAGGTGGGAGAACTCGATTTCCAGGGGGGTGAGGAGAGACCGGGGAAATGGCTTCACAGTCACGGAGATGACCTTGGAGTTTAGAACAGTGCTGTTCCTGGGAAGAGAAGTGAGAAGATGTGCTGTAATGGCCACTGGGAGAAAGTGCTGAATCCCACTGCGTCCCTTTGCACAAAGGTGAGTCCCACGGCATTTGTCACTGGTGGCACATGGTTTAGTGACTACAGTGCAAAAGGAACTGACCCCATTACTTTAAAATGCCATCAAAGACACCTGCTGGTGATAGACCCTGCCCTCTGCCCTTCCAGTTCCCCTCACAGCCGCTCTGCACTTATTTCCCCAGGAATGAGACCATTTATGAAACGCATTATGGACCCCTGCAGCCACTGGAATTAAAGGACATATCTATCCTGGTAATAACAGGGTACCAGACATATTTTCTGGCCCTGACATGAAGAAACAGAGTTCATTTCATATCCTTACAAAAAAAAATCTTTTTCTTTCTTTCTTTCTTTTTCTTTCTTTCTTTCTTTCTTTTCCTTCCTTCCTTCTTTCCTTTTCTTTCTTTCTCTCTCTTTCTCCCTCTCTCTCCCTCTTTCTCTTTCTCTCTCTTTCTCTCCAAGTCTGCCTCAGTCTGCCTTGCAGTACAAGTTTGCCACGGTGGCCTTTAACAGGTCGTGGGACACCAAGTGAAGCTCATTACCAGAGGCACTGACGTATCTCCAGCCTCTGAGAATCAAAGGAAATGCAAAGAGGCCAAGCCTCTCATGTGTGGCTGCCTAAACGTCTGTGCCAGACAAATACTTTATTAATGCTGGCAGACCTAGGAGATTCAGCTGTTGAGATGAGCAGGAAGGGAGGGGATACCTTCCGTAACTGTGCTGCTGGTCCCTGAAAAGCCAAACTCTTTGCAGGTACTTCACGGGATACTGGACACCTAAATACACAGGGGATCCCACTATTTCTGCAGCAGGGAAAGAATCAGCTGTCTAAATATGTAAAAGTCTCTGTGGCCAGCAGCTGACAAGGCTGTCCTTCAAAGTTTCAAAGTTTTCCATGAGGGAATGGGTAGGAGAGTGAGACCAGCATCAGGCTGCTCCCAGCTCTTCCTGCACTGATGGAAATCTCTCCTCATCCAAAAGTTCACCAAGTTTACTGGCAGTGGCAAAACTGTTCACTTTTCTGTCTGGGTCTTATCCTCCTTTTACAAAAGGATTTACTAAAAAAGAATTGTACTTGCTTAAGGGCAAGTGGGTTTAAAATAAGAATAAAAATAAAATTTAATAAAAAGAAACAGAAAAAGAACACCAAAATCCAGAACAAAACAAACTTGGAATCATCCAAGGATGTGCAAGTGGATGTTCAGAAAGACATTACTGCACCAACAGCAGAGGGAACAACACTATTTTAGAAAGTTAAAGAAAAAAAATCGTTAAAATCAAAAAGAAGAAGCAATGAAGCACAAAAATCAGTCTACAAAGGATGAGCAAAGGGGGAAGTCAATGGGAGTAAATGTCAGCTGCAAGCTTTAAAATTTAGGCAGCTATAGAAAAGCCAAAAAACTAGAGCTGCTAAAGGCAAACATCCATGCATGGCTTCATTAGTAGCTGGGTCTGGAAGGGTCAGGTCTTGGTTCAGCACTGTCCAGTGTTTGTATGAACAACAAATGTGGCATGGAAACATCCTTTTAAAGGCTGCAGACCACACAAAGATTGGTGTTGCAAATAAAAGCAGAAAGATTTTCAGTGTGGTAACTCACTACCACACAGGATATGCTCCCATGCAGACTGCTAAAGAGTCAAGTCATCCCAGCCCACCCAGAAATTATCCCCGTGCATCATCCTAGAGCCAGAAAACACATCTGCACCTGAAAAATGCAAGGTCTGAGCACAGAGCTACTGGTTCTGCTCAGGGCTCTCTGGATCTGAGGGGACAGGGCAACGTGTGGCTGAGATAAGGGATTGCTGCTTGGGGGAGGTAAATTGGGACAATTAGGAAGAGCTCAGCTGGTGCAGTTTGCTGAATTAAATCTCCATTACTTTATTTTTTCTTTCCTTAGAGAAAAATCACTCTGCATTGAGCCAATGTGGTCAAACCCAGGATGCAGGTTGTTAATGCTCATGTGTAGCCAGGAATAGCTGCTCTCCTTTGTGGTCAGAAATATTTTTACCCTGTAGGCAGGTACTACACGGCTGCATGGTTATTTAAAGATATTCCCCTTTTTTTCTTGCTGTGTCCATTTGCACGGCAGTGAATTAAGAGGTACTGCTCTGCTGCTACTCCTATTACCTCCTTTTTTTTTTTGGCCTCGTATAGCCACAGGTGATTCAGGGCTCTGGATTTTTTAAAGAGGGACAGTCCTTTAATTAAGGAATGTCTTGAGTCAACTCTCCCGCGGGAACGCTGCTCAGCAGCAGCGGTGCTGCAGCTGCTGGTTTTCGGAGCTCATTCACTGCTTGGCCAGAAAACACTGAAATACTGCTGGATCATTTAAGCCAATGATGTTTATTGCCCTTCCGATCTAATTCCCAGTGCCGTAATGGAAGATTTTACAGAATACAGTTGGCTGGCTTGTTAATTCCTCTCTGCACTCACTTGGAGCTCTTTTGCCATTGCCAGTGCTAAATCTGTAGGTATTTAAATGATTATCAGTGAGAAGAGATGCCCTGGTGTTTATGGTAAATGGGCTTACGCTAATCAGTGCAGAACAGATTTAGAAGGTGCCTTAGGATGCTGAATTTACTGCCCCGGTCCCAGCCTCAAAAAAATAAATAAATTAAAAAAAAATAATAAAAATAGAGTGAGATAGCATGAGGAAGGGAGAAGAAAAGGGAAAAGAGTGCTGAACACAAAAGCTTGGGTGCCCGAGGCGGGTTGCAGTGGCTGGGAACGTGGCAGACATGTGCGGCCAAGCGTGCTGCTCCACTGCTCGCCTCTCCCAGAGCCTGTCTTCTGCTGTGATGCTCCTGAAGGGCTCGCTGGGGCTGGCAGCTCCCCAGTCGGCAGCTGGTCACCCGTGTCCCTATGTCTTAAGCCCCCCAGATCCCTGGGGATGGGGAACCCCTTGGAGAGGGGTGGTGGAGAGCAGGCAGCAGGCAGGGGTGCAGCAGCACCAGCACTGTGCTTCTCCTTCTGCCAGGGCTGCACGGCTGGGACAAAGCCTTCCTGCCCCTCCAGCAAGCAAATCTAATATACATGAGCATGGTCCCACCTGAATATCTGTTCATAGGGGTCAAAACTTTTGCCTGACTGAGCCAAAGCCTGCCACGTTGCACCTTTGGTATTTTCCTGGAAGACCAGGGCTCTGCAGCTGGGGGGATCGGCAGGAAAATTGGTGATGCTACCAGCTGCTTGTCCTCCCCAGGCAGAGCCCTCTTCACACAGTCGAGGTTAGAAGGGACTTCTGGAGGTCTTCTGGTGCCACCCCACTGCTCAAGAAGGGATGTCTAGAGATGGTTGCTCGAGAGATGTTTTTTCTTTTTTTTTTTTTTTTTTTTTTTTTAATATATCCAAAGGTGGGGACTCCACAACCTCTCTGGGCATCCTTTTGCAGTGCTCTGTCACCCACACAGTACAGAAGGGCATCCTGATATTCAGGGGGAACCATTTTGTGCCCCTTGCCTCTTGTCCTGTTTCTGGACACCACGGACAAGAGCCTGGATCCATCCTCTCCATAGCTCCCTGCAGGGCCGCAGGGACATGGGGGAGCTCCCCCGGAGCCTCCTCCTCTCCAGGCCGAGCAGCCCCAGCTCTCGCAGCCTCTCCTCATGGCAGGGGGGACTCCAGGCCCTGCCGCCCCTTGGGGCCCTGCGCTGGGCTCTCCCCTAGTGTGCCCAGGGCTCTCCCCAGTATGCCCAGGGCTCTCCCAGTATGCCCAGTAAACTTATACTGGACCCAGAGTCAGGTGTGGCCTCACCAGCTCTTACCTCTGGAGCGAGAGGATGTTGCCCACGTTCCGGTACAGCACGGTCCCCACCACGAAGACAGAAGAGTCGTCTGTCTCTGCAAGACACCGGAGGAAAGGGAAGAAGAAAAGAGCACTGAGACAATCAGGATGTCATCTGTCCCCCCAGCTGACCCCTTTTTACCCCCCAGAACCCACCAGGACAGCACATGGGGCATGGCAGAGAAGGGGCTGGATTCAGATCTGTGCTTCCTTCTTTCCTTGCCCCTTGACAGAGAGAAATGTGTGCCCCAGAAGGTGTCAGCCAGGTGCAGGACTGGACCTCTCATGGGGGTTTCTGCTGTGGCACAGCCATTGCCAGCATCACTGCGGTGAGATGCAGGTGCTGCTGTCACCACATCGGGTCTCCATCAGACCGAAGGGAGGAACGAGCACCTTTGGGGTGATGCTGCTTGCCTGCAGGCAAGGCTCACTCATTCCGAATAACCAGCCTGGTGCCTTCCCCTCCAGAAATCCCACTAATCCCTCTGACAGCACCACAGCGGGCAAAATGAGCAGGGCAAGAAGGTCTCTCCCAGCCACCAGGAGGTGTTTGTCCTCTTCCTCAGCCATCGAGCTGTCAGAGAAGAGCTGCACACAGGCTGACAAGGGCAGCCCAGGAGGGGAGATGCCCTGCGGTGCCTGGCCTGACCCCATCACTCGTGTGATGCCTCGGGAGGCTGCAGGGGCCGTGGTCCCAAAGGAGCCTGGATGCTCAGTGTGACCTCCGGGCATGCCGCTCGGCCTCCTCCTGCGCCCCGCGCAGCCCAGATAAAAACAGCAAGAGCTTTGCTGGGCAAAGAGCAGGCAGCAGGGGCATCCCCAAGGCTGAGTTGTAGGGGAAGAAGAAATAAATCACTTGGAGATGAGGAAATCCAGGGAAGCAGCCTGCTGTGGGGCTTCTCTGGTGTCTTGTACTGAGGCTGAGCCTAGAATGTGCCCACTCCCTCAGTGCAGGGCTAGAAACAACTCTGGATGTTTCTTTTTTTGTGAAAATGGGGCTCAAATGAAACAGGTGGAAGCCAGGAGACACTGACAGGCTTGCAGAGCAATCGCATAAGCACTGCTTCTCCAGGAAAGCTGACAGTCTTTTGGCCTTTCCTGTGAATCCCTATGCAAACACAGGGATCCTGCAGCTTTTGGAGAGAGTTTTCCCCTTGGTGCTAACGGAATGCAGTAGGACATTTACTGAAGAAATATGTTCCTATGAGACAGTGAGCAAGTAAAACCCCAGATTCCACAGACTGGGATATCCCAGCACCTTCCCAAGAAGGCGAAGGATCCTGGCTGTGACAGAGCTGGAGGTTTGTAAGCCTCAGCTGCTCATCCTTAGATGGCTCTTCCAGGACCAGATCCAGTCTTGGAGGGCACTTACAGCATTGTTTGCTTACATGGCCGTTCCCCTATTACACCTGCCTTTCCTGTGCTCATTAACCATACCTATAAGTTATCAACAGAGGCAATGACTTGTGCTTTTCCCGTTAGAAACTCAGCATATTCAAGGAGGCATGAGACTCATTTCAACACGCCCTGCAGATGATTGTGGATGAAGCTCAGAACCCGTACGCACCAAGAAATGAGCAACCCTGTGCAGACACAAGTTTTTTTCACCTCTTTGCAGGTTCAGAAGCCTTGGAAGAAGCAATCATCAAGATAGCGTTGCCCTGACTTTTTGTGCTGACTCCTGCTCTGTTTCAAACATGCTGCTGATTTAGGAGAAGACAAACATCCAAACCCAGGCACTGAGCCTGCTCCTGAACTTGTGCAAGACGTTCACATTCAGCCTTTGGTCTGACCATATTTAAAGGCTTTATTTGCACCCAGAAATGCAATGACAAGCTTTTGTGAGCAAGCTCAGATGGAAGGAGAACTTGAAGACCAGCCAAATGGAAGGAACCTCTCTTAGAAAATGAAGACGACATTTTCTCCTGGAGTGCTTCGACTGTGCTGCCTACCTGCCAGCCCCGAAGACAGGATGCTCTTGGAGACAGTGACCTTGTCTTCTGAATTCTTGGCCCAGTCCACCATGCCCCTCCAGCCTTTCATGGGGAAGGTGATGTCAGTTGCTGCATTAGCGGGCAGCTTGTGAATGCCGAGGACTAGAGGGAAGTAACAGATAAAAGCAGTAAGCAAGAGCAGCCTCAACAAATTCACACATGCTGAAAATCTGGAGGCAATAGTGGGAAATCAGGTAGCAGAACCATGAGCGCGGATCTCAGTAGCTCTGGGTGACATGAATTGTTTGGTCTCATGCTTCTGCTCAGTGAAATAGACCTGTCTGCACTAAACCTGGCAGAAGAGAGGTCTTCCTGCTCCCACACCACATCTCCAGGAGTGGCCAGCAGTATTTGCTTCGAGAAGTACAAGAAAGAGAAAGCCAAGACTTCTCTGTCTTTCCTCCTCCCAGCAGTCAGCAGACTTCCTCAGCTAGGGGTTGCATCCAGACCATCAACTTTAACAGCCACCGATGGACCTCTCCTTTGTGCATTTTCCTAATCCCATCACGAACCCATCTGTACTTTTTGGCTTCTGCAGCATCCTCCGGCCCCAAGCTCCATGCTGCGATTGTGCGTACAGCATAAATCAAACGCTGCCTGCTGTTTGCCTGCTGCCTGATCACTTCATTGGCTGCTGTGCGGCACTTGTATTAAAAAATAAAAGGAAGCAGCTTAATTCTTCCCAGTTTGTCATCTGTTCTCCATTCATGGTTCTATAGCTATCTCTCAAATCTCTCCATGATCTTCTTCAGGCTGAAGTCCTGGCTTATTTGGAGAAAAGCCACCCCATAATTCTGACCATCCGTGTCCTTCCCCAGACCTTTTGATGTTCCACCACCCGCTGGCTCCCCTTCTTCCCTCCCCACCTTTTGGCTTATACATACTGCCCTGCAATTACAGCTTCCCGGGGTCTACACCCGACATGGGGAGTGCAAATCAGCTCACCCAGGTTGTCGGTCACTTGGTAGGAGTCCCGGAAATCTTTCATGCGGAAGCCGATGACGTCAATGAAATCCTCCACCAGCCTGAACAGCTCCTTGGCATTTGGCCCTATCTGGAGAGAGAAAGGAGAATACCCAGTAGCATGGATAACAAAATGTCCAGCACGAGTTTATCTGAAGGCAAAGGTTTTTGTCCTCACACTGGTACTGGAAGCAGACACTGGATATAAGGGAATGTTAAGGAGTTGTGGAGAACAAGGGCTGAGAAATGCTATGGAAGCCTAGAATAAATAAAAAAAATAGGAAAGAGTAATTGATAAAACTGTGGGTGGAGGGCAATATCTCAAAGCAAAGCAAATGGAAATATTTAGGGTTGTCTGGAGCAAATAATCTACGTTATCATCATCATCTTCCCTGGATTCTCTCTACTACCAGAGAAAATTTGCCCTTCCAGAGACATCTCATCGGAAAGTGTAGAGTGGTCAGTGTTGAATATCTGCCCTAAGTCAAATCCTGAGCGCCTCTGTCAGGCCTTAGACCTCCCTGACCCTCAGGTATTGCAATGCTTCGCCTGAGAAACACGTTCTGGCTTCAGAAAGCCATGAATATGTAGGGTCAGAGGAAGGTTGTATATAAATAACCTACTGCAAGGGAGCCCACCAGACCTTGCCCCCTCCAGGATAGTTAATTTTGCTATCACCCAAAAGCTCCAGCCTACACTGATGGCATGCACAAAGGGCAGGTTTCTAGCAGGCTGGGTTTTAGGCTTGCTGTCAGGAGGGGTGTTTGGGAGAATGTTTCTTACATGTGGAGAAAGTAAGGCAGCACAACAGGATCTCCAGAAAGAAGCAGGGAACAGAACTGAAGGGAGGCTCGCTGCTTCCGCTACCACCTGGAGCATCTCAGGGACCTTTGGATGTCTCAGTTTGATGAGACACACTAGTAAAGAGGTGTACAGCAAGGTGGTGAGAGTGGGGAGATCACTGTTGGCTTCTTCTCTTGATCTCTGTTGGATTTCCATTTGCTGTTCTTCAGTCTGAGCCTTCCTTTAGGTCAAAGATCAGGATGCCCTGGGGCACTTCAAAGAAATCCAGACTTAAATTCTCCTGGAGGGAGGGAAGAGCATCCACAAAGGCAGGAATCCAGCCCCTAAACTTTCTTCCTGAGATGAATCAGGCTGTGTTTAGTGACAAAGACATGACAGCCCTGGAAGAAAAGCCTTTTGGAGAAAAGCAACCCCATAGTTATGATCAACCTTGGTTAAACCCAACACCAGAGGCAGCTGCAGCCTTAAATTCATGCCTTCCAATGAGCAGGAGAGGTAGAAAAGTGATTGGGGGGGGGGGGGGGGGGGCTTGTATATTTAATACAGTCCATCATAACTTCACCTGGTACCTCAATCGTGGTTCACCTAATCAGATCTCTGACACGTCAGCCAGTTGTTGACCCAAGTCAGAAACCACCAGAAAGGGAGACCTTATCCCAGCAACACAAAGGGCTGCCTTTGGAGCAAAAATAGTCCAACAAACGTGCTTAACAAGGACTTCCAGGGACTAATGTCAAATTCCAGGCATCAGATCACTTTTTCTATGCAGAAAAACACTGTAGTCCGTTTTCATGCATTCCCATTCTGTTGGCAGCATCTCACTCTCCAGAAACCAAGCTGCTTCTTGCCCAGGCTGTGTCAGAGTTCTGTCTCTTTTCTCTCTCCTTTCCTGGTGTTCCCCACATGATAAAGACATTGGCAATAATTCTTCTTTGCCAGGCATAAATAAGGCTGTTCAATAATAACTAGTTATACAGTGGCTAATTTCATAAAAGCTAATCCACCTGCAATGAGCTGTGCTGACTGCCTGCCTTCCTCGAGGCACAACTGCCTACAGGGCTGAGCAACCACCACGGGAGGTCAAAGAAAAGCAGCTCAGCTCCTTACATCTCCTCTTTTCCATCACTTTCCATGCTCACAGATCCTCACCATAATTCAGACCTCCCGAGGTGGCTGATCAGAGTGGAGGGGGCAGCTGAGGACAGACAAGATGGGATGGAGGCAGAAGGAAGGCTGAGCTGGCGAGAGATGGGCAAGGAGCGCAGGGGTGGCCACGCGTATCCCTCTGTCTGGCCAGCCAAAGGAAGCTCAGTGAGAATAAAACTCAGTCAGGATCAGATCAAGCAGTCCTGCCAGTACAGCAGGTGTGCACATAAGGAGGAGCAACTGAGAAAGCTATTTTTAACAGGATATGTTTATATTCTGTCATGGACTGAAATCACAAAGTCAAAGTAACCCCAAGTACACCGGTCATTGTCGATCAGGTTTCAATCACATATGATAAGACCATATTATAAGGCCAGCTCAGCCTTCCCAAAAAACATGATAGGCCTTCTCAATCTGAAGGTTTTTCTGATTCATTTTATTTATTTATTTATTTATTTATAATATTTATTTTTTATTATTACTTTTTTGTTCCCTTGAACAACACCTCTGCCTAAGGGTTTGCAGGGCACTGGAATGTGAGAGGGTAATGAAGTTGGGTTTATTTTTAATGAAGAAATTGTAAGCCAAAGCCTTCATTTCAAAAGGGCTGTTTAACCTTGTGAAACACGAAGACTGAGCTTGCTCCATCAGCTTTAAGCGAGAAGGACAGAGACTGCTGAAACCTCTTTGACATCCAGTCTCTGAAGATTTCTGAGGGCAGCTTCTTTCCTAAAGCCATGGTGTTGGGCTGTCATCACCATTTCCACTAAAAGAAATGCCAGGTAAATATTTTCTTCATGGTGATTTCATTGTGGTCCGGCTCCTTGTGCAGGTTACTGTAACACTGGTAGCATCTATAGGTGCAAAGAGATCATACAGGGAAAGCCGATGGGAACAAATTGCCATTGGGAGTAAGCTGCAGCTGTTTTTACGGGGATCAATAGGATTTCCCTGTTGTCATGACAACTCATCAGTTTCCTCTGCACTGTTCTGAAATATGTACACACACCTGGAGGCTTGAAATTGAGCATTCGGTCCCTTATTGCTCCTGGAGCCAGAGCGTGCCATCCAAATGCGGGAAAACACCAGATCTCAGGAGAATGGAGAGAAGGAGAGATCCACAAGGCTTCTCAGCTCCTGGTGGAGGTTTTGTTGCTGAAGGAACCATAGCACAGCTGAGCATTCAGGTCCTGTCTCACGTTTTGGGCTACCAATGAGTGTGCCCCTGCTGGGAAGACTCCTTCCCAGAGGACTTCCCTGGTTGGGGTGAATATAGCTTTTTTGTGTCAAATGATTTATTTTTTCTTGTTTGTTTAGTATTTCCAGACCTCTCTGATGACTTTTGCAGCAATGAAAGGTGGTTAGAAAGGGGCTGCCATGCTCTGATCCACACCTATGAGTACTTTCCAGAGGGCTGATCTCACAAAGGCTAAGTTATCCACCTTGCCCAGGTTATTTTTTAGGTTGTGACCAAAGTGAGCTGGTGTTTTTGTTCCAAGGTGCAATAACAAGGAATAGACGTGGAAGGAATGAGAATTACCACTGGCCCATTCACCAGAGCTGACGCTGGTCTAAGGCAGCACCATTTTGCTCTGAATCCCCAAAACCTGCAACAACATGAAGACGTTGAGAAGACCAAGAGCTCGTCAAGGGAATAGGAAAGGGACAAGGAATAGGGACAAGCAAAGAGTGCAAATGGGGCAAAAGAGACAAAGAGCAAGTGTGACATGGATAGAAAAACAAACCATGTCACCTCCTCCCCCAAGTATACAAGGTTATAGCTACAGAATTATTCAGCAGGAACCCAGTCCTTGAGATGAGAGAAAGAAAGTAAAAAATATAAATGAACCCTTGCTCATCTTACGCTGAACAGAACCAGAAACTCAGGTGAGCAGAGCATAGCTCTGAACTACGAAAATCCTGCCTGTCCTGCATCTTTGTAGCCAGAAACTCAGACTCGTGTAATCCTATTGCTTTATTTTGGCAAGAGGAGAAGACGAGAATTATAACAATCCAGGAGTGTGATCAACTCCAAACCCAGCTTGATCTGTGAGAACTATCCAAAATTTGTTGTTCACCACCATTTTTTATTTATTATTGTTATTTTTTTTCTGTTACTCATGCATAGACTCTGGCTTAGGGCTGAGATCTGTGGTTTCCTGAGTTGCTCCATAAATATGACTCAGCCTGGCACTGAGCTCACCCAAAAGACCAGTTGGATGTATCAGCTGGTTGGGAGTAATTCCTTCAGAGGTGGCCAACTCTGAAGCTGATCAGAGCTGACCACATCCAGGTTGTCTGTGTCTTTCATCATAATGGGTTATCAAAGGAGAATGGCATTGGTGGATGGAGATATTTTGTGGTCTGTGGCTGGAACAGATTCATGTCGCACACAACACATCATGGACAAGAGACATGTAGACCCTTAGAAATTCCCCTCGTCATGGCTTAAGCCTATGCTGAAGCCTTGACTCATTCCACAGAAGGTGCTGAAGGTTCATACCAGCTGAGCTTCTTCCCATTTCTCTCGGTTTTCCTCTGATAAAAGGTTGCTGATGATCTGGACGAAGTTCTGGAGAAAGAAGACAAAATAAGACAAAGGAGGTAGTTAGCCAAACGTGGCCCACTCAAGGAAGGACATGGAGATGCACAAGGAACATGTGAGCATCACCTGTGCTCCAAGAGCCTTCCCAAGGTCCCGTTCCCAAAGGCTCCTGGGGCATTTCACAAGCCTCTGCCCCCAGGGATGTTAACAGCAAAGCAGGTTGCAGAAAAGCTTTTTTCCCAAGGACTTCACTCTAACTGCTATACCTGCTAAGGCACTGGACTGGGAAAATGTCTCTATTACTGAAGATTTTTAAGAGCAGATTAAACAGATGTCTGCCAGAAACTGATTAAAAACAGATGATCTTGCCTTGTATAAAACACTTCTCATCCCATTTCCTACTATATCAATTTTTTTCCAGCATAGGGAATCATCGTCATTTCTTCTCTGTGGCTTGGAAAGAGAAGCAGTGATGGATCAAGAGAGTGCTACGTATGGTAGTACCTTTGTTTGACCATGCAGCACGCAACAAGAAGGAAGGAGACAAGATATTTCAGGACCATTGATTTTTTTTTCCCCTCTAGCTTTACCACCCTTTCCAGATCCTGTTGGATCAGTTTAATGTTTCAACCTGTGTAGCGATGACCTATCCCAAGGGCATATCTTGTAGCCACTCTGCATGCAGATGCTGAAAGTAAAATCCTAGGGTGAGAAGCAAAGAGACATTTTCCTCATCAATATCCAGCTACCCAATATCACAGGATCATCTTACCTATAGTCATTAGGCTGTTTTCCCTTCCAAAGAGTGCTCTCATATCAATTAGACTCCCCAGTAAGTGCTATCGAGTTGAAACAGTGCAGAGTGACTTTGGTTTTTGAGTTCTGCCTCTACAAGCCCGGGAGAACCAACCTCAAAGGGAGGGTTTGTTAACATGCAGAGACACTTTGCTCAGGCGGAAAATATCCCGGCTTTTCAGCAGCATTGAATCAGCTCAAAAGGAGGCAATAAAATCCTGAGCCCTGTGCATGCACACACACCTGCAACCCAGCCTTGCCAGCCAGGATATGCAACTCGGCTCACCTGCACATCCCCAGAAGTCGGGCTGTGATAAGCCCTACGGAAGATCTCTGTCATGTTCCTGAGTACATCAATGGTGGACAGCAAGTCCCCACTGTAGCTGGTCCCATCCTGGGAGATTTCCACAAGGTTTTGGATCACTTCTGACAGCCCGTCTACCATCAGCCCACGCTGAGCTTTGGAAAGATGTTCCCTGGTCTGAGGAGCAGAGGGAAACATGACAAACACGTTAGTGACAGTCAAAGCCCAGTTAATGAGCTCACTGAAGGAATTGCTGGGGGAAGGTTTGTGACCTTCCTTGTAATTCAGAGCACAGATTAGATGAATCTAACAATCTCTGCTGACCTGAAAGCCTGTGATATTTTTAAAATGATAGAAGAGCAAAAGTCAATTTTTCGGTATGCCCACAAAGAAAAGGTTGTGTATATGTTCAGAAGAGGCTATTCTACTACACAGACACCATTCTGCTGCTAACCTAAGGCCAGCTAGCAGAAAAATTTTGCCCTAAAACATTGTTTTCTTATAACCAGTCTGGAACTATTTTGGGACTGACTAAACCTCTTTCTGAAAAGAAAAGTTCTCATAAAGTCAATGCCGTCTTAAGGCAAGCCACAGAAGACCAGCAGAAACAGGAGAATTCATCACAGTAATAATTGTAAAACTAATGAAAAATAAGTGGCTTATTTAAAAGTGTTACCATCACAGTCATTCTTATAGATAATGTGATACGGAAGACCTGGTAGGACCTGGATTCTGTCAGGCTGGATATTAAAATACCCAGTGGGGAACCATCCCTTGTCCATCGAGAGCCCATGTATCACAAGCTAGGCAGACAAAAGCAGTAAGACAAAAGCATGGCAGAGCTGGCTTCTCCTTTTCATGCAGAAATGTTGCTTTCCTTCTTCTTTGTACTTCTGACAGTGTAAGGAACATTTAGGGGGATCATAAACTCATCAGGTGTTGAAGTCTGTCTGCCTTACCAGCATCTGTATGTTCCTGTAATCAATAGAAACACACTTGACATAGGTTGGAGGCTCCCAGTAAGCTATCCCTTCTTCGTCTAAAGTGCATCTTCGAAGGATCAGCCCTGGAAGAGGAAAGAAAAGAGCATGGGAGCTGGGGTAGTTGAATGAAAAGCCCAGCACCTTCACGGAGAACTGGTCAACGCTGGTAGCACAAAAGGCAGCAGGGGCATCTGCAAGTGCTTGAGCAACGAGTGGGAGAGGTTATGTGTGTTTTGGGAGAGGTTATGTGTATTTTAGGAGAGGTTCTGTGTAT
Organism: Cygnus atratus; assembly: GCF_013377495.2. Classification (NCBI taxonomy): domain Eukaryota; kingdom Metazoa; phylum Chordata; class Aves; order Anseriformes; family Anatidae; genus Cygnus; species Cygnus atratus. Next base: position 158,429,550 of record NC_066363.1, on the reverse strand, counting down.
TTTGGGAGAGGTTATGTGCATTTCGGGAGAGGTTATGTGCATTTCCTTCTCCTTCATTTTCTTATTGAGGGGCAGGCCAATAAAAGAGATGCGAATGAAAACAAAACCTAACAGCTGGGACACAGCTGGCCAAGACAAAAGAAGGTTTAATGTGCCCATCGGGGCACTTTCTTTGTGCTTCTGAAAGTCCCACGAGCCTCCCCAGGCGGCATGGTCTGGTACTTGCAGCTAAACCAGCCACGCTGCCTTCTGCTGCCTACAGTCTCAACGAGCAAAAATATCCAACAGCACCATCTTTGCATCAGCTGAGAATCTCTGAAAGCTGCCCGCAGTCCTCCCCCAGGACTTTCCTCAGCGTCAGCTTGCAGTGGGCTGTGCGGTGGCAATCACATGCGTTCGCAATGCAGAGGAACAGGCGTATCGGCGAGGAGACAGCAGACAGGAATCGTCTTGCCCAAGCAATTACACTGCCGCTGGAGAGTCTCCAAAGAGCAGGCTTTGCTGGGTCCATGATCCCATTGCTACTGATAAATGGTTCAGTGTCCTATGGATATGGCCCTTCTTCTGGGCTAGTGTTTGGAATGACTCTGACCCTCCCAGGGTGCATGAATCAAAGCGGTGCAGGGTTTTCTGTGTCCAACAACCTCACTCAAACAGAATAAAACCTTTACGTTCATTATGGACACTGCTGCCCCATTTCTGATCCTGCCTGGGAGTAAGAAACATCCATCAGAGGACAGTCTCCACCACCAGAACACCTCCTGGAGCCTTCTCCCCTGCTTTCCACTCCCTGGGGAGCACGTGGCAGCAACCACAACAGATAACGCCAGGATGCCCAGGCACTATCACTTCCTACCACCATAGCCAGAGCACCTGAATATAAGCTGAGAGAGTTGATGTGGTTCCTAAGCAGGAGTGGAAAGCATCTAAGTGTGAGTTGGCAATGCATTTCAGATTTTGTGCTTTTAGATACCAGCTTCTACTATGGTCAGTGGGGATGCCCAAGACTAGGGGACTTGTAAAGCCCAGCCTGCTTCTGTAGAGCTATCTGTAGCAATTGGGTGGACATACCACAGCAGCCCTTGACAGTGAAGCTGTCCCAGGATTAGGCAGTGGTTGGATGGGAAACCACCTCAGAGTGTCTAATATGTATCAAGGAGTTGCTGTTAAATAGTTAGGAACCACAAAAACCTGGAGAGAGTTTGCTTAGCCTCGAGCAAAGGGCAGTTAGCCCATTGCTCATCCTCTCCTCCCACATCCACGTTGTCCTCATCTAGGAGGCAAAGGATGAAGGATGAACGGCAGGTGGGCCATCTCCTCGGCCAAGGCATGCAGACATCCTTACCGGTGGCATTGCGAGGACACCGGACAGCCGCGGCGTCCCCAGCGGGCGTCTCTTTCCAAACCACAGAGGCAAGGCTTTCCTCGTCACAGATCTCATGGGGTTCTGCAAGGAAGGAAAAACTCCGTTGGTAAAGCCTCCTCCTCAGGCGGGATGTGGAAATGGGGATGGAAAGAGGAAAGAGAGGAGCACGGCCTGGAGGGAAGAGCTTTGTGGGGTGAAAAATGGCAAAACCACTTTAACCCCTCTGGGATTTGCTTTGCCTGTCTGCAAACTCTGACCAGCCTGAGGATCAGCTCATTAATACATCTGTAACAACCCAGGAAAGTCCTCTTACATGCCTACCCTGCCTCGGAGGAAAGCTGCTCTTGCCAACCTTTGCTAAAGAGTTTTCTTCTCTCATTTCAAGGTGAGATGTCCAGCTTTCGGGGGTGAACCTCAAGGCTCCAAACTCGATTCCTTCCATCCTTCAGAGTCATCACACAGGTTTTGGGTTGGATGTGGCTAAAAAGAGGCTCTTCATAAATAAGTTGCAGTAGGAGCAAAGGAAAAAATAAGTAGGAAAAAAAAAGAAAGTGGATATATTCCCTGGGTGGGCTTCATTCAGGCACTTTGTTACCGTTTTATCCAAGGACACAGGAAGAAGAACCAACAGGCTGGATTTGCATTAGCAACTCCTTTCCAAACACTGCTGCAGAGTCCAGGACTGCAGAAATATGCAAAAGATGTTTAGAGGCATTACAGAAAAAGCCCTTTGGAAAGAGAAGGTTTTGGATACTTCTCTGAGTAGAGGTGAGTTGGCTCCAGAGTCTGTGGGACCTGAGAAAATGCATTCATCACAGAAGGAGGTGTTCTGTTAAATGAAGGGAACCACGAGTAGGGTGCTGAAGCTATTTATCACTCCTGAGGATGGGGAAAGGGAAAATTATATTTAATGGTTTTCAGTAACATATTTATTTATTGTGCATTTAAATCTACCAGTAAAGAGAAAGCTGAGAGCATGCCTGTGTCTGGCCAGGAGTGGCAGCTGCAAAACCAAAGCCAAACTCAAAGCCAAGGGCAACCAGCCGTGGAGCTGGGCAGCTGCCTGCTGAGCTCCCTTCCCATGTAGGAAAGAGCTGCCCATGCCAAGGCCCAGTGATGCCAGTAGAGATGTGCCAAAGTTGCAGGGAAAACGTACATTTGCCATAAAGCAATAGATAGGGGCCTGGAGTTGTCATGCTGCTCCCAAAGGATCTTCTGGGCAGGGATGACCCAGAAGGTCTCCTTCGACAAAGGTCATGTAGATGTGATGACTTAGGGTCTGTGTCAGGAGCAAATCCCTGGGGATGGCCATACCCTGCAGATGCTCTGGAACTAGCCAGAGCACCAAACTGGCTGTGGGAAAGGCTCAAACCCAAGATTATGGGCAAAACAAGTCCTGCTGCTTTGAAGAACTCCGAGAGGACCCAACAAACTGCCTACATATCGCAGCTCCTGGAGTCAAGCCCCAGGACTGTGTGTCTCCAGCCCCAGCTGCATTTCAAATACAGATTCCTCCCTAGTGCATCCAGTAGATGCTGATAATGAACAAGTTATGCTCCCTGCTTGAAAACAGATGTTTCCTCCTGTTTTAAAATTCCCTTTTGAGTAATCACTATTATAATAAAATCCCAGAGGGCAAGCGGGATCCCTGCTGTGCTCGGTACATATGCAGAAGTAGTCCCTGTGCCAGCAGCTCATGACTTCAGTAGATAAGGCAGAAAATGGGCAGAAAAGTGGCAGTTTTACTTCCAACCTGTTGGCAAGGAGCTGTAGGACAGTGAGATGAAGCCACCCAGTTGTGACTAGCATGTGTCCACCTACAGAGCCTGTAGCAGGGCAGGGAGATGAAAACAAAACTCCTGGCCCAGTGGTTTGGCCGTGGTCACATACCCTCCACTGGGAACTGTTGTCCATAGGAGGGTCTGGGACATGGGGTGGGAAGTTTCTAACACCCTCAGCATGCAACAGCATGTCTAAAAGCAGAGAGGGAGCTCACATCTGACCTCCCCTTTCTCCTTCCCTGACCTCTCAAAGCTGCCCTGGCTCGCACCCCTGCAGTCTCCCTGGGGGCCGCTGAGGGATGCTGTGGATCAGAGATGCTTTTTAGAAGTACACTGATTGTCTGGCTCTTGCTAGTGAGTGCAGGAGCAATTCCCAGGCCAGGAGAGAATCATTTAATCCTTTTATTTTTTTTTATTTTTTCGTTTTCTTGATGTTGCTTCATAACAATATCCCTTTTGGCATAGTAACCTGTTTGCACCAGGAGATTTTAATAACTAACCCAATTAAGCTCAATTCTTCTGTTCAAATCAAATCATGCCGGCATTTGATACTTTCTCAAGAACAAATCGAGCGGGTTTATTTTTAGCCTCTGACGGCTTCCCGCATTTTCCTCCCCCTGCAAATTAACAACTGCAGCAAGACCCTTCTGGTTTCAAGCCCTAGCAGGGCTCAGCGCCTTTTCCTTTTGAGCACCGTGCAGGCATCGGCCCCTGCGGACACAGAAGAAAAGATTGGGCTTGTTTTACCAGGGCCTCAGCTGGCACACGCTGAAGCTGAACTAAATCTGCATCGCTCTGTAGACACCACCAGACGACCTGGTGCTAAGCCTTTCCGTGGCGAAGGAGAGCTTTACGGCTGAGTTAGGAGAGACTCTCACCCGCCTCTGCTAATTGAGAGGCACAGCTTGTAAGGGGAGGTGATGTCTTTTATTACAGCGGAGCTGCGAGGAGTGAATGTGCTGTTATCTTCTGGCTAAACTGGGTGAAACTTTTGTGCTGAAGTGCTTTTGCTTTTATCTGCCTTCAGCAGTTTGCATGAACCTCTGGGGGTCAGATGTCCTGACCATCACACATCCATCCTCAAAAGCATCTGCACCAAATCCGCTACCTCCGAGCTGAGCTGCAGCCTGTTTTTTTGGGGGAGATACCCTCTCATCATGAGGACAGCCAGGACGCCACCATGACAATCTCCACCATTGCTCACTGAGCAGCTCCGACAATTAATTGCCCTCTCGGTCAAAAATCAGGGCCCGTTACGATCGATGCAGTCTGCCTGCCAACATCACACAGGCCATTGATTCCCCACCAGCAGTTTCACCAGCAGGAACTTCAACCCAGACTAAGAAAGAAAATAGAAATGGTGTGCCAGCCTGTTGTTTTACACTGCATGGAAGACAGATAGAAGCATTCCAAAGTAAGTTTTTCCTTCTGCTTATTTTTCTCATTTAAACCCAGATTTATTTTTTATTTATTTTTTTTCCTACAGCTCCCTTTTCCTCCATCAGGGCTTTTACACTCTTTTTCTCAACTGGATGCTGTTCCCATGGCTGTAGCTGGAGAAGGATGAGACTGAGCAAGGCTCTGATGGACCTGTACACATCTGTCTTTTTTAAAAACTGCCAGTGGCATGCAGGTCTCCCAGAGGCTAGGTAAAGGGTGGGAAACACTGCATCCTCCTCCACACTCAAATATTTCATGGGCTCAAAACTCTGATATCAATTTTTGCTCTGAAAGTCTCTTTCACTCTCATGACTATATGGCAATAAAAAAATGAAAAATATGAAGTCTAGACCAGTGGGACTTATCAAACATCCACTGAAATCTGCATGGTCACACTGGCTTCAGCAAGAATTTTGTGCCTGGGTAATGAGCAGGGTCAAAAGCGATCACAACTCCTTGTTGCATTCAGCTCCTTGACACAGGGCTCAGCACCCTTTCCCAAAATTCCCATCCCCCCAGGTGTGAAGGAGGGTATGAGGAGTCTGGGGTACGTACCAGGACACCTCCTGTCATTGCACTGCTTGTACTCTTCCTTGGGGCCCTGGCAAGACTCTCCGCCGAAGAAGGGCCCGTAGCACACCCGGTCACGTCGCTGGGTCCCACCTCCACACGTGGTGGTGCAGCTGCCCCACACGCCCCAGGCTTGCCACTTCCCATCCACTGGAGACAAGAAAAGAGGAGAGAAACAGCCTGAAACATCCCTGACATCATCTGCAACGGAAGGAGGCAACTTCCCAAGGCGAGCACTGGAAGGTAGGATGAGCAGAGCATGGCTTGGCGTGAAGGGAGGTCTCCTGCTTTGAATCATTGTCTGATCCTCAACAGACACGGAATCAGTGCATCCTCTTACCCATTGAGGCAGCCCTTTAACGAATGAGATGCTCTCAGGACCAGCAGAGGTTCAACCTGCTGGACAGCCACATCTACCAGCCAAAGTCCGTAGTTGGCATTTGGTTGGGATGCACGATGTATGCATGGAAATAGATCTTACAAGAGAGTCACACCTCTGGCCCAGGGCCACAAAGGGACCAGCAGAGCCCCCCCACCCCCCCCACCCCCCAGGTGAGAAACCATGAAGAAACATCAAATAACCCCCACTCCAGCCATTTCCATTGCACTACAGTTTCACGTACCTTGGAAAGAGCTTTTGCAAGAGGCTAAGATACTGTCTCATTTCCTGGTATCTTCTCCAAGCATCTTTACAGACTCAGTGGAAATACTACTTCTTTTGCATTAACAATGGCCTTTATCAAAGCACTATAAAAATGTTAATTAGCCCTCGCAACAAGCCTGCAAGGTAGGAAAATGTTCTCCTCTGCTTCATCACAGACAAGAAACAACTCAGTGACAGAAACAGAGGAAGAACCTAAGTCTTCTTATTCATATTTGGTTTTTAATTAGGAGTTAACAGGTCACCTCAGGTCAAATAATTCCTTGCTAGAGGGTGGGAGAGATCCCTCTCTTCTTCTCCAAGCAGTGGAAGGAAATTACCGAAGAAAAGGGCCAGCACCAACCTCTCGTGCTCTATTTGGTGACATCTCAGGTGTCCTCTCCTCAATCCTATGGGCTAATGGGGATGGAGCACCCAAGGAGAGCCAGGAAAGTACCAGGGAATGCATGGCAAGAAAAATTGGTCCTGATTAATCTTGACGGCTTCTAGATATCTAAGCCTTGTTTTCAGGCAAGAATATTTTTCATACCAGCTGACCCAATTAGTCAGAAAGACATGTTTTCTATGGATAATTACTCACCTGTCTGGGGTCTCCTGGAGCATTTGCCAGCTATAGATTTGGGGTTGCATGGTCTGTAGGTATGATCCACAGCCTCCTTATTACTGCATCGCTGGTGAAAACTATGCAACATTTCCCCAGGGTAAACTGGAGGGCGGGTTGTAAAAGCCTGGCTGGGACTGCAGAGAAGGATGACCCGAGAAAGGGAGGAAACGTTGTTGTCCACTGACCTGGGCATTGGCGTAGGAAGCAGTCCCTGGTCTCCACCCAGTGCCCTTGGCATTCGGCTCCCCCATAGGAGGGCCCATTGCACTCCCTCGTCCGCTGCTGGGTGCCGTTGGAGCAGGAGGCTGAGCAGGAGCTCCAGCTCGACCACTCGTTCCAGTTGCCGTCCACTGAGTGGCCCAAAGAGAGAAAACAAAGCGGAATGTGAAAATCGCTCCCTCTGGAAGGAGGCACGTACAAGAGTCTCTGGCCTGTGCCTGCAAGGGACTGAGGCAGGGGAGGACAAACTCACAGAGAGTGTAAGAGGGAGAGGATCATCAGGAAAAAGCTCAAACAAGAGTGGCAATGGCAATGTCTTGGGACCCTCTGCAACCTCTGGCTGGTATGTTATGTCCTGCCAGGATGCAAGCACCATAACACATGGATTTTTGTGTTCATAACACCAGAAAAGTTGACATTATTGATATTACATATTCCAATATAAAACTCCAAACTATTAACATTGCCAGTGACAACATAACCTTAAAATAGAGAGCGTGGATCATATTTCCACTGAAAATTTTGAAGGAATCCATCTGTTACCAGAACATTTGGACCAGATGATCTTGGAGGCCTTTTCCAACCTTAATGATTCTATAGTTTTATGGTTCTCTTTCCCATTTTGGTCAATCTACTTTTTGAGGGAACCCGTTTTTCACCATGACTAGTCCAAAGCAATGCATGAGTCTGGTTCCTCAAGCACCCAAATGCTCTGTTTTGCAGAGGAAGCCCTTCAAGCACAAGCTCAAATCACACTGTTATTGAAAGGAATTCACTCTGCCAGCCAGGAAATTCTCAGAACAAAGGTGTGCTCCAACAGAAGACCACAAGCAGAGTGCGTGTGTGTGGTCAATGCCCTTCTGTCACAGCTGAATTAACACTGACAGGCTTGATGTATCTCCACACAGCAACATCTCTGATAATTAAATAGGAAAGGGAGGAAAAAGAGAGGTTATGGTAGGGACAGGTTTGGAAAGAAACATGAATACGTCTTATTAGTGTGGTACGGTGTGAGGCATTCCTAAGTGTGGCACTCACAATCTAATTGGTCCCTGATCATCAGATCTATCACCCAGTCTGCTATTCCTGGAGCGCTTTTTCTCATTAGCAGCGGTCATCATGCTCTGTTTAGCTCTCATTAACTGTTAGCTCTCACTCAGAAAAAAAAAAAACACACAACTGAATCACAGGAAAGTCTGAATTCTGGCTTGCATCACATTATTGTAGATTGCAGCTCGTTTTCTTTCACTTTGTTTATCAGACCAAGAAAAATATATGCAGCCTAGTCCCCTGTGTCATCTGCAAGGCTCTGCATGGTCCCAAATAATCCCCATTGCAGTTGGGTGGCTCTTTGTCTTCAAGCACGTGAGAAAATGTCAAAATATCCAAATCAGCAACTGTTAACTCAGACAGTATCACGTGAATTCAGAAGGTGAGAAAATCAGGCACAAAGGTACTTCCAAAAAGTGCCCATTTTTAGCAATCCAGACTTGATGCTTTCATCGTGCATAATTCAGATTATTGTGTCAACACTTATCAGCCCCATGGAGGGAAAATGCAAGAGGTGGTGGCTGGTGGTTTATTCCTCTCTGCAAGTGATCCCAAAACCCATAGAGTAGGTCTTACCAGGTGTAAATGAGTTCCTTTGACTGGAGGAAGTGCTGCTGGTTGCCATGAACTGACAGTGCTTGCCCATCACCAGTGGTCACCGATATTGGAAAGGTGGTACTGCAATTCCCAAAGTGAATATTGCTTTTACCAAAAAAAAAAAAAAAAAAAAAAGTTGTGTTTTCCATATCCTACCATGATGGTGGTGGTTGGAATCCTACCACCACTGTGAGCTTTTGGAGATGGGAAAATGGATAAGAGCCACATCCATAAATTGCTCATTCACTGGGAGAGAGCAAGCAGGACATTTCCTTTGAGATGAGAGCTCATTTATTCCTGGGCTGTAATTGTAAAAATATTTTAAAAATGGGGAAGTCGAGATGGCCGTGTTGTATCTCTAGCCACGTGCACTGATGTAGGGACGTCTCTTGGGAAAGATGCTGGGGGATCTCCATCATAAACCCATCAAAGACCATTCACTGCCGCACAACGAGTCCATCAAAGAAGTTCCTTGGAGCCTGCTTTGTGCAGCCTGCGCAGACACTGCCATTGTCTTCCCCCTTATTTCTTTTCCTCCGAAGGACTTGGGACTCAGCCGGCGATATCTGCTGCTCTGGAGGAACAAAAGCTCTGTTGTCCCTGAGCAAAGCGTTTTTATCGGCTGCAGTAATAAATCCTCCGAGCAGGGCGGGAAGGAGTGATACGGATGTCTGGCGTGTCGAGCACTGAGCAGCGCCCATTGTTGTGCTTCAATGAGTCCCCCAGCGCTGCACTCATTTGGCACGGCAAAGCCACTGATTGCCTTTGTGGCATTAATTAGAGCTGAAGTCTTTCTGTTGGGCTGCCTATCTTTCCTCCCTCCCTCCCCGTTTTTTTTGAGACAGCGTATCCACATATTTATTTGCATTTAAATTAATTATGGCTCAACATTAACTCAGGGTATGCTTTATTACCCAAGCAATGCCAGGTCTGACTTCTTCAATTTGTCTTTTTATGACAGAGCCAATTTGATGCCTGGGATGTCCTTATTCTGAGGAGAGCCTGCTGGACGGCAGCCAGGAATCCAAGGATAGTTACTTGGGGTGAAATCCGGGTGGAAAATGCCGGGAGGTTTCTCACAAATGTTTTCACAAAGTTCTCATCACTCCCACAGTCCCTCTCCTCCTCCGGGGACATCATAATTTCTCATAATGATTCTCATTAAACCTGAAAAGTGTCAGTTGGCATTATCCTGGGAGAGGGGAGGCGTGCTGGGGAGCTCCCTTGTGTTCTGATCGCGTCCACCAGGAAACCCCGAGCTAAATTAACGGAGGCTCTGTGGTAAACCCAGGGCCTCTCTGGTTCAGGGGAGGGAAACCACAGGAGCACAATTGGGTTTCCAGTGAGCAGAAACCATTTTATCTTGAGGTTTCTTTCTGGTGTCTCAAACAGAAAATCAGAGAGAGGCATTTGGAAGTAAAATTTAGGTGATGGGTAAAAGTTCATAAAAGTATGAAAAATACATCAGGGAATGCTCTCAGGGGTCTTTTAGTTCATCTCGCTGCCCAAGGCAGGATCCAGTACAGAGAGATCTTGAACAGACAATGAAATCCAGGCAGGTATGCAACTAGTAGGAAAAGCACTCACTCCTGCACATCAAGCCCAGCTGGGCACCGCGGTTTCAGACCATCCACTGGGGATAATAAACGAGAAATGTGAGATGTTCGTGGAAATGTTAGCGATAACTGAGCCAGTCCAGATCCATCCCACGTAGTGTGTCCTTGGTAAGTTACTACACAGGGCAAATCCAAACCTAAAACAGCTGAATATCCCCAGAAGGTGCCTCTTGGTTGTTCTTCCAATGTCTCTTTTCCATATAGACGATCCTTTTTGGAACAGATCAATCCGTGTGACACTTCAGCTGGGACTTACAGCTACAGAGCTTTCATTGACCCACCTGTGGGCATCTTTGGGGGCCAGGAGACCTGCTGGAGGGAAGGCTTCGAATCTCTAACTGCCTTACCTGGGCAAAGTGCGATGTTGCAGAACTTCGTTTGCTTCTCCGGGCCCTCGCAGGGGTTCCCACCAAACTGCGGGGGCTTGCACGTGCGGGTCCGGTCCCTGTACCCTCTCCCACAAGTGGAAGAGCACAGGCTCCACGGAGACCACTCGTCCCAGGTGCCGTGCACTGCAACCAAAGCAGAAGAAGTAAGTTTCCTTTCCAAAGGAGGTCTGGAGAAGTGAGTGAGCCCACTGAGCACAGCACCTCCCCCCTCCCAGAATGAGCAGCCTGTGAGAAGCCAGTGTGGGAAGGCTAAGAACAAACCAGCCTGAAATCTGCAAGAGGAACATGGTGTAATTTTTTTGTGATTCGGTATTGACAACGAGTATCTTTTACTTTCCATCCCACTTGAAATAAATTGAAATGCACTTTTAATTCAACACATTTTTCATACTGTTGAACCAAGGGAAAGGGCATTTTTTTGGAGGAAAAGATGCAATTAGCTAGAGAGGAACAACAAGAAAAACAGAAAAAAAATCACCCTTTGGAAAGCAGCATCGCCATCATTTTCTCACTTCTCGCCATTTTTTTCCCTCACTCAACATTTTTTCTCATTGAATCTTCAAAGGCTACAGCATTTTCAAGCTCTCAGAAAAGCTGTAGCCTATTTTATAATTTCTATCATATACAGTGACACTGCAGGGACAAAGCTCAGGAGGCTTGGAGGAACAGGATAGAAGTGGGATGTGCAGCGATGCTCCAACATTGCTCAGACCATCACCAACAACTCCAAGAATTAGACTTCTAAAGCCTCTTAATCTATATTAACATAATCTTATACAAGATAATCTAATCTAATCTGGCCAGTTTATTTATGGAAGGTTAGTCACTGTAATCTCTGGAGGCCAAATGTTACAAGGATGTACTGATCTCTCTTCAGGGACTTCAGGACTTCACCCTTCCAGCTTTATCTAGAGAAGCTAACACAAAATCTATAATGTTTCAGAAAAAAAATATGCAGTCATGCAGTCACTTTTCTAGTCCTCTATTGGTTGTTAACTGATCCACCAGCCTCAGGAAAGGGAGGTTTAAACCTAACGTTTTGTGATTGTCATCAGGAACCTTGCATGATAAGAGATAACTAGAGCAGAAAATTCAGCATGGGAACCAGCTCTGTGGTTTTGCCCTTGTAAGATTGGGTTGAACAATGATGTCTCTGGTCAGGAGTTGTGAATAACACACTTGATTTAACAGCACAGTTCTTCAAAATAATATCCAGGCCCCCAGATTGTGCTTTATCATCAAAACTTTGGAAGAAGAGATATAAAAGCAGAGAGGGATGGCTCAATACATGAACATACCAACAGTTGAGTTTTTCATGCTGACTTTGCAATGGTGTACCTTGTGTTAGCAACCGAAAGTGTCATCTGTCACTGCTTTTTCCCAGTCTGCCTCATGCTTGGAAACACCCCCCAAGGGCACAGGCCTTTCAGATATATTGTGCTCATTGCATTTAAACAGCATGGAGTTGTCTGTAACATACAGAACAAGTGTCCATCTAATGGGGCTTGGTCTATTAAGGGTCTCTCTATGAGACTAGAAGGGTTAAAAGGGAAGGAAGGGGAAAAAAAATCTCCTTCTAAGAAGGTATCATGAAGGAGATGTCATGGGCTGTCAGTACTCCCTGGGCCTCCCTTCCCCTCCTGCCCATGGGTGCATGGAGTGCTCAGCCCACCTGGGCACACAGCAGAGTTGTTGCACTGCCTCTGCTCCCGGAGAGGACCGCTGCACTGAGTACTGTAGGAAGACGACACGCAGAACCTGGTCCTGGTCTGCCAGCCCTCCCCGCAGGTGGTCGAACACACGCTCCACGGGGACCACTCCTCTGCCGCGGGGTCACCTGTTGGGGTTGGAGAAGAAGGTGAGGACGGGGCATCCTTGGTCCCTGGATCTCTGGGGCTGTGCTTTGCAAGTGGCACTTTGCCAGCAGCTAAAAATCTGGGAATTTGTGGAAAGTGTCCCACGTGTAGGGGGCAAGGGGATTGGTGAGAAGGGTTTTTTTGGGGGGAGGGATGCTTCTTAGTGTTGTAACACACACACACAAAGGGAATGACACTGAGGAAGTAACAGTGGTTGGGTAGGGAAGGTACATATGTCCATAAACAGAGCAGGCATAAGGATCCAGCTCCTTTCCCTGTCTTCTCTTGGCAGAGGGGGAACAGATAAAATAGCAAAATAAAATCAGCTGAAGCAATCCCACAGAGCTTTCTCTTGTCATCTCCTTCACCTGTGGAGAAGAGCTGCTTTGAGCATCTGACTGTTCCTGTACACCCTATACCGAGTGCTTCCCTGTTGGGGCAGTATTGGGAAGACAAGTAAGAGCATCCCACTGAAAAAATGATGGGGTGGAAAGGACTGAGACATATTCCCTCTATCACTGATATCCTTGGACCCATATGGTCCTACCAGTAGAGTGTCTCCCAAGTCACAACATCCAGAAAAGTCACGAGAAATGTGTTGTAGGAAAGAACAAATTTTCCTTTTTTTTTTTTTTTTTTATTTTTCTTTCATAGGCACTAACCTAGCTTTGGGAAAATACCTTTCTGCCCCAGATGAAAAGAAAAGCTTGCTCTGTTTCATTTAATTAAAGTCTCCATTGTTTGTTTTTTAGATTTTTAATGGGTTACCAATAATTAATTACATATGATAAACTTCGGACATAACATTTGGTATGTATAGCACACGGGCATATGGCACAGATAAACACCAAGAGCACATCTTCGAGGATGCATAAAAGAAGGGCATGTCCTTGTAGTAACAAGTTCTTAAGATCATCAGACCACACCATGTCACATCATAACCAGATGCATCTGGCAGACCACGGATGAAAGACATAGGACCATGGCACTTGGTGCAGCATGACTTCAGGGGCCATACGTGCTCATGGCACAGCCTGAGCTGCACCCAGCACTTGGACATGTGTCCAACACCACCACCCCATTCCCAAAGACAGCTGGACAGCTGATGCTGTATTAGACTGACCAGCTGCAACATGGAGCATGAAAGACACACAGATAGTGGGCTGCCAGAGCTTGAGATCTTGTCCTGCTTGCAGGGTTAAAAAACAGCTAAGTGTCCATATAGGAACTGATGGGATCTGTAGAGGTTGGAGACTATCAAACACTCCAAAACCGCCCCACCTGCCCTAAAGCTGTGCATGTTTGACTTCTTCCCCGAGGTGATATATTTATTCACCAGTGTCTTATGGGGAGTTGTCTGCACATAATTAAATTTTATGCAGGAATCCAAGTATCTATGGCTCTCATCAGTCTGCTCATTGGACTCAGAAAGAGGGGAAGGTAAGGATGAGGCTTTCTCTACTTCATCTGTGCTGTCCTAATGATTTTTGTGAGCTCCTTCTTTCATAATATGGCTTCCTACCAACGAGATCAGGGACAAAGAAAAAGGGACCTTGCATTCCCCCTCTGATCTGTGCACCACCTGCCTCCCTTGCTGCCCATGCAAGGGAGGGACACTGAATGTAACCGTGTTCATTAAGCCAAAGTTGCTCAATACTGTTTCATTTTGCGTTTTGTTCCATTAATCTACGCAACTGGTTCCAGTCAGGGAAACATTGCAAACACTGGTCTTTCTCTGGAATCTGTAGGAGACTGTGTTTTCAGGCCTTGGGCTTCAAGAAAGCAATGCTCTTATATCAAATTTCTCATATAATAGATCTCCTGGTATACAGAGATCTGCATTTTCATGGTAATTTGACTAACTTTCTAGTAAGGAACTTGTCAGATAATCTTGTGATACTCTGAGTTAACCACCAACACATTATCTTTTAGTACCATCACATTTTGGTTCAGCATCTGCCATCCAGAGTGGCCCAGACTCCAGAAGATCCCTCTTTGGCCCACAAAGTCCAACCATCCCTGCTACCTAGCCCACTTGGATGCTGCATGGACACGAGGTCTTTGCAGTGCTTGGAGAACCAGCCAACGTCCTCCATCAGCCTTTCAGCAACCCCCCTTTACTGGACCACACAACGTAAAGTCCCTCAGCAGCAGAGAGCTGGCTTTTGTTGCTTGTTAAAGGCTGTCAGTCTGTGCTCAAAAGTCTTTCTGCAAGGTCAGTGGTGGGACAGAGGAAGTCTGAAGAGACGTGGTGGCTTCCTCCATCAGTAAGTCATGGCTTGCCATCCCACCACCTCCCCAGTCAAACCTGGCTCTGGTTTTGTAAGCTCCATGTCCAGACAAGAGTTAGTGTCACTAGATGAGTGAATGGCATCTCTGACCCAAATTCCACCTAGTCTCCCACCTTCCCCTTCTTTGTATTTTTTCTTTCCCCTTTCACCATACAAACAGGTATTTATAGAAGCTAATCTCAATTATCATCTCCCACATTGCACCAGTCCCGGTATTTTCAATCCATAATGTAGTTTATTTTCCAAGTGCTGGTTACTCCTTTGGGTTTGCTATGGATTTATACAAACCTACACTACCTCCAGACCCCTCAAGCCCTGAAGAGATGCAACTGCATTTCAAACCATGCCAGACCCAGTTCTGAGAGGTTTTCAGAATGTCTTGGCACCAGGAAAAGCCCTCCATTCTCCTCCCAAGAGAAGCAGAAATAATGATCGCCACCAAAACTGTGGATGAGAAGATTTTCTGCACTCCTGCAGCACCCCTCCTGCAGCTGGAGAGGGCCCAGCAAGTGTCGCAGAAGAAGACATGCTGGGCATTGCTCCATGGAGCTGTAGCACTGCCATCCAGGATCCTTTCCAGCACCTGGCCAGCCCTGTGAGGAACTGATCTGGCTTTACGGAGAGCTCAGCTGGCTGCGGGGTCCCCATCAGCGCCTGCAGCTCCTCCTGACACTTCCTCGCTCAGCATTAATTGAGCGGCACATGGCTGTCATCCCTCTGCCAGGATCCCTTGATTTTTGGCACGTCCCGCCTCTCTGACATCTCGCCACATGCCGCCTCCTCCGTGTTCACATCCTGCCCTTGGCAAAACCTTCCTGGAAACGGCGCGAGGGCTGGGATGGGCGGGATGGGGCCAGGGACCTGCTGGGGTGGATCTTGCTCTTGTGGCTTCATATTTCATGTTTTGCCAGGTCTTACATGGATGTGAAATCACTTATACTCGACAAACTGTGTTAACTGCTAGGGAAGCCTTGTGTTTTGCTTGTATCCCCAGCCCGAGACTCCCCCTACATCCCTCTCTGGGCTGTATCCTCTGCCTGGTGTTTACACCTCCTCCATCCCGATCTTCTTGACCACCCTGGCTGCAGTTGGTGTTCCTGGGACAGTGGCAGAAGTGTGGCAAGCTCATTGCAGGACAGCCCACTGCTTCCCAGGTGGACATCCCAGCCCAGGCTGCTCCCAGGGATACACCTCAGCCCAGGTCAGCTTTGCTGCTGCAGTGGCTGTGATGGCAGGGATGTAACAGAGATGTTCCCCGAGCCCAGGTGCAGCTGCATGACAGGAAGAAATGCCAAGTTATAAACCTGGTGGCCAGGCTACAAGCTGGAACAAAGCACCAGGGAAGAACCTGAGACCAGGCAGAGCAGGAACAATAGGGAAATCCCAAGACTTGCCTTGGAGTTCCTGCCCTTCGCCCCCATTTAAACCATTCCCCAGGTAGCAGCAGTACCAACACCCAGCCTTCCCTGTAACCTTTTGACAGCAGCCAGTGCTCCTGCAGGCCACGGGGCTGCTCCCACCAGAGGGAGCAGACTCAGTGCAGGGTAGCAAGGAGATTCAGACCATCCCCACAACCCCAGCGGGTGCCTGATCACCTCCAGAGCCTCTGCACCATGGTGCTGCTTCCTGATATTGCTGCTGCACAGTGGCAATATCCTGCTGAGTTGGATGGAGCACATCTGATATACACCAGAACATAACCCCCTCTCCCTTATGTTACAGCCCTGGCTCCTCAAATCATCCCTCTGAAACCTTTCTAGAGCACAAACTGTTTGCAGGCCCACTGCGCAATGATTTTTAACCTGCAGCCTTTTAACCTGTCAGCACATCTTGCATTGCCCAAGAGCCATGGTTCTTTGAGCTCCTGCCATGAAAGGCAGCAGTGAAGCATCAGCACAAAACATCTCCAGATTGGAGCTGGCCTATGTCCAGGTCCAGTTCATTCTCACCTTCCCACATCACACACTCTGATGTTATTAAATCTCACTCCTCTTTGATTGCAGGAGGGTGGAAGGTCCTGCTGCAGAAGCTATCAGTCCTTGCACAACACTAAAGACTTGGTGCCAGGGGAAAGCAGCCCTGCTCTCCCCGTTATACCCTGCACACCTATGGTCGATGGGAAGGTATGGCATGGACTTCAGCAAAGAGGCTGTATCGCAGTAAGGTCAGCTTTGGCTTAATGAACTATGGCTGTTTAGATAGTTCAGACAAAGCAGCGACTTAGAAGTAGGCAGGGTGATGAGAAGCAGTCTGTGAGAAGCATGGTCTGGTTAGAGCTTTGCGTCTAACCCTTTTTGCCTTCTTTAATTAACGGCAGCAACACAAATCCCCTGTCGGGGCAATGGGATGGGGACGAACTGGACGGCGACCGTTTGCTCAGGGTGTGACTTGCAGGGTGAGACCACACCAACCTGGGAGGAAAAGCGTGGGTTAGGTGGGTCATTGGAACAGCGAAGCGAGTCAATGCAGGCAGCCCAGCCCAGCCGGGGGGTGCAGGGACCAGGAGGGTGCCAGCTCCAGAGGCTGTCGTGGGAGGTCAGAGCTTACCTATTTGAGGTGCAGGGTACCCGTAGTGCTGCAGTTCGTCAGTGTCCTCTCGCTTTCTGTTATCTGTGGACCTCAGCGATTGGCTTCTGGAATTATAGCGTCCATTGGCTATGGCAAGGTAATGGGTCATGTAAATACACCTCGGTTCACTCTGCAAGATCTTTCACTACAAAGGTTACACGTATAAACAACAGCGACCTGCAATGTTTGGTTGACACCACCACCTGCTTTCCAACCCCGGCACCCTTGGCCACCAGAAGTCCCCAGGGGCTGTAGCACCAAGCCAGCCTCCAAGACTTGTTCTGGCTGTCAGGTCAACCCCTTGTTTCACGGCAACACCTGGGACCATGCAGAATATGATCCCTTGTGCCTGGTGTTTAATTAACTGTGGTTAATTGCTGGGGTGTCTGCGCTCTTTGTTGCACTTGTGTTTAGCCTTTTCAGATGTGCTGACAGTGAACCCCACCAACCCTGGCAGTGCTTTGAGGTCTATGGTGATGATTGGCAGCATTTTTCAGTGGAACTCCGCCTTGCAAGCAACATCTACTTAGCAATGCTCAGTAGAGTATCCAGAAACATGCTGAGTAGAGCAGGCAGGTGAGGGCAGGTGAAAAGGAAAGGGATGGCTCAAAAGGATGTCTCCTCCACCGATGCTACCCTATCACCAGCAACAAGGAGAGATGAAGGTCTGGGACCAACACAGCGGCTTATAGGCCAACAGAGCTTCCATTGGGCACCTTTGCAACTCAGGTGAAAGAGCAAAGATCGTGATTATAGCACTCAGCTGCCAGTGGAGGTCTCCCACTGAAGACCACAGTGTTGAAATCAGAAGATAAATCATGTGGAGTAAAGGCACTGAACTCCTGACGAACAGCAAACACCCTTCTTCCTTCCAAACCCACACTGCTGCCAGCTTTGCATTTGCATCCCATGTGGGATTCCTTGCTACAGAGGAAACAAATTTGACTCACGTTCTCCTAGGTTTTGGGCATGTGGCAACCCTGATTTACACAGACACGTGCCCTCCCTAGTAAACAGACAAGCAAGCAAGCAATAGCAACCAAATTCCACCCACCAGACCTGCCTGCTGTAAATCAGGAGAGCTCAGCTGACTCCACTGGAGTCACACAGAATAACAGAGAGCAGAACTGAATCCAAGTAATCTGCGATCTGGCAACCAGTTTGTTTCCAAACAGCAGGTACCAGACAGAGGGTCTTTTTTATTTTTTCCCAAGGAGGTAAAACAGTTAGACACCTTTTCAAGACATACAAGCTGCGAGGAGATGAAATGGTGATGAATTTGATCCTGGAACCCTGGGAAAATTAATAAACGTTAATGAAGCTTCAGCGTGGTGGCAGGAGTCTTTGCTGTCTTCCAAAAAGGGAAAGCAGAGGAGGGAGAGGAATGATTCAGAGTTCCTGCCAGGAGCCAGACTTTATATTCAGCAGCTTGGTTCACGGAAGACGCCCATCTAGTTTGTGAAATTATGTTATTCCCATTACTGCCACTTCAAAGCAGGGCCTAAGAAACCGAGGGACTGATCACACCACCACCTCCAAACCTTTCCAGCACCCAGCACTCACTGGTTGCAAGCTGCTGGCTGGAGGGGACAGGATGGGGCAGTCCCTTGCCGGCTGTCATCATCAGCAGGGTAGCAATAGCTGGACATCAGGACTGCAAACACCCTGATATTTGCAAGCAACCCTTTTCAGGTTAAATTATTTCCATGCTCTCTGAGATACAGGACACATCCCAGACACTGATCCGTTCCCACCACCCTTCCACCCATTTCTGACTATACCCCCACACCTTAGTCTGCTCTGATTTAAGTCCTCTGCATGAAAGCATCTAAACCAGAAGGACCCACAAAATCTCTACCTGCTGTAAATCTCAGAGACTTCCCAGAGACTCATTTAGGCTGGGAAGAGAAAGGGGGTGGGCAGCAAAGGGCAGATGTGGGGTTTGGATGGATTTGTCTGCTGCCTACAGAAAGGAAGGTGACAGGGAAACATGGGACTGCATGTCTCAGAAGTGGCCAGTGAGTATGCATGGATAGATGGATAGGGAGACAGGGAGAAAGGAAGAAAAGATAAAAGAGCAAAATAAAATTAAAAGCAACCCTGGCACCATGGCCCTCCTCCCACCAGCTCTTAGGGCTCTGTGTTATTGATGTTTCCTTACGACTGATCCTGGACTCAGAGAACGGCATGACTTCCTTCAGAAATGACAAGCCTGCGCTGTTATTGCTCATCCTAATTAAAGGCGATCAGGTCCAGTGGCTGAACACATCACCCTGACAGCTCGCCCCAAGCTTCCTCCAGCAAAGACTGCCTCCAGGCCAAGCTGAGGTGGCTCTGCTGCAGCAGGCAGGATGCCTGCCATTTCGAAATGGTGTTGGAAAGAAGCAGGTCAAGCCCCATTTAGCAAAGAGCATGGCTTAGATTTGACTTGGATAGTTACCTCCAATATATGCAAAACTCAGCTGTGATTCTGAAGGAGGCAGGGAGACGCCAGGTCTTTTATGCACAAGGTAAAGTTGGTGCAAGTGATGCTTTGTTGTGGGGTTTATGCACCTGAACTTTATGGGGCCACAGAATAAAGGCAGTAGGGAACTGGTCAGGTCTCAAAAATTTGCTTCCTACAGCTGCATCAGTGGAGAGGAGCAATGCCAAGATGAATGGAAAACCTAGATGTGATTTATATCCCAGCTGTACAAATAACACAGGAATGGCACACTGTGGAGATACCCAGCACCTTGGAGAAGTCTACAGGAGAGACAGAGAAATAATGCCCTTGGGGCAGTCAAGAGAAGTTGCAATTGCAAGCAGGAGGCAAGCAGATGGGACTTTGGAAGAACATAGCTAAGATGATGTGGCTTGGGAGGATGCTCCTACAATGCTGCCACTAGTGGGAAGACGAAGCTAGTGACCAACACTGCTGATAAGAACATGTAACATGTCAGGCAGCATCTTGCAGCACAGCTGAGGGGAAAAAAAAAAAAAACAAAACACGTAATGCAGAGACTTTGTGTCATTGTGAGCCAAGTCTTGAACATCCAAGAGTGTCTTAGCAGAGCCACACACTCTTACCTCTATTTGTCCCCCAAATAGAAAGAAAATGATGGGATCTTGAATATTATTCGGGTAAGCTGAGGTGGTGGGAAGGAAAGGATGTATCCAAGCAAAGGGTAGAAAAGAATGATTAAAAAAAAACACATTGAAATGGGGTAAATGTATCTCAGTGCAGTGAAACCAAAGGGGAAGCCAAAGTAGAAGGTGTTGGCTACAGAGCTTCTGGGACATCTAGCATGGAGCAAAACTGAGAAGGGCAGAAGCATTAATACCCCTAACAACCAGGACCAGCTCCTCAGAGGGTGTAGAAGAGTCATTTTGGAGGCCACTGAATATACAACAACTGTGTCAGCTAACAGAATGGCCCTAATGGCCCAGTCTGAACATCTGAGGCATACAAAAAAGTCAGTGAGTGAGATGCTTGACTCCCAGGTATGAAATGTCTGAAGCACCATTAAAAGGGGGAACACAATGAAGTTGCTGCAAGCAGCAGCTTGCACATATAGGACAAGGTGCTCTTTCAGCTTGACATGAATTGTAGCCTGACCTGTGGGGAGCAGAGATGCTCTCAGGATATTTCAGCTCTGTGGCTGCAGCAAAAATGCTATTTTAAATGAAATCCAGGGGCGTCATAGAACAAACAGACATTCGTCCACATAAATGGTGAGCACGTGTTTCTTCACACGACTAACAGTTGTACAGCTGAAGAGACAGATCCTTATCATGCTAGATGCTGGAAATCAGCACGGGCTGATAGGACTGGACTGGTTCCACACTGCTGTGACTGAGGGCAGGATGCAAGCACTCCTCTCCCAGGCTAGGGGAGACATAAGTGCCCAATCTGTGTATTCATAAATGTCAGAGACAGCTTCACGTTATCTCTGCCAGATGGGACGGCAGGGTTTCAGCAGGCTCCTCTGAGATTTTTGTTCCCCAGGACTAAATGCAGGCTCCCTTCATCTCTGATGGTTCTTGTATTTCTTCAGCACTGCCAAACTCAGTGCCAGGGACAGGCCCATGACATCCCTCCTCTGGCCTGGATGTTTTCCTGCCATGTTGTCCAGCCAGTTTCTCCTCCAGGACCCTCTGCATTCCAGGTCACCAGCAATCACAGATTTTAGCACGGAAGCATAGTGGGTTGCCCCTTTCATCCAAAAGAGCTGGGACTCAGAAGCTCATTTGCAAGCATTTGCCATTTGGTTGGCTTATTTTCCCCCTCAATAAAACAACAGCTCCTGGCCAAGTCCAACAGATGGAGGAAATCTCTCCTGTCTCTACCAGGGAGGAGGATATCACCAGGTCCTCTGCTTCTAGCAAGGAAAAATCAGAGCTACAACAAACACTGAATTTTCTCCTTCAGATTATGCCTCTTGAGATGAAGGTTTGCCATGAAAAATGACTCTGCCTGAGTTAAGCTGCTGTTACCAAAGTTTCCTTTCCACTGTGGGTTGGGCGTTCATTACAGATTTCTTTCAGGATTTTACAGAAATATTTATTTTTCATGGAAATAATTTACCTGACTCCCATGCCATTGGGCTTGAGTGAGTTTCCCTGGGGGAATTTAGCCAGATGAGGATCATCAGGCAAGAGACAGTGGCCCAAGCAAGTGGGAAAAGATTAAGCCCACACAGAAGTGTCACCTGTGGAGCCATTCAGCTGTGCCCGTGCAGTGATCTGTAACAGCACTACAGTCTCCAGCCAGCATGTGCAGAACCACCATTCCCACCACTGCATACTGGGACCTGCTTGAAGGTCCTCCTAAGGCAGCTCTGGAAGAGGAAAGCTGGCAACACGATGATGAGAAGGGTTGGATCCCTCTAGCACATTTGCCATGGCCAGGCAAAAGAAAAGAAACCAATGAAACCTTTGTAGATCCTCTGCAAGCATTCATCTAAAAGCTCCAGGGAGTTCAGTGGGATCATGCAAGGTTTTTCCCATTGTGAACTTGCTCCCAATGTCATATCAAAGACCTCTTCTGGCTGCTGGAAATACAAACAACAAGCTAAAACACTTCTGCTAACCAGCCACCAGCTTACAAGCCACTTTGGCAGGAACAAGGAAGGAGAAGCTAAAAAGAGATGGATCTGCCCTTGTGTTGAAGGTGGTGGCAATTTCTGTCTTATTCCAATATAACTTGCTCGGTCAGCAGCTGATTTCACTTTTTAATGGTGGGATTACTTTCCTTCAGCAATTTTTGATGGTCCCCACCACAAGGCAAAAAAATATCAAAGCACTCATCCCTGTTTTGCTTTGCTGCTTTATCAGGATTACTGATAGCTGTTTGGTCAAGGAAACAAACATTTTGTGTTTGTTTATTTTCTACTAGAAAATTCAGGTGTCAGCCACTCCACTTTATCTGGAGAGCTAGCCAGGTGTTATTACAAAGTATTGAAATGCTGCACAATTCACTATAAAGATTTACTTCTGTCCAGTTCTTTTTAAAAAAAATAATGTTTCAGAAAAGGAATTAAAATGTAGTTAGCTGCAACATATAATGAACACTTAGGAAAATAACAGTTCAAGTGGAAGAATGAACATCCTACTCATCCCTAAGAAATCTGTGAGCAAAAGTCAGTAAGAGAATAACAATGACACATTTAAAACAGAAGGATTTCTAACCTACCTCTAAATCCTACTGGGTTTTGGTACAGATCACAGCAAAGAGAAGAAAAGGCTAAGTATAAAAATGCAAAAGCCATTCCTGGGTCGCCTTGTATTTTGGGATTTTAAAGAATTTAAGTTGTACCTCTCTTAAGCATAGCTCCGAAGGTAACAAGGGACAGATTCTCTGAGGAGCAAGTTCAGAGCTGGGGTAGATGTGGAGAGATGCAGGTTTATCCTGACGTAGGACATAGAGATCAAGATGTGCATGGGCAAGTCATTTGGAAGAGTAATTGTTCACATTCTCCTTCAAATGCTTTCCAGCTTTCCAGCGTGAAAGCATCGCAATGGGGCTCAGCAGTTTGTCTACAAAGAGACACTTGGGAAAATTAATCAGAATTAAATTATTTATTTCGAAGGGATAAATCAATCTGTGCTGCCTCCTTCTGTGGATGTCTTTCCAAACAATGGCTTTCCACTTAGCTCAAGATCCTTTCTTCCCAAACAAGCTCTGTTGAACAAACTACACTTTAACTGGAGCAGGAGTTGACTGGGTGGGTAATGGGAAGAGGACTGGGAGGCAAGTGAAATAATTTATTGATTCACAGCCCCCTGGGGCACAATCAGCCTTTTCCGTGCTTAGGATCAGCTTTGCTTAGAGTTGCACTCTAGAAAAGTGAGTAAATAAATAGTGAGTGAATAGTGATTCATCCTTCACTGCTCTGCTCCCTGCAATGAGTGGAGCTGGAAGCCCAGCCCAGGCTTCCAGACTCCCTGGCTGCCAACCATCCCCCTTCATCCCTCCTTGCTGCAGCAACTTCAGGAGATCCAGCACGAAGAAGAGCGAAGGCTGGTGCAGATCATGGGAAAGCATGATGATCCTTGTTCAGTGTTGGTGGGGCTGGACCTGGAAAAGTGTGTCCAGTCTGGGGTGCTCCAGTTCAAGATGGATGTGAAGGAATCAAACAATTCCCATGGATGGCTGTGAAGATGAACAGGGCTGCGGATGGATGGGCTGCAAAGAGAATTTGCAAAAGCTGGGTCTCTCTCTCATTTATCCAGCATGGGAAGGGGACTCTAAGAAGTATTTTTCGCCTCTTGTCCTATGTGCTGTCACATCCCAGGAATGGCCACAGCTACACAACCCCCCTACAATGCTATCTATAACTCCAGACATTCAGGAATTCAGAGCCATGTCCACCAAAACCTGTGTGGCCCTTCCTCCAGCTCCATTCAGATGCACTCAGGTCCTACAGTTGGTCACTCCCCTCAGGTCCAACTTCCAGGTCCCTGACCATGGATGGATGCACTCTCACCCTCACCACCCCAAGCCCCAGATTCATTACACCTCCAAAGTCACCAGCAAGCATGGAGGATATCTGTTAAATTCCCCTAGTGTGGGCGAATCTCCGAAGGAAATTAACAACAGTGAGTCAAGGAGATGAAGTTCAATACACTAGAAGGTTTCATTAAAAAAAAAAAGAAAAAAAAAAGCCTAATTGCAACAAGATTTAAATTTATAGAAGTGGTAAAAAATGCATGAAATCATTTTAGCCCTTATTAGAGGAATATATTTATATCCCTCTATTTGAACTTCCCCTTTTTCAAGAGATGCTTCCCTGCCTTTGAAGGCAACTGAACTTTCCCCAGTTATTTGCCTAGCTGGAGGAGTTATCCAAACATTCTCTACTATAAATGTGAAATACAAAGCAGAAAATAATTATAATCAGACATTTGCCAGCACTTGCTGGGCTGAGATTCTTCTGCTTTTGTTTTTCCCCTCCATCCTCTCTCCCTTCAGCTAATGCAAAAGAAGCAGGGGAATGAAAGTGCCACAGGTCACCAGCTGGACCCATCAATATCGTCCTGCTGACTGGCACTGGCAATCTGTCCCTTGCCTTCTGGAGAAGAGGACCTGGAAAGAGGCTGCAGAGCCTCTGTCTTGCAGAGTCTTTGTCTTGCTCAGGCCCTTTGTTTTGTCCAAACCTGTCTAGTGGCCAGACCTTTCTCTATGTCTTAGTGCTGTAAGCTTTCATTTTGTAAAGGAAAACAACATTGCACTTGACTGGGAAAGGGAAGTAAGCCAAAGAGAGATGAAAGAAGCAAGATTAGCACCTCTCTTCGCTGCATGCTTTAGTTGTTTGGAAGAGAAGCTCCAGAGGCCAACTGTCAAAGAAATGCCTTTAGGGTATATATTTTGTCCAAGCCCGTGAACACCTGATGTAGGCCTGCTTATGGATACCTATTATGGACCCCTATTCTGTGGGGCAGGGGTGTGGATCTGCAGACACGAGTGTTGCAAGACGTGTGTCAGCATGTGTGCATGTGCACGCGTGGCCAGGAGACAAGCAGGGAAGGGCAAGGCCATGCACAGCTGAAGTCTCATGCTCCCTTGGGCCTGCTGCTCCACCACAGCCCTTCAGCAGTTTTGCTGTGCTTCTTTCATTAATTACAGCCATGGGGTTGGGGGATCCTCCTGAGAAGGGCGAGCCGCTCGCGCATGTGCAGGGGAACATGCCTCCACTTACTATTGCACGCCTTCCTATTGCACAGCCGTCCTTCCTCCAGGACTCCCTCGCAGGCAAGGCCTTCGTTGGGAAGGGGCTTGCAGGAGCGCATGCGGGTCTGCAGGCCTCCCCCGCAGTCCTTGGTGCAGTCGCCCCAAGCCGACCACGAGTTCCAACCACCTGGGCAAAATCCAGAAAAGCCCTGTCAGCTTCTGTGTTCCGAGAGGGGAGACAAAAACAGACCTATAGACCCTACAACACAGCCCCTGCCAAGGCCCCAGAGCAGGATGTCTTTGAATGTGGTAGGAAGATGCCACAGGAGGGTGCAGAGAGTCAAGATATGGGAGAGGGAGGGAGAAGCGTTGCCTTTTCATTGACTTCTCTTCAACCATTCCCCATCTCTACACAGGTACTTCACCTTCCTGAAACCCTGCCCCATTACTAACTAGTCCAGCTCTTGCTGTGCTCGCTGTTGCAAAGGGGTCCCTTCCTCTGGAAAGACCCTCTCCCTGTTTTGTTGCCTGTTGGATCCTGACCCCAGAATCCAATTGTGAAAACCACTCCAAGGTACACATCCATCATAGATGAGGTTGTCTCTCCTCCCTCTCCCACCACACAAACACGTGTTCCTGTGTGGAGAGAGCACAAGGGAGCTGGGAAGGTCTAGTGGTCTTACTTCCCACTCCCCCTTGACACCAAAAGGATCATCCTTTGCCCCAAACTGCAGATATCACCAACCACTCGTGGCAGACAGAGAGGTCTCCTTGGGACCACTTTGTTTTGGGGAGTGATATTCCCCTCCAGTTTCCTTGCAGCACCCATGGGAAGTAATCTGGGAGCTTCCCAAGAAGGTGAAGGTGATTTTTGTGTCCCCTTCCCAACACCAATGTCAGCAACATGCAGATTTCCTCTTGTACTACCAGCTGCAGCCCTGCAGGCTGATGGAGCCCCTCATTGAAAGGATGGCCCTGCCACCTGCAAAAAGGAAATGCCAAGCCTCTGCAGTTGTCTGCAGCCTGTGCCTTGCCAGGTTGTTACAGAGGACCTTTGGCCCTGATGGGATGTCCAAAACCATCAGCAGCAGAACAGACCGTGAGGACTAAAACTGGTCTGCCTCACACGGGCTGAAGCCTTGCAGCAGGGCACCTGCAGGGAGCCCATCAAGGCTTAGTTTTGTGTTGTAAAAAGACAGCAGGGGATCAATCAAGCCTTCAAGTGACAGATAAGCTGTCATATCCCTCAGTGATCCGTTCACTCCTCATCACCCATATCCAGTAAGCCAGAATATGCTCTCTAAATGGCCCCTGCTCTAACAGCTGGTGACCGTTTCCGCTCCATCGTTTGCCTGCCCCATGGGGAGAAGCAGAGGTGGCCCTTCATCCAAGAGGTGGATGCTCTCAGATGGTTGCTTTTCCTGCTGAGCATTCTCTCATTACCCAAAGCTACCCTTGGAGATGCTTCAGGTTCATGCTTCAGCATGGCTTCAGGTGTGCTGTGCTCAGGTACAAGTAAAGATAAAGAGCTACAGAGGCACTTTTTTTTGAACAGAGAAAACACTGTGAGAAATAAAAATGCTGCTTTTTAAAAATAAAAATAAAATAACTACTTTTTTTTTTTTTTTTTCCCACCAAGAGTCATTGCCTCCGGAGTTGCAAATATTTCACTTCAGAGGGCCCAGCCTTCCTGTCTTGGTATTTATGAGGCAATGGAAATTGCAGCTGCCCTTTGAGCTGTGTGTTCCACTGCTTCCTACACACACTGGGCAGGAGAACAGCTCTGTCTTGAAACAAAGTGGGTCCTCAACAGCCCATCTAGGTAACGGGAGAATGTGGGGGAATTACCACCATCCCCTTGCACAGGGACAGGACTCATCCACTGCATAAAGACACATTAGGGCCAAGTATTGATTAATTTCATGAAGAATGAGATAAATCATC
Organism: Cygnus atratus; assembly: GCF_013377495.2. Lineage (NCBI taxonomy): Eukaryota > Metazoa > Chordata > Aves > Anseriformes > Anatidae > Cygnus > Cygnus atratus. The sequence continues at coordinate 158,402,446 of NC_066363.1, read as the reverse complement.
ACTTTCAGCACTGTCAGCACTTTCCTCATTGCACTGCAAAACGATGTCCTCCTAGACTCTTTTATACCATTCCTAAGCCTGTCCATGGAGTGATGTACTACTCACAAACCATTATCATTGAATCCTGCACATTTCATGCTCCTGATTTTTGCTCTGTAAGATAGTTCTCCCACTTCTCTGATCATGGTGTCGCAAGGGCTCCTACTGTGTTAGCACTCAGAGGCAAACCAGGACTTGCAGTTGGGACTGGAGCAGGCTTTCTCATCAGTCTCAATGAATTCCCCAAAATATTGTTCTATTGTTCTATTGTTCTTGTACTACAGAGAAGGGTGCGTTGTCCTCATCAGACCATACTTTAATTTTTACTATGAATTGTTACATTTTATGGTCTTTTTTTTTTTTTTTTTTAGTTCTAAGGAACATCTTTCCATTAGCTTGGGTGGACTTGGAAGGTTTCCTCCTGCCTCTTGCAGTTTTGTTCCTCCTCTCAAAACAGAGATCCTGTACTAACACCAACCGAATGGGGCTCAAATTTTTGCTACCAAGACAGAGAGAGAACAAACAGGGTGCTGAATGCAGTGGTATAGATACTTAATAATGAGAATAATATGGGAAAATAGTTCAGGATGGAAACACAGGCTGGTTAACCTTCCAGCAAGTGTTTCAGAGATCTTGGAAGCAGTGGGGAGGATGGGATGTTATTAGCACACAATAAATATTTGTCCTTGAAGGAGATGGTCTTTCCCTTGAAAGTTACTTTCTCTGCTAGTTCTGTTTCTAAACAGTGCAGGGAAACAGACTTGTGTCTCCTGTTTCCTGACAGGAGAAAGATTGTGTTTCTGTTGCAAGAGAAGCCATTGGCATAATGGCAAATATCCTGATGCCTTGGTTGAGTTAATCGATAGGACATCTGTAACCAGACACATTTAAGAGCTAATAAACTCCTTGCTTGCCCTTTTAAGAATGTCTTTCTTTACTCTCCCTCCCTTGCAGATTCCCTGCTTCACAAAATCCTTTATTTTCTATATTTTTTGGGATATTTTTTAAGTTAAATACATGTGCTGCAGTGTGTTAGAAGGTTAATTTCGATTGTGTTTGTAGGCACAACACAGACTAGTTATACAAACTGCATCTCTGTCATGGGGTCCTTAGCTCAACAATGGTATTCAAACAGGTTACATTTCAGGAGGTAATCTGTTATGAAGACATTAATACCCTGAAAATATATAGAAATAGATACTGCCCAGTCTCACTGGAGGAAAGAGTGGGGGAGAGTTTAGGGTCCTGTCTTTGACTTGTTCATACTCTGCTTATCAACTGCTATGGGTGAACCAGTCAATATGAGATAGAAGCCATCATGATTTCAAACCCTTAACCAGAATGAAATCTCTTTATGAGGCTGAGGACAGATAATTTCCTTCCTCTCCTTCTTCCTCAGTTTCCATCCCATTTGTGAGTACTAAAGAGAAGCTAGAGTAGAACTACCAGTGTACTTATTAAATCAGCACAGTCATTTACAGCCAAGACAAAGGTATTCCCCACCTTATGGTGTAGTCCTTTTTTATCAGCAGGTTGTCCCATGGTCCTGACAAATGAAATACTGCATGTTATTTATCCTGTTTATTGGCTGTCAGATAAACCTTTTGAAATCTCGTTTCTTTTCCTGGATCTAGTCATTTGCTGTTTCAAGTGATTTGTCTTTTTTAGTGGTGTTGTAAAGAAGCAGTTAAGGGCCTATTATATGAAGTTATACCCATCCCACCTCTGAGGGGGAAAAAAATGCTGTGTCAAGAGTAAAGCATTCAGCTCTTCTGCCCACTGCATCTGGCTGGTGTAATGGTGTGGCTGCATAATGGCAAGTCAATGAGTTACCATTGCTGTGGAACAGATGAGCTGTGGCAAAACAGAAATGCTCTTGGTCCACTGCAGGTGCCACAGAAGAGAAACAGGACAGATTTTGTCACAGCAGTGGCTTCATACATATCCTACAGCTCAATTCATCAGGAGTGACTTGAGCTGCAGAGAGGGGCATGGACCTGCATGGACTCCCCACCTTCTAGGACAGACTCATCCCCACCTGGCTTCCACACAACTTCCCTGCTCTGACCCTTCTTACATTTCAAATGTGGGCTTGAAGGAGACCTCACTGATGCCAAAAAGCAAGTAAGAGGTGAAATACAATGCAGAATCCCACTGAAGCTAATGGGACCTTTTGCAGATAGGCCCTTTTCCCCCGGAGTCTTGTTTCATCAGCTCTCAACAAACTGCTGCACCCCACTGATCGATGCGGGTTGAGTTGCCATCTGTCCTTAATCCAGAAATAATGAGTCTGCTGCAACTGCTTTATGAAGGATTTTGCTTTCCAAAGGCACTGGTTCCTGTGAAGGTCATATACCCACCCCTTTCCTACTTAGCAAAGTTTTTCTCAGCTGCAGCCTTGCAGGCCTATAGACCTTCCTGCTGTTTTATTCTCTTTAACTGGAGTAAAAAGTGGCTCAAACCTCCAGCTCCAGAGGCTCCCAACACAACCAGAAGCTATCACCTCAATCCTATAGCAAGGTACGGCTTTTATTTTTCATTTCTCAGAGCAGTCCTAGCCCCTCACGTGAGTCTTTTGCTGCACGTGAAGCTGCTGCTCTTGGGACTGTTCTGAGTGCTGTGGAGACTGTCATTCGGGGCGGCCTTTTAATCCAGTTTCTAAAGAGCTTTTTGATCTTTCTCAGTCAGTTCTTATCATGATCACGTACTAAAACAAATTACTTTTCACACTAGGCTGACCAAATGCATTCTAATTCTCCACAGTTAAATGGAGAAACTTTCAGGATGGTCAGACTCAACTTTCAAGCTCATATTTGGTATTTCTTGTTCTGAATCTTAAGTGGAGATGCCAGAAGAATAGGTTTTACTACAAATTAACTGAGAGAGCTCCACTTAGAAGTCTCGTCCAAACACCCTTGATCTTTGGGAAGATTTGCATCCCAATCTGGAGTTTATCTTTGCAGCTGACAGCTGTGATGTGTCTCAGATGCCAGTCAGTCAATCATGCCTTTAAATTTAACAGCAATTCCTTAAATTAGACACCAGTGACAACAGAAAAAAACAAAACCACCAACAACAAAACCCTAAGGAATCAACACAAAACAATCAATAGAGCACAGCAAAATGGTCTTTGCAGGCACATAACATCCATCTCCAATTTTGTTTTGGATTTAGCCTCCCACTGACCCCAGCTGCAGACACTTCTGGTTGGCAGCTCTCTCTCAGACTCTGCAGGCCAGGACATCTTGTATTTGAAAAAACATGCTAAGACTACATAAAGCCATCACAGTTCTGTGTCCTATATCTGGAAATATTTATAGTGGACTTCATATCACAGTATCTGAAGGCTTGGGAATCATCAGCAGTTTGCAAATGAGCGAAGAAATGCTATTTCTTATCCAAACGGGGGAAGTGTGCTAAAAGGAGATTAAGAGCAAGATTGTTTTATAGCATCTGAAAGTTTGGTGTCTTATCTAAACTTGTTATACAATGGAAAAAGAGAAAGAGATTCTCCACAGGGGTTTATAGCTGCCTTTTCTTACTATGTTGAGGAAAAAAAAAAAAGTCCAGAAGGGACAGTTTTGAAGACAGCCTTCTATTACACAAAGCAGTGAGCTTTCCCTGGAGAGCCATGCTTTCAGTTTGTAACTTCTGTGCGAGTCAGGAAAAAACCTCTTTCAGGAAGATGTCCCCTTCTGATGCTCCATGTGATAAGAGCCTATGGCAGCACAAGTGAGTTGCTCCAGTCATTCATTCTCTTCCCTTTCAAAAATAAACCCCAAATAACACTTTGCCCTTTTGCAGATTGTGCACACTAATATCATAAACAAACCACCCAAATTCCATAGAAATCAAAATCATTCATTCCAGCTCTCCTGTACAGCCTTCTTTTTTTTTTTCAGATCCCAAGGCTCTGAGGAAAAAAAAAACAAAACTAAAAACAAACAAACAAACAACAACAACAACAACAAACCACAACCACCTCCCCAATTAATGATCTAGTGAGAAAAAAAAAAGAAAAAAGAAGGCTGTACCTTATTCTGCCCACCATCCACACTGTGTATCATGAGCTCTGCTAGGTTATCTGTCTAAGTGTTAATTTAATTAAACATAAAGGCCCAGTGATGAACAGTGAGCCATGACAGGCAGAAGCACCCTGGCAACATACTGGTTGAAAATGGGCAGCATTGAACGGGCTATGAACAAGGTGTTAGTCTCCAAGGGGAAAGATCAGTCCCTGGTGTGAAACCTACTAAGGTGAGTCCTCACGAAAGACACTTGATTTTCTAAAGGTCTATAGGACTTATTGTCCTATAGGGAAAAGAGAATGTGGGGACAAGCGTTTGGGAATCACATGAAACTTTCTCTGGGGTGCTCAGGATAAGGATAAGGAGAGATCAAGGCAGATTCATGTAAGAAGCACCACAAACCTCAAGATGGATTAGCCAGCGAGTAGGATAGGGAAGATCCGAGACAGAGACAGATGATCTGCACAGCTAAGATCATCTTTTCCATGCTGCGTGTGTTTACCTCTAACAAACTCTATATCAACAACAACTTTTTATTGCATCCTGAGGGGAAGGGCCCAACTTCTACCTGGAGCAAACAATCATGCTGGTTTGGTTATGTAGGTCCAACTAGTGGATCATGACAAGGTCTAACTGTGAACACCATAAAGGTCAAGAGAAATGACCAAAGGCATTTAATAGCTTCACTATAACCATACATCAGGACTTTCCCCCACAACAGGGAGATGGGTGGGGGCAGAAGAATGACGATTATGCAATATTCATGAACGACCGAGACAAGATGACTAGGGAACAGTTGTTTGCTCTCTTTTCCAATACAGGACCTGAGGGGCGTCAAATGAAATTAGCAGAAGGCAGGTGCAAAACCAATGGAGGACATAATTCTCCAAGCAGAGTATTGTCAAGCTCTGCAATGCTTTGTCACAGCATGTAAAAGGCACCAATATTTCTACAAGTACAAAAAGCAGATGGGGAAATGCATAAAAGAGAAACCCACCAAGTGTTATGAGATCCGAAGATGGCAGCTCTTGCTCAGAAGGTGTCTGGGCTGCACCTTGCTGAAGGCTGGATTGATGCTGTATGCTTGTCCTGTTCCGCTCTTTTCTCTTGGTTGCCACCACTAATGAGAGAATATTGGGCTGAGAAACCCCTGATCTGACCAAGATGGTTTCTGGTATTTTCCCAGCTGCTTGTCCTCTTCCTACCTTAACTTTATTACTTTGACGAAGATCTCCTCAAAACACAGACAGCTCAAGGTTAGGTCAGTATGTCCCACCACCATTGAAAATGTTGCTCAGCTCACTCATTTTTGAGTACCCCAAAAGTGGTGTGATTTTCAAAGCTGCTGAGTGTCCAAAGCTGTCATCTATTTCTGTAAGGTTCACAAGTGCCCTCTGTCCCAGCAAACAAAGGTATCGAGGCCTGGTTCAGAGAAACATTTAGGACCAGCTCCAGTCTCCCCTGCTCTGCAAATCACTTAAGGAGGTTGGAAATGAGGCCACAGTGCTTAACTTTCAAGGAAACCCAGCATAAAACTGTGCTTATTACATGAATCCCTGCAAATGAAACACCAGAGATAAAGAGGGATTATTTATGTGGAAATAATGGGGGAGGTGGGCAGGGAAATGAGAAAGGGAATGTTTAGTCTGGAGCAAGAGATCAAATAAGACTGTGGAAAACTTCCCCTAAGGAAGCCATAGGGGCTTCATCACTTCACTTATTTCAAAGCAGAACAGGGAAAATATCAGAGAACAGACTTGTAAGGAAAAATCCAGCATGTATCACTGGGGAGGAATGAAATGCTTCCCCGCCCTGAACCTCTCTGATACTGCATAAATCACATCAGAGCTGAGTTCACACGCTGTTTGCTTCTCCGCGTTATTGCAGACCTCACTGCAAAGCACAGAGGGGACATATTAGCATAGGCACATGCGTGCCTCTGTACAGTGCTAAATACATGAACATATTAAAATAAAACCGTGTTATCTCATGTTGATTAAAACCTTTCCTGATATGCATGTCATTATCTGTTTTCATTAAAGCTTGTTCAAAAAGGCAATCAAAGAAGAACATGTGTGAAATTTTCTTCCATGTGCTGCCTGCTCTGGCCTGAAGTGCCTCAGTTTCCCCAAATTTGTTTTCATCCTTCTGCATAAAGCACTCCTAGAGCCCCAAATAAACCCATAAATGCAGTGACATGTTATAACACCCAGAGCTTTGCAAGCCCAATGCAATTTTAGCTTGCTTCCTGAGCAGTATTTCCAGCTGAAGGATTTCTATGGTCCCCAGGACCGCAGTATCTCAATCCTCCACGAGCTCCGGCATATTTCTCTTCAAAAGAGCACTGCAGAACAGGGCTGTGCTATTATTGCTTCTACAAGCATGACCCCAGGGGGGGCAAAAAGCTAAAAGACTTGCCCAAAGTGTCACAGGGAGCCTGGTATACAGCTCAGACAGATGATAAATTTTCTTAAGGTTAAGCATCTTAAAGGAGAACATGGAGTAAATCACCCAGGAGAGCATAGGAGTCACAGGATCACAGGATCATCAACTGGATGAGGCTGGAAGGGACCTCTGGAGGTCATTTGGTCCAAACCCCTGCTCAAGCAAGGCCACCTACAGCAAGGTGCCCAGGACCACATCCAGGTGGCTTTTGAATATTGAAAGTGAGTTGTGTCCCCTTCTCAGAGGGGTTTTGCCAAGGAGACACCACTCTGCAGACACCGCTGGTGGCCCACAGTGTGCCTGGCTCCTCTGACTGCTCCCAGGACAGAGCCAGCAACACAAACTCCAGCTCAACGCTCAGGCTGCTGCCTTGGCAGCTATTAAACCAAATATTTAATGACGTTTGGATACACACAGCCAAACCCTCTTCACACAGAGATGTCAGTAATAAGGGTTTTGCCTCGAAGGGGAATGGAGGCGGTTGAAAACCACATGAAAGAACTCGGTGTGTGTGCACCTCTGAAGAAGGCTGGTGAACAAGCAAGTTGTCAGCAGGTATTTCTCCCTTCAGTGTCCTCTCCTTCGCAGAACTGTCGGTTACACTCATCCTGCAGTGGGAAGATGCTAATCCTGCCTTCCTTGCTGGGCAGAGCCTGACTTTACAGTCTCATCCTGACATGTCATTAGTGTTTTTCCTTGTAGGAGGGAGCAGGCTTTGGGCTTGTCTCTGTGTGTAGTTTCTTCTTATTAAGTCTTCTTTTCAAGCAAGGGAAGAGGAAGAATTGGTGGGTCATGTACTGCTTGGACAAGGTGAGTGCAGAACTGTAGGGGAGGCATCTGCAGGGTTATATCCAGACGTGTGTACAAAGGGTCAGGATGCAGCGTGGAGAAGAACCTCCATGCAAGCCAAAGTTGGGGGTCAATAAAAACTACATGTCCATATGGCTCAGGAAGATATTTTGCTGTAAACAGATACCCAGATAGTCCACAGATGGTTAACACAGCCCTCGGGAGAGTAGCTGTCTGGTCAGGATTGCTTGGGACCAGAAATTACATTGCACCAATGAGCATCGAAGCCCCTTGTACTGGGTTGGCCACTCCCACTGGGGTCAGAAGAAGCATTATGGATCAATGGATCAATGCCTAGGACCAGGCTAGGAGTGGTAAGATCCTGTCCCATGGGAGACAATGACAACAGAAAATAACATTGAGCCATGTTTGCACCAGAGGTATCCAGGGTGAGTGATGCTGTTACTGCACCAGGAGTGGTCATGAAGATGAGGACTGAATCTCTTTTTCCCTCCTTGGCCATCCCCTTTGCACCCAAATGGAGTAAAAGAGAACAACAGAAGAAGCAGTGAGATGCATCTCCCACTTTACTCTTCTTCTTCTTAGGGGTTCAGGGTCCTTGACTGGACCATGGCGGGAAGGGGAAGAAACTTTCCATTCCGAACACTGGCACTGCTGGAACAATGTTGGGAAGGCATTTCCCTCCTGGGGATACTATTCCCAAAGGTGTTTAAAAAAAAAAAAGTTCTGATGGTGTGTGATGTTTTGAAAAGATCAGATTCAACTAAAGCTCTGAAGTTTCTACTGAATACAGTTTTGGGAAGAGTTTGCCCTGAGTTTGTACATGATTGATAAATATTGGCAGTGCTAAAGGATGTGTACAACTCTTAGAGGCACTGCGTAGCATACAGTGCCAAATCTGCCCCATATACAAATATGAACAGCAGAGAAATACAATTTTTTTCTTCTCTGCAGGTCCCTGAGGTCCATGCTAGGCTATTGAGCTTTGCTCTGAATCTCCAAACCAGTTCATATCTTACTGCTGGTCATTTTCCACAAAAAAGTATCTCTCTCCTCCCTGGGATACCTATTACAGTAGGCCATCTGGTAGGAGGTCAGGTCTTTGACATCACAAATCTTGAAGCTACCCATTAAGCCTTTCATTCCCCAATCTTTGCAGGGCCTCAGTGCTTCATGTGTTGCTGAATGGTCAGTGTTTGCATTCTGCTTGCTGTTAGCCTGTGCTCTTCTGACCATTAATTGAGTTCTATGGGCTGCTCAAATTTGTAGAGTAGTCTGAACCTGTATGTACCTGTTGATATACCCACTCTTCTCTTCCCTTTCCGTGTGCATTTATCTCTCTCTTGCTCTGTTGTACCAATCATGGCAGCATTTAAGTGATGCCTAATGCAAGCTCTTAGGATCCTTTGACATTGATGCTAAGGCGTGGTAAATACGTGAGCTATTAACACCATTGCTGGCAATCTGAAGTCGGGGCACTGTAAAACAGACTGCAGGCACAGCAATTCACTCACGGGTCCTGTAGAGACACTGCGTTGCAATGATTAAAGCAATTCCCAGCCTGACTCATAAACGAGTGTTCTCAAAGTCATCACCTTTTCCATCAGTGGCGAGAGGGGACCACTCACACGTCTGCTATGTCCCATCTGGTCTTGCAGACAGCTGACTTGTGAACTCATCTTGTGTTTTTGTGACTTGTTCTTCACAATAACTTGATGCAGGGTGGCCTGTGCAGCCATGTCACCTTGCTACAGGTGAGGTCTCTCTCTGATTTCTTCTGATATAACTGCTGAAGGAGCAGTTACTGCTGAAGAACTGCTGAAGCTTTTCCTTTAATGAATCTCTGAAGCATCTTCTCAGACATTTTCTAATCTGCTGAGTCTCAACTTGATGCCCATAAGCTTCAGCTAATGGAGATGAAGGTGTGTCCTGCCTAAAACTATTCTTTCCTGTAAAGAAATGAAACTGCCTTGGCCTGGGAGATGTCCTGCTCAAGAAAAGAAAGGCACATTATCAAGAGAGGGTAACGATATTGTCAGTCAGTGTACTAATTGTACCAACAAAGGTACTGAGAAGTTGCCAGGAAGGCTCAGCATTTACCTAGGCATTTGTAAATGATGTTTTTTTTTTTTTTTTTTTTTCTCTGCTATTCAAATTTGCCATTTATATTCCAGCCGTGTTAAGAGGCCTTGAGTAAGGTGAGAGCAGTCCTGGGATCAGCACTCTGCAGACAAAACAGTTCCAGACAGTCCTTGATCCTGAGAGCTTGCATTAGGCAGCATCTAAATGCTGCTGTGATTGGTACTACAGAGCGAGAGAGATGAAGCAGCGTGGAGAGGGCAGGGGAGAGGAGTGGGTATATTAGCAGATACACAGAGATTCAGGCTACTTTACAAATTATTGGCCATACTTAAATGTTAAACATCATGTGCATTAGCTTTTTTTTTTTCCTGTGAGAAAATGTAGAAAACATCCCTAAGCTAAAAGATTGCTTGCCTGCACAAATGGTTGGATTCTGAACAGACCATGGATGTTATTTTCCTTCCAGCACGTCCCAAAATTGAGTGGAAAAAATAATTCACACAAGAATAGGGGATGGAGACTGACAGAGGAAGATTTATCTGCATTTTTTTCCCCTTTTCCTCACCTTTGGTGCACAGAGCAGTCAGGAATATTTAAATATTCCTAAATATTTGCAAGGAATGTTTAGGATGGAGACCCAACATATCAGGTGTTTCATTTTTCTCCAAGACTCTGTGAACCTGGAAACATGTCTCAATCCAATATGGCTAGCCACATGAATATGACTCCAGGAATGATGTACATCTCTCATCTTCACTCCTCTATCCAGCACTTGTATCTGAAGCCCTCATAAGCCTGATCCCGATGGCACAGAAGGACCCTGGTGGTCAACTCCAAGTGAGAGCTGCAGCCCCCGCAGCTCCCAGCCCAATACCTGCTTGACTCCAGCCTGTCAGCATGGTTTACTCTCATAATTTCTCTCTCTGTGACTGTCCATGACTCCTTTCTTATAAATACAATCCAAAAACTCCCCTGGAAATATTGACTTCTTGTCCAACAATTCCCGTTTAGCACAAGGCAAACTGCTAATAGTTATACTACTAATTACAAAGGGCTGCTGTCTGAGGAGTTGGGTTGTATTTTATTTTTCTTTGTGGTCATCCCAGATGATCTCTGATGGCCAAAAGTAGAATTCCAGGTGAGGGACAGATCTGTATTATTTGGTTTCAGATGGTCCCAAGTGTCTCAGGTTGGATACATCTTTTTTGAGCACATCAGTATGAGCCAAGAGCAACATCTACTGGCCGAGCTGTTTAGTGAGATCAAGTGTAGATCCGGCACAGCCCATGGATTTACAGACCACAACATATCTGTGAGATATTTTTAGCCACTATCCAAACACCATGGTTAGCACCAAACACCTCAGCTCTGCACACCTGGAACTAGCTCAGATCCACGTATAATCTAAAATTTGCAGTTCAATCGCGCTGTGTCACAGGTAGAGCATCCTGGTGGTGAGCAAGTATCAGTGCATCTCCACATCTTCCTAACATTGTGCTCCTTGCACTTTCTGTAGGCTGTGCCTGGGTTGAAGCAGCCACAAAGCAAGCAGTAATCTATCTACTGTCACCAAAGCTGCAAGAAATTTCCACTGGGAGTATTCAAGTGCTCTGCCTTTAGAGACAGAAATTGAAGTGTCCAAATTTGCAGACATTAGTGTCCTAATGTGCTTTGTGTGCTCGTGTGGAGGGTGAGGGAGAACAGCATATGAGTGTGTGCATTTCAGGGTGGGGACTCAGTGTAAAAAGTGATGCCTTTAAAGGTGGATTATGGGAAAAGAAGAAAGAAAGACGCTTCATCTTCCAAAAAAAGTCTATCTAGGTGTTGCTAAATTCAGTGTTAGCAGCCCTTGTTCCACCCTCAGCCTCTCTCTTCACAGTTCTTCTCAATGTAGAATGTGGGAGCATGTGTATATTAGAGAGAGAAAAAATGGTGAAGCTACACCCAAAATATAGAAGTAGAGAAGACTGCAAGTTCACTTTATTAGGATGACTGAGTCTGAAACTTATTAATAACAGGCATAACTTATGCTTCCATCTCCGCAGTCTGCAGGACAGAACCATTTGGGCATTGATGGGTGAACAGAACTCTAAGGAACTCCAAATCAATTACACAAAAAATGCAGTTTTCTATCCTCGAGAGAGCCACTTCTCCCTGCACAGCAAGATTTAAGGGGAAGAAAGAGCAAAACAGCTTGATCTGTCTATTCTGAGCTCACTGCAAGATCACGGACAATCACCCAAAGCGCTGGAGAGCTGCTAGAGACTCCCTTAGTTTTAGAGATTTATGATACAGATGTGTCATCTGAGCCACAAACTTCTTTCATATGCAGTGGAGGGAAATAAGCACTTTAAGGGTGTTGGCCATCAATTTCACCACCCTGCTTTAGGGGGAGATGGTTCTTACCCCAGAAATCTATTGATTTTAGGAGACCAGATGACATGCTCAGATATTGAGAATGTCACTTGGTCAGAGAAATCCTGTTTTCCATGAGAGATGGCAGGGAAGCATAGGAAGTTAAAATGAGAAGGAACAACAAACTAGAAGTGGATGAAAGCAAGAGAGGAAGAGCAAGCCTGCAGGAGGTGGTGAACTTGCTCTGTATAAGCATTGCCTGCTCACTCTCAGCCACATCCAACCATTCACTTGTCAGTCTCCTTTCAGGCCATGGTGTCCAGGTGTTCCTTGCAGACAAGATCAAAACCAGAAGCTCTGAGGGCTGCAGGGAGCCATGCCCTTTGAAAAGGTAGGAACCAGCAGCATCATAGGAACATATAAGTTCCTAATAATTCATGTATGTAGCCTAATAATTCAGGATTTCTGGTCAGGCTTGCTGGATGTTTGGTGCATGATCTCAGAAAAGTCATCTTTCTATCTCTGTTCCCTAAGCCAGTGAGGGCTTCAGGTCATGACGGGGAATATGATGATGTATGAGGGTACTAAAACTGGAAGAAGAAGAAAGGAATTCTCTTTTTGACCATTATTATAGAAACAGATCCCAGTTGGAAGTTTTACTAAGCCTGATGCAGCCCAAAACCCTTCAGACCCCTCTTCCCCAAGCTTCTACCAGAAAGAGACCATAACAAAACCCATGTCTTGGGATGGGCATTGTTATCTGTCAACATACACAGAAAGGCAAAGAGATAAATTCATCTTATGCTTGATTCTAGTCTACCAATAATGGCACAAATAAGTTCTTGTTGGGACCTATTAGGCTCCCAGCATCTCCTGGGGAGGACAGACAGGTTCTCACAGGGAAATGGATCCCTCAGACCCTCCAAACTGCCTCCAGGGCCAGCACACAGAAATTTTGTTGAGTACTCATGGTCAATGACAGTTCAATGGGACCAGGAAGATCAGGATGTTCTTTTACCTCTTCCTGAGGTTGCCTGACCTTATCTGATGCTTTGTGGGCATGCACTTTGTGTTTCATCACTTCCACTTGGTTTCAAACACAGTTTTATAGAAACGGCTTCATTGCAGCAGTCTTGGAAGAATAGGGCAACACCCCAGACAGTTCGAGCCTTCCTTCCCTCCCTGCCAGACTGCAATCTCCTGGTTACAGCAAATTGCACACAGGAGGCTTTAAGGGCAAGCATCTCCTTGTGCATGGGGAGAAGGAGTCCCCTTATGTCTAACAACAAATAAAAATAGAAATTACTCTGGGCTACAGAATCACTAGGATCTGGATTCAGCTCCATGCTTCCCAGCTGGCTCCTATTTCTAGGTAATAGGTTGAATCAAAATGCTACATCTAAGCAGATGGGATGGTTGAGGTTTTCTGATCCCTGGCTGAGCAGGCACACGAGGATACATGCAGGTAATTCGTGAGCAGAGGCCAAATAAAGAACAGAACATAAACCAAAGACAGGAGGGGCACTAACCTAAAGGGAAAGGTTGAGCTCTCGTGTCTCCTTAAATAATGCAAGGAGCAAAATATTCTGTTACTAGCCTAGGGAGCAGACAATTAAAACACTACTTGAAGCAAATGTCTCCTGACTCTGGCTCAGAATTTCAATTAGTTTGGGAAGTCTTATTGCACTTAAGTGCAGGTTAGTGACATTTCAGAGAGGGGAGATTGATTGGGAGCCAGGTTACAGCTCAGCCAGTGGGGATCATGTCTAGGGGCCTGTCCTTAAAAAACAATGTGTGATCTCTGCATGGCATTTTCCTTGTTTGGCTCTTTTATGTCTCCTATGAGAATAAATAACCCCAGTAGCCGGAGCTGTGTCCCCTCCTTTCAAACACTGCCTTATTTTCTTTCTCATTTTCCTGCAGTCTCTTCCTCCTGGTGATTTTTTTCCATTTTCTTTGAGCATCCTTCGGCATCCAAACAGTATTTCCCATGTCTTTTTTCTTCCTCCTAAAGTTTCTAACCTTTCCTTGCCTTAAGAATTAAGCTCTGACTTCCAAGAAACTATTTTCAGAGCATTTTATCAGCTTTGCAGAGCAAGATAAATCAAGGGAATGTGTTCTACATTTTGTCCCTGATGGACATCTGAATTGCTGGATTTGGCAAAGGTTGCAAAGGAAGAGGAGGGTCATATTATAACAATATCGCAGCAGTACCAGACAAATTACACCTGTAGGTACAAACAGCTCCTCTCTTTATTACTAGACACCGAGGCAGCACCAGGGAAAGCCCAGTAGCTGGTATGCCCAGGCAGGACTGGCCACCAGGTCCTTGGGGGCAGAAAATCCTTCCTGTGGCTAGACGTGCCTAAGCTAACTACAATTTTGGGGAGGAATGCATGAAATAGGAGGCACACAGGGCAATGGCTAACCAGGACACAGATACTGTAAATTTTCTTGCCAATAGTGATTCAGCATAGGAGTGTTTTCTTTTTCTTTTTTTTTGCTATAAAGCAGCCCAAAATTCATTTCTGTGCCCCATCAACCCTGCTTTTGTTGCAATTTCTCCTGCATCTGTACTCAGCTGCACACATCATTAGGACCTGAAGCAAACCCCTCCCAGAACAAAACACTCTGATCTAGCACTTAAAATCTGGCATAACCTAAAACTCTACCAGGGATATACTGGAAGAGCTGAAGAGCAATAGCAACAATCAGATGGGATTAAGTTTTCTGCCACAGAAAGTTGCAGGGAAATGAGCATCCTTATGCCAACAGTGCATTGATGGGCAAACGCAAAGCATACTCTGCTGTAAGCAGTAGCTTCTGCTCAGAGGCGATGACTTTAATTTTAACAACCACCCATAGACATATTTTTGGTCTGTAAATTTGCTAAATCAGTTTCTGGAACCACAGCCACTTTGGTGCAGGCAGTGTCCTGTGATGAGGGGTTCCACAGCTTTGTGATACATCGCCTTGGCATGCTGGGCGAGCCTACAAGTCAAAAAGCCCTGCTAAAAACCAAGTTATATTATCTGAGTGGGACACAAAGCTGTCTACATGAATTCTAGCTGGCCTAGAGAAAGACAGCAAAGCAAAGATTTTACAAAGGCTGTTTTAATTGCATCCCTTCCTACAGCCACTGTGGAGACCACAGCAGCATGTGCTGGGTCTGCTGGGGCAGAGGGGCTCACGTCTCCAGTGGGCAACTGGTGCCTGTGAGCAAGTTCCATAACGCGGATATGCACAGCATCAGCATTGACTCCTTTAGCTTTCCACAATCTTAAATAATTCCCTACAGCCTCCAAAAATGTTCTCGTACATAAATATCTGTATACAGGCATGCACATATTTGGAAAACACAACCAAATGTGAAGATACATTTTCTCTGTTACTTCTAAAACTGCCTTAATCCAGTCTCTTGATACAGTCATCTGAGGCGTGGATTTGCAGCAGAAGAGAGGTGATAGCATTACACAGAAGTTTTCCCCTCCAGCAGCAACCTCTGGCTGTGCAGATACCATCATGATTTCTCAGTTGTGTCCCCAGCCACTGCCCATATGGGCTTTGCATATCCCATCCCATCCATGGAGGAAGGAGGGGCTCTAACCTCAGACAAGGCCAGCCTCACACAGCAGACCTAGCAAAAAACTTTCCAAAAAAGTCTGCCTTTGCATTTGGGAATGGACTTGAAAGGTAAATATTTTCCAGAAATATTCTTGCTGGGTTCTTCAGAGGTCTGTGCACCTAGAAGTTAAATTACCGATGCACTCTGCTTGGGAGCACAGAAATAAAACATGACTTTTTATTTATTTATTTATTATTTTATCTAAATGGTGTTCTCTTCTCCCTGATCACCATTGAGGAAGGTTTCATCATCAGAGGAAAGCCCGTTTCGTGCCATTACTCATCCTTCCCCACGGAGCCCCTCATGGCCCACATAAACCACAATCGCTCGGAAACCACCCCTGACCCCTTGAAATCACCCTGGAGGCTTTTTGAACACCCCCTCAACAGATTGTTCCTCTTCGCATCTGTGGAGTAAGATGGATCGATGGGGGTCCCAGGGGGTTATTTTGCCCATGAATTATTTAGACTCACTGGGTAATATTTCATTTTAGACTGGCCTTGTTTTATGCTTGTAATTTTTAATTCTAATAATTCCACCTCTAGCAAGCAGAGACTCCTGAGAGCACTAGATTATATCTCAGTGGGCACACTCTCGAATGCATAAATAACCTCTCCTCTGCTGACAGCACAGGGGACGGGCTGAGCTTTCAGTGAGGTTTGCTCCCCCCTCAACTCTCTTAAAGGAATCTTTATCTGTGTGCATCTATTCTGCAACACGCCTCTGTTTCGTAGCAAAAGCACTATTTAAATGCAAATGTTGACTTTTTGCCAGGGACTAGGGGGAAAATACTCAGTCTAATGATATCCTTCCAAAAGTACAACTGGTGCTTTTTTTTAAAGGAACTGCATCAGAAGGGGTTGGGACTTTGGTTCCTTGCACTCCTACCCACCTCTTCCAGTGCTTTCCTCTACCCATTGAAGTCATGCTTCTATCCTACCTTTGCAAGGACAACAAAAATATATAAACTGTACTATTTAAACAGAAGTAGATATATTTAAAAAGGCTGAACTTGAAGGAAAACAAAGTTTTTTTCTCAGATTTTCCCTTTCCAGGCTGTTTTTTTTTTTCCTCCCCCATTTCAGGACAGATGTTCCAGATATTAAATGTCTATGTGAAAGTGACAGTAAGGTGGCTGTTGGGCTGCAGCCCTCTTGCTTAGGAAAGGAAAGAGGAGATTTAGGTTCAGGAGCTGGGTGAGAAGGAAAGAAGACACAAGGTGAGTGGGAAAAGGAAAAATGCCTGGGCAGGGTGATTAATTTTGTCCAGGGATACCCACTGTTTACTCTTTTGTACCATTTGTCTCTGTTCAAATACCAGTTCTGATTTAAAGCCAAAATTAGGCAGCCTTTTCAGAAACTCTTGCAAAGGTAAATAGCTCAATGATGCTGAAAGGGCACCGAAGCTGGGCCAGACAGGGAGAGAGAAACAACCCAAACACCCCACCGAGATCCCCACAGAAGTGCCCTCACCCACAGCCATAGGGCCAGCAGAAAACTAACCCTGGGATTCATTTTGGACCATAACTGAAAATTTTGCTCTATGACAGATAATTTTGGACTCTGAGTGATAATTTTGGACTCTGACTGACAGTTCTGGGCTCCTAACAGTAAGGCTTTGTGTAGGAGCAGGAAGAGCTCAAAGCAAATGGAGCCAGAGCTTTTCCTCTCCCCACATGTGGGGGTCACCAGGACCAGCTGGGACAGAGAAATTATGTGGGGACACCAGAGCTTTCCTTGAGTAGAAAGGGTGGGAAAGGGGCTGGATGTGCTGGAAGACCTGTCATAGAAGAGCTGTAGCATGAGACAGGAGCTGGGACAAACCAGAGGACAGCAGAGGCCATGTGTCTGTCTGCGATGCCCCTCAGCCATCCGGACCCACGGCTTCCCGCATCCTTCCCCCTGCCTCCTGTTGTATTGCTCAGGCTTTGCAGGCTGCTGGGTTTCACTCTGGCTTTATATGATGTGGTTCAGTTACCAAGGAGACACCGATCTGCAAGGGGGAGCCTTTTGTGGCATCCACGGGAGGAAATCGATGCAGATCACTGGGGGAGCAAGGACGCCCCGGGCCCCGAGCTCAGAAGCAATGAGGTGTTTGCCCTGGTCTGTATGAGGCATCCCAGGCAGGCTGCAGCCTCCAAAATCACCGTTTAAAATGAAATCAATCCCTCTGCAGGATGAGGAAAAGTCAGGCACTCCTCAGCACCAACTGATTATTCATGTCCTCTGGGAAATCTTAGAATCAAAGGATCATTAAGGTTGGAAAAGACCTCTAAGATTATCTGGTCCAACCATTCACCTACCATCAATATTGCCCTCTAAACCATGTCCCTAAGTACCACATCCACCCTTTCCAACTTAAATGCAACTTAATAAAGTTAGAAATCCTTTGGTTTGCCTTCTCTAGTCGCCTACAAAGTGTCAGAGGTCAGGTCCCATGTTTCAAGCCCCATGGCAGGGGCTGAAGAGCTGTGCCCCTGCTGTCCATCTGCCCCCTGCCCCATCCCTCTGCCCTTGAGGACCGTACATGAAAATAAGATTCTCAGCCTCCTCTGCATCACTTAGAGAATCCAGCCAGGACACTGGAGATGAGAAATGGTCCCCTTGTATACCCCGTAATGCTGCAAACTTGTTTTGGAAATGATGATCTTGGTGCCTGCACCCTTACCAAAGCTCTTTCAGCTTAGAAACACTAGAAAATCAAGGCATAGAGACAATAATTCTCCAAAAATCAGTGTTAATGTTTTAGAGGTAGGCAGAAATGTTAGGGAACCTGCTTCCAGCATCGTAGTCTGCTTTGTTCCCTCTCCCTCCATGTCCCAGGGGACCATCACCATCCAGGGGCCCAGACATTTCTCCAGACTTGGTTGGAATTGAGAGGTGCAGGAAAAAGGGAAAGTTGTGTTGCAATGAAGGTCAGTAGATCTCCAAACACATGGTTTGTTGAGGATAAAACAAAACAAACAAACAAAAAAAACTTGACTGGATCACTTCAGCTCTTGCAATTCCTGATTTCTCTTTAGCAATCACTCGCTGGGAAGCACAGGGAAGAACAGAGCCAGAATGATCCTGTGCCTTCCCTTGCAGCTATAACAGTGGAAAAGCTCCCTCCAACAGGCAGAGCCACTGGCAGGAGGGGTATTTCTTCCCAATCCCCACCTGATGATCAAATTATGACCTTGAAAGATGAGTGCTGAGGGACCTTGTTAACTAGCAAGAGAGATTGTTTAACAAGCATCTGCAGAAGTGGATTAAAAAACAATAACTCATGGGAAGTCCTTTCCTCCAGCAGCCAGGGAAGAGGGAAAACATATTTCAGCTCTGTATGTCCTTTTCTTCTGGGGAAGGCTCTCTAGCTGAAACGTCACTTTTAATTTCTTTCCAAAGTGTATTTTGCAAATAATTCCTTCTCTCCTTTTTAAGTTCAGCAGCTAATATGCCAGAGCAGTGACAGTCTCCAGCAATGATTTAATGGAAGAGAAAATATGCTTCTCCTGTGTCACCTTTAAGAACCACTCAGCACGAAGGAAGATGGGGAAGAAGCACTCGAGATGTGGGGACCCCATGGTGGGTACCCAACATTGGCCAGGCTGTGGCTGTTCCCTCTTCCTCCTCTTTATACCGACACGCACAAGTGGAAAGCAGGGCAGGGATGGGGCTGTCATGGGAGCAAGTAGCTAATAACAGGCCAGGAGAAGCCAACATCCCTTTAAATCCGAAAATCTGCTTTGAAAAGGTTTCAAAATGAGACGTGAGCCCTCAGAGTGCTGGTAATGTAGCAATGAGCCAGCACAGTGACCATGTCAGATTAGCAGATTTTGTACCCTTTGTTGATAATCCCAAACACCTATGGGACGTGGGAATAAATCTGTGCTTTTCAGGTAGGAATTGTAAACTATTTCCCAGTTCTTCAGCTACCCTGGCACAATATAGTAGGTGAGGATTAAAGATGGGAGAGATAACCAAGATGTGAATAAGAGTTTCATAAGTAGCAAAAAATATTGTTTTTTCCCCTAAACCGGATCTATCTATGTTTCTCAGAGCAGTCACACAACACAGCTGTGCTGAAAGGAGGCCCATAAAGCTTATTTTGCCCAGCACCAAAATGCAGCTGGTTCTGATGTGCCAGTTGCACACCAATTTCTGACTGCACAGAAGCATGGGGAAAGCTACGCTCCAACAGTCATTGCCCCCATACCGCCAAAACACTGAGGAATCAGGACCATTCTGAAGATGTTTTCCAGGACAACCTTGACCCTGTTGTGATGAGAATCTGCTCAGGGATAGGAAAAAGAGAAAAGAAAAAGAAAGAAAATGAAAAAGAAAACAAAAAAGAAAAAGAAAAAAAAAAGAGAAAGAGAAAGAGAAAGAGAAAGAGAAAGAGAAAGAGAAAGAGAAAGAGAAAAAAAGAAAAAGAAAAAGAAAAAGAAAAAGAAAAAGAAAAAGAAAAAGAAAAAGAAAAAGAAAAAGAAAAAGAAAAAGAAAAAGAAAAAGAAAAAGAAAAAGAAAGAAAAAGAAAAAGAAAAAGAAAAAGAAAAAGAAAAAGAAAAAGAAAAAGAAAAAGAAAAAGAAAAAGAAAAAGAAAAAGAAAAAGAAAA
This sequence comes from Cygnus atratus, assembly GCF_013377495.2. Taxonomy (NCBI): domain Eukaryota; kingdom Metazoa; phylum Chordata; class Aves; order Anseriformes; family Anatidae; genus Cygnus; species Cygnus atratus. The sequence continues at coordinate 158,382,465 of NC_066363.1, read as the reverse complement.
AGAAAAAGAAAAAGAAAAAGAAAAAGAAAAAGAAAAAGAAAAAGAAAGAAAAGAAAAGGAAAGAAAAGGGAAAGGGAAAGGGAAAGGGAAAGGGAAAGGGAAAGGGAAAGGGAAAGGGAAAGGGAAAGGGAAAGGGAAAGGGAAAGGGAAAGGGAAAGGGAAAGGGAAAGGGAAAGGGAAAGGAAAAAAATGGAAAAAAATGCTGTCTAATGACCATAAAGGCGAAGACTTCATCAAAGACAAGGGTAAAGATGTTTCATCAGGACTTTCGATGGAAATATCCCTAAAACAATACTAATTAAACTGATTAAATGGTTTTCTGACCCAAAGACAAATTTCCTTTGGAAATATTTGAGTTTTGCTGCATTTTTGTGTGAAAGAAGGAAAAGTTAGAAGCAAATGTTCTGTGGGGGACACTCCCACTGGATCCATTTTGAGGGGAGCAAGAGGACAAGAACTGGAAGTGTGCAATTTCTTGGGCGAGTTTGGAAGGGATTTTCAAAGATAACAGAAAAATAAAAAGGTGGGGAATTCTAGATCACTGTTTTCAAGTGTATGGCAATTTAGGAGTTTTTAGGAACTGGTACAAGGTTCAAAAGGGAATGAAATATCCCTGTGTGAACCACGTGATACTCTGGAAAGAAAAGAAGCATTTGTATCCCTGCACTTGGATTGATCCGAGCTGGTTACGGTAGAGGTTTGGTCCCTCCCTGTTGTCCCCGGGCTTTGCAGGTTGACCCCAAAGATGAACAAACCCAGCCCTCACCCACTGGACCAGCACCCCAGCCTTTTGTTCACTGGCTCCTTGCACCAGCTGCAGACCACCCTACTCTGCCCACCACAGGTTGCCTTTGCTACGATGTGATATGCATCGTCTGCCCTCTCCCTGCATGTCCATGCTTTGGGGAGCTGATCTCATCCTCTAGATCCCTCAAAATGATTAAAAAAAATCAGTGGTCCATCTCTAAACAGCCTCCAAACCCCAAACACTGTCAGGTCTCCAAGAAGACAGCACCCCCATGTCACCCATCCCCTGCTTCACAGCGCTGATCAACACACAGGAGAAAAAACAGCCCTTTAAATGCCCTGAACTGTCCAAAAGCAGCACACCAGGGACAGATTTAAGGCCTGCAGGAATGAAAACATCACTTTCCACCCCAAGTGATGGGAGAGCTTTGCTTGCAGCACAGCATATGCCATCTGTTCCCTCGCCCACAGATCCGGCCGCACTGCGCAGCTGCGTCACCACAGCGCCAAGCACAAGGCATTAGCGGCAAGGCAGCGCTTAATCCCCCTCTATCCCGAGCAAAAATCAGGCAACAGGACACCCTGGGAGCCACCACCATGCCTGAATTGGTGTGACACGGGGCTGGGAGCTTCCAAGGAGGCTTCTGGCCAAGTGGCTTGCAGCCTCCGCAGAGATTTTGCAAGCCAACGGGGCGATCTGCAGGGTTTGGGCAGAAGGATCAGCACACACGCAAGCTTGCAGAGCAAAGGGAAGGTTTGGCTCTAGGTTTTTTTTGGCTCTAGCATCTAGGTTTGGCTCGTTGCTTTTTCTGGCTTTAGCCCATCTTGTTGTCACCAGGGAATCCCTTGCACAAAAGAGAAGCGAAGCTCCTTTGGGATCAAAACCCAAAAAGAGAGAGACCTGGAGCAAGGGTGGCAGAGGAAAACCTGCCTTCTATCCTTCCTCCTCCAGCTGAAACCTGCTTTGTTCCGAGGGCTCCCGCATCCCCGTTTAATGATCCACTCTTCATTTACATTTAATTAGAGGAATGAAAGCGCCAATTAGCAAGATCTACACTAAATGCAAACAAAAGGGATCGCTGGGTGACTCAGGCGCGGGGCAGAGCCAAGAGGTGGGGTGCTGCGGGCAGCTGACACAACCCTTAAAGCAGACTGAGGCCAGAAGGCACAATACAATGGTCCCCTTTCTGACAGCCAGGTGCTTGCACTGTGCTTTGGGATAACCCATAGATCCAGAGGAAGGGCAGAGGCTTAAGTACAGAGAAGGTGATGCTCAAAAAAGTCAGGGAGGAGTAGGAGGTATTACCCAAAGCTTCCTGGGAACCTCTTTGTTTCATTTAATTCCTCCTGCATCAGCAGAAGAAATATTGAGGGATGCACGGGCTCTGACAGCACCCTCCCTGCAACATTCTTGTGCTTTAGCCCTATGAGCCAGATCACCCAGAAAAACCTCCCCTGGAAAGGAGATGGAGAGGAGCTTTTGAGGGCAAGCAGCCCAAGGGATGGACTTATGTCAGGTTTAACCTTGGCACCTCATTTCAACACAGAGACTAGCACTTCAGCTATAGCCAGTGGCACGGTTGCACTCGAGCTGAGCTGAGCCACCTCATCCCCCTGGATCCAATCCTCTCCCTCCAAATCAGCTCTCCCTTTGTTGAAGACCCTGGCTGGTTTATTCTGACGTCTATTTTGGGATGAGACAAAACATTTTGTGCCCCACCATGCACCGGCAGCTTTTTGTTGACCAAGAAGGGAGCTCAGGGTGACTTGCTCAGATGTGAACATCTCCACGGGCTCCACAGACAGATGGAGTTAGCCACCATGGCACACAGGACAGCAAGAGCTGAGACTCTCTGCTGAAAACAGATCTTAGAGCCAGGACTCATGGGTTAAAAAGAACAACAAACCCTGTGCTGAAGTTGGGAGTCCCAGACTAATTAATGAAGGTTATGCTCAAACTGAGTTTTGACACTTGTGGTGCAATGGCACATCCTAAAACATGTGTGGTGGTAAATGAGTTCCTGTCTTCCCAAGATCTGTCCAGTTTTCTTCCTCTCCTACTGCTCTTAGTAAAGTGCTGCAAAAAAAGGAGCAAGAATTTCCACATCACATGCATCTTTCTAACTGGTCTTCCCAGCTGCTATAAGAAACCCAACATCATCAAAGCCATGATGCTCCACAGACTTTGTTGACACATCTCCAGCTTTGCTGACACATGCGAGATGGATCCTTTGTTGGATGGTAGTATTGAGTTTCTCACCCACAGCTCACGCCAAAGAGAAACAGCAGATGATCCAGCCAGGACGGGGCAACATAAAGCGAGAGCAGTCTAGCACTTCAGCCCCCAAAAATGGAGCATCAAAGAGGTGGCAGCACCTTCAGAAGACAGGCTGTAGACTTCTCCACCAGACGATCTTAATAAAGTCTGGCCTGCCTGTGTGCTTGTTCATCCTGGTGTAAATCTAGAGACCTTTCCCCAAACCCAGCAGAGTGACCCCATATTTGCACCTTGGCAGCTACTGCTCAATTCTGGCCCTTTCTTGACTTAGGATGAAAAAAACTCAATACAAGGCAGAAAACAAATAGAGTGATCTATGTGATAGATAGACACTCTCAGGGCACAATATAGTTTATCATTAAAACGCTGAAAACCTACAGGAGGTGATTAAAGATGTTTTCTCTGCACCACCCCCGTGCCTCATTTAATGCTGGACAACCCCTCTCTGTCTAGCTGCCAAGCAGCCTCAATGCACGGGTATCAACCAATAAAAGATGATCCTTTCCTAAAATATAAGGAAGCAAAAGCAAAGAATAGGAGGGTAAAAACAAGGTTAAATGACCAGGGTATACAAATGCCTTGATTTCTTCAAGGTTATAAGCAGATGCACAAAAAGAGCACAGGACTCCTGGTCCAGCATCCTTGGCACCCCTCCCAGCACAAGACCAGAGTTAAGCTGGGTGCAGAGGTCCGTGTCACGAAGCACGGATGACACACTCAGAATATAAAATTAATTTCAGCATGCTGCACCATAAGAAAACACCCACATAGAAGAAGTTTCATCTAAGATTATTTTTCTCCCCCCCCCCCCCCCTCTTTTTTTCCTGGCAAAAATACATAACTGGCAATACCAGATGTTTCAAGAATTCATACATTCTGTCAAACTGTTTGTCTTAAATAAAAGCAAAATCCAGTGCAGCAACATAGAGTCAATATTTGGGCTTTTAAACCCAGAAATATTAGGGAGAGAAGTTGGTCAAAACCTTCCCTCTATTTTATTTAGAAAAAGAAATATATATATAAATATAACAACCCAGACTCACAGCAAAGCATTTCCAGGTTCAGCAAAAGACTGCATTCAGCCCCAAATTTTCACAGCCCTGAAGTGTCCACCTCCACCTTCTAGATGCAAACCACTGCCCATGGCAGAGCCTGATGTACATCCAGAGGAAATAATCACCCCCAAGAGCCCTTGTAGGTTTACCCCGTGCTCCACATTTATAAAAACACATTGCAAAGTGATGTTCAGGGGCATGTGAGTTATGGAGGGGGCACGGGATAAATGACCCCCAGCTGTCGTTTCTGTGTATCTTTCAAATGTTCGTCGAGGAAAGGTATTAGGCTTTTTACTTCCCAGTTCCCTTTCAAGAACAAACAACAAAAATGTGTTGTGCCTCGGGCAGTCTTTTTATTATCTTACATACAGTTCATGCAATAAAGTCTGTTAATTAAAACATGAATATTTAAAATGGCTTTCAAGAATGGCAGCCTTATCTCACTGGAGGGAAGAAGAAAAAAAGAGGGGAAAAGAAAGTGGGAAAAAAACATGGTAAAGCACAAGAAAGGCATGTGATAGTTCATTTTGCCAGAGGAGTATTCAGTTATTGAACTGCTGAATGAGTGCGTTTTCCCCAGCTGACATGAGATGTTCATTTGCAGCGAGAGGGGCATGGCAAAGAAAGGGATGGAGGGATGGAGTGGAGGCAAAGGAGAATGAGTAGAGTGTTAATTAAGTTGTGAGGAGGGTGAAGCTGTCTTTTTTTTTTTTTTTTTTTTTTTTTTTTTTTTTTTTTGAAGTTGGTATTTTCTCAAAGCCATGGGCCTGGAAAGCAGAACAGCCACAACTGTCTGCTGCTTCGGGGCTGCTGTGACACCAAGAAATGATCGGAGGTGAGATGAGGGTCAGCATCCAATATCTGCCTTGTAGTAACTTTGCTCCTCAAGAACATATCAAAGGGTCTTGGTGTAATGAGAAACATACCCCAAGGTAAAAAGGAAGAGAAGGTGTGGGATGTATGATGGAGTTACGTGTCTGCATGTGTAAAACAATGCACAACTGGAGACACCCCAATTCATCTTCACGTGCTGCATGGGGCTTGTGCATAAACGTCCACATCTGAGCTGGGGTGTGGAGATGCTGAGGAACAGCCCAGAGACTCCAAAGCCACAGCTCCAGTAAGGACCCCAGTGCAAGAAACTTGCAGTGCCCATGTTGCACAGAGGGGTGCTGCAGACCCTCCTGGCAAAGCCATGGGTCAAATGGTTGTGCCAGCAGAGGAAGAGCTCTAAGGTAGAGGTGGTTTTCACTGAGAAGGGCCCCTGTTAAAGCTCCCCACTTTAGCACATCCTGGGCTTTGAGAAGATCAGGAGCCCTTTGCAGAGCTTTGCTGTGGGACAGCAGAGGGAAGCATGTCCCACCAGCAGAGTGACCGTGGGGACAGCTCAAGAAACTGGCAGTCTCAAAGAAAACCCTCGTGTCTGATGTTTTTCTCCTGCAAAGAAGGAGCACAGCCACCAGGTTTCTCCCACACAGATTTCTCTGAATGTCCAACAACCCTAGAGCAGGACCTGCTTGTCCCCTCTGAGCACTAAGCCATGCACATTGTCCTCTCTCACCAGGCTACCAAGCCATCATGGGGAAATAATCAGCTTGCTTTGAGGGGGTTAACACAAGTTGTACATTTCCCAGGAAGGATCCCACAAGCATCAACAAAGCCAATTTCTTCCAAAAGGCACAGCGACGCTGATCTGGAAAGTGAGTCGATGAGCCCATGGAGGGCTTTCAGCAAACCACGAGGCGAGACGCAAGTCCCAGATTGCCCTTCCCACAGCTCCTCCTCCCCACTGCTGCCTCCTGGCATGGAGAGGATGAAGCATGAGTCAGCCCCTTGTTCCAGCAGCGAGTTTACACACTGAGGGTCCCAATGGGCACACAGCCACTCCAGAATTGGAGGCAGCACGTCCTGTGTCTCCCCGTGCATCCAGTTACGGGGCACCCATGGGGCTTTGGACTTTTGGACATGTTCATAGGTGTGCACAGGTGTGTGGCTGTGCAGGGATGGCTGTAGCTGTACATTTTCACATGCATTTACTGTGTGTCCATTCCAGAGCACGTGTCTCCATCTGCTCAGCAGATGGTCATGCATGTGCCTGGAGGGACATTCATGCCCACATGCGTATCTGCCTGCCCTGCATGGAGTTACACCCTCATATGCAGGCGTGATTACATGTGCACACACACTTGGGCATCCATGTGTAAATCCACGTGTTTGCTCCTGGATTTGCATCTCTGAAGCAGAGAGAAAAGGGACAAGGCAAAATCCCCTCCAGAAGCCATTCAAGCCCCCAGCACTACATAGGACATTTCTCCTGAGGCTTCCTGCTCACCCTTCTCAACTCAGCCCTGCTCCAGTGACCACAACCCACTCCTGCCTTGTGACCCGGACCTTTTCCCAGGGCTGTGACCTACACTCCAGGTGCATCTGGCATTGCACAGCAGGAAAGAGGCTGCAGAGCAGTCCTGTTGTTACAGGGAAGGCTGTACGTATTGGGCTTGTACTCACAGGGATGCTCCCCTCACACAGCCACTCAACACAACTCTTTCCCATAAAACATCCCATCGTATGACCCGACTCTCTAAAAAAGTAGCTAGCACATCGGTTATCTGGTTTCTTTGGCCCATCAGCCAGGCCAGCAGTGCTCCAGAGATGTTATCTCCTGTCCAGTGAGTAATTAAGGAACTCAGAAGGATGGTAGGACAAAGCTGGTGGCGTTGGTGCAAGATGAGGGTCATGAGGGATTTGGATACAATGGGAGGCGCTGGAATTGTCCCAGTAGAAAAAGAAAGGACTTCACGTGGTAGGAAATCAGGCTTCATCCTTCCCATTATTCAAAAGCCATCTTTTTAAGAATAGAAAGGACAGCATGTCACCTTGCCCTCCCTTCTAGGACATTTGGGACATCATGCAGAAGACTGGAGGTTGTGCTGAAAGACCTGCCAAAGCTTTATAATTAGTCTTTTCCTCCATCTCGCAGCAAGTAGAAGGCATCACATTATGTCAGAGAAAAGCTCCCACCAAGCTTGTCAGCAGCTCCAGTGGCGACAGGCTCAAATCACAGTGCTGCCGAGCTGCCTGGGGACGGAGGTGGGACCGAGCAGAGCGGCACGTGGCACGCAAGAGCTGCTGAGCGAGAAAAGCCATCTCTGCCCTGACAGCTGGTGGCATCCATCGTGGCTCTCCCAGGGGGTCTTTTGTTCTCCTTGACAGTTCCTCAGCTGCAGTGGTCTGCAGGGGCAAGCAGCTGAGCTCCCCAAAGGGGCCTTCAAGCTCCTCCATGGCCCAGAATCACAGAAGCATGAAATGCAATCTCTTTAAATATCTCTCTATGGTTACCTGGGGACTGTCCTGGTCCCTGTGTCTTTTCTTCTTCAGTGAATACCTTCCCCAGCAAGAAAGACATTTTTCTGAGCAGCTCCTCTGCTGCTCTGTCTGCCTTCCTGTTATTCTCATTAATAATCTCAAGCCACATCACCATCCGTTGATCTTGGCTGACCCTAATGCCTGGTAGCTAGCCAAATTTCAGGCCAATCAACAAAGGTGCCCCACAGTTTTAACAACTGAACATTAAGGATGAGGGTTTGGAGAGGTTAAGAAGGCTGACCAACTCATCTCTGCTGGGGAAGGTGGTCGGCTGGGCTTAGATGCAGCACTGCTGGGAGGTGATGGAGCCATCATAACCACCTACTCTCCAGGTCGGATCACCCCTGGCACGGCTGTGCTGATGCTAGATCTGACGTGCCAAAATTCACTTTTGGAATTTACATGGCTATGCACAGAGCACAGCCTCATGGGGCTTCTCCCAAGCTGGAGCCTCTCCCAGCCCAGCAGAGCACCCTGAAACCTGCTTTGCTGAATGCTCAGCAAAATGCGTCCATTGGCAGTATTGCAGGAAGCTAAAATGGAAAATCAAACTAATGAAGAAACAAACAAAGCAACAATCTAAATGAAGGAGGAGGCAGGGAAAGAGAAAGTGTTTACGGGCAGAAATAAATCGTCTTCAGCCACTTTTATTGACTTTCCTTTGACAGACTCAGTGCATGCACTGCAGAAGCCAAATGCCAGCAGTACATCTGCAAGCAGCAGGCCTGGCCCCTCTGCGTTAATGCTTTCCTGCTGGGTGAAGCCAACAATGGCTTGCCAAGCACACATCCACAACAGGGAATCTGGTGCAGATGTCCCCTCGGTCCAGCTCTGCAGAGATCATTAACCCACTGCATTTGGGGACCTTAGTCCTAATCCCAGGCTAACAGGCACCAAAAGCACAACTGACACTGACCTCATGGACAGGAACTGGTCCTGAGCCCTGGGCTGTTACTCTCCTGACACCTCCCTACACCAGGACTATTTTTCCTTTAGATAGATACATGATACATAGGCAGATAGTTAGAAACAAAGCCAAGAAGCTCTGTGCGCAACGACAGAGCTGCCTCCTTCCCACCTGGGCTCTAGGTTGGGCCATCATGGGAGTCCCTGATGGATAAACCAAACTTGCACTAGTCTTTCCCATGGCACATGTACCATAGTGCCTTTCCTCAACACCTCCAATTCTTGCCACAGAACTGGCTGAAATGGGATTCTGTTTGTGATCTTGGTCACGCCACCAACTTTGGTAGAAAAAGTCTGGCTCAGCCAGACTCATATTATGGGAAAGGGACACCAAAGCTTGGCCTCAATTTCGTCCACGGGGCATAAAAAATTAAGTGCACAGAAATTACTGCATAGTGCTCTTCGTGTGGCTTTTTTTTTTTTTTTTTTTTTATTTCTTTAAGCCACATCTCTGTCCTGTAGCATCTAGATTTAGGACCAGTGAAATCAAATGGAGGATGCTCCTATGCCCTTGGTTGGTTTTTCATGCTTTCAGTGCAGAACCTTTCTCTTGTCTGGGCATCTTCAACACAAAACCAGACAACCACTCTGTCCCCAGAGCTGACGAGGGGGGAAATGCCATCTTCCATCCATTAAAACAAAACAAACAACAGCATCCAGGCTGGCGGAGGCCGGGACATCCCCCTCCTCAGCCAGGCAAGGAGACAAACCCAAGGACTCGCACCAGTCCTTTTGGTCCTGCTGCAAGGCAGAGAGGGTTCAGCCAGCCTTCCAGCTGATGGCCATTCCATCCCCGTGCTTTAAGACCTTACCACACTCCTTGTGTGCCATATCGTGTCCACACACCCAAGTTGTTAGAGCATTTTGGCTTTGGGAATCAACACCAGGCTTTTCTCCGCGCCAAAGAAACACAGTGGGACTTCTGTGGGACAAAGCAGCCACCCTGCTAGGACATCCCAGTTTGTTCAGGAGCCTGAAGCTGCAGCTTTCATCCATCCAAGTCGTTTTCCTCCCTTTTTGCTTCCAAGCACTGGGAATATCCCAAGCTGTTAACCCTTCATTTGACGGCATGGATCACTTGAGGCCCACGGAGAGCATTCAGCTTAATGAGCAGTGTGGCAATTATTGCTCCATCAAAACCAGAGCCAGGGAACAAAAAAGGAATATATTTAAACTCAACAGATCTGAAATTCTGATGCTGTGCTAAAGGATGTCCTTTCCTAGCTTGTTTTTTTCACCGTGATGGCAGGCTGAAGTGTGGGACATCAGTGTCAGATGGCTGCCTGCACCAGGTTCAAGGAGACTGGAGGTGACATTGGCAGAGCCACTCTGGGGACACAGCTGCTGAATGCCCCCCCAGGTTACAGTGTCACAAAGCCACAATAAATGGTACCTGCTGAGAATCCAAAAACAGTTTTCTGGCTTTTTTTTAGCCCAAGCTTGCTTCAGCACAGCCTTGGGGATGTACAGGCTCATAGAGGCCAGAACCAGCACCCATAGATGCTGCACGATTTTGCTGAGGACACTCATGGATAAGGTCTCAGCCTTGATGTGTTTCTGTTTACGGCCTGTTAGGAAAGATCAGAGCTCTTCTCCCCTCCTGGACCCATTGTCTGCTAGACCTTTACAGCAGATGGGCTATGCACAGTCTCTGCTAAATCCAAAGTCTATCTAGATGCAGAAACACAACACTGAAAAAGGGAAAACTCTCAGTGAAACCTGGGAGAAACCCAAGATCCCCATCAGCCAAATGATATGGGATCCTCCAGGTCAGACAGCTCAGTGCCAATGAAACCAACAGAGATCAGGCACCCTCAGCAGGGAATGAGGCACTTGAAAAGCTCTGTGGATCCAGTTCCCTTGGAAAGATAATGTTCCCCATTTTTCATCCTGCTCTGATTATTTAAATACATCAGAGGTTAAGGGTGGGTGGTGAAAAGGGCCAGGAATTGCTCTGTGCACCTTCCCTTCTGAGCCATTAGCATCCTTGTTCTCACTTTCAGCAGTTACAGCTGTAAAGCTCCACTGCAGATGTGATGATTTTGAATCTGGTGCCTGTGCTTCCCTGCAGTAAATTTCACCCCATATTCCCATACAAAACGTTTGGGGGCAGCTGCTATGTGCCCTGAATATGAAAGGATGATAAACAATAATGAATGCAAAAAAAAAAAAAAAAAAAAAAAAGGAAAAAAGTGCATAACTGAGAGGCTGAGCCCTTCACCAGGGCTGCTACTCATTAAATTACCCATAAAAGTCCCCTCGTAGCAATAATGGGAGTAGTTGCCTGTAAAACTCCCTCAGCAACTGGATGTAAATTCCACCTTTAGTCTCCCTGCTACAACAATAGCACATTCTGATGGTAATTGCAGATGTTTCTGCATTGTGATCATGTCCACAAGCTGCTGGGCTCACAATGGAACTGATCGCTTTATTTTTCTCATTTTTCTCCCCCTATCTCCTAAATAGGACATCTCCATACAGATGCATGCACGAGTGGATTTAGTGCTGAAACAACACTGCGGACGCAGGAAATCTCTGCTCTGCTGCTGGAAAGACCCCAGATGCTGCGTAGTCTTACATTCCTGCCTAATTGCAAGGTTTTTAATGATCCCAAAGGGAAGCAGTGGGGCAAGCAGGGATTTTGCGGATCACATAGGTCTGAGTTTTCAAACCAAGTCAGGACTGCCCTTTCTAACACCCACGAGGAGCTGCCCACGCTTGCCCTGTCCACGAAACACCCCAATAACCACACACACGATGGACAGTCCCATCAGGAGCTGCTCATATGGGGACATTAGAGATTCCCTGCAGGAGATAAGGGGAGGAAGGTCTCCAATTTGTAAGATGCCAGGCTCTGTTCAACCTCCTCCAGGAGCTCCAAAGTGCTGTCAGATCTTTCTCACTGCTATTAAGGTTTGGACTTTAAATGAGAAGATGACAGGTGACATCCCTAATGCTTTACACAGGGTACGAAAATTTCACGTAGAGAGCAGAAAGCAGCCCTTCCTTGCCCCACGTTTTGCTGGGGAGCTCTCACTGCAGCATTGCTCTGCTCTCAAAGATGTACAGACAGTGGCAAATGCAGACAGCTGGGACAAACACAGATGGAGTGGTGAGGAGCTGGAAAGCAGCACACCTTCCCCAGCACACACGAGTCTATGACAGGAGGGAGAGGCACTGAAACTGAGCTCAATTCCCATGGCCACTTGGTTTGTAAACCCCCAAATGAAGCAAATCCAAAGCCAAATTCCTTTTCTCCACCAGCCCAGCTGTTCTTTGGGCCTGGGGGACTATTGCTGGGAGGGATGGAGATTGTAGTGGAGGCAGAGGTCAGTGGAGAGGCTTCAGAGGCCACCCTGGGGCAATTACTCACAGCACTTTATCAGTCCCTGAGCTTTCCTGCTCACTACATCTGACCACAAACACGGGAAATGATTTATTGAGTTATTCCTGCCCCAAGAGAGGTTCAAGGGCAGGAGGGCTGTGCCAACCAACATGAATCCTGCAGCAGGGATGGAGGCAGCTGCCTTGACCCTATACATCTGGCCCTTTTCCGCACTAGGGACCTCCTTCTGCAGTCTCTCCAAGCAGAATCTCAGCCCTGCTGAGGAGATGCTATGCTTGGCCAGCAGAGCCAGCCAGGCATGAAGCAAAGCTCCCAACAACGACTGGCGGCTCAGAGGATGTGTTCTGCAGAGAGAGATTTATGAACCTCAGCCCACTTAACACAGCAGAGGTTAAGAAGAAACTCGTTCATGGGTCTATAAATGCCTCTCCACTGTAGAGAATGGACACAAGATGATTTCTTAATCTAGCAGGCAAAGAAAAGCATCTCTGGGCTGGGAAGCGAAACATCACAAAAAGTACAGCAATGAAGTGACTGAGCATTCAGGAGGAAGGAGGGACTGCATGAGTTGAGAGCAACGGGGACAGAAAAACAATGGAAAAGTTTAAAGACAAGATAATCCCCAGCACTTCCAACTAGCTATGTCCTGAATTATTTTATTTTATTTATTTATTTGTTTATTTATTTATTTATTTTGAGAATGGAGCAGTTCTCATTTCTTTTCAGTTTCAAGCTCTTCACTGGAATGAATTGGTGAAATTCTCTTGATGAGGCTGATCAGACTTGTTCGTCTCAAAAATCCCTCCAGCACTGAAGCCGTCTGCTCTACCAGGGAGCACACAATGTATTTCAGGGGCACATGATTAGCTCTGTTTTGCAGTCTGCATCATGAATCCCCCCAAGAGTGGGGGATCTGAAGAGCAGGAGGACCAGTGTTTGTTTCACAGCTGCTTCTCTGGGCTATCACAACGTGACAGCGAAGCAGTGGTCTTCCAGGAACAGATTACAATGAGACAGGACTAATTAGACATTCATTAAGTACCTAACTCAGCACAGCACTTAAGCACACATTTAACCTTCTCTCATTACGGTGTCACATCAACGTCCCATTTAAAGCTCCAGTTCTTGTTACAGTGAAACCAGCTCACATCTGGGAGGGCCACCAGGATTTCCAGACCTTCAAGCCCCAGGGCTCCACATTTCAGGAAGCTTTCCCATCTGCAGTCCCACAGGGCCCCTACCCCTAACTTATGGGGGTGCCTATCCCGGGAATCTTGGTTTTCTTTCCCAAAGGGGAATTTGCCTCTAAACTTTAGGACCTACAACCAGTCTCTGCCTTCTTCCCATCCTGCTTTAAGCAGACAGAGGGGATCTGATGCTGCCCAAAAATATTTATTCTGTTTAGTTGTATTCTAGAAAAAAAAATATATATATATATAAAAAAAATCCCTCTTCAAAGCCTTTCTGGTGTAGCAGCTCGAGGTAGCTGCAGCAAGGAGCGTTGCTGTGGGGACTGGGCTGCAGCTGCCGATCTATCTCTAAGCCTGTCTTGTTGATCACCAGGACAAGCTCCGTTTGCAGCAAGACCCCAAAATATCTCCTGCCGCCTCTGTACCCTGACAGATTCTTCTCGTTCCCACCACCGCCTGCCGTAACCTCTGCAACGTCTGCGTGGGACGCAGGGTGCAAAGGAGGTATCTTGCCAAACCCAGGAAGAAAATTTGGAAGCAAAATCTCTTCTTCCCCCAGGCATTGATGCTGTGGACAAGGAGGGGATACGAAGGCAGTTTTGGCAGAGCCACTTTGTGAAGACCCCTTCTGATTGTCCACAGTTTCTCCTTGGCCACCAAACGTCTGTCCAGATCTGTTCTTGAACTACTCTTGAGCATTTCCAGAGAGCAGGGAGAGGAGAGTATCTAGTCCAGCACATGGCCACGTGGGTGCATTCTCCATCCTTCAGGAATGGAAAATATCCCAGGTATAGAGGAGGCACATTGGGATAAAATAGGCTCCACATTTCGTGGTGTCTGGGTATCTGGCAATTCCTTACTTGCCGTGAAAGTCACCAGACTAGACTAGTACAGCACACACATACACCCTTGTTCAAAGACAAAAGTGTCAAGACAGGCTCCAAAAAATAAATAAATAAATAAATAAAAATGACTCAGGAAGCAGCAGGAAAAAAAAAAAAGCCGTTAAAAAGAAGAAGAATGTTACAAATACAATCATACAATCAGGTCAACAATAACAGCATTAACCAGCAGCAGTGCTCAGAAATCAAAAACCCCATCAAAATATTCCACCCACAGAACTCTGTTAAGGGATCGCTGGCTCGCTGTCCAAATTGGATCTCGCCTCCATCTTCCTGATCAAGTCTTTGCAAAAATCAAAACAGACACAGTGATAGACAGAGCAGCACATGGAGAGGCCGGGAGCCCTGCAAGCTTCATTTCCACGTAGATGGCATCCCACCAGCAAAGATGCTAATTCTTTGTCCTTAGCATGGAGCAGATGTGAGCAGCCAGAAAAAAAAATAAAAAAATAAAAATAAAATAAAAATAAAATAATCTACACTCTCTACAAATATTTGACACCCCAAAAGGATTTAGATTCAGCCACCTTTGAGCCTCTTTCATATTTATTTTCTGGGAACATTCAAGCACTCAAGCTGGACTAGGAGAGATCTTTACAAAAGCCAATATTAAGGCTGAACGCTTCAGGATTTGCTGAAAATCTTTTTTCAAATTTCACCTCTGGTTGCGATGAAAAAGGTCACGCTGCTCGGGTTGAGTGCATAAATCTTCCAATCAGCCAAGGCAGAGCGTGGCACCTGACTGAAGGAGGCTCACATCGCTCCGAGGAGGCGGGCAGCGTGGTGCTCCTTACAAGCTGTTCGCACAGGAGGAAAAGGGCACTGCAAAAAAAAAATCTGGGATCTGGGGAGCGACCAGCCCCGTGTGCTCACAGCCAGGGTGAGGGGCACAGTGAGGAACTAATTTGTAGGATTTACGGCTCGTCTGTGTGACTCCAGGTAATGATTCACAGAGCGGCGAGAAACAAAATCTGCCCCAAAATACACCGACAGAAGCACTGATACCTGATCATATCCTAATCTCTGCAAGAAAATCACTCTGCCTGATAACCTCCTGCCTACCACAAGCACTTTTTGCCTCCTTCCACCTGCAGAAATGTGCAGAAACTCCCTCCCTGCCTGGGAGAGGGGCTGCAAAAGCCGGGCAGGAGCCACCACGGCCAGCCCAAATGGGAATCTGCCCTCCTTGCTGCCCAAATTCCCATTTAGCATCACACCCTCGCTTTACATAAGCTGCCTGCTGGCAGGTGGGACGGGAGCGGATCTGACACAGCCCCTGAAATAGCGGCTTTGCTTTCTGACCCTCCAGTTCCCTCCTGCTTTGCACGTCGCTGTGCCACCGGCGGAGATGGCTGCAAGGAGAGTTTCTCTCCCCAGCACAGTGCAGCAGCAATGCACCAAGATCGGCCCTCAGGAGCATCTCATGCCTGTTCTCAACCCTTTCTCATCTTCCTTCCTTATTCTCAACCCTTTATCTCCTTCCTTCCTTATTTTCAACCCTTTCTCATCTTCCTTCCCCATCCCTTTCATGGTCTCTTGGCAGGCACAACCTACATCACACCCAACATCCCAAGGAGAACAAAACACAGACCAAATACCCGAGGAATGAACCCAAAGAAAGGCACCACATAGCCCCGCACAAGCAGCGTGGTGAGCTTTCTTTTTGAAAGCCTCCAGAAGGAAAATGAAGCTGAAATCCTGAGAACAAAATGAGCATAACTTCTGCTGTCTTTCACTCAAACCAGCCTTGGGAATTAAGTTTTTCCCATGAATTTACAGGGTTGGTAGGGCTGCTGAGTGCAGCCCACCGTGGGAGGTAGCTTGCATCCTGCCTCTTCTAGGATGTTTCTTATTGCGTTGGGGAACTGCTTGCCCTCAGGTATGACTTACCCTCAGCTGCAATGAAGCTGCAGAAGTAAAACAAGTGAGGAAAGGGCCCAAAGAAGGAGTGAAACAATTTAGGGCACACTTAGGGGAAGCCACTCATGAAGAGCCACCAGGGGTTGCCAGATCTGCCTAGCAATTAGCGAAGACGTTTTTCATAGAAGGCATCTGCAGACTCAGATACACACATGGTGGGAACAACGTGAGACCCAGGAGGGGACAACCCAACCATCCCTCCCTCCCAACCCCCCCGGCTGTCCCCTCACTCACCCAGGAACTCCACTCCGCTGCTGTCTTTTGGGCTGCTCATGCAGTTCTCCAAGAAAATCCCATCCTTGTAACAATCTTCCTTCTTCTTTGCGAGCCCCAGGATCTCGCTGGCTTGATCCAGGACCTCCCCTCCCGAGCAAGAGCAGGGGGTCTGCATAATGCCGCAGGGGTGAGAGCTGCTGCTGATGGCCAGGCACGCATCCAGCCACTTGCAGAGCATCTGGCACGCAGCTTTGCTAGGGTTCCTGTTGCCCACCACGAGGTATTCCACCGAGAAGTCCCTTTCCTGAGCCTTCATGGGCTTCCACCGCACGGGTCCGTTCTCCACCCCCGGCGGCGCAGTCTGCTTCATCTGGAGGAACTGCTTGTTGGACTGGAGGAAGGCGTAGCGGGTGGACCCATCACAGAGCTTCAGCACGTCATCGAAGCTCTCCATGCCCAGGTAGGTGCGGGTGGACTCCAGGAAGGAGTCGAACTGGTAGGTGCGGATGTGCTGGTGGTCACATACGCCGGTGGGTTTGAGGATCTTCATGTACAAGGTGTACCTCCGAGGGTCGGGGTTCTGGATAATCCAAGAGCAGAGAGAGGAGTTCAACGGGAAGACGGCGAAGGAGGAGAAATACCCAAAGAATTTCCCCTGGACCAAAGTGGTGCAGGGAGTTTGTGCCAGGTCCAGAGCGACCACGGTCCACACAAAGTAGAGTGGCGATACCAAAAGCAGGTTCAGGGCAGATCCAATGCTCCTCATCCTAGGTCTCTGGTCCTCTGGAACTCAAAGTAAATGTCAAGCAGGTGCCAGATCCTGGACATAACAGGGACCAGCTTAGAGGAAAAGTGAGAGTTTAAGAGGCTCTGAATCCGAAATCAAGCCAATCCTCCCATGTCTGGATTTGAGCTCCCTCCTGTGGCCATAAACAACACCTGGAAAAAAAGGGAAGGGAGGAAAGGAGGAGGGGAGAGAGAGAGAAAAGATTTGGGATTTGTTCTTTATTTTTTTTCCATTAACCCTTCACAATGCCAAGAATCCATGCAGCATTCCCAGTCCCAATACATCTCTCTGGTGGGGTTTGCAGCCCCACATCACCCTCCACACGCTAGCTTTGGAGGTGTCCCCATTGCTGGGATGTCGCAGCCAGGTACTCCTTTTACTTCTCACCTTCCCAGCCCTTTCCTTTTACTGCCCTCTGGGCTCACATCAGGTAGAGGAAATCAGAAGTTTCCCCTTGGGTGAGGACTTCCCTGGCCCTGCAGCACGTATTTCCTCCAAACCAGGACTGCTGGCCAATTTTAAAAGGGCAGCTCTAACCTCAGGGAGGGAGGTTCCCCCTACCAAACCTTACTGCTGAGTATCAGGATGATATCAGGAGCTTCCATGGTCTTAAAAAAAAAAAAAAAAAAAAAAAAAACACAAAAAAAAAAACAAAACACAAAAACAAAAACAAAACAAGTGCTCAGATCCTCTGCATTGGAGCCCTGGGTGCAAGCAGCCCAGCTTCTCAGCTGCTAACATTGGGCTGCAACCCCAAAATAACTCCAATCACCTGGGGTGTGCATCTTATTGATCAGGGGCCAAGCTGGCACTGCCAGGAAGGAATTAGGGTGAATGCCCAGGCTATGAAGAGGGGCACTGATTGCGAGGGGGTAGGGAGACAAACATCTCCTCCCATCGCAGCCTGTGGCTCTGATCCTCTTCACATCCCCATCAATTCCACGCCACCTGCCCCCAAATCTGCCATCTCCCACCCCACTCTCAAGCTCTCCATTCCCAGACTGCAAACAGAGGAAGCTTTTGCAGCAGCCAGATGAATTGCCCACAAATCTACGAGTTATGCAGCTAAACCCAATCCTGCCTCCCAGGAGACACTTAAACAAGAGATGAAGCCCATAGACCATCCTGTGCATTTGGGAGGAGACAGGCTCCTAGCCAATAGCCAAATGCAGCACCACTTTCACCTCTTGCTTTTGCTCCTCTATATATCAAAGTTTTGCCTCTGCATCGCCCCTCTTTTACAAAACCTTTTTTTTTTCAATTTATTTTATTTTATTTTATTTATTTATTTATTTATTTATTTATTTTTCCTGGAGAGGAAAGGGTTAGGGAACTGGGAAGTCAGATCTGCTGTTTGCAAACTGGGTTTCATCCGAGATTCAAATCACTGCAGCCTCTGCCAGCAGATTCCTGCGTGTCTGTTAGACCTGACGCTAATCAGCACGGAGTCCAAATGCATTTGCACTTAAATTTTTTAGAAGTCAGATCCCCACTCCCGACGGCGCTTTGCAGCCTGCAGAACTCTGCAGTGCAACCCTCCCCGTGCCAGCCTCGGGGGCTGGATTTCAGGAACAGCAGCCTGCTTAGCCG
Source organism: Cygnus atratus (assembly GCF_013377495.2). NCBI lineage: Eukaryota > Metazoa > Chordata > Aves > Anseriformes > Anatidae > Cygnus > Cygnus atratus. Next base: position 158,364,102 of record NC_066363.1, on the reverse strand, counting down.
ATGCAAAGCACCGCTTGGTTGCAAGGAAAACCACAGGCATCAAGCAAACATCCTATAAATTTCCGGCGAGGTCATCCTGATTAGCAGGAAGGGTTGCCTGCAAATGACTGTGAATGTTTTAAATATCAGCTTCAGTAAGTGAAGCGTGCTTGCTTAGCTGACTGTGAAAGGGAGCAGAGAGTCTCAGACCCTTTGGCTCATCTCTCCCTCTCTGTAGGGCAGTGCCTGGGCAGCTCGTGCTGTTCAGAAGTGAGCACAGCCTTGGAAAAGTCGAAATCTATCCGACCTTCCCACCACGAGCCAGCCAGGATCACCCTAACCTCTGGTCCAGCCCATGAAGGAAGCTGCAGGAGCCAGCAGCGCCTCCATGGCAACAAGATGAGGAGGAGACAGGGCCGAGAGCTGATGGAGAGCATCAGGATCCGGCCCCTGGTGGTGGCTTCAGCTTCTGGGATCCAGCCCAAAGCCTCCCACCCTCCACGAACCTGACTTTTCTCACACCGGCCACACCCCTGTTACTGAATGAAGATGCACAAAACACGAAACACACACTCCCCTCGCCCCTTTTGGGGAAAAAAAAAAAAAAAAAAAAACAAAAAAACACCGTAAAAGCCAACAAACTTTAACTAAACAGGCCCATTAATGGGACGCTGTGTTACGGTTGTTAGGTCTCAGAATTGATTTCCCCTGAATGCGGTCCCATCTGGAGGGTTTCACCATAAGGAGCATAAACATATTTTTTTCTCCTTCAGCTGATTCTTACTGAAGTAGGAATCTTTCCCTAAAGCAACCCCCCTTCCACACTTGCATCTTTGGCCCAATACACATGGGGAAGAAGCGATGGGCAGTTGTTTAATGCTGTATTCCAGCAAACGGATCGATCCTCCACGCTTAATCCCCCAAGGGGGATGCACACAAGAGGTTGCAGCCTGAGGCTGGGGAGTTGATATTAATTGCATGAAAAGACAGATTGTCCCGCCGTGGAAAACCACATACCTATGGCAGACGGGTTAATTTGCCCTTACTCCCCTGGTAGTTGCCACAGCTGGTACTTAAGTAGCCTGGATTTCTCTGCTATGCTCCCTCTTCCAGCAGGAGATGGGACTGGCAGAGAAGCCTTTGCTGGAGGAAATTTTGAGGACAGCAGGTGACTGTGAATTACCTTGGGCCATTCCTTGTTTGAGTTTTTCAAGGACCATTGGAAGGGCAAAAATGTTGCCCTCTTTATGCATGTTCCCATTGAAAGACAAGTTTTCATCCCAAGCAACTGCAGAAAGAGGCTGATAAGTTTGGTCTAAAAGACTCTCCCATCTTGATTTCCTTGCACATGTGTCCAAAGTGGTCAAGTAAAAGGTTTTAAATAGAGATTTGAACCAGCAGCACAGCCCATGCATCCTCACATCACTGCCCAAAGCCTCAGCAGTCTTTTTGTACTTCCTCTTGCTGAGTATTTCCATCCCACCGTGGCACCCACGGGACCAGGCAGGGTTAGAAACTGAACCAGATCGATCTTTGCAGCTTAAACAAACCCAGACAGGGACTGAATCACACATTACACATAGGACCTGGACTGCTTGAGGGGTTTAATCACCTAGTTTGCACTGCTCCATGTGAATTTTGGAGCCCGCAAGCCTTGTCAAGCCTTTTGGTGCTGCACCCTCGTGTCCCACAGTTACGGTGAATCAAAAAATTTGGGTCTGAAGCTGGAGATTTCCACCACTTTCAACTCTGCTTGGTTTTGGCACACATCCGTGTGCCCCAAACACACTTCACCCCTGCCCCAGGAGGTGCTTTGCAGGATGCGTGCGCTGCCCAGCATCCTTCCCCCACAGCAAGGGCAGCCTCCCTGCCTGGGCATCCACCGCTCTCCTCTCCTGTGCTGGTGGCAGGGGGCTCTCGGCGCAGCAGCAGCCTGGGTATGGCCAATGGAGGGCACTGTTAGACACGCACACAAACACACACACACACACACACACACTTTATTAAAAAAAAAAAATCAGAAGGAAAAAAAAAATAGCAAAACCATGACTGCAGAAAGTGCGTCCTTCCCCGCTGCTGGCCATAGGACCTCTCCAAACACCGATCTGCCAAACCTCAAATCCCTTCTCTCCTGCCCGTGGGCTCAGCTGTGCTATCATCCAGGATTTACCTCCCTCTGCTTTTCCTCCTCCTGACCTTGGCACACGGCTGACACCCCAGTGGGGTGAAAACCACTCTCATCAAGCTAATCTTCCTTTCCTGGAGCTTCCCATTTCCCTGTGAGAAATCCCCCGATATCAAACAAAATATCCCTTTTGCCGGAGGCAGAAAGCCACCTGGCCCTGAAAAAGCTCAGTCCCTTGTCACTGTGAGAAAACAGGGGAAATGAATATGCCCTGTCCTTATCCACAAAGAACTGCTAGCAGAAGGAAAAAAAAATGCTGCAACCACTTGGAAATATTCGTCGTGCTACAGAGGCGAGGGAGAGAAGCACGGTGGAGGTGCCTGGAGAAATATCACAGCATCTGTCACCCAACAGTGCATGGGGAAGTCAGGAAGGGCTCAGACTTGGCACCTAGGGAGGGATGGAGCTTGGACCAGTCCTGGAGCAGCACATCCTCCATAAATTCAGTGCTTAAAATCAGGGTTTTCCTTAGTGTTATTTTTAATGATCTATTTTCTCTCTCTTCTGCCTTCTACAAGGATTTGCCTCACTCTGACCCTTCCCAGCAAGAGTTATCTACAAAGATTTGTCTTTATCTTCTGGTAAAGCAGAACCTGGTGGAAAGCAGGACCCAAAGGGGTAAGAGGATGGACTGGTGGGTATTGCAGGACTGGGAAATCCTTTAGGTCTTACCCTGACTTCAGTGCACATCCACCCCCTAGAGGGATTTCAGGTGAGGGAAACATCCTGGAAAGGATAACAACCCAGCACATCTCCCTCGTGGAACTGCTCCAGCTCCCTGGGTCAGGTCTACCTCTGGACAAAATCCTGAGAGCTGGACTTGGCCAAAACCCCTTTGGAAAGCAGACGAGGGTCAGATAACCAAGGGTCCAGCCCCGTTCCCCTCCTGCTGTTTCACATTTTTGATGCACCCCTCATGACCTGGCAGGTTTATTCTGCTGCTACAGAGACCAAAATCCTGCTCGCTGCCTCTATCCATCTCAGTCTTCTGAGTGCAAGGAAAGCCTGATGCTCACCTGCCTGCCATGTTAACAAATGATACTCATACACACTAGCATCCTTCATCCCAAATTTCTCTCAGCTCCATCTGGGAAAGGTACACGCTTTGGGGGTAGACTCTGGTAGACTGGGACAGCCTACGAGAACTACATGAATAGGATGGGGAATATTTGATGCTGTGGTGGGGATGCTTGTGAGGACAAAGTCCCCATCCCATTTCAATTTTCAGTGAAGAGGGGAGCTGGGGAGTGGACTGAGAGATAAAACGTAGAAATGGATCATGCTGGGGAAATGCTGGGGTGCTCCAAGAGGCTTTTAACCACTTTCAGGAGACTCCAACGCTCCTGTGCCTTGGCTGAGCAATCAGATGTCTGACGTCCTTCAGCATCGGCCAGATGGAGAGACACTGCTGGGGAGAGCCAGAGGGCAGATTTTAATCTTGACTGTGGGATTGGTGCTTGCTCCCATTTAAGAACCTCTGCCTATCTGTGCCTCAGTTTCCCCACCTGCAAAAATGGATGCAAAAAGCTGCCTCTCCTTTTCTTCAGTGATCTGAAAAGCTCCAGCAAGATGCTGAAGATGGTGTTTCATTCCCAACACTCTAGGATTTCATCCTGATATCAGCTTAACGGCCTTAAAGATTTAAGCCTCCTCTCCAGAGTAAGTAAATTGAAGATTGGCCCATGGCTAAAACTGTCAGGCAGGGGTGCAGGGGGTCAAGCTCAGTTCCTGACTCTGAATTTTTATTTATTTATTTATTTTTCAGTGAGTTGATTCAGGGAGCACTGAGCAGCAAGACTGGACCCTAAAATGCAGGACCCTGAAACCCTTCCATGGAGGAAAGCCTGGCAGACAAGGAGGGCCAGATGTGCTCCATCTGCTCCCAGATGTGGCTGCCCAAGGGAACCAAGCCCAGAGCTCTGCAGCACCTTCTGTTGGGCCCAACACAGCCGCAGCACGCAGATGTCATGTGTGTGCTCGGTGTTTTTTAACATCACCTCATCTGGAGCTGCAGCTGCTTGTCCTTGGCTGTCCTCTCACGGAGGGCAGTGCTGTCGGCACAGCCTGCTGGGAGCGCACCCGGGGTGGGAATTTCTCAAGGACTCCATAGCATGGAGATGGGTTAGATGCCAATGCATAACAAGGTCAAGGAGTCTACAGGGTTCTTGGCAGGAGACATCCAATGGGGGTCACGACAACATTACATTTAACATTGCCTCTTCCTCTGCCTCAGTTTCCCATTAGCAGAGCAGAATTAAACCCCAGTGGTTAAGTTAATACTGGTAAGGTACATCCCACAGTGGGTTTATGGTGATGGCTGTCACACTGCTTCTGGGCATTTCCTCACCCCCAGGGGAATACACAACTCTTCTGACCCCCGTGAGATGTGCAGTTCCTATTTCCTCCATGCCAAAACACCACCTGCACCCTTTGGTATCCCCATCTCCTGCTCATTGCCATCAAGGGTCCCACATTTTACCAAAAACACCTTGGATTCTCCCTAGAAAACCCTATAAACCTCCTTCTGTCCCTCTTGCCTTACTTGTGCCCATAAATGCTCCACACCCAGCCCCTTGAGACATTTTTTCCCCTGTTCCCACCCCATTCTTTGGTGTGAAGGTTACACAAGAGGTCCTCTGAGGGCAAGGTCATCCTCTTGAGAGGCAGAAAGCCAGCAGGGGCCAGACCACTTCTCTTTCCACTCATTCCTGCTGGGGACTGGGCTACAATTGATTAGAAAGCCAGCGGGAGGGTAAAAGCATTGTCATTAGCTGGGGAGCTAAATGGGAGCCCCCAGGGCTTGGGGTTGCTCAGGGGGCTCTGGGTGCTCATGATGATGCTCATGTCCATGTAGTTAAATTGCCTGTCCCCAAAGCAGAGCAGGTTTGTTGCAGTGCTTAATATCCCCTGAGCTGTGCCCACAGGGGTGGTGATTTTTGGCTGGGGACAAAACCAGGCTAGGAAGCATCCTGAGATGTGCTTCAGGCTGCTCCACAATGGTGCAAGTCCAGGTGCCTCTCCAGTTTTGTACAGCAACCCTGAAGGTGCATAATGCTTGTTTTTTTAAATGCTGCAATCTCAGCAATTAAAACTGGATTGAGAATGTTTTCCTCTTCTGACACCAGGAATTCAGCTCATAATTTTAGGTATTCAGTTTCCAATGCTTGGTGAGAATGTCTATTTAAATTGCGTGCAGAAAGAACTTAACATGGTACTGCTCAGATTTGCAATTTTCTTATACGTCTCAGCAGAAAAAAAAATGAAGATTCAGGGTGTAGGGAGAAAAAAAAACAACACCTAAAATACAGGTCCTTTGAGCAAACCAGATACGAATCCCTCCCTTGTCTAACCTTCCCCATCCTTAGAGTCAGCAGCATGTAAGAATTTGAATTACAGGATTGGACTTGCTATACAAGTGATTCCAGTTTCTCCTACACTGTCTGAAATAAGGGGCTGGAGTCCTCTGGTAACACCAGGTTGGGAGAACAGGAATGTCCCAAAGATATAGTGTAAAAACATCTGAGCCATAGCCTGTGAACGTGGAGCCCTTCTTGCAAGTTGAGCACAAGCCCTGAAGGTGGAGAGAAACAGGAATAAAAATGATCCCTTTTAAAGCCCCAAGTCCCTGAAGTTCTGGATCCAACCATGACCTTGGAGCAGCAGGAGTTTGCAGCCGAAAAAAAAAAAAAGTGATAAATATGTGCATTTCTACAGCACCTTGTCTCCAGGGTCCTCGAGGGACATGGGGAGCAGCAGTGAATTAAGCCTCGTGACGCAGAAAGCCATCCTTACTGATCCCAAAGACCAAGCACAAACAAAAGGAAGTACTTTTTCACACGGCTCATAATTCAATTGAGGAACTCATCGCCACAGGATGCTGTGTAGGCTAAAGGTATAAAAGAGTGCCAAAACGGATTAGAGAATTTGTGGAGGATAAGTCCATCAGTCGCTGTTAGACATGATGGTCTGGGTGCAACTGCCGGTCCCAGAAGTGACCCCTACTCTTCCTAGGAGATCAGAAGGGGCAGCTGGGGGAAAACTTATCTTTGAGCCTTTTCATGTGCATGCAGACTTGCATGGGACATTCCTCCTTCCCTAAATAACCATTCCAGCATTTACAGGGGAGAGGTGTAGGGGTCTCAGCTACCTGAGCTCACCACACTGTGGAGCACGGGGCACCCGCCTGCACTGCTCCCTAGAGACCCCTCCGTCACTGCAGGCTCCTCAGGGCAGAGGCTGCCTTCCAGGCTCCTTGCCACAAACCCTAAAAAGCCTGTAGCCACACAGGCAGGCAAAGGGAAGCGATCATGGCAGAGGCACTAATGAGCCAGCTTATTCCTTGCATCTCATCTATCAGCCGCACCACAAGCCGTTCGGGATTTACATAAATAAGCCAGATGTACATTTTTCCCGTTTTCAGTCTTTCTCTCCAGGAACCCTTGAGCAAAGGGTGGTGGGAGGGAGGATGGCTTAGTAGTGAGGGGCAAGAATGGTGGTTATCAGGAGGCACTTCCCCAAGCTTTATTTAATCACAAGAAATGGTGGAGGATGCTATGGAGTGATTTGTGCAGCATCGGGAATGGGCTGGTTTGGGGCCGGTGTTGGTCAGCTCTCTGTGGGCAGCCTTGATGAAGATGAAGGATCGAAGGAGGAAGGCTTACATTTATTCTGAGAAGGGCTCAGGTGGTGCCTCATCACCGGGATGACAGCAGAGCCTGTGATTTTCACATGCTTCTTCATTTGTATGGGCTTTCCTTCCTGGCTGAGGACATTGGCAGACAGGACTATATTTAGGTTCCTATCTAATACACTGCTAAATGGACCACAGCTTCAAAGCCACATGCAGGCAATTCTGCTTCCAGTTTCCCCCTGAGTGATGTTGAGACTGCTCATTCTGCTTCCAGCCCAGCACCTGCTTAGAGAAACCTCACCATAACTCACCCACAAGCAAAGAGCCAGGTGTTCCCCGGCACCCCGCAACGACAAACCCACGTGTGCAGCTCAGGAATCAGCCTCACTAAGCCAGGAATTACAGGAGAGAAAAACAGACCTTCCAGGAACGTGCCAGGAGATGGGGATCACTGCTTTTTTTTTTTTTGCCCAGAAGGTAGGTTGGCCAACACAGTGGGGCAAGGTGGGCATCCTCCATCTCCCAGGATACTCCCAGGAGGGTCCGTCCTGCCTCCCCATTCAGTGATGGGCTGAAATCCAGCACAGGTTGGTGGAGAGCGAGACACAATGAGCAGATGGCCCTTCTTTTGTTCCTGAAGAACAGAAATTCACATGCCAACTAAATGCTAATTTGCCCTTTTGCGGTCTGTCTCCACGGGCTACATCTACGCTGCTGAACAAAACAGTTCAGGGACTGTTCTCTGGCTCTGGGGCCAAGCATGGCACAGCTTGGAGCCGCACACCTCAGCTCTCCTCCTCTGCAAAATGGGCTGGCCTCATCCCACAGACCTGCAGGAGAGAGTCCCTTGGCTCAGCCATCTACCAGACTGTGCCCTGGCACAGTCTCGGGCCAAAGCTGCACCAGGGAGCATGCAAGTAATTAAATGGTCTGGATGATCACGGGACAGTGCTCATGCTTATATTTAATCCCTTGTTTATTTACGAGGATAGGTATAGCCTCAGAAAGAGTGAATGGATATGAATAGCAAAGGGCTTGTCCTTCAGTGTTTCATTGGAAGATCTGGTGGAGACCTTTCCACAGGGAGCAAATCCAGGTACCACTTTTGGTGGCTCAGACCTGAGGGTAAGGCAGCCAGCTGGTTGATGCTCCCACCTTTACCTCTGGTCTGGAAAAGGGTCCCTGCATCTTCCCATGGCTCCCTTTTGGCCAGAGCTGTCTTCTGCTGGAGACAGGATTTCTGTCTGTTGTTCTTAATGGTCAGTAAATCAGAATGAGGTCACACCTGGAGATTTACACCTCAGCCCACTTGCTTTGAGAAGCTCCTCGTTAGGTGCTCAAGAGATGGACCATGGATGCTGTAATATGAAAGATCTCATCAACGCTTTCCCCCTTGCTCCTCCAGCAAGTGGCAGTCACTGGGGTAGCTTGTCTCCATCTCACCCAGCTCTGCAAACAAATTAGGAACTTTGGCCTCCGGAGGAGGTGGCGAGTACTGCCAGCCCCACCATGGCTGATTAGGGCTTTCCATCACTCAGCATGCCTGACCCCAGCAGCCAGACAAGGAAAAGCATCAGTCCGGCTCCTCCTTTTCATCATGGCTACCCATCAACATCTCAGGGCTGGTAAGTGTCGATGGGATGGGTTGACCCTGGTTAGACAAGCAGAAGCGTCACATTTGCTGCCGGTGCTTTTCATGAGAACTGGATTGTGTTTTTTTTCTCTCTCCCTCTCCCCCCTTCTCTTCTTCTCCTTTGCCTTTGGAAAGTGCGACAGCATGGGGATGAATCGCCTGATTGTGTGCTCCTCTTTCCCCCACCATGCCGCACCAACAGCAGGGCTGGGGGATGGAAAAGGAGCCCAGCTGCTTCTTGTGGGCTGTTCTCTCTCCACCCACCAGGCACTTTAAATCAGACACAAATTAACACCAACTCCTGGCATCCTTTATTAATCAGATTGGCTCAGCCTTAGTTTGCTTTGCTTTTATCTTCTATTTTAATATTTCTTTTTTTTTTTTTTTTTCTGAGCCCACCGTCCTGAATAACATACCTAACAATAACACCACTGCACACAGAGATGGCTCCTGAGTTATTCCAGGTAGTGCTCACCTGTGGTTTCTCAAGGTTTAAATCAAGCATCAGGTTATCCCTTGAGCATCTCAGACTTCAGCAGTCTTTTCCATCCATGCTGCTCTCTAGGTGTCTTTCAAGGAGAATGCCCATGCACATAGTCACACACAGACTGAAATGCAGCATCTTTGGGTACCTTCCATGTGTCAGTCATCATCTGATAAGAAAGTTACGTAAGATTTCTTCTCCTAACATATGAAATTAGGGGAGCTAAAATTTGCCTGCCTGATGTGGGACATAGTGGAGGTGAAAGCATAGAAGCCTGTATAGTCACAGGTCACCACTGTCCCCAGAGGTTCCACAGTTACCTAAAGATAAGGAGGAATTCCCACCCCCTGGGAACGTTGGTAACAAGAGGGTCATGGACCCTCATCATGGGTCAATCACCATGACCAGGCACTAAGGGACAGTTATCACTGATGGAGACACACTCCCAACTTCATGACTTGTCCTTGGGACTCTACTCAAAAAGGTGCTAAGGAATGGTTTCCAAAGCCTTTCCTTCACGAGTAGAGATGAGAAGAACTGTAAGAACTCACTGATCTTCTTCATTGCTCCCAGCCTTGGCAGACAGAAATGCTGGAGGACATGTCCTTCAAAGCCTTCTATCCACTCAGTCTTCCCAGCTTAGCAAATCCTCTGGTCTTTTTGTGCCTTGCCCCTCTGACACCTCTGGTCTGTCAGACCCCATCAGCAACATGCATGATGGAGGCAAGGAGGAAAGAAGTGACCGATGGGCTTTTTGCTGGAAGAACCATACACGGACAGGGAATTGGCTGGCTCCTCTCTGCTGTCCGTATGGCCATATTTGCTAAGACACTCCATCTAGCAGGCACTGTTCGGTAACTGTCAAACCTTTTGTGGATTTCCGTCTCTGCAATATTCGTTTCTTAGCAACTCTGTTTGCTTTTAACAAAAACAAAATGTCTCTGCCTGTGGCGTGCTATTTTGAGCAGAAACGGTGCTGTTTCGGGTCCATGCTAGTCGGAGGGACCCTGGTGAAAATGGTCCCGTCCACCCACTCACTCCTAATGGCACTGGGTGAAATTCTTATTTGTTTTCTTGCTATCTCACCTGCTGCAGGGAAAGCAGAGCAATCCTGGACATGGATTGTGGTAAACAGCTAATACTGCTACATTGCTCTTCTTCAGTCCTTGCCATTCTGGCAATCTCGAAGCTTATTGTGTAACCCAGGTAATAAAGGTACAAGTCAGCAGGAAATCTTACAGCAGAACAAAGTTTCAGCAAGAAAATACAGTTATACAAGCCCTGTGCACTTCATTGGAAATGCCTCCGGTCTCCAGTTAGCACTATGGATAAGGAGACTCAAAGGCATGCAAAAAACACTTCTTGAGATTATGATTTATGAGTTCTGATTGATTAATAATAATAATTAAAAAAATAATAATCCCACAAACCAAACAACCCCAAAACCAACTATCAACAGAAGTGATGCCTCACTTTATGGGCTCAGAAAGGAGCTTGATGAAATGAGAGTCCAGAAAAGCAAATTGGAAGTGTCCCAGCCCTCTGATAAACACATGTACCATAATGGTAGGGGAGACAGATGAGTGGAAAGTGGAAATTTCAGAAGTCAAAAAATCAGTTATGCTTGAAACATTCCTCCATATATCAACTCTCCCACCTATCACAGGGATCTCACATCTCTACTTTGGGTTCACAGGTTGAGTCCAGTGACGCATCACCCTGAACATGACCTGTACCTCTTCTGAACTGCTCAGAATATTTAGAGCAGGATAGAAACCTCATTTTACCAACTTAGCCAAACCCTGTCAGAAGGTTCATTCAATTATCCTCTCCCTCTCTTCATGTCCGTATGAACTGCTGATCCCCTGCAGTACACTTGGCAGCATTTTGCAGGTGATTCAAATGATGATGATTTTTTGGATAACTCCAAAAAGCTCAGAAAGATGGTTAAAAAAGGGGAAAAAAAAAACAAACACTTAAAGATTTATAGCTGGCAAAACTATAGATGCAGGACATGAAAAGAGGAAAGGAGATGGCGTGAAGACGGTCAGCAGCTGCAGAGTTAATACCTTCAGGCCACCATGTCTCTGGAGGTCTCTTATAATCAGTTGGATTTAGAGACTGAACTCAAGCAGTGTGGGAACCAACTTGTACAGTTGGTAGCTATTTTCTTAGGAAATAAGCACCACCCATTTTTTATTATAAATCCGAAGTTATTCACTGAATCTATAAAGCCTCGCTGACGTCAGTGGGGCCAGGAATCTGTCTCTTTATTCCTGAGTTCAATGCCTATATATTGTTTTCATGCAGCTGTAAAGATCCTCTTTATGCATCTTCTTGATTTTTCTCTCGCTCATTCATCCTGATTCATCCTCCTCTGCTTGGAGCTCCTTGAATATCCTGTAAGAAGCCCACACACTCAGACACATTCTTGTCCAAGCCTACATTGCAGTATATTTGTCCAACTAATTTTTACTGAAATAAAGTTCCTGTTTTGCAAAATTGCCAAGAGCAATTGTTTTGGTGAATCATAAATACTGCAGAAAGGAAATGTTCGTTCAGGTTGTTTGTTTCTGCCTTTGGCAGATCGAGGCATAAGAGTGCATACATTTCTCAAGAAACACACTTTAATTCAGAGGACAAACTGCATTGACAATGTCAATTCGATAAGACACCTCTACGCTTTGACCTGAGTAAAGCCCACACATCTGCAAACATGTTTGCTAACGAAATCAGGAATGGTTGCTTCAATCTCAGCCTCTTTGGCACTAGTTTGTTAAGGCAACTGAAACATTGCATAGTTCATTGGCTCCATTGAGCAGTGACCAGATTTTGGACAAGAAGTCTTGCTTGGCACTTCAGGATCTCCAGTTCAGCCTCCCTTATATGAAGGTCTAATGGTCACATCTGACAGAAGGCAGAGGGCTTTGATGTGATGTGGGAGGAGAACCTGCAGCATGCCACGACCTTGTCCCAGCCCAGGATCACTATCCCTGTGGCTGGGGTGCTGCAGAAGACGTGCGCATGCATCTCTACCTCCTTACTCAGCGCTCTCACCTCAACTACAAGATGCTTTCACCAGGTTGAGTGACCCAGGGGAAGATTTAGGAAGATCCCAGAACCAGAATGAGAAAATAAAGCAGATTGTGCCAGTATAACCTGTGGGCTGAACTAGAATGTATAAAAAGTCCTCTAAAACCTGTTCGTTTTATTGGAAGCCTGTTTAAGAAAAAGCGCATAAGTTGTCCCAAAATATGGGAAAAGGTGGGTTTTTAACCCAGTCTGGCTGAAAAGTGATATAATGCTCTAACCACATGTCTAAGATGTAGGCAGGACCAGCTGGAAGATACAAATACAGAATTAGCTTGAACTATCCTTAGCTGACTAAAAGGCAGAGATGCAATCTGAGCCAGCCACTCTGGGCTCCTTGAGCTGTCCACAGAAAGAAATGGCCATCTGAAGCAGGGTGGTATTTTGGAAATGGTGGATACAAGTTTCCATGGACAGATTCAACAGCAGCACTGCTCAGAGAGGACACTTCATGGGAAGACAGAACCTGGACTTCAAAATAGGGATCCAGACCCCGAGCCAAAAATATTGTTGAGCCAGAATCCTCTACTAGTGCTCAGTCTAGGTCTTTTCCCTACTACCAGTGGAAGATTGCTATCTTCTTAAGCAGATACCAATTAAAAGGCCCTCTAAGCTGTACTTTAACACAAATAACGTATAAAGATAACACTGTCATATTTCATAATATGATGACTTTAATTCCACTCTTGTTAAAGAGCAATTGCAGTGTAATTATGATAAGTATGTTCTCTGACACACTTTAATACCACAAATACAAATGTAATATAATTATACTCCATTACAATACATATTATTATTGTAATATAATTGTATGATAATGTAATAATAGAATTGGTAATTATAGGACATGTTACATGTAGTAGTATTTTATGTATGTACACATGCACACACACACATGTGCACACGTATCCTTGCATCTTGCAAAATAAGTGACTGGAGGGTTTATAGTGTCCCTGAGAATAAATACTGTAAATCTCATTGCCATGGTGTACATTCAATTCAGGTGACAAGGGGACGTGAGAGCTAACACAAACCATTCACTCATGCAGTTAATGTTCTTATTATATCAACAGAAATAATTATTGATTGAGCAGAAAAAATGCAGTGTAATTACATTTTAATTGCAATATAATTCCACTGTAATTACACTTTTTTTTTCTATTATTTGGGTTGGCCAATAACAATGAGATTAGGGAGACCCTGTTCTCATAATTTTATAAGATTATATTATTGTGTAATATTGCACAGCCTCCCAAGAGAAGAGGGTTCAGCATTGATCAATTCATTTCAACCTAAACCTGTCTTAGTGTTGGAAAATTAACTATAAAGAGCAACATTGCTGAGTAGCCCTCCTGAACCTTTCATGTGTCTGGCATCTCCAAATCACTATCACACAAAAAATGTGTAATAGATACTGTAATAGAAAGATGTAATACCAGAAGATGTGTCTTCATCCTCAGTTTAGCATTTTCTGTAAGCTCTTTAGGAGCCCTCCTTCCTCTGTATTTGAAAATACGAGTCTTTAGCGTGGAAAATGAATATTGTTCTAATTCTTCATTCTCTCCCCAAAATCCCACTTGATTCAGGACAGCTGTCTACCCAGAGAGCAAGCAAAAGAGGGTTATTCATATTGATCACACCTTCCTCAAGATGTAATGCTATGATAACCCCTGGGTTCTTCTGATGTCAGTGATAATGGAAGATCTTCCACTGTAGGGATCTTCCTCTCTCTAAAGAGAGTAAAGTTATTTGTCTCAGAAACAAGAAAATGTTGGGACAACTGACAGATGACAGCAGACAATTATCTTCACAGCAGTCTCAAAGCTTTTTTGTGCTTAATGCATCAGGAAGAACAATTAGTGTCTCCCCTTCCTAAATTTCCCCTCTTAATTCCTATTCATTAAAAATAAAAATAAAAGTTATATATATATAAAATCAGTGAAAAAGTTGGGAAGAGAATGAAATCCTGTGTGCCTCCTGGATACTCTGGATGATACAGTAGCTATGGCAACAAGCAGTTTAACAGAACTCCTTTACCTTTGATTTTTTTTTTTCTATTTTTGTCTTAATGTTTACAACAAATAATGTTCCCAGTTCCTCTCCTTTGTAGGCCAGTGGTTACTGGTCAAAACACTTTGTCCAATTTCTCACGAATACTACTCCCTCTTGTTCATTACTTGCATGAGGGCATGATCCAGTCTCAGCTGAAATCAGGCTGAACATGGAGGTCTCACATTTTTTATATATAGATATTTTTTTAATACATGCCCCAAAAATAATAAGAGAGTTACATGGCAAACAGGTTGCCTGATCTGACTGAGCAGTGTGGTTAAACGCTGTGACTGATTGCCATGGCTTGCTCTGAGGCCAAATATTCTGGTAGGCTCCCAGAGGGATGAACATATTCACAGGTGAAAAATTTATCAATGGCTACAGAATATGCTTGCTTAGGCAGGTCCCAGATCAGGAGAAAAACATAAAACACAATCAAAATCCTTAATTCAGTGAATTCTGGAAGTAAGGAGTGTGTGTCAAGGTTGGGAACAATTTATGCTTACTCCTCTTTGCTTTGCTCTTCTCATAGGCGTCTGCTATTGGCACTAGCTGCATAGTCCACCAGTCTCACCCAGTATGGGTGTTAATGAGTTTTTGTGCTCTCAGAGTCACATCCAGCCTTCAGACCTCCCATTTCTCTGAGGGAACAGCAGTGTTGCAAGGCGAGGGACCATAGAGGGTTTGACCCAAGGAGCTTAGATCAACATTCTGCAAAGCCTCCAGCCTGGTCCCCAGGTTCAGGATCCCCTGGTGGGATCCTGTGCCTGATAGATGCAGTGTGGGCTCTGGTCAGTTTGTGTCATAAACCATACAGTTGTGCAGATCATGTACTGGACATGGCAAGGTGCTCGGTCTGGAGCTACTGAGTTGTCTACAGAGCTGGGAATGGTTTGTGAGTTTTCGCAACATTTGGAGGAAACCTGAGAGAAGCAGAGTGGCGTAACCAATGAGCTCAGAATGATGGCCCAATGCCTGCCACTGCAGAGGTGTTCAAGCCTGGCATCTCCACTTGAATTTCTTTTTGAAAATCCTGAGCTAATTTCAAGCTGAGACTCAAAGCAAAAGTTCAGGTTAGGTGATGCTATACCCTCCAGGAAAACACAGTGTTCCTCTAAGCTGCAAGGAGTAACACCAGCAACAGAAGATTTTATTTTACTTTATTTTTTTTCCCTTTCCAGCAAATCAGACAGGATACATTGACAGGGAGCCTGGTGCAACACTGCTACTGCCAATTTGACTTTTGCTCTTTCTCACCTGGCCCAGCAGAAGCCCTATGAACGTGCAAAGCAAATGAGCCCTTAACCTGCCCTGCAGCCCCAGCTCTGCCTTCTTGTCCAGAGCGTGCAGGCAGACTGCAGCAGCTATGAGAGAGGGGCCAAGTGTTTTCAGGCTTCTCCCCAGAGCCAGGAGACTGTGGCAGAGTCAGAGTCTGTGCTAGGGCTTGGGCTTGCAACCAACGCTGACACTGCATTGCAGCACAAGTGAAAGAGGGGAGGGAGAAAAGCCGATGTGCACCCTGCAGGGAAAATGGCACAGGCAGGATCCTGCTGCCCATCTCTGGTGGGAATCCTGGTCAGAGAGGGCTATGCTCCCATGGCACCTCATCACAAAAAGGCACAGGTAGATGCTTAACACTGGCACGTGCAAAAAATAAAAAAAAAATAAGGTAATAATTCCCAAATGTGTAATGCTTATGCCTATCTGAGCTGGCACTTGTTTCCTTCCACTGTCACTGTGTTGCCAGACTAACTCATTACTTTATTGAGTGCTCTGGGATACTCAGAGTGTGAGACGGTGCACTCAGAAAATACACTGCTGTCCTACAGTCAGTTCCATTCTTATTCAATAGAAAGCAGATCAAACTATTACAAAGAAAACCTTGCCAGAACCAATAACTGTACAAGGCATGACATTATGCTAAGATGCTGCTTCAATAAATTATCAGCTAAGAAGAGTCTGGATCCTTTAATACTCCTGGGATTCATGGCTGCGCAAACCTATGTCTGTATACAGATAAATTCAGTTAAACAGGTATACCATATGCTATTGTTAGAAGAGTTCTTTGAGTTATAAGGAATGGCATATTAAAACTCTAGGTTAAAATTCTTACTTACTGACCAGTCCCCAGAGGTGAAAAAAGACACATTTTAGAGACATGGTACCTGAAGAAGGGGGAATACTACATATTAAGACCCCTAACACTATGTTTGTTTAAAGGAAGGTAAAAGCATGACCCTTGTTGTGGATCCCTGGTGCTCATTTATGCTGTCAGGTCATGGTATATGCTGAAAGCAATGTTTGGAAGAGGAAATCAAAGACTGGTTGGTGGCAGAAAGGAGATTTGGCAAAAGTACAAATGGAAGCTGGAGAAAAAAATCATGAGGCAATCTCTGGGAGTGAAAGATCATAAGGTGACTCAATTTGGAGAAGGACATGAAGAACAGATGGAGAATAGGGTCACTAAGAATATCAATGGGATAAAAAAATCTCAGCACACAGTTAACACTAAGCAGCATCCTTCTGAAGGCCTCGAGGCATCCCTCTGCAGGGAGTAGGTGTTTTTCAAGGAGTTCAGATTGAGGCCAGATCTGTCCAACACTCCTGAATTGGACTTTCTCCTGAGCCAAGCCTTGTGCTATAGAGACATCCCCGAATCCCAGGTGATGTTAAAGTGATCCAGTGCAGATCCATGACCTAACTGCCTTATTTAAAAGGTTTCAACTCTCTTTCCAGAACTGAGGCAAGAAATCAGAGAAAAATTCCTTCTGAGAGTGCAAGGATGCTGCTACTGGCTACAGCATCCATCACCTAGTTTGCACATCACACACCCTATCCTTACCCCTTTCAAATGTCCAGTATGTCTTTAGTGATCAAAACTGTCTGGACCATGCGTTTTACTGTTACAGCTGTAAATATTCAAGCAAGACAGACAAGGAAATGAAGAAAAGTGACAGTAGCTATGAAAATCTGACTGAATATGAAGTTGAAGAAAATGGAACATCACCTGCCCAAACATCAGTACCACTTTTCTTCCTGCCTCAGAGGAATCCCAGCTGAACTGTAGACCAGCCTCAACTCATTGCCTAGCTGATGAACTCTGAAAGATTGCAGCCCCAAGCAGTTATCTTCCAGGGAGCTTTCTTGCATTTCTCTGCACAGCCCATAATCAGATATGAAGCTTCTCTGGGATGCATTAGCACAAATGATGCTCTACAGAAAGGAATTGTGTTGCAGCGTATGCTGCATGCAGACATAAGTCCTCCCTCCTTTTCTAGTTGTTGCTACTATTGTTATTAAGGATTTCATAATAACATGACTTGAGGGCCACAATTTGTCTGGGAGACACAGACTCTAAAAATGATGTATTCTTCCTTTCCATTTCTCCCTTGCCAGCAGTAGGACGTTGACATGATTGAATTCCTGGGGAGGAGAGAAGGGAGGGGAGGCAAGCAAAGGGTCCAGAGTGACGGTAGAATTGAATTCCCAGGTCTTGAGCTAGAGCAGAATTTTCCATCAATAATGTTTGTAAAATAAAACGGTGCTGGCACTTTTGTTTAATTTTGTTTGCTGGAGCTTGCATGAATTCTGTTTGGTTTTGCCTCCTAGTTAATTTCTTCACCAAAAAGGAGGAGAGTTTTTTTCACAGTGCTGGAAAGATGCAAGGTTGTTCTTCTGGGAGAACCTATTTACATCGAGATCTGCTTTCCTGGGAAAGCTGAGATAGAACAGCTCAAGCTCTTGGTGTCCTGGCAAAGTACCATGGTGGGAATTTGGCTCAGGGGAACTTGGAATGAAAAATGGGGAATTTCATTTCTAGAGGACTGGCTTGAATCCTTTTTGGACCAATAAGGAAAAAAAAAAAAAAGTTTCTGTTTGGATCAGTCATGAGAAAAGGAAATTTCCATTTCATGGCTCCCTGCTGGATTTTTTGGCCCTTCCTCATTTTCTGATCAGGTTGCTGTGTACACCTCAGAAATTCCAGGGCAGATGAGCACTAACGACCCTATCGATGATATTCTTCAGTGAAACTGAAAGACTTCTCCTCTGCCATCTGAAATCTGGTCTGAGAGACACCACTGAGGAAGGATGGATGGAGTCCAGTTTCTTTCTGCTTACACTGTCTATTTCAATCTCCACAGCTTTCAGTCCTACATGTTTTGTAGACATGAAAAGAAGCTTCCAAGCAAAGATCTTCTACTCTTATAAACCAGGAAAGCTCTAAAATATGAACCAAGCAAAGTCATTTCAAACTAGCCCATGATTTGTTAACAAGGTTCCAGAGAGAGAGAAAATTTTCTTCTTTGCAGTGAGGCAGTATCTCTCTTTGGCAATTCAAGGAAAGAAGAAAACAACATGCCCCAGCATCCCAGATAGCTGTTGACCCCTGCAAAAGGAACAGCCTGGTATGACGTTCATCCAGCACCAATGAACCAAGCTAATGGTGCTCTGGAGAGTCCTGCCTCACCCCCTCTGGGATTTAACAGCCCTGATTGCTCAGTGCAATAATCCTAAGAAAAAGCTGGTCACTTTCCAACAGCTAATGACAAGTCTGTTATTTAATGGCCCAGATCAAAGCCAAGGGCGATTAATGATCTAACAAACCGGTCGATCAACTGGTGATGAAGACCAGTTATAATCCGTATCAACATCTCCCACCATAGAATTGCTTTTATTAGCTTTTTCTTCCTTCTGTAGGGTCTAGGACAAGCAAGGGGCTATTTCAGGAAATCACTCGCTCCCTGAAAATCAATAACCAATCAACACCTGGAGTTTACCCTGAAAAAAGTGCTTCTTCTATGTTTTATTAAAGGGGGTTCTTCTTTCTCTGTGTGTTTAAAACTCCTGCCAAAAAGAAAAAAAAAAAAAGTACAATACTGGAGAAAAGCACATGTAAATGGCAACCCATTTCTTGAGGTATGATCCTGACTGAATGACCAAAGTGAGCTACTTTGCTGTGACAACAAGAGAAACATATATAATATAGCAATGTTATTTTGGGAACTAGAGAGTTCATGACAAACTTTCCAGGTCCTTAAACAAAACAGAGTTGGAAGAACAGTCTTAAAAAATAGACAGCAGCACAGGAGGAACCTGCTCTGTCTTCCTACCTCTTGAGTTGTTTCATCTACAGAAAGTGTGCCTGAGCAATGACCCTTCCAAACTGATTTTAGGAGCCTCTCCACCCTGTCAGCATAGTGCATCATTACCTATCTCTCTAGGAAAAGCTCTGCCATACCTAACAGATATTTCCCACTGGAATCTAAGCCAATGATTTCTTGCTTTGTAGGTTCAGAAAACTACTTTTGTTTCCTCTGTCTTTGCCACAGTTCCCCCGATACTCTCACATCCCACACCAAACAAACCAGTCTCATATCTCCCTTTGTTCTACTCTTCTATAGAACGGAAAAATACCATTCATTTATTTACTTATCTTTTATTATTATTATTATTATTATTATTATTATTATTCCTCATCAGTACTGTCCTAATATGAACTTTGAGTTCACCAGCTCATAAGGGATTTCACATGAAAAATGCCCTGCCAGAAATGTCCAATACTCTGTTTCCAGCAATGTCAATAGGAGACACTGTTTAGGGAGAGCACATGATTTTGGCCACTCTCTCATATACAAAATCTATAGATGCTCATTCAGAGGCATTATAGAAGACTCCCCCAGAGATCTCTTTTGGTATCTGCTCAGTTTCTTCACCTGCTAGCTTATCCTGGGGACACTGGTGGATATCACATGCTGCAGTCGGCACTGATGGACTCAATGCAAAAGAGTTAAAATATCACCCAGGAGCTTTGGGAACTGCTGGCATCAATGAGCAGAGCTCTTCTATCCCCTTTACCTGTTCAGCCAGTTACATTTCACTTCCAAAAAGTATCTTTTTGTACTGCTCCTTCTTTCCAGAAATGACTGTTGCAATGGATGCTTCCCCTACTAGTATGATAAAAATGGAGATGGGAATTGGGTGGGAGAGAGAGGTGGTGTGATGGTTTAGAGGTCAGCGGGCGGGCTTAAAAGACTGTTAAAATATTTGTCTGCGCAGTAGGAGTGGGGTAAAATAAACTCATCTTCTGTAAGTAAAGCTCCAGCTGATGTCTCTGTCTCAGGATGAGACACTTGCATTCTGTTAGGACTTACCTTGATAAAGTTATGAAGGGCTTTAACTCTCTCCAACAGTCAGTACATACACAAGATTTACTACTGTTTTAACAGCAACTGTGCTGGAGGCAGAGAGAAAGAAAGAGTAGTACCAGCACATAAGTCTCCAAATAGTCAAAAGAGAACGACAGCCATCTCCTAGGAGAGATTTAGCTCACCAAAAAACTGCATCACCTTGGTGTTATGAGCATATGATGGTGGTTTCAAGGTCTGGTTTTGATTTCATATGCAGTTCTGCCACCAGCCTCCATCTTCGGGGGCAGCAGCGGATGTAGTGCATTGGTGCAGTCTGCATTGATGGCATCAGCCCAACCTGCCTCCGACTGCTGGAACTGCATTGGTGTAAATCATCTCTCATTCCCCCTTGACGCTGTGAGTCACTGATCCTGGCACCAGGCTGTCTTGGCAGGTCTCCCAGAATTCATTGCATGGCTCTCAGCAGTCAGGGGATGCTTTCAATGGGATTTGTGGGTAGAGGTATATTGACTTCTCTATGCCTCGGTTTCCTCATCGTTGGAACAAAGCTAATAACCCTTACCCACTCTTTAAAATAAGAAAGGAAAACCTTCATCAAAAAACTTAGTGAACTGTGGTTTATGTAATGCTTTGTGATCCTGTGGAGGAGAGGACTCTAGGAGAGAAAAGTCAAGTTATTATGAATAGTCTGGAAAGTCTCTCCTCCGCGTACTGTCTATTGGTTCACACTGACTTAATCTCTCAACTCAGCTGAGGATCTGCTTGCCCAGAATTAGCCCTGGGGATGGGAAGCCCAATTCACATTCCGCTTGCAACCTGCAAGGTGAGGCAGTGATATTATTCACCAGCTGGAGCTGGTTAACGGGTATGGTCTTGTTTCCTTTTTTAAACACTAAGCTGTCCTACTGAGACTGTCCCTGCTTGTCTTACTCCTTTGTTACTGGATCACAGAATCACAGAGTCATTAAGGTTGGAAAAGACCTCCAAGATCACCTGGTCCAACCATCCCCTTACCACCAATATCACCCACTTCACCATGTCCCTAAGCACCACGTCTAACCTTTCCTTAAACACCCCCAGGGACGGTGACTGATCAATTTGACTTTGTTTCCTGTTCTTCCATTGGTTTTCAAACCTTTATAATACAGCAGCTACTACTGCAGCCAAACTTTTTTAATGTCAAGGTCCCCTCCCCCACCACTCCATCTAATCTTTATTAATTAACTAGTTAATAACCCTCAATTATTCTGTAAATACATGAATGGCTGAGCTGCCTCTGTGTAGTGCTTTCTTCCTGCCAAGCGGCACAGTACCAAATTTACCAATTCAGAGTCTTTGCAACAGATATTTTGATAGAAAGAAATTTGTATTCTGGCACGAACTTTTTGCTCTTGCCTGAGAATGATCCGTTTTGAGTACAAGGGAGCACTACTGGGAGTGCTGCTAGTCTTATAAGCCTCATGAGGTTCAAGGGATCACAACAGAGCTCCCCAAGTCCACATGCACCTTCCTAACGCCACAGCTTTTGGAGATGCTCTGCAGAAGTGCAGTGATCTATGATGTGCTACTACATTTTGGATGGGTGGCCATGAGCCCTTCTACACTGCACCCACGTGGACCTAGTGGGTCAAAGTCTGCTCTCATCTCTACCAGCAGAAACAGGGTGGACGAAGAAATGTGAACGGGATGGATATTTCTCTTCAGAACAAGCTAACAGATTGGAAACTGTGTTGAAAGACGGGAGATCAGAGATGGTTATTGATCGCTAGGTGTCTGACGTCCTGGGTGCTCTCAGGTAAGGCACTTAGATCTGTACCCTGGCTGCACTGCACTGTCTACACAAAAATGCACTGAGGGGTACTGAGTCCTCCTTAGAGTGTCTCATGCAATGCTTTAAAGTCTCACATGAAAAGCTCTGCAGGAGGGAGCAGTTGCTACTGGCAGAATCACATGAGTTTCGTGAAACGTGGGTGCTGAGCAGGTCTGCAAAGTCCAACTTTCTCTGTTCTGGCATCTGCCTTATCTGCCCTCTCCATAGCAATGTTATGTTGCACTCCTGGTCTATCACACCAGTTATTTCCCTTAAGATCCCCAGTGCTAACAGAATCAGACTCATAACACTCTACACAGGCAGGGAGTAGTGCACTTTGCTACACAGATGAGAGCATGGAAGTGCAGGAGTGGAAGTGGGTTCATTGTCAGCCTGGGCTCCAGACAAACCAGTGTCTGGCCCAGTTCACTGAGACATGGGTCATCCTCTTGTGCATGTGGTTGAGGCTCTACATGCTCTGTGGAGATGGGAGCTATTCCCCAGTCTTAGTTTCTGATACTGTTCCCTTTGACTCACCAGCAAAGTGACTATGGCTTTCAGTGATGCAAGATCAAACTTGTTCTGGCCATGGGCTCTGTCTTCCTCCCACAACTCCCTGAAATTAATAGAAAAATTCTCACTGATTTTAGTAACGAATGTGTCAGGACGTTAATTTCTTTCTATCCCTCTCCAGAAGGAACCATTTACTCCTCTCTCTCTGGAACAGTTGAAGAAATTTTTCACCACTGCACTGATGGAAAAAATGACTCTGCTTAATAGAGGCAGATGGAAAAAATATGAGGTCATTTGGTCACAAATGAAAAACTTGCCTACTGTAGTAGTTTAATGCTGAATTTGCCTACCCCCCTCCTTGATTAGATTATTACTTATTCACTTATTCCTCTATTTAATCATATCAAGGGAGGGTGCCCTACATGACCTTTCTGGGTACTTGCTGATTCCTTTGTTCTTTTATTCTGCTTTTAACCAAGATGATTTCCATACAGGTTCCTTTCATAATGAGCCTTGAATTATTTTACTTCATCATCCATGAGGTGCTGTATGGTTTGCTGGTGTGTCTCTGTCTATCTGAGCTATACCTGCAAGATACATTACTCTTAAGTGACCCACAAGACCAGCCACCGTCCACTCTGGATTTTAAGGCTAGTTGAACCCTTATCTCTCTTATCTCCTGAATGGGGATGACCTCAGAGATTACATTTACACAGAACTTTTGGCTGTCATAGTGTGTATTTCAGAAATAACAGAAATTGAACCAAGAGATCCAGAGATTGGTAGGGCTCTACCTGAGCCCCAAGACACATGCATTCTCCTCATAGCTCTGGGATCTATTTTTTTTGCGTAGTGTTTATTTTCAAATCCAATTTTTCTTTGCCTCAGCTTCCTTACCCATAAATTGAGGATTTTTCTATGGAAGCAAAACTAGGTGTGTAAGAAAGTGTTACAACGTTATTAAAGCCTGCATACGAAATGCTGTTCATTCATCTCCTGTGAAGCTGTCCCAGTGAACTGTTAATATTTGTTTAAAAATTGGCACCATGTTTCCTGTTTTTCCTGATTTGCCTAATTCAGCTAAGAGTCATTACATACAGGGAGGCTTCTTGCATCACAACACACCTGCACAGCACATCCAAGATATAGTAATATTAATCCTATTTTACATAAAACAACATGTAGGGAACAAGGTGACTTGCTTGTGGCTATATTGCTTATTCAGTAAGAGAGGTAGAAGGAAAATCATGGTGCCTTAATAACCAGTTTTGTGGTTCAACCATCAGATTATGTCTGTGGTTTATTTCCAGTGTTAATTATATTTCCTCAGCGATGGAACTACATTGGATAACTTCTTGGGCTTGTTCTTAGACTCAAAACCCATATATTAAGATGGATACCTACCTATGCTTATAAAATGAGAGGATCCTTTCAAAATTGCAAACAAATGCTAGAGATGTATGATAAATAAGCAATGACACCTCTGTATCTCTTGCTGATAAAAGATGCAGTAGTCAAAACTCTGTCTGGAGTTAACTAACCAGTCACAAGCACTCAGTTTATCCAAGCACAACAAAGAACAAGGTTCAGAAAGGTGACTCAAATCCCGAACTAAGGAAAATATACTGAAAAGTTGCATGTTCAACTTTCATCCAGAACACAGGAGTTCAGATAGATGCTCTCATATAACAAGCAGCTGAAAGTTGCCCCCTGAGAAGAAAGCCTGGGAGGAAAACGTGCTCAAAGAAATTCCAGGAAAGCAATGAAGCACTTGAAATGCAGTTAAGCTGCCTCATCTCCCAGTCCAAAGGTTATTACCGTTAAGATTTCATCCAACAGAGTAGCTGTGATCAGCAGCAGTCTGCATGGTCTTGGAGGGAAGAGTACTGGCAATAGGAGGAAATACTTAGAAAATGCGCCTGGCACCTAGCTGGCATTTATGATATTAAGCTGCATCAGGAAAAGTTGGCCTTGGGAAAAGCTGATAAGCAAATGCCAGAGTGCTTTCTCATA
This sequence comes from Cygnus atratus, assembly GCF_013377495.2. NCBI lineage: Eukaryota > Metazoa > Chordata > Aves > Anseriformes > Anatidae > Cygnus > Cygnus atratus. The sequence continues at coordinate 158,339,564 of NC_066363.1, read as the reverse complement.
AATCTGTTGCTTTCATGGTTTGGCACGAGTCATGTGAGTCCCAAAATGTTCTGGTGTGAGAACACCATAGGCACGGGTCAGTGTTTGCACCCCATATTGGCACACAGTGAGTCAACACAAAGAGTGTGTATCCAGACATGTTTTCAATTCCTCCATCCACAGTGATCCCACCAACCTACTCTGAGAAGATATCTCAGTCTGATCTACATACATGCTTGGAAGAAGAATTTCAGGCTTTTGGATTGGCTAGGTACATTGGACCAATATGGACCAAGCTCTACCAGCAGATAATCAGCCTCTCAGGTCCTTCCAAGTATGGTCTGCATACTAAAGATTGGTCTAAAGATTGTCTAATTTATCTCCGTTCTTCATCTCACAACCAGTGATACTGCAAAATGGTATGTACTTTAGTATCTTGGAAAAATTATGATTTTGAAAGTATGATTATATCAAAAGATCAGCACGTATGAGAGCCACAGAGCTTTCTTAGCCCTCACTTCCTAATATCAGGGATATTAAATAATCTGAGATTAATGGATTTAGACAGTAGGCACCCTGTTCCATACCTATATCTGTTTCAAGGTTAGTGCTTCCATGAGTCTGTAGGTTCCCCTTATAATCAGTAATGATATAGACAACAAGGTCAATGAGGAGTAGGACGTGACTCATCAGACCAAATGTACCTCTCCATTGGGAGGTCACCAATAAATTCTCCAGATGGGTCGCCATCAGGCCTTGCCTGGCGAAACCATGTGATTCCTAGACATTTGAGATGTAGAAGAACTCCAGTGAAACCAATCAGTGCATATTCACTGGGTATCTGAGCAATACAGAAGGTGACTGGCTGGCATGTTAGAGAGATGTGCTCATTGGAGTTCATTCTGCAGTAAGCAAAAATTCAGGGAAGTGGACCAAACTAATGAAGAGAAGGATGAGCAGACTTAGAGACATTACAGAGAGAGTTTTCAAATACAGCCGAAAGTGGAAGGAACATTCACTCATGGATGGGTGTCTGGTAGGTGGAATAAATCCCTAGGATTGACATCCTTCATAGCAGTGAGGTGCACTACCCTGTGGGATGGATCTGCTGTGTGCTGGGAAATGTGATCATGAACAAAATATCTCTCCAGAACAATTGCAATTTTAATTCCATCACCTGGGTATGGAAGGGGCATGCCTCTTTGTGTTATGTTCATTTAAAACACAGGATTGGAAACACCATTATAAAAAAATATTCCCGTCATGCTTTGTTATTAAATCCAGTGGGTTTCAAATGGACTGAGAGCCAAGCAATGGTTGTGCAAAAGCTGATCAGAAGCCTGAGCAGTGATTAAGGAGTAAGTTTATAAAAGGAGCTGGCAGGTGATGAAAGGAGATTGTCAGGTGATGCCATCACAAAAGGCAAACAAATAAAAACAAATTCAGGGAACAGCAATTTCTTTCTGAAGGCAGAAGAATCAACACGTCTAAAAAGAAAGTGAAGGGAGTGTAGAGAAGAAGGAGAAGAGGCAAGACTGCCTATTTCCAGCCTGAGCAGAGAAAAACAAGTTGCAGACCAGATAGTCCAATGAGATACTTTATTACTTCAGCTCCCTGGCAATTTATTGCAATCCATTTTTCTTCATATTTTACAAAAGTACTGAATCCATCTCCCGAATAAAACGTCCATTATATACAGTCAAAAATAACCTTGCAGGCCTAATATGATCTGGACTGTGGAAGGAGCAATGAGTCAAATGCACTTTTTTTTTTCTTCCTTTCTTGCTTTTTTTTTTTTCTTTTTCATTTTGTTTCAAAAAAAAAACAATCACATGAAAATGTTAACCCAGCTTTAATAGCATCACAGCATTCAGTGGGTGGGGTGCACTGAAGGGACTGGAGTCAGAAACCCAATCTTTCCAAGACTAGAGCCTAGTGTTATGGCTCAGTGCTGCCTCTTACCAAGATGAGGGAGCAGGTTATCACAGTGTACACCCTGACAACACACGGAGATGTAAACTGCTTTCCGATATCATAGAATCATTGAACAGTTTGGGTTGGAAGGGATCTTAAGAATCTCATCTAGTTTTATCCCCCCTGCCATGGACAGGGACACCTCCCACTAGACCAGGTTGCTCAAAGTCCCATTCACGCTGTGCTTGCACATGGGATGGGACATCAACAACTTCTCTGGCAATGTTTTGACTTGAGCAATAAAATTCTAGGGGTTTACACAGATATCATCCCAACTCACCTACTTAGCTTCTTGATTTCGTCATCAGAGAAAAGAGAAGAAAAAATCAGGCTATCACATACTGGATGGGATTCTGGATCTTTTAATCGTGAGAAATACCAGACATCTCATCTCAAGTCTCATCTGTTGGAAAGTAGGAAGTGCAAGAAGTAAAACTGAATATTATAGAATCATAGAATGGTTTGGGTTGGAAGGGACCTTCAAGATCATCTAATTCCAACCCCCCTGCTATGGGCAGGGACACCTCCCACCAGACCAGGTTGCTCAGAGCCCCATCCAGCCTGGTCTTGAACACCTCCAGGGTTGGAGAATCCAGAACTATATCCAATATAGAGGGACATATTGATGATATCGCTCAGAAAATTATGGAGGATTTCTCAGAGCAGCTCTTATTTTCACACTTCTGGCTGTAGTCACATTAACCTTATCTAATCTCCACTGCAGTGGACTATGCTCATGACAGGAACAACATTATGAGATGGAGTCAAGATGAACAAGCAAAACTTTTATTTTTCTGACCTGTAAGATTCATTGACTGCTTTTCCCCAGAAGAAGAATTACTACCTCTTACCTCTCAATCTGAGCTCTGAAGGAGCTCTTGCAAGTCAAACAAGAGCATTCACCACCTCTCCATGAGAGAGGGCAAAGTTATTTCATCCACATCCCAGACTAGGGCTTCGGGAACAGGGACATGGAGCAAGATTTTCAAGGTAATCTCAATTTTTCAGGAATCCTGAAAAGTAAGCAGCAGCTTCCTGCTAAGCCAACCATTTTCCTAGCAGATCTTGCAAGCCCTTCTTTGCAGGACACTTCTCTTTTTGCATGCTCAAAGAGTTAAACTGTCTGAATGGAAATGGCTGGGAAGACAGGCACAGAGCTCCAGGCTCTTTTTGCACTGAAAATACATTCTGTTGACTGTCATCTGTGTATACCTAACCAATTACTGTGACAGTCTAAGAAATTAAATACATTATCTTGGCTTAAGAAAAAATAGAAAAGCTAACAGCTGCCACCTCAAGTGGGGAAAAAAAAAAAAGTCCTGGAACACATTTCTCAGACTCCTGTAGGGCCCTCTTTCACAGCAACACAACTATCCTAGGCATTAAAAAAAAATAAAAAATCCCGCCTTGGGTAAAAGGGCATATCAGCCCTCCAGCGTTATTATTACGTCATTTAATGCCCATTGCCTGGATTAATAGGCATTTCAATCAGAAATACTTTTTGGAGCAGAACTTGGCTGCAGCTGCTTTCCTTTCTGGGGATCCCCTACAGTGCTCTATAAAGCAGCAGATTAAATACTGATGGAGCAGTGCTGGGGAATAGCAATTGTAGCCGTAGTGATTGTTCACACTTATGCCTGGACATTAGATCTTGGCATCAGAGTGAAAGAATATTAGCTGAAATGCTGGGGTCATGCTTTGGTATACTAGGACTCGTATTTAGAAGGTACATATATATAATATATATATAGCAGAAAACACCTTCAAAGTGCTGAAAGCCTGTTAATTATACTTGCTATGACAGTCTATATTCTAGGTGGAGATAGATATACTGGTGATAACATTCTAGCTTTGAAAATCCAGGTGTTGGGTGGATTTATTAATGGTAGAATTGTTTCTCTTTAAACATAACCATTTCAGGAGGTTCAATATCTAATAAGGCTTTTGGATCAGCACTGTTTCTCTTGGCTGCCCTACATATACCTAGCAAACTCTTACGTGTTTTTGAAGCAGCCCTAGATAAGGTATTTAGAGAAAAAATGCTCAACTGTCTTTTTTTCCTTGCTCTCCATCCAAAGTCAGCAGGGATATGAGAGTTGCAAGTCTGAGAAGCAAAATTCACCATTTTTTGTGATGCACAGAGCCCAGCTGGCAGTACCCTGAACATGGGCAGACTGCTCGCTGTGCGTACCCATGCCCTACCATCCCAGTAATCCAGCCAAAAGCTGCTTAACCCATGGGTTGATGGGAAGTGCTATATCTCATCACGCCAAAGCTGAAACCAGCAGAAGTGGCCTGCATCATGGGATGCTGCTTGGCAGGAGTTGTGCTGAAAGTCCTCCACTGCACTGCTGTGCTGATGTATGTGGCCTGCCTCGCCAGCCAGCTTCACTACGCTCAGGTTTGTTCTGTTGTCTGGCTCCAGGGATGAAGGAGAGTGGACTTCTGTGCTCTCCCCTGCTGCGTCTAGCCTTGATCAGGCATGTTTAATTTTTCACTCATTACCTTCAGCGTGGCTGGTACCTGGCTATTAACTGCCATCATCATCCGCCTAAAGCAGCACGTGGCAGTCTTGCTGTGATGGCTCACATCCAAACCCATGTTCCTGGTGCAGCAAGTCCTTCCCTCTGCCAGCAGCAACATGAGGAATCAGAGCTCCATGGGGCACTGCAGAGCTATACCAAGATAACGTTGCCTGACACAGCTCACTCCTATTTTCTTGCAACCACCATTACAGAGTGGTTCTTAAAACACTGCAACATCCTGGGCTTGGATAGTAACTTCGCCCTCCCTGGGGACAGAAATATACCAAGAAGAGTCTTCCCCCTGCATTTTCCCAAAAGCTGAGAGGGGCCAGAAGACGTTTTCTGCCTCTTCTCAACCTTGCATGGGAAGGTCACAGATCCCTACCTGCTGCCATCCCAGATGACAAGCAGTTTGAGTCCGTGTAGCTTGTGTGGAGAGGAATACAATCGCTTATATGGATCTGACAGCAGATCTAATGCTATACTCAGGCTTGCTAATGCTTTATAAATGTCAGCCTTGTCTGCTCTTGAGCAGGTAAGGGGAAAAGAGCAAAGGCTGCTTGAGCTCCGTGTTACTTCAATTTGAGTAACGCTGCCAGAGATGGGTCTAGCAGGCTGCAGACTTTAAATGTAACTCTACAGGTCTCTGACATCCTTAAACACCTCTCCCCACTCCCCCAGAGAATGCTGAGATCTGGGGCCTGTAGGTATGATGTGAGATGGCATCGGAGGGATCCCAGAGGGACCTGCAGCCCGAGGCTCATAAGTGAAAGAAACAGAGAAAAGATGCGATGCTGGGTGGAAATGTAATTCTCAGGGGTGCAACAAGCTTGACTAAACAGCTCCTCACCACCTCTGCTCACTCAGCTGAGGCCATTCCCCTGCTTCCCCACAAAAAACAGGCACTTCTGGTCAACCCACTTGGGTAGCATCCATCTGCTCCTCCCCAGAGCAGCTGGCTGGGGATGTCAGGTTTTAAAGTACATCCTAGGGATAATAGCACAATTGCTGCTTTACTCCTAAATTATGTATCACCCCCCCAGCACACGCTCACAGCAGGTGTCTGTCTCAGGGCAGTACAAGGGCACTGTCAGCTCCACACTTGTCATTCAGACGGAGGAGTTTAAGAGGAGATGGTCCTGCTGCTGATACAGGGCAACCTCCTCTTGTGGAGCTTCCATTTGCTTTAAAAATGAAGTCAGCTAGGTCAGCAAATTGAGAGCCATCACTCTGATGGCTTTCAGACAAAGGAGAAGTGGGGAGCGGGACTGTTAACCCCTCTGTTGAGGGGAGGTGACCTCCAGGTGATGTGGGAAGGGGTGGATTAGCAGGGACCAGGAGGGGGAATTTTTTAAACCAATCAAAGTAGTCTTACCTAGTATATCTCCTGCCATGAGCATTAGCCTTTTGAGTTTTTTTTAAAAAAAAAAAAAAAAGTTTCTCAGTTTCTCTTTGAGCATCTTTACTGAATCTCTGTTTTCTGTTGTTCTGCAGTCTAGCTCTACCAAGATTATACATGATTATATTCTTCTGCAGTAAAATCAATCCACTCCTTTCCAGTTTACCTTATATTCTTCAGTCAAATGTGAAAATGAGGAGGCCCAAATAAAACAGAGAAGCAGGAGGGTCACACTGTTTTTACGTTACCCACTGATGCCCAATTTTCATGTGGATTATGACCCGTGGTCTCCCTGCATAATGACACTACGTTGTTTCAAAGCATGGCATGACTTGTCGTGTTCCTCACCAGAAAAAAAGGTCTTCCCCTCTTGTTGTGCATTCAGAGAGCTGGTCTGAGCTGTGCCCCATGAGTGGTATGGACAGGGCTGAAGCTGAACTAATCTCCAGGGTGGGATGCAGAACTGGAGAACGGAGTTTAGTGAAGCTCCTTTAATGTGCATGATGAATGGCTGACCCGAGGGGATGGACTGCAGCAAGTGACCTTTCCAACATCAGACCTCCTTCACCACAGCTTGAATTATTCTGTGATCCTTGCAGAGAGGACCCAGGGATCTGTCATTATAGATTCAAAATGGCTGTTAAAGCTCTCTGCCCTGGACCTGACCTGATTTTCTTCCTGATGCCAAGTAGGCATCGTAATCGTTTCTGGAAAATGGGGAGCTTTTCCCTTGTGTACACACACAGACGCAAAACCTCTTCCCAAACATCTAACCCACACTCGTTTTTCTCCTCGGACTCTCCTTTGAGGTGATCCTTCCTAAATACTGACCTAGTGACCCCATTCCCTCCCCCCTCCACCCCAGCCCTGCCCCCAGAAAGCCTCCAATTAAATCCAAAATTGCCTCTGTACAAAAGCAGCTCTGTCAGCTCCATTCAGAGAGGAACAAGTGGCTTGAATAGCTCTGGGCGCATTGGAAACCGAGAAACAGTGTGGTCTTGTGTTGAAGTTGAATGGTGGCGAGGGGGGCGGTTGGAGGTTGAGGGGGAACGTTGAATCAGTTAAAGTAATTATTGAGTCATTCGGGGAGGCTGGGGAGGGAGGAGGATTCATCCCGAACAAAGCCCTGTGACAGACACATAAGACATTTCACCCCTTAAGGAGGTCTCGGGCAGAAAAGGAAAGTATCAGGTATAAAGCAGCTATTTGTAGAAGTCAGAACTATTGTGATGCTCTGGCCTCTAGTTCCTCTTTAGAGATGGTTGTTCTTGGACCTAGCTCATCTTCACATCTCTGTTCAATTCAGATAGCCTAAAGGCCTGATTTGCTTCTGTTGGTGCAGGCAGTGCAGCTGAGTGTATCACATACACAAGGATTTAATTGCTTTGTGTTAACGTTGGTGTCATGTAAATGAAGAACCCAGAGGAATGCTGTCAGGACCATTATGGAAAGACCTCTGTCATTTGTCTGACAGTTAATGCTAATCTAACAGCCTCCCAAGCAAAATATTTCGCAAAAAAAAATATTTTCCCAAACCCTAAATAATGTCACCCATCAGTATCCCAAACCCTAAATACCGTCACCCATCAACTCAGCAGGAAGAGCAGATCCCTGCACATGGCAGCCCTATCCATCAGAACCTAACCCACATCGAGAGGAAGAAATTAAAGGCCAGGAGTCAAAAAAACCCACCAGCAGGGAGAGGAGACAGCAGTCCAAAAACACCAGTGGCTTTCTACAGAGGTTGCTCCACTGCTGCGGGGAATATGCATCTCTTCTAGAGCAAGCTGTGATGCAGAAGTAGGAAAATTAGGCTCTGTTATTCTGTCACAAAGACTGGATTCCTTCTATTATTACACTCACTAAAAATAAATAAATAAATTAATTAAGTAAAAAGAAGAAGAAAATAAAAAAATAAACAAATGAAACCTCTTTCTGTTATCAGGAAGATCTCAAGACATTTTTGGACCAACCTGTTGATGCCCTGTATTTAAGACCAAGTTGTGAATAAGGACCAGAGGAGACCGAGAAGACAAGATTTGTAGCAACAGCTCATTTTATCCACCCATTCTAGTCCAGAAAACACTGCCCAAGTGTTCATTTTCCTGTGTTTTGTCTGTCCACACTGAAAAGTGAGTCCCAAGGTGGAAGTTAGTGAGTAGTCAGCTTCAGGTAATGATCCGATACAATTTGTATTTTTCCCTAGTGAGAGATCAGGATTTCAGCACATTTATTAGTTATTTTCACTTATTTAATTATTTGTTCCTTGGTGAATGCATTTTTTTTTCAAGGCCACGTTCATTACCAAAAAAAAAAAAAAAAAAAAAGGAAGAAGAGCTATTTGGGATGCCATGCTGGTTAGCAATATCGGTCAGAGCAGTCACAGATTGCTGCTTCTGCTCCTCGTTGGGCAGTGTACGAGAGCCCTGCTGTCAGAAACGCTCTTGTGTGAGAGCAAAAATCAGTTCATGTTAATTCTCTTCCCTTCCAGAGTCTGTTCTCCATGCCAGTGAAATAATTGCTGCTTATTGTTATTTGTTCAAAGTGCAGCAGTTTCTTGAAGCCTCAGTCACCCAACAGAAGCAGTGACACTGTACATGTCTAGCACACAAGGGGTTAATAGCAGAGCCTAAGATTAGGATAATCAGATATATGATTTTTTTTTTTAAAGAAAATCTGAGTAAATAGTCATATGAGATCTCAGATTTTGAGGGTTTTGACAATATTGCCTTCTCTCCTCCTTCGCTTTACAAAGTCACAGCCTTACAGAGCTAGTCACTAGAAAATACACTAAATATTGGATAGATCCTTTTCCCCTGAATAATCAGAGTCGATAATAATAAAAATCCCACTAAATTTCAGTGGAAGGTACATCCACTGCATCCACTGCACAATGCATAGCAAGAAAGTGCCCAGGAGTAGTTCAGCCTTAGATTTGGTTTATTCTTGCTTGGGTAAGCTGTGCTAACATGTCCGAGATGCTCCCAAAGCATGAGCTGCTCTGTACAGGACTTAATGGGTTATCCTCATGGCTCTGCGCTGTGCCAATGCTAAAACGCATTTGGGTGCTTCTAAAACAGGGAAGTTTAACTCCTAAAAATTTGTTCTTGCTCCTCAGCACAGCCCCGGAGCCTGTCTCAGGCTGGAGCATCCCTTCTTCGCAGGGCGCTCGCAGCTCCTCAGACTCATCCCTCCATCCCGGAGCTGCTGCCTCCTCTCGCACGGAGCAAAAGGCGCTTCTCCAAGCAGCTGAGTCACGGTTTGGCGCAGCCCAAGACAATGGCATCTCCTAGCAACGCCGAGCCGATGCTAATGGGATCCTTGCACGTGCAGAGATGCAACTGCAGGCGTGTGTAAAGGCTGACGCTGCTCTCTGCTTCACCTGGCACTCCTGCTCCACCTGGCTCACTGTTGAACAGGTCATGGAAAGGTGAGGCTTTAAAGCAGACTTTCTCCTGGTCCATCCTCTGACCCAAACTGCCAGGAGTGACAGCATCAAGACAGCAGATAAATCCTGGATAAATGAGGAACCGGCAACGGGGCTCAAGCTGAGTTCCGTCTCAAAGGGAAGTTGCTTCATGCCCATCTTACAGCAGGCAATTAGTCATAGCCTGTTAACGACTTGGCTGGCCTTTATGGGAACTACTCCCAGGTGGAATCAGAATCTCTCGAGCCTGACTCAGATGCTGTCCTGACAGAAATATTGTGTGTCTCAAGGCCTGAAAAGGCCCATTACCTCGAAGCTGAGCTTGCACTCACTGCGGCTTTTGGAGCACATGCTTACTGCTACGTTGGGATCTCGCAGGTGCTTAAGGAGCTGTGAAAGCAGTGTTGCCTCCTGCTTGTGCTATCAAGCTGGAAGGAGAACGTTTTGAACACTTTCTACCCTAAAGGAGCTGTGAACATGTTGTCCTTTGCACGACTTCAGCAAAGCAGAGGCAAAATAGCAGAGGCAAAATATCCCACCAGTACAATTTTAGTGAAGGCCTGTTGCTCTAAACAAGTCATTGAGATGCCCTTATGTATTTGCAAAGTACCTAATGAAGTGAGGTGCAGTTTTAGCCACAGCTTTTAAACCCTTCCATGATGCTTTCTAAAGTCCTCCTTTTACAGTCCTTTCCTCCACCCTCTATAAAGAGGAGGGCAGGTTTACAAAAGTCATTGCAGGTAATAGGGTCGAAGCAGGGCAGAGAATAACTCTGGTTATGCAAGAGATGATTAAGGAGTGAGGTTTTTCAGCAGACCATTCCAGCTGTAGCTTCCCCAGGATGGGTTTAAAAAGAGTGATTTAGGACTTTAGTTATCTTAACATTTTCCTAATTTCACCTCTGTTCCTGATTGGCTTCACTCCCATTTCCTTTGAGGCTGTTCCTCCCCTCAGTGTTATCTTCCAACATCACATTTAGGATTTGGAGAATGATAGAGAACAGAGGTACCCTAACAGGATGGAAAACCAAAACCACTGCCTCTTATTTTCCCTTTCTTTTCTGTCTCTAGCCTTACGTCCTGATATTTTTTGAAAAGTCCTATATGTTGCACAGAGAAAGCATGCAAAGTGGGCAGGCCTTGTCAGGATAAATGAAATGCATTCTGCCTCTACAAGGTACGAGCTGACTGTATCACTATCAGCAATGGTAATAAAAAAATGCAGCTCTCTCACCTTAAGGGGATTTGAGTCACTGACATTTTAATTAACAAGGTTCCCGTCTCCCAGCATCAAGTCTGCATTATGCACAATTTTTCTTTTTGCTGTAATGGATGGAGATTAGATGTCCTTTGCCCTGCATGGCAGCAAAGCCATGTGGAAACGGCATGTCCTACTGCATATTGTGATGGGGACTGGTCTCAAAGCAAAATGAACAGGCACACACCTAGCATCATGTTTTTCTCTTTTGAGGGGCAAAAAACATAGAGGAAGCAGTTGGAAGAAAGCAGACTGCTGACAGCCAGTCCGTGCCAGTCACAAAGAACAGTCAGAAAAAAACTTGAGATGATCAAAATACACAAATCCAGAAATTAGTGAGTGGACAGGCTGCTCTAAAGAGGAAAAACTGGAGGTGGAGCCCAGCACAAAGGTCTGGTAAAGATCATCTAAGCCACTGAATATCTTCTGCAGAGAGTGCAGATGGCTGTGTAATACATCTTTACTCCAGAAAGTTCTGTAAAGTCTTTCTTCACAGCCTCACAGGCTATGAAACAGTCAGCTCAACATGTCCTGGCTATCAGAAAGGTGAGGCAGATGGTCCCTTCCCCTTTCCTTCTTTAACATTCATTTAGGAAGGTAAAAAATATCACCAAAAAATGAAGAAAACTCACTTTTTGCTGCCCAAGGGAAGGAATAGTGTCTATGATGCAGAGAGTAACTGCAGATTGCTGGAGGGAGCCCAAGGAGAGAAGGGATGAAGGTGGCTTTGTTTCTAATAGAAAAGCCTATAGACAAAGAAAAGAGATAGCAAGGGTATTTCCAGCATCCCTGCTGGCAGTGGAAAAAATATAAACCTTTGTCTAGGTGATATGAAGAACCAGGTCAGCACAAAGCCAACATGTGCCAGCTAAGATCTTCACCTACCCCTTGTATGGATAAAACCTGATATTAGTGAATCATATGGAGCACAAATAGGAAAATCAAAGTCTATGTGTGTGTTTGTACTCTAAACTGTAGTACCTAATTGCAGAAGGGGCAGCAGCTTCTCTGTCCCTAGCAAATATTAAACTGAGACTGGATCTAATTCTCCTGCTCAGCCTGAGTTAGAGGATTGTTTCAGAAACTGTTGAGTGAAGCTGTCTGGTTTACTCCACACAGATGGTAAATCATCACATTCCCTTCTGGCTTTTAAATGTTTCTTTGAAGAGAAGCCTTGGGGGTCTTCTATTCTCTTCCATGGCCAACAGCAAGGATCTCCCTTCACTTAGAGGTGTTTTGAAAATCAACCAATATATGAACGAGAGAAATATGACTTCAGTTTTTAAAAACGTGGGAGTCAGATGCATACAAGTATGTATCACCTATTTGGGAGTCCAAGAGGCACTTTAACACCTACAGCCATGTACAGATCTGGCACCACATCACAAAAAAATGGGCTTCTAAAATGAGGAATTATCTTTTGCTGGTGGAGGTTCTGGGAGAAGGCAATAGAGCCCTGAAGCATCTTTAAAACACTTTTATTTGGTATACTTTAGGAAACTTTTACAGAAAAAAAAATAATAAAACAAAAAAAATAATATCCCAGTCTAAAACCAGAATGTTCAGCACCCACAAGACTTGCCTGAACATAATAGAAATACAGACACAAGAGTCCATCCTTCAACCTCCAGTATTTCTGAAAGTCCATGTAGCCACAAGATGGAAGATGACTTTTACAAACTCCAACTTAGTGTGTTGGCAAGACCTAAGATTGCCCTTATCCTGCCTCCTGACAGTCACTCTAATATAAACCTGTACAGCTCTTTCCTACCAGCACATTTGCCTCTGGGTATTATATTGTCTCGACACAATCCATTTTTAAACACCAAAGCTGCCAGTTAGCGCAATGTTGAATTGTGTGTCTGGAAACCAAATGGCTCTTTAAAAATAGAGAAAATTGTATTTACAGTAGCAGTTACTGTGTCATCACCATCAAATGATTTTTTTCAAACGTGGTCTTTTCAATGAAATGCTTTTCTTTTCCCCACCTTCCAACACAAAGGTCACCTCTCAACTCTTTTTCATCAGAGTTCCAGTTATAAACCCCTTTAAAATAGTAGTAGGAATAGCTTGGTGCTTGTTTGCAAAATGTGTTCTTTCCTAAAATGTAGCTTCATCCACCATATTAGTAAACTCTAACCATCAGTTTGTTATTCAAACCCTGCTCGTGACTAAAGTTTGGTAGCTGTAACTTGTCTTTGCAAATTTGCCATAAGCAGCAAATCATGCTTGGACTTTGAGCAGCATTTTGGGTGTTTTAGATAACAGAACATTTTTTGCTTCTGGGGCACAACAAGGTAGTCTAAACTCTTTAAAAGAGAGGAAGAGAGCACCACGTGTAGATTTTGGCAACGTCTTGTGCATGCAGTAGATGTGGCAATTGTGGTTTATGGGACCAAAGAACTTTTGTCAATGGATCCACTACATTCTTCCACATAAATACTACAGCCAGATAGGACCAAAACACCTTGTCATGTTAAGGCACAGTTGGATACTATCCATTGCCAGATGCAGTCTTCCCAAACCTAGATTCATCCCACTGCCCACGAAGTGATAACTCTGAGATAGAAGTTTGTCTAAAGTCCTATACAAGTGTCACAGGGATGGTGAAAGTATGTGGAGGGTGAAAGCAAAACAGTTTTGATTATGTCCTTTCCAACCTGATAAATATATGAAGGACTATGCAGCCAGACAGAGATCAGAGAGAAGTGGAGAGCTTCATTTCCCAAAACATTCTTTTACCTGGTGTTGTGAGTCTATGTATAAGTAGGAAAAAAGAATTCTGCACTGTTAACATAACAACACGTGGAATGAGGGAAAAGAGGGTGAAGGTAGATATAGTGACAAAACCCCTTCACAGGTACTTCAGATACTCGGGCTCTGCTTTTATTTCTAGCTCTGATCATACTAGACAGTGGGGTCACTTGGATGGTCCCTGACATGAGACAGAATTTCTTCAACACACAGCCCCTACTGAAAAGAGGTGTTAGAAAAACAAAACAAATAAACAAACAAAAACAAACAAATAAAAGCAGTGATAGCTGTTTACCATCTAAGACTATGAAAGAAGTGACAGCACAGTGGTTTTCAGAATTGCCATTATGACCCCAAATAAGATGACGACGGTACTTAGGAGCTAGTGTTACAAGGTGGATTGAAAATTAGTTGAAGAAGCAAGGACAAGACACTGGGGAGGGGACCTGGGGAAGCTGTCAGTGACAGCAAAGTCTGCTGGGGATTCCCTGCTTCCCAGATGAAAACATTCAGAAACGGAGCAGGGGGGCACATTTGTAACTCCACAGGATCGCTGTAACTACCATCAAACCAAATATCTTACAGCTAAGCTAAAGCCTGCCTTTCAGAAAGACAGGCAGCTCTGACTTCAGATTTTGAGCAATGGAAAATGTACCACTTCCCTTGGGAAGCTGCTGTAGCATTTAATTAATTTTGCTGTTAAAAATGTTTGCCATGGTTCCAGCTTGAATTTGTCTATGCTGCTCGAAGGAAGGATCTTCATCAAGACTGTTAGCAATTTCTGGTACTTACACTCTACCTTCATAAGATCTTCTTCAAACACTTGATAAATGTTAGAGAAACCTCACAACATCCCTGTGAGACATAAAAATGTAATTATCTTAGCACGTTACATGGATGAGAACAAAGGGAGAGAGCAATTAAAATTCTACTCAGGCAAAGCTGAGACATGAATCAAGTGGGATTCCCAGGAAGAAAACCTGACACCTCGATTCCCTGCTCTTGCTGCACCATAACACTCTCCTGTGTCCGTGTTTCAGAAGCAGTCAAGGTTATGTGTCCTTCACAGCTCGAGAAAACCCTGAAGGGGATGACCTCCACAGTGCCGAGCACCACCACTTTTAGGAAGAGCTGAGGGCACCAAAGAGCAGGCAGGATCAGTCCTTCTCTGCTCTGCATCCAGCAGCTTGCACTGGTCCTTGGAGGAGCACAACATTTACCCTCTTTTTATCAAGTTAGGCAATGCAAGAAGCTTAGTGGGGAGTCAGGCCTCTCTCCCCCAAACACAGCAAGAAAGACAGAAGTTAGTTTAGAAACACTGGCAATTTCCAAGACATCTTGGTCAGGTACCTAACTCCCTTCATCCCCTAACAAAATCTTCACCTTTACTTTCTGCTAACTGGTCAGTGACCAATATTTTGTATCTCCACAAGCACTTTCTCCACTGCTTAGCCTCCAATGTCATCAGCTCTTTGCAGAAGGGATTATATGACATGGTTGGCTTGATGACCTAGAAGGTCCCTTCCAGCCTTATGTTGTAGTAGAATATTAATGACTCTGCTAATTCAGAGCTGTCTGACCTCCACTCTGTACAGCCACAAGCAAGATGATCTCTCGCTCATTATAGCTGTCGTGTTCTCAAATAACCTCTTCATGTAAAATGCATGTGCAGTTTTCTTTCTCTTCTTTCAGTATAGTGATTTTTCTCTGCCCAAAAAAGCCACTCACTGTTCAGATTCTCTTGTCTGTAATCATCCGGAAAACATTCCTCTGGTTTTAGAGGATATTTTCCTTTTATTCCTAGCAACTACAAGTATATGCCTATGAAATAAATAGGCTTTTTAACCTAAAATAACTGGACTTCAAATCTGGAAGGAATCTGATGAATTGTGTTTATCTCCTAATCCCCCCACCACTTAAAAAATGTAAGTAAGGACTCAATGAATTGAGATGGGGAAGCCAAGGGGGCCATTTCTATTCTTTCAGGTGAGGATGGCCCCCACTTACCCTCAAGATCACACCTGCCTACCTGCTATATCAGAAGCTCATAAGAAGAGCCAAACATATATACATATATATATATATATGTATATATATATTGTCCACGTGCAGAAAACCGCATGGGAATCTCCTGCCAGCACTCATGTCCAGGAGGCAGGAGGATGGGTGGAAGGGGATGAGAGAAGGAGCACACCACACCACTGGTCCAAAGCCTACCCTTCAGAGCAAGGCAGCTAGACTGAGGCTTTTTCCTTCACTTGGAGGAGTTTGGAGCAAAACCAAAATTCTCTAACTCTTAGTAGACATTTTGGGTCTGTCTAAGAGACGAAATCATGGAGCAACCCCACATAATGCACTGTACAGTCACGTAAAAAGCCTTCACTTTATCTAAAGATCTTGTAGGAAATTCATGCACAGAATGTTATGCATGAGATAGTAATGATAATAATAGATTTTTGCAGACTTCTCAGTAATTTTGGGGAATATCAATTTTATGCCTTATAAATTCAGGCTTTTATCCAAAACTAGGCCAAAAAGAGATGTCAAAAGAAAAGGAATCAAAAACATAAGTGAAAATAGAAGGAAAAAACTATCACCTCTACCATACAACAATATCAGATTGAACCATATTTCAAAACAGACTGAAAGTTAGATTTAGTCTGACCAAGGACAAGCAACAACTGTTTGCAATGATACAACATACTGTAAATCTTATGTCAGAGACTGGATAATAGGAGATTTCTACCCTAGAGCAGCATTTTGCTGGCACTAGACTCATGTCCATGCTGAAGTTCCCACTTGCAGGTAAAATAACACCCTCAATTCCTTGCAGCTTAATATCTGAAGCTTGGGAAAGATTTACCCCTACCAGGCTGGCCATCTGTTAACCTTCTCCAGCCTCTTTAAAGTTCTAAAGACATCAAAGACATCAGTAATTGCCCTCGTTGTCTGCCAATTTTGCAGAAATAATACTGGTTTTGCATTTCTCTCATGAAGTATTTTTATTGTATAATTTTACTTTTTTTTTCTCTATTTCATGATTAATATTCTAATTAAGACTCCTTTTACAGACAGTTATTCAACATTTTCTGACTTTCTGGAGCTCATTCCTTAAAATTCTCTGGTTCCAAGCTCATGTCTAGTCAACATCTGCTGCTTGCCACTAGTCTACAGCTTGTAAAGCCTAATGCATACCCAGCAATCTTGCAACTCATGGGGAAATCTGAAAGAAAACCCAACAGGAAAGCCACACGTTCTGCTAGATTTTACTCTACAGTGTGCATAAATCCTCCTCCCGTCCCAGGATGCAAGCCTTTTCTAAAGAGGAGTCAAACAGATTGAAAAAAATAATAAATAAATCTGGATATTGAATATATATGTGTATATCCTATAAATGATCCTATAAAGATCTTCTCTGTTTTGTTGGAATGGTGGAAGTGTGAGCTCTTCCTCTGCCAAGGCAGTTAGACCAAGGTTGGGCAGGGGAAAATGGTCTATTGAGACCACTTGGACTAATAGGGATGAATGAGTCCATTAAGTGAAAGGCCTTTTCCATTTCTGACTATCCACAACCTAAGGAACAAAACACACCGAAGAACAGGGATCTCTGTCAGGGAAAGACCTGCTTATCAACAGGAAAGTATCGAGTGCAATATTTTGTTTTAGTGAAATATTTGGCATGTCCTGCAGTGATCAATGCCAGAGCTTTGGAGAGAACGATAGCAATAGACTATAATTAGCTGTGATAGCTCCTTACAAAAATGAGTATATTCTGGCTTGAATAATTCATGAACCACTGTGTTATTTATGACATATGCAGCCTTTGTTTTCCTCTGGTAATGTGGGGTGTTTAGGTTTGGGGTTTTTCGTTGTTTAATCTGAACAGACACAGTGTTTTAATTACTAAGCACAGGAGCAAATAAATAAATAAATAGATAAATAAGCTTCAGGGGGAAAAAAAATCCATCAAGAATCAAGTTTTCACTCACAGAAGGAGTGGGGAAGGAGCAACAGGATGTGAATTTCTTCTTTCTCCATCAATTACATGTCTTCCCGACAACGCAGTATACAGACAGCTTAATTGGAAGAAAGGAGTGATTGCTTCTCTGGGAAGGACCAGGTTCCTCAGCTTTCTGAGCATGATTTCTCACCAAGCAGATGGAAGGTTTCAGCTGTTCCCCCAAGGTTCCCCAAATGAAGTACCCAAGAAAGTGTTTGGCCAATGTTCTGCATCTGAATGATGTCTCTGCTCCTGGCAAGTTGACTGGGATTTTTGCCGGTTTATCCCAAGGGGTGCATTGTTTAGTCAAATTCCAGCTAGCAGAAGTGGGTGGAGGTACTGAGCATTAGCAATTAATTTAGATTGTCAGGCCAAGATAATGAAGTGGATTCACAAAACAAGTACAGCCAGTTATTCCAAGGCTGGCTCTTCAGTTTACCATTGCTCGCTTTGTCTTTATGAGACTATTTAGTGGGAGATGTGGTCTCTGCCTTCCTGCAAGGATTAGCAGAAGGGGATATCACTTCTTGTTTGGGTTATAGAAGTATCAGTCCTCCAGGTGAAAAGGCTTTGATCCAGTTAATAACTTTACATGAAAATCAGTAGGTTACATTTATAATCAAACCAAAGCATCTCACACACCTGGTCTGAAGCAGATTGATGCTCACAACAAAACCTCTTCTTCCTATCCAATGACCATTATCATTTAGGGGAGTCCACGAACCAAGAACCACAAAAATGTATTTCTCCAGATAGCTCTCCATCAAGAAAATCTTTCACATTCTGACAACAAAAGGTCATTTTCATCTAAGATTTTGAACCTTTATTTCAAAGACTTTCTGTACCCAAATTTCACAAACCACCTCTTCATTGTAGCTGCTGCACAGAGGTTGTGCTGAACAGAAATGTTTTATTTCCAAGAGGCAAAGCAACCCCTAGCATGCACAATAAGTTGGAAGTATTTACTGCTCACCCCATCCTTCCCAAAGGAAAACTGACATATTTCCCAGCTGGAAATGAAATTAATCTAACATTCATATACTGTAATAATTCATATGTTGTTAAGAGACTGCTGAAGTACCTGATATCTCAGATAATAATTCATGGCATAAAACTGTGTATTGTACAAAAAACAACACACACACATATACTTGTACACACACACACACACACTTTATGCATTGCCTGTTACCCAAATCAGACGAAGGGTAGTGATTTTAATACCAATACCCCAAGAATGATATTGGGTATTGGATTTCTGGACACTTCTGAGTCAACTAACACCAAAAGATACTTGGTTCTCAAAGACCTTCTACAAACTTGGCTTTGAAGTGTGTCAACTTGATAGGAGATCCCTATGTGCCCTCGACATTGGGAGAGGATGGACACCATGTTGTATTAATGAGGGCTGCGACTTGGTTTTATAATTCATTGAAAACAAAACAAAACAAACAAAAACAAAGACACAAAAACATAAAACAAAACAAAACATAGCTTTATGGTTGCATAATACTGTCCTGAGACTTGCCACCTTTGGTTAAAAAAGCACATCCCTTAAAGGGATCCTTCCAGGATGTCCTGCTATTTAAAAGTCAAGCAAGGAGTTGCTTGACTCCTAAATGAGACAGAAAGGTGAAATTCTGGGGGAGCAAATGGAGAAGTAAATCACAAGACTGCATATTTAACAGAGATCCTTGTTCTCACCCATGCAGAAGAGGTGTGAATCACTGCTGAACAGTCTGCTGAGCTGACTGTGCATCTTTCACCCCAACTGCTGCATTTCTCCATCAGCATCAGCCAGGGCAGAGGACACATTCAGTAACTACCGAACATAATTAAGTCTAATTGCAAAGTTAATTGTCGAGGAGGAGGGAGGGGGGAGGGAGAAAAACAAACAGCGTGAAACTAAGTGAAGATATCAAAGCTCAGCCATCTGTCTTCCCCAAGGTAAAGCTTAAATTCAGCTTCCCTGGCCCATATTACCTGCATCTCCCTGTGCACATGGGTGTCCACCACTTCTTGCTCCTCTGACCAGACACCGACCACCAAACTGCCCTCTCTCAAGGAAAAGACTCCACACCATTAGCAGCTACAGCAGCAAACTGAAAATACCTCAGCAACATTCAGCTGAAAACTTTTTTTCAGGCTGAGACCCAAGGAGAATGAGGGCATCTTGGTACTCAGAGGAAATGATTTGACTGCAGGATAAGTCTGACTACGTTACATTCCCTGATGTATGTTGCTGTAGGTTCATTGACTAGCATAGAATTACCCTGTTACAGCTGCTAAGCCATCTCTTAGATGCTGCTCCATTCAGAAACCAAGTTTAGTCTTCCAAAACCTGACCTACTATGACATTTCAAGGCTTACAGTCTGAGGGAAAGTCCCTGGGGATATGTGTTAAAAGTGGCAACGGAGTGGTCTTGGAGACATATAAACGGATCAAAAAATCCATGTTTATTATCACTGCTGATAGGCACAGAGAAGGGACATCCATCATTGTGCTTCGGTGCACAAACACAGCATATAACTTTTAGAGATTTGGGTGGAATCTGTCGTTCCCTATCTGTCTGTACATGAAGGCACCAATTGTGGTCGCCGTCAGAGGTGGGATGCCAGCCCACCTTCACCTTCTCACAGGCCCAACATGGGCTTTGAGATCCGGAGGACCACAGTACCTGCAGCTCACTGCCTTTGGTAGTGGAAAGAACCCAGGAGCACTGTGCAGCATTGAAAAGCTCTGCACCAGGCAAAGGATGCTGAAAAAGGGGTCTGTGATATGGGAGCACAGATTGTACTGCACAAACATCCCCAGACGTTCACTGATGCAACATTAAATATCAATTTGCAATTGGGATGATTTTCCTGTTTATACAGGAGAACTCCTTTTGCGCTCCGTATTCCAGGCAATTTTGGTGTTTCCCAATGCAAACACCCACAAAGGGAGTTATGAGGGGAGAGACAAAAAAGCACTTCAACTTCATCATATTCAGAACAAGGGGAGGTGAGATTCTTCTTGTGTTTGAAGTATAGTCTGTCGACATCTCATCTCTGTTGCTTGATGCAAGAAGACTTGCACATGTCTGCATGCACAAGTAGGATGCTGTCAACTTCTCTAACAACCCCATGACAAAGAACTGGCCTTGCCCTTCGTCTGGGTTGTCAGAGGAGAAGCAGCACCACTGGGACCTCTCCTGGAGACATCCCTGCACACATTCACACCCTGAAGCCGAGATCTTCCCAAGTGCCCCTCTTTGTGTGGAACAACTGCAACAGTCATCTCTAAATCTCAACATCAACCACAGCTCTGCCACTCAGCTCAAAGATCAGAGAATAGGAAGCACTGAGCAAGGTCTTCCCGGCCAAAAGGAAGCAAACCAACCCCCTAATTGCTTACCATGTTCAAGCAACAGTCAACAAGGTTGTTGTACAAACAACAGAGATGCCCTAGGAAATATGTAAAAAGACCCCTAGATCTTGTTGGGGAATTGGTTTCTTCTGTTCCCCCTAACTGTTTGGGGTTTTCTCTTTGTTTTCCCTGTCATATCAATATAATCTCCAGAGGGAGGAAAATCCAGCTGTTGCCATGGCAGCCTGAAGCTGGCCGTCTCCCACATCACTTGAGTTGCACAATGCAGTTTCCCTTCAGTGCCAGCTCCTGGCTTCAGAGCAGAGGAGTTTTCTTCCAGGAGATGGAGGGAGGGAGCGTGTGTGCAAAGCAATGAAGAAGGGAGACCAGCAGTCAGCGTAGGATGGAAAAAGCCTGGGAGAAGGAAGAAGCAAGGACTGGCCATCAGGAGTGAAAGTGATTGCAGATGGGGATAAAAAGAAAATAATTAAAGGCAGAAGGATGAAATAGCCCAGAAGAGACCCTGGATAAAGACAGAGATGTGACCATGCTCTAAAAACAAGTCCAGTTTGTGCTGAGACTTTTCCAAAACTGGTGGATGTTCCCCAGCATGAGAGCCTCCTAAATAACACTCCCTTACTTTTCCCCTAAATCCATCTCTGGCTACTGCCACAAATAGCAGTGCTGTTCTCTGAGTTCAGGCTCTAAGTTTAGTCTCCGTCACGTTTAGATCTTAATGCAGACCAGACGTTAAAAATTCATGTTCTGGCAGTTCCCATTTTCACAAGGGCCTGTTCGAACTAATGACGTTGCCTCTGTGAGCACTTCATAAGTTAATCATACGCTATCACTTCTCACTTCCCTGAAGATGGAGCAGGAGAAGTCTTGCTCACAGAATTTCAGCATTTCTGTCTCTCCTTGAAGACAATCCTCCCTGCCTCCACAGGATTTAACCAGCTGCTTGCTGGAACCCTCAAGCAATAAATGTGAAGAAAGCATAGGAGGATTCTTAGGGAAGCAAGGAAGTTTCCATCCTCCTTAGTACTAAAAGGAAAAACACAGTTGAAGGGATGGAAGGTTAAAATTCATAGCCTCCCTAATGTCTGGTATTGTGCCGTTGTGGAGGGTTCACTAGAATTTGCTTCTTCGAACATAGGAAGCCTCAAAATCCCCAGCTTTCTCTGAAAAACAAAAACCAAAACCAAGCAAGGAAACAAAATATCCTACAAACTAAAAAACTACAGTGCACCAAATTAAGAGAGCAAGAGGAATGATGTTTTAAAACCTTAGTTCTGGGAAGCCTCTCTGCCTTAGAGATGGTCATCTAGATACTTGCGCATCCTGTTCTCAGGCTAGAGCTGAGATACACAGCTATGCACAGGATATCAGATGGTTTCATTAGGTTTCACAGCGTCCTCACTTTCTGTGTACAGGGCTGCTTTTTTTATTTATCTTTCCCCATGTATCAAGAAGATGTAATGGTATCTCCCCTCTCCCTTCCCAGCTCAAGTCCCCAGTGAAGCTTTCAGTCTCTTGATCCTCTCGTCCTTCACCTGGGGTTGCTGTGTTCTACAAAAATGTATACATCATATTTTCTAGGCTATCTTTTCACTTAATACCAAAGCTGCAGATCTTGCTATACTCAGACCCTTTTATATTGACACTCTTCTGCATCTCTTCACTCCTCCTGCACACCAGCCAGCTACTTCTTTTTTCTAAAGTGCATCCTTCTCTGCAGAGAGCAGCAACTTGCAGTATCTTCACACAGCTGGAAGTCTCCAGCATAGGAAATTAGCACCACCAATTATCCTAATACCCCTAAGCCCTTTTAATCCCACTGGTGCTCTGTTTCAGCCTCTTCAAGCTGAAGGCAATCCACTGATTGTTTCTTCAGCTCAGCAATGAGCATGGGGCTTAAGAGGAATAGAGCAGCTTACTTCTGGCTTCCTGGGCTTGTTATAGCATAGCTTTTGTCTTCACAGTCACAAAAGGCCACCGATGAATGTAATCACAAGGAAAACATTAGATCAGAGAAAATTCCACAGACACTGTGTGAATGAGTGGGTCAGAGGTTCATTTAAATTTCTGACCCCGTACAGTATCACGTAGATCTAGAAGTGTTCCACATGGGAGTATGACGGAGATGTGTGGTGTGATTTTAGAGGTAAAAATAAAGAGACGTGTTTCTGAATGGCTATTCTGGAATGAGACACTCTCCAAAATGCAGCAAGGAAGTCTTTCTTATCACACCGATTTTTTAAAACATCAAAAGAGCCCCACCACTTACATTGGGACAGGAGAGTCAGTTTTGATTCTCTGCTTCTTTGAGCATGATGTAGAACCAGGCTAAACATCCACCTCTTTTTAAAGCAACTGGGAAAGATTAAAAAAATAATAATAAAAATGAGATAAATAGCATTTTGCATGCATGTGTTGAGCAGGAGGATCCAAAATGTACAGTTGGTATGAAAGGGGATTTATCTCAGAAGGGAAAAACTATTCACAGAGCATCCCAGTGCCCCCCAGGCAAGGACAACTGGACACTGTCTGGCCTGGCACTGTTAGGATTTCCATCCTTCTGTGACGTTTGTCCTCTCCTTGCCCTTTGGAGGCAGGTGCAGTCACAGCTCCTCTCCCCAGGGATGGTTTCATGTTGGTACGTCCTTTGCTGTGCCAGAGGAGGTCAGGATCTGTAATTTTCCATTACTGCTGCTTATCAAATGTCAGCATTCTGGCGACCTTCAAGAGTGTCTGTTCCCCTTGTCACCACTGGGACCTGAAAAAGCTCTCTTCCTCATTCCTTGCTCAGAATTTGCATGAGGGACTCAAACCATGGGAGAGTCGTAAGCACAGAGAGAAACCTCAAATCTCTTGTCTGTGCCACCCTTTGTTTTCCACCCAGTCTGGCACCTTTCCCCATTCTTCATCCAGGATACTTATTTCTTGTAAGTGATCAATATTGAAGAAATTTCTTTTGGTGTTTTGAAGGTTTCACAGCATCTTTGGAAGCCTTAAAGCACAGAAATTGTCATGGCAGCAAACACGAGAGATTTGGAGCTCCTTTCAGAGGTCAAGGCACACATCTGTTTAAAAGGGATCCCCTCTCTGCAGAGAGAATGAAATGACCTGGCATGTCCTAATGAGAAGAAGTAGATCAAGGAGTCCCTATTAATAAACAGCCCTGCTGACACAAC
Organism: Cygnus atratus; assembly: GCF_013377495.2. NCBI lineage: Eukaryota > Metazoa > Chordata > Aves > Anseriformes > Anatidae > Cygnus > Cygnus atratus. Next base: position 158,315,706 of record NC_066363.1, on the reverse strand, counting down.
CTTCATAGTTCTGTATTAGGGAAGCCTTTAGTGGCTTTGATATTTATTCTGCAAGGTTTCTAAGGCATTCACATGCTTATGAGGCTTTTGGGGAGTGACTTTCAGAGCACCTGTGTCTAAGGGCATATCAGTGCTTTATTCGGATGTCCATTGAGTGACCTACATTCAGACAAGCCTGGAAAAAAGCCTGGAAAATCAGTCCATGGTTCCACGGAGAGTCTTAGTCCACTTTCACATGACTGGTTGACTAAGGATGGACTATATTTCTCTAGGATTACCTGAGCACTTAAAACAACTGAGGCCACTAACATTAACAGTGTCTTGGGGGTACAGAAAGCAGCCTTGGCTTTTAGCTGCCTTTGGGTGCATATAGGGAAATGATTAGATGAGAGCAGCAGTGCCAAGGGATACACAAATGGCCAATAAGTTGTTACAAATTCCCAAGTCACCTCTTCTCATCGGGATTTCAAGTAGAGTTCAACATTGTTCCTAGAGAAAACAATAAAACTGGAGTTGGCCAGTGGCATCTCTGAGATGTCCTTCCAGACAGCTCAGGTCCATGGAGAGTCTTTGCTTCTGCAGGAGGAAAGAATCTACTGATCAAAACTTGATTCTTTGGTTCCCTGGCTCAGCTGTGACACTAGCTATAAGACACCTTTCACAAGTGTGGGAGTTGGAAGCCTTGGAGCAAGAACACATTATCATCTGATGAAAGATGAGGTAACTAATCTGCTAGATTTGGATTTTTTTCCTGACCACAGATGCTTTATAAGGAACTGCTGTGATTTTACTTATGTGGGGTGTGGAAAACTCCATTTAGGTACACAGGCAAAAATGGTCCCTTGCCATCCAAGCAAACAAGATCAAAATGTAACTATATCTATATAATAATAATAAAAAAAGTTATGTATTCTATATATAAATATAGAATATTTATTTAGTTTTTCTAATCCACCAGAGAAGTATTTTGTCATAAATGCACACCCAGTGGAGAACATCACAAACACACACCCAAAAGAAAGGTAACTCACAGAACTTTTACCTCTCTGGTTGATAATCCAGGAAATTAGAAAGGTACTTATTTTAGATGGATAGAAGGAAAATCCTTCATAAGTGTAAAAAGCCAGTGGGACTCGTTAGTACAGGTCATGGGAGGAAAAGATACAAAGTCATTCTTCACACTCTGATTGGTCATTAATGACCAGTAGTAATTAGTAACATTAGTAACCTTTAAGTACTGCCTTTAGTCTTCACACATTCAGCTCTAGTAATAAGGTGTTTAGCGTAGCAGTAAGGCTATTTAGGATTAAAGAATATTGGTTCCTAACCTTTGAGCTTTGGGTTGTGGAAACATCACCATATTGAAAGAGAATCCCCTTTTCCAGGTACAGGAAGAAATAGAAAGTGCAGTTGATCAGGACTTGCATGGCAAATGCTGTTGCCATTGCAGCTGCTCTGCATCTTGTGATTTGCTATGCCTATTTTTTTTTTTCTCATATAGCATTTTCAGAAATCAATTTTGATGCAGCCATCAACAACAAGTTCTGTAAATCTTCCAAAATCCTTATCATCCCAGACATTCACCCCTGACCACCATCTGGTATTTCTCCTTATCAATTTCTTTCTACAGATGGAGAATCTCCAGATTTCAGAAATCCGGTGAACTTGGATTGGGACTAAGAGGAGAAACATGGAACAAATTTGTAGCTGTAAGAGTAATGTACTGTCTCATTTTCCTTCTTTGCTGCTGGTAGCTTATGTTGATGATTACTTTGATGATAAGTGGAGCATTTGGAAAAATGCTCATCAAAAGAGCTGTAGGTCTACTATTTCATTGCACAAGGCATCCTTTTGCCTCCCTCTAGTGACAAGGACTTGGGTAGAGGCTGAGGGATCTCAACCTCTCAACAACTCAGGAGGTCAGGGTGAAGGAGCAAGGCCCTCAAAGCCAGCAGTTGAAGATTCAGTTCTCCACAGAGAGCTTCAGCAGGACCATTGTGCCTGAGACATTGTGAAAATGTATATATATATATCTCCCATTACCTATTCAGCACTTGACTTTCTGTTCTGATCAACTACTCACAAAAGGAACAGGATTAAATATATGTATATGAGTATAGCACACAGGTAGAGAAAGACATACACACACATACATGCACCCAAGGCTGAAATTAGACTTCTGAAATCCCAATATCCCTATCTGCAAATATTGGTATAAAACCAACTTAACTAATTTTTTTAAAAAAGTTTGGAAAACTGCTTGCACATGTTAGTACTATATATGGACTTACTGAAACCACTGTATGGTTGAAATGACTGTGATTCATGGTCTGTATTTTATCAAATATAATTTAATATATAATGCAACTGAAGGGATCATGAATATCTAGCAGTCAAAGAGAGTTTGGCAATGATCGCTGGCTAAAAATTGGCTTTGAGATAAGCTGTTATGAATGAACAAATGAGTTCACAGAACACTCAAAACATTTTCCCAACAGACTTGAAAGAAAGAAAGAAAGAAAGAAAGAAAGAAAGAAAGAAAGAAAGAAAGAAAGAAAGAGAAAAGATATTAAGTTAACTGGGTTTTCGAGTAGTAATTTTAACTACTTTTTTCTGATATTTTTCCCCAACAGCTTGGAAAACATCCATCTTGAAAAGATTTGAACCTTGTCTCTGGAACAAGTTGCATTTTAAAAATAAAATTGCCTTTCACATTTATTTCAAAATGCCTCTTTCTTCCTAGTTTCAGCAGAAGAGCTCAGGGGTTAAGTGAGCTGTCATAGGCTGAGAAACAATTCACAGCCTTGAGTTTGAAGCGGTTGCTTAGCAGTAAAAGGCTCCTTACACACCACTCCCTGCTGGAGGTGTTCACTATTTCATATATATAGTTAGCTATAAAGATCATATGTAGGAATATATAAGAAGATATATTAATAGGAGCTCCCTCTCAGAATCAGAGTGTTGAGTATAACTGCAAAAAGCCAAACCCTTTCAAAAGCAGCAGAGCAACACACAGTCAGGGATACCAGCTCAACCCAGCTCAAACAAATTGATGGTGGACACAGCAGTAGATGCAAAAATCGACTGTTATGAAGCACCATTCTGAAGGAGATTTTCAGGATAATTTCTTCAGCTCAAGCAAAACACTGGGATGGCACCAGGTGTAGGCCATTCTTCATTAAATATTTGCTTAATATAAATATGTTTATTCCAGAAGGGATCGTTTTGTTCATGTAGTTTGTCCTCAGGCAGAGTGAGGCCATTGAATTTCACCCAGGGTTTTCTGCACTTAGACCAGAAACCCAGGGTTAGCACAAACCACACCATTATACTTTACTTCTGTGTTTTCTGACAGCCCTGTGAACCATTCAGTCGCAGTGACTTGCTGCAACGACAAGATCTTGGATGCTGTTTAGCCCATAAAAAAGCAGCAGTAACAAGCCTTGCAGAAGGAAGATTGGTATTTATCCACGACAGCTTCCTTTGTCCTCACCCATCCCGTGAGTTTGCACAGGCACCAGCTATCATTTAGGCTCTTTTGCTTGGCAATCAGAAAAGTTGTTAATGATTTTCTCTTTCTAGTCAGTAGATCACAGGCAGGAGCCGGCTGGCTTTTACTCGGACCAGTGGAACAGGCTTTCCATAAACTCCTGCTCTCTTTTGGCCTATTTAGGTCAGGAGTTTAATAACACTTATCATAAGCAAGGGGTCATGTCCTGCCGTTTAAAGTCAGTGTAAACCAAGCATGCTGCCAGGATGGACAGCTCCTCTCACCCTGTTAAAGCTGGGCTGAATCACAACCTGTGCCTTAGTGAACAACGTTGCAATATGCTGCCAAATGCTCACAGTGCATCTTGAGCGAGTTTTGCACAGAGAGCTTTTCTGGTCTAAGACAGGAGAGAAAGGAGTGGTGCTAATTCCCTCTTTTCAATGGAAAACAGACTACACTGTCCTCAGTCTATCAGGCTTGGCTTGCTAAAAATCAGGAGGTCATAAGGAGCTGCCCCAGGCTGCCATCGCTTTGACCCTGCCACACATCATTCTCCCTGCAGGTCGAAGGGCTTCAAGCCCTGCCTTGTATCACCACTGGAGTGAGTTGGGTAGCTCTCAGGACCCCCTAGAAAGCCTTCTGCCCACATCATGAGTTTGCCTGGGCCATGACTGCCATGTCACAGACTGCTATGGGTTGCAGGGGTGACCAGAGGAGCTGTGTGCTCTCCTTTTCTCCTCCCCTCCCCAGCCCACCATGCACACCATCACCCAGCTCCACAAGAGTGACGTCCACCCCTGACATCTCAGGCCAAGCACACTAGCCAAACCATGGCTTCCAGCCGGGCTTGTCCCGCTGTGCCCTTTCACTGATGGGAGGGTTTAGGACAAAACCTGAGCCAATTTCATTGACAAGCAGCTGGGACACCCCGGCCAGTTGGCGAGTGGCCCCAGCACGTGAGGGAGCCTCTGTCCCCAGACACAGGGCAGCTCCTTCCCCTCTCCCTCCATCTCTTTGCAGCCATCCCCTTCCCAACCCTCTTTGCGAGGAGGAGACCAGATGCCACCAACACAAGGGAGGCAGGGGACAAGGACAGGAGGTGGCAGCTGCTCTTCCGAAGACGCCAGCCTTCACCCTGCTGCTGACCCATGCTGAGACTTACAGCATCCTCCCCCTTTTCCACCCCCATTCCCTCCTGCCCCAGCAAAGCAAACAAGGCAAAGGGCCCTGTTGTTTTAGACCCCTGAAGGAAAAGGAAAAGGAAAGAGCAGCCCATCCTCCCCGGCTAGCATGTGACGAGCCACAGAAGAGCAGCACTGCTGCCAAGCCTGGTGACTAAGGCCAAAGAGAGAGGAGATAGAGGAACACAAGGGCCTGCTTGTTTGGGTTTTGTTTGGGGAGTTATTTGAAATTCAGCAGCGACTGGTGTTGGAGAACAGAGTCCACTCAGAGCCTCTCTCTTCCTATTCATCCCGGCCCGGCAAAGCAGGGAAGGGGGGGACGTAGGCTGAGGAGCAGGAAAAACAACCAGGCTCCTTATAATAATGCCTGCCTGGTAGAGGCTGCCTCTGCCCATGGGGAGGCATTTGAACCTAGACTCCACCAGCATCAGAGGCAAGTGGCCGCACGACGAAGGCTGCCCACAGCAGCCTGACATTGAAGCCTGAAGTGGCTCTCTCCTTAACAAGGTCTTGGCAAGACCTACTGTCTCCTTCATGAAGGCCAAGTGACTTTTTCCCTCTGTCCCAGTTTCCCCAGGTGTAACGTAAGGGTAATGCGGGCTTATTTAGATAATCAACACGTTCTAACCTAAAAACTGTAAAAGAATAAAGTCACCCTTAAGAAGCAGAAAAACAGAGGATTAAGACACAGGTTGGGTACAAACAACTCAGCTGAAAAAAAAAAAAAAAAAAAGGCAGTGTCACTCTAGAATTCACTGGGGAAAGTATTTCCAAACATAGGAAGACATTAGCTTTGGCCATATTGAAAATATTGTGTGCATATTTCATGCTCAAGTTCAAGACGAATTCATGGACAGGCAGGATTATAGGGAAAGACCATTAAGATGACCAGGAGAACACACGCCATCAGAAGATACTGGTGTATTTGGCCTTGCAAAAGGAATGTAAACAGAAGATTAAAACACTATACTGTAAAGCAAAGAAAGAAACAGCAGGGAAAGAAAGACTCTTTACACTACAGTGCTGTGATACTATTAGAATAAACAGGCTTGATTTGATAAATATAACATATATATATATATATATATGTGTATTTATAGGTTGGGTTTTCCAGCCATCACAAAAGTCATAGACCTGTGCAATCAGCCCTGTATGACTAACAAGGGAATCCCCTGCTCCCGTTCAGCTGGAGTTCACTTGGAAGGCAGCTGGCTTCACGAAATGCCCTTCCACTTCTGTCCCCTTCCATTTAACGCAGAGATGGAAGCAGATTCATACCTCTGCAGCCTCCATCTACAGAGCCAAGCTCAACAGGGGCTTTTGCATCAGTGTTTGTCTCTGTTCCATGAGATGCCTGTGGGTGTTTTCTCCCAGGTGTTTGGTGTGTCATCAGCAAGAAGGTGAAAGTTTTCTACTCTAACCTTACATTAAAGCCCCCGGTACCTCAAGGAACTCCTGTGACATTCTAGAGACCTGACAGCTACCTTCTGCAGGCAGGAGAGACTCCTTCCACTTGTTTATTGACTTTTACTCCAAGGTATTCTATCTCTAATGCCTTATCATCAAGGATACAGCCATTTTAGGGGTGCAGGGCAAATACCAGACAGGATTCTCATCCTTATAGGATATTGCATGATGTTAACAGGCCCTGTTCAAATGAGTGGGTCCAAGACCAGCAGCACTATTCTGACCATAATGAACTATCTTGGAGCCCTCCTTCTCCTTCTCTGAGCCTCAGACTCTTGGGAAACCTTGTTGAGCACCTCAGTACTGGGGACAGATACCTCTTGTTCATGCTTTCACTTCCCTCCTGCACTATTTTCCTCTCCATGTTGAGGTGAATGGATTTGGTAGAGATGAAACTTTCTCCTTAATACAGCAAAAACCTCTGCACATCAGCAAATCTGACTCCAGAGAAATAGAACAGAATGCAATATCACAAGTTGGAAGGGACCCACTCTAAACACAGCGACCCTTAATCTTCTCCCTTCAGTATTACCCCATGATGTATCTTCACCCTTGTAGGGGTTCTTTGATTTTTTCTCATATAGGGGTGACTGTCAGCTTCCATCCCACGTTTAAATCTCACCTACAAGTCCAAAGTTCCCGTTGGCACATTTCACCTGCTTAATTTTAGGCAAATTCCTGTTTAGACTTCCAAAAATATGACTCTTGATCTCCACGCTCGCCATTAACTTAAAGGACATGCCCTTTCCAGCCAGGATGCTGATAAATGGGATTATGGTGCCAGAGAGACCTTCATTGCCTGTGAACTGCTCCTTTCAGTTTCTAAGATGCTGCTGTTAGAGAAGCAGAGCTCCTTGGAGACTGAAAGAAAAGATGTGAAGGCGAATACTTCACTCCTCACAGAGACGGTATTCTGTCCTTATTACTGCTGGGTAATCTGCTGGTCCTTTTTGGACATACTTCTGCCCACAGATTCTGTCACAGCCATGGCAGCACTCATAATACCTGGTATTCTTTTGGGAAATCAAAATTCCTGGAGTCGTGCAATTTTAAAAGACAGATTATATTAAAAGAAAAAAAAAGAAGTAGTAATTAAAATAAAAAAATAAAAAATTATCCCAGCTGTCATTGTTGAAAAAAAGCTGTAGAGGCTGACTACAGTTCAAATTTCAGATTAATCAAAAAATACAAAGGTAATAAAAATAAAATAAAATTCTAAGCAACTCAAGATTTGAAGGGATCCAGTTTCACACTTTTCATATATATATATATTATTTTGGTCATTCTACATAAGATTAAAAGGTGAACAGCCAAGGACATAGATCTCTCCATTCAAATCCATGCAACAATCAAACAGGACTGCACAATTCACAGGTAAACCCAGCCTGGATGCACCTGTCAGAGGAACAGTGTGACCCTGTTCAAGCGACGTGCCATCCCTCCTCTTCCAAAGCCTCACCCGTGCCTGGCACCGCGCTTGTTCCTTGGCACTGCCTGCTACTTTGGTCCAAGTGTTCCTTGTCACCTTGTTCACGTTGCTATTTTAACCAGGGTATCCTGTATTACCTTGTTTGCATTGCAATAAAGCAAAAATAAATAATAAAAAAATCAATAGCAGAAACAGAAAAATAGAAATATTTAGAAAAGAAAAGAAAAGAAAAGAAAAGAAAAGAAAAGAAAAGAAAAGAAAAGAAAAGAAAACTAATTAATACAAATGGAGGCTGAAAATATGGATAGCCCACTGAAGTCCTCAAGCAAATGGCTTCTTCTCAGGAGATTACTGGGGTAGACGCAGGCACATGCATTTTATTTATAGCTCTAGTTTTACCGCAGTCACTCAGTCAGGCATGGCCGGGACTGTATATAGGCAAATGCAGTTCACTTCTCCTCTTCTTGGTTTTAAAAGGCAGCAAACATCTTGTCTAGAGTGTTTGCTATGAATTTTATGAGCACAACTTAATCACAGAGGTAGAAAACAGTTGCTCGAGCAACACAGCTGCAAGAAAGGAAGGCAGATCCTCCCATTGCTGCCCTCCTGGTGGGTGAACCATTCTGTGGAGCAGGCAAAGAACAGCAGCCCAGCGAGCTGTAAAGAAATCCTCAATTTAGACCCATTGGCAGCTCAAGTTTCAGCCCATGGCCATGCCCTGACACGTTGTCTGTGGTCTCCAGTGTTGTCGTGCAGCTCAGACCAGGGTTAAGCCCAAAGGGTGAAAGAGTGGGGTGAAGGTCCCACTGGAAAACCCTTTGTGAGGAAAAATAATTTCACCGGATCTTATCTCCCGCCATCCCAAGGAGGACCCTGGTTTCCCATTCATTTCAGGGCCCTATGTCAAGTCTCCCTCGTATGACGTGCTCCATCCACCACCACCCAGGAACTTCAAAATCAGGGCAGGGCATCTCTCTACTAGGTTTGCAGTCATCATGGGGACAATCTACCACTCCTGCTCTGCAGGAGAAAGATAACAATGATACCTTCTGACCTTGCAAGTGTTGACTTTCTATGGCCTTGTCTTCCCCTCTCTGATGTACATAATTCTGCAAAGAGACCACTTAAATAAAATCAAACAGGGCCAAAGCTACAACATCACTTACTGAGATGCTGTGAGTGATGATCAGGCTCTAAGTAAAGTAATTCATCTTGCTGTCACCCTGTTCCTTCTCTTTCCTGACATGGTCTCTCTCTCCCAACCTTTATTCTCACTGTTGTTGAGACAAGATGTTTCTTGGAAAAGTTTAAAAGCTTTCTTGGAAGGAAAAAAAAAAAATTCTTCCCCATGATCTCCTCTAGGCTTTCTTCTTCTTGAACTTTGTCATTGAATTTAGAGGCTATATCCAAGTCACATTACCATGACATCACCCACACAAAGGCAGTAACCTCAGCTAACCTGTTGACCACCTGCACCTTGCAGCTACTTTGACTTGCATTTTTCCTCACAGACAACAGCCCTCTCTTCCTATCCTGCATTGTGGTAGGTTGGTAGAAAGCATTTTCATTCCTGGCCACCCAGGAATAGATCTGGGCCAGCTTCATCCCCTATAAACAAACCTGCACTCTGCAGTCACAGATGTCATCCCTGTCATTTAGATCTACCTTAGTCTATCTGCTGGCTTGAAGCAAACTGGAGAGGAATCAGAATCTGCCTGACACAGCAAATCTAGAGAGGAGAAAGGGGGAATCAATTTTTATAATACGTGTTTGGCACTACATAATAGATATAAGTCTAAATGCAAGCCATAAAGTTGGAGAGGCTTGTAAATTAAATCCATTCTGTCCCTTTTAACTAAAAAGTGACCTTACCATAGAATTAAATGTGTTTTTTATCCAGTGATCTATGGAGCTGTAAAAGTGGCTGATTGTCGCAGTGTGGTGTTATAGGACAGAGAGAAGCCCCCAGATAGGCATCTCCACACAGCTCAGCACATGTTCTGCTGCTTGCCTCACAATTAACACAGGCTTACTGTACGGGTAGAGGATTTTAATCTTCTCCCTGCCAGGAGAGGTGGCCACGTCCCTGCTGAGAGCAATCCCTGTCCATGCTTTTCCTCCAGGGTATGTCCAGACACCGGGTGGGAGAGTGCTGCTGGAGAAGGGTTGCAAAGAAATCAGGGTGTGTTCTGAAAAATCAGACCGTCTGCTCAAATGCAGGGCAATTCTGTATCTTTGTCTTATCCTTGTTTAGTTTACAAGGCCCTAGCTACACTGCAAGAGGGGGAGAGGATTAGAAAGTACCCTGGGGTTCAGCAAAATGCCATAGTGGCGGAGAAAAGGGGGGTGGGACGTCCTTGATTGTTCATGTAGGGATTCCATCCCCCTGTTCCAATAATAATACAGGAGAGTCTGAAATACAAAAGATTTGACATTGGATTCCAGCCCAGAGGACACAATTTAGGATGTTCCTGAATGCTTTTAAAAGGCCAGAAATTATCAGGCTTTGTCTCAAAAGAAAATATAGTTTCGAAGCCTCTGCTGGGTTACAGGTTGGCATTCATGCATGCAGGCTATCAGAGCCTGCAGGAGACCCAATGCTCCCAGGAACATAATCAACACAGGATTGAAGGCTGTTCGACTTCCAATCAGCACAGCAGCAAAGAAAATCACTTCCCCCATGCCATGGGTGAAACAGATGCTCAGGGAAGTCAGTGGTGTGTTTCCTCATCGCTACTGAGAAGTGCTGCAAAGGAGGAGCCAAGATCCTTCCCAGCTACCGAATGTCACTGAAGCTTGGGCAGAAAAGTGCTGCCAGGTCCCTCCCTCCCTCCTGTCTCTTCCATGTTTGCACGGGACTAGGGTTGCACTCTGAGCCAGGAGCCTCCATCAAACGGCGAGAGGACTCAGGGACACAGCCCAGCTGAGCCACCACCGTGTTGGGGACTCATCTCAGATGCCACACACCACTGTGGAACACATTGACCTCAACTGATCATGGGCCAAGCCACTGAGAGTAAATCCATGCTGCTAGAAAAGATTGGCACACCCCAGGCTACCCTCAAAGTCCTTTTCTGAGATGTGGTTTGTGAGTACTGCCTGCCTCTCAGCCTACTCAGTCATGCCAATGGCTCCCTTCTCATTCTGTTCTTTCTCTTTCACCTGGTCGCCTCTCGTTTTTAATTATTTGGCTTGACAGCAGCATTTTTGTCTGCAGCTATACTGTTGAACCGCACAGAGCCTGGCCACAAGAGCTGTCTGATGGTCATCCACATTACTGAGCTGTTAGCAAAGCAATGCCAGGTGCTGTCCAGGGGACAGCACGGGCCAGGGATTATTACTAATAAGCTGCATGAACAAGGCTAAGCTGCAGGTGGAGAGACAGAAGGAACTTAGTCCTGTGGCAACAACTTGCATGGTGCTACTGGACTGCATAACAAGCCCTGGCATGCATTTTTTATTAACATTAGATGTGATATTTCATTGATTGCACGTCAGCAGGGATTCAGATCCCTGCACACCCTTGAGATTCTGGCACAGCAAAGTACTCACAAGGAGTTACCAGAAGGAAAAGAAACTGAAGGTTCCCAGGTGAAAACTGCCTCCACTCTGGGAATAAGAAGGAAAGAGATCTTTAAAAAGTTGGTTGAACAGAGCACAAAAAATCTCAGCCTGTGTCAGAGCTTCTCCTAGCTGCCATGGAGCTAACAGTATCTACCGTATCTACCCAGGCTTCCTCAGCATTCCCCCACCTTTAATATTTACCACTGCCAGAACTTTTCTTCTTCAAGGGAAAGAATACTTCATATTTTACCAATCCTTAGCCACTTGTGGAGTCTCTGCTTGCTGGAGTTATGGAAATCAAGGAGAATAACCACTACTCAGTACTGGTGACTGTGCTGGTCTGGGCTGAAGTGCTCCACTTCCTAGCTTTGAATACCTATCACACCAGTGCAAAAATGCCTGACTTTGTGCTGTTACCATTTCAAGATAATTTATGGTCAACTGTGGCAAGGCCCAAATGCTGCAGCCGTACAGAACCTGCAACAGATCAAGTCAAGAACATCTGGAAGAGGAGACTCACCAGCAAGAGTCCTTGACTCCAAAGGAAAAAGAATAATGTTAATAATCCAAGCTTGGAAACTGCAGTTGGATTCCCACAAACAGAAATTTGGCTTTCAATATACCAGCTTTTTGTCAGTCTGGAGTTCTCCCACCCTCATTACTTTTGCCACTGTAATACCAGGAGGCACCAAGGTTCAGGTGCCACTGTGCAAAGGAGGACCGACTTCCTCTACTCCATGAACCACCAGTCCAAATATCCCAATATCCCTGAGACTGAAAGTTCTTAGGAAAGGGCACAAATAAAGTCATAGTCAGGAGATGCAACAGCTCTCCAGGAGCTTCACAGAGTGGTGGTGCTGGGCTGGAAGTGGAGCAAGATCAGAAGACAACTTGATGCTGGCCTCATCCCTGCCAATGGATCATTTTCCAACTAATTAAAGCCACAGACCAACTGTCTGTCTCAGTGCTCAAGAGCTCTACACTGGCCATAGTCATGATGGATGCTGTACAACCCATGGTGACCAAGTGATGCAACCCTAAAAGTGTTCATCAAGAAATGTTCAGAGACTACAGTGTTGGCCAACAATTTGGGAAGGAATAAAGCACAGTGACTTTACCTGATTTATCCTGTGGATTACCCAGGAATCAGCCAGGCCAATTGCCACAAGAACAGAGAAAATAGGGCATAAGCAGAGGCTCAGTTGCCAGCATTTGACGAGGGGCTGGCGGTTGGACAGAGCAATTACACCTCCAGAGTCACTTTCCAGCCCAGGAGCCAATTTGCACAGCTGAACCCTGTTCCAATTATTCCTTCTCTGCCTGTCTGTGGGGTTGTGGTAATCAGACTGACACTTTCAGAAGGGGACTTCTGAGTGGCAGGATGCTCTACTGGGCTCTGAGTGGAAAGTGTGGTCCAGCAGCATCATTAATTCCCTACCCCATTTCTGGTATTTGCACTGGGGTGATTGATTTCCTTCCTCCCCCCAACTACAAATAACTTCCACAGGGAGATTATGCTGTCTGCTCTGTAATCAACACCAACTTCAAAAGGGCTTAGCTCTAAAAGAAAACCTCCGAGGGCCAGCATTAAGTGGGAAACAAACACAGCATTTGGGTTGTAATTTGTGGTGGGAGGCTGGGGTTATAATAACCACATCGCTACAGCGTGCTGTGCACCTTGCAGCTCCTAAACTGCATTTGTGAGTAGAGGAAGTTGCAGGAAGACTTTTTTTTTTTTTCAGCCTGTGTGAAATGCTGAGCATCTGACACGACGTGTCTGGTTGTGCCTGGCAGCTGTATTTAGCACCAGCTCTCCTCTCACTTCCCAACACTGTCACCTGCATGCAAGCACAGCCCAGTAACCAAACTCCAGCACGGGGAAAAGTCATGTCCTATTTAGATCCACACACCCTTCTGACAGATGACTTGGGCAAGGGAAGGAAGGTGAGAAAAATCACTGCCTTGTCCCACATCCCCTCACCACAGAAAATGGAAACCACTGAAAGTTCCTCTATGAACACACTGATGACCTATTAGAGATAGGAAGGAGAAAGGTTTTTACAGTTCCCTGAAGCTCTTCTTTCTTGCTTTGCTTCGTCTACAGTCTATTATGTGGGGACAAGGAAGGATCTTTTATGCAGAATTCCCAGACCCCAGAGCAATGGGGGAGCACAGTAGGGCTATCAGACCATGGACTCCCTTGGAGCTTGTCCTGGGAGACTCCAGCACTTTTTTCAGGACAACTTTTAATATCCTGCAGACCTTCTGCTCACCATGTCCAGGTCAAAGCACACTAGGGCTGAGCTAGGCAGCTCCTGAGGACAACTTAATCCAATGGGATCATCAAACCCTGCAGCACTCATGTCCCATCTTCAGAGAAACACATAACCTTGAGGTTGAAAGGGACCTCTTGGCCAATCCCCATGCTCATCTTCCTCAGTCTTGGTAGAGGACAAGGCTCTGGACTGAGATTACCCCACCTGGGGGCTTGCTACCAAAACCTCCCTTTCCAGTGGCATTTCCATGCCTACAGGCATTGCCCCTGTTGTCCAGATGGGTGTCTTGGGTACATCTACAACTACAATTCCCATGGCACAGGATCCTTATATTTCCATGCATCCTCCTTAGCTGGATCCCACAGCTTACTGGCATTTTCCTGGGATCTCTCCCTGCTTCCCCCTTGCCCTCCCAGCCTTGCTGCTCTTCTGACTGCCACCATCTCTCCTGCTGGTAGCAGAATCATCTCCATCTGGAGAATCTGGAAGTCCCTACAGCATTGTTATCCCTATTAACATTTCTAAAAACCCCGAGCTGGCAGGAGACAGCAAGTAACACAGGACAGACAACGTTTTATGTTGTTCATGTTGTTATTTTTTAAGCATTCAGAATATGCAGCAAACATTTATTGGCTATTTACTTATTCCTTCAGAGCTGCTCTGCCCCGGTGAGCAGTGCAGGATGGGCAACACATCAGATCCCTGACTAACCCTATCACTGCCAAACTCCTTCCCAAGCCTAGATGATGCCAGGACAGTTCAGCCCTGAGCACTGGGGAGAGGTTCCCTTCCACTGCACATTTAACATCACCAGCCACCCAGCTGTGCAGGCTGCTAGGTTACTGAGATCCTTCTATCCTCCCATCCCTGATTTCTGCCACTGAAATCACAGGCTCTGCTGTAATTACATCCACAGAGACACACTCTTGGGGCACATGCAAGAACCGAAGGCTCTTTCCATCACCTGCACATGGTGAGCTTGCACCAATCAAAAAAGCAAGATGCTCACCCTTGCGATTTTCTTTGTATGCATTAAGGTGAGGAGCCTTTTTGTCAGTAATTAACCCTTGCTTCAGCTCAATAGGGCTGATCAGATTGTAGAGCAACATCTGAGAAGCGGAGATTAGCTCACCGACCTCTTTACTACTTAAGGTATGAGTGCGGGTACTCAAATCAGATTTCCCTTTCTTTACTGGCATTTGATTAAAACCTTTTCAAGCAGTCCTTTCCAAACTAAAAATGCTTAAATCAGGTGATAGAGAAAACATTTGGGGGTCTGGGAAATGACAACAGTGTGTCTCAAGTGCTGTCAGAAGAAAAATTACATCTAGAAAACATGTGTAAGTGTGTGTGAGTTTGCACCTATGTGTGCACGTACACTAATTAAAACTTTGGTAGAGCTGACCAGAGCATGGACCTGCAGAGATAAGCAGCATGGCTCAAGAAGGGGGAAAGTATTCTTCAACTTGCAGCTGAGTCCAGAAATAGATTGTGAGAGAATCAATTTTTGCTGCATGCTGATTTATTTAAACCTTCCGCGGTGGCAAAGTCCTCTATAACAAAATATCTGATTACAGGACTATGACCATAAATCCCACACACCCTCAAGCAATGGCCAATGAATAACTGACTTGTTAAGGGAACGAACCCGCACAATGAATAAATCTACCAACAGAGTTTTCAATACAAAAGACCCCATTGGGACAAATTTCCTTCTGAAGGTGTATCGACTTTCATTTGCAGGAACCAGCAGATATTTGTTTCAAGAAGAAGATAGTCATTGCTAGATTGCTGCTAAACAATATATGGTTTAAACCAGGCTCCTAACCCAGGCTTAATCTACTTTTGTATCAGCAGGCTGGACTATACAACTAAGCATTTTGCAGGACAAAATATTAGCCAAGGTCTTGTGAAAAGCATGTGCTTGATCCAGAGGGCACCCAGGAAGGGGACAGGAGACTCGCACACTTCCAGGCTATCAGTCACAGGGAGGCATTAAGAAAATAAGAACTGAGAAAGGACAAGGAAACATGACTCAGGACGAAGGTTTCAGGGGAGACACTCATTCACTCAAGACACAAGAGTAATTAATGCCTGGTGCTTGGCGGATGTCATTCATCTCACAATCCCAAAAGGAGGAAATAAAGGTTGGCCAAGTCCATTCTGGCACAGAGCCCCACCAGGGCCTGGGGAACAGCACCAGGTAAGGAATAAATCAGGCATCCCCTTGTTACAGATGAAAACACCAAAGTACAGAGTGACCACTGCCTAAATTAGCTGTGACCTGAACCTCTGGGCTGAGACCCATGATTGGCAGTGGGAGAGATCACCCTTGGCCCTTAGTGGATTGCACCACAGCATCTTTTAAAACGAAATCACAGCCTTTTGTGTTGGGTAGCCCAAACTTCCAGAGGCTTACAGAGCTGTAAGCTTAAATGATCAGCTGAGAGGTCCACAAGAAGATAGCAGCACAGATGGGACAGAGAGAAAGTGGTTCAGCTCAAGATCCATTCTAGCATGGAAATCATGATGGCCCCTGTCCCAAAAGCATTTAGAGAGAGAACTATGCTAACTCTCAATGAATATGGAATAGGTTCGTCTGCCAGGAATGGGATAGTCCTAATATAGAACCATTTTGCAAACAGCAAAGACTTTGTTACAGGCCAGATGAGCTCAATAAACAAGGAAATATCTCCGTTTTTGAAAGCCAGCCTGATAACAGGCAGGAGACAAGGTGAGCAGGCAGCTGGGAGTGTTGAAGTGGTAG
Source organism: Cygnus atratus (assembly GCF_013377495.2). NCBI lineage: Eukaryota > Metazoa > Chordata > Aves > Anseriformes > Anatidae > Cygnus > Cygnus atratus. The sequence continues at coordinate 158,299,532 of NC_066363.1, read as the reverse complement.
GATGAGCTATCACAAGGCCTGCCTCAGGCCAAAAGTAGATGTTCAGGAAAAGAGCTTGGCAATAATATATACTGCTACATGCATGTGACATGCACAAAATGGTGTCCCAAATACGTGCAGGTTTCCTCCCTTCTTGTCTCAGGCCACATCGGTCTGGCAAGCAGCAACTCTACCAGTAGTAAAACAACCCCTAAAAACTAAGATGCTCACTGGAAGGAGAATTTTGCATTTTGTGAATCTTTCTTCAGATATGTACTTCAACCTAACACAGACCATCACAGCAGATTTCAGCCATTTTTTTCATTTTTTACCTCCCAAAATATTCTAGAAAGTCCAGATTTCCTGCTCATTCTTCCCCCAGATGTCATTTTCTCTCCCCAAGTCCCCTTGTACCAGGGACAAGGCACAGCACCATACATGACAAAGCTTGCAGTTTCAATGGCTCATTTCTCATCAGCTGGCCACTCCTTGATCAACGCTTTATAGAGGGATATTTCAGAAAAAAATAAAAAAATGCAAAGGGAGCAGAAGAAGGAAGGTAGGAAACCATCCCTGGTTTAATTCTGATAACATTGCTGGGGGGCGATCTGCTCCAACAAATTAAAATCAGCAAATCTCCTCTCATTTTCTCTGACAGAGGTAACCAATTTAAATTTTCATAAAGGGGGCAGTGATGTGTGTCTTTGCAAGACAGAGTCACCAATCTAGCAGCCCTCTGATTTAAAACATCATCTTTCTTTTCCTTTTTTATTTATTTTTTTTCCTTTCCTGAGAGCCTTCTGGAGCAACACAACAGATTATCTCAGCATAATCAGACCAACACAAAACTGTCTCTCTAAAGCACTGTGAGGAATTTCTAAGCCCGAGATGTGGTGGCGAGCAGACTTTCTGAAGGGACCTCATTTGCTGTTGATTTTCCTTTTTATTTTTATATGGTTTGTAGCCTCGTCACCCCACCAACCAAATTAAAGAGCCCATCAGCACACGGAGTGCATCTAGGAGAAAGGGAGGTGCGCTCTCCACGTGGGCTGGCCTGCCAGATTGCTCTCCGAGTGAGAAGTTTGGTTTCCAGTTTATCGTTCTTTATACTGAATTGAAACACAACCAATATTGGCCTGGGGATGGTGTGCTGCTGTGGAAGAGTGGCCTTTTGCATAACAGGAAGTTTAAGAAGGGTTATGAGGTAGATGGGACTGCCTGTGCTGGGAGGTTGGAGGATGCTGAGGATTGGGACGACATTTTCTGGTGGTCTTGACCTGGAAAATCAAGGATTGCTACAGCTCCATGATGTGGTTTTTTGGGACTTAGAGAGCTGGGCCCTGGGAATTTGGGACCTGAAGGGCCACGTGCAAAAAGAATACAGCTCAAGTGAAAAGGAACCCTGCCTCTCCAGTGCAGATGAGACACTGAAATTCTCTTTTCCTTGGCAGAGACACAGTTCAGAACAAAGCAGGAGTTCCCTACCCCACCTTGGCTGAAAGAACTGTGCCCCCAGCCCTTTTATTCCCATGCTTCAGAGCCCAAAGCCCCCACCCCACCTGAATATACAGATGGGCAACTGATCCCCACCACCAAGTCATGCACCTCTTATCTGCTCTCACTCAGGCACAAGCATCCCACAGCTGTCCTCTTCCAGCCCAGCACCTCCTGCAAACCCCAGACAAGGGGAAAACTGAGAAGATATGGGGAAGGAGCTGTCAGAAGGACACGGGAGATGCACCAGGGACCCTTACACTTCTCCTGCAGCCTTTCTGATATGTGCTGCGACACCGAAAAAGACTCCTGCAAACCTCCAGGCCAGGTGCCAGGTCCCTTCACTTCGAAGGCTTGCTCGGGGATGTGAATTTTCTCCAAGGGGAGGAGGCGAGGTAGTTACAGAGACAGGCTGTCATCCATCTTGAAGAAAATACTCTGCTCTCATTGCACCCACCCGAGCGAGGTGGCAAGAAGGATCAGGCCCAGGGAAAGGCTTTGACTCATTTGTTTACCAGCGCAGGTTTCCTGGAGCTAATTAATGAGCAAAGCTGATAGCCTGCAACAGGTATCGATGGCAGGGGATTTCCTGTGTGCAACACCAACTCTGGGAGAAGGTGAATTGGGATGTAGGATCATGCTTCTCCCCCCTCTCCCTCCCCAAAAAAGGGGGGCAAAGAGAAGCCCCCTGCAGCCACTGGGAGCCCCTCCATCACCACCTGGAGCAATGACAGAGCCCAATCCCTGCTGGAAAACCTTCTGAGCAGAGCCCAAGCACCCTTCTCCTTGCTTGTAGGGACCAAGGGAACACCCACAGACTGAGGTCTGGGGGCTGCATCCCCCATTCTGGGCACGGGGACGAGCTGCGGCTGTGCGCACAGCCAGGGAGAGCCTCGAGCAGCCTCTGCATTCACAGGGACGCTGCTGGGGAGGAGGGGAGAAGTGGTGGTGGGGAGCAAAATGCATACACGGCAGGGGGTGTGCATGGAAAAATAGAGATTGGGGTAGGGGGAGAGCAAAAAATGGCACAAGAAAATGTTTGCAGAGGGGATAAACCTCCGGTGGGGTTAGAAGCAGCCCTGATTGCAACCCCCAGCAGCAGGTTGTTAGTTTTTTTTTTTTAATTATTTTTTTTTTTGGGGGGGTGGGGGTGGGGTGGGGGTGCAAAAAAAGGAAGAGGAAGGGGAGACACAGCTCCGGAGGTCTCTGCCGAGCATCCCTGCGCACCGGGGGCGGCGGGCGGCGATAGCCGGGCTGCGAGCGCCACCTCCCCGCCGCTCGCCGCAAGCCCCGGCCGCCCCCGGCAGCCCCCTCCCACCCCCCGCGCTGAGAAATGGCCTGGGCTGAGGACTGGGGGGCCAAGAGGACTCTGAGATCTTTTTTGCGATGCCCCCAGCCTTTTCCCAAGCTCTCCCGACCGAACCGGACAGCCCCGATGCCATAGGGAGGGTGAGGGGGGGCGTTGCAAAGTTTGGGGTGCTGGTAAAAGGGGATTTTCTAGGGGAGGCTGCGATGGAGGGTAAGGCTGTGTGTGTGTCCCCGTCCTTCCTTTCTCCCTTATGCCCCTTCTGCATCCCTGCAGGGCTCTCTCCTTGGTGGCAGAGCAGTGGGGTGGGTGGGTGATGCCCCCACCCCAGGCTGCCTTTGGCTGTTCCCCAGGGACTGGGGTTCAGGGCTTCCCCCAGAACAATCACATACACACACACACACACACACTGACACATCCAGCACACCTCCCCTGCCTCAGTTTCCCCCATCTAAGAGGAATAGGTGTGCAGACCCTTCGTCGGCAAAAACCCACCCCTATTTGCATCCAGTCCTTCCCCAATCCTGACCACTTCTGATGGGTAATTTTGGGTTGTGAGGCACAGGGAGAAGGAGGAGAGGGGCTTCAGACCCTATCCCTGCCCTTGGGGCTCTGCAACCCCATCCCAAGTACCACGGGAAGGGCCCGGAGCCCTGCTCCTTCCCTGCTCCTGCCTGGCCTTCCCCTTTGCCCTCCGCAGAAGAAGTTAGCGACGAGGGATGTTGCACCCCGACCCTGCCAAAGCATAGCAGAGCCTGGGGGGTCCCCTTCCTGCCCGCCCTGTGCTCCTCATTCCCCTCTCCTGCAGCTGAGACCCAGCAGGATGGGATGTCCTGCCTGTCTCCAGCCCCTGCCTGGCTCAGCCCCGCGGTCCCCTGGCAGCACAGCTCGGCTGAGCCCTGGTGCAATTCCTCAGCAGCCTCCCAGGGTAAAAAAAAAAAAAACAAAAACAAAAAAAAAACGCCCTGCGCCCTCCCTCCTCTTCCTCACCAACATCTTGGGCCCAGTACCGGCTGCGGGCCCCAGGTTAATGAGTCATTAATTAATTCGGGACCCACTTAATATGCACGGGGAGTTGTTTGTTTCCTTTAGCAGCCGGGGCTTTGGACAAGATCCCAGCTCTGCGAAGCCTCCAGCCTCGTCTCCCAGCTGATAATAGATAACACAGATATTTCGGCACCAGCCAAAGCAGAGTCATCATCATTAATACACAGTCCTCCCTGCTACGCGGCGGAGGTCGCCAGTCAACTCCGAGTGCCCGGGGCTCATCCCTCCTGGCTTTCTTTAGGCTTTGCACTGCCAGGAGGGAACAAACCTGGAGAAAATCAACAGGTAAAGGGGCCACGGATGTGCGCCCCGGACCCCGGCACCCTCCCGAAATGCTCTGGTTTTCCAGGTGGCATGATTTTTGCAGGCAGGTTTTGGCATCTGTCAAAGTAGCTTCGCTCTTCCTCGCTCCCCCCACCTTCCCTGTCCTGCTCCTCCTCCTCCTCCCTCAGCCATCAGCTGGCCCCAGAGCTCGCCAGCCCCAGCAGTGGAGCAGGACTCAGCCCAAAGCCCTGGGAAGCCCCAGCTTGAAAGGCTGGCGAGGGACGTGAAGGCGGGGGGGGGGGAGATCTTTTTGCCCTCCTCCTCTTTGACCTTGCCTTGATATTTCCCCCACCGCTACCACCTCCTCTCCGTGCAAATGATTCACAGGGGTTGTTTCCTCTGCCGGGGCAGGAGCGGGGATGCGAGCATGAGTCACGAGCTGGAGGTACCTGGCAGAGTTGATTTGCAGCCCGTGCCTCCGATTGCCGGGGAGCGATGCTCCGTCTCAGCCAGGAGCAGGACACAACCAGGCTGAAAAGTCCCTTTGAGCCCCCCCCAGCTGCTCCCCCCATGCCCCGCTTTTCCTTCCAGCCTTGGCAGAGGCATGGCTGAAATACCTCCCTGCGAAAGTCTGAGGCTGCATCAACAGCCACCCTCCGTCAGCGAATGTCAGGCCGTGAAAGGGAAGGGGGCGGTGGGGGAAGAGGGAGAGACAAATTTTGCGATTCATTCCCACACAGGGTGATTCAGAACAAGATGCTTTGTAATTACGCATCCCTGATGGAGACTCCTTCTCCCCCCCCCTCCCCAACCCCATCCCCATAGGAAAGGGGAAGCTGTGCCTGGGTGCTGACATCCCCCAGGAGCCCCAGAGCATCCTATGTGTGTGTCTGTGTGATGCTCTCATCTCTACATAGGCTAAAGGCTAATTTTCTCCTACGGTGTGAAGCAAAGTGCAGATAAACAGCATTAAGGGGGCGGGGGGGGGGAGCGGGGGGGAGAAGCTCGTTGCCTCCCCAGCCATCGCCTCCTGCCCTGGGAAGGTTTTGTGAGTGGCAAAGCAAGCAAGGAAGGGTCCCCCCAAAAACTCCCCAAGGGAGAAAAGGAAGGCGAGGAGCGGGGATGGGGGCAGGATTCGTGCCCAGGGCAAGCAGCTGCCTTTCCTTCCTCGACTTTTTTTGCCAACCTTGCGGGCTGAGGAGTCCCGGACCCCAAGGCTGCCCACCAAGGCACCGCGGCTTCACAGCACTTCGCAGCTCAGCCTCGTCTGGCTCTGCAGCTCTCCGCCGCGATCCCCTGCTCCCCTTCCCCTGCCTGGCTGCCTTCTCCCCAAGCAACAACCCAGTCCCCAGCTTGTTTCCCCAGGACATGAACGCATTTCTCCCCCCCAGCACCCCGCATCCTGCAGGCACCGATATTTTCCACTGCCGCCCGATGCTTGCCCGCAGGACCCGCATGCACGAAAGTTAAAACTTCCCGTGGCAGGGAGCGATTGTGCTCCATCGGTCCAAATTGCCGAGCAGGCGGGGGGGGGCCGAAAACCTCCTGCCGGGTGCTGTTTCCAGGCGCAAAAAGCAGAGGAGCCCACTGCTGCCCACCCCCAGGGCTGGAGAGACCCCCGGTGCCCGATGCAAGGTGCATCCCAGAGAAGTCGCGTCCCCCCACGTTCCTCCCTGCCGCAGGAGAAGGAAGGGAGGCCGGGGGGGTCCCTTACCTTGCGGAGCTCCCCAGGTTTTATATCCTCCTTCTTCCCTTTGTCAAATTCCAAATGGAAAGCAGCAACATATCCAGGGGTAACCAGACCAACATTGGGCAGCGCGTGAAGTCCAAAAGGCAGAGCTCGCTCTCCCTCCGTTCCCTCCACTCTTGCCTCTACGTATATATATACATACACACTTAGACGTAGCTGTGTGTATGCCGAAGAGAGAAGGGGGGAAAAAAAAATACCCTAAAAGAAATGGGGGTGGGGAGGGAAAGGAAGGAAGAACCTTTGGTGTCTCTGCAGACAGGCAGGTGGAAGAGAAAAGCTGAAAATAATTAAGCCGTTTTTTGAGGAATCCTTAGGAGCAGGGAAAAACACAGTTGAAAGCCAGTAAATCATTAGATCCAAGCAGACAATCAAGTCTTCTTCTTCTTCCACCCCCCACCCCCCCCCAAAAAAAAAAAAAATATACAGCAGGGTTCAGAGTAGCTTTCCCAGCAGCGGAGAGAGAGAATAGTCTTCTGCAGAAAGATATGTTTGTTTAAAATCCACTCGTCTGCTTTTCTTGCTTTCTCTCTCTTCTCCCCCCACTTTTTTTTTTTTCTTTTTTTTTTTAAATTCTGCTTCTGAATCTCTCTCTGTGAAACTAGATCCAGTCTTTGTAGCCAGGGGCTGCATTAAGGATTACATCAGGCTTTTATAAGCTTTCCAGATCACACATTAGAGTGAGAGAGAGAGAGAGAGAGAGGGAGGGAGGGAGGGATGGATGGGAGGGAGGGATAAAATGCACACACACATCCACACGCACACGCACGGATCGGAGCTTTGTAAAACAGGCAGCTATAGGCAAGGACCCGAACTGTCACCGTATCGCATCGGGCACGCTCTGTTAGCCTATAGGAGGAGAGGAAGGATGGAAGGATGGAAGGAAGGAAGGAAGGAAGAAGGAAGGATGGATGGATGGATGGATGGATGGATGGATGGATGGATGGATGGAGCAGAGGAGCCAGCGAGAGCCGGAGAGCGTTGGCAGCCAGGCAGCGCAGCCTCCCCGGGACAGCTTAGCCCTAAGCGGGGAGCCAGGAGGTGAAGAGGGAGCAGGGGTAGTGTTGGTGGGGCTTGGGGGGGGCAATAGGGGCTCTGCCCCCACCTCTCCCCTCCTTCCCCAAATCCTACAGGGGTTCAGTGCGGGGAGAGGTGCCCGCAGAGGGATGCGCAGGGACCCAACTCGCTGCCGCCTGGGTGATGGGGACAGGGAGAGGGGGCTGCTGGGGGGTCCCTCGGCCCCCAGGCACTGCTGACAGCCTGGGACATGGGGCAGGACAGCGAGGGAACCTCCGGGGCAGTAGATCCCCCCTTCCCCACCACCAGATCCCCTTTTTTTCCCCCCTAGCCCTGCAGGAGGATGGGGGCTGGAGCTCCCCACGCAGCCCTACGTGGCCGTGGATTTGCACCACTGTTTGCCCAGGCAAGACACAGAGACTGCAATTAACCCTTTCTTATTTTTATTTTTTATTTCTTTTTAACGCTTTCCTACCATCTTTCCGCCCCCAGCAGCTCCATCATCGCACAGCCTGTGCAGGGAGTGGGGGGGTCTCGCCCCAGCGCAACACCCCAGGGTGGGCTTGGGCTGGGTGGGGGGGGGGGGGGGGAGGGGGGGTAGAGAGAGGTTGAGCAGATGGAGGAAAGGGGTACGTGGGATTTTGGGAAAGGTCCCTGCTGCATCCCGGAGGCTTTGGGGTGAAGATGTTGCCTCCGGGTGTGCAGCCGGGGGAGGTCCCCGGTAATGAGGAGCTTAATGAAGGAGGGGGGGGGGGGAAGGGGATGGAGGGGAGAGGGAGCAGGGGGAGGGCAGGGGGACTCCAGCATCCTGCCAGACTCCAGGACCTGCCCCTTGCCTTTAACCCTTCCTGCTCCACGAGGCGGAAAGCAGCCCCTTGCCCTGCTGAAGCCACCTCCCTCCGTCAGTGGAGGGGCACGGACCTGCCTCATGGGGCAGAGGCAATGATCCTGGCCCCATCTCCTTCTCTTTCTGCCCCAAGGAAGGTGATGAGGACCCCAGTCCCCTCTTCAGGGCCACCCCAGGGGCATCTCCGTCCTCCTCCCTCCTGCCTCCATCCCCAACCCATGGCCTTCCACCCCTTTCCTCCCTTCCCTCCACCACATCCAGCCCTTTCATCTCCATTTCCACACCTCCAAACCCCTTTTATCCCCCGAAAAAACTTCAGGGGACAGGAGAAAAAAGAAGAAATCGTTCATCTCAGAAAGCTGAGCAGCAAACCCTGGCGAGCCAGCCTTCCCCCGTCCCCAGCCAGCACTGCAGCACTGCTGGCCAAAGGCATCTGTGACATCTCCAGTTAAGCAGGGACTGGAGCAGAGGGGCAGCTGGGGCCTGAAATGCTTATTTTCAGCCGACAGGCGGCTATGCTGGATTAGCACGGTGCATGCTCAGAATGGAAATCTCTCCCTTTTGCTCTCCAGCCTTTCGGGAGTTTGGTTGGTTGGCTTCTTTTCATCCAGGAAGGCTCCCGTGCACCTCCAAGTCAGTCCCACAGAGGTTTCTCCTCCTCTTCTTCTTCCCCAGTGGCACAACGGGGAGCAGAACACTTATATGGGAAAAATGAGGGGGGGTGGCAAAAGGATCCCATGCACAGCATTTGTGAGCCCCATGGGGCATCTTGGCCATGCCTTTGGGTTGTGGGGCACGTGGGGGCACTCACCTTCCGAGCAGCTCAGATCTCTCCTGTGTTGTAGGGCAAAGAAGCTCAGCACAAGGGAAAAAATAAAAATGAAAATAATAATAATAATAATAATAAAAAAAACTAGAAAGTGTTACGGACAAAATTAAACCCACTTCCAACCTCCACAGCTGCGATGGGGCAGGGTGGAAATGTCAGCTTGGTGGGAATGTGGAGCTGGGCTCCATGCAAGGGAAAAAATTCACCACAGCTCCTTTCCGTGCAGCCTCTTGTGGAGAGGTCCATGAACCCCCAGGCCCTCATTTAACAGGAGCAGGAACATGACCCATGATTTAAAAATGTAGAAAACAAAGGGCTGATGGCCTGTTTCTCATCAAGTACCCCCTAGGGAGAACTGGGGGTAAGCTGCAGCAGTGAGCAGTGCACGTGAGGAGCTGGGGCTTGCGACTGCCTACAGTAACCAAATGTTATCCCTCCTTTGGTTTTGGACATCTCTGCAGTGATTAAGAGGAAATAGCTTTACCATAAGGCACTAGGACCTGTGAAACTCACTGCTGCAGGACAGTCCTGGGGGCAGGGAAGTCCACCAGCAGGGCAGTAGTTGCCCTCAGCTCAGCAGCTGTCACCAAACCTGAGTCTGTGAGCCCTTCCCTCCATCCCATCATCCTAACTCAGATGTAATCCTTGGAGAGAACGGCCTCTTCCATAGCAGTCTTCCTCCAAGCAAACAGTCTGGAGCTGTTTGCCAACCATTTTCCATCCTGGCCCACTAGTGTGGGGAGGAAGAGCAGACCCTGAGTCCTCAAACACAAAGGGGAAGGAATATCAAGTGGAAAATTACTTTAGTGTTCCTTTACACTGAGAACTTTAGGGTCAAATTTACACTTGGATCAAATTCATTTTTGATAGGGTGTAATTCACAGTTGGTATAAAAAAAGAAAACAGTCTGGAATTAAAGATATTGGCCCCACACAGCCCAATCCCTGGATGCACAGAGATATCTCCTCACTGCAAAGCTCTGGGTTTCAGCTTGCCAGTCTTACCAGTGCACCACAACCATTGAGACCTGGGCAAAGCAGGGAGAGGGAAGGCAAGGAGCATCTCTCAGGAAAACCCTCTTGCATTGGGGAATTTCTTCCCAAGGAGTGTGCCAGCAGGTGCATCCTCTTGAAATGTTTTTGCTCCCAGTTGGGAGAGCAGGCTTGGACAAATAACCATGCCATGGAAGGGAATGAAGAAGCTGCATTAGCAGGGTTTTTCCCCTCACCAGTCTCCATAGCTCCCAAAGGTGTCCCTAAATGGAATCACTGAGCTCACAATGCTGGGATGCACTGAGATTTAAAGACAACTTTGTATTGGTGGCTGTCCACTCTGCTTCCCATGTATGGACCTTGCTAGGCCATTGGCAGACGAAAGAGAAGCAGCCAAGACCAACCACAGTTTCCTTCGCTGTATTTAGGGAAGGCTGTGATTGATAGGTTTGATGTGTTGTGATGTGAGCGTGAACACTCCTAAGCAGCCCCTGCCAGTGGTAAGCACAGATGGTAACAAGGATGAAAAAAATATTAAAAAAATATAAATAAATAACATTATAGAGTTGTAAAGTGAGGCAGGGCAGCTTTTCAAGCTGCAGTATGGGGAAGTCCTAACTTGAAGTCCTCTCCTCCACCCAGTCTGCTTTTCACACCAAGACCAGAGGATGACTTCGTGGAGCCCAAAAGCATGGATGTGTCCATGGATGTGGAGCTCAGCTTAGCGACTGCACTGCTGGTGAGGAAGCAAAGCTGCCACCGGGGTCCCAAAACTCTTGGCTTCTCAGGGGAGAGGAGATATCCTTCTGAAAGCACTTGTGATGCTGGGGCTGGTGGCAGGAAGCAGTGATGGAGGGGTCCCACCCCCCAGCCCGGGTGCTCCTAGCTCCTTTTTTCTTCCCCAGAGCTTTGCACTGATCCTAATCTTTTTCCATCCACATTTCTGTGTTTCCCCTCCCAAGGGAAGACGAGGGGAGGAGAAGGTGGTGGAGTCCTCCTGCTGCCTTCCCACTCTAGCACCAACCACCATGATCTGCCCCAGCTTCAGCCTCATTTCTTCCCTTTTGCTTTTGAGATTTCTCATGTTTGCTGTTCCCAGATGTCTCTGGAAATCCCACAGGGGTCTTCTGAAGACTCCTGTGGCAAGGTCAAAAGCTGGTGGGCATCCATGAGCCAGAGTCTGAGAACCACAAGTCTGAGAATAAAAGCAGGAAAGAGAAAAAAGGAGAGAGAAAAAAAAATGTGAAAGGAAAAAAAAAGTGAAAGAAAAAAAAAGAAGAAAGAAAGAAAAAAAGAGATAGAGATTATTCTAACGAGTGGGAAGCTGCTAAAACATTGAAGATGTTTGTCCTAGAGAGAGCTGCGTTATTTCTGCCTGCATTACGGTGGGGCACAGAGTGACGCTATTGCCAGGGAAGTCAAACTAGAGCATCCCAAATGGTCACATAAAGGGAATCTCTCTAACAAGTTCCCATCTCTTCCTTATCCTTGTTTGGAAATTGGATTCACAAGGGGAAAAGCGCTGAACACCTTCTAAAAATAACAATGGCAATAATAATTATGCAGCCTTTTCCCACAATAGCTGTTGGAGAGGGCTAGCCAGGTTTTTAAACAGTGGTTAACACAATAGGTTTGTCGGGTGCTGGAAAAAGCAACTTTGTGTGCAGAGCTCGCCTTGCAAATGTGTTTCCTAAATAGAGCCATAGATGGCAGTACGTAGTATTTACGGAGTTGTTTCCCTGAGTAAATCTCCTTATTTTAGCAGAAAGCAAGAGAATTTCATTTTCTTGTAGTTACAACGCACTCTGAATGAGAACTCCTAAATCAATGGGAAAAGGGGAAATACACAGCAAGAAGAGCCTTTGTGCCTGGGTACCAACAAGCAGAGCTTGAAATGTAAAATCCTTCTTTTATACACGTTTGGGTGTCCCCTTTCACAGGGATGATACCTGGAGAGGTGAACAGGAAATGAATTATCCACACTGGGAAAAGTTTTAGAAGTCTAAACTGTCTGTCACAAAAATCTGAAACAAACTCAAAATCCTCAGATCACTTTCACAAACTGATGGTTATGAATGGCATACAAAGTGCACGTCATTCATCCTTCTACTTTCTCTCTCTTTTTTTTTTTTTTTTAATTATTTTTGCTTTACAATCAAGAGTATGGATTTAAAAAATCAAAACAGTTTTAAGGTAATATTTATTTCTTACAAAACTACTGACACTTTTTTTTTCTCCTGATCATAGCAAAAAACTTATTTTCCAAGAAATTGGTCTAATTTTAGTAAACTGTCATTTCTAGCCCAAAGAGAGAGCCAACAACCCAACTGGAGAGATATACTGCTTGTTGTAAGTTTCTTTTCCTGCTGGGTATTTGTTGTATAGATGTTATAGAGTGAAGGAACCTTATCCATTGAAGCCAGTTTTAAGAACTCTTGTAAGCTTCCTGACCACAGTGTGTAAGCTCCAGTTTTGCATCAGATCTGCATCCAACATGCATGAGGATTTGCATCCAACAGGGTCACAGTAAACTCCTCTCCTCTGTCCTTGCAGCAGAGGCAATAACTCTTGCACCCAAAGTTAAATAAAATCTTTGACAAGGAGAAAAAAATGTGGGAATACCCACTCCTTCCACATTTAAATTTCCCCATAGCAATGAAACCCATAGCTGGTGGAATGCCATCTTCCCCAGTCATTTCTAAGCAACCCCAGCTAGCAAGCAACCAAAGCTGTAGGTCATCTTCTTGCCCCCGTGTTCCCAGCATCCACGGGCTACATCTCAGCTTACATACAAGGATCAGTTTTTCATTGATGTCAGAAGAGATAAACAACCAAAATTTTCCAAAACAATGTATTTCCAGCCTAATTTTACAGATTCAAGTAATTCAAATCAGTTCCAAAGTCTAATTCTTGCTAGGTGAAGTACTTTGAAGCTTCCACAGAAAACAATGGACCTGGAGAGTGTTCAGCACCTTTCAGGACCTGTTTCTTTGGTGCTTACCTGAATGAAAACCTGTAATATTCACATAGATTTATTTGACAAAAATATATCTTCTGCATGTTGAAATACGAGGTTGATCCCCAAAAAGTATAGCTCATTGAATTTACTTTGGAAGTCCTTCAAGGTAAGGTTGGATTATTCCTAAGGAAAGAAAAATAACAACCGTAAGACTAAATAAAGGACTCGCCCAAACTCAAGCCCATAACCTTTGTGTTTGTTTGTGTTTTCTCAGATCCAATTATAATGTATGCTGGAAAGCATCTGCTTTATGATAATGGAGAAGCCATTTACCAGACAGCTTATCCTTGTATCCGGAAATCGATCACTGAGGTTGGTTGGAACAAGCCTACCCTTGAGCCACTGGGTATCAGCGTACTATTCACCCCCTGATGCCACATGTGTTCATAAATACTCTGTAGAGGCTTGCAGAAAAAGTTCAAAGCTTCTCCAAGTGCAACACTATTTCTAAATGCAATGACCTGTGAATTCTTTTACTTTTTGATGGCTAAGTGCTATTTGAGAATTTACCCACACCCCTCATTGATTTTTCTAGGGCTTTCATCTCAGGGACCGTCTGCAGGCACTTGTCAGTACCCCATTTTATTAGCAGTGCCAAGTTAGCCAAATTCAGTCCCAAAACAGCCCTCTAGAGCACGGCAATGCCTTAATCTCAGAGTACTCAGGGAGAAGGGCAGCGCACAGCAAATAAATGTTTTGTCCCAGCTCATAGGGAAGTCTGCATCAGAGGAGGCAATGGAGTCCATACGTTCCCAGGTTCAGTTTCACCGTAAATAGTTGTGAGAATGATTGCACTGAATGAATGTTTTACCCTTCTCTTCCCCAGAATCTTACCATGACACTGCATTAGTCTTTCCTTTGCAGTATTCCCATCCCAAAGTTTTAAGATGATTCCCTTTGAACAGAATTCAGCTACTGTTGTGTTCTTGGCTCTCACCTAGATAAGGGTGACTTTTCTCCCTTCTTGCAGCTGTTTCCTTTAATCTGAAAATAAGTCACTAGAAACAGAAAGAATGTGTTTCTCTCCCTCTGAGTTTTGAACATAACATCGTGACTTGAGCATAAAGCCTGTTTCAATTATGGAGAACTTTCTTCTGTCCTGTTAAACTTAAACCTCTGTGCAATCCATATGTACTCAGGGACAGAACAAGAGAACAAACTTAAATGCTTAAATAAGCTTAAGGGACAAAATCAAGGCATATTAAGCTCAAAATATACAAGCAATTCAGTTGTTGTGTGTTTTTTTCCTTATTCTTTTCTTTGCCTTTTTTTTTTTGTATGCCTCAAGTTTTCCATCCCACTGTACTTCCAGAAATGAATGCAAATACTGCAGTTTAAGTGAAACCTGTCTTATTATTTTATTTACGTGTTTTATTGGAAAGAAAAATCACCAGCACCAAAGTATCTTTGCCCTCTTCCCAGCAATTGCCTCCCTACCTAAGGGGAAACCACAGATACTAGAAACCATCTCCTCTGGTTACAGAGCTGTTTTGTGCCTAGATACAGAGCTTGGAGACCACTGGAAAATTTGGAAAGCAGTCTGAAGGGAACATAAGAACCCCTAACGTGTCATTTATGCAGGGAAAAGCTGCTTATCTGCTTTGGAAAGCATGGGCCTAAGGAGATTAAGGGAGTGAGAACAACCATGGTCCAGGAGGGTGGGGATGGAGCAGATGATCCCGGGGCCATTTCCAGCCCCAGCTGTAGCCCCACTTCTACCTCACTTTGCTCAGACTGGGCAATGCAATTAAGAAAGCCAACTTGCAGATTGTATTTGTTTTTTCCCTCCTCATAAGTGACATCTGCGTACCATATTTCCTTCAAAGAAAAGGTTGCTGTTCAGAGGCTCATTTAATATATAATGAACCGTGTTTGTTTGTTTTTATTTTCTTCTTTCTAATAGGATTGTTTTCTTACATCAAAGCCCACATTTACAGGTAGATTTTCCTAATTTCCTTCTCTGTCTTCACATTCCTCACCACACAAAGGTCATGCAGGACTACAGAGAGTTCCTGAAGATGGGGAGTGGATCAACAACTGATGGGAATCAGCAGGGATTCACTGACATCAACAGAGCAGGCTGAAGCCCATGCTGAGGTACCCGGTGGTGCTGGAGACATGAGAAAGCAAAGACTTCATTTTAATTTCTTTGGAGCAGGGAGCAAGAAATATGCCCCATATCAATGGGCACACAAATGTTTCACAAACTTTTGGCAGATGCAGATTTAATTTGCTGAACCAGAGTTTGCAAGCACATGGGGACACTCGTGTCTGGAGGTTTTGTCCCAAACACCAGCCCAGTTTTCCTTCAACTCCTCCACGCTTTATCGCTGACAACTCCAAGGCAACTCTGCCACAGAAGGCCTGGGAGCTTGGAAAATGATTGGTGAAATGGGAGTAAGGATCCCCAGGGATGTTATAAGGCACAAAATCAGCAAATCTCTAGGAGTGTAGGATTGACTTGAAATATTGGAAGAGACTGAGAACATCCTACTCAATACAGCTGATTATTCAAACCCTAAATCTGGTTTCCTTTTGTTTAGACAGCTGATGTATTTCAATCTATATGGAAAACTCAGTCACCATGCCTGTCCTGTTGTTGCCGAAATATGTGGTCTAAGGGTACAATTGAACTTGTGTAAGCATGGCAAACTGTGGAAACTAGTCAATGGACTAGTAAACACTGGCACTGTAAATGGCTTGGGGCAGAGACTTTCCTTTTTTCCTTGCCTTACTTGTAGCTCTCCTGAAGAAGGGTATAGGCATGACAGAAATTAAGGTATTAATTCATGATTTTAGCAACATATAACTGATATAACACTGATGGAAAAACTGTTGAAACCAGAAGAGCAGAGACCTGTGTCTTCAGAACAGATATATTTTTATTCTATCTTTTTGCAGTGTAAACTTGATCGTCTATGCCGCCCAGATAGAAATATATATATATATATATATTAAAAAAAAAATAAATCTGCAAACACCTTCCATGGTCTCACAGTAGCAATATTCTCACACGTGCACACCAGCAAGACATTTGAGCAAATTGGCATATGAACCTCACACAACTGAGAGGTGATGGGTTTAGTCTCAGACTCGCTCACCTTCCCCATGTTCCAGCGTGGATGGCTCTCCCTTGATACAGACTTAGACAAACACATGAAGAAGAAATTCACCAGTGCTTATTAAAAAGTGATCTGCTTTTGACTTCCAGAATGGAAAGTGTGAAGCCTTCTGGCTACAGAAAGCTGGGATCTCACACAGCCCCTCTTATGCAGGAGGGAAAATAGTTGGCTCTAGCGTTTACTTACAAAGGGCTGTCTTTTAAAAAGGAGGGTTGATCAATGAACCAGATGACGGCTCAAATCAACTTGAGCTCAAAAGACATTTTAAGCAAGCATACCGCTATGTCACAAACCACTTTTTTTTTTTCTTTTTAGTACTGATCTGCAGTGTCTCTCTTTGTCAGCATAGTTGATATTAGCAAAGGGGAATGTTTCTTACATGTACAGTCAGACATTTTCGAGCTAAGTGCAACTATGAAGCACATGAAGAGCATTGGGCTCCCAATGGAAATATCTCCAACATAGAAAAGCTCAAAGAAAATACCAAACTAGTTAGAGACTAGGAGTATCAGGGAGAGACAAACTATGACAAGCTGGTTCAAGCAGACAGTGGTAGGGCCACAGTTGGCTCACTCTTGCAAGCTGAGAACACCAGCCCAAGGAATCACAGGAAAGCCTCCACAATAGTGCGACGCTGTAGCAAAAAGCTTACCAACAAGCTGGGAGATGAATAATTAGCTATTGCAAAAGGGACTAAGTCTCTGGAGCAGTCTGTTTTCCGGTCCTAAGCATCTCTAGCTGCTTGTTCAAAGAAAAGGAACACAATAATGGAAAGCAAATCAAAAATGCATCAGACTAAGCCAGTTACATCTCCCGCCCACAGGGAAGGAGGAAAAAGAGATTGTTACTTCTCTTAAACTCTCTTGTTATTCTCACTGGGGGGTGAGCATGCATAGATGCTGTGATGGATTCTGTCTTTTAGTTAAGTAAAGATGCTGTTGTTTGTCAGGCACTGTAGCACAGACAAATGAAGTTGCAGAAGGTGCTGCCATACCCCTGCAGGCGCCGTTCCAGAAGAAGCATGTTCAGCATATCAAACTACCCAGCTTCAGATCAAAACTCAGGCTCCAGCACCAACCCAATCTGATGCAGTTGCAGCATTAATTTCAACAAGTCAGTTCCAAACGTTCCTCTTCACAAAAATCAGAATAAAAAGGTTTTGTCCAAAAGACATAGCTGCATGCATTTTGAGGATGTTTGTCTTATGTAACAGAAATGAAGGTCCTGACCTCCCTCTCAGCTGACTTCATTGGTGATAAGCTGTCTTGGCATAGCTGAGCAGAGGGTAAAAGTTCCTCTGGCTGAACTCAGAAGTTCCTCTCAGTCCAGAAGGCTGTTAGTCAATGGCTGTGATGCAGCAGAACCCCAAGAAATGATTCATCACATCTCTGCAAGACTTAGACCCATTGCCTACCTCCTGTCTGCATGCTAATGGATGAAACCCTTTCAATGTTAGGATCATCTCCATCTCATGTATAGCAGCCATGATTTGACCATTGCAATGCAGTAAGAGTGGCACAAGGCTGAGCTTGGAAGTCACCTGCAATGCATCAGCTCATGAAGAGGGGAACGTGATTCCTCAGCTGAGACAAGCTCAGCAGCAGCTGCTCTTTGCTTGGCTGACAGAGCAGTTTCTCCTTGGCTTCCCTGGAAAAGAAACCTTTCATGGTCTCTGCTCCAGACTTGGGGACATAAATGACATCAGAGACCAACTAAGGACACTGCTGGACACTTCATGGTCAACCACTGCTAGGTCTGAGGGGGGTCTCATATTATTAAGGGGGGAAAAGCGGGCAAAATTCAACTGAAGTGGAGATTCTAAAAGAGGCTGACTCAGAAAGACATTGGGTTGGGGCTTCATTCACTCACACCCAGTGTGAAAAACACAGTAATCATCACTAATCCCAAACTGCTCAAATTTGTCCTATTATCATTACTATTTCTCTGTTGTTATTTCTATTATGTATGGTATTTATTCTCAATTATAGTAAAATGTTATCTGGAGATCTAGAGCAATTTCTGGACACCCCTAGGCACAGATAGTGACAAGCTGTTTGCTAAACAGAGATCTGGGAATAACTGGTTTTTCATTTTGCTGCCAATTCTGCAATGTAAGCAAATAAATAAATAAGTTGGAGGAGGATCTGAAATAACCAAAAAAGTCGGCTAACTGAAAAAGGAAAGCAAACAAACAGACTAACAAGCCCAGCATATCTGAGTTTAAAAGAATATTGTCTTCCACCCACAATAAACTTCTTCATGCTGTTTTCAAGATTTGTAACATGTTTTCTCAACACTGCAGAAAAAAAAATAAATAAATGGAACATCATTACAAATAATAAAAAAAAAAGCATCTTGTTCAGAAACAAAGTGAAATGTTTTGATTTTGTTTGTATGGGTGTTTTCTCTTTCTGTAGATTACAAAAAAAAAAAAAAACTCCTTGTCAAAAAATTCACATCAGTTTGGAATCTACCTTTTCCAACAAAATACTTTCAGCTGGAAATTTTTGACTGCCTTATAACGAGAATCAAAATAATGAACTTTGGGTCTGGGGAGCTGAACATACAGACCTGCACTTCAGAAAACCTGTCCCCTTATCCTAGTCATGCCTTTAAGTTTTAAGTCACAAGCAGAGCAAGATGGCATTCAAAAATAAAACCACTTGCTCTGAAACTGCCTAAAATCACAGTGAAAAGTAACTTTTAGTGGTTTGCAAAATACACCCAGTCAGAAATTCGGTACTAACTTCTACACTTTAATGAATTTTGCATGTTTCTGTAATTTTCAGACACATTGTAACTTTAGGGGTATGCATTATTATAATGTGAATCCATGAATCCAGAAGTATTCATTAATAATGCAGATTAATGATTAAGTATTAAAGAATCTCTAATAGATGAGACATTGTCTGAAGTAGAAAATTAATCTTGTCAGAACTCTACTTTTAAACTTTCTGTGAAAGGATATCGATACGCCCTTCTCATAAACATCTGTTCAGTGACAGGCACTGGAGGATAGAAGACTTTCATGTCAACAACCAAGCAGTAACACGTGTCAGGGAGGGAAAGCTTTGATTTTTCTTACGAAAAGATAGGTGCAGAACCAAAGTTTTGAACAAACCACCAACCATGGGATTCTTTACTGAGTTCTTTATCTGAAGATCTAAATATATCATGACAACTACTCTCCAGGTGTCCCTCTGTAGTCAATGGGAAGAGGTCGACCTCTTCTGGAGGGTGACTGTCCCAGCCTAATTCTGTTAGTATGCGTTGAATCACCATCATGAAGAACTGGTCTTCTCTGTTGCTCTCCACACCACTTAGACCAAGCCCCTGCCTGTAATTGGTGTCACATCAGGCATGTATCCTTTCTCGTCCGTACATACTGTTTCTTGTTTCTGCACAGTTCTGTTTTGGGTTTGTTTCTTCCTTAAAAAGTTAAAGAGACACCTGAAAAGGCAGCAACTCCATCAATGGATCTGCTGCCAGCCAGGTTTGTTCACTTGGTGAAAACAAGGGTATACTTCTGTTACATGTGCAAAATATTCCCATTTGCTACTGAGACGAGGCCAGACGATGAGTGTTTCCTTATTTTTCTGATGGTCATGTCAAATTCACCCTCAAATTTACAGAGTGAGACAGCAGAGATGGTCATGGGCACGGCTGGGGACATTCTCCATGGCCCAGCAGGCCCAGAGCCTGACGAGTTGACCTGTGAGAAGCTGTCTTGGCTTGGAGGCAAAGCTCATCTTCCCAACCGACATGGGCAGAGCTCTTCACATGCAATGCCCTTTCTAGGTCTCTCTGGAAAGAAACAAAAAGGAAGCCTGAATATAAAATAGAGAGAATGAGAGAATAGCTGTAATGCTGACCAGTTGAGGGTTGCACCAGGGTAGAAAGGATAAGTACTACCAACGGGGACAACCTGTGAGACAAGACCAAGGAGAGGAGAGATAATATGGTACCACCAAGGGTAGACAGCCTTGGAATACTGGCAGAGCTTGTCAAGGAGGTGAGAAAAGAAGAGAAAAAAAAAAAAAAAAAGACTTGGATTTATGTCCCACAAAATGGTGCCTGTAAAACACTCATCTGACCCTGTGTCTCTATCTGCGATCTTATCTCCCTTCCTCATTTACTGCTTGATGTACAATCTTACCAAATAACTCACAAACGTGGGTTCCCACATTAAGCATCCCAATATCCTTTTCCAGCTTCAGCTGCACCCTGGAAGGCAGGGGAGATGGAGTTGGCCAACCAAAGGTGACCCGGACTGAAGATAACTTCTCAGGTCTTCCTCTGTTTTGACTGTAGACACCAGAATTTCCATCTCATATCAAATCACTTCAGTGTTTTATGTGTTGTATAAATATTTGATTTTAAATTAAAAGCACCATCCCTAAAGATCATTCAGTCTTCTGTCAAGACGCAACAGAGTTCCTGATCAAATTGTGAGGGCAGCAGACTACAAACCTCTTCTCCTCACTACTGCATTGCTCAGGAACCCCTTTAAAGGCTCTTGTGGTCACAAGGATCTTCAGTAGTCCAAGAAAGCAGGGGCAAAAAATTATGGGACTGCCCAATGCACATAATTCTACCACTGTTGCTGCCCAAGGACCAATACAAGAGGTTGTATTGGTCAGAGGTTTTCCCATCTCTGTCTTCAGCCATCAGCTGTGCCTGTGGCCCCCTGCAACACCAGCTGGTTTCAGTAGAAAAAAATAAAATAAAATAAAATAAAATAAAATAAAATAAAATAAAATAAAATAAAAATTATCGTCAGTCCCCAAAATTTTACTGCCAAGAGTTCAAATTTCTCCAGACAATAAATATGCACAAAATTCCACTGGTGTTAACAACTGACAGTCTCAGGGAAGAGGATCAACCTCTCCCAAACACTAATTGAAAGCAGACAGGTTACTGCTGCTATCGCAGCAGCTCTGTTATTGATTTTCTAATGGGAACGCTTGTCTCCTGAACAAAGCTCTTGCAGAGATAATAAGGCTGCTTAAAAAAAAAAATACAAAAATAAAAAATAATAATTGCCTCTCTGAGCCCTCATTTTATTTCACATTCAAAATCCAATTGCAGATCTTTCTGATAGCTAATAATTTAACGGTCATTTATGTACAGTTTAGGGTCCATTGTTAGCAACTTTGGAGCGAATAAGCCAATTAGATTAGCTGGATCTTGCATTCATGTAAAACAAATATATATCAAAGCAATTAAATATGCAGTTTAATCGTTCCCAGCCTATGAAGGAGACAGTTGCCTGAAGGTCCCAGCTCTTTTTGTGCCTCCCACTTCCAGTTGCTGACATCAGTGTAGCAAGAGCCGTTTGCTTTGGGATTTTGGAAATACTTATTTAGTGTGGCAAGATATGCGAATGAATTATTGACCTCAGTATTTCCCAAGTGGGGATGCTGCAGCCCTGAGGGTAGAGAGGTCCCTGCAAGATGGTAGCAAGACAGGGAACAATTTTAATTTCCAGCTAAGGAAAAGCAAATCTCTCATTGCTCACCTGCACTTCTGCCCCACAAGGTCCCCCGTTCCCTGCCAGCCTTCTCCCACACAGATGATTTACTTCTGCTTAGCACTGCTGAGGGCTGGCATGTTTACACCCTGGCAAGCATAGCATGCAAATAGATGGATTTTGAATCAGCAGTTGCTACTCTGAGAAATGAGGGGGTGAACTAGTCCACCCCGTGGCAGAGACCCTGAAGGCAGATGACTCCTGTAGGGTTTGTCAATTGCTTCTTGCAGACACATGGGTGATATGGATAGATTTGGGGTCTGGGCATCTAGGGCTGCTCATTGCCACTGTCCTCCTCCTGAGAAAAGCGACGGCCACCTCTCTGTCTTCCTGCTGGGCCACGAGGCAGCTCACATTCCTTGGCACTGATTATTTATGAAGCTTTCTCTACTATGTATCCACCCTTGCTTTAATACTTCCCCTGCTGTGCCCTGGGCATCCATTTCCATTCTCATTACGAGGGCAGAGGAAATGATCTGGGTCAGCATTATAACATGCCTTTATGCAAGGGCACATCATTACCCTCACTGCCTGCTAATGGCTGTCTCCTGGTTGAACGTACACCAGCTCTGAGTGTTCCCTACTCAAAGGCTTTCATCACTTTTTAGGTTCTTCAGTCCCACCAAACCTCAGATCACTTTGATGACTCTTTTTCCCTCTTACCCATCCAACCACATCTATCTCCTCATCCTCATTGCTGGAAAAAAAAAAGTAATAATAAAAATAATAATAAAAAAAAAAAAACAGGGAATATTGCAAGCTTCTTCAAGAAAAACATCACTGAAAAATTGTCTTTCCATGTGTGGGAGAAGTCACAGTTTATATCAAAGGAATAACAAAGTATTTGACCAACAGCACCCACTTTTTATAGCAAGAACCACTCGTGCCATCACTTGTATCCTACAGTAGCTGTGACTGGTTGTTCTTGATGAAAGCAGCTCACCTACCAGATAAAGGATGATCTTTGGAGAGCTTCAGTGGTCAGAATATACATCAGTGGCCTTGCAGGTGGGATCTCAAGTTCTGGTTCTGGTTTTGTGATGGATCACGTAGCATACGGTTCACCTCACCTGTGGTTTCTCAACTAAGTGTCTCATCACAGCTGGATGCTAGTGGCCAAAGGGAGGTTGGATCTTTCAAGGGTGATTTGTTCTTGTACAGGTACCTTGCCATGAAGTAAGTCTTCATGCTCAGGTGGCTAAATGGAAGGAAAAGCAGCCTGTATTCAGCCACGGAGCTGAAAGTGGCTCTCAGAAGGAAGATCTTAGATCCCTGGATGTCTAAATGAGGCCATGTAAAGAACAAGGACAGGCAAACTAGAGACTCTAGAGAAATAAAATGTCATACAATATCGTCAGTATCATACTTTTTTTTTTTTTTTTTTTTTTAATGACTATACAAACCAAGTGAAATCTGCTGGGGCATGGTTCACTCTTGGTCTTCTTCCATTCAGCCATAGAAAGTGTTTGTTTCTCCCTGTGTGTCTGTTTATCTGTGTATGTGTATTTACAGCTGCAAATAATAGAGCCAGGTCCCCCTTAAACACATTTCTGGTCTTCAGCTCCAATTCTTCTCCCAGCTGAAGCTAAGCCTTGCAATGTTTCTTTTTTTGTTTGTTTGTTTGTTTTTTGTTTTTCACTGATGGTATCTGCCCAGATTTGCTCAAGACATTAAACCCAGAGGTACCAAAGCAAACCACCTTTTGCGGCAAAAGCCAGGCAACCAGCAGCTTCTTGCAAGTTTGCAAATCAAGTCCAGGTGACTGATTTTGGAACAGCATTATGTCAAGCAATGTCCTATTTGTACAAGGCTTTTAAGGAGCTGTCAATTTTCTTCTTTCTCTTTCACCCTGTCTTTCCAACATTGTCATTTCAGCTGAGCCTGGAAGCATGAAAATGCCAGCTAGCAGCATTAGCAGTTGTATCACTGCAAGTGTAAAGCTAGCAGTGCTCTCACTGCTGCACCAACAGTAAGGAGTAGAGTATAGTTATGACACTGACAGCAAATTTCGGCTTGGGAAAAATATTAAATAAATGAAAACAAAAACATACTTTGAGTCAGTAATTATTCTTCAGTCTTATTCGTGCACTTATGCAGATGATCCTAACTAGCAGAAGCACTTACAATGCCTTTTTACTCTCCAGGCAGCATCTTCATTGCCAGCTCTCCTGTATGTACCTGTTAACCAACTACAGTACCTTTTCACAGAAGTTATTTGGGTGCTTTCCTTCCAGCATGAAGGGAACATTTCAACCTCAACCAGTCTGTGAATCCATGATTCTGTGGGTCACTTGTTTTCTAAGGTAAATGAGTTTAATGTCCCCTGTGATATAAGATCCCAAGAAAACAGCATAGCTCAGTCTGCCAAAATTGGTCTTGCTCTTACGAGCTTAGGTATGCAGTGAACCCATACTGAAATGGCTGAATCTTCCCTTCCTTTCCCTTCCCTTCCCTTCTTCTTTCCCACTTTCTCTCTCCCTTTCTCTCTTTTCCCCTTTTCTTTCTGCTTTTTCTTTTCCTCCCCCTCCCTGCATTTCTTTGTCTTTCCCTCTTTCCTTTTCTCATTTTCTTCTTTCTCTGAACTTATATACAGGTGTAAATCAGGGGTACTTCAGTGTTATTCTCAAGTGTCATCTCACAGTGCTCAGCATTAGGAAGAAGTGTTGCCCATGGGTTTTCTTTACTCTGTGAATCATGTCAAAATACAGGTCAGCTAAAAACAACGTGAAACTTGCCAAGTGCTTTATTAACTGTTACTCTCTGGGTTCAAGATGATTCAGGGATTTGGAAAGCGGGTTAAGGAACGTTCCCATTAAGGTCAGTGGAAGAAATCTGGTGCAGAGTGGTAATAACCACAAGGCATTTGTATTTACTGGCCTATGAGAAATGGACGAGTTTGGGTCTTGCTCTTGCTGTAGTGGCAGTAAGGTTGCAAAAAACCTCTAATAACAAAGATGGAGTCTCTCTCTCTCTCTCTTTTTTTTTTTCCAGACAAATAAAACTAATGAAATAATGGATGAATGAGTTAATGAATGAATGCGAGAAGGATTGTTTTCTTCAAGGCATGATATGCAAAAGCATAGGAGGGGACAGCTTCCATCCTGATAGCCTGGCATTTGTACAGTGCCTAGCACAATGGGAAAGTGGGCCCTGGACACGGTCCTTCATCTTCCCAAAGTCCCTGTCACTATGAATGTCTCTGAAGCCCAGATGTGTGCCCTAATGGCAGGTTGAATTTTAATACTGGAAGGTTCCTAGCTGGATCCTTTTGCTATTTGAGAATCAGTGGAGAAAGGGTCCCAGGACTGGACATTGAGGTTTTAGTGCCATCAGTGCTGAGACAGGTGTTTCTAAACACAGGTGTGTGATGATACATGTTTCAGGACCCCATTCATCTCAACTAACCTTTGCTGCCTAAGATTAAGCCATCTAGCCAATGCTATGACAGGCAGATAGTAAAGGGTTCCTCGCTTTATTCAGACATTTATCCCAGCAAACAATATAATAATCCCTGGGAAGGGATTATTCCCACTCTGGGATGCATGTCTGGGCAAACTATTCACAACTATTTCCATTAGCTGACTTGTAGGCAACTTGAATGGAATTCACCCTTCTAATTTTAGCTAGCTACAACACAGTATCTCCATGAGGTGCGTACTGTAGTAGTTGAGTCAAGGAATCCAGTGGGGGGTAGGAATATGATTCATTGAACCTGAGAGAGGCACCTTCTTTAGCATAAAACTAATCATGTCCTAAACTTCGTCAGTGCTACTGACTCACTGTCCTCTGAGTAAAAAAGAGGATCTGGGATTAATTTTCCTGTACTCACCTCCCTTGTGGAAAGCCAAAAGCAGTGGGACAAATCCTAATATCACTAAAGATATATAAAATGAATACCACCCTGAATGGATGAGGTGCGACTCATCCTCACTGCTAGCATTGTTAGCACTGTTAGCTGAGATGTTAGCAGTCTGATAGCCAGAGATGCGAAAGCACTTGTCCTTCTGTTCTAGTTGCAAAGCACTCCTGTTATATAGGCAATAATGTCCCTGACAGGGAGAACTGTATCCACTACTGCTGAATGCAATTGTGGAAAAGAATTTGGGAAAGCTCTGTAGTGGTCTGTCTGCCTCAGAACTCTTGGATTTTGAGAAATGAGTAGAGTAGAGCAGAGCAGAGCAGTTGAAAAGGACCTTCAGAAATCATCTAGTGAAAGTGCCTAACCACATAGGGACTGGCCAAAAATTAAAGCATATTAGTGAGGGCATTATCCAAAAGCCTCTTAAACACTGTTGAACTTTGAAGTTCAGTTACAAACACAGAAATGAGACTGAAGCATGCCCTGGGCCAGTCTTTGTTCCACACTGGCTTCTGGAGAGAACCAAGAAGTGTCATTTGACCTACACGGTCCTAAATATTGCAGGTTCCTAAAACTTTAGATGTCTTTCCCATGTGTCCACCATCACAAGGGGAAGAAGAACAAGGAGTTGAATTCCCATCAGACTGGAAGAGGAAGAAGGCTGGTGTCAGAGATCCCCTTTTGCACACAGCATTTTTATGGCCCAGATTATCTTGCATCTGTGAACCTGTCAGACCTGCTGCAAGTCTCACCAGCTTGACGTGGATTGGCACACCAGCAAGGCACAGAGTTCTCATTTCTTGTTTTCTTCATTCTTTATTTTGCTCGAAAGTCACATACAGCTTGACTAAATGCTGGGATTCATTTCTGCTTGCAGAGCCAAATATATTAATATTAATTGATTTTTTCAGGTTTTGGCTACTTCTTCTTTATTAGAAAAATATAACTCCACCAGTGATGAATTTGTGTTTCATCAAGACTCTGAACTCAGCCCTGGATTATAACTGTTTGCTTACAGATGATCCGTTGGAAGGATGGAGAAGCACTCGAGTATTCCTGCCAGAAATATGCTGATGAGCTTCGCTGCCTTACACTGACATTTCCAACCCCACTTGCAATCTGCCAGCGTGCGTACAAGAAAAAGCATCTGGCTCAACCTCAGCCTAGCAAGACTGAACACATCCTGGGAAAAAGGAAAACAACTGTTTGAGAATCTTCTTTTGCCACTCTGTACCAAGGATTTGCTTGTACTGCTATTCATTGCAAACACCAGTTCTTAACCCCACCTTTGGATTTAACATTACTTCTAAAGCCACTTCATTAAGCTGGCCACTTATGAGCTTCCTTCAGCAAGGAAGAGTACATAAGAGGAAAATAAAAGAATGAACCAATCCAAACAGGATGGTGGGGAGAAAATAAATAGAAGGAGCACCATGCACAGTACAGATTAAAAAGTATAAAAAGATATAAATCAGAAAAAAAAAAAGTGAAAAAAAAATGAAATATTCAGTATTTGAATTAATATGAATTCCTTTCACCAGAGGACATTAAATTCAACTTCTTTTTCTCTTTTTCCTATTATGCTCTTCTTCTCTCCCCCTTTAAAATAATTTAGTAATTCAAATAATAATAAGAGTGTGAGAATAAACTGTAGGTGATTAATTAGCCAGATGGGTAGCAAAAAAGTAAAAACAACAACATTTTTTGGGGGGAACACTGACATTTAAATATTTAACTCATTTAGTGATTATTTTTCATCAAGTTTGCTATTCAGTTAGAGGAAAGAAAGTTGGATATTGCTTGCATCTTCTTCTTCCACAAAATCTCTGATGATTTTTTTCTGCTGAGTGACTTTGCCTTCTGCACCAAAACCAGCAGCATTTCCTCTATGGAAATGTAGTGCCAACTTCTGGGATTAGTTACTGATGTGTTAAACAAATCTCTTTTTTTTAATCTGTATGCTCCATCTTCTCATATCTTCTGCTGAGGTTAGAGGGAACTCAGGCATGCTTAGCATATCCAAAATCCTGCCAAAGTGAAGACATCTTCATTTTCGCCTTTGTTCCCCCTCCAGCCATAGAAGTCTGTGCTCCAACTTTTAGGTCCCAGTTCCTTACTTCCCTCTGTACGATTCTATTCCTGTGCCCAAATGTCTGTGAAGCACTGGGCTTCATGATACAGGTAGAAACACAAAAAAATTTCAGTATGGGTTACTGTTCAGCTCCCATTTCCTTTCACTATGTTTTAAGACCAGAAGTTGGTTTTGTTTATTCATAAACAAAAAAGATATATTTTTAAATACTCATAAAAACATCACCTTTACTCTCTGTGATTTTCACCTTTCAAATTCATAGAATTTCAAAGCCACTCTCTCATCTGCCTTATTCAAGAAGCAGGGTTTATTGAAGAGGTCAAATACCAGTTTCTTGCCATTACTGGTGGAAAATGTTTTCCTAGGGACCCACTACATGCCAGAGACATCCTGTTCAAAGCACATCCATCAGGTTACACAACTGGGACGTTGCTTGAGAAGGATCTTCCCAGGGCACTTTTGCAAGCCACAGATCTGGTTTCCCACATTTCTGGTAAGGAAGACAAAATAAAGGTCTTATTTATTTATTTATTTATTTATTTATTTATTTATTTATTAAGGTCCCAACCCTGTGCCTGACCTTTTAGGGAAGCAGGAGAACTCAAGTCTCTATGACCTTTTCAGCTCTTGTTTTTTGTCTCCTAAGACTGCCAAACGGGAATTCAGATGTCAGGCTCCTCTGGAGAAGAACCAAGAGCAGGAGTTGAATGATGTATTATAAATGCATGGATACTACCCGAGCCGAAGACTATGTACTTTATGATCACACACCATGTCGTCTACTGTCAGCCCTCAGTTAGGAATGGTCTGGCATAATTTTTGATTAAAAGCTGGGCTTGAAAAAGAAAAAAAAAAAATATATATATATATATATATATATATAGGTCAGCAACATCGAGGGTTGATTGCCTTAAAATGATAACTGGATATTTTTTAATTTCTCGACAGACAGAACTGTGGAGCTCGCCTTTCAGCAGTGTGATTTCTCAACCTGTTGAAACAATTTCAGGTACATTTTGCAGAATTACCACCAAAGAAAATTTGGTGCCACAAACCTACATTTCCCAAGTATGTTCTCTCGGAAACAACCAGAAGAAATAGAAGTGAAGAAACAGACAAACTCAAAACATTTGAAGACTCATTACATTTCTCTGTTTCATACTTATTACTGCTTAAATGACCCAAAAGTATTAATAAGGAAAGAGGAATATGATCCGGCATTATTAATATCAATCATTCTTCACCTGCGCTGAGATGCACACATGAT
The DNA here is from genome assembly GCF_013377495.2 of Cygnus atratus. Classification (NCBI taxonomy): domain Eukaryota; kingdom Metazoa; phylum Chordata; class Aves; order Anseriformes; family Anatidae; genus Cygnus; species Cygnus atratus. The sequence continues at coordinate 158,271,121 of NC_066363.1, read as the reverse complement.
CTTGTTCCTAAGTACAAGAATTTGCTTAGCTTTTTTTTTTTTTTTTTTGGATTAAATATATGAAGACAAATGACTGCATGACGTAAAAAAACCTTTTATATGATAAAACATGGAGGATTGATCAGACAGTTCCAGAAACACTTCATCAAGAAATGCAGTCTTTAAAAGATATGTTTTTCCAGATTTTAACTATCAAGAAGTTAGAGAAAGCATTAGAGAATATCACATGGCATGTTCCACAGTAGTCGATGGAGAAAAAGCAAAAGCACTAGTAACCCTGTAACAGCAGTCTGGGAGAGTATGAATTAATTCGGTCCCTTTCTGCTAATGTTTCAGACTGACAACATCTGTAACTTTTGCCTGTGCCTTTCATTACACCTAGCTTTCATCTCTTCCCTAGCCTCAAGATGAAGGTCTCATCCCTGGGCCACGTTGCCAAGTCCTTTTCAGCAGATGAAAGATGAGACAAGGAACAACAGATGGGTATAAACTGATAATGCTGCACAAAGAAGTCATGAGACAATCTGGTGCAACCATGCTCAAGATATCTTTCTTGCAGCTTTCTGCAAGTAATAATTTGTGTAGACAGCTACTTGGGAAAGGTTTGCAGAGGTACGTGTACCATAACACCCACAGCTTGGGAGTCTCTCAGCTAGAAAAAAAGGTATATGCGTTTTTTCCCCTTCTGTTCTAGGGCACAGCAAACCATGCATCCTACTCAGCACACCTTCTCAGCTCTACCAAGATGTTTTCCTACACCTCCCTGTAGTTTCTCTCTATCCCCTTCCAGCCTCACTTCTGGAAAGGTAAGCTGGAAGTCACAAGTTGGAAGAAAGTCAGAAAGAAACTTGATTAAATATTAGGAGAAACTTTTCCAGCAGGACAGTAAACATTGGAACAGGCGTCCAGAGAGGTCTCAAATCTCCATCCAAAGAGATACTCAAAGCCCTGTTGGAAAAGACCCCCAATGAACCTGCTTGGAGGTGTGTGTGGGGTCAGGTCAAAACCCACTGATCTATCCCCATGTGTGCCATACTGTGAGTGTAACTGTAAAATACATGGCAACATCACTCAGTGCAATGAAAAATGACAGCTGCGAATGCTGCATGAGCCCCAAGACAATCATTTCTACATTAAATGGTGTTTATTTCTGCTGCTTGGGCAGAAAATAGAGCCAGAGCTGCTCCATAGGTTGGCATTTCCCCTGTCCACCACCACCAGGGGAACACTGCACATGATTAGGAATGGTGTGGGTCCTGCAGTGAGTGCCAGGATCCAGGAGATGAAAAGCTTGGAAAAGATGCTTTTCCTCCACCTCCAAAAATCTCAGGTGTTTTGCCTGAGGTTGTTAGCACTGCCAATAGTGTTATCTTTTGATCTCTGGGCAGCTCCTGATCTCATGGGAGATGGTGTGCATGCGAGCTGCTTTTTATTCAGGAAAACTCCTCACTGTTTTCCTATTTGATGATCTATGAAATCATAGCAGATGCTGTCTGGTGGATGGTCCCTCAGAGCAAAGGTGAAGGTCAAGTTTAACTGGGGATGCCCAGAGTTTTCCCAGGAAACTGAGGAAATACTCAATGGTGGAGCATGGACTGGGACAGTGTCTGGTGTCTGAAAGGAGTAAAAAGCTAGCAAAAGCAGTCACAAAATGCTCTTGTCAAGAAGCCAAGAGGGAGGAAGAAAAGGATTCTGTTTATTTAAGGTCTACGTGGAAGTTGGCTCAAAAATTCATTCTCCTTAACTCTCAGTTTCGTTCCTTGTAAATAGGATCACACTTCAAAACACATCCACTTGACAGCCTGACAAACATCCCAGATACCCTCTCAGGGAATTTGGTTGGGCCAGGAGAGGTTACACCAGCCTCTCAGGAGGAGAAGAAATGTGGCAAGCATTTTCTTCAACTTAAGCATGGCTGGAATTTGCTTCATAGGCAGGGGAGTATCTCTCCACAGCTCGTTACAGTTTCAGACTGTCGGGCAGGCAGACAGAACATGCACTCCACTACAAATTCACAGAAGGAGGTACTCCTTTCCTACACTAGGGAGCCTGGCTTGATTGCCATCCAACTGCAAATCTGGTGAAAAAAAAATAAAAATAAGGAGAGAGTTCTCCGCTTTAACAGAGCACTGGCTTTCACTGAAGTGCTTTTGAGGGTTTGGGGTGAGGAAGATAAACGTACTATTTCGGATAACTAATGTTCATGAGACTGAGGGAGATCAACCCATCAGGAGCTGTGAATTCACAAGCGTTCATGGGAGAGCTATCTGTTTGTATTTATCTCTGAGTTAATAACAAAGTGTTCAGATTAGAATATGGGAGCTGTAATGCCAGAAGAAATCAATGCTTCATCAAAGCACATTTTCAAAAGCAGTCAACGGTTACCGCACTAGGAAAGCGGAGCGCATTTATTTCCTCTGTTTTCCCCAAACGTTCACTTATGATTTTTTAATTCATTTCCATATGTAAAGGTTAATGCCCCAGTTCATTTTTGTACAAAATATAAGGTTTTACTGCTTGGTCCATTCCTTCTTATGATGGGATGATGAGATGATGTTGGGAAGGACAATCAGGAAAGACCTTTCTGTGCTGTTTTCTTGTTGTTGTTGTTTTTTCCTGTTTTCTTCACCTAACACCTTTCTGACAGCTGCAAAATCCCAGAGGGTGTCAAGATTAAGCTGAAACACTTCCTGAACGGTTGCAGAGGTGCTTATGTGAGAGGAACAACTGCTAAATTTGCCACACACTGCAATCAATTTTCACCACTCAGAACCATTCCTTCTGCTTTCAAAACAACAACAGAAGTTTAATTTTTTAGTTCAATGTGTGTAAAGGCTTTCACTGGAGACTAAGTAAGTGATAAAACTGAAATGCAAAAGTAATCTTAAGACTAAGAGACACTAAAAGCTCTTTGATGCAGAGCCAATGTCGCTAGCAGAAACCATGAAAGGTGATGCTGGGAGAAGCTAAAAAGAATAAAGTCTCTGCCTAAAAACTTGATGGAACAGGTGCCAAGACTTCAGGGCCTGTTGAATTTCTCACTGAAGAAAGATGGCGTTCAAGTCTAGAGAGGTCTTTTCCCGCTTCTAGCTGGATTCCCACTAGTAGAGCTGGATCTTTCGATAGGATAACCAACCAACCAAACAAACAAACAAAAACTTAAAGACAATGGAGGGGTTCAAGTCCTGAAAATAAGGGTTTCCTGAGACTCCATGACTCTCTTTCCTGGGGAAGAGTCTAATATGCATTGAGTCCCTTGGTTACAAGAGTCAGTGGAGCCACTAAATCCATGCCAGCTAAATTAAGCACTGAAATTAGGAATCTAGTTTTCCACCACAGTAATGTACAGGCCACAGCACACCCAAGGAAAAGTAACTTTTGGGGGGACAGGACTGTCCTGTCATTCCACTGACTGCAGGAGAGCCTGGGATCATCCAAAATGTGCTTCATGTAAGGGCCTGCAGTCATGTAGGATACAGCTGGGCCACAGTAACTAGACTTTTGGTATCAATTTATGCCATGGTTGCTCAGGTCTTATCGTGATGGGACTACAAAACTGAAAGGGACAGAGACGTCTCACTGTAGTCAGCATTGAGTATCTGCATGGCACATTGGAGCAACTCAAGGCCACTCACATTTTAAAAGTTTTCCTTGGTCACACTTCCACAAGTCAATCTCTTGTTTTTGCAGTGGGCAGCCTGCCTGCATTTGGTCTTTTAAAGTCCCAGCAGCTCCATCAAAATATTCAGGAGAAGCCTTTAAATTAGCTTAAGTTTTGGAGAAAACTTTTCAAGCATAGTTTGCCTTGAGTGAAAATGCATTGTCATTAGTGTCTGAAAAACGGACTGAGCCCTTTGTTTTGTTTTCTGTAGCATGCATCACAAGTAAGCAATGATCTAAACCCTTCCTAGAGAAGTGGAAGTGGACATCAGAAAAAAGGTATTTCATCTCAAATTCTGAACACGGACCAGAATCTGGAGAACTTCAAGATAATCCTGAGGTTGCAAAGATGATAACAAGATCAAATAAAATTATTTTAAAATATAATTCCAAAGAATAAGTGTCAGAGGAAAGACGCCAAAGGGTGAAATTTAAGATTTATTATTTTTCCTCTTGCCTCACAGCTTTGGAAGGTCATCAGTTGGACTGAAATGCTTTTTTCCTAGAATACACCCTTTGGGGACTGCTTGTGACCAGATAAGAAATGAATGACACCAGCCTACTGTGGGGAGCACAAGGAAACAGCAGAAAACTTTTTTCTTTAAACACCAGCAGAAGAGCAGGGATTACCTCTAATAGGAACTAGTTGCTAAATTCTAAGTGAAACGTGAATGTGGTACGTAATATTGGCAGGACTTTGGCCTACAAGAACATTTCATAATTGATGTCTTTCTTCTGTTTCATTGTACACCCTCGTTCAATCCAGCTGTTCCTTCATTAGGCCAAATGGTGGTGCAAATCTCTGTGGATAGGCTACATCTGGTGCATGAATAAGCAATTATATTTCTCTGTAGGCACCAAATGAATGCACAGGTAACGTTCGCTATCTAAGAAGATGTGCTATCTAGGTCAAAAAAAAAAATCCAACTTATCTTTAAGTCCTATAACTAAAATTAGTGCAAGCTCAGGTCTTCTACTGCTTGGAGGATGTATTTTCACTGACCAACCTTATCCACCTTTCTGCTGGGAAGAATAAAAATGAAGGAACAATAAAAGCACAGAGAATGTTCTCAGAACTCTTCCATACAGAAACACTTCTTGAGAGTTCATGGCAATAATGTATTTGACTTACATCATTTCAAACTCCACTGTGTTTTTCAGTTTCAAAGCAGATTTGGAACTCCTACTTTTACTAATATGCACAAAAATAATAAAAAAGAAAATCCAATCTTTAAGAAGTTTAGATTGCAAGTTGTAAATTGTGTCAAAATTGTGATTAAACCTTCTGGCAAAACACATGTGTTTTTCAAAACCTTAAAAGGTGAAAAATCTCCAAATATACATCAGTTCAGAAGCAAGTAGAAGCTTCAGCCTCAGACGCCTTCTCTAAAACAGATCAAACCAAGAATCCCAAATTCAAGCACTCAGAGATTTTAGAAAAATTCAACTCCAGATCTGACATTTGCAATTCTGACCCAGGTCTGCATTTTTTCAGAAAAGCATGATCTGAATTTTATGCTCAGAACAAAGCCCCAAGCAGGCTGAGTTTCATTCCAAAGAGCTCTGTTCCCTGCTATAGAAGAAAAAGTATTTCAGGTGAGATAAGATCAAGTTTAGACCTCTGCCTGAAATTCAATCTTTTGCTTGAGGTTCTCTCTCATTTCCCTCCCATACACATATGAATTTTTAATTTGTCAGGGAAGGGTGCCTGTACTGCTCAGATCTGGAACAGAATTAGATGAGTTGAACTGACGCAGTATCAGACTTACTTTTCTGTACAACGTCAAATTACCTGGTCTGGTTGCCACATCCTTGCTGTCTGCCCCTCTGGTAAGTACATTACATTCACAACCATCCCTTTAATGATGTGCAAGGGCTCCTCGTCCGGGCGTCTGGAGATATGACCTTTGTTTCTCCTCCACATCACGAACTCTGGGTGTGCACTACCAAGTTCCTCTCCACAGCAACACAGTGAGGATGGATGGATGAGTGCTTGCATGACATTTGTACTGGGGTCAATGCAATTTACAGGGCAGGCTTATGGGAGCTAGCTCAAATCTGATTTTACAATTATGATATCAAATGTCATTTAGGTAATGATGGCTCTCTAATATTTAGGAAACACCTTCTGGTCACAAACATATATTGAAATTTCAGAGCTGCTCCACAGAAGCAGGTACGTGACCTACCTGACTTCACAAAACAATGCAGCTGCAACCAATTGAAATGAATGAAAGGGCAAAGGCTCTTGAAATGCAGCTGGCAGTCATTCAGCAATGAGCTGCTGAGCAAAGGAGCAGATACAGTCCTTGTTAGAACGGCAGGGTTGCAGGGACACCTGGGTGTTAACTGTGTTGGTTTCTGTTTTTTCCAACACATTAAAACCCTTAAAGAAAGGGAAGAGTCCCTCTCCTCCCCTCACTAAATCAATGCCTAGAGCAAGTGGTTCCATATATATCAGGAATTGAAGCCTTGAATACCACACACACACTTTATTGTAATATACTATAATTTATTATTACATTTATTATACAATTCTGAATCCATCCATCAGCTGCTTTGCCAGGTACCTTACAAACCCTTCCATCCCCTTCCCTTTACAAAGATGCACCAATTTATGCCCTTGCACATTACCGGACTGACTTACTCCTGTGTTTATGCAGCTTGTAGATTTGACCTTCCAACGGTTGTGGCATCTTCCTGCATTAGAAGTCCCACGGTCCCCTTTTCTGTCCAATACTCTCTTGGCTTTGTCAAGGCTTTCATTCTCCTAACAATCACCCTAAAGGGGTCAGCAACCTCAGCCCTGGGTACACCTTTTGTTAAGGACTAGAGAAACTCGCAGTTTTTCCACCTTTTAGGTTTCATTGATCTCTATAAAAAGCTCAGCAGCTCCCTTAAGGGTGTTATGTGGATGAACACACACAAATGATGTTTCCAGCAAAAAAAAAGGAGGGGAAAAAAAACACATACACACACACACAATAACAATAATAATAATAATAATAAAACCTGTCCATTTTTAACTCTTTAATAAGTAAAAAATAGCATAAAATCAGAACTGCATGTTTGCTTCCAGCATGGTGTCTCTCATAACTGTCTCTTGCAGTCTGGTGGTTCAAGAGGGGAGCTTTGAAGGTGTTTAAATGCCCAGAGCTGCACAGAGAAGCCTAGAGGAAATTTCAGCTCTGTTTTCTTACATAACCAAGCTGCACACAAATATTAAGGGTCCAGTCTTTAAAGACACATCTGGAGACGTCTCTGGGAGGAACCACATCATCTCTGGCTTTTCCTGTGTTCCACACAGAGAGGAGATGGGCAGGAGAAGTGAATCAGATCTGAGCTGGTCTGAGTCACCCCTGAAAGATGCTGACCTTTTCTGCTGAAAAACTCAAATGCTCATCACTAAAAGGATAATGTTTCCCATCCTCACTTCTTGCCGTCTTCTTTTGTGTGTTCATTTTGTCACCCCGGATTGTAGGTTGCCTCAGAAAGAATTATTTCTGACTAAGTATTTTAAAGTGTCACAAAGCATAATGTAGTCACATTTTGTTTAATAATATAAATTAGAAAAAAAAAACAACAAACACCCTGTTGGTTTTGTCTTGAAAGAGCTGCCTTGAAAACCTGTCAGCCTTAGAGAAGCTTGGGTGCAGGTGGGCATTCACCCAACGCTACACCCAACAGAAATATCAACCTTCCTAGCATGATTATCACTACATTTTAGTAACACTTACAGCAAAATGACGGAGAAAGTAATTTAGTTGTGTTCATCTGAGATGGAAGTGTAGAGGAAAAAAATATATAATAGGGCAATAAAAGGACAACTAATTGAAGGAACAAACTGAAAAGAAGTCAATGCAGGTCTACCCCTGAGCTGAGCACTCGGCAGCAGATCCTGCTATTGTCGTGGTGTCACTGTAACCACTGGAGCGTGGCGTTATTCGGCGTAAGTATGCACTAGCCTGCTATCATCATCAAGCAAGGTTAGACAAGCTATATCTTAGAACAGTTTAACAGATGACGGAAAAAAGTCCCACATGTCCTTCAGCTTTATACACAGAGAATTTTCCATTAGGATCTTCTTCCTGCTCTGGACAATTTAGCGGCTGCAGGAGTCAGTAATTTAAGCAAACTGTCAATTGTCTCTTAATCTCTACTCTAGTATAAAAAGCAAATCAATACACAATTAACTAAAAATATACTGTAATACAAGTATTCTTTTCAGTGCTAGAACAACTCAAAGTGTAAATTTTCCCCTAGAACAGGGCCAAAGACCAAAAAATATTCCAAGGCCTCTTAGCATCCAGCAAACTGCTTTCTCGTGGAGCATCAAGTGTTTGCTGCTCCTCAGCCCCTTCCACTGCACCTCCTGCAGTCTTCAAACCTGTTTTATTCCACATCAGCTAGTGCAGTTCATATCATTTTATTGTCCCTTCTTCTTTCTAAACTCCCATGGTCACTGCCCCAGGTAGTCCTTGCTGTCTTTTGCAGGAGGAGTGATCTCTCTTCTATTCATATTCCTTCCTCTCTAGCAACATTTTTAGACTCATTTCCCCAAGAAACCAGGCTTATGCTGCTGAGACTGTTTTACTGGTTTTTTTTCCCCTCTGCCTATTCCTCTCCCCGAGAGCTTCTGCACTCTTTGAAAAATCTCAGACAAGTCTGAACAAACACGGGGAGTTGGAGGACAACTTTCTGTGCTCCTATCCAAAGAAATGAAGGGCTGTTGCATGTCAGCTCATTCTAGATACTAAAGACTCCACAATAGAGACATGTTATCAGAAAGGTTTTATGAATGCTAAAAACTGATAGGAAAGCTTTGGTCATACCCTGGACCAATCAAAAGAGACAAACCCAGGGGATTTCACCCTTCAAAGAGGTATTTTCTCACCTTATCGTGTTCATGAGCTTTGGCAGGTATGGACCTGCACAGCAACTCTGCTCCACTCACTGATCCAGCAGAAAACCAACACAGAAAAAAAAAATCATTTTCAAGGAGGAGAAGGGGCAGAAGGAGGGTGAGCCCACCTCTGCTCCCATCCATGGGAAGAAGGATATGCTTCTGGTAGCCACACAGCATGATTTAAACCCATGCCAGCAGCAGCATACAGCAAAGACCTTATGCAGCTTAGCAAAATTGTCTTAAGCCAGAAGTCAGAAACAGTTTTTGGAAGCTTTGGACAATGGTTCTTCTCTCTTTATTTAAAAACATAGGTTTTTACACAGATCCATGTGCACACACACAAGGAAAGTGGTAGACAGGTGTACCTCAAGGCAAATCTGGCACAGAATAAGCAGTATTAATGCAATACCAGGGCAGAGAATATACTTCAGCCATCCTCACTTTTTCTTTTTTCTTTCATATTTATCACATCATTTCATGTGATGTTTCATGCTATATCTTCTCTGACTGCATCCTCCCTATACAGCTCCCTCTCCGCAGAGGTTCCCCATGCAGGGATATTCCCCTGGTGCTGGATTTGGCACCCGAGGAACGTCTCTGCCAGCCTGTCCACCCCGTGGTGACCACTCCAACCCTGAGGCCATGGTGAGCACAGCTGATGCTTCAGTTGCCACAGGGGAATTTGGGAGTGTGAGGAAGACTCCTGTGCTGGGTCTTGGACTGATTGTCTCAGAAAAGTGATGACTGAGGGGGAACGGGAGCAGGCTTCAAAATCAGGAGGGACTGAGTGATGGTGAATAAGGGGATGGTCATTTACACCCCTTTTTAATGCAAGAACACAGGGAGACCACCACAAACACAAGGAGACACTTCTTTATGCAGTATAAGTTTTGCTAATCTGCAGCAGCTCTTTGCTGGATGCTGCTGGTGGCGTTTGCATGGGTTTAAGAAGTTTTTGGATAAATTCAGATGAGAAAGAGCTGCACAGGACTGCCTGATACCATCACACCATCCCTCTCCAGGAGTCCCTGAACCCTGATGGGGTCAGGGTACATTGGGGATATATCCCAACATGTTTTCTCAGCTGTTGCCCTTCCCTTGGAATCTTTTTTGCCTACTGAGGACTGGATAACCCTTGTTCCCCTTAACAGTATCCCCAGCTCTCTTTGCTCTGCCCAGGGCTCTCTTTCCCTTCCTGACAGCATATCTCCCACTCCCACTTGTCCTCCCCTGCACGTCCCTCCTTCCCTCACTGCTTTCTCTTGCAGATGTCATGTTTTCCACAGCATGCAGCCCACCTCAGCACAGAGACGCCAAACAAAGGGGCTGACGTTATACTCTTTGCCCGCCAGCTTCTCCGAGTGCTCCCAGGACTTTGGCTATGATTCTTTCATTCACTCCCCTCCCAGGCATTTGTTGAACGCTTGTTGTTAAAGGGGAAAGATCTTGCTCTTTATTTAAGTGTTGTGAATCAGAAAGGAGACTGTAAAAAAACAGAGTGGGGCCAGCTCCCTCTTTCTTTTCATTCCCCCTGCTTTTCCACATTTTAGTGTGGCTGATGGGGTTGGTGTGGTTTCTCAGCCAAGTCAGGGAAGAAATGAAAATCCCATACAAGGATGCAGCTAGCCTGCCCCACCAGCACCACCAGCACCAGCTCCCCCACCACCCCACAAAATGACAAAGGATCTTGATTACTGACTCACTGTGCCAGCCGAAGGAGAAGGAGAGAGAGAGATAAAAAAAAAAAAAAAAAAAAAAGTACATTGCATTCGTTTATAATAGTGGGCTTTGAGTCTGCTGGGGGATTGGCTGGCATTTCGGCAGCTGAGGGGGCTGCCCTGTATCTGAGCTGTCACTGACTCACCTGCCGCAGCAGCAGCTTTGAAAGGAACCTCAGGAGCGGGAGAAGGAGAGGCAGGGGATGGAGGGAGGTGCACACCCCACAGACACGTGGACAGAGGGTGTAGTCCCCCAGAGCCCCCCTCCCAGCAATGCCCTACGGATGCATTCATCGTGCCTTTCTGGTGTCACTCACCCTCCTCCTGCTTCCCTCCCTTTTTTTTTTTTTTCCTCAACTTATTTCCTAGCACCTCTCAGCTCCACATCCACATTTGCCATAGGATAATACAATATGAGGAAGCCCTAAGAGAGGAAGACAATTGCCCTATTTGGCTTATTTTTCTCACTTCACCAAAACATCAATTTCTGGGGGGAGAAAACCAGAGCAGAAACCCACAATCCTGCTTTTCTGAACCCAGAAGTGAGTGCTGGACCCTGCCACTTGAGCATTTTTCTTTCTCTAGAGGATGGCCATGGCCATCCCTGACCAATGATCAGTGCATCACTGCAGTCCCTCGCTCTGAACTTGAAAGCAAGAGTTCGAACATGAAAGCTGAGGCTGTTTCTAGAGGTGCCTCAAAGTCCCTGTCCAGTATTCATGAGCAATTCAAGCACATGATGGATAAAACCAGCATTCATTATATCAACAAGTGCCTTTTCCCCTTGGAAATTTCCTTAGTCTTTTAAGACCAGAGGGAACCAGGTGGCAGGATACAACATTCCTCTTTCTACCCTGTGTGCTGCTCCCTTTTTCTGCCATCTTCTGCCTCATTCTCTTCCTTATATTATTTCTCACTCCATGTTTAGCCACTCTTCATCCAGTCCTTTTCTATATATTTTTCACTCCATCCTTGCTACTACCTCCTGCAAATCCCTCACAGGCAGACAGCTGAAAAATGGAAAAAGGGGAGAAAGGTAATTATTCCTATGATTTTTTCCCCATTTTTCTTCATGAGCAGGTAACTTCTGCCTTTCACCTTTTTTCCACTGCTCAGAGACCTTCCAATTCCCCTCATCATTAACAGCACCCTCAAAGTTTTCAGTTCCTGCTGTGAAGGGTTGTGAATGCAGCTCCGAGTAGAAGTGGAGTGCTTTGATAAAGGGTTGTCAGAAAAACTATATGGAAGGATGAGGTTAAAAGCCTTTTTGTTTGGCACCGGAGAAAGGAAGATCGTTGGTGCAGAGGGGTGGTGGGTAAGAGCTAATCAGCAGGACAACGTGCTGATAACCAATGTCATCTTTTGGTATTCCGCCACCTGTCTTCCTAAAGCACCTGTATACCTGCTTCAAGCACCTGGACTGCTGCCTTGCTGCTGTGGGCACCATCTTCCTGCTCTGGGGTCCCACAATGAGGTTTTCGTGTCTGGACCTCCTAAATGCTTTCAAGTTAACAAGATTTATGAATGATAATTGATAATTGTTGTATATTGTAATAAACTTCCTTTCATTTCCAGACCTCAGACAATTCAGAAAACATCAGAATCCCAAAGATGTTATTCCTAAGGGCATTAAATCCCAAAAGAATAAATCTGGTAGTTTACAAGCTGGAAACCACAGGACACCCATCCAACACAAACAAAAGCAATGAGAGGGAAGTGAAAGGAACCATTAATTCTGGGGGATTTTATTTCCCCTTCCAATACTGTGAGCACATGTGGAATCTGTTTTCTTTCTCCCTACATAGAGGACTTCAGTGTTTGATTTATACCCTGAAGCCTTGTTTACTGCCTTGCTTCCAATTCTGATTTGAATGGCCTAAGACAGACCAGTGAAAGCTTGCAGTTGATTCACTCCTGGCAAAGAGAAAGAGAAAGAGAAAGAGAAAGAGAAAGAGAAAGAGAAAGAGAAAGAGAAGGAGAAGGAGAAGGAGAAGGACAAGGACAAGGAGAAGGAGAAGGAGAAGGAGAAAGAGAAAGAGAAAGAGAAAGAGAAAGAGAAAGAGAAAGAGAAAGAGAGAAAGAGAGAGAAAGAGAGAAGGAAAAGGAAAAGGAAAAGGAAAAGGAAAAGGAAAAGGAAAAGGAAAAGGAAAAGGAAAAGGAAAAGGAAAAGGAAAAGGAAAAGGAAAAGGAAAAGGAAAAGGAAAAGGAAAAGGAAAAGGAAAAGGAAAGAGAAGAAAGAGAAAGAGAAAGAGAAAGAGAAGAAAGAGGAAAAGGAAAAGGAAAAGGAAAAGGAAAAGGAAAAGGAAAAGGAAAAGGAAAAGGAAAAGGAAAAGGAAAAGGAAGAAAAAGAAAAAGAAAAAGAAAAAGAAAAAGAAAAAGAAAAAGAAAAAGAAAAAGAAAAAGAAAAAGAAAAAGAAAAAGAAAAAGAAAAAGAAAAAGAAAAAGAAAAAGAAAAAGAAAAAAAAAGAAAAAGAAAAAGAAAAAGAAAAAGAAAAAGAAAAAGAAAAAGAAAAAGAAAAAGAAAAAGAAAAAAAAAGAAAAAAAAAAAGAAAAAAAAAGAAAAAGAAAAAAAAAGAAAAAAAAGAAAGAAAAAGAAAAAAAGAAGAAGAAAAAGAAAAAGAAAAAGAAAAAGAAAAAGAAAAAGAAAAAGAAAAAGAAAAAGAAAAAGAAAAAGAAAAAGAAAAAGAAAAAGAAAAAGAAAAAGAAAAAGAAAAAAAGAATAGGGGGGGCACCACAAATAGTTTTAAAAGTTTGGAGAAATATTGGAAAAAAATATATATATTTCCAAGGCTTCCCTTTTTACTTGTAATCAAAGCAGGGAACAAATCCACAAGACTGATGTACACAGTATGCAGAGCTATTTCATTTTAGCCTAGAATTTTATCCTGGTGTTTTCAGGAGGCCAGTCCTGCTCCCTCCACCTCTGACACTGTGAAGCTCTTCACAGAGGAGAGAATCAGATTTAAAAGGCCTGGAGAAAAGTCCGAGTCAGGAGCATGCCTCGGAGAAGAGGGAACAGGGGAAGCTGAAGTGACCGCATGGCAAAAGGATAAGGGAGACAGCTTCGTGCTGGGGAGTAGTGGCCAGAGGTCAGCAGGTTTTCTCTTTGGTGTACTTCAGCCTGGCTGACATTTTCCATGAGTAATTATCTGTGGCTTGCTGGGTGATGGCTTGAACCCTTTCTTCTGCCAGCCCCATATTCATCTCTCTGGGTGAGGGAGATAGGAACTGCCCATGCTTTACTGTGATAACGCTGTGGTTCATGCTGTACAGGAGCTGTTACTGGAAACCAATATCCCCATGTCAATATTTCAAATCCTTTCTCTACCCTGAAAAGTTAGTTTTAGAGGAGGGAAGACCTTGGCTGACAGAGGGCTTTTCCCTTCTCTTTCTACCTTCTGCAAGTCCTGAGTTTTGGGACCATATTCCTACCTACTTTGCTGTCCATCCTTGCTTACAGATCTCTTTTATCATGACTGCTTCTTGAATTCTCTTTTCTACTACATAGACTTATATGAACTTATTTCTCTCTATCTCCCCACGTACAACCACATTTTGGTCTTTTCTGCCACCAGTTCTAATTCTGAGCCTTCTGATTTACTTTTCTTCCTTTGCTGCCTGGTTCAATCCTTACTGCTTCAGGCACCTTGAAAAAAAGAAGTCATGAATATATTACGAGTTCACTTCATAACTAAGATAATTAAAGCCTCGATGGATCCTGTTTCTATTCCATCCTCTGCTCTACGCCTGGCCTTCTGCTCGCTGTCTTTTACCTGGTTTCCAATCTCCACATCAGTAGAAATAAATCCGGATTTCTCTGAATTAATGCTTTGATGAAGTTTCATGAGGCACACAGACTTTTTAACATTTTCTGGGCCTGTATTAACCCTTTGTGCAGCAGAAAAAAATGTTTCAGGTGGTTAAAGAGAAGAGCCAGATTAATTTGCTGGGTTGCTGGCCCTGATTCTCTCGATCTCTGTTGATAGATGGCTCTGTTGATAGACGTTGACTGTGGCAATTTTTGTTTTTCTACCAAATTTTGACTTTGCTCCCGAGGAAGTCCAAGATATGAATGAAGAGTCAATCCTCTTCCCCATCAGGATGGCTTCTGTGTGGTCAAAGCTTTCACCAGGTGCATCTAGCCCCCCTTTTACAAACATGCAAACATCCTGGGCAAACATGCTGTCAGAACGCCCACCGAGTCACTGACTCTCTCACCGGGACCCCAACAAGTCAATAAATCCCACATTAGCCACCATGGCAGCACCTACTGACTGCTATGTAGGGCTGCAAGATGCTGACCCTCCTGCCTCTGCTGGTGTCAGAAGCAACGTAAGAAGTTTTCTCTCCCACACAGAGTATTTGACTCTCTGGTTCTTATCCCACTGGGAATGCAGGCACAGCACACGCCCCCACATGCATTGCAGTCAGTAAAACACACCAGGCAAGATGCTGTTACCTAGGCAATGGTTATCACAAGTCTCTGGAAAGGGAGTGGGGGGAGAGGTACAGGACAATGCAGGCTTGGGGAAGGAGAAAATGAAGCCACCAGGAGAGAACAAACCAAGATATCAGGCCCGAAACACCGTGATACTGGCAGCTGTGGGTGCTGGGAAATTGGGTGTTGGACTTTTTTTTTTTTTTTAAGTGATAAATGGAATTTTGTGACAGAAAGAAAGTCTTTGATCCTTGGATTTCTTACCAGCCTGAGGAATGCTTCCATCTCACAGGAGATGCTCCCCCTTTTCTTGCGTGGTCCCCCAACAGAAGTGTCCCCTCTCTCACTGGTTTTCCCCCAGACACGGTCACTCTAACCACTCCCCAGAGGAACCAGCAATGAGGTGATAGCATAACCCTCTCAAAACACAAATAAACACGTGTTTCAAAAGTTGCAGTGCAAGGAAACCTTTCATCTGCTTGCATGGCTGAGTGCCTTGCAAAGACTTCTGATCTGAATTAACTACAGCTTCCATCTCTTCTGCCTCCCTCCCAGTGAGGTCTTCAATGGGGTGCCAACCCCTGAACTTCAATACAATTCTATATTGGCCCTGAGCAGGGGACAGGCTGCCTTAAGAGACTCAAAAGCATATTTTTGCAGGACAGCAGGAGGCTTTAGCTTCCCTACTGGTCACACCATTTATCTGGGAGTAAACCCAGGGGCTGCAGGCTCTCACCTCCAGCGGTACGTGTTTTCAGGTCCAGCTCCTCTCCGAAGCTGCTGATGCCAGGACTAATATTAGAAAACTTAATCCCAGATGTCAGTGCCTGGCTCACACAGGGATAACTTAAGAGCACAACTGAGTTAGTAATGAGCCTTTCTGTGAAGCCTCAGAGCTATTAAGAGGCAAGTTCTGAACTATTTTTCGGCATGTTCTCATTCATGTAAATAGCATTCTGTGCTGAAATCAGAATGAAACAATCCCCCTCCAGCTAAACTGCATGGCCAAAAATAATAACAGCTGCAAACCCAAGTCCTGCAAGATGCTCTGTTGCCTAATTCCATTTAATTCGCTTTTTCTGTGCCTGTGGTTGATACCATAATATATGTCAAAAAATTCAATAGTCCTCCCTTTGGATATGGGATGGAACAAAATATCCCATATTCAAGGTCTGAAAAAAAAAAACACACAACACATTAGCTCCCCTTTTGCTCACATAGTGACCATGGGAGTTAGTAGTAATAGAAACCCTAGTAGGAGTTTGGACATGTAGGTCTTGTGAAGTAAGGATGGAGGATTTAAGCCACAGAAAGATTGCTTCAGTGTCCCACTGCATGGAGCTAGGTGGGCATTGCAGACATGGGCAAGACTCAATGGGATGAAAACTCCCCTTCAACCGTCAAAATAAGGATAGCTTAGGAAGGTAAAGGAAAGGAAATTCTTGGAACGGGTTGAGGCAGTGCTCTGCTTGTAGGTTCTGTCGTCATCTGCTTTCAAATGAACAATTGGGAAGTGAAACGAAGAGGAGAAGAGGACTTGAAAAGCAAAACAAACAAACAAATAAATTAAAAATAAAAAGGAATAAGGAAAAAAAATACACACACAAAGCCAATACCTCCTCTCCCCAACAGCTCAAATGTCACAAGGCGAGGATGGATTTTGCTTGCTTGCAGCATTTCCCATGTCTGCTTCCCCACAGGGTCTTTGTGGCTTTGTGAAAGGAAAGGATGTTGTGTACAAAAGGGACCAAGCTGCTGGGGCAGAGAAGTGATGGGAGAGGACCAGGAAAGGGGAAAAAAGAAGAGGGAATAATAAAGGACATGAAAACATCTAGCACTAAGTAGGTTTGGAGCCTTTAAGCACCTTGTTGTATTGTTTATTCTTCTTTCACTCCAAAAAAGTTGTTAACCAATGGCCGAAATGACATGACGGTTACCAAGGTGGTAGGGAAAGGGAGGTGGGGAAGGACTGATGCATTTTCTGTGCACAACTTGGAGGGAAATCTAGCATGGCAGAAAAAAAGAGAGACACTATTATTTTGGCAGTGAGGTGGTCCTTGGGATGGACAAACCAAACATGAATCCTTGGCATGACTCGGAGCAGCTGTTCCCCTGTGCTTTGCTGTGTGGTGAGGCAGTATCCTACAAGAAGCTTGAACAGAGTACTGGTAGTTAAAGTGAACAAAAGTGACAAATAATCTAAAAATTAAAAATAAATAAACAAATAAATAAAAGCAAACAAACAAATAAAAAATAACAAACCTTTCCAGGTAAAGCTCGTGAGCTCTTGAACACAACACTAGCAAAGGCTGTTGGACACAAATTCCTGCCTAGAACGTCACCCACATCTGAGAGATAGAAAGGTTTGCTAGAAATTCCCCAGACCCTGAATGCACCTCTATATCATGCCTTTTAGACAATGGTGATGTTTTGATTCTCTGTCATGAATCCCTTTGCAAAGAACACTCTGGTGTAATGGTCAGGGTGTTGTGCTGTCAGCACCCTGATCTCCTGGGAAGGAGGACATCTCGTCATTGAAGATCCCTTGGCACAAGCTTCTGTGTCAAGACTTGGTTTCTGTGGGGGAACACAGGCACAGACCTGCTTGTCCCCTGGTCCAGAGGGATTTTTGCAAGCTTGCTGGTGAAATATATGATGTATGAGTGTGTCTTCCATAGCCAACAATCTGATGATTGCCAACTTCATCCCATTCCACTTGTCAAGATAAGCATTTTCCATTACTTGTAAAAAGCACAGGTTCCTGACTTAGACTTAAAGACTGTAGTTACCTCCCTGTTATACACAGGGAATGTGACAGGCTGCATCTCTGAGAGTTTGTAATGGCCCGAATTAAGTGTTCATTCCTGTAGAAATCAAGTCAGCACTAAGACACCTAAGTGTCCGTAAGGTGTCTTAGGCACCATGCATTATCTCTCCAGCTTTGTCTGTGCCTCCAGAAGTTCATTAGTTTTCTGTAACTTTGTGTCATACCCACTAGCCCCATGGAGGTGCCCAAAACATCCTATGACACCCCAGATGGAGTAGGTATAGTGTTTAGACAACAGTTCAAGGTGTCAATCCTGCATTTAGACACCCAGAGCACATGGGAACTCCATAGCATGTACCTTAATTTCTAAATTTGGAGCCCAGATGTCTGTCTCCCTCTGCAGTCCATGGAAGATATAACTTGTTTTCCAGGGGGATTCAGGTGGCTGATCTTGTTTTGGCAACAATGTTGAGTATGTAGGTGGGAGTCATGTAGGCCTGGCTGGTTCATACCAGAACATGCACCTATACCATCAACATCAAATGAACTGAGACAAGGCCAGCCCATTGGATTCAGTGTTACCATTGGCTTCTTCTTTGTGTAATACAGTATGGAGTACCTAGGACAGGGCAGGAGAATCAGGTGCTCCAGCAACTTATTTAACAGCTGCTCCACAACCCTTAACCTTGGCATATTCAAAGTGTCCTGACAAATCCTTGTGTGCAGCTATTACTCATACTGAGCTAACACAGACGTTGTCACCTCACCATTAACCCTGGACTCTGTGTTTTTTGCTTCACTTGTGGAGCCTATAAAGCACAAGAAGATGCTGCATCTATTCAAACGACAGAGAAGCACTGTAAATAAGCAGCCTTTTGCTCCATGCAGAGGACTTGCAGAGAGTGAGTATTTAAAAGCTTAGTTTAGGGAGGAGGGTTTTGTGCCGTCACTGTTTCAGTTAGCTTTGCTGAGCACAGCCAAATGAGAAAGGAGAGAAGTTAGTGCACCCAGAGCAAAGTATTGCATGTAAAAAGCTTGTGTCAAAATCACAACTTCAGAAGATTAAAGGAACAACAAGTTACTGCTAACATCTGCCAGGCTCTCCAGACAATCCTAGAATAGTTACAAAAGCAACACACAGAAGTATCATACCTTTACAACAAGTAGGCTATACTGTTAGATTTCAGTCTGATAGTACCTGAAAACTTCAAGTATAACAATTAGGTTATCCACACCAGTAATATTTATCATAATCAACTGCAGAGTGTTAGCAGTCCTCCAGGAGGAACAGAATATATCAGAAGAATAATGCTTTCCATTTCTTAAGGATTTCCAGAAAAACAGCTGCTAAGAAAAGGATAACACACATAGCAAGGCAAAGCCACAAGAAAACATGGAATCACTAAGATGGGATCCAAAGATGACTTCCACCACTCTTCTTAAAATATAAATGTATGTACATATATCCTAAAAACAGGTTTCTGGTTAATAGAAAATCTCAACTATGTCCATGATCAACATCCCACAGCATGCTTTTTATCCAAAGTCTATCTGGATGTGGGATTAATATGTTAATATTTTGTGAAAAATTATTTATTTCTATTTCATAAAAAAATAAAAAATAATGAAAAGGCAGAGAAAAGGAAAGCATCTTTTTTATTTTCTCTCTCTTTAAAAAAATGTTTTCCTTTTAACTCTTTTAATCAGACACAAATTAAAAAGATGTTGCCCTAAATACCAAAGATTTGGCTGGAGCTGTTGGACCCTTAACATGTGAGGGGTGCTTCAGTTTTTCAGTTTTCTTATCTGCATGGTGACACTGAGACAGAAGTTGTCTATCTACCACATACCGTCACATCCCACTACCACACCTCACACACCTGGAGTCTCCAGCCCTTCGGCTCCTTTTTCACGGGCTGAAATCTCAGCTCAGTAAGAGGCTTGCTTCAATGTACACATCTTTTTTTGCTGATGTTGTCTTATCCCTTGTCTCTAGTGGGAATGTATTATCTTTATCTCTTCTCAGAGCACTCAAGATGAGGGGAAAGCTGTTGAAAATAAATTAGACTAAAATAAACTCCGATTGGAAATGCTAAGTACTGCATGTTCCTTCTTTAGGAAGATGAAATACTTCATTCACATTCCTGAAACAGGACTTGGGACAATTTCAAGTTTTGTGACTTTTTTTAAATCCTCCAAAAATAGTAAGTGGGTGGTATATAAATTCTTAGTTTTCTCATATGATAAGGAATGTGTTCATTATTAATGTATAGAAAAGTTTTCCTTTCTAACTATGCACTCAATCAGCACTGAGTCTCATTAGCTAATATATCTGCATATTACATGCAATTTTTTTCAAGTACTTTTCTGACCCATCACTGGTGGCCACCTGAGCACATCTCAGATTTTACTCAGGACTCTGCTGTAGGAATTCACCAGAGATTTCTATGAGGCATTGAGGAAGGTTGGACAGACAGACAGATGCACAGGCTGTATTTGTGTACTTGGAGGTGATGTGGACTCCACCTTCCTACGTGTCTCACTTGGTGTTCCCAATTTTTTTTTTTGGCTAGCAAGTTCCTGCTCCCCATGCCCTTTTTCAAGGGACAGTATCAATCCAGATAAATCTTGGACAAAACTGTAAAGGATAAGAATACCTCATGCTGCCAGGACCCTTTACTACAGGAAGAATTTTTCAGCACCTGCCAGGGATCATCAGGGAACAATCTCGGTGTATGAGAATAAAGAGTGAAATCTAATGGGGTTCAAGTATGGTGATTCAAGAGAAGCCCCTCTCCATTAACTCTCTTTTACCCATGTAGTCTCTTGCAGTTCCCCTCATTTTTCTGTACCCTATTTGATCCAATCAGACCTACACCTCATCTAAGTAATTCCTCTGTCATCTTCTTGTCTGCTTAACCTTAAAATCTATTTCTGGTCTGTCCTTTCAGACTGCATCCCCCCTCTAATTATTTAGAGTCGTTCAGCTGGTCCTTGTGGGCTCCATCATCAGAGCAGCCTGGGACCCTGAAACAGAAAGGGGCTTTGGATAAATCAGGGGTGCCTTGTCTGCTTTGATGTTGTCTCAAAGAGACAATGAGAGATCAGGAAAGATCCCATGGCACAAAGACTCTTTGCCTGTTATACCTTCTCCTTCTTCTTCCTCTGCTACTTTCCTACAAGATGTGATGGGAAAGGGTTCTGAGGTCCAATACAGCTTGATAACTTCTGTCATAAGGTAAAGAATAATGTACACAGAGGAATTTCTGTTGAGATTTTGCTGTGTCAGTCAGTATACTTGGGAAATAAAAAAAAAGAATAAAAAATAAAAATAATAAAAAAAAAAGGTCTGAAAACCTTGGAATGATTAAATCGTACTAAATAATTGTATGGAAAGAAAGTCTGTAGCTCGTCTGAATCATAGAATCATACAATTATTAGGGTTGGAGAAGACCTCCAAGATCATCTGGTCCAACCATCACCCTACTACCATTGTAACCCACTAAACCATGTTCTAAAGGTGATTCCCTAAAAGATCTGAAAATTTTAATAAACTGTTATAATAAGGTCACCACTTGCACAAACTCTATTAGATCTTTTGTTGAGATACTCCAAAAAATCTTTACAAGCACAATAAGAGTCCCAAGCACAAACATGGAGAATCAGTGTAGGCAATATTGCATCATATTTCCTTTGTACCACCCAGACTTTGTTGTGGTACTCACAAGTCACTCATGTCTAATACTCCTTTTGGTAAGCAATGAGCTCTGTCCTTTAAGTTTCTGATAAGCCCCATTCGGTTCATTGGCATCCAGGCAGACAAACCTCGTTTTCATTTTGGACCAGCTGGCATGTCCTGTTTAGCGTGTAGCTGGGGAGCACTCCAGGTTCTCAGACTTGTCTGCTCTTGTATTGAATATGAGAGTCACACTGCTGACTCTCACCTCACATCACCCAGCAGCCTGGCCAGCAGATCACTCACTTACAGCAGTGTCCTGCCTCCTACAGCCAACCTGAGCCCTTGACCAATGGTGCCAAGCAGGAGACATCACTCGTGATGCAGCTGGTGCGATGCCTGCTGTCAGGATACGGTGCTCAGAAGAGCCCTGATGAATGGTCTCCCCTTCCTGGCCACCTCTGAGCTCAAGCCTTCCTCTCTGCATGAACAACTGTGGTCTTGTCTCTTGACTGAAGGAGAAGAGAGGGGTGGGGAACAGAAATGACCCATGGCTGGTGGGTCATCACACTTGTTTTTTCATTGTCAGATCCATGGAGAATGATGGTAATCACTGGTGAGTGAACAACCAACAGGTTGGCCAAAGATCCACCCTTTCAGTTCCTCTGTGCAGCAGTGTTTGCTGTACTCACACTTCTTATTTCTCCAAATATTGGAGATGAGCCTGGTCATTCAGGGCTTTCTTCAGCCTGGTTGTCTTTATTTCAACCTTATTTCTTCCCCTGGCAGCCTCTATTCAGCTCTATCTAACCTTCATTCATCGTCATTCATAATAATAACAAAATTAACTAAAAAAAAAAAAAAGCAAAAAGCAAAATGATTTTTGATTTTTAAGGGAAATCAAAACCTTCAATTTTGCTTTCTGTGCTGAGACACATTGGGCTGCCTCAATCTTCACTATTTTAAATGATGTCATATTCGTAATGATCTAGAGAAAGTTTGACCGCCAGGCAATGTGTCTCAACTCCTGACCATGGACAAGAACTTGTTCTTACCATTTTTTTTCCCTGGGGAATGGTCACTGGAATAACCTCACTTCATATCAAGGCAAATTCTGAAGCCCTCAATCAATTTTTAATCAGTCTTTATTTAAGAAGACTGGATTGTCTGCTTAAAATAGACATGAAAAAAACATCTTCTAAACTTTGGATTGTGCACCTCATTAGAAGAAGTGCAAACCAACAGAGAAAAAAATAGACAACAAGGACAGCAGATTTTTACTTCCAAAGTAGCACTCAGCTCTTTTAAGCAGATTCATAAAGGCAGCTCCAAAAACAAATGGTTGATTAAATTAAATCAAATTAAATAAACAAAAGAAACAAAGGGAAAGCACAGCTATGAATTTAGATCTGTAACTTATATTATTTGGGGGGGAAAACAGTTGATTTAAATTTTAAAAAAGGACATTGTTTGTCAGGGTGGCTCCATTTGAACGTATCTATTTTGTCCATGACACATTGCCAGATCCGCTCTTTGTGAAGCCAACAGGGAAAATCAGTGTTATTTTCTCAGCCCTGTACTATGTTGAGGTTGGGACATACCAATGTGAAGTTCTCCTAGCAAAGAGAACACATTGGGCATTATTTATTTCTATATGTAAAGAGGTTTGTATGTAGGCAGCCCACTGAAGCTTGCTGAAGCCACTTGAATTTTGCTGTCCAAGGGTATCCATGTCAGGGTGTTGGGTACTTTCTCCATCTTTACAGAATGTTTGTGGAACGTTTCTTGTCTTTCATGACTGGAAACGGGTCCACCTGAGGTTCTTTATTCTGTTATGCCCCTTCCACGATGATTTCTGTTGCACAAGCCTGCCTTTTTCTCCTCAAATGTACAGTCACAGGAAAATGTTACTTGTGGCCCAAGCTATTCTTGATCCAACTCATCAATATTAATTAAAGAGGAATCTACCCGCATTGATTAGGAAAACACTCACATTAGCTGCACAAATGAACACAAAATGAAAATCAGAATGGGCAGCCCTGCAGACCAAGATCTACCAGTCTATATAGTGTTCATTTCTGAGGAGGGAGCAATGAATGTTCTTGATTATAAGCCACCCAAATGGTATTCATAAACAGCAGAATTTAATGAAGACAGATTTTCTACAGAATAGTGTGCACTGTGTTTTGTAAACAAGCCTACCACAATAGTCTGTTTTCCTACCATGTACAGAGTGATGTCTACCTACTGAGATACATGCAGGTCCTCTCCAAGCCCCAGGCTACATCCACCTCTCAGATACCAACACCTCCAGTCCTCCACAACCCTGAAACTCCACAGATCCCTCCAGCACTTCCTCACGACTCCTGTACTCCCA
This sequence comes from Cygnus atratus, assembly GCF_013377495.2. Taxonomy (NCBI): domain Eukaryota; kingdom Metazoa; phylum Chordata; class Aves; order Anseriformes; family Anatidae; genus Cygnus; species Cygnus atratus. The sequence continues at coordinate 158,247,579 of NC_066363.1, read as the reverse complement.
TCTAAACTGTCTCTAACTCCTCTCATGTCCCCTCATTACCAGTTTAGCAAGAAGCAGAAGAGGCAGCAATTCCACGATGCCACCAGGGTGCACTGATTGGAGTGCCACCAGATTACATGGAAGGGGTAATTCTGTTTTTTTTGTGCCGAAACTCTGCCCTCCATATGCTTACAAATGTAGTCTTTTTCTTCCAGTACATTTTTAAGAACAAATTCTTGGGAATCTGAGTCATTCTTTCAGTCTCATTGAAACTGGCAAGCGAATGGAAACAGTATTAGGAGGGAGAAGTGGGATTGACAGTCAGATAAAACAGATGGACAGTTACAGTGTGATCATGCTAAAAATGACAATCAAGGTAAAGAACCATTGCTGAAACATATCCAAAGCATTAGCTACCTGCCAGTACACGTTTAACTGCAGTTAAATGGTGTTAAATCGGTGAAACTTCCAGTAGGATTATACAAGTGATACCTACAGCTGTGGGCAATGAAACACGGAGTCTTCTGCAGCCCCCTCCAGGCTGCTCCCAGCAAAGGGATGCATCTCTGCAGATCTCAGATCTCAAGGGTAAGCGGGGAAGAAAAAAAAAAAAGAATAAAAAAACATATTTGATAACCTGACATCTTCCAAGTGGCCATCGGTTCAAGTTGCTCAAAGGTTAGCATTTTGCATAGTGTCATATAAAAGAGGCCAACCCAAGTGGTCATGCATTTTCTGCTGTGGAGCCACCCATGGCTGAGCTCTCTGAGGTCCCATATCCAGATAAGCATCTCACTAGCTCTCCAGCAAACACCAGGGAGAAATTTATCTCCCTGGATATCAGTGTCAGCTACTTAGGTAGCTCCACATGAGCAAGTCACCCCACGCTCCCCGTACAGGCAACCAAGAGTCAGTGGAGCCTGGGGAGAAATTGTCTGTTCCTAAAATGGGAAGAAATTGCCTGTTCCTAAAATAGATGTCTATAATAGTTCAGGTCACAGACTAATTTCCACAGACTCCCCATTGACAGTATCAAGAGCCTTGATACCTTGCTCAGATAGAGACCTATGCTCTGAATGCATAATAGGGGACTTAGTTGCTTGAACAAAGGAATGTAATGCCACTAAAAACACTCTTGGAAATCCCACCTGGCAATGAATGACAGTCCAGAAGAGTGTGGACCTCTCTGCCAGGCCTGTGCAGATGCATTGGGCACCCTGGGAATCTCCAAATAGTGCAAGATTTCTATGTATTGGCAACTGAACCCCATCCCTAAGCGTAGGGGAGATGCACCTAAGGGTCTAATGGGCTGAAGGTTTTTCACATAGTGATAAAACCTTTCCATTCTTTGCACAGCGCTAAATGCAGTAGGCTGTAAGTTAGGGTTGCAGATTTGGTCACTGTAATTTTAGTAGTGATAATAATAATAATAATAATTACAAGAATTCAGATGTTCGAGTTCAGCCCTTGAGAGACTGTGACCACAGAAGTCTAACAGCAAGAAACAACCCCATCTGCTTTCCCATCTGAAATTAGCTGGAAATAGTCTTATTATCCATGTGGCCCAAGTATGTCATCTGAAACCGTTCCTTAACATACGCTTTTCAAAATATATTAGCTGTGTTTTCCATGGTTTTGGCATAATATTTTTCCATCACAATTTGCAAAGTCATCATAATCTCAATCTTTTTCAAGAATGCGCTGATTTCAATTCAATGTAACTTAAAAAATCTTTTACATAATGCATTTTAACATTTATTTGTCATAGCTATTCTGTTTGAAATATATTTTAGGCTACATCATTTATTCTGATTTATTTTATATTATAGTCTTATTTACTGTGTTTTCTTTTATTCTGCATTTATTTTCATGTTTAATTTTATATTCACTTTATTATTTTAATTCCTTATTCTACAGTTTTATCTAGGAAAGAAATGAAATATTAGATGTCAAAGAAAAAAGATATTGAAATAATTCAGTAATATATTCTCACTGACTGGAACGTGATGCTTTTTTAAATGCACATGGGAGTCAAAAATTAAAATATGGCATTATATCTCAGATTGCAATGGAAAAAAAAATCAGAACTACTGAATTTCCCATGAAGCTGAAACTCAAGATCTGTATCAGCTCAGCTACACATGCCGGTGTAGTTATTTTATCACTGAAATATAAACATGTCTTTATTTTCTAACACTGCCATTTGTTATGTCATTAAAAATTGATTTACAAGTATTTTTGCTTTTGTGAATAAAACATTTCACTTTCCCGTGATTTTTTGAATGATATCATTATTGTGCCTAAGTGTTGATATTAGATGTTTACACTTACTGGTTTTGAATCTTTTTCAGCTTCATTCTAGACACATCTTTTTTCTTGTTAGAACTGAAGAGCACACAGGTACTGCACAAGCATATGTGGCATTTGCTATTCCTTATCCTCAGGCTGAAAACATTGATTTCCTCAGTAAGGGAGAAGAAGCAGAACAATGCAAATTTTGCTAATTAACTATACACTGCAGATTCAGAGGAAAAAATAAAAAAAGTATGAGAACAACCGTGTACCAACAATTGTGTGAGATCTTTCCTTTGCCTGTAACAATTCTGCAAATATTTAGTTGACAAATGTATTTGGTGAGAGTCAGGATTCCTGCATCCCCAGTGGTTTAACCAAAATATGTGTAGTACCAGCTCCACTTTATGCTTCATTATACTGCTGGCTCTGACAAAACCTTTAAAGTACAGTAATCTGCCTTCCTATATCCCAGTGAACAGAGTATTCGGTAAAGATCTGATTTTGTTTATGATTGCTTTTTAATGTCTTTTCACTACAGCAGATAGACCTGACGTCATTAAGCCTGTTGTTATTATATTTTGAGAGGATTACTAAGCACATAATTGATATCAGTTCTCCTTCTATTATAGATTATGCACATTGTAGGTTTGTTTTTTAGGAAACTTTGGTGGTGTTTATATAAGTGTATTTTCAAAATATTCTATGAGACAGTAGGCCAAAACTGTCTTATTTCATTCCCTTAGTCAATGCTGATGTGTGCTTCGGTTTGCTTTCATTTGCATTTTCTGGGTATGGCATGTAGTTTCACGAAACACTAAACTTTATGCAGATATTGAGAAGCCAGTAAAGTCAAATGCTGAAATTGATCCAGAGGTATGTCAAGGGAAGGCACTTCCAGCCAGTAGTCTATTGCAAGGGTTCTCTTGGTCTCACCCCTGTTCCTTATGAACTAAATTATCTTCTTTATATTTTCTTACTTTAAATCTCCCTTAAAATGCCCAGTTTATCAAAAGCTGCTGAGAAGTAACAAGGCAGCATCCAATCATTCCTACATCACCATGATGAGGATCTCAGATAAACATAGATGGTCAGACAATCATTGCAAACCTTTTGTATTAACTCATGCTGGATTTACATTGCCCTTTCCATCCAACATAGGCAACGAACAGTGGACATGGCTGGTCCTGCTTAATTGCATCACTTGCACCATGACTCCTACACCCTGGGAAAAAGGACTTCGCTGGTTCGCAGGACAGGCATCTGAAATAGGTTGGGTGAGACGGGTGGGAAGGAGGATCTGATGCATCCTCAGCATATAACTGCATATCCAGAGGTATCTTTTCCTCTTCCCCAGCCAAACCCAGTTCTGCACATGATGACTTAACTTGTAATGGAAAGCTGGGTGTGAAGGAGGCAGCAAGGTATATAGCAAGTCCCATTGTGAAAACATCCATGCTCTGCTAGAATCATAGAATCATAGATTAATATAATTATCAATTCTATGATTCTATGGGTCTATGAAGGTATATGGCAAGTCCCATTGTGAAAACGTCCATGCTCTGCTAGAGCTCTGCTTACAGTCATCTGGAAAGGTGTGCCTCTTCATGTCACATGGAGGTGAAATTGGGAAAGAGAGAAAAAATCACAAAAACAAGCTCCGAGCCCTCAAGGCAGGTGGAATATTGCACAGAAGCAGCCATCCCTGCTGCAGAAACATATTTCCACAGCTCAGAGGCTCGACTAGGGCTGCCTAATGGAAACAGCAGGGGCTTCCAGCAGTGAAGACAGTTAACTCAAAGGTTATTTGTGTCTCCTCTTTCAATCTCATTTTCTAGCCCAGGGAGTGAACTCGCAAACTGTTGGGCAAGTTTTCATTTCCAGCTCTCAAAGCCAAGCTTTTCTCACCAGCTGCTCTTCGCTTCATCCGATCCACTGGCAGTATTTCCCCAGGACAAGCTGGAGTCACCTGCCCACAGTACCCCTGGAGGAGTCTTCACAAAAGGCACCCAACCATGTGTTAATTTCTGGGGATTGCTCACTTCGGTCCCAAGCTGGTGCCCTGAACTGTGAAAGACCACAACTATTAACGCTGATTTACATCCTACCTCGTCTAGCAGAGCTGCGCATTTGTATTCACCTCATCACGGTGGAAATGCCTCGTGTGCTCTGAATCACACTCAACTATTTTTTGCAACAATACTGAGCATGTTTTTAAATTTACCACAGTGATAATTTCACATCTTTTTGGCTTTGGTAGGTGGAGGCTGCTCATTAGTGTTTCCGTTGCACTGGGTATATATGCATCATTTTGGTCTCTGTCATCTTTCAGAATATTTGGACTACTGAGGAAACCAACCAGTCTCTAAGGATACAGCCACACTGTCAAGTAACTTAGCTGTCAGTTTGCTCTCCAGTCCTTATCTCTTACGTGCAATTTGGATGCAGTCTCCTCCAAAGGGGACGGAGGAGGTGGTGATGGAAATGGAGTCACAGTGACCACACTGAGGTCCTAACCCAGCACGGGGCAAGTGTCTACTGATGGAAGCAGTCCTTAACACCTTCAACATCTTGCAGGAAGGAAAGGAGTGAGAATTCACTGAAATGGCAGGCATGTTGAGTTTTAAATCCTATGAGACAAACTTTTATCCTATGCACACTATATCCTAACAAAGACCCTTGTAGCATCCATTCCAAAAGACTCAGAGTCATCTAGGTTGGAAAAGACCTTCAGGATCATCAAGTCCAACCATCAGCCTCATGAGATGTTCATTCCCTGAGTGGTGAAGCTACTGGTAAATCACCTATTTATCCAGGGGGAAGCTGGCCATTACAATATGGTTACAAGCCATCCTGTGACTTGAAATCTGAATGTGATTTCAGACCCATGCAACAGGAAAGAGAAAGGAGGAGAGAGACCATTAAGAAACTACTCTTTGGTTTCCAAAGCAATTGAGCAGCATGGAATGAGGACCAGCCAGGGCAGATATTAAAGGAAGCAGTGGTCTCCTTCAAAATCAGCGAGCAGAAAGCAGATGCTGCTTGTTCCTGATGGTTCCACCCAGATGCCTTTGCACTGCCTCACTGCTTACATCTCCACTTCCAAATTCACTTGTCCCAGGGAAAGACCCACACAGCAGCCTCATCCATACAGCCATGTGGAATCACTCCTTGGAGGATGGTAATGCCCAAACTACTGCAGGCCCTGTTTTGGGTGGCAACTGGTTGGTCATCTACGAAGGAGAAAGTCCAGGAGTACAGAAGAATTTGGGGATACAGGACCTTGGCAATGAAATAGGAAGGTCAGTCATTTGGTAGGGCAGAAAGCCTTTTATGATCCCAAATGATTTGCCCATTTGGCCAGCATTAGTACAAATTTGAGTTGGGGGTGCTACTAGTATTTGTTCAAACGGAGGTAGCTGGACATAGGGTGCATGTATGAACCTGAGGGGTTAGCTCTGTCTTCACCATCTCACAGTAAATACATTGTCTTAAGAACAAGAACGCTGTAAAATGCAACCATCTATTTTTTCTTTTTTTTTTTTTCTTTTCTTTTTTTTTCCTTTTTTCCTGATAGATGTAAAATGAAACTGCTTAGATTATGTTTTGTTTTTTTTTTTTTTTTTTTTTTTCTCACAAAATACTTTCTGGTTCCCTGCGAAGGAAAACTGGAGAAGGCCAAAGCAAGAGCAAATTGAAATCTCCAGGTATCTAACAGTCATTTCAGCTTCTCCATGTGGTCCTTTGCACTTCTTGGGTGTCTGCAGTCAGGCTGGGAAACCATCCTGTTGTTTCAGTAGGCATCTCCAATCATTCTGATTTCTTAAACAAAACCACGGTGGAGATGCCCAGCTCTGTACCTGATGGGTGCCATGCAGCAGTGAGATGGTGGAAGGACCAGTTTAGGCAGCATTTGGTGAAGGCAAGGCAAGGAAAAAAATAGCAAAATATTCTTTCAGTGTAATTTCTTTTAACACACCTCAATTTTCTGGCCCCACTACTTCTGCATATACTGCTTCCATACAAGAAAATAAGAAACTGAACAGGAGCTTCTCGTTCATGTATCACCACCAACTAGTGGATTTCTTCTCTGTTCAACCTACTCACAAGATGTCTGAAGCTGTGTGTATTATTCCCTTAAGTACCAGGAGTGTTCCTATTTATCTAAATTCAGCTCAGAATTGCTTGTGGTTTCTGCAGCGATTAATGGGAGGTCTGAGCTTATTTTGTACTGCCAGCATCGTAATCTGTTTAGTTGGGGATTCTCTTCTGGGATTAAAGCTCCAAAAAAAAATATTGTTGCGTCAGATACAGTTCCCAGGGGTACAAATGCCATTTTTGACATGATTAACTGAGGAAAGTTGCAATTATAGAAAGATGTACATGGGGCTGGCAGGAACTAAGTTGTGCTGCAAAGGGATGCTCAAAGCCCATTTTTACACTAACTGACTGACAGTTTCTGTCACTGTTATGGCCACTGGGTTTCTTGAGTAGTCTCCATAACAGTGCAACTCCTGGGACCAGGTTCTTCGCTAGTGTAAATTAAAATCCGTGTCCAGTTTGCTTTCAGAAAGGCAAGGTGATGTCTTCACACCAAAATATTGCATGCTGCATTGCAAATTGCCCGACAGTTTAAGCAATGATGAACTCCAACTTATTCTATTGCTGTTACACCCACTTTCTTGTGGTGTGAAGTGCAGCAGATTTCAGGCTATTTCATTTTAGAGGACTGAATTTTAAAGAGAGTATCTGTTAACCTCTAGAGTCCCAGCTGTACCAGACACTTCGTAATTCAATCCAAACTCACTCTGACAATGATCTGGCTTCAACAAAGAGATTCCTGCCTAATGAGAAGCCCGAGTGGACTGTAATCTCTCCAGCATTTTTCCTCTAGCACCACAGAAAGGTGTCTTTGTATGCTGCCTGCTGGATGACACTGGGCCTCTGGGAATGGGCAATAGATGCTCTGAGCTTTCTAGAGGAGATGGCATTTCTCTCACCTCAGTTCATTTGAAATACCTGTATCTAGCTGAAACTATTAACTCCAGCTCCCTGGCTGGGAGTGCCAGTCAGCCCATTTATCTCAGACGTCTGTGTGCTGAGTGAGCCTTTGGAGGTTCCCATTTTTCTCCTGTTACTATGGAGGAAGCCTAGATAACCAGTTCAAATATATAGATAGATAATTAGAATAGAAAAGAATAGAATAGAATAGAGAATAGAATAGAACAGAACAGAACAGAACAGAATATGAATTGAATAGCAAAGATCATCAAGTCCAACTGCCTGACCATTTCAGGGATGACCAAAAAATTAAGGCATGTTTTTAAGGGTATTGTCCAAATGCCTCCTGAGCACTGATCAGCATGGGGTTCCAACCACCTCCCCAGGAGGCCTGTTCCAGTCTTTGACCACCCTCACAGTAAAGAAATTTGTCCTAATGTCCCGAACCTCTCCTGGTGCAGCTTTGTGTCATTCCCACACATCCTGTTGTCAGTTACCAGGGAGCAGAGACCAACACCTCCCTATTTCCCCTTCTCATCAATGAGGTCAATTCTGAGCCTTTTTTTTTCTCCACACTGGACAAACCAAGTGTCCACAGCAGTTGAAGTTGGGTGAAATGTGTCCAGCTCTCTGTACTCAATATACTCAATATTCGATACAGGGCAAGAATCGCGCTCCAAGACCATGTTGTCCCTTGTCACCCCTCAGAGCTGAGCTCAGCATGCCATTGGACTGCAGTTACTTGGGTTTGGAATAGCTGGGAGCATGGACCAAAGTCCCACCAGTTCAGGGCATGGCTGGAGTGATTTCCCATGTCCTCCCAACAGGCTGTATGGAAAGGTCTGGGAAGGAGGGCTGTATTTCAAGCCACTTCTGGCAGCTCTCTCTGCAATAGAAAATGTCTGCTGGCACTCATTCATGAAAAGCACACAGCATAATGCACCCAAGTGATAAATGAGCCTCTGTGTCCTTCTTCAAACACAAATAATAACACCTTACACAAAGAAAGAAATGAACTGTAGGAGGAAAGAAAGCTGCCCGGCCCATGACTGAGATACATCAATTTTACAGAGCCTTTTTTTTCCCCATTCTTTCACTTCCAGGTCATTTCCTGACCCTTTACAGGCATTTTCTCCCATCAGTTTTCACTTCACTCACAGAAAAAAAAAAAAATACAAGCAAACTCGATGGCCAGGGTGATGCTGCTCAGCAGAGACTGCCCTGCCAGCTTGCTATTTCTGGCTGGATCCTTTTAAACTTGTGGATCACTCTGCAAGCCTTATTTACACTTATTTACTAAACTCCATCTGACAGAGAACACAGCAGCTTTCCTTCCCTCCTCTCCACCGCCCTGCAGAAAGACTCATGCAGACAGCACCACGATGCCCACTGAATGGCAGGAAATGTGATGGGAATGGGTGTGAATCCTTGCTGTTAGAGGAACGGAAGGAAAAGGAGCAATATATGTTCAGACATTTTCAGGGAGACCTCTGTAAGAGACCCCTGCAAACTGAAATGAGGACAGCGAAGCTTCACACTGAGCAGACACAGTACCCTTTCCTGATTCTGGCTTGTTCCCAGAGTGAAGGGTGACACATTTTGAGGTGGAACAGACCAGTTGTTTAGCAACAGAGAGCAGTACCAAGAAAACAGTGCCAAGAAGCTAAAAGAAATGCTGCATGGAAAAGAGATGGCTGGGAAAACTGAAGTGGGTAGGATGCAGTTTCTCAGTGGTGTGTGATCACAGCACCTGCAGGAAGACCATTAATCCAACAAAACACACCTCCTGCTGCAATGAACTCAAGAGCACTCTGATCACAGTGTGTCTCATAGGGACTCTGCTGTAGAAATAACATAAAGATGGTGAACCCCCAGACAGGTCCTAGACCAGCCCCCCAAAATCATTGGGTTTCTCTCTCACGCGTGGCTTGGATGAGCTCATACAGTTGTGTTAATCAACAAACTCTTATATGAGATACATTCTTCCAAATCATAGTAGAGATCTTATGCTTCTTTTGGCTTTGAGGATTAAACTGTATGGGCAGAAACCCAGCAAAATGATAGAGAAAGGTCAATGTGTACCTTCACTATGCCTGCAACAGCTATAAAGATCCTCATGGTTTATCAGCAGTTTTCCTTGCCATAATTTCTTAGGTCTTTCCCTTGGTAGGAGACCAATCTCCTTCTACACATATCTCCTGCAAGGACTTTCAACCTCCTTGTAATTTCAGGTGTAAACCCAGAGTAAATATGATCAGGGCAAAGACAAATCACAGGGAGATCATTAAAGGTCTTCTGAAGTGTTAGCCCATCACTAATATCGCTTAAAAGTCAGCCTAAGAGCAAAGCAGGTCTGCAGAGCAGAGAGGGGGGATCTGATGGGGACCTTTCCAATACAGCTGCACTGCCAGACCCCAAGAGTAGCATTTAAACCTAGAGAAAATGTTTGGCACATACATTCTGCATATACAGGCCCTGCCCACAAGTCACCTTCAATTAAACTTTAATTAGCTACAACACAGCAGCCCTTCTGCTACTCAGAAGCAGACAGTAATGAAATACCTGAGCGTGATTTACAAACACAAGTGCACTTAGAAGTGGCTTTCTCACTGGTGTGTAATTTTGCACAGAACAAAGATGACTGTCATGCTGGTGCTTGCGGTTCCAATTCCTGAATGAATACCTCCTTCAATGATATAATTACACAGTAATTTGTGGCTAACATACACTTGTTTTTCCCCAAACATGTTTTTTAATTCCACCTTGAAGTTTGGTCAAGGTAAAAACTCTAGCCAAGTATGGAACAACCTGTAATCTTGGCTGCCTCAAAATTACCATTGCAATTCCCCTCTTCTCTTCTCCCTCTGGTGTGCCAGATCATTGGAATTTCAGCCAGAATTGGTACTTACCAGTACTTGAAAAGCATGATTACTTCAGTCTTGGGAGCTTTGTTGCAGCTTTTGAAATTGCAAAGACTCTCTTTCCTTCATAGTACAGTGATTTTCAAGGAAAAACAGTGGATGGTGGATTTTGAAACAGCTCCATGGCACACATTGCAACTCCACAGCACTCACACAAGGACAGGAGGGTTACCTGTAATTTAACCAATACAAAGAATGCTGAAGGACATTGAAAAGCGTTAAATTACAAAACTAATTCACTACGAAGGTCCTTGGTATGGCTTTTGCTCTTTAACAACTACCAGTGTTCTTAGAAGGTTATTCTTGACACGTGGTGCTTCTTATAGACCTTGTCATAGCTGGACATGAAGAATAAGGATCTGCCTGTGCTCTCCTCTTCTGCATCCACTTGGCCAAGCCATATGACTTCAAGCACACATTGCAGGTCATCCTCTTGTTCAGATCCCCGAGGACAGCAGACAGCAGATTAAGTTTGAAAGCAATGTTGTACAGCATTTTTAATAACTAATAACTAATGGAAGGTGCACTGGCTGGGGTGATTATGAAGATGTAGAAATCACTAGAATAAATAAATAAAAAGCCCTGTTTTACTGGAAACATTTCTGTAGTGAAAACAACTGCAAAGAGAGACACAAAACAATTTTGCCAGTAATGGATAGCATTTATCACATTCACAGATTCACAGAGTCATTCTGCACACCTGAGGCTGCTAACATTGTGAGGGATGGGGGGAGTTACACTAAAGGCCAACATATGGCAGTAAATCTGGAATAGCTGAATACTGTGATAAAGTCAGAGTAATATTTCAAGATGCTTCTAGCAGAGTTTTGGGGCTGTGTCTCCCCAGATGCCCTGTAGAGAAGCATCAAGGTAGGGGATTAAAAGCATCTTCTTAGTGATGACTTACATGCAAAATCATTGTGTCCAGAAAATGAGAAATTTGGCTTTTAGAGCAGACTTCGTGCGGCTGATTCTAAAAATCAGGCATCTACTGTAAGGCAGGCTCCTACAACAGTTAACAGGGACAGACAGTCACCTCCAGACACCATTTCTCAGAAGTGAGGTGGCCCATTTCTGGAAGAGTCTTGTTCCTTCTACCGATCACACGGGGAGCCTAAGCTGTGTGAATGCCACAAAGCCTGAAAAGGACAGAGTATTTCAATTAGAAGATCACAGAAGAGAAAATTGATGTTTTAATTTTTATTTTACCGATTATTTTTACTGGAACTCTGTTTGCTTTATTCCTGCAACCCTCAAAGGCAGGCGAAGAAATAATTAAGGCATAATCTCTTTTGCTTGGTAAAATATGGAGCAATAAGTGGCTGTTAAGATTGATTAGGGGTTGAAGCAAAGCACAAGCCTGGGGTAGATTTCACCTAGCTATTTCTCAGGATAATACAAAGAAATTGAAGTTGGGCATTTGCAGGGAAATTACATGCCAAACTGGGAAAAATAAGCCCTGTGCCCAGTGCCTTTCTTTGGAGTGAGACTGAATTGTCCAGTAGTGTTCCTCCTTCCTATTGTCCAGAAGAACTGGACCAAAATCAGTCACAAAATCAGTATGGGTGATTTCAGTTAAAAGGAAAACATAACTGAAAGCCCAAGATCAAATATTCATATACATTGAAATATATGATGTTCTGAGTCACCTAACAGTCTGGAAAACCACTTCTGTCTGCCCCAAAGCAGTGTCAATGAGTTATGGGGCCAGGAATGAAGCCAGAAATCAATCAAGAGGTTTGAGTGCCAAGTTGAAGTGCAACTGGTGTCATGACTATCCTTGTAGGGTGGAGAGGACACGAAGAAAGTGGCATAGGGTGGAAGAGCCTTTTAAAGAACACACACGGAATTCCCTTCTCCAAAAAGAAGGGATTCCCCATTTGCTACATCTTGTAAACGAACAAGTAATTATGCCCTATGCCAAGCTGGTTTTTCCTCTTTTTCACATTTTTTTTCCAGGTGTTTTCAAACTTAATCCATTTTGGGAGAGGGTATGTTAGTTCATCAGCTTCCTGCCCACATAGCAGAATACCTGCTTACCTGTCTTCTCCTCCCACTCTTGGGATGGCTACGGTTGTCCAGCTAACTAACTGCCCAGAGGCAAACTTACAAATGACAAAGGTCGTGGGGGCTGGCTAGCAAAGACCATCATGTCAGTTTTTCCTGACAGACAAACCATGGTTTTGGTGCAAAAAATAGTTGTAAGAAATATTCCCATAAAAAATATCAACGTTGCAAAAAAAAACTTTTTCACTTAGAAAATCATTGCAGCTAAGTTATTCCCACTTTGTGGTGAGTACAGGGATTCATTGTTCCTGTGGGCAGAGGCAATTGCAAGACCTGCTGAGATTAGGTTTAGAGTTAGGGGATGCAGGAGTCATATCTGGATGCAGGCATGAGTGTGACTACATATTCACAGTCCTATGGTCAGTGGTGTCCACTACATGTTTCAGGGCATGCCTTTTGAAAATACTCTGATATAATGATTCCCATTCTGTGGTCTTGATTCTGTGTGATCCACAGGGTCATAGTAAGAAATCTGTAGGATGTCCATGGAAATACAGTGAAAAGTGAAGTACATAGTGTTATGAGTGCAAGCTCTGATGGTAAGCCAAGTAGTGCTGCTAGAGAAATATTAGTATGTGGCAGAGAACTTCTGGTTTGAAAAATGCCCATGCAGCAAACAGTGAAAGTCTTTTTCCACCTTCTCGATCCCATACAAAAATAAGATGAGCTCGCTTGAAAGATTTAGTATTTTACTTGTGGATGGGGTGGTATCGAAACCCAGAAAAAGTAGCTGCTGTAGAAGGTGAATATTCCTCTAATGCCACCCATGGCTTCACATTTCTCTCCCTTGTATTTTTGTAACATTCCTCTCCCTATCTGTAGGTCAAGTGTTAACAAAAAACCATAAAGAGAAAGATAATTTCCTATTGTTCTGGAACACAAAAATGGGAGCCACAAAGAGGAGAACAAAAAGTTGCAGAGCTCACTTCAAAACAGGAGACAACTCTGCAGCGGTAGCTTTGAAAGTTAGCCTGGAGATTATCTGTATCCGAGTCTTCTCCTACAGGTTGTGGCCAAGGGGAAAGCTGAAGTGAGAAGGGAGATGCATAAAATAAGCTAATACTTTGAAAACTAAATGTGTCCCAGATCTGAGGGTGAGGACACCTACGACAGGGAATCTCAGCTTGAAGCCTTCTTGGAGATTGATGGAAGCAATCTTTTTTAACAGATGAGGCAAGTACTTGGATTTGATCAGTGGCAACTTAGAAATCTCCAAACTGAATCAAACTCCTGCTGTTTTCTTAATTTTTTCCTCCTCCTCCTCCTCCTCCTCCTTTTGATTCCCACGAGAAGCCCACCAGTGGAAAACAGGGGAGAGCCCAAGCAGCTGCTGGTGTAAATTCAGCTTCATTCCAAGGACCTGGGGGAAGCTGGCCTGAATTGTCCTCAGGAGGTTGAGTCACACAAGAGAAAAGTGGAGGCAAAGACTCAGGCAGTGTGAGCTGCTACGCTTTACACCCTGAGAGGAGGGAAAATACCTGACAAAGGGGACAGAAAGGTTATTACAACTTGCTTTTTCTATACACTCCAGCCAGACACATCTATTTCTTCACCTTGGTGAACTGCATCACTTAAAAACCCTCCAGCTCAGTGGTCTTTTATTCCATATGGGGTGTAATTTAACGCTGACTTCCATTAACTGCAGAGGAGGTACACAAATGGTGCTAGCTGAGATCTGGCCTTCAGTAGCCCGTTAAACCCACTAATCCACGTAGGAAACTACTCTGTACGTCAGACCTGCCTTGACTACACTGCTTCCCCTCTACCCTTCTTTTATACATCATCTCCACCTTATTGGAGCTGTGCTGGACTTATGCTATCAGGGCAGAGAAAAAAAAATCAACTCTCCATCTGAAAAATAGGACTTATTTCCTCTCCTGCTTTTCTTTCCTTTGAAGGCTCAACATGACCCTGCCAGCCTGGGTGACTGTCCCTGGACTGGGGTTGAAACATAAACAGTTAGGAAATGGGATATACAAGGAAAAGCTAGCTAACCTGCAGAGGATTAGTGAGCTCATTTCTCATACAAATGTCCATGGAAATAAGAAGATCTGAGCCCTCCTCACCAGCTTTTCATAATACAAAGCATTGGGCAGCCAGTTGGATGGAGAAAAAAACAAACTCATTTTTTCTTTCCTTTTATTTTTTAGTCAGAAAGTGCATTCAGTCCAGGAAGAGGAACTCTGTCATGGTGGTTAGTTTCTCCTTACCCCAGCAACACTCTGAAAAGGACAGATACTCCAAATGGGTCACTTCTTCCATCAACCACAGGGTGAGCACAGCAGTGGCTGAATAACAGCATGGAGCAAAAGCCATATAGCACAAGGATGAAGCGAAACCTTGAACAGAAATGAAGCTGTGAGAGAAATTAAACAGGTTGGCTGTAATTTTCCAGGAGCCTGCAGTCAGGGCCGGAGCAAGAAGCCAATGAGTCCACAACTCTGTGATACGTCTCTGTTACGGTTGCCTCACCAGTCACATCTATGCCCTAAGAGAGTTCAGATCTAGGCTCACACTTATGTTGAGGGTGGCAAAGGGGGGGTAGGTCAGAAACATATCACCTAAATCAGTCTGTAAAGAGGAAGATACCCATGCAATGGTCACCACTGCACAGGAGATCCTTTTATGTGTCATGATAGATGAGAAAAGGATATTCTTATACCCTAATGTAGGGTATATTAACTGAGTCAGCTGATCTCCCTAGGCTTCCTCTACAGTTGATGGTGATGCGCTGAAGGTGGGATCCTTTTTATCTGTCTTCAGGTGTCTTCTATCCAGGTGTCCACCTCTACACTAGTTGTCTGGCCTCCAATAATAGTGGAGATCTAGTCAACAGAGGCAGTAGAGTTAATGCCACAGGCCTGTCCATGCTAGGGTAGATGCTCAGCTATAGTTAGATAAACCTGAACTTGGCTCAGTAAAAAGAACCTGGGGTGACTTGCTCGGATGGAGACAGCTAAAGTGCAGATACCCATCCTCAGTCAGAAGAATTTACCCACGAGGGTCATTTGAAGGTGTCTGGCCTGAGCATGCTTTACCTCTCTGAAGAAGACTTAGTACTTAGACACCAGCAAAGACCTTGGGTGACCAACTAGCTTGGCGTGAGTAGAAGGTAACAAGCCTAAAAACACTTAACTGATACGCATTTCCCATTTCGAACACAGAACTGTGCATGCAAGCATCAGTTTAATATCAAAGCTCATCCTTCTAACATCTGATCTAACACAGGCTGCCAAATACCACTCAGCAACACATTAATTGGGTTAAATGACTACAGTTCCCTTCTTGCACGTGGAAATGACTGTACTACCTGAGCTCTTGGGTGTCTGCCACAGAGACTTAAAAGCTTCCAGAGTCACAGACTTGACAGGGAAGGGTTTTCTTCCTGAAGCAAAATGTATCTTCTTTGACAGGACACACAATTCATTCCAGCATGACCCAACTGCTCATAACCTAATTGGATAAAAGACAAGTAAGTATGAGCATTAAAAGACAACATACGTAAAATCCATAAAGGAATATCAGTGCAGATGCCCAATACAAAATTAACCTCAGTGAAATATGAAGTCAAATATGAATCTCAAGTTATCCTGGGACTAGATCTCCCTAGTCTGAAAGGGTGATATCAACTTGCAGCCTTCATTTACAAGAACTGCACACTAATGTCCAGTGAGCAACATGCAGATTCATGCTTATGAGCCGCCTGGCAAATACTTATGCACCTCCCACAAAAACACTCTAATTAAATGTTAATTAAATGCAACACATTAGGCTTTAGCAGACACTCTGCTGCTGAGTTATATACATACACTGCAGACACTCTAATGAAATACTTGACTTTGATTTACGAACATGAATGCTGCTAGAACTGGGTTTCGCACTGGTATCTAATTTTGTGCAAAACAAAGGAGGCCGCCGTGCCTCTGCTAATGGTTCCAGCTTTTTAATGAATGCTTCCCGCGATGATGTAATTACACAGTAACTTACAGGCAGGAAAGAGACACAGAGAAATGCCTTGCATGAGGGGAACCTCCTCTCCTGGCAGGGGAAAAAAGATTCCGTCAGCTCTCCAGCGCCAAATGCCCTTCATCCACTGCAGCGATCTTGTTTCGGTCCTCGTTGCTCTTGCTGCCATCACAAGCCTTGTACTTGATCTAAAGAGAAAGAAACAGCAGCTATGGCCTGTATTATGTCATACCAGTTACAGTCAAGATGATGAAGGGCCACAGGTGAAAATCATCAAGAGAAAATTAGAGGTGTCGTACTTCAGGAGTGAACCCATTTATGCAGATGACTCCTGACAGAGCTTCTCAGTGCCATATTCACTCATTACACGTATGAAATCATTAACACATCATTAACCTTTATTCAGCTCAAAAGTAAGGAATACACCTAATTCTGGCCTAAATGTAGAGTAATTTAAAGATTGTCTACTTTTTTTTTATTATTATTATTTTTTAGTTGACCCCTTGCAGAAGCTGATTGGCAATTTCAGAAAAGAAACTAGAAAGTACTTCTAAGACTATATGTAACCTGGTGTACGGAACAATTCTGAAACTCTACAGTGTTTGCAATACAATTCATTTCTTCCTGATCTTTTCTATCGGATCTTCCTTTAGTATCCAGAAAGAGAGACAGATCCTGTAGTGCAAAGTATTACAACTCCTAAATGACAAGCAGCATCTAGCATAGAGCATACAAACATGTGGCATCCACCCTTACCACAAATATCAGCAGAGAAAGTCTTTTTTTAAAGGTTTCCCATCTAAAAATAATTAATTAAATAAATAAAAATAAATGATAATAAAAAACTCCAAAACTCTGAGGCTAGTGCCAGGTATCCATTTGCCAGGGCTGCCATAGATTCTCCTCTCGAAAGACCGCTCTTACTCCTTGTGCAATGAGCCACCCAACAAAAATACAGAGCAAATTGCCCCATGCTGAATTTGTAAATCCCTTGACAAAGGGATAATGAGCCCAGGCAGAATTTGTTCTGCAGCAATTCTCTTTTTGGCAATTCTCTTTTTCAAGCACAGACCTCTTTCTCACTAAAAATATACAGCTTATTCCTCAGTGTGGAGAAGAGCATTGTTCTCCAAGCGAGCCCAACCAGAGAAACTTGAAAATAGCTGAAGTTGTAGGAGGCTGAAGTCACTGAAGTTGGCATGGTACTTCGAGATTCCCAGGATGGAAGACATGGCTGAAATGCACATTACTGTCTCAGAGACCAAGAGGAGAGATCAAATGAAATAATGATAAGGAAAGGCAAAATAAATGAGCTCTTCCTTGCCTCCCTGAGGGTAGGCTGTGCTTATTTTATGAATGTGAGAACCTATTCTTGGCCTTACACAGGCATCTGTGGAAAATGTGTCACTGCTGCATCTCTTTATGTGTATCCTGTCAAAAAGAGTGAGCATGGGGAAATGTAGTGCACCTGACACATTCTGCAGGAATGTTTGTGGATGCAGCCACATCTTTCTGGAGGGCTCTGCACACAATGTGGATAACTGAAGAACCAGCAAGGTCAGAGACTGCCTTGGATGTAGTCCTAGAAAACCATCCAGGCGCACTAAATAAAACAGAAGCCAGTAAGCATCTAGGGGGAAGTGATCTTAATGTATTCAGATCAGAGGTGTCACCAACAGAAGGCTCAAGCAGCACAGCTTGGAACATAGGACCTTTTGGAAACTTTACCTTAAACAGAGGTCCTTACCTGTGAGGAGACAAACAGGTAATGAAAATATCTATTTTTTCCAGTCATTCCCTAGAACTAAATGGAACAGAGGGAGTCTTTCTTGGGAACTGTCCCCAGAACAACAACAGAATCACTGTCTTATGAAGAAGGTTAAAAAAAATAATAAAAATAAAAATTTAAGCTGTTAAATGTTACATTGACAATGCTAAACAACGTCTTGATGGACATACAGAAACTTTATTAGTTAGGAAGAAGATCTGTGCCTATAACTCACATATTGTGAGAAGCCTGCAAAAGATCAAACCACTCTAAAGCAATGGAGATAAACTAGTATTTTGGGAGGATCAGGTGACCTGTTGTAGACATCTCCTCCAGGATGAAAAGATTCACACCAAGCAGTGCGTATTGCTATGCATTCTGCTCAGCGGGCAGACGTGTTTCCCTTAATACCTGTAAACAACCCGCTTTCTTTTTGGCAAAACTGGAGGAAATTTAAAAGATTTTGATTCTTTATGGGAAACCATACAAAAGTTTTGGCTCCAAAAGAAGTATAGCACTTGGATTTTTTTACCTCTAAATACATTTAATTAGCTATAGCCACCCAGGAGTGGAGCATACCACTGAACTCAACGCATGAGCTCCATAGAACAGCTACCAAATTATGCTGGTAATTTGGGAAATAGGGAAAGCTTTTTTCTTCAGATAGCCACTGTGGGTTTAACTCTTCCTCAGCCACACATACTGAGTAGTTTGAATGAAGATGAAATACTGTTTAAAAACTATAATGTAAAGCCACACCTCTTTCAAAATGTTCCATGATTTTTGAGACTTATGGCCAGAATATTAAATAATCCAGAGTTAAGGTTAGGGTTTTTGTGTGTGTATGTGTGCGTGTGTTTTTTTTCCATTTGAAATAGTTAGTTCTTCTTTACTTCTCTAAAGAGAATGACTTCTTTAACTCTCCACCCCATTATAATACATTATAATACATTGGCATAAGGCATACATTATTTGATTACAAAGTGCTTAAAATACATATACATCAGATTTCCCTTAAGCAGATTGCCAGAGAGGGAAACCAGAGTCAGTAGCTTAAGAAGCCAACTCGTCCACCTACTGCTCAGACTAATCTACTGTTAAGATGGAAAGATTTGAAAGACGCAATAAGGGGTGATAGCATCTAATTTAATCACAGAGAAAACTAAATGCTGAACAGAAGAACAAAAGTAAATTCTGCTCATCTACCTTGTGAGGGAGACAGTGAGAAATTAAAATGAAGACTATAAAGGACCCTGGGTAAGAAAATGGAGTAATGAATTGCCTACTGTGAACCAGGTATGCTGACAAATCAATGGACACCCAAAACTTCAGACTAGTCACCACAAAGTTATTCTCAACATTGCAGCAGGGAGTCAAACCTACAGCTGCTGCATCCAAAGTCAATGAACATTGGATAAGGCTGCTAATGTTATGAGAGTAGAGAGGAATGTTTTCCTTCTAGTAGTATAGTCTATAGTCCACAGGGTAAGAGCTGTGAAGCTACCCTAAATTGTGAAGAGGAAATCATAAATTATCAAGTTCAAGACACCATATGAAGAGAAAGTAATTGTCTCCATCAAAATAGGAAATGTTGAAACCTAGGTTCCTGTGAAACTGCATCTTGTGATGTTTTAGATTATTATAGTAAAACTGTAGTTTGAACTATTGGATGTCAGAAGAAGAAACAGAAAGAGTTTCCAAATGCCTAGTTTAGGGGAAAAACTTGAACTGGACTTTGTGCTCTGTTAGACACCAGAGGGGAGCAGGAGACGCAACGTGCCTCTTTGGAGTCTAGCATGTCCCATTGGAGTCTTTCTAGACGTAGGGCCACTGATTCTCTACCTGGAAGTCCATCCAATTCCATCCATACCTGTGAGAATTTAACATTTTCATTCTCTCACATTTAGCTTTAATTGGAAAAGAGACTCAAAAGTCATGAGAAAGGAACAACTGACAGTCATAAAAATAGTACGCAGCCCCAGCTGACTAAGTCTAGCTGTGCAGAACCCATCAACAGTGAGTTATGACACCCAGAGCTGCAGAAGCTGCCAGGAGGAGAGGGAAGCACTGATAGAGCTCTGGTAGTTGGGAGAGAAATATCAAGACAAAGATATCTGTGTAGATGGGCTGAAATTGAATTTAAAAATTGGAATTAAAAGGAAATAAAGAGGAAGCCAGAGATTAGACTGTGGGCAGACTGATTAGATGGAGAATTAAAAATGCTAGCAACCACAAAAAGTGGAGAAACCCTATGAAAACAGAGAAGATGTAATACGAAAACAGAAAAGATATTAATATAAACTGTTGTAGAAAACCAAACAGGGAAAGATTAGAGTGTGGACTGAAGTCTTGATTGTGGAAGATAGTGATTTCCTGTGAAAATGGTTGGGAATTATAGGAAAAGAGGTTTCCAATAGGGATAAAAGGAAGAGATCAGTGAGGAGAAAAATGGCTGCATTGATTTCCAGAAAGGGGAAGGGGTAGAGGCGATGGTGCATAACAAGCAAGTCTGTGTTAGGCAATTCAGTGATGTGGTCTAATAAAGCTGGACCCTGTCTCCTTTTCTCAGTCATGCAAGTGTCTGAAATGAGATTCACTCTAGGGGAAAGAAATTAGTTCCTAATAATCATGAGGGAGGAGAAGTTAATTTCTGGGATGGAAATAATTTGGTACTTCATCAGGACACACAGCTCAACTATTAAGAAAATAAAAATAAGAAACACAAAGAAGACATATTGTTGGGACAAGAAAGACATGGGAAATTAAAATTGTTTTTTTTTTTTTTTTTCCATTTTAAGGGAGGAAATGGTGGTCAGCTCTAACAATAGCACACTGAATTGTTCATGATGTCCACAACCAGTTATGCCCAGAAGCTGGGTGCAGTGTGACCAATTTAATAACAGAGGTATCAGCTAGCTGCAGACAACCTGTGATTAGGTTTGGTTTCATCACTCCTATTTAAGAAGTGGGCATCCACTAAACTGGTTGGTCTTGGCTCCTTTCTCGTTCAACAGACTAAGATCAGCACCTCTAGAGGTGATTCATCTTCCTCGCCCCCCACTTCTGTTCCCCCCTAGCTTTGGATGAGATGAATCACCCTCTGGAGATATCATTCAACCTCTAATAAATATTGAGGGAGCCTATTTGGCTGTCTAAACAAATGGTATAACTCTTAATTGGTTAAGAGTATAAATCCAGCCAAGGTGATGACTTGGCTGCTGTGATGACTTCTCTCCATCTGGGGATTGAGTTATACAGTTTTATGAGATGGGGTTTACTCCATCCTAACACTGGTCGAGATGACAGGAGCAGCCTTCAATCCAAAGAGATGCAATCCCCACACCAACAGCACTAACGACCCAGCTCCAGTTTGTAGCTCAGATCTCTTGACATTGCTATCATTTAGAGCCACAGGAAGGAAGCGGACATCCATATTTTGAAAGGGAGAGCCAATGGGTTTCTTGTTTTTCCAGGGGTCATTGTTGCGTGCTACATGGCAATAGAGTTTTGGGAAATGAGAGGAGTCACAGAAGACTTCAGATATTCCTCTTTGCTGCAAATTGCACATATAGCTGCATGAGTAATTTTCATGCAAATGACCTTGAAGAAAATATTAATAATATGATAATGAAACATTTGCATACACTGCTGAGCATGTTGTCAGTTCAAACAAGAGAGTTTGTCCAGAGCTCTTAGTCAGCAAACAGAAGCAGAATAAGCTCTGCAACTAACTTTTACATTAAAAATCCCAACCTGGTGCTTGAAAATGTTGGCAACAAACTTGACTTCTTTGAAAGATGTTTTGAATGCCAGACTATGGTGAGTAGCAATTGGACATGGACACTGTAAATATGTTACTTGGTATCCAGAGCTTAATTTCACCCTATTTTCACCTTTTCTCTCTTGATGATTTTTTGTATGCTTTAACATTTCCTAAACATCAGATGAGACGGTTTCCTGATTTTGAGAATTAGAGCATGACAAATACATTCAAGTTGTGCTTTCCTTGAAACCTGCCAAAATCTGAACTTTGTTTTTAAGAACCAGATGCACACAACAGAGAAAAACACCAAACCAGCCTTTCCCATATCATTTAGGTATTTAACTGTGTGGTAACTCTTCCTGCAACAGATCTATGATAGTTCCTTCCAGGTGATTTAGAAATATCTGAAAATGCCATCAAAATTAAAAAGAAAAGAAAAAAAAAAAGAAAAAAAAACCACAACCTTGTAGACTTATAATTTTCTTTTCGCTTCCTAGTGCAACTTTCCCTCTGATGATTACATTTATTATAGGCATAGAAAGGACAGTCTCAAACATGAAATATGTGCTTTGTATGCTAGAAGGGCTAATTTCTCAAAGCTGAGAAAAAATTTGAGAGAAATTGACATACGTTTAGACAGGAAATTGTGAATAAAAATTGAGTCTTTTTGGAATAATTTATTAGATGGCCAAAAGCCAAGCATTCACAATGAAGGCAGAGGATAACTTCGACTAGAAACCCATTATGGTTTTCTGACAAAGTGAAAACATCAAGTAGAAATATCTATATATAGCCATGTTATCTTTATGTCTGTGTGCATTTATTATATCTAATTTCTTCTTTACTTCATCTGTGTATACATGCATTTTTCATGCATATGAAAAAGTATGCATTATGTATTTGTTAACTTAAGAATTTCAGACCACAGAAGGTAAACAGAAAACGGTGATTAAAGTTTTCAGAAAGAAAAGGTAAGGTGAGGGAATCTCAAACTGACAGGAATATAGGATTGTGGAAAGATTTTTGTTTTTTATTTTTAAATATACTAGAATGAGAATGAAGCAAGGAATGGTAAAGGGCAAGGATCTGCAATCTTCATCTAACACCATTATAGAAGAAGGAGAAACATTGAATAAACCTTTCTTTACTATATTAGGAGATGTAATAACCTTGTAATGATGATGAAGCGCTTCGCACTTCCCTGGTAACTAAGGGGAATGGTAAGCAAAATTCAATCAAGAAGCAACTGGACATTTTAAAATCAACAAGTCAGGTCACTGATATTCAAGTCCAAAAGACACTTTTTGAGATTTCCAGTCCTGGCAATCATTGTTAAATTTTAATACATCTTGGAATCTCAGAGACATTTCAGAAGGCTCAGTAAGAATTACATCTGCTCTCACGACCTGAAAGGGCAAGCCTGAGGTTATAGACTGTATAACCTGACATCAGTCCCAAATAAAACATTGAAATATTGCTGTTAATTGGTAAAGAATGGAAGAACAGGCATATAACAAATGACAGTCCGCATGGTTTGGGGGGAAAGATGTGCTGCAAATAACTCAGTCTGATTTTATTCTTTCAGGGCATTTGCTGGAAGTGATTTGAGAGGAACTACAAACACTTTTAAGGAATTTGACTTAGTCATCACAGACTCACAAAATCATTGAGGTTGAAAGGGACTTCTCAAGATCATCTCGTAGTCCTACCACTCACTCAAGTACAGACAGCTAGAGCAGGTTGTCCGGGACCATGTCCAAGGACAGAGATATTCAAGTGATGGTTGACATTCGCATTAAAACCAGACTCAAATACCATCAGTGCCATGTTAAGTGGATTAAAATATTGTTGACTGACAGAGAGTGGGAAATTGCTGATAGATCTGCTTCTAACAAGATTCTGCAGAGGTCAGTCTTAGTACTGCCCTCATCCTGTCTTTTCATCAGCAGTGTGAAAATAAATATAAAATTAATTATGATTAAAATTACAGCCAACACTAAGCTGGGAAACAGTGACTGGTGCTGGGGCAGTCCCGTAGGGCAGCCTGGACCAGGTGCTCAGTTGTGCCCATTCCAGCAAAATGCAGCTGCATCCATCCAAATGCCAAGAATGAGGAACATAGGCCATGCTTCCAGAGCAGGAGGTGTTTTTCTAGCTCACAGGGGCTCCAAGCACAATTTTGGGAAATTAGTGGCTTTCAGCCATGACCTCCCAACACAATGTTGTGGCAAGAGAAGCCTTTGGCTGGGTGACCAAGGGACAAGTGAGTGGGAGAGAAAAATTCTGTTGTATTTGCAGATCGAGTTGGTTGGACTGATGCTGCTGGATTTGCATCACTTTGTTCTCCATCACTTTCAAAAGGTCACTGGCGGTTCTGGAAAATACTGCTCTATAATTTAAGATGTAGAAAAGAATTCCTTATTAAATGAGACATAAAGAGGTCATACTTTATCAAAAAGATGCAGTGTGTAGGTTATGGCATGGACATACCTGCATCAGAGGAAATTGTGGGTGCTCATGTTTCTTTAATCTAGCAGAAAAAGGCAAAACAAATACCAAAAGCTGAAAGCCGAAGGCAGAGAAATCCAAATTAGGGGAAAGACACATATTATTAATCGTGATTAATCACTGAAATAAACTGTCCAGGGAAGAGGCAGAATCTCATCTCCTGATGTTCTCAAAGCAAATGCATTTGCTTTGTCAGACAGGATGTTTTCAGCAAACATATGCTGTTGGTCTTGTTACAGGAGGAAGAGGTAAAATTTAATAAAATGTTTTAAAAAGAGACCTAAAGACCCTTATTCTCTTCTTTTCTTTTAAAGTTTTCCTAAGCCTATGAATTGTTACCTAATTAACTATATTCAGTCATCACAAAGATAATGAGAACATCTCAGTTATATAAGGATGAAGCTACATTTGCATGTGACACCTCTAAACAAGCACAAAAGTCTTCCAGACAAAAATAAATAAATACAAAAATACAAATAAAAATTGTGTTAATAGACAACTACAGGGAAAAAATGGGAATAAGAAAAAAAAAATAAATCCTATTTCTCTCTCTTATGGATTTTTATTCTCATTTTGTCTCAGGAAGTTTGTTGTGACCTGGACTTCTTTGATGGTATATATGCTTCCTCACCTGTCATTTTAATTGCAAGCCTTTTAAAAATTTGATATTCACTTAAATATAAGTAAGATCTCTCTAGCTTGCTGTTTGACACTTAAGTTGAATGCTGTGCCTAATTTTTTTTTAGGATGAGCCCTCAACATTGCTGTGAAACACCTCCTTGAAACTCTTTGAAACATTAAATCACATGTTCCCATCACAACTGCTGCCAAAGGGTACTGGATATGTTCAGATGACTTGGTGAAGAGAGTCATATATTGGTATTTTTGATAGCAATGCAAATATTAAGGGTTGTCATATAATGTCTATGCACAAGTTGGTTCATGTTAACATGATCCCAGAGAAAATTATATAAAGCCTAAATTATAGCACCCTTATTATTATTATGACATTATTAAATAATGCCAAAATTAGCATTTAAAACCTCTTTCTTCTCTAACTAGGTGATCTCTACTCAGAACACTGCCCTGTAACAATATATAAAGCTAAGGCTGGCAGGCTGGGAAAAGAATGATTGTGAGGGTTGGAGCATTAATTAAGAGAAGCTGAATTCTGATTTATTCTATTCTCATTCATCAACACCGCTGAGGTGTTAACTTCCTGATTTGGTTTCAGCTGTTTACCTGAATGTCTTTGGCTTGTTAGTAGAGCATTCAGAATTCCTAGGCAGGCTCACACCTAAATACTACCCAGGCTTGGGGTGGGTTCATTTCCAAGAACAGATGAAAGCATCTCAGTTATTCCAAAATGGGCATAGGCCAAAACATTCAGTGCTCACAGCCAACTGCTCATGAACTGTCTGCAAACCAAGAGTTATTGGCAGGCAGCATATGGCAAATATGTTGCTCTTCAGAAAACTGTGATCTCTTTGTGGGCCACTTTTAAGTAGATAAACGGACCAAATGGTTTGTTATGAATTATGTACACCATTTCTATATGTCACCAGATGTGTTTCAGTGTAAAATCAGCATCCCATCCTCCAGTCTGTAATGATTAGTTAGCAAGCTGGATATGAGAAGAGCTTGGACAGGCATTTAGAGCTAGCTGGTTTTTAAACCCTGCCAAGATAAATTAGATTGTGCCCAGATATCAAACTGTGCCTAATAAACACCAGTGCTGACAATGAGCACCTGTATTTTTCACTGTTATATTTTAGTCTTTCACCAAAGATTCATCATAAAGAATAATTATTATGAGCAAGCATAAGACTGGCTATAGCAATTAATCTAGTAATTGCCAGACATCACAATGCCATTGATGGCAATGCAGATGAGGAAGATAGTGCTAAATGTGCTAAATACAGATCTGGACTGACATCGCTCTTTTCCAGGCTCAGAAGATATTCTCCTTCTTGTGTGTAGACTTCAGGTTGAAGTCTCCAAAAGCTTTCCACCCCTTCTACTATCAGTTTTACATCACCACAGTGAGTTTGGGGTAAATTTTTTCTAGTTTTATGCACTAAATTTCACTTCAGACCAAATTTTAGCCTATCACTCTTGAATTTAGTGAAGCATTTTCCAATTTAGGAATCTGGACAGATATATGCTGGAAGCTCTTCTTATAGAGCTCTTCAGCCTCTTCATTTAGTTGTATCTCTGTAACGAAACAAGACTTCAGAAAAGATTTAGCTTAGGGGGGTTTAAGCTTAGCCAAAAGCTTTCATATAAGATCTGTACAGAGGATTTATTGAATGAGAATAAATTCCCTGAAAAGCACAGAGGCCAAAAGAAAACTTGCAATAAATAGGAAGCTGGAAAGGATGGATCTGTGCATCCAACAGCCCAGAGCATCATGCTTGCTAAGTCATGGCTCTCCAAAACAACAGCAACATGCTGTCAAGAGAACCCCCACCATTTCAGTCAGTATCTCAACAAAACCTTCTGGTCCTTACCTGGATGCAGATGCACAGCGTATTTTGAGAGGACTGTACCACCACCAGTGGTGTGGACCACCAGTCCCAGGTTTACCACGTACTGCATTGCCAGGTCGATGTGGGGAGCACTGGGAACTCAGTGCCTGTAAAGCCAACTGTGCAGAAGTTCAAAAATAGCAAGAAACCAGCATTCACTTTCTCCCCTGAAATCCTTCGTACTCTTCTCTCAGACATTCACTTTCTGCTGGAATAGCAGGTTGATTGATGCTGGGATGTTCACCCAGGCTGGAACGTGAACTTTCTCTTCATGCTTACATAGTCTGGTTTTCATTTCAGGTTTCTCTCTTTCCCTTGTGGGTTCCTCTGCCTGCCTAGCTCTGTGAATTCACTGGATTTTATGAGTTATGCTAATCAGTCCTCTGAGTCTGTGCTAATCCATCATTTGGGCTTCAGTGGATGGACAAAGCTGGATGGCTTTCAGTCCCCTCCCTGTCCCCCACAGCCTCCAGCAACCCGAAGGATGAGGGTGGCATCTGGAGCTAGACCTGCTGGGGAGAGGTGAGGAGGGACCTGTTGACAAAACAGAAAGGGCAAAGGGATGCTCATTTCTCTCCATCATCTTGGAAGGGGGAGTCTGCTTTCCATGCAACTTTTCCTCAAGGCACAACAATCCTCCTGAAGTCTAATTTGAGGATGGGGTCCTGGGGAGCTTCTGAGAGCAGACTCAGTGTCAATAAGCTGTCAGGAACTGGCCTTATTCATCATGGTTATTGGGTAGCTGCCAAGGACCCTACAGTAATTCGGTTGAGTTTCTTCTCTTCTAAATGAGTTTACAGTGATGAATAGTGTTTGCTGGGTAATTTAATAATATTAATGGGATCTCATTAGCTTTGGTATTCATTTACATTCTTGAAGGTGTATCCCCTGCTGGCAGTCTTGGGAAAGACCAAGGCGGACAGGAAAACCAATATCCTAATTCATTCACATCCCTAAATACTTCCAATAAGGTAAAGGTTTTAAAACACTTTATTGGTTTGGTTTATTTAATTTACATTGCTCTTTGTGTGCTGTGGTTTTATTTCCCACAAAGGCAGTAAAACCAATATTGTTTAGTCAAAAGTGCCCTCAAGAAAGATGATATTTGAGTTAGAAATATCAAAATGGCCAGAATTATTGTTATTATTATTATCCAAGAATCAGATGATGGAAATGCAATAATTCACTTAAAATAAATCCTTCTACCAGGGCACAGGTAACCTATCTGTATGAGATAAGCAGCACTGATAGGACTGGTAGCTGTCATCTCCGTCATTGCTCTAGCTATTGAAAAAGAGGCTGGCAGAAAGAAGGTATTCATACTGCTTCTTTTGATCTCTCTGAATGAGATCCTTTTTTATTATTTTCATTAAATTTGATATCTCCTGTGTGAAACCCTCTCCCTCTTTTTGCCTCACAGGAGACGTGAAGGTAAGAATCATCATATAACATCACCAATAGGAATAACACTATCAGGGCAAATAATCTTTCAAGAATTGAAGTTGCTGTCAGGAGCCAGGACACTCCAGAAGATCCACAGTGGCAAAATGGAGGAGAAAATTAAGTTTAAAATTATTTTTAAAAAGAAGTACCTCAAAATGGGATTCTGTGCTTCATGTTCCCATTGCCCTCTTAGGTGAAAACAGCCAGATCATAACATTGAGTGCAACTTAATTTTCTGGGCAAATGAGAATATTTCACAGAATTTTCATTGGAGACTAGCACAGAAGATATTAACTTTCACCCATATGCTCCCTGATACTCACCTTATTGAATTTCATAATTTTTTTCCATACGCGCCATTTCTCAGTACCTTTAGAAAAAGTTTACTCCTAGGAGATAATAATACAGGCAATTGTAAAATTCCAGATTTTAAAAGAAAACTCTTATTTTCTTAAGTACTTATTTTTCTTTTAGAAAAAAAAATCTTAATAGAAATAGAAATTTCAATTTTTTCACCTTTTAAAATTCTTTTTATGTCGCATGGTGCTGAATATAATTTTGGATGGAAAAGACTTAATAAAACTGTTTGTTGAAATGTAAAAAAAAAAAAAAGTGTAGACAAAAGAAGGGATATTTTTAATAAAATGCGTTATTCAATCAAAAAAAAAAACCTCCCACATTTTTCGTCACAAATTTCAGATGGAATTATTTTAGTCCAGCTGTAGTTTACCTCTAATATGAGAATAAAATCCCTATCACGCTAAAAACCTCCAGATCCTCAGAGCTCATATTTCATGCCATTTTTGCACCAGAAGAGTGAATAATTCAGCAGATTGGAGTAATGAATCATTTTCTCATCCCAAGGTGGCTGCTGCTCGCGATGATTAATACTGATTTATTTATTACTCATGACAGTCTTAACCAGGTCAGGGCCTCACGGTGTGACATACTGTATGGGATACAAGAAATAAACGGTTCCTGCCCCAAAGAGCTTGCAGTGTAAAATTTTGTTCTTCAGGTCCTTGCCAATGGGGAGCTGCCCCTAGTGAGCAACCAACATTTACCCACACCAGCCAAGGACAATGCTGATGGGTGGAGAGGAAGAGGTAGAAAAATAGAAACCTTGCCAGTATATTCCACCTTTGATAAGCACCAAATACATATTTCTTTATCAGCCTCACTGCATGTCACCTTGCAAAAACTGGCTGATGAGATGTTTTGGCAAACAAGGATCCCAGAAAGGTATTTATAGGCTCCCTTGCAGTGTTGTCAGGAGTTGCAGTTACATTATTTAGCTACCCATGCCTGGATGTATTTAGGCTTTTTGACAGGCTGAATTCCCTGACCAATGAGGAACATAAAAGTGAAACACCAGCCATGTGTAATTTTGTTTCTCCACATTTAATAACTGTGGTTCCTTTTAAAGACTGATGTGATTTCAATATAAAAGCCTACCGATCCATACAAATACCACCAATTACATTATGGCCTCTTTTCAAAGGCCACAGTTTGCAAAAAGTTAGTTCCATCCGGAAAGAGGAACATGTACTGTACAGCTGTGGAATGATCAGAACTATTTCATCTTCTCAAAACAGCATGATGGGCTACAAATTCCAACTATGGGCTGTCCAGAAATAGAAAATAAAATAAAATTAAAATTAAAATAATTAAAATTAAAATTGAAATTAAATAATAAAAATAATATTATACCATTTGTATGCTTTTAAGTGAAAAGCATGTCTTAGGAGCTCACATTTTCTCATGAACACTGCCTGTGTAGGTAGAGTCTGCATTATTATTTGAGTTCCCCAAGCAGAGATTATGTAGGTCCTTGTCAAAGAAAAATGATAGAGATATAAAAAAAGAGAAGCCTGTCTTTGTCCCCTGCTCCATTTGGCCCATGACACTGGACTGCACTGATTTCTCTGGCACCTCTCCAGCCCAGACAGACTCTACTTCCATACCAATACCAGGGAAGGACAGGGAGGCTGGCATCAGTTAAGAAAGTGCTGCTCTACTTCTCATCCTGGCATTGCAGTCAGCTGTGTCCCTTATTTCCCCCAACCTCATACATGACACCTATTAGTGCTGTATTGAGTGGTCTGTGATACCATTCCCATTCTCCTGCCTTCCTTGACAGGTGTTTTTATCTAGTTGTCTCTAAAAAAAAAAAAAAAAAAAAGCTCAGCTCAATTCTAGTTAGCAGACTTTACCCACAAGTCTCCTTCTCACCCCTGTCATTCCATAATGAGGAATGGGATTTCTTTCCAGGAATACCTGGCAATTTTTTTTTCCTGAAGAAGATAATTCTTTAAAGGGAGCCTGACTCACTCATGCTCAGCTCACACGCAAGCAAAGCAGTATCTGCAAACCAAGATCAAGTCTTATATCTTTAAAATAGGTTGTATTATGTATGGAAGGAAGTCCCCTTGTCTGTGAGTGATGTCCCTGTAAGGCATCACCCTGGAGGAAAAAGAGAACTTTATAACTCAAGAATATCTGTCCAAAAATATTCAGCAGTCATAACTACAAGGCTACATCAGCGATGCATGGGCACTGGCAGTGCATCTTTCCTCCGATGCTTCCTGCTCAATCATCGTCCGTAGTGTTGTCCTGCACTATGGAGGGACAATTCAGCACCACAAACACCTTAAGTCAGTAATTATAACAACAGGGATATTATCTCTCCAAGGAAATCATTTCAACCTGTATTTTCTTCTGGAGAGCCCAAACAATAATCACATCAAATTATCCTGGACAATAATTTCTCCCTAAAAAAAAGAAGAGTTATTCCAAACTCATGTTTACATTCAAAACTGGTTGTGTCCTGTACCTTTAGGGAATAGATAGATCTAGGACTACCTATTTGTCGTTCTTCTTCTCTTCTGTCTCTTTTCTATATTATTAACTATTAAAAGGTTAAGATCTTTTCTATTTTTAAGATTTTTTTCTTCCCAGTTTCCAGACTCTGATCTTAAGAGTTTTTGTGGAGGGTTCTCAGGCCTCTTTTTACCATTTTTTTTCTCTGGAAAAACTCATCTAGCATCTTTATGCAACGGTCATTAAAATACTCATATCAGCTACATCTGTCTGTGTCCAAACAGATATTTTATCCTTTCTATTTGACAGCAACCCATAAATGGTCCATTGACTGCTCAAATCAAACTAATTTATTTAACTTTTCTCCCAGGAGTTCCTTCCTCTCACAACCACTTCAGCCATAAGACTCAAACACCAGCAAAAGGACAAAACCTTTTCTACTGTCTCCTTTCTTAACCTCTGAGAAAATGCAGTTTTCTCAGCTGTCAGACAGACCTTGATTATCTATTGGCTTCAGGTGAGACCTGTCCCTGATCCTCACAGCCAAGGCATGTCTTGGTCTTGCAGATTCATCCTGAATAATAACTCTACAGTGCCAACTTTTGGGGTCCCTTTCTCTATGCATAACACATACTGCACAATGTGTTAAGCGATGTCCCGCTCCACGCCTCCCTGATCTTTCTTTTTCTAGTATCATCTCTTTGACAAGGTACAAACCTGCTATCCCAGGGGCAGAATTTCCCCCTGGCTAGCAGTCCTCTGCCCCTCTATGGTGTGAGCAGCAGTCTGAGATCCCAGGATTATTGAGTCCAAGTGTGTAGGGCAGGATTCATCTCATCCAACTTGTGAAGACAACCATATGATCCTCTACCTAAGATCATTGCTTACGGTTCCATGCATAGTCAGCAGAAAAAAATAATTTAAAAAAAAATTAAATAAAGCCCACAACAGATACGCTGGGGTCCAGCTGACCTACTTTAGTTTGAGAGATCTATTCTTAACAGCAGGAGGGATTGTACCCTGCAGTACAACACTCCACTGACTATATTGACTATATCTCCCCAAATTAGAGTAGAGCCGAGGGTAAGTTTCCTGAGAAGACATCACACGTAGTTGAAACCTGCTTATTTTACCAAGTGTAAAAAGAATTTGTTGCTGTCAAGTGCACAACTATTTTTTCCAAGATGAGGTGAAAGCATTTAGCTTCTTTGCAGGGAGAAGCCACTGGCGAGGTGTAAGCTCTGAATACCAATCCAGAAATAACATTTGAAGAACTGACTGCCTCCTTGGGAATGAAAGTGCAGACAGAAAATTTATGTGCATTCAGCCTGGGCCTTTTATTCAGAGTCCACACCAATTTCCACACAGGACATTTTGGGTTAATTAGGTCAGCTCAGATTAGTCACAGCTCTCTTAAGGAACATTTTTAAAATAGGTTTCTCTTCTTAGGGCCATATGGAATTAGTAAGAGTCTAGTCAAAATACATGCACGTAGCAGCCTTTTCTGGGCTAGGGCTTTAGAAAGTTTGTTTAGAGAAAGACATTTAAAAAAAGCCAAGACCTAATTCAGCTTCCCCTGAGCATGAGGAAATAAATAGTGTTCCTGTAGTGCTAAGATGTGTCTCTGGAAGTAAACAAAACAAGGGATACTTGCCCCCTCTGCCCTTTGATTTCAGACCTCTAGACCAGACTGATGGCTGCCTGCTAACACTCTCAATAAAATGTGTCCATTATTCCTGTCTGTAAAGCAGAGCACTAAGGCCATAATCCCCTACAGCAAATACTTAGAAAGGGTGGGGAGAAAAAAAAAAGTCTTTTTTGTTCTTTTCTCTGCCTGACTGCTGTTCTGTGTCACCCATACCAGCCTAACCCTCCATCCCTTGTCCACAAGCATCACCTAGACCATTTGTTGTGGTTTAACACTGACAGGCAGACCTTACGGCCACTCTCACACTCCCCATTCTCAGCAGGATGGGGGAGAAAAATGAGATGGAAGAAAAACAAAACCAAAAAAAGCTTGCAGGTATGAGACAGGAGCAGTTTAATGACAGGAAAATGAAAAGGCCTTGCAGAAGCAAAAGAAGAAAAAAATATTTTCTACTTCTCAACAGCAAGTGATGTTCATCCACTTCTTTGGGAGCAGAGCCTCAGTACACATAGCAGTTGCTTGGGAAGACAAATGTTTTCATAACAAACGCCTCCCTTTCTCCTTCTTCCCTCCAGCTCCTAGGTATTTGCAGGAGACTCAGTTTCCTCTATGTTTGTGGTGGGATGCTCACTTGGTTGGGAGCCACACAACAGCCTCCAAAGCTGTCAGCCCAGCTACCCATCTGAAGGCAGTGTCACCAGAGGTTTCTGGTGGCCATGGTCCTCCTGCTCCATTAGTTGAACCTGCAGGTGTATCAGCGTGGCCAGGAGTTTGCCATGTGTGCCTTAAGGTTGGGTGAGGTTCTTGTGCCAATGGGCACACTCTCTCTGACTGGATATGGTGGGGTCACGCCGGTTCTAGCTCTTGGGCTGTGGTGGATCTGCAGAGAAAGCTGACCAGAGGGCTATGGTGCTTTGTTGAACCTCACATCGGTGAGTAGATGTCTTGCTCTAGGTCATATCAAGTGAAATAGCTGTGTCTCTAAACCAAGGACATTCTCTGTTGGAGGAGATGGATTGAAGAAATGGGTCTGGAAATGCTAATGTGAGGTCTGGGTCACAATCTGACCCATTGCCCCATCTCTGCTCCCTCTGACCACTCGTGTATCTTGTGCCTCTGATTTCTCCCTAATAGCTTGCTAGGGATTACCCCACCAAAGGTCCTTCACTTCAAGCTCTCACTGAGATAGGCGACCCAGAAACTGGTCCACCAGTGTTTTGCCCATCCCTCATGCATTACTGGTGAACTCATGTGCATGATGGCACAGGGAAATAAAGCCCCAAGACTTTCTTCTGCTAGGAAATGAGGAGTAGAAGCACTCCTGAGATCAGCATTGGAAGCCATCTCTTTAAAGGGGGATGCTCTGGAATTGCATAGCTGCAGCTCTCATTGACCCTTATAGTGAACGCTACAGACCACCATCCATTCTGTGTCCCTCTGTAAGCATTTACTGAATCCTGAACACTTCTGAGTCCCGGCAAAGAATTAAATTTAGTCCCTCTCCCAAAGCAAATCAAAAGTCACATAGCAGAGCAGGCAGGCTACCAAGACGCATCTACCCCTCCAAATGGGTGTAAGGGAGCAGAGTGAAAGTCCTAAAATGTATGGAAAAAAAAATAATAAAAAAATAAAAAACAGGGCAAAGAAATGCTTTTAAAATAACCCTTTCAGTTTAATGCATTGCAATAGGGAGAGTGGCCATCTGTCTGGAACTGACACTCATCCCCAATCCACTACACACTTTGAGAGCCATTTTCACAGGAGAGAGTCAAAGAGCTCAGATACCTTCACACCTGCTTTTTGCAACAGTTACAAGCGTGTTCAACACAATAAAATAGCATCAAATACAAGGAGAAGGCAAAATGCGTATGTAAAATACACAAATTACATTTGACAAGAACCGATGTTTCAAAAAGTATAGATTACAGGGTCCTAAGAAGTGAAAGTCACTACTATCATGAACTGGAAGTGGTTTCCTGAGCTCAGTTCTACCTCTGCCATGTTTAATACTGGCTACTCCTACGCGTCTCTGCTACTGCTGGCAATGGCCACAATGCCACCATAAAATATCTTGGGAGGGAGTGCAAGGGAGCAAGGGGTGGAAAGCAAAGAGATGTCTGTCCAGTATACTCCAGGTGCAGGGATGTGCTTGAGTTTCCTGGCACTTTCTGTAAAAACTTCTAGGTTCTAGAAAAATAATAATAATAAAAAATAGATAAATCCTTCTCATTGGAACTTTCACTGGCATGAAATTAACAGGTTTAGTGTAAAGCTGGGTATACAAAGTCAAGTTATTACAGTTCAGCAGCCATGTGCTAACCCCTGGGTGACAGGCACACAAATGTCCAGGAAAGGTCTGTTGAAGCAGGACCCTTTCTGAGCGTCACCAAGCCCACCCAAAGGTGCTAAAGGGGTCAAGAACTGGAGGCAGGTGAGTTACACAAGCATTGTTTCACCTCCTGCCATGAACCTAATACCTCCCTCCCTAGTTTAGACCTCGTGTTCCTGGACACTGCACGGCCACTGCGAAGCAACAGCTTCACGGAGACCTTGAGAAGCCAGCTGGCAACATCTCAGGTGTGTATTTTTACCACACAATGCCTGGACACTCAGCTCTGGGATTTACTACTAGAAAGGCAAGGGAAGCATGGGAGCAAGGAGGAAAGCGGGGTACATTCTGATAAGGAATTAGCCATCAAATGATCACCATTTGGGTACCCGAGACGTGAGCCTGTGCCCCAGCTTCAGCATCCTCCCTCATTTTCACATAAGAAGAAATGAGGGAACAGCTAAGGTCATCTTCAGGAGGGGTTAACAGACAAATGGAATTTTTAGGGAGGGAATTGCAGCCCCCGTAGTTTCTCTTGGAAGCTCACAATTAATTTTCTACCCAGACATCAGCAAAAAACATACAGTGCTTCACCCAACAGGTGCATCTTGGTGGCCTCACTCCCTCTGCTTGCCTTTACTGTCATTTATGAAGGGGGGAGTCAGTTTTCAGCACTGGTTAGGCACGCACTTTGCCACCAGACAGCACCATTTAGATGTTTTTTTTTTTTGGGCCTGGGACAGATGTGAGTTGAAGGTTTGGAGGGCCTTCACACGATCGGATGACATCCCAGTCACCAAGAGGAAGGCCAGAAAAAGTGAAAGCATATGAGATGTGGGAGGACAAAGAGTGTAGAGAAGGGATGAATGTCCGGCTTTCTCTGTTCGGAACTGCACAGAATAAAATAATTCATTTAAATACAGAAACTGGCATGGATTACCAGGCTGGCAAGTAGCCCTATGTCAGTAGAGGCTTACAGCTCATAGAGACATCCCTGGTAGCATAGAGATGTGTCCACGAGGTGACTCAAAATACCTCATCTTCGCCAGCAGTCCCCACCTATGAACTTTTAAAGTTCTTCACTTTTCCTGGCCATAAATAGTTATTGTCCCACTGGAGGCTCACACTTCCCCCTGGGGTGAGTCTGTGACCCCTCCTTGGGACATGCATCAAGCATCTGCTGAAGTCTCAGCTGGGACACAGAAGATACATGACAGACCCCTAAGCAAAATCTTCACCCCATGCTGACAAAACTTTCACGCCAGTTGCAAACTGAGAGTCTCCTGAAACCACTTATGGCTAGAAGTTTTTTGGTGATGACTTATGGTGAGTGATGTGGAAAGAAATGTGTTTTTTGAGGGGTTATTTCAAGAGGATGGGATAAAACCAGGGATGGAGACAAGACATGAGGCCTGGTGGAGAGAGCAGTAGCAGACATAAATGATCTATGAGAGACACTTGGGAAGCCTTCTAGTAAGCAGTGATACCACAAGACTCCTAAAAGCAGGCTGTTTTCCTGACCTTGAGAAAATCACCTGTCAAACCCCACTTCTACTCTGCCTCCGCTTCTCCTCGGTTATTAACCACCCCCAGAGAGCTTGGGAAGTCCTCTGAATACCTGAACCTCAGGCAGAGAATTTCAGAGCTTTACATGTTAAAAAAAAAAAAAAAAAAAAGTGACAGGAGGGGTGTGAAACTGAGCAACACCTGCTATTTTGCTGGCTGAGTCTCGATGTGCCTTGATGTACTTCAGAAGAAGTCCTGATTAATACTGATCCCACATTTACAAAATTAAATTAGGCTGCTTAAAATTAAAAATACATATTTGTTTTAACCAGGCAGGGTATTCTGAATGAACTGAAAAAGAAAGAGGATAGAATATTACAAATGAGACAATTAAGCAAAGCAAGCAGGGGAAATTGTATAAATTACAGTCCTGCGATGCAAGGGAGGGGGGCTGGTAAGGACGCCTGCCACCAGATATGGAGAGTGTTGGGGAGGGGTGGTGAGAAAGGGGTTATAGAAGAAATTATAACAATAAAAAATATTAACTTTGAGAAAATCCGTTAGTATTGATTTAAGGAGGTAATCAAGGGACAGGGTGGTGACACCCGAACACCGTGATACTTGGGGCTTCACACAGCTCTTTGACCGCAGAACTGCACTTCTGGGGAGCCTTGGGTCCAAGCCTGGTACCGACAGGTGAGGTGAATGAAGCTCCTAGGTATGAAACGGGATCAGACCAGACCCTGAAGCTCTTCCCTCAGCTCTCAGGATGGGACCGTGGGCAAGTGAAAGGAGCAGGAGTGAAGATGGTTGCTGGGGTTGGAGGCAAGCCAAGGGGAGAAGACAACTAGCAGCCTATGAGCACCAACGCATTTTGCCAAAGGTTGTCATTTTTGGAACAAGGAAAATTCCCAGTAAATCCAAAAGTAAAATGCAAAACAAGTTTTTTTTGTTTTGTTTTGTTTTGTTTTTTGAAATGGAAAGCACATCCCTCTCCCTCCCCGTACAGATCACAGACCCCTGTCAGAGCAAAACACCTGTGCAAAAGAATACTCCCAGGAATGATAGAGCTTTGCCAAGCAACAATAGTGACCTGTTCATTTCAATAGTGCATTTGGGACTGTTTGCCTTTCCCAGCAGAAGACAAAGCTGGCCATGGACAATATTCTCAGTTTGCTGGAGGCTACAGAAGCTCAACACATTGCAGAACATGGCCCCAGGCATGTGGATTGTTCCCGACTAAAAAGCAAATTATCCTTGAAAATACTGAAAATGTTTCTTGCAAGAATGCAGAAATATATGCAAAGCTTTACATATTTTCTTAAAAACATACTCATAATGCAGAAAGAACCCTCAAGTACCTAAGTTTTAGTGGAGTGAAGTAGGTCATAGTCACTACGTGGTATAGGTCCCTATAGTGGGGTGAGGAGAGTGCTTATGGGGGTCCTGGGGCAATCAGTCTAGCTCATCTGGACCCTAAAGAGAAGAGAAGAGTCCATGTATTTTTTCCATGTATTTTGTTCCCCATGAAGGTGACTTTAAACTCAAAACTGTCCACGTAGCACTGCAACTTGACTGTGTGTATGTGGTTGAGCAATTCCTGTGTGTGCTTAAAACATATGGTTTATATTCCCTTCTTGAACAATTTAGCATAGTTATATTTTGGTCACAACCAAATCAAACCTTCTTGAGATTAGTTTTTCAAAGGGAAAATTAATTATCATACAGTGGCCTGAGCTGTCATTGGAGGAGACTTATAGCCCTCTGAATAAGGCATGAGCTGGATGAAAGGAGTATATGGGGCCTTCCATACAAATTTATATTTCACCAACCTGATAAGCAGACATTTTCACCTTGCACAAGTCTCATTGTAGCTGACAGGTCCTACAATCACATTTTCCACTGCACCCAACTCCTCTTTTTAATGGTGAACCAGGAACATAGAAGCCTCAGGACCCCTGGGTTCTAGTTCTGTATTGCTCCCAAACTGTGCAACCTGCCACATCTCGATTTTAATAAAGTTCACACTGGAATGAAGGAACTGAACTGACCCTAGAGACTAACCAGTATCTGAGCCTTGTGGAGCTGTATCGGTCACGATGATACATCAACAGACTGGCACCAGTGCCTCTTTGCTGCAGTCCTGACTATTTGAAAAGAGCATCATCCTCTTTTCCATACATTGGAGAACAAATCAAGGGCTAATTTCTTGACTCACAACAGCCAAAGTGGGGCCCTCAGGAATCTTTGTGTCCAGCACAGTCTGCTTGTTTCCATGCTGGGACATTCTACCACTCCTGATTCCTCCCTGGGTTTTCCCTTTCCATTTTTTCTCACACCTCCAAATACATAATGGCAGTTTGCAGACAGTCCTATAGAAAGGTTTTCTGTCCTTCTGTACTTGTTGGTACAGTTTTCTGTGTGTGTGTGT
This sequence comes from Cygnus atratus, assembly GCF_013377495.2. Classification (NCBI taxonomy): domain Eukaryota; kingdom Metazoa; phylum Chordata; class Aves; order Anseriformes; family Anatidae; genus Cygnus; species Cygnus atratus. The sequence goes on along the minus strand of NC_066363.1, from coordinate 158,208,609 downwards.
GTGTGTTTCTTTTTTCTTTTTCCTCTTTTCTTTTTTCTTATTTTCTTGGGGATCAGTGCTTTGGAAAACAGATTCCATTATCTCTAGTTATATTATAGATGAAGGGGAATGTAATTGCTTCTTCTATTTGTCTTGAGAAATGGGTCCTTTGCAGATCTGCCAATTGTAGCTCTCTGAACAGAGATCTACTTGATCTCTGAACATCAGACACAATATTTACTTTCTTTCAGAGGCTCTTGCAAAATCTGGTTTAGATATCCACTGAAGAAACATATATATAAATATATATATAACCACCATATAAATGCAAAGTGGTATTATTAAGGGGAGAAGAGAACTGCCATATTGATCTAAATAATATGCTCTTAACTGCCAAAGAGCAAGCACACTTTCTGCTAACAGGTTTTTCTAATTCTAGAGGAAGAATAACAGGGCTGGAGGCTGGAAGACATTTAGCAGCAAATATGAAAATGGTTTTGTTTGTTCTCATTCTTTGTTCCTTAAACTCTCTGTGCTTTGCTGCACGCCTGTTTTTCAAAGCTGCAAAGCACTTTCACCCTACAGCAAGCTCTAAAAGCAATTCCACATGGCCAACAGAGCTGAAAGGGGGAGTGAAGGGAAAACAGATTGACGTTTCTATACAGGGAAATGCAACATGGCATGGAGAGGCCCGTGAGAACAGGAGGCATCCTGAACCAAGAAGCTCCAGGTCTGCATCTCCTAGGGCCTGCTTTTCCCTCCCTTTAATTGGTTTGTATTGATATTTATTCATTTGGGCATTTGAATATCTTTCTGGTGATGAGGGAGTTCCATTGTGTGCAACAAAAACCTGGGAGCTTAGAAGGTTCCTATACAACCCTCATGCCAACAAAAGGTAGACGTTCTTTGCTCTGCTCTGTCTTTGTCAATTGAAAACCATGCAAGAAATAAGGTCAGAAAAAATCCAGCCCAGTGATGTGGTCAAGTAACTGGGTGATCATCTCTTATTCTGCATTGCAGCTTGCTATTTTGTTATCAAATTTCCCCTCTTTAAGACCTGACATGGTGATGAAACTCAAACTGGATGGTTACAGGCACATATTTTTGACTTTCATAGGGCATCCACAAGAGAAGCAATACTGTAGAACCCATATGCAATTGCAGAAATGAGGCAGATTAAAGATGCTGTCAATCATGTTTCATGAGCTACAGAAGGTACAGAGATAGTCCATGAACAACAACAGTAAACGAGTCAGTACAGAAGACAAGAAACAGCATTAACGGGAGGGCATTACAGAGATCTCCAGACAGATCCAGAGATGGTCTAACTTCAGTGGTCAGTGCCATACCGCAGCTAACAAGTCTTGCCTCTTCTCAGGCTATTCTAGACTCCTCGACGTCTCTTCTACAAGTTTCAATATCTTCCTATTATTTAAAGCAGGGATACACAATCTTTATGACTGGATAGGCAAAGAGAAAAAGGAGTGAGGAATATCCTGTCATGTGCCTTACTACATGGAGTAAGGGATGTGCAGTTTAGTCTGCAAGCATACAAAAAAGAAAGACACCACAGAGGAACTTAGAAACTGTGATGTGAGGACTTGAAAGGTCAAAGCTGAAGATCATGAAGTTTGTGTTTCAGATCTGGAGAATATGCAGGATGGTGATGCCTGTCATTAAAAAAAAATCACCAAGGACGTTGTGGCTGAGGAAGGTTAAAAGCTTAATGTTGTTATATTAGACTTGGTTTGAGGTTAGCCATAAGGATATGTCAGAGAGTCGGCACATGGTTTTGGACAAAAAAAAAAAGGTTTTTGGACAAAAAAATAAAAATAAATTTTAGACAAAAGCTTCTAACATTTATCTCATTTACTGTAAGATACGTGTACAGCAGATTGTCCACCTCTCAATCATCAAAAATCCCTCCCTGCAGGAGAGACACAAATATTTCTGGATGCTTTTCACCACCTCCTGAGAAACACCTCTGAAGTACTTCTGAAGAACTGTGTCCTAAAAGTCATTTTTTACTCCCAGTGACTATAGATAAATAGATAAATAAATAAATAAATAGCTCAGATGCAGAAGTATCCCTCGTGTCTGTACAAAATCAGGCAAAATTAATCTCACCTTAGGTGGCCATCTGTTGAAAGAGAAATTGCTAAAGCAGCTATAGTGGGCTGCCAGTTGTAATGGCAGATGAGAGAAGCAGGGCCACAAGCTTGTGGAAATCCCCAGCCAGATGGAGGATAAGGAGAATCCTTCACAAGAGCTGTGAGAGTGGTAGGAAAACACCGGTCATGGGAAGCAGGAGAGGAGAAGAGGAGCTCCTGAAGTCAAAGGCAGTGGAGAAGCTCAAGGGGATTAAGGGGCAGTGCTGGGCCTCAGCTTTGGCTTGGGAAAGGTCATCAGAGACTTCTGAGCAAGTTGTTTCAGCTGAGAACTTGGGGCATGCACTGGATTTCAGAGGCTTTTGAGGGAATTGGCAGAGGGGAGCTATACACATTGAAAATAAGTGTTTGGGGAGGTTGGAGATGAAAAGGAGAAAATGAAGCATTTTTTCCTTTGGGTGAAAAAATAAAAAACAATCCATAACTAATTAAAAAGGTAAATCATCTCAATGTGGTTGTCATAAATACATATATAAAGTAAAAATAAATATATAAATAAATAAAAGGGAAAGAAAGAAAAAAAAAGGAAGAAAAAAGGAAGAAAAAAGAAGTAAGAAAAAAAAAGAAAAAGAAAAAAAGAAAGAAGAAAGAAGAAAAAGGAAAAAAAAAGAGAAAGGAGATAAAGGAAAGAAATAAAAAGAAAAAAGAAAATAACAGCAACAAAAACTTGTGGTCAGGTACAGACATCATCTTTCTATTCCAAGCCTTACCTTTTGAAAATTATTGATGTTATGGAAGTGTGCCAGAGTCTGGCATAACAGCTAGCCTTGCACAGAGGGCAAGGTAGAAATTTCCCCACAGATATCAGCAAGACTTTTCAAGTTTTATCAGCAATGTTTTGTTCAAACGGTCCGTAATGTGGATACCACAGGTCACATTTTAAGTAGTTTTGGGAAAAGTCTTTAATACTGTTCTTGCCATTGAAGTCCCTGATCAGAAGTAAAAAAAAAAAAAAAAAAAAAGTGAACCCACATATTAGCCATGGCAGTAATTCCCTCAGTAGTGTCAATCTACTGTACTAAAACCTTCCTGCCTCAGTTTCCAATTGTTAAAGCAAATGCAAATCTAAATCTATTGTCCTGTTTGATAGGAATTGTTAAAGCAAATGTAAACCTATGTCCATGGTCCTGCTTATTCAGGTCATAAATGCCTGTAGCTTCTTGTTCTGGGTTACTTTAGTAGGTAGAGCAGTACAATCGTGATCTCATCCAAAGTCACGGAAGAACCATGATATAAATAACAACCACAACCAATTTCCTACAGTCTTACTAAAAAGGTTTTTTCTTCCTTCTGCCATACATATACATATGCATGAATATTAATCCTGCCAAAAAGAAGAGAGAAGAAAAAGACAGAGATAGAGGGGTAATAAAAATTCAGTACATCAAACTGACTTTTCTTGATTTACAACAGATAATTATCATTCTTCATGCATGGCTGCTCTCCTGTTGTGAGAAAGCAGAGCAGGTGGAGCACTGCTCACCCAATATCCTTCCCCCAACAATCCCATCCACCTGCAAACTCCCCATGCAGCTGCACCAAGGGAGGCATTGTCAAGACCAGACAGGATAGGTGAGAATATAGAGATGGAGGTAGCTGAACAGAGGCACTTGGAAAAGTTGGTTTTGCCCCTGCTTGCATAGTCTTGAAAGTTTATTTAGCATCCACTTACTTAACCTGCCATGGTGACGGCTCTATCATTTTACTGTGGGGTGTAAAAGAAAAAAAGGCAGTAAAAAATTTAGACGACATAAAAGAAGTGTGGAATGATAATTGGAATTATTCAGGTAATGGATTAAAACTATTACAAGTACCATGATCTAAATCTGAATGGTGGGGGATGGGGAGGAGGGGAGTAAACTAATAGAACTTGGAATTGATTTTCAAAGAATACTAAAAATTATTACCAGTAAAATTTACAAGCGCTGTAGATCACCCGCACTGCTGCCTTATTTGTAACAGAAATATCCAATTCCAAAATGAATTGGGCTGTGCAAAAACTAACTCTTGCTGATGGTGGCAAGTTGTTAATTAAATGACACTTCTGCGCTGTTCATTTTGAAAGTCTCTGGAAAGATAACCTGAAGTTCTCAGCTTCTGAAATAAGTGGAGTGAGGTGAGCAAGCATGGAGTTTTATAGACCCCAGGGGAAGAAAAAGAAAATTCCCTTTAGGAATATGGTCACTGGGACAGGGTTTTGTCACATTACCAATACCAAGAAGGTATAAAATGTTTAGAAGGGACAGAAATGGAGGTGGGAGAGATGGCATTCACAATCTAGAAACACATGGTCTTTCAGAGAAAATTATGTCACTGATCGAGCTGTTTTGTGAGTAGTTCACAGAGGCTTCTGAGTGCCCGTGGACCATAAAGCCTTGTTTTTCCATTGAAATGCAAGATGCAGTATGCTCGCCAAATGCCATAGGGGCTATATGCATACATAAGGCTGCAAACATGCATAAAGCCTTTGGTGGAGAAAGCTTAGGTTTCTTGATGCCCTAACCACCTCCCTTTTCAGATAATTTCAGTGAGCCTTGGATGGCTTTGTGCTTTCCACCAGACATCTTTTTCGGAATTGGTAGGTCAGTGGCTACTTGAATATGAACACTCCTGATAATCTTTAACCACTTACCCTTCGTGGTGGGGCTGAGTAGCAAGAGTTTCACAGAGAGGACTCAGAAGACAGAGAGAAAAGTCATGTATAAAATCTGACTCAAAAGGGACTTGAGCCCAGGTCTTCAGGGTTTTAACTTAACACCCTGAACACACAGCATGTTAGCACACTTTTAGCCCCAGCCATTATACACAATCTTCCACCACCCTTAGAAACAACCTCTTATGGCCAAAATTATTTGAACTCCTGTAGGAATAATTCATAGGGTTGTCTATAGTCTGTTTCTACACATGTAGCTCTGGTTACCTGCTTGTCATCCAAAGGGTTCCTTCATATTTGGTTAAACAAACAAACAAGCAAACAAAAAACAGAATAGGATGTGCCAAATTCACCTTTTGTTATCACGAAGCATCTTTCCAGGTGAGGTCAAGGAAGTCGTATCTGCTTCTGTTAGAAGAGATACTAGCCCAAAGAATATTTTGGCATTCCGTCAGTATTTGAAATCCAGCCCCATGCATGTGGCAAGGAGAAGCTGTTGCCTTTCAGGTATCCCTCCTCCCATTCAAGTTGCCACACTGGGACACAGTAGCTGGCCCTACAAAATGATCCTAGAACTGACACTCACTTAAACAGATCCAGCTTGGAGGTTTCTTTTTTATTATTATTATTTTGTTTCCTTCGTGCAGTTCTGCTCATAGAGTCTCACATAACTGCCAAACTTTTCATTTACATGCTGATCCTGATATCCTGCCCCAGCTCTGTTCTCTGAAGCATTCATGGGGAACAGTGAAATATATCTGGCGTGGTTCGGCTTACTCATGGAGCAGCTTGCTCCTCACTTAGGGGCAATATATTTTTCAAGGTGGAGATCTTATCTCTTTCATTTTGCTACCTTCATTTATTTATTTCATACAACAGAATGGTTTATTTTTGACTCACGTATGTCGTGCAAGGGGGTGGTGTTAGTGATGACAATGAAGAGGGGAGGAACTTTGCTAGGAATAGGAGAAAAGAAGCTACCAGCTGGGGCAACTGTCTCTCTATCTTCTATCCCATATACTAGGTGGTAGAATCTCTCTAATTTGTGCTCTCTTTGCTTTGACTTTACTCATAATGTTCACCATCAGGCCTTCCAGTTTCCTGTAGACAAGGTAGAGGAAGACAGAATGAAAGACAACTGAAGCAAATAGGATAAACACAAGTCCATGAGGCCGTGCTCCTGAAGTTGCTGGGAAAGTTGGCCAGTGTTATGGTGTCATTCTCTACATTCTCTAGCACGTTCTCTAGCACATATGTACATTCTCTAGCAGATAAGTAAGGTTAAGGCAATCATGGGATTTTCTGATTTCTGGGAAAAGGCAAATGTCACTAGCAGTTTCAAGAAAGGCAAAAAGGAGGATCCACATAGCTGCAGGCCAATCAGTTTATCCTTATTCTCTGGAAAGGATGCAAAGCAAATCCTTCTGGACACTCTGTACAGAAATATGAAAGACAAAGCTCACTAAGAACAGCCAGAGTGAATTTATCAAATGCAGGTCATGCATGACCAACCTGATGATACGACTAGCTCCAAGGAAAGAGAGAGAGCAGTGGAAGTGATTTACGCTGACTTTAACAAGTCTCCCATAACACTCTTGTAGATATATTGGAGAGCTATGAACTGGATAATGATCTTCTAAGATTTCTCCCCAGAATAGTGGTAATCTTATCACATAATTTGGCTTTTCAATATCCCAGACCTTTGCAATGCAAAAAAATGGTGGTGGTTGTAAAACTTTGTCCATGTAGAAATAAAAAGACAAGGGGAAGAAGAGAGAGAGAGAATCTTTAAATCCTTACGGGTGGGACAGAGCAGCAGTCACATGTGGGAGTTTGGGCCCTGATAACTGAGCTCCAAAATTCAAAACAATACAATTCAAAGTTTATCCAGGGTCCAGAAGACATCCAAGAGGGATAAAATATTCTGGCCATTAGCCAGAGAATATCAGAGACGTTTGTTCCAAATATTTTCATCTCCCTCAGAAATACAATTGGTAAGAAAGTGTCTTTGGGATGATGAAATACCTGACACCATACTACGCAGGGGGGTTGGAATTAGGAGATCTTTAAGGTCCCTTGCCAGCCAAACCATTCTGTGGTTCTTTGAGTCCAACCCAGACAACTTCTACGAGTGCCATATCCACAAGGAAAACAATTCCTTTTGCATCTGTCCAGTTTCAAGAGGTAACCATCCAGCTTGATTTTGGCTCAGGTCATATAGCTGTGTGTGTCTATAAGTCAAAGCACGTTGTCTTTGTAATTCATGAAGAAATACAGCCATTTTAAAGGAGTGAGTCACCTGACCTTTTTATAAGTCTGCTTCGGGATCAGATGAATCATGGCCTGAGCTCCACTGTCTGTGTTGACTAGCTCTCCATTTACTGACTCAATTTATTCTCCATTTGTTTTGACAAAGATATTTATTTAATCAGATGCATTCCACCCCAGGAAATATAAGAAATTATCTCTTTATGTCTCCCTCGTACTTTATGCTCTTACCCTAAGTGTTCATGAGCACCAGCCGTCACAGACAGGGTAGCTGGGCTGAGGGACAGGCTGATGCACGGAAACTGCTCTTACAGTCCTCTTTAAATGACCTTCCTTTGCCAAGTCCAGCACACACAGAGGCTAGAAATCTGACAAAATACCAGTGGAGCGTGACTGGAGGAGAAACAGTGCCAGCTTTGTATCAGAAGCAGACAAGCATCCCCTTCTCCATCTCCACAATCGTCCTCTACCAACACAAATCAAAATTAAAACTGGTCTACCAGCAGCTTAGCAAAGACGTTTCCAACAACAGCTGTAGATCTTCCATGTGGGGACCACACATTCACTAAATTGTGTTTTCTTTGATTTCTTTCTTTTTGTGTTTTTCCCAATGGCATGAGCATAGGAAGACCACCTACCTTGGAAGGCTTTGCTGTAATTAAGATCAATTAAGTTTGGTATCCACTGTCTTTAAAGAACCTACAGGTCCCAGCTTTGGGTCTTCTACCTCTAAATACTCAGTTCAGATCACCCACAGGTCTGCAGGAAGGAGACAAGTTCAGTCATTGGTAGCCCACACAATGCTTATTCTGTGGCCAGAACCAGTCCAGCCTTTCTGATCAGAACCTCATGCACAGAAGCAGGGGAAAAAAAAATAAGAATATGGTAAAATGCACCACATTGTGAGCAGGAAGCAGCAGGGAATGTATGCAAAGGGGAGAAAGGAATTACATCATGAAGAACTGCTTTCTCTGACAGAATTATAAAATTATTTGGTGAAAGGAAATTTGCAGATTTAATATGCTAGTTAATGATGTGGCATTTGAAACAGTCCCTAACAAAACACTGCTCATGATATTAATTGATATTGTCTCTGAAAGGACTGCTGAGTTTACAATTGGTGGATGAATAAGAAGCAAAGAATAACCTTTTTCCAGGCTAGTGTGTACCCACAGAATTCTCTCAATAAATTTTAATTTTGGTAAAAAGCATGAATAATGTATTTGATCAAGTGCTAAAGAACAGGGCTTTGTTTTGCTTTTTTTCTTTTTTTTAAACCAGAACACAGATATATTAAGCTATCTAGACTGACGCACTGTGCACAGTGTTTGAAACATAATTTACAGCATGGGATTTATCCTCTCCTGTTGACTGAGGCAACAGTTATTTCAGAAGACTGATGAAGAGACCCAACTCTGGTCCCGTTAGCACCAGTGGCTGAATGAAGTGCCGCACATAAGTGGCAGAGGTGAACAAAATTTCTCATTTGCTGTTTCCTGAGAAATGTCAGGATACTGAACCCTCTATTTTTACACACGCACAGCCAGCTATAGATTGGCCTACAGGTCAGTCAACCATACACTCTAATTCTCAATATAGATTTATTCACGTGGCCACAGATAACACAGTATCCACATGAACTTATTAAATATGTCCTGAGAACCTCACTGCAGTGTTGTTAACTCTCCTGTTCTGAGGGAGAAACAGGTCAAAAGACCTAAATCGTCTGTGCAAGCTCACCCAGAAGATACATCAGAGAGAGATGGACAAAACCCAAATTTCCAGAATCCAAATCCAGAGCCTTAATAGCAGTGTCCTACTTTGGGATATAATGTATGTGTGAATCACAAGGAGGTGCTACTTGGATCACAGTGTGGGTCAGTGTCAGATCAATTTGCTTAACAACCTTATTAGCAACATGAGAGAAGAAGATCAGAGAATCCTAATGGGCGTCGCAGGGTGGAGAGATCAGCAAGGACATTGAACACAGAAGAGGAAACAACAAAATGGTTTTAACCTCCTTGGGGGAGAATGTCCTATAAGGAAGCCTGCTCCTGGGGAAAAACATGAGAAAAAACAATCTCTGCACAAGTATTATGGGTGAGATGTTGAGTTCAAGTGAAAAAAGACCTGTTGTGAAGGGCCCAGATTGAGTGGTCTCTGCAGAGCATCGCCAGAACCTCCATTTGGAGGAGGCAAAGACATCATCCTAGGGAACATAGAAAGGGGAGGAGAGTCAGGATTAGTCCTAAATGCAGGATGTTAAGTAACAGTCTTCCTTTTTTTTTTTTTTTCTTTTTTCCCCAGTGGTACATTATAAAAGTTAGTGCTTTTGTGCTAGATGTTTGGTAATATGCAATATGCCTGACATTGTGAGCGACCTGAAAATGCTGATTAGAAACTCAAAAGCAGTGTAATAAAATCTGATGAAAAAGGAAAGTGATAACAACTGAGCTGAATAATGATATCTGAAGTGTTGAGAAAGCATACAGGAAAAACTGAAGGCATCAGTTAAAAGGTCACACACTTTGGCGACAAAAAAAAAATAGCAACGATATGGGGCTCTGTGATAGATAGACATAGCCTGTTTACTATATATAAGGGAAAAGTGTTCAGTAATTATTACTGTTTTTTCCTTTGGAATTACAATGAAGGGGAAATATTAATATCTTCTTAGGGTGTCAAAGCTTATGGCAGTCACTCAGAAACCAAGAGCATTGCAATGCATATCTAGTGACAGAAATGCATTGAATATTTAGGCCAAGTGAAATGCACTCTGAAATTTTATAAGATGGGGCAAACAGCGGTGTTATCTTTTGGGGTCAGCTTTTGAGAAATCTTCAAATGTGAGATAAAAAAAATAACACAGGAACAGCCATGCAGGGAAGTTGCAGAGACTGAGGACTTTGTGGAGCAGCATCAGAAGTCTATCGGATAATCTTAGGGCAACATAGCTCCAGTGTTCACACAAGGCAATAAAGCTCTTTGTGTCTACTTGAAAAAAAAAGTTCTTGGGCCTGATCCTGAAGTGACTCCTGAACAAAATACTGAGACTTTTGATCTAGGACTCGAAGTATGAATGTCTAAGAGTCCTACACATCTGTGGGAACCTGAATTAAGTCAGTTCAGTGCTGCAAAGCTGCCTTGTGCATTCTTCTGCCTATATTACAGGCTGAGCAGTAAGCCTTCCCAAAGCGTTTGATCTAGTAGTAATGACAAAATTAGCAGTTGGAGTTATCAGTAAAGCACATGGTAAATAAATTAATAGCTAAATTATTAATGACTAGTCACCAGTGGAAAGAGAGGTGTTTTTGATGAAATGCTAGAAGGATGACTTCTGTATTTGTGCACCACCACCAGCAGCGTTAATAAAAATGTGTGGCCAGACTCAGAGAATATCAAGAAGGGCATGCCCAGCCTTGGGGAGAGGCTCAGTGCAGACAAGCCAATGACCATGAGTTCCCACGCAAACCTACAGCAAAAAAGGCAAATTTAGTCCTTGGCTTTACATAGAGGTGAATATGAATAAAAATTTTACTCATTTCTTCTGCTCCTTTCTTGCTCCTCCTTTTATTTGTATTATTTTTATTATTATTATTTTGTCAGCAGGCTAGAAAGAATGAAGAAAAGCACACCAAAAAAAAAATAGAAAAATTGCAAATTGAATGCTGGTGGATTTTTCCCCAGACACCACTGAAAACAGGAAGAAGTGGAAATAACAAACAACGCATTAATTTGGTTTGTTTGTTTGTTTGAGGAAAAAAAGGTCATTTTTCTCTAAGAGAAAACTTTAAAAGAAAATATTGCAAATAGCTCTACTTAGGTCTCTGGAAGCAAGACTGAACTTAATGCCAACGGAGGCTCTGTAGAGAGTAAATGAGGCACCAAAAGACTTTATAATTGCCCCATTAGCCTTCTTTCATCTTTTACATCTATGACACAATCAACACAGGCACCCTGAGAGTCTGGAAGAAAGGGTTTTTACTCGCTTGCAGGATGATACTATCAAGTAGCTACAGTACAAGCTACTCAATTTGCACTGAAGTCTCCCAGCCCAGTTAATTTCTGCTGCAACGTGGAGACAGCAGCCTCAAAGAAATTTATCATTTCTCCCTTTCCATCCAGCAAAATACAGGAACAAAGGGCAAAGAGTCACTGCCAAGGAGTTGCGCAGTTGGCATTTAAACTGTAATTCACCCAGAGCAGAATGGAGGAGTATCAGACTTGTTGGGCCTGGAGTTGTAAGACTAATGGAGCTGAAGGGGAGCAGAAGCTTTTTAAATGCAATTCAGGAATTGTCTAGACTTTGTGAGAAACCTGCTAAATTAGAGTGGCACGATGTTGGGAACAGGGAAGCTCTTCTTGCTCTTGGCAAGAGGACCAGGTGGTGGAGGGGGGGACGCAGTAGGATTGATTGCTGGGAGATGTCTGGTTGTTGCTGCTTGGAGTGTGATGGGGTGGTTGGCAAGACGAAGCATTATCTGACTCAGGACTCTCTTCTCTAAATGAATATGGTGCATGCCCAGAAGGGAAATCATTTGGGGGCATCTGATATGAAATTGGGGGTGTCTCATATGAAATTGCAACCCCATGGCAAAACTTTCATTGATCCCAGCAACAGCTGAGGAGGGAGGAAGAAGGATTGGTAAGGATAATAGGTCAAAGAAAACATTTTTGGCTCTCCTTTCAACACGCAACCCTTCCTTTTTATCTAGTTCTGTGTTCAGGCTTTCCCAAGGTGAGGCTCTTTAACAAGCACAAGAAAAGCAAGTCATGCCAGCTAGACCAAGATATCATAGAATCATTAAGGTTGGAAAAGCCCTCCAAGATCATCTGGTCCAAGCACCCCCCTATCACCAATGTCACCCACTAAACCATGTCCCTAAGCACCACTTCCAACCTTTCCTTGAACACCCCCAGGGATGGTGACTCCACCACCTCCCTGGGCAACAAATCCCAATGTCTGACTGCTCTTTCTGAGAAGAAATGTCTCCTCATTTCCAACCTGAACCTCCCCTAGCACAACCTGAGGCCATTCCCTCTGGTCCTATCACTAGTTACCTGTGAGAAGAAGCCGACCCCCAGCTCCCCACACCTTCCTTTTGGTAGTTGTAGAGAACAATAAGGTCTCCCCTGAGCCTCCTCTTCTCCAGACTAAACAACCCCAGTGCCCTCAGCCACTCCTCACAGGACCTGAGTATGGTTACCCCATGATGTCTGTTGCTGGTCTCCATAACTATTTAAGACAGCTTGTGTTGCAACCTTCCAGATGGCCAAGAGTTTCCACTATTTCAACCCGTGACTGTTGTTTGAACTCCCTTGCTGTTTCCTCTAGTCCCTTCTTAGCTCCCAGACTTGTGTTATTATCTTGGTTCCTGCGCTAGCTCCAAATCTTCAGTTTGTCAGAATCAGTTATGACAGACAATTACAGTTGTTATCCCAAGACAGGGTAATGGGTCTTGTGGACAGGAGAAAAGCAGCAGAGGTTGCATCCTGGCATTAGAAAGGCTCTGGACAGTGTTTCACATGATGTTTTTCTAAACAAGATAAGGAAACATGGTGTGGATGAACGTTAAAAGGTGGGTGCTCACAGAGCATCAATGGGCGTCAAAATGTATGCATGCATCTAATAGGAACATGCAGAAGTCTCCTTTGGACCAGTGAAATGCCAGAAAGCTTGCTTGGGAGGAAGCATTGAGCAAACCAAACCAGAGGAAGAAACTGCAGAGGGTAGAGATGACAGCAGTCTTCCAGATCATAGAAGGTTGTCCAAAGGAAGAAGGGAAATTTTTGTTCCTGCTTCAGTGGTTCCTGGGGAAAATATCATTGCTATAAGTGGAGGTGCTTAAGAACAACCTGATAACAAAGTGTCAAGAATGACTTAGATCCAGTGAGGCAGAACGATAGACAAGGGTATTTTCAGGGTGTCCTAGCCCTGTGATGCTTGGTCTTCTAATAGTGTCACCTGTGTGAAAACATCAATGTTCCCAGAATTATTCCTTCCATGAAGAGCTTAGCCATGCCTTGGAAAGGGAGATCCTATGTAGAGTTTAATCTGGACAAATTTTCAAGCCATTTGAAGGTGGTTGTGCATCTGTGGCTCATGGGACATCATCTGGGAAAGCCCCTAATGACATGTTTTCAGAAACAAGGGGACGAGGAAGATCTCGGGAAAAGTTCTCACTAACTGTGCTGTTCAGGTCTGGTCCTGCATAGAAGTAAAATAAGTGCAAAGTTAAGCCAAAGAGAGGCTATTTCTGGAGAAGAATAAAATAAAAAATCTTGCCGTCCTATTTTCTCAAACATGTTTAACTGAATGTTTAACCAGAACACATTCTTGCCCAAGGCAATAGACCCAAAATTGAAAGTAAAGAAGTTGACTAATTAGGTGGAAGCTTTTCAGGAAAAAGACGGCATTCCTCTGACACAGAACAAACATCTTTAGGATGAACAAGGGATCACCCTGTAGCTGCCATACCTCCTTCCTCTGGGGGATGGAAAAGGAGAGTGAGAGAAGAAGATAGGGGTGTTGGTTTCTGTGGAGCTTAAAAAAAAATAGTGAAAGGTGTCATACTCATCTTGTCATGTAATGTCCAATGCAAAATTAGTCCTCTGCCTGTGGATGGGAGCCCAAGCAATGCTGGCAGTCGTATGGAGGGGAACATATGAAGGCCTTGCAGACCCCCCATAGTCTGATCTACCAAAGCAAATTGGCCATTTCCTAAATCTTTTATAAGAGACCTTTTGTAAGGAAATGGGCCGCTTTCTTCTCCACGCGCTCTCATTCTGTCACTGCTCTTTCCATTTTCTTTATCTGTAATGTTAATAATCCTAAAGGTATTTTTAGTGGGTTCCCTTGGAGATATATCTCTTCTAGTCTATATGTTTCCTTGAATACCAATAGTCCAATATCCTGATATCATGATTATCTGCTAAAATGATTTACGTTATTTTATATAGAGTTTCCCACTAAAAAATCCAATAAAGTCAGGTTTCTAAATTATATTCCATCCTGTGAAAGTGTCTGGGAGAGAAAATAGTTTTTTAAATGCCATTTGTTACTGATAAATTTTCAAATTAACTGCAAGTTAATGAGAATTATTGTTCCAGACAATCCCATATGAGATTTTCCAAACTTTTATCTGTTGATATTTGCCAGCTACAATCAACCTTCATAAATCAGAATGGGGAATTATTCAGTAGCTTTAAATGTGAAAGTTCATTTGCTTGTTTGTTTCAAAAAAAAAAAAAAAAAAAAACTCTTATTACTGAACAGGCATTTATTCAGCAAAGCATTCAAACCTCTGCTGCTCCTCACAGTGTTGTCATCATGACTAACTTGAAGAACTATATGTTAGGTGAATATTTTGTTATATTGCTGCTTTTTTTTCCCAGACCACAAATGCCCATGTTCTTATGTTCCTGAGGCTTTTCTCTCGTTAACACAGTGCTCACAACTGGGCACATCCGTCTGACTTTGATCCCTTAAGCAGCTCCGAGTCCATGACAGCACTTCAGCACTTCATCCATGGCCACTCAGCTTATTAACCTCATGCATGATGCTATCTCAAGGCTTTTTTTGCAGATCCAAATAAATCCACCAGGACTTCATCTCACAGCTCTTTCCAAACAGTTCTTGCTGATTATTGAGATACAACTTTCCCCTCCAGAAGACACTCTGCAGTCCTTATTTTCTCTGTTGTACTGCTGCAGCCGATTTTCCTTCTACAGAAATCACACCTTGTTGGGCAGCCTCATTTGGTACCTCTAAAAAGCTACATGTTGGTACCAAAAGTGTATGTTTTTATGTCAGAACAGCTGTCATTAAGAATTCCAGCAGCAAACTGGAATCCAGAAATATTCCTCCAGTATTGTCTGAATGAAGTGTATTGCATCATACAGTTATTATATTACTTCACTGAGTTCAGACTGCAGTAGCATCCAGACACTATATCAACTTGCAGCTAAAGGACAAGCCCATCCTCAGAGAGCTGAATGCCGTAACAATTTATCATATTGCTGAGTATCACACATGCTCCAGCTGCTCTCTCCATGAAGGTAGTATCTGTATTCTTTCCAGATAAGGTCTCAGACACCTTTCTTGTATCTAAAACAAAAAGCCTTTGGAGGACTGATCTGACTCCAGAATATCATGAGACTGGGAAAGCACTGACCTCGTACTTTTAGGATTTGGCATGAAGAGGTGTATGAAATAGCACCAAAACTTGCTCTCCTACCTAACTTTGCTCTTTCTCCAGACCCTTCAGGAAAGCATTCTCCACCTGATATTCCCTGAGCAGACAAAGACTTTCAGGAGAAGAAAAAGGAAACAGGTAAAGCAGTGACGATACGACAGCAGCAACATAAAATGCAGCTACAGGGTACCCCCCAGCACTGCATAATCAATGTCCTAAATCAGCCAGAGCATTCTGCCTGGGTTACAGAAAAGCAGCATTTTCAGGATGTGCTTTGTTTGCCTACTGTGCAGCCAGAGAGAAACCCGACAGTTTGGAGCAGTAGCTCAACCTACACAGTGTCCATCTCCTTGCTCTGCAGGAGAGGCAACAAGCTGGCAGCAAATTTATGTGCTAGTGGAATTCACCTGATTATTTTCAGCTGTAAATTAAGGTCTGCGAGATAAGAAGCACTCACACACCGTGGCTCACAAGGATCAATGCACAGTTATGTGGAAGAATAGATGCACACATGAGCACACACTGATATAGAAATGTTTTCATAAAACCCTCTAAGAAATACATGCACAAGGTCACATGCAGATAAAGCGAGATCCGTGGACAAAGATGCAAGTTATTAATATGAATTTTCAGAGAACTGTGATGCAGCTGGGTGGCCTTGGGGAAACATCTTTTCCAATAGTAATAGCAGAGTCAACAACTTTCTCAAAATACAAGAGTATTCAAACACCAGAGAATTTCCTTCAACAGAAGGGTGTTCTTTACTTATTCTAATAACTGGCCAGACTCATTCCTTCAGATGTTTATTAATTACAGGCTTGGTAGGCTAGAAACACGCTGATGCTCACATACAAGCAACATTGGCTGAGATAACTCCAACCCATGTAAATAAAGAACTTAAAAAGATACTTAAGGCTCAGATCCGTGGTCCTTTCTGTATGTTCCCGCCTGTCAGATGAGCTGTGGTAGCTATCAGTCTGTATGCCTTCTGCATTGACTGTGGTCAAACTAAATGAAAATAAATCCCAGTGGTATTGGGCTACGGGCACACTCAAAAAGAGTGATTGCAGCTGGGCTACAGCTCCCCACTCCCACAATTGTCAGGACTAGCCCTGCTCAGGGAGCTTGGCTATCTGTGTGGATACATACTCATGCAGGCTTTTAGGAGATGCTGAAATCATGGGATCAGAGACTGGTGGAGGTGGGAAGGGACCTCGGGGTCCATCTGGTCCACAGAAGTGCTGCCTGATGTCCAGATGTCTCCTCCTGCACTCCAGCTTGTGATCCTTGCCTCTTGTCCTAAAATGTGATGCAGGAAAGAAATGGGTAACTCCTAAGAGTGCAGCCTGCTGTCTTCCCCAGCACTCAATTCATTCAACAAGACCAAAACAGCTCCACTGAGTTGGTAGCTGCAGAAGAGCAGATTAGCATCAATATGCTCGTGGCTATAATGCTTTTTTTTTTTTTTTTTCCTGTTTTGCACCAAAATAGCTTGCTTCCATATGGAAGAGATCAACCTAAAGATTTATCTATCTCATTGACTTCCCAGTTCCACAGCTGACAAAGATCTGGGGAGGAAGTTCAAGTAAGCATCAGAAAGAGGCAAATTGGGTTTTCATGGCCCCATGCTACTTTATCCAATTACAGTTTCCCATGTGAGGGCATCCCACTGGGGTCTCACCCTTGGATTCACTCTTCTTAATGACATTCAATCATTTTGTGCTGAAGACAGTCATTTACATAGCTGCTTGCATAATAAATTCACAGAGTTACATGCTCACTGGTTCTCTAATTATACCCTATTCCTGCAAAACAAAATGATTAAACCGAGTTTCTACCAAAAAAAAAAAAAAAAAAAAAAAAGTGAATCAGCAGTTTTATTTTACTGACAGAATTTGAAAGGATGTGTTTTTGTTTGATGTTTTCTTTTGTAAATTGGAAGCTCACCGTATTTAATGGTTAAGAGTAGAAAATTGCTTGTCCAGTGGATCATTGTCCAGCAAGTTTGGGGTACTATTCTGTATTCTGATCCTGGCTCTGCTTAAAATGATCTGAGTGACCTTGGGAAAGTTAATCAGCATCATGTTTGAAGTTTTCAATAGAGTGCTATGCAGAGATAGGAGGACACATTTGGACTAAATGAGTTTCAGACCTAGAGGCAGCATAGGTCCTGCATAAATAAATAATAAAATAAAATAAAATAAAATAAAATGTCATCATTCAGAAGATGTCTGGCAGGGAATGGAACACAAACTATTTATCTATATTTACGTTAGTTTAATCACAGACATCAACATAATCTAACCAGTAAATTTCCACATTTGGGTGGTCCTAGAGAAGTAAATCTGGGAAGCTCCAGAGGAGATGTCAGAAATCAATGGATCTATGATCACAGTCATTGGGGATCCTACTATTTTAGGTATCATGTGCTGAGTATTGCAACTGACTGCTGGCTATGAGGCTTTCTGAACATCTTTAGTTGTCACACATTATTGAAATTCCCCTAATTTCATCAGTTTTGCAGGGGGTGATACAGGTTGAGGACATGCTTCTGGGTGTAAAGGCAATGAAATCATTTGTTCCAGGTGTTACCTGCGCCAACCAATTGTCAGACATAAGATGAACATGGTTCAGAGCCTAAATCAGGTTGAATATGGAAGAAAAAATCCAAGGGACAGGCAGAAACAGTAAAGTTTCATTAGGAAGGAATTTGCTAGCTTTCCTAATCCATTCCATGATGTCATACCACCCTTCCTTAAATGTCCCCAGAGTGACACTGCTGGCCATAGGAGATTCAAGATCTAGGACAGCATCAACAAAACCACAATGAATAGAACAGGAAGGGAGAAACATCTCTGTGGCCACGCTTTGGCCACCCAAACTAGCCCTTAGCTCTGCCCATGTGCCATGCTGGGGAACCTTTTCAGTTAAGTATTTATATACACAAACTAGAAACTAGGAACAAAGGAGGTTGATGCTAGATTGATTGAAGTAGACAGCAGAGCAGGACACTTTGGTTGCCCCAGAGGCAGAACTGCAGACTTGTCCCGAGGTGGGAAACATCTCTCATGATGTATGGGATTGGTTTTGGCTGATCAAAACCAGCGATGAGATGACTGACGTCCTAAACACTGCTAGGTCTACTGGATTGCTCTTCCTTGACCACAGTGGGAGCCAGCAGTGACTGTCTCCGATGCTGGCACTTCCAGGATAGACACCCATGCTTAGTCAAGCAAATCCTGCCCCAACTCAATTCTTCCTTTAACACCCCCACACAATATACCTGCCCTTATGCATCCATTTTGCTTTACCCAACCTTGGCAAAGATACGCATTCCCATCCTTGTTATGGACATCAGGAGGCAAAAATCCACCTCTTACCCCTTCTGTCAGGGTATTTTCTTGTCCCCTCCACGTCTCAGGGCAGACCTGCTCTTTAAATGTCAGCCTTCCGACCCCTTTTGATTTAAGACACTACTGGAAAGCTTCTCAGTCCTCATGGGCATGTCAATAAATGAACAAAGTTAATTGTTATCACTACTGTGTGGATAGAAGATCTATGCCATCACTGTTTGTTTCCTACTGCTGGCTTCTGTCACCACCCATCCCTCATCTTTGTTGCTTTTCGACATTGCAAATTCTTTACAGCACAGAACTTGCTCCCTAATTTGTCTCTTAAATGTCTACTCTACAAATTAGTCCTAGCCATCCTCATTAACAATAGCTGGTACTTATCCCTTCATAAACCGATGGATGAAAAGCTCTATAAAAGTGCAAAAAATATTATTTCCCCCAAGAGAAGGGTTTTCAATGTCATTATTCAAAGAAAGCCAGCAGACTTCTCCATCTAACTGAAATCCACCACAGCACAACTCTGTCGCCAGAAGCATATCTTGTTTTTCCTCTCCCTTTTTTAATTTTACTTTATCTTCTGATTGATTCACTTATGAAATTAAAGGAGATTATGATTTTAACTCTTTGGTTTTAGAGCCATGAGCAAAAAAACAACTAGCAATGCCATCTGCAAATTGCAAGAGACATAAAACAGGGTAAAAGGAAAAGAAGTGTTTTCCACTTAGCAATATATTTCAGCGGAAGATTAATTTGCTGTCTGACACTGGATGGTTATTGTTTGCAGGCTTCAGATCTGCAACTGCATATCAAGCTGAAAAGCATCATCTAATCAAAGAGGGGATAATCTGACAAGAAACCACTCGCATGTGTCTTCTTTCAGGTTATGGGTGCTCGTGTGTGCAAAAAATGTCACAAGAACAAAGCCCCACTAACCCAGTACACGTGTCTGTAACAGCCTCCTCTCTGAGAGGCTTCTTCAGCCAAACTGATTTGTGCACTGACCTTTACTGTAGTCGAGAAAGGAAGAGCTGATGCCATTGCACAAAGCCCAGAGACAACACTCGAGTGCAGGTATGCCAACTCGTCTTCCAGGAAGAGGCCTTCAAGATGGGATAGAAGAGAAAGTCTACAGGGAGCAATTTAAAAAGAGATCTTTTGGGTTGCAACATCCCTGATTTTTAAGACATGACTGCTAAGGTGACAAGCTGACATAGCGTTTCAGCACATTCCTCTACCCCCACCTTGTATAAGACCTTATTAATACGGTGAACCTGCAGTACTGCCTTGAGTACACTGCAGTAAAAAATAATAAAAAAAAAAAAAATCTAGACTTGTTTGAACTCTATTAAATCTCTGCTTCACTGGTTCTAAGCCTGCCCAAGCCAACCTGAATGATTATTGTTATTATTAACAGAGCACAAAGTGAGAAAAGAGAGGTTTTATTTAAATAAGTTATTCTTCCTGCGGCTGGCTGTGCTGCAGAGGTCTGGCAATGGTTCCTATTATGGGCATTAAGGATTCCTTAGAGCTTTTCATGGGGAGAGGCTTACTTTGACATTCTTGTCAACTCTTCTCTCCCCTGTTTGTTGTCCAAAGATTGTATGATGTCTTCTCATAGCAATAATTGCATATTTATAAGCTATCTATGCAGTTCTATCTTCGTGTTAGGATTTCTCTATAGTATTTGTGTTTCCTGCTGTTTACCAAATAAATCAGTTTTGTGGTTTCAGTGAGGCTTTCGTTTCCTTCTCTCCTACCTAGTAGAAAAAGCTCAGCTGTGACTGTAAAAATATGTAAGAATTTGGCATGAAAAACTTAAATAAAAGAAAAAACATACTGGGTCTGTCCAATAAAACAATTTCAGCCTATGTCCTGACTATGAGTGGTTGTGGAGAAGTACAAAGGCAATCTAGGCAGACACTGATACTGCCCAGTACCTTAATGACCTCAGAGGAGTTTTCTTCCATGAAATTTTCCATAGAAAGAACACCGTAGCATAGCTCAGCCACATCCTGCTTGTAAAGAACCTACCCCCTTGTCCTTCACTGCCTCCACATCCATAGGGATTTAAACCTGACAAACCCCTTCCACAATATGTCTCTTTTGAAGAGTGAACTGTGCACATCTATTTAATCATTTGCAGTTCTATTCATTGGCAGCTATTCCTTACAATCCTTCTGTCACCTTCTCTGAGCCTTTTCCAGAGCTGCTAGAGCCTTTTGGGAGGGGGAGAAGAAGGACAAGAACTGCAGACAGTATTCAAGATGCAGGTTCAAAATGCATTTATACAGTGGCATTATGATGATTTCTGTTTGGCTTTCTATTCTCTCCTTAATAATCCTTAACATTCAATTTCCTTTTTTGATTGCTACAGAGCAATGAGCTCATAATTTCATTCAACTGTCCATTATAAGCCCCAAATGTCATTCCTCAGTAACAATAACCAGCTCAGAGCCCGTCACTGAGCATGCAGAGTTAGAACTGTTGTTTTTTCTTGCACGCATCACTTGTATTTAATGCCACTGAATTTCACCTGGTGTTTTATTGCCCAGCCACCCAGTACAGTAAGACAATGCTACAACTCTTCACAGATGTAGTTATGAACCAGCAAGAGTGGGGCTGCTCCACAAGGCAAGGTGAGAAAAAAAACAAGATCAATGCAGGGACAGACCTCACCAGCAAGGATTCATAATTCCCTATATTTGAAACTTCCTATTTAAAATTCATTGTCCCTGAGACCTAGGAGGTGAGATGGAGTCTGATTACTTCTAGTCCAAATACACCACTTCTTTTAGGTGATAACAGCATTATTTAAAGTGGGGTGACTGAATTTTGAAGTCTAATCAAGTAGTTTTCAGCCTCACCATCTGGCAGCAATAATGCAGTATTAAGATTTTGCAGTTGTTTCAATGAGAAGCATCGGATGTACCAAACCACCTGATGTGTTTCTACGAAAGTATCTTAGAAGCTGTGTTTACTCTCCATGTCACAGCATGCTACAGAGAAAGTTTATATGCTTCCAATCTTTGCCTCAGACAACTGTAAAATCCTTCCATCTGGTACACATCTGGTCCCTTAAATAGAGAGTATCAGGGCTTTTTCAGGCTGGACCCCAGGAATCCTGTAAGGAAGAATTGTGCATCATGTCTTCTGGTTGATATTGCCACCAGAAGTTTGGTTAAGGTTTCACATGATGGTAGACCTGTCTGCAGAGCTGGTAGGCCAGGTAAATGTGGATGCCAAAAGCAAGGTTCAAGAAGGTGTGTTGGGTTTACACGGCAAGGTTTTGGTAGTGGGGGGCTGCAGGGGTGGCCTCTGTGAGAAGAATCCTACAGCTGCCCCATGTCAGATCAAAACCTGCTGTGCCTCAGCAGCTGGGAGAGAGGAGTGAGAACCATCCCTGCAACCCCAAGGCCCATGCAGCAGGAGGGCAGGAGGTGTTCCAGACACTCAGCACAAGTTCCCCTGTGTCCTGTGGAGAGGCCCCTGGTGGAGCAGGCTGTCCCCCTGCAGCCCATGGGTCCCACATGGAGCAGATCTCCACGCTGCAGCCCGTGGAGGAGCCCCCGGTGGAGCAGGTGGATGTGGCCTGGAGGAGGCTGCGGCCCATGGAGAGCCCCCGCAGGAGCAGGCCCCGGGCCGGAGCTGCAGCACGTGGAGAGGAGCCCACGCAGGAGCAGGGGGTCTGGGGGGAGCTGCCGCCCACCCGTGGGGGACCCGTGCTGGAGCAGTTTGCTCCTGGGGGATGGACCATGTGGTACGGAGCCATGTGGGAGCCGTTCTTGAAGAGCTGCTGCCTGTGGGCAGCCCACGCCATGACGGAGCAGAGACAAAGCATCAGGGACTGACCACAGCCCCCATTCCCCCTTCCCCTATGCTCCTCAGGGGGAGGAGGGAGAAAAGAGTGGATGGGGGGGAAAGAGTTTTTAGGCTTTTTGTTGTTGTTGTTGTTTCTCACTGCTCTAGCTCATTAGTAACAGGTAATAAATTTTATTAATCTCCCTACACTCTGTCTGTTTTGCCCATGACAATAATTGTTGAGTGCTCACCCTCTCCTTATCTCAACCCCTGAGCCCTTGCCATCGTATATTCTCCCCCTTTGTCTTCGAGGACGGGGAGTGAGGCAGCAGTTGTGGTGGAGTTCAGCTGCCCAGCTGCATAAAACCACCACAGAAGCATCTGTGTGGAGCCAGGAGTCGGACTCAATGACCCTTGTGGGTCCCTTCCAAAACATAATCACCTATGATAAGGTTCAGCCAAAACCTCCATCATGAGTAGCAGCTAGGACAGCATCCCCCCTATCCCCAAGAGCTCATCTGCAGAGATCTGTGTGGCTGAGTGGCTAAGTGCTTATTGGTGTGGGCACAGCTTTTCAGGCGATGCACTGAAAAGCTCTTCAGGCTACACGACATCGCCGAGATGGCTCCGTCCTCTCTGGGTGCTGCCACTCATTTTAATGAATGGGATTCTCTCTGCGGATGACAGCTGGAGGATGCTGACAGAGTGGCACAAGCTGAACCAAGCAACCCTTGGTTCTCCCAGCCTGACAAGTGCTCCTTGTCGGACGTTCATTAGTTGATGTCAAAAATTCAGAACAGAGCCATGTTTGCATAACTGGGAGGGGGTAGCCAAAGGATGTTATACTTACTCTGCTTGTCCAATGTAAAGGCAAATTACTAGTGAGATATGCATCACTCCTGTCTTCCAGTCTGTGTGCTGATGGTTTTAGTAGGTAGAAGTGTTAAAAGGATCTAGCTCCTCCTTAGTGGAGGGATTACAAAAGGGATTACGAAATAGCTCTACACACAGCAGCTCAGTGAAAAGCTTTGGTTAACACAGCATGAGGCACATCCCGAAAGAGCAATGGTCAGAGCTTCCTCCGTGGGGAAATGGGTCTGTGAGATCTGCTTTCACAAAAGAGCACATTATCTACCTATTGTCCCCCCCTTAGGTGATAATGCAAGGTTCATCCCAGGGGAAGTAGAAATTTGCCCCAGCTCTGTCTAAAGGGGTTGGGTAGAAGAGGAAAGAAAATAATTCTTGTTATAAGAGAGGGCATACGGAGATGGGCATTTGGAAATGTGCTGAAAGCTGGGTTACTGCAATGCTGCTACTAATGACTACAATACATCATTTCAACTTGTTGATTTTTCTTTCTTTAATTTCCAGATTATCCGGCTGTTCCTTATCCTCCACCCGTTCTGGAAGTAAACAGAAACATCATATGCCTGAGATTCCAAAAGTTACTTTGAGCTGCAATTAATTTGAATTTTTTTCTCTCTTTTTTTTTTTTTCAGAAAAAAACAAAACCAAAACCAAAACCAAAACCAAAAAAAACTTTACCTTTCAGTTTTACCTTTTTCAGTTTTGCCTTTTAATTTTCTTTTTCAATTTTACCTATGTAACATCCTGGTGATTTATGAAAACATTATTTCTGTTCTGCAAATAGTGGAGAATGTGACAAAGGGTAGTTTAAATGTCTTGAATAAAATCCCACGGGAATCTGTGAAAGGGCTTGGAGGAGAGAAGCTACTACTCTGCAGTCCCAGAGCCTTCAACACAACCCAAATGATGGGCTCAGTCCAGAAAGATGGGATTTTTCCCACACCAACATCCCAGGCACAAGGAGCCTCTGGCATTGCTATGGGAAATCTGGCTTCCCTACCCTTCTCCCAGCCTCTTGGAGAAGCCCTGCAGTGCACCGTCAACCCCAGCTACAAAAACAGTATGCAGATCCTCATCAGGTAAATAGTTCGAGGAAACATAGGAAAATCTGCCAGAAGACCTCGGTAAGAAGGCACAGGCCTTGGCAAGACAACCCAGAGAAACTCAGTAGAAAAATATAGAAGTTCTGGATTTCTCTGCCATTCTCTACTTCTTTGTTTTGGAGCCAACCCCATTTTGTCACGCTCACAAAGGCTTCCACATCTCCTCCAGGGAGCAGCTCTGTTTTGAAAGGGCCATGAATCACATCCATCAATCTTCAAGTGAAAAATAATCAACAGATGGTCATTAGGGATCATGTGGTTCCATTGAAATCAGAGATGCAGCAGAAAACAAGCTCTCGCTCCTCTTGGTTATGTTACTTTAATGCAGTCATGCATTCAGTCAGGCTAGCAGGAAACATGGCAACACCAATGTTTTGTGCATGGTGCCAAAATCAGTACAAAAAGATCCAGACTTGATCAGAGAAGAATATTTACCCCTGATAACCACAAGGAGAAAGAGAGGCATGTTTTCAGGCCACAGAAAATAAATAAATAAATAAGTAAATAATACAACATTGCAGAGAGTTTGGTTTTTGCACTTGGTACGCAACCCTCAGCTGTCTCTCAACCTGCTGTCTTCCAATCCCAACCACAATAACAAAAAGCCATGTCCATTTGAATGCCAATAATTGTGAAGGAGAAGGTACAAGATGAAATTAGACATCTCTTATGCAGATATACTTCACAGCCAAAGAGGTTGTGGAGTCTTCTCCTTGGAGACCTTCAAAAGCCACCAGGACGTGGTCCTGGGCACCCTGCTGGAGGTGGCCCTGCTTGAGCAGGGGCTGGACCAGATGGACCCAGAGGTCCCTTCCCACCCCAGCCAGTCTGGGATTTGTTGTTCTGGGATTCTGGGATTCTGGGATTCTGGGATCCTGGGACTCTGTGATACGTTCGCCTGAGCCTACAGCAAGAGGTGTCAGCTAACCAGTCATCACAACAATGGATTAAGTCAGACAAAAAATGTGATTATTGACTGGTTTTGCTTTGAGTGGCTGATTTTTTAAACCCAGAATATTCTGAAAGATGGACTTTGTCTTTGAACTTCTATTACTGTTCTTTGGTTTATGTCTAGGCTAAGCTGGACCTAACTAAGGCAGAAACCCAAAGTACACCTCAATTTGCTCCCTCATTGCCCATGGAAACTGCCTGAACTCAGGCTGATATTTCACTACCCTTGTAAAAGATGTCTCAGGGGCCTTTCTAAGTCAGAATATCCACGTCTGGTGAAATGTGGGCCAACTGCAAGCAACTTTGATGCTCTAATGACAGCTAAAAAAAGAACTGATCAGAAAGATGACGGCTTTTTGCTGCATCATTAAAGGGGTGGGGTAGAACTTCAGACACATTTTTTTTCATGATTTTTTGGGGGGCAATGGTGGGAAAGTCATTCAAATTATTATAATTTTTCTCCAAAGCTTTTCAGAGATCTCCTCCTTCTGGCTGATGTCTCAAGAAGGGAAAAATTTGTGGCCTGGGACCCACAGACATGGTCTTATAAAATTCTTTAATTGATAATATTCTTACTGTTGAAAAGAAAAAATAAAGAAAATATCAAACAGGGCAGAAGGCAACCTTTGAAATTACATATTTAGGAGAACTCATGTATATTCAGGGGAAATTTCTGAGCATCTTATTAGGAAGTATCTTCTTCCAATTCCCAACAGATCTTAGAAAATAATTTGTGTTCTCTGTTTCCATCCACACAGTCCTTCATTTGCTCATTTTTCTGAGGGCATGCTATATCTCTGAGGCAGGGTGGTGTGTTGAGGGTTTCTGTCTTTTGATTCATTTTTTAAATGCACACCTAATGACTGGCATCCTTTTCACTTCGCACATCCTTTTTTTTTTTTTTTTTGCTTCACACCTACACAGCATGCTCTTGTCTAAAAGACAGATACCACAACATAAAGCAAAGAATAAAGAGCTCTTCCTGGATACATTGTCCTAGCTTGGGCTTTTGTTTTAGCCAGAGTTTTCCACCTGGGTATGGAAAACCTCCAGTTGAAAGCAGCAAGTATTTCACCTTAGCCTGTGACCTGCTCTTGCCACAGCAGTGGGGCAAGCACTTACCTTGCAGAGTCCCAGGGAGTCACTGTAAGAGCAAGCCCCCCCAAGTACAGCTTTCCCATCGTTTTTTGTCCTGCTCTTGAGCATGTCACTTTTGATTTCTTCATGTTTTTGTCTGCTCCCAGTGGATATCCACTTCAAAATGAATTTTGGATCAGGAAAAAAAAAATAATTTTATGTAATCACTCCCAGTTCTCAAAGCCCACCTGAATCACCCCAACATCAGTGTCTGCCATGAGTAATGCATGGGACAGAACCACACACAGTCTGTTCAAGACACTGAAACCATGGAAACACTTCTGACGAGAGCTGCTACTTGGGATGATCACAGGCAATAGTGGCTGAAGGAAGTTCTGGTTCGTCCCTGTTCATAGAATTATAGAACAGCTCATTTGGAAGGGACCTTAAGGATCATCTAACTCCAACCCCCTGCCATGGGCAGGGATGCCACCCACCAGATCAGGTCGCCCAAGGCCCCATCCAGCCTGGCCTTGAGCACCTCCAGGGATGGGGCATCCACAGCTTCTCTGGGCAACCTGTGCCAGTGCCTCAGCACCCTCACAGTGAAGAATTTCCTCCCAACCTCTCATATAAATCTCCCCTTTTTTAGTTTAAAGCCATTCCCCCTTGTCCTGTCATTATCTGAGCAAAAAGTTGCTCTCCATCTTTTTTATAAGCCCCCTTTAAGTATAGAAAAGCTGCGATAAGGTCACCCTGGAGACTTCAATTCCTCAGGCTGAACATCCCCAGCTCTCTCAGCTTTTCACAGAAAGTTGTCCAAGGCCAGATCATCTCTCCCTATGCGCATATAACGAGGGATTTCAAGTCTGTTAAAGTTCACCCCTATGAGGCTGCTCTCAGTTCTGGGTGATAGAAAAGCCTAAGCAAGACCTGAAATTGGAAATTCTGGAGTTTTCTCAGTGAGGTCTAAACACTCTGAACTGGGATCATGGTGTGCCTCCGTGGCACCAAGCTATCTTTATAACCTCTGGCTGCCTTTGAAGGCCAACGTAGGTGTGGAGCAAGGACAGCTCACTCCGGCTTCGTCCTCCAGTGCGGACAGGGATGAGGAAGAGGACAGACCTTACAATAAGAATTTGCATCTTATTTCTGCAATCAGGCTCTTTAAAAAGGTAACCACAGCCCTCCAGAAGCACGTTGGGCACTTGTTCCTTGCTTCTGGGAAGTTCATCTACCTTGCAATAAATCCTATGATTAAAACAGGCTGCAGGTTTTCAAGAGGAGCACTGGGGGGGAGGCTGAACTGCTATACAATCTTCCCCATGGCAAAACCATCCAAATCTGGGCATTCCCAATTGCCAGCTCTTTTTTACACATGCTGGCTGGAGGAGCACAGGCCAGGAAAGGACTGCAATTATCTGTTAATGAGGTATGTCACAGGGAGAAGGGTACCTGGCAGAGGGACTTGTTTTGCCACATCTGAGATATGGGAAGAAAACAGAATGGGAGGAGGAAAGACTTTTCATTTTGTTTTCCAGTCATGATCACGAACTAGTTCAGTAGCAAGAATGGTTCAGATGTAAGATCCCACTCCTCAATGTTGCCACATATTCTCAGAACCAATTTATTTTTCCATCATGACTTCTCCCCTCATCATCTGCTTTTCCATGCTCAGGACAGAACACCTTCCTCACTCACCTGTTTCTATGACACCTGATCCCTCTCCCAACCATTTGGAAGAATTTCCCCACACCTCCTTTACTTGTGGGGCAGGTTTAAATGACACAGAGCAGCCAATGCATATAAAATATACATCCTTTGGTGGGGAAGCAGCAGCTAAAATTAGGCGGTAGTCCAAAAATGTAGTAAGGGAAGAGTCTCAGGTTGGTTATTTTGCATCTTTTTGAGTCACCCATGTGGAGGCAAGCAGCTGCTCGGAACAGTGATGCACACTGCAGTGTTAAGACACCTGTGCTACCAACAGCTCATATGCATGGAGCATCCTTCAGGATCCAGGAAAGCTCCAAAAACTATCAAGAAGATATAAAGTGCATATGTGGAGTGCCTCATTCAAGTCTGCGGTGATGTGGAAGAAAGGTCTCATGAACAGACTCCAAAAACATCTGCAGGTCTTGCAGAAGGCCTTTACTTCTCAATAGTGCCCCCAAACAATCAGTCCTGAAGCAAGACCAAAGCCTGAGCCAACAAACTCTTGAGTAACTTTTCTCACTTGAACAGGTCCAGAAAAAGCCACTGAGATTGCCACATTAAATAAAGATTCTCTTACTGGCTTCCAAAAGCTTCCAAAAGCTTCCTCATCGGTGACGTGTCTGAGCGCAGTTAGGAGCAGACCCCAAATCTGGACACGAACCAGCTCTTAGTCAATACTCCTAAGCAATGTTTCATGTCTCGCCTCTTTCTTTGCCTTCTGTTATTGATGTTCATAAGCAGCACAGACTGATTTCTGATCTCGGTTTCGCTCCAGCAAAGAAATTAAGTCAATTTTCATCCACTGAAACTTGATTCATAGGAGATGGAGCAAAGAGAGACACAACCCTATTGAATAACGGACATGGCTAGTAATTGTTTCATGTTTCTGTTCCTAAGTAGATACTTTTCCCCCCAAAAAATCATTATTCTTCATTCAGGAGAGGCAGTCAAACTACACTGCATTTCAATAGAGAGACGTTTGCTAGGTAATTACTGATATTTAAATTATTCTGCATATACTATATGGCATGAATGGCACATATTAAAATGCAGAGACGACTTAATAAGTTATAGTTATCCATATGTGTCATTCTCCTAATAGAATGGAAAAAGTATTTTTATATTTCAGATTTGCCAGGTGTAGAGTAAATAAAATTAGTGTACTTCAAAACCCCTGTAAGTGATATTGTCCCTGTTAGAATTAAGATAAATGACACCAATAAAATAAGTAGGTTAGAATGCATTTTTTTAGGTGTTGAATCAAAAGTATATTAAACTTGTTGATATGCATATTAAAATCAATGTGAAAGAAAAAAAAAAAAACAAAAACAGCGTTTTCCCATTAAAATGATGGATTAAAGGGTCAAAATCACCGTGAAAGGTAATTGGATAGCTCTGCAAAACTCTGAGAGGCAAAGAATTTCTAGTACCTGAGTTTTCTGGTGAGGCTGCAGAGCAAACATTTGTACAACAGGGAATTTAGCTCCTAGGCAGATACACCTTAACTGATCCACTGATAGACCTCCAGCAAAACAAACAAGACACCTGGGGTGTGATGGCATTTAAAGACCCTATCTTACAGCTAGTGCACTTATCATTCTTGATCGGTTATGAACACAAAGAAAATATAGAATTGCTACAGTTCTTTGCAGAGGCTGGTGAATAACCAGGCACGCTGGGTTCGGCCCAGCGCAATGTGTTTTAACTCGTGTCAGTGCAAAGTCAGGTTTTAACAAAGACTGGAAATTACTCAGAAGGGGATTGTGCCTTGGGAAATGCATTCAGCCAGGTACGCAGAGTCATGCTGAATATGGAAAATTCAGTCTGGGTCGTCTAACCAGGGAAACCTCAAGTGGAGAGAGAGGAGGTTATTAATGCAATCAGCTCTGAATTACTCCGTCTGCTCTTGCTGTCCACCACTGTAAAGGAGGATGATAAACTGGAACGGGTTCACAGCAGACCAACAAGAGCGAGGCTGGACCTGGAAAGCTGGGGGGATCAACGGGCTTGAAACAAAAGGCGAATTGGACCATCCAGGGTTGTGTGTTGTGAGCAAACCACCCAGTACTTCTTTTTTTGGATGCGATAAAGAAATGGTTCTCTTTAGGCAGATCACAATCAAACATTTATTATTTTTTTTTCCTAGCTTGTAACAACACTTGTGAGTTCAACCTGTTCCCAAAGGTGTAGATGTGCATCTCTCTGAGGGAGGTTTGGTGGAGGCATGTGAGTGTCTCCCATTCAACACATCCACGGACATAAAAAGTGAGTTTTTTCCCCGTTCTCCATGTGTTCAATACAGTCATGGATGTCAGGGTTGTGAATTTTTAATACGTCCTTTTGGAAAACTGTATGTTACCATATAATGAAAAAGAGTGGGTTTACTCAGCCTTTCATGCATGGGATAATAATATCATTTTCCTTTAATGTGCATTGTTAAAAAAAAAAAAAAAAAGAAAGAAAAGAAAAAGTAGAGAGAGATCTTTAACTAGGATACTTTTGCTGGTATTATTTTCTCAAAGAAAATTGAGTTTCTGAAATATCGATTATTTTCCTATGGGAAAAAATAAAAAATAAAATGCCCAAACTTTTCTGTATTCTGCTATATTTGGCTTTTGTTCAAGGTTCCCAGGTCTGCTTAGGCTCCTGCCTTTTCCAAATCTGGCAGACTGTCTTTCAGGATCCTCAGTGAGCTTCAGACATGCTCCAAAAAGATTTAAAGGAAATCTCTTCATTTCATCTAAACTGAGCGTGAGAGTTCCCATTCCATGAGAGGCTTGCGTTTCATTCCATTTCAGAATAATTATCTCTAAAAAGAAAACAGAGGGGATTTTTCCGTGGATTTCCCAAGGAGTTCCAGTTTTGAGCCAGATCTATAGATAGATGTAGTTTATTCAGTGCTCAGAAATAAACTGTGAATCTTCCCAGCCAGTACAGAGGATCCCCCAAGACTACAACCTCATACAGGATTCCAAAATACACGGAAATATTCGGGCTTCTCATCTCATTTACATCCTTGGCAGAGATGCCATCCCTAATTTCATGGTATTTTCCAGCAAATACACCCCTTTCTAGTCTGAAAAAGGTGTATACATGCACATACTTGTATACTATTTTCAACAGCCTTCCTCATTTAATAAGGGATATTGTCTTCACCCACAGCTCATGTCTTGCCTACAACATGGGTATGGATATCCCATATCTGATGCCATTATTTGGGTGCAGAAGATGATAGTGAATTTGAAACAGAGACGACAAGACAGTGAGAAAAATGAAGCCAAATTGAACAGTGCCATCTAATTCCTAAACTCACACAAGACACATGATGTCCTCCACTGGTTCTTCAGTTTTGAAGCTTGTTGCTTCAGTTTCAGACCTGAAGGAGAGCTCGTGGATGCTGAAACTTGAAGCCCCAGGCTGTTGTCAATGTCTTAGTCTTCCGAAGTCCATGCTTCCAGGCTTCAGCCCAAGCCCAGTCAAGAAACCACAGTGAAGAGAAGTCCTTAAGAAAGAAGTTCAAAGAACCATATCTATGTTCTTATGCCCCTAAGCCTTTACAATCAGAAAACACCACAAATAAACAAACACACTCTTAATTTTTCTTTAACTCCCTGACACCTCTCCATAGACCAATCTATAGATTTTTGGAGCTGGCTACACCAGACTGCCAGACTATCTGATTGAGGGAATAAAATGAGCCCTCTCTGCCTATTTTTGCAGGTTATGAGGGATGGGTCTGCCTCTGAAAACTTCCTTGCTCAGCCCTGTACGTGAGTTTTGAGACCCAGCTAAGGGGAAGGAGACACCAGGAGATGGAGAGCATCTTGCTGAAGGCTCCATGACTTCTGCGGGTTGGCTTGCGTGGTGCAAGAGGCCGTGAGGATCTGCTCCAGTGTGTTGGCATGTCCTGGGTCAGTTCAACTCCTCTGTATAACCTGGAAACCACAATGCTAAAACCTAGTTCCTCGATGCCCTCTGCGGTGCAATCATTCTCCAGGGGCTTCCCGGCTGATTTGTTGCCTCTTGGAAAGCTCATTTGTGTCTGCTTCAGGCTCAATGACTTCTTCTCCCTGCTAAACCTTGGTTCAGCTTTTTGGTTTCTTCTGAGAGGCATTGTTACAGGAAAACCAAACAAATCAACGATGGCTCAGTTCATCTCTGCAGGAACCCCACCTCGCTGCTTCTCCCTACCCCGTCACACAGCAAAGGATGGAATAAAAATCATTCCTTATTCCACGCAGGCACCAGGATGTGCCTGCTACCAGCGGCAGTGCCTGCACGGGATGGAGAAGCACAAACAATCCCTCTGTACTGTATGATAATCAACAAAAATTAGCTGCCTAAGGGAACCAGGAATCTCTGCCATGAATGCAGCAGTTAGAGACTGAGCCTATTTATTTCACAGGTGTCCCCTGAGCTGGGATGCCAGGCTCCATTTGCCAAATTTGCAGAGAGAGAAAGACAGCTTGAATAAATACGGGCAAGAGGGGAACGTTCCTGAAGGCATTTTTTTTTCCTAACAACTTTTTTTTTATTGCAAGAAAGTATGTGCTAGTTCTTGGCTGTGCATATTCAGAAGAAGCTGTGTGAATATCCAGTTCCCCTCCTTGTGATGCTATGTTGTCCAGCCGCAGCCCAAAGTTAGCACTGCTGGGTGGCTCGATGATTGGTTTGTTTGTTCAGTTTAATTAAAATACAGTATGGGGTAGGGCTTGGATGTGAACCCACGACAGGCTGCTAGGGATCCAGAGCCAACATGAGCAGGATGCTGTGTCTAAATGATCTCCTTCCCCATTCGTGTGCAGTGGAAATGTGCCTCCAAACACGAGTTACTGTGCCTGCTGTGGCCGTGCGGAGAAGCCTTGGGATGGATCAGATGTAGCATTTCACATCAGATTTATTAATGATTCATTCATTTATTTATTTATTTATTTAAAATGATGTGCATTGCAAGGCACGGCATCTGGGTGGTCCTTGGCCATTTTTCCAGTGTCTGGAGGCAAGGGACGGGTAGGGACAGAGAGGAAGAGCTGAAGATGTTGACGGTGATTCTTAAATGGAGAACAAAGCCAAGCAGATCATGAAGGATTTTGGTGAGCTCCAGAGAAATAAAGCCCATATGAATCCTGGACTTCATTCCAGTCTGATGTTCCGCGGGCATCCCTTTTGCCATATATCATTTGTTGACTTACAAAATATATTTTGTATGAAATATACTTTATATACTACAAAATATACTTTTATATACAGCAGCCCTGGCTTACAGCACAACCTGAAGGAAGTGGGGAAAGCAATGTCTGCTCGTCTGGAGAACAATTCGCAGGGAACATCCCAACCAACCCCACAAAAAAGAAAATCTAAGCAGCAGGAATAAATAAATAAATAAATAAATAAATCTTTCTTTCTCCTACTAGAGGTTTCTGCCTGAGAAAGAGAAAACTGCCAGGGACTGTGGAAACTGAGCAAGTGATAAGCTGTAGTAAATGTTTGCTGACTGCAGTGTCGGGCCGAGAGATAATCTGATAAATAAACAGCAAGACATCGCGTTTCCATTTTTTTTCCCCGTAGTTTTAGTGAATAAGGCACTGGCCCTGCGATATCAGTTCCCCAAAGTACACAGACCCCCTGGCTGATGCCAGCACGCCCCGATGCCCTTTCTCTCTGATTAGAGGCACGAACAGGGTCGGCGTTTGTGTCTCATGCAGCCAGGGCAGGCACCTGGGAGAAGTTAGCTCTGGGGAGACAGAGACGTGAAGGTCTTGCTCACGCCTCGTTCCTCCAGCAGCAGCAAGCTGAAGGACGGCAACGTGAGCTGGAAGCTGCCTGAGATACCCCCCCAGTGGGGCACCTGCATGAGGTTTGAAGTCATAAGTGTGTGACAAAGAGCAGCTCGCCTGAGCTGTACCCACGGATATTTTCACCCCCGGCTTGTCCAACAGTGAGGGGAATCCAGAAATATCTGTACCGGTGTAAAGAGAAGTGAGAGCATCATTTGCTTTTCGGCTTTGTTGGTGCAACAAGTGCGCAGCACCGAGCTGAATCCCCCCTCTCCTGGGCTGGAGAGCTCGGAAGAGCCCAGCCTGGCTCTTCGGCCGCTGCATCCCCGTGGCCGCACATCCTTTCGTGCTGCTTCCCACGCTGGGTTGCCCCGAGCAACCTCCGCCACCACCCCTGCGGCACAGCCTGCTCCTCTTTCACCACGCACAGCAGCTCCTCGTGGGTGACGGTGACGTCTCCGGACACCCAAGGTCAGCTCAGCCACCTCCTGCTGGAAAGCTGAGATGGAGAAGCCACTCACCATACGCCTGCAGGCTACAGGTAAAGAAATAAGGGTGAAATAATTCAAGTCACCCCTCAAATCAAAATTTCTATCCAGAAAAAAAAGACAGAGAAGAGAAACGAGGATTTCTCCATAGCAATAGAAAGCTAAAATTGCTGTGTGTTTCACAGACCTAGCTGAAATGACATTGCCACTCTCAATCCACACTCTAGTATAAGGTCATATAATTAATTTAATGCCCCCAAAATGTGTTCACCCTGATTATGGGGCCGAAGGGAGAAGTTTAGGACCACAACACAAATTCACAGGTCTGGGAGAGACCTCAAGAGTCTGTTTTCCCGTCCCAAAGCAAGACACAGTACTTCTAGGTTGCTGTTGATGGATCTTTGTTTAAACTGTTTTCCGAAGCCTTCCATAATAGAGATGTCACAGGATGTTCATCCCAGCGTTTCACAGTCCTGACCTCATAATATCTCTCATAATATCTAACAGCCATCTTCGCTGCACCAGTTTAAACCCTTTATGTTTTTTTTCCTGTCCACTATGACCATGAGGAACAGATTTATTTTCCTCCGATAAAGAGTCCTTTAAGCATTTGAACACATTTTGCTCGGTTCCGTGAAGGAGATGATGATTTCAGTATTTCCCCACAGGTAGTTTTTCCCTGTGGGCTCCTCTTCTGGTTCCCTCTAGATATTCACAAAATAGGCCAAATCTTTCTGGAAATGGAGTGCCCCACTTTACATACCCTCCTCTGACCGAGGCTTTCCCAGGGGTGAACAGAGCATCGCCTGCAGGTAACGCAGCGTAATAGAGCTTTATGGCATTTATCTTTTTGATGACAGCATGATGTGTTGATCTGGGGACAGGTTGTGATTCATTACTGCCTCCAGATGTTTTTTTTTCTTCCTTTTTTTTTTTTTTCTTTTTCCTGAGGACTGGTGTCTGATCAGTTGTTCCCAGCCCTGAATCCATGCTACCTAAATCATTTAGGAAATCACTGTGGTTAAACTTCCTTAAGGCACTATAACTAAGGCCACGCTGGAAGGAAACCAGACCATAGGCTGAAAGTAGGCACATTTAATTTCTTTCTGAAAGATCTGCCATCATGTTCAGGACCAAAGTCTGCCTTGCCCAGTCTCAGATCAACAGATAATGAGGCTTTAGGGGAAAGATTAAGAAACAGAGAAAGTACAGTGATGCTCATCTGTTTTGCCCCTGTACATTCCAGTGTTTGGTTTTGCTAGATTAATCTGGAATAAATATTTTATTGCTACCCCTAAGCCTCTTCTCTGTTGATTTTTCTGGAGAAAAAAAAAAAAAAAAAAGTTTTAACTAAGTTCTGTGATAAGTTCCATGATTTATGTAAAGGAACTTTCTCATGGTTGTTTAAACCTGCGACCTCATCTTTTCATTAGTGTCCTGGCTGCTGAAGGTGTGAGAAATGATGAGCAACCATTTCCTACCCACCCCTGCCATACTTGTCATCACTTTGCAGGTGTCTGCTGGCATGCAGAATGGCTCTCTGCTGCAATGAAAAGTCCTGCTTAGCCACTCCTCATGTTAAAACTACTCCACGTCTCTGATTAACCTTCTTTTTACCTTTTCTAAGTCTACAACATCCTTTTTTTTCACACTGCATGAATGGATGTACACACAGTGTCCCAGATTCAGAGGCACTAGGGATTTATATACCCAGTTTTAAAGTGAAATTCTGTTTTCTATCTCTTTCCTACCAAGTCCTAGGATTTTACTCAATTTTTTTTGCTCGTACTGAACACCGAGATAGGATAGGAAAACACTTTCTGCAATCACTCCAGGACCTCTTTCCTGAGGGGTCAGTGCTAATTTAGAGTGGATCCGTGTGCATGCAGTTATTGGCTTTTCATTTCCCTCCTGGCTGTTACTTGGCATTAGCTCGGGGCTCGTACGTGATGTTCTGAGTCACCAAACGTCCTGGGTCCTCTCTCCAAAAGATCTCATGTCCCAACTGGAGCTTCCTAGTTTATCGTGTGGGCGCAGACTTTCGTTCAGTTGAAAGGGTAGAAAAGGTAAGTGTACACCAGGGTATTTCCCTGAACCTTTTTTTTTTTTTCTGCAAATTAATGCAAGCTAAAATCCTGAGATGAGAGAAGACTCACGTTTCTGCAGTGCACGTCAATCCTAGCTAAAATCCAATCACTTGTGCTAATTTCGCTGAGAGAGAATTTCTATTACCAGCTTCCGCGTTATGAAAGAGGTGGAGGAAATCCCATCATCTGCTGTCTTCTAGACCAGAGGCTATTTCATATGACTCGGGAACACTGCAGGAATAAGCACAGCAAAGATTTCCATGCCTCTTGATCATGCACATGCTGGAGATATGCTGCTCCTTCTTCAAATCAAAAGAGAAAAGCAAACAAAACCCACTAAACTGCCACCAACAACAGCAAAAACACACACAAGCATTCCTTCAGTTCATTAGTGTCACTCATAGCTTGCAGAGGTGAGAAACTGGCTGTTAGAAAACATCGTGTCACCTCTGAAAAGTTGGAGCTAAGTGGAGAAAAGGGGAGCAGAAGGAAGGTCACGCTTCTCCAGCAGCCACAGTCTGCTGACTCAGAACTGCTGAGTCCTAGCCAGCTCCATAATTTGTCTTTTTCCTCTAAATTTCCCCTCTCCTACGAGGAATTTGTGACTGGATGGATACTTTTGGTTTAGCACTCAAAGACTGCCGTCTTGGGAAACGTCTCTGTGTGTTTCTTCTGAGCTTACAAGCCTATCCTAGAGCTGCTCGTTCCTGACTCTTCATTGATGAGCTCCATAGGAAGGAAACCAATTAGTCCCACTCCTGGGCAGAAGAGGAGCTGAACTCTCTGCAGGGGTGTTTTCTGTAATTATGGTCGCTTTTGCATTCCCATCATTGGGAAAATACCCAGGAGAGGAGCAGACATTTCTAACACCCTTTGTTTAGCTGCTGAGAATCCCACTGTAAGAGCATCACTCACACCTAGCACTGTGCCCATTACACCAATGCTTTCTCATATTTATTTCAATAATTTTGCAATGAGCAAACATTGCAAAACATTGGTTTCTGTCTTGAAAGAGAATGAAAAAACAAAACAAAACAAAACCCTTCTCTTACATATGTGCTCATATGGATAAGCAATGAGTCCTGATGCAACCCGGGTCGCTCTTGTTCAATTCACATCCACATTTTTGAGCACACCATGCCCCTCTATCCAGGCGTGAGTTTCTAAATGCCATCATACAATGCACTGCAGCTAAGAGGATGCTGAACGCCCTGGCTTCTTGGATACTGAGAATCTCAGCTGGGACATTAATGACCTCTTTTGCTTTTAGAAAGTGGGACTTTCTTGCCAGGATCCCAGCTATTAGAGTCATAGAGGAGGTCTGGAGAAGAAGCTGTACTGTTTGTCAGAGGAACTCATTAGGAACAGAAAGTCATATAGTTCCAACAAGGAGCCCAACAGGTGACCTGAGGCCAAAGAAAAAGCACAACCTACAGTCCTCCCTGCCTAAGAGGAAAAGCACAGAGACTGTGCAGGGCTGTATTTGGGGACCAAATTAGAGCTCAGTACAGAGAAGGCGGCAGGAGTGTCCCAGAGAGACAGGAGGGGATAAAATACACAGAAGTACTGCTGAGTTGTTGAGACAGGGAGCTGCTAATCAGGAGATTTAGCATCTCTTCCTAAACCTGTCACGGCAAGCAGTACTGAGCATTAATCTGTCAGGGCAATCATCCCCGTGTGCCTTTCTTCTGCCTAAGAAAGAGGGACGGTGGCAGTTTTGCAGGGACCTCCACTGGCTCACGTTCCCCCAGATGCAATGATCTATCAGTGGTCCTTCAGGACATTATTCTGGGTGTCAACTCTTCTCACTCCATGCTGGATATCCTATCTGGAAATCTGCAGTGTGCATACTTGTTCCAGCTGCTGTGGGCAGCGAGGGCCATGATATTTTTTTATATAAAGTATAAGAGCAACATCTTCTCAGACTGAGAAACATCTTCGCGGCACGAGGCAGCAGCAGGAGCACAACCTAATTTCCAGGCTGAATCCAAAGAAAGAAGCAGGTACTGGTGTGGAAGTTTAAAGATGAGCTCCAGCCTGTTAAGAAACGTAGTTTTCTAGGGGTGAAACACCCCCTGGAACTACTGCGGAGGTGCAGAGCTTGCAAACAGGCTCCATTCGCTCACCTCTGTGCTGTCAACAAACATATAAAAGCCTGCATCCAGATCACTCGAAAAGCCAATTTCCCGGGGCGCCATGTTACAGAAAACCCAAGTGCACACACACGTGGGTGTGTGGATGTAGGTGGTAATTTAAGGGTCTTGCCATAATCAACTCTTCTGGGAAAATTTAAAATACCACTCTCCTGTGGGTGGGG
The DNA here is from genome assembly GCF_013377495.2 of Cygnus atratus. Classification (NCBI taxonomy): domain Eukaryota; kingdom Metazoa; phylum Chordata; class Aves; order Anseriformes; family Anatidae; genus Cygnus; species Cygnus atratus. The sequence goes on along the minus strand of NC_066363.1, from coordinate 158,169,815 downwards.
ATTGGAGGACTTTCTCCTAGCAAATTAGAAGGTGTTTTTTTTTTTTTTAAGTGCATGTGGGGGTGGTGAAATTGGGCTCACCTTCGGCAACTCTGGTGTAAAAATAAAACTTGTAAGACGTTTAAATCTTCAGAGAGGATTTCAGACCTTCCTGCAGACAAATTAGCAATGAATATCTTACGCATATGTGGAATACACAGAGCGACAGGGATACAGAGCTGGTTATTATTAGTACAGCATTAATATCTCTGGAGGTTCAATCTGAGACAGGTGCCGGTGTGCAGGACACAGCAGATGCTGTAAGTGGGGCTACCTAATTATTTAATTTTAATTTTATTAATTAATTAATTTATTTTTGCTCACTGATTGTCTTTTAGCTAATTCCTCATGCCTGCCCCAAGACATTACCCAGTGAACTTTTGGTCACACTGAAAAGCTTTATGAATCTGGGTCAAACTTCCTGATTAATTTCAAGTAAAATAAATCAGAAAATAGTGGCACCCTCAGGCTTCTGCTCTGCAGCTCAATGAGGGGAAGAGGTCTTCAGTCCTCAGTGTCTGGCCGTGGGGACGTTTAATTCACCAATACAATGCAGCCCTTCAGTGGGGAAAGCTCTCATGCTGATCATAAATACGGCCCAGTAGGAGACATAGAGCCCACATGAAGACTGTATGATGGTCACTTAGGAGCGAAATAGAGCAAGTAGTCTATAGGCTGACTAATTTTGGTATATCCTGGCTTAGAATGGTAGCATTGAAATAGAGTTTATAAAGACAGTGATAAAAATCATGGATGAAAGTCATGGTAAAAGGAGCGTTAATTATTGTTGATTTCAATAACAGGAAAATGGTGAAAAATGATGTAGAACCCAGAACTGAATTATAGAAAATTATCCTTAAAAAGGATCAAATTGCAACTTAAAATCCAAAGCCCTTCCTCCTTTTGAGGTGTTTTTAAGCTTTGGTTTTAAATTTCTCCTTGAAGATCATTTCCAAAACCAGAATAAAAGCATTCCTCACTACCTGTTCAATATTAAATATGCCTTTAGATCAATTCCTAGGCAGGAAATGTTTTGTCTAGGACCCTGGACAAGGCTTCCATGCCGTTTTCTCACTTGGTAGACCCTGTGAGAACTAAAGGCAATGTAATGTTCAAAACAAAAGCCCAGATCACATGCCATTGATAAGCATATTCCCTTTGCCCTCAGAATAACAAAAATTGTCTTCTAGGAGAGGAGATTTATAGCAGTAAATTGCTGTGAAGGACACTGAGACAGGATTGGGGAGAGAGGATGGGGACTGGTCTTCGACACTGGATTGTGGTTTGGGAAAGACCTAGCAAAAGCTTTGTGTTTAGGGGCAGATTTTCTTTCCATTCACCTATAATCACAACCACCCTAGCCAGGCTCCTCATCTTTCCTTGGTGTCTTTTTCCTTGTAATAGCTACCGGGATCCAGACATCACCCTGCACAAAGCTCTTCTCTTCCCATCTCCCATCCCTCCTACACATCCTTCTCATCCTCTTCAGAAGTTCCTTTCTCAGGTAATAGTTGAAGTCCTTGCACAGTGATTTACCGGTGGTCTACCCAACTGCTAAACCTTCACACAAATCAGCAACACCAGGAGGTCAACATGCACAGAGTTGGAAATCTGTGGGTGACAAAAGACCCAGCCGCAGTCACTAGCGTGCTCCACAGACCAAACAGAGGTGAGTTGGGATGTCTGAGCCATGCTCTTCTTCTAGAGATACTCCTCTTGCATCCAGACAAGGTGCATCCTTTGATGGAAAGCTTTCCATGCTCATGTCTCATTTTGGAACAGCCCTTGCATGGATTTTTCTAAGCTCTTCATATCTTCAACCAGCCCTGGTTTTCTTTCTTTCTTTTTTTTTTTTCTTTATTTCTTTTTCTTTTTTTTTTTTTTAATGTTTATTTTTAAGCTAAAGAGAGATGTTTTCCAGCGGGATTTCCTGTTTCTGATGAGCAGGAATGGACATTGTTCATATCGTTAGTCTGCTCAGCTCTTCTCCTGGAACACAAATGTCCTGTAGCTATATGGTAATGCTGAATGCCTGAGTCTTCATACCCAAGGTGACTCTCACCTCTGTGAAGTTAAGATCATTTCAAAGCAAAAGACTTGCCTAACATTTCTGTGAACTCGGCAGAAAAGAAAGGGAAGGCATTTCCTTGAATTTCAATGGACACACCAGACAAACTTCAAGAGTTTCTGCTGGAGGATTGTCAAGATTCACCGTGTCTCGGAGCTTCAGAAGGATGCCAGTGCATCGGCTTTGCCCCCATAATGTAGCTTCCAGTAAAATCAGTTTGAAAGTCATGTGTGCGTGGCATGATAAGGCCTATTTCTCACAGTTTATTTTTCTTCCAGGTACATTTCTGGCAAATATAATAAAATAAATCAGCTACTCCTAACAAGGGGAAGTAGCACTAATGAAGGCAGTTATGACAACTGTAGAAAAAATGGGATTTCAGATGCATTTATTTCATTGCTATAAAAACAAACAAAATAGAAAATACTGAGAGAAACAGTGTGCCAGCATTTGGGAAGATAAAGGTAGGGAAGGAGGAAACAGAAAATGACATCGAGTCTAGGGGACAATAACAAGTCTTGAAGAATGAAAGGAGGAGAGACTGATACCTACTGCAGATGGCTTGAAAATGGTAATTTTTATTACTGTTTCTTGACTTCAGTCCTGTAAGCACCACTTAACTACTTCAGTTATGGCCAAGTCACTGCTACCTTGATCTCCTCGCTTGTTTGGTCTAGCTCTCTACAACCTGCCCCCCCGCATCTAGATGGGAAATTACTGAAGACAAAGAACACCCTTCCATTTTCTGAGTATGTCACTGCTTGTATATGGGATCCCTTACATACCTGGCCTCTGAAAAATATCTGGAAAATATTAGTAAATATTTTTATTTAGTTAAGTTTAGTTATTTACGAAAGTTTAGAATATAATTTCTGAGGTCTCACCTTTTTACTGCTACGTCCATTTAGGATACCTCACATCAGTCACATAAAAAAAGGAGGTGCTCCAAGGACCTCAGCACTTCTTACATGGCTGAACACCATTCAGACCACACAGTATAAGAGCTGCTGGAAGGAGAGAGATCAGGGAGTCTGTTTGCTCAAGATTTGAGCTTTACACAAAATAAACGGGAAGTATGGTTGCACAGTTTATTAATGCTTCCAAGACTCAGCAGGCTCTTAAATTGATCTATAACAAAAATATTTTTATTTAATATTTAGTCAGCTTTCTTGGTTAAAAATTGTTTCTTGTTATGTGCCCATCCTGGCAGCACAACAGCTCCTCACCATGGGCTGGGCAAGTCTAATATGCAGACTCCAGGGGATAATATTATGCCCACATGCTCAGCTCAGCGGACGAGGGCTCATCCATGCCTATCATCTGCAAGGAAAGCCCTAAAGCCCCTAAAGCTTCACATCCCAACATAGAAGACCCCTTTCTGTTCTTGCAGGGCACTGGGACGTACCCTGGCCCATAAATGTATCTCCCTTGCTACCTTTTCCTCCACCGGGGTTATTTTACAGGGTTGTTCATCAGGTACCATCCTCCCTTCCTTGTTAGCATATATTGGTCACAGCTTTTATGCAGCCTGTTTTGATTAATGATTTCAGAAAAGCTTTTCTGTAATTACACACACTAATCAATGTTTCAGGCCAAGCATACAGAAAAAGGACAATACTTTATTGTAACAGGTATTTTAGGGAAATACAGTTTCTGTTAATCTATCATGTCCTTTTCTCTAAAGTGAATCTTATATTGCCCTCAAATATATGGTTCTGAATTATTACAACCTTTATTTTCCAAGTTACAGAACATCTCTGTTTAAAATATTTCATAAAACATTAATTCACAACTCTGCTTTTAATAGATATATGAAATTGAAATTTAATAGAATCAGCATTTATCAGCTTCTAGAACTTGCCTGTTTACCCAAAGGAAAGATTATTTTCATGGATGCCTTGGAAATAAAAATGTTAAAACAAATTCCATGAGATTAAAAAAAAATGGAAAAAATGGGATTTGAAGAAAAAATCTGATCATTTCTGAATGCACGACTTGGAGCACGTACGCACACTCTACTAAACCGTTCGCTTCACCTTATCCTCTTGCTGATCTCTATTATTTCACAATGCTTATGACATCCAGAAAAAGTTAAGTTTTTTCTAAGAACATAGAGAAATCAGACTAAGAGCACTGTGTTCCGTGAAACCAAATGTCAGGTATTTCAGAAACAGTTTGTGCTGCTGAATAAAACTTGTTTTCATTTTTTTTTTCTGTTTTGCTATCCCATTCTTTTCAGGTAAAAGATAAATTTATGACCAATTTTTCATAATTATTTATTATAATTTGTCTTTCAATTACCGTGTTAAGCCTAAACCGCAGTGCAAGAAGACCAGGTCATTCTAAGCTTAACATTAAATCATAAAAAGCAGCGAGATTTTCAACACATTTCAAAAGAGACATTAACAGCCATTGTAAGCAACTTTCTGTCCTCCTGAGTTTTGTCTTTTCTAAAGAAATTAGAAATTACAATTGAACAATTGTCCCCTAACATGCGAAAGAAGAGTTTTACAGCAGGAAAACACATTAAAATATTTTGTAATGTAGGGCATAAAGAAAACCACTTCTTATGGATGTGTCTACCCATTTTCCCAGTTTCCAGAACTGTAAAATGAAATATCTCCCATAAATTTTAAGCTCCTTTTGGAGGATTAAGAAAGGTCATTAAGAACTATTGTGCATCATTCAAGGCCTGGCTGATGGAATTGTGAGGCCTCGGCTTATCACCTTCGAAAAATAACAGTTATCAGGGAAAAACCCCAATGACTGGAAAACAGGCCAATGTTATGCACATCTTATAAATAAATAGATAGATAGATAAACAAAAACAATAAGATGAACACAGGAAAGTATAAGTCACTCCATCTTTCTCAGTGACGTGGGTGATGAAAACGTGCACCCTCTGCAAATTTAAGGATGGCACTAAAATCAGAAGAATTATTGACATGCTGAGACATGGAAGAGGCTTGACTCAAGAGAAAGGCAATGAACTTGCAGACTGGACCATGTCCCACAATAAAACAAAATGTTTTTTTGTTTGTTTTTGTTTTTGTTTTTCAGTCTGATGAAGAGATGGTTAAAGGCTGACCTTTGAGTTATCTATAACTGTAGGAATTACAGTTATATGGCCAATGGAGCCAAATGTCCAAATGTCCAAAAACTGCAACTTGGGAGGTTCAGGTTGGGCATTAGGAGGAAAAAAAAAAAAAAAAAGTAGAAACAATCACTAGTAAATTAGCACTACCCCAGAACCAGTCACTAGAGAAGTCATAGAAGCCTCAAGAGTTGACTATAAGAAGCCATTGCTGACTTGATCTAGAGCTGCTTAATTATCAATCTTTCTCTATTAACTAAATTTCTCTATTAACTAAAATTTCTCTTATTAACCACTTTATCATCTCTCTTCCTTCCCACAACACTCTGGCTCCACAGATACTTCCTAGCTTTTCTTTCAAACCCTTCAATTGGTTAAAATAACTGAGATTAACTTTCAGTAATGATTCTCCACTTCCATTTGGCTTAGAAGGCTGCTGATTCGACTCTGTATTTGGAGAAGACCTTGTGTGCCTAAAAGCTTTTTATTATTATTATTATTATTATTATTATTATTATTATTATTATTATTATTTAGTACTTTTTTCTCAGTTATATCAGATTCTCTAAGAAAATACGTTGCCCATCACTACAAACTTTGCCTACTTCATATTTTCAGAAACTACAGACCAACAACGTTACTTATACTATCAAAGTCAGTATTAGCTTTGTCATCTGCTGATGACGACATATTGAAGTCAATTGACTTTAATACCCTTCTTGCATTTTAAGGCTTTCCTAATGAATTTTTACTCTTGCACTGAAAATAATTAAGTAGACAATGGATCACTCCTCTTTTGACTGTATAGGAATGAACATCTGCCAGAAACATTTTAACATTTCCATGGTTTAAAGCACCAGCGGCCACAGAGAAAAATACACCCTTTTCAACCAAGCCTTTAATGATTCTTCTGATTGAAAATGGAGCTAGTACATTACCAGAAATATGTAATGCTTTTATTCTACCAAGATGTATTATTTAACAATGGGTGAATCTTGCAGAACAACTCTATTTAATTTGTTCTTTCAATCTAATGACCCGTATGAATTATTGTAGAAACTATTGTGGCACATAAGTTGCTTCTGTCACAGCCAATGTTTCATTTTCTTCACGTCTTCATCAGGGAAAGTATTTCAAGTGCTTAGATCCTATGCAAAAATTGTTTAATAAGTTAGTTTGCTTGCATGCTACCCTGAGTCTGATGGCCAGCTACGAACAGTTAGGGAAAGTCTTCTGCTTCAGCTACAGTAGCCACAGTAATAATGGCTACCACTGATGATCCATGCAAATTAATGTCCCCAGTGAGTGTGAGGTTTCTTCTTTATAAAGGCTGCAACTGGTCCAGGATTGATTGACCTTGGGCCTGCCTCATGACTACGGTCCTGTCCAGTGATCTGGGCTCTCAGACGAAGCTGGTGACTGTCACTGGTGGTGATGTTTGCCTTCACTGGGTCCTGTGGGCCTGCCCCCCCTATTAAGAGGTCTCTGCTTGCCTTGCTATCTCCCCTAGCTCCCATTTCACCTTTCCCCGTGGAGCAGCTCTCCTCTTCCTGCAACTCTGCCCTCCTTGAGTCCTGAACCAAGCGTGGTGGAGCTTGGCTTTCAAACTGTGCAGGATCTTATGCCTCAAGACGTCCCATGAGCCCATTATTGAGCTTCAAGCCCTGCAGAAGATTATGGTCAGCATACAGAGCCAGGTCACAGCCCTGCAGGCTTCTCTTGCTCTAACAGATTTTTGACTTCATTGGGCAGATCTCAGCAAGGAGACTTTTCTCAGCCCTGCCTTTCTCAGATTGTCCATCTCTTCGCAAGCTCATATCCAAACCTTCCCCTACATTTGAATCAAGATTACCTCTTTTTCTAGTTTAGACATGCTCCTGGTGATCCATGCTGGATTCAGACTTGGTTTTTGTTGCATTCAACCTGCCCCATAAACACTGCAGTGAAGACCCAGCAGCTGCTGAGTTTGGTAGGGTGTTTCCAGAAATTTTATGGCTCCTATCCACAATTGCTTAGGCACCCATCAGAAAGACCTAAAATTTTGAGGCTTTAACTGCCAAATAACCTCATTGCATCTTCACATAGACATGCATGTCTGGTGAACATCCATTGCCTACCGAGCTGTTAATGGACCTTTCATAGGTCTGCCTCCTTGCACGCAATTTCTTTACATGAGTAAAAAATGCAGAAGCAGATTTACGGGGTAATACCAGAGTTTGGCAGGCAAAGTCCATTATTTTTATTTCAAGAGTGTAATTCGGTACAGCTGGGGACAACATGAATGGACTTTACTTAAAATAATTTGTAGGGACTTGGGCTCGCTTTTGTTAAAAGGTTTCTCAAGGCAGATTTTACAGTGAAAAGTGCCATAAACAGCCACTCTGCTTACTTTTGTTCTGCAAAACTTTAGTTGATGATTAAGCTGATTTTTTATTTGCCTAGAAGAAATGACTGAAACGGAGCTATTGTTTCAAGCAAGGCAAATCTGGCCATCTTTAAGGAGATCTTACAGAAATAAGCGGTAAGTCTTTAAAACAAAGGATGTTCAGTCAAACTATTATCTTTCTTCATCTTTCTCTAACTAAAGACTCTTTAAGACTAAAAGAGGGTTTTTTATCCCAAATATAATCATGTCTAGGATTTATCTGTGTATACACTGACATATCCCACAGAGCTTACAGACAACCTACAGATGTTGACAAGTTCCTTCTATGAAAAGCTTTTTGAGGGAGGTGGGGAGCAAGACTGGAATGACCTGTGGCATTTGTGACTTTCGTTCAACAGCTTTAAAACCAAGTGATCAAAAAATCCATATAGTTAAAGGTTCTTCTTCATCTTCTGGTTTTTACCTTTTAGATCAATTCAGGAGACATATTCAAGCTTTTTTCCCTGCAAATGAAATTTATTTTTGTTCTCGTTTTATTCAATAGAAGCTGAGACTTGTATGTAATTATTTGTTTTCAAACATCATAATAGGTGGGATTTTATCATGAAACTTTGCAATGTTTTGACTAAAGGGCACAAACTTGAAGTGTTTTGGATCAGATCCACAAGTAGGATGGGGACTATGAACGCTAAAATTACAGGACTTCTAAACTTTTGATTTACTAATGGTGCAAGGGGCTCAAATGAGCTAAAAACCAGTGGTTTGGTCTCTGCTTTTCTTACCAGTCTGGATCTCTTCAGCCTGGAGAAGAGGAGGCTGAGGGGAGACCTCATCATAGTCTACAACTTCCTCACAAGGGGGAGTGGAGGGGCAGGCGCCGATCTATTCTCTTTAATCACCAGTGATAGGACCTGCAGGAACGGCGTTAAGCTGAGGCAGGGGAAGTTTAGGCTGGACATCAGGAAGAGCTTCTTCACCGAGAGGGTGGTTGCACACTGGAACAGGCTCCCCAGTGAAGTAGTCACTGCACCAAGCCTGTCTGAATTTAAGAAGAGATTGGACTCTGCACTTAGTCACATGGTCTAAAATTTTGGGTAGACCTGTGCAGTGCCAGGAGTTGGACTTGATGATCCTTATGGGTCCCTTCCAACTCGGGATATTCTACAATTATATGATTCTATGATCAGTGTCCAAATATATTTTCCAAAAAAAAAAAAAAAAAAGAGAGAAAAAATGAATGGTTTCTTCATATTGCAGCTAATTACTATTGTAGGTGGAATCATTTGGCTTGGCTTCATGTCTTTTTTTCCTTCCCTCTGTCAACAAACCAGCTCATACAACAACCACGATTCCCTTTAACACACTAAAGTAGGAGCAAATACACTGTTATCATATACTATTCATGTTCTAAACATGTACTACATAGCCTTTAATCTGTGGTTTTACATAGCCTTTAATCTGTGGTTTTTGAATGTCCTGTGTACAAAAAATCACTTAACAAATCCAAAAGTTTTCATTTGAATCCCTCTTTATTGTAATTAGCATATAACAAATATTTAAAATAAAATTTGCAAAATGTATGCATGCACATACACATCTCGGGTTGCAATTCTGCTGTGCAAATAATATTTCTTTCTCGAGTAAGTGAGAGAGTGGCTGGGTGATGCTTAGCTGCCTATTAATGTTAAACCACAACACTGTGATGGAGTGAAATGAAGGCAATGTAAGGTTTAACGTGTAAGACATTGAATCTGGTATAAATGTGCAATCACACCCCAGATAAAACTGCTATCCAGGTAACAAATAATCATGGTGAGAAATAAAGAGGTTATCAGCCGCTGAAAAAGCTCTACACTTACTGGACAGAACGGATCTGATTATAAAATTTAAGATCTTCAAATACTATAAAAACACAGTGACAATGTTACTCAGAAAAATGAAAATATGCGTTCCATGAGGATGATTTTTGTCTACCTGACATCATCTTGCCATTGCATATGTCAGCACATGATATATCACCACCTAATATCCTAAAAAAACATATAGGAAATTAACTTTCTCTTAAAAAGGAGTATAGGAAAATGGAATTTAGAGCATAAGTTCAAATTTCCTCTGGATTTCCAGCCAACTAGTTAACTCAGGTGGAAAATGGCAACCTCGACTGGAGGGTCAAAAGTGACTGAATGGTGTGATAACACTTATTAACATCAGCCCAGGCCAGAAGCACAATGAGATAACTTTACATTAAAGACACTTTTGCTTTTTATTCAGCTTGACCAATGCAACTTACTCTATTTTTCTTGCTGAGAGTGTTTGTGAGCACTTTAAATATGAAACAAGTGACTGGCCTTTTCTTTGGTGACTTCAGATGATGGGGGCACTTTTCATCATATTGTTAAAAAAAAATCCCATTGAAATGAGGAGGATGGTGATTTAACTTTCAGGAAATGGCTTGTTCTGGAATGAAATCTTTTCCCTGGAGTTGTAAAGATGAACATGAGATCGGGACAGCATTTGTGGATGACTCTGTTCTCATACATTGAACGGGCTGGGAATGTCCCCGGCTATCAGAACATTATCCAGCTACATTAGGGAAAGGCTGGAGTGGTCCTTGACATGCCTTTGGTACATGCCAGTGGTGCTTTCCAAATAACTACAAGCACAGCTCAGGTATAAGTGTTCAGGATACCCATTAAGCAATTTGCATACAGCCACCCTACTTTGAAAGAGTTCCCTAGCACAGAGGTAGCTCCTGATGTGCCAGCTGCCCTGATAACCCAGGAATATTTCCAAGAACATCTCATTTTGAGTGTTTCCCAGGAAAAAGCATGATGCATCTCCAGCTCATGTCTCTGCAGCTTGACGGGGACTCCTGCTCGTGCTTTGCTGGTAGCAAAAGTGTACATCAGGGCCTTGATTCAGGAAAGCATGTGTTTATGTGCAATGCAAATCAGAGCCCATACAGATAACAGACCTCAGGCCTTATCTGACTTTCCTTCACATATTCATGGCAACTTGAATTACTTTTCCCCTGCAAAACTTGATAGTGAAATATTCAGCGTTTCAGGAGGCAGGCGTAAGACTGGCAGAAAGGATGCTTGCGGTCATACTTCATATTTTCCCATCCCCAGTGCATGTCAATTAAAAAGGGGCCAAATCCTGACACTCCACAGAGGTTGAGTGGGACCTCAATCATTTCGGTGGGACTTCTAGGAGTAAAAACTGCCATTTGATGGATCGCTGTGCACAATAAAATGAAGAACAGGCATTTCTACCCCAGGGCAGAGGCGCTGAAAACATCTTCAGGAGGAAATATCCAGCACTATTAGAGTCCTAGCCTGCAGTTTTCATCCTGGCAGAGCCGAGCAGTGACAGCTGTGACTCACACAGACATCGGGTTAGGAGGCCTGCTCTGAAAATAGCAGCTGAAGTATAACAGACTGCGGTAGTAACCTGCTCGAGTTAATGAGGGAGATTTGTTCGGCGTGTGTAGCATTTCTTCGTCCTATGATTAAAGGAATAATTTGGCAGTAAATGTGCTATGAATGAGCTGACAAGACTCTATCCACCAACCAGCAAATGACTGCAATATGTCATTTTTATTAGAGCATGCGTCAGCGATGAATATTTATTTAGAAGTGGATTTCCAAGAGATGCAGTGGACTTAAAGGCCATCAACTCTTGAAGCTCCCGGACTTTTTCATATTGAGCCATCTTGCCTTTCTAGAAGAGCTGAGGATCCCCTCTGCTCCCCTCTTCTTCCCAAGTTCCCTTGAAAAGTATTTTATTCTCATCTTGTCTGCATTAGGTCAACGCAAATTGTGAGTTTTTTCTTTGTTTGTTTTTCATACTGATTAATCCCTTTGGGGACTGAAGTAGCAAAGGGCAGATGGAGACACCAAGGCTGAAAGTAATTCTCTGGGGCTTTTCACAGCTTCTCAGGTATATTCTTTGTCCCAGTTTATCAACATCTGCCCCCATCCTTTCCTCGGCACCATGTGAGAATCAAGGATACCTACACCTCTCTGAAACGTGTTTGCCTCAGGTCCTATAAAAACCCAAGAAATTTTCACAACATCTCTAGACGGTATTTGCTCTTCATTTTCTTTCTTTTATGGCATTTAATTTCTCTTCTTTGTTGGACGTTGAACAGATTTCTTGTTGTTCTAGTCACCAAGGGCACAGCACTATTGACTAACATACTCTCCTCTCTTGTTGGAACTGTTTCTAGGCTAAAAAAATTCAACTGCTTCAGTTTTAGTTCATATGTTGCTTTCATCTCTTCTTCTCATTTTCATTGTTATTTTCTGAGTTTTTCTTCAGCATGTGTGGACTGTATATTCCTACTGTGCCTCTTCTTGGGGAGCTGCTGCCACTGCTGCTGTTGCAGAAATTCATCAGATTTCTGATGCTGAAGTCTGTGGCTTTCCATTATCATGTGAAAGAAGAAGAAAATAAATAAATAAATAAATAAAAGATACCGATCTCCAGAGGATTCTGAAGCACAACTTAGAGAAATCACTTCTAAGGAAAGAGAAGATCATTTCATCTCACTGGTCTAACTACTCCTTTATCAATTTACTAAGACTGCTGAAAAGCCTGAAAAAAATAATAAAAATAAATTCAGTAGTGGTCTTCAAGATAGGGACATTAGGCTGAGATTATGGAGAAATAAATCCTCAAACTCACTAGAAATCATCTTGTCCTATTCCCTTATCTCAATATGATTGGGTCATTTCTTTGTCCCTTTCCAACAGGGAAGCTGAGCAAAGCTGAGAGGTGGACAGAATTACTCTCCCTAGGGTTAGGCATCACGCATGATAGTTTTGTCTGTGCTCAGTGAGTGGGACAACAATTCTGATCCTCCTCATGCTTATATCTGTTTAGGGCTCTGTACCCAGACTTTTTGGTCCTGAGAAAGGTGTCTTTGCTAGGGAAGCAGCTGGATTTAGAAGGTTGATGACCTGTGGACTTAGGTTGCAGACTTCAGAAGTGTGGGTGGAAAGCAGAGCTGCTCGGCACTCCAGCCCAGACCAACCCACTTGTGCTTCTAGACCAAGAAAATAACCTACAACCCATGGCAGAAAAAGTTGTTGCCTTCCTCATGTGAAGCCTTTTAAGAGGGTAAAGTCAAATGCAACTTTCTGCCAAACACAGGGACCCTTAAATGCAGCTGCTGACCCTCTACTGACAAAAGCATTCTCTTGCAGTTGGTCCAGGGAAATATCCTTGCATTGCAGGGAAATTAAGGTTTTTCTTCCAAGTTTAGAAGTGCTAAGGGGAGCAGAATAACATTTTGAAGACAATAATAGAAGGTTTTTGTTTTTTTTTTTCAAGATGTGTATCTTTTCTGGAACATCCTGTGTAGTGCTGCCTTTGAGGTATAACAGAGGACAGTCCAGAGGATGGTAAAAGCCCTGAAGGCCTTTTGCATGCTGCTGGCTCAAGACTACCCTTTGGTCTCAGGAGTCTTTTGTGAGTTATAATGACCTATGAAAGAACAGGCCAGTTTAAGAAAAGAGATTTTCAAATGCGGTCCCTGCAGTCAGGGAAATAAATAAATAAATATACAAACCTACAAACAACTTGACAGAAAAATCCAATCACTGATGGCATGAAGTTTCCTTTTAGCAGTGTGAGGACAAAATAAAATAAAATAAAAAAAAGGAAAAAGGAAAAAAAAAGTCCTAGGTGCTCTACGGTATATATTTAATGTGATGCTACTTAAGGCAGTGAAGGTGGTCTCCTAAAACTTTTCTAAGGTCTCAGATGCTGATACTGAGGGACATTAAGGAAACTCCTTCCTCAGATATTTTTTTCTCTGAATTCCTCCAGCCTGACAGAAGATTTCTTATTATTAAAACCCAGAAGTGCATACCATAAACCAAATAAAGCCATTCAGCCTAGAGGTTGTATACAGTCTGTGAAGCTGTCTGTACAGGCAGAAAACCACAATGGCATTGTAGTGTGCCAAAAAAAAAAAAAAAAAAAAAAAAAAAAAAAAAAAAAAAGAGCTGTTACTATTCTTTTAATTAAATTCAAGTGTCCTCTGCATATGTTATTTACTTTCTCTGATTACCGTACACAAACTTGTGTCAAAAGGGTTAGGAAGCATGAAATGGGGATGGTTACCAGCATAGCTATTTAAGCCAACAGGGAACATCAGGATCATGAATTTTTTGGGAGATAAAGATCATGAAAGCATGACAGAGCTGGGAGATAAGTCTACATCCTGAATTTGGAGCTGGCATCTTCTACTTCACTGCAGAGCACAGCAAGGCTGGGGTTCATGAAGATGTAGTGAGCTGATTAAACCCTTTACAGGATGTGAGGAAGGCAGAACCATGAATTAATCAGTCCTTCCTGCTTTTCAAAAGGTTGGGCAGTAGGACATCCTTTGGGGCTATCTAACTTTAAAATTTAATGATTATAATCATGCTTAAAGACTGGTACTCATCATAAAGACATGATCGCATCCTGGCTCAGGATGTCCCAGTGTCACACATTGCCCAAGAACAGAGGATCTTCATTTTATACTTGTTCTTAAACAGTTTTTCCTGTGCACCCACCTGCCATAGCTTTCATTTGTCCTAGATAGAGAGATGAGACAGAGCCAAATTTTGCCAGCCTCTGCCCTTCCTGACTTCTTGACATTCTGTTCATCTCAAAGAACATCCCAGTAGCAGCCATTTGCTCTCCAAATGAAGAACTACAGACGAAGCCACCCAGCCACAGCATTGGTAAGTTGCCATGCGTTACACAAGAGTTACTTATCAGGTGTAGCTCATCAGCACACACCCATAGGGATGCTTGAGCCCCACTGACACCCACCACCCACCATTTGTATTTCTTACTCCCCATATTTCCTTATTTCTTATTCTCACTGGTATATTCAAGCCTAGCTCAGTCCAGCATAGAATCACAGAATCATTTAGGTTGGAAAAGATCTCTAGGATCATGTGGTCCAACCTGTAACCTAGCTCTGCCAAGTCCACCATTAAACCTGTCCCTAAGCTCTACATTTCCATGTTTTTTGAAGACCTCCAGGGATGGTGACTTAACTACTTCCCTGGGCAGCCTGTTTCAATATTTCACAATCCTTTCGGTGAAGAACTTCTTCCTAATATCCAGCCTAAACCTCCTCTGTCTTGTCACTTGCTGCTTGGGAGAACTGACAGATCCCCGCCTTGCTATAGCCTCCTCTAAGGTAATTGTAGTCCTAATGTGCCAGGACATTTCGTGCTACTTTAAAGCATGAAGATCTCTTCTAAAAGTAAGAGTCTTCCTTCCTATACATCCCCTTTTCCCCTCCACACAACACACACAGGAACAGTGGAGCTGCCAAAGACTAGAGGTTATGGAGGTGCCATGAATGAGGGGGAGGAAATAAAAACACCAACAGTTTTAGGAGTAACTGGCAAGACAGCTTTCTAAGAAAACAGGACATATCTGCACTTCACAGAATCATATAAGGATAGAATATCAACTCCTGGGTACACATAGGATCACTCAAAAATCAGACCCTGTGTCTGAGAGCGTTGTCCAAACGCTTCTTGAACTCCAGCAGGCTCGGGGCCATAACCACGGCCCTGGGCAGCCTGTCCCAGTGCCCGACCACCCTCTGGGTGCAGAACCTTTCCCTAACACCCAGCCTGACCCTCCCCTGTCCCAGCTCCATGCCGGTCCCTCGGGTCCTGTCGCTGTCCCCAGGGAGCAGAGCTCAGCGCCTGCCCCTCCGCTCCCCTCGTGAGGGAGCTGCAGGCTGCCATGAGGCCTCTCCTCGGCCTGCTCTGCTCTGGGCTGAACAAACCAAGGCACCTCAGCCATTCCTCATATGCCTTGCCCTCCAGACCCTTCACCATCTTTGTATCCTCCTTTGGACTCTCTCTAATAGTTTTAATGTCTTTATATTGTGGTGCCCAAAACTGCACACAGTACTCAGGTGAGGCCGCACCAGTACAGAGTAGAGCAGGACAATCCCTTCCCTCAACTCGCTAGCAGTGCTGTGCTTGATGTACCGCATTTGGCATTAAATTACTGTTCTTTCATTAACTTCTAAGAAGAAACAAGACACATATAATTTACATCAGTCACAATGTGACTCTGGACCTCTCAAACGCCTTTCCTGATATGTATGGCATTTCCCACAAAATGCTTTCCCTGAAACAGGAGCTATATTTCAAGTTCTGGTGGTCAATTTCTTTTTGGGGAAGTTACACTGAATGGTGAAATTATAATAGAAATCTAGAAACAACCTAAGAGTGGAGCCAAAAAATTGCTGTTCTGGGAACACTTCCTACTGACCTTATAATTACCAAAAGCAAGAAAAGCGCAATTGAAGTCAAACACTCCTGCCCCCTTACGGAGCACGGGGGGCACTATTATTATAACTAAAGAGTAAGTTTTAAGCCATCCAATAAACATATAATAAATCAATGTCCTTTCCCTTGTTTTAATTTCACACACAAGATTTATGAACCTGTATATTTAGACTGTTTATTTAGAGTGCTGGCATGCAGGCTACTCTTGGCACAATAAAAGAGACTTCTCTGAATGTATGCTCAGATGCTGTTTTGATTTGGCTTTATTCTTAATGATTTAAATTAAGGAATCCATCACTGCCTTCCAAAGATCAGCTTAAGGTGAACAAGGTCAAAAGTATGTTTTGTGTTAGTCTTAGCTCAGTTTTAGCATCATGTTTGAATGACACCTGATACTGTGCATGGCAAAATCTCTCCGTTCTTAACATCCCTTTGGTTCCTTCATTAAGTCTCAATTTTCTGTTGGTCTTCTGTATTCATGTCCCCTCCGACATCCCCCCAAGCTCTTATTTATTTCCTTTCTGTATGGAATTCTTGGCCTGTAACCAGGTGCCACGATGGAGCTGAAAGAGGGGAGATCACAGTTGTGCTCTTCAAGTCCTCCCACCGAAGAGCATCCTTCTGCCTGACTCACCAGAATGAGAATAAATATAGGTGTGTGTACAATTTTTGAATTATTTTTGAATTCCTAGCTTCCCCTTTAAACAGATAAACCTCTCTGATGGCATCTCTCAGCCTTCTGCATATCAAGAATAGTCCTTGCTTACACACCATGGATACCACAGGGACCGTCCTGTCGTCACTATGGGAATATAAGGGAGTTGTGACGGCTTTTCTCCTCTCCATCCCTTTCTCTCCAAACAAGGACTGATGTTCTGCATTTTTGCCAGTCTGCCTGTTAAGTGGATCATTTCTTTTCATATGACATGGCCTGAGTACTGGCAAAATTTAATATCACCAACTGTCACTTGAATGTGGGTTTCTGAACAATATTAATCATACCTAAATATTGTTACTTTTATGATTTTTGCTTTTAGCATTTTCCATTCTGTAATCAGTGTTAAAAATGTGTCCAGCTTTAATGTTAAGAATGTATTTGGCTTTTCTGAGTGCTTTGTGAACTCTTCTGAAATCTTCCCAGGATGACTGTGCTGTGACTCCCCACTTTGAGAAACACTGTGGGGTCACAGTAACCCGGTAGTACCCAGCTTACAGCAAGCACCAGAGAGGTAATTTTCTCAGATGCTCCTAGGAACACTACAGAGTATTTGTCAAAAGGGTTCCAAAAATGACATTTTGATCTCTCTCACGGAGGAAATCCTTTCTCTTGCTTTTTCACAGTTCATCCCACATAAGGAGTATTCCTTGAGTGGGACGAACTGTCAAGAGCAAGGACAGACGCCTTCCTCTTAGCGAATCTGTGGAATATATTTCTGATATGGGTGAGACACTGCAGTGTAAGATTTAAGTACAGATTGTCTAGAAGAAAGAAATTCTTCCCTTTCTTAGAAATTTTTCTTTTTCTTTCAAAATGGTCTACTGCTGTTCACGATTTGGCCATTGAGTCAAATCAACAGCCCCTAACAAGAATGAAATCCCTAACCTCCCTAACAAGAGTCTGAGTGCGATGTCACTGCTGAGTAAATTCTCCTGACCGGTTCTGAACATTTCCTTTGGATACTTTGAGTGAGCGTGTAAATAGTTTTGTGCAAGTGCCGCGGGTTATCCCTGTACTGAACAACTTGTTCTCCTGAAATATTTAGTCAGAGAAACTGGAGAAGGAAAGGAGAGCTAAAGAAAAACAGGACGTCCTCCCCTCTTGTTTGATAAACATCTCAATTTCAACAGTGGTTGCCTGTAATGCTCAGTCTTGGTCCAGTAGTTATAAACACAAAATACAAGCAAAAGATTTGTCTCCTCATTTACCTAGGCTTAGCCTGGGCAGTAATGACTCTGCTTAGGTTCATCCTTGCCCATTTTTAATCCTTCTCAGATTTATTTTTCCTATGCTGCATAAGAAATAAAAGCTTTTATTTTTTTTTCCTGTCTACTAACTTCTCCATACCACTGATGGCCCCAGAAGAATTTCATTGCACCACTTTGAATTCATATTTCTTGTATGTGGAAGCCAAGGATTTTGTACAGTGCTCTGTAAGAGGTCTCAGTATGGTCTAATCAAAGAGGAATAATTCTTCCCTGCCTCTCTTGAGAACATCTCAGCTGAGGCATTCCTAGGATGTTTGCTTTTTCAGGTCTGAATCATTTTGTGATCAACAAACACAACATACCCCTTTTATGCTCTCATTTTCTACTGACAAGCTCCTGCTTTATAAATTATTCTCTTGTTATTAATCCCCGTATGCATGACCTTACTCTTTGTACTATTATATTTTTCTGTTCTCTATCCAATTCACCTCAGTAATACACCAATCCTCTTCTGAATTGCCTGTGCCACCCAGCTTTGTGCTGTCTACAGATTTCATTAGTAAATCTCTATTTTTTAAGGCAGGGTCACCAATGGAAGCATTAAATAAGATTAGTCCAAAGACAGAGCATTGTGAAACTACACTAAAAACTGCCCTGCAAACTAAAAGTTGTCTTCTCTACAGAAAGCATGGTCATTTCTCTTCAGTAGTTCCTTACCCCATTAGTATTTTGGATACAGTCCACGTTTTCTCCAGTTAATAATTTCCCATGTGGCACAATACTGATATTGCTTTATTGAAGTCTAAGTGGGTTATGTCTACAGCACTTTTTCCATCCATAAGAATCGGTTATCTCTTTTAAGGAAAGATATCAGACATAATCTGTCTTTGATAAATCTGTATTTCCTCCCATCTTGATTTATTTTCACCTCCTTGTGCTTGTTTCTTTTCTTTAATTATTCATTCATTTTTGTTTTCTTGATGATTTATTCTAAAACATGCACACTTGTGGGGTTGCTTGGTTGCTTTTCTCCAGTCTGATATGGACACTATTTTTATTATTTGACAGCCAGATGGAACCACTCCCAAATTCATACATTTATTAAAGAGCTTTGAGATGGAGCACTGATTTCATGAGCCAGCTCTTTCAAATATCAAGAATGCTGATTACCCAGCTCCATATCTCCTCCCTTCTCCCTAGCTAAATGAAACTAGTTTAGAGAGTTTTGTTTCCACCTTGGTAATAGAAATTTCCATGTCCACGGTCCTCTTCCCATTAATCATCTTGTCTTTTCTTAGCAGGCTCTACATTAGACTCCTTACAGAAGACTGAGCTGGAGTATGCCTTTAACAGCAGGGTCATATTTCCATTATCTTTAATCTCTGCCCTGTATTTCTTAGTCCACCTTTTCTTTCTGTTTTCCTGTTTAAATACTGAAGAAATCCGTGCTCTCTATTTTAATTTGCTCTTCCAGGAATAATTTAAATTGACTTTTAGCAATGTCCATGCTACCTCTGCATTTTTTAAGCTCAAGCATGCAGTTTCCTCTACTGTTCTTTTTGCTCTTTGTAATATCTCTATTTGCTCTCACTTTCCTGTCAAGGTGATTTCAGTTGGAGAAGTTTCCCTTCGGAGGATCTTAGCGAACCCCAACCTTGCAGAACAAAGGCTGGCCCCTTTTTTAACCTGCCACAAGACACAGATTGACTGGCCCTTGTAATCATTGGCCCTAAATGATCACCAGAACCACCTCTTTTGGGGACAGCCCACACTGAGATCAGATTAGAATGCAGATCTGCACTCTAAATCGGTGGCATTTAAAATATTTCAGATAAATGAATCAGTTGGCCCATATTTGCTACTGTTGTTTCTGAAAGGATATTATTTTAAGGTCAAGAGATCCTGCTCAGCCAAGCTTAATATCTTAGGCCATTGGACTATTAAAAATATTTCGTTAACTTAATCACTCTCTCTTTTTGTATACATCATCCTGAAGAAAGCATTTATCTTCAGTACTGTTTCTCTTCCCATATCTAGCCCAAGTACTGTATTATCTCAATGGCCTGCAGGTGTGTAGATTTGTATGTCATTTTATCAACTCTGTCTGAGGAAAATAAAATGGATGCACTCACTCATTAAAATGAGGGAGCCAGCCTCATTCTGATTTCACATTCTTTAATCTGACCGATGAATAGACTTCAGCTCCCATCTCCAAACAGATAAATAACTAAGTAAAACTATTTAAAAATATATTTTTATGACATGCAAGTAAGTAAAAACACTAATTTGGATTTATAGAAAGCCTTCATCATAAACTATTTAAAAGCACATTGGGAACTGACGTAGGAAATTGATCCAGAGCTTGTTGACTCGGCAGAAGTCCTTCCATTGACTTCACGCTAACTTTGGACCAGGGCTGAAATGCAGCTGAGCCACTGCTGAAGGATTACCACATCTGACCAGCCACACAGGGGATGCTTAACACCAATTGTTGTGTAAAACTTTGGGATGTTATCTTAAAAAACCTTAATTAACGTTAATTCCTACACTACGAGTTGGAATTCTTGGTGAAATGTAAGCAGGCAGAATATAACCATTTAGCTTGTTACTAAGCCTGAGCCTAAGACTACCATGCACTTTCTTAACCATCTTCACGTGTCCTTCTTGACTGCAAATAATGGGGAGTTTTAGCTAATTCAGGATGGAAAGGCTCTCCAGTAACGTAGTATCCTCCTGGCCATAAAACGTCTGTCCATAATGAGAGGATGGGCTTATTGCAGGTAGTATTTTTTTTTTTTTTTTCATTTATTAAAAGGACTCTGTTTAGAAAGGAATCAGTGATAAAACCTCTCCTCTAAAACATGCAGCTGTATCTCACTCCAGTAATAAGCAAAAACAGATTTTTAAGAGGAAAGGTGAAGTAATTTTACAATCCCTAGCCAATATATTCAAGAGCAAGCACCACGTGCAGCAACATTACAAAGGGCATCAACTGAGGGAGGTAACATCCATTATTTGGTGGGACAAACCCTCCAGGAAAAAGGATTGAGGATTAGGCAAATTCAAGAGAATTCTACCTATTGACCCCCTCTTTTTGCCACGTCAAACATGACTGCCATTTTTGACCTCTACAGGTTCCTTACAGTTCATCTTCACACCGTTTCTCCCTTCTCTTCCAAGATGTCCTTCTTTGGATGTCTTCTTAGGATGTCCTCATTAACGAGCTGCAATGTGTTTCTTTTGTCGCTTTACGAAGCTTGAAGGCCTTTTTTCTGCACAATGGCTCAGCTTTGCCTAGCAGGATAGAAAGCAGCTTAAGCCCAGCTGCACGACTAGCACATTTTTCTAACGTGAACAGTGGATTGGAAACCTCCCAGCCTGAAAGACTTGAGCCCAAGCAACCCACTCCCTAAGTAAACAAGCAAATCCCTAGGATATCACAAAAAGGACACATTTTGCATTACTAGACAGCCAGGGTAGTGTCATTGGTGATCATCACATGCAACCAGAACATGCTTTTGAGATGAGCTTCATTGAGGTGTTTGAGGAAACAGTGCCGATGTCATGACGTGCACCTCTGGATACGCACAGGAGAAAAAATTAGATGTCTACTACTGTTTAGATACTGCTACTATTTAGGTATCTATTTAGATATCTATCTACTATTTAGATGTCTACTACCAAAAGCATTGTCATTTTTGATGCCTAAAACCAAACAAACCAGGCAATCTCTTTGCAGATAGTTTTGCAGAGTAGCCATCTCAACTTTCCTTGGAAATCAGGACCAAATTATTTGGTAATTTTTATTATTTTTAGTGTAGATCTCATCTCCAGTGCCAGAAGCAACAAGAGACCCGATCGGTATTGGCAACCTGTACTATGAGCACCTCGTTAGCCAAATGCTTTGTGTGGGTCTATGTGATATCTTGTTGTCTTGCTTCTTGCTCCCACTATTGCTATGTGCAGTCATGACACTGAGAAATTTTAGGAGAGATTTAGTAACATAAATAAGGGCAAAGGAAAGCATATTTCCATGATCACAGACTATCTGCCAGCCATTCAGATGGGAGGGGAGGAGTTGATTCAAGCTGCTAAATTTAATTAAAGCATATGCTCTTGGGCTTTGCAGTTAAATATCCTTAAATCTCTCTTACTTTGTCTCCTTTCCAGGTCACTACAAAGTTTTAAATCACTTTGAAAGGTTCTTGTTTCATAATCCTGCAATATTTTCTTTCCTAAAATTTGTTTTGCCTCCTTTCCACTTCCTCCAGAGAAATTACAGAGAAACCCTCATCAAAAGGGTATTAAGACCATTTTCAGGAGGATAGCAAAATTAAGATGCGTGGAAGACCAATCAGGAAAGAAATTATCACCTATTAAAGTTATTGGATTTAAAAGAAAATACAGTTCATTGTTATAAAATGCCAAGGTAGTTAGAAGATTATAAGAAGTAAGTGATGGGAAGGAAGTCTGTGGTCATGGCCCAAATGTGTACCAAGAACACGGGCAAGGGAGGTCCTCTCTGTGAAGGCAAAATCTAGGCTCCTGCAAAAGACCCTGAAGAGTAGGACTTCTACGGTACTGTTCTCTGAAATGCTCCCATTATCTCTTGTGACTCCAGGGAGAGTCACGAAGAGGCACTTTCAATGTAAGGTTTCAAGTTCAGGAAAAGAAAAAAAAAAAAAAAGAAGATTGATATTTGAAAAGTTTGTCAAGACAGGAACCAAAGTGGCCGGAAACGTGTCACTGTGCAAACGCTCGAAACCTCAGAAACAAAGATGGTGAAACTGTCCTTTTTTAGCCCAAATGAAGAGATGGATATACTACATATACCAGAAATGTGGTGGAAGGAAAATAATCAAAGGGACACTATCAGGTGAGCAATATCCTGGAAAGAGAGAGCAAAGTATGTGCACGAGGATCTGTACGTGTGGAAGCTCCAGGCCAATAATGAAGAATACATGCTCAGGTCAACAGACCTTACTTATACCTTACTAACAGACCTTACTGTTACCTTATAGTGACACAAACTGATGTTGATAGAAAGCAAAGAGGAAGGGAGGGCAGGAAAAACACATGTATTGGGTGACTTCTGTCACCTCCACAGAGACAGAGCAAAGGTCACATCCGTCCGAAGAAAAAAAAAAACAGAATTTTTATGTGCCTTCAAAGCATGTGCCAAGCAGGAGCTGGTTACTGACCCCAGAAGAAGATAACCCCCTAGGCTGGTACTAAGTGTTAAGAAAACTCTCGATCAAAAGCTCATAAAGAAGTCAGCATCCTGGAGCAGATTCCACAATGAACCTTGCGTCAACATCCCTATGGGATCAATGGGGGTTGAGCAGTCCACAAAAGCTTTGCCCAAATTCACAGGGGGAATGTGTAAAAATAAGCTCTTAAAAAAAAAAAAAAGTTAAAAGAGGAAGCTAAAGGAATTAAATCCTTACAGGTGTTGACAGTACTGAAGGGTGGCGACTAGGAAACATGTCACTGGCGTACCGCTGGTTTTCTCTTAGAAAAGCCTGGAGAAAAAAGGAAGCTGAACAGAAGAGTAAAGGCTGCTATTAGAAAAAGAAGGCATCCTTCAAAAGGCTAAAGCTGTATCCAAAAAAAGAAACCAGAATGGGGAACTCGAGCAGATTAAAAGCACAATGTAATGAGGCAGGCCAAAAGAGACTGAGGAGGAACCAACGAAAGGAAACAAGACATTTTAATTCCTTTTTTCAACACATCAGGAGCAAAAAGCCTGCCTGTAAGACCAATTGGTAGCAACTGTATACAGAGAAAAAGGTCACTGCAGAGGAACCATATGAATTCTCTGCACCGGTGTTTAGTACAGAAAAAAACAGGGGTGATAAACATCCTAGGCCTTCTTTAAGGGAAGGATTCAGCCAAGAGTCTGCCTGAAATTGTAGTAAAAGCAGAGACTGGAAATAAAGAAGAAACACCGAAAAAACAGAAGGGCTAGATACATTTACCCAAGGGTTTCTGCAGAAAATGAAAGATGAAATATCTGAATTATTAACAAAAATGTGCAATGTGTCCCTTAAAACTTACTTCCCTGGTACAAGAAGACTGGAGAGGGTCCAGGAGGGATCCAGGGAACTACCAGCCCGACATCTGAACCAGATAAATTAGCTGCAACTTTGATGAAGGATGGTAAAAAAGATTTCACTACTGGGAAATTGCACGTTACGGATCTCTTGATTTTTTATTTTTATTTTTAAATGGGTTAACAGGCTCGTGGACGTCAATAACCCAGTAAATAAAATGTTCTTGGTCAACCCTTGTCATGCAGGAACAAGGAACGGGGTTATGACAAACAATTCCTTCTGAACAGCAGCTCTGTGCTCACTAGAAGTGAGATAAAAAGGTTCTAAAATGATAGCAATTCTTTAGAAAGGGACAAAAAATCAAAACGAAGAGCATCATCATGCAATTACACCCGTCTGGGGTTACCCTACCCTAAACATCGTGTGTAATTCCAAACCTGGCATCTCAGAAAGACTACTGAAGATGACTGAAAAGATACAGAGAAGGATGATCAAAGGCAAAAGGAACATTTTCCTTATGGGGAATACTCGTATAGGCTGAAAATCTTTGGACTGGAAAAGACAGTTTGGGTGGCACGTAACTGATTGCATATTCATGAGGGGTGTGGAGGCCTGGAGAGGGATCCAGAGGAGTTTCTTCTAGTGCAAGGACTAATGTCTTCACGTGAAGATAATGGGATTCAAAATAAATGAAAGAAGTGAGTCTTTCATATCGCTGCTAGCAGACATGAAAAATATGAATGACGATTTTTGTAGGGTTATGACTGGGTGAAGAGATGGAAGAGACAATCAGCAAGGACCACAACAAAATGAGGTAAATCCTGAGGCGAGAACACGGGGAGACTGGGGGGAGCTGTCACCAGCATCTCCTCCGGGCTTACTTCTTCTTCGGCATCCACTGATGGGTGCTGGGAGAAGCAGAACATGGGGCTAAATGGATCTTGGCCTGAAACAACGACATTTAAAAATTCTGAAGTTACAACAGAAAGTATTACTGAGTAGTTGCTCCTATTTCCCCAGGTCTTCTGTTTTCTAGATTCAACAAGCTCACCTCTTCCCTTCTTTACTCATAGCATTGGTTAGATTTTTGATCACTCTTGCTGTTGTTTTTGTAGATTTTCTCTTGCTATTTGAAAGCGGGGACAGAAAGCTTGACAGAACTCCAGCCGAGTCCCTATAAACACCGGGAAAAGTACATTTTCTTCATGTTTCAGATCTGCGTATCCCTACCTTTATATATTCAGGTGATGTTTTCTTTTTCTGAGCAAAGTGATGTTGCAAATTCAGAGAGAGCTGATGATGTTTCAAAAGGGCTTACTGAAGTAATGGAAGCAGTTAGTCATGATAAAAAGATTTTTCTGGTGTTCTTTGCTTAGCTTCTCCATTTTGGAAACCATCTTCCAAAAATCAAGTTCTTAACGCACTGCTGGATTCACTGCTAAATACGTGTACTGACACTGCAGTCACACTGAAACCAAAATTTCTACCTTTGGAGAAATGCACAGAAAACTTCACTTTTTCATCTTTTTTTTTTTTTTTTCTTTTCATTTTTGCCATTTTTTCATTTTTGCCACTGATTAGCCATCTGCTTGCACCTTTCATCAGTGAATCCCAAAACCTAGTGCTCTTCTTTGGTCATTTTTTAAATCTTTCTTTCTGAAATGGAAGACTTTATTACATTTCTCAGCACAGTATTTTTATTTAAATAATGCAGCAAAACATGCAGCAGCGCTTGGAGGCTGAACATAGTTGGGAACCTGTTGTGAGAGATGTAGCACGTAGGTGTAGAAAACAGGAATCTTTTCCTCCCAAAGTGTCTAATTCTGGAGAAAACCTAGTAACTGGAGGAGACCACAGGTAGAAAGGACAATTATTGATTAATCAGTAGTAAACGTAGCTCTAATAACAGTAACCAAATAGAGACTTGCTTCTGGTAGTGGGAATTCAGTGTTAGAACCAGGCAATGAATGAAATATTTACAGATTAAATGAGAAATACATATTTCAAACCAAGACTCTTTTCCCATTTTCTAAGAACCTATGTACCTACTTGTATTTCAAGGTTCCTTGCTTTGCGTGATGCATTTATTAGTTTCACATAGGTATTGCACACAATAAAAAGGAGGATTTCGGTTATGCTTTGGATGCCGGGATGCTTTTAGATGTCATAGGGAAGAACTAAGACTTTGACAGCTGAAATCTTCCTTAATGTCTGCGGTGCCCTCCTTGCAGGTTTGGACCTGTAAATCCTGTACTTGGCTTCTCCGTATGGGTCAAATCTTCTGATTATAGAGGTGCAGCAGCAACTGAGTTGCTCTAAGTGAAAACCAGACCTCACTCCTACATATTTACAAGTATTTAGGCACAAGAGTAGCTTATTTTCTGCTTTCCAGAACGGAGCAAATTAACGGTGGTGTTTTGTCATCGAGTTAGGCAGGACGAGGGATTTGTTCCAACATCCATTAGTTACCTCCAAGCTTTCCTGCCCGGCTGCTTGCTTTAGCCTTGCTCCCTCTTTGTGGAGTTATGACTGTTGCACTCGGCATGTGCTCCTTTAGCTGTGCCAGGCTTAATTTCCATTAATTTTCCAGTTTAATATCTCGAGCTTTCCTAAACAAAGCTGATCACCAGGATTGCTGGGAGTATCGGGCACGCTTATTGATGAGGCGACTGACTTCTCAGTGCTTCAGACACAAAGTTTTGTATGCCCGTTTGGGCTTTTTATTTTCCTAATCCTGACGTTTCTAGAAAAGGAAGGGTCAAATCAAACAACGCTAAGATAAATCGAGGCATAATGCCACTGAAATCCGCAGATATACCTGGCTGTAACTAAAACAGGAAAGCAACAGAAAGTCCTGAAAATAGGCTCTTTATAGCTCGTGATTCCTCCTTGTGACGTACCAGACCTGCCGGATAGTCACCAGCTTGGGACGTGTATTGCTGCCATTGCAGTACTTGATGAAAACATCTGTTTTATGTCAGAATCTGCTAGGTCCTGGAATACAAGTCTCTCCTGGACTTTAAATAGACTGAAATAAGGTTGTTCGGGGATTAGCAGGCATTCTCCAGCCTCCTTTTATTGTCGCTATAATAACTTTTTTATTAAATTGCTCACAGGTAACAACATACAGATATGCTGCGATAAGCTCTCTGAGATGTACTGTTTTCAGGGAATCTTAGGTCACCGTCACAGAGCTCTGAAAATGGGAAGTAAGAACCTACCTCGTTTTTTTGTGAAGCATTCAGACCAACTTCTATTTGTTCCAGCGCTCCTTGCAGCTGACTGGCTGGGTATATAAGGCATTTGACTGGAAAAGAGCATTTTTATCAAAGAGAAAACAAAACAAAACTACTATTCTAAATGTGTAATTGTCCAATTAATCTGGGATTGAAAAGTTAAGTGATACTAAAAAACAGCCATATTTTGTCAGAAAAGCTATAACCTCTATCCATATTCTAGGCAGAATGCAGAAATAATAGCAAAAGGAGACAGTAATCTGGAGAGAGGGGAAAGGAAAACATTTTTCCTTGAGATCTGTAAAGAAATTGAGGCAAATGGAGAAACAAACTTCTGAAACGAAGGGGATTTGGCCAAAAGTGGAGACTCTTAAGCAAAGGACCAGATGAAAAACAACAACCAACCAACCAAACAAAAACAAGTATACTAAATGAATAGTTCTGAGATAATTTTAAAATCTGGAAATTTGGTTTGTACAAACTCCAGACAAGTATTCAGGCTTTCTTCTTAACGTTGTGGCAATGCTGAGCTGCTCTTTCCTCTTCCTTTACTGCTGTGTTAGAAAGCTTTGCTGCCAGGTTTGCGTGGCTTTTGGGACGGACACAATTGCTGTGTCCTTCCCAATAATGGGATAAAATAATGGGATGATATAATTATCAATAATTAATGGGATAAATTTATCCCAACAATGGGGTAAATTAACCAGTCATTAAAGCTTTCTTGTGTTATTTAATTACCTCTGTTTTCCTGAACATACCAACACTTCCAGTGAATCCAAAACAGGAGAAAAATTAATAGTGGTTTTGATTTTATAAGAAGCAATATTAAGGCCGCAAAAGAAATTATAGCCTGAATGATCCACATGCCAATCCCTTACTACTCAAGTAAGCTATGTTTTGTATTCTCCTGCCTTGTGGAAAAGTCCTGCAAAACTTATTGGGAATGAAACCCTTCTGGGTTATATGTAAGAATATAATAGGATTTAATGCAAATCTACATTTGTTCTTTTTTTTTTTTTTTTTTACACTGAAAGTTAGTAGGAGAGATATTGCTCTTTTAATATTCTCCAGTATATTTGACCATCATAGGTTTACCATTTTCTACTACATTCTCAATAATGTTTTCATAAAAGCATGACTTATTTTATCATATATTGAACAAAGAAACTCATCAGATGATAAAAAAAGAATAAAAAATAGACGGTGGCAATGGAGGTTGATGAAAAACCAGGAGGTATTACTACAGGAAAATCAAATAAACGCATCTTCAGAAAAAGTAACCTAGACGACAAGAGGATAACCTTTCTATAAGTACCCTAATAGTATAGCTACTGAACGATTATGGGTTAATAATCACAACGTAATTAAAAACAAAATTAAAATAAAATTAATTAATTTTAATTAAAACAGTATTTAAATTTAACTATTTAAATTTAATTAAACAGTAATTAAAACAAAATAATCACAAAAATAAGTCACAAAACAAACTCGTGAGCCAAAAGGAAACTCTTTTTAAATACTGGAAGGAAACTCCTAAAAACAGAGTTAACCTAGCTGGATAATAGTCTCAGCAGCAATCCCTTATGGCTATGGGATGGAATAAGGCCGTTAATTGATACATTTTTTTCTTAATTCAAAGAAAGCTTTGGCTTAGATGATGCGAGACACCTTGCCTGTTTACGCGAAAGGCCTGATTGCCACATCATGCCAAGAACCTACTCTTGTGCATTTTGAAAACTATCAATACGAGATCAATACGCAGCTGGTATAACAAGGACAAATCCTGATACACCCAATATGAATGTAAGTATAAGCCCAAAGTCTTCAAATAAAAAATGTCCCAATTGCAAAGTATTATTATTGTATGAATAACATACTTATTAATCAAGCAGTATTTCTTCAACTACAATATGCAAAATGAGCAAGATGCAGAGACTGCAGACCACATCATATGAGTTTTATCTTACTGTAATTGTTATGGTTGCTGTCCCCTAGAATACTTTGTCTGTATCTTACATTGGCATATGTTTATATAGATTTTTTTCTTATTTATTCTCATGAGGCTCCCACTGAAAGTAAATATGATTTGTACTGCAAATTACAGGACTTTCCTGAATTTTCAGTGGTTTTGAACTGTAATCTCTGCTTCTCGTAGGATTAACCTGCTCTTCCTTCCCAAGAAAACCCCTCAGCAAGAACCAAGCACTTTGCACGTGCAACTGCGGTCAGAGGATTTTGCAGCTGGCAAGCCGGACAGCTGTATTTCATTATCAGTGCATTTTTATGGCCTTTTTCCTTAGGGATTTTCTTTAGAGACCACACAAATAAGTGATTTACCATTGCAGCAAAAGATTGAGAAAAATGCTCTGATAGTGGTTTGGTGCTGTAAAAACCCTGAAGTTTATGGAGGCTTAGGTGGCCCCTCAGCCCTTTTAAAACTTTTTTGGCAGGGCTATTGGTACAGAATTACATTTCTGAAAAGGCAGCTGGCTTGTCAGCCCCTTGTTAAAATGAATTGTCGTTTAAAGGCCCTATGAAGAAAATCCTTGCTTTATAACTCCTTTTGCAAAGCCAACCACTTCCAGCTCACTTAAGTAAAGCTGCTGTCATTTAGCAAATAAAGTGCAACCTCCCCGCGCAGGTACAGCGGGAGCTGTGTGTGCCAGGCTGGTCTGTTAAACCACTTTGCTGGGAAAGCCGCCTGAGCTGGTCTTGGAAACACCACAAATCATGGTGTTTTCAACAGCATCGCATCCATGGCCAGCGCTTTAACAGCAGCAACTCAGCGGCTTTTATCTATTTGCTGCTGATCGCACACTGAACGCTAAGCGCCGTGTCGCTGCAGTGGAAGGCACGATCCTGTCCTCACAGAGCAGCCAGGATCATCTGCTAAATATCGAAGGAGAATCAGCTCATCCAGTGCTAAAATGCGGTTATTTAATTTAATGCTAACAGCTGTTTTAATTAATGAACACACAGGAGGGGTGTTGCAGGGCTGAGGAAAGATGGGAGGAGGGAAGGCAGGGGAAGCACCTCGCTGCCGCACAGGTCCTTAGACCCCAATGACACCAAGCTGGGGGGAAGTGTCGATCTGCTGGAGGGTGTTAAGGCCCTGCAGAGGGACCTGGACAGGATGGGTCGATGGGCAGAGGCCAATGGGATGAGGTTCAACATGGCTAAGTGCTGGGGCCTGTACTTTGGCCACAACAACCCCATGCAGTGCTACAGGCTTGGGGAAGAGTGGCTGGAAAGGTGTGCAGAGGAAAAGGATCTGGGGGTGTTGATCAATGCTGGCTTGAACGTGAGCCTTCAGTGTGCCCAGGTGGCCAAGAAGGCCACTGCCATCCCGGCTTGTATCAGGAATAGTGCAGCCAGCAGGAGCAGGGAGGTAATCGTCCCCCTGTACTCTGCTCTGGTGAGGCTGCGCCTCAAGTGCTGTGTTCAGCTTTGGGCCCCTCAGTACAAGAAGGACATCGAGGCCCTGGAGCATGTCCAGAGCAGGGCTACGAAGCTGGTGAAGGGCCTGGAACACAAGTCCCGTGAGGAGCAGCTGAGGGAGCTGGGGTTGTTTAGTCTGGGGAAGAGGAGGCTCAGGGGAGACCTTATCGCTCCCTACAGCTACCTGAAAGGAAGGTGTGGGGACCTGGGGGTCGGCCTTTTCTCACAGGTAACCAGTGATAGGACCAGAGGGAATGGCCTTGAGTTGCACCAGGGGAGGTTCAGGTTGGAAATGAGGAGACATTTCTTCTCAAAAAGAGCAGTCAGGCATTGGGACGGGTTGCCCAGGGAGGTGGTGGAGTCACCGTCCCTGGGGGTGTTCAAGGAAAGGCTGGACATGGTGTTTAAGGACACGGTTTACTGGTGATATTGGTGGTACGGGATGGTTGGACCAGATGATTTTAGAGCTCTTTTCCAACCTTTATAATTCTGTTTTTCAAGGGGACAGCACAGGTGGACCCCCTCAGGGTGATCCCAGGCGGCTCTGAGGGGGCGCGGGGCTGAGGCGCGTCCCCGACCCCCTCAAGCGCCCAACGCCCTGAGGGGACGGGAGGCGGGGCCGCCGCGCTCATCCCCGATTGGCCACCCGGGGCGGACAAGGGGGCGGGGCGACGCCTCGCAAGGCCCGCTGGGTCTTGTAGTCCGGCGGCTCACCCGAAAGCCCGGGCGGCGGGGAGGGAGGGGAGCGAGCACGTGGTCGGGGAGCGGGGAGGGCGGGGCCGGGAGCGGTCACGTGATGTTTGGGTGCCGGCGGCGGGCGCGCGGCGGCAGGTGAGGGGCGCGCGCGCGCGGCGGCGGGGGCGCGCGCTGGGCTCTCCCCGCCCCTCCCCCCCCCCCCCCTTCCACGCGGGGCGCGCGGTCGTGGGGGGGGGGGGGAGGGGGCGTGTGACCGCCTGGAGCCGGGCGTGCAAGCCGGCACCATGGCCCTATGGCCGTGTACGGGGCGTGAGTGTGCAAAGTGGGCACCCTCAGGCCTTGCACGGGGCGTGAGTGTGCAAAAGCGGGGTTTGCTGGTCCTGCGCGGGCCGTGCGTGTGCAAATCGGGGGCTTCCTGGCCTTGCACGGGGCGTGAGTGTGCGAAGCGGAGGCTCGCTGGGCACGCACGGGGTGTGAGAATGCGTGCTGGAGGCTTTGTGGCCTTGCACGGCGTGTGAGAGTGCAAAGTGGCGGCTTGCTGACCATGCACAGGGTGTGCGTGTGCAAATTGTAGACTTTACGGCCATGCACGTGGCATGAGGATGCATGCCGGAGACTCGCTGGCCTTGCACAGGGCGTGCATGTGCAAATTGGAGGCTTGTTGACCATGCACAGGGTGTGCATGTGCAAACTGGAGGCTTGCTGGCCTTGCACAAGATGTGCGTGTGCAAAGCGGAGACTTTCTGGCCTTGCACGGGCCGTTAGAATGCATACTGGGGACTTTCTGGCCATGCACAAGAATGTGCGTGTGCAAAGTGGAGGCTTGCTGGCCTTGCACGAGGTGTGCATGTGCAAAGTGGAGACTTTCTGGCCTTGCACAGGGCGTGAGAATGCATGCTGGAGACTTGCTGGCCTTGCACAGGGTGTGCGTGTGCAAATTGGAGGTTTGCTGGCTTTGCATGGCGTGTGCATTATGCAAAGTGAAGCCTTGCTGGCCTTGCACAGGGCGTGAGAGTGCAAAGTAGAAGCTTGTTGGCCATGCACAGGGTGTACGTGTGCAAATTGGAGACTTTCGGGCCTTGCACAGGGCATGCATGTGCAAAGTGGAGACTTTCTGGCCTTGCACAGGTTGTTAGAATGCATACTGGGGACTTTCGGGCCATGCACAAGAGTGTGCATTGTGCAAAGTGAAGGCTTTCTGGCCATGCATGGGGTATGAGAATGCAAAGTGGAGGCGTGTTGGCCTTGCACAGGGCGTGCACATGCAAACTAGAGGTTTGCTGGCCATGCACAGGACATGAGCACACAAAGTGGAGGCTGGTTGGCCTTGCACAGGGTGTGCATATGCACACTAGAGGTTTGCTGGCCTTACATAGGACGTGTGTGCACAAAGCGGAGGCTTGCTGGCCTTGCACAGGGTGTGCACGTGCAAAGTGGAGGCTTTCTGACCATGCATAGGGTGTGAGAATGCAAAGTGGAGGCTTGCTGGCCTTGCATAGGGCGTGTGCATGCAAACTGGAGACCTTGTGGCCATGCACAGGACCTGAGTGCGCAAAGTGGAGGCTTGCTGGCCTTGCACGGGGTGTGAGCATGCATACTGGAGATTTTCTGGCCTTGCCCGGGGTGTGCACATGCAAACTGGAGGCTTCCTGGCCGTGCACAGGAAGCTTCTGTGCTCGGGAGCCCCTTGCACACCCAGCCCACGTGTGCCGGCCTGGGAGCTTCGTCCCCTGCCACCAGCCACGGTGACGCTGCTCTGCAGTGCCTTCACGCGACAAAACACATGGGGCTGAGCTCCGGTGTGATGGCCGGGTCA
Source organism: Cygnus atratus (assembly GCF_013377495.2). Taxonomy (NCBI): domain Eukaryota; kingdom Metazoa; phylum Chordata; class Aves; order Anseriformes; family Anatidae; genus Cygnus; species Cygnus atratus. The sequence goes on along the minus strand of NC_066363.1, from coordinate 158,136,742 downwards.
GGAACTGCTCCAGCACCCTCGGTGCAGTTAAATAAGGGATTTGGGTTCACTTCTAACTTTGCTTGGGGGGGTATGGTGGTAATTTTATGACCTTCAAGATAATGCCTGGCAGAAACTTCAGTTGTTATGCCTGTGCTTTAAAATATATGGAGATTTCAGTAAGTTGAGCCCTGGCTGCACGGTGCATTGAACCCACGGCACCTGAAAATCACCCTTCCGGCATCTTTACCAAAAAGCTGAAGGTTTTACAGCCCAGAAGAACGTTTTCCTTCTGCAGCGAGCGCGCCGAACGTGCCCCGCGAAACCTTTTGCTGTTTGCATTTTAAGTGCGCTGATTTAGTGATGCATGGACTCCAAAGGGGGAACTAACCTGGATTAGTTTTACTTCCCCTCTCTCCCCTTGTTCCTCTTCAAAAATAATAGAAATAAGGCGCGTTTTTGTTTTTAATCCCACTTTTACACCATTTTCCAAGCTTTGCAGTGGGGCTGTGAATGCGCCGGGTCCAGGAGCCAGCATGGCAGGTGGGTGGCTCGAGCCTCCAGATTTTCGTCTCATCTCCAGCTTCATCCCTGCCTTTTTCCAGGGCACCGTTGATGCGCTGATTCCCTCTCTCCAGCCATCAGCTGAGCAACAAATCCCCTCCGCTGCGCTCAGCCAGGCCTTGCTGTTTTGCTTGTGCCTGTTAATGCAATTAAAGAAAAACAAAACAAAACAAACAAACCACTGTTGTGGCTGTAAGGGATGTAGGAGAGGCTGAGCTCAAGCGTAAATGCGGCTGTGCCTCCTCTGCCATCCCTGCTCCTCCCCAGGTTGTGTCTGAAAGGAGGCGAGGGCAGCAGCGAGCCCGCTTTGCTCCGAGGAGCTTGGAGCAGGTTTGGGATGCGGAGCTCAGCATCTTCCTGGGATGTCTCGTAAGGTTTTGGGAGGCTTTGCAGTGCGGCGGGTTGGGAAATGGAGGTGGAAGAGCCGGCGGGAGGAGAGGTTTGCCCCAGCGGGTGAGTCGCTGAGCACAAGGGGATGCGAGCGCCTGGGTTTGGGCTGGCAGAGGTGCCCCGGGGAGCTCCGCTGGAAATTGGGTGCGGGAAGGGAGGGTTTGGTACCTCCTCAGTGCTGGCATTCGCTTGGCTCAAAGGGTGGTGAGCGGTGTTGGGAGCACGGGCGAAATTTGTGCTCTTTCCTTGGCTCGTGTCCCCAAACGATGGGTGGGAAGACGGCTTGGGTGGCACGGGCTGGACAAGGGGCCGGCAGCGATTCTGGCAGCGAGATAACCTCAAAATCCTCTGCTCTGTGCTCAGGGCTGGTGTTTGGAGCAGGAACATCTACCAGGGAGTCACATCAGGCGCTTTTTGGGGGTATTTTTGCCGTGTAACTCTGCTCTGCAGTTTTCCAGCCGTCCAAAGTTGCCTCTTGTGCATGAAGACGACTGGAAATTTGTCTAGAGAGACTGGTGGAACAGGGACTTTAATATTAAATCCTTTATTCCCATCCTCCCTTATCTCTCGGTCAAGAATCCGTGGTAGGTGAGAAGGAGAATCACAGAACAATTTGGGTTGGAAGGGACCTGAAGGATCAGCTGGCTCCAACTTCTGCCTCTTGAGAAGCTGGCACGTCGCTATTACGGCACTTGAAATCTAATAAAACAAACAAAAAAAGCGAGCAAGTCAAAAATGAACGGGTCTGTGCTTCCCCCTGCTTATAAATGTATATCGAATGGTATTTTGAATTGCTGATTTTCCTGGGAATTCAGGGATATTTAAATAGCAAGCGGGAAAGGGTAAATAATATCAAGATAAAAATAAATGCTTTTGATTCCCTGCCTGTTCCATAACCGCGTTCTGCTGGACGAAAATGGAAGGAACTTGAAGAAATGGAATTTACTTTTGCTGCCTGTGTTGCCTTCCTTCCTACACTTCAGCTTCATCAGGTGGGGAGATGGCTCTTGCTTGGCTTCTGAGGTTGGTATCTCCACGATTGATGGTGTAAATCCACGATTGATGGTGTAAATCCATGACACCCGAGGGCAGGAGGAGCCTCAGTGCGTGCTTTATGTAGGGTTGGGGTCATCGTGGTCGGGGCGAAGGCTGCTTGCACCGGACTTAATGTCCACGTCTGATCCTGCGCTGGAGACCCGATGGATGGAAAACCGGGCTCTTCCACTTGGGACGTGGCTGGTGGTGTCTTGCCGAGCAGATTTACCTATGGCAGGATCCAAACTTCATCGAAATGCACGAACTTGGCTCAAAACGAAGCATTGGAGCGTGCCTAAACCCCGACACTCGCTGGCGTAGGATCGCAAAGCTTCTCCTCCAGCAGCATCGCCAGCCCTTCAGAGTTCATTTCCTTGCGGCGCGCTTTCTGGCACCTGCAGCTCCACGAAAACCTGGCCAGAAACTCGGGTTGGTGCTGCCAGCGGCGGCGTTAGGTGCTGCAGGGAAGAAGGATGCTCAGTGCTTGACGTTGAGCGCCCGGAAAGCTGTGGATGAAACGCGTGCCACAGCCCCACCTCGCCGGCAGCGCTGCTGTCACCAAGGTTATTTGTGGGTTTTAATAAAGCCCAGCGTTTCCGCCAAAGGAGCGGGGTCGAGATAAGAACTCTGCTCTTTTTATTTTTTATTTTTCCTGTTTGCCTTGCAAATGGTATGTAAGATTAAAATAAAGTAAAAGAATTAATCTGATTTAACGCTTGCAGGGAGGTTTCTATTTAAATCTCGTTTTCTTGGTAGTTCCACTAGTCAGGAAATTCAGTTGGCAGGTGCCGTGTCTTTGTTGGAATGCATGGGCACATCTCTGCCTTCCAGTGATTCTGATAGTGAAAAAATAATTAATATTAAAAAAGGGGGAAGAATGGATTTTTTTTTTCCATGTTACTGTCAGTTTTTTTTTGCAGCACCATCAGAAAGCGGAGATTGGTGATCAGTTGTTCAGAAAAATATTATCAATTGTTAAAAATATTATCAGTTGCTCAGAAAAAATATATCAATTGTTCAGGAAAATATTCTGAAATTGGGTCTAAAAAAAAAAACCCTCAAAAAACGTTTTGTGATGCTGCTTTGCTGGGATTCATAGCTAGGGGCAAAGCTCTCCCAAAGGGCATTTACTTGCATTGGCTCCTCATCTCCTGGGCTATTGCAAGCAAAAAGTTGCAAAGAAGAGTTTATATCTCTATTATCTTTTAAGGGAAACCTCTATGTAGCAGGGTTTTGGACCAGGGCTTTCCCCAATTCCCATCGTTTTCAGAGAATCGCCGAGGTCCCCAGGGCCAACCCTTGCTCAAGCAGGGCCACCTGGAGGAGGTTGCCCAGGGCCATGTTAAACTTGTTTTACTTCTGCATGTAAAACTCGTTTTACTTCTGCGTGGAGGAGGGAGATGCCTCGTCTATTTTTTTTTTTGTGTGTGAAAGATAGGTTCGGAGGAGTTGAGACCCAAATCTTCTGGGTTAAGCCATTTGTCATAAAATTCCCTTTGCCACGTGAGATGCCATACTGATATGGTCCAAAGGAACCCCCAAGCTTGCTGTGAATGGCTGCTTTGAACAAAAATGTGAAGAAATTGTAGAGGAGCTCTGTAATGGAGACATAAAACCATGAACACAGCTTAGCCTTTCTTACTTTTTTTTTTTTTTCCCATCTTTCTTTTTGGTCCCTGAAAGCCACTATTTATTTACCACTTGCATGTGACATCTCATGACTGTGACCACAGTTCACATGAAATGGTGCTCGTGCGTCCCAAAATTAGGATGTCTTGGAGGAGAAAAATAAGTCCTTTTGGCTTTTTGGAGAAGACCAGATGATATCGCCTTGGGTTTACGAGCAATGCGATGATGGCTTGAAATTTGGGCAAAACTTTCTAGAGAAAAAGTCTTAGCAGAGTTTTCTGGCTGTTGAGTACAAAGCATCAGCTGAGACTTCTGTGGAGGGGGAAATGCTGAGGTGTAGGAAATGAGGTTGGAGATGACAGAGGTTTTTCAAAACGAAGCATCTTCAGTGTGAGCAAACAATTTTCCCTCACCGGTGTTATTCAAAGAACACCACTCAACATCCAGATTTCCTCCTTGAATTTAGTCCTCAGCAAATAACCGCTATTGAAATTTTCAGCATGAATAAGTTGTTCAGAAAACATATTAGCAGTGAAAAATCGGACTTTTTATCAATTTGAGCAGTGGCCACAACTAACTGTAGATAACCGTGAATCTGTTGAAGCTGAATTATTACCAAACGCTTCTCAGCATCCCTGCCCACCAAACACTGCTCTCCAGGTGGACGCCTCCTTGGCCCAGCTTGGAGGTTTTGTTATGCTCTGAATTCTTCTAATATTGCAATTTTATGGGGAGAGAAATGCTGCTGTGCATCTGCCTGGCAATGGGGAAGTGAGATGAGGTTGCAGGAACCCAACAGAACTGTGGTGACTCACTGGGTAATTATTTAATATGACGATGGACGTGATGGATTTCCTTTATTCCTTATTTATTGCGCTTCCATCCGCCTGGCACCGGGAGCTGCAGGCGATGAGCTGTTGAGTTTGTGCAATTTTGGTGTTGTTTCTGCTGGAGCGTATTGTTCCCAAAGTGTGGGAATTTTTCAAAATTTTGAAGGAGAATAATGCTGATTATTTGCTTTCAGTGCTAGCTGGGCGCAAGGGCTCTTTTATGTCCTGCCATTGACTGAAAATCAAAGAATCCTCTATGTTGGAAAAGACCTTCGGGATCAAGTCCAGCCATCAACCTGACCTACTGAGTCCCATCACTAAACCATGCTCTTAAACACCACAGCCACACATTTCCTGAAAACCTCAAGGGATGGGGACTCCACCATTTCCATGGTTCTTGGCCAACCTTACCATGAAGAAATTCTTCCTACTATCCAATCTAAACCTCTCCTGGCACTACGCAAGGCCATGCCATCATGAGGATGGAGAGGGAAAAAAAAGACCAGTGTACTCCTCATTGCAATCTATCTTGTTCAGATCATTATGGTCTGGCTGAGAAACTGTACGTGGAATGACCTTCTTTTTGCCAAGGATCTTTAATAATGAGAAACCATTTATTAAAAAAAAAGTATGGCAATTGCTAAAACAGCATGAAGTTAACTCTGATGAACTGTTTTCTATTCACAGCTGGCAAAAGAAAATAATCGTCTTATATAAGAGTAGATGCTGTGCATTGAGGAATAGATGGATCTTCATTTTTTTTTAAATTTATTTTTATGTCTTCCATGTAGATATATTCTACTGTTGGGTCCTGCAGATCTTTAGCTTTTCATGGAATCATAGAATGCTTGGGGTTGGAAGGGACCTTGAAGCCCATCTAATTCCAACCCCCTGCCATAGGCAGAGACACCTCCCAGGAGCCCAGGTTGCCCAAGGCCCCATCCAGCCTGGCCTTGAACACCTCCAGGGATGGGGCATCCACAGCTCTGGGCAACCTATGGCAGTGCCTCAGCACCCTCGTAGTGAAGAATTTCTTCCTGCAAAGCCTAATGAAGCAAGAACTAAACCTTAATGTAGCTTTTGACTGGAGAAGGCTCTGGGGAGACCATATAGTGGCTTTCCAGTACTTGAAAAGGACCTACAAGAAAGCTGGAGGGGGACTCTCTGAGGGATGTAATGTCTTTAAACTGAAAAGAGTGTAGGTTTATATCAGGTATTAGGAAGAAATTTTTTTCTGCCATCAAAAGCTCTTTAAGGTTTAGTTCTTGCTTCATGGTCTAGCAGCCTGGTCTAGTAGAAGGTGTTCCTGCCCATGACAGAAGGATTGGAATTAGACGATCTTTTAAGTTTTCTTCCAATCACAAGAATTCTATGATTCTGTGGCTTTTTTTTTCTCCCCACAAAACAATTAATTTGTGATTCCTTGTGTTACTGTTAGCTTCCTAGACTCTGGTGAGAATCTCCTAACTTCTAAAATACCTGATCTATATAAGTTTAAACATACTGCTAAAGAGCTGGAGAAGGGATTTAGCTATTCAAAGTGCTTTGATGTCTTCTGTCTGCTTGATATATTGCCAACAGATCTCTCGCCTGCTTGTTACTGATGGTGAAACCCCAACATCAGTCCCAACATCAGTCCCAGGCAGCAGGTGCTCAGAGAACAAGTATGAGAAATGAAATTTATACAAATATATATGTTGTATAAAGTATTTTTGTAGAAATAAATATTTCTCATATGTATAAATGTGCTGCATGAGTTTTTGTTTGGTTTTACGCTATTTTTTTAAGAGTTGATTATTTCTCTACTCTGAGTTGTAGAGTTCGAGGCTTCTCTACTCTGCGCTGGTTCAGCCTCACCTTGTGTACTGTGTGAAGCTTTGTGTGCCCCAATATAAGAAGGACATAAAACTATTAGAGAGTCTCCAAAGGAGGGCTACCAAGATGGTGAAGGATCTGGAGGGGAAGAGACATGAGGAGTGGCTGAGGTGCCTTGGTTTGTTCAGCCCAGAGCAGAGCAGGCCGAGGGGAGGCCTCATGGCGGCCTGCAGCTCCCTCACGAGGGGAGCGGAGGGGCAGGCGCTGAGCTCTGCTCTCTGGGGACAGCGACAGGACCCGAGGGACTGGCATGGAGCTGGGACAGGGGAGGGTCAGGCTGGGTGTTAGGGAAAGGTTCTGCACCCAGAGGGTGGTCGGGTGCTGGGACAGGCTCCCCAGGGCAGTGGTAACGGCCCCGAGCCTGCCAGAGTTCAAGAAGTGTTTGGACACTGCTCTCAGATATAGGATCTGATTTTTGGGTGGTCCTGTGTGGAGCCAGGAGTTGGACTTGATGATCCTTGTGGGTCCCTTCCAAATCAGGATATTCTGTGATTCCATGAAAACTCATCATTGACAACCTAAGTTTCTATGTTTCTGTGGCTTCAGTCATTTCTCTGCTGAAGCTGCAGTGGACGGAGTGGAATCATTATTTTACTAGGACCTCTCTTAATGATGATCAACAAGATTTTTACGGTGATAGAAGTGTTGAACTTAAAGTTGTGCTTAGGCCACCACATGTCAGTGGCTCGATTTCACAAAGTGGAGGGCCTTCAACTTCCATTAACTGCAAGTGCCTGAAGATGCAAATAGGTGGCAAAATGTGGGCGTCACAGTCCCAGAAGTGTTGCTTTTTGACATATTTGTGGTAGAGAACAACTGTGAGCTTTCAAAAGACCTCTTAAACATTGATCATGCACCACAGGAAAGTTTCATAGGTACAGGTCATTTTTCTAAAAGTACAATGGATTGCTATCCTAGGAAAGTGCCAAAACTAGTCCCCTTGGAAATGCATCTTAGGAAGTGGTGTGAACAGCGCCGCGATATTACAATAAAATGGGATGCTGTGACAGATGCACTGTTGAATCCAAAAAAGCAGATTGACAGTCTCACTATAGATAGTGTAATATCCCCCTGATTATCGCTGCTGGAGCTTCAAGTGGATGGATTTCTTCTCCTTTGCCACAAACATGGGGGAATGGAAAATATTTCAATTTTGTTTTTTGTCCCCTCATGGAAATACCATAACTTTAATTATAAAGATCCTCTTTCTGCATGGAGACCAAGAATGTCTTTTCTTACTCTTCCCTTGCTTTGTATGTTATTCTGTTATATATTTATCCTGTTGTTTGCACTCAATTTGTTTTATTTTGTGTGTAGAGACATCTCATGGACTGTTGAATGTCCAGACTCGCTCTTCTCTCTTGGTCCAGTTCCATTGCTACTGCGTTGTCTTGGTGGTATTCTTTTAATTAATAAGAATTTAGTTTAGTTTTTACTTGGAGACAGAGTTGTGGGTCTTGATCATGTTTGTGAGGCACTTGAATGTAAACATGGGATGCAGAAGGCAGTCTAGCAGTCTTCATCTCTTTGGGTTGCTTGCCTCCTGCCTTCCTGTACCTCTTGGCTTTTAGCATCCATCTGGCCCTTGTAAGATCAGAAGGAGCTTTTGCCTTTTCCACAGTGGTCACTTTGTGGGCTTGAGATGCTCCTGCTTTCTTGAGCAGTCTTGGGATGCAACATCCCCTTGGCTGGGAGGGCTCAGATTTTGCTGTCTTTCTCTGCTGGCAGAAAGGTGGATGAGAATATAAAGCCATGCTCTTTGAAAGCAAATTGCTTCTTGAAACCTCTGGTGCTTCTTGGGTTGGGAGGTTGGGACGGTAACCTGATGCCCTGGAAGCAGTTGGTGGCCTTTAGGATAAGGTGATGGATGTGTTCATACTTACTTTATGCGCAGGTTGAGTCCCTCTGGTGCCTCCCTCTACATCAGCTTTGGCAGACAACCTGTTGTCCTTCTTCCTCTGCTCCTGTGGTGGAGGTGGTGCTCATGGTCACTTAAAGGCTTGATGAACCTCATCTCATTGCCTACGACTTCTGCAAGAAAGCCCTTGATTGAGGCAAGTTTTTCTGGCATTTTCTGTTCTTCGCCTGCCTGGGCTGACCCAGGCTTGCACACCAGTTTCCAAAAAAAAGAAAAAAAATCTGCTCTCCTAAGCAGATGAGTGTGACCTTGTGCTTGCTGATTTGATAGCTGGGCTCCGATACGACTCCCTGCCGTGCGTCTCGTAAACAACTGTTTTTTGGTTTCATTGCCTGGACCTGTTTATGTCTTGCCAAAAATAATTACTACTTCTGAGACCGGGCTTTGCTGGGCGAGCAGGAGGAAGGCATAGAAAAGCTTGCAATTGTCGGTTTTCGAATGCTTTCGTAGCACAGTGCTGCCAATGGGGACAGGGAGCTCCCTTCTGGGGCATGAGTCAGGCCATGCTCACATTCAGCCAGGACCCCTCATCTTCTTTGCACGAGCTTTCTTTCCCTTCTTCCTTTCAGAGTCTTAAATTCACGTCCCCGGTGATGCCTCCCTCGCCTGCTTTCCTTTATTACCTCTTAATTTGTTTTCCCAAGTACATCTCGTGCTTCGATAAACATCTCTGGCTTTCCGTGGCAGCAAACCCAGCTCCTCCTGCGGTTCTCCTCCTCCAGCTGCTGTGCGCATCCTTCCTCCATCCGTGCGGAGGTACTTTCTGGTTCTCAGCGTGTTTTATTGAGCTCTTTGGTTCTCAGCACTTTGGAGTGCTCTGCAGCATCCTTGAGAGGCGGATGGCTGCCGTCGCTCCCGGTTTTGCATCCGAGCCGGTGTTAGCTGTGGTCATGTGCAGAGCCAGTGGGGAAGGCGGGTATTTTTAGCGTGTGCTTCTGTGCACCGCTCGGGGGGCCGCCCACAGTTGAGTATTAAAATAATAGCGGGGACATTGGGTAATCTCTGCAGCAAAATGTTGATATGCAAATTGCCATCTCAAGAGCAAACCTCAAGGCGATTTTGGCAACGTGCGCAAGGCTCTGGAGCGGTGTGTTTTGAATACAGATTACAGCGAGGGATTTCGCCCGGAGGGCACACTCCTCTCATTTATTCTGAAGCTTAGCCGGGCCTGGAATTCGGTGTTGGAAGCCAACGGAGTGAAACGTGTGCACCTTTAAAAAGGTATTAGATTAGCATTGGCAAAACGAAATGTAACGTCACCTCTGTAACTTGAGTTTCCAGGGCTGCAGAAGCAGTAAATCCAGTTGCACTGCATTTGCAAGCGATTCCTGGGTGCTGTCCAGGGAAGAGATGGCTCTGATGGCTGTGGAGTTGGACTGGGAGGCTTGGAGGTATTATCTGGCATTAAATGAGCTCAAGCCAGCTGCTTCAGTGCTACTTTGGCTTTTGTCTTCAAGTTGCTGATAGGTAGCTTGGCTGTTTGAAACCTTTCGGTAAGGAGTATTGGATAAAATATAAATTGCTTTTTCGGTTTTATCTTCCTTGTTACTGTGTTCTTGGTGGCACTACTGGGAAGGAAATAGCGATGTCTGTAAATTAGGAGATTTAAAACGGTGGTGTCGTGCTTCTCAATCCGTGGCTGTCCAAGCTGGTTCTCTGTCCATCGGTGCAAGTCAGAGGTACCATTTCTCCTATTTTTTTTTCCCCCTCAGTTGCATTCAACCCAGGCGCAGCTGTATTCAAGCAACTACAGCTGGCTGGCTATGTGGTTTCATGGTATTTCTTGGGCAGTTGACCGGATATTTTTGTCTGGGGGGCATTAGTGTCCACAGCAGTTGGATAGGAGAGTTGGAAGACTGCACCTACAGCACTCTTTGCCCTTGCACGTGGTCTCTCTGCAATGTAAAGAACCCGTGCTGAGGTGTGAGTTGGACTTGAGGCTCACGATGGTTTGATGGGGTGTATGGTTGGACTTGAACGAAGCCGATGTGTCCAACAGAGTGGTGGAGAACGTGACCTGGAGCTTGGTTTGGAGCTTGGAGGAGTCTTGGTTGTCTCCTTAAGAGTTCAGTTGGAATCAAGGAATCATTCCCCAATTCAGCAAAGCTTTGTATGAGTTTATATACTGCTAGTAAGAGGCAACAATGTGTGAATGCTTGGTTAGGGTATGACCACTGAATGAATACATTTCATACAGGTTTAGTTTATTCACTTGCAAATTGAAAGTTTTAAGAGTCAGTTCGGACTTGCTCTAGTAAGGTGATGAGGCAGAAAAACAATTTGAGCCCTCCATTTATACCAATTCTTGAGGAGAGACTGCTGTGGTTCTTCAAGAAATACTAATTTGTAGGTGTTTTCATCATTCTTGCATTGTGAATACTGGACGTTGTCAGGCATTGACCTGTATCACAATAAATACGTTTCTTTAGGATTGCAAACTGGCAGTAAACAAGGCAAGTTCTTACGAAGTGTTTTGCTTTTTAGCTGTCTGAGATTGTACAGATCTGTACCTTTTAGAGGCTAGAGAAGGATGATCTTCAAGGGAAATAAAGTAGATTTTTTTTCCTTTCCATGTACCTCGGAAGAACCAGGTGGCTGAGTCTTCCTGGGAACACGTTCTCCTGATTTTGATACAAGTTTGTGTTGATCAGCTCTTAGTTCACTTGTGTCCTTTTAGTTTAATTATACATTCCAACACCATAAGACTTAAATATCAAATTTTGAGGGTGTTCTCTGCCAGAATTCGATAGTTTAAGTGCAGTTCCTGTTGGCAGGCATCTCAGGAGCTGTTTGTTGACTTCCCTTCTACATAACCCCATCCTCTTGGCCTGTTTTTCTCCCTCCTTAAAAGTCAAACAGCATTTGATAAAATAGCAGTGCTCTAGAACATTAAAAGAAAGTAGTCAGAAACTTAGAAGGTGGTGGTATGTAAAGTGTTCTCATGAGTGCTGAATATCACCGTGTCCTGCTTGCATCTCGACAGTGCCGGTCAATTAAAAGAAAAATATCTTCCTAGCTTGGTTCAGGTGTGTCTTGCATCTTCTTTGTGTCAGTCCTTTGTTGCGTCCTGCATCTTCATGTCATTACACGCAGGCTGCTGGTTGCATCTTCCAGAGCCCTTCGTGTGCTGCCTTACATCTTGTTGAGATGTTGACTCTTCGTTCCAAGGTCATGAATCTCTGTTTCTGACTTTCACATGCTTCACATATTTGTTGCTCTGTTGCTTTTCCCTCTTGATGCATTGCTGATGAGTATTTATAGGGTTGTCCTTAATTTTCCCCAATTCTTTTTTTTTTTTTTCCTGAAATACCTACAGCAGACTGTTGTGCTGGTGTTTCTGTTGGTCTTGCCAAGCAAGATTGCCTCCGTGCTTCCTAATATTTCCCTTCCAATCTATGTGCAACTCTGTATGCATTCAGCCTCCTAGTTTTACATCTTTAAGGCGGGAATTGTCTTACTCTGCTTATACATCATTGAACGTGATTCTGAAGTGACGAAGTTGATAATACCTTTCAGGTAGTTGTTGTAGCTGACAATTTGGGAATGCTGTCCTCTTTCTATATTTTTTGGGGGTCTGGAGCAAAAGTTAAGCTGTTGTGGCATGATAGCATTTGAAAATCTCACAGATAATAAAAATTAATATATGTATATATTTTTTTGGTCTTTACCCTGGCTTCCTTGGTATTTATCATATCAGGTATTTGATGTGGGGAATCTGAAATTGTGAGCTCCGATATTGCTGTGTAAAAAAGGTTTTTGTGAAGCCGTGCATTTAGACTAATTATTTCTGCCATACAATGTGCTGAGGATTTGTGATCTTAAGCAGACATTTGACAGATCTTAACTAGTTATGCTATGTCTTGTCAATCAAAATTATACGCCTACCTCACTCCTTCCTACTTTCTCTCTCTTCCAGCTTTTTTATTTAGGTTGGTCATTAAAATTGCTTATAACCATAGAAACAAGGAAAACCCACCCCTTACGTTCTAATTCTTTAGCATGATATTCCTGTACTTACATCGTGAGAGTTATATACACGATGGCTTCAAAAAAAACCCACCCAACAACAACAGGTAGGCAGTTGTCATTAATTCCTCCCTATAACAATGTTGTTCCTACTGATGCCAACCAAAGATTGTGTTCTTGTGTTCGTCTGTGGTGCCCAGCACACGGAAAGACCTTGCTGTGGAGCAGCCTCCTGACAAGATAGTCGGAGAAGAAAACAGATCTGTAGGATGGGAAGGGTGGGAGGATGAGATAAGGAGAAGATGGATCAATGTTCAGCAGAGAAACCGTAAGCGCGACGTAGTGCGTATTGATGTTTTCGATCTTGGTTTTCATCCTTCTAGGGCTGTGCATCCCAGGCAGCACGCGATGATGGGGTGCTCCAAGAGATGGACATAATATTGAGAGTTCTGTAAAACTGGGCCAACAAGGGTAAAAGGCAGCTTTCTGCACTTAGGGACGTGAATCCCCCCATGGAGGGATGGAATGTGACGTGTCTTTGCTTATTCTGAACAATTAAAGTACCGATCTAATTTGCAGAAGCAGTTTTAAAAAAAGCTTGACCTTAGGCTATGTAAAGGTGATAAACTCTTACATTAGGAGCTAAGAACACCCTGAGTTTGCAGTGCAGGACAAGTAACGCTGTATTCGTGCAAAACAGGATTCCTCCATGTAAAACTGCCAGAGGCAAGATTTCTGACTTTTTTCCTTACCTCAAGTTGCAATAAATCATGTGAATGTTGAAGTATTTTACAAAAAGGAAGGAGTAATTGATCAGATGAAAATAGATAACTGCAGCTGCCAGCGTTGCTGTCTATAACTTGATCAGTTTTGCGCTTTTTGTGAATTACAGGAACTTGTTAGCGCATGGAAGATGTCTAGATATGAGGCAGCAGGCAGTGGTACCTCATGTTGATGCTTCCTTAGGTATCTCATATTGATGCTTCCCACATGATATCCTTGTCTCTAAATTGGAGAGACATTTGACAGATGGACGACTCGGTGGGTAAGGAATTGGTTGGGTGGTTGCACTCACAAAGAGTTGTGGTCTATGGCTCAGTGTCCAGGTGGAGATCAGTGATGAGTGATGTCCTTCAGGGGTTGGTATTGGGACACAATAACATCTTTGTCAGTGACATGGACAAAGATCGAGTGCACCCTCAGCACATTTGCCGATGACACCAAGCTGTGTGGTGCGGTCGACACTCAGGAGGGAAAGGATGCCATCCAGAGGGGCCTGGGCAGGCCTGAGAGGTGGGCCTGTGAGAACCTCATGAGTTCAACAAGGCCAAGTGCGAGGTTCTGCATCTGGGCCGGGGCAGTCCCAAGCACAAATACAGGCTGGGTGGAGAATGGATTGGGGGCAGCCCTGAGGAGATGTACTTGGGGGTGGACGAGAAGATCAACATGAGCTGGCAATGTGCACTTGCAGCCCAGAAAGCGAACTGTACCCTGGGCTGCATCAAAAGCAGCGTGGCCAGCAGAGTGAGGGAGGTGATTGTCCGCCTCTGCTCTGCTCTTGTGAGATCCCACGTGGAGCACTGAGTTAAGTGCTGGGGCCCCAGAAGGGCATGGACCTGTTGGAGTGGGTCCAGAGGAGACCATGAGGATGCTCAGAGGGCTGGAACACCTCTCCTGTGAAGACAAGCTGAAGGAGTTGCGGTTGTTAGGCCAGGAGATGAGAAGGCCTTACAGTGGCCTTCCAGTACCTACAGGGGGACTACAGGAAGGCTGAGGAGAGACTTTTTTGTCATGGAGTGTAGTGATAGGACAAGCGTTAACAGCTTTAAACTAAAAGAGGGTAGATTTAGATTAAATATAAGGAAGAAATGCTTCACTGAGAGGGTGGTGAGGCACTGGCACAGGCTGCCCAGAGAAACTGTGGGTGCCCCATCCCTGGAGGTGTTCAAGGCCAGGCTGGATGGACTTTGGGCAACGTGGGCTGGTGGGAGGTGTCCCTGCCCATGGCAGGCGTTGGAACAAGATGGTCTTTGAGGTCCCTTCCAGCCCAAACCATTCTGTGATTCCTTGTGTATGACACAGAGAAGACAGATTTATGCAAGGAATCCTACATCTCTCTGGTGGCAGTGCTGCGTGTGTCGTGGTACAGTAATTATGAAGAGTGAAGACTGCCTCCTTGAGAAATTTCAGGACGTCTTGGTGTTTGGAAGGTGTCCAGGATGGGGACGTGGGTTATTCCTGAGACAGCGGGATGTGGGAGTTTGATCGCTCGCTCTCGAGGAAGGCTTGTCTCTTGGAAAGATGAATTTTGACCTTTGGCCAGGGAAATAACGAGTAAGAAGCGTTGTGTGATGTAGCATGACAAGGTGTTGCTGAGCAACCATCTTAGATTTTAAAGGTCTTACTTATTTACCCTGTCTTCGAAAGCTGACTCTGGGTACTGTACTTTAGCTTAAAGGCCCCTAATGAGTTTTTTTTTTTCCCCATGTGTTGGAGCTGCTTCTGCTGGCTTTTGAGGGTCTGGAAGTGGTTTGTATTTGTCAAAGAGGAGGAAACGGTAATAGTGTGGTACTTCTAAGGGTAGGAAATCCGAGGGCAGGAAGCTCCTTCAACATCCCTTGCCGTTTTCTGTGACTCCAGTGTCATCCCATGTGGTTCGGCTTCTCCGCCATCCTGTTGCAAGGAAGGATCAGAAGGTCTCATCAGAAGGTCTGATGAGCCTGGGAGGCTGAGTGCTATGTGGTGCTACTCTTTCTGCTTCAAACACGCCACCCAGCCAAAGTTTTCAGCAGTTCAATTAAAACGCTTTACTTGAGGAATAACTACTGCACAAAGGGAATAATGTTTCCATGTCTGAACTTCACATGGAATAAAATTGCCTCTACCTGAGGTGCTTAAACCTGTTTCTTCTGGAAGTAGTTTATAAAGAACATTATTATAGTTCATCCATTCAGAATATATCCTCATATTTCTTTAGCATTTCACTATCCCAGTGAAGACAAAACACCCTACAGGTTGCATGGAGCCTCCTTCTTTTTTTTTTAGCATAAGAAATTGCATTAAAAGCGTGTTAAATTCCTTCTGAATTTGGGACAGAAAAACTTAAGTGTGAAAAAGAGGGGTTAAGGGCATCACTTATGATGCACTCCAGAGTGATCTGAGCTATCAGATCTTTATGGATGCTGATATAAAATAGCTGGCTGTATATCTGTTTATATTGATGCATTACCTTTGTCTTTTGCTCTTTACACACACACGTGCACATACTCCTACATGCATAATTTTCCCCAAAGCAATAATTTTTTTTCTAAATTGTGTGTATATATAATTCATAACAAGCCGTGGAGATACCGTAATGATTTTCCAGTATTCTGCAAACGTTGCTTTCTAGCATTATCTTATTAACATCAACACAGAATCATCTGTGCAGCTTTGTGTGATGCTGTCCTAGTGTGGGTTATGCTCCTCCGTGCTGAGTCCTGTTTCAGTGCTGGGCCCACCTGGCTGTCCCAGCTGCGTGCCTCTAACTGGGATGTCAGGTCGGCAGTCCTGGTAGTTGCATGGGCTTTCTTTTTTTAGTGGAAAATGTAGGAGAAATGCCGACAGATCCTGTTTAACTGGCTGAGATTGAATATGAAGTACGAGATCACTAAGCTGGGGGAAATGACAAAGTCGTGTGAAATCACAAATTGCAGAAAATTGTCTGCTATTTCTCACTGGGCATCTTTGCACTCTGAAACTAAAGGTAAAGAGTTTTTTTGTGCGTTTGTTTTGATATGCATGGTACACTGTTGTCAGAGAGATTGTGTAGACCAAAAGGAAATCTTGTTGAAGTTTTTTGTTCTATAACAAATTCTTAGGGTGTGAAAACCCCTGAAGGGGGTTTGGATCTGAAGGTACGGCTAAAATCTCGGTCTTGGGAATACCTGACCTCATGCTGGGGGAAACAACAAATAAAAAAACGGTATGTGCTTTTCATTTGATTTTCATTTATTCTTTTTCCCTCCGCAGAGACAATACCACTGAGACAAGCCTTTGGTCCGTTGTGCTGTAGCTGGCTTGTGCGAAACCGGTGGCTCCACATCACGAGGGAATAAAAGCGTGGGTGAGATATTTGTTATTTTCTCCCTGTGATAATCCTTGCTGTTTCAGGTGGTTTGATTTGGTTGTTTTTCTCCATCTCTCCTGAACTCGCTGGCAGGGATGCTGTATTCTGTAGACCCTGGAGTGGGTGTGGAGGAAGGTTGTAGGCTCCTGGCTTGTAGATGTTCCCCTCTGGGTGGCATCTTCTGCTTCTTTCCTTAATTTCAGTGGTTGATATTGAGGTGGAGGGGGGAAATCTCCATCCAGCTTCTTCCCCTCATGGCTGATCTTGCCTTGCTTGGCTGCTAGTTCATTATGCTCTGGGAGGGCCCACACTTGCCGTGCATTTGCTGACTTTGAGTTCGGCTTTCTGGCCAAAGCGAGCGTTAATGGATGCTTTCTGCTAGGAACAGATGGTCAGTGAAAGTTTCATTTTTCAGGGCGTAACAGACTGTATTTGTAAAACCTTCAGAGTTTTTAGCAGCAGCAGTAGTTTCCTTAAACTACATCTGTTTTTCCCACCTGGAATACTGTTACCGTAATTGGTATCATGGCTGGAGTAGTTATTTCATGTGCTCCAGTCTGATAGTAGGAAATAAGTCTTTTCGTGGGGATTTTTGGTCTGTGTTCCTTCTTCATAAAATACTTTAAGAATGAAAAAACTAAAAGGCTTCATCATTTTTTTTCTGAATCTCTTGGGTGTTTTGCTCTTAATTCTTATCCTCGAAATCACGTTCCTTGCAACAGATCTCTATAAAAAGGATTTTCTTTCTTTACCTCTGTTTTCCGTACCGTGGGGAGAATTGGCATGTTCCAGCCCCGTTTCATATACAGAGCTAAACAGATTTGTAACGTGCGGTAAACTGTATGCAAAAAGTATGCTTATTAGCGTCCTGAGTAATCACCAACAACAGAGTAAATAGGAGGTTAATGAGATTAACGGCAAAGAGAAACGTAAGCATTTGAGTGCTCCTCTCCGTGGCCCCGTAGCCGGTGGCAGCCTGGTTTCTCTTGACGAGCCCAGCATGGGTGTAGACGCAGTAGTGATTTTGCTGCTGTTCCCCGTACAACGCTTAATGAGTTCCTACTGCTGACATTTTCTTTTAGACACTGTGTGATATTATTAAATCCCACTCCTCGCAAGATGTTTTGTGCATTGCTTCTTTTTGTGTTTTTTTTTTTTTTTTCCCCCCCATATTTATGTTTCTGCTGTTGGGACTCGGTGGTAAATAGTCTGATCAGCCCTTGCTGGTCCTCCAAAGTCTTCTCCCAGGCGTGTGGTGC
This sequence comes from Cygnus atratus, assembly GCF_013377495.2. NCBI lineage: Eukaryota > Metazoa > Chordata > Aves > Anseriformes > Anatidae > Cygnus > Cygnus atratus. The sequence continues at coordinate 158,119,189 of NC_066363.1, read as the reverse complement.
CCTCTTTGATGTCTCCTCAAGGCTACCAGAGGAATTGACCCACATCTCTTTGGGGGAACTTGCTACTACCAGAATATCACAGTCAGAAGTGCATCGAGATTTCTCTCTTATTTTTTTATCCCAAGATCTATCTTGATTTCATTTGTCCTATGGCTTTCTCCTTCCTGACCTTCACATTCTATCCATCAAGTCTCACAAGGAGAGAGAAGCCTATTTTCAAGCAAAACCATGCCTTTCTTCTACCGTCCTACCTCTAGGTTCATTTCCCTTTTCCGGTTCTTTGGGTTAGGGGCTTTTCTGGATGTGGTGTGCTCTGCCTACCCACCTCTCACATCTTCTGGCAACCACCAGCGTGTTCTGAATGTCAGTGCCTCAGAATTGTTTATTTGCATTTTCTCCACCCAAAACTGCGTATGTGTGGTTGGCTTGAACCTCTAGGCACCGACTCCCCTTACTGGTCAGTTGACAAACTGCAGCATATTTTTTTTTTTGCTATTTTAAATAAAAGTCCCTCACCGAGAAACGTGTTTCATTTCCTCAAGATAAATCTTGTACTTCTGACTGTAGTATTTCTCTCTTTTTTTTAATTTTTTTATTATTTGCAGTTCTGATTAAACTGTGAACCTTCAACTCAAACGACTCGCACGGAGTCGGGGCACTGCACATTGCCCAAATGAATTATTCACCTTGCAGCTCTTGTTTTTTGTTATTTTGAATCCCGCAAGCTATTTTCCTCCTATTTCAGTTGAGAAGGGCAGCGGTTTCTCTTTTATGCCAGCTCTCCTGCATTTGGGTGCGATGGGGATTATGGCTGGAGCTGGGATTTCCTTGCCAGACTGCACGGCTGGAAGTCAGCCCGACGTCTTGGCATTGCCTGGGCGAAGTGGAAGAGCGCTCACGCCCTGCACCGCTGCTGTTGGAGGAAGGAGATGTCATTCCCCAAAACTTCTCTCCAGTGTCACGGGCTTGGAGAGGTTCGCCGTGACGTGACGGTGTAATTCTTTGGTGCTGTCCGAAAAGCTAGGAAGGCGTGTTTCTGATGGGAGCAGTTCCTCGCCTTGCAAGGACATGATATGGGGCAGCACGAGAAGAACAAAGTTGACCTTGAGGTTGTTTGCTGGGATCTTCCAGTTCCCATTCTCTCCAGTTCCCATTAAGCTTGGTAACTGGGGAACCAGCTCTGCTCAGTGATGCTCTCCCAGTGCTCAGGCTCTTAATCATGAGTCACGCTGCTGGTCAGCATGCCAAAAATAATATTCGCAGATGTCTTGGTGGTGGTGTTGAACTGTGTTATCGCCGGCATCCAGGACAGAAAGAGCTTCAGAAGGGGAGGAATGTGTTAAAATCACCACAGAATGGCTTGTAGTTTCTTTCTGCTATCTTTGCAAACAGAAAAGCGACGGAAGCAGCGAATGTGTGTGCATGCAGGGGAAGGACTTGCACATCTCCTTGTGCGAGGGGAAACAATTCAGCTTGCTGCAGTGTGTTACTAATACTTGCGTCTGAGCGCTCAAAACTTAGCGAGAGACGTAAGACAGAATGAAACAGATTTCTCAAGTCTTAAACGGATGGTTAAACCATTTCTTCTTTTTCACCGTGGGAATCTTTAAGCCGCTGTACTTGTTTTCTGTGGGGATCATATTAAAAGCAAAGAGGGGCTTCATTATTTATTTATTTTGGAAAGTGCTTGTCTGCCTGTCTTGTGCAAAAGCACTTTAATTGATCTTTCAGACCGGCGAGAGGAGGACGGAGGAGAAAATGTTTAATGCAACGTATAATTCTTTCTGGTTTTGCCTCAAAATAAGAAGCCACTTTGTTAAGATTTATACATCCGAGCACAGTTTATGCACACGGTGCAGCTGTGGTTTATCTGCGTACTGCAGCAGGCTGATGCAAAGAAATGCCTTGATCAATGGTATGAGCTGGTTCAGGGTAACTCCCAAACTGCTCCCATGACAAATGCAGTGCCAATTTCTTGCCACCCTCACTATAATTGCCGTTGTGTCTTGTTAAGTTTGTGATTCCTTTTTAAAATGTAATCTAGTTGAGAATTAAAAACTAAAACGATGCAAATCTATTTCTTGCTGTGCTGTACCGAAGCAGAATAACACTCCATTAAACCGAGATTCTTTTCTATTCATTTTCCGGCAGTAGGATGCTTGGGAGGCAGGTGCAGATGACTGTGCCTTGTCTCTGTTCCTCCCCGATCCACAATACCACATTACAGAGTTTGTGGAAGCCTGGCAGTTGAATACAGATTGCCTGCACCGCAAAGCATCGCTTCAGCGTCAACGCCTCCCTCTTGTCTCTTTAAGGTGAAGCAACTGGGGTGATTCGATGCTGTGGTGTGCTTACCTGCAAGGTTTGAGGTCTGAGCTTCTTTAGTCTGCTCTTGCTTGGTGAATCGGGAGTGTTTACGGGCTGGAATCACGTTGCTTTGGCTCCATCAGAGTCAAAGGTCAACTAAAATGGTGCATATCGGGTCTTGTTTGCTGTTTGTCATCTGTTTTAGTCAAGAAACCACATGCAAGTATTAACACACAGCTCCATGGCTTGCTGTTTGAGTGCAAGAGATGTCTGGGGGCATCTGGACATGGCATGTAATGGTGGTGGTTCTTGCCTTGGGTAGCTTGGGATTTAATTGGGGAGAAGTTGATGAAAACAGGCAGTGAGGAGGCTGGAAACGGAGCCCAGCTCGCAGCTGGAGCCTTTCAGGGCAGTGGGTCCAGCGGAAGCCTTAAGTCCCACAAAGATGGCTTTGTGGGGGAAGTCTTCTGTAGCTGGGGAAGACTGCAGAGACGTGCACAACAGGATTGTTGGCTCTGTCCCACGCTGGTGAGTTTCTCCAAGCAATTGAGTTAAAATACTTGGAAGAGATTCAACTTCTTAGAAGTTGCGTGAGCATCAAAGGTAAGCAAAACCCCGTAGTGAAATAGCTGGGAGGTTTTCAGCTGCGTTTGTTTGAAATACGCCATGTGCCATACCGTAAGAATGCATTTATATATATATATTTGTGTCCCTCTTGCGTAATACTGAGTTTGATTTGAATTTGGGAAGCCTGTGCCTTCCCTTCTGAGAGTTAACAAAAGCCTAAAAGACGAGAGAGCGATGCGGCACGATGCCAAACCACTGCAGGTGGGACATTGTGTCCCCTCCCCACCTCCCGTGCCATCTGTCTTGTCATCCCTCGGCGCTGGAGGCACTGCTCTTGCGTGTTAGCTGGTTTAGTAAACCTGCATTTGCTGCAGTTTGGGTAAAGAAGCGTTAGATTAGCGTGTGACAACAGGAAAAAGAACAGCCCCTTCCTCCTCCCCCCCCCCCCCAAAAAAAAAAAGATGAGAAAAAGAAGGAAGCAAAAAGAGCTTGTCATGAAACCTAGATTCACTTAGAAGCATCTAGTTTAGACAGGCATCTTTAGAAGCTCATTCTCTCCTTTATTACGTGAATGGTGTTATACTGCTGTGCTATATCAGAGAGCTGTGTGATGTGATAGCAGCTCCTCTGTCCTGAGCCACTGGCACGCCGTGTAGCTGTAGGTTCTGTGTTTAAGCAGAAGAATATTTCAGCTTGGTGTCTCCGTGGGTAAAACGGAGGGGTGGCTGCCCCGAGTGCTTGATAAAAAGTGAGTTCGGTGTTTGCAAGAGGCATTAAAAGCTGCAACCACTGCACCAGGGTCGCATCCTGGCGTCGGGGACAGCTGCCAGCCACGGGATGGGAAGCAGCTGAGATGCTGCAGTGAGGTGTTCACGGCCACGTGTGTTTGCACGAGCGTGGAGCTGGGAGCCAGCCACGGACGTTGCAGATCCTCCTGGTGGACCCAGCTGCTGTGGGGGAAGCAGAGATCTGGGGGACGGCAGTCCCACTTGCAGGCTGATGAGAGCCAGTTATTTACTCCACGTGTGCTTAGATGGAAGATGCTGAGATCAGATAAAAAGGAAAAAGAGAGAAAACCCCGCAAAAGCCTTCTGCTTCCCAGCATCAACCATAAAAACGCTTGTAAAAAAAAAATCCTAAGTAATAGGTCTTTTCTCAGCCATGGTGCACGAATAACGCAGGAGATGGTCGCAGGTGGAAGATGGTGGTGCCTCTTGAACATCCTGCTCCTGTGACATATCCATGGGGAGCCAGGCAATGTCCTCTTCAAGCCAGGTCACCACTAGCTATGGGTGCTGAGACCCATTTGCCCAGTATCAGGGTCATTCTGGTCACCCAGTAGAGCTTGGAGCAGCCCAACCCTGCTGGTGGCCCTATGGGACGTGTCCAGCTCCCACCCTGGACCTTACAGACATTACACAATTCACGTGGGGTCCTTACGTTAGCGTATTAATTGCATTTGGTGGTTAATCATGGTTCTCTTCATGAGGGTTTTAGTGTGTGTGTCAGCTGCAGGTCACCGTGGATCCGTTTGCCCCTGCTTTAGGATGTGTGAGCTCTCCACCCAAGGTTGGATTTCGGTTCGATTCTCTCCGTCCCCATGTTCTGCTGGCTGGGGTTGGTGCTGTTCTTGCCACCTTCTCTTCAGAAATTGCTCTCGACTCAGCTTTTTTTAGAAACACGCTTTCATCATTTATAATCCTAAAGGCTCTCCTGCAATGGAGGAGTTTTTGGCTGTTATTTTTAACTGAATGTTTCATTGATCTGATTTACAGCGTGAGCTGCCGGCTGCTGTATTAGCAAGAGAGCGGAGAGCCAAGCGTGGCGTGGGGCAGGGAAGGAGCAGTGTGGGGAGGTCTGAACTTACCTCCCTCGTCAGAGCTAATGCATCACGGAGCTGCAGCCCAAAGGTGCAGTTTCACATCGTTTTAAGCCAATATAAGTCACGGTTTCTTTTTATTTATTTATTTTATTTTTAAAATTTTCCTTTAAGTTGATCCACTGGCTTCGTCTCTATTGCCCGTTTTGGTGTTGGTGTCCAGGTGCCTGTGTGGCGAGCCAGTTTCAAATTCATTCAAAACAAAACCCTACCAGAAATAAAATTAAAGGGAAAAAACAAAAAAAGACTTGGAATTTGGCTAGATGAGGTGAAATTTTGAGCTCAGTGAGAGCTTGTTGCTCTTGCTTGGGTTTGGTTAGTCTTCCACCCACAGCTGAAGGGGCTGAGTACCAGCCACTGAGACGTGGTGGGACCATGGTTGGTGTGGTGGGACCATGGTTGGTGTGGTGCGACCATGGTTGGTGTGGCAGGACCATGGTTGGTGTGGTGGGACCATGGTTGGTGTGGTGGGACCTTGGTTGGTGTGGTGGGACCATGGTTGGTGTGGTAGGACCATGGTTGGTGTGGTGGGACCATGGTTGGTGTGGTGGGACCTTGGTTGGTGTGGTAGAACCATGGTTGGTGTGGTGGGACCACGGTTGGTGTGGTGGGACCACAGTTGGTGTGGTGGGACTATGGTTGGTGTGGTGAGACCATGGATGTTGTGTGGGAATGGAAGGTAGCTTCTTCAGGGCCATTGTTCATGACGTGGAGAGCAAAGTGTCCATCACTGATGCTTTGCTACACTGTGGGTGCAAACCAGAGCTGGGAGCACTTGAAACCTTCAATGACAGATCTGAGTGTTTAGCTCGGTTCTGACTAAGTGTGTAAATAAAACAAGAAGCATTAGGAATGGGTTATTCTTCTACTTGGTGAACCAGAAAATTAAACACAAATATGGTGGGTGGGGCCTGGGTATGGAAGTGAGAACAAATGAGTACTATTAAGTTGTTTTCAGAAGTGGATTTATTTAATTTTTTTTAATGGTCTAAATTCTCTCACTTCTTTTAAGGCTTTCTGCTGTTGGTCTCTTTCTGCTTCTTCCACTTTAGTAGGCTGGCTGAGTTAATCACATCAAAGAAAAGATTACAGATCGCTGATTTCAGCTTTTCTCCTCTACCCAGCCATCAACGAGCCTGTTCACGAAGCACATAAGGGCTTAATATCTCAGTGCCCTCAAGGGAAACAGGGGGAAAATCAGCAATTACCTGTTTTTTAGGGATCATCCAGTCAAACAGTTAGTATGTGTACAGGTCCTGATTATTCACATATGCTGCTTGCCGCCTGCATGGTGCTTGGGGAGGGTGCTATGGAGCAAGGATTGAGAAATTGGTGGGAATTGAAGCTGTGGAGGTGAAGCATCCGTGGATACGACAGAGGTGTCGTGGGGATGTAGAGCTGGGCAGCGGGATCATCACGGCAGGTGAAGTTTTGTAGGAGAAAAGGGCAGGGATGCTCAGCTCCACTCTTGGCTTGGAGAACATGTTGCTCTGAAGTAGTCAGTGCTGTGCCACGTGGAAATGTGTGGTTTTATTGCTGCTACAGCTTGTGTGGCGCAAACTAAAGACGGTGATGTCAAGGAACCTAAATATGCAAGGTAGCACCTCCGTGAGGTCAGGGGAAGTGTCTTTGTTTTACAGGCCATAAATTGTGTCATGGAAATGGTGTCTATGTAGGTGGTCCAAAGCTGGAAAGGAAAGCAGCGTGAGATTCAGCCTGTCCTCAGCATGAAACTCCGCTGGAGTTTGAACTGAAAAGGAGGACATTGAAGACATCGAAGAGAGATGTTGAAGAGAGAAGATGTCTGTCAGCTGTCTGCTGATGACAACCAGTTGAGACCTGTGTTCTGTTCTTCCAACAACACCATGTAAAGAGTTTCTCCTTTGCCTGAGAAGCTGTTTTCATCTGATTATAGCGTTCAGAAGAGAAGAAGTGAACTCTACATTGGTTATCTCCTGTAGCATTTGCAGAAAGGCTGAGAGCTTAAGCCCAGCCTGCTCAGGGAGGCAATCCTTTCCACTTTGCTGGAGGAAAATCCTGGCTACCAAGACTTCGGCGCTAAAATGAGCGAGCCAGTTGGGAGACAGGAGATGACTCAAAACTGTTTTTCTTTGTTGGTGTGCATGGCTTTGGTGAGGAGGAGGTCTCTGTCACAATGGGTGCTACTATGGATGGCACCAGTGCAAGTCTCGTACGCTTCATCGCAGGATCTTGTGGGCCTCTGAGGATGACACTGCATCGGAGGAGAGGAGGGCTCTTGCATACGCAGACTTGCTGTCTGCTTCTTCTATTCCTTGAATGCCTAATGAGCTCCTTTTTGTGTTGAGATATTATTTGTAAACTCCTTTGCCTTCTGCTGATTTCAATTTACCACCGACTTCTCTTGCAGCCTGAATGCAGCGTTCTTGGAACTGTGAAAAATATAAACTGTCTTAAATTATACCTCTTAGCCTCCATCCATCTCTGTTTCATTTTGCAGAGGGATTGTGCATTATCACTTCTGGTTTGCTTTCAGAATTAAGAATGGTCATAGATAAATGTAACTCATAGAAACTGGAGGATGTGGTTTGCTTTGGCCTGCTAAATATGTAGGAGAAAAAAAAAAAAGATTTTTCTTTTGTCTCCTGCTCACCTGTGCCTTGGATAAGCCTCTCTGACTTGGCTGTGAATGAAGCTGTTTGTTGGACAGCAGAAATAGTTAAAATAGAAAAAGCAGGTTCGTGACTTGGGTCTAGTTTTGAAGTACAGTGGCAAAAATCAAGTAATTGGTTCAATTGAATTACACATTTCTGTTAGTCTCCTGCTGCGCTTAGTTATGGTTTCAATTTCTTGATCAAGTGGGAGAGTAATGTGAATAGATGCGTTTGTCCGAGAATGACGGGTTTATGTTGGAAACACCTGTATTGGGTTTTTGTGGCAAGGTTTTGGTAGCTGGGGGGCTGCAGGGGTGGCCTCTGTGAGCAGAGCCCAGCAGCTGCCCCATGTCAGATCAGAGCCAGCTCCAAAATGGACAAACGCTGTTTGTGCTTCTAGGAGAGTGTGTTTAAGAAAAGGAAAAGCTGCTGTACAACAGTAGCTGGGACAGAGAAGTGGGGAAATGTGCGAGAAGCAGCCCTGCAGCCCCCAAGGTGAGTGCAGCAGGAGGGCAGGAGGTGCTCCAGGCACGCAGCAGCAGTTCCCCTGCGGCCTGTGGAGAGGCCCCTGGTGGAGCAGGCTGTCCCCCTGCAGCCCATGGGTCCCACATGGAGCAGATCTCCACGCTGCAGCCCGTGGAGGAGCCCATTGTATTTTTTCCCCTTTTTTTCTTTGAGGAAGGGGAGTGAGAAAGCAGTTGTGGTGGTGTTCAGCTGTGTAGCAGGGTAAAATCACCACAGCACCATGTGTAGAGTCTGCTGGGTGGACACTGTGCACTTGGGGAGTAAGAATATGATCTGGATGAGGGGATCAAGTGCACCCTTAGTAAGTTTGTGGACAACACCAAGTTAGGTGTGAGTGTTGATAGGCTTGAGGGTAGGAGAGCTCTGCAGAGGGACCTGGATAGGCCAGACCCATGGGCCAAGGCCAACTGTATGAGGTTCAAGAAGGCCAAGTGGCAGGTCCTGCACTTGGAGCACAACAACCCCATGCAGAGCTACAGGCTGGGGGAAGAGTGGCTGGAAAGCTGCCTGTTGGAAATGGACCTGGGGGTATTGGTCAATAGCCAGCTGAATATGAGCCAGCGGTGTGCTCAGGTGGCCGAGAAGGCCAACAGCATCCTGGCTTGTGTCAGGAATAGTGTAGCCAGTAGGACTAGGGAAGTGATTGTCCCTCTCTACTCAGCTCTGGTGAGGCCGCACCTCGAGTACTGTGTTCAGCTTTGGGCCCCTCACTACAAGGAGGACATCGAGGCCCTGGAGTGTGTCCAGAGAAGGGCTACGAAGCTGGTGAAGGGTCTAGAGACAAGTCTTATGAGGAGCAGTTGAGGGAACTGGGGTTATTTAGCCTGGAGAAAGGGAGGCTCAGGGGAGACCTTATCGTTCTCTGCGGCTACCTCAAAGATGGTTGTAGCAGGGTGGAGATCGGTCTCTTCTCCCAAGCAACAAGTGACAGGACTTGAGGAAATGGCCTCAGGTTGTGCCAGGGGAGGTTTACGTTGGGTATCAGGAAAAAAATTCTTCACTGAAAGAGTTGTGAGGTATTGGAACAGGCTGCAAAGGGAAGCAGTTATCATCATCCCTGGATGTATTCAAAAGATGTGTAGACATGGTGCTTAGGGACATGGTTTGCTTAGCACACTGGCAGTGCTAGGTTAATGGCTGGATTTGATGATCTTAGAGGTCTTTTCCAGCCTAACTGATTCTGTCATTCTATGAACATAGTCTTCTAACTTCTGCTTGTTGGGGCATCTGCTCCACGTGGATGGCTTTTGGGCGACAACATGATGATATTCTGGTGCTTGTCAGGCTACTGGAGCACGAGGAAACCCAAGAGGCTGAAGTGACCTCAGGTCTGAAGCAGTATTGACTGGCTACACTAGTGGTAGCTACACCACCAAGAGTGACCTTGCACTTGGTGGGGGTAACTACTGGAATGCAACAAAATAAATGCCTAAAACATGAACCTCAAAAGGAGGATTTCCATCTGCTGTCTGTGCTCCATCTGCTGAAGATCAGAAGATGCCTAATTTCTGGTGGATGTGTCTGTCATCTCCTCGCATGTCTTCTACCACTTGCTAGCTGTGGTAGGGTTAGCAACTACTATCTGTTTACCAGTAGGTAAGCCACGTGTTGGGTGGTTGCTGGAAGTGTTGAGTTGTGCTCGCCTTCTCAGCAGATATATTCATTTCTCTTTCCTTTACTCCAGCCTTCATTTTTACCCAACTTTCAGGGTGGTAGTTATGTTCTATGATTTTTTTAGTATTATTTTTTCCAACTGAGCTGAAGCTGCCCAACAACAGCTTCCAGTTACAGGTATGGCCGAAATGACAGGAGAATGGGACTAATAGATGAGAAAGTCAGCATGGACCACTGATGGTTCTTGTATCACTGTAATTCTTTGTGGTGATCATCATCATGTTGCTGGGAGGCTGAGAGGGTGGCGTCCATCACTCCATGACCATGGGAGGCCATTTTGTTTAAGGACAAGTGGCTGGAGGCAGTGCAGTGGTAACAAGCATTACCAAAGGCTTCTTTGTCTCTTCCAGATCTCCTAGTGGGGAACATTAAGAAAGACATCTTCTGTGACTTCTCCATCTCGTGACACAGCATCTCTGTCAACTTTTGGTAGCCTATTTGTGGAAGTACTCAGGAACATATTCTCCTACATATTCTCCCATCTGTCTTTTTCCCAAATTCACTGGCCTTGGTGTATGCTTAAGAATAGACTTGCTTTTTTGCATTATGTTGAGAAGGCAGTTAAGAATTTATTTTCTGACCCTCCTGCGTTTAGATGATAATATTTTTAGTATCTTAGATGATGGCCGTTTCTGAGTTGATTTGTAGTTTGTTCTCTCCTGCCGCCCCTTAAATGCAGAGAGGAAAACTTGACCAGCATCTTTCACCAAAAGATATTTGGTGATGTTCTGTTACTCGGATCAGGTTGCGTGAGAGCCCTTGTCACAGTACTGAACTACCCTTTTACTTTGCTTATAAAGGACTTTTTTCACGAATGGATGAACTATGCTTGTGGCTTTTATCAGTTCACAAGAATTTACACTCACTTGGCTTTTCTGACCCTGAAAAAATAAGCACGCAAAAAGGAAACTCAAAATATTACCCTCCTCTCTACCCCCCAAAAAATGTGAAAGGGAGAAGATACTTGTTTCTGCATGTAAACTACATTATTTACTTGTTGGTTTCCCCACAGAATTGGTGATTAAATGTTTTTTTTTTCTTCTTTTTGCCACTTAAGCATGCTGGCAGATGACTAGGGAAGTCTTTTCTTCTGAAACCAGTGCTGAAGGGATGATAGAGGAAAGAGTATCTTCAGTGATCCTAAGATTGTAGGACATTGAAAAAGCTTCCCATAAAATTATATCCATTTGAGATCTGGTATATCTCCTGTATGTGGTGTAATTGGACCAAATTCATCTGTGCAACCTTGGCATGGATTGGCGTCTCTGAAGGCTTAATAGTGTCTTTAATTATAAGCGGCCCAGGAATTGCCTAGTGAGACACAGGGTTCATTTAGCTCCAGAATCTCTCTTTTGGATGGCGACCAGAAATAGTGTGCTCAAAAGACGAGAAAGTAGTGAGTGCCCTGATACACAAATGTTGTGATAATTTCTCCCTTTTTCTTTTTTCTTTTTTTTTTCTGATGGTTAATCACTAAAGCTGGCTTACGCATTTGTGTTACAGCTTAGTTATGACAGCTTTGGCTGGTCTCGTTATCTACTTCCCCGTCCTTTGGATGCTTAAGTTCTTGGCCTTCATATCCTGCGCTCCAGTTTAATTACTCAAAAAATGTCCCTTACCTCTTGGATTTCCCAACTTCTCATTTTTTCACGGGAGATTTCCTGATTTTTGTGGTATGTGGAAGGATATGTCTGGAAGTGGTTCCAGACCTGTCGGCCCTAAGCTTGATTATTGATTTTTTTTTTCTGCTGTGTTTGGTGTCAGTCAGTTTTCTGAATTGAATTCATCCCTTCAGCGTGTCTCCTTCCATCTCCTCCATCACAGCGGGCTGCTGTTGTTTTGAATATCGTCCATTACATTCCTTTGCAGAAGGCATCTTGTTGGCACAACAAATCCCAGTTACTTGCAGGTGACCAGCCCTGTAGATTTGCTGACAAGAGCGGGAAATCCTTCCTGAGCTCCAGTAAAGAGGTGGTGAGCGTGGCCAAGTGGCCAGATCCCATTTGGAAGTTGGGACACCAACCATTAAGATAACCTTTTTCTGCTTTCAAGCAAACATGGTAATTGGAAGGATCCTCAACGTCTCTTCAGTGTCTTTCATCGTTTGATCTCGGAGCACTTTATTTATTCAGCCTCCTGGCGTCTTTGCGTGGAAGGGCGGTATTGAGAGAGAATAATTTATAGGACTTCGTGGCATGATGCCATTTTGTTACAGTGTAATTGCGCTTGAAATATTCAACAGAACATCGTTCTTGAGTTAATGGAGAAGATTGTCGTTGGGTTATGTCCCTTGTGATTTTATTTTTTTTTACAAAGTCTTCTTGCCGCATGTGAGATAAATAAAAGATTTTATCCGCGTTCTTAATAGCTGGTATCAGAAGTGGAGAGCTCCAGTTCAAGTATTTGTTGTTCTTTTTTCCCCCAAATAAGACTGTTTGATTAGTTTGTCCTTACGTTTTTCCCCCTTCCCCCTTTAAATAATCCTAAAATCTGGATACAAATTGTTTCCCTCTGCCCACACGCTGGAGAAAACATCTATTTCCAGAAATAACAGAATGATGCTGTATTATTTGTTGTAGGAAGGAAAATAGCTAGTTGGAGGTGAACAGCAGAGTGAAAGCTGTTTGAGATGATAGGAATTACATTTTTCTTTTTTTTTTCTTTCTTTCTGTCAGATTTTACCAGATGTAACTGACCCGATGATGGCCTGTAGGTGCTGCAGATATTATTTGGCTGGTGAAGGGACAACAGAGGGAGGTCTGTAAGAGCATGAGAAGAATATTTCTGCATCTCGGTAGGCTACAGAGTTCATTTCCCCATCAAAGCATAGCTGAGAGAAGTGAATGCAGTTAAGAGGACCATTTTCAACGATTTTCAAAATCAGTCTGGGAGAATCATTGCTCCATCTAGCTTAGGTAAAATAAAGGTGATTCAAGGAAGAGTAAATACCTCTTTTTCTTAGAGACTTTCAGCATTTTTGAAAACGATGAGCTTCGTGCTTCTTCGGAGGTGTACACACAGAACCTGCTGCCCCATCGCTGGAGTTTCAGCGTGGCAGGGCTTTCTTGTTCTGCATGGTGTTCCTCGTCTTAATATCAGGGGAAGGAGGATCAAAAAAAGGATTCTGGAATAGGTAGACTGTTCCTATGTGGTAATTCTTGTGAAGTTACAAGGAACTTTTTATCAGGAACTTTTGAGGCATGATTATCTTAATATCACAAAGGCTGATAATATAAATAGAGGTTTCAAGCTTGACCTGATACATCAATAGGATAAGTTAAAATGATGAACAGGATTGAGTTATTTGCTGCAGCTGCTTCCAGGAATTGATTGATTTGAATTTCAGCTGGCAGGGCATTGATACCATTGGGAAGGATGTCCCTGAGTTTGTTAATGGAGCACTGGGGAAGGAGGAGCATTGGGAACAGAAGGAGATGCGAAGGTTGGGTAGATGGTGGTGGGCTGGCTTGGAAGCCTTCTGCAGATATTAGTTCTGCTTGTAGCAAAATAGTTCAGCTAATACAATAATTCATCTTGGATAATGTGTTCCTGGTAGCGGTTGCTGTAGTTGGTGCATTGCAATGTCTGTTTATTTATTTTTTTATGGTGTTACGGGCTCAGAATTGCTGCTGGTGAAGAATTTTCAGGAAAAAATATGGAGTGTGTGGGCACTTCCACTAATGCTGATTTACTGACAAAGGTTTCTTTTGGAGTTATTTGTATTTTCTGGCAACGTTTCTGTTGGCAAAGGAATCTGTGGCCCGTGGCATGATTTTGTTGCAAACCCAGACAAAGTGACACGCTCATCTGTGAAGTGCAAGACCTCAGCTGGATCCGTGCTGTTGAAATTTCCCTTCCCCATTATCCCAGTCACGCATCCGAACAGTGGACTAAATTGTTTTCCCTTCTCTTGTTGTTAGACCGCACCTATGTGTAACTTACATGGTGGTTTAAATCGGGTCCAAAAGCTTTGGCATCACAGAAGATCAAGGTTGTGAACCTTCCTGGAGGAGATCTTGCCTGCAGGCTCTTGGCATTGATAAAGAAGCAGCATCTCAGCAGGGATGGGTATGCTGAGTAATTAGAGGGTGCCGCCAAATCTCTTTGCAGGTACACATCTGCTTCGCACAGCTGTATGGGCTTCTGTTTCTTTTGACTCCTAGCCACAGAGCACGTTCTGTTTTCAGCCCATCTTGGCTACCCTGCTCGCCAGGTAAAGCAGATGCTCCACTGATCCCCTGAACTGAAGGCTCTTACGTCATCAGCCAGATTTCCTTCAGCCGTATTGACAGCACGTCAGTAACGAACCTTAGAAAATGAGATTTATCATCCTAGCTAGAGAGGGAGAGAAGTCTTTCCATGGTAGAAACAAGGTGCTGACCTTTTTCTTGGCCGGTGTTGGTGCCGATGCCACTGGTGATCTGATAGCCTTTGAAAACCATCTCCCTGATCTGATGAGACCTTGTCGGTAATATCGAGGTCTTGTGTCTTTGTGAAGATGCAAGGGAAAGGGTTTATTTTTTTACAATAGCATAGCACATAAAAAAAAAATGCATGCACGCACACACATAATACTGTTGTTGTTTTTTCATTGACAAGTTAAAGTGGCAACAGGGGAATTGCCTGAAATAGAGCAGCAGTAAATTAATTTTTTTTTGCCGTTTCCTAGCCATTCTAGGTCCAGCTTAACCCCCTCAGTTCCAGCCTTCGCTCTGAAGGAAGCATCTCAGCACTGGACACCTGATGAGCAAGTTCTGTGGGAGAGTTAATGACTGCAGCTCGCTTGGGTAGAGCTGAGGGAAGCCGTGGTGCTTTGGAGACAGCGAGGCGAACATACCCTGCAAACCTTACAAACAGAAAGCCACAAAGGATTTGGCTTTCTGCTTTATTGGTTCCGCTGTAATTGGCTGTGTTTTTGTAAAAATAGCATCTCCTGTTGTCAATTTGCAATGGAGAAAGACGGTCCAGTTCTGGAGCAGAACTAACAGGGTAGTGTTGTGAGCGAGACAGCCGCGATGGCTGATCGGGGAATATGTAAATAACAGCGTGGTTTTGGGTTTCTTTCTCTTCTGCAGTAGCTCTTGTTTTTTTCCAAATGGCCATCGCTAGGTTTTATGATGCACGTATGCTTGTAGGCACCTTGCACTGATGATGGAAACAGAGATTCCCCCGGATGGGATCCTTCCTTTTCTTCATCTCGGACGTCCCGGGCTGTGTTAAGCGGTGCTGAAGTTGGAGGTGGGGACGTGGAGCCCAGAAGTGGTGACCAGGTACAGGGCACGGCAGCTTTTGCCTCTGTCCTCACCTCTAGGCACTGGCTCAAGATGAGTCATTTGCTGCTTTTCACTTGATTTTTGTCATCATTAATGCATCGCATTCTCAGTTTGTCCTTTAAATAATGCAGTTGCGTGTCTCTGTTGACATTAACCTCCTAGAAGCGTGTGTCCACAGAAGAGCAGCTTGTTTTCTCTCCAAGCATTCACCTCTATCCAAACACCTCATCTACCAGCTCAGCTTTACTTAACCGGCGAAGAATTAAAGCACCTAATGGCTGGAAGCGTTGACTACGTGAACTAAGCCTTTTATAAATCAGTATTCAGCAGTCTCCAGCGCAGTGTGTAAAGGTAAATAGCTACTCCATCTCCCCCTCCTGCTGCTTCATGGCTCCGTCCTTGTGTTAAGTCCTCGGTAAAACTCCTTATTGTGTCTCCTCTGTAAATCCTGCAGGTTGTAACGGGCCCTTAAATCTCACCATTTGGGATAGAAATGTATCTTCTGTGTTTACTCGTTTGCTGCGTTTAAGGGAGTCATTTTTATTTGACCAGCTTTGTGCGGCTCCCTGTATATAGATCTTATTTATCCTAAAAACCTCGTCCCCTGCCAGGTAAGCAGGTTGGGAAGCGATGCCTCATTTTTATAGGAGAGTCAAGATTTAAATGCACCAACTTTCCCGCAGCTTAATGCACTGCTGCAGAGGCATTGCAATCGCCGTTCCTATTTCTGCTCCTCGCTTGTGCGGTGCGTGAGATCATCGCATCCTCTTTTATCTTCTTCCTCTGTCCAAGCAAACCCGTGTGTGCAAATACAGCACCCGTGGCTCAGCTGATGCGCACCAACTTGCAAGGTTGAGCTTCCCTGATGGCGTGCCCAAGCCTGTGCTTTGCTGCATCCACACTTACGCAGCCTTCTGAATTATAGCCCCATTTCTTCCCCTCCATTTCTTTCCAGGACTGCAGCTTCTTCTGGGACTTCTCAAGAAAATAGTGAATTTCTTCCTACTCAAAAATCAGAGCGGTGTCTGGTGCTGCGAAGGCCTTTTATAAACGCCGTGCAGCGCTGCTGCTGGGAACAGCCTCCCATGGCAACCTTCAGCTTGAAAGCTAAAATCACATCACCCCATATGACAGCTTTATTATTAGATTGGCATGTGAACCCTTTGGAAGGAGTCTAGGTGGAAGAAAAAAAAAGAAAAGTTTTCCTAGACTCTGCCTTCAGTTTGTTTTTTGGATTTTCTATTTTGTGATTTTTTTTTTAATCGCTTCGAGGATTTATTTTTTTTTCTTTCCCAGGTAAAGTAAATGCTAGAAAAGTGAAAGACTTCGTTCTAGGTGAGGTGGAAGATCTCTGCCATGAGGTGTGATGCATGACGATGACCACCGCCACAGCAATTTCAGGTCCTCTACCGCTACACATGGATGAGAGTTGAGTTCAGCGTGTGCTACTTTTGGGGTCTGGTCTTATTTTAGGAGTGGTAGGGAGCTCCTGAGGGTCAGGGTTCTCCTCAGGCAAGGACTGGGGTGGATGACAACAGCTCGAAGGGAACATAGCTGCCTTCTGCACAGCGTCTGGTAGTTAGCAGGTAGCTCTTGAAGGCGTTAAGTTGGTTGGTCCAACGTGCTCTATGTGGCATCTTGGGCTTTTCCCTGCTGTCCTTGGACAACGAGTGCTGTGCCCGCGGTCAGCCGAGGGGCCTGGCTCTGTAGGTCAAATTCTGCGTAAATAAATTGGTGCTGGGGCTGTGCAGGCGCCTTTCTGCTCTCTCCAAAGCATTGTGTCGGCAAAGTTGAGTGTTTCTACTGTTAAGAGGTTTTAATTTCATCACCCTGAGCTCCATGGGGCTCCATCAGCACTCAACACACATCAAGACTTCGCCGGCATGCACGCTGTTGCTGTTGTCCAGCCTCGTGTCACATTTCCATGCTGGTTCTTGGGTTTGCTTCCTTTGACATCGGGGGGCCTGGGGGTGTGGATGAAGGTCCTGGAAAGTTGGGGGGCTCCGGAGAGCAGCTGTGGGACCAGGCTGGGACCAGCTTGGTCCCGCTCCATCTGCTGGTGATTGTAAGTTTGTTTCTTGGGCCGTTGGTTGAGCTTGGCATCACCGATCTGATGGACTCCTCCTCCCCACCAGGAAACCACCTGCAGAAAGCTGCTGGCACCCTTCTTTCCAGCCACCTGCATGGCCTCGTGGCTCGCTGAGCTGCAAGGGTAGGAGACAAAATGCCTCGTGCCATCGATAATAGCAACTTCTATCATCTGCCTTTCCATGTTTCATGGTGCAGAGATGGTCCCGTCTGCATTCCTGAGCCACCAAGCCCATGGGGGGAGCAGCATCCATCCTACTTGCTCTCGGAGCTCTGTATTTCTCCTCCCAAACTCTTCCGGGGAGGACGAAAAGCTCGGGGAGTTATTTTTGGGTGAAGGAGAGGGGGCGGCTTTCTGTGCTGGCTGCGGGCGAGACGCCAGCCAGACTTGAGCCCGGGGAAAGTTACGGTGACAAAGAAGAGGTGACGGAGCCTGTGTCTATGAGCAGGGTTTTGGAGCTGCTTCACTTTATCTGTGGCTCCCTTGAAGCTTTCCTACTAAGCTTCGTGAGTGCCTCCATCCTCTTTAAGTCCTGTACCTCTCCATTCCCTTGCACTTTCTAGAGAAGCAGGGAGAAGTGACTCATTACACAGCCTACGAGGAAACTTTAATGAATAAATGCGTTTAAAAAAAAAAAAAAAAGGAAAACATTTCTCCTGTCTGGGGCAGAGTGATGCTTGTGCTGTCATGAACCCTGAAAAAAGTAGTTAGGCTGTTTCTTTTTATTAGCTTTTAATTAATTGAGTTACAGGAAATATTTTAGTGCTCTTGTTGAGACTAATAGGACTTTGGGACTAGAGCTGCGGGGTTGTTTTTGTTTGTTTTTAATTTGCTTGAAACCTCAAGAGCAAAATTTGCAAACCTCCCAGCTATTTCCCTTCTTTTTTTTTTTTTTTTTTTTTTCCCTTCAAACTTCTGAGATGCTGGCAGCAGCCTGCGGGGAGGAGGAGCAGATCAATGCCCTGCGGTGCTCCCTGGGCATCTAATTGGGGCAAAAAGGTATTTTCCGAGGCACCTGCGGTGGCCGGGAGGCGAGGTTCAGCCCTTGCACGGGGCATCACCGAAGCAGAGCACCGCGGATGCTGCGTGAGACGAGGGACTGCTGCTGATCGCACGCCGTGAATCTTTACCAGCTTTGGGGAGCAGCCTGGCTTTATCCACTGGGCTGTAAAAAAGCCTAGAAAAGTAAATCTTCGTGCCTTTAGGAGGAGCGGTGCTTTTCTGCCAAGTCCCTGAAATAAAATATTTAGCTGCCTTCCTTCCTTTGTTGCTCGCGTGGAAGGGACCTCGGTGATGCTTTTCGCTTTTTGTGATAAAATAACCCCGCGCAGATGCAAGTTTTAAAAAATACGCCCTGTGCATCCCCTTCCTTGGGCCTGTTCTGCTCGGGATCTCTGCTCACGACTCCTGAGCAGCTGTGGCAGCGTGTGTTTGGAGCAATGCAGGACTTCTGCTGTACAGGGTCAGTTGGTTAGGTTGTTCTGGTGGTCTCAGCTGAGTTTTATTTCAACTGGGTTTTATTTAAGGGGGGGATCTTCATTTCAAAGGTTCTCCTTGAATCCAAAAGCTCGTTAGCGCTCTGCTTCTCCTCCATGAGCTCCAAGTCTTCTTCTCTTTGTTTAAATACAGGAAAGCAATGTTTTCAAAGGGAAGGAAGAGGGTGAGAAAGAAGTGTGGGTGCTCCTCTGAGATCAAGCCGATCCATTTTTATCTTGTTATATATCGTTTTTACTTAATACTGTTATATTATTTCAGCTGTGCTCGGTTTTTAGATTCGATGCAGAGATGAAGTTGCTATAACAACATGATGATTCATATAATGCTAGCAACAATCTGCCGGGATTTATTTTTCTATCATGACGACTTGGATGTTTTTGGTGGGGATTTCTGTCTATTTTCAGACAGACTGCGCCATTAGCTTTCCGTAGCGATTTACTTCGGCTTACCAGTAGTTGTACCTGTACTGGTGTAATACAGCTCGAGATCTCAAAGCCCCTTCACAAGGGGCAGCACCTTTAGGGCAGGTTTAGGTTAGGAAATGGGGGTATGGGCATGTAGGACTGACTCGAGCACCTTCAACACATCAGGTGTGTGCGCTTCTGGAACCTGTACTCAGGTGGTTCTCCATCTCATTCCCTCTTTCAGAGGTACAGCTGATAAACTGAGTATTCTTGAATTCCTGATCTGTGTTCTTAAAAAATCAAGAGGCACAAGCTAAGAGTTCTTGAATTTCTCCTGGGAAAAGACTGTCGAGATCTTTGATACCACCTAAAGTTGCTCGAAAGTCGCCAGGGAGCTATGGGCTATATCCAGAGGAACTGATTAATAAATCTTCCTTTTTTTTTTAAATAGGAAAAAAAGCGCCCAGAATTAGCAATGTCTGATTTTTCCGTGGAAGCTCTGTCACCTTCTCCCTCTTTTCTGCCCCAATGTTAAGAGCTTCAGATAACAAGTCTGAAAATGAAGCAACTTGCCCCAGTGCCTTTCATGAAGTTGTGGGTTTTCCAGTCTCAAAGCTAAGGTGTTAGCAGGAACACAAGC
Organism: Cygnus atratus; assembly: GCF_013377495.2. Classification (NCBI taxonomy): domain Eukaryota; kingdom Metazoa; phylum Chordata; class Aves; order Anseriformes; family Anatidae; genus Cygnus; species Cygnus atratus. The sequence goes on along the minus strand of NC_066363.1, from coordinate 158,099,701 downwards.
TTTCACCTAAAGCCAACAAATCCAGGGTTACTTGATTTATTTGTTAATATTAGTATTATTTTCCCCATGCCTGTGTAGACCTGCAGCAGGACACGATGCCTTTTGGGACAATTTTTCCTGCTTGCAAAATCCTGACCAATTTTACAGAGATCTGGAGGTGGTAGCGTGCTTTTGGCCAGCCTGCTTGTTGGGCTGGAATCTCTTTATCTTGCCCAACAACTGGAATGCAGTTGATCCTGTAAAAAGGTGTGAGCTTTCTGTCCTGCCTAATTGTGTTAAATTGCATTCACATGCTAATAGAGAGCGACTGGGAGAGGATGTTGAAGCCTGTACGCATTTTTAAATTCATAAATAACATTACAGGAGTGTCTAAAGCATCAGATAACTGACTGTGAAGACCTTGCTGCGATGAGGTGATACAGATATATCTTTGAAAGCCGTCTTCCCCTGCACTGAATCTGGATCCTGCTCGTGTTGCTGTCAGCTGTATCAGGAGTAAGGAGGAATTGTAACTGAGCAAACAGCGCTGGAAATGTGCCCTGGGGGGCTGCAATATCTGCATCAATACCCAGCAGCGGTGCAGGAGGGCCTGGCGTATCAGCGAGATCGAGTTTTCAAATGAATTTTGCATTTTTGCAGTGGGTTCGTGCTCTTGACACCTGGTGTTGCTGCTTTGGGAGGGCTTCCACAGCACAGCGAGGAGGTCTTGTTGGATCTGGCCTCCTGCATCAGAGGAATAATCTTCTCCTGGTGCCTCTGTGTGTGCTCCTTCTGATCCCTCTCTGTTTTTTTAAATGTGTGGGTGTTGGGGCACCACGATGAGAATGCAGTAAAACTGGAGGCAATGAAAAAAAAAAAAAATGCCAGATGACTCTTTCTAGAGATGTGTTCCAGAAGTTAAGAGTTCATGAAGCAGGTGAGCCAACGTATTATATGAGCTATTGCAGGCATGACAAAGCGATGCTGTCTTCACTTCCTTCCTAGGCATAACTTCAATCCTCTGACCGCATGGATGATTCTGACACGACCCCACATAGCCTACTCCATGCACAAGTGTCAGACTTAGAATCACAGAATCTTTAAGGTTGGAAGAGACCTCCAAGATCATCTGGTCCAACCATCCCCTACCACCAATGTCACCCACTAAACCATGTCCTTAAACACCACGTCCAACCTTTCCTTGAACACTCCAAGGGACGGTGACTCCACCACCTCCCTGGGAAACCCGTCCCAATGGCTGACTGCTCTTTCGGAGAAGAAATGTCTCCTCATTTCCAACCTAAACCTCTCCTGGCACAACTTAAGACCATTCCCTCTGGTCCATCCACGTTTCTCCTCTGCACACAGGATGAGGATCCTTGTGTTTGGCTTGGTGGCTCCTTGGATGCTCCATTGGATGCTGTGATGGAGCAGAGGGAAACTCCTGTTCATCACAGCCAGGACAGTCCTGAAGTTTTATTTTCTAGTTCTTGCTACTTTTGCTTCTTTATGCCTTGATTGTGTTTTCTTAGAGACACGTCACATAGAGCTGTGCCGGTGGGGTTAGTTTAAGACTGGTGGCCGTAGACAGAAGACCCAGCTCCTCTGGGGTGCACGTGTGTGTTTCTGTGCTGGGGAGAAGATGATTCTCAGTCTGAGTCACGCCATTCGTATTTCCTTCTATAGGCTGGTAAAAATTAGTCGGGAGACAGGGAAGAAATGGGAAGTGTCTCTGTATTTCAGGAGAAAAAGCAACTGCTCCTCTGTGGCGGTTATTTTAGCAGCAGTTTGCATCTCAATTTCAACCCCAAAATATGCATCCTAAGTGCAGGCAGCTGTGTTTGCTGAGCCAGAAAGTGTCTGAGATGGTCTCAGTTTTCTTGCTGTGGTCCTGGTAGTGGAAAGAGACGTAAAGAAACTGTCAAACACGTGGACAAGGAGGTCATCTGCAAAAAAAAACCAAGCCACCAAACCTGTGTTTCTGACGGTGCTGATATTTTCTTGCATTTACACCTTGCTGTGGATATATCCTTTCTTCTCCAAAAAGGGTTGGCTCCTACAACGAAACGTTCTGCTAGGAGAGGCATGGTGGCGGAGCTGGGACCTTGCTGTGGATCCTGCTGGTGGCAGAGCCCTGCTCTTCCTGCTGTCGGGAATCTCTTGACGGGGAAGTTTCCGCACCGTGGATCTCCTCCTCGCACGCCGAATTTCAGGGAGTGAGGCGAGGCCAAGTGTACATTTTAATTTTAGTTCTGCGTGACGGAGGATGCTCGTGAGCGCGTCGTATTAACTTCAAAAAGCTCTTTGGTATTTCGGGTGTTTTACTGGAGTAGTACAGTGGGTCGACTGGGGAATAAGCAAACGAAGCAAGGCTTTGGGGAGTGGTGAAACCACCCATGCAGAGATAAATTAGCCAGCATACCCCATCAGTAACCACTTGCAACAGGCAGCAGATACCTTCTTGACCCCATTTCTGCCCCTAGGAAAGAGGTTCTGACCCTGAAGGATCTTTGCATCCTTGGTCTTTTGGGCTGTAGTTACTGGATCGGAAAGACTCCAGTTGTCCAGCTCTCTCGTTCAGCCATCTTCCGCTGGTCCCATCTGCTAATTCATCCTCCAGGAGGAACAGAGTCGATGTCACGCCAGCAGGAACTGTCGTAAGCTATTTTCACATCCAGTGCCTGGGCATGGCGGAGGGGAAGGCACGGAGAATTCCCAGAAAGGCGGCTGAGTAATGGGAGGCGATGGGTCCAGATGGAGGGGAGACATCTTCCGAAAAGGGCCCTTCTTCATCCCCTCCGGTTTCTTTGACAGCACGAAAACGTCACGTAGCCTCTGTGTGCAGGCGTTTGGTCGCTCGGGAGGGGAGCTGGCTGCAATTGACTTAGAATTATAAAACCATAGAATTATTAGGGTTGGAAGAGATCTTCAAGATCACCTGGTCCAACCATCCCCTACCACCAATGTCACCCACTAAACCACAGCCCTAAGCACCACGTCCAACCTTCCCTTGAACACCCCCAGGGACAGTGACGCCACCACCTCCCTGGGCAACCCGTCCCGATGCCGGACTGCTCTTTCTGAGAAGACTTGCACCACTTCAAGCTGGGAGGAGCGGTGTCGCCCCACTTGGTCCCCGCGGCGCATTTAGGGCCGTGCATGGAAACGAGAGGTGGCCAGCAGCGAGGAGCTTGGAGCGGGGAAGCCTGGGCTGATCCCTCTGTGACCCCACCGCCTTCTTCTTACTGCCTTACTCGTGAAATGTGGCTCATGCACTTCTCAGCTTCGTAGGGTGTGGTGAAGACAAGCACACGAGGAGGCGCGAGGACGGCTGGATAGGGTGGGAATGGGGACCAGACCTCAGCGAGGTAACGGGGTTTGAAGCAAATGTCTCAGATCTCTCCTGCTTTACCTAGTTTTTTTGTAGCACAGGTGTGCAGGGCAGTGGTTTTGAAGGCTGATTTGCCTTGGCACTGTCCCAGTTTCCATCCTTTCTGTGATGCCAATCAGGGACGTTCGTGGAGAACCCGGCAGGGAAACTCTTCTGGACAGCAGCTGTATTGGACGTTGTACAAGCAAGAGGAAATCTATGCCTCCAACTCGTTATTTTTTAAAGTAAATAGCATGTTTGTGTGTTTGGATGACATTTTCCATTCAAAAAGGGAGGGAAGGAATGAGTGTCACCCACAGCTAAGGTGCTGGCCACGTAACTCAATTACTCATACAACTGCAACCTCATCATCCAACCATGAAGGATTTCTTCCACCAATTTCCTCGGTCGTGGCCACACTCCTGAAATTAATCCCACCTAAGCAGTCCATAGCGTTTCCTCTGTCAGTGCAGACAGAAGTTGTTTCCTTACACGGCTGAGTGCTTCAAACAAAAAAGAAAAGGAAAGAAGGGAGGAAAAAAAAAAAAAAAAAAAGCTCAAATGCCTAAGACTTAGGTGGTTGCGTTTTCTTTGAGTTTTAGAAAAGGTTGTCACCTTCCTGGTCCCAAGCAGGTGGGGGAGCACAAGGAACTGGAGGATAGATGGCCTTTGATATTTTCATCGTAGTTTTATATCGGTGTATAGGGATCGAAATCCGTGGTGAGTTTGTCCACCTCGGGAAAGCCTCCTTTCCTCCCGCCATCGGAAGCTTTGGCACGTTTTCTTCCAGCCACCCTTCCTTCCTCGCTGAGCTTTACCGTGCTTCCCTCTGTCATCTCCCGCTCAGTGTTTAGTGCTCCAGATCCTCAGGGATGAGCGCAAGTGGCCAGCATCGCCCTGGGCACGCTCATCCCGGCTGAAGGGCGGGATGCTTTTTGCAGCGTTTGCTTTCCAGATGGATCTCTCCCCTCCGAGTCTGCTGTTTTGCTCTGCTTGGGAAAGCACACAGGCGTAGGTGGAGCAGATTGGAGAAGCCTCAAAGCACCTCGGTGACTGGTGAGCTGGGTGGTTGAGGTAGTTTTCCCTCCCTGTAAACATTTCACGAGGAGGGAGTAGCTTCCCTGTTGGGGTAGCAGATGGGATTTGGAGTTACTGAGCCCCTCTGGGCACTGGTAGGATGAGCTCATTTTGTGGATCTTGTTGCCTGGGAGAGCCTGTGTGAGGCTTCAGGCTGTCGAAGTGCACGCTCCTGTATTTCCTTCCCCCAGTGGAGAATCGCCTGGGTTTTAGCTGCTCTTAGCAATGCCCTGCAGTAAACAGGAACGGTGAGAATGTGAGCGCTGCAATTCAGCTCTAAGTGCATCTCTCACTGATGGTAGGATTCAGAAAACCAGTGGTTTCCTCTCTGCTTTTCATCATACCCTTCCTAAATTTATGTTCCTGGAGAGGAAGAGGCTCACAGCACCTGTGCTCACAAGCCACAAATTCCCCACTTTCAGCCCCTGCTGCTTATTTACCTTCCTAGAGAGGCGGTGAAGGATGCCCAGCAGAAAAAGCATCCTAACAGCCAGAGCTGTGATGGTGTTGCACAACAAGAAGCTGCACCCAGGGACATCATGGGTGGCACAAGGCTACCTGGATTGCCACTTGTCTGCTCATAAAGAGCAAGGGGATGGAGGGAAAGGGTCGAGCTGAGCTGCCTGGTGGGGATTTTCATAGGTTAAACAGGACCGTGTTTGGGATTTATGTCCTCTAGCTGTAACAACTCAGTAAGATCGGCGTCTGCAAAAGCACCTTGCACAATTTGATCTAAATCTTGATTAAACCTCTAGGCCGGTTGTCTGTAGCCTGAAGGGTGTGATAACGTGTCCTTGTTGCATGACCTTTTGTCGTTTCTCACAGCCAGCAACAAGAAGAAGCCGATGCAGGAGGGGAACGCCTGCTGTCACCGCGTGTAATTGGCCTGGTACGTTCGGAGGGGTCACCGAAGGCTGGCATTGCTGCTCCGGGCAGCTAGAAATCACTGCTGCAATTTTATCTCGGATTTTTTTATTCTGCTTGGGGAGATTGCAACCATTTTTAAGCGAGCTTTGTATCTAAGAAGTGTTATTAATACCCTAAAAATACTATTGCATTCAGCAAACGATGACCAGAGTGGTATCGGAGGGATTCCGTGTCCGCGTTATTTGCACAAAGCAGTGGGTAGGATGCTAAGAAAAAGGTTTTTTCTGCTAACAGCCTGATAAATGGGCGCTGCATTTTCTTTGTAAAGGAGTAAATTAAGAAATACGGCCTGCTAAATGGCTGTTGCAAGGTAGATGGATACCTGGAGGAATCCACCATTTATCTGGCTAATGCTCATCTTGCATCATCCGAGTGTCTGCGGAGAAAACCCCGGAGCTGTAGGCACAGCTCTGGGTTGCATCTCAGAAGCTGCTCAGTTGTCGGCGGATGCAGGACCTGCCTCTTGGCGATGCATCGGTATTTTTTCCTGCTCGGGGGATCGAGTGCCTTTATAGCCAAGAGGGGTTGCGTTTCGAGGAGGAGAGTTCGTGGAATAAAAGCTAAAAATGGGAGTTCTTGCAAGGTAGGTTGTGTGGATGTGTGTGATGCAAGCGCGACAGCAACAACTTGCTGGTGAGAAGTGCAGATCCTCATTCAACTGGGCTCTTAGTGTTCCATCAAACTGAACATAATCTGAAATGATTAACTGGGTTGTGGCCGGAGTGCTCCTCCCATGGCAGGACCAGAGTCCTAAAGAAAACAGAACAGTTAAAGAAGTGATTCCTATTTGCCACGATGGATTTCAATTTATTTTTCACAGGTACTTTGCAACAAACGCCAGCTCTCTACCTATGCACCTGTGCTGATCTGGAAGTCTTGAATCCCTGTAGCTCCTTTTCAGCTTCGTGTCCCCAGTTTTTAAAAAGGAGGCTCTGTTCCCATACTCGGCAGGGATGTTGTGAGAATCAGCAGTTGGTTTTGTATCTGTCCATACAGCACGGCTCAGGCTGCAGGATGCTGCTGGACACCAGAGCTCACGCCTCAGTGGTGTCTACGATGTGATGAAATGGTTCATCCCAGTACTAAAAAGTCTTATGTGACCAGTAGAACAGGACTTAGGAAGCACGTGGTAAGAGCATCTCTGCAGGTGTGGGCCGTCTGCACAAGGACGAGGCGATGAGGCTCCGGCAGACACAAGTGGTGTGTGTTCGCCTTGGGAAGCGCGTTACTCCCAGCTCTCCTTCACAGATAGATGCTTCACCCTCTTTTTGAACGAGTTGTGAACTGCTTTATGAAAGTTTTGAGCTCCTCCTTCTCCAAAACAAAGCCTTCCTGGCCAGGCCTTTTATTCTTTCTAAACTCTCCCCCAACTACAGTCCTGTTGGGAGTTGCTGTTTTAAGTGCCTGCGCTAACGCGGTTAGAAATGCCACTGATCTAACTCAATTAAAAAGCCACCTGTTTACCTACTCAGGCATAGCTGGTGGTCTGGCTAGTTGTCTTTTTTTCACTCCCACGTCCTTGGTTCCTGTGCCAAACCAGGCAGTACACAGCCGCCCTGCAGAAGCTAGCGAGGCAGGGTTTGGTGATTTTCTGCGTGCTGATACGATGGCGAGGCTGGGGAAGGAGTCCCTGTGCGTCGTGCCTTAGCTTGACTCATAGAGAGAACAGCATTATCCTGGAGGTGTCTCAGCTGTAGCCATATTTTTGTGTTCCCTGCTGTTGTCATTGTGCTTGTCACTTGATGGTTTCATGTCTTGGATGTCTAGAGCTAGCTATGTACTGAAAAAATGAAATATGGATGATGGCAGCGTTCTGAAACTCGGGCGCTTAAAGATGCAGTGCAGAAGTCCCTGAAATTGCTGAGAATTGCATTGTTGTAGGTTTTTGGGTTTAACTTCACATTCCTCGTCTTGGAAACTCTTGCCAGAGCGAGTAAAGCTTGGTTGGGACCCCGTGTGGTGTGAAAGGCAAGCATGGGATGGCTGGTCCTGCACCACGATGCCCGAGTGTGCTCTCATCTCCTGGGTCCTGGCAGCGATGCCTGCTGATGCTCAGGTCACCTCCCGGGGGATTTGCCATCTGCTTCAGCAGCAGATCCACAAGAGGCAGCTCCGTTCTTGGCCAGGAGAGCAGAAGCGAAGCTCCGCTTGCTTTTCCTGGGACTGTTCTTTTTACTTTTCCCTCCCATCTGGTTCACCTCCCCTCGGAGGTGCGGATTTACGTGGCTCGTCCGCGGTGCCCCTTGAGACGGCATCTGCGATTCACCACCTGCATGGCTCGTGTTTGGAGAGGAGCGGAGCTTTGCACAGCCATTCCTGCAGGCTCCAGCGTTACCTGCAGGAGCACTGGTGCTGGCTCAGCAGTATGGGTGCCCCTTTTAATCCAGGTGAGGCTTCCCTAAATGCCACTGCCCATTGCTCCTGGCACTCCTTGCAGCAGGATTCGTGAAGAGCATGAGCAGTGTTGCTGTTCTCCTGAACAGCCTCCCAGCACCATGTTTGGATGGAGGGGGATGACATAAACTGTCTTCCTACAAGGAATTGGGCTGAAAACCACAGTATTTGGCTTTCAGTGCTAGCTAGTCGTGCTTTAAAATTTTGCTGAAGGCGTCTTCTCAGCTTTATAGCTCTCCCTTTCCATCTCTTGCTTTGACATGCAGTTTCTTCTGCGTGGCAGAAAGGACCGGCTGCGTGGGAACGCGGCCTCTAGGAGCTGCCTAAACCAGCGTGGTAGAAACCAGTTTACAGCTGCTGTAGTCAAGATTTAATTTTATTTTTTTTTTTAGGGTGGGGGTGGATGGACTTATGTGGCATCTCTGTGCCTTACCGCATCTTGCTTTGAACTTGCTCCCGCAGGGTGGTGCTGGCTGGCGGTTGGCGGTGGCGATGATGGAGAACGTCAAACGTGATGAGTGTGAAGGCTTCAGGCTTGGAGAGATGTGGGGTTGGTGTCGGCAGGGGTGAAGCTCCCACAAGATGGGCTAACAGCGTGTTGGGCCCTGTTGAGTTGATAACCCCATCTGACTTCAGAACCAGTTCTGTGGTGTCTTCATGGTGTCCCTGCCCATGGCAGGGTGGTGGAATTAGAAGATCTTAGAGGTCCGTTCCAACCCAAACCATTCTGTGATTCTATGATCTGTTTGGGAAGGGTCACCCCAGGTGCTGGTTGGGCTTGGGATGCTCTTGGAAGCCTCATTATTGGGCAGTGCAATGTGTGGTCATCTGGGAGCACAGCTACAGAAGGACATCTGCAGCAGCAAGGCCGTATCTCTGCGTGCCCAGGCTTGCTGTTTTTCACCTCTTGATACCTTTAAAGTCCAGGCAGCTGAGTTGGTTTTTAGCTCCTCGATTTGCACATGGGATCTGCGTGGAGCCAACGCTGGTGAAGGCAGCCTTGGAGCTGGAGCAAAACAGTAGCGTGCTGCCTGGCCCTGGCTCTCTTCTTCCACGTGTTTGCCACAGGCTGTGCTGAGGTCCAGAGAGGCCACTCTGTGCTAAATACACCAGCAGGTCCCCCAGGGGACACCCTTCAACTGGCCTGACCCATCCCTTGGCCAGCCAGGTGACACAAGTGAGAGATTGACAGGGGCTAAGTCTGCACCTGGACCTCTTTGGGTAGGAACAGCGAGCATCAACTTCAGCACGCCAGCTTTTCTTACATGGCCCAGTGGTTTTCTTTCTCCTAGTCTCTGTCTGGTCATCTGTGCTTTCAGATAGAGGCATGATGATTGGAAAAATTGGGTTTATATCAGTGTATAAGAATACATATGCGTGCACAGAACTATATATAAGATATTTTGGTTTGCTAAAACAAATGGAGGCATAGCTTCCAGGTGGTGATGCCCTCACTGTGCCCTGCTCCTTGCTAGATCTTGTTGCGTTTCCTCTTCATCCCCTCTGGTCCCTCTGGTCTTTGCAAGGGCTGTTTTCCATAGGGATACTTCTTTTGTTGTAAGGGGCACTAAGGAATGGGGAAACTGCTTGTCCCAAGAGCGTGCACGAGAGCTCAGAGCTAATGATAGGGACTTGCTGCTGCACTTGGGGTGCTTCTGTTCCTCTCCCAGAATGCTGCTTCATATCTTCATCCCACAGGTGTTTCTCAGCCGTAGTATTGCTTTATGGGATGCTGCTGAGTGTGTGTAGAAGGGGAAAAGCAGATGGCGTGCAACTGGCCTGGCCGTCAGCGGGTGATGGGGATGCTGTGGTGACCCAGCAAATCTGCTCCATGTAAACACACACACCTGCATTACTCTGGATGTCCCGAGGTTTAGCTTCCAGCAGACCATCTACCTTATAGCAACGGGCAGTGTCACCAGGCTGTTAGCATATTGTGTGCTTTCTCAAACCAGTATTTTGGGTAATGTTTAAGCGTTGGGGTAATTTTTGTCCTGAGTTCACCCATGTGACGGTTTCTGCTCAGTTAACAGGGCTTTGCCTTCAAAAAGGATCCCATCGTGGTGTTTTTCCCTGCGTCTCAACACTTGTGTTACTGCAGGTGAAGGAGATAACCAGAGCAGCATTCGGGTAGCAAACCTCCGTTGCAGTGACAGCTGTGCTGAATGTGCGTTGGGATGGGCGATCGCTGCGCCGTAGTCCTCCTTGCTTTGGAAGAGCTGCCACCCTCAGCTTCCTCGGTTGTCCCTCTTGAGAAACGCTGTCCCCAAGTGACCCGGGATCTGCACAAAACTCCCGGTCTTCCCCCAAGAAGTAGGAAGGTGTTCTCCCACGTCATCAACGTGAGTGGGGTTTGGCAGCACGGAGCGTGCGACTAGATGGAACGCTCCTCGTGCTTGGGTGTGAGCATTGCTGTCGCTTCTCGTGTTTGGGAGCGCTCCTCAGATAGCTAAAACTTGGGTGTTGAGGATTTATCTTCTCTTTGAGATGCGGGGGAATACAGAGGCATGCAGTTATCGCTAAGGACAGCTCTTGGATGTTTGTGCTTTTCAGAAATGAGCTTCATCTCTACCATGTGTTAAAGGACTGATGAGAGCTTTCCTGTGCTGGGCAGGTGTTTGGACAAAGCACTGGCACCTGAAAACGTATGAACCATGGAAATGCTCTGTTGATTGCTCTCCTGCAGCATCATAAGTCTGCTGGTGGCTGCCATCACATTTTTCAGGCTGTCAGTGCCCTGTTTTGCAGCTCAGATGGGACAGAGGAAGATGAAACTGTCTTTGTCCTCCCTCCACACATCCCAACCGCAGGGTTGACAATTTAGCCTTATTTATTCACGCATTTATCTTTTAAAGAAGTGGAAGGACTGATTTTTCTTGTTTGACCTGGAATTTGCAGAAACCCAGCCTCCACGATAGTGTCTTAAAAATGAAGACATCTGTGCAACCACCTTACCTTCTGCAGTGAGCTGCCAATGAATCTGTCCTGTGTCAGGCAAGACTTTTTGGCAGTTCTGGCTGCAGCCTCTGGTTTTCAGGGCACATCAACATATTTTAAGTTAGCTGCATCCCTGGGCTTTCTCTTTTGTGAGTTCTGGATTTCTTTTCGTGTTAAAACACCTTCTCTACACAAGGGCAGGTTTCAGGGTAAGGAATTTCCTCCTTACACCTAGCTGGAATCTACCCTCTTCCAGTTTAAAACTGTTGTTTCTCCTTCTCCTATCACCACACACCCTAGTGAATAGTCTCTTCCCATCTTTCTTGTAGGCACCCTTCAAATACTGGAAGGCTGCTATAAGGCCTTCTCTTCTCCCAGAGCCTTCTCTTCTCTAGGCTAAATAAACCCAACTTTCTCATTCTTTCTTCACAGGAGAGGTGCTCCAGCCCCTTGATGATCCTTGGGGCCTTCTCCTGGACCCACTCCAACAGGTCCATACCCTACTGGGGGCCCCAGAGCTGAACGTAGCACTCCAGGTGGGGTCTCACAAGAACAGAGGAGGGGGACAATCACCTCAATCCCCTCCATCGCCCTGCTGGCCATGCTACTTTTGATGCAGCCCAGGATATGATTGGCTTTCTGGGCTGCAAGCGCACATTGCCAGCTCATGTTGGGCTTTTCGTCAACCAACATCCCCAGGTTCTTCTCCTCAGGGCTGCTCTCAATCCATTTTCCACACAGCCTGTGTTTGTGCTTGGGATTGCCCCAGCCCAGATGCAGAACCTCGCACTTGGCCTTGTTGAACTTCATGCGGATCTCCCAGGCCCACCTCTCAGGCCTGCCCAGGTCCCTCTGGATGGCATCCCTTCCCTTCAGCATGTCGGTGTCACGAGCCACCCAGCTCGGTGTCATCGTCAAACTTGCTGAGGGTGCACTCAATCCCACTGACTGCCACGCTGCAGTCCGCAGTAGAATTGTCATGACCAGCTGTAGTGGGTTTACGTGGCAAGGTTTGGTAGCGGGGGGCTATAGGGGTGGCTCTCTGCGAGAAGAGTCCAGAAGCTGCCCCATGTTAGATAAGGGCCCCACCGCTGGCCAGAGCTGGGCCAGTAAGTGATGTTGTTTGTGCCTCTGTGAGAGCAGATTTAAGAAAGGGGAAAACAAAACAAAACAAAACAAAAACCTGCTGGGCAACAGCAGCTGGGAGAGAGGAGTGAGAACCATCCCTGCAGCCCCCAAGGTGAGTGCAGCAGGAGGGCAGGAGGTGCTCCAGGCACGCAGCAGCAGTTCCCCTTTGGCCTGTGGAGAGGCCCCTGGTGGAGCAGGCTGTCCCCCTGCAGCCCATGGGTCCCACATGGAGCAGATCTCCACGCTGCAGCCCGTGGAGGAGCCCCCGGTGGAGCAGGTGGATGTGGCCTGGAGGAGGCTGCGGCCCATGGAGAGCCCCCGAAGGAGCAGGCCCCAGGCCGGAGCTGCAGCACGTGGAGAGGAGCCCACGCAGGAGCAGGGGGTCTGGGGGGAGCTGCCGCCTGTGGGGGACCCGTGCTGGAGCAGTTTGCTCCTGGGGGATGGATGGACCATGTGGTACGGAGCCATGTGGGAGCCGTTCTTGAAGAGCTGCTGCCTGTGGGCAGCCAATGCCATGAAGGAGTGGCGGAGCTGAAGCGCCAGGGACTGACCACAGCCCCCATTCCCCGTTCCCCTACCACTGGGGAGGAGGATGTAGAAGAGGTTGGATGGGGGGGGAGGTATTTTTGATTTCTTTCCTTTGTTTCTCACTGCTCTAGCTTGTTAGTAATAGGCAATAAATTTTACTAATCTCCCTACTCTGAGTCTGTTTTGCCCGTGACGATAATTGTTGAGTGACCTCCCTGTCCTTATCTCAACCCTTGAGCCCTTCCCATCATATTTTCTCCCCTTTTCCTTTGAGGAAGGGGAGTGAGAGAGCGGTTGAGGTGGAGCTTGACTGCCCAGCCCAGTAAAAACACCACACCAACTCAAATGGAGATTGAACGGTTCCTTTTCGGGTTACAGCACATCCAGGACATAGTGCAGCCACATCATCCTGGGAGAGCCCCCACCACGTCCCTGTTTGACCCTATCACAGCCAGAGGCAGCACTTTTAGGTCCCTTTGTATCCTCTACTTCTGCCAGCCCTGCCAAGCACCGTCATTGCCCTATCCCCATCTATTTCCCATCTCTTTTCTTCCCAGGTGCCCCGTAGCTAGGGAGAAGCCCCACCTACCATTGTGAAGAAGCTCATAGCAAAGCAGCTAACAATCACTAACCAGCTGATGAGTAGGCAGTAACATGTCCCACATCATAAGAGGCCCTGGAGGATCCAGAACCAAATGGCCATGGGGCCAGTAGATAGGTAAATTGAGGGGGTTGTTGTCCTGATGGCTGTAAAATTCGACAATACCACCTTCACTCATGACAAACCATGCTAAGAAGGATGTGAACAGCCTAGGGAGACTTCACAGCAAAACAAGAATGAGCCATCTGAGAAGAAGATGAAAAGGTTCGTTTCTTTTTTTTTTTTTTTCCCTGAAGAAGGGCAGTTAGGAAGTGGGATCGTAATCACCATCATCTCTTTCTTCTAAAGAGGCACCAGCAATTTGTCTTTGTTTACACCAGGGTTAGAATACAAAGCTGTAGGTTTCAGCTACAGAATGAACATTAAGATATACTTAAGCAGGGAAATGCATTATATGAACAATCCCAGTTCACTGTGATACTTGGTAATACGTTTTCAGTAATAAGGAAAAATAGTTTTATTAAGCATTCTGTAAGAAAAGATGCTTCGTGGAAACTACAAGCAGCACTTTACACCTGTAATATATTAAAAACATCTTTGAAAAATACTACATCTCATTTCAGATACAATTGAATGCTGGTATTGCAGAAAATGCATCTAATTGCCATTAATGAACAGCCTTGGTAGTTACAGATAGGGCTCTACCCATTTGCTAGCAATGTTCTGCTTTGCTTACTTTTTTCCTTCTAAACCAAAAGTCATAAGTAAAAATTGCTGCATATTCTTCAGTACAGTTGTCTTCCCTTTGTGTAGTTTGAACTGACTTCTAGCTCAATGCCTCATCCTGAACAAACACTAGAGTGAAAATCATGATGTTCTACCAAGTTAAGCTGCATCTTTCTTAACGTTATAGACGTTAGATGAAGGCTTAGGTGTGATGTCCACCAAGCTCTTAGGGTGTTTGCCCTCGTCCTTGTCCATTCACTTAGGTCCATGAACCACACAAGATGGGGACTGAGGTCTGAGGCCTGATCGGGCCTCCAGCTATCCCTAAGGTCCTGTAAACACCTTTTAGTGGAAACAAAGAGAGGTGGGGGCGGAACTCTTCTTGGGGTTAACTACCATGTCAGCTTTCCAAGAAGTTCCTAAACAGGTCCTTCTGGAAGACCTTCTGCAACACAAAGGGTAGAGAAGGGCACATCTCTGGAAAATACTTTAGTCACCAGGGAGACTTCTGTTCAGGTTTCCAGTCAATTCTTCAAAGCAAGTGAAGAATCAGATTTGTCTGAGTAACAGCAGAATTAGAAGGTTGGTTTAAAGCCAGCTGAGGGAGAAGGGAAGAATCCAGACCTCAGTCCGGTACTGTCAACCTGTTTCCTTGCAAATCTAATGGTACGAGCTACGGTCTGAATGTCCAAACTTGTCCTCCATGAGTCCAGTTAGGCTTTTCTTGACTGAAGCACACTGAATGGGCTCATTTTCTTCACTGCATTTCCAGGAGTCTTTGCATCCCAAACACACAGGTCTTGGACTGTGTGTATAGAAATATAGTCTTCATTCTTTGAATCCTCAGGTGCTGGAGGAGTGCAGTCCTCAAATTCTGCAGGAGCACAGCCAAGCGCTGCGGGAACGGGCTGATCAAAATCTGTTGGAACATAGTTCTCGTGTCCTGGAGGACTGCAATGCACTGATTCTGAATGGCTGTTCTTCCCAAAGTTGGGGGCGATACATTTCATTAACTGAAGCAGGAGGCTTTACAGCTTTCCTACCGTTGAGCTCTGGTGATGTCGGTCTTTCTCCACCTGGAACGAGAGGAGTCAGTTGAGTAGAAATCTCGCCACCAATTAGACAAAACTGTGATACATGGGAAAGAGACAGGGTCAAAAATTGGCAAAGGCTGGCTCTGTTGGTGCAAGCGGTCAAAGACTGTGTTAAGGGACCCCCTCCTCCTGTCCTCCAGGAGGGAAGGAAGCACGGAGGGAGAGAGGCCAGGTCAACCCTTCCCCAGAGCAGTTGAGCTGGAGGCTGTTGCACCCACCGTATTTCATTGCCAATTGCAGAATTTTGTGTCTGCCTGCCAGCATTATTACTTCTCAGCAAGGTGCAGTTGTTTAGAGGCTAGTAGGACTTTTGGTCTGTGTATGGGGAGGGATATCTAGAAGTGATTAGAAAATAATTTTAAATACCTGTGCTTTCCAGTTAATCTTTTGCAAGTAGCATTGAACAGTCTGTTTCTTCCCCTGCACTTGTAACAAGCCTATTGCCACGTTGTAGGCATTTTTATGATAACAAAAGACATCATGTATCTACCAAAGCTCAGTTAACTAAGGCAAATGGAAGCCCTCTGTTGCCAAACAACAACGGGTGGCTGGGGATGTTGATTTCTCTAGGGATTAGTAAATTTGGCATATGAGTGTACTTCTAAAACAAAAACTACATGCTCTCCTGATGCCAGGTAGAGAAAGGGTGTTATTTCCATTGATTCCTTGTCTCTTAAATGGTCTGCAAAATCATGTGTTAGACTTTTTTGTTCCAACAGTAATAGGGTAATGACAGTAGCAAAAAATGGGTAAGAAACAGTCTGGGCAGACTGTGGAGTTGAGAGACAGATGTATTAACGCATCCCTGGGACTGAAAAATGGCCCCGTGGTCTATCGTAAACAAAGCAAGGCTGCATCTCCAGAAGCACTTGCTGTGTACTGCACACATTTAATAATGCAAGTTGTTAGTGAAGGTAAAAGCTGCATCACACTGTGAAGTGCTGACTCTCCAGAGCTTGCACAAGTTGCTTGAAAATCGTCGGCACCCTTCTGGCCTGGAGGTGTCCTTCCTCCGCAGTTGGTGTTTGGGTGCCTCTTGGGGTGTGTATTTTCATAGCCCTCTTGGTTTTTGCTAGATTTTGTGAGTGCACATTAACTAGTTTCTTACAGTCAGCTAGATCTTGGTGGTGGGGTTGGACTTTGCTAGACATGAAGGGGTGACCTAAGAAGGCAACTGGGCTCATGGGTGTTGACCCCATGTCTTCATTCTGGGGAAGACTCCGGACTCCAGCTCCGTGGGGGTCCTTGGACTTGCCATCTTTGAATCTCTTCTGTTGAGAAAAGTTGGCTTCTAGTTAATGAAATTACCTCTCCAGCACTGTCCTGCTCCCTGGCCCTTATTTCTTCTTTGGACCTGTGCTATCTTCTTAGGACTGGGGTTCTTCGTGGTGTGCTCCAGTGAGGAAAAGTGAAAGCAGATAGAAGAAGAAACTCAACGTTAGAAAGCCCTGCTGGATAGGAAAACCTGTTCTTGCACAGTGGTGGCTCCCAGATGCTTCTGCTGACCCCTCAAGGCATGCCATTGAGCCATGTTTCCGTGGTGGATATCCCTTGGGTTGTACTGGAAGTGGGAGCCTGTGCAGTGGGAGTAGTAGGGTGATGGTTGGACCAGATGGTCTTGAAGGTCTTTTCCAACCTTAACGATTCTATGATCTTAGGGAGATGATTTAAATATTTTCCCTTGGCTGATCTTTAGTTTGCTTGGACCTACTCTGTAGAGTCTGGGCTAAGGGGTCCAGTTGGCATAATTTCTCTTTCCTCTCACAACCATCCTCATGCATGATGTCTCTGATAGAGGGCTCGTATCATCTTCTAAGCTCTGTATTTGCAGCAGGCTGTGCAGCCTCTGCTGCTGCTGCTGTAGGGTAACCATAATGAAAGGCAAACCACCAGAGTTTACTGTCTAAATGAGCAGGTAATTACGTATGTTAAAAAGGGAGGGGGAAGGAGGGAGGGGAATCTATAGGCTGATGTGTTGTTTGCAGTATGCTCTAATCATTTTATTTTGTAATCTAATTATAAGAGAACAAGGGGAGGAAAAAGTTAGGTGGTAATCAGAGCAGCTGACTCATGGCATTGAGTGGATAAACAATTCTCTCCCTTGAAAAAATGAACATGTTTTGAAATTGCTTTTGAGAGTTAATATTTTATATTTACAGGTGATAGACCTTCTGTTATGTCGTGATTAATCTTGACAGCGAAGAACTTTCAGACTCTGTTACCTGATTAAATCAGATTTGGTGCTGCTGTGGTAGGGTTTCTTAAGCTCCTAACGTTAGCCAGGCAGAAGTTCACTGGCCAGAGACCTGTGCTGTGAACCCACCTATAATTTTCCCATGTTTTTGCCGGTAGCATGTCCCTCTAACCAGCAGAAAACAAACAAAATCCCAACTTCTGAAAAGTCATGACCTGGAGAAAGTAATGTTGACTTTTCTGTCTTTTATGATTAAGTTATTCTGTGGCTTTTTTGCCCTGTTTCTTGCTGCTGCTGCTTTTCTGATGAGATGTTGAACTTTGGTAAAAAATACAAAGAAAAAAACAAAAACAAACACCAACAACAAAACTGTGTTTGTCTAAAAAGCAAACAAACAAACAAAAAACCTGCTGGATCTGATTACTTACATTAAAATAAATGTGCAATTTTTCTATAGAATGTAGGTGTCCAGCAGATTTTTAGGTAACTTAACTTTATTGGTGGCACCTACACTCATTCCTGAGGAGAAGCCTAAGCCATAGGGCTGCTTTTATTCTGAGTGCATGTAGTTGTAAGAGCTCAGTAGTCCCACTGCCCATACACTAGTTTGGGAGGGTTTGTCACCTGTGGAAAGAGCCACAGGGAATGTGCCAGAGACAGAGAGAGGGAAAGTCTCAGAGGTTTTAGAGAAGAGTGCTCTCTTACTTTGGCAAGAGTTTGGCCCTATCATGAGTCTTCTTGCTGGTAATGGCTGTTCACACCTGATTGCACATTTCATTTTTCTAAAGATAACATCTGGGATATCTTGTAGTTTGGGGTTATGATCAAGGCAGAGCAATTTCAGGTTATGCCTTCGTGGTTGCACCTACACATCTGGGTCTTTGTGCCTGTTGGGCTGCTCCAGCTCACGGGAGGTGTCTGGGCTCTTAACTTTCTGCTAATTCACCAGATATTTGTTCATCCACCCGTGTTTAAATGTGTCCTGCCAAGCTGAAAACATTACAATCACAGCATTTAAAAAGTTCCTTGTTGAAAAGATGTCCTGGTCTGCTTGGCCTTTTCTGGTTTTGTGATGGACACGGGTCCATTGCTTGTCGTCTGCGAGGGTCCTGCTGGTTCTCACCCTTCCAAAAGCTCCCCTCCTGACACGGAAACACATCCCTTGCATCAGCCATTCACCGCATGCAGCCTAAGGATGCACGTTAAAAACTACACAGAACTTGAATCAGCTTTTAAATACTCCAGCTCCTTGCCAGCCCTGCGCTCGGTGTGAGGGAGGCAGCTCTTGGCAGCTGGGGATTTGGGCAGCTGTTGGGCCAGGACGCTGCTTTACGAACCCCTTTGCTTTTGGCTAGCTGCAGCTCATGCTCTGCAAGTTTAATTTTGCTCATCCACTGCGATACGCTCAGCCTGGTGCTGTTTGTCTCCGTGTCAGAGGTGTTTTATCCTGCCCAGCTGAGGCAGGACGGGCTAAGGGGGGTGGCTGGAGGTGCTGAGGGAGATGCTCGGAGCTGGGCAAGCAGCTGAAGGCACCACCTGGATGTCTGGGCATCTTCCAATTGCCTGCGTGAGCCAGCAAGGACGGTCCACTCCCTTATGCCTCCTTTCAGACGCTGGCACAACGCACGGAGATGTCTGGTTGTCTCTTTAACTTTCCACCTGTGTATCACGACTTGGCCACCGCTGCCTCGCCGTTGGACACAACATACATTTATAAACAGGAGGGGAAAAAAAAAAAAAACAAAACAGGTCCTGTGAGAGTTCTGAGGCTGTGGATTTCACTCGTTCTGAATAAATTTGGGGTTTGCAAGGCATCTAACCGCTGTCCAGTCCTCCCTCGGTGCTCAGCAGGGATGTCTGGGCAAATAGCCTTGTTTTCCTTGGCGCGGCGCCCGAAGCAATTCATGGGCCTCCAGGGTGGCTGGGAAATAAAAGCTGGAAAACCGCTACCCAAAGAAAGTTTCGGTGCCCAAAAGCTGGAGAAATGCTGCCGTTTTGGGACGGCGGTGATTATGTGTCAGCATGCTTTGGTGTTTTGTAGGTCTGCTCTGACCGTTGCCCTTGTGGTCTGACCTCGTCAGCTGGAGGTGGCGGTGCCCGTCTTTAATATCCAGCACCACACACTGGTTTCGTCTGCAGTTTGCTCCTCCAGTTGAGCTGGGTGCTGACTTTGCACGCGGGAGCACCTGTAGCGGGATGATTTGGGATGACAGCATCATGAAGTGGCAGCGCACAGCCTCGGTGTTTTCTCCTATGGGAGCCCCATTTGAGACCTTTCGGGGTCTTTGTGTTGACCAAGGGCTTGCTGTTACTGCTGTGCCCTACAACTGTACTCTAGGAAACATGTCGATAGGGCAGCTTTTGAAATAGTCACGGTTTATAATGAGTCAAGGCCTGGCTGAGCTCTGAAATGCCATGGGGAACCTGATCTGTGGAAGTGGACCGACGACATAAGGACAAAAGCCAAAAATTTAAGCCGTTGAGCTGCCTGTTGACTGGCAGCCTCGTGAGTCTTTGCTGGGGTCTGAAGAACAAAACTGTACACGATGCTCTTCACGTTTGCTCACGTTTTGCTCCGAAGTCCTATCTACCAGGCTGTGGAAGCTGGCTCACGTCACCTTCTCCATCTACAGGGCCTGCAGAAGACATCTCCAGGGGATCTTCCTCTTTCTTCATCTTCCTCCCACTGGCATCAAGGGGGTTTGGTTCTCCTATATGGTGTGTGGGAGGAACATCCTGATTTGCTCCCACACTTCCAGCCTGGGCTAGCCAACACCTTTTGCTAGGACTTACTGAAGGCCGTAGACCTCTCTGAGATATCCCTCAGCAACACACGAGTTTGGAAAATGGAGATGCCCTTTTTTGATGGCAGTTTCCAGGCCATAAATGAGGAGGATCTACACCATAATCACAATTCAGTGAAGTTTTAAGGAGGTATTTCAGTCTCCTTGAGTCACTTCTGCCTGTAAGGGTTCCCTGCTCAGCTGGGGCTCCGTGTTGCGACAAGACTTTGTGGTCACCTTTCAAACCACCATCTCTTCTACCCCTTACTTTCTGCTTGCAATACCTTAAATATCTTTCCTTTTTTTTGGTGGCTTTTCTAAGGGCTGGACTCTCCTTTGTTCTCCTTTCAAGTCCAATTCACTCTGGGTAAAACGGGGCTGGAGGCAAAGTTGCTGTCCCTTTTTGAAGTTTGTCCTTTGTGTCTGGGACACGTTTGTAAGCAGTGACATTTTGCTGGCTGCGTGTTTTTGGGCAGAGCTGTCCTGCCTATGGGATCGCTTGTGCAAACTCAGCAACATCCTGCTGAACCTCTGCTGGCCTTGTTACCTTTGGGAACCTTGTGGGGTCTGTAGGGCAGTGCTCTGCTGGAGAAGAAGTCTATGTACAGAGACACGGATGGCAGAGATTCCTGGGGCAGTGGGCAGTGTGGAGCGTCCAGGAGGGATAAAACCCCATCCAGTTCCTTGCACATCTCTGGGGTGTTTTTGTCTACTAATGCATCTGGTGGGGCTGAAGAAATATACTTTGTTTATTTAAGAGGTGGTGCATTTTGGTGAGATCTGACAAATCTCACCAAGGGAAGGGAAGCAGGGGCCTGACTTGAAATATCTTCTGTGGGGCTAACAGCTGGCATGGAGCTTTTCTGTCCCCTGCTTTTTGATTTTGCATTTTGGATGGATGGCTGAAGAACGAGGGGGTCAGTGAATACCGTGTGCTCCTAAGTCAGCAGCAAGCTTGCAATAATACAGAATAATACAGAAAGCTTTTGTCTCCGTGTGAGCAAATATCTAATTCCAGAATTAAATCCTTCCCGTCCCAGGCCCCTCAGACATTGCTCCAGCTGGGCAGTGCTCTGACGAATGGGTGGTGCTGTGACCCCCTTCTCCGGCCACAAAGAAGGATCCATCCTAAAAAAACAATGTCCTGGCTTCTCTGGAAGGAGCCCAGGCATCCCTGAGCAGTGCTCTCCTGCCCACGTTGGGGTTTTGGTATCACATTTTGATGTGTGTACACACACCATTGAACATCTGGCTTCTCTCACGCAGAAATATTTTGTCAGGATTTGTTTCCCCTCGTGGCTGCTGAACAATGTGTGAACTTGGAAAGCGTTTGATTGATTGAATGAGATTTACCTCTGAAATGTGTTTTTTGTGTATGAGCAAACCTGTGGCATTGGGGTAGTTGGAAGGAAAACGAGATGTATTGTTCATAATGCCACCGAAACCTTTTCAACTAAGAACCTGCTGTCCTCCCCTCACCCCAATTTTTCAGGTGTAGCAAGCTTGAAAGCTGGAAACCTCAGAGTCGACACGACACGACAAATATCTTTTTGGCAAATACAGAACAATTGGTATGTTACTAAGGGGGAAATGCTACTGATGCTGTATTACTAAAGGAAATCCCGCTGTTGCTTTTTTTTTTTTTTTTTTTTTCCCCCCCTGAAGCTACCGAATTTACTGCACAGTTAATGTGCTGAAAGAAAACTGCAATAAATTAGTCTCTCTAGTCAACCATACTCGTACTGCGGAAATGCTCATATTTATGAGAGTGGTCAAACATCCAGTAGTGTCCAGAGATGTATGGCAGTGTTTACAATGGACCATAGCACTCTATGATTTATCACGGTGCACTACATAGCAGGCTATAATGTGTCTTGTAATTAGTGTAATGTACCCTGTAATAGCTGTGAAATAAATTCTGCGCCGAAACTTCCAGCCCCAAAACACAGGATCTACTACAGATTCCATGAAGATAGAGGAAGAAAATCATCTAACATCTTCCAGACCTCGAAGTGAGGTCTGTAGGACATGCATCCACAACCCACAGGTTTCATGTCCGAGGGCAAAATGTCTGTTAACTTTCCACTGGGCTCCCTTTCCCTTCCCTGAAGAAGGGTTTTCTCTGTCTCAAAGCATCGTTCTTCAGTGCCAGGTGTTTTCCTGAGAAATACAGGTAGCTGTGATACACGGAAGGTATTACATGATTAATTATGATTAATTATGATTAATCAGCCAACCCCGTATTTTTGCTTGCAACCTCTTGGTGTGGCTTTTCTTAACACTTGGTCATTTAGAGAGGGTACAACTGAAAATCATATTTTGAAGCTCTTTGGGCATCTTCTTTTCTCTTATCTTTGTTGTAGCTTGCATTCAAGTGGACAGCAAAATGTCCTTTCTTGGTGGTGGTGGCTCTCGTGTGCACTTTTCGAATGTATCTTGATACAGCTGAGCAATGCAGCCAAAATATCCTATTTATTTATTTCCCCCCTTTTGGAGGTCTGTAGGACTGTCAAATCCTGATGTTCCTAGACAAAGGAACTGGCTCCCAGATGGCTGGGCTGTTGAGAAGGACCAGGCTCATATCTTTGGGCATTGCTTTCCTGCAGAGGTGCCCTCTGAGTGCTTGGGGAAAAAGTCTTGTAGTTGATGTAGGATGGAATTGATTTCATTACTTGCTATCTTTTTAGTATAAATGCTTATTTTAGTGTTTTTGGCTAAGGAGATTTATTACTCAGATTCTTATTAGGTAGAATTGCAGGAGAGAATTTCATTTTTTGGGGGCTGGTGTTGTGGCTTTTTCTTTCTTTTTTTTTTTTTTTTTTTTTTTCCTTCTCTCACTATCTGTCTTTCACTCCATAGATCACGAGTATTTGATTGGGGGTGGAAGAGTCAAACCAAAACAAATTTATTTTATCTGTCAAACTTCCTCTTTGTAATATTCTTCTCTATGTAAAAGATGACACAAAATCAATCTCCCGGCTACCTTAGCCATTCTGCTCGTGGCGGCTTGTGCTCAATGATCATTATTTTTGGTTCGGTTGCATTTTATTCTTTAACGTGTTTTCAAATACATCATCAAACAACAATGCTTACGCAGGAGGAGATCCTCTTTTCATTTGAAGGTCTGAGTACAGATATGCATTCACATGGCCTTTTTCTAACCTTTTGTGATCGTGTTGTGCTTCTTCTTTAGACAGGGAGTCTGGGGGAAGGAGTTCAGTGACAGGCAAGAATGAAGAACAGGGATGTTATATTGCAGAAGGGGAGGTAGCTTCCATGTTCTTTTTCAAGCAATAAATTTATGAAAGCTTCCAAATATCCTTTAGTTTGTGCTCTGATTCTATAACTTTTCTTTCCCATCCTGCTGCTCTTTTGCCTTTTCAGATTCTCCATGGTCTTTGTGATGGATTGTGAAAGCGAATGCGTGGTTGTAAGTGAAATGAACCAAAACATGAATTCTTAAAACTGCTGTTCCACTAATGTGATTCATTTTTTCCCCCTGCATGCTTTAATTCAGTACAAGTTCTTCCATACTATCACTTTTAATTCTAAGAGACTCTTTGAGAGCCATTATATTTGTAGAGTTTCTAATTCAGGAGGAAAAAAAAGGTGTGGATATCACTGAGATTCTAACCTGTGCTGAGTGACGTCTCTTCTAACAGGTCTTTTTATAGTCAAGACTTTGCAGGACCTTCCTGTTTCCCCCCCAAAAAAAAAACATTAAACATTAACTCCATCATTTGAGTTATCGATCTTTTAAGACTGGGAATTGTTTTTTTGTTGAGAGAGTATTGGAGAACTAACTGATGACAAAAGGTGATGAACAGAAGGTCTCGGAGTGAAAGCGCACCCCACCGATAAGAAGGCACTGAGAACTGTGGTTCAGTGGAAGGTCATTTTTCAGATAAAAGACCAAAACAGTGAATTTTGAGCCCAAACACCACAAGGGACCTAAATATGAATCTGAATGTGAGTCAGCGGGGTGTTCTTCTGGCAGGGAAGGTCAACCACGTCCCCTGTTAATAAAGCATATTTAGCAGGTCCAAGGGAATAGTTTCCCTCCATTTGATACTTGTGAGACTGCATCTGGCCTCTGTGCCCAGTTTGGGGCTCCCCAGTACAAAAAAAGACACTGGTTTGTGTCCATCTTTAGGACAAGGTGCTGGTAAGCACCTTCAGGAGAGGCCACCAAGATGTCTGAGTGTTGGAGCAAGGATGTACAAGAAGAGACAAGAAGAACTGGATTTGTTCATCCAACAGATTTTCCAGAGGACATTTTGTCAGGATTTTTGCCAGAGGACATGGCAGAGACATCATTATTTTTGTTTGCAACTCACCACAATGGTTTTTGAAGACTGGAATGGAGAGCTGAAGAGGTTGTGAGATTTACATCCTTGGAGATACTCGAAACTTAACTGGGCAATGTCTGACCAAATCTAACTGGAGCTACTTCGAGGAAGATAGATGTAGAGACTTTTGGAGGTCAATTGGAACCTAAATAATTCTGTGATTTTAAGTTGGCCTTCGTTTAGGCATGAATGTGAAGGTGTTCTTGCCCCATGGGGTGAATCTGCAGAGATTTACCCCATTTTCACTAAGAAATTTCTGGTTTCCTGAACTCCTCTGAAGGCACCTGTGAAATTATCCTTTTTTCTGTTCTTCCATTAAGCTATTGAAGAGATTTATGCTATCGAAGAGATTTATTTCTTGAACAGCTATTCCCAGACTGAGAGTTTTCAGTCCTCTAAGTGGGATTGCAGGCTGGGTGGAAATGCAATTGTTGGGGTGAAGAGACAGCAGTCAGAAAATGGGTTGTCAATGCAAAAGAGACGTCTTCGGTAGAGTGATGAACTGATGATGTGCAATACCAATCATGCTCTTGCTAGTCTATAAATGTAAAGTTCCCCTTGCCCTGAGACTTCCGCAATTAAATGATATTAGCAGTGTCTTCAGCTGTGTCCCATTTAGCTTTTCAGTGAGCGCTGGTTGCATTTGAATTTCAGTGTCTAAGAAACGGGTGGGTTGTTGCTGTTGCTGTGTTGAACACCAAGGGCAATACCAGTTTCTGTACAATGGCAAGCTAAAACCTTACGAGTTGCCAGCTTTTCAAGATGTCTTGGCTCATGCGGAGATAAACTCTTCTCCTGGAGGTGTTACAACTGAAATTGGAAGGCACAAGATTTTCTGATGATTTCTCCTGCAACAATTGATTACTGCTTCCGTAATCGAGTGGAGTGAATGGCCTGATGTAAAGCTGGACATGTGGAGACCTTTGCTCATCTTTAGTCATATGCTCTCCAGTGCCATAGTGGATTAAATTATTATTACTGTAAAAGCTACAATTCATTGTCCTGTGACCAACACCCATAGCTCTATTTTTATTTAATTATTTATATTTTTATTTTGTTCTGTCTCAAGACATGGTAGATCTTTCTTAGGTCTACCAACAGCAATGAAATTAAGAGTATTTGCTACGTACTGTGGCCATATTAGTGCTCATTGCCACCAGACCACTTGTGTCTAATTGCAGTCATTTCGGTCCCAAATAGACCCAAATGTGATAGCTCAGTATTTGCTTCCTTCAGCTTCTAAACATTTTGATTTTTAAGCAGACAGGTCTCCCTTCCCTTCGTCATTGCACTTCAGCTGATGCATTGGCGAGAGGCAATGTTAACACACAGGTATTTTGTCCTGATGAGACGTTTGGCAGCTCTTTATTAGCCTTTTCGGTGTCATTCTCCTGCTGTGAGCCGAGGATCAGAAGCTGGGTTATTTTAGAGGACTTATAAGACAAAATATAAGCTAATTCAGTTCCCCTTCTTCTTCTGTGTGTATGCACAGGCTACATTGTGGAAGCCGCTGGAATTCTCTCTCTTAACAATATAGCCTTTCATCTCTTTCAGGCTGTAATATATATATAATCCAACCGGTTGGTTTATTACATTTTTGTAGCTGTCAAATTTTGCCGAAGATTAGACTGGGAGGAAAAATGCCTTGGGAGCGTGAGCAACGAAGGTGTGAAATAGTCTCAGAAGAGAGGCTCTGGAAGCGCCATGGCTTGAATTATTGCAAAGCAAACAGGGCAGAGGGCGGAGAGGTGTCCCCTGGGGGCATTGATGTCTGGGCAGCCTGGCTGGGATGGATTAGCCCACGCTGGGGGTCGTCTTCTCCATCTGCAGGGGCTTACAGGATGGATGGGGCCGGCGGGGAGAAGAGTTAGCTCTTGCTGATGAGACTGTTGGGCTCTCAGCGCCTTTGAGATGTGTTTCCTATAAAACTGGCTACGCCTCTTTGTGCTGCTGGACCGCAGGGCGCATTTCTATTTTTTGATGCCTTCTATATGGTTAATTTCTGATTTTCCCTCACTCCTTTAAGGGATTTAATTGCCCTCTCTCCCAGCACGTCCTTGAATTTATCCTAGTATTCACTTGTGGTGGTCTCACCCAGCTGGGAAGCTGAACCCCTGCACAATCCAAACCGCCTGGATGAACATCAGTAGGTGCTCTTGGCATTCTGTTGGGAAAGGTTTGCTGTTTTTAAATATGGGGTTTTTATATGCTGCAGGTCAGTCCATTTTGAAAGCGATATTTCGGGGTGCACATCCTCTTTTTTCTGTGGCTGAAGCGGACTTCTGCAGGGTCTTGTGGGGTTGTGCAGGCAGTCTGAGTACTGGGTTTGGACCAAACTGAATGGACCAAACCCTTATTGGTATAATACAGCCTTTGGAAGCAAGATCATTTTTTTTAACACTTCAAGGCTTTCCTGATGGATCCGCTGCCTTTAGCTCTGGTTCTGGGCAACCTGTGCAGGCGCACTCATGTCGCACTCCCCAGAGTCCCCTTCCTGCAGAGACTGACGTTTTCTTCCCCCATTTTGAGGAAAAAAATGTTTTTTCTTAGTTGATAGCAAGGTGGGCACTAAGTGTAATGGTTGGACCAGATGATCCTGGGGGTCATTTCCAACCTTAATGATTCTATGAATGATTCTGAGTGCTGCAACAGATATTCTGGAAGCTTGTGTCTATAGCTGGTGAGGGGAAAGTCAGTATTAACAATAATTATAATGGACATCTTGGTGGAAGCTTAAGCTTCGTCTGTATGGTTGTATGAGTGCATGCAAGGAGCCCTGTCATTTTTAAAGATCTTAACAGCCCAGCGTTGCTTTTCCCTAGCAAAGCTAAATATATTGTACAATGTCTCTGAGACCTCTTTTCTCTATGCCAGAGAATTTTCTGTTCTTTATACGTCTCTCCACTTCAGCACAGAGGGCTCGCTTTGAATTACGCAAGACCTGATTAATCCTTTATTCCCGTATAGATGTGAATCTTGGCTGGATCCACTCATCGTCATATTTCAAGCTAATAAATAGAGCTCCATACAGGTTATCACATGGGGTTCTTCCAGAGAAAATCCTTACCACGTAAAAAGGTTAATTTTGCTTTTTGTGGTTATTAAAGATCTGGGACACCATTTGCAAGAGTACATCCTGAATGCTTTTTAAAACCATTTCTTCTAAAAAGTTGTCTCTCGCGCTGCACTATTTGATCTCTTATCTGTTACCTCCACAGTAGAAAGTACATTGCTGCATTTCACTGATAACCTTATTCTTGTATATCTGAAGCAGTCTTGCTTTAGGTGTCTTTAGTGCCTTTCATCGGAGCATCTCCAGCAGCTTTGCAAGCGTTCTGGAAAGTAGGTCAGTGTTATTCTTGTGTATGTTATAGAGGCTGAGTCTTTAGGTTTCGCTGCAACCAATTTTGTTGTTATTTGCAAGTGGCTCTGCTGCGGACAAGTTGCTGATTTCTCAGCTTCATTTTGCAGTTGTGAACCTCCCCCTCCTTTCCCCGATGCAGTTGCAAACCACTTCTGAGATGTCTGGGGAGAGGCCTGCTGCCGAACGAGCAGCACCTTACCTGCACATTGCATTTTGTTGGTCTCTACCAAATTCCTTCATCTGTCTCTCCGGGATCTCTCCGCACTGTGCAGACTGGGAAGCAGAATATAAAAAATATCTCAAATGCAGCAATTAAACTTAACCTCTTCTAAAGCTTGTTTTTCTTTGCATTTTGTATTTACTTTTAAAATTCTTAGACTTCCTCAGGAAAGGCCTGTGCCTCAGGTAGGAGAAAAGTAGAAGCACTGCTACATCAGTCCATGGTACAACTCCTGCTCTTGTCGAATTCATTGCCTTTAGCAAAGTGTTCCAAAAATTGTTTTGAACAGTTTACCCAGAAGCTGTCAGCTTCCATCACATTCACATCCGAAGTGCCCTTCTCCTTCACGAGTGGCCCATCATTAAACTCAGCTGCCCCCCATCTCTGCACACCCCTCTGCCCATCTCCCCTCCTCTCTTGCATATTGCATATTGAAGGGTCTTCAGCAGAAGGAAAGCAGAGGTTGTCCTTCCCTGGACATGACAAGGAAAATGTTGGAAAATAACCTTCGGGGATGGTTTTTGCCTTAAGGGGGATCAGTATTGTGAATTACTCTTGAAACTGTGCAGCTACTCTAAGCCCTTACAGAGCACTGGGTGTTTTACAGCGCTAATGGACGTGTTTAAGTAGGCTTGCATTTACTGACAGGTGAGGTCTGCACTGGTCTCCTGGAGGAAGAGCTGGTAAACAACATTTTTTGGTGCCTTTTGCCCCCGGCTAGGCAAAATATGAAGCGTTTTGAGGACTAGAGTGTAATGGTCCTTGAACAGGCACATGGAGTTAGGAGTATGAAATTTTCTCAAGATCCTCTTAGAGCAATTTAGACCTGGCAGAGCTGATTGGGGTCATTGTATCCCATTTTAAGCTACTTTTATAATGTTTTTGTAGACTGTATTGGGTTGCCTACAAGAGGCAACTGCAAGATGTGGGTCTACTCTGCTTCAGCTTTCTTTCTACCTGCAGACATGTTGTCCATGTGATAACAGAGATTTTGTTAGGTGAACATGTCCAGAGGAATTTCGGATGTGGCCTGTGCAAACAGCCCAGCCATTCTGCTCTCTCTTTGAAGTGCCTGACTCCAAATTTAGAAACCAGAGGGGATTTGCAAGGCTAAGACCACTCCTCTCTGTTGGGCTGAGGGTGGGAGTTTCACGAGTAAAACTCATGAGTTACTTCACTGTAACTTCTCCATGGTCCATCCCAATGGAAAGATTACTGAAAAACTGGGAATCAGGGGGTACAATTAGAGCTGTCCTTTGTTGTCTGATGGGATGTTTATGGATGCCCAAAGTCCTGACGTCCTTTTTCTTTCTTTTTTTTTTTTTTTCCTTTTTCTTTGTCGCATCCTCTGGATTACAACTTGCATCTCTTTGGGCTGGGGATGGAGGTTCTTGGTTTTACGTGATCTCTTTTCTCTGCCTTCTCAGGTTTCCCTACAAGGTCTTTGCATGTCCACTATGTAGGCACACTACCATGGATTACTTTAGTGTTTAACGGGCGTTTGTCTTTGTACTCTGTGCCTCGTTCTTCTGCTTCTTGTCAGCCTCTTCCTCCTCTCAGTTCAGGTGAGTGGCTGGGGAATGCCCTTTGGAGGAGGAGATGTGCTTTTCTCTTTCGAGTGGAAATAACATAGGGTAACACTTTACAGGAATAGGACTCAAGTGCTGTCTGTGGGATCAGCCCCAATACTTCAGTGCAATGATAACTCTAGTTTTAAGTGTCTTCTCTTGTCTCTAGGGCAAATTAGGGCAAATTTTCATTTTCTCAGCGAAGTCCACCATGGTTTTCCCTCTGCAATGCCTTTCTCCCCCCTTAAAAATTAGTTGCCATGCCATTTTTTTCCAGCATTGGTTATTTATTAGTTATTATTAATTATCATTAGTTATTTATTGGCTGTTGTTTATTAGCAGAGGACTAGCTGGTTCTCCTTGATATGGTCGTTTGCTCACCACCCTTACCTGCACAGTATTTCTTTTCCCTCTGACCTCATGTTTTCCTCACTGTCCTCCTCTGCCTTTCCACATCTCCGTTGGTTTGAGCCATTCAGAGGGTTCCCGGAGGCAGAAATGGAAATAACCGGTGAAATTTGGATACCAACAGCTTTGCTCTAAAGTATCCCTTTGCAGAGTCAGGTCATCCTGTCCTGTTACTTCCAAACTTCACACTGAAATCGCTCTTTTATTATGGGTCTCTTGACACAGGCAGAGCTCTATGGGCTTCCTTGTCCCAGGGAAGATCCATGAGATCTGGCTTCTCTGGTGCTGTAGGTGGACAGTAGTGAGGCTGGGTGTGAATAGTGTCTGTTCTCTCTACCTTTCTGGCATGAACTTCTCAGCTCATGGGACACCTGATCATCTACTTCTGAGTCGTTAAATCTGAGATCAGTGTTCCTCTTGCTCTCCTTGCCTTTGCTGCTGGACTGGTAACCCCAAATTGTGACATTCCTTTCCTGGGATTGGTTTTGTTCTCCGTCCTATCAAGCTTATGCTGCTTGTAGTTTATAAGTGATGTAGAGGAGATACATGGAAGAAAAAAATGTGATGATTGATGAATTCAGCTGGAGTAAGCTGGAAAAAAAAAAAAGTCTCATTCTTCCTTCTGCATTCCTCCAAAATTTGGGGTCAGATCTGAAATACTCCCTTCATGGAAGCGTTGAACTCTCCCTTCAAGTTACTTAGTCACAGCCATCAGTTTTCTCTGCTTTTTCTTTTTGATACCTCCTAGATAAAGTCCTAACAGAAGGTGTATAGCGTTCTCTTCTATTTAATTTCGTGGTCACTGAATCCATTAATCCACTGGAGGAGTTCTAGATGCCTTTAAAATTTCACATTTTAGATTGCTGGGCAGAAGGACTTGTTGTCATCGTGTCCTCTGAAAAAGGACCGTAGTATGAAGTAGTCCATAGGTTGTAGACTGAAAAACAGTGAGCTAAAGTATCTTTGAAGTGAAATGGAAAACATCTAAGCTCTCAGTAAGTTTTGGGATAGGCCCCTGTTGCCCGTAAGTAATTATATGGCACTGCTTGCTGCGAGGTTAGAAAGTTGGGCTCCAAACGCGTTCCTGAGAAGCAATCTGCTTTATTTTCTGGCCAAAAGATATCAATGTCTATTCCATTTTTGGTCCATTTCTGCTGCTCCTAGAAGCGGTGATGATGTGTTAATTCCCAGAACACGCTCTTGCTGAGGATTGCAAAGGCGTGACATCTATCGATGCATCAAAATGTCCCCGTTAAGCATTAAAATCTGCTTTGTTTGGATGTGAATATTAAAATCAGACTTTTCCACCTTCTCCCCCCCAAGATCAAAATGCTTCAGAGAATTATGAAGTTGTAAATGACTACAACTCCATTCTTTAAATTGAATGGTACGTAACTAAATGTAGAGAAATTTGCTTTCCCCTTCTGCAGAGTTGCAGTTGCCTTTGGTGTGGGACGTCACAGCAGGGTAAATTAGTAACTCTGGTAATCGTCTCTAGCCCCTGTGGAAGGCGGATGCATGAAAATAAGAAAAGTGGAAACATCCAGACTCTTTGGAGATACCTAGTACCCCCAGTCCTGTCCCTCCTTTGTGTGGAGTTGCTGTCTTGAACATTAACAGTTGTTCATGGTGGCACTTCTCAGCAACAAGTCTAATATAGCTATTTAATGAATGTAATAATATACGTGTGAAGGTCAGCAGTGCTGCGCTGGAAGGAATACAGATCATGCTGTTTAAAAGGGCTGCAAGATAGGTTGCAAACTACAAGTCAGATTTATTTCTTTGAAAATAATTACCATCCTTGCAGGCAAGAGAAGGTGCCTGCAGAGAGCTCTGTCCATGGCAGACCTGCTGTTTTAAAGACTCGGCACTCGTTTTAAATAACATAATTCAGTGCCAAAACGCTATTGCTCCTAGGTAGTTCAAAAGTTGATATTCCCCTCCCCCCTTTTTTTTTTTTTAATCAATTAGCAGAATAAAAATGTCACCACTATATATAGGCTGTAGAAACTCAACGTTAGTTTTCGACAGGATGTTCTCCGAAGAGAATGCAGCTAAGGACGGAGCTGCCGAAGGAGGCGGATGGATGCTGGGCTGCCCGGTGGAAATAGCCAAATTCAGCCTTTGATTATTATTTTTCACCTCACATCATCGTTGCCCAAACTTCGGTCCCTCTGTCCTTTGTGTGCTCTAGCTTGTCACTCAATTTAAATGGCATAAATCCCAGGGACAAGGAAGAGGACAAAGCCTTGTCCCTGGGATTTTCCCAGGCGATTATTTGCATCCGAGGTCCTAATTGCACAACCTTTTGCACAGTGTCAGACGTGTGGCATGTTAAATCTTGCTTTCTTTGCTCGTCTTGCAAGTTATTTGTTGCCTTAGGAAGCAAACCTGGATAGGTGTGCACCTCGCTGGGGGATTTGGAAAGCGAAGAGGATGGTGCCAGTAATGATTAATTAGGATTAGCCTGTCTGCACTTGCAAACCTGGTCTTGGGAGCAGATTATTCCTGGAAGGGATGAATGGGGGGAGGAATATTTACACAGAGAACAACTCTGGAGCTTGTGCACAGCTGCTGGAGGTCCATGCTAACATGGATTCGGGTGGTGGGTCGAGAGAAAGCCAGAGATTAAAGCTGGGGTGTTGGACTTCTGCAGCAGCAAGAGGCAAACAAGAAATTTGGTGGCCACAATAAGATTTCTGCTGGTTTCTGTGGCCACTCAGACAGTTGGCTGTTTTTTTTTTTTTTTTTTTTTTTTTCTAAGGCTTTTTGGAGGATTCTTCCTCCTTGTATCCCAAGTGCGGTGTTTGCTGGGCGGTATTGCTGCCGCAGGAACCTGCAGCTGAGTGGTTGCATGCCTGGATTTTTTTTTGCGCTCAAAATGCAATCGTAGGAATGGTTTGTGCTGAGGATGCCAAACTGGTAATGGATAGTTGTGTTTTTTTGTTATTTTGCCAGTGGTGCACCTTGGAGATGCAGCTCTTGAACCCTCCACCTCCTACCCCACTATCCCATCACCGTTGTCCCTTTTCTCTGACTGCACACCCGAGAAAGCATAAAAATCTTGGAAATAAGTAAAAACAGTTTGCTGGGAGATGGCCAGCTGTTACCCACATCAGACAGGATTAAAGTGCATCAAGCTTTTGGTCCCTCTGTTCTACAGAATGATTTATTTTGTCCTAAGGCAGCTACCCAAAATAAGGTGGGTGACTCCATCTAAGGTTGCAACCGGTGGAACAAGGCAAGAAGGCAAAGATTTAACCCCCCCAATAATATCTGCCTGCTGCTGTCCTAGCAATAGGGCAGTGAATTTAAGTATTTTGCACTGTGTGGTGTGCAGGAGGGGTTATTCTGTGAAATAGGTCCACGTTAGGAGAAAAGGGAATGTGCTAACACTGCTTCTGCGTGGTATGTCTTCAGGGTTACCTTACCACGAGAGGAAAACACACACACGCAGTGCTGCAGCCAAACAACAGAAATTCTTGTTTTTCGGCCTGAAGGACAATGCAGGGTTTGTCCACTCCTCTGGGGATAAATAATTTGTTATTCTGATTGCGGACTTTGGACGTGGCCCTGGGCAACCTCCTCGTGGTGGCTCCGCTGGAGCAGGGGGTTGGACCAGGTGGCCTCCAGAGGTCCCTTCCCACCCCAACCATTTTGTGAAGTCTCTATTGCATCAGCATCCTAACTTGAGAGAGAAAATCCCTGTGGGATTCAACTTCAGGGAAAAAAAAAAAGAGTTTTCAGTTTCTGTATTTACCTTGTGGCACTGATGTCCTTGGTGGAGAGGTCTTCACAGGTCCAGGGCACGTACTGCAAGTGGAAATCTTTCTGTTGAATATCACGGGCTGTCCCTTTCCTTGCAATGCCTGTGAATAAATGTGGCTCTTGTTATTCTGTGGCTTTCCCATGAGGCTTTTACAAAAGGGGAACAGCAAAAATTTTCTTAATTTTGTGGTTTGACTGTTGATACTTCGTGTCCTTTCATCCCGGTGTTGGGGAAGATGTTTGTGGTGCGAGCCGTGTGGCTTGTGTACATTGTGCTCAAAGATTTCCTCACCGAAAGAGGGTTGGCTGGAGCATTGCATCTTTGTCCCACCACCCCCAGGCTGGTGGAAGATTTCTTTGTTAGACAAAATGCTAAATTGCTGCTGGACCCCACGTGCTTACTCTTACTGTAGGATGGGCTCTTAAAAGCAGCATACCCCCATGAAAACTTCTCAAATCCCACTGCATCGAAGGTTGGATCTTTTTCTTCCCTCCGTGGGTCCCTAGTGCACAATCATCTCCTTAGTTTTTTTGGCTTTATTTTTTCCCTCACCCTTCTCCCCTGTGCTGTTTGCTACAGTTTATACGGACTGTGCAACCTGCTCCTCAGCTGGAAGAGCAGCAGATGAGGCCCATGCTTTGCAGCCAGGTCCTCCTGCCTCACCAGCTGGAGAACCTTCACCATCAACATGTGGGATGTCCACGACCAGCTCCCAGCCTCATCCTCTCCATGCCACCACCAGCACTAAAAGGAAAGGACCAGCACCAAGACTGAACAAGCCTCCACAGCACGACGGGTCTGACTTCGGGCTGCCTCCCGAGTCGGGTGGTGGTTCTGCCCATTGCCTTTGCTCCTGGAGAGCTTCCACCTTGGCTTCCACCAACTGTGGCTGGTTTTGCAGTGGCTGGGTTGTGATGGTACCACCGATGGGTTCAACTGGCAGAGGTGTGGAATGGCCTTTGGGGTCAACAGCTTCAGAGGAGAAGTGGCTTAAGATGGGGATGAAGTTTGGAGGGGAGAAAGTCCAACTGGAGAAACGTGCGCTGGGAGACCTCATATTGTTGTTGACATGCCACTGAGATGCCTTCGTGTCCAGCTATTCATTTGCATGGTGCCAGTTCCCTGGAGGCACCCCATGTCTTGTCTTACAGTGCCATCTGACCCCATTAGGTGGTGATGTAGCATCTCCATGTCTGCATGGCAGCTTGCCCAGAGGACCCCAAAGAGGAGGTTGGGAGGTCCCAAAGAGGACCCCACCTTGCAGAACCTACCTCCGACTGTAATTTAGACACCAGCCAGATGACTGGAGAGCTTTGTAAACCCCTCGGATTTCATTGCTCAAGTCGAAATAGAGAGAGGTAGTGAGGCTGGTTGGCTGGGTGGAGTTGATTAATTTATAATTTATGAGTTGTTTGCTGTGTTCCCGAGTGTGAATTAGCAGGATTTTTCTTTAAACCCTATTTGAACTTGGTTATCCTCAATTACTTGCCCTAAAAATTTCTCCGAGCTCGTATCATGATAGATGATTTGCGAGCGGTTCAGTGCCGGTAGCAGTTATCTGAAAACGGAAACATTTTGCCTGAAAATGTGAGCAGTGCTGTACACTCGTGTTGCTTGGCTGGACAGATACGAATCGCCGTTCTAGATTGCTCTTGACCTTGTGTTAGGATGTGCCTCGCTGTTTACTGAACCTGGGTGCTGTTATGAATGATCCTGCTAGTAAATGAGTTTGGGAGAGTGCTGCACGAGGCAGGGCGGCAGGAAGGCTTCCTAAGAAAGGCAACAGCCCCGTGGGTGTTTGTGGGGATTGCTCAGAAGTGCTGTCCTCGCCTCGCTCTTGTCTCCGGCTTGTTCGTGCGTGTATTTTTATTTTGCTCCAAGTCCACCCAAGACTTTGCTGGAGTGCCCCCTCAGCCATAACCTTTAAAGCTGCCATTTGAAGTAAGGCAGTAGTTGGAAAAGCGACTCGCTGGAAGTGACACGGTGGCACGTGGTTGAGGATTTCAGTCCCTATCCGTTTCCCAGGTGCAATGAAAATCTCAGTTTTCAGTGAGGGAGGCGAGCGGTGTTTTACATGGGCTGGCTTTGCTGCAGGAGCCTGACCGTGGATGGCTGGCACCCCAGCAGCCCCATGTCGTGCAAAAACTCACCTTTCCAGGACATTTCCAGCCTCGCCATGCCCATCCCTCCTCCTTCTGTTGTCCTGCTGGTGTACGCCTTGGGGCACGGGCTTGGCAGCTCCTGCCCCTGATGCTGAAGGTGTCGGAGGCTGGAGTTGTGCTGGCGAAGTGTGCAGGAGCAGCAGGATTAATTCAAGGTAGAGGCTTGCTCCTGGGCACCTCATCTTTCTGTCCTTGTCCCCTGCAGCTCTACAAGGTACTGGTTTAGGTGTTACAACCGTGTGATGTTTCCCTTCTTGCACCTCCCGCCCTGTCTTCAGTGTTTAATAAACGCCAATCCTGTGAAGGAAACTGAGAATAAAAAATGCTCTGTAGTCCCAAAGTGAGGCGTGAGGGAAATCCCAGGGCTTTTTGCATCCATCTCACCCGGATTTCAGGAGAAGATGGACAATCTGCCTGCGGCCAACATGTCTTTAGGTCTGCAATGGGAATTGGTCCATGCAGGCAGCGGATGGGGTGGGACGAGCTGGGACATTCCCTCGCTCTGGTTGACCTGCTGCTGCTCGAGGCGTTACACCGAGCACGTTCGATGTGAAGTTACCTGAATACATGGGGATATTAGCCCACGTTTTATTTACGCATTTGATGCTGTTGGTTTTTACCCACGTGCACGCTGCTGCCGCGTGGTCCCTCCCTGCAGAGTGCTCTCCTCTGCAGCCCCACACGAGGCAATGCGCGTTGACCATGGAGGTGAAGCTGCCAGAGAAATAAAATACCAAAATAAATCACAGGTGAGCGCTCGGTGCAGCCCAGCTGGCCGTCAACCAGAGCTGGGAAATGCCTGTCTTTGCTTTTGGTGGCTGGTTTGCTGTCTTTTGCTCTTCTCTCGTTTGCTGTTGTGTCTTTGTAGTTGGTTTTTCTTTCTTTTTTTTTTTTCACTCATATTCAGTGCGAAATAAAGGCAGGAAAATGCAGCTCCTGGGAACTTGAACACATCCCGAAAAGTTCCCCCGGAGCAAGAAATATCGGTGTTTTTCAGCACCTGTCACTGTTTGAGGTTGCGACTTGTTTTGTTGCTTCTGTCTCATCAGCAGCTTTTTAATTAATGTGGAAAAGCTCCTAGATAAAGCTTTTTTTTTTTTGCCGTTTTTTTTTTTTTTTCCCCTCTTCATCTGTCAATATAAAGCTGGTGAAAGCTTCAGGCAATGAAAAATGCCCAAAAGATGTGAATGGCTGGCAGGCCAAGGGATGGAGTTGCCTCTAATTACATCTTTCCCACCTCGGATTCCCTGCCTGCTGGTCCAGGACCTTCAGGAAGCTGCCGCTGCAGCCTGTGTATTTTAACTCGGAATAATCTTTAATAATCCCTGTCATTTTATATTTATGTGACACTTTCTATCCGGCAGCGTTCCGTAATTCACCCATCACACACAGAAGCAGCAGTTCTGTCAGGGGAAGACACAAAATACCAGAAGCTGGATTTTTCTGTTTAATTGAGGTTTCTAACCTTAATTACAGCGGGCCGTCGGTCCAGCAAACTTTTTGCTTCAGGAGGAAATCCATCGACAGCATTTTCACCTTACTAAAAGACATCAAAATGAAGTCCTGGACTTTTTTTTTTTTTCTTGTTTGGTAATGCGGAGAAATAGCAATTCAGAGTATGAATAATGTAGAAGGGATGCGGTAGTTTATGGGCGAAGCGAGCCAGTTCTGCTCGCCGAAGCAGTCTGAATGCTCATCCAGAAAGAAACACCTCTTGCTGGGAAGGAACGAAGAAAAATGCGTTTGGGTGTTATTTTTAATAAAAGACCTGGCATTTTGGAGCTCCTGGATGGTAATGTGGGAATGCAGGGTGTATGCGGAGGGACTGCAAAACCGAGCTAGTTACTAACAAAAAATAATGTTAGGGGTCTTCTTCCATCCTGTAAAGGATGGTAAAACATCTTATTTTTAGGTATTTGCTTATTTATATGAACTTCTACGAAGAAGTTGAGTTTTGCATGAAATGCCCTTGCCCAGAGGACGTTGTTCGCTGGCAGCTCTGCGTTTTGTTTTTCCATTAAATCCCCTTTTCCTTCCCTGCATCCATAACCTTTTTAGCAGCTCACGGGTAAGCAGTGCTCTTGCAAAGACGGGGCTGCAGATGTGGAGATGTGGATAATGTCCGTAGGGGGAAGCGTAGGGAGTCAATAAATGTCCTCAGGGAAATTTTATCCTGCTTTTCTTTTTCTCTTGGCCTCCCTCCTGCTTTCTTTCCTTCTTCCACAGGAAGAGGTGGAGAAGGATGTGCCCGTGGAGGGTGTCAGTCTAGCTGCTGTAGACCGCTTCTGGCCCCAGCTCTGCACTGCGATGTCCTTTGGCATGTTGGCACAGCAGGGAGCTGCAGATGCGTCTCCTGGAGATGTCTCGCCTCTCCCTGTGCTGTTTGCTCTTTGCTTTGCTGCCCTCTTGCAGGCTGGAAAACACAGTCTTCCATAAGCTGTGGCTCTCTGGCCAGCAGCCGTGTCCAAACATCTGGAGCTGCCTCCTTGCCGCTCCATCAGCAGCTCTCTGCTTTTTTTTTCTTTTCTTTTGGGATGCCCTTCTTGCTTCCTCCAGTTGTCTCATTTCTGATAGCAATGAATTGCTGCTTAAAATTTAAAGATCCATCTGTCACGCCGTGCTGGTGCATGGGAGCCCAATGTGATGAGCAAGTGGACTGGGGAATTTTCAGGAGGAATTTGATAGGAGTGGTGTTACCCCATGGGTCACCTGGCGGGGCTGTTAAAACCCCTGGCACTAACCTGCTTAGCAAAGGGGGAGCTGATAAAAGGTGGGCGGGAGGTACCGTGTGCCAGAGAAGTCAAAGTGGGGAGTTTGAGCTGAAAATTGCAAGATCTTGAATACCGTGGGTCAGTTTCTTCAGCCAGCCCCTTCCCTTGGTGCTCTTTCCCAGCTGGAGGTTCCCAGAGAAATCAAAGCAGGTTGTACAGCTTACTTGTAGACTTTAAGAAGAGGACTTTCTGCTGCATATAGCCAGAAAGACACTGAAATGACCTGTTAAATAGCCATCTTTTAAGAAACAAAGGTGGTGATTTTCTTTAATACTTTCTCGGTGGAGATCCATCCATGTACGTGCATTTGTATGAGAGCTCGTGTCATAACTTATAGATACCATTGACTAACATTGTTCTTCTTAACTTGGCTTGGAAGGTGGTTTCATCTGAACTTGAGCAGGTCTGCGTAGCCGTCTTTTGCACATTAGTAGCCAAAACCAAAGCTGGGGTGAGTGCAGATGGTTGGATTTTATTTTTTTTTGACTTGTCTTTCTGCTGTATTAGTTGCTTCATTTTTTTGAGCGTTATCTGATAGCATGGCCTTTCCATAGTTTTTTTTTTGTGTGTGCGTGCATTTCTCTGTAATTCCATTTTGCCTTTTTAAAAAGCAACTTGGGGACCCCAGGTGCTGTATAAATGCAAGTGAAAAAAACAGTTTCTGTGATGAAAGTGGTCATTTCAGGTGGTGGAGGCACATCTTGAGGGCTGATCATGTGTTGGATGTCTTGGTGCTGCGAGAGAGGAAGGGATGGGCTACAGGGGCCTTGGCAAGTCAGAAACCGACTTGAGAGGGAATGGGGGGCACGAGGAAGAACATCAGGGTTGACTCTCAGGGTATGGAAAAATGATTTTTTGCATGAACCTTCTGGATTGCTTAGAGTAGGGCAAGATGCATATATGAAAGCTGGAGAAACGGGCGGTGGTGGTTGGAAGAGGAGGATGTGGGAGCAGCCCCCTGTCCCCATGCCATGAGCCCACGAACCCAAACGGGAGCTGCAGGAGATGACCGGGTGCATGCAGAGCTGGGAACGAGCCCATGGGGAGCACTCAGGAGAGGAAAGTTCCTCTGGTCCTGGGTAACATTTGAGATGACAGTCAGAACTGAAAAAGAAGATAGCTATATATGCATAAATCCGACTGTTTCATCTTTCAGCTGCCGTGTTTTATACCTCTTGCTGCCTTTCGGTTCTCTTTGGAGAGCGAGGAGGACGTCGATGTGTCTGCAAACCATTGGAACCGCAACTCTTGGTGGGAAGGGGCAGGCTTTATAGGTTTTCTGTCCTAATCACCAGGCTATGTGAAGCACCTTTAAGCTTCATGCCCCACCTCTTCATTTTGGAAATGCTTTCTTTCCATCATTGCTCTTGTTCATGCGTGTCAGGGCATGCCTGGGAACATGTCGATGCACCTGAAAAGTCTCTCTGGAAGGGGGAGAGAGACCCACAAACTGGTTTTCAAGGCTAAAATAACCTCTCGATAAATAAAATCTCCCCGATGGCTGTTGCTGCTGTAAGGTGAAGCTCACCCCAGAGCCCTGACCTGCCTTCATTTGCTCACTTGGATCTGCATGGCTGAACTTCGTCTTTTTTTTTTTTTTTTTTCCATCTTTTTGGGGACTTCAAGCTCCCCCTTCTTCGTCTGAGTATCCCTGGTCAGTCGATTGAGGCTAATTTGTGTTTGGTTTCTGTTTTTTTGGGGTGCCTCAAGGAAATAAATACGAGCATCCTTAAGGTAGGAGAACGGAGTGGGAAGACTTACATAGATGGAACCCAAACCTCTGACGGAGGAAGATGATGGGAGAAGGATGGAGAGGAGATTATTTTATCCTCACCAAGGTGAGGAGGCCAGCGAAGGCACCTGGTTGGACAGGAGCAAAGCTGGAGATGGGTTTAGCAGTGGGGGTGCCCTGCATAAGGAACCCACCTGAGTGTGCTTCTGGGGGTGCTTTGAGAGCTGGGACCTTGCTTCTCTCCTGGTGCATCAAGGAGAGACGACTTCTCTGCCGTCCTGCCCCCTGTCCGTGGCTCCTCCTGGCCTTGAGGTACATTCGGTTCCAGCTGGTGATAATTTCTACGTGGATCACTCCTTGCCACTTCCCTGCATTCCCAGGGGTTTGGTTTGGTGGCAGTGTTCCTCTGATTCTAGCAAATAAAGATACTGGGATCCTTTGTGGGCCTTTATACATGGAGATCTAGAAAGAATGGCAAACCTCTCTTTTCCCTTTTAGCTCTGTTGTAAATTCAAACCCCGTGTAACATCATCTCTGACTCCTTTCTAGGTCCCAGAGCTGCTGTAATGAAGAAAACCCGCAGTTGTTTCAAGCCGTGACCTAAAATAGGATCTGTCACCCCACATTTTCTAAGCTTCTGTATGTGCAAGTCCCCTGGTCTAATGCATCTATTCAATTATTTTTTTTCTACTGCCGTATATGCTACGCTGGGTAACGTTAAGGGTCTTACGTATTCTTGCATAAGAGATTTTTGCTTGTAGTCGTGCTTTCCTGGAAGAAACACTAGTAGGTGAGATACCCAGAATATTTTAGACTCCCATTAGCAAACTAATGTTGTGGAAAGGCGAGAAAGATGTTATTTTTGTAATGTAATAATTCAGGTAGAGCAGCGCTAATGCAAAGTTGAACACAGTCCTTCCTTTGCATTCTGTTTATGGAAGAAAAAAAAAAAAGGAACAAAAAGCTCAAACAAGAAAAAAGAGTACCACTTTTTAATATTTAATGGAGAAGAGTAAGGATGCGATTTATTTGTGTAACTTAAACATTTCCACGAAGACAGAAGCAAGGGTAGAATGTAAATAGTTACTGGGGAAGAGGATGATTTCTTTTTTAAGGACTTGAGGCAGGAAAGCTTGTATGTCTTTAGGCACTGCTGTTGGCTCCAGCTGCTGGTTCCCAATAAACCTCCAGAAGGGAGCTCACTACATGTGATTTGGGGGTTTGGGCAGGATCTGGGCGGAGGTGATGTCTTCTTTCTCTTAAGAATTTTGTTGTTTCTGCATGCAAGACAGCAGTTCCCAAACTGATCCCAGTAATCTAGTCAAAATTAACCTCTTAACCTTTAATTAAGGGTTTAACCTTAACCAAAATTAACCTTTTGGTCAAGTGGAGACTTCACGGAGCTTTTAGTGTTTTCATATTCCCACCCGTGGTTCCTACTTCTCACTGGTGAGAAGACTGGAAGTGTTTGAAACGAATCGGCGTTATCCCACCTGTGCCCAGGGAAAGCAATGACTTAGCAAAAGAAAGGTGCTGGCAGTTGCCTCCGAAATAATTTGTTTCAAAAAAAGGTGTTTTGGCAGCCTTCCCGTGCTGGGACACGCTCGGGTTGCAGGGCTCCCACGCTTGCTGACCTGGAGGGTTGGACTCTGACACTGGCTTAAAAGAGCATCACAAAATGGAGTTTGAAGATAATGCTGTAAAAAAAAAAAAGAAGGAAGAAGGATAAGGGAAGAAGTGGCATCTTCTCAAAGACTGTAATTTTTATAGCCATTAAAAACACAGACGAAAATAGGGATTGGGCAAGTTTCAAGATGCTGGAAGTGATGGGGGGTGCTTTGTCAGAAGATGAGGGTTAGTGGGCTTCGTGAGACAGCTGATTGCTTCAGGGATTATCTTACTCATTTTTTTATCTCATTATTTGTTGCTAAAAATACTTCAGGTGTGTCCCTGTGTAGTTTCGCTGCACCAAAGAGTTTGTCGATGCAAGCTCAAGGCCAGTGCCCTTCACCCTTACAAGGTGCCTCGCAGGAG
Source organism: Cygnus atratus (assembly GCF_013377495.2). Taxonomy (NCBI): domain Eukaryota; kingdom Metazoa; phylum Chordata; class Aves; order Anseriformes; family Anatidae; genus Cygnus; species Cygnus atratus. The sequence goes on along the minus strand of NC_066363.1, from coordinate 158,057,586 downwards.
GCACCCAAATTAAGTGGTTAATTTGATGTCTGTAATGAAGGAAAGGCAAGAGGAACTGAAGCAAAGGCAGGGAAGAGAAACGAGTGGGCAGGACTGAGATGGGGAAAGCTGCTTATCACAGTTACAATCAGCCTACTGCTCTGAGAAGAGAATTACGGAAATGCTGGAGAAACTCGATCAAAACGAAAATTCATTTCTGCCCCAAATCCATTTGTTTCCTACAAAATCACACTGGGCTACCAGCGAATAATCAAGTTAGCTCAGCTCTAATCAAGAATGTCAGTGGCAAAATCATCTTCATATAGAAAAAAGTTGTTAAAGTAGCACCCAGATGCTAATGAAGATGATGCTACGCGCTGCAGAGCCATGAAGAGGCTGGGTGACATTGCTTGAAGCCTCTCCAGAGCTTTTCTCTCTCTTTCCCAAAAAATCCTCCAAGGCAGTTATGGTCCTTGCAGGGATGTTTGTGCTGAGCTCTGCCACTGAGTGTAGCTCCAATGATTTCAGTGGCAGCTGAGAAGTCGATTATAAAGCCAGAAGGATTCACTCTTAATATCTAACCTGACTTTTTATATAGCAAATACCTTAAGTCTTTTTTTCCTTCAGGTATTTTCCCTCTGAAGTAAAGCATATCTTTAAAACAGGGGAGGGAAATCTAAACTTAGATCATCCCTCATTGCATTTACATTTTTTTTTTTAAATCTCCACAGTGGATTTTTTCCAATGGTAATGGTCCCTGGAAATGGAAATTATCTCCTGATTTCTAGTTTGTCACCAAGTTTCAAGCTTACCTGTGATTAGTTGGCTTGTTTGGCTAATTAAAGAGGCAGTTAATGATAACTCCTTGCTGGATACATCACCTTTTAGGTAGAGTTGCACCAAAATCTACCTTTGGTGAAGCAAGACGTATAGCAGGAGTAGAAAAAACTGCTATTTTCAGTACGTGAGTAGTTCTCTGGGTCATCTTTGGATGCTTGGTCCATGTTTCGTTGGACGTGGTATCTGTACCTAACATGGCCAGGAGCTTGGAGAAGTGCAGAAGTAGCCTTCACGTCCCAGCTCTGGTAATTGCATGCACATAATTACAGCCTGACGTCTTGTGGTCGATAAAATTTTTAATCTGGGATCTGTTGGTCTTTGTGTTTGGTCACTCAAGATGGTGCCGTGCCTCGTGGACTTCTCTGCGTGCATCACGGCGGTGTCATCGCCCTTATCAGTGCCACTTGGGATCATCGGGAAAGAAAATTCATCACGCAGTTTGATAAGCCATAGTTCCCATAAATCCATACTGATTTAAATATTTAATAACTATTTTTTTTGGCTGAGCGTTACGTTACCAGCATTTGGAGAACCAATGTATTGAGTTTATCATTTGCTGGAGAGAAACCAGAAGGGTTAAGTTGGCCACTGCTTCAGGAAATGATAATATTCTCCTTTAATAACTGAGTCCAACATCAGCTGTTACTTCTTTTTTCTTTTTTTTTTCCTTTTTCTTTTTCTGGATTTGTTGTTAGGCTGGCAGGCCACTAATGAGCAGTGTATTATCTGTTTTACCCTTTAGCTTTGATTCAGCGTTAGCTTTTCTTCTGGAATTTCCTTGATTTTTCCAAATGGTGTCACAAATCAGCACTAATGAGCCAAATCGCTGCTTAGCTGGCTTTTTCAGCTACGTTGGTGCGGATGTTACCGACACTTGCTGGATTTAATCACATCTAAGCTGCTATTTTTGAACTTTTTTGAGCAACTGATGAGGTGAACAACAATTTCCACCAGCTTTCAGTGAAATTGTGCATTTGAATGTTTTCCAAATATTTTCCAAATGTAGAAAAAAGTTATGAATGTTGTATAATGTATAATGATTTTCCTGAATTATTTCTGAGTTTGGTTACTTCTGTCCTGTCCTGTACAAACTCTGTTGAAGGTTACCTTTGCCTTTTTTTTTTTTTTTTTTTTGGTGGTGGTAAATGTCCTGCGGGCTGTTTTCTATTTTACCAAACTGGTCCATTTTTTTCCCCACCAACTCATATATGAGCATTGTAAGTGTATTGTAAGGTCTATTTTTCCACATGTGAGATGGGTTGCCTTCCCCAGATGAGAATTGTGGACATCCAAAAAGGGGTACCTGCCAAATTCCTACTTATCACTGATATTTTGTGCACCTTTAATGGGTTCAGTTCTCCCCGCTCCTTTTCTACTTTATAAAACAGGCCTTTTAGAACAAGCAAGGACTTATATTACTGATTTGATTACTGATTTATATTACTGATTTTTTTTATTATTCTAGATTTGTGATTTTATTTTTTTTTTAATTTTTTTAAAGTGAACAAGTCACATTTACTCAAGCAGCCACTCATTTCCAGTTCTTTGATCAACTCCTCCATATGAAGATGAGCTCTAACACAAAACTCCCTTGAGCTGCACAATCCTTTCCGAGTTAGGAAGCTTGTCATCTGTAATATTAAATAATTCTAAGGATGTTTTAGTCCTGGCAGCAGGAGACTTCAAGCATATGCCAGTCAGACTGAAGTCCCTCAAGAGAAATTTTTCCTTACTCTTCATAGGCAAGTGCCAGTCTTCTCTCCTCTGGTGCATCCTCTTGTTCTGCACGCTGCTTGGTTTGTCTGCAGCTTGGAAATCCTGCCCCGTGTGTCGCTGAACGCTGCTGCTTCCTTCGCTCAGCTCGTCCCTCTTGCAGAGGTTATAGCCGGGCAACATCACGTCCTGAATATGCAAAGACCACGTTTTGATGGTGTCCATCCATGTGGGCCATCAGAGCTTCCCTAATGGGAGAACTGACCTTCACTCTAGACGGCAAACAGGAATTGTGACCATCTGATTGCTCTTTTGAGGAGCTGATGGGTGAAATAACTCAGTCCCTTTTGAAAGGTTGACGCTGACTTACTGAATTTTTAGGAAAATCGTCTTTCCTCTTCTACTGATGGTTGTTCTGAAGTGTAATGAAGTTTGCACGCCCGTCTGCGGTGCTGGCTGAAAAGGTCTAGGCTGACTTAGCCGTGTCATGCATCAAAAAATTATGCAAATGTTTCAGTTTGACTTCGTTAAATGGAAAGGCTTGACAAGTTTCTTCAAGGGATGGTGGATGTGGCTTCTGCTTTTCCCCTGAGTAAAACAGCAGGAGAGGTTGGGCTGGCCTGTGAGGATGGAGGTTTCTGGCAGAGCTAAGAAAGGAAAAAGCTCTCCAGAAACCACAGCTTGAAATTGTGGGCAGGTCTTTGTCCTCTCCAGAGGCATTCAGGTAGTGGCTGGTAGGGATTGCTTTCTGGGGGAATTTTTGTGGCTCTATTCAGTTCATTATAGCTTTGTCTTGAGATGAACAAATGAGAGACGAAAAAATCCATACTGCAGTTAGAATAATAGATTGGAACTCATTTAAGAAGTCCCAGTGTTTTAAAGAAATGCTGAAAGGTGGGGGTCTCCTTTTTGGGTCACTGTAAAGGTTACTTAATGTATAAAATAAAAATTAATATAACTTTTAATTTAAAATGTAAAATATGTAGATTCACTTACATGCAAAGCTGAAATGTTATTCCGTGAAGGACAAACTCGTGTGTGCAGTACTGGCAAAATCCTACAAAACGAAATGCCTGAAAGCTAAACAGGCCTTCTCGTTTCGAAATGCAGATTTCAGACAGTTTAGATTTTGCAATCTGGAGTTTCCAGCTCCTGAGAGTCCTTCAAGTTTAATTTATCCCTGTTGGCTTCTGTGGCAGAGAGACAGGGCATGCGTGAGCATTTTGTTTTAACTAATGCCTCTTCAGAGCAGCAGCTGTATGCTTCAGCAATGATGAGATAAGGTGTGAGGCTTTTTAAAATAGTTCGTAAAGTCAGGGAGGAGGAGAAACGGCACCTACTCTGCAGGTCTGCTGCTTGCCTGAACCTCAGGCATCTGCATCGGAAGGTTTTTTTAACCCAGCAAATTGAAAAGGTAGCTTTTGTTTTGGTGTTTGTGTGGGTTTTGTAGCAGTTATTAAGAACTTTTGGACCCTGAATTCTCAGAACTATCAGTTGAGCTAGAAGAGGTTTCTCCGTAGACACGAGGCATTGTTAGTCCTTGTACCTTTTTTAATGAAATAGCCCGTAAAGGAAGACTTCGCACACTCTTTCAAACTGCTGAGTGTAACACTTAGAAAAGTCTTGTTCTTCTACTGTTCTTATTTGGACCAGCACGGAGAGAAATGCCTTGAGGATTTATCTGTGTTCACTTTTATATATATATATTTCTAAAGCTGTGCGTGTATAGACAACTAGAAGGACGGAAAGAAAAGGGAAGTTTGCAAGATAGAGAACTGAATACCTGAAAATGATACCGTGGAGGAACACGAGCAGAAGCAGCAAGGGTCAGCCTGCTTTAATCAAATTACACTGTCTGAAGTTGTTATTTTAGGAGCTTTTCCATCTCACCATGCCCTAGAGCGAGTGTCACACGGTTAAATCGGGAAGGCTGAGTTGGTTCGGAGTGTTGTGAGACAGCATGCGGATACAGGAGGGATTCCTCAGTGGTTAAGGTTAACTCATACCAGGGGCTGAAGTTGTGTTTTTGACAGCTAACGTGTGCAACAAATGCTGTTCTCTTGCTCTGCGTACTTTGAGATGGAGGAGCATCACGAGCAGCAAGGCTGCGGTGGGACCGTGCTGTTTATTGCCACTTTTTCAATACGTTTTTAGTACTATTGAGTATGGGAGTCATGTCATTTGTGAAGTGCTTAGCTAAACATACTGTTTTTTCTTTTTTTCTTTTTTTTTTCTTTTTCTTTTTTTTTAAATAAGTGATGGTTTTGAAGAAGCGCACTTGAATTTGATTGCCATGGCATGTGGCTGAGGTCGAGTGCGACTCCTAGAAAGCACGGCCTTGGTTTTGAGGATGGGTGTTACAGATGAGATCCTGGGTGGCTGATGACAGTCCTGATCTGTCTGAAGCACCTCTGGTAAGCAGGATGCTGTCCTAAGGAGATGGGGCACGCTACAGTGGGGTAGCAAAAAGCTCTGTGCCTTTATGAGCGTAGCCAACGTGTAGACATCTATGTCGCTGTGTGCTACCTTCTTCAAGATAAATGCCATGAAAAGCCTGCAACGTTGGACAAATTTGCTCTGCCATATGCTTGTGGAGGAGTATTTTTCTGAAGCTTTTCTGTATGACTGGTAATCATAGATTGGTTTAGAGAGACATTTCTGAAAGTGTGAAGGGAAGGGAAGCTGCAGCGTGTTAATGTGAATTAATTGTAGTGCTCATCAAGGCAACATCCAGTGGAGACCGATTCATTACATAGTCTCTTCTTTTGCTTCTAAAAAGCTTAATGCTGCACTCAATAATGGATCCAAGGTCAGCTTTAAATAAAAAATTGGAAGAAACCCCTAACATCTAATTTGCTGTAAATTCCCATTTTGTGGTAATATGTGAAATGGGTCGGTATGTTTGTTTGTTTTCCCATTAATCTGCCTGCAGAGATGCTAGGGGAGGTAGTTACTTGTATTGCACAGAGCTGAGAAAACCCAACATATAAAGATCCAAGCTTAATTCATGCATCGTAATGGAGGGAAATTGTGTTTTAACATCTTTTATTGGGTTACTGGGGAAAAAGGGAGGAAGAAAGATGCATAGCCTTGAACAAGAAGCCCGCGAGCCATGACCTGGACCTTCATCCCCTGGTTTCAGCCCACTGCCTTCATGCTGTTACCTCCTCTCCCTTCTACATCAAATCCAAAGGTACCAAATACTGCCTCGGTGCATACCCTGAAACAAAAGGGTTGGATTACTGGTGGTGTCGCAACCCTTCTCCAAAATTCCTGATTAGCATGGCAGGATTCTTTGTGGTATAAAAGACTATCCCATGTTCCTCCTCAGTATCAGCTGGAGGTCCACAACCAACGTAAATTGATCTTCGTGTCCTTGATGTATAAACTGCTCCCTCCTTCTTGGGCAGTCCCAGTTTTGGCAAACAGAACATCAGTGTTTAAAAGCAGTAAACTGAGAACTTTTTTTGGCTAATCTTAAATGAAAAAGTGGATGTTTTATCCTTGTGACACGTGATTAAGTATCTTTTGGTATCTAGAGACAGCGCTGTCATGGGACTAGACTGTTAATTTGTTACATGAATGATGGTGGTATCAGCCTATGCTTATCCGAGCTAAGTCTATTTTAATGAACAAATTCTTGAACTTGGAATTCAGGGAATAACTTTGTGCTAAATTAAGCAAAGGGACAATATCTCTTTTCACGGAATTGTAGAATCAACATTGATTAATTGGAGTTACTTGCAGTAATTACAGATGAGATGAAAGTCTCTGTCCGCCTTTTTTTCTTTTTTGTAATAACATAATATCTTCTGTGAGTTTTTTTTTTTTTTTTTTTTTTAAAGGACAGGTGGAGAGCCTTTGGTTTCCACCTCATCAAAAAGAAGCGTAAGTTTTGGTGACAGAAGATCTGTAAATATTTTACAGAATTCAGCCGGGAATCCATCTGGACCATACTTCTTTTTTTAGCCTTTCGTTCTTTTATAGTTTCCCTTAATTTTATCTGCAGAGAGCAGCTATCTCAACTTTCGGAACTGAGTATTTGAAAATTGATTTTGAAACGTTCCCTGCAAAGTAATGGCCTAGTAGAGGCATGTATTTCCTTAGAGCACTTTAAAATGGGACGACCCATCCCTGCTGGAGCTTGCACATACTTTGTTTTCCAATGGAACAATTTTATTCTCAAGCATTCGCAATATGTACAGTGCCTGGTAAAACGTAATTGATACAGTTATTTATGATACTTAGTTGAAATAACAACAGTATCTTCTGATTTTTATGAGCATGTAGTCATTAGGGGCTAGATTCTCATACTTTCTGTGGATAACAAATTTAATCCTTGGATTAAGGCAGCTCAAGGAGGGAGGCAGTGTTCAATTTGAATAAATACTCTTGGTCTCATCCTGGAATGAGAACCCTTTAGACACAACTCTTTGCACCTTCCCTGTGCTCCCATGATCTTAATTGCCTGAATTGTTTGGTGTTATATTTGACCTCAAACAATTTCGGCTATGCTCCAGCAGCTGTGTTTTCATTTCCTTCCTTACAACATAGTGAGATTGGGTTTTGATTTGAAAGTTACAATGGGTTGTTTTTTTTTTTCTATCTTCTTTAAATTGAAAGCCAGAGTTTTCATCTTTTTACTTTTTTTTTTTTTCTTTTTTTTTTCCCCAAGTTAAATGTGATTTAATCAGGTTATTTTCCAAAAGGAATATGAATGGTGGAGAAGAAGAGCTATGAGCTTGGAGAGTGGTTCTGGAAAGTAAGAGATAAGTCCTTGGACTTTCTGTTATGGGGTTTAGGAGAGCTTTAGGTGCCTGGGGACTCACCAACCACCATGGTCCTTTCCCTTGGGCTCTCCTAAGAGCTCCCCAAAGCAGCACAACTCTTTAAGGGAGGTGAAAGGTGACATGGACCTCATGTCCCATGTGATGATCCGTGTCAGAGAGCCGTGCCCTATGGCTGTGATCAGTTCACCAGGGGCTTTTGTCTGATCCAAAGCCACGTAAGGCCTGTATGTCTCCAATCCTCTCTGTTTTACCTTGCTTTTGGGATTTTAGACTTTTCTGTGGCTGATTCACAAAGGACAGAAAATGGCCAAGCCTGTTAGGGATCTCCTAGGTCCTACAGTGAGATAAGAGGAAGGAGGGGGAGAAAACAACAAACTGGCAGGGATCAAAACTGCTCCAACATTTGTCCCATTCATTTTTGCATGGGACTGTTTTCCCTCCCTTTGTCATTTGATTTTATATTTTCTTCTGTCGGATCTCCTCTATTCACCATTTCTCTTCCCGCACAAGCTGTTCCATATTTTTCACTTTATCGTTGGGTTTTCAGTTTCATTTTCCAGTCAAAGCACTTTCCTTTGGTGCTGGCACCTTGCAGCTGTAATTTCCGTGGATTATTTTATGTCTGTGTAGGTTTGGATGGCTTCCCAAAGCCTTGAATGTAACACAAGCAAATGGTGCAACAGAACATTTGAATTACAAGTTCTTTTGGTCCATGTCCTAACTCCATTACAGAGCCTCCTTCATTTTATGTTTTATTTATTCTGTTTTCAGAATGATGCTTTCTTCAAGATGAAGAAGTTTGTGAGACAAAGAATATAGGTAAAAACTGACTGCATGCATACAAAGAGTGGAAAGAAATAATTCTCAAATATGAATGCTATCCTTTATGTAGAATCAAGCCACTAAAAACCAACACTAAAAAATGGGGCCAGTGAGTTTAGATGAGCTTAGCTAGAAAATAAAAACGGCGTGTGTGGGAGTATGTATTTCTACACATGCGTGCATGCCCACACAATATTGCAGTTCTGTGGAATGGTGTTTTTAAGGGAATGCCTGTGTGATGAAAGTGCTGTTGGCACTACCATCGCAGGCTGAAAGCAAATACAGCACAACAGGGTCTGTCTCTCGCCTCACCTTATTTGGGACCTAAATACTTTTATACCGCAGAACCGTCTTGATTCCCATGCTTCCTTGGCAGGTGTGCAATTGTACAGCTTAATTACACTATTTCTTTCAAGAGCAACACAGGTTCATCTTCTGTAATACAGAGCTGCCCACTTTTCATCGGATGTGGGCTTAGCATCTGTAACTTTTTCATGCCCATTCCCTACTTCAGTCTCTAAAGACTATGTTTACCTTCGTTAACGCGTGGATGGATTTAGATTCGAGCCTGCCTGAACATAGAAGGATGCTCAGCCACTAGTCTTTGGTGGCTGGTGATTCTCTCGCTCTCTCCTTTCTGCTAAGTGTTTCTCTTTCCCCTTTGGTGAAGGAGATCTTGTAATACTTGATAATTCAGTTATCTTGAAATGTGGGTCTCAGAGTTGGCTCTAACGTTGATCTGAAGGCCAAGTTAGTAGGTCATACAAAGAGCACTTAGTAGTCAAAGAGGCAAGACAAAGCAGTTGACCAAAAGAGGTGAATTTCAGGTGTTCTGGCAGGTCTTGAAAAGTCCAGTTCTGTTTTTACCTGGGGAGTTTCCTTCTGACAGTCATATAAAGAGGCAAACTGGGTCAGTTCAGAGATGTGTCCATGTAAGACGGACCAATTCCTGTCCAGTTGTGTGATGAGTCGTGGCTGCTTAGTGAAGAGCATGACGGCAAACAGAGCAAGGCTTCTTCCAGTGTTTTCCATGTTCCCTGAGTCAGAGGTGATACATTTCTGATTAATACTACCTGATGGATTTTTATTCTCTTGGTCCCATTGCAGTTTTAAACCTGTGTTCCCTGGCACTGGGGTAGTTTGCTTTTTCCTGGCCACTCAGTATGTCAGAGGATGATATTTTATGGGCTTTTCCCCATCCTGTCATTCTTTTTCCAGCCTGAAGAGACTTCACCTGTTCAATTCTTCTGCTGTATTAGAGGGAAATTGGTAGAATTAGAGCACAGAACAGGGAGATGAGGAGGAGCAATTTAAAGGTAATTTTTATTTTTTTTTGTCTGTTGTGTGTGTTTGCACCCTAGAAGATGCCATCTTCCTCCATTCCCTCTTTTTTTTTTTTTTTTAAAGAAAAGTAAGCACCTCCTGCATATTTTGACTTCCTCTCCAGGCTCCACTGACTGTGTTGACTTAAATCCCTACCAGCAGCCATGGAGGTTCAGACACTTACTGAGATTTAGGTGCCTTAAGACGCTGGCCTCGGCTCTCCTGGCAGCCCAGAAGGTCCCTTTCAGGTCTACTAGCCCCACATAAACCTCGTAGGGCATCTCAGGTGGTACTTGGCACCTATATTTCATAGAATCATGGAATATCCTGAGTTGGAAGGGAACCACAAGAATCATCAAGTCCAACACCTGGGTCCACAAAGGACCACCCAAAATCAGACCCCATGTCTCAGAGCGGTGTCCAAATGCTTCTTGAACTCCGGCAGGCTTGGTGCTGTGATCACTGCCCTGGGGAGCCTGTCCCAGTGCCTGACCACCTCTGGGTGCAGAACCTTTCCCTAACACCCAGCCTGACCCTCCCCTGTCCCAGCTCCATGCCAGTCCCTTGGGTCCTGTCGCTGTCCCCAGAGAGCAGAGCTCAGCGCCTGCCCCTCCGCTCCCCTCGTGAAGGAGCTGCAGGCCGCCATGAGGCCTCCCCTCGGCCTGCTCTGCTCTGGGCTGAACAAACCAAGAGACCTCAGCCATTCCTCATACGCCTTGCCCTCCAGACCCTTCACCATCTTTGTAACCCTCCTTTGGACACTCTCTAATAATTTTATATCCTTATATTGTGGTGCAGAAAGCTTCACACAGTGCTCAAGGTGAGGCCGCACCAACACAGAGCAGATTGGGACAATCCCTTCCCTCGCCCAGCCAGCAGTGCCGTGCTTGAGTTTTCACCACAGGGTACAGTTCCTTGTGGCTGCCAGGGCACGCTGCTGGCTCAGATTCAACTTGCCATCAACCAGAACCCCCAGATTGCCTTCTGCGGGGCTGCTCTCCAGCATCTCCAGCATCCCCCAAGTCTGTTTGTAGTTCGTTTGCCATTATTTAGGCAAATGGATCTCACCCTATGTGTTGTCTTCATCAGGGTCTTACCCATGGCAAATTGTATAAAAAACACTCCGCTTTTTTTGGTGAAAACTCACAGTCTGTATTTTTAAGGGCAACTTTGAGCTTACAGGCACAGTTTGATAGTCAGCTGTTTTGCTTTGGCTTGCTCAGGGCTTGGCGTTCTCGCATGAGTCACACGCTGAAGTGAAGCTGCTTTTCTCCTTGATATTTGCACTTGGTTCCCTTTGGTGCCATCATGTGCTACGTGAGCTTATCAGCAGGAAGAAGTCCCAAAGTATGCGGTGAATGATACTGAAGCTGGGAAACGAGCTGAAACGAGGCTTTTATGGTTCATAACTGCCTGGTAGCTGTGTCAGAGCAGGCCTCACCGATATAGTTCTCTCAGCATGATGGTGGATACACCCCAAATGTATCTGTCATTAGGGTGAAAGAAAGTTGAGAATGTGATGGGTTTAGCTCTCATCAGGCTGTCTCATGCCATTAGCTGCCTCCACTTTTTCCTCGACAAACGCTCTCCGAGCAGAGCTGGCCTGGAGAAGACGAGCTCCTTTGACAGCGTGTATTTACACGTCCAGATGCTGCAGCAGGCTTCGTGTGCACTGTCTTGTCGTCTTTGCTTGTAAGCTTTCAAACCTGTGAAGTCTCTTTTTCTCGTGTTACGCTAGTGCTGCCACTTACCTACCATGCTCTGCAGCAAGCAGGAGATGTGGCAGTAGGCTCTTCTCTGTCCTGTAGGGCCTCCTGTCCCCTGATGGCAAGGGGTTTTTGTTAAGGTTTAGGATTTAGGCAAATTTGTTGTTGTATTCTTCCACTGCATCCCTCCGGTGAATGACTGTGGTCTAAAACATCTCTATCCCATGTTCCTCTTCAGTCCACATTGCTTAATTTTCATCCTGTTGCCTTGTAAGCACCCCAACAATTCTTTACTTGACTGTGGCTTTTCACCTCCTGAGGAACATCCCATGCTTTAAAAACTTTTTATTTTTTGATGTCTTTTATCTGGGGTGGTAAAAAGTTGAAATACAGCTAGCCAAGGCAGTCACCATCCCTTCTAACTCACAAAGACTGTGATGTGGTTTAAAAATACACAAAATCCTTTTGTGAACTGTCTTTCATGGTCCTGGGCAACCTTCTCTAGGTTTCCTTGCTTGAGCAGGGGGTCGGAGCAGATGACCTCCAGAGATCCTTTCCAACCTCCACTATTCTGTGGTTCTGTGTGATTCTGTGAACGGTGAATTAGTGTGCTGTTAAGGATTTCTTGAAATAATCAAGGGATCAACAAGTGGGAACATTTGAACAGAGCACTGAGACCCGCTGGGTTTCTAATCTCAGATGCTCCTCCAGCTAGGCAGAGCCTCACAAGCCACTTCACCTTCCTTGCAAGATAGAGCTAATATTTGTTTCTTTCCCTTTCAACCGTGTTCTCCATCAGTGAAGGGTCTTGGAGAATGTGGATGAGTTGAAAAACTGAACATGCTTTTTAATTTTATTATTTTTTAATGTGTGCACTGGCACAATGGAAAGTTTTCAGCAAATTTACTTCAATTTGATGGGAAAGTTGGCTCACAGACATTGCTGACAACAGGCTGTGGTTTCTGACAGATGGCCATAGGTCTCTGTGCAATCCTGAGGATCTTCTGCATTTTCTCATCAGTGGAGCACATGGATTTTTGCTAGTTGATTTTATTTAATCTCACAATGTGGCCATCATTTGGAAGTCTTCTGTAGTTTTATATGCAGATGCCTAGTTGGAGTAACCATAGAAGTGCAATGGGAAGAGCAAGGAATAGAAATAACAGAAGGACTCTTGCTAGCAGAGGCTGGTGGTATGTGTAAGTTTGCCATCCTCACCTCTTTGTGAACAAGATTATTTGTATAAAGAGAGGAAGTACACATTTGGATGCAGTATTCATAAGGTATTTTACATAGATGCACAAGTAAATGTGGCTCCTGTGGTTGAAATCATTAGTCCTTGTCATCTTGGGGGACCTGGGGGATGCTTCGGTGATGGTTACATAGTAGTTGACACCGTGCATATTAAAGCTGGTCACAGCCTGGGATTGTGTTGAATTATTTTCTCCTCTTTTTATCCACAAAATATTTGCAGATATCACTGTTTCTCTCCTTTGTTATGTTGGTCTGTGGCTCCAGCTTTCTGGCTCGTCAAAGGTAGCCTTTGCTTCCAGGGTGTCCTGGGGATGCCCCAACTCACACTTCTTGGCTCCTGCCAAGGCTCAGCATCTGTCGGTGGTTCACCTGGGCTGCCCATGTTTGCTGACATTTGATTTCTGAGCTTGTTTCATTTCTGCCTTCCTGAGTTCTGGCTTCTCCCTGGAAAGAAACTGGGAAACTGCTGCACAGTATCTCAGTGGTTTTCTTTCAGTTCCCACTTACAAACAAGCAGAATAGCTCCGAAGAAAATCGTTCATCCCCATCGACACTGGGCTTCGGAGACTGCTGTCCATCATATGGCCAATGCGGTATATTTTAATTCTCTCCTCTCTATATCTGTCCTTTGACTTGAGTTACGCTGTGCTTAACTGACTGCTGCCATTTCCCATGGCTTTGGTAGGAATCCTGAAATGAAGACACCAAGTTGTTTACTGTTTCTCAGTGAACTGCTCCCAAAGGGAGAAGTAGATTCTTGAGTTTTCCACCATGTACCGTCTTTCTGCTAGACCATGCTGCTTCTCATTTAGCCTTCTGCAGGATTTGTTTATAGTAAAACTACTGATGAACATAAATGTAGATGAGTTCTTATGCTGATGTATATTCTTATCACGTGCAGTGAATAGCAGTGTTTCTCCTTTGGGAAGTGATACATTGGAAACAAGTGAAGTTGTGTTCCAGGCAAGCAGGATCCTCAGATTTAGGAGTCTATTACTTCATTAATTCAAGCATTCCATTTTATCCTGCCTCTTCTTCCCCTAAAGCATTGCAGGTGTGTCAGTGAAGACGTTCCTGTGGACTCAGAACTGGTTGTCAGATGTATTTTTTCCTTAGTCTGTTGAAATCTGATATTGATTTATAAATGCTATTTTTAATTTTGTTAAGCTGACCTAGTGCATTGCACTTAGTCTTTGTCCATTCATGCATGTTTGTCTTTTATAATTAATAAGCTTGCTTTAACTTCAGCGTAGCAAACTAGACACCGGTTCTCTCTTTCTCTCTTCTCTGTTTTGCTCCTTCCTTTTTTTTTTTTTTTTTTTTTTTTTATACAGCAGGTAAACATTAATATTCCTCTTTTGTAACCGCTGAAAAGGCAGATGAAACCTAGATTTTGAACTGACTGGAAATTTAATTTTGCTGTTCACTGAAATATGTAATACTTCTGTGTTTGTCTAGCATATGGATGTCTAGCATGCAGGGTTCACAAAAAGTAGACAACATGGCACAAAACAGCAAATAGAAGGCGGCAATACAGGGAAAAAAAAAAAAGATAAAATCCTTGGTAGATTAGAACAGGCACATTCAGAGCATTTGTACTGAAGAATTTCAGGGTTGGGAACTGTCTAGATCTTGTTCTCCTGCAGGAGATATGTTGTTTAACTGTTATTTAATGTCAGTTTAAAAAATAGGAGAGATGACATCACATCTCTATCAAACTGAGCTAACGATGACCCGGCACTAAGTCATCTCAGCAGTGCTTCCCATTTAGCCTGAAGATAAACAGAAGAAAACGTTACATGCAACTCAGTGGCAGTAGACTCCAAAACATCTTCGGTCTTCCTTCTTCTCTCTTGATCTAAATACCTCCGTATCATGGAGGCCTGATTGTTTCTCCAGGTGAAAAGAAATTTGGGTCCTGAGGGTTTGACCTTGCTTGTGCAGTCGCTTTGTCATTTATCACACTCTGCTGCTGCTCCTGGGAACCAAAGTGTTTCAGTATGTACTGCCTTTTGCTTTGAAGATGGAAGGCATCCATCTTTCCATGGCATTTGTGATCCTTTTGATGGAAGACTTTCTCTCGCAGCCCTAACCAGCTACTTTTGCTCTCAAGAAGTTTATTTAGCTGAAATGGCGGGTCTATGAATCTGAGATTCCCAAGTTAAACAGAATATACCTCTAGTCCTTATTCTTGGTATTTGCCTAAGGCCAACCTGTCTCTGGTGCCTCTCAGCAAGATTTGAAGACTGTCTTCGATTCTTTAGTGAGAAGACATGCAGTAGGGTCGATGTGGAAGAAGACTGCCTATTGAAGTGGCAACTGGGACTGACTTGAAAGAAGCACCACAGGCTTCCAGATTGCTTGCCTTACCTCTCTTCTTCCTGTCTGCGACGCACAGACAGTTGTGCGACACGAAATGAATACAGATGACTTGTAGGCATTCATTCCTTCCCATCTCTGTTGCTTATGATTTTCTTCTCCTTTATGTTGTGTGACGATCCATCAGATCTGAAGTCCCCTAACGTCAACAGGAGGTCTCACATTGCGCCTTCGTGAGCTTGGTGGGGATGGAGATGACTTGTGATTGACAAGAAGGGGTCTGGTGTACCTGATGGGGGCAGTTGTTGCACATAATGGAGGTAACTGACTGATGAAAGAAGGGGTTAGGTAGAAACGGTTCATGTTGGCTCTGCGTAGTGCCATGGGGCTGGTGGAAAAATGAGATAAAACACAGTTTAATCACATGCGCTGAGGCCAGCCACAGCCCTTAGTGTCATCCAAATTAGAAGCACAGTGAACCGCCTGACTTTCTCTGTGGCTCGGTATATATCTCCGTAAAACTCCAGGGCCATCTTATCCTGCTATCTCCGACTTCACAGTCTGTCCTGATAGGATCTATTCCTGAGACAAACTGCTGTGCTTCTGGAGACATGTATGATGGCAGCTATACCGCAGGGAAGAAAAAAGAACAAAACAGATCTGTCTAAAAGTAATCAGATGGTTTCCTGAAATAAGGCTTTGACAAAGAAAAATGGGGGGGGGGGGGAAGGGAATTTTCTCATTGTTTCTTAGGAAATCTCCAGAAGAGCAGAAGCAGCTTGTTTCTTAGATAATTGGAGCTGTTTTTACTTTGCACCTACTCCACAAAGCCTTAAGGCTGTGGGCGTTCGCTTCACTCTGTAGTACACTTCAGCCGGAGGAGGGTAGACAGGAGCGTGCTTCAGTGTATTGAATCGGGTTGTTTACAGTCATAAGTGACGTTGTGCCTGTCAAGTACTACATATGTGTCTCTAGAAGCTTCTGGAAGCCAAATCAATTTGTACAAGGTCTGATTATAGATATATATATTCCTGGCTTTTTTTTTTTTTTTTGGTTTTATTTGGATGATGTTGTTGCCTTATTTTGTGCCATGTCAACCTGGGCTAGACAGCTTGCTCCTCAGGGCATGGGGGCAGAGATGACTTCAGTCTCCAAGGGCCTTCCATCAGCATTAAAACTTACTTGGGAAGCAAAGTGGAAGGAAATGTGTATCGTTGCCTGGAGAGCTGCCTCCCCTGCCCTGCTGCACGTAGGGCATCGTCCTGGACCACTCTCCTGCCAGTCATTTCATCGGCCTCGGAGTGCTGTGTCCTCGCCTTGCCTGCCCGAAGCCACCTGAGAACACAACGTTAATATTACAAGCATCAAAGAAGATCTAGAAGAGCATAAATTACCTCAAAGCCACAGCCTGAAAAAGAAGAAAGTCATCCCCTACAGCTATTCTGATTGACCTCTACGGGTCACGTTACGAGGCTCAGTAAGCACTTGGGGATTTGTGCAATTACACCAATTCAGTGTTAAAACCATTGATTTATAAAAAATGCTTCGGCAGTAGAGCTTGTTCATAAATTCAGGCGCTCTGAGAAAAAGGAGAGGGGCATTTTTCCAGGTGAACAAAACAGAAGCTGCAGAAGGTGAAAAGTGGCACATCTGTGACGTAAGTGACAGAGTCAAGTCCAGGGAACAAACCATTAGAGAAGTTTTGGAAGTACAGCATAGTTTGTAAATATTTCTTCTTGTCCCATGGCATCAAAAAAGAAAAAAAGAAAAAAAGCAACAAACCCAAACCTTTGATATTAATCAGGTTAATCCTGGTACCCTGCAAAAAGGAGGGCTCTACATCTGTCCATCCATTTTACAGACAGGGAAACAGAGGCAACTGTACGGAAAGCAAGCAAATACTAAGTATTCTCCTTTCTTGTTGTGATTTGTGTGTGCTGGTAAACAAGTCACCTAACGAGAAATGAAAGGGGATCAATCTGTTCAGTTCATCTGAGGGAAGGTTAAGAGGCAGCAGAGAGATCAAACAGCGAAGTTCAAGAGGTGAGAAGATGCAGCTCTTGAAAGAGTGGCCGGGGCTAATCCTTTATTAATTGAAGCCTCAAAGTCTCTTCTGGTAAGAGGTGACCTGGTCTGACCGGAGTCTGTAGGGGTTGATGTGTAAAGATGTTTTGTGTGAAATGATCTGCTCTCTTTATGAAGAAAGTCAGGCTGCTTGATACAAGGATTTTATCTGGATTAAAAACTTCAGAAAATGTATCTCTAGCTGGTAACCGAGAAATGGAGGTTTTGTCATCACGAATCACTTCTGAAGCCCCCCCAAAAGCACTTCATCATCAAAGTGGTGGTCGAGCTGCAGTGCTGCTGCTCTCACCACCTCCAGCATTCATTCATGCCAGGTACTTATTATCCAAACTACATGATTTTAGTATTTCAGAGCTGAGTAATAAACAGAAACATGCTGCTTTGTGGCAACTGTGCCATTCCTGAGGCAAAGATAGGCTAAAGGACACACTTGGTGCCTCATGAAGAACACATTTGTAGACTTGTCCCCCTGATGACAGATGTGAAAACCCAAGAGCAAAACTGGAGAGCTCAGCTTTTTTTTTCTTCCAGGATGAAACTGGGAAGCTACAACTTACGAAGAGCTCCTTCTTCTCCTACCCACCCCAAGCCATCTGTGTACTGAGGGGATGGTTCAGTAGCAAACATCGATCTGACCTACTGAAAAAGCAGTTCAGTATTTATTTTCTGTCCTATCTTTTCTTTATTACTATGTCCCATTTCTGTGTTACTGTATCTTCTCATTTGCTTTTTCGAGCTCATCTATCCAGCATCATCTGGTCTTGCACCTCTTGACTTTAAAGAAACATCTAAGTTGCTTACGGTACTCTGTAGTCTGTTTCTTATCTTCCATGCTGCAATCTTCACACACACCTTTTTTTTTTTTTTTTTTGGTCTTCTGCTGTTACTAATGCTGGCCACCTGAATGTCCTGCTAAATGGAGAGCATAGGGGAACTCCTTAAATAAGTTTGCCTGCTGGTAGTAGCTTTCCCAGCCCATGAAACAAAGACCAACCCCTTCCTTGGGGTCCTGCGTCCTTCTGATATACTGACTGAGTGATTGATTTCTACAGGATATGGACAGCAAGAAATAGTTACATGTCATTAAAATGCACATACATGCCTGTGGTGGGGTGGATGATCTTTTGGTCTGGCTTGGGTGTTGTTCTTTCATTCCCATTGTAGGTTATGGGATAAAGCTGTGATCAAATCTCTTATTTTTTCCCTTTTTTTCTGTATCTAGTATGTTAGGCAGCGCTTGTTCCAATTTACATGAACTGCCTTCACAGCAAGTCACCTGCCTGTCACAGTAAGTTGGACAAGCCTCCCTGAGGAGCTGTAGACAAAAGAATTGGGAGGTGCCATAGGGATGGGGAGGGAAATGCTTTTATTGCCAGTCAAAGGGAAGGTGTACAGATCTGCTCTCAAATTTTTCTGTGAATACTTTACTATGGGGTAGGAGTGTGGTTCCGGAGCTGTGTGAATAAGGGATATTTCAATGGCTTAGTAGGATGGGGTGGGAGGTGGTTGCTTCTATAAAGGTTGGTTAAATGAAAACAAAATATTTTGTTTTCAATTCTTTCTTTTTTTCTCCCTTTTCAGGGGGAAAAAGTTTTAAAATGGAAACAAGCTTTGAAAATGAAAAATCAACATGAAGCGTTTGGAGTGCTGTAAATGCCTTCCTCCTCTCCCCCTTTCACGCCACTCTGTTGGGGAAAAAATAGACACATTCACTGTTTGCCAGAGAACGCTTGCCCAGTTGTAATCAAGTCATCTTATAACACGATGTAGACTTTTGCTCCACATTTGTTGTATGTGACCTTGGGGAAGTTGTGGCACCATATGCTTCCCCTCGTGCATCTGTAAAAAGGAAGGGTAGGTCAGGATCAACCTCTGAGTAGAGGCAGTTTTCCAACCATTTGATTGTTTCCCTTCCCTGCTTATTGCACATTGAATCTGTAGCCACACTGAGAGATAAATAAAATAAAATAACACCTTATCCCTGCCCAGGACTGTTCCTGTAACTGTCTTCTGTGTGTCCTTATTTTCCCAGGTGGAAGGTAAGGTCTTGGGTTGCATTTTGCAGCGGAGGTTGTGTTACTGTTGTAGCTGTGGGCTGACAAGAGACCTGGGAGAGGCAGGATGTGTTCCCAAGTCCATCGCAGACTTCCCGAGTGAATCTTCATCTGATCCTTCTATTGTTCAGTGGTTGTGACAAACTTCCATCAAGGCATCATAGATTATACTTCTACAATGCATATGGCTGTATCGGGTTTACGTGGCAAGGTTTTGGTGGTGGGGGCTGCAAGTGTGGCCTCTGTGAGAAGAATCCTGCAGCTGCCCCAATGTCAGATCAGAGCCAGCTCCAGACGGCTCCAAAAGGGACCCGCTGCTGACCAGAGCCGAGCCAGAAGTTCCCCTGTGTCCTGTGGAGAGGCCCCTGGTGGAGCAGGCTGTCCCCCTGCAGCCCATGGGTCCCACACGGAGCAGATCTCCACGCTGCAGCCCGTGGAGGAGCCCCCGGTGGAGCAGGTGGATGTGGCCTGGAGGAGGCTGCGGCCCATGGAGAGCCCCTGCAGGAGCAGGCCCCGGGCCGGAGCTGCAGCCCATGGAGAGGAGCCCCCGCAGGAGCAGGGGGTCTGGGGGGAGCTGCCGCCCGTGGGGGACCCGTGCTGGAGCAGTTTGCTCCTGGGGGATGGATGGACCCTGTGGGACAGAGCCGTGTGGGAGCAGTTCCTGAAGAGCTGCTGCCTGTGGGCAGCCCACGCCATGAAGGAGCAGTGGAGATGAAGTGACAGGGACTGACCACAGCCCCCATTCCCCATTCCCCTGAGCTGCTGAGGGGGAGGAGGTGGAAGAGGAAGGAAAGGGGGGAGGGTGTTTTTAGTTTGCTTTTAGTTTCTCATTGCTCTAGCTTGTTAGTCATAGACAATAAATGTCATTAGTCTCCCTATTCTGAGTCTGTTTAGCCTGTCACAATAATTGATGAGTGATCTCCCTGTCCTTATCTCAACCCTTGAGCCCTTTCCATCGTATTTTCTCCCCCTTTCCCTTTGAGGAAGGGGAGTGAGAGAGCGGCTGTGGTGGAGCTCAGCTGCCCAGCTGGATAAAACCACCACAGTGGCTTTACCTTCTTGACACGATTGACTACTGTGTCGTTTAGTGTCTTTCTAACCCTTGGTTCGCAGGTGGTTTCTTTTAACTTTTGCTCTTGTTTACTTCATTTGCTGACTGAAGGCTGTTTTCCTAAACTGTAGGATTTATGTGCTAGAGGTACCTGCACCCTCAGATGCCAATTATGTGTGTATGCTGTGCACTGAGGCTGGGTGGGAAGCTGCGCTCTGGATTTGCTACTCTCTTAATATATTCAGCTGGTTGGTACATCCAGCTCCCACCCCTTTTCTCTCAAGGCAAATGCACTTTCATCCTCTTTTAGGTTTCTTGCCCAATTAAGACAGGATGGTTAGTGACTTCCTTTAGTCCTATAGATCCTCTGTCTGGCTCTCCTCAGCAGTATTGTTATTTTATTTTATTTTATTTTTTTTAATTTTGAAACTCTGAAATTAAAAATGAGAATGAAGTGCATGAGGGGCCCTTTTTTGTTGAGTAAGCCCCTGCCTGCCTCCTCCCAATTTTCCCTGTTTGGGGCATTTTTTCCCAGCCTTGATACAAGAAAGCAGCAGCCGGGTTTGGTCCTGCATCATGCCCTTTCTGATGTGGCACATCTATCCGTTTTCTTCCTTTGCTGTTGTCACCTCCATGCCGTAGTGTTGGGCTGCATTTTTATATTAAAGTCGTGGAACCCCGATGATTTGCTCGAGGGTGTCTGTGGCTCACAGTGAGACGAGGCCTGCAGACAGTGAAGTGGAACAGGGGGAGAAGCCTTCCCCTGCCAGTGCTGTACTGATTTCAGTCTGCTGCTGCTACCTTAGACCCTGTAGCTGCTTCTGCTTTCTTTTTTTTTTTTTTTTTTTGTTCTTTTTCTTTTTTTTTAAACCAGCAAGGAAAAATAACCCTGGCTCCAATATTTATACTAGAGGTCCAGGAGCTTACAATACAGCAGCAAGCTGTCTCTTTTGAGAGCTAATCGAGACTGTGGTATGATGGATAGACTCCTCACCAGCTCTGTAGCAATAATGTTCCAGAAGACAGCATTACCTGGTTTTGATCAAGTGCCTAGTCTATGCCTACCATCTCTAGATCTCAAAGCACTTTGTGAACAGCGAGGAATTAGTCTTGACATGGCTGAAACAGATAAATCGTTGCCCTTTATTACTGGAGAAAGTAAGGTTGAGAGAGATCTAATGACGTGGTCACCCCCAAGATCATCTGTAGTCCAGGAAACCTGGATTTTAGTTTTTAGTTTTGTTTTGTGGTTGGGCATCCTGAAGTTTGGAGATAGGCCTTTTGTTTTTCGTTTGCCTTCCCTCCTCCACCTAGAGTAGTGGGATTTAACTGACTTTTAACAGTGTTATATCTGTCTTTTTCTCTGTTCTCTTAGGTTTAAAGTACAATCCTGCATCCATTGCTATCTAGAAAATGTCTTATGGATCCATTGACGGGAGTGGATTTGGGAGCAGGAACCCATTTGGAGGCCCTTCAAGACAAGGCTATCAACCTCTCGGTAAAGTATTGATCCCCTGCTGTAATTTATTCTACCAGACTTCCTCTTTTTCAAAAACATGAGATTTTACTGAATGATGTTCAATGTGGCTGTTGTATACATATCAGGCTATCTCCAGAGGTTGTTTCTGTTACAGATTTTCAAAGGTGAAAACCAAACTTTTGTTGGGTTTGATTTGTATGATGAGGCGCAACATCGTACCGTGCTCAGGTCTTGAGGTTTCAGTGTATCTTGCCAATTGCCATGGAAAAGCGACACTGATGAGGGTTTTGGAGGTGTTTTGAGGGATTGGGAGAAGGAATTTAGCACATTTTCTACATCTGTTTGTGGCTCTCCTCATTTCCCCAGCAAGAAGTTGGTTCAAACGGTTGTTCTCTGGCTAGTTGTAGCTGCACTGGTGATGGGAATAGATGGGGTAAGGACCAAGGAGAAGAGGGTTGTGATTCCACCGGGCACAACTTAACTGCTGGGGAGGCTGCTTTAATCTGCAAAATGCACTCCAGCATGGCAACAGGGGATAAAAACCTCCTCAGGGAATGCAGAAACCATAAACAGCGACTTGCAAATGAATGCAGATTCTGGTTTTGTGGGGTGTTTTTAAGTGAACACCAGACATACTTCCTTTTCTTGTTCCCTCCTTCCCACAAAGGATTCTAGGAATGCTAAAGTAGAAAGAGAAAAAGCATCCAGATGTCAGCCTTTGTATATGAAATGGTCTCCACTGCACAGGGCAAAGCCGTGCTTCATAAAAGCATATTCCTAGTGTAACTGCCGTAACACAGGGCTCAGCTAATGATTATAACCTCCTGCTTTGGTGGGTCGAAGGCATTGGATCTACTGTGTCCTCTTCTTGTAGGAGGCATCCTTTGCCAGAAGAACGGTAGGTAGAATAATTAGTGTTCGTTAGGCACTGCAAGCATGCCATCGTCCCTGTTGATTCAGGGCCGGCTCATGCTTGGAGGTGGAAAGGAGGTCTCATCCTGCCCACCTCTGAGCTGATGTCCGAGAAGGATGGAAGCCAGCCCATGTGGGCATGGGCAGTTAAGGCCACGTCTCCAACTGCACCATGTCCTGGTCCAGATAGGGAGTTGCTGTAGGGCCAGATCTGGTTTAATGCAGCCTGACTTTCAGCAAGCCCTGTGAGCTGGAGCGTATTTTTGCGTTTAGTTTTAGTTCTGGGTCTGTCCTGCACAGCAGGGTGAGGGTGCAGTGGCTGCTGCAGAGACACAGCTGAGGGTTCAGACCTTTGCAGAAGCATCAGGAAAGGGGACGTTGTAGCACGGCAAAGTTACTGCTAGCACGGCCCGTTACTGCTTTGCACCTGGGAAAAACATCACCACCACCCCTCTCTTACGTTGCCTTTGGTTTCAGCGGTGCTGTTCATTAAGGCAGCCTGACTTGGTTTCCAAGTTGTCAAGGTTGCAAATATTCTTCGGGAAATGCTTCATTGTTTTGCAAATAGCTGTTCCCCCTGGATGGATCTATAAAAGAAGCATAAAGGTTTCTCATGGTTTTGTGTTTTCTTACGAGTTTTGGTGCAATTATCTTTTTTTTTTTTTTTTTTCCCTTTGAAGAGGGAGAGGGTATTGAATTAAGTGTGAGTTGACTGTTCAGTTTTAAATAGTGGTTTTTAGGCAGTTCTACAAGGCAAAATTAAAGGCATAAAAACAAGGAAGAATGGGATGCTTGGGCACAATGAAAGAACCACACAAAAAGAGAATCAAAATCTGGAATAGACAAATGATGGATCTCAGTGCACCGTGGTTTTGGATTAAAAACAAAAAAAAAAAACAACAAAAAAAACCCACCCCAAACACACGAATACTTACAGTGCTGTACAAAATGATCACTATTTTTAATGCAAATGCAGAGAATAATTCAAGATGTTTGCAGTTCCTAAGTATTTGAAGAGGTACCACATCAAGCCCAGCTTGCCGGTCGTTTTAACAACCCTCAGTGGATTGCAGAAAAGTAGCTGACATAGAAACATCAGCGTTCTTAAGACCATGATCTTGAAACCATTTCAGCTGCCTGTCCAGAGCCTTTTAACTTGTCAGCTCGCATCTCAGAGGTGAGAAACTTTCCCTCCGTGCACGCACACATGGTCTTGGGTGGTGTTGCAATGGCCAAGTCTTCCAGGTCCTCCAGGGCTGATTTTCCTGGTGAGCAAAGCTTGGTCACGGAGTTGTTCAACACCACCTGGGACCCTTGGCTATGGAAGGGATTGCAAGGCTGGAGCAGGCACTTCATCACTTCGCTGTATTCCATCGCAGAAAGGCATTTCTGAAAAGAAAGAAAGACTTGTTTCCTTGGCCAAGGGCAACTCGGAGAAACTTTTCTCCTTTTTGTGTGTCTGAACCAGAGATGAGCTCTCTCAGCCTAAATAACTCTCCATGCCCCTTCGCCGTGGGAGACTGAGTAGTACCTGCCAAGCGTCTTCTGTTGTAGTACCCCCAAATATTGTCATTAAGTGTCAGGAGAGGGTCAACGCAGAGCTCATCTTACGCCTCCTGCTTCCCAAAGATGGATGACTGCCTTGCTAAGAAAAACTGCTCTCTGCATTACCTCATGGTATGGCTGGAACAAAAGACCGTGGCCTTCCTGCTGCCGTATGGATGTCTGCTCACAGCGGGGCAGACCTCGATGGACATGTTCGGCGTGTGCTCTGAAACCCTTCTTCTTGCTATATCCAGTAAACAAGTAAATAAAAAGTACCAGCATCCCTGCAGATAGGTGCTGTAGCATGTGGTTCAGCAGAAACGTTCAGGCATACAAGAGAAAACCCTGGGATCTTTCAACAACAGAAGTGATGGGGATGCTGCTGCTTAATAGCTTTCCTGTAATAAAATGAATAATGCAATAAATGGAAGTTACAAGCGGGTTTCGGTGGCCCCGGCTCACCTCAGGAGCCGGAGGCTCTTCATAGCAAGTGGTCAGACAGTGGGATGAGGAAGAAGTAAAAATCACCAGGGATTTTGTTTCTGAACTCTTTAATTTCGTGAAAGAGAACAAAGAGGCCTCAGGTTTTGCTTTTTAAAAATAAAATACCAGACATTACTAACAGGAGGGTGGCCTTTACCTGTCTGTCTTGGTTGTATCTGCTCCGTGGAGGAAATGGGAGTGACAGTGAGGCTTCCCCTGGCCCCGGGCTGCCGCGATGGTGGATGGAGTTCCAGCTCATTGTCGGGCGCTGCAGTGGTCGCCCTTGTTCCCCATCCTAATTAGCGAAATCCGCAGGGTCCGTCTGCACAATTTTATGGAGGAATCCCAGGGGCAGCTTCATGGGGAGTTAGAGTTGGGTGTTGGGCAACTCCAGTTCGAATTCTGCTTTTAATGGTTTTGCTGGATATCCAGGATTTAAACCTGAGAATGGAAAAAAAAAAAGTGTTTCAGAAGATTTTTTTAAAAATAATGTGTGATATCTGAAATAAATGGAGGCCAAATGCCGTGCAGCAGTAGGAATTAAATCCTGAATTCTCAAGTGTGCAACATCTGCCATATTAGACCCATCCTTCCGAAAACAGGCTTTTTCTGGGGAGAATGAACAAAATCTGCTGTACGCAGGGAGGCACAGAGGTCAGGGAATTCAAATAGCTTGAATTAAAATGCCACAAGCCAGGAATTTTTTAATGCTGTTTTTATTAACCTTACTGTGCACTGGCCATTACAGGACGGATTTGAACAGGTCATTTCATGTTCCAGAGGTGTAATGTTTCCAGGCGTGCTCACGGGAGCATTGGGTCAGTGCTTAGTTTTGCCGTGACTTCATCTAGACTATTTTTTCTTTGGTTGGTTGCTCGTGAAGATCTCATGCGGGACACTGGCCAGGGTTGTACTCAAGATATATCGCACATGCGGCTCCCTGCTTCCCTGCTAGGCTGGCTGTCTTGTCAAAGAACAAAATTAGATTGGTCTGTGCACCTTGTTCTTGGCAGCGTTCGCTGGGTATTTATCACCTAATTATCATTGTGATACTTAGCAATTCATTGTTATATAATTTCTGCTAATATTTTTCCAGGAATTGGGTCTATAATTTTCTTAGCCCTCCCGTCAAGTGGTTGGGCCATCCTGCCGTCCTCTCTGTGCCTGTCCAATCCTATTTTGCTCTTTCCCAGGCAGTTTTGGAAAGTGGTTCAGAAGAAAATACACCTTGAGGGTCACTGTTGCCTCCAGGATGGTGGAGTCGCAGAGTGCTGCATGGGCAGGAGGTGCTCACATCGGTTGTGGGCACTTTGGTGGGGTGGGGACGGGGCAGGAGCTCTGATGGAGACCCGGGACCGATGGCCAAAGCTGGGGTGGCTGTTCTGTAGACCGAACTCAACACCAGGTGTACGAACCAGCATTGTGGCCTGACCACCACGTGTTCCTTCGCTCCCTCCTGGCGTGGGTTGAGGTCTGATGGCAGAGCGTGGGAAGGATCCCACCGCCAAGCTTCGCATCTCCATCCTGCAGTGCGCCGAAGCACTTGGATTCCTAAACACACAACGAGTCCCCGAGGTCAATTAACAGACAGCAGGTGGTTAATGCTTCTGCTTTATTGGGACCTGAGCGCGGTTTTGTTTTAGCATGAACTTCCCAAGTGACTTTCGATACCTACAGTGCTTTGTTAAAGGAACACTGAAATATCTCATTGCTGCAGTGTACAGAGCTGTCCAAAGGGTGTGGAAGATGCTCTAAATCTGATCATGGCATGTTCCTCACTGGAGCAATGAAGGATCCAACCATGAGCTTAAGCTTCCCTGGTATAAATCATTATATCAAGAAAGAGTTAACGGTGGTGGAACAAAGCAAGAATAAAGCCTTGGCACATTTTAGTTTTATTTTTTTAGAGCTCAGAACTTTAGACTGATGCAACATTAAAGGTTTTTTGTTTGTTGGTTTGTTTGTTTGTTTGTTTCCACCAAAGTTAAAGCCTTTAAATCTGAACGATTGCATTGCGACTTGGTCACATTCAGTGATATAACCAAAGTATGTATTTGGGATGGAGTCCCATCAACAGCAGAATGGAAAGACAGAGTTAGAAGTGTGCCCATCTGCAGCACCTTTTTTTGCCAGTTGTAGGTAATTCACAAATGCTACTCACAAGTTACTCACTGGTCTGTAAAGAAGGTGGTACGTCTTCTATTTTATACAACACTGAAAATAAAACGGCTTGTCGAATGCTGTGTAAAAAGTTTGTGCGAGTCTTAATGATTGATTTTCACTTCTGAGTCTTGGTTCCTGTCATATTTTCTTGAATTTACAGGGACACAGACGTCTAGAGGGCTCGAGTGTCGTATTAATCAAATCATTAATTGGCCTGAAATGAAGTGCTGGTCCAAGTCTAGATGCAAACAATACTAAAAATCATAAGATGATCTGTCCCACTAGACAACTTCAAAATCCTTCTTATAATATCTACAGAGGAAGTGTTTCATATCGTTTCTCTGCTATTGTGCAATATTCCCAACATTAAATGCTTGTTTCCTTAGTCCAATCTGAGGAAATGTAGGGGATATTCTCTGTTTTACATCCACTTAGCAATGATTTAATGAATTAATAAGCCAAAACATATGAAAACATATTAAAGAATAATGAACAACATGTTTTATAGCAAAACAAATTGCCAGGAGAATTAACTTTGATACACGAATCAACTTTGAAACTGTTTGTTTTGAAAACCTCTGCCCTATCCCTTCTGGCAATTTTAACATTATAATAAATGTTTCACTCTAATCTTGGTATTTCAGGGAAGTTAGGTGGTTATGCATTTATTTGAATAACTAGCAAAACCAGAAAACAGCATTGAAATAAATAAGTAAATAATGAAATATTTGACCACCTCATAGCAGTTTATACAAAACAAAATAGAAACAAACTCCTGGGTAAAGATAAACTATTTTTTTTTCTCTAGCTGTTTTATTTGCTAGTCTTCCCCATGCAAAGCCATTTTATTGTAACCATGTGAAAATCATCCCGGTGCTCCCAATCTTTAGTGGAAAACCAGAAAACAAACACGCAATCTTGTCCTCGGGCAGCGTTCAGCTGGAAATGCATTTAAACATCTCATCCTCTCAGAATAGCTTGCTCCATTTTCCACTTGATTACAGCCAAATTAGAAGTAGTTGAAGAAGACGTTCTCCCCTCGGTCTGCTCATCGTACGGGTACCTTGGTGGAGAATGCAGAGCAGGATGAAGGTGCTGGTGGTTCCTTTAGTGGGTACCTGGCCACGAGCCTGTCGTCTTGGGACATCTTTCCAGGTGGATGCATTTCCCCGTTGGAGCAGAGACTTGTCCTAGGCATTAGTTTCAACTCCTGAAATTAATACAGCTCAGTGCTTTTGCTTCTGGTTGCTCTGGCAGAGCCAGGAACCAAAGTTTTTTTTTCCTTGTCTCACAAAAGAGCAAAGAAAATTTTGTTAAAACTTGCATTTCTTTACAATTAAACACTCCCCCTTAACTATCACTTTGCAGAAAGTTTGTAGCTGTTCTTGTTTAAGCTGTTTAGACCTGGAGGAGATACTGATGCTCCTGAGATTCCTCTCATCCTTCCTGTCAGTGCAATCCTATTCATGTTTGCCAGCTCTCTCAGTCTCTCAAAATCATGTCTCTACTTAAGAAAGCAGAGTGGTCTTTGCTTTAGAGCCCTTGTCCAACAAGCCATAAGTGAGTGCTTGCCTATATTACTAAATTCTTGCCAGCACTCTGAGCCTTCCTCATATTTTCTGGGATACCTCTGCTTTTGCACCTTGTGCTTTGCCTCTGTTTTTGTACCTTGGCAATATCAGATGCTTGGATCAGAAACCATTTTTTCTTGCACTCTGCCTACAAATAAGTCTTCCTGAAGCAGGACACCCAGCTGGAATGGAGTTGTGTGCCGCAGCAGGATTCCTCCAGTGACCTTGCGTATTAGTCTGGTAGCACTTGATGGGAATTACACTGGAAAAGGTGGCATCCAGGAGCAGGCTGGCACTGCTGGCACAGGTTTATCCACTCCTCGTCGCATTCCCTGTCCTGTTCTCTGGAAGGTGCCGGCAGTTTTTGCTGCCCTTACAGCTCGCTAGAAGGTCTTTTCACTTCTGATTCGTATGTTCACATCAGGAAACCAAGTGAGGTTGGAATGAAATTCAGCTTGATCTGTCTTAGGTCGGATCAGCACAAGGACGTGAATGTGCAGCGAGTGACCAAGCGTAGGTTCTGTCTCCTCTGCTATTGCTGTAGCAGCCCCAGTAAATTTGGGAATGGAAATTACTGAACATTGAAAGGCAAACTAAAATAGTACCTGGCATGGTTTTGCTTGGTCCCAGACGTTTCCCGGGTGTGAATCAGACATTTGCACAGCACAGGTTGTTAGCACAGATGAGGTGATGCTACCTCAGCATTTCTCTTTGAGCCCTGCTGGGGCAGGCATCAGGTCCACGCATGCACCTCCGCTGTGCCTTGCTGGTTGTGAAATGCTAAACTCTGATTGCGGGCTGCAAAGCAAACTTTATATTCTGCTAATTATCTTCTGTTAAAGCACTGTTGCTTCGGGGACATGTTTTTATTATTGCAGAATTTCTGTCTGGGGTGCTATTATCCAGCAAAAAGTCATACTGAGTAAGTGAGCCTGATGGGTGGGTGGATGGATGGACGGATGGATGGATGGATGGATGGACGGATGGATGGACGGACAGACGGGTGGATGGACAGATGAACAAGGCACCCGAACGTGACCATTGCATCCATGGCTACCCCACAGTACCCTGTTGGAAAGGTTTCTCATCAGCTCTTCTCTTAAAAATAAGCTTATGTCATTATTTACCTCTCTATAATACAGAGCTAAGGTGTGCATTTTATAGTGGAGAACCACAAATTTGTTTTAGACTTAGTTGATACCTAACAGTCAATCTATTATAAAATTTCACATGCTGGAAATAATTCCCATTTGACAAATGTATTCCTATTTCTTTCCTGTCCAAAATACTGAGCCCAGGAGCTGCAGACCACTGGCTTTCAGTACTGAATGAGGAATACTCTTTTTTTTTTGACGTGAGGGGAAAACCTTTTTAAATTTTGATGTTCTGGACTTGAAGTCATGAACTTCCCAGTCTTGACCACATCTGCTATCGCTCTTGTGCAAATCTCTGAATTTACCTGTATTCTTGTACCATTCCCTTCCTGCTGCCTCGTATTACCTAATTAATTACGATTTTAAGGATGGAGAATATGTCTGTCCTAATCTATTAGAACGCACTTTATCCTTCCTCCTCTGTGTGTGCCTTTTTTTTCTTTTTTTTTTTTAAGACCCAACTGGAGTTTTTAATATTTGCTCCTGCCAGCAAAATGGGGAATGAAGATTTATGTAGGTACTGAAATACCGTACCGGTGGATTGCTGTTCTGAAACCTAAATGTAAGGATGTATTTTTCTGCAGAAAGTACACAAACTCACCTCTACCCATTATGAGGGGTGGACACAGCTGACACCAACATGTACATGACACAAAAAGAAGCTGGGCTGAACAGAAAGGGAAGAATAAAGCTTTTATCCATGCTGTCACTCCAGAGATGTCATTGCTAACTCTCTCTTTTTCCAGGCTGATGTTCGCTTGGGACAGATGCTGGCAGCTAGAAGTGGGCAGGGATGAAAGATCAACAGTGAGGAAGGACTCGACAGATGTAAGCAGGTAGATTGGGGATTAGGGCGATTTAGTCTGGATGGAAAGCACTTAGGAGCAAGGAGGGATTTTAGATTGGATGTTAGGATGTACATATTGCAAATCTCCCCTGAATTTCTCTGTTAGACTTGGGTATTTATGGTTGGGATTCATGAGCACCTTTAGTAACTACTGGTGTGACTGAAGGTAATGAGAGTCGTGCAGGCAGTTGTAGCAGGGTGGAAAAAGCAGTTTGCGTAGATTTTGAGGTGTGCAAGTGATTGCATAGGTATTTATAATACCGGTTTCCCATTGCTTGCTGATTCCAAGCTGGAGAAGAGAGGGCAAAGAAGGAGGAATAAAGCAAAACCCTGCTGATTTTTACATATATGACCAAAAACGATGAACTTAGCTGGGAAAACAACACAAAGTTGGTTGCACGTGTAAACTGGACAGCTCTCCTGCTTGCCCCTTGTGCTGAATCAGCCACGCAGGGTGCTGGGACCATCCCTGGATGAACGCTATTTTGTGTAGTCACACTTTGCAGTAGAGCTGTGCTTCTCAGACAGCCCTAGCTGCTCACCTCTCCAGCTTTCCAGAACTCCACAGCTATGCAAGCATGGGTTATTTTTGGTGGAAGTGAAGCCTGAAATTTAATTCTGCTCCAATAGGCACCGTGAAGGCTTGTCCTTCTGGTTGCTCTGTAAGATTTGAATGAAATCAGCTTATTTTCAGTCCAAGAGCTGAACAAATGAGTCAGCTCTACAGTGCTAGCAGACGAGATGGGGAGTCTTTCTATCCTAAGCTGTTTGTGCATACTGTAATATTTTGCAAGTGCTGGATTGCAGATTTTCCATCTTTTTCACCCCACCACACTGGAGTTGCTTTTAGATCCTGATTATTCCCTTAAAACAGGGATGGCTTTAGTGACTGCACTTTCTTGTCTTGTGATTCATAGGGCTTGCTGTCATCTGCTGGTCGTGCTTTAAGCTGAGCTGCTTCTGTCCTGGGCTCATCCTTCAGAACTGCACACAAGCTTTGCTGCTGGGATTTTTGAACATCTGCACAGTAGCAACCCAACAAGGTGTAAATTTGCTTTTACATTTTAAAGGAAGTCCTTGACAAGGCAAATTTGCTAGCAGGTATCCCTTTCCTCCACTCCAGGTCCTCATCTTGGGCAAAGGGGAGAGTCTCGGGCAGTGAGCAACAAGACAGCATCTCAGAGAAAGTACCGATTTTACATTATTATTATAGCTTAAGGTGCCAGCAGCTTGATTAAAATAAAGATCATTCTGAGATGTTCTCCCCGTGCTTTATCGCGCTGTGTCTGTGATGGGGGTTTTCCTCTCTTATCCTTTAGCAGAACTGGTTAATATCTATCCTCCTTTGATGCTCCTCTCTCCTTCCCAGATGTTTTTTTAGTCTGGACAGGCACTTGAAGAAAGTGGTACTTCTTTCATGTAGCTGTGGGATTTTGGTATAGGTTGTCATCAAGAACACTGTGACTTGCCTTAAACTTTTTTCCTTGGTCTCACTGCAAATGAAGCAGTTGGAGGGTGAAGTAGGGCAGGTGTTGCCCTTCAGTGTACAGCTTCAGCACACATAGACACCAGGGCTGGAGAACCAGTCTTGAAGACACTCTTAAGAACCATAGATAATGCTTTTAGTAATGAGTTTTTAAGCTGTGAAGAGCAGGGCCTGGGACTCACAACTTTTTGGCATGACATTCTGAGCAGTACGTGCATTTTACTCTTTGTTTTCCATCCCTTTCTGCAATGTTTTGTGTCCCAAATACTTTTTTTAAGAGAAAACCCTACATTTTCACTTATTTTAGGAGGTCAAAGTCAGAAGGACACTACTTGTTCCGAGATAATTTGCCATTGTCATCCTTGTTCCAGTCTTCAGTCTCGTGGGCATGTCTCGTCGCTCTGGGAAATGTCCACAGTTCTTCCAAACCACAGAACAGCTTCCTTGGACAAAGGTGCTGTTTTTAGTTTTAACTGGGCTTAGTCTATCTGAAAAACTTGGTCCTTTTGTGCCTGGCAAAGACCCACGCATCTAGCTGGGCACGCTGCCATCTCACCAGATGGCCAGCAGAGCAGTGGCCAGCACTGCGTGTCACATCTCCACTTGGCAGCACACAACATGATTCCCAGGTGACAGTTGTCATCAGCTTTGAACTCAAAACACACCTAAGGACTGGCCGAACTGATGTGCCAGCCTGAATCCAGCTCTGCGTAGTGGTAACTGGGTTGGACGTCATGGAAATAATGCCCTCAGCTGCTTTAGAAGCAGGTAGGACTCACAAGACACGGCACCGGGTCAATTCTTACCT
The DNA here is from genome assembly GCF_013377495.2 of Cygnus atratus. Taxonomy (NCBI): domain Eukaryota; kingdom Metazoa; phylum Chordata; class Aves; order Anseriformes; family Anatidae; genus Cygnus; species Cygnus atratus. The sequence continues at coordinate 158,025,201 of NC_066363.1, read as the reverse complement.
TTGCAACATACTGCGTGAGGAGGAGCTCGGCTCCTCTGGGCAGAAGAAGGACATAGAATTATTAAAGAGTGTCCAAAGGAGGCTACAAAGATGGTGAAGGGTCTGGAGGGCAAGGCGTATGACGAGAGGCTGAGATCCCTTGGTTTGTTCAGCCCAGAGCAGAGCAGGCCGAGGGGAGGCCTCATGGCGGCCTGCGGCTCCCTCACCAGGGGAGCGGAGGGGCAGGCGCTGAGCTCTGCTCTCTGGGGACAGCGACAGGACCCGAGGGACTGGCATGGAGCTGGGACAGGGGAGGGTCAGGCTGGGTGTTAGGGAAAGGTTCTGCACCCAGAGGGTGGTCGGGTGCTGGGACAGGCTCCCCAGGGCAGTGATCACAGCACCGAGCCTGCTGGAGTTCAAGAAGCATTTGGACAACGCTCTCAGACACAGGGTCTGATTTTTGGGTGGTCCTTTGTGGACCCAGTAGTTGGATTCAATGATCCTCATGGATCCCTTCCAACCTGGGATGTTCTGTGATCCTATGATTCTTATCCAGACCTCCGGGTGGCTTCATGCAACATCTTTAAATGCATTAAGTGGAAACACATCAGTTGGATGTCTGTGTTTCTTACCTTTCTGTGGCTGCAGAGGCCCACAACAAGATGATGATTTTTTTTTTCTATATGAACACATCCTAAGTATATTAAAAATGTTTTAAGTCATACTAAATCTTGTATTTTTAATGGGAATTAAGCCTGCAGCACAGTGAATTGGGGAAGGCAGCTGATTATTCTTGTGACTGGGGTTGGGAACTACAGTAGTGAATTTAACATATTCACAGTGAGATTTTTTAAAGCCTTTATCCCGTTTTCAGAAATGCTCTTGAGGTCTGTTTTCACAGGTCTCCAGGTACTTGACGATGGAGGTACAGATGTGGGAAGGAGTTGATATCCAAGGCCCTTTTGTGCTCTGGAAGGCTTCTAAGGACCTCTTGAAATACAGTCCTTTGACCAAGGGCTATTCTATTGCCAGTCAGACCTGAGAGCTCCTAAATCCACAAAAATGTGCTGAAATTGGGTTCAGTGCCCTGAAATATTTCTATGTTTTGGCTGTTCATTTCTTTGAAAGCTTTACCCAGGGACATTTGGGACTGGGTTTCCAAAGAGACCAAGATATTCCGATAGATGTAGATACAAAAGCTCATTGTGAAGACACATGCAGGGACTTTGTTTAATTAGGTAGGGATTTTTTTTTCCCCTAAAATACTTTGCTCAGGGCCTTAGTGGAGAACAGAAGCAGACTGGAGAGCTGACCACAGCCACGCTGCATAAAATTCTATTTATCCTCTATTCCTTCTCCTCTCCTAACACAGCTACAGTTACAGAAATAGAAGTAGAGACACAGCCATTGAAGTAGAAGGACTAAAAGCTATATAAAGATTTTTAAAAGTCATAAATCCATCTTTTAAGATTGAGATTAGCACATTGCAGTGAACTTGGGAAATTAATCTGTTGTGTATGAAGCTACACTGAGGCAAGACCATAGCGAATCCAGTTCCCCAAAATAAGAAGTTTTGAAGGAGGACAGTCAGTCCTGGGTGCATTAAAATTTCAAAGCTACCGTACTTGTCCACATATATGGAGGCAACTGCAGTGATGAATTGAGCAAAATGAGACTTCCGTATTGCTTTTTCCTACTGATCTCTTTTTTATTATTATTATTTTCACTTCTGTAAAAAGTTAGAAGGCACAGATTTATAAAGAGGGTTTGCTATAGAGTACAGTTTGCAAAGAACTTGGGTTTATGACAAAATGGCGCAAAAAAAGAGTTTATTGCAATCATGTAGTAGTCAGTATTTCAGATTTATTGCAAGCACAGTAAGAGTTAAGCAGGTTGGGAAGGAGGAATGGTCTGCTTCTTTTCCTGCACTGCTTTACCAACAAGACAGTAGCCTGCTTGTGGTTTTGAACAATACACAGATAATATCAAGTCAAGATCTAATAAAAAAATGGCTAAAGCTATATAGATAATGGCCAAAAGTACATGTATATCTACCTAAGGGGTATGCATTTGTAGGGTATGTATACGAATATGTAAGTATGCTTTTGAAATGCAATTTGGAGGTTTTAGTTGTACTGTTATTTCACACCTCTCCTTTTATAGTCTTACTGTTAAAATAAAGTGTGTCTATTCATATTTTTTTAATTTGGGGTTTGTTAACAGAATTTCAGTATTTTCACAGAGATTTTTTTTTCTTCATGGAGTTTTCACACTTATTGCTCATCCGTGTTGGAGAAGAAGAAACCAAGCCTTGTTATCATCCTGACTGTGAGAAAAACTTTATGCTTATATACAAGATTAATAAGAAAACAGCCACTGTTGCAAAAAAAGTTTCCTTCTGGGAAACTGAACTTGCTGGAGATCAGAGAGTTGAACTCCTTTGGATCTGAGGGATGCCTGGCATCTCTCCAAAGAGATGAGGGATATTGAGTTATCAGTGCATCTTATGTCAAGGGTTCTTTTTCCTCCATACCCCCCCAGATTTGACCTGGTAGCAATCCACCTTCTTTTTTTTTTTTTTTTTTTTTTGATAAAATATCACTGTATTTGATGCTATATAACTGTCGGGAAGAGGGCTACCTGTCCTGGTTTTGCTCTCCAACCCTTTTGCTTCTGGTTTCTGGTTGAACATCCTATTCCCTTTGGTCCACCTCTGTTTTACTGCAGCATTTTACTTCTTCCAGGCACATCTGAGACCTCCTTAAAGCTGAGCTGAGATGGTACAAGGAGAGGGCCAGCATCACACTACTCAGTGACTCTGCCTCTCTGCAACAATCAAAAGCCTTACAAGCACTTCTGGTATCTTCTCTCCTCCTTGGCATTTCCATCAGGGTGGCTGTGAGTCAGGCAGAAGGGATTCCCAGTCAGCAACAGCTGATCTTTCTCTTCAGCTGCTGGAGCAGTGCTCCCGTAGCATGCTGTGAATTCCTCTTGTTGGCTAAATACAAGGGCTAGCATGCTTTGGGGGAGAAATGCTGGGTCTTCTGCTTGATTTGCCATTTCTTTCTTTCCTAATTATTTCTAAAAATTCCCCACCCTCCACATCCATCAGTTTAGGCACAGCAGGGACTCAGCTTTTTTGATTGTTTTTGTTTTGTTTGTTTGTTTGTTTCCAAAACCTTTTTTTTTTTCATTTTGTTCTATTATTTTCTCCCCCTTCTCTCAGGCCCTTTCTCCTCACTTGCCTGTGCTGCTTTTCTTGGCCAGGCTTCCCGAAGCGAAGGCAATGACATTGTTTTACAGTGCCGTATAAATTCTTACCCTGCTTTGGCACAAGCATATTTATGTTCGCCTCCCCCTTGGTGCACACTGCGGAAAGGCTTTGTGCTCAAACCCAGCTATTAATCTCCAATTGCCCGGAGCGAGCTCTGGCTGTGAGCTTCCATGGGAAGGGTGGGTATGGAAATCCTCAACCACCAAAACAAACCCTTCCCTGCATTGAAACGAGCACTGAAGTTGTCCAGTTTTAGGGCATCCATTTAATTATCTGGTCTAAGAAGGGGACCATTACTAGTAGGCTTAGATAAATCGTCCCATGTTACACCTTGTGTGGGGATACGTTATGGCCATCCCTTGAAGCCTGTGCCACAAGGAGATATGTGTCATCGGTATTCTTCGGAGTGCGGCACATGTTAGCACTGCAAATAGATTTTCTTCTCAGTGTGCCTGCTGAAGTATATGGGCTTTGCTCTCCTCCAGAGAGAGTCATCTTGGCCAAGGTTGTTGTGAGTATTTCCCATGAAACTCTGTAGAAATGCTAAATGTGGTGTTTACTGGGTAGTTCGCTGACTTGTGCTTTCACATGTACAAAGTGGGCCATGGCCGTGATTCACTGGACAACCTTCAATAAATCAAGTATCTTCATGTGCATCTTGCTTTCTCAGCGGAGAAGAGGAGACAGAGGAGAAGGCTGTCTCCACTCCCATTGTGCTTTTCCCGTTGTGCCTGCAGGTAGGAAGGTGGGCAGGAAGCGAGCAGAAGGGCTAGGAGACTTCATATGCTGGTGTATTTCTTCTCTCGCCCTTTTTAAAGGCATAGTGATTTGCCTGGGATGGTATTTGGGTGTTAATCTTCAGCTGAGCAATGACTATGTCAGACCTTTTAAGTTAAGAAGGCAAGGAGAGGAAACCTCTAAAGAGAGCAGAAAAAATGAAGGCGATTCAGTGGCTAACCTAACAGGTTGTAAAGTAGAGGTCCTGACAAATACTTAGAAGAACAAAAATGTGAGATTCCAGCATAAAAAGTACCTCAGTTCCTGGGAGGAAGCTCTGTCAGGCCTTTTAATGACCCCCAGTGGCCAAGATCAGTTTTATCTCGTCCATGGCTTTACAGAAACACCTAGCTGTGAACGAAAGGCTTTGCAGCAGAAGGCACGGACAGAACTTGGTTATACGGGAGCCAAGCACCGAGAAATAACGTGGCGATGCGTGTGAGCTTGGGACCAGACCAGAGTTTCTGTATTGCAGTGCTGGTTACTGGGCTGCAGTGTGTGAATGCTGCCCAGTCAGCTCGAGCTCAGCTTCCTCTGCCTGCACTCGGATTTAGAAGGTCAAAAAATAGATCAGGATATTGGCTTTGTCTTCTGGGAGGAGAAGTGAGCGTCGACAGGTCGGGAGATGCAAGCATTAAAAAATAAAGAAAGGAAGGTTGGTATGCTCTAATGGAGAAGCTCTTTTGCAGCTTTTTTTCCTCTTTTCCTTTTTTAATATACTGATAACTAGTCTTCAAACATCAGTGCTTTAGGGAAAGCTTTAAACTAATTCTGCATTTGGATGTTCTGTCAGGCTAAATGCTTTGCATTTTTTTAAGGAGGATGTTTCCAGTCCCAGGTATATCAAAGTAAAGGTGAAATGACTACTGGCACCTGCAGACACCAGAAATTTGGGTTTTTAGCTCATTTTCTACGACCTGTGGTTGTCGTCGGTTCAGTATGAGGGTCAGCACACTGGCAGAAGGGTAGGAGTGGGAGTTTTGGTGCCTTCTCACTGTGAAACCACAGAGCAAGGGCAAGCAGTGGCCACATCCAGGACCACCAGCCCATCTTGGTGATGCCAAGGGTGGCTGTGATCACAAAGGTGGTGATACGGGGAGCGGGACCACAAGGAAGCTGTCTTTCTGGGGCACCCAAAGCTCCTTGCAGAGATGGGTCTGGCAGCAAACATACCAGCTTCCCTACTAAAATAGATATCAATCTTGTGAATGCTATGCTCACAGACACCTTGTAAAACTTGCCACTTTGGGCACCAAGAAAAAATACGTGAGCAGGGGGGTTCAGGAAGAAGATGGAAGAGCTCAAGAGTGTTTGTAGACACCTTGTTTTTCCCTCTGACTTGCACCCACGAGGTTCCTTAAAACACAAGGCTCTATATTCACATAGGGTAAAATAAAGCCATGTTGGTAGTTTCATTTTCATGCTTTGGGATATAACTGGTAGGGAGTTGTTTGGTTTTGTTGGTCCAGAGTTGCTCATGGACGTGTCAAGCTACCTGCCAAGGTGAGTACCTTGCTTTGGGAGGAGATTGCCATGGCCAAAAGTTCATCCAAGCACAGATAAACACAAACTATTTCTGTGGCCCCAAAGCATATATACAGCTGCAGAGGTAGGTATATAAGGAGAGGCAGATTAGACCCTTTTGCTTTGGGGTATTAAAAACTCCTAAAAACGGAGTCTTTGAAGACCATTCCCGTGTAGGTTCTCTCTCCATTTCTGCTTTCTACGGCTTCTCGGTAGGTCCTGGGGGCAGGTATCAAAATAAATGAATTTCTGATGTGGTCTGTTGGTTCAGATCTTGTATTATACCTGGGCTGCCTTGGGAGGACTTTTGTTTGGGGGAAAGTTTTCTGAAGGTATTTCTAAATTCTCTGCTGGAAGGTGCTTTGGAAGGGCAACCAGGATAAAAACAAAACCAACAAAGAAAACCCAGCAAAGAGCAGCGCATGTAGAATGGCATTGTATAAGTTTAGGGATGAGATAAGTACAAAAATCTTTGTGCAGAAGTGTTTGCAGTATCTGTTTGGGGGCTTATCAATGAATAACGAAGCAGGCTGCAGGAGACCTCCTCTGCACCTTTGTTGGGGATTTATCTCGGGGCAGTTTATGAGCCCTCACGAGGAGGTTTTGAATTTTTGGGGAAAAATAAGACCCTAATGTGGCAGAGCGGAGTGTTCATTTACACAAGATCTTTTGGTATTCCTGGTGATTACCTTTTATATGGGATTAAATACTGACCATCTTGTGAAGCTTTCATAGTAATGCTTCAAGGCCAACCTCTTCTTGCATCTGGGCTAGGAAAGGACCCGGCAGAGTGGGAGAAGTTGCTTGATTGAAATCTGCAAAGCATAACCCGTGTCCTTGCATATGAAATGCCATCATTTTGCTCAGGGATTTCGGAGCGGGCACACACGGGTAGATTTTAATACAGCAGGCATGTTTGATGTCCTGTCTTAAATCCCAAACTATTAACTTAATTAATATTTTAGGCTCTTAACACCTTTCCCTGCTCGTGATCTACCTCGTGTGAGACTGGAGGATGCTGCTGCTTCCCCTTTCTGGCCTTGCAGAATCAGAATTGCATGTTCTTTGTTCTGTATTAAGTATTTCACTCTTAAGGTCCTGATCAGGCTTTGACAGAAAGCTCCACATGGGCTTTTAGCTCCGTGGTTAAGCAGCATCCTTGCTTTACACCAGAGGCAGCTGCACTTCACCAGTCTGTATAGTGGTACACAGCTGGATGTATACGACCAAACTCCATTTTCTAACTGTTCCAGCAGTATTTTAAAAGGTAAATGAGTTTGTTTGCTTCTTTGTTTTTCCACTGCAAAGGTGGACAATATGATTTCAGTGGTTTTTACCAGCGTGGTGTGCTCTCCCCGGGCACAAGCAGCCTTGTGATGTGCGAGTGAGAGTGCAAGCGCTGATTTTCTTAGGGAGATGGTGGTGCAGAAGATGTTAGATGACTGTCTTGATGGATTTGCTGTTTGCAAGGACAAAGGGAGGGATGGGATGGTTAAGCTGCTGTCTGACGTGGAGATTAAACTAGGTTTAAGAAGGGTTTTGAAATGTCACTGAAGATGAACTATTTTGAATAGGCAATTCCTTAACCAGCTGCTTTTAAGTATCTCTTAAAGTGTTCAGCTGAGGTGTGCTGGCTTGTTTGGTGGGGAGGAAGAGGGAGTGGGCCTGGATTTGGGGTCTGGCCCTACAGGTCTCGTACACACTTCTGCTTCTGCTTGGAACAGGCGTAGTAAAGTAAAACCCAAACCATTGTGATTTCTCCATGGCATAAGTTATTTCTACAGTTCACAGGGTGGTTAAGGTGGGAAGGGACCTCTGGGTCCATCTGGTCCAGCTCCTGCTCAAGCAGGGCCACCTCCAGCAGGGTGCCCAGGACCACGTCCTGGTGGCTTTTGAAGCTCTCCAGGGTGGAGACTCCACAACCTCTCTGGGCAGCCTGTGCCAGTGCTCAGTCACCCAAAAGTAGATTCAGTTTTCTCATTTTCTCCAGAAAACAGGCAGAAAAATAATAATAATAATTTAAAAAAAGCCATTTATTGAAGAAACAACTGTGTATCTCTTGATTGGATAGCTAATTTAAAAATATTTAGGATCTGGAAGAAATCTCCCCATTTTCCTAAGAAGGACTCCATCTTTTCTCCACAGGGAAATGAAAGGAGGGGGTGGGAAATGTAAAAAATGGATTTATCCTAGTGTTCAGGACAAGAGTGAGGGCTGGGACATCCCAAGATCTTATCTCAGCCCTGATCCCACCTCCCTCACCATTTTTTCACAGAAACTGGAGCTGTGCTTCTTTCCCCAATGCTGCGGATAACTCACATTGCACATTGCTCTTTCTTTTGTAATTTTTAAGCATACTGAGGATCTTGCTGTGATTATGAAAATTGCAAAGAAATATTTATGCATTCCCAAGCTGTCAGACTGGGCAACAGGAGAGGAGGAAAAAGCATATCATACTCTTCCTGAAGGAACAGGCAGGTTTTTGAGGATCTCAAGGCAGAAGGAGGACAGGGGAATGACTGGGGTCCTGCTGGACGTTTTGCATCCCGTTAATTCCCCCGCTCCCGAGTGCGTTTCATCATCATAAAGGTCTTGTCGCAGATTTTGCTTTGAGTGCTAAAAGCTTTGCTCCCCTCTGCCTTCCTCCATGATTTAAGAGCCACAGATGCTGATACATCTCCGAGACAGAATCTATTACACTTCTCCTGCCAAGCAGAGCTATGGTGCTTGCTTTATGTCCCTCCTCCTAACACTCAATTTGTTCTTTGTCGGTGCTCAGCTGGCCACATTGCTGAGCACCAGCAGGGCTCCCTCCGTGCAGTGGTTCCTATTAGCTTTCCCCTTCTTAATTTCATTATCCATTTCTAATGGCGTTTTAATGGCTGAGCTGAATGTACAGTATCGAGGACTTCATGCAGCTTCTGTTTCTCCAGAAGTTTGCCACGGAGAGCACAACTGACTGTCCGCTGTTTGCTCCTGCTGTAGAGAAGAGGTGGGCTCCAGGACTGGAAATGATAGGGGTGTCTGCATTTATTATCTTTAACTTATTTTATTTTTTATTTTTTATTTATTTTCTCGAGGATGGATGCCGAAGCATTTACATACGTGTCAGCTTCCTACGAGTTTGTAGCAATTGCTGATTTTCCTCCTTTGAATATCAATGTATTGAACGCTCATTGCATGGACTTTTGAGCAAGTCTTTGTCCACTTGTATCTGTTCAGGTGGGAGTAGCATCTTTTCTGGACTGCTCTACAAATAATCTTTGCAAACATCATCTCATATACGTTTTCCTTTGTTTCACTTCACAAATAAATCATTTAGTATTTCCAAAGCTCAGTTTTCACTTTTTGTTTGTTTCTTTCCTTGGTTATTCCCGTGGCCTTTCTCCAAGCATCCTTGGGTCCTTATCCCAGCTGTAGAGCAGAGCAAGAGGTTGCCCTTCCTCTTGGAAGCCCACCACCCCTCTGCGAACCAGATTACTCCATGAGCTTGTCTCCGGCAAGTAGTGCCAGTACTTTACACCTAATCTGTCTGGTTTTTGGTGGAAGCAGGCAGTGCCTTACTCTCTGGCTGCCCCAGGGTCTTTGAGGGCCATGGAGTCGCCAAGAGGATCGATGGCTCCCAAAGCCACTCCAGCACCACGCAAGGGGCGTAGTCATTGGTATCGGGTTTAATATTCATACGAACATCTGCTATTTTTATTAGTCACTAAATCTGTCGGTGGTGGAATTGAGGCATTCCGCTTTTCAAAGGTAATTAAAGCCTGAGTAGTTCATAAAACATGACTCAACCTACGGGGTTCTGGCAAGGTACTGTGTGTTGCTTGCACTTGCCAAAAGGATGCCAGATGTTGATGGGAAAACGGAGCTCTCTCCTTTCCCAAAGGAGCACCAGGTTCTTCCAGACTTGAGCAAGACCTGAAGCGAGGCTTGGCGACATGGATGTGACAGCAGGTGATGGGACGAGTGCTGGCATTATTCAAGCTAAGGCATCTTCACGGCGAGGAGCAGCCCTGCAGTCCATCTCCCCTGAAGCTGTCCAGAGCATTTCTACGTGTTCCGCACCATCAAACTTCAACTGCTTCTTCAGGGGGATTAATTCAGAGCGCAGTCGTTCTCGCCATTGAGAAATGCTCCTTGAAACATAATCCATTCTTTCCTTTTAAGCTTAATTCCTTTACGCTTAATTTTTCTTGCTCTGGTCGTGCCCAGGTTACTTTGTTGGAGTAACGACGTGTGGCTGCAGAAAGGTCTGAAGACTCACCTTTTGTCTCTGATGACATTAGCCCGGATTAGTATTGCACGCTGCAGAAGGCGAGAGGGAGCACCACATGGCAAGATGAATAAATGTGATTACTGTATGGCGTGACGCAGACGCAAATGTGCCTGGGGGGCTTAATGGGAAACAGAGAAATCTTTCAGTTTTGGAAGAAGAGACAAATAGAACAAGTGCTGTTGGACTTCTGAAATTAGGAATGGCGTAGTGGGGAGAGGTGCTGTTACAGTGCATCATTTCTTCCCTCTCTGTCATCTTTTCTCTCAGAAAAAAGATTTTTATTTATGTGAACACCAGTGACCAGAACTAACAGGAGGGATCAGTATTCATTGCCTGGAAAATGGGGATTGTAGCTGCCTCGATCATCTCTTCTCTGGTAAGCTTCTGGTGCGTGTATCCATTCCTTTCTGTTCTTAGTGAAGCTTCACTCTTATGTCTTGTGTTTTCCCACCACAGTGGGCCAGGTATTATAAATAGAGCAGGACGAGTTATGCTGTCCTTTGGAAAGGCAAATACAGAAAGGATCTCCCTGATGCTTAAGTTGCGCTGTTGTGATGTTAAGCGTTGTTAAAGCAAAGTCTGGGAACATAAAACACGTGGTCTGTTCTGCCAGTATTTCCTGGACCATAGCACGGATTGCGCTGAATTCCCTTGGAGGGAATTACTATTATTATTTTTTTTCCAGTGTAATTGGTATGCATGTGATAAAAATAAGTCCTTCCTGTCAAAGACCCCTGCAGGAAAGGGAGCTTTGGGATGATTTTACCCATCCATCTCCTGCCCTGCTGTTCCATATCAGGAAGAGAGGGAGGGAGCATTTTTATTTTCATAACACTATTTATTTTGGTTATCAGTCTGATCAGCAGCATTTGCTGTGTCCTAAGGAAACCAAATGAGAGTTAAGTGCTTGACCAAAGCAAAGCACTGTCTTGCAAATGCATCTCTCCCTCTGGAAAGAAGAAAATGGAGGTGTGAGTGGCTTACATGGAGCAAGTATCAGTCCCTTGAATCACAGAATTATAGAATCTTGTAGGTTAGAAAAGATCTCCAAAATCAGGCATTGACGATCTCCAAGATCATCGAGTCCAAGCATTGACCTACCACCACCAAGTCTACCACTAAGCCATGTCCCTAAGCACCACATCTACACGTCTCTTGAAGACCTCCAGGGAAGGAGACTCAACTGCTTCCCTGGGCAGCCTGTTCCAGTGTTTCACAACCAGTTCAGTGAAGAAATTTTTCTTAATATCCAACCTAAACCTCTTCTGGTGCAACTTGAGGCCGTTTCCTTGTCCTAAAACTTTGCTGCAGGGTTGCTCTGAGAAGCTGCAGAGCGTACAACTCTTAGCTCTTATCTGTACTCTTCTTTATCTGTTGGAGGGGCTAATCCATAGGATCATTTAGGTTGGATAAGACCTTCAGGATCTTAAAGTTCAACCATCAACCTGACTGACTGAGTCCCGTCATTAAACCACGTCCCTTAGTGCCACGCTGGATGGTTTGGGATGGTTACAAGTAGTTCAGTGCTGTTCCTAAGCTACTACAGGCAGGGCTGTTGGGCTTGGACATGCTGTGCTGATGATGCTACAAGCCTTCAGTCCGCATCTGGCAGCTTCGTGTCTCTTTGGTGAAGAAGAAAACATGTTTAGGTCTGGTCTGCCCGCCAGCATTTTTAATAGTTAGGAGAGATAATTGCTCCATTCAGAGTAGTGAGACACGCAGCCAGGTTTGAAAGTGGTGAAATGATGATAGATCGCAGCTATTTATCATGTGTTGCGAGGAAGGAGAAGAAGGGGGAGGTAAGAAAAGCGGCACCAGCTCGGTGCAGGTGCTTCCTCGCAGCTTGCATCACCACTGCCAGCTGCGCCGGCAAAATGAAGCCCTTGTCCTTGCGACCTCCGGAGAGGTCTCAGAAGTTGGCCAGTCTTCTTCCCTCTGCTTTGCTAATGCACTAAATGGCTAGGCACTAATCACAGTAGTCTGCAAAAAAACGTGAGAGGTCAGAAGACCAGCTGAGTTTTTTAGGGTTTAATTTGTTTCCAGCATTGCAGGAGGAAAAATCATCATTGCTTGCAGGTTGAATGCACTTGAGAGGCATTCAGAGAAATGTATTTAATACACATATTTGCATATGTCAGCTCTTAGGTTTTGTTCCTTGCATAGAGATGTGGCAGGATGTGCTTGAGACAGAGAAAGTGGCTCATTCGTTCAAAACTGTTCTTCCCAGGAGAACGTGGTCCACGTCCCCCTTTCAAGGACACCAGTGTGGTGTGAGTGTAATTTTAATTTCCAGCAAATAAATTTAGTAGACTGGCTAGACAAGGATAGGCCTGGCTACCTAAAGGAAGTAAATACCATGTTGTTGAATGCCTGCCTTTAAATCCCATCTATTTGTGTTGGGCCTCCAGTCTTGCTTCACGCACAAGTGAGCTCGCAGAAGCGGTTAATAGACATATGTCTGCAGGATCAGGCCCCCTCTGAAAGCACAGATTCAATTATACGCATGACAAATTCATGTACTTGTTTGAACAAAGGAACATTCAGTGCAAGCTCTTCTGGGGAGGAAGCGTGTAATCATGCGTGTTTGGTGCCGCGCTCGGCGTGATGAAACATCGGGGAGCAATTCATTCTCAGCACCAGTGCAAAAATGGTGATTAATAAAATTATAACCGTTTACAGTTCTAATGCTAGGTTTGAACCAGTCTGCTTGTGTCTTTCCCTGATTCGGGAGATAGTACAATTATTTTTATATATGTGAAGCTTGGATAATATGATAGCTCAAATGCTTACTCTCTAGTAGCTGATTTAATTATATGAAATGTCAAGTTAGTTTAAGAAACACTCGGGGAAACCCCTACCTCTGTCAACCAGGAATATGCCAAGTGTTTCAGAAGATAACTTGCACCTTGTGAGTTAAAAACAAACCAAACCAGAAGGCAACACATGCCCAGCCTCTGTGCTCAGTGTGATGCATCGTGAATATAAAAGCAAAACTGAAACAACAGATTTGATTTTCTTTTATATTTTGAAGAGTGAATAAAGCAGCTTTGTGTTGCTCACGGTGTGCCTCATTGATGCCTTTTTATTGCCAACGAGTTTCAAACATGGTGAACAAGGGTAAGGCTTGGGATTTGGGCTGGGGAAATAAGTGTTGACTGAGCTGGTAGTTAGCTCTTCCCCGCAGTACAAATCCTCGTATGCATGTGGTCTCTGCCTCAAGAAGATGGGCTTCTGATCGAGAAGAAAGGCCTGGATGAACAAAAGGAATGGATTTGCTCCTTGCTGAGATCAAAGAGTGCAGGTTTTTTAATTTGAGCTCTGAAGGCTTTGAAGCGGAGGAAAGCCGCCTCGGTTTAACAAGTCGCTGTGTGTCAGCGGGACTGTGGTTTGTCTGCTGAACCCGATGGAAATGTGAGATAAAACACACTCGCCTGAATCTTTCACAGGGGTGTAAGCAAGTCCAGCACATCTTATTTTGCTGTTGGCAAAGAGCACGCGTCCTGCTCCTTCCATCAGCTCAGGCGACATAACTTGGTCATGCATCCAAGTCCCCGTCCTAAATACAGACAGCTGTTGCTCCCATTTCTTTTAGAGAACTCAGTTTAAACCTGTACAGGCAATACGTGAAAAAATATCCCAGCCGAAAGTGATTCTTGTAAGAGTGATTACTAAATTTCAGATGTGTGCTTATGGTTGGGCATAACTTGTGCGAGATGTGGACTGTGTCCGGGCCACATCCTTCTGCGGAAGCCGAGCGATTCCATCAGCCTTCAGATGTTTACTTTGATGTAAACTACTTTTGAGATGCAAAATATTTGGAAATCTCATCTGAACGCGAGGCTGAATTTAGTAACATCCTTGTGGCATTATTGGGTAAACAAGCACTTCATGCACCAGTATCATCGGGCTGTTTGAAGAAATAATTGGTTGCTATTTTGGGATACAGCTTAAGTATAAAAATACTAATACGAAGTGAGGAACTTTGTCAATGTTCAGAAATACCTTGCTAGACTTGAGGAGATAAGTGTCTTGTTCAGAAGAACAGACAATAGCTTCTTTTACTAATTAAGGACAAAGACTGCCTGAATTTTGAGAAAGCTCTCTAGAAAAGGCAAAGAATTTAAGAGTATTTTTGGTACTCTTTGAATAAAAGTTTTGCCTTCTCTGCAGTTTCTTGCAAGTTCTGTGATCTCTGAATGAGGGCTAAGGGCAAGGAAAAGTCATGGCATCAATAATGACAGAATTCTGAAGATGTTTTGATAAGAGACAGCAGTGGTTACACGGCTCTTCAGCAGGCATTGACATTCTCTACATGATATTTAAGGTATAAAGACGAACCCCAAACAGATACTTTAGTCCAGGCTGACCTCTGGAAAAGGTACCAGTTGTCAGTACCAGTAGAGGAAGAGAGGATGTACTTCTGATATTAAACCAATGGTGCTGGTGCTGGCAAAGATTTATTTTAGGGGAGCTGTGGAGCCCTCATTCTGTTTTCACGGCTCTTTGGTAGTCATCATTTCAGCAAGTTCTAAAAATAACGTTGTAATATAAAGGATCAGCAGTCTCTTCTGGTTTCGAACATTGGGTTGCTTGAGACACCAGTGAAATTTCTGTTGTTATTTCGGGTTGTTTAATAAGAACTAATTCGTGTTCTTGGACTCGTGAATGACTTTGAGTTGCAACTTCAATTCCATAAATCAGGGTTAGTTTTGCCCATTTTTAAGAAACTGCCTTGCTTTTGCTGGCAGCAAGCGTTCCCAGCGCAGTAGGTGCTTTTCTCAGGTCCCGTATCAAAGGTGGAAGAAGGCAGCGGGTGCTATCACGGGGCGGAGGTGTCAGTGTGGCTGTCATCGGGAGCTGCCGTAGGTCCTTGGGGCTGTGCGTACGGGTGTGTGTGTGATGTGAGCTCCTCTCCCTCAGCTCGCAGTCCTTTAATCATCACCGTGCTGCTGTCTTCAGTCGTTGTCTCCTTTAGTATGCGTAACATGTTGACAGTTAGATCCCAGAATTGATGCATTACAGCATTTCAGTGTGCAGGCAATTGCATAACATATTTATGTTTGCTTTTTTTGTGTGCGCGCCACACTTTTTTTTTTTTTTTTCTTTTCTGAATTTGTTTAGGCTGAAATTACCTGGAACACTGCTGTTTCTAGTCCTGCAGACCCTGGCGGGACTTCTGACCGCTCACTTGGCTGGCGCGTGGGCTGAGTCCTCCTGCCAGGCTGTGCTGACGGCCAGCATCGTGGAAGTCAGCCCACTCACACAAGCGGCTTCGGTGAGATAAAAGCAGTGGAAGAACTCCCCAATGGAAAAGAAACAACAACAACAACAACAAACAAACAAACAAACAAACAACACCTTTTTTTGAGTCTTAAGTGATGGGAATGCCTATCAATCAGATGTATTTTAAAGTCTGAAGCGATGTGAAATCCTGTAAAAAAATAATTAAAATACGTATGTATACCGAGGTTCCTAGGTTGTAGGTAAAGATAGTTAATTATTTCACAGGCAGTTTGTCACCTGATTAAGAAAGCACATCGAGCTTATCAAGAAAGCATGTCTATCTCCTCACCCTCAGCCCTCTTTCCTTTTTCCAGCAGGCCAGTTTTTATGGTCTCTGAGGACCTAGTTAATGCCTTTAAACATTTCAAGCCAAATTTGGGGACGTGGGCATGGAAGACTTCCCTGCTCCTAGTGCCATGAAGACTTGAAAGTTTGCTTTTGTTCTGGCAGTCCGAGAATTCGTAGCAAGTGCTTTCACAGTTTCCAAATGCCTTTGGGACAAAACCACCGACCCTTGGAGGAGCCTGGGCGCTCGGTACTTTTGTCGTTGCTGGCTTGCACCCAGCTGGTGTCTTCAAGGACCAACAAAATAGAGTTTCTGTGGATATTTTGGGCTGTGGCTGGCACCAAGTGTCTGCCCAGGGACAGACACACTGATGGGGCAATATGTGCTGGGGTAAAACAGCGTGTGCTCCTGCAGCAGTTAGCTTTAATGCATGTGAGTCAGAGCCCTTAGTTCTCTCTGCAGCAGTAAATTAGGGATAATTATTGCCTTCCTCACAATTTTGAGGTATATTATAAGGTGAGGTTTGCAAAAACATTTTGACCTAGATATTACAAGATTAGGACTTCCTCCTCTTTCTCCTCGTCATTCCTGCCGTTACCGTTGCAAGGTATTGCACTATCTGGTAGCCATGCGGGCAGCCTCGAGCATTTGCACATCCCAAGGTTTTTTTGGGTTTTTGGAAGGATGCCTTCTTTTAAGGGAGGAATTTCTGGGAAGGCCTTGGGCAGGATTCATCGCTGAAAGGCTGCTCTTGCTTCCCCTGGATGGTGGCAGCCCTGGACGTTAGAGCTGAAGCCATTTCTTTTGCTGCACAGCTTAAGTTGAGCTTATGTCTGTTAAAGGCAAGCTTAGGAAGGTTTTTATTCAAATAGTTAAAACCTTCATTAGGTGTTGCTTACAAAATAATCAATAGCGAAATGAGTGTTTAAAGCATTGTTTCTTGAAGGGGAACATGTCCCCAAGAGAGAAGTGGAAGACTAAAAACTATTTCTGCTGGTCAAACCATCGGTCAAGGAGCAGAGCTTCAGCAAATGTACTGAATTTGGTCACCCTTGTATTTATGGCTACACACATCCACATGCACTGATGAAGCTGTTACGGTGATACTCTCTGCCTCAGTGGTTTTAAGCATTTAGTTAATAGATTTAAAGTGCTCTAATACCGATAGGGAAAAATAAACATTTCCTTTACATTGCTGGGCTACTTCTGTTGTGGCAGCAGAGTCCTCAACGTGTGTGTTTGTTTCTAGTATTGAAGTATCGATTTCAGTATTTTGTCTTTGGATCCAGTGTAGTAGCAGCAAAGCTCAGCTTCACGTATGGATTGAGGGAGCTGGGAGGAGGGTAGCCTGCATGTGCCTGAGGAATTCGGCAAGGATGAGCAGCTTCCAGAGCATCTCTGTCAGCTGGCAGCACAACAGCTTTGGTCCTGCAGGGCTGTCCGTCCTCGAGGTGGAAATTTAACATTCCACGGCGCTTTCCGATGCATTAAGCACAGTCCATAAAGGTACTGGAGTGGATACCAACAACAAAGGCATCAATCAGGATTCACTCATCGGTTTTCCCCTGTCAAGCTGCAAACCCTACCGGGAGACGGTAACCATGCAAAGATGGCATTGGAGAGGCTCGTGCTCCAGTGTATGAGTGAGCAAGGAGATGTATAATTATGAATGCCTCGTATCGCTGCCCATCGCGAGTGTGGGAGGGGAATTTTGAAGCTCTGCTTTTGTCTGCCTTCACTCTGCCAGTTATTTACTTGAGCAGGAGCAGTATTTCTCCAGCATTGCAGGATCTCAGCTGGGAAGATCTCTAGCTGGGAGCAGCAAGAATGATTTACCAGCCGTGGTTTGCATGAACCAGAATCAGGCTCATCTCCACAGAGCTCGGTTGTCCTACCAGGAGGCTGTGCTCCGATTTCTTTTCCAGCACTTCTGGCAAGCAGCATGGCATGATGGGTGCTCAAGTCTGTCCTGCTGAAAAAAACATCAGTGCCCTGAAAAATTCCAAAGAGTAGTGTGGGCTATCACAGAGCAATGTTGGCCTTTTCAGTGGAGAAGGGGATACACCCCATGCTTCCCCCTGAAAACTGATGCATTGGTAATATATTTTTATTTTATATGCCTTACTCTTTCCATGGGTAAACGTCTGGGAGATGTTCAACAGACAGAAGCAAAGCTGGGCATTGTTGGTGAGCCTGGGGAGCAGCAAGATGATATCATTTATTAGGAAGAGACCCACAGACAACAGCAGGAACAGCACTGCATGCCAGAAGACCAGCTCCAAATAATGCCGTGCTTCAGAGCCTGATTTTTTTTTCCTTTGCTTTCAGCTTTTCTTTGCCACCCACTCAATGTCCTTCAAAAGCTGACTGCCGGGAGCTGAATAACGCAATGATGTTTATTCTTCGCTATGTCATCATGAAAAGTAGGCTGAGTTCATTGAATCTGGAAGTTAAGTTGGTGTCAGAGACCTGAGTGGGCTCAGCCTTCCTCAAAGATCTCATTTGCTGTGTGTTGGCTTTGACAAATAGTTAGTGGTGGAATTGGGAGTCCTGCTGTGTGGGCTGGGTTTTTGCCCAAGGTGGGGTTTACTCCAACACGCCATGCAGTAGAAGAGATGAAGACAGGCTAAACAGTGGTAGACAGAGGTGGAAACACTGCAGGGAGAGGGAAGGACTTGCCATCT
This sequence comes from Cygnus atratus, assembly GCF_013377495.2. NCBI lineage: Eukaryota > Metazoa > Chordata > Aves > Anseriformes > Anatidae > Cygnus > Cygnus atratus. Next base: position 158,007,118 of record NC_066363.1, on the reverse strand, counting down.
TCTAGAAGACCAGGGGTCCATCTAGTTTGGAAACACTTTCTTGCTATGAGAGTGATGGAGCACAGGTTGCCCAGAGAAGCTGTGGAGTCTCCTCCCTGGAGAGCTTCAAAAGCCACCAGGACATGGTCCTGGGCACCCTGCTGGAGGTGACCCTGCTTGAGCAGGGGCTGGAGCAGGTGGACCCAGATGTTCCTTCACACCCCAACCAGTCTGCAATCCTCTGATTCACCTCTTTTGATGTAGTTCTCACAACATCTTGAAATACACCTGTAGATCAGATGTCCCCTTGGCATTCTGCATTAGACCTCCTTCTGTGGGAAAGCACACTGGTGCTGACTGAGGGCAAGGTGTATTTTCTGCTGTTTCAGTAAAGCTGACTGTGCTAAGCCTTTACAGGGTCTGGGCATCACAGGAGGGAGCTTCGTCTATACTGATGGTAGTACACACAGCTGGAAGTAGTGATAGTAAAGCTCTGCTCTGCCCCAGCGAGAATAAATAATAACAATTTCCCCATGCTTAGTGCCTTTCATCAAAACATCTCAGCCACTCTGCAAGCATTAATTAATGTAACCTTCGTGCCACCCCAGAGCAACAGTCCAGTATTTGTCATCACTGCTTTATGGATGCTGTAACCAACTCACAGAGAAGTGAATCAATTTTCTTCAGGTACCGACAGAAAGGAATAAAATATGGGAGTTTGGGGCTTGTAGATCTGTAGACAGTACATTTTCCATTTTTCTCTTTAAGACATCCAGAAGGGGATTTACCAGGTTAGTAGATAAGGAGATGTCTGCTTTCAGGTCCTGACTGGGAAGGAAGGAGGTGCCTGTGAAGGCACCTTCTGAGAGGATGCAGCTGAGCTGCCAGGAGGACCATGGCAATAGCTTGTAAGGAGTTAAAGTCGATTCTAGCACTTAGCACATGAGGCACAATCTGTGGGTTTTGGGCAGCACCACAATAAATGTGTTAAGGCCAATTAATAACAAAGGCCCTCAAGCAAACTTGGCTTTCTGTGGAGAGATCAATGTCATTCTTCAGCCTGCAGTAAAAATAGATCATTGCTAGGATGTGTTACACAGTCTTTTAAGAAATGAAGAACAAGCTTTGCTGCTTGAATAGCATTAAAACAAGGGTAGGCGATGAGAGTAGGTTTGTCGAGGGGCATGAAGCTGCAATAAAGGAGGGTCAGGCTGGGTGTTAGGGAAAAGTTCTGTACCCAGAGCTGGTCAGGCACTGGGACAGGCTCCCCAAGGGACGTGGTCACGGCTCTGATCCTGATGGAGTTCAAGGAGTGTTTGGACAACGCTCTCAGACACAGGGTCTGGTTTTGGGTGGTCCTGTGTGGAGCCAGGGTTTGGACTCGATGGATCCTTTTGGATCCCTTCCCACTCAGGATGCTCTGTTATCCATAATGGCTGTGATTTCTGTGCTGTCTCCCTCCTTGGGAAGTGACCTGGGGAATGTCTTTTTCCATCGAGTCTGTTAATGGCTTAGGTTTTGCACAGTTAGGATTGGCACTGTTGACCTGCTGGCTCAGAGAGATGTTGAGCCATCTTCCTTTGGGTGGTTGTATGGCTCACCCAACAAGTGCGTGCAGAGGAGCAGCAGCGTAGTAGAGGAAGTAGAAGCCTCTCAAAAACTAGGAGAAGCCTTTCAAGTTCCAAACATTTTTCTTCCCTTCTTTCTTTCCTTCACTTTTTTCTTCGTGAAGTGTTTCTGTGAAGGACTTGGAGCCGGGCCTGCTCGCTGAGGCCTGACCCGGCCTGCTCACTGCAGCCTTCCCATGGCGTGGCCCAGCCCATGCCCAGCAGGCAGCAGGAACTGTATTTTTTTTTCAGACTGGATATCAGGAAAAGGTTCTTCACCGAAAGGGTGGTCGGGCAATGGAACAATCTCCCCAGGGAAGTGGTCACAGCACCAAGCCTGATGGAGTTCAAGAAGTGTATGGAAAACTCAGACACATGATCTGACATTTTTTTCTTTGGGGACCCAGGAGTTGGACTCGATGATCCTTGCGGGTCCCTTCCAACTCAGATATTCTATGATTCTATGATTCTACAGGGTCTGCTGCAACAATACTTGACTGTCAAAGCAGATCCCTGCACAGACTGGTTTTGGATAGCATCTTTATGGTTTATTCTGATACTGAGCTCATGCCCTGGGTGTGAAGAGCAAGAGTCACGTTTGGTCTCCACATGTCGTGTGAAAGGAGAAGGTGCTGTGTTCAGAGCAAAGGGAAGGAGAAGAGCCTTAAAGAACTAGTTGTGCCGTTGTGTACATGGCTTAGAGGGGAGGCCGAGTCATGATGGAATAAGCCATAGAAAGCACTTCTTGCTCAAGAAGTCCCCAAGATACGAGTGGTCAGTGCTTGTGCAGCAGCACACGTATTTTCCACCTTTCTGCATTTTCTAGGCATCTGCTGTTCTCCACTGCTATGGCCCTTTGATCTACCCCAACGTGCCTGTTCTTGTTTTGTAGGTCAAGCTGAGCCAGATCCTGGCCACTCGTCCTTAAGAGGCAACCCAATGTGCTGAGAGCTCCAGTGGTGTGGTGGCCTCCTGCTTGAGGCAGGAGGTTGGGTGCAGTGCTGCCTGCAAGGGGACAAAGCATCAGGAGGCAAATAAGCTGCTAGGGAAGGTGTGAGTCAGCCAAGACAAGCTTTTTGTACAGCTCTTACTGCCCATCCACTTGCTCTTTGACCACGAGAAAAGGCAGAGGAAAAACAGCCTGTTCCCCACAAGGGGATGGAGAGGAAATACTTAATTAGCAAGACAGTATGCCCTGGAGGCTGCTGCAGTAAAACGTTAATTGAGCAAGCCCAGTTCAGAAGTCGTACATATTCAGCTAAATGTTTAATAGTTCACATTTTTGCACTAGTTAACGGTGGCAGTGTTCAAAAGGCCGCGCTGACTGCAGTAAAACTTCTTCACGAGGTATTCTTGGGCTTTTTCAAGAAAGCCAGGCGGAGAGATGGTGGTCTTGTCTGCAAACACGGCTGGTTTTACATGCCTCTTCTACAACGAAGAAATGCTGGATGACACCAGGACTTTGGCCATGGTTCTGGTTTTGGCAGCAGACATTTGGGCAGCAGAAAGTGGATCTACACATCGTTTTGTTGCTGCTTTGTGTAGGTCACCTGCCTCTCAACATCCCCACTTTAATTTTGCAGGAAGCTCCAATCAAGCTAAGAGAGTTAACACTTCTGTGGGGTAAGGATGGAGGGGGAACCTTTTACAAAAGGAATAATTGCCAAATAGAGATAAGAAGGTCTCATTTTTTCTCTCCTTCCCTGGCAGGTTTCAACATGGTAGAGTCCTCCCCCCCCCCCCGTTTGGTTTTCGTTGTCATTTTTACAAAGGCACTATTGTTTTTCTACACAATGGCATGGGTGGGAAGGGACAAAATGGTTCAGACAGCTCAGGGCAGGAAGATTAGCTTTGCAAAATGCTTATAATTCTATTATTTAGCCAGGCAAGCGTTGTCATTTGGGAGGGAGGGTGGGGAGGCAGAAGAGAGAGATGTTATCAACAAAACTGATTGCTTTTTTTTCCTTCTATCCTTTCCTCTGTCAGAATAAAATAAATAGCTGTCTTGTCTTGAAGAAATATTTATATTTCTTGATTTCTAGAGGATAAACTTGAAGTTTAATTAGATTCAGTGGTGCAGTATTACTTCTCATCGGCTGATCATTTTAATTAAATTATTGCAAAGATCGGAAAGTATTAATCTAGTGGTTGAAGAACAGAGGAAGAGCTTGGGAAGTTTTGCGCTATGACTCTTACCTTGAAACAAATTCTCAGTAACCGTACATCACTCCATGATTCTGTTTTCCTTCCTGCTTGCGCTAATAATCTGTTTTCCTTGGATATCAAGAAGATGGTGCAATACCCAGAAGTGCGTGAAACATGTAAGACATTATGGAAATGATGTTCTACATTCATCAAAATGACACGTACATTAAAAACTCAACAATTTCATTAACAGCATACTTTGGATTTTCATGAGAAATTTGGAGGTTTTAGCAAAGATTTAATAGCAGGTGCTTTTAATGTGCTCTCGTGCTAGGACATCTCAAGAAAATATTTGCAATGAAAAAGTAATATGCAGTAAAACATGTTTTACGTGTATCTGGGTGTATACATAGCCACATGACATGCATATAACTACTGTACGATGACAAACTCCTACTAATACTCTAATGCTAACAAGCAAACAGAAGACTTCAGATATTTTCTTTAATTTACTTTCTTGGCTTTGAAATTCCTAAAATAGCGTGTAATTTTTTACTTAATTTTTTTTTTTCTTTTTGAGCAGTGGGAGATGAACGTGATTGTTCCTGTCTTTACTATATAGAGGCAATGTTTCTGTCTATATGGGTAAATACTGCCATAGTGCATCCCACTATTGAATGCAACAGCCTATGCCCTATGGATGTTAAATCCCCTGAAACCAGTGGCAAAGCCTCCAGGGAGTTTGAGATTCGTCAGAGCATGGTGCCTGGGAGGCTGCACAGTGCCTGGTTGTATTCTGACCAAAACCAATTTGACGTGGTTTTCTGTTCTGCTTTTCATAGATTTCACTGTTGGATCGGGCAGATGGCCTACAAGTCACTAGAGCAACTGCATGTAATGTAATAGCGCGCTATGAAATTACGCCCGTCTCTATTTTGGTTGCATTGCTGCCTAGCTGTTCTGCTGATCTCAAACTCTGTGCTTTCACCTGATTTCCACCTAGGACCTGGTCTGTGTTGCAGTGGAAGGGGGGATTTGTCCATCCCAAAGGAAGCTTGCCAAAAATCCCCAAGGTTTCCATGTGTCTCAAAGACGGCGAACCACACCTGTAATCAAATTGGATTACTTTATACCTATCCATGTCAGATGCCAGAAAATATGCTTATTAATACTGATTTGGGCTACAAACATCTAAAATGGTTGTTCCTACCCTGGCATCCCTGTTGCCCGCTGTCGGGGTGGGTCCCTTGGGTGTCCTCATGCGTGGCACCTCCTGGCAATGCACAGGGTGCTCGGCGGCCAGGCTGGAGTGACAAGCCGTGAGGCAGCCAGCAGAGGGAAATTGTCAGCTCTCTCCTGCAGCTTTAATTAGCTCTCTGGAGGCGACTGCTTGACAGCAAATCTTTTCTACGGGCCTGCCTCCTAAATTGTATTCATAACGGGCAGACGCGCTCAGCACAGCGTCACCTTCCCGGCGAGGTGGCTGCTCGCTGCTGTAGAGCGTAATTGAGCCTTGGGATTAAGCAGCACATCATCAGTGGCTTGAATTTCTCTGTATTCCTGAAATGGGGGGGGGAGAACAGAGAGGATGGGTTTGTCTGTGAACAATGCTGCCTGGTCTAGCAAAACCGGGAATGAGATCTTCACTGCACACTTGTTTAGCCCTCAGAAGACCATTTCCATCAGGACGTGGCAGAAGGGTGGTGGCTTTTCTTCTGCCCCCACCCCAAAGCCCCTCTTACACACCCAGGAGCCTGCTCTCAGATTGATCCCTCTGTCCTGTTGCCAAATCGAGCTCGAGTCCAGGTTGCTTTATTGACTTAACACAATGCAACTCTTGCCAAATTTCACACACAGGAGTTAAATGGCAATTCGCCATTTATTTGAGTTGGCTTCTCCCTCCCGATGTGTCTCGGCTCTCTCTGGGCTTGCAGGCTGCTTTCGTAGGTGAATGCAGCTCAATGGGATGCCACCAGCTCTGGGAGGCAGAGGGATGGGGGCAGCTCCTGATCCCCCGTGCTAAGGGCAAGGATGGCCGTATCCAGTTGGAGGCACGTTGCATGGAGAACTTCCAGACCCTTCCCTTCCAGTATTTCTGCTCACCGCTGTGGTGCAGACACTTCTGTGCCCTACAGCTCAGGTATTTCTTCCATCTCATCCCAACTGGGCTGGTTTCTTCCAGAAAATTCATCAGACAGATGATAAGCAACGTGGACAACCAGCAGTTGGAGAGCTCTTCCATCTCCCGTGAGTCTTGGAGCTCGCTGGGGTTTGTTTTTTAACAAAACCAAAATGCACCCGAGGAATGTAGGATTGTGCCTCCTTCATGCTTGCATCAAAGAATTTTCTTCTTCAGCAATGCTTTTTTTTAATAAGGCATTTTGCAGGCGGTGTCTCAGCAGCATATAATCATGCTGACTGCGGGTGATTGTTGCTTTGGCCACTGTTTGAGTTCCGCACTGCTCAGAACAGAAGCGCTGGTGTTTTTGGGAACCGTCTGCCCCCATGTGCCAGCCCCACTGTCAGCCTCCCGAGCTTTCGTATCAAAGCAAGAAAAAGGGATTTTTCTCGTAGCTGTAAAAATCAAAGCTGGGGTGTGCAAGCAGGAACCAATGCAGGAGCACCCCTTGGGGGCTTCTGGAGCGTCTGAAACACAGCTGCTGTGTCCTGAGGGCTCGATTTGAGGAGTATTGGGATAATTTGGTCCCCCACTGCTGTGATGCTATGGGCTGCTGCTGGACACCGGGTCTGGGAACCTCCTCCCAGTGGGCAGAGGGATTTTTAGTGATCCCTTTAGTGTGTGATGGGGAAGTACGCAAAACTCACAAGGTTTGGGGGAGAATTTCATCATTGCTGGGCAAAATATCCTCAGTAATGGAGCAGCAAGAGCTCAGTGTTTAAAAAGACAGGATTGTGCCTTTCCATATGCCGTGGCTTATAGTGCAACACCAAATATTGGTGCTTTAATCTGAATATGCAACATAACCCGTAGCAGTTAGATGAATCTTGCTTATGGCCACTGAGCTGGAGCATTAAGAGGCTGATTCCTGGCTGAGGACAGACCGACTGCAACAGAGCTCACGTTGAATTAATGGGCTTACATCAGTTTATGTGGGCAGGATATTCAGATGGCAGTGCATGCCTAAGCTTTATTTTTAGAACAAACCAAAGCCCGTTTAGGAAAGGTAAGCTTCCGACTTTGCACAAGAATTTTAACTTTCCTTTTCTGCGAAGCTCATTTTTTTAAAAAAATACATTTTAAGACAATGGCATGGAAATCCCCAGACATAATCCCAGCTCATTTAGAAAGAGTGTGCTTTTAATGACGCGTTCCTGCTGAAAACAAGCTCCTTTTTAAAGTGATGTTTTCTGCCTACTGAGCCAGTTTATAGGTGCAAAAGTTTACTGGAAGTTTGGAAATTCTGTTATTTAGCCCTTTCGCGATATTGGGTGAAAACATGTCTAGGCTTGGCGTTAACAGTAAGCAATGCTGTGTTTTTTGGTATTTATTTCAGCTCTCACATTTATGGATTTTAAAGCTGGAAGGGATCATGAGATCATTTTGTCAGTCTTTTTGGATCACCTCTATACTAAGAACTCGCTGCAGCATTATTCAGCATACATTCAGCTCCTTGCATCCAGAGGTCGCCTGGATTTACCTGCAGGATGGATGCTGCTGCCCCATCCCATTTTTAACTCTGGGAACTGTTTAGCTTTGGAGCCCTGGAGCTATTCAGTGACTTGGCTGAGATTACACTCTGAATTTCTGTGTAGTTGGTAAGTCATGCCAGCAATCCCATGGATTTCTGGACCTTCGTGGAAACACTTCAGTAGGGATGGGATTCACACTGTGGGTCACCCACGCAGGACCAGGACTGGGTCCGTTGCCCCGTTCTTAACCACAGCTTACACATAGCATGGCCCACAGTTTGGGGAGGTTTGGGGCTCTCTCTGCTCGCAAACGTAACCCCAAATCCAATCTGTGGTGTCCCAGGGGCCCATGTGTATAACCATGTTGGGTTTCTGCTCTCTGTCAGTCTACTGCAAGAGTTTTGGGTAGGTTGGTAGGGGAGGACGATTCTGCAGCCCTCACAAATGAGTGTTCCCAATTCTGGCCTTTTTTTGAACACTGATTCTGCAATTGCAGCTGCTGTCATGCGGCGCCCCGACGAACACCACGGCCCCCATCTCAGCTCACTCTTGTTGCCTCCATTTTCCCAACAACATTACATGAGATGAAGAAAAGGCGGATATCTGGGAAACTATAGACAACCCCAGACTGGTTGGGGTGGGAAGGGACCTCTGGGGCCATCTGGTCCAGCCCCTGCTCAAGCAGGGCCACCTCCAGCAGGGTGCCCAGGACCACGTCCTGGTGGCTTTTGAAGCTCTCCAGGGAGGAGACGCCACAACCTTTCTGGGCAGCCTGTGTTGGATGTGCTTGGGAGTATTTTGCTGGATGCAGCTCCGCAACAAACACTGTTTGCTTTGCTTAAATGGCTGGGAGCAAAAGAGCTCTGGGATTTTTCTAAGCTGAAATGCTCTTGCTCCAGAGCACCACGTGCAAATTTTGAGCTACATGAGTGTACTCCAAGCTCATTCCCATAGGTCCTCTCCTTTTGTGCTATAAAAAGATCCGCAGCATCTAAAGGGACTAGGCTTAGCATGTTGGCCAATATATATTTATATTTATATTTTTTAATATGTATCTTGTCTTTGATTGAGTACAGGTGGCAGAGGGATGTGTGCATGTGTGCGTGTATGTGTATTTTTTCTTCTTCTCTGTTAAGCAGTATGATAAAACCAATTAGGTTTGTAGTTAATGCCTAGTGGCATCATTACAGAGGCTTTCCTCCTGAATGTGCAGGCTTTTCCCTGCAGACATGCACACAACACCTTTCTGAGAAAGAAGCGCTTTAGAGATGTCATTCTCCTTACAAATTGCTCCTCTCTTGGTGTGCTCTAATTATAGAAACTGCAAAGATGTGTGAGCGTGCATGAAGGCGGCAGCAGGAATTTCAGATAAAATCAATTCACTTAAACTAACTGATGTTAACAGCTTGGGCTGCTGGTTAAGATGAACTGGAAGAGAAGTGCTGATTGACCTCCCCGCATCTCTGGGGGGATGCGAAACCATCTCCAGTGCAGGTTTAGCACACTGTGAGGAGCAGGGCAGGACTGCCAAGCTGTGATTTCCACCTGTTTTGGGTGAAGTTACCAGGTTATGAACATCCGAGCATGAGCTCGTTGGAACTGAATGAATGGTTAGGGGCTGATCCCATTTCTGGACACGCTCTTATTTTATTTATATCCAGCAGGAGGTATTTTGTGTTTTGGGGGAGAATTGGCTCCTGTGACTTTTCCACGCACCGTTTTCCACGCACCCACGTTCTCCTGTACAGGTCTTTATTCATCTGATGCTGATCAGGAAAGAAGAATTTGGTTTGGGATGCAGCCCCTTTCCCAGCACCTCCATGCTCACCACTTTGAGGTCTGTCTTGAGGTGGGGCTGCCAGCGAGAAGAGGCTGTTGGATAGAAATTTGCTCTGCCTGGATGTCACTGGTTGCCCCTGTTCAAGCACCTGGAGCAGGTTGCCCGGCATCAGGATGGGCTGAAATTTGCTGCAGCTCCCCATGGGCACGGGGGATGCACCAGGCTGGTGGCAGGGGTGGAGGGAGTTTTGGAGGCCCTCAGCTTTCAGGCTGCCCTTCCCGAGGAGCCCTTGGCTTTCAGCCTTCCCGAGGAGTGGGGAAGAGGGGATTTCGGTCCCCTCGGTCCCCCGAGCTGCTCTGTGAGATCGCATGGCACCGGCTGCTGCTGAATTTACAAGCGGTGGGTGGAAGAAAAATGTTCACTGCGATGCTGGGGGAGTGAAGGAGAGGAGGAGGAAGCAAAAGGAGAGGAAAGGAAGGCGAAGGCCATCCAGTTGGTCCCCATGGGGCGTCCCCTCTTGGCTCATGCATGGATGACCCCTGCTTGGCCGCCCTGGGCACAGCCCCGGCTGCTTCTGCCCAGCCAGGTAGTGCCAGCTGAGGCACCAGCGACGCGAGGGAACAAGGAGGAGCATGGATTTGGCAGCAGTCCTGTTTCCTTGCCTCAGACAACCCATTTCGTTACTGTAGTGCTGACGGCGACGGAAATCCAGAGAGCCACTGCTAGCGGCACGCTGCTCAGGCATTCAGATTTACTGGGGCAACGGCGTGCAAAAAAGGCAATGGCTGTACATGTGCAAAAAAACCCCAACAAACAAACAAACAAAGAACCAACAAAAACACAATGTTAATCCTTTTAAACGCATTTGGTGGAGAGTGTGCATGGGGAAGGGTTTCTGTGGGCTCCGTTGCAGCAACGTGTGCCAGGAGGAGCATCAGCAGCGATCGCAGCGCTTTGCAAAGGCGTTTGGAGAGAGGCCGCAGGATGAGGAGGGACATGGCAGAGATCAAAGCGGTATTTCTTGGGTTAGTAGCACAAACAAAAAGGCTGCTACAGCCCTAAAACAAATGTCTGGTTTGGGTTCCTTGAGATTTTCAAAGGGACTAAAGGATTACCTCCTGTGGAGGCTGCGGATCTCCAGGAGTTTTGCCCCTGGAATCCAAAACCTTTTAAGATGTATTTTGTTTTCCACCCCTTCCCTATATCTTGTATGTGCGTGTCTCTCAGCACGAGCAGTGGTACTGCTGATCAGCAGGGGGGCTGTAAATAATAGATTTTTATTTACTTTTTAAGTTTTTCTGCCCTGTGGCTGATAAATATGTTTAGAATTTGTCTTGAAAAATTTGAAAAAGAAAGATGAGTTGCACTGATTGAAATATTTTGGGCAATGTAAACTCTTTTTTTTTTCCAGTTTAGTTGTTCTTTTGGGCCTTAAAGTGTTGGGCAGTTTTGACAAGACTCGGTATTTTGAGCCAAAATATCAAAATGCTTCTATTTGAAAGCTTGCAATGGGCTCCTTCAACTGTGGAAAAGGGAGAGGAAGAAAACCTTGTAGGCGAAACCGGCTTACTGGGTTTGGCTTTTGTAACTGCTGATCTAAACCAGAGCCCTTTAGCTAATAAACCAGTGGTCTAAAAAATTGCATTCAGTCTTTTCTTCATCATATTCCTGTCATTTCCACTGCCTCTTATTCATCAGTATCTTAGTGCCATGGATTTTTATGTTGTAGGCAGAAACATCCACCGATGTCTCAGTTGTATTTTGGAAGAATGGGAGAAATTCCGCGTTCAAGCACATAATAGAGTCTTCTGGATGAAGACGAAGATCAAAATCTGGTCTGCAGATCTTTAGTGAGTCATGCTGAGAAAGAGGGCAAAGTTCTGCTGAATTAAACAGCAAAAGGCCAATTTTTGTCTCACATCTGAATGCACAGATGGGCCCGAGCTTAAGGCTGAGAGCTGCGGTGTTACCCCTGCCATAGGGAATTGATAGTCTTGCTTTTATATATACATATATATATACACGTAAAAGCAAGACTATATAAAATATATATATAATATACATTTATAATATATATATATATGATATTTATATATATATATTTTACATATATATATATAATATTCTCTAATAAACTAACACCCATGCAATCCTTTTCTTTCTTTTTTTGTTTTTTAAGTGTGAGAGCAGAAGCGTAAAGTTTATTGTCCAAATCCCATTACACATGGAGTAACTATATTTCTTCTGTAGCTTAACATAAACTTCTAATGAAATTCTTGTCTTTTATTTATTTGTTATTTAGCATTGTGATGGGCTGGGGCGTTCTGCATAATTTGGAGGATGCCTTATACATTAACAGGCCCATGAGATTATGCCTGAAATTGTCTTTGAAATAGCAAAGTGGGATTTTTTTGTTGTCATTTTTGTTTGTTCATTTATTTGTTCAAATGGCCAGGTAGCAGTAAAGTTGTGCTCAGCTCTAGTGCTGAAGATGAGGAAGGGTTGTTGCTGAATGCGTGCCTCTGTATATATGGAAAAAAAGAAAAGAAAAAGACCAATTTTGTAATGTTTTCCTACACTGACCATCTCGCAGGTGATGAGCAATAGGAGGGCTTGCAAGTCACTTCCCCTGGCTCAGAGAACTGAGAACCCGGGGATTTTGGGAATCCCAGGGAGAGACAGCTGAGCTACACCTCCTAGAACAACCTTTCTTTTCAAGTGAATAACCACAGCAGTAGTTTCATAAGAACAAGACATTTTATGGCCATTAATATGACTTCTGACCGGTGCTACAACTTCTGCTGACGCCACAAACTGAGGAGGAGCAGGTCTACACGGGACATCCCAGGCGACTCTCAAAAGGGTTGGCAGTAACAATGTTATCTGACCCTCACCAAATGGTTGTACAGGTTTTTATGATGCTCTTCCAAAAGAGCTGTTTCCATGGGCCAGTTTCTGTTATCATTACTCTTGGGTGAACAGGTTAATCTCTTCCTCCATTCAGTAAAGGTTGGGAAGGTGCTCTGTGTTTTCTGCATAAAATATCCGTATAGCTTTCTTATTTAAAAATATAGATAAAGCTTACCAAGAAATGGCAAAGGGGGTATTGCACTTTTTCAGTCCTCTTTAGGACTTGTGATAAGTTACCTTGCTCCTTTTTTGCTAGTGAGCAAAGCGCTGTGGAAGGGGAGGGTGCATCACTCGCTGCTTTTATTCTGAGCTTGTTTTTTTGTGGAGATCTGCTCCACAGAGCACTCTTCTTTCCTGCAGGTAGATGCCAGCTGTGGCATTGCTCCATCGCTGTTTCCCACTGCATCCACCCCGTCTTTCAGTACCTTCTGCTATCTCACTATACCAGCTCTCACTTCATCCCTCTGGGACCTCTGCTTTATAAAATCTCTGTTATGATGCTAAAACATCTCCGGGACAGTGCAGGGCTCCTCAAGGGTGCTGATTCTAATCCCAACAGGTGCAATTTGTCTTCTGTACCTTTGAGATGACCTGAATTTATTTTTCCTGGCCAACAAAGGAGGTGACGAAGAGGAAGAAGATGGGGAAGAAGCATTTTCTGCACTAGAGCTTCTTCAACCTTGTGCTGGAACAAACACAGCTGACCCCGAAGCAAGCTTGGGATCCAGCAGTGACACTTGAAGCTCACCTATTCCTGCAGAGGTCTCATCCCCGTGCTGTCCTCCGCCAACTCCTCTTCTCTACAAACTTGCATGTGCTAAGACCAACGCAGACCAATGCAGCGAGGAGCAATCCCTTCTCCCAGCCCACCCTTCGTTTCCATTGGAGCATCACCGCAGTCCGGACATGGTCACTGTCACTGTCCTTACAGTTCCCATTAGTGGCTCATCCCACGACTGGAAGCCCTCCGGTACAGTGGCAGTAAGGATAAATCATCAATTATACATATTATCTGCTGGGATCTGCCTTTCCCATTCAGTTTTATTGCTAACCTTTTATCCAATATTCAGGGGCCCTTCTGGTACATGCATTTAGATATCAGAATTTGGCTTATAGTATCCATAATTTACAAGACATGAAAAATATATGGTTATTTATATATTTTCAATTGTCAAGCACCTTGTTTTAATGTTTTTAAAGGTTTCTCTTTTATTCATATGGCTGATTTTTCTGATACCACTCCCTTGCATCACACAGATTTAATCAGAAAAAATGAATAAATAAAAAATCAAACAGTCATCTCCATTTTGTCATTAATAGCCTAGATCTTTTAAAGGGTGTTTTGTAAGCAATTAGTGCTGAGTGCATTAATAAGACCAGAAGTGAGACTGATTAAGAGCTGTACAACATTATTTTGTAATTTATATAGCCTGGAAATCCTCAAATAATAACATTTCAAAAATATTTGTGTTCTTTGTCATTTTCATTGGCTGTTTTCACTTTACATTTCCTACAGCTTGAGCAGTGAGTGTAAGATCAATCCTTTTCACTTTGTTTTTCAGTCAATCCTTTGCATTTTCACATACTGTTGGTGCTTGTGTCTGTGTTTGTGTTAGCACAGTGCTGCAGACTATCCTGGGGATATAGCAGTGCAAACAAAAAATGGCTTTCACAGAAGTTTTATTTATATACTTATACCACATCGTCATTAAAAAAATAAAAATCTGCCAAATGACTTTAATTGCCTTTTTTTCAACAATTTGGGTATCCTTATAAAAATGCAGGCAGACTCTGCCATTATGCATAGTTCTGCTGCTGCTTTGGAGCATGAAGAAGGGAACATGATTAGACTTTCCATCTTGGAAAGCAGGAAGCAATGGGATTTGGAAGGGAAATTTTGCAAATGAATTGATATTTTCCAGTACGTTGATTTATTTCAATCAAAAATGAATCATCTTTTTAACTCTCTCCTAATCCACCTCTACTGAAAAAAAATAAAAAATCAAAGTGCTTTGTTTTATTTAAAAGCTCCTCAACTACATTTTGGTAACACATCAGAATTATGCAAAACCTTTAATGTTTGCCTCCTCTTTGTTTAAAAATGGAGGAAAACTCTTAATTGTAAAACTGTCCAAGCAAAGCCAGAATTCCACACTGCCAGAATAAGCAGCTTCTTAATCCATTGCATAGTTCTAATCTGTATTTATTCTTCATAAAATTTTACTTACAATTTTAAGTCTGTTTTGCAGTTAGCCATCACAGAAAATCAGTTTCCTAATTCTTCTGTTTGGACACGTGCTTCTCTGTAAATGGGGATATCTGTGGGGAAAGTTTCCATTGCTCTCCGAATTACTTTATTAATTTTATGGAGAATTGAGCAGGTGAAACAGGACCGAGAATCCCACCAAGTAATTTCCCAGGGGCTACCAAGCCAGCCTGACCTTCAGATCACTTTCACATCACTCTTAGCCATCATGTTGCTGCCATGAAGCGATAGCCTTTTTGTTCCGGTAATGGTCTCATGAGTCTTTTGACATTTCCTTCTACTAAATTAACAAGAGCTACTGTTTTCCTTGTTTGAAGAATTAGAAGGCAGTGGGTTTTTTATTTATTTGCTTTTCATAAATTATAATAAACTGGTAGAGTCATAATGTAATAAACATAGTTGGGTGGTTGGGGCTTTTTTTGTGGAGTTTTGTTGGTATTTGTGAGCTGAAGGCAGCCTCTATCCAGCATTTCTGCATCATCTCACCCCTTTTCCTTTACTCCTCTTCATTTATGGTGTATCCAAACTTCTCAGTAACACTTCATGACAGAAGCTTTCCCTAACGCTTCTTCTGAAGCTCTGCTTCTCGTTAAGGTTGCACGTGTGATCTCTCAAGGTTTCAGTTGTAGCTACTCTGGTCTCGACGTAGACCTTCAGAGCTGGACAACACTTGAGCAGGGTGGGCTGATGTGGCTCATATGCCTGGCCATGTGGAGTAGCATGGTGATCTCCAAGGAGGACACGGCTTGGCCAAGAGCCAATACTGGTAGCATCGGAAGGAGTGTGTGGGTCTAGAGGTGGCTTCTTCTCTTGATGCCCTCTTTAGACATCTCTCTTTCTTGCCTTAGTACTGCGTGAGTGGGTGCGGGGGCTGGTTTTGTTGACTACTGCTGTGAGAATGGTGGAAACGTCTCCTCTGGGGTGTGGATCCGTGGTGATTTGGCAAAGCTGAGCCATGCATCGCCAACAAGACTGCACGACTCCCTGCAAGCTGGTATATTGGTGTTGTCTGTCCTGCTCTGCTGGACATTCAGGGCAAGCCGTAGGGCTGAGGAGACACCAGCACTGGCTGTGCACCTAGAACGGCTCATTATGTTCATCTTCAGCAGCTGCTTATTAACATACACACCAAAAAAAGAGGAAACAAAAGAGCACAGACCCTTGCCAAGCTGCAGTTTTGGTCCCATTGCCCTAGACCTCACCTACGTGAGAAACCTTTGCCTCTATAACCTCTTTTCTGAGCTTCTTGGTGTTCTTCCTTGGCGTAGGCTCTGTGTTTATTATTCCTTTCAGAGAAATGTGTTGTATTTATATTTGTAAGTATTTTTCTTTCCTAGGATCTTCCAAGAAAGAGCCCTGCTGAGCTCCAGTTAAAACGTACTAGCTCTACCAGGAACACTTGTAGTGGAGATACCGTGCGTTGCAGTTACTTCTCTAGGGACGTGTTAACTAAAGCACAAACCTCAGAAGTTTAGAAAGGTTAATGTATGGAAACTCTACTTCAGAGAGCAGACAGACACAAAAAAATAATAATAATAAAAAAAATCATGACTGGATGGGGTCCTTTCTAAGTCGAAGTGATTCTCTCTGCATGCTTTACCTCCTTGGTCTTGTGCACTCATTGAATTTAGCCCCTGCATTCAACTTGGTGTGGAAATGATAAATCTTTGTTGCCCCAGTCAACTTGCTATAGATGTGGTAGGTCATTCAAGGAAAAAATAATTTATTAAAGTAGTGTGGTTGTTTTTTGTCTCATTTGCTCTCTGTTTTTTCTGCTAGTTTATCTGGTGGGAGATAAGGTGGAAGTAAGGTACTTCATCAAAGCAGGGCTTTGAGGGCAGGGTGACTTCCTAGCTTTGTATTTTTTTCTTGGGAAGAATAGGAGGAGGCAGGTTCTTCACTACCTAAACGCATCTCCCTCTCAGATGGATGGGATGAAATGGGTTTTCCCAGCTGAGATGCCTTTGCCTTAATACCTTCTTCAGGTAAAGCTTAATTTCTAAGAAATGTAGGAAAAATGTCTTTTATTTGTTCAGGGGTATTAGGCCAACCCAGGAAGGCAATTTCATAAAAATGAGCAGGAGTTTATGAGCGTCAGTGCAAACCCAGACCCCCACCTAACAGGTAACTGAGTTCCCGAATACAGTGATCCCACTGTACGAGAAGGGGGGTTGGAAGAAGATTGATGCAAACACTGGTTTTAGCCCATCTGTTAAATGTGTAATCCCCTCAGTGCGCCCCTTGGTGTTAGGGCCAAGCTGAGGACATCCAAATCTTTTGTACGAATCCATAGCGGAGAGCTTCAGAGCATTTCCACGTGAAGCAGCATCATGTTTTCCAATGCTGGTGGAAAGCATGCTGCCTGATGAGTGTGATTTTTGCTCACATTTCCCTTTATCACTTATTTCGCTCAAACTTCAACAGGAAGAAATAAAAACCTCGTAAGCTTGCATGCCAGGAGCAACTTCACAACATTAGACACGATGCAGCTCCTTCCATTCCCTTCCACTTCCCTTTCTATTTTAAGCTCTTTTCCTTGAGGAAAGGGGCCTTGTCCCAACACGCTTTTGGCCAATCCTTTCTATGCCGGTATTTGTTGAAGCTTTTTGGCCAGTTTCTATGCAAGAGCAGAGGTGATGAGGATAAATGAGGTCCCTGTGGTGTATGTGAAATGGAAATGAGGCTGAAGAGCAGAAGAGCGTTCTTGCAACACGAGAGGCTGAGGACTGGCATGAACCATGGGAAACCAGAGAGTCCATGGAGAGGAGGACCCCGGGATGCTGTATGAGGGCTCTCTCTGGTCTTTGTAGGCATTTGTGTCTGTGCACCCACCACTTCTTGTGTGTTTGTGTCTTTTCTGTGGCTCTTTCTTTCTCTGTCCTCCCCATGACAAGCCGCAGCTGTGTCTTTCCTCTTTGCCTCCTTTATCTTTTTTCTGCTTTTTCATTTTTACTTCAATCATTGTGGAAGAATTAAAGATGTGAATTTAGCATTTTGTTCTAGAGCACGCCCTTCACTCTTGGAACAGCAACCAGAAATGAACATTTTTCTCTCCCCTGAGGTCGATTTCCCAGTGCCAAAGGAACGTGGCTCTTGTGGATCATGGCCTTCAGGAAAGAGTTGCTCTCTTGGATAGCTGAGGACAATGCCATGAGACGTCTTCTAGAGGGGAATTGAAGCCTTCTGATGGATCACCTGGTCCTGGGGAAGGAGCGGGGCTCTTGATAGGTCAGGTGTGTCTTAAGCTGGGTTGTGAAAAGTTAAAGCCACAGGGTTTGAGTGCAGTCCTTTATCTTTATCGGTAGGGGTGAATCAAGGATGTAGGGTGAATGGTTTGACCTCACGGCGTGCAGCTTGCTCCCTGCCGGCACTTTTCCCCTTGCAGGACAGCACAGAAGGGGAGTTTGGCTACTGGGTAATTTTCTGCTGAAAGGTTTTTTCCCAGCAAAAGCTGGTGTTGCAACTTGAGTTAAATCTTTCAGATGAGCAAAGATGCAGGAAATCTGTGACTGTGTTTTATGCTGCAGAGACACACATAGCTCACAGTGGTGCACTGGGGATATTTGCATTGAACCCGAGGTGCTGAGTTCTGCAGCCTCATTTAGTGCTGTAAGTAGAAAGATTGAATGCTTGTCTTGTTTTTTCTCTTTTCCCTTTTTATTGGAGTTGCTTCAACTATTGTCTCTTCTTTTCTGCAACTCTTGACTTATTTTGGGTTTGCTACAACATTCAGATCATGGAGGCAATTGACTTCACCTGGCTGCAGAAAAGCCATTAGGAGCTTCAAATTGGTGTGAAATAATTAATAGGCAAGGAAGATTAACGTGGGGAACATGGGCAGTTTTCATTAGCATTAAGCACAAGGATGTTCCTGTATATACCTTTGCCATGCATGTTGTCCTGCACCTCCAGCTATCCCCTTCGGACATTAATTATATCCAGATCAGTAGAGGCAAAACCCAATAAGCCTGCTCAGGCTTCACAGAGGAACCAAAAATCATTTTTCCTCACCAGTTCGCTCAGATATCTCCCCTGCAAGAACTGCTGTCAGTGGTGGTTGAAGCAAATTGCTGCTTGTCCAAGGGCCTGAGAGCCCCAAGGACACCCAGGTGCAGCAGCAGCAGCATTTTCTTCCTTCAGAGCAGGACGGGGGAAGCAAACCAAGAGCCAGGAGCCCCCCAGTTACATTCTGGTCTGAGCAACGACCAGATCACATCCCTCTCTCCCACGGGTTCTCATCCTGAGTGTCTCCTGGAGGTGACAGTTTAGGTAGTGGTTGAGGTTTATAACTGCACTGGGACATGGAAAGCATTCTGGTTTCTAGTTGAACAATAGTTGGAAAAATAATGCCTGAGGCTTGCAAGGGTATTTGAGGTGTTTGTCTCCTTTCTTTCTTCTTATTTCTTTTTTTTTGGTTTTGGTCAGCCCAAAATGCAAGGGGTATCACAGAACTCAGGCTGCAGGCTACACATAGCGGGTAACCGAGATGGCATTGCACATCTGGAGGCAAACCTGCCGCAGTCTCACTGATTTTGCCCAGAGAAGCAATCTCTGTGATAAACTGTGCCCCAAACAGCTCCGGAGTTTGTCTTGGCAAAGCCTGGTCCAAAACAGAGCTGGGGAGCCAGCTGATGCTAAAATACGATCTTTTTCCCCTAACCCTCTCTTATTTGCTGGTGTATATGTTCTCTCAATGTTTATTTTGAACTATTTTCCTACAAAATAGTAGGAATATTTCAGAAATGCTATCGTTGGCTGCTGCTTCTTTCACAGTTGAAATAAATGCATTGGTTTGTCACTATTTGCTGGGTGGGGAGGAGGTGGAGTTGGTAGCATAGGAAATGGTCTTGTCCTGTCCTTTGCCAAGGGGATTCTGCTGGAAAAGCAAACGAGGAAAATACTTGGAAGTTATAAAAGTAGTTTTGGCCATTAAGGAAACAGAGAAGAAGCAATTTGGATGCAGGATTCTGTAACATTTCCACTGCAAACTCCTCGTGGCTTTCAGGACCCATGGTGTAATTAAAAATCACCTTTTCCCAATTGTGGAACCGACCTCTATTAGCGTAGGGGCATGGCAAGTATTTACTGCATATCAGCAGCCTCATGCTCCTTCTTAGGGAATCGTAATATTTTAGCAGTCCCTTTATGCAGTCGAAGACATTTAATTTTTTATTAGACACAAATGTGCCTCACATTCACTTTCTTTCACAGTCTTGATATGTCTTCACTTAGCTTGGCAGTACAGATGCATTTTTGCTTTGCTTTCTGCTGCTGTTTTAAAATTGTTTTGCTTGTCTGCTTGGACTGCTGAATCCTCCATGAATAGTTACAACATTTCTGCGCGACGTGTGGAAGCTCGAAATTGCAGCAGCAGTGTAAAACAACATCCCTGCTACTATTTACTTATCTTTCCTGGAAAAAAAAAAAAAAAAAAAACAGAGCCGGCACCATATTCCAACACAAAATAAAAGTCCAGGTGCAGGGAAATGCAGAAAATGGTAAGCCAGATTCTGTTCAGTTTTGTTAGACAATCAATTCCCCGAGCATTGCATTTTCAAAGTGTCTGGAAATTCTGGCCAAAGGTTGCATCCACTATTTTATTTTATTTTATTTTATTCGTGTTTGTTTGTCATTTGGAGGTGAGGTGTGTCTCTCTGATAGATATTTATGGATTGAGACTTTAAGCCTTGGAAGGGGGAGTTCGTCATCTCATGGCCCTCATCCATCCAGCCAAAATAAGTATCATCCTGCTGAGGCTTAAAAAGTTAAATATTTCCATGTTCTTAAAGTATGGTCCCCACATATTGTCCTGTCTTATTTTGCCTCTCTTCCATTAGGGAAATGTGGCAGAGGATGAGCAAATTGGTCTCTCCGTGGCCAAGCAGGGGAGATGGGATGAATCCTGCTCTGCCAGATCAGCCCCTGAATTTCTGGGCAGTTGGGGTCGGTTAATTTTGGGGGGTGGTTAATGTGATTCTGTCCCTTGCTGGGTGCTTGAAACTGGGGATTTGGAGGAATTTACAACCCTGACTTGGTTGCGTGGTGGCTCATCTGGGGCTTTACCCAGCAACGTGGAAATAAGCACATAAATAAACTCTTCCCTCCCCCCCCAAAAAAAATTAAAAAATACCCATCCAAAGAACCTCTATCACAAAATGCGTGGACCGCTACATGCAACTGGAAATGCCACTGCCCTGAAACCCTGTCGTGGCCACCATGTGCCCGTCCTCCCCTATTACTAACCCAGAAATTTAAATTTTGTTGAAAAATTCAAGAAAAGCCTCCTGAAACCGGGGTCTGCGCAGCCTGTAAAGATCTAAAACCTTATCCTGTGCTGCTCTTTTCTCAGTGATTTAATGAAAGCTGGATCTTGTTAGTAACAAGTGAAATTCCTGGGGGACAGACAAGCCCAAGCTGATTTCTTGTTCTATAGCCCGACACATGAAGTGGCGGAGAGGAGTGTCTGGGACAGCTGATTTAGGAGGAGCTGTGGAAGGAGAAGAGTGGGGAAATCTCTGGCAATGAGACCCTGTGCACTTTGATTAAACACCATTTAATGCCCTGGATTTGTGTCAACCTGACAGACTGAGCCAGGACTTTATTTATGGCTGGGACAGGGCCGAATCGTCTCACACAAGGATTGCTGTGGGCGAGATGGGTGAGAAGCAGTGGAAAACCCCCTGGATGCCCAGATTGAACATGAGGCTTGTCCTGAAGTGTTGGGGGACATCCTCAGGGCCACCCAGAGCAGTGCATGGGGAGGGCTTTTTGTTCTGACTGAGATTTGTGGAGTTTTGCCTTGCCCCATCCTTGACTTTCTGCTCTTCCAAATGCAGGCTGGGAGCGCAGTGCTTTAACAGCGTAGGGAAATCTGGGTAGAGGGTGCAGAATATGTTGCAATTACAGTCTCCTGACTTGAAAAAAATGAATAACAGCTCCTGTCTGAGTGTCTGTAATGCTGCAGCTCCGTGCTGTGGCTGTTTCAGTGTCGGAGGGACAAGCCCTGCGGTGCTTTGGACTTGGCCAAGGTTTCAGGTAGAGCAGTTTCTGGGAAACCTGCAAAAGCTGACCCAGGTGGGAGGCAGAATGGGGCAAAACCTGGGAAAATCTGCTGTAGAGTTGCTGCCTTAATGCTGATGCTAAAGACATAAGGGGAAATGAGTCTGTCTCTGGGGACTGTTGCCAACCAAAACCCCGACCCTTGTTTAAGGTTTATTTAAGCAACAGTTCCTTTCTCTGTGGTATAGCCCAGTCCAACCTCATATCTCTCCTTCTCTGGGGATGAAGTTGCAGTTTCTCATTCATTTGCAGCTCTGCTATGCCCACTTGGTAAATGAGCAGAAATCGTTTCTATTCCAATTGCTGATAATGCCTGCAGAGGCTGCCTTGATCCATGTAAACCTTATCTGCTGTATCTCAGCGTCACCTTTACTACCTGATGGAAATGGGGATGCAGTAGGTATCTGCCTGTGATCAGTGATCACACACTGTGTAAGGCTACATCCGACCCCTTAGCTGGGCTAAATTTCCAGTGAGGAGGACCCCACATCAATGAATTAATGGTTAATAAGTGTTTTAATGAAAGAGAGCATGCAGGAGTTTCGATTCAGTGCTTTGTTACATCCTTCAGCTGAGTAGGAAACACTTCAGGCTGCTGTGGGTTTGCACAGCACTGCTGGGACAGGACAGGGTCCTCCATCAATTCTCTTCTTGCTGAAGCAACACTGCAGTGAGCAAATATTATTATTTTGCTTTCCAGGAGAAAATCCACATTCTTTGTATCACTTGGGTGCTCCAGCCCGGCGTTACTGGTGTTTCTCTGTGCCTGGTGAGACTGATCAGGCTTTTTTGCAGGTGTTGGTGTTGCCCATTCTCTGCGTGGAGTGTGACAGCACATCGTCGTTGCTGTAACCTGTGTGTATATAAAATATAGTATTTTGGTGACAGCTCTATCGTAAAGGTTCTCAGCTGGGCATCCCCCTTTGGAGGCTCTGCTGGGAGGGGAGCCCCCTTCAAAGTGACGGTAGTCTCCACTATTAACAGGTCTCTCCCTTTTTGTCTTTGCAGCCACCCAGATTGATCCCAGCGAACTGCAGGAACTATTTCAGGAGACTTCAGCCAACGTCTTCCGAATTAACTCCAATGGTGCGTATAATGAAAGGTTTCCTAGTCGATTGTGTGCTGTCCTGTTGATGACTCCTGTGCGTGTACACGGCATATGACAGCTCCTGTTGTCAGGGAGCAAATATTAATGCAGTTTTCTTACTGCTGCATCTCACGAGCACCAGCACATGTCCAATACACAGTTCTTTATAAGATGTAAAAATATTCCACCATATGTTGCATTAAGCAGGCACAGATATATTCCAATTCTTACAGAGACCACATCCTTTTCTATTTTTAATTGTGTCATCTGTTACAATGGGGAGTTAGAGCGCAGAAAGGTGGAACAAGCCAGACTCATTTTCTAATGTGTTGCAGCCCTACTGTGTTCAGAGCCTGTCACGCGAGCCTGCAAAACATCCATCTCCCTTATAAAAACACCAACACCAAAACTCTTCTGTTATTCTTCACTCTGTAGATGGAGCAGCGACGCTATTCCTGCTCGTGCCTCCCCGGACACTGGAGGTGCAGAATGCTTCCCTCCTTTGGAGGTGTGCTCTGGCTCATCAGTGCCTTGTTGGGGTGGGATGTAGAGATGTATTTTGCAGGTAGCTATAAAGGAACATTGTTGAATAGCAGTTAATGCCATAATATTGCAGTTCTAAAATACACTACCGCCAGACAAGGATTTAAATTCATTGGGTGCTGATGTTGTGGATCACCTGGCCAGCTTTTCTCTCTCTGGTCTGATCTGTGTCTAAGGGGATCTGGTGGGACATTGCGCTGGACTGGGTGTGAAGAAAGGATCTCAGGGCCTCCTTCTTGTTGTAATTCTCCCCATGTGTCCTGGGGAAAGGTCCCAGTCTTTCTAGAAAAGGATCATTGCTCGAAGAAGGATGGGAAGCAGATCTTCTGAAATGAAGTCATCTTTTGTCTATCAGGATTCTTGCATGCTGCAGAGCAGTCATGCCTCCATCTGCCAGGCAAATTCAAGTGCAGAGATTTCTATGACTACGAGGAATTGATAAGTTTGAGTTTGCTTTTGACAATCATCTTTGCCTTTGGTCAGAGCTTGAGGACATCCTGCAACACAGACCTTGCTGCTCTCCAGTATCCCAGAGGGTGAAGTTGAAGGCCTGAAATCAGGTGCTGGGTAGGCCCTCTGAAGGTATTCAGGTGCTCAGTTGGCTGTAAAATCAGAAGAAAAATAATTATTCGTACTTTCTCTTGTGCCTTCGGATGGAAAAACCCCGTGCAACAGGACAGGACGGGTGCTGGCTTGCTATAAAACTCTTATGAAGTAAAGACCTGGGAGTTGTGGTGAACCACAAGTTGAACAGGAATTAACAATGATCCTACTCTTGTCTGTAATTACCCAGTATGAGACTGTAGAGAAGATGGAGCCAGGCCTATAGGATGTTCGTGGTGAAAGGACCAAAGGCAATGTGCACAGTCTGAAATATACAACATTCAATATGGAGCAAACGATTCTGGGCATCTGGTTGCAATGGGAGCCCAGAGAGGCTGTGGGATCTCTGTCCTTTGAGATATTCAGAGCTGGAAAAAGACCTTGCTTTCAAGTGGACTTTCTTTGAGCAAAATGTTAGACTAAAGACCTCCAGAGATCCCCTTGAACCTGCATGAGTCTATGATTCTTCAGTGGTTTGTCAAAGTCTCACATGTAAGATGATTCTGAATGGGACAAAATCAAAATGGGAAATGGACATTTCATGTTTCTTTTTTTTTTTTTTTTTTGTGGTTGTTATTTTTAAGAAGAGTAACTGATATATTCTACAAGCAGTTGATTAAAACACATTATTTATAGCCTTCTGGAAAACTGGTTGGGTACAAGTTTGGCAACCTTCTTCAAAGAGCACAAGTTGAGAAATTCAGTCATTGCAAGTCACCTTTGGGTTGCACTTACACGTACCCTCTGTGATGCTGGAGAGCAGTGATGGGACTGATGGGACTTGGGATGAGGTAAAACCCTGCAGAAGCTGGAGGAATTCATAGAATCAAAGAGTGGTTGAGGTTGGAAGGGACCTCTGGGTCCATCTGTTCCAATGTCCTTGCTCAAGTATGGCCACCTACATCAGGGTGCCTAGGACCATGTCCTGACAGCTTTTGAGTATGTCCAAGGAGGAGACTCCACAACTTCTCTGGGCAACCTGTGCCAGTGCTCCGTCACCCACACAGTAAAAAAAATGCTCCTTGTTGTGTCACTGGGCACCACTGAAAAGAGTCTGACCTCGTCTTCTTTGCATCCTTCCTCCAGGTATTTATATATGTTGATAAGATCTCCCCAAGCCTTCTTTTCTCCAGGCTGAGCAGGCCCAGCTCTCTCGGCCTTCCCTCACAGCATAGATTCTCCAGTCCCTTTGTCACCTCTGTGCCCTCACCAGTATGCCCAGTTCTCCCTTGTGCTGGGGGGCCCAGAGCTGGATGCAGTCCTCAACGTGTGGCCTCCCCAGTGCTTAGCAGAGGGGAAGCATCACCTCCCTCAACCTTCTAGTGCATCCCAGGACACCATTGGCCTTCTTTGCCAGAAGGACACATTGCTGCCTTATGTTCTACTCGGTGTCCACTGGGCCTCCCAGGCCCTTTTATCCGAGCTTTCCTTGGGAAACCTCCAATGTTGTGACCTGGACTTGAGGCTGCTGTGGCAGCTTGAACCTCCCAACTGTGCTGACCGGTACTCGGCTTTTGGATGGGGTATGACTGTGTTATTACATACAGAAGCACCTCAATTAGCACCAGTCTTTCTTCTTCCAGCACTAAGTGCTACCTTGACACAATGGCAATGTTGAATGGCAGCAGTACTTCAGCTGCTGGCTATTACAGGGCTCAGCGTGAAGTTTTGCAACCTGCTTTGGTCTGCGTGTGCTGTTAATACTCCAGCTAACCAGGTTAGGCACATCCACGCTGCAATTCCTGCCTTAATGGAGTTTGTGCTGAGAAGCCTTTAAGATGAGTGGTGCATCCTTTTTTTTTTTTTTGAAATGCCGCAATCCAATTTATATTTTTATTCTTTGTTATAATTGCATTTATCCCCTCAATTTGGTTTTGAGCTGTTTCTGGTGGTCTTTGCTTCTCCTTTTAAGACTGTACAGAGTGCACGAAGATACACTTTCTGTTAGAGTTGCCTGCACTGAGTGCTCTCCCAAGCAAGTAGTGACAGCACCTATATTTAAAACTATTTTGCAAAATTGGAGAGGGTACAGAGAAGAGCTAAGACAACTGTTTGAAGTCTGAGAATCAGACTTTAAAATGCATGCGCCATCAGAACTTCTGTTTGAGACGTCTGAGAGGACTTGATCGTGGTCTGTAAGTACCTCTGAGGGAAGAAAGACTTCAAATAGATTGCGTAGGGCTCATTAATCTAACATTCTCACACATAATGAGATCAGGAGATAGGAGTCAAAGCTAGACAAATTCAGTCTTTCTGTATGAGGATAACTAGCCATTAGAACTGCTTGTTGAAGGGACGTGATGGATTCAGTGTGGCTTCAAACCTTTAAATCAAGATTCAGATGACTTTTTGTAAGAGATACTCTAGTCCAGCTACAGTCTACAGTCTCGATGTAGGAGTGATGGGGCAAAATTTTATGGTAGGAAATCAGACTTGATAATCAGAATTGCTCTCTCTGGCCTTTAAAATCTATGAATCTATGAATTTATAATGCTTTTTAAAGTGCTTTTAGGTTGACAAAATACCCGTAAGATACTATGCTGTTGTTGCTCTGTTCACCACCCAGATTATTTCAGTCTGCTAAAGTCAGTTTGCTTCAACTTGCGTGTGGCTTCTTCATAAGCTGGCTGTGCTGCTCAATTTTTGCAAAGCTAATCCACCCTAGATGAAGAACTTTGTAGGCCTGTAAAACGGGAAAGGATGCCCAAGATCCCTCCTGCCTTGCACAGCTGTACCATATGGTCTCTTCAGCCAACCCAGCAAGCTCTGTGTCCGAGCTTGTAGCAAAAGTCAGAGCTGTGTGTGCACCACCATGCAAGGGGCTGATCAAGGAGCGGGCGCCTGCATTGCAGATGCTCACCAGATGATGCTTGGTGCTCCTGTTGCTCCAGGCATGGTGTGTTGAATGTCCTTCAGGGTTGCATAAATCCAGTTACAGCGCCCATTTTCCTTCTTTTCCTGCCTTACGCCAGCCTCTTAGGGGCTTTCCAAGTTCTCCATTGCATTTGGAGACCAAACCAGGCACCAGAAATGCTCCTCTCCCCTTAGCTCTCCATGCTCTGCCTCTGTTGTTTGAATTTCAAAAATGCAAGGTTGTGGGCAGCTGTATTTTTTTCTGTTTTTGAAGAATGAGTATTCTTAATGAAACAAGAAGTCGACTTTATACTGGAATTTTAAAGCACCACTGAGTTTTGTTTGGTGTCACTACAAAAACAGTAAATGCTGCATGTCTTGTTCCTCCTTGCTCTCCTTACTTTTCGCAGAAGTCTAAGTCTTTGGGATGATTTAAATTCGTATTGGGCAGTTGAGGACTTGGCTCCTGACCAAGGGGAATCTTTGCAGCTCTGAGCTAATCTTGGCAGATCTCACATATAAATGCCTCACGCTCCCATTTTCTGCTGTGGGTATGGAAATCTTCCTTGCGTGTTGAATAAAAGCCATAGCCAGGATCGTTGGTTCTGTTTATGTGCCACTGGATCATTCTTCCGCCAGTTCATGAGCTTAGGGACTTTTTTTAACCTATCTCTTATAAAAGTGTCAAGGGGTAGAGGGAACTTTTACCTATTCTTTGCATCCGCTTTCCATCTCTAGTTCTTTGGGGACTGTCTCTGTTGAGCATAGGGAAGTTTGTCTGATATGGCTTTGGCTTCTCTGAGTTTTACGTTTCCTTCTTTAGTTGATTTTTCCCTTTGGGTGAAAACAAAAAACAAAAAACAAAACACAAAAAGAAGCTCAGGTACTGGGTGAGTTTGTCTGGTTGATGGCTTTTTTTTCCTACTCATTTTTATGAAGGTTTTGCATTTCTGTCAGAGCATGGCTTTTAGCTGCCTCTCAGTAAATGCCTTATAAATAAGTAAAATAAATAACACTCGTAAACGGAGCTAGGTTGGCGCATCGTGTCTAAAGGGCTGATTGCTGGAGGATGTACTGCAGGAATCAGACCTGTTCTGACCAGATGGAGAACCTGAGTGCTCTA
The DNA here is from genome assembly GCF_013377495.2 of Cygnus atratus. Taxonomy (NCBI): domain Eukaryota; kingdom Metazoa; phylum Chordata; class Aves; order Anseriformes; family Anatidae; genus Cygnus; species Cygnus atratus. The sequence continues at coordinate 157,979,512 of NC_066363.1, read as the reverse complement.
ATGGGTCTCTTCCCTCTCTAATTCCTGTTACTTGCTCATTAATGACTCCCCGTGACAGGCTGGTGCCGTGTGCAATCCCATTACCTTGATCTGAGAGGCTGAGCAAAGGATTTTTCAGCATCCCCCAGGTGTGATAAAGTCTCCGTTGCCATCTAGGGATGGTTTCTCATCCCCCATTGATTTTAAGGATTGCGATGGCGTAGACAAGTGGTGCCAAACTTTCAGTTTATGTAAATCAGTGCAGCTCCAACAGCAGTGATCTCTGTGGATGCCTCATCTTGGAAGACTAGCATATGCCTTTTTTAATGTTAAGTGTACAAGGATTTTTAAGTAAGATGTCAGTTTTAGCACTGGCTTCACAGCATCAATCCAGCACAACTTGACATTTTGCTTCTTTGGTAGCTCGAATGGTCAGAACTGGTAAACTTGGGGGGAGATTTTCCATATCCAGCACAGGAGCCATGCAGATTTCAATAGGGATCTTGTTAGCCAAAGCAAGGTAGGTCTGTCCCAAAATACAAAAGAGCTCAGTCCCCTGAGATCCAGCTCAAGTTTGCATCTCAGTTGTGCTATTTCCCAGGTAAGAGCCATATCAAATGCCAACATCTTGTGTGTTCCACAGCACATATCTTGTCCTATAGGGATAACTGACCTTTATGTATATGTGTAAATATTATGTTCAAGTTATAATGTTAGATCAAATTTTAGGATGGGGACTTAAACCTGAGTCATTTTCTTACCTGACCAATGTGTGCTTTGCTCTTCTCTTGCAATCCTGTCTCAGATTCTTCTGCGTGTAAGTTTTGAACAGTTTTGTGCAAAAGGAAAACTGTTTCCTACTCTATTGTTGTCTGAAGCAGGCAGCAGCAAAGGTCCATACTGCTTTTGCTAAGAAGCACCCGCCTATCAGATCTGTCTTCCCTCAAGCCCGTGCTCATTTCTAGGAAAAGCTGGCAGAGAGTCCTTCACTTTGGATTGCCTTGGTTTTACAGCTCAGGTTATAGAAAGGTGCCTGGATGCTGTAGCTGCTCTTCTCCCTCCTTGAGCTGCACACATGACGTTAATGTGTTCCTAGAAATTCAACGTACAAAGTGCGTTTGCTACCTTAACTCGCTCTCCGTTCTCCAAGGACATTCGAGCAAGCATTGTGCTCTGCAGCGCCCTGAAGGGCTGCTGGGCCTGGAAGTATTTTTAGTTTTGTCTTTGAAATGGACAATTTCCATGGGAGATTGAGTTGTTAGGATTGTGGAGCAGAATGAGAGAGTATTATCATATCTGTGAGATCTTCGCAGGATCAATGCTGTTAAACTAGAGAAGCAAATGGCTATTAGTGAAAACTCTCAATTTATTCCTTAAAATATCATGTATCCAGCAAAGGATAATAATTATGAGCTCAATTGTAGACAGTTCCTTAAGGCTTTATCTTACTGAGCTGCCAAGCTCTGTACTGAGATCTGCTGTTGAGATCTAGCAGTGTAGTAAGCAAGGTGTAAATATGTGGTGGTATTCAAGCTTGTTTGAATACCATGTCCAAGCACATTAAGTATTTTTTTTTCTTTTTTTTTGTGTCTTTTGGTGTCAACCCACAGAAGAAAAGAAGGGATTCAGTTTTGTCTGCCAGTGTAAAAATAGTTGAGTGATTTGTTCAAAGCTGTAGACCGAGACCAAGTCTGCAATCATTAAAACAGAGGATATCTTAAATTTCAAGTGGAATAGCTAAGCCATGTTTCTAATCTGTTTTTTTTTTTCTTCCTTAAATAATGAAGTGTGACTGCTAACTGATCATAAGTTTGTTTTGTTTTGTTTTTTTTTTACAACTGGAAGCATCCTGAGAAAACCTCATGTGTAAATAGAAAGAATGTCATTCATTTAGCATCTTTCGTTACTGAAGGTCTTGAAGTGTTGTGCATACTTGATGTGCAAAGTCCAAACGTAATGATCTTCTGTTAATCTGAGAATGAAGATGTGGCAGTGAACACACACAAATATATATATATATATATATATTTCTTAAATGTGAAGTTACTGTGTATTGCAAAACAAACCATGTTTCCAACTTCGGATCACTTAGGGTAGAGCATTCATTCTTCTGTCCTGATGGAAAAGCCCAAGAAGCTCTCCAGCTCAAGCACATGAGATAATCACAGTAAAACACCTCATTTTATCTGAGCTAAAAGAAAAGATTTTGACTGTTGAAGTCCTGAACAATGAGTTAGAAGATATTACAATGGCTGATAGAGTTCAGGCTCTTAATGGCCATTTGGAGCAATTCACTGCTATGTTGTCATGTCCTGTCATGCCACAGCACCTGTGGAATCTCCATTTCTTCATCCTAGGGACCCAATTTATCCATTTTGGGGTAGTGGGCATTGCCTAATGACCCCTTTGTGTCACAAGGCACCTGTCTAAACACTACTTCATTATGTTGTTTTGAAAGGAAACAAATTAAAAGACAAATGAATGAAAATCCATTATTTTTTCTTTGAAAAGGTGTGCTGCTTGTTTATCTTTCTTTCTCTGCTGTTGACAGTGACCTCTCTGGAAAGAAGCCTTCGATCTCTGGGGACCTCAAACGATACTCAAGAGCTGCAGGATGGACTGTGAGTCTCTTTTGAATTGCTACAGATCTCTCTTTGTCCCAGCCTTTTCATTTTTTTTTCCCCTCATCTATCCTCACCCTTTTTCCTGTCCTTTTTTATAGCTGGACACTTTTTTGTCAGGCTTACTTCATTTTGTTCTTTTCTGTTGGTGATTAATGATGGTAAGACGTGTATTGATCCTATAAAGCTTTGCTTGTGCTGGTTTCAGGTGGCGGAGAATGGTAGGTAGATAACAGAAAATGATGGCCTACAGTGAAAGACCCTTTTTTGTGGTTGTGTATGGGTTGTTTATTTTGTTGTTTTCTAATGTGAAGCCAGGCTTGGATGCTTGTGTAGCTCTTTTCCTTCCTTCCTTCCTTCTTTCCTTCCTTCCTTCCTTTCTTCCTTTCCTCTTTATCAATGACAATGAATCTAAGAGGAGTAAAAAGAGAGAAGGATCAAGAAGATATTTTATAGGCAGAAAAGTGTGCTGTGGTATTGAAACTTGAATCACAGCATCACACGGTACAGCACAGAGAAGATGAAACTTCAGTTTCACTTGCAATAGATACAGTTCATTAAACTCTCTTCTGGATATGTGTATACACAAACACGCACAGTTAGTTTTCATTGTATGCATGCTAATTAGAGAATTAAAATGGCTTTTCCAAATGTAGCACGATTTATTAAAGCTGCTTCCCTTCATGCAGCCTGCATACAAAAATCAAGTACTTAGGACGTGGTTCTGATTCTGTATATATGACTGCATTTCCTAGTGAGGTTCAGCTGTGAACGGAAGGGAGAATTTGGTTTCTATTTCTTTGTATTGGCATTATTCTCTGTAGAAGTGCCTGATGTACTTGACTTGCCTTCTCGACGCAATATAATCTCTCAGACTGGTTTGCAGTCTCTCTCCTCTCTCCAATCCATTGCTTTCATCTGTGCTTCAGATCTGCCGTAATTCACATATACTCTGTTTTGCAAACTGGAGGATTAAAAATAGTAATAGTAATAATAGTCAGAAGATTTGGATCTAATTTTAGGAGATTGGAGAGGATGTAAGAGTAAAGAGTCAGCCTGTGGAGATCAATGTAATCAGGAAAGATGTTTACATGTACAAAATTATTTGTAGCATAAACTGCCCTTGTAACTAATGGAGATCTTTTACCAAGGATGGCTTTCGATCACCCGGAGCATCTCTTGTGCTTACGTTCCTAAACTACTTCTTTTTTATTTAAGAATCAATTCCTTGGCTCCTCAGAGAGCTTCAAAAACATGGCTAGATAATTTTCTTCTTTCCTGAGCAGTTACATAAATAGATCCATAATGCACTAATTGCAATGATTATTTTTGATCTTGGAATTATCATTAATTGTCCAGGTAGCTAAATGCAACATATTTTTATTTTAACCATGCTTCCTTGTCCCTGTCATCAGCCCCAGAATTCCTCCAGCTCTCGGCTTCCACCCTCCTGGTCTATCCCCTATCCCCAGGCTATATAGAAGGTTTCTCTTGATTTCTCCTGTTTTCCTCATTGCATCTCCAGACTGAACAGTTGCAGGGTGCCAAGCAGAGGAGGACCAGCAGCTGTCTTCCCCTCCATCATCCCATTCTTTTCTCCTGTCCTAAGACTGGTGTGTCCTTCACACTGACCCCATTTCATCGCCAGATGTGTGCAAGCAGCCTTGAATGCTCTGCGTGCATCTCTGCCCATCTCTCATGAGAGCTGCACCAGCAAAAAGCAGCGCGCCATGAATCATGAGAGCCGGCAGGGCTGCGTATATCTCTAAGATCAGGAACAAGCAGAGGGTCAGCTCTTCAGGTGAGACCTTTGGGGCAGCATTTTCTGCTTCCCCAGCTGCAAATCATGGCTTAAACTCGTGCTCCTTTGCCACTCGACCCCTTCCCTTCAGAGGCTGATGCATGCTTCTCCTTGAACATCCTCTAACTTGGAAGACGGATTGGGAGCAACGAGTGAACATTTGGTAGGTTTATAGCCTCGGCTATTAGAAAAATGATAGTGTTTGTGGATATCTAAATAATAAAATCACCGCACCTTCTCTTTCATACTAACTAGGTGACTTACCACTCTGCTGTCAGGCAGGCAAGGGGAGGCAGAGTATTTGAGAGCAGGGGTTCGTGGTGAGAAATGGGCCTGCCACGAAGGACGTTTAGTAACCATAGTCTGTGCACTGCAATAGTGTTTGCTTACCTTGCCGCAGGATCTTGCTAAAAACAATACATGAAGCCAAGTTTCAAGTTGCCTGACTTTTAAAAAGTCCTGCAGAGTTTCCACCTCTTATGCACGGGGCTCATAAGAGCATGACAGGGAGGCTGATTCAGACGGGGGCAGACTTCTCACTGTCAAACTGGGCTCTTCCCTTTGCTGAAATGCCTTCTCTCCCTTTGATAGCTGAGTCATTCAGGATAAGGACTGCACCTGTGGCAAGTGAATTTGGGACGAGTTCATCCCAAACAGGGTGCCAGTTCTAGTCAGTGAGACAGAGATGGCTGGTGATGTGTGAACAGGGTATATATGAGATCCGGCAGCCAGTAACCTTGGTCAAAGCTCATCCCAGAGCCAGCTCTAATACTTGTGTGCGACGTGCTTGGAGCTGGAAGTGCAGGAAAGCGAAATGTAAATGCCCGTAAGAAGCTCTAGATGGAGTCGGCTGAATGCAACTGACCCCGGATTAATTGGGAAAGGAGCAGGAGCAAAAGAAAGAAGGATGCACGGAGCTAGGGTGAGGAGCTAGGGCCATTAGGCAATGCTGACAGCTTTTTCTAGTGATACATGGCTGCAAACAACTTGTTAAGTACTGATCCCATGCAAGAAAAATGTAGAGATTTTTTTTCCTAACTGTTGGTTTAATAATCCAAGCTCCCAAGTAATTTATCTCCCTCCTTGGTCCCAGGGTGTGGGATTCAGGAGATTCCCTGATGTTAGGCACTGACGGTAACTAGCCCTTAATTTGGGCAAAATAAAATGAAGTGCCTGGAAGAATCACTGTCTCAAAGAGACAGTCCACAGGCTGCAGTGAGCATAAAGCTTCCCCATGTACCACTGGATATTCTTCCTAGGAAAAATATGAGATAAGAAAAAATGTAAAAATATAAAGCTGGCTTTTTTAATTATTATTTTTATTTTAGCAGAAAAGGTTGCAAGCAGCATTTGATGGCTATCTCGAAGACACAGGGTCGAGCTGTTAGTGGCAGGACGGGTCTGTGAGTCCCTTCATTGCAGGCTGGTTGACCATGACATTGTTTCATGCTTCCCAAACCAGGCTTCCTGGATAGCTTACACACAAGTATATCCTCTCATTCGACACTTGACCTTAGCTTATTTCAGGGCAAGGTCAATATGATGCTGTAGTGAATTACAGTTGTACCCCCCTTTTTTATAAGTGATGGGATGGAGCCAATGACTCTTCATGCTGCAGCATTTTTTGGTTCCTTTACCAGTCACCACCAGGAGAATTTGCCTGTTTAACGAAGGGATGTGAGGAGGATATTTTTGGGGCTTTTAGAACTGATGAGATTTTTTAATGTGTCCATGCTACAAAATGTGTTGATTTCTCCTGATTTGAAAAAAAACTACAAAACCAACAAATTTTGGCTTCCACCTCCGTTTCCTGATTGACTGTTTTTTTTTTGTTTTTGTTTTTGTTTTTTTTTTTTCAATTTGCAGATGATAGAAATATGTAGATATGTTTTTCTGCAGCTGAGGGAGGACTCAGCTTTACATCTGTACACCGCATGAAAATAAGCCTCCTATTCTTGTAGAAGTGATCTGGCAATAGTCAGTCCTCTCTATTATAAATCCTTCCCAGTCCCCTGGAAAAATCAGGCATCCTGACACTACAAGATTGCTATCAGAGAACCCATAAGGACACAGATCCTCCTGTATTTGAGTCCTGATTAAGAAAATTCCTATGGCTACAGCCTGATTGTCACATCTAAGCAGTATTAGTGGATATACACCCATGAAGCAGTCACTGTCTGCAGAACACTGACAAAGTGCATGCTTTTTGATGTATAATACTTTAATGATTTTATTAGGGCTATGCAGCAGAACTGATTACGGTGCAGTACTGCAAAGGAGATTCAAAGTATTTGCTGAACGGGAAGCACAGTTTTCAGATCCGAGCTGCTCAGGGGTGAGACAAGGGCAATGGTCCTGAAAGGGGCAAAAAGTGCAGCTTTTGGATCACTGATTGTATCTGCCTTTTGGCCAAACAGTAACCTCAGAAGGCACCTGTTTTCCCTGGGAATGCAAATTAAGCCAAAATTCATATATGGTTTGCCATATTCTTTGCTGGGATTTGGAGTAAGTCCATCTTCCTCTCCATTCCCTGGTAAGTATGCCAGATCACTGGGAGAATTTCTTGGGGTAAATAAAATCATTTAATCAGTTTATCTCATCATCACATGTTTGTGAAATCAAGCGAAGCCTCTGGGGAACCACTGCCCCTGTGATGTACAGGGTGCTCTGTTTGGGTTGCTTTCGGGAAGAGAAGTGCCTCTGTGGCAGCCTGAAGCCTGTCTGAGCAACAAGAATTAATTAAAGAATGACAATGAGCACTTCAGTCCACTCCAGCTCACTCAGTGGTGTTTTGCTGGATTTATAGAAGTGTTTTTGAAAACACTTTGGCGTTCAGGACATGGTTGTTAAGTCTGTGGCGTATTGGATTCAACCGTGGCTGTTGATGACACCTTCATGTCACCTTCATTATGGATAAGGCACCTGCAGGTAGGTGTCTACGTGGGCTTGGCCAAGGGCATCTGTCAAGCTTCAGGTCATCGCAGTAAGATGAAGGACCCTTGAGGCTACTGAGATGCTTCAGGGTGTCTGAGACACGCGTGGGACTGGCAGGTTTAGTGCAGGACTTGCTGTTCACTCACTTCTGAAATAACAGCTGTGGGCCTGGTGGCAACCTAGGACATCTCAAGTGATACCAGCTGTCCCTGTGAACCAAATGGGAGAATCACCACTGCTAGTTCACCTTCTAGGCGATTGATAAATAAAATTCAGATTCATTCCACTGAACTGATATTACGGTAAGAGGCATAGTAACCCTGGCTTTTCTGGGGAGCTGTGGGGTCATTTGTACCTTGGAGGGACTGAAACGCCCTTCAGAAATGCCCAGCTTTCTGTGTGTGTGCTCCAGGAAGGCTGAACAGTTGTCCTCATTGGTAGGAGCCTCACCATCCTCCCAGGGAGGCAGATGTATCCCCACCTCTTGGGTTTTTTGAATTGTCTTAAAACACTAAAGGTTTGTTTCTCAGTTCATTTTATCATTTATGCTTATTGTTTCCTTTTTCTTTCTTACCCATATGTTTGATAAGTTGGAGGTATAGCTTAAAAATAATAAAAGATTTCAAAAAAAAAATAAAATCCACCAAGCTTCTGTTAAGAAGGTTTTAATTCCTGTGGAATGCAGATTCACTTAGAGCAGAAAGATATCTTAAAGACATAATTTACTGAAAGAAGATTTTTTAAAAGTAAATCAGACAGAAGCTTTTAAGTGTCAGCATGTTTAATTAAGGGTAGGATTTAATAATATTTTATATGGTTTTGTTATTCTGCTTGTATAAGCTTAAAAAAAAAAAAAAGATTTCCATAAATATTTTGAAATGTCGTTTTGATTCTGTTAATATGTTAAACCCTTCAAAGTAATACCTTCCCTGTTCAACTCAAAGCAGTCGGATTAACTTTATCTATCCTCCATTTATCGCTGTTGGCATCAATTTCTGACATGAAAACCTTCTAGGTTTGGCAGTAAAAATGGGTTGCCAGATTGCAAAATTTGCATTTAACTGTATAATACACTTGCTGTATTAATAGTTGTATTTATGTGACAGATCTCACCCTTAAGAATCCCAAAGCTCCAGATATGACATCTCTGTGATAAACTGCAAAAGCTGGTGACAAACTGCAGAACTCTCCAATGATGATAAATTCATCTCCTTTTGACCACCTTCCCTGCTTAGAGAGGTCCTTCTCATGCCTGAGCAGCTTCTAATGGTCACTACAAATCAATCTGTCAGAGAAAAGTTTTCCTTTTCAGTGTTTTCTTCTCCAATTGTCCTTGCCAGAGGTCTGAGATGGGCAGAAATCCTAGCCAAAGCAGTATGTTCCTGTGTCAAGATATCAGCCTTTGGAAATAAGCTGTGAATTTGAGGCCATGAGGTGATGGAGTGATGTTGTTATTTGTGGCAAGTAGTGAGTGCTCCAGGAGGTGCAAGGAAGGGAACAAGGAACAAAAGCATGTAGGGAATAACCAAACCTCTGCTCTTGAAGGTCTCCTACTGCTGTTGCTTGTCATGTTACCTTTTCATGCTGTCTCATGTCTTGGCTTTCAATTTTTGGTCTCTCCTTGGTGTCATGGTGAGTCATGGAGACAAGACCATAGGGGCCTGGTCGCTGCTGGTGCCTCCACAGGTAAAACTGGTTGAATGACAGGACCCAGGGGGTGGCGGTCAGTGGTGGGAAATCTAGTTGGAGGCTAGTAATGAGCAGAGTACCCCAGTGGTCAATTCTGGGCCTTTAACGTTTTCATTAACCATCAGAGTACACCCTTAGTAAAGGAGTGGCTGACACACCAGAAGGCCTTGCTGCCATCTAGAGGGACCTCAACAGACTGGAGAGGTGGGCTGGCAAGAACTTTGTGAAGTTCAGCAAGGAGAAATGTGGGGTCTTTCACCTGGGGAGGGGCAACCCCAGGCACCAGGAGATGCTGGGGGCCACCCAGGACCAGGTGGGCTCAGAGGTCCCTTCCAACCTCAACCAGTCTGTGATCCTGTGAAAACTGGGTTGCACAGGAGCCCCAGCCTTCCCACCTATTCTTGTTCCCACGTCGTTTGCAGAATTGCCCTTCAGCTTTAGATCCAGTTGGTTGAAGACCAGGGATGTCAGATTTGGGAGCTGATGAACAGGAGAAATTGGTTACACAATGTGAGCACAGGCCCGTGCAAACACAAGGAAATAGGGCCTGCAATAACATCCCAGGGTCTTCATGCTGTTCAGATCGTCGATCTTGGTAAATGGAGAGATGCCTTTCGTATCCTGCCAGTGACTAGATGCAGTAAAAATCAGCTCTCTCCCCTCCTCCCAAAAACCCTTTTGATTCAGTGCCTAAGGAGAAAAGAAAAGAGCACACCCCCATTTTGGAAGCTAAGTGCATTGTCAAGCAAGTGCTGTACTTGTAGCAAGAAAATTTGACACTAGCAGAAGCGAAGCTGGATATTGCTGTGTGTAAAAATACTGTAATGCTTGGTCTTTTTATAAATTTATTCTAAGATGCTTATCTGGAAAATGCTGAATTCACAGTGATGTTATTTGTGTTTGTGGGTGACAGCAGAAGGAATAAATAAATAGAATAAAACTCTGCCTCTTTTTTCAGCATTTAGACTACCATACTAATAGCGGTACTTTGGGTAATTTTGAAGAAGCCTGTATGAGCTTATTCAATACAAAAATATGCAGATCTTCCTTCCTATTATTAGCCAAAATGCTTCTTCTAAATTTTGATTTTATTTTGTTTTCTATTCTCATATTAGAAACAAAATGTGCCGTTTGAAAAGATTAAATATTGGCATTTTGAGTGAACAGTGTGAAATCCACCCCCCCAAAAAAAAATATTAAACTTAAAATATTTCGCCTCTTTCGTCTCTCAGAGTTAGAGATAGAGAAAGACAAGTTTTCCTTCTGCGCAGCCTGCAGAGGGCAAATAATTTGTTATTTGGGTTGAAATATCCACAGGCGGAAAGTTTATCGTATGACATGAGATCCTGGTTGGAGTGACTTGCCTCTGGATTCGTTAGCGTAAGTTTTGTAAACTTTCAGAGACCAAAATAAGAATCCTGAGGCAGAGAGCAGGGCTGTCTGCATGTTTACGGTAAGTTTTTATGCCTATAGTTACACATTCAGCAGTGCAGCTCATATTGATTGACTGGGGGACCTGTGGGATGAAGTTCGTTTAATAATTCATGTATGCAGGCACGGAGTGTGCCATTGTTAGGGCTGAGCATCCAGCTTGCCGCAGAGTCCTTCAGGGGTCTGGCACACTAATCCAAACATGCTAATGTTTAGTGAAGTACTTCTATTGGCTTTGTGTAAGGTCTCATTTTTTCCCCAAGTCTTATGCTAGCCGTAAAGCCAGGAGCGGCGATCCTGTCAACGGGAATGACGTTTGTTGTGATCCGTGGCTTCAGCTGATCTTTCAGTCGTACTTCTGGAGGCTATCTGTTGAAGCAATTAGCATCCTCGAACGTTTGCTGACTTGGGGGGAAAAATAAAAAATAGAGTCCAATCTTAGAGAAAACTAAGGGGGCCTGCCAAGCCTTTTCTTGCTGGAGAAGTCACTCTGGCTCGCTAACATCACTGCATTTTTTCAGTACAGTGCTCAAATGGCTGAGCCTTTCTATACCATGCTTACTCAGGGCCATCATAAACCTTCTGCACAAAGACATCCATCTTCCCACTACTTGAGGCACCACCAGGAGTTAATCAGATCTTTGGGCAATTTGTGTGGACAAGAGATGTTTTAACTGAGTTAGAAGATGGTTTTCAGCAAGAAACACTTCCACAGTGCTAACGTGAGATGAAGGAATTCCCATTGGATTATTGGGTTTAATCCCCTGGCCCTAAGTTGTTTTCCTTGTGTTTTTTTTTTCTTTTTTTTTTTTTTTCTTTTTAGGAAAAAATTCTTCACTGCAGAGGTTTAGAAGTACTGGAACAGGCTGCCCAGGGAAGTAGTTGAGTCACTGTCCCTGGAGGTTTTCAAAAAGCATGGAGATGGAGAGCTTAGGGACATGGATTAATGATGGACTTGGCAGTGCTTGGTTAAAGGTTGGACAAGATGATCCTAGAGGTCTTTTCCAACCTAAATGATTCTGTGATTCTATGATTCTGTAAGTAGAACTATGTAAACCAGATGAGGTTGCTCTTTGGGAAAATGTTTTGGAGGCAGAGAAGTGAATAATGTCAGATAAAAACCACAAAGAAAAGAGTAGAGAACCTGTGGCTGCCTTAAATAAATTATAATTTTAGTATAGATTTTACTGGTTGTTGGTAATGTTACAGTTTCGGGAATTTACTTTGTGGCTTAGGAGATTTATTCCAGAAAATGCTTGTGATCAGCCGTGGATCCACAGCCTCATCTTGACTAACCATGCTGAAGGTCAAGTGTCTGCCAAACGTGCATTTTATGTTGAAGAAAGTCAATCCTCAGAGGGATTGTATGTGTTTACCAGAACATTTTATATCACTGTCTCCTTATATTCTCTCTCCTGGCGTTCACAAAACGCAGACGCAATTTGTACATGAAGAGCTTGCCTCTTCGCGTCCTGTGATCTTCATGCATTCAGTCTTGCAGAATAATGAATAAGTAATGTCATGCCTCTTTCCTAGATTGCTGTGTCACACAACAGGAATCTTCTTTCTGGATTTACGACGATGAAGGAAACAAATCTTAGTTCCCCAGTACACATCCATAGGGGTTAAACTGGCAGTGGAGGAATCTAAGAGTTATTTTTTTAATAGCAATACAGTAAATAAGTGCAGAAGGTTAAAACTGTACAGCTGGCTCCCTACACTGCACAACAGCAAACAGTTAATAAAGTTTGAGTGTCTGAGTACCAGGAGTGCTGTGGACTTGGTCCCATGGCAACAACCACCTTAGGAAAGGTGCAAGACAAAGAGAGCAAACTTGTACAAGCATTCAAAAGGTAGAGCATTCAGTAAGGCTTTTGTTTCAGCTGTATTTTTTCTTTTCTTTCTCAGGCTGCAAGAAATGTTAACCCCATGTGCCAAAGGCTGCTCTAACACCCTGTTTGTTTGTTGTCTTGGAAATGTGTTTATTGTGTTAAAAATGAAAATATGCTCCCTTTTTTGGAGAGATCTCTTTCCTTGAGAGGGGGTGGTTGTGGCTGGAGTCCAGTGTTGCTTCTTGGAGGAGAAACCTAGGGTGGGAGGTGGAAGCATAACTTAGAAGGATCAACAGCTTTTGTTTCTGGTGCTGACCCCTAAGAGGTGCAAAATGGAAAACCCTGGATATAGCCAAAAATAACAAGTATCTGATCAGGGCTGTCTTGTAAGGTTGTACTTAACTTTTGGATGCCTTTTGGAGCACAGCTTTTTGAAGGACTTTGGAGGAATCTGGTTGGGATGGTTAAATAAAGATGTAAAAGGAAGGGGTTGGGGCAGGTTGCCAAAATTTTGATCCCCACAAATGGTGCTGCAGGATGGGGAGGGGTGAGTTGGTGGTGTTTCTTGCTCAGGTGAACCATCACTAGGGGAAGGAAGGAGATGAGATCAGAAACAGTTTTGCTCTGCAGATGACTGTGCAAGCTCAGCTGGACCAGGAGAAGTTGGAGTTGTGTGGCAGAGAGCAGTGCTGACGTGGGCTGGGCAGTGTTAAAAATATTTTTTGTAGATGGAGTCCCAAGAACTGGAAGAGGTTCAGGGAATCAGTGCTTTGAGGGCTTCCAGCTTATGTTCAGGATTGTGTCTCTTTTCCTATGCGAAGCTTTAAGTGCACTTGTTTCTTTTCAATATAATAACCCAGTAACAAAGTCTGATGCCTGACATTTTTGTTGTGGCTTTATGGTACTGCACATGATTGCAGTCGTGTTATAATATGGCAAGGTTAGCGATAAAACCATCTCAGCTGGTTAAACTGGTGGTGATGGATCATTTCTGCATGTGGACCATTTAACTGTCTGCGATAGCAGATTGCAAATGGGATTTAATAGGGGTTAGTATTAGCTACTGAGGCATTCAAGGAGCTGGGCAAAACAGCCGAGTTATTTGCCAAAAAGCAGGTTACAGCAGCAAGTTGACAGGAGCTTTAGATTATAGTGTTGATAAAGCCCCTCAACCTTTCCTGCTTGATTCACAACTGGAGTAGAGGGAAAATCCAGCTATGTCACATTGTCTGAAGAACAGAAATGAAAGAAAGTAAGATTATTGAATTGCTGAGCATGGCAAATTCCCCCAAGCCCTGCAGAATAATGTATTTTAGCCATGCTGTACAGTTTATAAAGGTCAGTTTGCACTTCAATTACAAATCTAGGTTTAGAGCTTTTAAAGGACACGGGAAAAAAATAGTGATTTTTTTTTCTTTTGTGATTACCTCTTGAAGTGCTGATAATATTTCAGAATCATTTGTAAAAAGATTCACAGTACTATAGCAACAGGCATTTTAAAAGCCTCCGTTGAAATGCTGAAAATCTAACTCCTAGTTTTATTTCTCCATTTTGCAGATGGACAAAATAAGCCCGGTGAATTTTTAAGGTTTTTCAGTGAATTAATCAAAAGTTGGGAAGCAATCTTGTGTGAAAGATTCAGTTGAATAGCAAACCAGGTTTAATTAAAAAGAACCCACAATTTTTCTCTCTCTCTTTTTTTTTTTTTCCCCTATCCTTTTTACTAGCATCCTGGCTGTTAATCTTCTTTATTGAATATGATTTCACTCAGTTGGGAGCGCAGGGTCTTTGCGTCCTAGTTAAATTTAGAGTTGACTGGGATGACAAGAGAAAAAGGTTTCAGGCAAGGAGGAAATGACCAGAAAAAGGAATAACCTTTTTCCCCTGAATAGATATGATTGGAATAGGACAAGAAGTGTTAGTTTTAAAGAGGCGTGTAGATGCCTGTGCCTTTTACCTTACCGTGGATGGCAGCCATCCCATAGCTCTGTAAATACCTCTTCTTGTTCTTGGCTATGCCTGAGTGACCACATCACTAACAAGCCATAAAGACAGCAAGCTGGGTCACGGGGTAAAGGTTACTACGCTACAGGACCAGACCACGCTAATTATGGCACTGAGAAGTGATTTTGAGTGGATCCAGCTAAATTATTGCATTTCTCAGGCTTGCAGAGGGAGATTTTTTCCTCTAGCACCAGCTGAGGAAAGCTCCCTCCCTTGACACAAGTGCTGCAGTCTACTTTATGTGTGTCTTGGTTCAACCAATTATACCTGGGAGATGGACAATTAAAAAAGCATCTGTTTTTACAGCAAGAGCAGTCTGCCTCTGGCATTTTACTTGCCGTAGTGGTTTTCTACATAGAGGAGGAAGATAAGGGAGGGAAAATGGGGTCAGAAGGAAACAAAAAAGAAGACAATTTTGGAGACGCTCTAATAAAAATACTATCAGCTGCACATGTACCTCCTGAACTGCCAGGCTTGCTGGATCCTTTCATGGAGATGATGGGCTTCAGGACCACCGTGTTTTTCCCTGCTTTGCCTTGCAGGAAATGGCTCATTGCTGAAAGAGGAGAGAGAAGCCAAGAGATGTAGGACAACATTTGTCATGTGTTTTCAAGTATCCAAGCCACTGCTGGGGGCTGGCACATGAAACAGCTCGATGCCATGGTCTGACAGTCAACTCTGAGCAAAACCCAATGGCCAAATCCACATTTTTAAATAGCACAGCTCTTCCTGCTGTGGTTTCTTCTGTAATAGACAGTCATGGGGTTTGGGGTACACCTGGGTCACATCACCTTCCCAAACAGGAGTTTGCATGCACGACAAGCTGGGAGAATTTGGGAGAGGAGGTATAATGTCACCACCTGGTAATCCCAGCCATAGCCATATAGCCATGGCCGTTGACATGCCAAGTCAGTGCTGCAGGTCCATGTCAGATGTGTGTTCTTCGGTGTGTCTTATTTGCAGCCAAGGTAATGTCAGCTGTATTTCTTCCTCATTTTTGTGAAGCCACTGGGGCTCAGTTTCTTTCTGCTCAAGCAGTGTAAACAACAAGCATTAGTTTCGCATTTAATTACAATTGTGTTCCAATAATATAATTATATATGTATTGTATATACAAGTGTATATATATGTGTATGCACAGTATGTAGGCACCCATACATAATGATTAAAATGCTGTATTAGTGATATATAATAATTATTGTGTTGTGTTTTCAAATGTCTTGTGTGTTGAGGTGAGGAGTGGCCATATAGGCATATGAACTGTTGCTGGGAAGGACATAAAATGAAAGACATTTGGGATTTGGGGGTTACTTTAAGCTACGTCCCTCTTCAGCAGCAGTGGTTTAAGGGACCACTTTTCTTTGTTGTTTAGAAATGAAATGAGTATGCACAGTACTCTTCTCACACTTTTCAACTGGCAAGATGATGGATAAAGAGGAGAAAAGAAGTGCTCATGCTTGTCAGTGATGCTTATACACCACTAAAAGCAAAACACATTATATTTGCTTGTGAAGATATTCCTTAATCCAGCTGCTAGATCACAGAGTGATTGTGCCGCTCTTAGAAAGCCAGAGCACCTCTAATTGCAGTTGTCCTGATTCTCTTTTTTGCAGAAAGTACATTTTCCCCAGTCTGGACAGAGCAATTTTACCAATCCACCCATCCAAATAATACACATAAACCCAGATACGCACCTGCTTCCCTCACTGTATTCAGCGGGGGCTGCGGGATGGGGAGAGCTGGAAAGAGCTGGTTTATGCATGAGCTGCCGTGCCTGCTCAGCAGAAGGAGCTTGTTCCTGCGCAGATGGGTAGGGTGACTGAAAAGTGCACCTTGGTGGCCTGCCTCGCTAATCTCTTCCCTCAGTATTTCGCAGTATTCACGGTGAACGACAGGTACCCCCGAGCAAAGTAATTTATTGCTGTGTAATTGCATGGAGCAGCGAGTGTGCTTCTTTAGTATAGAGGCTTGAGGCACACGGGGGATTTTTCTCTTAGACTGCATACAAATTGATTTTTTTTTTCTAGATTTTGGGGGGGGGATATGGTCAAGTTGAAGATACAAGTCTCTGTTGGCTAACTTACTTTTTCTAAAGCACTGAGAGAGTGCTTAGCATTGATTAGGTGCAGAGAAAAAAGCAATGGAAAGAAAGACATGGCCCAGAGAGCCAGTTCATGTCTTGTTTAATACAGGATGCTCTGAATATTTCACCAGATTTGATGCTTTTACATGTTTGTTAGTACCTAAGTAGGAGTACTTACGGGGCCCAGTAGGTATAATATGCCCCAATACCATTTATAATATACCCTAATAACCATTAGGATGTAGCAACTTGCTCTCTCCAGCCCATCCAAAAAAGAATTGGGAAGAGAATGAGTATACGCAGGCAAGCTTACTAGCTTCGTGCTTTGGTCTGAGTTGTCCAAGTGCCTTATCTGAGAATATTGCCATAGAAAGAAGACTCACCTGAGTCTCCCATGAGGGGCTCTGCAGTTTCTGATATGATATTCCTCTCTGAGGTTTCTCTGTATAAACAGTGTCTTATTAATATTAGTATGAGCTGTTGGACCTATCAAGAAAACGTGGTGGCTTAATAAATGATGATGCAGGCAGCATTTTATTCATAAATGATGGAGCGGATGGAGGCACAAAAAGGGGAGTAGGAGATGAAGGAGACATTAAATCTGGCATTTGTAGAGTGGGAAAATCATCAATGTGAGGGGGAGCTGGAACATGATGGACTATTTATTGTGAGAGAGGAGAGATTTATGACGAGTATATGAATGGCTCACTGTTTTCCCCATCACCTCCTGTTTTCATGGAAGAATAGAGTTCCTAGCTGAAATCAAAGTTTGCCTAAGCAAGAACAACACACTGTTCAGAGCAACCAGGAAAAATAAATAACATAAGTAAAGAACCTCGTATTACATTTTAAACTACCCTTGGCACAGTGTAAGATGATTGTAAAATTGCAAAGATGCCTAGAAAACACAAACTCTGAATAATTCCTGGATGAAATGAAGAACAGGATTGACTTCAAAAGAATATTATACATAATAAAATTGAATAAAATACAGAAAGCTGACTCGGTCCTTTCATATGTAACCACAAGCATTCATGTTTGCTTTCTTCGTGCCTCTTTTCACTCCCCCATAAATTGGCTTAACAGGAATTATTCCTTTTCTTTACCATCTCTCTTGCGTTACGTAGGTACAATGGCACACCTTTTGCAGCCCAGCACCCTCCTCCTATGCAGATGCAGTAGCACATCCTTCTCTGATCCATCTGCCTTATCATTTGCATCCTATGCGTCATTATCTATTATGGTTGTGAGTTTTCTCTAGGTTCTTGTGCACTCTGTTTGATAATCTTCTGACCCAAGGATTTAATATAGTCACATATTAATGATTTCTTAATTAAATCCAGATTGCAATGATGCCTTAGTTCCCCGTGACCACTCATGACTAGTTTTACAAATGGTTCACTTAGCTAAAGCTTTAAGATGTGATCAAAGCATATGCATAAAAGTAGTGTCTGTTCACTGGCTTTTATGGGGTTTGGATATGTCCATTTGTATGGATTAATAAGGTTGTTCTGTATTTAAAAAGGTACTGCTCAGTATGTAAGTGTCTGAGAGTCTGGGAAGGATATACTCGGAACAAGTTGTATTTTTCTTCAAGGCTTTATTTCTTTTCTTTTCTTTTCTTTTTTTTTTTTAGGACTGAAGTCATTTTTAATCCAATTTACTTGTCACAGCTGTGATTACTCAATACGGGAAACAACAACAGACAGATTATTTTTAATCCTTTTTTAATCATTTTCCCTTCTTTAGTTTTGTGCTGTTAATACATGGCTGCAGAGTCTGAGCTGTGTGGATTGTAGCACGTTTAATTCTGACTTTTGAAATCTAGATTGGTGAGAATAAGGACAAACAAACAAACAAAAATGCAGTCCCTTCTGTTCGCCTATGAAGCCTTCAATCTGGCCTCAAGGCCATCCTAACCCCTGTTTTATTCAGCAGGGAGGTGTTAAGTAAAAAAATGTTGTCCTGTACCTCTACCCACTGGAAAGGGGTACTACAGCAGTTCCTCTCTGAAATCTCTTGAACCCAATTCTTCAGTGCATTTTGTACATTCCAAAAATTCTTTATTATTATCACAGAACTGTGGAATCATTCAGGTTGGAAAGGACCTTCATGATCATCAAGACCTACCATGGTGTGGTAGTTTTACCCAGCTGGGCAGCTGAGCTCCACCTCAGCTGCTCTCTCACTCCCCCTCCTCAAAGGGAAAAGGGGAGAAAATACGATGGGAAGGGCTCAAGGGTTGAGATAAGGACAGGGAGATCACTCATCAGTTATCGTCACGGGCAAAACAGACTCAGAATAGGGAGATAAATGACATTTATTGCCTATTACTGACAAGCTAGACCAGTGAGAAACTAAAAGCAAACTATAAACACCTTCCCCCTACCCTCTTCTATGTCATGTCCCCAGGGGGTGCAGGGGAATGGGGAATGGGGGCTGTGGTCAGTCCCTGTCACTTCATCTCCACCGCTCCTTCATGGAGTGGGCTGCCCACAGGCAGCAGCTCTTCAACAGCTGCTCCCACATGGCTCCGTACCATAGGGTCCATCCATCCCCCAGGAGCAAACTGCTCCAGCACGGGTCCCCCACGGGTGGGCGGCAGCTCCCCCCAGACCCCCTGCTCCTGCGTGGGCTCCTCTCCACGGGCTGCAGCTCCGGCCCGGGGCCTGCTCCTGCGGGGGCTCTCCATGGGCTGCAGCCTCCTCCAGGCCACATCCACCTGCTCCACCGGGGGCTCCTCCACGGGCTGCAGCGTGGAGATCTGCTCCATGTGGGACCCGTGGGCTGCAGGGGGACAGCCTGCTCCACCAGGGGCCTCTCCACAGGACACAGGGGAACTGCTGCTGCGTGCCTGGAGCACCTCCTGCCCTCCTGCTGCACTCACCTTGGGGGCTGCAGGGATGGTTCTCACTTCTCTCTCCCAGCTGCTGTTGGCCAGAAGTTTTTATTTTCTGTCTTTCTTAACTCTGCTCTCCCAGAGACCCAACCAACATCACTTATTGGTTCGGCTCTGTCCAACAGCAGGTCTCTTTGGGGCCAGCTGGAGCTGCCTCTGATCTGACATGGGGCAGCTGCTGGGCTCTGCTCACAGAGGCCACTCCTGCAGCCCCCACTACCAAAACCTTGCCATGTAAACCCAATATACATGGGGACAATTTATAACAATTTATAATGTCTTAGAATGATACAGAGCAAAAAGACTGATTCAATATGTCCTCACCTTCCTTCTTGCTCTGAAGTTTTCTTGGAGAGAAATGGAGAAGCCCTAAACCATCCATGCCCCTAACAAAGCTCGTGACACCAATACTAAGCCAGGCTTTAAGCTTTCAGTCCAGTTGAAACCTTGTTTATTAAAGATGTAGATGCAAGGGTCCAATTTGTTCACTTTATTATAGCTATTCACTCTCCAAGCACCTCAACAAGGGGAAAAGAGGAACGCATGGGTAAAGGAAGACATGTGAAACCCGTTGTCTCTCTCTGCTTGTTCCCAGTCCCCAGAACTAAGGTCTTTGCCTTCCGAGTAGAAAACATTCCCATGTTTTCAGTAGCATTATTGTAAGCTAGCTAAGAAAGGCCTCTTTTGCCCTATTCTGCACAGCTTTGCATGGCTGAGATGCCGCAGGAGGGAGTTTGGTGTGTGCTGCCACACACTCCAGCAGCGATGTGCATGGTGGGTGTGCAGCGCTCCTTAATGTGGTAATTAGGGAATGCCTGATTTAAACACACTACAAAGGGCCTGCTGTCATTTATTTACTTGTTTATTTGGGGGCTTTATTTGTTTGTTTGCTTTGAAAAATAACTAGCTTTAAATGTGCACAGCAGAAAGCCTCTGGCTGCAGTCCCTTGGGGTGTCCCTGCCCAGCGTGGGTCTCTGCTATTCCTCAGATTAAAAATAAATAAATAAATGAACTCAAAACACACCCAAACTTCTCTTACTGAGAGTTCTGTTATGTAAATGTATATTTAGAAAAAAAAAAAAAAAGAGAGAGAAGAAAAGAAAAACACACACTTAAGTGGAGATAGATTATATACTAACACGGCAACAAATATTCTGTAAAAATGGATTGGGTTTAGCCTTCAACCTGGTGAAGCAACCAGGTTTAAATTTGATCTTTGACTTGAGTCCTTGACTAAAGCCTGTGTTTCCAGGTGAAATATTGCAAGTGAAGTTCCAAGCCTAAAATAATTCACCACTACCTAAGCACTTGGTTGTGGCACATACCGAAATTTATCTCTGTCCTACCTTCATTGCAGTGATGTCCGAGCTCCTGGTATTTATTACAGTTTTAGTCAGCAGTCCTTTGAATATCAAAATATGGTATGTAAAACTCTTACAACGTTTACTTCATTGGGACAGCAGCTGTGCTAGAAACAATTGTAGTAGTAATAAGAATGAGAAAGATTGCTGGGAGGTATTTTAGTCACTGTCGGAGTTAGTATTTTATTTTCATAACAGGTTTGTGTCTCTCAGGTAAGCATAATAGCTGTACTCTAGGGACCAAAGGATGTAGCAGAATAGATCAAGCCCTTTGAGCTGCATGGAAATATGTCCTTAGGATCCCCCTGTGGCCCTCACCTTGCAGTAAACCAAGACTGCGTTTTGTTACACCCCCAAATCTTGTTAGTGTAAAGGGAGCACACCATCATTATGGAACCACAGAGTTTTTGTGAGTCCAGTTATCACTGTAACAGTCTGATTGCCCAAGTTACCTAATTACTACAGAAAGGTTCATTAATAATGCAGTTATAGTTGTTATTACTGTTAATTTCATCTTGTTAGTTCCCAGCTATTTAGTGTTTCTGTTCTCTTTTTTCTCTCTAAAGCTGATTTTACGGGGTTGACAAAGTTGCATGACCATTGACGGAGCATCATGAGTTGTATTTACAAACTAGGATGTCTGGTACCATCTCATGTCTGCACTCCTCCACATCTTGTTTTGCCCTAGTTTTAAATAGACTGTTCTATCAGCAGAGAATAGCTACTTGTAATTACTAAACCAACGTTCAACTAGAACAAATTTGTGCAGTTGCCATTGTCTAGAAAATTGTTATCGCAGCTAACATTAGCTCAGATGAAGTCTGAGAGTGAAGGGCAGTATAATAAATGGCTCTGTGTTATGCCCAGTCCTTCCAGATTTGGGAACTGATTTTCAAATAGGGAATGAATTACACTGTATGACCAATATCTGCTGCTAATGAGAATGTGTTTTGTCAGAACCAGGCATTAGAGCTCTCTGAAGGTACAATGCTTTTGACACAACTAGAATGTAGCTCCATTTTCCCTGGTTATTCATTACATCTGAGGGCAGGAAACAAATGGTACTTGCTATTCAATATATGGTGCAAGCAGCTAAAATGTCTTCCATGGCTTCTTTTATTGTCAAAAATACCTTCTTCAAGTGGACTTAAATTAGCTTGGCACACATATGTGTTCCTGAACAAAGATCAGGTTCTGCACTAGAGAAAAAGCATTGAGAACTCAATTTGTTTAATTAAGGCTGGAAGTGGATTCTCCTTTGGCATGGAAGCAGTGCTCACCCTGTTAGATTACAGATTATTTCCACCAAAAATAAATATATTAAAAGGAAACAGAGCATTTTAGCTCTTTAGTTTTTCCAGACAAGGATTCCCCTCATCCTCTTTGTTCTCTTTTCTGTGTGCCAAGTGGATCTAGATAGGACCTTACTCTACTTTAGTGATGAAGCAAAGATGAGATATAAACCTCGGTGTGTAGGTTGCAAAACCTAGCTTAAACTTATCTGTGCTCAGGTTATGTTTAGATCATTTCTCCATGAATATGTTGCATCCAGATACCCGACATCTGCACGATGTTTTGTCATCAGCCCCATCTGCTCTTGTGCGTGATGCACAGGGATGGTTGCAAAGCCCTGAAGAACTTCGTGTGTCTGCAGCTGGCCTTACATCAAGCTGAGAGCTTGACCAGATGACCACTAGTGGCCACATCCAACGCAATTTATGATATTTTGGTGTATTCTACAGGAAAGTATCAAATACTGGCACAAATACATGAGCTGCATTGGTTCAATGACAAGTTTTGCTACATATTTACCTACGTGATGTGGATAGGAGGGGGTTTAAAATGGTTTGCCAATTTTTTCTTGTGCATAGATGAGGACAGTGGTTGCTTTCAGAGGAACTTTGCAAAGTTTTAGTGATGCACATGGAGAGCCTTGGGTGCAAACTGCCTTATAGGGTAGTTTACTTCGAAAGGTAATATGCAACTCATGGTAATAGAGGTTCAATCTGTTTTATTCCTGCTGTTCTGTCATGGATTCAGATTTGTGCTTTTGTGGGCTTTCTCCCACCTTCCCTTGGTGAGTTTTGCTTTGCTTTCAGATAAATGGACATAAGATGGTGGAGGTGACTGATGGGATTTAGGGCTTAGGCAACAGACTGCTTTTCTGTCTCACTACTTCACATTCATCCCTGTTTTATTTCAGTGTCTGATTCCATAGCATATTTCAATGTCTGATTCTCCCAAACAGTCCCTCCACACTGGTTATGGAAGAAAGAGGAAAACAGCACTTCTGGGCTATAATATAATCTATGCAGTTAAATAATTGCCATTTCTGTCATCAAAATATCCTGAAGTTCATACCTTTTACTGCTGGATCCCACTGCCATGCACGCAACCCCAAGGAACGTACCTTTTGGCTGACAGTGACAGCACAGCACAGTTCGTGGGTATCAGCCACACTGGCATGACCAGGGCACGTTCGTGTGGCTTGATCTTAATGGCAAGGTCTGGAAGGGAGGTCTGGGCTGCCATCTCATCTGTGACCGCCAGCTGCTGCTTGTGGTGCAGAGACTGGCTTTTCCATCTCCTTAGGCTGCTGGAAGAAAAATGCTGCACGTCTTTGAGTTAAAGGTGGCCTTGCCATCGTTGTACGCTGGATCACGGTGAATGGTGCTTCCCTGTGATGCTCACACACTTGTTTGTGGAGTATTGAGTCCTATAATTGGAAAAGTCTCACTGGGTATGATGGGCAATGATGGACTGTTGGGGGTCTGATTCAAGGCATGGTGTGGTATCTGCAGTATCCTTGCTGGGAGACTTTATTTTTATTTTCATTTTTTTTTCCTTCTGTGAGTCATCTTGATTTTCCTTTATTTTTCAGTGTTTCCTTCAGTTCCTCAAAATATTATATTCCTCAATTTACTCCAAAGAATCTTTCAGTGTCTTCCCCTGAGACTTCTGATTGCCCTGACACTGAACTGAACTATTACAAAGTTATTAACCTAATGGGAGTTAAAACACTTTGCCTTTCTCTGCCTGGCAGGATGGTATTCCAACTCTGTATAATCCTCTGCACACGGTGAATCTTAAATTTCATATAAAAATATAATATGTTAATTAGGCTGTCTTTGTCACGTGTGTTAGACTAATGCTTGCAGATCATTGCTCGTCTGAGGACGGTCGGGGCGGTGATCAATCACACTGAGATGGTAACAGGTTTGTGACGACTGACCTCCATAATCCAATCTTTGAGGGATATGGGAGGAGAAGGCTTTTCCTCCCCAGGGGCTACCTGAAAGCAAAGTGTGAGTTAATGCAATGCCAGACCGAGAACCCTGGTGTGGATTCGGAAAAGAAAACTAGCTGACATTGTTCTCTGAAAAGGGGAGAAAAGGGCTGTTTATGTGACCCAGTTAGCATGGCTTTTTCCATGAAGAAATTTCTCTTACTGCAATCACAGATTGATAAGAGCCAGCTCCTGACACGTGAACATTGAGCTGCACTTGAAACATCCTGCACAGGCAGCTCCTGGTGGAGTAAAGTTGGTTTGATTTCAGCCGGGGTAGTGAGCGTCTGGCCTCTGAGGATGCACCAAGTGTTCAGAGTGGTGAGTATAGCACTGAAAAATCAACAGGGCTAAAGCAACCAGCCATGCCTGCCTGAACAGCTAGACATTTCCACTTCCATGCTCCTCATCCACCTCCTCACCATCTTCAGCTTCCTCCAAGGCTGTGATGTGCCGGCTGTTGCAGCCCAGACGAGAGTCCATAAATTTCATGGCTCATTGGAAACACCAAGTTTTTGTGACCTTGGCTGCCTTTCAGAGACCAAATTTGAGGTCCTTGGCACACGTGTGGCTATGACGTGTTGATGTCTGTGCTCCTCATCTTGGCACCTCCTGCACGGATTGAACAGGGGAGAAGGCAGGACCTCATGGTGTCTGTAAAGTGAGGGGATCCTGCTATCCTTGAGCAAAAGGGCTTCTTTTGTGAAGCCTCAAATTAGAGGCATCTTTTCTCTTTATGTTCATTTTGTTGCATCACAGGAAAGGAAAAAGGAAAGGAAAAATAATGCTGTGCGCCTCAGCAGCCTCAATGCTGGCTGTGCAAAGCAAGTCAGAAAAGCAGCGCTTTGTGCAGGGTGTGTGGGGGAGCCAGATGAGGAGGAGGAGGACTGTGGTAGGAGACCGAGCTCAGGTTTTGCCTTGTAAAGGCAGATGTTTCAGTATCGTGCTGTTCAGCAGGACCTGGTCTAGCTCAGACTGGGTATTTATTAAAGAGTTCATGTTTCTTTCATTGGACAGGCTTGTAGATGGAGTTAGCATCTTTTATTAGACCAAGTGTTTGAGCTGGAAAAATAGATGAGCTTTCTTCAGACGTACAAGACCAGCCTTGTAGGCCTAAAGCTTCTTCTAGCTCTTTTTTGATAAAAGATATTGCCTCTGCCTAAAAACGTTGTCTTACATATGTTCTCAGACCAGAACAACAATAGCAAATTACTGCTTGTTACCTTGGGAAAGGATGGAGATTGTCCAGGGTATTCTAGGAGAAAATCTCTTTTTTTCTGCAAGCTGTGGTGGCTGTTGTGTTTCCTGGGTGGGACTGTATTGCAGGATCCCTTTGGGAAACCTCTGCTTCCAAAATGCTCTGTAAATACATCCTTCATATAACATGTGCCGTATAGGATGGAAAATCTAAGCCAGGTTTTAGATTTTAGAGCTGTGAATATGTCAGCTGAAGTACGGCATGGCTGTCTTCTCTGGGACCGGGTGGTGGAAGCCAAGAGGAGGAGTAGGATGATGAGTTACCTGGGGACATAGATCATCCGAGGGAGGACAGGAGATTGTCTCATGTTAAGTGGCAGAGGGAAAAAATAACGGCTAATCCTTGCTTTATTGAGCAGAGACAACAAAGGTATGTTTACAGGGAGTGGTGACAAGTATAATAACCAGTTACAGTGCACTCCCAGGTATGAGTCCCTCAGTCTAACGTCACCAGGATATTAACCTTTAGAAGAAATAATAGCAACCATAGGACGTCATTGTGTGAAACACTCCATCTTTTTCTCTTTTCTTTTTTCTTTTCTTTTTCCTTTTCTTTTTCCTTTTCTTTTCTTTTCTTTTCTTTTCTTTTCTTTTCTTTTCTTTTCTTTTCTTTTCTTTTCTTTTCTTTTCTTTTCTTTTCTTTTTCCTTTTCTTTTCTTTTCTTTTCTTTTCTTTTCTTTTCTTTTCTTTTCTTTTCTTTTCTTTTCTTTTCTTTTTTCTTTTTTATTTTCTTTTTCTTTTTCTTTTTTCTTTTCTTTTTTTCCTCTCCTCTCCTCTCCTCTCCTCTCCTCTCCTCTCCTCTCCTCTCCTCTCCTCTCCTCTCCTCTCCTCTCCTCTCCTCTCCTCTCCTCTCCTCTCCTCTCCTCTCCTCTCCTCTCCTCTCCTCTCCTCTCCTCTCCTCTCCTCTTCTTTTTTTCCTTTCCTCCTTTTTCCTTTCCCTTCTGCTATTTCCATATTTCCAATTTTCCCTTTCCTTCTGCCAACACTCTGGAGCCAAAAACAAACCTAAAACTTCTTGTAGAGGACTTGTCCTGATGCTTTCCCTCTCATTTAAAAGCTAGCGAAAATATCTGAAAGCTGTCCTAGGTCCCCTTAAACACCATCTGATGGGAGAAGCAAATCGGTAACCTTAATATTGTCCTCGAATTGAACAGCAAATTGCTGGCTAAAGGTGCTCTGTGCGGATTAGCAGGCCAGTAACATTAGCACTAATGTGTATCTGTGCATCCAGCCTCAGCAGTGAGCAGAGGTGGCACTCACGTGGGTGGTGGTTGCCAGCAGAAAGGGAAGAGGAGATGACGAGAGAGCTCATTTAACAGGTAGCAAAACGAGGAGGTTGAGGGAAATGGTGGAACAAGGAAAACAGCGTGGGAGTTGTGTTTGAAAATGGGGAGGAAATGCAAGGTTTGTGTTTGGTAGCTGATACTGCCTTGTGCTTTTGGAAGGGCTTCTTTAGACAAAAAGGTTTGTGGGGTGGATTGGGGACGATTCAGAGGAGGTCCAGGGCTCTGTTCTACACTCACTTCAAACCAGCCATGGCAGTTGAAGACGTCACTACCCTGTGTCTACTTTGTCCCATGCTGGAGTCAAGGCCAGCAGAGGAAAATGAATTTGCAGTTGCTTCATTTCAACACATGGCTTCTTACAGGAACACAATTACTTTAATTCTGTGTTATAACTGGAGAGACTGGTCCTGGAGATACTTTCCTCTCTTCCCACCACCACTGACCTTCTGCTGGAGTGTGCAGAGAATAGGCAGGGCCATGAACCATATGAATTTATGGAGTCCGCCAGTGTTGTTTATTCATCACACATCTCATGCTTCCTTCCATTACCCTAAATTATGTTCTGTTTACCTGCTGCTGATTTAACTTTTGGGGAAATTCCGCAAGTAGTATTTGCTGGGCTTGTGTAAAGACGTCAAAACATGAAGACTGTCTAAAATACTGTATTTGCTTAAAAAAGCAACCTGCAAAAAGATCCAGCAGAGATGTTCTTTATCTTCATCCTGTGGGGGATTGAGAAACCCAACTGATGTTGCCAAAGCTATTTTAAGCTATGAGAACACAATACATTTGAAAGTTTAATTGCTTGCTGAATAATGTAAGCTGTCAAAATAAATACTCAAGGTCTTGCATAAGGGAGAACATTTAAAAAAAAAAAAAAAAAGACAACGCACAAATGTGAAGTCAATGAGAAGTGGAATCACACTTTACCTCAGCGTTAGCAGCACCTTTATTTTTGTAATCAGTAATTGCCGCAACAAAGAGCCAGCGAAGATTTCAGAGGTAATACTCTTTATTTTCCATCTGCTGGCTGGCTCCCATAAGTGCAACTGTTCAGAGATAACCTCCCTTCCCCAAAGGTGATGGATGCGCAGGTTGCTTTTTCTTCAGACTAACCAGAAGGAACGGCTCAGCTCCATTATGCAGCTGATGAAAGCTCCCACCCTGCAGAATGCAAAAAAAAGGCAACGGGAGGGTGGCTGTGGACGCGCTCAGATGGACAGGAGGCTTTGGGCCCCAGAGTTTGCCGGAGAAGCAGCTTGAAAAGAAACTGACGGCTGGTTGTTTGGCTTCGTTTTCTCATTTTATTGCTCTTGGGGAACAGGTCTTTGCGCATGTTCTCTCTAAAGAAACAGGATTGCATCAGGAGCATACCAGCCCTTAAAACCATGTCTTTGCAGCAGATGGAATGAGGAAAACCCTCCCTGCCCCTGCAATATCCTGGGAAACATGTACAGTGAAGGGGTTTTTGGCAGGTCACCTCGATTCCAGCAGGGTTTCGTGAAGATGCATTGCAAAGTTGGCAAGGATCAGTGTTCTCAACCAACACAAAGCCAAGCTCAGAAGCATTCAGCAAGAAGCATGGGATAAATAAATAATTTTCACCCCTTGTTGTGTGCTGCAAGTGGATTTAAATACCTAAAGTTTTGAATGACATCAGTTAAGATTGTTAAATCCTTTTAATTAAGATGGATCTGGGTTGGGCTGGTGCTCCGTAACGATAGCACTTTTTAACAGGGTGTTGCACGCAACCAGATGTGTGGTTTTCTCGTGCCCTGTTGCTGCCAAGACCAGACACTTCCATGCATCAGTACCAGGAATGATGCTCGTGTGCGGAGGGGACGAAGTGCCATATGTGCCTCCCTGCCTGCTTCAGGGAAAGACCTGCTACCAAGATGTCAAGTCCCTGACACCGTTGGAGGCAGAAGGTGATTTCTGTGAAGCTGAGCACTCATGGAAGCTGCTCTGCCACTTGCACACCAGGAAGAGCCATGTAGGGGCTGGGAGGACATTTGGCCCTCATGATACGAGCTCTGCGTGAACATGCATCAGCAGTCTGCTAGGGTTTGTACAGCAAACGTATTGCCTGGTGTCTTCCTCTGGCTATCAGGAACAATTATCTCTTAACCGAGTTTTGTGGTACTTGTCTCTAAGTGAATTAATTATCTTGTTCAGGGCTGAAATTTAGAAAAGCTTTTTGGGAAGCCACATGAATTGAGTGTTTTCTTTTTTAGTGAGAAGCTAGAAATGGCTTGCACTTGACTCTTTCTTTCAGAACTGGCAGGCATGTAACTTCTCACGTGCTGAATCCTGCCAGAAAAAGTCCCTTGTAAGAGCTTCCTCTGCATTTCTCGTCCTCTCCTAATCTTTTCCTCCTTAAATCCAGCTGGGAAGTCCAGGTGAACTGTGATTACTTCTAGAGCATGTGGGAGGCATTGCTGCCATACATTGCCTAGCTTCCCGTGTTGGGAGCTGGCTGGTATATATGATCTCTCTCCGATGGATAGGATAAGATAAGATAGGATAGGATAGGATAGGATAGGATAGGATAGGATAGGATAGGATAGGATAGGATAGGATAGAATAGAATAGAATAGAATAGAATAGAATAGAATAGAATAGAATAGAATAATAGTTTGGTTGGTAAGGACCTACAAAGAGCATATACAGCCCACTTTTCTTTCAATTGAAGAGGGGATTCAAGGGAGAATGATAAATGCCCAGGTCTCAATGCGATGAAGAACTAAATGCTCCCTTGTCACCTAAATATATCATCTGTCTTTCCTAAATCTCTCTGCCCCTTACACACACAGGCACATACACCCAAGCGGAGTTTTCCTCTTTGGTTTACTGAGTTTGCAAGACAGGATAAGAGTGACAGCTCTCTGCAAAGTTAAGAATCAAAACAGAGCATTTCAAATGGGTTTTCTCTGTTTGCTAAGTCATTTCACCAGTCAGCACTAAGTGCCTGTAAAAATGTTGCTGCTAAAATGCAGAGCTGATGCAAAGATCAGTGGCACCACTGAGGAGTCTGGAGGAGCTGTACCAGTGTGAGGCTAAGCTTTTTCTAGCACCATGTCTCTGTATATCCAAACACAGAATTATAGCTAAGAGAAAGCGCTATGAACTGTGCTCATAAAACTGGGATGCATGTTGCAAAGTGGTGACCTGAAGTGGGTCAAGGAACTTGGCATGGATTCCCAGGGATGGCATTCACAACTGTATGAACCATTAAATACTGGGTTTGGAGCAGGAAGGTGATGATTTTTTTGTTTTGTTTTGTTTTTTTTTTTGTTCTCTCTGTAACTAAAGAATTTGCCACTGGAATGCACTGTAATGTTTTCAGTGTTTGTGATTTTAAGGGATTGTTGCGAAACTCCGAAAAGGATCTGAAGGAAAAAGAAGAAATAATTGAGATCTGGGGAAAATATCTTCCTTAGCAAACCTTGTAGCACAGCCAGTTTAGTTTATTCGAAGCGAGACTGAGAGGTGACTCAATTACAGAGTACAAGCACCTTCAAGGGGGGAAAGCAGTGGCATCTAAAGAGCTCTTAAATCTAGCAGGAAGGGGAGCGACAAGAAATTATAAGAAGTCAACAACAATTAAGGAATTAAATTAAAACTAAAATTTACATTAAAAGGAATTAAAAGGGGGAAAAATTCAATTAAAAATAGTCTTGAATGTGGTGATCCAGGGAAACTAGCCCCCAAGGGTTTGGTATGCTATGTTTGATTCCACTTGTGAAATGAAAGAGAGGTTGAGAAGGTATCTGAAAGTCTTTTGAACTGTTTTTTCCGAGGAGACATTTGCAGAACAGAATGAAAAGCTCGAACTATGCAAAGACGGGCAGATGCTGGAGGTGAGCAGGTCTCCCCTCCTGCTGGGAGCGATTCACACATTTCGGCAGAGGTGTTTTCACTGAGCTGGTCACACATAAGCTCCCTTTAGTCAATGGAGAGAAACAGACACTTTTGTGGCATATAGTTTGCCTGTACTTGCCTGTATTTGATTGGGTTATTCATGTTTGGTGACTGTACCTAGGTATGCTCCATACCATTTTATTTCTCTTTCCCCTTTTCTTTTTAATTTACAAAATAAATCTGCACTATATTTCAAGGAAATAAATAATTTAGTATTATTTACAGAGTGTGTGGGAGCCATCTCCCACCTTGCACTGATCACCCATCAGATCTCCAGGTATGGTTTTGCACCCAGACTGAACTAAACTGGATGTAAAATTAAAATTGCTATATATGTTTCTGCTAAACCACACATTTTCTGTGGCGCCTTTTTGCATCTTCCTTTTAATAGCCATGAGATGGGTTGTGGGAAGCTACAATTAAAAACCACAAATTTCAGGAGGTTAAAGGAGAGACTGTATGCGGACAGCACCTGGAAACAACTAAGAAAAATAGTAACAAGGCCAGAAAGGCATATACCGGAGCACACTGTCCCCTTTTGTTCTCAGACATCTTGGATTATAAATAGAAGATAATGGAATGCAGCGTCCTGCAGGAACCGTGAATAATTAGATGGCTGATGTACAAGAGCAAGTGGAGGTCACACAGATAAACTAAAATAATACTTGAATTTATTGGAGAAAAAAATGACTTGGAAATGACTTTAGCTGGCTTCTTTTTTTTTAATGGTAGGAAAACGAAATATATAAATCCTGAAAAGCAAAAGCTCAATTCAAGACACCAGTGCAAATCGAGAGTAATTCCATTAAAGCTAATGGAATTACGTCAGTGTAAGACCGGAGGTAAGTTCAGACCCAATTACATCTTGCTCCCGAAATGAGATTTCGATATTGTTTGCTAGTGTTTGTATTGCAATGAGAGTCCAAATGAGAGCATCGTATTGCTGAACTGGGTGATGCTCCCTAGAACCTCCAGTCCCGGTAGCCAAGGTGCACAAAGTAAGAGATCAGAAGCAAAAATGAGTTCTGCATATGACAGAATGGGAAACTGAGGCAGAGAAGTAGCCAAAACTGCAATACAGAAACAACTTGGCTCATAATTGCATTCCTTTCCCAGTAATATTTTAAAAAAGAAAAGCAAATGCCCTGCTTTCCGGGGGAGCATAATGTGCATGGCCAGTGCTATCTGTGTGGCGGAAGGCTTGACCTTGGAGTCACTTATGAAATAAGAAAAAAATAAAAAAAAAAAAAGAAAGTAGAAAGGGGTTGCTGATGGGAAACAGCAGGATGTGTGGCTGGAAGGTGGCAGCTTTTGGTCACCTGAGTTTTTGATCTTCTTTTAAAGAATAGAGTTGCAGAAAATGCAACATAGACATCTCCTTTTTAAGGTTATTTCTCCTTCTTTTGTTTTTAATACCTTTTTGTTCTTCCAATCCACATGTGGAGGAATACTTATACCAACTAGTACAACCACACTAAAATTCCACCTTGTCCTGCGGGTAAGGAGTAGTTATTTTCTTTAACAGGAGAAATTGATTTTGCTAAATACGGAACATGGAAAGAGCCAACATCTATGAAAAAGGTTCTGTTATGGTCACTGCTTTCCCCTGAACCCACAGTTTTATTACTTTTTTTGTTATTACTTGACATCTGTGTGGTTTCGGGGAGACACTAAGATGCTCTGCCTTTTTAACAATGCGGAGGTATTTTAACAATACCTTAAATGTCCCCCAGCCATCCCATCAGTAAAGAGATTTTCTCAAGAGTCCACGACAGCTGTTACTGAGCTGTTGGGCTCTCCATAACAGAGTGCTGCCTAAACTGTGGTAAAATTTTTATAACCTCTGATTTACTGTCTGGACAGTATCAGGCTGGCTGGGGAATAGTAGAGGAGTTGCTGTTTTGACTTGAGTGACCATCAAGACTACCAGTGCGACACAGGAAAAATAATGTGATATTTCAGTCTGATTTAATAACTAAATTACGGAGTTCCCTTAGGTCCTTGTTTCTCGATGGCAAATCCCCAGCTCCGTAGAGATAGTAACTGCTACAGCTTGGACTAAAGCCTAATGGTGAGTAATGGTAGGTGTAGCTGAACACATGAAATTTTGGGCAAATCTCAGTTTGCCGTGCCAGGTATTGGGGCTGGAGTCGTGAGCCACGGGGAGTTGAAGACGTGCTGTCTTCAATGTTAAAAGGGGAGTTGATAAATTACTGGATTGTCTCTTTTCAAGATTGATTCTATTTTGGTCCATGGGAGAGAGAGTAGGTGATTTGACTAGTAGATTAATTGATCTTTTTCTTTTCAAGTAATTTTGCTTGCTGTTTTCCAACCGCTTCACATTTGGAGAGCTACCACGCCAACACCGAGAGTGTTAAAAAGGCAGCTGTCCAGGGAGGGGGAGCAGAGGGGAAGAGGAGTATTTCTGCAGTATTTTGTTCTCCATTAAGAAAAAAGACCCTAAAATTACATAATCACTGGCTGAGGAGTTGAGATGGAAATCTTCTTCCCCATCAGTTTCCCTGCCACACATCCAGACATTTGACAAGTTGATTTTGTACCATTGCTCAAAAGCTGCTGCTGTGGCTTGCTGAATTTACTTTCTGTTCTTGGGGAGACAGTCCGAAAGTCCTTTCTTTGTAGTTTTCTCTGACATCTTTCAACCTCCAAAATAATAAAAGTAAGGCACACTTCCAAAGCCTCATTAATTCGATACGTTAATATAAGAGATTGATAAGGAGTAATCAAATTCATCTGATTCAGCAAATTCCCTCTGTGGAAGCTTTTAGGGCAGATAAGATTCAGTCCCTGACAGAGATGTTTTATCCTCTGTGAGAGATAGTAAAAGCATCCCTTTATTTAAGTCTGTTTGGAAATGTGTTTTTGGCCTGGAGGTGCGAGCCTGCCGGTGTGAGGGTGAGATGACGCGGGGTGCATGAGGCTCCTTCGAGCTATCAAGGGCTCCCAGCAACACCCCCAAAGGAAAAGTGTCCCCGTTTTGGAAGAGGAGAGGAAGAGGAGACACGGCATCACACCGCAGTGTCTGCAGATGGATAAGAAGCAGGTGATAAAGACTCATCCACGTGAAAAGCAGCAGCACAGATTATGAGCCACCTCTACATCAGAAAATTATGTTGGGCTCACCAGGGGTGTAAAAATTGCCAAAATCTTGCTGAACCAGAATTGTGCTTGCATGTGACAGTGAAGTCCCAGTAACATGCTGAGTTGTGACTGGCTGCAGGGCCACCCTTAACACCTTAAGGACTTTAAGGTGCACGTCAAGACTCAGGCCTGGCAATGCATTTGGTCTGGCAGAGCATATGTCCACTGCCTGATGTAGTTGCTCAGAGGAGCTTATGACCACAAAATATCCAGCTAATGTTAGACTAATGGGGTGAAATGTATAGGCAGAACATTTGTGTTTGACAAGTGCAGCTAAAAATATCACCAGGCCTCTTTGCTGTTCCACGTACCATTGACTTAATGTTCTTTTGTGTCATTAATGTGGGAAAGCAGATAATCAGGAAGCAGTGTGTATATATATATATTTATATATGTATTTATATATATATATATATTTAAACTTGTATGATTGATTTGGGGCTTACCAAATATTTTGATAAACTCTGATGATTGAACAGACACATCCCTTGGGGGCTGGAATTTCCCCTTGGACTGAAGTGGTTGGGAAAACAGCGTTAAGTTCTGGAAAAAACACCAGCCTAGGCAGACTGAGTCACAGGATGGCGTCGGCTCAAAAGGGGCTTCTGGAGGTCTTCTCGTGGAAGCCTCTGCTCAAGAGCAATGCTGACTGCTTGGGTCTTCATTGTGTGACATAAACCTTGGTTTAGGAAAACAGCAGCGTTCAATAATGTCTCATAACTTGTTCGTGCTGACTGCATGTCTTCTCAGTCTTTTAGGGACGGGGGAAGAGACCCAGGTGAACGATCCAGGCATAAGATATGATACAACTTGTGGGTTGGCAGTAGCAGACCTAATTTTGGGGGTTGTCTGTGCAGGAACCCATCAGTCTGGATGGCAAGAGAGCTTTAAGAGCAGGAGAGCTGCCTATCTCCACAAAGCAGGTTTTTCTAAGCCTTTGGAGGGAGCAGACAGTAAGTTCCTACAGGACTTTAAGCAAACAGAGTGCCAACATATGTATGTTGGTACCTACACAGTGGTGTCATCCTGGTTGATAGGTGATTAGGTGGCTGGCTTGGATCTACATATATTAGAAATTATGAACGTGGATCTCTTCTACCATTTGCATGCCGTGCAATTGAGCAGAGTCCTGAAACTAAACACAAGGACTGGTTTGGGACAGCTGTCAAATTTGATGTCAGTGAAAGAAGTAACGCTGGATGGCAATTACCCCCAAAGTCGGGGGTAACATTAAAACAACCTAGAATCCAACATGTCAGAGGTGTTTGGGCCCAAAAAGGCCAAGGGACTTACTGAATGTGGCACTACCATCTGATAGCCAGTCCAGGATTAAGGTACAGGGACCAGAGATATGTTTTAAGAGACACTCTTTTCTTTTTCAGCGTGGGAAAACGTGCTTCCTAATCTTGTGGTTTATCCTTACCCTTTAACTGTAATGGTTTCATTTAGGGATTATTAATTCAGATTGCTCAAAATCAGTCCAAGATTTGGAGCTGGCACGTGCCTCCTGGTACTGCACAGCACACACTGTGTAGTACACTTGAGTTAGCTGGCAAGCAAACAGGAGGTGAAAACCTCTCTCTGCTCCTTATGAGCCAAGCCAACATCATTTACCCACGATCTCATGTCCCTGAAGATCTCCAGATCTTCGTTCTGCTCTAGAAGTCAGTTTCTGTCTGAAAAAAAAAAAAAAAACAACACTTTTCTGTCTAGTTGGGAAAGACAGAAAAAATAAATAAAAATATTTAGGATCACTCCCTGTAGCTTCTTGCATTTCAGTCTGACACTGTCATGATGTAAGATCCCTTTATTTTTTTAAAAAAATTGGTCATATGCTTCAGGAATACCTCTGCTGTGGTGCTTTAATGGACAGTGCTGCTGTATATGTTTTGGTAATTTGTCAGCTGGATCCATGTGCACAGCCCTTTGGCAGCTGTTGCATAAACCTAGCATGCTTACAATTTGGAATGAACGTCTGGCTTTTAAGCACTAAGAGTGCAAGGAAGCATGCTTGGGCTGATTGCTCTGCTATTACAGTGCACTGAATGTGACTTTCTCTGTTTTCTTTTCTTCTTGTGTACCTACTTGCACAAATGCAATGATTTGCACAACATGGTTGTAAATGTATAATTTTTTAGCTTAGTTACATCTACAATAGCTTGCGTTGCAGCAAGGCGACAGAGAATCCGGCCATGGAATATTTTATTCCGTTCATAAGCCTCAATTCAGGAAGAGGAGAAACATTATTGATCTTTCATCAGGTAATTTTCTTCTTTCAAGTACCTGCAGTGGACTCTTAAAAGCAATTCCTAAACTGAATCCATTTTCCCCCAGAGAACAAATTTGCTATCAGCAGCAAAGGTTTCTGACAACGGGACCTACAGTTTTCACATCTGAATGGATTGGAACAACTGGATATTTCCATTGTCCTTCACTGTGAACAGAGTTGCTGTATCTGAGTTCATTATGTGCTTGGTCCATTGCCTTCTGCCGGCAGAAAAAGATAGTCTTGCCTTACCCGAAACAAACTTCAGAGCCTGTCGGTTTACGATGAACTTCCTCAGACCTTTTATCCTGTTTGTTTATTGTTTTACTATATATTTGTGCCCGATTATTAGGGAAATATCTCTTTGAAGTTTAATTTTTTGGACCACTGGCAGCGCATTTTAATTGTTACTCTCCCCACTGTGTCCTTCTGGCCACAGCCTAAGATGTTTTTGCCACGGACCATGGCTGGTGATTTGCCCAATTCCCGTAATAGCAATGCCTTTTGGGTGCTAGTGCAAAATTTATTGCCCCACAAAACGGGGTCTTCGTTCACATGGTTACTCTTGCGGGTGTTTTATTGGCCAATAAAGGGCCTTGTGTTTTTGTAATCTAACTGCTAGGCTGCTTTATGATCTGTTGTTGGCTGGCGGGTGGTGGGGAAGAGCGACTCGTGGCACTTTGGGAATTACACATTATTGTCACCTGAGAGCCTGAAGGATCTTTAAATTGATGAAATGTGGGGCTGATCAGCAGAGAAGCCTCACGAGTAGCATTTCTTTTAAGAGTTTCTCATTTATTTATTTATTTATTTATTTATTTGAAACCTAATCATTCCTGAAAAGAGACAAAGACAATTTTTTTTCTTTTTTCTGCCAGCTAAATTAAAGCGTTGCTAGAAAGGCGATGCAAGGCAGAGGAAAACGTAAGTTGAATGGAAAGGACAGTGAAGGAGATAGGAAGAAAAGTATTTAGAGATCAGGAACTCAATATTTTAAGTGTATTGCACTCTGCACAGGATAAATATATTAATTTCCCTTGCATTTCACAGCTTGCCCTGATGTTCAGAAAGTTGCAGAGATGTCAGTTAAAGAGGCATATGAAGTATACAGGATAGAGCAATAGGTGGTGAGTTGACTGCAAAGATCCATTTCTCTTCCCAGCACAATTCCTTTTAGTCATCGCTGTGCTTTTAGAAAATGAAATGCAGTATGAAAACAAATAAAGCCATAACAAAAAATTTTGCTCTCAAGCAAACATAGTTTAAAGCTGTTTTTTCCATCATATGTTAACTTTTTTTTTTCTTTTTCTTATTTACCCTCTCTTGCTCAAAAATCAGAAAAAATCAGACCTTGGCACATGTGCCTCAAGGGAATGTGTTCAGAAGGTGCCAACCCTGTCACCAACTTTGACTTTTACGCTTCACGTTGTACTTTAAAGTGGCTCTTTCCTCCAGCTGGCTTCCCTATCTGCATACTGCTGTTCTCCAAAATCCCTTCCAGGACAGGAACAGGAGGAGGCGAGAGAAAACAGTACCAAATTGTGCAGCTGGGCAGGGACTATAGGGTCCGGTTTGGGAACACAAGTGTGTTTGAGCACATCGAGTCACTACATTAAGATTGTGGGTTTTTTGTGGACAGAAAGGTCTTTGTGTTTATGTGCTGTGTGATACATGAGAGGTCTAGAGGTTGCTTTTTCTGTTTAGGAAGATAAGGTCTTGCTGAACATGGGTTCTGCAGATGCATGAAGTAGACTTCTCTGGGATGGCCAGATGTGCTGAAATCCCAAATGCCTAATCCCCAAATCTTCATGCCCCATCTTAATGGGGTTTCCAGGTGGAAAAGAAAAGATGTCACAAGAAATCCAGTTTGCAGGATCCTTATACACCTGTCTTGGAAGCCAAAAGCTCTGCCACTGTCTCTGCTGTTTCCCCTGCCTCTGCCCACTGATGGTGCTGAAGCAAATTAAATGAATTTGCTAAATTCTCCGTTTCTCTGTATGACATTTTGCCATTAGTGAATTTTGCATTTATCTTCAACATCTGCTGTAAATACCAGTCCACATGCATTGTCCAGACAGCTTAACAAACCGATATTTAGGGTGAAACATTTATTAACGTCAATAGGAAGGTTCATGAAGGGTTTCTTCAGTGTCTAAAATGTGCACTTCTAACAAACCTGACAACCCATTGCTTTCAGTACTGCTGTTTTTTTGAAAGTGTCTTCACATTGCCTGCCAAGGAGATCGGCACGTATTACACCTTCCTCTGAGCTGGGCTGTGAGCTTCATGGTTACTTTTCCTCCATTTGTCATCTGGGACAGGGTGGTCCATATAACTTCATTGGATACGTTTCCTTTGCCAATATGCTTCCTTCTGAAATATGGAGCACTCAGTTCCTGCTATGGTTAAACACGAAGCATTTGCTTTTGTGCACTGGTGCAGTGTTTCGTGCATCTTTGTATGTTTAATCTTAAAGCTGAGCTTCTCGGAGATGATAAACCATTTTTTTTCCTTTTTTTTTTTCACTTTAGACTACAAAAGAATTACTTGGTCATTGTCTTTCTATTTAGATTTTTTGCTAGTTAAAGGATGGACATTTTTGACAGGTTTATAGGACATCCTGTTTGCTACACATTGGCAATTCAGTGGTACAATCACTGCTAATGCCTTTTCTTTCTCACTTAAATCCTGACCGAGGGATTGGGTTTAGGCATGTTGCTTAATTTAAGTATACACATAGGAGTGCCTTAATACCGCTAGCTGGAAATACACAAAAAATAGCAGCAAGCTGAGAGGTGTTTGTTTGCCTTAGATTTCTTGCTCACTTCACAAAATAGCGAAACACCTTACGGTCTTTTGAGTGAAATGGTTTCATTTTTCAATTAAAATTGCCTGGTTTTAAGCAAAGTTGGCTTTTCTTAAATGAAACATGACTTTTCTTGTGTGAAAATCCCTCTGTCCCAGAAATCTGTACAATTTATTCCCTTGTTTCATCTATTTTCTGTGGATCTTCTTGCCACTGAAAAAAATTTGGCAAGAAAACACAGGAAACAGCAAAAGCATCTCTTGAAAAACAGAATAAAGCCTCGAAAGATCTGCATCTCTTCAACAAAACTTTTCATACTCAAAAGTGCAAAGCACCAGTTCTTTTATTAATGATGGTTTCAGCGTAGTTTCTCAAGGAGAGCGAAGGCAATCGATCACTCATTCACATCAGTAAAGTGCCCTTCATCTTTACTTTTCACAGCGCCGTACTGAGTATTAAACCCACGTTAAATGCTAAAGCTAAGAGAGCAAGTGTGGGAAGGATAATAGGCTAAATTAATCTGCAGGGCAATTTATCTACAGGCCATTTGTCCCTGTCTTTCCTTTTACATGTCTGCGTGTAGGACACATTCTTCCACACTCGTCCACCCCAAATCACCCATCGAGTCTATCCAAATTGCTTCGTCAGTTGGGATTCACAGAAAGAAACTGATAAAGGCATTGGTGTGTAAGGAAGGGACTGGCTTAGGGTTCACTGAAGCAGTGAAAAGTTCACTGAAGCACCAGAAAGGGTCAGAGGGTTTTTGGGGCGTCCAGAGGTGGCAGTTCCCTGCCCTCGTGTGCACATCCCTCCATGTGCCATGGAAGGATTTATGAGAAATTCCAAAATAGGGGGACCCAGGCTTCTTCTGTTTCTGGTGCTCTTCCCAAATGCAGAAGCTAATGCCTACAGGAGTATGTAACATGAGAAAACGTATTGAAGAAGATCCGACAGTTGGCTTTTTTATCTGCACGAAGTCCGTGGGATTTTAGTATATTGCTTCTTGCATTTTGCGTCTGTGGCTTTCAGCCTCTGCTCTGAATAAAAAGCAAAACAAACAAGAAACCACAACAAAACAACAACAACCAACCAAACAAAAACAAGCAAAACAAACAAACAAAAAAACCTTAAAACTAGAAGTTTGCATAAATTGGAGTCCAAGTCCTTAATGTTCCCCAAAAGCATTGGGAATTAGAAACGTAAGGCAACGTGTAGTTTTCGGGAAATTTCAAGGAAGGGGTACAGTTTCTAACCCTCTTGTACAGTATATAAAATGTTTTTTTCTGTGTTTGTGGACTGTGTGCGGGACACAGAAAGCATGTTGTTCTCCCTGTGTCTCTCTGCAAGTTGTCGGGCTCCATTAACTCCTGCTGCAGAGTCCAAAACGAAGCAAACCTGAGCCTTAGATGGGCATAGTGCTCCTGAAAAACCTGGAAAGACAGCTTTCATCCAAACTTTGAGTAAATTACTGGAAGAAAGGCACAATAACAACTGTGTAGAGGTTGCACGTGGCTTTCTGGTGTTGTTAAAGCACCTCTGTGCCTCTGAGAGCTGCTGCAGGGATACATCCCCGTCACCTTTCCATCACGGATATCGAGCAGAAATGCAAAAGACACAACAGAATTAGAAAGCACAGGCAAAGCTATCAGAATACTCATGGTTTGATGACATTTATCATAGGGTGATAAAAGGATTATTGGGGTAATACCAGGAATAGCGGTGACTATTAAGAGCTCACAGAGGGCAGATGAGGTCCGAAGGCTGGGCAGGGAGGGACCTGCCTGCTTTTTGCAGAAACACGATGCAGGACAAGGGACTGCTTCAGTACAACATACATTGCAAGAATGGTTAAAAAGAAGTCATCTGTTTATTAGCACCTACAGGGAAAAAATGGCTATCGTGATCAGTAGGCACCAGGGTTCATCAAAATGAAATTATGGCAAATTAAATTAATTTCTGTCTCTGATAAGCTAAGAGGCTTACTGGCTAATGAGAGGGAGGTGTAATATAGCTCCGTTCCGGCAAGGCGTTTACAAAGGATCCAAGGGGCTCTTTTATTAGGAAATAAAGTGAAACTCGGAAAATTAAAAGTGAACTGGGGAATGGTGTGGGTGAGAGAAGGAGAAGTCACTTGAGAGGTGACTAATGGCAGCGACGCCGCTAAGCTGCTTCCCGTGGGGTCCTGCTTTGAGTGCTCCCTGAGCTGTCAGTGATGACCCGACAGATGGAGGCTGAGGCGATGCTGATCTAATCTGTAGGTGATGCGGGGTTAAGAGGGGGTCTTTTATACTGTACTGGACATAATTTAGTTGAAAAACACAAACCTGCATTCCTGGCAGCAGGTCAATGAATAAGCTGCTTGCAAAGAGTGGTCAAATTCTGTAGGGGAGCAGCATCGACTAGGGCAAGCATTCTCCTTATTTTAGCAACAGCTGCTTCTTCATTTTTAATTATTTGTTTTTAAGAGTCAATAAAAATATAAATGAATAAGTAAATAAATAAATAAATAAATAAAAAGAATACTGCCTGATAGGTGTTAAAAAGACCATGGAAAATTTAACTAGGGTTTGCAGTGTTGTTAATTGCCCTGGTTGCATTTCTGTGATGAAATTTATGAGGACTTCTCCCTGACCTCAAGTCAGATGTTTTAATCCAGAACCTGTGAATACTGTAGCTGCCACCCTACAGCCATGTTCGTCTCCAGAGGTGACGTAGCACCAGAGCCAGGTGAAATACCTCCCCTGCTCTTCCCACACAACCACAGACCATCCCCTGTGCTCCATGAAGAAAAATAGCACCACATCTCCTAATACTTTCAAGTGACAAGCAAATTGGAAATCTATGATGCTTTTATTATAGAACATTGTGTGGCTTGAAACTTGGAAGTAGCACTACATTTTTCTCCTGAGTTTTACTCGGCTGGATGATTTACACCCATGCAAAAGGGTTTGCTGACGGAACAGAATTAGAACTCTTATTTTGCTCTATTGTAAATGGTTCCTCAGCGTGCAGAATCAGTTCCTAAAGAAAAAAGGGGGAAAAGAAAAGAGTTTGACTGTCACTGTGGAGCCAGAACAAGTGGATTTATCCAGTCTTCCTTTGGTGACTTTAACAATACAGTAAAGATAATTTAAAGCTTGGTAAAACAGCTGTTCCTCCTAGCTCATCTTTCTGCTTTGTTTACATCTGCAATAAATACTCAGAGGTGAGGGATGCCCACTGCTTTCATCCCTTCCTGCTTGCAGCAGCAGAGCCAGCAGCCCTGGGGGACGATGCACTGGCTTGTCCGTGGCCATGAGCTATAGCAGTCTAATGCAGCACAACTTTCCATCCTATTGGTGTTTGCTAACACAACTGTTAGACACATCAGCCTGGAAATATCCGTAGCTCTGCTGTAGGACCAGCCCAGCTGCACAGGAGACACCCAAAAGTAGTAGGTTACTGCTGTAGGGTGGGCTTCTCTGCAGCTCTGCACAGACGATGAAGGACCTCCATTGGCTTTGGGGATGGAGTTTTCTAAAGCTGAACAACTTTTTTAGGTGGATAAAGGAAAATCAGAGCCTTTAGGGACTGAAAGTGCTCCTTGCTACTCCATGGCTGTCCCTGTGGCCAATGCATAAAGTCCTATATGTGTGCATTTAGAGTTTGCTGAGTCCTATTTTCAGCCCCTACAGTCCTTCACAAAATCCAGCTGTACGACAGGCAAGAGGCTGGCTAAAGTTTTACAATGAGAATAATTTCCTTGTGCATGCTTGATGCACCCTTACATATTTATGTCTCTGACAAATATGGAATATATTTAAATGCAGATACTCAGCCTATTTCTGCTTGAGCCACAGATTGTGCTGCTCAGTGCCCTGCTCCGTGTACTGTAATTTTTACTTTCTTTGTACAAGAAAACTGCAGGGAGTGGTAAGCATTACAGCTGCTGTATAAGAGGCAAGTGAAGGGTTTAAGGGTTAGGGTTAGGGTGCTAATGCTGTGCTACCCAGCTTAGTTGTGCCCAAACCTACTTGACCACCCAGCTCTTTAAATGCCTGCTCCATTTCTGTGTAGTTGAACTGTGCCAAAGGAGATACTAAATCGAATGAGGTTTAAACTAGTATTGTAAATGTTTCCTTGATCTGTACCTGAAAATCTTATTATTGGTCTTATATCAGGGATAGATGAAAGTAAAATAAGCCATTCCTTCTAGTCTGAGTGGAAATGCCTTTCACCTGCTGCAAACAGAAAACAAAGCTCTTCGGGATTGTTGTGAGTGGCAGCAGGCATGGTGAGGCAAAGCAAAGTCTTTCCTCTGTCGGTCTTTGTGGTTGCATTTGGGGTCTGATTATTTTGTGTTGACCTGGTCATTCAGCCTCTACGAACGGCACAAGCAGTAGTGAGGCTCCCTCATTCTGTCCCTGCAGAGAGCAGAAGCAGCCGTCACCACATCTGCATCTTCTCTAGGCTCATTTTAAAACGGGATAAATAAATCACAGGTACGACCCCTCAAAGAACAAGCTGTAAGCAGTTGCATGCTGGGGTTTATGGATTCAGTGGACCATAGTTCCCTAGTAGAGAAAACAGCAGCCATAGGAAACTCTTAGGCAGCAGCGTGCTATCTCTTGTATTATTTAGTGCATTG
Organism: Cygnus atratus; assembly: GCF_013377495.2. Taxonomy (NCBI): domain Eukaryota; kingdom Metazoa; phylum Chordata; class Aves; order Anseriformes; family Anatidae; genus Cygnus; species Cygnus atratus. The sequence goes on along the minus strand of NC_066363.1, from coordinate 157,936,266 downwards.
TCTTTGCAATCTCTGTGCGTACAGAAATGCACAGCAAGAGGTGTTATTCTTCCTAAGAGATGCCCTTTTTGTTTTTACTCTTAGAATGCTAATTTTCACAGTACCGCTGTAGCCAGATAAGTCTTTTACAACGTTTATATTTTAGGCACTCTGTATCTCCTTAGATTATTTAACTTGCTGTTGTGTGGAGGACTTTTTCAGAAGCACATTGTATTCATCAGAGACACCCCTTTAATTAACTTGCACACTTCCATGGGGAGAGGAGTATAAAGAAAGCTAATAATAATAATAATAACAATAATAATAATGACGTATCTTGTTACCATTACATATTAAAATAAAATGCTTCAGGGGGCAAGTTTCAAGGCTCCTATTTTTTAATGAAGATCTTAATAGCATTTAATGTAAATTAAATATAATCATTGTCTGATTCCTGAGCATATCTCTGAGGCTAAAGAATAAGAATTTAATTGTGCTGGCAATATAGTGGGTAATGCTAAAATCAAGCACTAACTTGTTAGTTAAATGCATTTTGAATTAAGAGGTGGAAAGCAGAACTTTTAGTTTTTGTACTCCTTCTCCCAGTTTTTTTGTAGTAGCTCAGTACAAAGTTTGTGTGAGGTGTGGATTTATTACACAAGGTATCTGACATCAAATTTGTATTAGAATACAAGTGTGGGAGACTTTCTTTAACTTTAGAAATTGGGCAGGACAGATGTATAAGCCTAACAAAACTTTTTACTTTGGGGATTGGAAATTGCTGGTGTGTAGATCCCTGACTTGTCCTGTAGGGAGATAATTTAGTTGGGTCTGCATGGCAACTCCAGTGTTCTGAAAGGCTCAGTCTTGAGATGGCTCCTCAAGGAATTCATGCCCTTCGTGGCAAGATTTACTTGATTAAAACATTGGGGCTGAGGCTAAGTGTGTAGTCCTCAAAGCAGATGATGTGACAGGGTTCAATTCCCAGCTCCCTCTCTTGTGACAGTATGGAATACCTGCCTGTGGTGGATATGACCTCTTCTATCTCAAATTAAAAGTGATGCAATTAGTCAGCTGGTGTTGTGGGTCCTGGGATCATAAATAAATGAAATGCATTTTGATGAATGGATCCAGAAACGTTATCTTAATTTAACTAATGAGAGCTCAGAGTAACTAGTTATCTGATCCAATCTTCTCTTCATATTAGATTATTTTTCTTTCCTGTATGGTATCTGTGACTTCTCTGCACTCGCTCTTCTGAATTACTGTTCTGCAGCTAAGAGATGTCATCTTCATGGTATGCTAAGCTTTAATTTGTCTACCTGTTAAGTACCATGTATAAACCTAGTGTACTTTTCTCCTAGACAGGATTTTATCCAAGGATTTTGTCCTAGACAGGATTTTTTATCCAAAACATGGTCCACCTGTTTTGTCTGCACAGGGAACATGATTTAGTGGATGAGAACTTTCCTAGGGGGATGAATATTGCAGTTCTGGGTGTCTATGTCCATCTGCTCTGACCAGGTGGAAATGACAGTGGAGTGCTTGCTGACAGGGTTCAATGTGTTTGTAGCTGAAGTTGTGTTTGGAAAAGTCTGTGTTCGGTTGCTGTAAGATGCATCTTACAAGATGCACTTTCTGCAGAAAGCAAACCTTGAAAGAGTTGGCCTCCATCAGTGCTGACGTAGCAGTAAAGAAGGAGCTGAAGGGCTGGGACTGGCCCTGGGTCTTCAGGACAGAGGGGCCCTAATGAGTTGTCTTATCAGTTTTTTAATCAAGGAACTCCATTCACTCTACATCCCGCCCACTCTGAAAAAAGAGTAGCTGACAAATGAGTTTTTCCGTACCACTGTGACTTAAATGTGTCCTCTAAGGGAGAAAAAAGATTGTTTTCTCTCGGTGTTTTTTTGAGCCTTTCCTGAGTTTTTGATTGAAATATAATTGAAAGCCACCCCTTTCTCAATAAAAAGATTTGAAGTTCTCTCTGGAGAAGTTTAGAGGCTGAAAATACCCTGATGACCTTATGATGCTTGGGAAGCAGGGGACTGAGGTAATAAATTCCTTTGGGCAACATTTAGGTCTCTTCCCCCAACTTTGTGTGGTCCTGACCAGAGACACCAGCAACCAGTCCTTAAAGAAATAATGGTACTGGGATTTGGGGTGCAAAGGAGGGGGAGAGCTATGGCTGGAGAGGGGGCTGGTTTGGCTCCCTGCCTGCCTCTTTCAGTGCTGGCAATATCTTCTTTGGAGATAGCATGTCGTTAGCAGGGAGGTGAGGATGGTGAGGAAATTCGTCCTCCTCAGCACCTGCCTCCTAAGCAACCCAGCTTTTTCTGGACAAGCCATCAGACAGCTCCCCAAACACATCTCTCTCTCCAATACAACCCTACTTTTGACAATTTCAGTCGCAGTACCAACTGTCTGTGATGACCTGGCTACCTGCCCACCCTCCATTCTCACCTTATCTTCCCCCACTGACTTTGCAGGCCTATTGTCTGTGTGCTGATCACAATAGGGACGCTTGGGGTATTTCCTTTCTAGGATTTCCTACAGCCTCCTCATTGCTGCTCGAGGCCCTGGACTTGCACAGTCTCGCTGTGGCTCCGTGTGATGTGTGGTGTGTTGTCTCGACCACTCTGCAGCTTGATGAAGTTCTGTAAGTGTCTCATTATGCAATTAATTTCAATTGCAATTCCCATCGTCTCTCCTCTGCAGGCACGCAACCCAGCAAGAGACTAATAAAACCATCACGACTAGCACCAAAGCCATCAAGCAGCTGTCTGAGGTTGTCAGAGGCTCATCCAGGGTATGTGTCATTCAAGATGCTGTTGGGAGAGGGTGCTGGGCCTTGTGGAGGGAGGAATAATGAAAAAAGAAGTGGGTAGTGGGTGCTTTAAAGCTGTTAACTCCATGTCTTATTGTAAGTTCCTTTCCTGTTACACAGTAAACATAGCTTATGTTTCTAAGTCACCAGTGGAAAAACAGCTGCAGAAAGCAGTTTTCCCCAAACCTGGGTCATTTGGAACTGGAAAGCAATGATCAGTAACAAAAACTAGCTCACATCTTTCTCAGGGGCTCCCACAGCTTGGGTGAAAGTACTCCAGAAGTTGTCCAGCTCTACATGAGTGTGTAATTGGGTATACTCAGTAGTGCAGTGGGTGCAATGGGTGCCGATGGGTTTAGAAGTGTGTTCAAGTGTCCAGAAAGAGCAGAGCAGTGGATTTGTCTATGACATTCATTCAGTGCTGTATCCTAGCAGGCAGGCAGCGGTTGGGACAGATAATAATAACTGGCTATATGACCAGATCAGAGCTGAATTTTGAATTACAATTTACCCTACATCAGTTCCATCTGTTGTGTGGACAGACTGGTCTTCTGCCATCAGTAGGTTCAACTCATATGGACATCATTGTCAAAGGAGTGTGAGTGCCTCCCATTCCCTGGTCCCCAGTGCAAGGGCTGGAGAAACAGATGATGTCTGACCTTTCCATAAAGGCCTTTAGACCCCAAAACGTTCCTGCTGGCTTTGGGCTGTGGTATGCATCTTGGGGAAGAGCAGCAGCTCACCATATGGCATCCCTGGGGAGCAAACTCCAGCTGGTGTGAGAGTTGAGAAGTTTCACCCACATAGGTGATTCAGCAGTTGAAAAAAGGACAATTCTTTTCTCCTTGACTATGGACATCAGTTTTCTATCATGTTCTAGCTTCTAACTGTGTATTTTCTGGGTCAGAAATTTACCTGAATTGGGGTTAACCCTCACTCACTTCTGCCATTCTCCAAAATCCTGTACTACAACACTGTTCTCACCATCCTCACACCTGGAGGAAACTCTGCTCTTAAAATAGAACAGAGCTTTGTCCAGGTGCTTTTTACAGACCAGACTGAAGTCACAGAATCACAGAATCACAGAATCGTCTAGGTTGGAAGAGACCTCCAAGATCACCTAGTCCAACCTCTGACCTAACACTAACAAGTCCTTCACTAAACCATATCACTAAGCTCAACATCTAAACATCTTTTAAAGACCTCCAGGGATGGTGACTCAATCACTTCCCTGGGCAGCCCATTCCAATGCCTAACAACCCTTTCAGTAAAGAAGTTCTTCCTAATATCCAACCTAAACCTCCCCTGGCGCAACTTTAGCCCGTTCCCCCTCGTCCTGTCACCAGGCATGTGGGAGAATAGACCAACCCCCACCTCGCTACAGCCTCCTTCAATGTACCTATAGAGAGTGATAAGGTCGGCCCTGAGACTTGCAAGCAGGAGTCTGAGAAAAGGATTTAAGAGTCAAATCACCCCAGGCTACCTTTATAACTGGTAGAAGACCATGTGCAAATCATCCCACCTAAAAAACGAATGGATAGTGGCATCCTCCAGAGGACAGGGAGTGAAGCATGAAATGATTGTTCTCCATTTATAAATATCAACCTTAATATTTGGAGGTTGTTAACACATTGCTTTGGTTCATGCTGGACTGCAAGGCCTATTTTTTTTTCCTTTCTCTTACACACTCAGAATAATTACATTTTCTTGATGAAACAAAAATTGTCTTTTTGGAGGTATGGAGATCTGGGCTGTTCCGTGCTGATCTCTGTCTTCCATTTTGTGACATAAATTGGGACCAAAAGGGAATCAGCCAAGGGCACGTTAAAACCAATTACAGTGTCACACGAAAACGTCATTATTAACCTTTGAAGCCAATGTTGTGTCCACTGAAAACTGTCAGCAGAACAGCTTTTACTGTCATGTGGAGAAAAATTGCTAAGTTAAAGGGGGAATATTTAGAAGCTGAAGGAAATTGACACATAAACAATTATGGTAATATGAGGAATAAACTCACCACTCTCTACTGGCATCACATAATAACTTTTTCTGCTCCCTGGTCAATTCATTTAACAGATTTTTTTCCTTAAACTCTTATTTTCTAACCGTGTGCAGTTTAAATAATTAAACCTACAAATTTTTATATAGTCTGTAGTCCTTCTCCCTTATATAGAATTAATGATTCTGGTGGGTATCGACTGCTGGGTCGGCAAGTCCCTCTTGGGGATCTGGGTAACATTTCAAACTTTCTTCCCATAAAATTTCTCACAGCGTGAAAAGCCTTCCATTAATTTGGAGCTTTATAGTCAGTCCTTTCCAATCCATTATTCTATGTATTGCTTTGAATGCACACATGGAAAGCCAAAAAAAAAAAACACCTTTATTTGCCCCTTATTTTCCAGCCATAGTGCAGAGCCAGCAAGGTACATGGTGGGAGTTTCTCCGACTTCCCTTGAAGCTGCAGGTGCTGGTGGTGTCAGGATTGCCCAACTGGGCAACCTGGTAGTATTTCAGGAGCAAAGATACTGATATAAGTGGATCAGTGTGATACAAGGCAGGAGACTGATGTGAAATAGCACATGGTTATTTTAGGGCTTTGTTTTAAACTAATCTCAAAGGGCTTAAATAGAGAGGATCTGGATTCCAGGTTTCTGTAGGATGAGTGCTAGACCATTAGATCAGCTCTCCAGGGTGGCAATCTTGTCTTATTTTGTGTATGTAACAAAGTTTATAGACCTTTATTGGTAGAATGGGAGTAATGATATTTGCCCTGTTCTAAAAAAGGTTTTAAATCTTTGGATGATGAACTGTACAACTAAGATATTCTTCTCTACAAAAATACTACCATTAAAAATTAAAGATGTTTATCCTATCCTTCATGAAATACGCTTTTGCATTCTTATGCAGTTATCTGAAAGGGCTGAAAGTACTGTAAAGTGAACATTTTGGAGTAGTAGCTTTAGCATATATTGGGTTTTGTTTGCTTAGTCTGAGGCTGGGTTTTAGTAAGTAGAAGCAGCATACAATGCTACAGCCATTTTCTTCTCATTATGGCATTAAGGTCTTTATTTGCTTGTGCTTCATGAGTCTTCAAGAACAGTTATGGAACTGAGACTCCTTCCACGTAAGCAGGCAGGAGAGAAAAAATACCACCCAGTATTTTGCTGGCGCAGAAGGTATCCAGCTCAGATCACAGACTATGCTGTAGTGCTAACACAAGTGTTACACTGGATATGCAAGGTGGCATTTTTGGAACTGATGGAAAGAACAGAGCACTGTACCATCCTGGCATCCCCAGTAAAACTGGATTATTTTTTTTTTAAATTCCACCTTTCAGTTTTGTCCACCTTGTTTATTTGGTGTATCCCACCAGGACTATTCCCAATAGTTAGAGTCAACTCAGGTGGTTTGAGTTAAGTCAACAACTTGATTTATCCCCGCTGACCTGCTAACCAGTCCTTTCTTCTCCCAATACAGCAGGAACGACTTCAGCTGGACAGGCTGAAGAACCAGCTGTCTGATGCCATCCAGAGATATGGAGCTGTGCAGAAGGTGAGGGGCTCTTGTTTCCCCCCTTCAGCGTGTGAATTTGGGATCATCCTAAGTGGGAGCAAGCGTGGCTCCCAGGGGTGTGCAACATCTGCATAGTGCCCATCTCCATAGCTGCTCACGTGTAATTCCCTCCCTCTTTTATTTTATCAGCCCAGTAGTGTATCATTATATTGAAATATGCACATGCATCTGACTGCTGAACAGTTCTGCAGCAATACCAAAGAAAAAACAAAAAAAAAACCTGTCCCTTTGTAGGCTGTGTATCTAGTGGACGATCAGTGGTACCCCTGGCTTAGCCATGACATTTTTTGGCATTTCTCCACTCAATAGAAGAGCAAGAAGTAGTTGCACAGTGTCCCTTTCCCCTTCTCTGTTTGCAGATAATGTACGGGCAACGCTGATATTTATGCTAAATGTTAACCCACTGTGTGGCTGTGTTGTGCTATGTGTCTTTGCCAGAACGTTTCCAAATGCATCTTGTGGGCTGGACCTGTCACGGAGATCAAGCTGTTTAATTAAACAAACAAAACCTGAACTCCAGCTCTTCCATTTGCATCTTGCTCTCCCGCTTTACCCTGGGAGACTCCACTGATGTGCACATTTGCTTTGCTTTTAAACACTGTAGTAACAGTCTAAATTTACCATCCTCAAACCACTTCTTTCTCCCACACTGCTACCTGCACATAACAAATCTGAACATTAAATCAAGTTCTGTGCAAATACAACCTGCACAAACTCTCACTGCTTTCTTATACTACTACAGTGAGTTTGGGAAGAATATACTGGAATTATACCGGTGTAAAGAAATTTGGCTGGTAACATAAGCTTAATAATTTATCTCTGTTAGAACCACTCTGATTGATTCCCCAGCATTTGCTGGCTATGATTAAAAAATAATAATAATTGAAAAACTATTCAGAAACTCAAGTAAGGGGACTTTAAATGACTTTATTCCATTAAATGAGAGTTTGGAAGGATCCAAGTAAAGGACCCCGCCCCTGTATGCACACACCTTTTTCATACTTTTTTTTACTGTTCATGAGTACAATCCATCTGAACTGTACGTGTGGCTTTTCAAAAAAAAAAAACTGTCATCAATTCAGAAGAGCCAAAATTAGCCACCGCATTTTGTGAATGCCCGGTTGCGTCAGGAAACCAATCTGAGTGGTAAATTGCTACTTATCCACGTCCTAGCTGTCATTTCTTAAATATACGTTTCGGTTTTGATAACCTTGTCATTCTGGAAGCTTTGAAGACTTTTAATTCCTGCAAGACCAAACTTTTTTCATGCAGTTATGCTCCCTTTCTTTTTCTAAATAGCAAGAGTTTTGTCTTTGTCTTGTTCTTTAAAAAGCAGAAGAAATAGCTTCATATGATTTCTTCCCTAAATATTTGGATTCTGTTTTCTCAACCATTTTCCTTTATTTTTTTTTTAATTTAATTTAATTTAATTTTCCATTTTTTTACAGAAAATAGCAGAGAAATCCAAAGCTTTGCTTCCTACTGGGCAGAGGAGTAGCAAACAGGTAAGTTCGTGTGTGTCTCATGGAACTGTTTTTCTGGTCTTTCGGGGGGTTTTGTCTACTCTGAAATTCAACAAAGAACAGTCCTGTACCGAATTCTCTGGGAGCTGGGCTCCTAGGCAAAGTGAAATCACACTCCAAGTGCAATTTTGTCAAAGGAGGTGAGATGGGCTTTTATCAAAGCTCTGTCCTCAGTTTTAAGAGAAATTATGTATTTTGTGTTCTTCATCTACATTAAACTGTGGCTAACAGTTATAAATGTATGCGAATACAACTTTTTTTTCCCCACTTTCTACCTATATTAGGAAGTTTGTCAATAAACAAATACTACATGTTGTCAGAGTATTTATAATTCTATGCATATATTTAGATTCACACATGCATTCATGTGTGTGTATTTATATATGATGAAATATGTGTCTGTGCAAGTATGTAACAAGGGTGTAAATGTGTGTATGTGTATATATGCATATATATATACACATACCTATAGAAGTGCATGTATATAAATATGTGTGAGTGTGTTTAAGACATCTCCACAGCTTTCCATGAGAGGTTTGATGCCAGGAGATGAGTTAAGCTGTAGTGTGAGTCCGGCAGAGATTAGGTTGGCCTTTCAAGTCCTACACACAGAACAGCTTTTAGGTGTTTGCATATGATAGCATGCAACCAAAAAAAACCAGAACTGTATGTCTAATTTCACTGATTATTTTTGATATGCTTGATACTCTCATCTCCTCTTTTTTTTTTTTTTTTTTTAGGGGTGGTTAGCAGATTTTCTGCTTTTTTAATGACTCTTTATTCTCTACCTTGTTGTACTACATGGTTTTCCACATCCTCTTTAAAGTGTATGTAAGAAATAGTTGTAACACTAATGCTTCTTGGTAAGGGAGGGTTGTGATGTCATTGAAGACCCTACCATTAGGGTAAGTCAATGGACCAGAGCTTTAATATTAGATAGATTTTAAGCAGTTATGATTCAGCATCAGACCTTGTTCTTATTTACTTGGGCTTAGGTGTCAGTGCCAATGAACCTAAGGCCTTCGAGTGCCAAAATGCTCATGTATTCCTTTACCCTTGCCGAGCATTCCCAATGGCACCGCTGGATTGACTGTGCACAAATGTTGATTTTCAGCTATGCATTTATAGAAATGTTGTACTTTTTTTGTCTGCCAACTGGTGATCGGTATTGGACACGAGAACTTTCTGTGGTCACAAATGGCATATTTTTGAATTGTGGTCAAATCCTGTGAATGTCAAACAGTCATTGGTGTTGATGGTTGAGCTTGGGGGAAAAGGGGTTTATTTTGCGCAACATAGCTGTGATTTTTTTTCATGCCATGTATATCAGATTGCTTCTCGTGCTTTTAACCAACTTTATTAGAGTACAGCCTGTCAGTGGAGTGGATTGCAGAGGTGGGAACAGCTCTGGTCTCACCAGGACCACCACATGGTTGCATGGCCATGCCTATGCCACATGGTGTGGGACTCTGCCAACCATTAACCAGTGCTAACAGGATGAAGAGGACTAATTACTGCATAGCTGTTGTCCATCCCTGCACCTGGCGTAAACCTAGATGCAATCAAATTTTTTTGTAAATTGAAAGTGTTTGATGACTTCAAAAAAAGCCTTGTCTGGGAGTGAGCAGAATTTTAAAAGAGGAACAAAACAAAAGGCTGGGTGAAAATCCTTGAGGCAGGTGATGGTGGGGTTGGAAGCAAAGGGAGGCTGGAGGAAGAGCAGGACAAACCCTGCTACATTCAAATGGGTAGAAATCCTACCCATTTGGAGTCTGCATAAGTAACAATTTGGTGTCAGTCAGGCAGCATCAGCAGAAAACATGTTAAAATGGTTCAGCAAAAGTGTGTTGTAATATCTCCTTGGTGAGATGCTTCTGACTCAGAAGCAGGCTCACGCACTTGTTTGCCTGTACCTGGCATGGATGCTTACAAGGTGTTGCTTCCATGTGTATCATGCCTCAAAGCACATCCATTTTCATGCAGTGACACTTGCTCAGGCTGGGGACACGTAAGGTTTCATGCAAACTGCTTGAAAAGGATGATGGTTAATTCACATCCATTTCATCTGGTCCCTATATATTTGCAGCTTTATGCGTGTCTTCTTTTGTTGCTCCTTCAGATATGAGAGAAATTGGATGTAGGAAATCTGCTGAAGGGAATGCAGTGTGGTGACTATATTACTTATTATTATTTGTCAGCTGCAGATTGGTCAGAACATACAAAATTATAGTTCCCACAGCAACTGTAACCTGACCAGCATGCGCATATATTATGGCATTAAAGTTACCACTCTATACAGTAATACAAAATACTACGTATGTTCAGGGGACCTGATTTATGGGTCTTGTGAGACTGCATGGTCAACTTCTTCACTCTGGTGCTGATCCAGTCTTAATTCAAATTCTGCTTGCCTGCAGGGCTTTGTTTTTATTTTATGTTTTATTTTATTGCAGCAAATTATAAGAGGTTTGAAGAATGCTAGTTTTTCCATATGGATGTCCATATAATTCCTCTCTTCCATTGATGGGTGGGAGAGGTAAGGTGTTTGGTAGCACGAACTTTAATAAGAGAGTATTTAACTCCCTAGACCCAAGTAATAGGTACAGTAAGTAACAATTGGAAAGTGAAGCTTCAGAATTATTCTCCTGTCCATTGTGGTTTGCTGTAAGAAACGTTTAATTGTGTTTATTTATTTATAAAAGCGAAAGAAAGGCATTGATCCAAAATTCCTTGAAGCCTGAAGTTATATAAATTCTTAATCAAATATATGTTTATATGAATGTATTTGTGTGTAGACAAATCAATTTAGTTCTATAGCTGTGTTATGTATTGAAAGACACAAATTTTTACAATGCTAAATGATCACTGTTGAAAGTGAGTTGTGGAAAAATAATTGCAAAAATCCCTTTCACTTGAATCCATTAAACCAATTTTAAATATTCACCCGGTGGCCAAAATGAGACCTCAGAAGTCTCATTAAGAGAGTGCACGGGGGAATCCTGGAAAGCAGCAGTTCTGTTTCTCTTTTCATGTGTGAGAAATGCTGTTGCAGAGATGGTGAGGTATTTGGTGGTACACCACTCTAGGGATGGTTGCCTCCCCCTATGTACGGGGCAGATGTCCCTTGGATGCCACCTACTCCCCCTTGGAGTGACCTTGGTGCGAAACATCCATTCCTCCTTCCAGACACAGAGCCCACTGGGATAAAAAGGTATTTTGTGTGTCCCCCAGCAGCCCAGGACAGCATGGTCAGAGGTAGGAGAGGTTGGGCAGCTAGATAGACCTTTTCCTTTTGGCATGAGTCCATCCCACAGGGCAGCAGCTGGGTATAATAAAATATGATAATGTTCTGTGTAAGCACAGAATAGATCATCCATAATATTAAAGTAATAAATGATAGCCTGCAGAAAATCCACAAGATAGCCAATAATCTCTCTGAGCACAGGCAGTGAAAAGAATCTTTTTAATTATTTTTAATTATTTTTCATCTCACATCATCTTCTTCCCGTTGAAAGAAGAATATGTTATTGTGCCCATGGTTGAACAAGTTCAAGTGATATTTAACCCAACAGCAGACTACACTGAAAAACTTTGGGCTGCTAAGGATCTGTCCCTGGAAGTACCTAGCAGGGATAGCACACTTTGTGCATCGTTGTTGCATCTGTGACATGTTTTTAGACCATCTCCATCTCTCCTGGATCCTCAGTGACCACACGGGGCCATTTACCTTCTCGATTCTTGAAGGGGAAAGTTGAATTTCTCACCATTTGAACTTTTTAGCCAATTTCCCCAAAGGACTGGGAGAGGGGAAGGAAAGCTGAGGAATGAGTTTTAAATTGAAACCACGTCAAAAATCTGAACAGACTTTTTTTTTTTTTTTTTTTTTTTTTTTTAAGAAGAAACTTTCCTGGCAATTTTTAGAAATCAAAATTACAGTAATTCTCATAGTGTAATGGCACCCCTCTTCATTTTCTGTCGCTCATGGGAAGAGGGAAGGATAATTACTGCTCTGGGATATGGCAGTTGCCAAAAGAGATGCCTTTGTCTCTTATTCCATAAGCCCACTTGACCCTTTTCACAAAGGTTAGTAAATTATGTTTCTTAGAAGCAGAAAAAAATGGGTAATAAACCTCTATTTGCATTACAAGCTTCTTTCTCCTAACTGCATCAATTTATTCATGCTTTAAATGGACTTCCTTATCACAGGAAGCATCCTTTCTCTCTTTCTTCCTGTGTTTATGAAGTTGTTCTTTTTATGTGGTTAGAGAGAAATTCTCATTTTGGGGCAGCAAGATCCAATCCTTGCCTTTATGGGAGAATAATTTCTTGGCAATAATATCTGCATAAACTGCATATATGTATGTGTGTGTGTGTAATGACTGCAGTGACTTGGGCTTCTATTTGTGCAGAGCCCTTATCATGGTAGATGATAAGCTCAGCTATTGGATTGTGCCACCCTGAGGATCTCGCAGGCTAAGCAAATGCCAGCAGGCTATTTTGAATGATAATTAACAATGACTTTTTAATGCGATAGGTGCTCTTTGTGCTGGAAGTCCAAAGCCCGGTCTGAAACTGGCTTCCACTTCTGGAGAGGTTGCGGCGTGTATTTTTCTGAAATGCAAATTGGAATTTTACACAATCAAAATAAGGCTTTTGCCCCACCAAATGGAGCTTTTTATTTACTCATTTTTTTTGTTGACTCCAACATCTTATCTTAGCACTCATCCCAGATCCTAATGTTCCAGTCTGGCTGGTATATCTTAGGTAATCAAGCCTTAGCTTTGGCGATAATGTATCTTCCATGTGTGGTGGTAATTGCTATGCCTTTTCAAGGTCATTTTGAATGCAGCTACTTCTGTAAAAGGTGTTATTTCAATAACATCAACTTTGTTTTAGATGAGTGTACATCCATGAAGAGCCATATTCTAATCAACCCACTCCTGTTCTTAGGGCTGTCAATAAGGAGCAGTTAAATCACTTGGCTATTTTTTCTTGACTTTATTTATGCGTGGGCATTTTTTTAAGGCAATCATTAAAGCATTTTTCCTAAACAATATATTATATATATATCTTTCGCTGATAGAGGAGTTTAATAAGTGGGCTGAAAGGTATTCAAATCCTTTTTTTTTTTTTTTTTTTTTTTTACATGGCCCCTATGTTCCCAATGGAGATGCCGGTGGGCTTCATCGAGACAGAACTTGACTGACTAACTGCTAAACTCCCTCTCTGACACATCAGGGACGCAGCATCTTGCAACTGTGGGAGTTAAACTGAGGAATCCTCCCTCCATGCTTACGATGAAGCCCTTGGAAAAGTGCCCGTGTTCCTCGTGCTGCCTGTAGATGTGCACGTGTTTGGTGGGGCAGCGGGCTTCGGTGCTGCATGTAAAAATGAACAAGAAAAGCTCCAAATCCCACTAAAAGGAGGGCATTTCCAAACAAACAAACAAACAAACAAAAACCTAGTCTTCCAATAACCCATAGCTCTTTATTTTGTGGATGGAGAAAAATAAGAAAAGACCAAATCCGTCCCAAGCTGCCGTTTCCGAAATCTCCCCAGCAACCTCAGCACTGTGGATTTTCCCTAGCAATCAGCTGTCAAGCTCCTTTCATGACATAAGCCTGCGTTGCTTGCCAGCTTCTGCTGATTTAGCTAAAAACTGCAGCTGCCTATATCTGCACCTGACCAAAAAGTTTTGTACTCATTAATTGGGTTTTCCGGTTTTTTGTTTTGTTTTGTTGTTCTCCTTTTTCCTTTTTTTTTTTTTACTTTTATTTTAATTTAAGTGAGAAAGAACAGAGGTTTTTATGTTGGCAGAGGATGAAGGCAGAGGGTTTCTTTTATTTCTTTCTCCTCCGCATCTCAACTGATACCCATGTTATTATTCCTCCACAGGAATAATAACAGAATAATTCTTCCTCATAGACACAGCACTTCAAATGCTTAAATACTTTTCCTTCCCATTGCTTGTGCCAGCTGCCTGTGAAGTTGCAGTGCTCCTTTCTCCTCCCAGATGCTAAATTTAAAGGATATTGCAAATACCAATCTCTCCTTTTATGCAAAGTCAGCTCATTTGTGGATGGGGCTGATGTGCCCAGAAAGATGGGAAAAGCCGTCCTCACCTGTGGCAAGCGAGCATTGGCTTTGGCAGCCCTGCCAGATCCATCCTGACAGCCCTATAAGAGGAAAGCAAATACAGGCCACAAGCTCAGAGCTGATGCACATAGGCTGGGTCTGTAGGACACCTGGCCCACAATGCTAATAGTGTAATATTAAAAAATTCATCCACGTATCAGTCTGCCAGCTTGAATTTTGTTCACTCTGGTTCGGTGGCTTTTTCCCCCCTATATATTCCCTTTTCAAAAAAAATTAATTCTCCTTTGCAGAAGCCTGATGATGCAGCAAGCAAGTGGAAGTAGTTCCTTGCTGGTGTGATGTGGTTGCTTGTATGACTTCGTGCATGCCCTCCACTTCAACCCCACCTTGCAGAAGTTGCATTGCAGCAGTCCAAATTGACTTTTGCCCCGGCAAAGATCACACAGTAACTGGAGAAACAAATGTGAAACCTTACTGAGTGTGTCACCTTGCTCCAAAGTGAATGCAGTGTTATTTAATACATTTAAAACCCTCTGTGGAGATGGATTATTGAAAGGAAGGAAATCAAGGAAATCGTATTCTTCTAAACCCACTCTGATGGCTGCATTTATCACATGATTAAATGTGAATGGCAATGGTATTTTCCCATGACAAAATATATTTGAAAATAGGTTAACCCTTGGCTCACCAGGGTGAAAAGTAAAACTTGGTGACCTTTCTAGGCTCCATTTGATTTATTTTCAGGGTCTAAATAACCAATGCTGTGTCCACAATATGATTCAGAGTTATTTAACCCCCTTGGCTCCTATGTAGAGGGTATTGCTGTTATCACCACTATAACATATATCATCTGTGAAATGCTGTGTGAGGCCCCAACTGGGGCACCTACCAGCCCCCAAATCCACCTGGCATGGTAAGACAGCCTTGCTATCTCAGATTTTTAGGACTAGACTAGATTTTTAGGAATATCAGCAATATTCTTGATTTACTGCAAACACAAAACCAGTCTTCTACTTAGGATTCTTTGTTCTGCTACTTAGCTCCAGTGCTCGGTTGAAAATATAACCCAGGTTTGCATTATTTTGCCAAATTAAGCTCTCACTGATGTTTGGATTTATTGTGGAGTTTCATCTTCACTTCTCCTTCCCCCAGGATGCTCAAACACCTTTGGAATTCAATCATAAAGCTAGGCATATATCAGAGAGGGGATTTATATATAGTTGCTTTATAAAGTACACCAGGATCTTTGAGATAAGGGATGTGCTGCAGATGGTGTTTCAAATGGTTATTTTTAAGCTGATAGCAATAGCCTCTGTGATAAATAAAATAAATGTGCGTGCAGATGAGCACAGGCGGTGGTTCTCCCTTATAACTCTCCCTCCAATTTGAGAAGGCTCCTGGGCAGCAGATAATTCCCTTAAGTTAAGGAGACTTCTCCAGCTGTGTCTGACTGTCCCGGCTCTGAACTGAGATGGTTCCCAGCACATGCTGCAGGCAAAGCCTGCTGAAAACTCCCAGGACATGCTCACGCATGCATAGATGGGAATGAAAAGACTAAGTCCTGAGTGTTGCTCAGTACTGGTACTGTCAGGAGCAAATCGGTGTCGTGTGGCTGGTACCTCCTCAGCATCGCCCCTGAGATTCCTCCTGCTTGTGGATGAATCCCAGGGGGGAGCGATGCAGCCAAGCCAGCGCAGGGCGTTCTCCTCCTGGGGATGTTCAAAGAGGCAATTCCTTGTTGCAACAGCGAGCTGCCAGGGGGGCCTCTTACTGTGCCCCCCGTGGTAAAACACAGCAAAACTTTGCAGCATCCCGTTCATTAATTCCACCTTAATTAAAGCTGTGTTACCATGCAGCGTGCTGGGATGAGCATTAAGCAGGTATTTATGCTGTTTATTATTATTATTATTTATTTATTTATTTTCACGTGATGGGTTGGAGCCTTGAAAAGGTTGAGTTGGGCCCCATGATTCTTTTGACTCCCTTCCAGCTTGGGATATTCTATAATTCTGTGATAACAGACAGTTGGATCGTGGTCAGTGCAGACACTGAGCAAAGCAGAGCCATCCTCCTGCTCCAACTTGTGCAATTTCCCAAAGCAGAACTCATGCCAAGGATAAGAGGTGCAATGTGTTCCTCAACTCCCTCTTGTATGGAGACTAAGACATGGGGAAGTCTATAGGGTTTATTCCTCTGCATGGAGAAGCTGTTTTGAAATAGGTCAAAAAGGCTTATTTCCATGAACTTGGCTTTCCATGGGGAAAAGCTGAAGATCCTGCTTCCAATCTATGCAACATGTTATCAGTTATGGTTTGCATCCGGCATTTCATTTGTTTAAAATGAAGAGCTTCAGTATTGTCTTGCACCTTCACTCAGACTCTAAGCTCCTGGATGCCTGTGACCTTGTACACTTCCACTTCCCCTTTACATTTTTTCTGTATAGGAATACTTTTTCCTGAAGAGGTTAATAGTGGCATGATGGGAAACACAAGCGATCGCTCAAGAAAAAATAAAATGAAAAATAAAACACCAATGAATAAACAAAAAACAAAACCAACAAAAAAATCAAGGAAAAAAAAAAGTAGTCAAAGCACCTGCTTGCAAACACAACTGATTTCTGGTGGGTGAGGAAGGTGTTGTGGTGTTTTGGTGTTTTCTCCCTTTCTGTGCCCAGCAGTTTGTAATTCGTGAGGTGATTTGAGCAAAGAGTGTGGGAATTTGGCTTTGTGTGCAGCATGACATACTGACCTCTTCTGGAAGCCCAGGACCGGGAAGTTTGATGGCCACAGAGTGTGAGCTGCCTCGACTACCTTTATATTCAAGCACGATTGAAAGCATCAGTGCTGAACTGGGCACAGACAAAAAAGCCTTTTCCAGGAGTTGCTGGGGATGGGGTGAGGGAAGCTGCAGATGCTGCACATTCCGGAGTGCCATCTGCTGGCACAGGATTCCCTGAATCAGATACAGGAGCCTTGTTTTAGCGTGCTCGGATGAGAGCGGCAGCAGAGAAGGCTTGACAAACCATCGATGTTTGTTGTTGCTTAGCATTGAGATGGGATAAAATCTGCATGGAGGTGGGGTGCATTAGGGGCCGTGGGTGTCTGCTGAAGTGATGGGAGAGAGGGAGGCACGGTGACATGTCAGTAGGTGCAGCACGGAGTTGTGCTAATCTGTGAATTTAACAGGCTCCAAATGATTTAAATTAACAATAAACCTCAGCTCAGCTGTGTGAGTATGAGGTGATGGGGATATCAAGGGGTTTTCATGGTGGTGTTCGTGTTCTGGATGCCTGCCGTGTTGGAGCTGTCAGACAAGCATGGGCTGGGAGAAAGAAAAGGCAGGAGAAGGGGTTTTGTGGACAAGCAAAGGGAAGGTTGCTGCACTGGTCAAGAGGAAGGAGAGAACTCTTTCTTTTTTCTTTAAAATGTTGAGTTTGGGATAGACTTTTTTTTTTTTCCTTTTGCTTTTATATTCTTTGTTCCTCATATAGTAATTTTACAAATTTGTATCTGTTCCATGTGGGATTTCATTTGTGTTCGTGTCCTACACTAATCCTGCTTCTTTTGAAATGCTTTATTTATTCTTTTTTGATGTTGTTGTTCTTGATGATATCCGTCATTATAAAACCTTTCTCTCCTCCTAGTATTGCTTCCAAAACTGCAGGTATTGCCCCCCCGTTGAGACCTAAGTTCACACAAAATCCCTTTAATCACTCTTTAGCCATCTTGAGTATCTCCTTCTGCAATCTTAAGTCTCACAGCTCACCAATGGTGCTTCTTCCCCTGCCCACAGCTGTAAAAGTCTGGAAATCGTTATAAAATATAAGGTAGTCATCCAAAGAAAAGAGCAAGTTTGAAGAAGCATAGTAAAGGAGTTTGTGTTTTTCTTTGTTTGTTTTGGTTGTTGTTGTTACTTTTTTTTTTTTTTTGAAATGTTTTATTAGGCTTCTTTCATTATGAACAAACGATAATATTTAATTGATGTGAAACGGGGAGATAAGCTGGGAAATTCTCCAATGCTGATTTTTTAGTAAATATTCCTGCAGGTCTTAACCACTTTGCAAGTTATTTCAGCTCTACTGGGGAAAGAACCTATCCCCATTTTACAGAAAAGGCTGAGGTAAGATGGAGAGTGTAGGTCATAGAGCAGATTATATTGAGCTTAGGGGATGTGACTTTGTCATTGCAGTGAACTCAGTGTATTTGTTCCCAGAGTATCCTAGGCCATGGGTTATCTGTTTTGTTTTGTTGTGGTTGTTTTTTTTTTTTTATTTGGGGGACTCATTTCCATGGGAAATAGAACTTGGTGGGTCTGGAGGTGCGTTTTTTTGACGTGTAAGGAGTCCGCAGAGTATGTGTTTCATGGGTTTGTTTAACCACTCTAGCACTGGAGCACTAGGTGTGGGATTGGAAGTGGACATGCAGAGTGAAGTACTTCTGGATACCCCTCATTGACTTTGAATGCTTCTCTCTGTAAAAGTAGAAGAACTGGGCCATGGTGTTTTCATGATGTGGGGATTTGAGGAACATCCCCTTTTCTTCTCAGTAGGGTTGTGCTGCCATGGACCCTGCTTACAGAGTAGGAAAGATGGAAGGTGGAATTAAACTTTCAGTGAGGTCCATCTCATATGACTTCTTCATAAAGGTCATGTAATCATAGTAGGCATTGTCAGGAAGGGATTCTGCAAAAGGAGGGATATGCTGCATTGCTCTCTTCATTCCACTGAATTTCTACTGAAGAATCAATGAATGAGTGAGGTATTTCATATTTATCCAACATCATTACGTTTAGCAGCTCTGAATTTTCATTTTGATATCCTCCATTAATTCCCAGCATCTCAGCAGGGAACAAGTCAATCTCCTTGTTCTCTGGCACAAATATTTGGTGAGAAGGTTACTGATAAGCTGTAAATTAGCTTCCATATGTTCTGAATGCAAAGATATACACGGAGTTCTTTACATACCATGCCAAGTGGCTCCTCTTGGCAGGTCGCTCCTCCGAATATGACAAAGAGGACTTTGGCTTCATTGCAGAACAAGCGATGCGAGAGGACCGCTTGTCTGCAAAACCTTTTACATCAGGAAAATTCCTTGTGCCGTGATTCACTCATGCCATATGCGGAGGAATTAAATTCTGGGTGAGATGCATGAAGGAAACCCCACAGGAGAAGAAATTATTTGGCAGCTGATCTGTAGAGCTCTTTCAGCCACCTCTAAAGAAAATGCTGTGATGCCAGTATCAGTTTCATTACACATCTGGGCTTGACTCATCTGCTACAGTAAAAGAAGAAAGAAACCCAAAGAAATAATTAAAGTTCGTTATTGCATAGATATGAAATAGCATTATTAAGTATCTACCTCACACTTACTTATAACCCTTCTTCTTGACAGAGCCTGACATGTTTCGCAAACACCACTGAATGATTATATATTCTTTGCCCAAAATCTGAGGATGTTGCTCTGCATTTTATTCATCACTTGTTCAGTCAAAATTTATGTTCCTGCACAATCCATGCGTTTTCCGAGATCTCTTTGTGTAGGTACATTACTCATGAGACCTGTGAGGCATATTTAGAGCAAGTTGGGGTGGAAGGACTTGAATTTCTTTTTGAGAATGCTGACACTTTCTGAGGAGTGCTGGACTGGGCACTGCTCCTGTGTGGTAGGGTGAGACTGGGGGAGAATACCACCATTGTCACTCCAATCCAATAGACACATCTTCGTTAGCAGGATATGGTTATCAAGGACGATGCTTGTCAAGGACAACAGAATCATCATGATTCCTCTTTGAAAAAATCCTGGGATGATGGACAGTGCCTAATTCTCAGAGCATTGTAACACTTCAGCAAAACTCAGGCAAATGTAGTTCCCTGAAAAATTAACACATGTCAATGTCCTTGACAGTCTGACTTAGGACATATTTCAAGGACTTAGAGATAAATCAGCATCAGGCTGGTCTCATCCCTTTCCATTTTCCAAATTTGACACAAGAATAAATTTTTTTTTGAAAGGTATGAATTGGATAAGTGCCTTTGGTGTATTAGCACAACTGTTTGAGCTAAGCAACACCACAGGTAAAAGCATGGATGGTGGAAGGAAATGCAAGGACTACAGCAGAAAAATATTGTAAACCTGTCAGGCACTTAAAAACATTGAGCTAGATTCATGCACCCCTACTGATGGGAAGTGTCACCACCCTCCATAGGCAGTTTCAGTGGTCCATAGAGTACTTTTCGTGGAGAAAGTCATTGTGCAACCTAACAATTATGTTAAAATACATGGTGATATTATGGACTTCGCGTCCACGACTGGCCATGGAAAATAAATGTCCAGCATTAAATCTGTCAACAATTTCCTCACTTGTTCTAATCACAGATCAGCAGACAACTTAGGATTTACCTTTAAAGAGTGTTTTTCCAATGATTTTTTTTTCACCATTTTTTTCTATTACCACTTTTGCCACTTTCTCTATTGCCACTTACTGTGGCAAAAAAGTTTCCTGTCCAGAAGGCAGGAGGGATGTTTTCAGCTAGTTCTGCCTCTTTCTCTGTTAGTCTCTCCTCCTCCCCCATCTCTTACTCATGCCTTTCCCCTCTGTAGAAATTTTGGCGTAGAATTGATAGCAAAGAGCGTTGAAGCCAATTCCTTGCCATGTGTTCCCCCGTTTATAGCATGTGATACGATCAGTTACATTTCTGCCCATAGCCATACTATTAATGTTTAAATTGTGCTTATTGACATAATGAAACCTACTGTGAGACTAACAATATAAATAGGCTCAAGGAACAGCTAGGAAAACAAGATAAGAGTATCTCAGCACCCAGGGAACATTCACGGGGTGGAGAGTAATAGTGAGCATTATTTATTTTGCTCACCAACAATTTTTCAATGAAAGCAGACTTAAAAAGTGTGGCAGTTCTCAGCATATTAAGTGTGCAGCTCTGAAACAAATTGGGATTAGCTTGTGTAGTGACTCCTCTCTGTGTAGTAGCAAACTTCTTCTGACTGAAGCTTTAGTTTATCAAGTTCCTCTCCTCGACTGAGCCAATGGAGGCTAAAAGCATGTTCTGTGTACATTGCTGTCTTTTCTATCTTGAAACATGAAGAAAGCCAACAGTCCTTGACTGTGGATGATTTTTTAAGTCTTAGTACAAATTCACTGAGTGCTTTTTCCTCTTCTACTTCATTTCAGATACCAGCATGAGTCCATATTGGTTAACAATATGTTAACCAAATATAAAAATGAAGTCCCTTCTTCAAGGCTCTTACCATCTAATAGACTGATGTTTTTAAGGAACTGCACACAACATTGTGGGCCTAATTAAATAAAACCTATAATGAAGGGATATGAAATGGGGTTGAGCAGGGACTAGGAGTGCAAATGGCAAAACACAGTCCTTTTTCTATTGATTGTTCTCTTGCCTGGTTTCTACACTGTCTTTTAGGAGAACAGGGTAGTATTTTTGTAGAGAAGAGTAGTAACCTTCATAACTCAAAAATGTAATTGTGTGCAATGATAAAAAGCAGCCTGCTGACACAAAACAATCAGGTTTAGTCCAGGTGTTTAAAAGAAATAATTAGATATGATGAAAGCAAATAAAGGTAGTAAACAATTTTCAAGGAGTTATCAAGAGAACAAAAAGAGTCAAAAAAGACTCATTGAGATCCATGAGAATTTTGCCATAAGCTTCGCTAAGATCAAAATTTAGCCTTCAGCCACTTGATCCTAGGAATTTTAAGTCTGTTTTCTTGCTGATACTCTTTTTCTTGGTCAGAGCCTCAGCTTGTAACATGAAAGTTCAGCTTGGATCTTGGGGGAGAGGAAGGTGGAATTTGTGAGGAAGCCAACTTTAAAATAGCTTCTTCTCCACTTCGGTACATCCTTCTTGGGTCATACTGGGCCTCCCTTGACTGATTTAAATTGACTGTGAGGCTTCTTCCTGCCTCTTGTTTTGTTCTGAGCACTAAATCTGGGAGAAGCAAAGACCTCTTGTCTGGCTTGAGCACGTTTCATGGATATCTCTGTCTGTTCTCTAGGCTCTATAATGTCTTCAAAAGACACAGCATCGAGCATCTGCTTTCTCCTCTCTCCCAACCATCAGTTTGTTTCTTATGAAATATTTATTAAGAGAATGATATTTGCAGGCAGAGAAGGAGATAATTCATGTGAGCAATCAGCTCTGGGTTAACTGGAGAATGAAAATGTCTTGGACCGTAGCAAAAACTCATAATCAAAGGGCTCCCCAGCTATCCATCAAACAATCAATTACTGTATCCATTAGTCCCCTTTCACCACACATTAGAACAATTTACTAGACATGCTAATGTTTGGGTCATTGCTCCTTAAGGATGAGCAAATAGCTGAGGCATCTATCAAAGTTTTGATGCTGTGTGATCTCATACAGTGTGAATATATGGCTTAGATCACTTTATATCCTCATGGTATCGTTAAGTCTATTAAGGACCTCGTCTGTGGGGGGCATGCTGCTTGCCTCCAGCAGCTCAAGAAAACGTCAAAAGAAATTCAGCATTTGATATGGCTTCTCTGTGGTGAGATAGAGGGTCATTCTGCGTGAAACATGAATAAACAAACTATGCATCAGTAAAACAGTGATGTTTTTGTCACTTGTTAGTTATGCTGTTCAGATTAATTGCCAACAAAATAATCTTTTTTTTTTTTTTTTTTCCTTCCTCCCCATAGTATCCCTTGGTTGTGATTCATCTAGCCAAACCTTGGCATGTGAAGTCTAGGTCTCTACCTCTGACCCTGACATTGGAGGCTTCCTTTATAGTCAGTGATACAATCTCATGTGTTAAGTAGCTGTCAATCTTTTTAATCTGGAACATAGGGCTCTAATCTCCATTGACTTTATTGACTGTGTCTCCACTGAATATAATGGGAGACTTAATAAGGAGTTTGGAGGTCAGTGCTTGCCAGATACGTAAAGCTTGGTGAGGTGGATTTCTTGAAGTTCAATTTGGCTGCTGAGTTCAGACATAGATATGTACTGTGCAAACATCTCAAATTACTTTAAGAGGGATCCTATGTGCATGCTTACACCTCTAGACCTGATCTGGTGGCACAAACTGGCATCTGGCTTCAGGTAACTGTTAGCAGCATATAACTCCTTAGCTCCATTAGCAGCACATAGATCCTTAGAAAGTCAGTACAGAAAAGGCAAAAAAAAGACCAAAACAAGGGCATAACTTCATTGGATTGAATTTCCCATTGGAGAAACCCTCTATATTGTTTTGAGTAGACAGGAGCAGAAGGAAATAAACTCCCTACAAATATTGTTCCTGTGCTTCCTTGTGGTGTCTTTCTCCCCCATACATTCATGGATCCTTGGACAGAAAGAGAGGACAGTGCTGGTAGGTACATGCATGATGCTGAGCACACACGTGTATGTGTTAGCAAGGAACATTGTGTGCAGTGTGATGTCTTAGGTTATGTAATTAAAAGCTCACGTTCATGCATGTAAAGGAGCATGGAGGAGCAATGGCATGTGAAAAAGCCTGAATGATACCCTGCCCTCTCCTGGTCAGCCAGAGAGGGCAGCGGGATGAGGCTGTTGGTGCCATTTGTATTTGTGTGGGTGAGGATGTGTCTTGTCAGTGTGAATACATATGGTCAGTTGTTTGTATGTGTTGTATGCATGTGTGTGCCCACTGGAAATACATGCTCACCCTTGCTGCTGGTTGGACCTAGGGGCATGGAGCTGTCAGATTTTGACAATAAGCAGTTATTTCATACAGCATTTTGAAGCTTGAGGTGTAATCTAGCCATCAGAGCAAGAGCAGAAAGCTGTCCACTTTCCACTGAGAGCATCTTTTTCCAGCGTGGTTTTGGAGACAGAGGTCTCTTTCAGGGAGTGAAATATGATTTTAATTCAGGGAGTATGTCCTAGCCTTGCAGAATCAGTTCATTTCTCCTTTATTGCTGTAGGAATGGAAAGTATCCATATTTGAGCCCTTTGAGACTAGGTGGAATAGTTAAGAAAATTACTGAGAAGCAAGCAACCAACCAAAAACACATGCAGCAGTTTTCAGAGTACACTCTAACATGTGACAAAATTCCTCCGGTGTTTGCGTGAAAGTTTCCAACAGAAGTATTTTTATGGCACAAGCAATCAAATCTTCAAGCTAATGGTTTGGGAAGGGTATTGGCATATAAAGAGAGATCCAAAAAGAATCCAAACAGAGCAAGTAAAATAGCATAACCCATAGAATATAAAGCATCAGATGAGAAAATGAGGGAGCTAAATTAAGTAGTTTAGAAGAGATTATCAAAAAAGATGTTTTTACAGTCTATAAATACTTTCAAGGTGAAAATATAGATGAAGACTGGGTGGATTATTCACCAAGTTAAATGATAGAAGTCAGAATGGCCTAATGTTGGGAAAGAAACATGTAGGTTTAGTGCTAAAGCTAATAAAGAACAGTTGTGTTGATGGTTTATGCCCCATCAGTTCGGCAAGTGAATAGTACAGTTAAAAGTAAAATAAATAATAATAATGTTCCAATAAAAATGTGTGGTAGAAATTATCCAAATCTGTATCTGTGGCCTCTCCTGCCTTTGACGCAGTTAAGGTATTGTCCTGATGTTCACTGAAAAAATGAACATAATTTGGGCAATTTTGTTACATGTCACATTCCAGAGGCACTGAGCTGAAAACCTTTCAGCATTTTTTATCTTAATCTCTTCCCCGAATGTTTTATTTTGCAAACATTTTAGGTAGCTTTTCAATCCTCATGAAAGCCTCCATGAAGCCCATATGCTAATGGTGTGGTGTGGGACTGAACGGCTGAGCTTAAAAAAGGTTAGCAGCTCTGTAAATGTATGGCACAGAGACAGCATGGAGCACACGAGAATAATAAAGCTGGCTTGCATTGCATATCTCTGCTGGCATTTCCTATTTCTTGTCACTGTTTGTAAGGTCAAACTCACTTCATCTTTCCCAATGTAGAACTCGTACAGGATAAATTAGCAAACTGCAGAATTCCTCTTACTTAATTTTCCGTGGAAAAACTAATTCAGAAAGAGTATTTTATTCCCTTGAGCAATGTTTATACTTCCCATTTTTATTATTTCACTTCGCAGGCATTTTGGTCACAGATATACACCTACAAGTAAATTTACCTAAAATCGTTAGTTTCTCTTTCTTGAGACGTTGTCTAAATCTGTAATAACTTTATTGCTATTCTTGAGGAAAGATACAATTTTCTTGTTGCTGTTCTTATGTTTTTCTTCAAATCAGCAAATATCCTGACTTCATTTGACTTGTAATTCAAGTTGTCACTCTTCATTTTTCTTGCAACTGAAACTTACGTACTCCAAATTAAGTTGACTGGTTGTTAAATGTTTCCAGTAATACCGTGTCCTCAGATCCAAGTGGCTTATTGCTGTCACAGCACACGGAAAACAGGGCAAGCATTTAATTCCTTCTGTTGAACTTATCTTTTTAAGGTTATTTATGGGCTGCAATCTTAGACTGGGTTTTTTGGGGACTACCACTGGTCAGGGGAATGAACAAGGCTCTTCTGCTCTTACATTGTGTGTCTGGGACAGGTGGGAGGAATGGTCACTGGAAGAGCCCCCGTGGTGTTAATGGAGAATAGAGGAAGTGCTCCTACAGCACTTAGATAGCAACCACTTAGCCATGATAGTTGAAAATGTGTTCTTTATTGCACTGGATGTATTTCTTTAGGAACAAATGCCCAAGACTTTTTGATTGAAAAAGTACTTTTCTAAACAGGCTCTGCTATGCAGTGCCGTGCCATGATTATACACTTAAGAACACAACTATTAGAATCCAATGCAAATTTCCAAGTATCTCCTTTCCTCCCAAGAGGATGATTGTGTCCCATGACCTGGAACATATCGTATTTGAAGCAAAAAGCAAAATAAAACATGTTTGGTAGCATGGGGAGACAATAAAATGAACTGTTTGTTAGGTTATACACTTTCAGCATATCCCTTTTTAGCTGGAGCAGATATGTTGCTTCAAAGAGACGTAAGACTTAAGGAGAAGCCCATAAGGACTGTGTTTTCGTCTTGGTTATTTTCTTGACCCAAGAGGAATAGCAGAACCTCTGTAATAAAACATAGACAGATGTGCTCTTCAGATCCACCTGAGTGGGCTTGAAGGCACAACCAGCTCAAGTAGTGTTGGGACTGCCTTCATGGCTTTGCCAACAGGATAGGTTTTGTCATTGCTGCCAAGTTGTTTTCTAGCAAAACAAGTGGGGAAAAGTCCATTCACCTGTTTAAAGGTCACTTGACTATATATCACTGATGGAGGATAAGGGACATTCACTAAAATACTTGCCAGAATCACTTGCCTGGATCTACTCCTTTAGTATATAATCTTTAAAAAGACCCTAGAAAAAAGTCAGGCAAATTTTACCATGTTCAGCACTGCTTGTGTTTGGAAATACCACAAAATATTTACCTAGTGTTTGTCAGTAATGAGTTCCTCTGTCATCTTCACAGCATCCTTGCTTTATTAAATCTAGATTTATTCAAGATGTTTTTGATCTTTTCAGTTTCTGGTCACAGAATCATAGGATATCCTGAGTTGGAAGGGACCCACAAGGATCATTGAGTCCAACCCCTCGCTCCACACAGGACCACACGAAAAACAGACCCTATATCTGAGAGTTGTTCAAATGCTTCTTGAACTCCATCAGGCTCGGTGCCATGACCACTGCCATGGGGAGCCTGTCCCAGTGCCCAACCACCCTCTGGGTGCAGAACCTTTCCCTAACACCCAGCCTGACCCTCCCCTGTCCCAGCTCCATGCCGGTCCCTCGGGTCCTGTCGCTGTCCCCAGAGAGCAGAGCTCAGCACCTGCCCCTTGTGACTTTAGGGACTTGATTTGCTTTCTATTTAGAGGTCTCTTTCTCATCTGGAGACACCTCATGGGAGTCATCAGTTAATTACTCAGATGGACTCTGCTTGGCTCTGACTCTCGCTGGATCATTTTGAGTATATCACATTGACTTTATGTTTTCGGATTTCCAGCCTGTGACGCTGCCCTGCTTTGTTCAGAGTTAGTATTGAAATAATTTTCTGTGAGGTGGACCAAAGGGATGAGCACCCTTTGCTGTAGAAGACAGACTGTTTAAGTCTTGATGCCTCATTTTTCCTTATGGTGAAATCTGGTGGATAGTAATTCTCAGCTGTAGAAGGCTGAGAAAAGCCTGTAAGTGAAAATAGGTTATGTTTGCCTGCAGAGGCAGTGCTGTTGTCCCAGAGCTAGTCATTTCTGTGCTGAAGCATCTTGCTGCTTTCCCAGGATAATGCTGCCATAACTTGAGCGGGGGCTCTTCCGTGGGTGGTGCCAGAAGCTGTGGTTGGATGAAGGAGCCTTGTCCCATCCTGCTGCTCCAAGCTCAGCCCCCGGCTTTCCTCCTCCTCTCCCCCAGAGGTGGACCTTGCTCTTACAAAGATGCAGGACCCTTGCCTAGTCTCCCCAGCCCAGCGGCTGACCACCGACCCCTGCAGATGCTCAGCAAAGCTCCTTCAGATGGGCAGTGAAAAGCTGCCTCTGGCTTTTGTCCACGTTTCAGGTCAGGCTTTTGGGCAGTGGCTGAAGTGTTGTGACTGCAGGCAGTGCCAGGGCTGTGAAATGGGCAGGTGTTTAGCAGAGCAGCCACTAAACGGGAACATTTCTCAGTTTCAAGCTGTGAACATTTCCTTGGACTCTGAGCAGTCCACTGAAACCCTGGAAAACACCAGTAGTGGAACGACATTAAAAGATTGCTGTCAAAGAGGTTTGTTTTGTGGGAATCAGTTGTGTTTCTGAAAAAGAGTAGCTGAGAACTCCAAAAAAAACAGAAGGTGATGAGGATTAACAGGAGTGGCTTTCCTTCGAAGTGTGTGGCATTGAAATATACTCTGGTTTTGCCACTAACATACAAATCCAAATTCTCTATTCTGTGTAGCAGCTATTAGGATTCAGTAAATGCACCCATTTTCATACCTTCCATGTAAAGCAGTGGATTTCTTGAAAGAAAAAGACGTACTTTATGTTTCCAGCATCTTCCTCCTTTTCCCCTGCTCCGCTCTACAGGGTGGCACTGCGCCCGTGCTAGGGGTTGTCTCTGCCGCAGGAAACCAAGCTGAATCTGGCTCTCGCCTCCATGTGAACCCAGGAAAAGGCTTCTCACTTTTTTTTTTTTTTTTTTTTTTTTTGCCCTAGACAGGTGTTAGCGAGTGAGCCAGTGAGTCATTCACCTTCTAGTTTGCCTTTCTAGCAGGAACCTGCTCTCCAGCTGCGTGGCACATACACCGGGAGGCAGAAACAACACGGTCCTTTCCAGGCAGTTGTGATGTGTCTGCGAGCTCTTGTGAGCGTGGTCCATTTGCAGAAATGCCGGGTGCTTCAGCTGCTCAGCGATGGAGCTGAAAGCAGGGGAGTTTTCTGCCTAGCATCAGGATCCAGGGACGACGTACAGTACAGCTCTCAGCCAGCAGTGCCAGCCAAAACACAGTGCCAGCAGCAGAGCTGTGCAGAGCCAGAGAATGATGAGAACATAATTCAGACAGCTAGGAAAGGGCAGGAACAGCTTTAGAAATGTGATGCGATGCTGTAAAAATACCGGTGAATGCTCTTCTTCAAGACAGTCCTAAAGGAACGTTTATCTGTTTGCTTTGCATTTATGGAGATGACACCTGAAGCTGCTGATAGTACAGGCAGCTGGCTTTGGGAAGGATGGGTTTAGGTATTTGTGATCAGACTTCCATTATTCAATAAAATGAGCTTGAAAATAAAAGGATGTTAGGTGACAGAGAGGGGGAATTTATACTTCTTTTTCACTGCTGCTGTTTCATTTCACTCAAGTTGCCACAGGACCATCTATTTGCATAGCAGATAAAGTTCTCAAGTCAAGGGGAAGAAAGGAGAAGGGCTGGAAATAGGAATAGGACAAACTGCTTCTTCTCTCGCTTATGGGGCATCTGTAAGAGTTATGCAGGGTGAAAATAAGGCTTGTTAGAGGTGTGCCAGGGGGAACAATGGCAAGGCCGGGGGAGAAGGCAATGGCCCAGCTGAAGTGCATCTACACTAATGTACGCAGCATGAGTAACAAACAAGAGGAGCTGGAAGCCATCGTGCAGCAGGCAGGCTATGACTTGGTTGCCATCACGGAAAAGTGGTGGGACCACTCTCATGACTGGAGTGCTGCAATGTCTGGCTATAGTCTCTTCAGAAGGGACAGGCAGCACAGAAGGGGTGGTGGTGTGGCTCTCTATATTAGAGAGTGTTTTGATGTTGTGGAACTTGAGGCTGGGAATGATAAGGTTGAGTCCCTATGAGTTAGGATCAGCGGGAAGGCCAACAAGGCAAGCATCCTGGTGGGGGTCTGTTATAGACCGCCAAACCAGGATGAGGAGACGGATGAGGAATTCTACAGGCAGCTGGCAGAAGTTGCAAAATCATCAGCGCTTGTTCTCGTGGGGGATTTCAACTTCCCAGACGTATCCTGGAAGCACAACACAGCCCAGAGAAAGCAGTCTAGGAGGTTTCTGGAGAGCGTGGAAGATAGCTTCCTGACGCAGCTGGTTAGAGAGCCTACCAGGGGAGGTGCCCCGCTAGACCTTCTGTTCACAAACAGAGAAGGACTGGTGGGAGATGTGGTGGTTGGGGTCTGTCTTGGGCAGAGTGACCATGAAAGGGTAATTCTCTATTCTTGGCAAAGTCAGGAAGGGGATCAGTAAAACCGCTGTCTTGGACTTCCGGAGGGCTGACTTTGAGCTGTTCAGGACACTGGTTGGCAGAGTCCCTTGGGAGGTGGATCTGAAGGGCAGAGGAGTCCAGGAAGGCTGAGCACTCTTCAAGAAGGAAATCTTAATGGCTCAGGAGCGGTCTGTCCCCACGTGCCCAAAGACAAGCCGGCGTGGAAGAAGACCGGCCTGGCTAAACAGAGAATTGTGGCTTGAGCTTAGGAGAAAAAAGAGGGTTTATAATCTTTGGAAAAGAGGGCGGGCCACTCAGGAGGACTATAAGGATGTTGCGAGGCTGTGCAGGGACAAAATTAGAAAGGCCAAAACTCATCTGGAGCTCAATCTGGCTACTGCTGTTAAAGATAACAAAAAATGTTTTTATAAATACATCAACACAAAAAGGAGGACTAAGGAGAATCTCCATCCTTTACTGGATGCGGGGGGAAACTTAGTTACAAGAGATGGGGAAAAGGCTGAGGTGCTTAATGCCTTCTTTGCCTCAGTCTTTAGCGGCAAAACCAGTTGTTCTCTGGATACCCAGTGCCCTGAGCTGGTGGAAGGGGATGGGGAGCAGAATGTGGCCCTCACAATCCACGAGGAAATGGTTGGCAACCTGCTACAGCACTTGGATGTACGCAAGTTGATGGGGCCAGATGGGATCCACCTGAGGATACTGAGAGAACTGGTGGAGGAGCTGGCCAAGCCGCTTTCCATCATTTATTGGCAGTCCTGGCTATCAGGGGAGGTCCCAGTCGACTGGCAGCTAGCAAACGTGACACCCATGTACAAGAAGGGCCGGAGGGTAGACCTGGGGAACTATAGGCCCGTTAGTTTGACCTCAGTGCCAGGAAAGCTCATGGAGCAGATTATCTTGAGTGTCATCATGCGGCACTTACAGGGCAACCAGGCGATCAGGCCCAGTCAGCATGGGTTTATGAAAGGCAGGTCCTGCTTGACGAACCTGATCTCCTTCTATGACAAAGTGACATGCTTAGTGGATGAGGGGAAGGCTGTGGATGTGGTCTACCTTGATTTCAGTAAGGCTTTTGACACCATTTCCCACAGCATTTTCCTCAAGAAACTGGCTGCTTGGACTGGTGTACGCTTCGTTGGGTTAAAAACTGGCTGGATAGCCGGGCCCAAAGAGTTGTGGTGGAGTCAAATCCAGTTGGAGGCTGGTCACTAGTGGAGTCCCCCAGAGCTCAGTGCTGGGGCCAGTCCTCTTTAATATCTTTATCGATGATCTGGACGAGGGGATCGAGTGCACCCTCAGTAAGTTTGCAGATGACACCAAGTTAGGTGCATGTGTCGATCTGCTCGAGGGTAGGAAGGCTCTGCAGGAGGATCTGGATAGGCTGGACCGATGGGCTGAGGCCAGCTGTGTGAAGTTCAACAAGGCCAAGTGCCGGGTCCTGCACCTGGGGCACAACAACCCCAAGCAGAGCTACAGGCTGGGAGATGAGTGGTTGGAAAGCTCCCTGGCCGAGAAGGACCTGGGAGTACTGGTTGATAGGCAGCTGAATATGAGCCAGCAGTGTGCTCAGGTGGCCAAGAAGGCCAACAGCATCCTGGCCTGTATAAGAAGCAGTGTGGCCAGCAGGTCTAGGGAAGTGATTGTCACCCTGTACTCAGCTCTGGTGAGGCTGCACCTTGAGTACTGTGTTCAGTTTTGGGCCCCTCACTACAAGAAGGACATGGACGTGCTCGAGCGAGTCCAGAGAAGGGCAACGAAGCTGGTGAGGGGTCTGGAGAACAAGTCTTACGAGGAGCAGCTGAGGGAGCTGGGCTTGTTCAGCCTGGAGAAGAGGAGGCTCAGGGATGACCTTATCGCTCTCTATAGGTACCTTAAAGGAGGCTGTAGCGAGGTGGAGGTTGGTCTATTCTCCCACGTGGCTGGTGACAGGATGAGGGGGAATGGGCTAAAGTTGCGCCAGGGGAGGTTTAGGTTGGATATTAGGAAGAACTTCTTTACCGAAAGGGTTGTTAGGCATTGGAATGGGCTGCCCAGGGAAGTGATTGAGTCACCATCCCTGGAGGTCTTTAAAAGATGTTTAGATGTTGAGCTTAGTGATATGGTTTAGTGAAGGACTTGTTAGTGTTAGGTCAGAGTGTTGGACTAGGTGATCTTGGAGGTCTCTTCCAACCTAGACGATTCTGTGATTCTGTGAAAATAAGTGACAAATGTAGCCCTTGCGATCAGCTGAAATTTGCTGTAGAAGCTGACGCTTTCCATGGGCAAATTATCTGACCTAAGGCTGTGCTCGGTGTCAGCCCCACCACCTGAGCCTGGTGGGAAGGGCATTCTTCCTAAATTTTGTCTTCACCTTGGGGTGAAAATACGCGGCACTTCTTAAAAGCACATTGGATATCAGAGAGCTAAACCTCAGGCCTCTGGTTTATTTTCCTTTTCTTCGTCTACCAAAGACATGTCATTTAATTCTCCAACCCTGAGTACAGTGAGATCGACTCTGAACTAGAGCAGCCCTAGGAGCTGAGGTCAGGATTGCTCAAAATGAATTTGGTGGAGTAATAAAGTCTTGAAGGAAAAATAAAGAAGAAAGAAACAGTAGGAGGTATGAACTGGGTAGTCTGTTAGTAAGTCTCTTCTAGTTCCAGGAAACTAAATGGATTTTCTTAGTCTTCATGACTGCAGAGACTTGAATGATTGAATTTATAAATGCTGAAAAGCGAATCAGCAAAATAGTTTCTGTTTTTACATTTTCCCTAAAACTAGTAATTTCTTGCAGACTCCATAGCAGGAAGCTGGTAGAAGTGGTGATTTTCTTGCTCAATTTCAGGCCCGCATCATTCAAAAGTAAACAACTTGATCAAGAGTGAAGACAGCAAAACATGAGACATTCTAGTTAATTTAAATAAAAATGTACTTCAGCCCTTCCCTTTATGCTAGTTTTTGCATGCTGCTTTTTCTCATGCTACATTGGTGCAGAGTAATCACATTTACATAACTTGAAGAAAATGCTGAATGCATTTCTGTATTTGCTTGTGTTAGAGATGCATGCAGGAAGGATGGAAAATATCCCCCTGAAAGTGGCCTTTGTTTAGGACTTAAAGGCAGTAGTTTAAAATGTGCCCAGCGTTTGAGTGAGAGGGAAGAGCAAGCAATGGTTAATTTGTGATTGCATTTCTTCCCCTGTTGTTGTGGGAAGCTCCTCTCCTAAGATAACAGAGCTCAGATTACCAATCACCACTGCGATCTTCTGTGTGAAAGATAATGCAAAGTTGTAATATCACTATTTCACTCCTCTAAAAGATTTAGAGGTCCCAGGCTGCTTGTTCTGTGCCTGCCTGAGGCCTTTCTACCTGTAATTGCTTTGGGCTTTTGCTTGGCGAGAAACAGCTCTAAATCTCATTGAGACTGCAGGGTGAGTTGTTTTGGAAGTGTGGTTTGAGAAAGATTATCTAATTCGATTTATTTGTCTTCTTAACCTCGCTGTATATTGTAGATAGGCAGGCCAAACTGGCTATTCTGTGCCATTTTTGTCCTATTCGGCTTGCAGTGCCAACGTGCTATTAAAAATGTGTCAGGCACAAGCAAGTAGCGTAACAACGGCAGTATTCTGCACAGTGGTCCTCCATGCAAAGTATTTTATTGATCTTTAATGCAGGCACTCTGGCCTCATTATTCTACATGCAATAAAATGCGAATCCCTGAGCCTGGATGCTAGCGAGAATAGGATATCCTCATAAAGTGTAGCCTGGCTGTTTATGTGTCTATACATACTATAAAGCAGGAGATAAACATCTCTGCATTTGCATTTTGTGTGAAAGCCAGAGCCAAAATGTTACCCAAGGAGATGTGAGAGTTTGCAGGAGGTGTGGGAGGTGCGTTGATTACTGTTTGAGCTGGCCATATCCCTGCTGGAGGCACGGGAAGCTTCTGGAGACTGGAGAAGACAGAGCACCTTTCCTTGGTGTGCTGCCTGAGGCATGTAAGACCTCTAAAATACTCTTATTTTCCTGGCTGCAAAAGGTTTCCATGGAACAACCTGCAATATGTACTACAAAATTAGCTTATTATTAGTGAGACGACTTCTACCTGGGCTTGTATAAACTTGGGGGGGATCAGGGAATTTCTGAGCTATGATGTGCATAGAAAAGGAAGGTTATTTTCTGTTTGGGGATGGTTTTGAGCTGAGGCAAGTGGCTCTGTGTAGTAGAGCCAGTTGCCAGCCCCCTTCTTCCTGCATTGATCCTGATTTCATGATTTTGGTTATTTTTCAGTGAACTTCCAGTAACAGAAAGTGCATAATGAATTTTGTGTTTCAGAGCAATAATGTGAAATAATAATGCAATAATAATATTTCAGCACAATAATGTGAAATATTTCAGCACATTAATAACTCCAAGACCTTGCAGGATGATCTAGAATAAATGAGACAGCTTTCAGTCATGAGTGTCTTCCAACCATGAGATTATGAGGACAGCTCTAACTGATTGAAATATGCATTTAAGTGGAGAAGTAGCCAGAAACATATTGTGTTCCTTCTCATTTTCCAGAGTTAGGTTTTCAAGCCAGTTAGGAGACTCGCCTTCCTTGTTTTGGCAATAGCAATGCTGTCACATCCATCCTAAGGTAGCAAGGTGAGAGCTCTTCCTCTTCCTAGTTCTCCTCTTCAATTGCCTTCACAGAGAAGCTGAAGGTAGAAGTGCAAATGTCCTCCTCAGCCCTTCATCCCTCTATCCCTCTGGTTGTGTCATTCATCTGGGGGACACAGTCTGTAAACCCAGTTCCAATAAATCTTGGTTATTTACATCTTTTACAGATAGTTTTGGAACGACTGTGAGAGGCTGCAATAGCAGCTCACATCGGACTCCTTAATCATCTGACTTGCATCTAATCTGAGCTGAATAAGTGTATGCCTGTGTCTCCCTCTTTCTCTCTGCCTTACAATTTTGCTGTGTCTTCATGGTTTTCGGATCCAGGTTTTGCTGAAGTGTGGAAAAGAATTTTTCCATTGAAATCACTAAACCTTTCACTGGTGCTGAGTCTTTTCTCACCTATATCCAGTCAACACATCATGTCCTTTATCTGTAGTACCTGTCCAAATGCCTTGTTTGCTTGATTATTTTAATCTCTGGTAAGGGAACAGCCTGTAATGAGCAATCAGAAATTACATCGTTAAAGTTAGAGACGTAAAAGAGAGCTACAGGACTGAATTGTTACCAGCACCCACCTGCAGGATATTCCCTAATTCTCTGAAGGTGAACCCCACAGGTTAGGTGATATTATAGTAGGAGTAGTTCAGGTTAGATTCCTGCTTCTGGGCGGAATTAAGAGCCTATTAACAGAGGTCATTTCAGTCCCTTCCTTGCTGGTTTTATGTGACATGGGCTGTAAAACTACTGATATTGCTGTGTGCGTAGAGAAGAAATTGTGCATGTTAGCACCCTTCTTTTGTCCCAGATAATATACAAATGGGGAGTGAAGCAGACACAGGGCTGGTTGGGGGGACTCGTCTTCAGAGCGGTCTCAGATGTGCAGCTGATGTAAAGATTTGATGGCTGGTAAAATACAGATACTGGCAGAAGTTGCCCCTTCCAGATAAACTTTTTTTTTCTTTTTTTTTTTTCCCTTTCCTCTATCAGCAGCTGCATATAGCATCTTCCCATTTGTAGAATAAATCTGATAAAAAAATGTAGTTGTAAGCAGGAATGATTTTATCCCAGTGAAGAGATTTTATCCAACAGAAAAAAATGTTGTGCTGGGGCATAATTTTTCAGATATGATGAATAACAACAAAGTATGACCCTCAGTCCTAAGAATTTAGTTTTAAAAGAACTACTGAGCATATCAGATAAACTCAACTTTTTCTGTCCTATCATTTTTTTCACAGGCAGTGTTTGGTTTATAGATATATCTTGACAAAAATCTGCTACAGGCAAATTTCAACAAAAGAGCAACTTCAAACACATCCAATTAACAATTTATGAAAGGAAATCCAACAGAAAATTACATAGAGATTCACAGGGCATAAAATTTGGCACTAAATCAAATTTAATGCAGAAATGCCTGTATGGGGAGTTATGGCCCCTTGCAGTGCATTGTCAAAAGGAACTTTATCTGTGGAGGCTCAATGAGTGCCCTCCATCATATTTCTTCTTGCTATAAATAAGAGATTTTGTCAGACATGGCAATGAGCAAAACTCTAAAGGGAAAGAAATACACTGATAAACCCACTTATGCACAGTTTTCAATCAGAAATATTAAGTCATTAGATTTCTTCTCATTTCCAAATCCAGGATTTGTTCACTTTATCACTGAAATGAGGGACACTCTAGCATCAACAACCACAAAATCACTTTTAATTTCTCTGCACAGCCGGCCACCATACAGATCCCCCTAGCAGGTCATGATGCCTACAGTTAAGGTTACTATGGAGCCATTTTTGTGGCTGGGAGGCAATTTGAGACCCCCTGCATTCTGTTGTTTCACAGTTCACTCGTTCATTCAGCAGTTGTGGTTGGGTTTTCTCAAAAGATGTTAAGGACACAAAATCACATAATTGCCTTCAGCAGCTCTCAAATTAACTTAAGCCACTACTTTGTTTGGAGAAAAACATCTGTTTCTAGACCATTATGTATTTAAACTCATAAATAGCCGGCTTTTGTAAGAGATGACTAAGCAGCATCACTTGCATTGCACTATGTGTATTATATTTGGGGGTTATTTACAGATAGTAGGACCAACAAGAGAGGATGACAGATACAGTTGACAGAAGCCAGACCAAGCATCTTTGTGATACAACTGTAGTATTGCAGGGACTAATATCATTTGAGGAGCTGGTTATTGTATTGCTGAATCTCCTGTTAATCCTGTGCTCCCACTTCAGAACAGGATGGGAAACATTTGGTCATTAGCAAATTTGATATCTTCCACTGAAATGGATATATCTGCATGGGGAAGCATGGATTAAGGTGGCCATTCACATGCATTTAAATCCATGGTACAGCAGCTTTGTGACCATAGCACTTCACCAAATCATTGCTTTCCTGCATCTTCAGAGGTCAAACACGTGAGCCCTTCCAGCCTTCATCACCTTGTGCAGTATGACTGGTGAAGATGCAAAAACTCCTCTATCACTAAAAACAAAGCATTAGAATACCCCATGGTGTGTTTTCTTTTCTTCTTGAGTCCATTAATATATGTTTTTGGCAGTGAAACACTCAACTAGATAAGTTACTGTCCAAGGCACACAATAATTGGTGAATAAACCCCCCCAGAGTATCGTAATCTTATTAAAATATCTTTTAAAGTGTAAATGAATTTTTAACCTCATTTTAAATGATGATTTTCTTCCTGTAACGCACCCTTTCTCTGTAGATAACAGATCCCAGGGAAGCAGAAGGTGAAACAAAGATGTTCATGTCAAATATTTTTATCTTCTGTTTATATGTTTGAAATATACTTGACTCTATACTGCCAATTTTTTCTGCATGCTTCTACTTCTTCCATTACCCTACTTACTTCATCACATTGTGTAATTTTCTTCGTCTGCAACTAGACAATAGTGATAATAATAATGAATTGCTTTTGTTAGGCAAAGTCTATATTTAGGCATCTGCAAAAGTTCTTTAGTCTCCAAATGCAGAAATTATACACTTTTTAAAGAGTTAAATAACAGTTTCCAGGTACCTGATATTCTTCAAAATCCAGCTAGTTTGCGTGTCTAAATGTGACAGTAATAGTTAAAAACTACCCATTTTCTCTATGCCTCCTTCACAGTTCCTCCAAGGCAGATCTCTAAGCAGAGCAGCATGAAGTATAAGCCCCTTATAAGTGGCTTTTTTTGCTCATTTTCCTGCCTCCCTCTTGCATAATTGGTTAGGTTTCTCGTTTGTGCCTAGGTGATTTGACATTTTTTTCCACTGCGACTTCCACTGCAGTCCTTACAGTCTTCCAGTCCTTCTGCGCCCTTCCAACAAGCTACGTGATGGCCTTGCTTCCTGTCCAGTTTGGGAGAATTCAGGGCATTTAACAACTTTGAGAACTTAGCTGTAGCAAGAGAGCAAAGGCCTTTATTTCTCAAACACGACTCCTTGAAGAGCCCCAGTGTTTGTGTTTCTGATAAGTCCAGATTCAGAGAACTGAGCACCCTCCTCAATGGTTGTGCTTGTTTTCTCCTGTAGTTTTTGTGGACTTTGGGGACATTCAGGTCAAGAGCGTGCTGTAGCAACTGCCATTTCATCTTTCAACTTCATAGCGCTGGAAGCAGTTGCAATGTCTTTTTATTGTAACTTTTGACTGGGAGTCAGAGCTCAAATCAAGGCCAGTTTGAAGGACTATGTGCATTGTTTGCAGTTAAATACCCATGAACTTGTACGATTGGAGCCTTCTGCAGTGCCTATTAGTTTAGGACTTGGACTCAACCTCTGGACTATCCACACCAACCTCGTATCAGTTCATTCTCTTGAGTCCTGTCTATACTGAATCGTCTCTATAGGCGCAGAAGCTAAAGGCTGGGAGGATGAGAAGACCTTGCTAAACCTCCACAGTGTAGATGAGTTGGATCACGAGCAGGCTCTTTGAACCTGGCTCAGAACACAAGCACAGCTCCTGAAGGCAACATGAGCATCTAGCTACCTAGAAATTAGTTTCTGATGTTGAAGCAAAAGCAAGTCAACTCTACAGAGGAAACACCATAAAGCTGTGAGGTTCTCATACTGATGACTGTGCAGGAACATTGTAATAAATGCCTTGCTTTTTTTTTAGTTGTATTTATAGTTTCTCATAAATAAACAAGATAGCATCTTTGTTTTCTTTTGAAAGTTGGACTGTAAAGTCTTCAAGGCAGACACGTAGGGCTTATGTACATCTGAGAAAGCATCTAATTCTAGAAGGATTTACAGTAAAATCAATGAGGTAAATGAATGTTTTTTTTCAGCTGCATGTAAATGTTTTGTTCTGTGAGAGTTGTCAGAAAACAAACTGGTTGCTGGGGCTCTAATGTAGCTCAAGAGATCTGGCTTCAGGTCCTAACTCTTCCTCAAGACATGATATGTGTTCTCTCATGTGACTTCCAGTTACTCTCTTCACCTTTTCACTATGGTTTATGTAATCTATTGTATGACTATTTTCTTTCCTGCGAGAGGGCTATATAAAACTGAACAACAGTTAAATTTCCTTTGCTTTCTTTCTATTCCCCCACCTAAGCAGAGCCCTAGGACTCCCTTCTCTGACCTCGCTGATGATGAGAAGATCTTTAACGGAGGAGATGGCATGTGGCAAAACCAGAGTCAGGATCAAGCCTTGCTCTCAGAAATCACAGAAGAGGATCTGGAGGCCATCCGTCAGCGGGAGGAGGCCATTCAGCAGATTGAGGTGAGTAACCTCCTCTTGTCGTGGGCTTGCAAGCTGGAAGTGCAGGTTCCTTGTGTTCTGCATTGCTCAACGTGACAAAAGAAATGCTAATTAACGTGGCTGCCTATACATCATCACTAGATACAGGAGAGATTATCAGGCATTTCTAAAATTGGAACTCTGTGGCAGAAGGAAGAACTAGAAATCTATATGACCTGTAATAAAAATGGCAAGTAGTAATTAATTTTCATTGGCTGGTATTTTCTTCTTCCGTAACGGTCTGTAGTAAGGTAGTTCAGTTGAACTTGCTTTTGAACAGCTAAACAACTTTCTTGGTGTGTTGTAGAAACAATTGAAAGTGAAGTTTGGGACAGAAAATATTCATCTTTCTCATTAGAGAGAATAAGTAGATGAAATAAGTTGATTTTTTTCGAGAAGTGTTGCTTTGTCACAGTGTTTGGATATTCTTAATATAGGTAAAAGAAGGCATACTATTTTTCCTCACTTTTTTTTTTTTTATTAGAGGTGCTATAAATATAATATGGTAAAGGGAAAAAAAAGAGGTCTGAATGAGTTAAACATCCCACATTTTTCTTTTTATACCTCTCTTTTATGCTTTGGGAAACTCTTGTTACCCAAATTTAGGTAATAAATGAGTAAAAACTAGAACATAAAATCTTTCTAATGTGTATGCTTTTACAGGCCTAAACTCAAGCTGAACCAAAAAAAGAGGGCTTCAGAATAAATCAGAACATTTAATTAAGGACTATACTTTGTCTTTTAATGGGATTGAGCTAATTTTATCAGAATGGATTTTGGTTGTGGTGTAGCAGGAATTGTGATTGAGTTAACAGTGGTAAAAGAGGACAAATGTTCCTGCTGTAGAATGGTGCTGTGAGGGTTTGACCTCTGTTTGCACACAGTGATAGTTACATATGAGTCAATCCTGTAAGTAGGAAATATTGATAGTTTTATAGGAGTGGGTTGAGGTTAGCGTACATCTAATCTCTGTTATGGTTTGCTGAATAGAGATGATTGACCTCTGTGCACTTGTGTGCATTACTAGGGATGAAATTGTGAAAGAATATTCTCACATTGAGTATCTTTGGGAGTGAATTAACTTTTCATACCTGGGGAATCTCTTTGCACCGACCAGGACAAACTCTAGGGAACTCTGTTGCAAGAAGATGCGTGTTTTGGCATGATCTTGTACTGTGGTGTCCAAGAAGGATGGATGCAATGGTATTTCTGCATTGTTTTGCGGATTAAAAGGATGTTGTTGTGATTGTTTATTCTAAAATATAGTCACTGCTTTTCTCTTTTCAACTTTATCCTGCCCTGTTTCATTCCCAGGGGAAAAAAAGAAAAAAAAAAAAAGTAGTCCTTATTTTACTGTTTAAAATTCTGTGTTTGTGCCACAGTAAGGTATTTCTGCATGGTGCCACGCTGGACCACGTGGCCATGCAGGGGTGGTCAGGGTGACTCCTGCTGTTTCCTCTCTGTATTGTACACCTCTATGCATCCTGAGAGCTGCTTTCCAGTGGCTTGTGGAAACTGGAGGAAAGCTGCTGGTGTTGAAAGCTGAGGAGGCAGCCAAGGAATTTGGGTGAATATAGTCCCAGTGCTATACAACTTCTCAATAAATGCAGTGCTCATGTATTTTGCAGATTGCATATCTATTGATTTGGTAGCTTCTGCTTACCTTTCTGCTTAATATTAACTTCCCTCTGAATAACCTATTTGACTTTTGCAATTAGTGAAGTTCAGACTTGTGCTTCCCAAGAATGTGTGCACTGCTTTTACCAGTTGTTTTTCCTCGTCCCCAACATAGCTGCATCCATTTTGCTTTGCTATCTGAGATCCGTGTTTATCCAGTAAGCAGGACTGCATTCCACATACATTATTTCAAATGCAGCAAAAACATTTCTCCCCAGGAGGAAAGCATTTAGGCCCAGCAGTATTTTATTTAACATCTCTTTTGAAAGAAATATAATGAAAATGAAATGGATTTTTGGACTGCATCATACCTCTCCCCAGCTGTATTTGAATAAGCAGATGGTGCGTTTAAATCATTTTCACTGGGTTTTGTTTTTCTGTTTGTTGACCCACATGAACATATTTCTTGTGAAAAGACTCATCTTGTACATTAAAACTTCCCCAACTTCATTAGAAGTTGTCAGTGTACAGAGAAGGGACTCATTGAGCTCAAAGTCACCCTTACAACTTTTTTTGCAATATGCTTTCAAAACCAGTAACTAACCAAGAAGGCTGAGAGGAAACATTATTCTTAACTGTCAAACCCAACTAATAAACTAAATTTATCACCAAATTGATATATAGCATTTGTACTTCAGTGCTCTTTGGGGACCAGGATGAAGACTAGAGCAGTGCAAAACATATTTTATGCAAGTAGATTGGCCTTACTGGGATTGTTACTTTTCTGAGTATCTAGCACCAGAAACACGCAGGTCTTAAGCAGAGCATTGCTACAACATTGTGTCTTCTGGGGCACACTGATTAGCACATAACTTCAGAGAAGCTCGTGATGCTGGTACCAGTGTTAGGCCTCTTCTTTTGGAGACATTGAATTTGTCCTTTTTGCAAGAACACATTAAAAAACGTTTTTTCATAGCTAAAAGAATGAGGAAATAAATTCTCTTGCCATCTCATGTCCTGAAAAACAGATATAAAATTGGGTCCATAATAGATATCTTCTTAATGTTCCAATGGCTCTTTCCCACTTGTGTGTTTTCCACATCTCTAGAATCTCTTCAGAGGTGCAGGTTAATGGGACATTGTTCTCTGTCGTGAACATCCCTTGAGGCACTTTTCAGTGTTCACAGTTTCTACCTAGAAAGATAACAGCCATGTCAGAAGTTCAGCTGGCTGTTCATTTTATTTAAATCTACTTCTTTTGATATTGCTTGCAGATTAAAAATAGAGAAGTCTGCAAGGGAGATGTCTCGCCAAAACCTTACATTTTGGATAAAGATCTTTATTGCTTGGAAATGTCAAAATCTGGTAGGACACAGCAGCCTTGACACAAGTGTTATTTCTTAAAATATTGCTTTGAACTGTTATATAAAACCTATTTTAACTTGAACTGTATTGGCAGTGAATAATAGATGCCATAACAACTTTATATATAGCACTGTAAAATGTGCCATCAGAAATACATGAGCTGAACTGTAATGTGCATTGTCAGTGCTCAGTGCTGGCACAAGCTCTGCCATAGCAAATGGATATAATTTAGCCCCCTGTGCCTTTCATTGGCACCTGTGGTCAGGGGGGAAGAATTAAAACTTTGAGAAGGAATGGATAACCACTGAATGAGGAACTTTGCCTGGTGACTGGAAAGACCTACAGAAAAAAAAAAAAGATGCTAAATGCAGTATTGATTCAGATGACCTCTGGTGATCCTTCCAATACAGACACAGCTTGTCCAGAGGTGATGAGAGAGGAGGAGGAGAAGAAGCCCTCCCAGGCACTACCACCACTTCCATCAGGTCATCCCACCTCTTCCACAACCTTCTTTCCTTTCCTGTAGGAGCCTCACATCCCACTCCTGTGCTTCCCGGGCTGCTAATGCAGCAGTGAGCATGGTATTACCATCTACAGTGGGGAATATCAAAAATATCATAGGATCATAGAATCATTAAAGTTGGAAAAGACCTTCAAGATCATCTGGTCCAACCAACACCCTACTACCAATATCATCCAAGGGCATATTTGAAGAGCTCCTGCTGTTGGGAAGGGTTGTGCCTGTAATAGCAAAGGCCAGTTTGTCCATCCTGAGCTCCTTACACCCATTTTTGTCTCCATCCCCACAGGACGAGCAGCAGCAATAACAGTTCAGCCCATGGGGGTAGGCAGCTGCCCATTTTGTTGGCTACTAAACCTGACATTGCCAGGACTGATCACATCACCTCTCAGCCCTGAAAGGTAGCAGATGTCAGACACTTTATAGAACTAATTGTAGTTATCAAATTACTTAACAATTAGGAGGTCAGTCATTCAGACCAAATGAATATAAGGTGAGTCTGGCTGAAACACAGTCTGGTGATAAATCAGCACTAACTGGGTGGACATTGCAGATGGGAGATCATCAGCTGCAGATGCCCATGGAGAGTTCCCCAACAGAAGGGTGCTAGAAAAGCATTTGGAAGTAGTTCAGTGTCAATTCTGCCATCAGCCTATGTGACCTGGGTGCTCATCATACTGATCTTAAGTCACTTATTAAAACAAGGATAAGAGTGTCATCCTACATCTCAGAGAGAATTGGGAGAATAAGTTGTTTAAAGTGTTCTTTCCTCACTTTCCTCATTTAGGTCAGAAGAAGCAAAACATCACAGAAAGGATCCCCCTGGTCATTTCCACAGGTTTTCTTCTCTCTTTTTTTTTTTTTTTTATTTTTTTGAATATATGATGTAGAACCCAGGCATTAACTTGGCTAATATGAGAAGGTGGACAGTTTTCTCCAGTAATATCTGGTCATCAGAGCATGAGAGATGATGCTTTGCTTGCTTGTGGGAAGTGAGTATACATTGAGAACACCTCCATCTAGTTTCTGATCATCAGTTGAGGATATCCTGGAGAAAACAAAAGAAAACAACAGAACTTCATTTTATCTGATACCTCTCTTGGCAAAAGAGAAGATGAGCTGAATAGGCTGTGGCAACAGGTGTGAGATGCTCTTATTTTTAGGAAAGCCTGTTCCCCCTGGATTGGTGTTGAGAAATGTTGATGTTCATTTCCTATCTGTTTTGAAGAGAAGTGGTAGATGCCAACTTACACTCCTGTCAGTCAAGCATTTGGAACCAGACAGAAGATGAAATACAATAAAAATAAAATAAGAAAAAGCCCCACAGAGTCTGTCAGAGTATGTTTGTTTGTTCGAACATGTTCCTTGTTCACTCATTATTACGTATAATTTCTTGCTGAGGGGTATTTTCAGTAAAATCTCTCACTGATGCTAACCGTTTAGAAGGTTTAGTGCAAGCTATTTCATCAGCTTCGATAGT
This sequence comes from Cygnus atratus, assembly GCF_013377495.2. Taxonomy (NCBI): domain Eukaryota; kingdom Metazoa; phylum Chordata; class Aves; order Anseriformes; family Anatidae; genus Cygnus; species Cygnus atratus. The sequence continues at coordinate 157,892,205 of NC_066363.1, read as the reverse complement.
CCAGGGGTTTGACTTATGAGGGCTCTGCTTGCCTCTTCACACAGACTTTTCAACTCAAAGTAATGTATAAATAACGTGGTATCATGACAAGCACCGTACGTGAAAGATCTGCTGCCGTGTAAGTGTCAAACAGCTTTCAAATGCACTCTGCTCACAGCAGCGTTGGGGAGCCTCATTATCATGCCCATCAGAGGTTGACATGGCCATCCCTGGGACCCGGTATTGAGTTGTTCCCTGGAGAATCCGCTCAGGTATTTTGGCCAGTCTAATTTAAAATGACCCGGGCTGTAGGGCTGCCACTATTTATTTTGGGAGACTATTTCACGGTCCAGCAGACTTCAGTGTTGATGAAATGCTTCCCTCTGTTCTCGCTAAAGATTCCTTACTTGTTCTCAGCTCTTAACACCTAGTAAAACTCTATTGGACCCTGCAAATAATTCTTCTTCCCCTTTGGTGTTTAAACTCCTCAAGTGCTAACAGTTATCCTCCTCTTCACAAGTCACTCTCCCTTGCTTTTCAGCCACCTCGGTGCTCTTTTCTCAATTCTTCCCCATTTGTTAATTCCCTTCTGCTACAGCAGCAGACTGTGCATAGGAACGTGGTGTCGTACCAAAGCTGAACGTAAGAAATGTGTTAAACTCCCATGGATACAATTCAAAGGGTACAAGCGCTGATGGAAAGATTTCTAGGTAATTCCTACACTAGTAAATTAAGGAGTATCAGGGAACACTAGCAGGCACCGGAACTGACTCATTACACTCCTAAGTTGTTAGGGCATATCCTAGCACGTTTTTTTCCCAGTGCTTACCCAAATATTAACACATTTTGAGAGTTAGTATTCTCCAAAAACAATTTGGCTGCAGCCACCCCATTCAGGTGGTAAGAGGACTCAGTAACGTGGATGCAGAGAAGTGCATACCTGCAGTTGCAGAGCCTGAGAACAGGCATCTTCTCTGTCCTTGTACAGCCGCAGCCCTATTGATTTGATGATTTGATCACAACAATTTTCTGTAGTCTTCACTGACATTTAGGGAAGAGAAGGAATAAGGAGAATTAAGGGTAAATTCTGTGGGAAACTGTGCAAGCCTGAGGGCAAAATAAGAGATATGTGGAAATAACAGCTGGGCTCTTTTGAAAATGTGAAGCCTTAGCAAATATTGAGAACAAAAAACAGCCTATCCCAGCAGACTCATGCAGAGACCGGCTTCTTAGCATACTGATTTACCTGTTCTGCCCCTGTTTCTACTCTTGTGGCCGGCATATTTATGCATTGCTCAAAAACTAAATTACTTGCCTTCACATCAAAATGCTTCCTAGTCAATCTCCACGTCCTTAGCATGTCGACTCCTGCCTCCAAACTGCCAGAATCATGCCAGTTAGAAATGAAAGGTTGCATTAATTGGAGTTTCAGAGCTTCTGCCCTGAATGGGCCAGTGCTGTTTTGGTGTTTTCTCTGTCAGTTTGACTCACTCGGTTGCACTCCAGATGATGCTCTCTCAAGCATCTACACTGAATGTGTGCTAGTTCACTTCCAGGCTTCCTTGTGGAGCACGTTAACTGAGGGTGCGTCTGTTCAAAAGTTTTGTGTTGAATGAGAAAAGCACTTCTGGTGAGAATCGCACACGTGTCCTCACATCCTGTGTTTTAGCTCATGCCACAGAGCTCTCAGAGCTCATAAACTTAATGCTTCTTGGATGAAACTGCTTTAAGAGATGTATTGCAAGGCTTCACCTCAGGGACTCTGACCGACAGTAGGCATTCAACCCGCAGGAGGGAAAATCTGCTTCTTGGTCTTCTCCAGCAAGCCAGTAAAATCACATATTACCTTAAGTTCAGCTTTTTCCATCCAGGACAGTTCTCAGTGCTGCCTAAAATTGTCATATACTTTTTTTTATCATGTCCTAGAGCCCAGAACATCATCATGCTAGAGGAGCTTCACCATCACGCTAGAAGAAAATTGTTCCAACAAGCTCTGACACAGGTTTCTCATGATACCTGCCACCTCGCACAGAGAAAACACACATAAAATAAGATTTTGTTTCAGGGATGAAGAGACATCACATGGGACCCAGAGGGGTTCCAAGTGAAGTGCTGTGCAATGTCCATATAGCTCGTCAATTCTGCTAGCCTTGCACGGTGTGGTGTTCAACCAGTCCATATCAAATACTTGAGCAGTCTGGATCATTTCCCTGGAGTATAGACAATTCCATAATAACCCGGAAGATGGTGTGGGTGGTAGTTGCATGTTTAAAAGACAAACGTCTGAAAGTCTCATGCAGCTGTGGAGAGTTTTTGCTGTATCTCCTTCTATTTCTACTGTTTACTGAATACAACTGTTGTAAGTCTGTTGTTATACATCCATCTGGCCTATAAACCCAATACATCCAGAGACATAGACAGGAGACACAAAATGAAATACTGCCAGTTATACAAACTGAAAATTCTTCCATCATATCCTTTCTGCTCAGACAACATTTTTGCTAAGGCTACTTGCAAATTTCCAAACTTTTTCTTGGTGACTGGCTACAACTGTACTTTTTCCTCTCCTCACGGAAACGGTTAATGCTTGTATATTTTTGCAATCAGCATTTCATCAGGGATATGTGGATGATCTAGGATTTCACAAGACAGAGAGACAGTAATACATAAAAGCTATTTTTAGCCCTGGGTGTTTCTTGTGTCTCGGGTGTAACCTTATGATGGTACTGTGTATAGTGAAGTGCTTTTAACTAAATTGGTGAGGTTTCCACTGTGTACTAGAGATAATTTTCCTTTTTTTAGATTCCCATTGCCTTATCCAGGGACTGTTAGCCTCAAAGAATTTCACCCTAAATCCTTCTCTTTGTGAACTCCTCCTTTCAGTGAGTTTGCACGAAGCTAGCAATGAAAGCCCTGATTCAGCAAATCATATGTAAGTAAGGCTTAAGAGCTTTGCTGAACAGTGATGGACTTCAACACCTACTAAAAATGAAGTATTTCCTCTGCAGAAGGAGAAAATACTGCTAACATCCACATTATTTTGCTAATAATCTGAATTTTGGGCAGACACATCTGCATATGTATCCACAGAAACTGAGCTGAGCTAAAGGCTGTCTGTACATTGGTAAGGTAGAGAGCTGGAGAGAGATCTCTAGTGCTTCTAGTGAAATAGAGTTTATCTTCTGCAAATTCTCTCACGAAAGCGTTAATATTTCCTTTGTTAAAAAACGTGTTGCTTTCCACCTCCATTTGCTGCATTTTTGCCTATTTTTTGTTGCCAAATGATGACTGTCTCAATAAAGGTAATATCTTGCTGCTATTTCTGTTAGCGCAGACAGTACAAACATCATCTGCCTCATCGATACGACTATTTTTGTAGATGCGATTTGCTGCCCCAAAGGGGAATTACCACTCTCACCTACTATTTGGGTTAGAGCAGTTCACTCTCCGGTGCTAATTAATAACAATGCAGACCAATAGTCCATCAATAAGGCAAGATCCCCTAGCAGGACTCTCAAGAGCTGTTACCAAGGATTTGACTTCTTGCCCTCCTGCTTTGAGTGCCATGCTTTCTTTTTTATTCATTTTAGGTTAGCAAATAAGGAGGGTTTTTTTTGTTTTTGTTTTTGTTTTTCTTCTTCCAGCAGCACATTGCTTCAGATCATGGTACAGTAAGAACACTTTTTTTCCTTATTTCATGATGGTAGCTGCTGCACTTTACTAATATCCCTGAGTCTTTAACTCAGAAAGGGGAAAAGAAGCATTACAGAAGTGAAGGGTGATACAGACTTGCTAACCTGTTGTTACCCTCTCCATTTGGATTGGTGAAAATTCCGATTTTTTTTTAACCTATGTCCTGAATAGAAAAAGCTCACGTGGCAAACGCCCTGAAGCATCCCATCCCTGCCCAGGCATCTTAGGAGAGAAGGGTGAACCAAGGGTAAAGATGAGACCCTACAGAGGTTACAAGGGAAAGGGATCACTGAGAAGGTGGCTGAAATACACATTTCACAGTGAGACCAGTTCGTGTTCCCTCCAGTTTGCCAAAAAGTGCGTGCCTGGTACTGCCTTGACAGTAATAGACTCATGTTCTCACTGAAATTAGAGTAAACATCCCAGGCAATGTTAACAGTATTATCAGTGAATGTCAGCTTTTAGAGGCTGATACCAGAGACTATTATTTTACGTCCTCTGCACTCTGCAGGCTCATCTTCTTCAGGTATTCTCTAATATTTTTAGTTGTTCTTTTATGAAAAAGATTTTATAGAACTGTGGTTTTGTGTTGGTTTTTGAAGGAGGAAGAAAGATATATCTGCTGGGTTTGTCAGAAGATAACCTATGTGGGTAAAAAATGGTCTTTTCAGCTAGAGGCTTACTAACTTTGTTGGTTTTGGCACCCCACTGTGCCACGTGCTTTCTGCACACCTGTATTTCCCCACTACTCCGTTCACCATCAGTCTACCTGGTATGACCCCTCTGGTTGTCATTTCCTTCCCTGCATTGAAGTCTTCAGTTCCTCTATGTACTGAGGCTACCAGACAGCACACTTGAGGCAGAAACTGCTAAGGCTTGCCTAGATATTATGGAGTAATGCAATTTTTATGTAAATATATGTATTTTTTTAAATGCACATTTTTAGATAAACTCCTGCGCAACCTGGTGTGATGTTGTAGTCTCCTGTGAGCAGGACGTTGGGCTAGGGCCCTCCTGTGGCCCCTTCAAGCCTGAATTATCCTGTGACCCTGTGATCCCATTATCCTTCCATCTCCTCAGACTGCACCACTGAGAGCTACCAAAAGTTCATGCCTTAATCTTCCTTCAGTCTAAATACAAGACACTTCAATTTCCTCACCCGTGTGAGGAAATACAAGTCATTCTCATTCTCCGTCCTCTGACATCTCTTGCCACTGCAGGCAGGGGTTCATGCTCTTCATCACCCTTCACCACATCTGTCATTTAGCTGGGAGAACGGTTAGGATATTGGGATGGCATCAGGGGGATGGGTGGGAGTCTGCAAAGGCTGGTGTGGGGACAGTGTCTGTGCCTGCATCTGCAGCTCCCTGGAAGAGAAGTCTGTGGGGTGGCCCTGTGCCTAGGGGGTCCCTGTCCTATCAATGTTGCTCTGTGGACAACCTCTGGATGATGTGTCTGCATGCTCTGATGGGTCCTGAGTACATTAATCAGCATTCAACAGAGTGCTGACATGGTGCTGTGACTATCGAACTTGCTGGATTAGTCCAAATAATTGCATCTTTTTTTGAGCACTTCTTTCTGAGCCATATTCGTTGTTGAGGAATAGATCCCAACAGAGTTTGTTGGAATCAGTCCTTTCCTAACATGCTTATTAATGCATTACTCCCGCAGAGAAAAGCAAAGAATGAACAGCAGAAAAGGCGTCGGAGAGGCCTGAATATGTCAACCCACAAAACACACACGCACACACAAAACAAACAAACAAACAAACAAAAACAACACATTTCTAGTGCTTGGTAGGGCGTTGCTAGTTTACAAAACTTGTAAAAGCGCATGGTTTAGCCTTAGATAAAGTCACCATCCCTGGGTGTGTTCAATGAAAGGTTGGACATGGTGCTTAGGGGCATGGTTTAGTGGGTGACATTGGTGGTAGGGGATGGTTGGACCAGGTGATCTTGGAGGTCTTTTCCAACCTGAATGATTCTATGATTCTACCTCAAACACCAAAACACAATAGCTTTTAAATATTCCTCCCCTTCCTGGAATTCTAGCATCATACAAGCAGCTGGGTTGGTCTGTATTTCCAGTTTGTGTCGGAAGCCAGCTGGTCATTGCAAGCACGGGTGTCTGTAAGCACTTACAACCAGGGTCATGTTTTCATTACAGTTCAGCAAGTGGCGTGCAGATATGGTGGGGCCAAGCATGCAGTGAAAGTTTGGTTGCTTTATTTAGGAAGGAAATGGAGAGTAACTCTTAAAAAATCCACTTGCTTATGGAGGAATCAAAAAGCATTTTTGGATAGTGTGGTCTCTTGCTGATACAAAGCAAAAAGATGAATAAACGTCTGATTTGAGGGTGAGGGATTGCTGTTGAAGAATGGGAAGCAGAAGGGCTTTGGGTCAAAGATCAGTCCATACAAAGCCTGTTTTTACACCCTGTAAGCTGTCAGGGACTAAAAAGACCTTTCTATAAGCACTCTCATGAATGTCTAAGACTTCCCGCTAGTACCTGTGGCAGGCAGTGCTGTGACAGCTGTAAGCATTTGCTTACCTTTAACTCTGCCTTTTTTTTGCTGGTGATTTTTTTAGCAGAAGTCCCCGAGCCCTATATTCCCTTGTCAGTTCCTGCTCACGCAGCACATGAGGGATCAAAGCTGCTGCAGATGTATGACCGTGCTCCTATCCCCATTTCACAGCTGGGGAAACTGAGACATTGCGGATTGTTTCGCTGCCAGTGGAACTCCATAGAAATGTAAATGCCTTGCCTAAGACCAAGGAAAGAGTGGGTGTCCGTGCCAGGATTAAAGCGCTGCCCGTTCCCTACTTCCGCTCCCAATTCCCTTTGAGCGTGCTGTGATGTGAGATCCAAATACAAGATCTGGCGGAGCTGGCTTTTAATTTTTCTCCCCTTATTTGAATTGCGAGGCAGATGGGACGTGCTCTTGTTCACAAAATACACTGTCGTCTATCCAGCTTGGATGAAGCTCAAGGAAAACGCTAATCATCATTTGTAACTGAAGGCAGATCTCCCCTACAGGGGGAGCTTGCTGTGTTCTGAAGGTTCGCCCATGATATCATGACTTTATCGGGAGAAGCTAAATAGCAAACCCATCTCTCCGAGGGCGTGTAGCAGATTGTACTGTCAAAGAGAGAGATAACTTCTTGCCCTCTGAAAAATCCTGAGATATGACGATGGAGAAGGGCAAGGAGGAAAAGAGTTGCTAAGATACTTGCACGCATAAAACACACCTGGGGGAAACATTACCAGAGGGGAGGCTATGTTAGACAAAGTGCTGTTAAGCTCTTAAAAGATGAGCAGTCTCCCGAGTGCTGTGGGACTGACAGATGTCTGTGGTGGAGAGCAGGTAGGGTGCTCCAAGCTGAGCTCTGGAGACTGCAAACAGCATATGCTGAGTTTACAAACGATGGTTCGCTGCTGGCTGCACTCACAGGAGGGGTCTGTGTTCAAAGCCCTTGTATGAACAGCAGCATTTTGCACATGCCAAGCTTCTCAGCAGCCACCTTTCTCCCCACGCCACGATGGAAGCCCAAATAGCTGGCAATGATCAGGAGGAATAACTTTAAGTCACATACAATGCTGAGTCCTTGTACTCTATTTAAGGAGAAGGATGTTTTAATGTAAGAAAATATGCTTTCATGTAAGAAAAACTCATCTTCATGTGCGAGACAAGTTCTTGGGGAAAGCAGCTACTGTCTCCTTCCCTGGCTGGTTCTAGGGATTGGCCATAAATTCAGAGGTTTGGGGGAATCATGAATCTTTTCAGCTTCTGCATCCTCCATTCTGACCAGGTTTCAGGTCGACATACCTTTGGAAAGCTTCGATTTGTCAGGCATGAAATTCATTTGCTTTCTTGGTCTTAGCTAAAAGTCACATGCTTAAACTGGCTGTACCCGATCACTGCAGCAGAAGGGGGTTGCACAAAGTAACTCATGCTCTCCCCACCACCCAAAACACACACAGCAGTGTGTGTCTGTCCCTGTGGTTTTCCAAGGTTTTGGGGCTTTCCTACCAAAATTTGGAGGAGAGCAGAGGTGCCTCTTTATTTTTTTTTTATTTTTATTTTTTCCTTGGTATAGGGTGGGGGGAGTGATATTGAAGGGAGGGTGAGGGACCAGTAAGGAAGTAAAGCGAAGGATGCCTTCAGATCTGCAGTGATTCAGTAGAATGTTGCATTTAGTTGAATTTTGACAATCCATATAATCATACTGTCATGCAAATTTCAGCTCATTGGCCTGTTTTGATTAGCAGGTGCTGCCAGCAGTGGTAGCCCAGAAGTTACTCCATTAGCATTGGTCCCTATGTTAGGCTTTATCCTTTTAAATAGCCCTAAAGACAAACTCTCTGGAGCATCTCGGTTGTCACAGGAGGAATTTCTCTCCTTCCTCCTTGTTCCTTGCTAACTGCAGATGAATGATTAAAATAGGAGGAAAAAATGAAGACCGACCACCATGACTTCTCCGCCTCTTAAATTTCAGCTCCTGCTCATGAGCCTCAATTATGAGCCTCAATGCTTTCACGATGGGAATTTGGGGATTAGGCCCCTCCATGCTGGATGTACCTGGAGGAAATAAATGAAGTCCTGCACCTGTGTGCGTTGGTGGTGATTGCGTAAGAGGGAGCAACCTCCTACCATGGTCAGACAGATAAGCCATGTTCCTTCAGTTATTTCCCCTCTTGTTCTTTCTAATTTGTATCACTGTGAAGGGTTAAGGAGGGTGACTTCAGGTACTGCCATTAGAAAGTCAAATTGCAAAAATAAAGCATTAAAAATAAACGCCACGGCAGAGTTGCTGAGCCAGTGAATAAAGAGCTTTAAATGCAAACAGGGAACTAGCTGTGCATTTCTCTCCCAGTCACCTGTCTCCCCATCTAAGGATTAAGGACTCTGCATCTTTTAGTCCTGAATCTTCCCGTTTAACTCCAGGCACTGCTGAATGTCACACCTTTTTACAGCTCACCTGTTAAGATTTACGGGAACTCCCTTTTTTGTGGACCACAGCAGAAGGTTTATTGCTTTTCCTGAGATGCCTCCTTGTAGGAAAGAGACCCAAGGAGGATCTATCATAAATCAGTGAATTTTAAATATAGGCAATGTTCCCCCAAACACACCTTGGGAATTTGGTGAGTGAGCTCATTTGCTTGTAGGATAGATCCCCCACTACTGGAAATTGATACAGATAACTGACTTCAATGATGATTTCTACTAGCTGCAAATGAACTGGTACCTCATTTTGAGTTACTTTCAAACACCTCCAAGAAAACAAACACGTGAACAGCATTTCTTTAGTGCACAGCTTTCCTCTCCCCTGGGTATTTTGCAGAAGAACAAAGCATTTTACAACCACACTCAAACAGATACTGCCACCTTGGAGCTTCTTGCAACATTTTCTCTCCTTGTCCACCCCTGCAAAAAAGCAGGTTATCCCCCTGTATCAGGGTGCAGCCCTCCCCTGTAGTCCCAGCCCCATGTTTGGGACACTGGTGCTTTGCTGGGGGGAAATGCAGTCGGATGGAGCATGGCTCTGGCTGCTGGGGCTGGGGAGACCTCGTGGAAGTGTGGTCCTTGTTGGGGGCAGAGAGCAGCTGAGAAACAAGAGGATTTGGGGGCTGGAAGCTGTACAACAGCTATACCCTGCTGTTGGTGGCCCTGATTGACCAGGGGCTGGACCTGATAGACCCAGAGGTCACTTCTAACCTCACCCATTCTGTGATTCTTTAACGGTACCATAGTGTGTTACTGCTCTCTCTGAGCTTCCCTTTCTTTTCTCCATCCCTCCATTCCCCCTGAACCAGAGGTATTAATTCTGCAGTACCATGTGTAGGCGTGGTGAGGTTTGGGTTAAACACTATTACATTAACGCCTACTGCTAACCTTTTTCTCCCGATGCCTGTGGAGTTGGAGCATCTATTGTTACCTTCCATCAAAAAGAGCGCCACAATAGCTACGGGAGAGCCGTGAGCAGCCAGAGCTTTGTTTCACAGGTGGGTTTTCTCCGTGGGCGTCAGGACAGCACTGCATTGCAGCGGGTTGAGCCGAGGGGGTGGCTTTGCTTTGTACCGCAGGCTCTCTGATGCTTGGTGACCTTCAAACAAGGTGAGGCAGGACCGTGTCCTCTGAGATCTGGGGACAGGAGTGCCACTGAAGTGCCACTTGCCTCTCCCACATCGTTCCCATCTAAAACAAAGGCACTGGCACTTGCTGACCGTATTGCATTAGCATGGCAATAAATGAATCCCTCCCTCCTAAGTGCAGCCAGAGCTGGTGAGTGGTGCCAGACTGGCAACCTTGTGTTATTTATTGCCCGGTTTATTCTGCTTCCTAATAACTTGTTTGCTGTTTTGGAAGGCATCAATGCATTAAGCAGTGGTTTTCCTCGGGCTGCTCGAGTCTGTCTGCTGAACTCTTGTGCCAAATGTAGGGGCATGTGAGCTGTACGAGCCGCTTTAATTTTTCCCTCTCACACTTGCATTCATCAGTGTTGAACATCGTTCACTGTCATATTATTGAAAGCGCTTAGGTCTTTCTGGTGTAGCAGCCCTCTCCGGTGCTGGCTAGCATGACTACAGAAGTACAGGCTGCTTCTGTCCCGAGCATTGCCCCCGGTGGTTGACTTCTACCTCTTCAGTGTACCAGGTCTGCGCTATTCATTATTCTACCTTTTTCAGACAACTGTCCATGCATTGCCCCACACACTGGGCATTGCCCTCTGGGTGCAATCTGACTTCACCATCCCGCTCACCTGTCCCACAGGGTCTGCGCTGAGCTGTCCGGATTAACTCTTGTTGCACTTGGCCATCTCTTAAGGTATTTCAAGAGCTCTTATGGTTGCCCAGGCCCTCCCCATGCTCATCTATCTAGGTCTGCCTCTCTCACTAAACAGCCAGTTACTGACCCAGATCTATTCGCTTTTCTTGGCAGGTTTTTCATCTTCCTTTCTTAAGGCTTGCATTTTGACAGAGGGCTTAGGGTCATCAGTGGCTTGACCAGTAAGCCATGTAGTGCCTTGGGCTCTTGGATAGTTATCCCTACTCGACCTATGTACCCTCCAGAGCAGGGTGTTCAAGTGGTCCTGGGTTTGTTGATAGCCCTGTTTCAGATTCCTGCCCCACAGGGTCTGAAGTTACAGTCGTAAATATTCTACTTATCAATACAGCTTCCATGTTAACATGCATGCAGGACCATCATGATGTCAGATTGGGATTTTTTTGGTCTGCTTTTTAGATTTTTCTATTTGTTTTGCTTCGTTTTGTTTTTCCCACCACTGATTCCCCTTCCTGGGACACTAATAAATATATTTAACAACATGGCATCCAACAAAATGCCTAGAGGCAGCAGACTGTTAACCTTTTGTTACGATGGAAACTGACCTACTTTTAGGTTTGGTTTTTTTTCGTGCGTGCATTTTTTTTTCTTCTTCTTTCTTCTGAAGTACTTGCCATTGCTTTTTACCTCACTCCATGGTAGTTATCGTCTATAGTCACCTCAGGAGTGACAATATCACAGGCCTTTACAATCTGAAAAAGAATTAAATCAACTGTTTTACAGTTTCTTTTTCATTTCCACAGAGCTATTGACTTGTTTAAAGACTTGCAAGGGATAAGTGATTTTCCTTACAAGGACCAGGCTATCACAGCCTTGCATGTGTTTTGTTGTTTTGTCCTGGTTTAGCCATTTTACCACGAAGCGTAAAGTTTTATTACTCTATTCATCATTCAAACAGCCGAGGCTTTTTGTAAGGCTCAGTTATTTGTAACCAGCAATCTGCAACAGGGGTTGTTCTTAAATAGAGATTAGATGTTACTGTTAGCAAGTCAGCTCTTGTTTACTACAGGTCATTAGAACTTTTTACTGACTGGAGCAAGGTACTTCTTCCCTGGCTGTAGGTTCCCAGGATGCAGATGTCCCCATCTGACTTAAAGGTCTCATTATAGTTAATGAGAGGACACTTTTAGGACATATTTCATCCAATATGATTTTAGACATTTGCTGAACCGTGAGATCATCCGTGGTCTCGCCTGTTTGTCTTCATTTGCCTGAAGAGCTGTTTATCTCACAAGCTCTCACATGCATCCATAATCATGGATATCTATGGTTTTCTTTAGATAAATACAGGCCAGACGGTTTGGACAAAACACTATTTTTTGTGGATTTTTTTTTTCTTTCCTTTTGAGTGACAGCACTACATCCCTGTTTCAGTCATCCCCATCTCTTAGATCACCTTCTCACATTGGGCATAAGTTCAGAAGCTTGTCACTTGAAGATTTTGTCATTTGATTTTGCATATTAAGCTATTCGTTTTTCAGAAACCGATCTTAATCTTTTAATTTTCTGCTTACTTGTAAGAGTATGACATAGTATGTTAATAACCGATTTCCTTGATTTACCCCATTTTTAGTTAAAGAGAAGATGCATAGTATTGTCTGGAGAATCGTGGACTGATGACTGCATGAGCAAATGCACTTATAAGCTGTCAGTCTGTGATAATGAAATTAAAGAAAAACAATGTCCTGATTTTGATGCTTATGTTTAATTGAACAAATGAAAAGCTTTCCATTTAGGCATGCCAGGGTTACCTAAGTAGTATTCTGGCAAGTTGCCCTTTCACCAACGTGACAGTACATTCCAGTTATAAAACAGAGACAAAAAATCAATTCAATTGAAAAACATAATAATTGAATCTAATGTTAATTGCAGATCAGTTCAGGAGAAGGAATTTATTTTATAATTTAAGAAAGCTAAGTGAAAAAGTGAACAACAGAAAAAGGTTGGCTCATTTCAGGATGAAATTCATATCTCAGCCTTTGTTGGTGAATGATGTAACACGGCCTGTGATGTGACCTGACAGGCTAACAACAGTATATTGAATTGGGCTAGGATTTCTAGAGCTGACAAAACATTTTTTTTTCCTATTCTGACTTTGTCAGAAACATTGTGGCAGTGTCTGCAAGCCAGTCCATACTGACTTGAATGACGTCCATTACATGACGCAAGGCACAGCCTCTGAGCAGCCTTGCGTACATTATAGAATCATTAAGGTTGGAAAAGCCGTCCAAGATCATCTGGTCCAACCATCCCCCTACCACCAATGTCACCCACTAAACCATGTCCCTAAGCACCAGACCCAACCTTTCCTTGAACACCCCCAGGGACAGTGATGCCACCACCTCCCTGGGCAACCCATCCCAATGCCGGACTGCTCTTTCGGAGAAGAAATGTCTCCTCATTTCCAACCTGAACCTCCCCTGGCACAACTTGAGGCCATTCCCTCTAGTCCTCTCACTAGATACCTGCGAGAAAAGGCTACAACCCCAGCTCCCCACACCTTCCGTTCACTTGCGTAGCCTGAAGAACATTTACACCAGTGCTGCATGAATGCTCTGGTCCCACCACAAAGGATTGACTTTTCATAATCTTCTAAGTCTAATAACGGTTCCCAGTGGTGATGCTATCTTGGTACTCCAAAGTCTTTTTGGTGGGCCGTTGAGCAACCCAAGAGTTGCCATAAAGGTGCAAGCAAAATGGTCTGAGACAAAGCAACAACAAAACAATATTTAATCCCAATGAAGGGTTTAATCCTGTAGTTTCTATGGTGCTGTAGCTCTTGCCTGCTTCTTGGAAGAATGCAAAATATTGCATCTATAAGTGAAAAATCTCTTTGGTAGGATCAGATTTGGGTTCCCATTCTTTTAGTGAACACAGTTATTTAGTTCTTCATACCTCAAGCTTATGGTGGTTTTATTGGGTGGAGATGTAGGTGTTGAGGCAAGAAGTGAACTGTTGCAAGACTAATATTTGCATATAATTCCATGGGTAAAATTTCTGTTTTCCTACAGCTCGAGCTGGATTGTAGCCTAGTCTGGTTTGATTTAGGTAATTCTGGAAGGCGGGAGGATCACAGCAAGCAAGAATGCAAAGTACCTTCGCTGGGAGATGAACAATCCAATTTTTGCACAGCAAGAGAGCAGGGAAATTTAAAACCAGTAACATTAATAGAGAATTTATCAAAAGAAAGTGAAAAGGCTAATAGTCAACTGAAATGCAGCCACACTTCCCTGAAGTTTAACTTTTCCTTGATAACACAACTTCACATTATGTGATTATAATGTCTCTGTGTTAAAAGGGAGAGGAAATCATCATCAGTTGTTGCACTCATCTAACTCCTCCTTCTGCCCACAAGCCCACAGAGCTTGGGAATAAGGGAAAGGTGGGGGACAAAAAAAAAGAAAAGAAAAAGAACAAAATTAAAATTGGAATGAAGCCCTGGAACTGGCAGCTGTCAGCAGCCCTCAGGACAAGTGATAAAATGCTACATTAAAGTAGCTGCAGTGTGAAATGCCATTGACGGAATAACGAGGATGGGAAATCGCTTTATAAATGTGCTTACCAGGATAAACAGATGTGACTGAGGGCAACTCCATTCTGTCACTAAACACTTGAAAGGGCAAAATTTATGGCAATCTATTTTCTGTTCAGAAAAAAAAAAAAAAAGTAATAATAATAAAAAACAAGGTAAAGATACAAAACAAAACCCAAAGAGTGTTCAGACAGAGGTGAGGGTTCAATGCACATGTCAGAGTGGGAACCAGGGCAGAAACACTCACCATTAATAAACCACTTCGAGAGTCCTATAAATCGAAATGGGACAGTGCATAATGATGCTGAGGAAGGGGGTCCAGTTCCTGACTGTGAATGCTTTGGGAAAGCAGGAGCCCCTCTATGAACCTGACCTGGGGTCTTTCAGAGCAAAATATGCAAAGGGATATTAGTTCTGAGTTTCTTTGAGCTGAAGCTGGCTGGTAGCTGCTCATGGAAGCTGCCCGATTTTAAAGGACCCTTTAGGCTCCTAGCTGAAGGACTGTACATGCCATTGGGGTTGTGCCAACTAATGAAATGCTCCTGAGTGCTGTCAGTGCCTCTGGCAATTAAGGAGGATGAGCTGCGATGGTCCAGGTATTCTTCATGTAGACCTTCTCCTCCCCATGGCACTGGGGAGACCTGGCATGGGCAAAAGTCCCAGATTTGGGTGGAAGCCTGCAGGCCTGGGAAGGCATTGGGGCTAGAGGGTTAAAGCAGTGAAGCAGAGCACATCACTGGTGTTTTCAGAGGTCAGCTCAGCTGCTGAAAGGTGGAGATGACAAGTTGAGCAGGAGTCAGCAGTGTGCTGCTGTAGCAATGAAGGCAAATCAGATCCTGGGCTGCATCCATAGGGACATTGCTAGTAGAGATTAGGAATGTGATCATCCCACTGTGTTCAGCACTCCTCAGGCTGTGCCTGTAGTACTGTGTCCAGTTCTGGTCCCCACAATTCAAAAAAAACCACTGGGACGTGCCAAAGGATGGCCATGAAGATGGTCAAAGGGCTGAAGAACCTGCCTTATGAGGAAAGACTGAAGGAGTTGGGTCTCCACCCTGGAGAAGAAAAGGCTCAGGTTGGACCTCATCACAGTATTCCAGTACTTAAAGGGTAGCTACAAAGAGGACAGAGGCTCTCTCTTCACAAGGAGCCACGTGGAGAAGAGAAGGGGCAATGGGTACAAGTTGCACTGGGAGAGGTTTCATCTTGATATTAGAAATACATTTTTTTTTACATTGACAGCAATCAATCATTGGAACAACCTCTCCAGGGACATGGTAGAATCCCCATCACTGGAGGTTTTTCAAAAAGTGATTGGATGGGGTGCAATAATCTCATCTAGACTCCCTTTTCCCACAAAAAAAGTTGTATCTGATGATCTTTTAAGGTCCCTTCCAACCTGGGCTGTTCTATGATTCTATGATCTCTGGTATGTGGGACAGCAAAGAGGATGTGTTCATCGATGTTCAGCATGAGCAAAGGCCTTATCCAGCCTCCTGGTGCAAAGCAGTGATGAGCCAGTGAGCCTTGGGGAAGGCATGTGTTCAGTCTCATAGGACAAGGGTCTCTGTAAGAGTTGTCATCAGATAAATGTCTGCTCTCAGTACGTATAGCTGTCCAGGCAAATACAAATTTATTTATTTTGCTTTAGGAAAGCAAAGCTTCATTCTGTTTTTATTCTAAATAGCCTCATCCAGTGACCGCGTAAGGGAATGCTTGAGCTGTGTTTGGATGTTAGTACACCCCCACCGGTCCTGCTGGCAGGAGATGAGCAGGGGCTGGAAGGACTGGACAGAGAGCTCACTCCAAAAGTAGATGCCAAGGAGTCAACAGGCACTGAGACTGCCTGCTTTGTCACCAAAAATCAAAGCAATGACTCACTTTCCTCCCTCCGTTCGGAGCGTTCGTGGAACTTTGTAACTTTGTGGATGGAGGCCTGAAATGAGTGTATTGATATCATTTAGTATTAACGAAAATGCAAATACCTGTGTATCTATATTTCGTTATATTCAGTGACACGTAATCTGGGGTATGATGGGCAGCATGCTTAATGTTCTCTGTGCTGGAAAATTGTTCATTTTGCCACTCTGTCTTGAAGGGAAGAAGGTATATTCAGTGCAAAAGTAGCCCCTAAGTCCTTCCACTTCTCATCTCACACCCCTAGACCCATCTGTTTTCCCCAGGGCTTCATTCTATGAGCCAGAGTGAGCTGTGAGGGAATGAACCAAGCCCTCCTTGGTTCAACTTTAGACCTAACCCAACTCTTTTGCAAATTAAAACAAACCATTTAAAGCTGGTATGAATTCAGGGAGCATGAGCTGGGCATGACCAAATACACATGCTTGTGACTTTGTAACAAACTGGAGAGATGGATTCTGAATTCTTCAGATTAGCATTTCCTTGGGGGGGCCATCGCAGGTGGAAAGGAAGGCAGGGTAACTGTTGTGCTTCTGTACTGAGTAACTCCTGGTTTTATAAGCCCAGGAGTATGTGCTCTGTCACTGCAGACATGCTTGACAGTTTCTAAATGCAGCCTTTGGGACAGGGGTTGGTTGTGGTTTGTTTTTACACACAGATGATAGATGGCACACTGTTGTAAGGATTCCCTGCCTGCAGATGCTATTGTTCCATGCTAAAGAGGTGAGACGCTGCTGTCTGATTACTACCCATTGCTATTTAATGACAAAAAATGTCTTCATTGCTACTGAAAAGTTGTTTAAAGCTTATTGGGTTTTGCCTTTTATTTTTGTGGACAGGGATGTTTAGCAGAGCGGAGATTTGCTGAATTTGTCTTAACACGTAAGAGCTGGGGGAGAGGTGCATGCTTTAATCAGTTTAGTGACTCGAGTTGATAAGAAGTTTGTGGCTGCTGCCTGAAATAGTGCGTCTCTGTCTGAGTTCCAGGGTTTGTATTGATTGCATTGAATATTTGACAAGCAGAGTTAAGAGGAATCTTTAAATGTCATCAAATCCATCTCTTCGCTCTAAGACAGGATCAACTACCCAAATCACCCAAATCATTAACTTCTTGTATGAATATCCTCTGTTGCAGTTCAAACCCATGACTTTCCATCCTATCCATAATGGATACAGAGAACATGTTCTTCCCTTTCTATCTGCAGCTGTTTTACTTACATGGAAAGCCTTATCATGTTTGCCACCACCACCCCCACAGCCACCACTATATTGGAAAGCATGCTACTTTCTGATTTTCCTGTTGGGCTGTGTTTCTGATGCCTTTGACCACTCTCCCATGGCTTTTCTATGCACTTTCTCCAGGTGGTCCACAAGTGGTAGCTTTGTTTGCTCCCCGTAGCCGTCATGGGCTTATTTTTCTTTTTTTTCTTTTTTTAATGATCTCTTCCTAGAAAGTTTTTTTCCTATTCTGTATCTCTAACTGTATAACTATATATTTTCATTATTTGACTTCACCTTTATTTCTTACAGTATTTTCCTAATTTAACAAGATCAGTTTGAATTCTAATTTATCTTCTGACAGGCTTAAAATATTTCTGAGCTTCACTGCACCTTTGTATTTAGTAACCCTCCTTTCTATTCCATCACCCAAATCATTACTGAAAAATATCGGTTAGTCATGAATCCCAGACAAATCCATGAAGAACTCATCTCAGTGCATCCTTCTGATCTAGTACCTAAGCACAGAGAATTAGTTTTTAAATATGTTTTCCAAGCCAGTTTTACAATTCTTTTATCTAAACCATGTTTTCTCTGCTAGCGTAATTGTCATCTTCTTCTTCTCCTTTTCCCCAAGGTGTGTTGTCCTGTCCTAGAAAGGTATTAGGTTGCGTTTGACAAGTACACACTTGTTTCTTCTCATTCTCCTGCTGAGTTTTGTGCAACTGCAAATCATACATTTCACTATTTGTTCCAGCACCTCTACCAACATCAGCACAGGGCTGACATTAAGCTGACTTGTCTGTAATTCCCAGACTTTTGGATTTTGTTTTGTTCAGACTGTATACTCTCTTTTTGAGTCTTCTGGAAATTCACCTGATTCCCCATGACTTTTCAGACTTAACAGCTCTAAGGTTGCTTCAGCGATTTCTCTGAAATCTTCAGGTCAGTATTTATGAGTCCCCGGCAGTTTGAAAATATCTAAACCTTAATCTAAACTCCTCAAGCCCACTTTAGGCTCTCCACCGACTCTGAAAGGAGCCCAGGGAAATTTGCTGAGCTGTAAATGTAGGTGTAGCAGACATCAACATGTAATCCACCAACCCTGCTCTATAAATAGTAGCTCTGTCCTTTAGAGATTTAAATGACCTAGACTATTTTCTATGTAAGCATCTCCCCCAACTGACAGTAACAGATAAGCAAAACTGACAAAGCAGAATGAACGCTTAACTGTTTGAATGAGAGCTGCTTTGGTCAGAGAGAGAGCTGCTTGTTGTTCATAACTGTCATTTTC
This sequence comes from Cygnus atratus, assembly GCF_013377495.2. Lineage (NCBI taxonomy): Eukaryota > Metazoa > Chordata > Aves > Anseriformes > Anatidae > Cygnus > Cygnus atratus. The sequence continues at coordinate 157,873,728 of NC_066363.1, read as the reverse complement.
ATTATTGAATAGTAGTGTCATTCACAGTGCTGCTCTGAGATGAACAAAAGATTTGGGGATGTCAGACACCTACTGATATTGTACTGGTGATCTACACACATAAAAGCTATTATGTGTATATATCTATTTATCCATTATGTGCCCATATCTTTCAGTATCCAGTTTTCCTTTTTAGAAAGAAACATGTATTTATGGATGCAAAATGTGTTCCAGTTGTTCTCCCACCCCAGAATTTTGGGTCCTTCTCCAGAAAATTTTGCTCTTCCCTACTTAGCTGTTTGGGAAAAAAAAATGCCACTTGATAGTGACTCTTGAATTGTACTCCAAAGGAAGCAAGACCTGGGCTCAAAATGATTGTCTGCTAGCCTTCCGCAGTTGTGGGTTGTCTTGTTTCTCCCCAGCTCTTACTGGGAAATTCCTCTAAAGCCTTCAACCTGCAATGGTACTGAACTAAAGCAATGGACAGGCCCAGCTGTCTTTGGACGAGAAAGGCCAAAGCATCAGATAAGATGCTCCTATTTGCCTAACTAATGAAGAGAAACTTATGGGGAAAAACTGTTCTGGAGACTGAGATTAATATGGCTATGATGAGCTGAATGAAGGAATTCATTGCCTGAGAAGTCCTAGGCACTTCTGAGAAAAACAAAGAGAAAATGAAGAAAAACATGTGTGGATGGTGCTCCAGATGCGGTCTCACTAGTGCCAGGTGAGATCCCCAGGTCCTTCCCTGCAAAGCTGCTTTCCATCTGGTCAGTCCCCAGCCTGTACTGGCACATGGGGTTATGCTTCCTTAGTGCAGGACTTGCTATTTGCCTATGTTGAATTTCAGGAGATTCCTGTTTGTCCATTTCTCCAGACTGTCCAGGTCCCTCTGAAAAGGTCATTTGAGGAAGATCCATAATCATGTTCAGGAAATGGTTGAGCTATAGAAATTAATGACAGTTCAGGCATTGCAGGGTGTTATCAGTACTAAAGCATACCCTAATCAGAAACTGAGGGAACAATTATATGTCATTTTAGATTGTCACAAGATCATAATCCAGCTCATGATATCATAGAATGATAAAGTATCCTGAATTGGAAGGGACCCATAAGGATCATTGGATCTATTTCCTGACTCCATGCAGGGCAACCTAAGAGTTAAACCATATATCTAAGAGCGTTGCCCAAAGGCTTCTTGAACACTGATCATGTGTGCAAATACAGGTATGTTCACTGCAGGGTTGGTGGGCCAAGGTATGTTTTCTGAACAACATTTTTCTCTCTGGGAAGAAGGACTCAGAGGATTCTCTCTCACTTTGCAGTGCTACGTACAGTGTCGCAGGCTCATCTCACTTCTGTTTAAATTTGCTGCTTTCTGAAGGTGCCTGTCTCCCTCTTGTGCCTATTGAGGAAGCCAAGGGAAACTTTTCTTCTGGGTGACTCCGGGATTGCAGGACATAGGGGTTTGTACCTTTCTAATCTCCTTATACAGACAAACACCAAGTCCTTGCCCCAAGAATCTCAGAGCATATTGCAAAAGTCAGTCTAGAAACACTGTTCTAAACCATTCAGACTGTGCCACCCACCAGAGAATTGCTGCTGCTTCTGAGATATGGGCACTGCTCATCTGCACAGTGTAAGATACTGATGTAGTTTTAACCAGAACACGGACATTTTCAACTGGAAAGTAAATACAGAAACTTGGAAAGTAAAGTAAATGGTCATACATTTTTCAGCATCTACCTTAGACATTGGCAACTTTTATCTGATAGGAAGGTGTGTAAGAAATGAGAGCTGCTTGGACTGGTTTTTCTGTTAGTAATTTGGAGGTGATCCAAAGGGAAAGAAATGAGGAAGTATTACATCTAATTTATGAAGAAAGATTACAGGAATTTACCAACTGCAGGCTCAGAAAGTGCAGCAGTGATTAGTTGAGCCATGATGACCACATAGAAATACTTGGTGTGGAATAGCATCGAAAAAGGGTAGAATAATTTAAAACATTAAGCTTGAAAGTGGTAACAAATTACCAGGTAGTAACTAAAGACAGATAGGTATAAATTAAACATTAAAGTAATCCTTGGTCAATGAGAGTAATCATTTTGTATATAATGGATACTTTTAACAAGAAGCTGTCTCGTGCAAAATGGAAACCAAAACCACGTGAGGGTTGCTCTGGAGGGTCAGCTCCACCAAGTCTGGTTTTTACAGGAGGTGAGAACTGACAGGCCTTCCTTTTATAAGCCTTTAGCTGTAGTAGTAATTAATTGCCCCTCAGATGCCTTTACTCAGCATTTGTTCCTTTAAGGAACATTATTGGCTGAAAATACACAAGATGAGTGTCAACAATATAGTCAGCAACCCACAGAGCTGAAATTCAAGTAGTCTGCAAAGAAAATACCATTTGTTTTGGAAACATGTAGGACAATACAGAGCAGATCCATTTTCCCTTTGCTTGTATAGAGGATGCATCTTCTCTTTGCCCAGTTCTTACTGTTGAGGAGTGTGTCAACCTTGCGCAGACCTAGGATATGGAACGACTCAGGGAGCTGGTGCTACCTGCTGCTCTTGGAGATCTGGACTGCCATAGGAATCTGAAAGGGATCTGGGGGTTCTGGTCAACAGCAAGATGAATATGAGCCAGCAGTGTGTGTCCTGGCAGCCAGGAGGGCCAACCATACCCTGGGATGCATTAAGCATATCATTGCTAGTCAGCCAAGGGAAGGGATTGTCCTGCTCTGCTCTGTGCTGGTGCGGCCTCACCTTGACCTCTGTGTGCAGATTGGGGCACCACAGTGTAACAAGGACATAAAAACTATTAAAGAGTGTCCAAAGAAGGGCTACAAAATGGTGAAGGTTCTAGAGGCAAGGCTAATAAAGAGCAGCTGAGGTCCCTTGGTTTGTTCAGGCCAGAGCAGAGCAGGCCATGCAGAGGCCTCATGGTGGCCTGCAGCTCCCTCACGAGGGGAGCGGAGGGGCAGGCGCTGAGCTCTGCTCTCTGGGGACAGCGACAGGACCCGAGGGACCGGCATGGAGCTGGGACAGGGGAGGGTCAGGCTGGGCATTAGGGAAAGGTTCTGCACCCAGAGAACTAGGACAGGCTCCCCATGGCAGTGGTCATGGCACCGAGCCTGATGGAGTTCGAGAAGCTTTGGAACAACACTGTCAGACACAGGGTCTGATTTTGTGTGGTCCTGTATGGAGCCAGGAGTCGGACTCAATGGTCCTTGTGGGTTCCTTCCACCTCAGGATATTCTGTGATTCTATGACTCAGGGAGCTGGTGCTACCCGCTGCCCTTGTAGATCTGGACTGCCATACCACATCGTTTGGTTGTACCCCTTCTGTCTCCTGGAGACAGAGGACAAGCACTTCCAGCCTTCAGTGACATCTTTAAAAGATTATGTCCTCCCAGCATCAAAACCATGGACACCACCCATAATAAGAAATGAATTATCTCCAGATTCTGTACAGAGTTCAGTAGTTCCAGCTATTTCCAAACCGAGTATTGGCAGTATAGCAAAGAATCATGAAGAGATGCTTATGTTGGCAGTCTTCTCCTCTCCCCCTCTCCCTTGTTCCTTTGTCTTTTCCCCTTCAGTTAAAGTTAGATTTTTTTTTTCAAGAATAAATACCGCACCTAAATGAATGAGGGCTGATGAATGCAGAAGTTGATAGCTGCAGATCAGACTCTGCAATCAGTATTTTATTTAAGGAAAATAATTGAGTGGCAATTGATAATACATGACAGCTTAAGATTGCTCTAATTGCTTGGTTTCCCAGAACACTCCTAAAAGGAAAATGAATTTCTCCATTGTATGTTTCTGGTTAAATGACCCTCATGAAAATAAATCTAGAGTGAAGAATTAATAGTGCTGCAAACAAAGTGTAGAAAGAGTTGAAGTTTTTGTCATAATCTTTGCACTGTTTCTATTTTTAAAGATAACATACCGCCTGCAATAAACTACCTTTCCTGGGGCTGGTATCAGTCAGTGTGATAGATTACAGCAACTTTCCTCACTACTCGTATTAGTTTATATACTGCAGCCCAGGGCAGAAAGTAGGAGATGCTAAAGGAAAAGTCAGTGTGTAAGATACTGAGTTTGGAGTTTGGTTATGGATTTCCATATCTCTGTTAACGTAGTACTTGGGAGACCTTCTCCTGAACAGCTGCAAAAATAGTGTAGCTGTAAGTATTAAACCTACTTTTTTTTTTTTTTTTTTTAAATGCTATGTGTCCCCAACAAGCATTCCTATTGTAAAAAATAAATCATAGATTGCTGTATGAAGCTATATATCTCCCTTCTTGCAGTTTGTTGTTGAAGAGACCCAATGGCTTACTGGAGTGGTTTGGAAGCTTATATAAAATAACTGTATAATACAGACTAATAGTTCCTGGTGGGCAGGTATCCACATCATGAACAGTCCATGGCAATTGCATCTAATCAGTGTGTTTATTGTCCAGCTCTTGCAAAGGAATGAGTGACCTCTTGCTCATAAAGGCCTTTTCTCAGACAAGACAGTCAATAATTGTGGATGGACATTTCTACTCCAGTTGGTGTGGCTTTTTTATTTTATTTTATTTTATTTTTTACATTTTGCGTTGGATTTCATTTTTGCTCTCAGGGTGTCAGACCAGCAAATTTCACAAACCCTGAAGCTGTAACTTGTATTCTAATTTCTAATGGATATGCACTGTTGGGAGAACCTTTCTTCTTCACTGAGCATTTCTATTTCCAGAATATGAATGCCACAATGTCAGGCATTTCATTATCTTTATTTGAATCTATTCTTTTTGGGTCTTTTATTCATTTATTATAGCACAACCTGATTACCCCATAAACATAAATGAATTCAGCCTCAAAATGGATTCCTTAATTCAACTCCCAGGAAGGTGAGACAGATGAGTTGCCCAAAAATCCCACAGGGAATTTTTGTGGCATAGCAGAAAACAGAAGCAGTGTTTCTAGCCTGCCAGCCTCTTTCATATACAATGCAGTGGTATGTTGGAAACACAGCAATATTGATCTTTCTTTAGTGGCAGGGTAGCTAGAAACTTGTTTGTGGGAGAGCAAGAGGTTGGATTTGTCATTTGGGTGCAAATACTTTGTTCTGTAACATTGTCCAAATAAAGACTAAGAAATGTAAACAAAAGTGTTAGGTGTGACCAGACTATTGCATTTTTGGTGTTACTGTCTATAGTCTATGGTGTTACAGTCTATAGCATTTTTGGTGTTACTGCTTCCAAATATGCATTATAGTATCCCAGAGATTTGCATCAGCTGCGTTAACAAAATGCAGTGACAGCAGACAGTGAGCAAATGGAAATAAATTTGTGGCATTCTCCCTTCTGGAGAGCAGAGCTGTCGTTCTCCCTCATACTTGGGAAAGTAATGAAATCATTTCCCTTTTCATTTACGTGGTGTGTGGATCACCCTTCAGCTTTCAGCGGGTGCGGACAACTAGCTGTCCGGGGCTTCATGAGTTTCTAGGGGAAGAGCGGAGAGGTGGGGATGAAGGAAGGGCAGTGCACTGCAAAATATGGAAACGCACATGCTCTTCTCCATCACAGACGATTTTTGCTCTTCACTTTGACTTCGTTGTATAATTTATAAATTTGTAATTTATAAATTTCAAAACCCTTTAGATCTGGAAATGTGAGATGACTTAATGGAGGACCATATGGAGGACCATGTATAAATTTATAATTTATAAAAAAAAACTTTGTCCCCACACAAATGATATCTCTTGGTTTTCTGATGAGAGACATTACTGCCCATGCCCCACCTTATGTAATCGAAACATAGAACCATAGAATCACAGAATCGTAGAATGGTTTGGGTTGGAAGGGACCTCAACCCACCTGCCACGGGCAGGGACACCTCCCACCAGACCAGGTTGCCCAAAGCCCCATCCAGCCTGGCCTTGGGCACTTCCAGGGATGGGGCATCCACAGCTTCTCTGGGCAGCCTGTGCCAGTGCCTCACCACCCTCTGTGTAAAGAATTTCTTCTGAATACCTAATATAATATCTACCCTCTTTTAGTTTAAAGCTATTACCCCTTGTCAGGCTATTTCAAATATCAAATTATCATTCCATTATCTTTAAGATAAAATGGTATTGATACAACTTCTGTTGTCAAAACTAAGCAAAGCAAACCAATATTTTTTGTTTGTTTGCCTGCCTGTTATCAGAACATATCAGTGTTCCTGCTTATCCTGCACCAGAGTGATTAGCCAGGAAAAAAAAAGTGTGAGATTTAGGTTCTGTTTTGTGATACTGTAGACAGAAATAGGCTGTTTCTATCTCTGCAATCTGCTAAGCCTCAAACGCTCAATTAACACCTGGTGCACATTGGGGGCAAGTTAGATCTTAAAATTATTAATGTATTTCTTTATATAGTTGCTGTTTATACTTGTGGGTGGGTTTGTGGTTGAGTATACAAGGATACAGGTGTATGTGTGGCTGTGTGAATGCTCACCTATGTGCATGCATATACGTAGTCACATACTGCTGTATTAATAACTGCTGCATTTCAATGAAATTTTGGATGTAAATTAATTCGGAGTTCAAAACCATGGTTACTAAGAAGAACTTTTGACATGATCTTTGCTACTTCATTGTACACTTCAGCTTCCTGAATATAAAGGGAGGGTATCTGTTTAAAAACAGAAATATTGATGAGGTCCTCCATTAAGTCATCTCACATTTCCAGATCTAAAGGGTTTTGAAAGGGCAAAGTATCTCTTCCTCTCATCTGTATTATTATATTTCCCTGAGACACCAATCCAGTTCTGACCTTCAGCATGGACTCAGAACTGATAAAGTACTCGTGAAAGAAAATATCTGCCCTAAACAGTTTGTGATCCCTCTAAAGGGATACTGAGGGATATAGAATATGTGGGGAATAGTGAGAGCAATTCATGTTTGCAGGTAATCAGATCCGAATACACAGTTGTGATGCTTCAGAGAAAGGGTGTAGTGTAAAAGGTGGCTAAAAGATATTAACAAAATACTCACGGTAATGTGCTGTTGTTCGTGCATGCTACCTTTCACACATTTTAGGTAGTATTGCAGATAAGGAGGCCTATTATTAACGCAGGCTGTCGAGACATGTCTTCAAATATGGCTAGATGGCTAAGAGCTTTCCAGGGGAACTGCCTGTCAGACCAGCTCTTGCTCAGATTGCTGCTGGTGAGAAGACACGCTAGGGGTGGTAGAGAAGGTGAGTTGGAGGTCTTATGTCCAATTCATTCAAGCACATCATTAAAATAAATAGTGACCACATCTGTGTCTGATGTGTGAGATGTCCATTAGGATGGACAAGGGTAAGTGAGCTGCAGTAAATATGTTTAAATACCTTTCTTGCTCTTACCAGTCCTGCAAGAAGTTGTTCCTGCCTCTTCTTCTAATACGCAGCCATTTGGTCTTCCCACACACCAGCCTTATCCCCTTCACTATAGAGAAATTTGCTCTAACATTTGCACTTGGTATGGTAGGTTGAACATACCATTGGGTCGTTTCTCAGGGCACAAGGAATAATATTGCTAGCTGGCTGGTTCCAGGAGCTCTGTTCATCCCTGTTAAGGTTCTCTCTGCAATGGCTTCACCTCTGCATAATGAGCTCAAGGCAGATCACTTTCCACAGCCTCACCGTTTGGCTTTTGGTGGACAGGAAGACTGTTAACGCCACGTTTCTTGAGCCTGCTGTCCCCAGGAAGATGTAGGATTAGCATGCTGAAGCTACACACAACTATTTTAATTATGTGGTGCAGTGCTACACTTCCCAAGATGACACCAAGTGCTAAGACAACAAAACAGAGAGGAAGCACACACAAGTGAGCAAGAGGGAGAGAGAAACTCCCCACGCTGGCTGTTGTGCAGTCCCAGAGGAGATCTAACTCAGTATGTAATTGCTGTTCTGGATAGCTTCTGCCCTCAAAACAATTTTCTGTTGGTCTGCTATTGCTTAGGCTGAATCAGTTTGATTTATAGAATGTCATTTTTTTCTCCCCAGCCATAGACAAGAGAAAAATATTTGTTGAAAGGTTTTTGCAGCAAGATTTAGTTTTTGCCCATCTAGCATCAGAGAAGCTTGCTGACTTTTTATATGAGCTTTTCCCTTTCCCTTCTTTCCCCTAACTCTAAGAAGAGAATGGGGATAGATGCTTTGATTAGACTTTCTGTGTAGTTTGGATCTGTGATTCACACATGCTGGAACACAGGATAAGAGACGTCCCACAGATGGGAAAATATATGCGGAGCATCTCAGCATCTTGTTTGTAGAACATGCCAGACCCTACAAAGTGTTGGGTTTTTGTATTTCCCTTCCCTTCCCTTCCCTTCCATTTCCTTTCATTTCCTTTCCTCTTTCCAAGGATGACAAGCACTAGGGGATTTTGTTTTGTTTTTGGCAGCTTTTGCAAGCCAGAAATGCACACATGAACATTATATTGCTTCTTTCAGAATCTCCTTCAGATTTATTTTATAGCCCTCCTGGCTGCTTGTTGCAGAGCGGTTGGTGAGGAAGAATCGGACCTCACTAGTAAAATTCAGTACCACCTAAATATTGAGCCAGCAATTAATTTAGATGTTAATTTGTACTCCTGTAAAAGATGGATGGATGGTTTGTGAGCACACACATATGCACACATGCTAAATAGAATAGACCACTGATATTTCTGATCCCATTTTTTACACGGACCTAAGGCAAACATCCTTAGAAGCACGTGTGACTCTTCCCTTGCGGACCCAAGCTGACATTGATAAAGGATTCTGTAATCTGGCAAAGTGTGAGAGAGAAAATATTGACAACACTTGCTCTTTTTGTATCCTTCTGCGGAGAGCATGTTTCCCCTCTCTGGTTTATTTAGTGTTGTTCTCATGGCTGGAATACAGAAGTGTCCTCAGAATACGATTAAGGTCAGGGCTGTGTTCAAAGTTTTCAGTGTCAGTAAATCTTCATCCCATTAGCTGCGAGACTGGAAGTGGGGGCAGATTTACTTATTTGCTGTCGTGTCGAATATCTCGGTAATGTGCATTCTGTGGGGAAATGGGCTGCTGGGATTTATGATTAGGTTGTTCCCATCTTGGGAACAATGTCTGAGTTTTACGACCCAACTTGTTCCCAGATTCATTTTTTAAAATGTTGAAATTGTGGTCTTGCTAAAGTAAAAAATGGGAAATGTAAATTTATCTGCAAACTCGTATTTCCAAAAGTTTCTGCACAAGAGTTGGAATTTCAGAAATTTTCCAAATTTCGAGTACTTTGCTGTGACATTATTCACTTACCAAGTCAGCTGAAATTACTCAAACAATCCTTTCATCTTAGCCAAGTACTTTCTGTTAGGAAGTTTTGAAACAAATTTTCTCGGGCTTGAGTTAATCCTCCAGTTCTTTAGGGTCCCAAACTCTTATAATTCTCTGGTTTTCTCATCCGCATGTCTTGTTATTTGGCACTTCTCTGTTTTTTTGGTCATCTTTAGCTCTTGATATTTCTTTTTACCAACTGTAACTGCACTAATGATTTGTCTTACTCTGTTTCACTCTGACATGGGCCAAATAAAATCCAGTATACTAATCTGTACAATGGATATCTCCTTTGGAAAAAAATAAAATAAAATAATGATAATAATAAAAAAGATTTAGATGAACACTTTACTGTCTCTTGCTGCTGAATATAGGGTGTGAATTGTTGCCAAACATGAAAGGCTGGTGTTGATTAAAAAACAGAAGCTCTACCCTTGTTAGCTGGCAGGGAGGACACATTTTTGGAACAGTAGCTGGCTGTTGTACTCCAGTTTTGGTGGAGTCAAAGGGATTTACGAGGAGCTCTATTTCACTCTGAATTCTGCATATCATGTGCAAACTTGGGAAACTAATGCAGTTTGATTTTTACAAACAAACTCTGATGCTTGGCAAGTTCAGAGGAACTTCATGATAGAGTTAACCTGGCAAGAAGGAATGGGAACATAGCTGCAAGGTATATGACATTATAGAAGCTCTTTATTTCTAGCTACTCTTTTCTTCTATTTTTTTTTCTTTTCTTATGCTTACATATATCAGGTGCTTGGAAACTTCACGTTGCCAGGTTAAATTATTCAACAGATTCCTTGCTTCGGGTCAGATTGCTTTGTACTCTGTGCTTTACAACCACCCCTGTTTGCTTTTTCTTAAATACAGTAGTCACATTTCTTCCTTCCTAACAACTCAAGGGCTGGTTTTAACTAATGCATATTTACTGAACAATAATTTTAAGCATTGTTACAATGTTTTGAAAGGGATCTATACACTGCAGCAGATGGCTTGTTCATCTCAAGTACCTGAATAAAAATGACAAATCTGAAACAGCACAGTTCATATACAGTATTGAACTGCCTTTCTTCTTACCTTTCCTCTCATAATATCCCAGGACCAGCAGGCAGACAGCCCAGCTCCTTGCAGTTAAATTAGCTGAGGTAGACCCTGTGGGGAGTCAGTATATCATCAGATCTTTCTTAGACCAAATTGCCTGCATGGTTTATTCCAATGGAAACACTGAGTGAGGGTACAGTTCAATATATTACCATAGCCTTCATCTAACCAAATGTATATGCAAATAGAAGTTCATGGGTTTTAGGCTGCGTTCATTTAAAGTGGTTAAAAGAAGCAGAGCAGAACAAAACAGACTAACTGAAAGGTGGAAAGAATTTTGTTTATGTTGCTTGTAACAGAAACCAAAGACTGATGTCAGTGGCAATTTAGCCAAGAGAGACAAATGAGTACTCTGTGGTTTTTTTTAGTATTATTTTTGTTTGATTATTTTTTCCTTAGCCGTTTTTTACTAAGCAGTTAAATGAGAGCAGAACAACACATTAAAGTTAATTCTCGATTCTTTGCATTTTAATAAACTTTAGCTTTCTCCTCTCAAATATTTTTATAAGAAACCAAACAATTCCCCCACCCAAAAAATCATAACTAATTTCTCCTTGTTTCCTGGCAATGATTTATGACCACAGTGCTCAAGTGCAATCCAAGTTACTTAAACATCATTGCTTTACAAAATATTCTGCAGTATTTACAAGTTACGAATAATACCATACATAATTAAAGCTTCACTATGTTTGACAAGTGAATCAATGAAGTGCATTTTGTGATGCATTACCCAGTCTTTGTTTGAGGGTTTGGTTGGTTTTTGTTTTTGTTTTTGTTTTCTTTATGATTTGTTTTATTATGATTTTTCAGTTTTTAATACCTTTTTCCTACGTCTTCAAACATTCAACAATTTGGTGTATTCAGGAATTCACAATGCTACTCACAGACTTTATTGCAAATGAATGTGATTCCATTGCATTTTATGATTAAATGTTATGCCACTTACATTCTCACAACAAACTTCAGAAGGATGTGTATTCATTTTGCGCCATTTTCTAAATTTATCCATAAGGATTCTTAGTTCTTTTAAAGTGGGATGGAAACAATCTGACTTTCTGGCATGATGGACTAGAGTTGCAACAGGACCCAAGCAGGTAAATGAATTACTGTGTAATTAGCATTTTGGGCACTGGAGCAGCCTCCCCAGGGCAGTGGTCACAGCACCGAGCCTGATGGAGTTCAAAAAGTGTTGGGACAATGCTCTCAGACATAAGGTCTGATTTTTAGGTGGTCCTTTGTGGAGACAGGGGTTGGACTCGATGATCCTTGTAGATCCTTTCCAACTCAGGATATTCTGTGATTCTAGTGTTGGGAGATGCAGATTCTTCAGAAATACTTTCAGTGTTTCAGAAAACATCTTGGTCTTAGATCTTGTGGTAGGCATGTCTTGATGCCTCTCTGTTGTGGAATTTTAATGGTGCTGCCTTTGTTGAGCTTGTGTATATTTTGATTTTGTAGTCCTTGATTTATCCAGCAAGTTGGTTCTGTGAAGGAACTAAAGAAATCTGGTTTGCTTTGCCTTTGTATGTGTTGTTTGGATGGTTTTTTTTATTATTATTATTTTTTATCCATCAACTTGTGAGATATTTCTAGTATTGGTGCACTCTAATAGAGATTGGTTCTCTATTTTGGATTCTCTGGTGTCTAACAGGCAAGTTTTCTTCAAACCCAATTCTCTCCTTTTTTCCATGAATATTTTAGACACAATATATTTGTGCTACTCTGTCAGATTTGATTGCAATCTGCCAATAAAGAGTTTAAAGTGTTGGGGAGTGGTCGTGGGGTGTGAGAGGGTGGAAGAAAATGGGGGAAAGACAGGCCAAGAGGGCATGCGACCTGATGACAAAGGACACAGAGAAGGACAAATCAATGCCTTTTTCAGCTTCCTCGTTACTGGTAAGAATGGTCTTCAATGGTCCCTGGGTTGAGACTGGATGGAAATTCTGGAGCAAGGAATATTCGTGGTAGAATGTCGGGCCAGGGAGCATTTATACAAACTGGACCTACGAAAGTCCATGGGACCTGACTGGATGCAATTATAAGCACTGAAGGAGCTTACCAATGTCATTGCCACTCTTCATTATCTTTGAAGGATAGCAATTGGGGATATTCCCAAGGACTGGAAGAAAGAAAATTTAGCTAACTAACCTGATAGCCTTCCACCATGAGATGATTGTCTTGGTTTGCGAGTAGAGAGCAGTGGTTATTGCTTATCTTGACTTTAGGGCAGAGCTTTTCAATACCAGGTGATTTTGCAGAAATTCAGAACACCCTCAACAACCTGGAGAAATGTTCCCTGACAAAAACACCACGAGGTATAGAAACTGGAGATGGCAAGTCCTGCCCATAGGGAGGAGCAACTCCAGGCACCAGTACAGACTGGGGACTGACACAATATGGAAAGCAACTTTTCAGAGAAGGACCTGGAAGTCCTGGTGGGCAGCAAGTTGACTTTGATCCAGCAATACACTGTTGCAGCAAAGAAGGCCAACAGAATCCTGGGCTGCATTAAGCCCAGGGTCATTGCCAGCAGGTTAGAAGAGGTGCTCCTTCCCCTCTGCTGAGCACTGGTGAGACATCTGGAGTGCTGGGTCCAGTGCTGGGCTCCCCAGTACAAGGCAGACATGTTGCCCAGACAGTCTGGATGTTCATGGAGATATGCAAAATACAGGGGACATAGCCCTGAGCAACTGGATTTAATTGACTGCTCTGAACACGTTTGCTGGATGTACTGATTTCTAGAAGTTCTTGCCAACCTCAGTGTTTCTCTGATTCTGTGATTTGAACAGCTAAACAAAATGCATCTTGCTTGAATGCTTTTTTTTTTTTTTTTCCTGCTATGTTAATGTTGCCTTACTGGTAGTGCATTTAGCAGCATCTACATTATTATGTCTATTATTGCTAGGTTAATTGTTTTTATAAAAGCTAGTATCATAAGAAGTCAACATATGCTCACATTTGGTCTTATATATGGTAAATGTTCTGATACTAGGGAAACAAACTCGCTGGGGTTTGCTGTGTTGGAACTAGGAAAATTCTGTGTTGAATTTAGTAACCCGCTTTTTACATTTCTAGAGGTATGAATAAATCCATTCATCAAACAGGTCATGACTTTTTGATTTCTAAATTGTCGTAACAATAAGGAGGTTTCAAATTCAGTGAGTTTTTGATCGGATCTCCATCAATTTACAAATAGTATTTTACCAGATCGATGCTATACTGAAAATGAGCTTCTTCTTTGTAAGAATCTGCACTCCAGGATGAATGGTTTGCACCAAAAATATCTTTTTTAGAAAGAGACGGGTGTAGTGCAGTTGTTTTTATTGTTGCTTTTTCACTCTTAGTACTCCACAATTCTGAAAAGCAACCGTATAATCTGATCATTCTGCGTGTTTCTTATAAAAAGTTCAAGTCAACTGGCTGACGTAGATCCAGGAAAACATGGCTTTGTTCAAAGGCTTTTTGGATTTACTGTGGGAGCACTGTAGCTTTTTCTTTTAATTCTACACAGACAAGTTTTTCCTTGTCTTTATCTTTTGTTTTGTTTTGTTTTTCTTTGCCACGCTTGACTGCTGGACGTTTCTTTTATGCTTGGATATTGCCCATTCATTAATGTTTGACTTCCTGTCTTTTCAGAGTGACATGTTGGATGTGAACCAGATCATTAAAGACCTGGCCTCCATGGTGCATGAGCAAGGAGACACAATAGGTAGGTATCACTGTTAAGGTATGGGCTTTGTTTCCCTCCTATACCACACCGGTGTGATGTTGTGTGTCCCCTCACAAGAAACTTTTCATTGACGCTGTGCTTATTTGTCCTGTCTTTTGTGCATTTTGTATACCCAGTGATGTTTTGATCTGACAAGCTGCCCTGTGCAATAGGGTTCTCATATTCAGGATAGTTAGATGATATACTTAGCATAAAATAGATTTTGCAGTGAAATTAATCCATTCACTTTTGACTGTAACAAGGAAGCTGAAGAGATGTAGTATTAACTAGAAAGGGATTCAATTCTTCCTTTCTACCTGGAATTGTAATTAGAAAACAACAATAGTAGTAGCAGTTACTGTTATGATTATTGATGGTGGTGAAGAAAATTAAACAGCTTGCTTTTCCTAAATAGAAATTTCTATCCTGATTAATCTACCCGATTAAATCTACAGTACTCTAGCAGTACTCTAACACTATGATGTATACGCATGCACAGTCTGAAGCTTCTGGCCATTAGCTGACCTCCTCTTGCTCTCTAGCTACCAGTGGCTGAGAACATTGTGGAGAAATCATGGGAATGGAGGAGATGAGAGAACCCCCGAGTATTATCTTCAACAACAGCCCATCACTGACCACCACCAATCTTTCGAATGAGGGATAAAACGTAGATCTATTCCTTTTAAATTCCTCCTGACCCTTTCCTTTCCCTGTTGCAGCTTCTGATACAGCTAAGGATGATCGGCTATTTTTCTGTGCCTCTTTTTTTTGTTGTTTTGTATGTATGATGATACTGTGCAGTGCATCAGAAGCAATTTCCAGTTCCGAATTTGAGAGCTAGGAATCCTAAAGTCATGATGAGGGACCTAAACACCAGAGAAGCAAGATTTGTGAGGATATTGCTAACCGACAGTGCTTTTACCTTCTCCTAGAAGTGGAGTTCTTACCAGAGCTCATGGGAGCTGGATCAAATCCTAAGGCAGCTATATATAAATCATAAAAGAAGAAAATCTTCTCTGCTGTTTATTAATCACTCTGGATTTCTTTGCCATGCTCATACCTTTGCAAGTTCCCATTAGCATCAGATACCTCCTTTCACACTTCAGATGAGCTGGCTGCATTCCACTGAGAAACACCACACTGGTTCACAAGTGCAGAACAAAATCAAGATAATATCCCAAACCAATTCTTTATTACATTTTTTATTTTTAATGCTTGTTGAACAGCTCGGTTTTTGTACATGTATAACTTTGGAGCCTGACTCATCTCCAAAAAGTACTTCAGATGTTAATGCCTTGAGGCACATGACAACCTACATCAGTTAGCTTCAAGATCCTATGATTCTACGGCTGTGACTGTGATGTAGTGACTATGACTGTGTGGTTGATGTAGTCTAGTTAGACTTCAGCAAAGCCTTTGACATGGTCTCCCACAGTATTCTGCTGGATAAACTGGCTGCCTGTGGCCTGGACAGGTATACTTTTCTCTGGGTAAAGAACTGGCTGGAGGGCCGTGCCCAGCAGGTGGTGGTTAATGGAGTTAAGTCTAGCTGGCATTCAGTTACAAGTGGTTTCCCCCAGGGGACGGTACTGGGGCTTATCTTGTTTAATATCTTTATTGATGACCTGGATGAGGGGATTGAGTGTACCCTCAGTAAGTTTGCAGACAACGCCAAGTTGGGAGGTAGCGTTGGTCTGCCTGAGGGTAGGATGGGCCTTCAGAGGGATTGCTGGGCTGAGGTGAATGGGATGAGGTTCAATAAGGCCAAGTGCCGGGTCCTGCACTTTGGCCACAATAACCTCATGCAGTGCTATAGGCTTGGGGCGGAGTGGCTAGAAGACAGTGAAGAGGAAAGGGACCTGGGAGTGTTGATTGATGCTTGCCTGAACATGAGCCGGCAGTGTGCCCAGGTGGCCAAGAAAGCCAACAGCATCCTGGCTTGTATCAGGAATAGTGTAGCCAGCAGGACCAGGGAGGTGATCATCCCCCTGTACTCAGCTTTGGTGAGGCCGCACCTCGAGTAGGTGTTCAGTTTTGGGCCCCTCACTACAAGAAGGACATCGAGGTCCTGGAACGTGTCCAGAGAAGGGCTACAAAGCTGGTGAAGGGCCTGGAGCACAAGTCTTATGAGGAGTGGCTGAAGTAGCTGGGGTTATTTAGTCTGGAGGAGAGGAGGCTCAGGGGAGACCTCATTGCACTCTACAACTTCCTGAAGGGAGGTTGTGATGAGGAGAGGGTTGGCCTCTTCTCTCAGATAACTAGTGATAGGACTCGAGGAAATGGCCACAAGTTGCACCTGGGGAGATTTAGATTAGATATCAGGAAAAACTTTTTCTCTCAAAGAGTGGTCAGGCACTGGAACGGCCTGCCCAGGGAGGTGGTGGAGTCCCTCATGGTATTCAAGAAGCGCCTGGATGAGGTGATACGAGATATGATTTAGTAGCTGAGTGGGTAGTATTGGTGATAGGAGGATGGTTGGACTAGATGATCTTGTAGGTCCTTTCCAACCCTGTGTTTCTATGATTCTATGATTCTATCCTTGTAAACCATTTTCTTAAAGCAGTATTTATTATTTCAAGACATTGTGCATGCGTAGGAGTGGTCCCAGTATTACCTTGCTTGTGAAAGTTAGATAAAGTAGGGAGTTTTGGTTTTAAGCCACCATGACTGTTTTTTCTTCTTCTCATATTTATCTGTGTAGCTTCTTCAGTATCTTTTCACTGTGGAAGCTAGTCAAGATATCTTCCCAGCCAATTGCTGTAGGGTCCCACTGTTATCTTTGGACATTCGCATTACATAAAAATAAGTGAGACTAAGACTCAGATGGTAAAGGGAGTTGAAACTTCCCAGTGAACATTCAGCAGCAGTGAGGATAAGGGACAGTTCTCTCGACACTTGCTTTATTTTTTTAATGCATTCCTCTTGCATGCATGAAGTGAAAGTTGTGTTTGTGTTCATTCAGAAGACACAAAAGAAATATGTATCCAGGAAATCTGAGGTGCATCACTTGGTAAAACACAGACAGGGCTGTAGAGCAAACCACTCTTGTTCACCCTGAGCTGGGGAGAATTAATGGGAAGACCTTGTCTGATCTATGCATAGCACAGGAAGAATAACACGTACTTGTTATAAAAACCTAAAAGAAGTTTTGCTCCTGTGTGGGCCATTTCCTTAATGGGAATGTGCATAACACTCCCTAGAGTAGAAAGAAATTTCTGTCAGGCAGAGAGGAAAACAGATGAGGGGAAATGCACAGCCGGGGCAGCAAGTCTGTTATTTTTTGGTTTGTGCAAATGCCTGTGTTCCTAGTCACGGCATCTTTTTGATAAGAATATTTAATGAAACATTATAATGTCAGTGAGCCCAAGCCTCAAAGCCAAAACAAGGTAGTGGTATAGGTTTCCTTTGAATTAACAGAAGTCTTTTCAACACATATTTACAAGAGCTCTTGGCAAAAGCAACCCTGTGAAGCTTCATCACAAATATGAGGAACGGGACATCTCCTTCTCCCTTAGCCAAACTCCATCTCATCCACTTTCTATTCCCAGTCTCAGTCCAGCTTTTTTTTTCTTTCTTTGTTTACACAGGACTGAAATACTTATGTGAAAGTTCACCAACCCTTTTCAGCTTCTTTGGGGGACTCAAAAAAGGACCCCCAAAGAGGGAACACAAAATCTGGGATGGAAGCCTACAAACAATTTTTGGGGGTACTTCAGGAGAGACTTAGGGGATCAGAAGCACAAATGGCAAGATCTTCACAGGGTAGTGAGGAAAAAACTTGAGGAGCATCAAAAAGCTGACAGTGGAGTTGGGTTGTCTCCTCTGCTAAAGTTTACTCTCATGGTAACAAATGGGTTCTTCAGCCAAAGCATCCAAGGCAAAGATTAAGGACTTGGTACTGTGAGAAATAAATTACATTGGGGGTGACTGCTAGAGCAACAGAAACTCCTTTCCATGCTCACAGATGGCCACTCAACTGAACTACAAGTGCCTCAACAGGTGGAACATTCCCAGTGTTTCTTACTGAATGTCATTATTGTACGTGTGCATGCCTGTCCCACTGGCCATGCTAGGATAAATAGACATAGTTCCATGAAATAGGTTTATTATTGGTGTTAGGGAGAATCCTTAAATTTCCATTTCCTCTGTAGTATGTGTCAATAACACAGTTACCAGTATTTGTATTAGTACCTGATGAAGGCATGGGCTTATTGATTCACCTCTGTAGGCTCCTGTTTGTGTTGTAACAGAGAATAAAGATGACCTGAACAATACAGTCATTGCATTGGTTTTGACTGTGGCAAAAGAAAATACCGTTTTTTTGTTTGTTTGTTTTTGTTTGTTTGTTTTCATTGAGAAGAGTTCTTTTTCTCTCCTACCTCTGTATGGAACCTTACTAATTATACCAAAATAAGGTGCAAGATATACATCCCTCATCTAAACTGTCCTAATTCAAATTTCATTGCTTGCAGCTCCATCACATTTCTCAAAGCCACAAAGACCCACGTTGTTCTTCATAAATTTGGAACAACTTCTCTCATAAATTTGGAACATTTTATACATTTAGAAAAGGCACATTTCTTCTGGTGTTGGACAATTTTGGAACCAACCTTCTGTCAGTGTGTCTGTAACCTTCCCACCTCCCTAAAATGGTGAGAGACTGGCCATCTATTTTAAGATTACAGTAGCAGGGATACGGGAATTAATTTACCAGTTCTCTACTTCTCTGTCCAGGCAAAATGGGTGCAAAGTAATGTTTGCAAAGCAAATCCCACTGGCTGGAAGAAGACCCTACTGCATTGAAGAAAATACTTTCTCTGACTTTCTTTTTCTTCCAGTACTTCAGGCTTAGATCTTCATGCGAGTAATGTTTCATGTCACTCTTGAAGTCTGTGCATTTTATACCTGCAAATAATAGGGTGAAGCTTTAAGTGGATGCTCCCTCACTTTTTCTGACATTGTTATATGGTATCTCTCAGGCTAGAACCCACAGACCTGACAAGATAAATATAAACATGGCAGCTGGTGCTTTCCTTCAGTCTAGGAAGAACTTCATGATGGGGTCAATATATTCAGTCCTCGAGCAATGCTAGTGTTTGCTGACATACCATGTTGTCAGTTATTGCTTGATGATAATAATAATAAACCTCCTTCAATGTAAGTATATTTGCCTGAATGCAAATTTCAAAAACTTTGGAAACTTTTGAATGGTGGTTTGTCGTGGTTTTTTTTTCTGTTTTTGTTTTTTGTTTTCCTTTCTTTTTTCTCAGTTTTGTTGCCTGTTTTATCATTATTGCTTTTGTGACCTGAAGGCTAGTTTAACATGTAGACACTCTCAAAAGTCAAGAGGACACCTTTGCACACATGGTCTGCAGTCTGACTGCCTGAATGGCATGACAAAGAGTCTGTTGTCAAATGCACTGGTGCAAGCCAAGTAGGGAAATCATTCAACTGGATCCTTAACTAAACTCTCCTGAGTTATGTGTCTCGGTTGGGACATCTGCAGAAAATGAACACATCTTGAGAGTGGTCCCTGAATACCTGAATGTAACAGCTCTAATATCCATGTTGTTGAAAGTGATCTGCAAAGTCTCTCATTTGGTTAAGTCTCCTAAGTGATCTCAGAGGAGACCATTATGTGAATGGGTACGTTTATGTTCTTATTGGTTCCTGATGAATTAGGAAATTTCTCAGCTGTCTTGCTTTCAGTCGTTTGTGGCAGCACGGAGTTATGTGTTGGTACAGAGCACATCCCATGCAATGGGGTATTTCTGAATCAGTAATTTCACATGAAATAAACACTTCTCATTTCTTTAAAGAAACCTTCAGTTTCCTTGTGCATCCTAGGTATACATCCTGTTCTGTTATCAATCTAATGAAGGTTTCATGTAATCCCAAAATTTCATGTATCCCAAATGCTGAAATTGCGTAGTATTGTTACCCTTAATTGAACTGTGGGCAATAATCTTAAGGGCACAGTGCTTTCTATACCACTGTTCTTGCTCTCTGGACTGCAGTATAATCACCTCCACTATCACTTTTCACAAGTCCATAGATCTGGACACCACTGAAGAGCCCGTAAGGTACCCTGTTTCATGTTACGCACAGGTTGTTGTCCGTTGCTATAAATGAATTGCTGGAATCAGGGGTGGGCTAGCATGACCTTCTCTGACCAACTCATTTTGCTCAAGATAATGGGCAGCATAAAAATAGGGATGTGCTTTTGTGACTCTTTCCTGTTTCTGCTCTCTGTGAGTGTGAGTTTTTTTCTCTTCCCTTGTGTGTGGACTTTTACATTCAGTTTTATTGCAGACTGCTAGTAAGACAGCACATGCTGGCTTATAAGGAAAAGAATAATGGGTAACTCTAGATTTGTAAATTTACTAATGCCTAAAGATTTGTCTGCTGCTCTGTGTTTGACCTTCGTAATGTGATTGGGCTGGTGTACTGGCAGTTAATGAGCCAGCTAATTTTGTAAAAGAAACAAGACTCTTCCTTTTATGAGGTTTATTGACACTAGTAGGATTGTTCTCACACCAAATTATCCAAAGTCATTTTGGGGAAGTTGGAACTGCTGTGCTCTCAATTTCTAGAAACCTTGTGATCAATCAGCAAATGTCATACAGCTGGAAGCTGCCCATATAGTTAGTTTTTTTCTGCTGGGAGTTGTCATACTCTGCCATAGATAGTTTGGGAGGTCATGGCTTGAGCAGGTTAAGTAAACCAAACAAGCCATGTAAAGTAAAAGTGTTCAAACAAGTTTGTAGATATCGGTGACTTTACTTTGTAAGTAAAATAAATGACTTTCTGAGACAGCAAGCAGAAAAAAGTTATATTTCTTTCTATGAATCACCCCCCCCCCCCCAACATCCTCATTTACTCCCATGACAAACCCAGATGAACGCTTATTTGATCCGTTGACTGAGTTGTAGCACTTGGTATCTTATGCGCCCAGCTATGTGATTGGAGAGGAGTGTTGTATTAATTGTAGACAAAAGTAGACTTTTCAATAATGCTTAGTGCAAGTGAAAGTAAGGTATTTATCTAAACTGTGTCAATGCATGAGCTAGATTTGAAAAAGCAAAAATATAAACAGTTTGATTTTCCTTCCTTCCTTCCTTCCTTCCTTCCTTGTCATTTTAAATGAACATATTTTATTGCAGATTGAAATAATATTTTCTTTAATTTGGATGTTTTATCAAACTAAAAAAAAAAAAAAGTTTTGAGGTTACATCCCAAGGGGAAAAAAAAAAAAAAGAAAAAGAGTGTACTACAGAAGAGTAACTAGAATTTCTCAATCAGAGATAGATTGTGTGCTCTTTTCCTCTTTAAATTAATTCCAGAGATTATTTTGGAAGAAGAAAAATATGACAAAAAGAAAATCAATAAATTTTCATAGAATCATAGAATGGTTTGGGTTGGAAGGGACCTTAAAGACCATCCAATTCCAAACCCCAGGGGTCCCATGGGCAGGGACACCTCCCATCAGACCAGGTTGCCCAAAACCCCATCTAGCCAGGCCTTGAACATCTCCAGGGATGGGGCATCCGCAACATCTCTGGGCAGCCTGTGCCAGTGCCTCGCCAGCCTGACAGTGAATAATTTCTTCTGAATATCTAATATAAACTTACCCTCTTTTAGTTTAAAGTCATTACTCTGTGAAAAGTCATGACTCCTTAAAACCATGACTTCTTTTTCTCACAAAAGAATTGTGTTTGTTGAAATGTTTTGTTTTTTTTTAACCAGAAAAAAAATAATAAAATTATATGAAATGTGAATTTATTCTGTTACCATGGTATAATATCCTCCCATGTTCAAATTTAAGGAATTAAAACTAAAAAACTATCATATGGGAACCTTGGATATTTCAGATAGTAGAGGGTATGCACACAGGCAATGAGGGCCAGGCGATACCATGCACCTCCAGGAAACTGTTCATGAGCTGACTTCTCCTGGGAAATACCAGTTGTTTGTGACCACTTATTTCTCTATAAGAAAGGAAAGGCAATCACTTTGCATGTACTAAAGTGGTAATATTTCTGCACTCTGCCCTTTACCACAGAGCAGATGACATGAGGTACCTTACTCTCTGGGAGGACGTTCTGTTTTCCAGTGGATTAACGAAGGATGACATCTGAATTTTAAATCCCTGGAAGATGCATCCTGGCAGGCATGGTAAACCGCTGGCAGGGCGATACCATTTTGTCAGTGCATACATATGTAGCAGATACTTGACATTTCCAAGATGCATTTCAAGGAGAGTATAAATCACTCAGGAGCTGAAGCGCTCTAAATTTATGCTGGTGTTTGGTCATTGCCTCGTGGCCACTTATTTTCATTCAGACTAGAGCTTTGGTCTGTTTGCTGAGGAAAACCAGCAGGAAGAGCTGGTTACGACATTTGGGGGAGTTTAAACAGTGTCTCCAGGCCTGCTTGGAAAACTAGGGTGAGCAGTTGTTGCTTTAGTCCTTACCTCCAGGGGTTGTGGTGTGTCACCGTGTGGGAGAATTAGAGCTCTGCTAAAATCAAATAGAAAGCTAGGTACTACCTGCTTTTGTTGAAGCAATAACCACAGCTCCTGATGACTCATGGAGCTGCAAATTGTGTTTCACTGCACCAATCTAAGCCAATATGACCCATTTAGCCCTGGCTTAGCAAACAGGAGAGATTATATTACAAATCCTCTCGTGTGCTGAATTTGTAACTTGACATATACACAGAAGTTTGCAAATGTCTAACCCTAAGTCATTTTAAACTTCACTCTGGAAGAACTGCCATAGTTTTCCTTCCCCTTAACATCTGCAGTCATGTCTATAGAAAGCCCGAGGGGGTTTTCTTCATGGAACGAGACTCCCTTAAAGCTCTCCATGTACGTGGCAATTAGAACAGGCAAAATTATTTTTCATGCTGACAACAATTTTACCCCAAACTTGGCTTTTAATTAAGAAAGAGACCTTTACATATTACCAAAATATTCCTTTTTTTATTGTGCTTCTCAGTATGTTGTATTAATTATTTTTAGTCAGAAATTACAGTGATAAAACAGTGTTAAGCTTATTAGAGTGCTAAAAATAAAAGTGTACTGTGAAACCTAAAGGGGACCATTTTGGTTATTGCCAAGTGGGAGCATTTTGAAATTCTCATTCACAAGCTCACTTTCCTGTCTTTCAAGCAGCTCTACTGAAAATGATGCCTTGTGAAACCAGTCCATTGTTGCCGCTATAAAGACACGGGTCATATGGGTGATTTCCCAACACATTTGGACAAAACCCCATTCCAGCCACTGTCACTCCAGTAATTTCACATATAAGACTCTCGCTGGTCATTAGCAGGGGGATGATCTCAAAAGACAGGAAAATAGGTAGGGTTGAAAGAGACTTCTGGGGATCATCATGATTTCTGTCTCTGCGTGACAAGTCTGTCATAAAATCATATCGAGTTACATCTAAAAGCTTGTTAACTCTGCCGCCTTCATTATTCCTACTGAAAGGATGTAGAATTTAGGCTGGAAAATGAGAAATCTTTTCCTAATTCCCAGGTGTATTTGTTTGCAACAGCCATCTGCTTTGGTGCAGCCTTGTCCCTCAGTTTAATAAAATGGTGATCACATCGCTTTAAGGTTTGTGTTTGTTTCCAAAATGTACCGTAATTATAAATTTGTCATCACAGAATGAAGATGGGAAATTGCTAGGGGATTCAGGGTTTTGGAAAGGTTTTCCCTTTGGAAAATCCCTGACACAGGGCTGGGTTATCTCACCTGTTTGGGAGCAAATTCACTGTCCTTTCATGCCAAAAGCAGTAAAGAAAGGAAAAGCCAGCCCCTTCCAGCAGATGTTTCAGTCTACCAAAGATCCTAATGCCCCTTTGGAAATGCATGCCTCTCCATCCCCAGCCAGGGTACGTGGGAGAGAAGTCTGGAAGTAATCACAGTGAAGCTGTGAGCCATCTCTGGCATATGCACTGAAGGAGTGCTGAGTGGCACGTTCATCCTTGATTTATTGATATGGCCTGCCTACTTCCTTGTGATTTGACCCAAAGTCTCATTCCCTCTCTTGCTTTCCTGCATAAATCTGCAGAAATATCTAGTTACATTGTGTTACATATTTATGTCTCATTTTTATAGAGCTTTGCTTGTTTGTTTGCTTTTGCCTTCTGCTCTCAGGATTACAAATTGTTACAGAGAAAATTTAAATGGGAATTCGGCTTATTCCAAAGCTGGTATTCCCGTGAGGAGAGAAAGTGAGAAGAAGCAATGCCACCAGGGTCCAGTGTCCTCCTGTAACATCACATCAACTTATATAGGACTTGTAGCACGTGCCCATCCTACTTGGGAAAGCCTGTACTGGGAAAAATGTAGATAGTGTTAGCAAAACATGATGCATAGCACATGATTAACCCATTCCACGCAGTGCTAAGGGACTGTGGTAATATGTCATTAAACGTTCAGGGTCTGAATTTCAATTGGTGCAAACTGGTGTTCTCCCAGTGTTTAGTTCTTATGGCCTTCTGGAGAAGACATGAAAATGTGTTTTGGCAAAACCAGTCTGGTTAATTTGCATCCTATAGTCACGGTTAGCTACACAAGTAGGCATTTGTCACCAGCTAGGTAGCTAAGAATTTGTCACACTGGGTGGGTGACAAGTTAATCTATCTGATACGTCCTCTGTTTGTTAAGTGCATATTGAACATACTAACCCTTTTGGTTTCTCTGCCTTATACCTTGCAGTTTCCAAACCCAGAGAGGGCCATACATGCAGTGCTGGAATTTGCAGTGTAGCTTGTGGTTGCCAATTACACAGCACTGTCCTAGCATGCAAACACAGAAAGGAAGCACTCCCGTGTTCTGCAGAACTAATCTAGCCCATAAATCTACCGCTTCTAAGCTATTCCTCAATCCTACAAAGAAAGCATCAAATGTCCCTCTCCTATTAGTCCTATAAAATATGTAGAATGATCCCTTACGGATTCGTGGGTCAACCTCAATTTCTGTCTGGAAAGACCCCAAGGGCAGTCCTGGAGTTAGGACATCTATTCTTTTTAAAGAGGAGTGGGAAACCAATTAATAGTGATAGCACTGGTGGACATGTGCTATGTCCTGCTGCTATGTGCAGTGGGATTTTCCTTGGAGACTTGCCTTGGAACTCATTATTAAGAGAGAGGTTGAAAACTGCCTACCGTGTTTCACTTACAGCTGTTTCTCAGGTACTCCTGTTTGAGGTAGACCTTGGGTAGATCCACTCACATGGCAAAAACATTGCTCACTGCAGCATGATACTGTAGCATTTGTGTTTCCGTTTATCATTTTTGGTAATTCAGCACCATTGCTTTCTACTGGTGTTGAAAAGAGAAAAATCTGTAACTTTCCCTGAAATACATTCATATGGATGCAGTATTGGAAATAAGCTTTTCCAGGCTGTCACACTGGTGTGTGCGTGTGTGTGGACTCAACTCTTCTAAGGCTCCGTACAAGCAAATTTGCTATTTCTTCATAGCCAGGAGTTGCATCATTAGAAAACTTTTGATCTGTTCCTGCCGAGTCCTGCTTGCAAGGCAAGCATTTGGGCAGAGCTCAGTGATGCCAACCAACGTCCACGGTTTTAAAATCCTAATAAAATTTTTTTGAGAGGCTTTGTAAATGGCCAGTAAAATTACGGTATATCAATCTATAAAAGTGCCAGCCATGTAGTTTGCTCTTGTGTACCATGGCATGCATAATATAGCAAAAAGGATTGGAAAAAACGTCTCTGAGGTGTGAAGAAAGACTTTTAATCGGTTTCTAGATGCTAAGCTGAAGTTTGGGGTGTTGTTCCACAGTTCTGCTGGCTTGGGTTTTTTTTTGTTCTTTTGTTTTGTTTTTAAGTTGAATTATCAGAAATGCATAGTTATGTTAGCAGACTTGCAACACTTTTTCACTAAAAATGACAAAAACTGAACACAACTACCTTCCACCATTTATGTGAAAACCTTCATTTATTTATCCATCACAAAAGTAGCCAGTTGGCTTAATGTTCCTAATGTTTTGTTTTTGTTATTGTTTTTGTTTTTAAAAAAGGTAAAAAAATAAATCTTCTGACTTAATCCAACTGTTCATACCATCAGCTGAATAATTTCTGTTAATTTTACTAAAGATTACAGAAATCTCTGGAACCTTATTCTGAAATCTTTGACATGGACTGAATTCCTTCTGATCATTTTCATGTGTTCTGCGGTGTAAATCTCTGCTGTCTCTGCTGTAAAACCCACATAAGCAGACCAAGTGCACATATTCTCCCACTGTGGCCAGAAATTACTGACTGTGCATCTCTTAGGGGACAAATTGGTCAACGTTTCTAAGATTTCCATTTAAAACACAAACCACAAAAGGTTTTATGCCATAGCAATTCCATCTTGCTTTCTAAGCACAGCTCCGGAGCCAAAATTTAATCTTGTTTTTGATGGAACTGGGGGTTTCTCTCACTGCCAGCTGCAATGTGTGGCTGTCAGTCTTTCTTTTCTAGACTCATTTTGATTCCTCATGTTTCCTTCAGTTTCTCCCAACCTCAGACCTAGCAGTCCAGGGTGAGATTCATCTCCCGTAATTTTAGGCACTGGCAATTTGTCTCATTCTGAGATGCCTGTGCAGATCTCTCTTGCAGCTTGGAAACGTGATCCAGGAGTTGAGGTTGTGATTCGTCTGATCTGATCATCAGGAGGTAGCTACTGTATTGGGATGAATCTCACCTTGTGGACTTGCTCTCCGTTGACTGTGATAGCGTAAGAGGGGACTTGCTCAAATACAGACACTGGAGTATGGTCAATAACCCACAATGAGATGAACCTCATCCCTGAGCTCTAATAATGAGATAAATTTGAATAAAATCTGCTAGGTCACCTCTGTAATTTAACTCTAATCCAGTGAATTTGCCAGTCTTCAGCTGATTTCGTGTGAATGTGCTATCGGTCTTTCCATTGATTTCATGGGAGTGGGATGAGATGCTAACCTCCATCTTATCTCGGGACACATGGAGAGATGACAGTCGTACTGCCTCTAACTGATGGGTTTTGGTGCCTTAATTCATCAAAATGGGGTACAATTCCTATTTCTTTCTAATGCAATGACTTGCAAACAAGAAGCTGCTTGTCTCTTTATGTCCGGGAGTAAACTGCTGAATCGCTGTTGGTATAAACTTTTTGTTTTAGGTTTGTACCCTCTAATTATCTTCTATTATCTTAATTTGCAGATAGTATTGAAGCCAACATTGAGACGGCATCTTCTAATGTAGAATCAGCCAATGAGCAGTTGGCAAAAGCCAGTCAGCACCAAGTAAGTGGGTCTAAAAAACCCTACGGATACATTCAGTAATAGTATTTAAAATAAAGAGAACACTTGACGACTGTGAACCACATGGCACATGGGCTGCGTTGGATTTGTGCTACCTGGAAAGATGATAAAGCATATTCTAAGTAAGAGCTAAACTTTTATGTGTTTATATATATATTAAATTACTGTAGCATTGGCAATTTGCAATAGAGGAGTCATTTAGAGATCTGCATATTAAAGAGCTGTTTCCCAGTAGGAAACTCAACAATTAGCTACTGTTGTTCTTGGAAAGATGTTAAAAAAAGTGCATCATATCAGGGTATATGTGCTTCTTATTGGAGTGTTTCCCTATAGTCAGGCAACAGCGCTTTTCAAAAACAACAGAATTGCCAAAAGACGTGATGTGGCTGGTGAATAATGGTTACGGGAAAGGCGTTCAGCACTTTTTAAAGGCAACCAGAGTGTTGTTTTTGTTTTGTTTTCCTAATTTTCCTTCACTGGAGCAAGAATAAAATACACACAAAAAAAAGCATTTATCTTGTTTGAAAATAGCTTGACCAGAAGAACTGGTTGATGGTTATATTTAGTACTTCCTAGGGATGAAGGAAGGGGAAAAAAAAGAAGAATCAAACAAAGAAAAAAATGTTATTGCTTGCATTAGATTAACAGAACAAAAGTTGCTACGGTTTCATTCTTTTCCTCAATCTTTAATCGATTTGTTGAACATCAAGGTGATTTTCATGTATCTGGAGTCTTGTTATGACAAAATGTAGCTGAGATGCATGTGAGTACCTAGTGCCTCCTCCTTGATCCTTTGACACAATGAATTCTGAAGGTCTAGGACAAACCTCCAGCCTGAAGGAGAATGAAACATAAGCACTTTACTCCAATGAAATGGAGTAACGTGATTTTAAAATTATCTACAACTCATTTCCTGGTGAAATGTACCTTGTAAATTGTGGGTAATAAGAACAATTTTTGTAGAGCTTTGATATTATGGAAACTAGGTGTGGTCTTCAGCAACATTTTGGTTTTGAAGTCATATATATTCAAGATAATGTGTGTCACCATGCATTTAATCCTGCATTTGCCTTGAAAATAGGCTGTTGCATTTTTACAGCGTGAAGTCTAATATAAGACAAGAATAAATTTAGTACTTGACAGTAGAAAGATCACAAAGCTGTAAATGAGTTAATAACAATTTTGGCTAAGAAGGTCAAGGAGTAGTCAGGCAGAAAATGAACTCAGCATAGTGGAAAGGATCTGCTTCCTTCAGCCAGCGGGAACTACTGAAATAACCTGTCCAGTTAGGAGGTCCTTTATTCCTCAGATATGTTGATCAAGATGAAGATGTAGTCAGCCTTAGCAAGTCAACCACTACTAGGGGCATAAAGAGATGTTGTGTACTGACTGGTATTTATAGGAAAACACTTTGGATTCTCCCTTGCCCTTGAAACGAGTCTGGATACAAAAAAATTGCTTAGATAAATTCTGCTGCCAAAGAAAATGTGCAATCTAGGTTTCCTATAGAGGACAGGTAGTGTTCCTATACACTGCTGGATGAGGATCATGGTGTGCAACCCCAACTTTCTCTGTCACCTCTTTCATGAGATATGGGCAGAAAAATGGGTGAAAGTTTTGTGATTTTGATTGCTGGCCTGCTGCCTGGGGTTTGTGAAGTGGTATACAGTGCCTCTTGTGTTTTGTGCCCTGATATCTGCCCATTTTATGTCTGTAAGGACATTTTTCCCACAGTGTGACAAGAAAGTTCCTGGTCACACATCCCTCAAGAGCTTTTGTAGGAATTGATGTTGGTGCCACTACCATATAGATGGACAGTGCATTGCAAGTATAGGTCATCATTCCAGGTTGTGTGTGTAGATTTGTCTGCTTCAGAAATACCTAGGATGGATTTCGGAGAACGAGCAGCTGGACGGCTTTGTGGTGAACTGCTTTATAGGGAGCTGCTGTAGCTTTACACCCTTTAAATCCTCTTCTGCTCTCTGCACTCTCCTGTGCTGCTCAGAGATCAGAAGCACAGACTGGTATTTAAATCTTACTGAACAGTTTTCTTTTTTTCTTTTTTTTTTTTTTTTTAATTGCCAATTCATTAATGCATTTGGCTATTACCTATGACCTCTAGCACAGTGGGATTGTCCTGTAAATGCAGAATGGCTAACATACCTTTGTTATTTATCCCTATTTATATGTATATATGTATATGAATGTATGTTTGTGTGCATGTAATATTTTTGTGACTATATTTACAAATGTATACATAAATTGAGAAATCAGAAATGTCAACATTGCTGAAACATTCAAGCTAAAGACCTGCTGTAGACCTTAATGAAGGGATTTCTGCCAAGAATAAAGACTAAGTGATGGGTTATTTAGCATAATGTTTGCATATAATGAAGTGCAGTCACTTCAACAATACCACTTGGAGCACCAGTCCCAATCCAACCATTAACATAACAAAGCATCAGTAAATAGCTTTTCTTTAAGTTGTTCAAAATGAGGCGTTTAGGTTCTATGCACTGATAGAGATATTTAAACAAATATAAATATCTTCCTGCTGAACTCGTTCGTCTGCGTTTTAAATTTTGAAAGGGGCTCACTCATCTTGAGATGTGGGTGCTAGCAATAGCATTTTACTATTCAATGTGAATTTTCATGTGCTCCGTCTGAACTCTTCCACCAAGAAGAAAAAGATAAAATGAAATGAAATGAGATGAAATGAAACGAAACAGAACAAAACTAAATAAATAAAATAAAATAAAATAAAATAAAATAAAAACCCCAGCATCTGCATCAGTCTGCATCGTGGGGTAGGTGAAACTCCTCAACGGTCACCACACAGAGGTAAGACACCAACCGAGCTGTGGACTTTTTGGGGCAGCTTGCTTCACTACTACTGTTGTACGAGGCAGGATCAGACAGGGGAGTAGATGGTCTCAATTGGTTATTATATTCCTGACCTTAGATGCCATAGGAAGTCCCAGAGTCCATAACTGACAAGCCGTGTCATTGCCTGTAGTCTTTCTCAGCTGTAGACTTCACCCCCTGACGATAACACTTCCCTGCTTCACCAGGCAAATTCACTAAGGACTGTGTGGTGCTCAGATACTAGAGAAATTATGTGGATGCTGTAGAAAAATAGCAGTAATTGCTATTTATAATTTATAATAATTACTAAATGCTTATGCCTGTCCATGATGTAGAAAAAAATGTCTTATATCATAATCACTTTATTTCCATAAATATTTCCCTGCCATTATAAATCATTTTATATGAGCTGATTTCAGCAATGCTTGATTTATATTGGGTGATATGTGCTTGCTATATTTTTGCTGCAAGAGAGGATGTAATAGGTGAACTTGTAATGAATCATTAACAACAAAAACAAAAGTATGACATCCCATAGGCATAAAATGCTTAGTGGGAGCTGTCAGAGCTTTGGAAGAAATATATATTTTTTTAATTCTTAGCAGATTTGTTTTTCTCATCTTAAATTATTATCATTACAGAATTTTTTTTTTTCTTTCAATAGAGATAATAGTTAAGCTGGTGACCGCAGTGTGTGCAGAAACTTGCAGGGTCAAAATGCATTGTTGGATATTGATACCGGGACGAGAGGAACAGAGGCGTGTTTCCATATGAAACCCCTTTTTGGTCACAGAAACTTGAAAATTTTAGTTAATTGTCCTGTTTTTCACTAGAAGAGTCAAGTTAGAAAAACAACAACTGGGAGAAAAAGTCTGGCAAATAAACCAGAAGAAGCAGTCTCTGGCAGTAGACTTGCTTCAGTGCCTTTCCTTTCTGTGAGATCTCACTTCTCTTGGACATAAAGAAGACATGGTGACCCTTGCCTTTTAATACCTATGGTCCATATTTGTCACCTGAAACATCACTGTCCTCCCCCTAGAGGAGGTAATACATCCCACCTGCCTTAAGATGCCAACTTTAACATGGGGTGAATTGCTCTCTGGAAGGTAGGGATTTATCAGACCAAACACAAATGCCTATGGTGGAGGCATGTGTGGCTGAGGTGCGTGTCTGGACTCCTTTTAAACTAACAGGGAAGAGGAATTGCTTCCTACACGTCTTGTTTTGTCTTACAGAAATGTCTAACATAAGTCCTATGGACTCTCTGGGCTTGCCTCTTCTCCTCTCTGTCTCTAAAGTCCAGACTTCAGCAATTACCTTGCAAACATTTCCTAGGAAAATAAGTCCCATGTAAATCACCTTTCTCTTTATCGGGAAAAAAGGGGGGATCCAGACACCCAACAGCTTCAGGACCTGCTTCTGAGATTAGCTTAGGTGTGATGAACATCACACAGAGGGGCTGGATGTGGTCAGATGAGCAGTTTGTTCATAGCTTCCTGCAGATGGATTGGGAGAAAGAAAAAGAAACAAACGCAGACTCCGCGGATACATATTAAACCAGTTACTCTTTTTGACGGTAAGTTTGGCCTAAGTTCAGCTTGGCCGCGCTGACTGAAGGACTCTGTGTGCTGACTGTTGAAGCTAATTTGTTTTGGAAGAGCTGCTTGTGTCGCTCTGATTAATGCTGGTTGCTTTCCTTCCCTGTATCCTCCGTGGAAGTCAAGCTAATTTGGATTCACTGGCATCGCAAAGGCAAGCAACAGTTCAGTGACCCACTTGTGTAGTCTAAGAACAATGAGTTTTTTTCCTGTAAAGACGCAATTCCTGGGCCTGGCTTTCAGGGATACACAGAGGGGCACTTTGAAGGCTGGAGCTTTAGGAAAAAGCCTCATAAATCTGTGACATTTGCAGAGAGATCTTATTGCCAGGGGACCACCGTTAAAGGGCTGGCTTCAACTTTCGCACAAATAACTCTTCAGTACTTTAAAAAAGAAAGAAAAATTGAGTTTCAAAATCACATTTTTATATTCTTTTAAATTTCCTAGCATGCTAACATCTCAAAGCACTTCTTATTTATAAATGCTGTGATAATGCAGAATTTCTCTTCCTTGTCCCTTTGGGTATGCCCTAAGATCCTGACTTACGCTGTCCTTAAATCATTTAAAAGCTAGTCATTTTTAAACTGTAGCTGCTAACCAGTTAGCACCACAACACGATGGGATCAGACCCTGCAACTTCCCTACCTGTATGGAAATGCAGCTTCACAGCTACTTCATCTAGAACGAGGGTCTGGTAAGGCATCAGGACCAAGATGTGCCGACAATCTTGCCCTAGCTGTAAGATGCAGGGTAAACTGTCAACCTCACATTGCCGTTGCTTTGCTGTGTCTGTCAGGAGTGCGAGCATGGATGAGTTTGCTGCTGCTTTGGCTAATTAGCACTTGGAAGTTTTATTTGGGGGATTATGAAGCTATTCTTTCTTCTGTCAGGTTTTGCCTGTGAATGTGATGGGAGCTGAATTAAAGCTGCCATAGGAGCTCGGAGCTCTGTAAGGACTCCAAGCAAAAGCCGATACCAAAGTGACTGTGTAATTACATGACTAAGCCTTAATCCCCTCTTCAGCAGCAGAGGGAAACTTTGCCGCCATCCAGAGTCCTCACAAGTCTGTGCTGTGATCTCCAGTTAGTCAAAAAGTCCTACCCAAGCTGGCTGAAGCTCGCAAACATGCCCAATTTCCACCCCCTTCCTCTTTTTTGGTCTGCAGTCCCACTCACTCAGAACTGATTTCTCCAACTTCAAAGTTTCCCATTTTTCCTCCATTTGTTTTCCTTCCACCCCTTCTATCTCCCATTCAGCCACATTATTTCATGTTCTCCATCAGTCCCAGTGCCTCCATCCTCCTGTTTGATGCCTGCTTGTCAGCATCACTGCTTTCTCAAAAGTCCACTCCCTTCTAATGATCCCACTAATTTGCTTGTCCCGGATTGCGCAGAACCTACCACATAGGGATGTTTGCCTGTATCATCTATCAGATGTGTCCTCCCACAGTCTGTGTTGTCTTGGAGCTGCTCCTTGCTGAGTGTCTGCTCCTGCTTTCACCTCCTTTTGTCACGCTGTGTGCCGTGCAAGGCTGGCCAGGGCAGTGCTTTTTCCAGTTACAGGATCACAGAATCACAGAATTGTAGGGGTTGGAAGGGACCTTGAGAGATCAGCGGGTCCAACCCCCCTGCCAAAGCAGGTTCCCTAGAGCAGGCTGCCCAGGTAGGCGTCCAGACGGGCCTTGAATATCTCCAGAGAAGGAGACTCCACAACCTCCCTGGGCAGCCTGTCCCAGTGCTCCGTCACCCTCACTGTGAAGAAGTTCTTTCGCATGCTGGTGCGGAACTTCCTGTGCTCCATCTTGTGGCCATTGCCCCTTGTCCTATCCCCACAAACCACTGAGAAGAGGTTGGCCAAATCCCTCTGTCTCCCACACTTAAGATACTTGTAAACATTGATAAGATCCCCTCTGTCTTCTCTCCTTAAGGCTGAACAGACCCAGGTCTCTCAGCCTTTCCTCGTAGGGAAGATGCTCCAGGCCCCGTATCATCTTTGTGGCCCTCCGCTGGACTCCTTCCAGGAGATCCCTGTCTTTTTTGTACCGGGGAGCCCAGAACTGGACACAGTACTCCAGGTGAGGCCTGACCAGGGCAGAGTAGAGGGGGAGGATCACCTCCCTTGACCTGCTGGCCACACTCCTTTTAATGCATGCAAGGAGTGTGGCCACCAGGCCACATTGCATCGCCCTTCACCTTCCCTTGATGAACAGGTAACAGCAGCAGGTGGTTGGGATGAAACTTGTGCTTCCTTTGCTCCACTTGCTCTCTGTTAAAGATGGGCTGGGATTTCAGATTTCAGAGTGTTTTATTTTGCAGCAAATTCTGATTGCGTGTTTTTGTTTTTTTTTTTTTTTTTTACTGTTATTTTAATGCAGCCCATTTACAAAGCAGCTGCTTACTATAGGAAATGGTGTTCGAGTCAGCGGCAGTCCAAGTGATAAATGATCTGCGTGAATGCAGCAACTTAACCTCAGTGAGGTCTGAGCCATAACATTTATTTAAACCCATCCTTTTTCTGTAAATAATGGATCCATGTGATCAAATATTTATTGGGAAAGAGTTTGTTTAGAGCCTTTGAATGTCATGCAGTTGGGTGCTCTTGCATGTGAAGGTAAAATCTTTCGGGCTATTCATAATCACAGCTGAACATCTCTTCATTTGTACTGTCAACAAGAGACAGTTTACTCAGCCAGGTGGTAGTTTAATCTTTCTTTCTTTTACTATAAACCATGGCGAGAAGGATTTTTGGAAGGAAAAAAAAAATTGTTACTGTGAACTCACTTTGTATTTAAGCAAAAATCACTGCTTTCTCAAGGATAAAACAAAAAGAGGAAGAATAGAGGAGGAGGGAAGGATATGGCAGAAGGGGTGAGGGTAAGTTTAGCAGTGAGGCATCGCTGATGAAGCTGCTCTGACTGGCAAGAGGACGAGTGAGTCGCTGTGGTGTTTAGCAACCATACAGCAAGTGGCCTTGTACTTATGCAGCTCTAGGGATAGATCATGTCAAGGTTTAGGAACATCCATTACATTATGCACAGGAATCTGGATTTGGTATTTCGAAGGCAAGGGTTTTGTGTGTGAAAGCTGAGCAAATCTGATCCGCGACAGTTTGGAGACGGCAGAAGGAAATCACATACTGTCTTTTGTTCCTCTGTTTTGTTTGTTTAACAAAAATCTCTTTCCATGGTACAATTTCATTTTGAGGGATCAGAGGTTAAAAAGCAATTTTCCCTCGCTGACAGCAGCATAAAGTAGTGAGTTACATTTCTCTTAATGGTCTCATTTAAATGAGGAGTGAATGGAAATCCTTGGTAACCGAGTGGAAAACCACATTTCGAGTCATTCTTGTGCCCAGTGGCAGCATATACAACCAATTGCATTGCCCAAAGGTCAAATCTTTGAGAAACAGTATTAAACATGCCATTTAAGGGTTCTAGGAATACCAGGAAGTTGGGAATTTTAACACTGGAGATGTATACCTAACCTGACATCCGATGAAAACCAGGAATAGAAAATAAGTATCCCGGTTTGAGTCCCAGCTGTATAGCCTGGAGCAGTATTATGCTGGGCTGTGATCTTGTCAGATCTCATCAAGTAGGAAAATTATTGGGTTTGGTCAGTGCTCATGCTGGAAACCTCTCCTGCAAACCTTCTTGGATGGGCAGTGTAGCCTTGTGCTGTTCAGTGGGTAGCCCCTTCTGAGTGATTCCTTTCTGGCACAGGGACACCATCCAAACAGTGCCATCGTTCCTGAGGTATTTCATCAGGTTTTGATAATAAGCATCAGTAAAGATGCCATGTTGTTTTTGAAAACAAAAACTGAAATTAATAATAGAATTCCAATATGAGGACTTATATCCTGATTTCTGTGCCTTGATGTTTTACTTGGTTCTCACAAGCGTCAGTTTATCAGCTCATCTTTTTAATAGGGACAGTGTTCCTGGTTTCCACTCTAGTAAACTGTTTTTCCACTGAAAATCACAAGTCACCTATGCTAGTCATATTTAAATGTTGCAGAGAACCTGGGGTGTCTCAAATGGTCAGAAGTGGATCAGAAATTAAGTGTTTATTTCCCTACTGTTTTTAATAACAATAACAATATCAATCATGAAGAGAAAACAGTATGTAAGAAGGAAGAAGTTATGGATAATGAAATTGCATTTATTTCCACTTTGGCAAAACCTGAGAGCACTTTCATTAAAGGTTTTCTCCATATTCCTGAAAGAAGTCACAGACCTGCTGGGATACATTTGTAGTAAAGTTATAAAATGGCCTGGCACTATGAGAATTGGAAACCAGGAATTGTTAATTATGCTCAAAAGGAGACAATAGAGTGAATTATAGTCTCACTAAACCCAACTGCAGCAATACACAAAGCTCTTGAAGACATTTTGAAACGAAGACTTAAAAGCATAAAGTTCAGTGGAGACTGGGACAAAATGGCATTTCATTTTACTTTGAAAAAGTAATTGACTGTCTTTCTTTGTGAGGATAAAGAATTTGCTCAGACAAAGGTGATGAGAAAGACTTGACTTCTGGACTTCAGAAAAACATTTTCTACAATAGTATCACATAAGGATTATCTTTATTTAGAAGATTCATAGAGAATGAGGTTATCTCAAACGATAATTGGATGCTTGTGGGTGGACAACTGAACTGCCAATTCAGTGTACTCAACAGTTAATGGAAGAATATTCAGCTGATTCCCCAGTAAATGTCTACATTGGATCTAACTGATTCACTTCCTAATCTTTGCGGTGGGCTCTGAAGGATACTCCCATGACTATAGCAGGTGCTTAGACACGAACATATGTGTGTAGATATGTCGTACATCAGGTATGGACACAGATAGCCAAATTGGTGAGATATGGACTGGCTAAGTGGGGAAAAAAAAAAAAAAGAAAAGAAAAAGAAAAAGAAAAAGAAAAAGATGGAAAAATGGAAAATTGGCTTAACTTTCAGGCTTAGCAAGTTGGAACCAGCATTCCAGCCTAGCGTGTCTGGCATGGGGTAGCTCCTGGCCTCTTCCCACAGAGACCACCATGGCAGCCCCCCGCTGCCAACACCCGAACACTGACACCCAATTCATATGCATTGAGTTGTACAGAAACTTCAAAAAAAAAAAAAAACGAACACATAACATTTAAGATTAGAGCTGAATTATATTCATCATATTTTTATTGGACTGCAGTATCAAGCAAGCCATTTTTTCTCATTATGCTTGAGAGTTAGAAAGCATCAGAACTGATGTTACCTCTTTGCTATTGATCATAATCCAACAAACATGACTTCCCAGTGAGATAAACTTGAAGTGAAAATCTTTTAATTGGCTCTTTTTATTAAAAAAAAAAAAGCAGGTAAAAGTCAGAGCTTAACTTTTAAGCTGAAAATCAGCTGTTCAGATGTATTTTTAATCTTCTTTAATGTAAAGCAGATATTCTGGACACAGATTGTATGTCAGAGAGACAGTTCGCTGTGGATTTTTGTCATCTAACAGGAAAGCAAAGTTTGGGATGTAGACTCCCTGTGGACTCCCTGGTTAACAAAAGAAACTACAGAGAGAGAGATCCAGATCTTTGTAAGCTGCTAAAATGGCTTAAGTTGGGAAACATGCAGCTGGGCCTTGCACTTTATAGGAAATTAATATTAAATTTGTTTTGGTGCAGTTGCTTCCTTTTTCTTTGCAATATGTTCAGGCTAAGAGAGGAATGTGTGTTGAGTCCATTGATTCAGGCTATAAAAGCTATGAAGAACCAGAAATATTTATATGGCCAGATGAGACATCAGTCCTATGTATTCAATAGTTCCTAGTGCTTTTGTGAGATCTGCACCTGTTAGCTAAATAAGAAAATTCTTTCATGGACAATCCCATCCCTCCCCCATTTTCTTTTATTTATTTATATTTATATTTTTGGAAGCAGTCCTGTCCAATATATTGCGCAAATACAGTTGAGCAGCTGCAAACCCAGCCAGTCCTGCCAGGTTAGCCAGCTATCAGTTCTGTCTCAGTAGGCCCAACAATTTTATCATTAATGTTTGTATTTCTTAATAGACAAATCACTAGCCAACAAGCTCTGCAGGCTTTATTCTTACATTGCAATTAACAGTGCACATGAAAAATCACATCCGTGATCTCAGTGCAATTAAACTAATCTAAAAATGTAGGAGGCTGAGGTTGCACTTGAAAAGACTCATTGTCATTCTAGGTGAATGAGGAGAAGCTTCTTTCAGACATTCACCCAAATGAAAATCTGCCACTAAGTTTTGGTTTCCCTGGGAGTATATGAAAATCTGAACGTGGAAACCACACTTTGCCTGGTTCTGGTCAAACTTCCAGCAGCATCAGTCTTCTGGATTTCTATTTCTATCCATTCAGTAGAAAGAAAATCAAACCCTGGGCTTCTTTTAACCTCTATTATTGATCCTCAGGTAGTATAAATGTGTGCAGCTGCCTGGAGTTAAGATTTTTACACCAGGTAAGAAATGTCCCTGTTTCTGCTACATTTACAACTGACTAGTATCAGTTGTCATAGCTTATCTATTTATTCATCGTCTGTGGAGGCCATCATCAATTAATATCAGCACCAGCATATCTATTTCTGTATTGCTGTTTACCATTTTGAAGTAATCTTTTGTGAATGTTGAGCAACCACATGTATTTCATTACACTACCTCTAAGTTCTGGTGGGGTGAGAATCCATCTTCAAACGGTATTTTCCTGTAAGATTCGCCTTACAGATTTTTCTGTAATGCAAGAATGTCTCTTTTACACATATTCTTCAAATTAATTGAAAAGTATTGGTCCTGCAGAGAAAAAGGCAAACATACACAGATAGGAAGGACTTTTTAAGCTCTAGTATTTTATCACCAAGGCACATAAAATGAAGTAGGTGCTCCAAAGGCAAGGAAATCCCTCTAGTGCATAGTACAAAACATGAAGGGACTTTTGCATCCACAAAGACAAAAATCCTAAGGAGAACCAAAGCCACAAAATGCTTTTTCGAAGTTTACAGGTACAGTGGCAAAGAAAGCACAAAGAAAGAAGGAATCACTGCTCTACTGCCAGAGGCTTCTTGTTACATTTCTAAAGCATAAAGAATTTGTGTTCTGATGTGCTTATTCTTCCCCACAGAAAAGGAGGAGAAAGTGCCTTGTTGCATGTGGATGCCTTGAGATGATGAGGTGTCTGTGCCAACAGTGACACAGAGGTTAGAAGCTAGGGGCACCAAAGACCTCGTTTCATCTTTTTCTGCTTCCACCTCATGGACCCAGCCTTTAGTAGGTGGTCATGCCAAGTGGGACATTTCCCAGTTTGAGGATCACGTGCTAGATGCCCCTCTACAGCAGAGCAGTTTTATGTCCTAATGGTATCAATATCAGTGTCCCTTACTCCAACAGAAGCTCATCCGCAGAAACTCATCCTGGAGAGCTCAGTGGAACCAGAAGGCCAGCAGATAGGTTGGTGGGTTAGAATCATAGAATCACAGAATGGTTTGGGTTAGAAGGGACCTTAAAGACCATCTAACTCCAGCCCCCTGCCAGGGGCAGGAACACCTCCCACCAGACCAGGTTGCCCAAAGCCCCATCCAGCCTGGCTTTGAGCACTTCCAGGGATGGGGCATCCACAACTTCTGTGCGCAGCCTGTGCCAGGGCCTCACCACCCTCTGAGTGAAGAATTTCTTCCTTAATTTCTTCCTGGGTTCCTGACCCTTGCACAGGGAGACAGTTTGAGTGCAAGCCTGCACCGTTGCTATTCACCTGCCTTCCTGGTTAGGTAGTGGGGAGACTGGAGCAGACTGGGACTGAGGAGTTCTGTGGAATGATCTTAAAAGACTAGCAAACATCTAAACTAAGCATGCCTTAATCATAAAACACAACTTAATTATTATGTTTTTTTAAGACAACTCATAAGAAAAATAATTATAGGATGCGTGAAAAATCCATTATATTTTGTAGGTCTCAATGAATACTTTAGTAGCTCTGGTTTTAGTGGGTCCATCTTGTGTATATTCTTCATAGCTTGCCCTTTTTTTTTTTTTGACCTAGTGAGGGTCAATGTATCGTTCTTTTTTATAGACAATAGTACTGTCCATTTATGAGAAACAATGCTTGCATCAGTTCCTTTATACTGTAGAAGGCCTTATTCTAACACAGATCTGAAGCATATAAAAAATAAAGTAAACTCAATTTTTTATTTATCTTTACTCTTCAGGATCTGTCCTAGAAGATATTACTCTGTTCTGGAAATACTTCCCCAACTCCCTACTCCCCCCACTTTTTTTTTTTTTTTTTAAAGAGTTTAAAGAAAAGAAAATCGTCTGCAAGGATATAGTAACTTAGGGCTTCTACTGATGTCAAAGGTATGTTTCTCTTTGCCATTAATGGGAGTGGAATAGAGCTTTGTCTATTAGACGGGTCGTATTTGCTGATTCAATAGTACTGGGGAGTGTTCAGACAGGTAAGTTTATTTTTTCTAAGTGGAGGAATCTGGAATTCCTCTCATGGCCTCTAAACTTTTCCTGACCCTCTCCCTAGCTGTGTCTTTAAAAGATAAAGAGGTTATTATTGAATATTTAGGAGTATAAGAATGTAATAATGACTGTTTTCAGCAATCACCAATATAATAAAAAATGCCGTGATCAATTTTTCTATAAGTTCTAGTTCCTTTGACCTAAAAGGAATACAATGCCATGTAACATAACTGAACATACCATATCAAATAATAGGGCAAGCTCTCTGAAGACTGATAGAAACCTTTACATTGACAGATTGTAGGTACCCACACAGACATGATCTCTCAGTGGAATAATCATTTAACTCTGTTAGTGCTGGTAAAGGCTTCAGCAAGGCTGTGCCATCCAGTGGCTCTCATTTCAAGGCTCAGGCCAGTTAGTGAGAGTGGGAAAGCAGCAGGAGAGCTCTAAGGGCCTGCAAGCCTGGCTGCAGAGGAGAGATTACAAAAATAAAGAAAGTTGGTTAGGCTAAAAAAGACAAGATGGAGAGGATGATAACGGTCTATGGGTACGTAAAAGTCGGCTCCAAAGAGGAAAAGAATAATCATTGCTTTTTTGTTTATTACAGATGGAAAGAACAAGAAGTAATGGGCTTAAATTGTAGCAGGAAAGAATCAGGGTAGATACAAAGAAAAAACTACCTAACAATAAGGAACATGAAATACTTTCTGGGGAGATTTTAGAGTCTGCAGCACCAGATATCTGTAACAGTATCTTGTGAAACATATTTCAGGGATGGTGTTTGCATAATTGCTTTTACTCTTGCCTGTCAGATCACACGGCAAGGTGCAACGTAAATAGGACATGTTCATATTGTATCACAAACCATCATTATCTAATCAGAAAATGTTGCAGCCATGAATCATTCTTTGATTTGTGTACTCATCTTCTCTTCCCTCTTCCTCCACCTCCTCCCCTCAAAAAAAAAAAAAAAAAAAAAAAAAAGTGTCTTCCTGTTAGGCACCTTCTTTAGGGACCAAAATCACTGATTTGTTTTGACAGAGGTGGTGAGACTCAGCATTTTCTGTCAACTTTGGTTAGAGAGGTGGTTGGTTACAAACCCCAGAAATCACTTTGCCTTATCCAAACATTTTCTGCCTGGCTTTCAAGTGTCCTGGCCTTGGTTAGCAATCACCTTTTGTTCTATAGAGAATTTACACAAACAGGAGTCATTAAGATTAGGGATTATGTTTTCAGTAGTGCTTTGGATGATGTTGTTGAGCCACACAGGTGAGGGGTGTGGGAGCTAGGCTGGCAAGGCACCTTCCTTGAAGAGTAGTAGATAATGATGTTTAACCAGCACATGGGTTGGAAATAAAGAGGGTTTGTAGGAAGAAGGAAAACTTATATGCTGTTCAGGAGGAAATACATCTATACTACTCAATGAAATAAGACTGAGGGCTGTCCCGTGGCCCCACCAGCTGGTTGTGTCCCCGCAGTTATATTGTCAGCCATGCCAGAAGAAGGTGACAGCATCCAAGTTGTCCATGAGGAATGGTTCTTGACATATGCTTCTGTAGACCTGCATCATTCTTTGGGAGAACAGGACAAAGCTGCATCACAAAGTGTGGCAAGAAATATGCATTAAAGCATTTAATGCAGGAGATGCATTAAACTCACTGGTTTGACCTTCCAGCTTGGCTTTGGACCCCCCCTTACTTGTACAGACACGTCTGGAGGTCACTCTGCCCTTGGCTGACCACGGTTAATGTCATCAGACCTGCTCTGCTCATGCTTGGGTGGTGTGAGACCCAGCCCTTTTTGGTGAGGGCACTTCCCAGCTCACCTTGTTGTCACCCTCTCTTTGAAGTAGTTGCAGTGTGGTCAGTAAGGATATTTATTGCAGTTATTTTACTACTGTTGTTGCTTTTTCATGGCTGTAAAGGAGTTCTTGATTTAATATGAAAGGGCTGGGTTTTTCAATGCTAAGAAGAGAGAATAGAGGCAGCATAAAAAGGTAACTGAGGCACTAGTTGGACCCCTAGGCTCTGACAGAGACTAATCCCATGTAAAATGAGGAAACAAATCTTTTTCTACCATGATCACATAGGTGATGGTCGTTAATTGCTGGAGGACAGACGGGGGAAGACATGACATATTACTGTATCCACCTGGAAATTTATCTCGGAGAGAGAAAGAATGCTGAATACAGGTACTGCTTGCATAAAGCCAAATCGTGTTGGCAGGGGGAACATTAAATTCTGGGTATTGCACATTAGGAAGGTTTAAACATAACAGTAGACCAACAGCATGCAATAAAGTCAGACCTGAAAGTCCAAGGATTTGGAAATGAGAGCAGCATGCCCGCGACCAGGCAGCATATTGATCTGTGCAATAGAAAACGAGGCCACGGAGTAGCAGACGGAGGTGAGAAACAAAATCCAGTGGATCAGGGCCTGATATGTTTTAATTCACATTTCTCTGTAATTACTTGGAGTGCTTTCCAGCATGCAGCAGAAGAGCCTCAAAGTCAGATTCTGCTCTTGATGTCATTGTCATTGACTAGGAAGAGCATCATGGAATTAGGATACCAGAAGTAATCTGGTATGAGGAGAGCAGAATACATCCCACCATCTGACACTGCTGCTTCCCAACCAAGCAAGGGATACTTTCTGCTTTTTCAGCCCCCAGGCTGTTGCCTTTCTGAGCAGAGCTATAGTGAAATGCCTGCGGTGTCTGTGGGCTGGGCGCACCGTGTGTTGCACAGCAGCCTGCTGCATCAATAACCATTACCATATACATCCAGTGGCTACCAGGAATTAGATTACTTCTGCAACATGTATCCCCAGTGTCCTTCAGCAGCATTGCCTTCAGCGACAGGCAGCATGGGTACTGGTTTACTGCTCTGCTGCAGCCTCCCTTGGGTTTTAGCATCCAAAGCCAATTAGGATTGAACAATAGAAAGAGGATGTTGAATGAATGTTCTCAAACAGATCATAAAATACTGGTGGACATGCTTTGTTTGCAGAGGCGGATGAAATGTTGACCACTGTGTAGCCATCCACAGATGGTTCTTCAGTGAAAAACAGACATACACTTGCAGGGCAAACTTTACGTCATTTTTGTTTGTTTGTTTGGTGGTTTTGTTTGTTTGCGTTTGTTTTGTTGCTGTTGTTTTCGTTGTTGTTATTTCTTTTTCTTTTTTTT
This sequence comes from Cygnus atratus, assembly GCF_013377495.2. Lineage (NCBI taxonomy): Eukaryota > Metazoa > Chordata > Aves > Anseriformes > Anatidae > Cygnus > Cygnus atratus. The sequence continues at coordinate 157,830,182 of NC_066363.1, read as the reverse complement.
CTTTTTTTTTCTTTTTTTTTTTCTTTTCATTTTTTCTGGTCTGTCTTCTAAATACAATTCCAATTCCTAAAGTCAATAGTCTGTCCTCATAATACTTCTTTCCAGAAGACAAAAAAGGATCATTTCAGATCTACCACTGGAAACCAGTAAAAGATGGACTCATCACCAGAAGGTGGAAGGGAAGACATAGTTTTGATTCTATGCACTGACCTTCTGTCTCTTCACCTACTGTTTAAATTTTGTAACCAATCTTCTATCCCTTTGGGTTGCTTATCTCCACATAACAGAGAGAGGGATTTTCAAACATACTCCACAGTCTAGTGAGGTCTTCCTTGCCTATGTCTACATAGAAGGAGTGGAGGAGCAACAAAACACTGGAATCACCACTTCTGTCTGAGCCTGGATCATCCCACCGAGATAGCCAACAGACTCCTTGTCATTCACCAGTCTGTTATGTGGCTGAACCCACCAGGAGCAGGGTGAAAGATGAGGAGGGATATACTAGGGGCAGAGCTGCGTCTGGAAAGGATCAGAGCATCTGTGAAGCCTGCAAAGTCTGGTTAGCTTTGGAACTATTTAACAGACAACATCATGTTGTAGAAGGGCTTCAGTAGTTGACACGAGCACCCAAAACATGCTTAACCTCTGTCGCACAGTGCTCACTGCAGGTTCACTAAGGGTCCCAGGAAAATGAGTAAATTTGCTTGCACCCTGCCACAGCTGAGCTGGTTCCAGCTTGTCACCTTGCTAACAAAATGTACTGGTGTACTAGTACTTGAAAGCACAATCAGATATCAACCTGGTAAAAGCTGCAGATTGATTAAGCTCTGTCAAATTTTGCTCTGACTACGTAAGACATTACTGTCCCCAGAGCTGATGTCCCCACGGGCAGAGATTGTTGGTGGAATGGAGGCTGCAGGAGGAAATGGATAAATGGATGCCTGTGCCCCAAGGAGGGTTGGTGGTGGGATGTTTGTACCACTTCTCTGTTGGTATGGATTGTCCATGCTGGACATGATGGGAAGGTGAGACACAGAACTTTCGGAACTTTTAACCAAAATGAAAGTTTTTTCAGTTGCGTTTTTCTCAGTATGCTTTTAATCATTGATTTAATCATTGAAAACATCTAATTTCAAACCTGAGAGAGTGAGAAGGAAAATAATAATAATAATCAAAAAAAAAAACTTAACCAGCCCTTCGATCTGATTTGTTGTTGAGATGCATTCAAAATGCATCCACACAATACATAGTTTTTTTAAGATAGCCCACTTAATTAAGACTAAACCACAGAAGTGGTGTTGGGCCACCTTGTGCCCAAGGGATCTGAGGTGCTACATCCTATAATTATTCATATCTTTTTTTTTTTTTTTTCTGCTTTCAGTAGTAGAGGGCTGTGTTGCAAATCACATCACCTGTCTCATCACCCATCCCATCAACATCTCGGAGGGCCCTTAGTCACCCCTAGCAGGGAAAGGTTCAGCAAGCTCCAAATGTGTTACCTGGTATCATTCCCTTTCCATTTTTGCTAGTTTGATTTGATTCTCTCTGTGTTTCAGAGAAAAAGACGAGAATTTTATATACACCCTGTGAAAATTATTCTTCATTCCTCTCTAGCAGCCTGATTAGTTACTTGACAGGCTTACTGAAAGTGTGTCTTTTTTTGTGAAGCCTTAAATATTCCCTACCATGAAATTAGTCCATTACTCATTACTACCTGGTTTGTCTTTGCTAAGTAATAATAGAAATTCCTTTTTTTTTAGTTTTTTGTTTGTTTTATTTTGTTTTGTATTTACAGGCACTTAACCTGTCTCCCGTGGCCCTGTTTCCTCCCAGTTTTTTCCAAAGCTTTTCATCTGCATGTTTACCAAACCTTTCTATAACTGTGGGTGCCCTCCTCCAAACTCACTTATTTACATACAAAGTAAGTCAACTTGTGCCCCTTTGATGATCAAGAAGACAGAATGAAGAAACAAGTCCATCACACTAGTTTTATATGAAGGCAGAAGGTGCAGAGAGAACAGCATGGTGGCACGGGACATTGTCCTGTGACATGCAGGAAATTTGGAGGTTTTGGTGTGAAATTGCTGGAACAGTGCCATTGTGGGGACAGTATTTGGTTGTTGATGCACAGATGTGGGCAGATTAAAGCAGTATGGTGGATAACCTTCCTCAGATCCTAAATCACTACTCCACATACTGAATCCATAATTCAACATACTGAATTATATTGTATTTCTTACCTGTGTTTGCGTAAATCAAAAGCTGTTTCCTAAAAGGTTTAGCCATCCCTGCCATCTCCAGGAGAGGGGAGGAGGGGACAACTGGCGTTAGTAGCTCTTCTTTTATTTGATCAGACTCTTCCTCTGCTTAGCTGTCAACACTTACAGGTTGCCTAAAATGAGCAAATATATTCAATTATTTTATGGAATGCTCTTTTCTGGACAAATGCATGAGAATCAAGTGAAGTTCATATGGTACACATCCTTGACTAGAGCTTGCCCTATGGGGAAGACGTCTTTGTGACCTCAGCTGGTGAGCATCCGGTACCCAGAAGCACTGAGTATGCGGTAACCCTTGTAATTCATGTCCTCTGTGCACAGCAGCAGATGCTGCTCTTGACATCAAGCTAACCTTCCATTCAATCTCACTCTTTTTTGTTTGTTTTATTATTTCTCCTTCACAGCATTCTCCGTCAGAGCACATCAACGGTTCATTTAAATTTTTTTATTCCCAGGTCTGCAAGGCCTCTTGGGCTGAACTCGTACATAGTTTTATTTCTCATTCTTTTCTTTCTTTCTTCCTTTTTTTTTTTTTTTTTTTCTTCCCTGCAACCAAACAGAAAATTGCTTTTCAGGGTGAAAAGCTGCCTTCCCCTTGTGCTTTTACACTCAAATCTGCCTCAAACTGAGGAATAAGCACGATGAATCACTGGCAAAATTGTGACTCCTTGAAGCACTTAGGAAGAAGGAAGTTCCTTGATATTTCATCACTTAAGCATTTTTCTCACATTCACAATCAACAACATTTCCTGTTTTTCACTCAGTGAAGTTCTTCAGTTGTTTACTCCATGTTCAGGTAGAGTTCAGAGGTAGTACTGTGAAAGTCAGTGTTTCACCTTTGAAATCCCATTTAAATGTGACAGAATGATGCAATTGAGGAGCTTCCAGGCCTTCCAACAGTCATGAAAAATGTATGCCATCCTTTACCAAACAATATTCAGAGTGCCAAATGGAATTACAAATGAAAGAGGTGTTTACTGTGCAGGTGGGGTGTTTTCTAGGTCTTAGTGAACAAAGGATTAAACCAGGGTGAGTTATTTCCTCTCCTTGTACAGTTGCCCAAGATGAATCAGCTCCTGGGGTGTAGTGAATGTGGAAAAGGAAAACTGGAGTCTACACCCAAGGTTATAGGGCTGGCCTGAGTACAGGATGTAGAAAGTTTTCAGGGGAGAGCCTCCATTTTCCATTACTTTTCTTCTGCTTACTTTGCCTTTAGTGTCCATTGGTGTGAGACCCCTCCACACGCTATCCTTCTACCTCATTTCTTCATAGTCAAAATTTTGGCAGTGAATTTTGCAAATAATGCTACAAAATAATTACATTTTTTTCAACCCTGACACCTTCCTGAGTGTTTCAACGAGCAAAACAGGCAGCTGCCTCCTCTTCTTCAAGCCAGGAGCCCACTGCCCATCCTGCCCACCACCACCAACCCTTGTCACAGCCATGATTCAAATGCTGTATCAAGGCTGGTTTTTGAGCCTCAGCAAATCCTCCTTCATTTTTCTGGAGAGGGGAAGACACAGCCCTTCTCTTCACAAACAGGAAAATACACAAAATCCACAATGCTTTTTGGCTGACCAAATGCAACCTGTTTGTCATTCACTGAAAACCACTCCTCTGCTTGCTTTGTGACCTTCAAATGTAAGAACACTGTTTGCTGTCCCACACTAAGTAAAGAAATCTGACCTTGTGACATATCCTACTTGTATCCCTGTTTGGCATTTCTAAATCCTTTAGGCCCAAATTATGGAAGTTATTAAAGAACCTAATTCCTGCTAGATTAAGTGGGACAGAAAGATTGTACTACCAGTGCAAACTGTGTGTCATATCTAGTATGTTAAAGGATGGTACTGGAGGGAGAAGTGCCTTTGAGTAAAGCAGCTTGAAACAGAGCCTAATTGAAATATAAGGTTCTTTAATTGCATTAATGAAGCTCTTAATAGGATTAAAACAATTGTTCCTTTCTCTTTTATCTTGAAGCTTCTTTCTTTTTTTTTTTTTTCCACATAAATTCCATAATTACATCTGCTTGTGCTTATTTTCAATTTTCAGTCCTAACTAAAAAACAAGGTGTGGGTATTTTCATCTGAGCTCACCTCCCAAGAAAGAATGGTCCAAAAAAGGCAAACTTCAAAAGTATTTCCTTGTCTTTATTAGAAGAGGTGTTTGGTGTTGTGTATCCAAAAAGAAGGATGAAATGACCAAAATAAAGGAGCAAAACACAGCAGATAAGCAAAGTATCCTTGTTATCTGTACTAGTTACCAAGCAAAACTGTGGTTTAAATAGTTGGATTTACAGCTAGATAATGCTAAATTTTGGTCTCAGTTTGCCCTTCCCTTCCCTTCCCTTCCCTTCCCTTCCCTTCCCTTCCCTTCCCTTCCCTTCCCTTCCCTTCCCTTCCATTCCCTTGTAAATTTTTGGAAAGGAAGAGGACTGAAGAAAGAAAAGGAGATATAAGTTACTGTTTCTCTGTGACAAATTTGGCTCAAATTTCTTCTACGGTACTGCTGGAGTAAATGCAGTAATCAGTACTTACTCCAGTGTACACTCGTATCTTCAAGGCACTGAAAGCAAAACTTCACCCTCTGTGACTGGCATAAGCTCCCCCCGCCCCCGTGCACAAAGTGCTTACACTTTTAATTTTCAGGCGCATCAGATTAAATTATCAGGAGCTGTATTTCATTAAATGCTACAATGGACCTTAACAACTCAGAACTCCCTTGAAGGCAGCATTCTTGCAAATGTCATTCAGCTTATCAGATTTTTATAAATTTGTACTTTCATGGCATTATGTACCATCCCTGCTGTGCTTCTGAGAACTGTAAATTCAATTGTTGATTCTTTTTTTCCTTTTAAAAGGAAAGTGCTGGTTTTCTGTAAAGTCCCTTTAAATCTATGTATCTCCATCCCCTCATCTCACATACAGTAGTTTCTTTCCTGTATTTCTGTTGTATGTTAACATTAATGTAAAATAGGAAAATGACCTTGGACAAAAATTTAAACCTGTATCTTCTCACAGAACAAATGTAAGGATGGGGTGGAAAGGGAGTTTTGAGCTATTGAAAAATGTTTAAAGGATAAAGGGATCATTGCAAGTAAAATGTAAATGCATCGTAGGCTATTTTTCAACTTTATATCACTCCAGCCTGACAATTACACATATAGGTATAGATATATTTCCTTAAACACTCCTTATAACTGCATAAATTGAAATAATCTCAAGGAACTCACAGTAAATTTTGTTTCTCATTCATCCCATACTTGCACATTCCATATTAGACCCTCTTTATCCGGACTGGGTGGCATTTTCTAAGCTCATGAAGGGCTATAGGTGACAGGTTTACTCGTTCACTTCAAGCACTATTCTAGGCTGTGTAACAAGGTGTCAGAGCACATCAACATATTGGTGTAATTAATTCTGAGACCAGGAGAAGAGGAAATACTATTTCTCCCATTATAGAGTTGGAAAATTGGCATGTAAATGTGGAATTTGCTTAAATTTATTTATTTATTTATTTATTTGTAGGGGAAGGATGGGATTAACCTGACAAAAGCCAGAAATACTCAGCTAGTCTACATCTGAAATGGTTGCCTACTCTTGCTTTGTAGTCAGGGGATAGAAATAGATATGTTCACAACACAACTTGTAGGAAATCAGTGCAACGAAACTTGGAAGTGATATTTATTTTAAACAAAATTTATCTCAGTGACTAGCTCTCACTCATACTGTCTCATAGATTTTGCTCACACTTGAGCACCCACATACTATAATCCATATAACCATAACAAGATCATCACTGAGGTGTGTGTATCAACTAGTCCGGACAGGATGACTTGTGTAGGACAGGACAATCAGCACCAGCTCATATCCTCACTGTGTCCTCTCTGTGTTATTCTACAAAACAATGTTCATATCACAGAATCACAGAATGGTTTCAGTTGGAAGTGACCTTCAAGATCATCTAATTCCAACTCCCCTGCCATGGGCAGGGACACATCCCACTACACCAGGTTGCTCAAAGCCCCATCCAACCTGGCCTTGAGCACCTCCAGGGATGGGGCATCCACAACTTCTCTGGACAACCTGTGCCAGGGCCTCACCAGCCTCACAGAAAAGAACTTCTTCTGAATATCTAATCTAAATCTATCCTCTTTTAGTTTAAAGCCATTCCCCCTTGCCCTATCACTGCACCCCCTGACAAAGAGTCCCTCCCCAGCTTTCCTGTAGGCCCCATTTAGGTTCTGGAAGGTCACTGTAAGGTCTCCCCAGAGCCTTCTCTTCTCCAGGCTGAACATCCCCCGCTCTCTCAGCCTGTCTTCATCGGAGAAGTGCTCCAGCCCCCTGATCATGTTTGTGGCCATCCTCTGGACTTGTTCTAATACTTTCATGTCCTTCTTGTGCTGGGGGCCCCAGAGCTGAATGCAGTGCTCCAGGTGAGGTCTCACGACAGCAGAGCAGAGGGGGACAATCCCCTCCTCACCCCATTGGCCACGTTGCTTTTGGTGCAGGCCAGGATATGCTTGGCTTTCTGGGCTGTAAGCACACATTGCTGGCTGGTTTTCCTCCATAAGTACCCCCAGGTCCTTTTCCTCAGAGCTGCTCTCAATTCACTCTCTGCCCAGCCTGTGTTTGTGCTTGGGATTGTCCCAGCCCAGGTGCAGGACCTTGCACTTGGCCTCATGAGGTTCACACAGGCCCAGCTCTCAGGCCTGCACAGGCCCCTCTGGAAGGCACAGGCTCCTTCCCTCCAGCATGTTGACTGTATCACACAGCTTGGTGTCATTGGCAAACTTTTATCACTTTGGTCATTTTCCATGATGACCTGTAATTTCTATAATCTTTTCTCTAATGTTTCTTCTTGTACTTTCTTACACAGAAATACCAATCTTAATATTACAAAGCTCCAGAAGTTCATCTCATCCCACAGGAGACATCTAAAATTTATCAGGCGAATGGCTGTCTTAGAAAACCTATTTCCTCTTCTTGACTGTAAAGAGAGATGAGAATGTCTAGGTTGGCTAGATTTATCTTCCTCTGAACCAGTGCTCACCTGATTGTCAAGGTTTGCTTCATAATCACTTGAGAAAAATTAGTGCCTTTAGCAGTTGAGTCACCCTCCCCATTTTTAAGATCAACTTCAGGGTGCAATGACTTGCATTCTTGAGGACAATTAATTTGATTAATCACCCGTCTTTTAGATTTCTAAGGTCTAGTGAGTTCACTTCATGCAACGTACCTTTATACCCTCCATAACCCTAGCTGCACTCCGTAACAGAAGTAAATATGCCCACACTCGTACAGAAGACAGGATGGCAGGATCTGTGCAATCCATTGTGCCAAAGCTACTAGACTTTGCTGAAGTGTCTGATTTCTTACATTGTTATGTGTCTGATGTAGCTGTTCTGCCTCCAGAATCTGTGATATCTCTGTCTAGTGCTGATCTGTCAGGATATGCGAACTCTCATAACCACTATCTTGGATTTCCTAAAATGTCTTTCAGAAGATACCACAAGAGATATGCAAGATGGCGTTAAATCTTGCTCTTCCATGTAAACATCTTAGTTATGAGAATTTTTCTTCTCCTGTACTGGCCAGATTTCCCCTCAATAGAGAGTCTATGCTATGACCAAAGAGATCAGACTTAATCTTGGAGATTCTTCTCCTGAAGGTCTAAACTAGCAGATGGAGGGAAGTGGAAGAGTGTTGTAAACAGTCACCTTTCCTCATGGCCAAGTAGGATTAGGTGCAGAAGTTTTTTTAAATTTTCCTCTTTCAGTACAGAGTCATGATTATGGTCAAGACTGAGAATTATTGAATTTACCTTTCATGATTTTGTTGGTAAAATGGATGATAATTTTCAGGAAAACTTAGATTTTATTAGTGACTACCGGAGTACCTTTTGGGTTCCAGTCTTTCATGGGTCTTACATCGTGAATAACCCTGATTTCTGTCCTAAGATTTCCATAGAAAGTGGTTTCACCTTTAGATTGCTGGAGCATTAAGCTGATGAATATTGAGTTTTGCTGATAACTATTGAGTTTTTCTAATTAGCAGGCTTTCTTGCCAAAATCCTACCAAATAATTAAGATACTGACAAAAGACCATGTTCGCTGACCGCTTAAGGTTCTTTCCACATGAACCATGACCTTAAACACTGGTACTACAATGACCTTTTTTATTTTTATTTATTTATTTTTTTACCATGTCCTGAGTTTAAAACAAACAATCAAACAAAAAAACTAAAACATGTTTGTACATACTGTCACTTACAACAGTTACCATTAGTTTATTTCCACTACTTGCTTTGCAGAAAACAAAGGTTTTCTTTGGGACAGGCAAACAAGGGAAAGCAGATAAATAACTCAGTGGTAAGTTTGGGGGATTTCATTCAAATAATTGCTGTGCTACAGACTCTTTGACCTCAGTGACATGAGGCAGACCTTCAGTGGGAAAGATCTGTCAATAAAGCTGTAGGTGTATTTTTATACTTGTTTGACCATAAGTAAATGAATGTGTGGAGGAATGCATGTTTGTACATGGTTTCCTTGATGAAAAGTAACTGATAGGAAAATAGCATGTACAGTCAGTACCTCGTGGTTTCCCAAGTGAATTAATTAGTGCTATGATTTGTTTTGTTTGTTTGTTTTTAATACAGTTGTGCCTGCAGTAAGGCATTCACCAGTATCTAAATAGCCCCCAAAATAATGACCCTAAGTAGCATTATTTAACTAAAAAAAATGTTTCAACACAGATCAGATCAGATCTACTGTCCTAATGACAAACGCACTCCCTGATCTCAAAAAAAAAAAAAAAAAAAAAAGTTGTGAGGAGAATTACATTTAGAAAAATAGCAAGTTTGTGAGCAGTTCAGCTGTTACTGGAGCAGGAGCCATATAAGTGTGTTAGATAGACTGCCATGTTCTTCTCCTCTTGGGATGCATTTGTGCATCACCTTTAGAAAATATACAGCATGCTGCATAGATGTTCTGCAGCAAAATCTGTGTCCTTTTGATGTATGTGAAATCATAATGTCATAGGGGTCTTTTCTGTCAGACTGGAACTATACAGCTGCTCCCTGCGATGTTTAGTTCTTTTCATGTAACTGGCTTGCAGAAGAAAATGTATGTATCTATTCCATCGTGAATGGACATTTCAGCAGGTGTCAGGTTATAAAATCACTTTACACCACTTCTTCGAGTCAGTTTATGATCACTGGATATTGTGCCTTTGGTCCATGATATGGGGCATTGCCATATTGATTAAATGCCTTAGGCTGTTACAGGGGAAAAACTAAGGATATTTAATCAATAGACCTGCACTTTAGTTACTGTTCTTGTCAGGCTGGAACAGAAATAGCTCCGGGAAGGGGCAGACTCTCATACAATTTGAGGGAGTTAAAGTTTGAAGAAAGCTAAATAATGCCTTTCCAGCCCTGTGAGTGAAAATAATCAATTTAGCAATCACAGGTGCCAAGACTAAGAGCCAGGATCAGTATGGCTTAGGGGTTCAGAAGGGAGTACCCAAGAAGTCATGGCTAAAACACCAGTGGAATTAATGCTGTTCATTGCCTCTGGTCTGTCCAGATTCTGAATATTACATTTATGAGGATTAATTACCTCTCAAGATAAAACATCTTTTTTTAGTGAGCTAGTTCGGGGGACAAGTCTCTCCACTTACGCACTAGAGTAAAACTGAAGAAATTTTCCCCTGAGTGCCTGACTTTGTTATTGAGCCTCATGACTGTGGTATTTTGTTGCCATTGTTTTGCTGTTATTATGTTGCTGTAACACAAGAACTATATCTTTGCATATAGGATATGTTTGGATATATTCCCTGAAGACCCGTCAAGCAGATGTGATTTATCTCACTTAATTTAAGATGCCTTCACTGTAAAAGCCTGCATTCACACTTACAGTCAAAGCTTTCATTACAATCAGTGCGCAGAAACAGGCACTTTTAAGAGCACAGTTCGTCCCATATATTTTCAACATTTATCCCTGGCTGAGATGGTCCACAACGATCTTGTCCTTGCCTGTCTCTCCTCACTGAAGAAAAGGAACCTAGGGTAACCAGTTCTGAAGTTCTTCCACCCAATAGACATCTAGGACAAGTCAATCTTGTCCCATAGGATATGGGAGGAGGTTTTAATTCTGTATTGTAATGGTCAAGAATAGACATCTCCTTCTGTTACATTTTAAAAGCAATTATGAAAAAAATCCAGGTTGGAAACAATACAACATCTGAAGGAACTAGATGTGTATAGATTATAAGAATGAAGACTGAGAGGAAACTTTTTTACACTGTACTTGTATAGTCCCCGTAAAAAAAAAATACTGAGCATTCAGGGTTCTCAGAGAGGAAAACATAGCAAGAATCAATTTCTAGAAGCTGGAGCCAGACACTTTCCAGGTGGAGACGCATACTTCCTTATTTCTAACAGTAAGTGTAATGAACAGCTGGTGGATGTTACCAAAAGAACAGTGTTTTTTCATCAGTGTTCTTCTGATGTATTCCAGTCCTCGGTAGATGCCTTACTCAACGATTTCTCTAAGGAAGTGATTTATACCTGATGCAGAGGAAATGTGTGAAGCAAAGGCGGAAAGGCTAGATTAATTAAGATTACTTAATTATCCCTTCATATCCCTAAAATGTAGGGATTCACAACAAAACTTTTTTTTTTTTTTCCAGAAAAATAACACAAAATAGCATGTCTAATTCTCTTTGTGCCAACACAGTGGTAGCTGAGGTGTACTTGGTATTTGCTGCCTGCCTTTATTTATCTATTTTACTAGAGCATAAAAAGGAATCAGCTATTAAGTAAGGTTCTTGGAGCTTGATACACTTCAGTCATTACTTCTTGGGGTGGAAAGGACTGATGTATATATTCAAGAACAAATACAGCTTGACAGCATACAAGCTGTTAAGACAACTTGACCTTTGTGTGTCTGCTCTACGAACAGTAAGCTCAATTAGCTGTAATGCTTCCAGGTCCTGTAACACCATTAGGAAATGCCTTATTCAGCTAAAACTGCATATTTTTTTCTCTCTCTCTTTTTATTTTATTTTTTTTAATATTCTTTTTCCCCAATCTGTGAAATTGTTCATTTGCCTGATCCAAAACTGTGCTGGGATTATTCTAACAATTTAATTCTCTGAACGGTTGCAGTGTAGTGCTGGGGTACTGTGTAGTTTACTGGTAATAATGTGGCCACTGGAACCTTGTCCTTGGCTTCCGCTAGGTGATCAATCAGCCATTGTATTTCTTTCCTGTATTTCTTTTATTTTCTTGTTTACTGGGAAAACTGGGGGTTTCAAGAGACATAGTGGCATCTAATGCTAATCAGTATGTCTCATCAGTATTATAACAGTCCAGGACACAGACTGCTGAAGAACAATTCAGTTTCTAACCAAAAGTTTTAGCACTGTTTGAGCCATTTCAGTGGTTTCAAGATATCCAGAGAGTGTGTCAGGTGAGATAAAGAGCCTAGGGGAGACTTGCACCCTTCTGGATTAGCAGCTGGAGGCCAGGTGGAATGCCGTAGAGCCTTTCAAATGGACTAGAGTCCCAGACATCTGAATTTAGACCAAAATTCAAACCTCGCTCCTTTTCCTATCCCCCTTGCCTGAAGGAGGAGCTGACTACCCAGATGTATGCTGTTCCCCGCCCCTTCTCATCCAATACCTGGCTAAGAAAACCACACGTCTTGTCCTGAAGCTCTGGTGTCACTGTTCTCAAAAAGCTTCTTACTTTTTCACATCCTCTGTATCTGAGATTTGGGGTTATGTTCCCTCTACCCATCATACATTTCTCAATGCTTAATTTTATTCACTTAGCACCCGAATACCTTTTAAAGTCTTGGCTTTACCTGGTATCGTAGCTTCTCTATAGGAGAAAAAGAAGATGGGTTAATGTGGTTTTAAGAGCTGTTCCCGAGTCACTCTGCATTGATTTTGTGGAACTATCCTTTTAATTGTGTTTTCTGTCTGACTTCTCGTAGCCTTCTGTTGAAAACCAGTCTTCAAGTGCAGGCTTGATTTTACATTGATTATTGTCTTTGTTGTCTTTCTGTGACCCCTTTTGAACTGTGAACTCAGAGCTGTGACTTGGCTGTGAAGTGTTTTTTGTGTTCGTTTTTTTTCCTATCACGCTGACTATAACTGTGGATTAAACAACTGAACGCAACAGGCATCTGATCTTTCTCCTGTGCAAACAAAGAATGTTACTTCCTACCCTATATTAAACTGTCATTTGTTTCTAAACAGGAAACATATTAATAACTGACAACAAACTGCTTGCATTTAGATGCTGTGAGATGGGAGAGACGAGCAAAAAACGCGTGTGCCTTATTCAGCATGGTTTGGGCAACTGTCTAGGCGGAGGCAAAGATCTGCATTTCTCATATTCTGGATATATTAGTGCTGCCATAAAGAATCATTTGCTGCTGTACGCCTTGTAAAACTGTCTTGTTTCATTTCAAGGGGAGAAGGGCTGGTAAACACTTCTATTCCACTTCAGCGCTGGGCACTTTGCACATGGACTGGGAACCATTAGCATGGATTCTCCAAGGGTAAATCATGCCTGACCAACCTGATTGCTTGCTACGATAAAATAGCTGGATTTGAGGGTAAGGGGAGAGGAAATGTCATTTTCCTCAATGGTAGAAAAGCTTTAGATATTGCACCCACAATATTTTTCTGTTAGGACATTGCAGTCTGGGTCGGTAGACAACTTGTACGCAAGAACTGGATGGTTGGACTCAGAGGATAGTGGTCAATGGGTCGTACTCTACCTGGAGACCTGTAGTAAGCAGAGTGCTGCAGTGGTATTTTGTGACCTGTCTTGTTTAACATCTTTGTCAGTGATGCTAAAGAAGTGACAGATTGCACTCCCAATGACACCGCATTGGAGGAGGGTCAGTTGGTAGGCTCGAGGACAGGGCTGCCATCCAGAAGGACCTGGACAGGCTGGAGGAATGTGCTGGCCAGAATCTGCCAAAATTCAACAAGGACAAATGCAAAGCCCTGCACCGTGGGGTTTGTTCCACCTGGATGAGGTGGCAGATGTTACTTGCAGGAGGAGATTGGAGAGGAAATCTCCTGAGATCTCTTCCAGCCTGAATTATCCTGTGATCTTATGTATGGCTCCTGCACAAGTGAAGCTTTGCAGGGTTCTCTGCAGTGCTACGAGTCTGAAGCACCATGAAAAAGAAAAATAATGCCATTTGGCTTGTTAAAGATAATCTGGAGAACAGTTTTGATTAGCTTTTTTGCCTCAGTAAGTACCGTGTTCATCCGTTGGATACATTTTTGGAGGATACACAAAGTGTTAATTTATCTAGATTAGCGTTTTCTTTGCAACACAAACAATAAGTACTAATAATATGTCTAAATGCAATTATAGCTAATAAAGCACAGACTAGTTTTCTCAGGTTTAAAATACTTGTTATTTTTTCCTTTTTTCTTTTTCTTTTTCTTTCTCTTTCTCTTTTTCTTTTTCTTTTTCTTTTTCTTTTTCTTTTTCTTTTTCTTTTTCTTTTTTTTTCTTTTTGTCTCTTCACACATATGTATTCTCTTTGGCTACCCCAGAAAAATTTGGAAATTATTTTCTCTTTTATTAAAATGCTTCTTTCCTATACAAGCAAGGAATCCAGATACAGCACCCAATTTTCATCAGGAGCAAGAGCACGTTATCAGGTTATAAAAAAACAATTCTTATCTACTTGGCAGTGCAATAATTCATATATGTCATTTACTGAATCTTCAGAAGACCAGCAGGACACAGCCAGAACTGTATCAGATGACCTTCATCAGTAAAGAAAAAGGAGATTTCTTTGGTATTAACTATTTCTGAACCCAGATTCTGCATTTGTACTGTCATGACAACATCTAAATGGTGGATACTATAGGTATTTCCATAACAAGGTTATCTTTATGCTATTTTTTTTAGGGAAAATGGAGATAAGTTTTCTTTTGTGGTCTAATTGAGTACCCAATCCAGCTCTTAGTGCCTCTGAGCTTTAGAATTGCATTTGTGCACACAAGGGTCTGAGCCAGGGCCATGGGTCCATGAGACTATCACACTGTGGGGAGCTCTGAATCTGAGAGAATACTCTGTTCTGTAATGCACCAGTCTTATTCTTGATTCAAACTCAGTCAGGCTCCAGAAAAAAATAAAAATAAAATAAAATAAATTCAGGTATAAACACAGTGGATTGAAAACATCTCTGCTGTATATCATTACTTTTGCATCATGTGAAATGTATAACCCTATCAGCTGGTCCATCTGCACATAACCACAGGCTGTATAAAGGGGTATGCCAAGAAAATCCCAGTCATTTCCACCAACTCCTCTTCATTTGGACTGCGCTGCTGTGAAAATGATTTTGTATGGCCATCAGAAGGGCTGTTGGACTGGTGCCACAATATCCAGCTTGTGCTTGCTGGTGAGGACAGACTGTGGAGCTGTGGCGTGGTTGTTGCAACTGCTGGAGCTCATTCCTGCTGAAAGCACTGCCCGTCCCACAGACACATCCCCGTGGCAAGTGCCTTTGCCTGTCTTGTCCTCTAGATTGCATAATATTGCAAACAGCAAAATAAGAGGGAGAACTGAAGACCTGAAGGGTATCAGAGCAGTCAAGGTTGTGAATACTGGGTGCCATTATCACTAGCACACGGCGGGTTTGAAAACTAATGATGCTACATAATGAACCTATACAGGTAATTTTCTGAAAGGCACGCAGGTCAAAAAGGGTTAGTGCTGTTTTCCAGCAGTCTTATGTCTCCCGATATTATTGAAGATCAAAGGGGTTCTTTTCTTTCACTTAGAAAGTTTTTTTTATTATTATTATTTCTTATTATTTCTTCTTGATCTTGTCATCCTCTCCTCCTTGCTACTGCTGGTTACCTGAGCCCTTTTTGAAACCTGAAGCTCCAGCAGTTGCAGCACAGATACTGCAAAGCTGAGGATCCACAGATGGATGTAGCTGTGAACAGGATGTAGAAATGACTTCAGCAATCCCTTCTGGTGCGCTCTGAGAGAAGTGAAAATTTAAATACACTATAATTAGTTTACGTACAGTATATAATATAGGCATATAAAATGCCCACTTGTATTTTGATCAGTTGATAACAGTTGTGCTTTAAAAATATATAAGTAACATATGGTGATTACGGCAAAGTTGTTTAATGAAGCTTTAATTGAAGTGAGTTGCTGTACTGTGAGGAGAAAGGCTAACAAGCAAGATCAAATGAGCAGGAACAGAAACCAGTGTTCCTGGAGCTGAGGTATGTATTTTACTTGCAAAGCTAGAGGCACTGGCAGTGTATTGAAAGAGAGTTTTAGTTTTCAAAGAAAAGTAAGTCTGAGGTTTTCAGCTTTTCAAGTAGATTTAAGGAAATGAAGAAGCATGTCAGGTTTGACATCCTTGCCGCTGTCCCTTCAGACTTAATGAAGTGTCACTAGAGCCTACGAGATAAAGCAATATTTAATCCCATATCTGTAGCTTCCTCCCCTCGGACTAGGTTCTCAGCTGCCAAAACTGGCAGAGGCTCAGCCTATGGCACTACATCAACATTCACCACTTGATGGCCTCGTCCTTTGAGATGTTGACTCAGATTGATTTTACTGAAATGCATTAGGTTCGTTTTTTTTTTTTTTTTTCCTCATTCCTTTTGGCTCTGCAGACTACGATGGAGCTATACTACAGTACAGTGGATGTTGCAGTATTCTGCATAGTGCATCAACAACAGCACTGTCGGTTAACTATTTTTTTTTTTTTTATAATCTCTGTGGCTGATGAGGATATGAGGAGAAAGGATGGGCATCTTGTTAATCAAATCTCTGGTGATATTAATAACACTGGCTTTAAGAAAAAAAAATCACAGAGTGGTAAAATTTGGCTTAGATGAAGAAATACAGAAAGTAAAACAATTCATGGTCACTTTTCCAATTGCAACAGCAATTAGAGAGAGACAGAGAGAGAGAGATTGAAAGAGAATCTCTGAAAGGAACTTGCTGCACAAGAAATCAGTGTAACCAGAGCCACATATGCTTCCCAACATATGCCTTCCCAAACACACTGAACAAGCACTCGAATCCATCAGGTACCAAATAAGTCCGCTAACATTTTGACATGACCACAGTTCAGTCTGTGTAGCAGAAACAAATAAGTCATCCATTTGAGCATTTCCATTTCATAGGAGGGAAAAGAGAACAATTGTCACACTTTTTGTCTCACTCTAAAAAAAAATGCTGTATAAAAGAACCCTCTATTCTAACATGAAGTTAATTCTGAAATAGATAGTTACAGGACTACAGAATATTAACTTCAAGCTGACAAATAAAAGAATAAATCTGAAAAGATAACATTGTTCACTCACATATCTGATGTTTGCAGGTGTTGGAAAAATCAAGCGTTTTTCCAAAAAAATAAAAAATGAAATTAATGTATGGGACAGTACAGGCAAGATGTTATATTTGTTTAACAGTTATTCGTGTTGTCCTAAGCTAATTCTCTAACGAACATGGGCAAGGTAAAGATCCTCAGAGAGATAAAAGCAACTTCAGCCTTTCGTGATTTCCCTGAGAAATCTGAGAAGTTTTTTGCTTGTTTTCTACTGAATATGAAATGAATCTTCCTCCAGAGAAGCCATTGGAGAGAGATCCCTTAATCCCCGTGGATGAGGCAGAGATTCAGATGGGTGAGGACAGATGGAAAGACCCTTCTCCCATTACCTTTTCCAAGCAGTTTGCCTTTTGGACTCAAATTTTTAAAAGTCAGTGGGGATATTTATTTATTTATTTGTTTGTTTGTTTTTAATTTTATACTTCCCTTGTGTTCCTTTCCACCTTGTCCTCGGGTGCGTTGCTTATATGCCCATGCCATTTGTGGGTCTGTGTGTCTGGTCTGCCCTGTATAACTTTTCAACCATTCGGCTGGTGTCTGTAGAAACTGCTAAAATGGAAAATCTTCAGTTTTACATCCCTACAAAGTTTTGCAAAACCCGTACCCAGGTACAGAGGAAATACTATTAACACCTACACCAAAGGAATGGCTACAGGATGAATTCATCCTGTTAGATGTGAAATAACCCACACAACAGAAGGCTTGTGAAAACTAGCTTTGATAGTGCTGGTGCTGTCTGAGTTACTAAATTCTACAGTAAGCTTTGAAATGAGCCACCAGTAATGCAACAGAGACCGTGAAACAAATGGACCAATGATGCACACCTGATTCTGCAGTGGATGTGTTGTGGTCGTGGTGCTGAGATAAAAGCTAGAGAGACTTTGTAGTGAAGATCGTGTCTTTTATTAGGCTGACCATATATTTGAAAAACAAAAACAACAAACCGAGACTCTTTCAGGATCACAAACCCTTGGAGTGGCCAGGAAGAAAGGCTTATGTGCCTGAAAGTCTTCTGCTTCTTTCACTCAACTATTTCCATCACTCTAATAAAAGATATGTGCTCTCCTCACAGCATGTGGTGACTGACATCATACTGATCTAAAATGGGAAATTAGGAGAAAGCTCCTGTAAAGTGAAGAAACAATGTCCAGATAGGGGAAAAAATATTATATATATATATATGTACATATATATATGTATATTTAGTTAGTTATTTCAGTATCGGGACATGAAAATCTTTTACTTTTTTTTTTTAATATATATTTAAATCTCTGATGATGATGTTAGGATCATAGGACGAGGAGGCTGCACTGACAGAGAGACAGATAGCTTTTGGCTACAAGAATACCTAGCTTTATGACACTAAGTTGGATAGGATGGGATGGGATGGGATGGAATGGGATGGGATAGGATAGGATAGTTCAGTTGGAAGGGACCTACCAAGATCATAAAGTCCAACCGCCTGACCACTTCAGGGCTGACCAAAAAATTAAAGCATGTTATTATAGGCATAGTCCAAATGCCTCTTGAACACTGACAGGCGTGGGACATCAGCCACCTCCCCAGGAAGCCTGTTCCAGTGGTTGACCACCCTCACAGTAAAGAAATTTGTCCTAACATCCTGAATCTCTTCTGGTGCAGCTTTGTGCCATTCCCATGCATCCTGTGTTCAGTTACCAGGGAGCAGAGACCAACACCTCCCTCTCCATTTCCCCTTCTCAGGGAGCTGTGGGGAGCAGTGAGGCCACCTCTGAGCCTCCTTTCCCCCAGATTAGGCAGTCCAAGTGTCCTCAGCCTCTTCTCACAGGACATGCCTTCCAGCCCTTTTACCAACTTTGTCGTCTCCTCTGGACACTTCCAAGGCCCTTAACAACCTTTTTATATTGTGGAGCCCAGAAATGCACACAATATTCAAGGTGTGGCCACACCAACACTACATATAGCAGGAGAATCATCTCATTTCACCAGCTGTATTTAATGCATCCCAAAATGCAGTTTATACTCAGCTGCCAGGGCACTGGCTCGTGTTGAGGCTGCTGTTGACGAGGGGGAATTTTTTTCCCCCTCATTTGCAAAAAGGCCTCAGCTTTCTGACGGAGCACACATGCAAATAAAAACTGTACCAATAAGGAGGTGGGTGTAGTGGTGATGTGTAGGTACCAAGAGATTATCCATTTAATAGAGCCAAACACCTGGCTATTTAATAGAGGTCACCAGCTAAATCAGTTAGAAATGGCTTAGGCAGGCATGTGGAAGCAGTGCTGAATTAGAAATAAGTGGATCCTAGCTTTGGCCACAAATGTGTGGAAAATGAAACTAAATTAAGTTGCTTCAGCCCTTTCACTGGCACAAACTGATATAAATTGGTTTCATTAAAAATCCCTAACATATTTTAAGGCTGCAGTCCTAACCTATTACGCTTTGTGTGGTTGCCGAAAGCTAGTAGCTTAGTGGCATTTTATGTAGAAAATGAACAGGGGACAAATAGAATTTTATTGCTTTCTAAATGAAAAGGCTGGGAAGTTTCAGAATAAAATTGATTTTCACATCTGGAAAAGTTTGCCTTATCATTAGCTCCGCGCTTGCTCTCTCTCTTTCTCTTCCCATTTTTCACTCCATTGTTTTCCACTTATTTTGCAAGGCAGCCCTGTAATTTCCATTCTCACTCATTCATGTTCCCAAATTGTGTTTTTATTTTCCGAGTGCAACATTTGACAATGTTTGCACAGGGGCTGTTCAGCCGAAATGTTACTTGGATGGAGCGGGACAGGCACTGGCCTCTGCCTCATTTCACGCCTCTGGATGTAATACTTGCAACAGGTTTTGTTGGAACAGTTCCAAAAACCCCTATTTCGCAGTGGTAATTTGGTTCAAAATACTTAGAATAGCCTAACATTATTCTAAACTTTTCTTTTTTTCTTTTCTGGTAAATTGGCAAATTCCACTTTAATAAGGAAAGGGCTAAGGGAGCGTGTGCTCCCCTCCAGTTATCCCGTAACTTGCAATGCGTTGTGCTTTGTGACTTATCATCATAGACTCATAGATTCAAAGAATGGTTTAGGTTGGAAGGGACCTTAAATATCATATAATTCCAACCCCCTGCCATGGGGGGTGGGGGGGTCATTGAAAGAAGGTTTACAAAGGAAAAGAGAAGCTCTTCCATCAACTGCTGCTTCATCTTCTGTGCAGGGTCCAGGATACTTGTGCCTGTGGATGATATTTTCTCACCCAGAAACAATC
Organism: Cygnus atratus; assembly: GCF_013377495.2. Taxonomy (NCBI): domain Eukaryota; kingdom Metazoa; phylum Chordata; class Aves; order Anseriformes; family Anatidae; genus Cygnus; species Cygnus atratus. Next base: position 157,810,256 of record NC_066363.1, on the reverse strand, counting down.
CAAGTGTGTTTCTCTTGTACCTCTTATAGCAAGAAATGGAGCAATGTATATTGCTGATATTATTGGCATGAGGTTTGCAGATCTAAGGACGACCCTTGGGCTTCTTCAGGGATTGAATCCCTCTCCCAGAGAGGTACACAACTGTGATAGCTCCATGAAGTAGGATGCTTGGGAAGGAAGTGGTGGTCCATGCAGAAGGGCATGGACTGAAGACACATTTCAGCCAGTGCAGCTTGCTGACAAACAAACAAACAAACAAATAAATAGAAAAGAATGAGAGGCATACCCGTGTTTAATCTGGAGATGGTGAGGACACCACCCCCCCCATGAATGTAGACTGCTGGTTGGAGAGCTCTGCGCACCTTGCTGAACTGTGCTGAGCTAGCTAGAGCTTGTTTTTTTACTAGCTTCCATGTCTTTTGGAAACTGAGGGAGAAAATCCTATGAAAGCAGAACTCTATGGTGGGAAAAAAATAAAAATAAAAAGTCACTCCTAATGGCTCTCCTTGGCAACGGTCAAACTCTCATTTCATCCCTGGGCATCGTTCCTCTGTGTGAGACAGGTGGTGGGTTATGGAGAAGTGTGTTTGCTGGAGTCTGTACTGCCCCTGCCCATGCTGCTAGCTCTGTGCCACTTTCATTAATTGGCTTCTCATTAAAAGGAGCACATTCTTTCCTCAACCACGATAAAGCATTACTGCAATGGTCAGCTGTGAGTCTGGGCTAGTGATTACAGGGTATTCTTGGATTTGTTATGGCTTCCCAGCCAGTCTAAAACCAGAAAACTACCATGCCTTCCCCTTCATTTTGGGTTGCTAAAGTCGCATTAGGTAGACACAATTTTTCTAGCAAAGATATTCATCCCAGAAGTTTTGTCTCCAGTGCTGTCAGCTGGTCATCTTTTACAAGCACTGAATGCAATTTAAAGTGAATAAATTCAGTAAGATGTTTTGCCAAGAATTACTCAGCTCTTCGTGCCGAAATATTAATCAATAATACCTCTTTAAAACTTCTCCTCACTCCAATCATTTTTATGGTCCTGCAATTTACTGCATGGAAGCAAGGTAGTTAAAGATAGAAAACATCTGTTAAGTAGCATTACTATTAATATTTATCTGTCATTTACAGAGCTGCAAAAGGTGTGCACAGCACTTTCCCGTTGGTCAGCATGCCAGACAAGGCAGCCACTTTCCTAAGGACTGCAGTCGTGAATAGGTACAGGACAAAGAGACACTGTAGTAAGAGAAATGCCTTCAAACAGTCCCATGAATCTTTCTGCCAAGGATGTCCTGTACTTCCTGATTAGCTGCTGGGGGCTTTTAAAATGAAAAGGGAAGGAGCATGCCTGAATTTGCAGGAAGACAGCATTAGACCTCAGACCCTAAGAAAGGAAGATTAATTTAGAAATAGAAAATAAAATAAAGTGATGTACAGGTGTGTGCAGGACACAGAGTTCTGAATTAGATCTGGGCAATTTATTTTTTTTTTCATTTTGTTTTGCTTTGTTTTCCCTCTGAAGCTTTCCAGGATTTAATTTATTATTCTCAATTTGCTCTGGAGCAAATCCAAAATATTTATGGTTTTGGTTTTTTGGCTTTCTGTAATGAATATGCCTATTTTGGCAAAAATAAAATAAAATAAATTAAATATTTCTCACCCCAGTATTCTCAACAGCCTCACACCTAGCACAATCTTAGATGTCTGTAGGTGATCTAGGGTCCAGTCATTACTTCTCATTCCTCTGTGTCCCAAGCGAAGAATCTACTCAACAGAGCTGTTGGTTACTATAGGGTCATTTTTTGGCAAGGAGTTGAATATTTGTTGGTGATGGTTTTGTACCTGCATCTGCTATAGCCTGAGCGTTACACTGCTTCAAAGCATCAGAGGAAGGCAAAGCAGATTTCCCAGAACAACTGCAAGCCTGCTACTGAGAAACTTGTGGGGAGCCTTCAGATTGGAGTAGACTTGGGGACAGAGATATTCTCATGAGCTGTTTGCCTACAGCATATTCCTCAAGGGTGTCTGTCTGTGACACAGTCTAGATGCTTGAGCTGTGGAGAAATTCACCGGACAATTACAGACACTTCAAGGGAACATCAAATGTGATGATGAGTATGCCCTGAAGGAGCATGAGGAGGAGAGATAGAGGCTGTGTTTGTGAAGATGTAGAGCATGGGGGTTTATTTTGCTAGGTCACACTGAGGAAGGTCCTCTTCGTTGGCCTATGTGTAGAGTCAGTGCTTCACAACACCGTTCTCTACCAAGTCTCGTGAACTTGACCTTAATAAATAAGGAAACTGCACACAATGTTTGCTCCCACATCCCGCTCCGTAATTGAGATAATTGTGCTCGGTCATGAAAGAAGTATGTGAATCAGCATGTAGGCAATTCTAATAAGGGAGTGAGTTTGGAGAAAGAGCATTGTTCAGGCTTCACTAGCTTTCAGACATTGAAAATAGCACAAATATGCTTTTATAACTGAGGTTCCAAATACTGGTAATTACACTGATTATGCAGAGGATGTCTTGTTTTCATCTTTTATAAATCCTTTATTCCCCAACCATTGTAAATGGACTAGGTTTTGCTTTTCTCTGATTAAAAATATATGAACAGAATCTCATTAGTTTCTATCTATTAACAGCAGGAGGAAAGCAATGTCAGAGCAGTTGTGCCTGACTAGGGAAATCATGGTATCACGTGCTGAATGAAGGTATAGTAGTATCCAGTGTCCAAAAACTGGAAATGAAGGCTTGAAAAATAGGTACGACCATAGAAATACTGGTCAGTCTTGGTCTTCCCAGGCTGTGTTTGATGAGCTTGTATGGGGTCTAGTGATGTTCTACCTTCTCCAAAACTTCAAACTGTGTTGGAAGTCTTGACAGAGATTTCATTCATGGGGGTATTTTAGACAAGATAATCTCTCTATCTCCCTCTATCTTTCTTCTCTCTATCTTTTACAACTTAAGAGGTTGGGGTTTTTTGTTTAAATTATTCTTATTATTATAAATATTATTTATTTATTTGTTTATAAGATGTTGTGTATTCTAGCCCTACTTATGTTTGAGAGAGATTTGCAGGAACTTTGCTTACATCCACACTGCTCTGAATTTGTTCTTTTTCAAGATATGGAACATTATGAAAAACATGAAAGGTGCAAGGAAAGAATGTAATGGTCTCCTTCTGTCACACTGGGTAAGTTACTGTCCCATACCAGGCAATAAGAGGAGCATTTGCAGGATACTCTTTAGTCACAGTTGCGGCTGGGTTTAAGAATGAGGAGCAATACTGTTTTTGCACTCTTCTCTGGTTTGGCAGGTCTCATTGCTGCTGCTTGCACAGTTCATTTGTGCAAATGCTGGAATAAAAGCTAATTTCTCCTGGGATAAGACAAATTCATGAACAGGAGGTCCATATCTCTTGGGAAGATCAATGGAGGGACAAACACTTGAATGTCACAGCCTGAAGGAAAAGTCTTTAAACCTAGAATTGTATTCCTGGGTTGTTTGGTACCAGCTGGGCATACTGAGATTTACTATGGCTGTAGTGAAGTCCTGGGCTTAAAGGACATTTCTAAAGCAAGCCGAAAACATCAGGAGCATCTCAGGCAGGGAGGACACAAGATACGGACAAGCAGTTGAAGCAAATGTCAAGTGCACACTCTGGTAGAGAAACACTAAGAGGAGGATGCAAGCAAATCTGGGGACCCCTGAATAGAAGAAAATCAATTTTATTTTTTCTGCACACGTGAGCACAGGGTGTGAACTTCTTCCTTTGGCTACACATGGGACATCACCTCCCAGCCTCACCTCTCACCAGCTTCTGCAAATGCAGCCAGTGAAGGAGCTGCCATTTGCCTGCACAACGTGAACAACCTTAAATTACTTTGTAAAGGGCCTTAAAGTGCAGTGTACTTCTCTGGCTCTGAAATCCTGAAGAGAATGTAAGAAAGTGGATTTCTGTGAGTAAATTGTGAATGAGTAGTTTTCTCTGAACGGTTGTTTAATTGAGCTGCAGCTGGAGCTGATTATGTTTGTTTTTCCTTCAGTGTCTCTCATTTCCTTTCGTTTCCGTTAATTCCTGCTTTCATTGGGTAACTGTTGCTGTACAAAATTTAAAGAGCAGTAAAAAAAAATGAAAGAAGAAAACAAGAAAAAAAAAGTGCATATTTTGGGAGCTTTTTATGACAGTTGTTCCTGAAGACACCTGTAAACTATTGAGCTGAATTGGGCTGCAGCTGCTGCTGACAGTGTGGGGTGTGAAGGAGAAGGGGTGTGACTCATTTTTCTGGTTGTTCCACCACCCTCTCCTTTAAGTTGGGCCATGGGTGCTGTGATGCTTCTTTAGCTGGGTCTTTGGGTCGAGAAAGTTCTAGACTGATGTAGTGCTTGAGGGGAAACATTGCTCCCACCTCAAATTGGGAAGAGACAGGGCATTGTTAGAGATGGAGGTTGTGTGTTATGGCATCTAAGGAGGCATCTATGGCATCATTGGTGTATATGAGAAGCCAAACTGCTGTGTGTCCTGGGAAGGCAACACATAAACAGGTAAAAAATTCTATCTTATCTTTCACTGTATGTGAGCACGAAGTGAAGATAGTCAAGGTGTATTTGTTAACGGGCAGGACCTTGGCATTTGCTTTCCTGCCCTGTAGACCATCTTCTCTGCTTTGCTTATGTTACAGAACAGATGCTGGAGAAAGAAGATTAATTTAGGCAAGAACTGGGCTAAAAGCCCTAGCATAGGTCTGCTATGTTAAATTTGCCAAACATTACTCTCCTGAGGAAGCGTAATAACAGCAAAACAGAGGACACAGTGTGGTTTTCTGCAGGAGTCCATGTCTTATTTTTGAAAATTAAGTTACTTTGCTTTTCTAACCCCCCGGCCTTTTTTTTTTTTGATCCCATATCATACCCAAGGGAGTAGTCTTTGATTGTCTATGACTTTCAAAGCTCCATCTTCTGTAAGCATAGTTCTTTTAGTAAAGACATGGAGAGAAAAATCCTCCAGAGGATTTCAGAAGTATGGTAAAAGCAAAATCTTGGTTGTTCTGAGAGAGGAAAAGAAAAGATATTCACATGCTTCTGGTCACTGATTCCCATATGGACTGCACAAGTCTATTTCTCTTTTCTGGAAAAAGAGAGCTTCTTGCTCGTTTATTGTATGTCACCTCTCTCCTCCACCCCAAAAACATTTCTCCTTGGCATCTGTCAACTTCTGAGGGCTACAGACAGCTAGCAGTCTGCATCTTGTGTTGTTTAACAATTATTATGTAGGGAGACTAAGATGGAGGTCTCTGCTACTTTCTTCTGTGCATGGTGATTCATTTGCCATCATAAGCATTTTTTCTTCACCTCCAGTAAAAATGTCTTATGTCTTGCTCTTCTGAATTTCCTTTCTTTGGACATCAGGTTTTGTCAGCCTATGCCATTCTCCTTAATGCTGCAAAAATACCCTGTGGCTGAATTCCCAAGATCACCTCCGCAAAAAATAGTCATGCAGCCATTCTTTACGTTAAGTATTTTTGCTGTCAACAGCTGTTTCTCAACCACTTCAGTGTCACTAAATGTACCTGAACACACAAAACCAAAATGAGCCCAGTTTTCCCTTGAGTTTAAGTCAATCCTATTTTTCTCAGTCATGCAATACTAAACAGATAACCAGGGTCTACAGTATGTCACCATGTCACAGTACCACATGGTAGCATGACAGCCTTGTGAAAAGATATCCTGTTTTAGTATTGCAACTGTGACTGCTTGCCACGTCTTTTAGCCTACCCTTGATAGCACACGCATTCAGTAAGAGGTATCTGTGCAACGAGGTGGTAGCCTGGTCTTGGTCATAGTTCTAGAAGGAAGCTTGAGGAAAAGCAATTTAGGACCAAGTCACTTTAAATTACCCTTGATCAAATTTCTGTTCTTTGGGACTACATTATATCCTGGTTTCCTACATAGCTTTTCTGAAGCTCTTGTTACAAATGGAACTTTCCCCTGGTGGTCAATGCTCTTAAAAAGCAGAGTTCCTTGGGGCAGCATCCCTTTCTTTCCTCCAACTTGTAGTTGCACAACATGTGTGGTATTTTAATAGCACTGAATTAATAATTGTGAGTCCATATCAAAACACTTTATTTTCCCCCAGTAATTGTGCCTAAGCGCTTATATGTGTAATAGAATAATGCTTCCTTACTTTGGTTTTAAGGAAAAATTCTGCCTTAAGCACAGATTCCGTGCTACTCTGCTTCTTGTGGAGTATCACCAACTCTTTGCATGGAATTAAAAGTCAAGGTAGAATTAGCCTTCAAATTCACAGCACCCAGACCATCCAGCCTTCAGTTGTTGATTATCCCATCCACATGGTGCAAGTATGTTCTCCAGGAGTATAACAAGGACCGTATTTTGTTGCAACCCCTTATTAAAACATCACCTACCAGCTATCACTCCAGTGCAAAGTCTCAACTAATTGGTAACTCGAAGAAAAAAAAGCCTGCTTTGTACTGCTCCTTGGGGATCCAGAAACTGGAAGGGTTAATTTGTGCTTTCTGTCTGAGCTAGAGGAAAATCTTGTTTAGCTTTCTTTATGAGAGAGAAGCCAGTGCATCAATCCATGGCACCTCCTAGTCTGCTTGACATCCTGCTTTTTGTAATGAATACATTTCCTGCATTGCTGCATACTTCTCCCAGTGTAGATATCTATGATTAATATGCCTTGTCTTTTATAAACAAACCTAATGCAAAGCCAATAATGTGAGTCTCATTTCTTTACTGCCAGCCCACAGCTCAGCTTTGTTTGAATATATATGTAAAGGAAGAAAAATGAATGTTCACTCAAGCTTGGGAGCTGGAGCCATAACAAATTTATGGGATGAAAAACGCACATCAGTGTGAGGCAAATGCAGCCTGGGAAGGTCTCTGCTTTGCTTCACCCTGTATTTTACCTTTTTATAGTAAGAAAACTGCGCTGTGCACCCAGCCAACAGATGTCATGCCATGCAAGCACACTGCAACTTGCTGAAGTACCTGGTAAGCTTTTATCACTGACTGGATTCAATTATAGTATCAGAAATGATGAAAGCAGAAGTAACTGCTGTGATCACGTCAACTGGACATCAGCCAGTGGATTTCACCCAGATCAGGTTTCTCCTGAACTAATTTACCTCAGAAGAAGAGGTAGAGGGAGGAATTGCAGTTTTGAATCTTTAATCACGAGAGGGACGACCACAACTTTCATCCTGTTGCTCCTATGGTAATCCCTTCAGTGCTCAAAATTCACATCAGATTTCAAATGTGAAGTTATCCGTCTTAGGGTGCAACCATGGGATTTTACTGTTCACTTACATGCTCAATCAAAGGCCTTATTAACAAAGTCAAGTACCCCAAGCAGCTGTGTGCTGGGGCCATGACAGACCTCAGTTTCTCTTTGATGGGAAAAATTGATGCAACTTCCAGAACCTGCCCTAAGAGATCAGATATGTTGGTCCTTTTTTTTTTTTTTTTTTGGGGGGGGGGGGGTTGGTTGGTTGTTTGCTTGCTTGCTTTCTTGTCTTTTCTTCTCCTTTTTCCCTTTCTTCTTTTCCCTTTCCCTTTTGTTTTTCATTCTTTCAACCACTGTCTTTGAGTTACACTTCAGAGTTTTTCTGGACTCCCTCCTGTTTGTCAAAACCTCTCATGGTTTGGACATGGATCTGTGGATCTCAGCACTTCAACAGTGAATGCCACTATCAAACGCTTCTCATTCCTACTTGGGCATCCCACATTCCAGCCTTCATGTCCTTATGGTAACTCCTGTTGACCTGATCATTCATTCTGACCCCTAAGCATTTATAGAGTCACCCAGGCAAAAATCACCATCATCACCCATCTTATTGGTATGGCCTGAATTTTGTAATCTTCTGTGTGTGGGTTTCCATTTGGCCCTGTTGAATTCTCTCATCTTATGGAGGTCTTCTGAACCTTCTGCAAGAGGGATCACGCAAGGAGTCAAGTCCAACATGATAGATTTGCCATCTTACTAACAGAAATACCAAATGGGGCAGTCTGTCTGTAGAAAAAACACAGAGGCTCTCTCTTGTGCTGTATTTCCCTAGTTAGTTGAACAGCCTAAGACCAGTGTGCTTGGGCAGCCTTTGATTCATACTGTATGCACCACGGGCATGCGTTGCACCAGTTCAGACATTCATTTTATAACAACATAGATTAGCCTCACCACACAACATAGTACTGTATCCTCAACAAAAAGGACATCACATTCAAAGGTCTGTTTTCCAAAAGCCAGTAATGACTGGCATTGATTTATATCAATTTTCTTTAATTCTTTATTAATGGAGTCCTATATAGTTGCTCTATTATTTTGACTAAGATCAATGTTAGAGTGGCAAGCCTGTAATTACCTGGGTCATCCCTTTTATGATCTGACTACATCATCTGGCTTCTTCCCAAAGAATGAACAAATATTGCATTGCATGCTCTCACTTTTTTCTTTCTTTCTTTTTTTTTTTCAGCTTTATTATTGTTACTCTTCCATTTTACTTGCAATATTTGAATTTAGTTTAAGATGCAAAGTGTTCCAGCTAGCAATTTGATATAAAAATGTGATTCAGTTACAGTTTAGGTTCCTAGACTCAAGGATATAGTTCAGAGAAATCTAGCTTACGTGCTTAGGTGCTACTGTCTGGTTTCTTTTCATAATTCTTCAGTTTCCGGTAGGGCCACAAGTTGATTTCAGAATCAAAAAGTGTTTTCCACTTCTTATATTCTGGAGCAGATTTCACTGCTCAGGCAAGAATTATTAATTTCAGTGTCCTTCTCATTCAGTAGATAATGGTTTGAATGCAAAACTGAATAGAGAGTATTGTCAGGGTGGAAATAATTCTTTTACCATGGAGAACTTTGCACTCCTGATGAGATTTTCAGGTTCATATTCCTTGTAATTTACATAGTAGGAAATAAGTAGAGACAATAATTGAGTTACCCAAGTGAATGCACAGTAAATTTTTTTGCAGAGCTGGGAGTGGAAACCTGACTTCTCCATGCCCAGAAGGCTATATTTCTTGCTGAGGAGAAAAGAAACTGTGGATAAAATAGATGATTACACACCTTTCATGTCTTTCAATTATATTTAGCAAACAATTTGGGTAGGATATATATATATATATATATATATAATGTGTGTGACACTTCTGGAGACAGTATTTCTGAATTAGAGAAGGTCCTGATCAGTAAGCGAGGGATTATCTTGAAGGGTTTGCTAATGACCTTAAGTTTCCAATAATTTGGAGTGGTTATTCTGAAACTGTTAGAAAAATATGTTGAGTCTCCTAAATTCCATTTTGGTGAATGAAAATAAGCTTTGATAGAGAGAAAGAATGGAAACAGGAGGTAGTTTATGTCCAACATGGACAATTCCTGATCTAGTGGAAGGTGTGGGTTGGAATTAGATGATCTTTAATGTTCCTTCCAACTCAAACCATTCTCTGACAAGAATGTTGAAGATAAGGGAGAAACTGAAATTTCTCAAACATATTGCTTATTATATGTTTCCATTCCATTTCCAAAGTGCCGTTTTTCAAAAGCTTCCTGTCTGGAAGAGCTCCTGTTTTTTAAATGAAAAGGCTGTTGCATGGACGCTAGGACAGGGAATTATTTTATATTAAACATTTTTGCTATGGGAGTTGAAAAACATGTTGATTTGTTTGACATCATGTCCTAGACTTCTTGCAAACATCTTGCAAATATCTTCTTGCAACAATGAAGGTTTTTTAAGGTTTTCTTCTGCAGGAGGAAGACCTTTGTGGATGAGCTAGTGAAGGACACTTTGGGGAGAATTTACAGCATTTGACTTCACACATTTATTTTGAGGTACCTAAATTAGGGCTCAAATCTTTGTGGTATCAAATGACCCACTGAAGCAATAATTCTTTGACTGAGAGAGAGTGTTGGTAAATGAAGATCCAGCTAAGATGCTTAAGGTTGATTCCTGAGGTTAAAAGTGTGAGTGGCTCTTTACTCCAGGCAGGCCTAATGAGCAGCATGGAAGAGTGTATGGAGATCAGGGTAGCAGCTGGCAGAAAGGATGCTCATCATATAAAGTATTATTGGAGTGAAGCAGGGGAGGTCCACAATTAAATGAGACACTGTCAGGTGAGTGCAGAGAATTAGTAAATGCTGACCTTTTCAGAACACAAGAAGAATGAATTTTGCCCGGGCATTCTGAGGTAGGTCTGTAGAGAAGAAGTCAGGAATGTGAAAAGTTGAGAGGTGGAGAAGTGGTTGCAATAGCCATGACAGGATAAGAGGGTTATTTATCCAACCTTTCCTGATAGTTCAAGTGCTCAAAGACTTTTGTCATTGTTGTATCTCTCCCCAGACTACTCCTAGTTTATATCTACAGTTTTTAAAGTGCAATGTCCAAAAATGAATATATCAATTTACTTCATCAACAATGAGTTTGCTTGAAAAATCTGTTCTGCGTTAGTGATAATACTTTCAACAAAACATTTGAAAGTGAGATTTATTTTTCTTGTACAGCATTACATCATTGATTCGTAAGGAGCTTGAGGTTCCCTTTCAGCATCAGATTCTTTTCTAATATCCTGACAAACAGTCAAACAAGCTTGTATTTGTGCATTTGACCTCTTCATTGAGGGCATGGAAAACTGCATGATTCTATATTAAATTTCTTCCAATTTCATACATCTCTCCATATTTTTTTCAAGATCATTTTAGATTCTTGTACATTTAGATGCTTTTACATTTACTCAAGTGTGCTATCATTCACAAGCATTTAGGCTTTTTATTTTTTTATTAAAATAAGTCAGTGCTTACATTTTGAATAGAACTGGGCCTAAGAAACATCACTGAGAGGTATCATTTAAGATCCTCTTTTAGTCAGACACTAAGAAGCCTTTGATAATTACTCTTCAAAAGTGATTTTCCAATCAGTCCTATCTTTGGAATTAGACCTTCATAACCTTACTGTGGAAAAAATCTTTTCCTAGCATCAGTTTTATAGCATCTTCTCTTACCTCCTTTCTCACCTGGTCTCTCACTAAGTTAGAAATTAAACTTGATTATTTTGAATTATTTCCTCTTGCTGTATTACGTATTCATTTATTTCTCTTTAGGAAGATCATTATCTTCTGGATATTTTCAAATAGCTGCTTAATAATTTCTTCTAGCATCTGCCCACAAGCTGAAGTTTGGCCGACCAGTCTGTAATTTCCCAGCCGCCAACTCTGTTTTCCATAGGCGGGTTCTATATTTGTCCCTCTTCAGCTCTCTGGTACTTCTGAATCCTCCACAAGCTCTTGAAGATAATCAGTAATGACTCAGTTTGCTTCAGCTAGTTTCCTGCAAAATCTTCAAGGCCCAACTGACTCAAATGTCTCTGCCATCACAAAATATTTTAAAACCATTCTTCCTGTGATTCAACCTCAATCCAGTCTCCAGTCTTAAGATTAACTCAGTCAGCATCTAGTCGCAGGTTATCTTCTTTGCCAAGAGAAGCAAAACTTTTCCAGGATTCAGCCTTCTCTGCACCTTTCTTTATTAATTCTCCTTTCTCAGTATTTTACTTCTGATTTATAAAACCTTTATTTTCTTTCTGATGGTAAAGCTGGAGTGCATGAGTCACTGTCTCTTGACTCTCTTTGGGATACAGGGGGCTTCACTGGGGCTCCTCTGTAGTGCTTGTTCCATAACCCATAGCAATAAGCAAGGGCGTGACAAAGCGGCCTCATCTCTATTGTTCTGCTGCAACTGCTCATGAGATCACAGAGCAAACCATACCAGTGAAATAATACAGATGATTTTAAACAAATAAAGGAAGAAAACAAAATCCTCAGTGCCCTTGTATAATTTCATAGATTCTTCCAAAGCATGTTTGGGTGAATCCTTCCAAAGCATGGTGGGGTGAAATCTCATAATTCCTCTTCTGTGCAGGCTCAGGTGTTTACTAAGTGTGGTAATGAGGAAGTTCAGCTCTCTAGCCTAGCAGATAAGTAAAAATCAAGAAAGAATTTGCATTTCCTTCAACGCTTGTGACGTCAGACGGCTCCTGAAAGAGACAATCTGGCAGTAGACCTGGCACACGAGAGCATGTTGGTTGGTTAAGGAAGTAAGTACTAGGGTTTAGGAGTGAGATTCTTCTTTCCCGAGTGATGTGTTTTTTACATCTGCTTAACCAAGTTACACAGCTTCATCCTGAGGAGACAATTTCTGTAAATGCCATGGCAGAGATGGACCACGGGGAACCTCTTACACTTGCTTTGCAGCCAGATAAAACATATCTTCTGACCATCACTCTAGGGGCTTCTTCCTGCAGACTTTACCAGGCTTTGGATCAGCCCCAGAGAATACAGCAGTCAGAGTTTCCTAACCTTCTGCAGTCTTCATTTCCATGTAATGCTCCAGCTGTAGTTTTGCCTTGCGCATAATGTCTGGAAACAGCAATAATAATGATAGAAAGGGCTATGCAAAGCATCTGAAAAGGAAGCTCATTCACTTGTTTGCATGCCCGCCCCTCAAGCCCCATTTATTCCTTTAAATAATATAGATTACATTCAATGCTAAGAAGCAAGTCTATGATTTTCGGAAGTGCTGAGCTCCCATTGTCTTCAGTGGGCGTCGTGGCTGCTCAGCATTTCTGAAAACCAGACTCATAATGATCAGCATGTTGAGAAAATATTTAACAGCTAAATCTTTCCTGTCCCCTCCTTTCCATCCTCAAGCCAAGAGACAGCTTCTCCCTATCCCACAAGCTGCTCCCTGTAGTATGACCATCCTCATCCCTCTGTCCCACCACTCTCATTTCCCCTTCACCTAATGTCTTGAAGGTCATGCTCTTCACCTGGAGCCCATTTGGTGGGATTCATCTGATTAGCTGCGGATGTCTGCCATGTGGGTGTCTGCATCTGGGCAAGTTGCCCTAGACTCCATTTGTAGTCAATGCAGAGTGAGTCAGCAGAGTCAGTGGAGCTTGGGGCGTGATTCCACATCCCGAAATAAGCATCTACATTTGGTCAGATGACTCACACTCAGAACACCATTGACTTTATTTACTATACCTACAGCATCTTCAATGGGAATCCAGACAAGGAGCTCAGGTGGGACAGCTGTATCAGATCCTCAAAGTGAGATGAAATGAATTCCATCCCTTTTGTGAACTAGTAGATCAGCTCGCTCCATATATCACATTCACCTCCATCTTTAAGAACTCTTTCTGTCTTAGTGCCTACAGGGAATGAATCAAGTAATAAAGGGTAGTGAAGTGGAAATATGACAGTAGGTCATAACAGAAAGTCAGCCCGAACCTTAGGTTGGATAAATTGGAGCAGTTTTATTGTTTCCAGTGGAATCTCTCTCCTATAACAATTTTGCTTAATAGAATTAAAAAGAAAAAAGAAACAAAAGCGAAGTATGCCCATGAACTGTCAAGACACATTATCTTTCTGTGTGAATTTATGGTTCACCATATTTTCCTTCCAATTTCAGTATTACTGCCTGGATTAGAAGACTTTCCCCAGTGGTAGGCACTTCCTGCTCCTGAACCCTTGCTGTTTGCTCTGAAATACTCCAACACCTCACTGATTTCAGATCTTAAGGACTGGTGGGAAACTTCTGGGATCCCTTTAGGACTACAGGCAGGGTGTGATCTCTAGCAATGTGAGATCACATGTCAAATATCCTCCACCTCTTCTGCAGTACAACCACTGATGTCCAGAAATAGCTGAGAAGTTGAAAGTTGATTGTTAATTTGTTCAATCAAAAGTTTGAGAGTTAGCCCACAGGATACTGTCCAGTTCCTAAATTGTCACAAAAATCGGAAGTAACCAATGTTTAAAATCCCTAGGTGGGACACACCACTAATAAAGTGGAGTTTGTAGCCTGAATATTTACCCCAAAACAAATTGACTTTACCTGGTGGGTCCCAGAAACTCCAGATGCAGGCAAAAATCCTTGTCAATGCAGCTTAGCCATGTATGGAACAGCACAGCAGGAAGAGCAAGCAGACTTATGAAATAGATACATAAGAATCGGTGTGGAACACAGCAAAACAGAGAGTAATAATAATAAATTGAATTTAATTAGTTCTCCTCTGGTCTTCATTATTGCTATCTTCATCTTTTCCTTTTCCAGTTCATCAGGCATAAGCACAGATGCTATTGCTACCTTCTACATATTTAAAAGACGGAGCCCACCCCCTCCTCAGCCTTAAACATTTCCTCCTAACTCCCTCATTCATTACACCATCCAGTTTAAAATTGCCCCTCTGTGTTATAAAACCCACCATAAAGGGAGACCAGCCTCAGCCACAATATTCCTCTCTCTCTCTTTCATTATTAGCAGTCATTTCCTGGAGTATTTCTGCTGTTGGTGAGTCTTCCCTACAGCTCTGACTTTATCCTTGTGCTGCATTTGTTCTGACTCATTTCAAACATCAGCCGAAAACAGCTCATCTCTCCCTAGCTTCTGCCTGTTAATTTCTCCTTTCCCCTGTTATTATTTAACTATAATGATATTTTTTAACCCTAAATCGTTTTTGTGGGCATAGTTGGTGTGAAGAGTTTTTCATAAAGTAAAGTATCGCAGCAGGTAGACAATTTGTCATGTACTACAACAGCTAACGAGCATTTTAGATGTGGTTGGTCTGAGTCACTGAAAACAGACTGTTACTAAACCTCTCTTTTTATTAAGATTAAACAACACATTTGTTTACTCTGATGGAGAAAATGCAAAGAAACCAAACTGTCTCCTTGTCTTTCTTCCTCTTGTCTGTGCATGTAGATTTGTGAGTGTATTGCACCTACTGATGCACACAAATCATTGAACAATATAAAAATCTTCCATAATGAAGCCCTGAGATCCGTCGCTAGCGGAGGTTGTAGTGTCACTCAGGGACTCATTGACAAGCTTTAAGGCAAGAGATGGATTCTCAAGAGCGAAAGAACCAACATCTATCAGGCATAATTGAGCAAATTAATAGCTTTGTGAAGTCTCTTCTTCGGTTAGCATCCCATGAAATGACAATAGATGTGGCAGGGTTTCACTTACAACTTCTGCTTGATTTTTTTTTTTTCCTTCTCACCAGTGTCTTGTACACAATGTGTAATGACAGTGGAGCAAAGGGGCTTCCTCTACAAAATCAGCAGCAATTTTAGGATTGAAACAAAGATGTGAAAGGTGAAGATTGAAAAGTGCTCACCTTCCCCTCTGGTACTGCCTTTGAAAGAAGGTTTCTTTGCATTTGGACATTGGTTTTGTCCCAGACATTGTCTTGCTCACAGGAGTCAGCAGGGAGCCAGCGATGGGATCTGGAAGCCCTGACTACTTCTCCCTGATCTTCAATTAAGCACTTTTATGGCCCTTTGCTTTCCACTTCTCAGCTATTTCTGGACATTAGTGGTTATACTGCTGCACTTAGTGCAGACACAAGACACTTCCAATTTTTCCTTGAAATGGGGTCTATTCTCTTTGCTTGCTACCAAGGGAAGAAAATCTTAGGAAGAGAGTTCTCCACCAGAAGAGCTAGCAAGGAGGTGCTCTACATCCCCCTTAACAGAAGAAGAGAAAAGCCAGTTTGTGCCACCATCATGATGGGCAGCTCTCCATATTTCTGACAACTCATTACTCTTGTTTTGTTTATGCTCTGAAGTGTAAACATGATAGTAAATTGTCAGCATCAGTGTCTTTACAAAGGACATAGAAACCATTCAAGATACAGCCAGCATGAAGATGCTGTGGTAAGCAGGATAAGGTCATTGCTATTTAGAGCAAAGCAGTACTCACAGTTCTCACCAGACTGAGTGTTATAAGTAAGCAAAGTGAGAAAGCGGAGCTTGAGCACAGATCCAGAGACACTAATCCCAAGTGTGGCACAGCATCCTGCCGCGTCACCTTGCACATAACCTTAAGCTGTTTTGCTTTTTTCCAAAACAGAAAGCTATCCTAATCATTCGATTTAGCACATTGAATCTGTCTCCTTAAAGCATTTTCTTCAGCTTTGAAATAAAATTTGCTTATCTTTTCCACTCACTGTTAAGTTTTTCAACATTTTTTTTCCTAAATGACAGCACCGTTCCAGTATTCATCTCATTACACCATTTACAGAGTAAACTGAGGTTGTGTTATTTGCTTGTACTTTTCTAGTCTTTGAATTTTCGCAGGTCTTCCAGGTCTATTAAAAATAAACATAAGTGGGTCAGTCTTCTTCTAAGAACATTGCTTTTTGTGGAACTTGCCTGATTTGCTCTTTGAGGACTTTCTTTGGGGGAAAAAACAGGGGAAAAAAAACTCAACTTACTGTTTTCCCAACTGAATCAAATATTTCTCATATGTCTCTCACATATTAGTGGTCTTGATCTGTGTACACTATATATCTTGTTAAATGTACTTAGTTTCTAGTTATAAGGACAGATAAAATATTCACAGTCAGGGCTTCAGGGACGTGTCATCTTTGTGCACGGTGGGCTTTCTTTGCAGTTGAGTTCCTAGTTGTTCTGAGGTTAGAAGATGGTTCATCCTCTAGTTTTTCTAGATGCTTTCATTTTTGGTTTGTTTGTTGTTGTTTTTCCTCCATCTCAGATTTATTATTTATGGATGCATTTATTTATTTATTCTCTGGAGGAGTAAAAGTGTTGAAAATAAGCCAGTTTAAAAAAAATGAAACTGTGCTTGAGTCCCCAGAGTTTGTCGTGCGGAGAGAAAAGAGCCAGCTGATACTTAGTCCCTACAGCCAGCATTATTTATTCATTATTTAAGAACATAGATGCATCAATTTATATCTTCACACCCATCAGTTTGTTCCTTCCCACACCACTTCCCACTCTGGCTGTTCCAGGGCTTCACAACTCTTACATTGACAGCCTTCTTCTCATTTCCAGTCTACATGTCTTTATGGCCAGTTTACAAGTAGTTGTCCTTGTGACAACTTTTCCAGTTAGTTTAGCTATCTTGTCTTCCTCCCTTCTCTTTACTTTCCTGCTTTGCTTATAGAGTTTGGTTGTATCCCTTCTCAGCTTCATTCTGGTAGTCTAAACCAGCCGTGACTAGTATATACATGCATATAAAATTAAACACGCCACCTTCAAAACATCTTTCATGGGATTTGAATTTGGTTTTGGTGGAATAATGACCAAAGTCAAAATCTCCCAAACTATAGGCCAGCTCTAGTAAGTCACAGTTCTGCTTCATGACAGAGATATTGCTCATTTCAAGATGTCAGAAGCAGTGGCCTCTTTTAAAGAGTTAATTGGAATATCTTCTTCTGACACCAGCGTAAATTTGTTGAGGTCCTCTGTGGAAAATGTCACTAACCTGTGGTAAAATGAGCAAGCAACATGGTTGGTTTCACAAGGTTAAACCATACAGCAGGCTATCAAGCAGGGTCTGGCTCCTTCCTCCTTGCTTACAGGGTATATCATGAGAATTTAGGACCTGGCAAGGGCAACAAATTGTGGTGGTCCAGAACTTTTTTATCTTTTGCCCTCATCCTCTGTGGTCTGGTCCTCCACTGTCATGGGCTTGGCTCCTGTGTTGGGAAATTTCTTTAGAACAGCTAGAGGGCTAATCCAGGCATTGGCTGGACCAGATCTAGGGCATGTTGGTGCTGCACAATATCTCATTTCATGCATTTTCTTTTGCTAAGGACTGTTCCAGAGCATATAAAGTCACCCCTTCCAGACAAAAGGAAGTGCTCATTTTTTCCATAGGTGTTAGAGTTGCGCTCTCGTTGTTCAAAGACAAAATGGTATTTGCATTTCACTTCTTACAGCAGCCCCAGGGCAGGTGATATTCTGGACCAGCCTGGCCTTCCTAGTATGACTAATGTCACACTTACGTACTGTCTGTAAGTTGGGGCTAATCTGTAGGCCATCGTTTTCCCTGAAACCTGAGGTTTTTTCTCTGTGTACTCAGCTTTCCTTTTAGCTTGCTCTTGGCAAAGTTAGAGTGCATGAAAAAGATCTGCCAATTACATCCACACTGTCTGCTGTTCAGGGGGCAAACATGTCTTATGCATTATGATTCAGAAACCTGCTTGCACATTTTTTACCAACTTCTGAATTCTCTGCATTGCTCTGCCAGTTTAAGGAAAAGCAAAAAGTCCTGAATGAGGATTATGGTCAAATGCAACATGTGTTTGGTCTGTATTTAA
Source organism: Cygnus atratus (assembly GCF_013377495.2). NCBI lineage: Eukaryota > Metazoa > Chordata > Aves > Anseriformes > Anatidae > Cygnus > Cygnus atratus. The sequence goes on along the minus strand of NC_066363.1, from coordinate 157,792,112 downwards.
GGGTGAGAACTTCCTCCTAGAAAAGGGTGGGGAACATATTTGGTAGCCTTAGTTTTGTCCTCGTGAGGAAATGTCACTGGTTTGATGTCAAGAATATTGGTCACTAAAGGGGGTGTGTAGCCCCAAAATTAGACTTTATTTAGATATAGCTTATCCTTGAATCTGAATCACAGGGGAAAAAAAAAATCATTTGTTTTAAGTTCAGTGTTTGCTTTTAGCCTTTGGAAACAGTATGCTGAATCCACGCTATTCTCAGTACTTAAGAAAGGTGATAGCCAGGAATCTAATAGGACCTCCTGAGTCAACATGGCTTTCCTTTGATATCAGAGCTTCTAGCAAACTTTTCTATGTCCCACTTTACCTTTGATGTAAAATATCTTTCAGACCTGCTTTGGGAAGCATCCCCTGGTGTGATCCACAGCCCTATTGCCTCTGTGGATAGGGACCAGTTGCTTCTGGTCCTGGAGGAAGCCCTGCATGATGGGCAATGGGAGGACTGAAACATGGGGATGTGCCCTAAGATGATGGTCACTGCCCTTATAGTGCTGAAACAACACAACAGGGCCATGTTTTGCCACACCTATATTCGTCCTTCCCTAGCAGATTTCCTATGTCAAGGTAGAAGCAGTCACCTGGCATGAGCTGTATAAATGGCAGAGAAATTCCCCATCAGCTATTTTTGGCCAAAATCAATTCTCTCTATATTCGAGAAGCTCTGAGCTTGCTAAGCTCCCTACCTTTTAACTGCAAATTGCTCTAAATATTTTCCCCTTATCATCAATACAGCACAGGGAAGTAAATCCAGTTTGAGGCTGAGCTGGTCAATTTTCAGGCCAGTTTAAGCCAGCTGTTTTATTCATTTATTTTTACCTATATGTGCAAAACCCTCCCTCTCTTGAAAGGCATGGAAGTCCTCTCTTGATGTCGTGGAGAGCAGTTTAGCCCAGAAATGGCGAAAATCAAAGAACTGGAGAACATTTATACCACCTCCTGTATTTACAGGGAGGGAGGGATGCTGGCATCCTTTCCAGCTGGTCTGGTTGGTGGCAAGCTAAAAGCAGCTAGCCCTCAGCTAGCCAGAGAGGCAAGGTCAGGAGCAAGATATTTGGGATTCAAGTCAGAGCAAGTAGAGAGAAACAAAGGGAAAGAGTGACCCCAAGAAACTTTGTAATCACTGGGTGTAATTTTAACATCCACTTTGACCAAACTGCGCCAGATTTCTTCCAGGAGGAGTATGTCTCCTGGGGAATGGTTGTGGGAGAGTAAAACACCAGTAATTGCTGTTGCCAAGTCCATCAAACAGGCCTTGTATGAACAGGACCGTTATTGCTTGGCATTGTACAAGACACAAAATGGCTTGCCTTCAAACTGCTATTGTAATTTTCATCAAAGCTGTGCTTCTGACTCAACACGCTGTACTTAATACAATTTATGACAATATTTCTCCCTCAATAGCTTTTTGTAGAGTGTGTACAACCTATTCTGCAGACTGCTGGTTTTCTTACTTAGCATCTATTTTACGGTCTGCATTTTAAACTCCTTTAAGTGCAGGCAGTTGAGGAACAGGTTTCTGGGAGAGAGAGGTATCAACTAGTCAATCCCAATTCCCTCGTGCAGTGTCTGTGTGCTCTTTATAGGCCAGTATCTTCTTCCCCAGAGACTGCGGCATTTCAGGAGTACACAGAACAATCCCAGTCTACGTAAATCACTTAAAATTATAATGTGCTGTGAGATACTTCCATATATAAGATGGAGTATTGATATTGATATGACAGGAACTTTTAGCTGAGATCACAGACCTCTCATACTAGGCATTACCCAAATCTATAGGGAGAATTTGTTCCTGCTTCAGAAAGCTTGCATTGTATGAGATAAAGGACGGAGGAATAAACAGAGGAAGCCACAGAAGATACATCCACGTTGTCAAATAACTCCCACTTTTTTGTCCCCTAATCATCCACATTGCATAAATATTAATTCTGTACCACGCTTTTTTTTTCTTTTTTTTTTTTTTGAGTGAACCAACAGCTCGCTCCAGAATGAAACCTGGATGTTTTGGGGGATGACCCACCTCTATCTGGATGGAAATGCACCAAATCAAGTCCCTTGCACCATTCAACACCATTCAACAGACTTGCCCTGTCAGCCTCTGATGTCAAGGCATGTAATCCATCCCCATATGACTATGCTGTAAAAAGCCACCCTGATGAAGAGCAGCAATTTTTTCAAGTGTTTCTGGCTGCTTTCATGTGAAAATGAATGAATGAATAAATAACGCACACAAAACTTCATAATTATGTCTAAGAGCTACAGAGGCACCTTGGTAAGTCCAGAGCCACATGTTATGACCTACAGACACTGCTGGTCCATTTCAAAGGGGACAGGCCAGGACAGGGTATATACAACTCATCTGTACCATTTAGTCAAAATCAAAGAATAAACGATTATTTTTTTTTTTAGCAATGTAAATATAACCATGGTATAATTCTGTAGCAGAATGGATTATTAACATTCCCCATACCAGCCACCTCCTCCTTCCTACTCCAGCTTTCTTGCCGTTGAGCCCAGCTTGGGGAAAGGGACTGAAGGGCATGTGTCGGTCTGATGTCTTCCCAAGAGGTGATCGTGACATGAAGAACCTGAACTGGCACGAATGGACAGGATTAGCATTGGAGGAGAAAGCCAGCTGCGCTGATGGCAGCCTGACAATGCAACACGTGCAGCAAAAGTCAAATGTGTCAAAGCACGTCTTCAGACGTTTGAAGGACTCTAACTTATATGTAATTGATTACTTTCAGGGCTCGAAAGCTATGTTTTGATTATGACCTTAGTACAGATTCAGATTAGTAAAATCAACAGATGACTGCTGTGCAGGTGGGCTCCAGAGGCCATGTGAGAGAAACAAGCCTGAATTCTGGGGCTTGAAGCATCAGCCAAGTCCTCAGCATGGCCCGTGCAGCCAGGGCATGGTGCTTAGCTGAGGTGACAGGAGCAGCAGGATCATGAAAACACTGAATTAAAAAGGATTCTGTCACAAAGATTCGGTTATGCATTTCCACATCACATACATGCTCCCAGCCCCAAGGCTGTATTCTGAGTGCATTAAGGGTGAGATGCTCATTACTGGATGGTCTTCTGCAAAGCCTAGGAATCACTTAAATCCTCCCAAATCCCTCTTTTGGGAACCATAAGTGGTGCACTGGCTTCTCCTAACCCTCTGTAACCACCAGCTTGCTGTAGATCTTAGCTGAAGACATTAAAGGCTTTAGGGGGTATTCTGTGGTGTGATGATCTGCGCCATGTGAGGTCTTTCCTTGAAGTCCTGAAATGCTGGCAAAGGCTGCACCAGCAAAAGATAAAACTAGTCAGATGGCCTAGGAAGATAGCTGTTTTTTTGTTTGTTTTTGTTTTTTCTAATATTTATGAAAGCCTAGTAGGAAATCAAGGATATCCTGCGGCCAGAAGTCTTCAGGTTCGTTGCATGTCTCATGGTGTTATATTATCATTTGTAATAAAACTTTATTTCATCCATTGATGTATGCAAACAATGTAACCATGTACTTTATACGGATGCTTCTCTCCCTTAACATTAATTTCATTTCAATAATTTCATTTGGCTTTCCTTACAAGAAGAATTCACACTTGTAAAACAGCTTCCATCTGTCTCACCATCTTATTTAAGATGCAGAGAGACAAGACATTTTCAAACCTTCACAAAACAGAAGCATAAACTACAGTTTAGGATACTGACTCAATAGTCTGTAGCACAAAAATGCTCATCTCTCTTTCTGCATTTTCTTGCTCCTCATAAGGCTGTCTGAGCTCTCCCACCAGCTTCTCTTCCCCCGTCCTTCCCCTCCGTCTTTTATGTGCCTGACTTTCTCTATCCCAGTCATAATTCTGTTGTGCTCCTGCTCAAAATGAAATAACCTGTTCTCTTCTCTCCTGTTTTGTTGGCAAGTCCTCCCAGGCTTCTGATCATTTTCTTTGCCTGGCCCTGCCTCTTCCTCCCCTTCTACCTACTTTATTTTATTTCATTGCACTTCATTTAGTTTCATTTTTGAGGTGAAACAGCCAAACTCGATCACAATATTCAAGGTGAGGGCATTTCGTTAAATTATACAATGGCATTGTGGTACTTTCAGCACTATTATCAGTTCCATGCTTTCAGCACAATATGATTTTCTTTGCTTTTGTGACTGCTGTTGAGGATCTGGAAGGTATTTTCATGGAGATATCCACATTTGCACTCTTAACTGAAGAATCTGAGTCTATCAGAGAGGTTACTGCATACAGATGTAATACAGCCTTGGAGGTATAGTTCAGCAGGCAAATTCTTCACTCTTCCAGGGTAACACTGGGAGAAGCTATATGAAAATCTTCAGCTATATGAAAATCTTAGACTGATTGTTATTTTTTATGGTGAGAGTGGTAGTTTTATTTATTTATTTATTTATTCTGTTTTATTTTTTCTCTGCTTTTTTTTTTTTTTGGTTGTGTGGTGGTGGTGGTTGCTTGTGTTAGGGGAGTTTGAGGTATTTGGAAGAAGATTCCTCATTGTTACTGCATTACAGAGCTCAGCTCAGTTCCCTGTTCTGGCACAGACAAGGATTGCATAAGTTCCTTTCTCTGACTGTGTTTTTGTTCTCCATCAACTAAACAACATTTCCTAACCTTGAAATAAAGTCATAAGACAGTGGGGTGCAATTCTGCACTTGGTGAAAATAGAAAAGCTTGCCTTGGCTCAGTTTCTATATCAGTCCCTGTACTGTGATGCTAGTAGTCCGTTTATTTTGCATCTGTGAAGGTAAATTTTGTTCTCTCCCAAAGCAGCATAACATTGTCCATGTTGCCTACTGAAAACAGTCTGTGGCTTGTACAACCCCATAATCTCTTCCCAAGCAATGTCTGGAAGAGCAGTAGTTGGCCCATGTCAAACTGGCATGTGGGGTGTGCTGACAATTTAGCAGCGTGATTCTCCAAGTTCTCGAGTCTGTGCCCTGGCACCCTTCATATTTCTGTTGAGGAGCTATACTGCTTTTGGGCAGTGAGAATGATCCAAGGCGCTGGAGTGCCTTGATATGGACACGCCCAACCACACCAATGCATGTCTACAACTTTTGTGACCAGGGCACATGGGTGAAGGCAAGCCTGGGCTGCTGCTTTGAAACCCCCTGGATTTCTGTCCTATGTGATAGGATGCTGTGGGATGTATGACGGAGACGTGACATGAGCAGAGTGGAGGCAGCCTGAGGGCCAACACTGTGACTGTGGACAGGGCACTACTAAGGGGACCTTCTCTACAGTTGGCCTCAGAAGCAATTTCTCTGTGAGCAGAGATATGTGAATCGCTTCTCCCAGGTTAGGGAAATAAGAGGCAGGAGCTAGTTAGTCAGGTCTAAATTAATGAATTTAATGACTGTCAGTGGGCGAAGGATATTTATTATTTGGGAAGATCAGAAGGAGTATGTTGAGTTCTACTGAGCAAGGCGGAAGGCAGCATGTCTTAGGTCTCTTCAAAGAAAACTGAGGTTTTCAGTAAGTTTTAATGCTGTGGTCCGGTGGAAGCAGTGATGACAATCTGGACATAGTGTGGCAGGAAGGTCTAGAAACGCTTTATGCATAAACCTTGATTGTTTTTATTTTTAAGGAACTTGGAGCCTCCAACCCTGTATTCAGGTTGACTTTATCAACACATAAAGGCAAATATCTGCCAAATGCACATCCGTCAGGGAGCTTTGGCTTATGTTTACTCCTTGAAAGTGGCATAGGGAGACGCAGTAGCACCATGTCAACATGGACATTTTCATACAGCTCTTAAACTCATTTCTCTTGTCAAACCTGCTCTGTACCCTCCCTCTCACTGTGCACTAAACCTATCCCCACAGCAAGAAGCTTTTGAGTGCTAGCATCAGTTTTTATCCTGGCTGGTATGTGCAATGGAAGCCTAATCACAGTCAATCATTTCCATCTTTACTTCAAACAGTTTAAGAACAAGGTTTATCTTAAATCACAAATGATTCCCTTCATCCCATCTATTCGTTGTTACATATATTAGGCTAATTTTTTATATCACCTTCATGAAAATCACTAATGATAGGGAAACATGGGAGACCTGTGCCTCCTGCTGGCACTCAAGACAGTCAGAGAAGTGAGTTTCTTGTTTTCCAATATTAGTCGATTAAAGTATGATGGTATTATGATCAACAGTGCTCTTATGGGTCCATCAATGGAAGGAAGTTTTGAATAAAAATCCTCTCTAAAGAGGTAAGGGGTAAGAGAAGATAGCTATCCATATCTATAAATTTAGAAATAGGTAGACCAAAAAGAAGCCCAGTGAGCACTGTGGAAGTCTGATTTGGGGGAACTGACTTTCATACACACATAACATAATTCAGCCACACTCCTGACCAGGGTTTGAGCCCTGCATGCTTCTTATGTCTCCAGGCAGGATGCAGGAAATGGCCTACCTGGTCTGGGCGATGACCCAGCATTCCCACTAGGAGGAAATCAAGATTCAAGTGAACTGAAAACCTTCCTGTATAAGTGAGAAGCATGTTTAGGAATGCTTTAGTGCTTAAGAATAACGAAAGCAATAAATACCTAGGGTAATTCCCATTAATTTTTCTTGTTGTCGAGCATCCCCAGTACAACTTTGTAAGTAGCACCCAAATTAGGAAAAATGACATTAAGAAAAAAAGGCATCTTCTTGGAGAAAGCAAAATAGGAAAAAAAGAAAAAAAAAAAAGTTATTTCCTTTGAAATTGGTTGGAGATCCCTGGGATCTCCATCCCTGGGAATGTGTATCCCTTTCTGGCAGGGAGATCTGATATGGTTGAGGATACCAACAGCAGGTTATAAACTCTATGTGTTGTTTTTTTTTTTTTTTAACCAGGGAAAATGCCGCTGTGAAACTGCTAGCATCTCCTACACCTTTTTAGTCTGTTCACCAAAGAAGCACTTGTAAAGTCTACAATATATGCTGGGATGAATATGCAGCTTATTCATCTAATATGAAGAGTTGGGAGTTTTCTGCTGAGTGTCTCTCTCTTTGTACCCTGCTATAACCCAATTGCAGGAATTGATATCCCACTTCACAGGACAAAGCTGCGTTTAATTGTAATCTTTCCATTTGGGAAGATGGTCAGATTAAGTGGGGAAAAAAATGCATTTCAGCAGCAGTCTGAGTTACACACAATTAGAGGCAATATCAAGCATGTGTTTACTCCAGATCTCCCCCTTCCCCAGAGCCCCTGGCCTCTGATCCCCCCTCATCTGTTCCTTATTTTAGTATCTTCCCTATTTCTCATTCCTCCCTACGTTTGCCCCTCACTTTGTCCCCATTATGTAAAAGTGAAGGTTATCTGATGATTTATTTGAGATGTAATCCTATTTTTAGAGTAGTGTGGGCTATCGGGTGCAAACTAAGCATGTGAAAATACAGCAAATGGAGTGTATAAGGCAGAATAAAAATGATACAATATCATCCAGTTTATCCATTTCTTGCTGAAATAGGTAATTACTGTCTTTAGCTAGCATTGGAAGCTCCTTGTTAATATAGAAAATGAAATCCTAGAAAGAAAGAGGCTGTTAAACCACAGGTTGCTTCACTCTGATTTCTTATCCTAATGTTCATTTACTTCTGAAAAACATGCAATTTTTCTAACTTCTCTGAGACCTTGTTTTAATAGTCAAATACTTCAGCCCAGACCCTTAATTTTTACAAGATATAAAAGTTGTTTTATACCCAACTGCTTACACATTTAAGCCTCTGCATCCCTCAGCTGGTTTTAGTGCCACTCTGACAATGAAAAGAGCTAATTCAAGATCTATTCTTACATTTATAGCCTCATAAAGAATGTTCAGAGTAAAGACTTCATTTGCATACATCATAAAAATAAACAAAATAATTTGCATAAAAGACTGTGCATGTAGCACTGCTTTGACTGAATGGGGAATCTTGGGAAATGTGTTTGTAAGATGAGAACGCGGAGGGGGGAAGAAGATGACTTACAAATGTAGGGAGGCTTTCAACGGGTGGGATGCTCTGCTTCTCTATATTGCTAAACCCTTTTGTACTTTGCGGTTTTAAGGCAGACGAGCTCTAAAGATCCCTGGGAATCCCTTGAGAGGTGCTAGGTGATGTGCAGCAGCTTCAGGGATTCTCTGGGTCGAAAGGGGTGATTAGTGCTTCGACGTGGTCAGGTCTAGGGTTGCACTAGTCTGGCCAAAACTTGAGAGAAATCCCAGTGGTTGGTCATGTGTATTTAGCATGCACCTTTCATCATCTGTGTCTGCATCCCAGATCTCCCTGGTGTGATTCGGTGCTGCAACTAGTAGCTTGCAGTGGAGGTACGCTCATTTGTTGTGTGAGGGGAGAATCTAGGTTGATGGCGTAGCCATATGGCATGACACGGGGCTAATTAAGAATTTTGGCAATCTTACAACATGGAAAAATAACCCTGATGACCTTCTTCATTTTAGCCATGCTATCATCACTTTTTACTGCCATATTTACATTTATTTGGGAAAATAATTTAATTTTATGCTTTGATTACTTTTGTTTGCAAGCATTGTCCTATACGGCGCTTGTCTTGAGGCAAATTTGAAGCCAGAGGAACCTGAATTTAAAAGCTCCATGAACTAGCTTCTTAAAGCTTTTAAAAGTGCTTGGCCACTTTCATGCTTTGGGGTTTTGAATACCACTCCAGATCTTCCCAGTTCCCTGAATTTTTCAATAGGGTTTAGGTTTCTGTGACTAAATTCTCTCCCCTGTGAAATAAGGGTTGTGTAAAAGGCGCTATCTAAATAGCTTGGAAAGACAGGTTGTGAAAGCTAAGCAAAGCAGCCTAAAGAGTCCTGAGACAGGCTGTGGCTATTCTGTGGTAACACATCCAGCTAATGAGTGTAGAACAAAATTGCTATTTGGATGGAAGAGCCTCGGGAAATGTTTGAGTCCTGTGCCTGAGCAGCTAGGTTAAAGCTCGGGTGATTAGCTGGAAAATCACTCAATCCACATCAGGGTTTCACAGTCCTCCCTGATCCTGCCCTCGTGTAAAGGTTGGTGGATCCAGGAACTGCTGGAGCAAACAGACCTTACCTGTGGGCTGTGCTGACAAGGCAGCCCATCAGTACTACACGTCTGGTGCCCATCTTCACCGCCCAGACCACCGACACTGCAGGATGAATCCCTGTGGATTCAAGGGAGGGAAGACTGCTGTCTGCATCATCATTAGCTTGAAATTTTCATCTGTGTTTTGTATGCTTAATCCATAATAAAGCTGTGATTGTGTCTTCATATTTCAGTAGCTTTAGAAGCCTGAATGCTATTAGGCATACAAAAATTCTACAGCAAGCAATTTGCAAGAGCAAGGTTTTCTCTACTGTGTCCTGTCCCAAATCTTCATGTACAGAACCCTTCTTTCCACCCTTTGTTCTACAATTTAAATGATGGGACATGCACTGTACTTCTGATGCTGGGACCACGCCGTGTTAGCCTCAGACACCCCTTGTCCCCCAGTGCCAGCTGCATTTCAACAGAGAAGCTAAATGTAGAAGCATAGCACACCTGGTTTGCTCTCCAGTACACACCACTCTCTTTTGTATAGGCCAGTAATTTTGTGCCTGGACATTGGAACGTAGCACACTTTTAGGATGGTTTTGTGTTGGGTTTGGTATCTTCTCAGCTCTGACATGGAATTCCCTTGTTGCCAGTCGCCAGCAGCATGGCACAATGAACAAGACAGCCGGTTTGGGTGTGATGCTGCCAACACCAGCTAGTAATTTATACCATATTACACAGCAGGGCAGGAGCAGCTAATGAAGTGCTACCTAAGTAAATAGTCATTTGTGCTGCTCCGATTAAAACCTTTGGAAGTATTTCCAGCAGAGCATATAGCGCTAATGAATCTCATTATTACAAATTGCCGAGCAGCGCCAAGAGTATGGGGGGACCTTGCCAGTCAGCCCCCTGCAGCCACAAACCTTGCAGACGTGACTTAGCGTGGACATAACTTGCACCACGAAGAGGAAGGATTCCTTGAGATGAGACTGATTCCCTCTCTCCTCCTCTGCTATCTGCCAGTCATCCCGAATACCTCCAGCCTTCCTCTTTCTCCCCAATCTCACTTTTGGCATCTGTTCTCAAATTCTTCTCTTTCCAGGATTAGGTTTTTGCATTTTTTTTCCCCCGTTTTTCTTTCTTTTTTTTTTTCTCTTTTTTTTTTTTTCTTCTGACTGCTGAATCATAGCAGAGAAGCAGAAGATAAGAATATCCCGAATAATAGAGACTATCCCGTGCCCAGTTCTCCTGGCTTCTTTACTGGAAATAATGCAGAAATGATCAAGTCAAATAAGATCACTTTGGGAGGTTTCTATCACTCTTTTCCTCCTCTTCACCTTATTAATATTGCAGCTGTCGCACTCTATAATCTCATGTGTTAGCTTTACCCAGGCACGCAGCTCTTGTGTTGATTTGTTTATTTTAATCAAAGTTTAGCCTCCTGATATTTTTTCCTGTCTAGGCTGGAACAGAGAAAATGAAATTTCAACAGAAAACACACACACAAATCGTTAATATTTGACCTCTGGAACGAACTCATTTATTAAACATTTTTTCATCCCTTTGGGGTATTCAGAGACATAGTTTCTTTGTGTGTTACTTTGGCAGTAATACTAGAGAGTTTCCCCATGGGCTTCTCTAAGTGATCTCAAGTGTACACTAATAGCCCTTTGCCTTTGGCTTTCATGAGTATAGCACACACTTAGTCACAGGATCCCCTTTGGCTGATGAGATTTTTTTTTAGGTGAGGTATTTTTTCATTTGGGATTTTTTCTGGGTTTTGTTTTTACAGCTTATAAGAAGACAGTTTGTTACTGTTTCAGTATGAAGTATAGGAGCCTTCTGCTCTAGCTCTAGAGTTTTAACAGATGGAGAATATTAAACCTTCATATTATATATATATAGATATATTTCAGAGTGTAAAAGGATTGATGGCCACAGAGGAAGACACTAAAAGCCGTTCTGTTTTTTTTGTTTTTTCCCCCCGTCATACTGAAGGATGTTTCCCTCCCGATGGTAAATGGCCCCAAAATGATGTTGACGTACTGGTTGTCTACTCACATCCTTCTGGGTGGCGGACGCCCTTACAGACGATTTAGAGATTGAAGGGCCTGGAAATACATATTAAAGCAAATTAAAAATCCAATCAAAACAACATAATAAAAACAGGAACTGAAACTGCAATTGCTAGTCTGAGCACTAAATCTTGAACCAGCGCGTTTCAACAAGCAGTTTGACAAAGTTTGACAGATGAAATCTCCAGTCTTGCGTGGAGAAGGGGTATTTCCGATGGTGGAGGACACGGGATCATGTCATGGAGTGGTGGTGGGACTCACACAGCCAAATTCATGGGCTTCTCGACAAGTGGGGAGTTAAAAATGTTAGAGTTGGTAGCAACAATAGTGCCCACAGCTTGAAGGCAGCTTGAAGCATTAACTGTGCAGCAGTCTCGTCTTCACAGCAGCGTGGGTAATGAGACAAGGCTTGTCCCCAAAGTGTGAGGTGGTGCCACAACACTTTTCCCTTTGGAGAGGGGGAATATCTGTGCCTGAAGAGAGGGCTGGCTAGTTTGGACAAGCTGGTAGGGATTTACGCCCTCTTTGTTCCCAATATATACTATATGCTTTTACTCTACAGGTGCCTGGACAACCTGTAGATAGGATGAGACCCAAGGGATACACATATACCAGTTTATGCCAGAAGAAAAAAGAAAATACAAGTAGCCACCTTCCTGTCTTGCCCTCTTTCTCACATACACCCCCAAACTCATCCCAGATGTCCTGCAAGACCAGCACTTCCCTTGCACTGCCAGGGTTATGAAGCATTTTCTGGAGAGCTGGGGTCAGTTTCTCCTCTATTTCAGAGCTGCCCAGCCATGCACATAGCACATCTTTAAGGGTCACAGCAGTGGGAAATGTGTTTTTCAATAAAGCAGCAATTAGCAGTGATTTCTGAGTGTGCTTGGTTAATCTCTCATTGTACCTCACCAGCCTCCTCTTCCCCTCCACCTGATTCCTCAACACTCAGTTCTTTCTCGAGATCTGTTAATAGAATGTGATTTACCTATATATAAAGTATGTTACTTACTGATTCCCACTGGGCATATGGAACAGATGTCCCTCTTCAAGGGACTTAACAGCAATTACAAATAATGCAGTGTAAATAAGTTTTCCAAGACCTTCAATTACGCACATTTGCTTGAGGCTAATGAGACGTGGGATCAAACTTAAATCTGCCAGCGTATAAAGTTAAGGACAGAAAGGCCTGCTTAGATGTGCAGCTTTGAAGACTGAAAGTGAAGCCAGTACAACAAGGAGCGCTGGATATTTGAGGCAAAGCTCCACAAGATCATACTAGGAGATCCGCATGAATTAGGATCCTGACTGAAGCTCTCATTTTTACCCCATAGAATTTTACCATTGTAGAATTTGATGCTATTCCACTTACTTTTGTTTGTTCATTTAAAGGAGCTGCTATTTTAGAGCCGCAGGGGAGTGAGTAAATTATTCTTCAAGGAGCACCGCCTTCAAGGAAAATCACAGGACAACACGAATGTTAAGGTTCTGCTTCTGGGGAGAGAGGTTTTATTTAGCTGTGGGCTTCCCAGGTATTTTTAGTTGCGGATGCATCAGGTGCTTCAGATAAGAGCACATCTGGAGACTGCAAGTCCTGTGTCTTCTTAGAGCCCCCCTGGTTAAAGTTGTAGGGGATAAAAAAACAGATGCCATGTCTATTTTTGTAACTCCACTTCAGTACATCAGGCCCATTTCTGCAAGGTGTTTTTTGCAATGCCATTTCTTCCCTCAGCTCCCCATAGGAAAATCTCAAAATCCTGCCAAATAGCTATACCCATATACACACACTCACAAATGCACACACAACTATGTATACATGGATTTGTGTATAAATGCATATCTTCTGCAACAGATGCTTTTGCCTTAAAGATTAGAAATACCTCAACAGAATAGCTTCATCCTTGGCTGGTTATTAGTGAGAACAAGGGAGAAGGGGTTGATGGGCAGAGAAATACTTTGTTAGCCTTCGCAATTTCTCATCTTCAGGGAGGACATATCTACTGGTCTACCTCAAACTTAACTCTGGGATATTGCAAATAACTGGCATGTATTTAATATGCTGATTTTCTGTTAGTGTATATCGTCTGAAATTACCAAGAAGATGAGACAGGATTAAATACATACCAGAGAGAGATAAAAAAGGCACACTTAGAGCAGGAAGGCAAAGCAGCCTTTGAAGTCTGTGGGAGGTATGACTGTTTCCTACAGCCCAGAATTTGTATCAAATTATTTAATTCATTTTAGGACTGTGTGTTAACAAGCTTTTTTAATAGCATAGCTTTAAGCAAGTAAGTCAAAGAGCAGTCCGTGTTTTACTTCTGCTTTCTGTGTCATGATCGATAATAGACCACCAACTCACCATGAAGTGAAGGTACATTTCTCCCAGAAGAGGATCTGTCCGATACTGGATTTTTTTTTCTCGATATACATTAAAGATAGATAGATAGCTTATGTTTTGGTGCAATTAAATCTCCCAAAACATCTATATCAGATACAAAAGTGAATGTGAGGATGTTAATTCAGGAGAATATTCAATGGACACATCCAAGACTCAAAGGCATCCTGGAAAATTCCAAAATGTGCTTTTAAATATCATCATGCAGTGCAAGGTGCCCAAATTGACTTTAGAAGTACATTGTTGTTATTAGCAGTTGTTATAATAAGCAGAATCAAGCAGAAGCCATTTCCTAATGGGGTTTTATAATTACTTGTTGGATATTTCTGGGTTTTGGCTCAGAGCCTTTTATTCTTGTTGCTAACAGAAAAAGTGTAATAACCAGTAGCTGCAGCCTACTGTGGAGGACACCATCCAAGTTCGAAGAATATGTAATGAGCAGTTTTGATTCACATTCTCTTACTCTTTAGAAAATAATTCTAGTCTTTAAAAGGCTCCATGCACCACTTAACTCAGTAATTGGCAAGAGGGGATGGAAATACAATGTTCTGCAAGCAAAGTTGCACTTTTCAGATTACTCTGTGAGGAGAGCAAGCACTTTTAGTCACATATTCATAACTTCTTCCCAGTTTTCAGTAACCATTCGATATCAGGCAGTTGGCAGAATCTTGCTCTGCTTTGCCTGGAAAGATGCTACCTTGTGGTCCAGTGTATGTTAGAGGCATGGTTACTTGGGGCTGTTCCATACCATATTTTAGGAGTTAGGCTGGGCAGGAGTTGAATAGTTGCAGGGCAAGGAAGCACAGATGCTTTTCCAGTCCACAGGGAAGAGATTTCCACGTGGAGATGCCCTCAGGCTAGAAAGGTAACAGGAAATGCCTATTGACAGCTTCCCCCCTACTGTGTTGTGCAGCAGTTTTTGGAAAAAAAATCATTATGAATAGGACATATCTCACCAAACTTTAGGTGTTTACAGTATGGGTGTCAGTACTTGGTACCTATAGGTATCTAAGTTCCCCTTACAGTCAGTGACATTTAAGATAGTGGTCATCTAATCAAATATAAGCATCTGTGTTGGGGTGAGAACATCCATGCCTTAAACCCCACACGTCAACGAGTATGAAATATCTCAGGTCTTTTAGAAAGAAACAAAGACATCGTGCAATACAGCTTTAGCTGCTGTCATTTATTATCAGAGACACAGGATTTCATGCCAAAATGCAAAGTACATTTTTGGCTTCTGACTGCTTTCTGCTTTTTCAGAGAGGCTAAAAATCGAAGGAAATCATCTGACCTTAAATGTGTTGTTTTTGCCGAAAACTCTGTGTTTTCAGTAAAACTCACAGGTATCGAAAGCAAAGCCCTTGTAGAACTGACAGTCTTTCTCAATTTACTTAACCTTCTGTAGTCATCCAGTTTAAGTTCCAAAAAGAGTATTTTTAAGGTACGAAGTCTTGCTTTCTAGTTCACTGAACACACAGTGAGCCTTTTATTGACATTATCTGCACTGTATCTTCACGGAAGACAGCGAGTTTATAAGTGAAAAGGTTCATGAAATTCACATCCAAAAGTCAGGGAAGCAAACAAGCAGAGAGATAAAATATTCCTGACAGGACTGAGTTCAATGTTACAAAATAAATTTATTTATTTTTTTCAGAGGGAACAAATGCATCAGGGAATTTAAATTCAGAATTACATCAGTTTATTTCTCTGATATTTGCATATTCTTAGTGGAGAGTTTAGTTCTGGTGAGATCATTAATTTGTTAAGTGATTAATATAGGATCATATTAGAACAGACAGTTTTCTCATTACAAGTATCTTGTTTTATCTCATCTCTGTTAACTAAGGTGTCAAATCTTGGAATGTTTAAATTCTGTTCTTCCTGGAGGAAATGGGAAACTTTCAGTTCTTCTAGAAAAACATGTAGTAGTCATTTGGAGGTCCACTTGGATCTCTAAATTTGATCTCTAAATTGGATGCTAGAAATTCATTTTCAGTTGCTGAAAGATGCCACGTATGTCCTGTGGATCTTGGGAAAAACTCTTTATCATTGTCTGAATATTTTCTTTGCAAATTGAAGCTACAAATTCTCTGATTCATCACGTTTGTTCTTCAATTATATCAAAATTTCTTTGGGGGACGTGTGACTAGATGACACGTTGTTCAGGAAAAAAAAAAAAGCCAATTCAGGTTAGAATTAGTTAAAATACAAAGCTAAAATCAAAGAAAATCTGAGTTTTTGGTTTTTTTTTAATCTGGAAGGACAATAACATTAGTAATGGAATTTTGATTGATTTTGTTTTATTCTAATCAGGCCTCAAGAATCTTATGGTAAACTGATCAGATCTAAGTCAGGCACAATGCAGTCCTGCAGTCCTGCACTTATACTGGGAGATATTTTAGCCAAGCAATCTTCAGCCTTCCTCCTGTTTGAGGAAGGATGGTCCACTGATTGATTGCCTCCTGACTGAAGTCCATGGCTAAACTTCCCAAGAAAACTCCATGAGTTTCAACTCCCCAGATTGTCATAACATCATCTAAATGTCAGGATTTGCCTTTTGAAGGTGTGATCAAAATGCCTGCTCCTTTGATATCTCAAGAGCTGGCATGTACTTGGGACAGCAAAAGGTGGTATTATAAATTGAAAAGAATATGGGAAATACTGGGTGATGCCAAATCTTTGTCTCTTTAAATATAAGTTTTCCTGGGATAAGGGATAAGTTTTCCTGAGCTTTGTTTGGAATTCAGAAACCACAGTATTTTCATATAGGAAGGCTTAAGTAACTTCAGCAATCTTTCTAAGCAGCTGCATCCTACAGCGTGCTGCTATGCAGAGGTACTTGAGCAAATGTGGGCAAGTGAAGCAGCACAGCATTTTCTCTGGTGCAAGAGAGCTCACTCACCTTTGTACCTCTGCATCGAACCACTCTTCAATGAAGAACTATCCCAAATGATTTAGGAATATCTGTATCATTCTGGGTCAGTGGGGTTCAGTCAGTAAGGTCAGTGGAAAATCAGAGACAAAAATAGGAGCATCCATAAGACACTACAACAAATCTTAAGCTAGATGCTGGAGACAGTGGGAAAAATCTCCCCTTTTCTGTCCATTTCTCACTGGTCTGTGGCTTGTACCAATACATGTTCATATTGTCATAGCCGGGTTTAAATCCTACTTGAGAAACGCTTCCTGAAACCATCAACATTTTTTGTTCCTTGCTTGGAGTGAAGAATCTAGCCCAGGGTGTTATAATTAAAGGGAAAAAGATTTTGCTGCAGAATACTTCCTAAAGATTTTTGTCCGTTTCTGAGACAAAGCTGAGAGGTGGTTTTGCTAGAATTTCTTTTGCTCACAGATCATCCTGAATTTTGTTGTTGTTGTTTTGTTTTGTTTTAACAAGACTTCTGATACTAATTTTCCGTCACATATATTTGAAGAATTACTCCACTTTCTACGCACTATAATTTTTTAAACACTGGCCAAATTCCTTACTGATCTTATATTTAAAATGACTGAATAAAAAAGGAAGAAGAATAAATGTGATAACTATTGAGTGGAATATTTCCAGCCTTTAATCTGGCATTGATTTAAGCCTCACATTGAAAATGGAAGTGAAGAAATTCAAATTAATTTGCTTACATAAAACTCACTTTTTATTAAAAGTGATAAGCAAATCCTGGGAGAAACTTTTTATGTAATTCCTCTTCCTTGGGCACTGGAACAGGCTCCCCAGGACAGTGGTCACGGCACCAGGCCTGCCAGGGTTCAAGAAGCATTTGGACAATGCTCTCAGATGTGGTTTGATTCTTGGGTTGTCCTGTGTGGAGCCAGAAATTGGACTGAAAGATCCTTGTGGGCCCCTTCCAACTCAAGATATTGTATGATTCTTTGATTCTGTGATTCTGTGTTTATTTCTTTTCTGGGTAGGCAGGACAGTTTTTAAGTGACAGAATCACAGACTCACAAAATGGCTGATGCTGGAAGGCCTTAACAGCCCAACAGTGAGAGATAACAAAACTTTGCAGAAAAGGACATTGGTGGACACAAAGTTGAACAAATCAGCCATGTGCCCTTGCTGCTGAGCAGGCTGATGAGATTCTGGGTTTAATTAGGTGAAGTATAGCCAGCAGGACATACAGACACAGACACAGATTTCTAGGTTGGAAGAGACCTCAAGATCATCGAGTCCAACCTCTGACCTAACACTAAGTACTCCACTAAACCATATCACTAAGCTCTACATCTAAACGTCTTTTAAAGACCTCCAGGGATGGCGACTCCACCACCTCCCTGGGCAGCCCGTTCCAATGCTTAATAACCCTTTCGGTAAAGAAGTACTTCCTAACATCCAACCTAAAACTTCCCTGTCGCAACTTTCGCCCATTCCCCCTCGTCCTGTCACCAGGCACGTGGGAGAACAGACCAACCCCCACCTCACTACAGCTTCCTTTAAGGTAACTGTAGAGAGCGATAAGGTCGCCCCTGAGCCTCCTCTTCTCCAGGCTGAACAAGCCCAGCTCCCTCAGCCGCTCCTCGTAAGACTTGTTCTCCAGACCCCTCACCAGCTTGGTCGCCCTTCTCTGGACTCGCTCGAGCACGTCCATGTCCTTCCTGTAGCGAGGGGCCCAAAACTGAACACAGTACTCAAGGTGCGGCCTCACCAGAGCCGAGTACAGGGGGACAATCACCTCCCTAGACCTGCTGGCCACACTGCTTCTTATACAGGCCAGGATGCTGTTGGCCTTCTTGGCCACCTGAGCACACTGCTGGCTCATATTCAGCCGACTATCAACCAATACTCCCAGGTCCTTCTCGGCCAGGCAGCTTTCCAACCACTCATCTCCCAGCCTGTAGCTCTGCTTGGGGTTGTTGCGCCCCAGGTGCAGGACCCGGCACTTGGCCTTGTTGAACTTCATACAGTTGACCTCAGCCCATCGCTCCAGCCTATCCAGATCCTCCTGCAGAGCCTTCCTGCCCTCAAGCAGATCGACACACGCACTTAGCTTGGTGTCATCTGCAAACTTACTGAGGGTGCACTGGACGCCCTCATCCAGATCATCGATAAAGATATTAAAGAGGACCGGCCCCAGTACCGAGCCCTGGGGGACACCACTTGTGACCAGCCTCCAACCAGATTTGACTCCATTCACCACAACTCTCTGGGCCCGGCTATCCAGCCAGTTTCTAACCCAGCGAAGCGTACGCCAGTCCAAGCCCCGAGCAGCCAGTTTCTTGAGGAGAATGTTGTGGGGAACGGTGTCAAAAGCCTTACTGAGGTCAAGGTAAACCACATCCACAGCCCTTCCCTCATCCACCAAGCGCGTCACTTTGTCATAGAAGGAGATCAGGTTCGTCAAGCAGGACCTGCCTTTCATAAACCCATGCTGACTGGGCCTGATTGCCTGCTCGCCCTGCAAGTGCCGCGTGATGACCCTCAAGATAATCAAGACATGAGAGGTGATCCTTTGCCTTTACTTAGCACTGATGAGGCTGCACCTGGAGTGCTGGGTCCAGTTCTGCCCCTCCCAGTACAAGAAACCTGGATGTACTGGAGACCAGTGAAGGGCCACAAAGATGATGGAGGGCCTGGAGCACCTCTGCTGTGAGGAAAGTCTGAGAGAGATGGGACTGCTCAGCCTGGAGAAGAGGAGGCTTGAGGGCATCTTAACAATTTCCATAACCACTCCACCCCTGGAAAGCTTCAAAAGCCACCAGGACGTGTTCCTGGGCACCCTGCTGGAGGTGGCCCTGCCTGAGCAGGGTCTGGACCAGGTGGTCCCTTCCCACCTCAACCATTCTGTGATTCTGTGAAAAATTGTGGGAAGGTAACGAGGGGTGGGGACACATGTCCCACCTCAGGTGCGAGGCCTGCTAGGCCCCACTGCAGCATGTGGCAGAGAGATCCGCAATGCCTGGCTCCACATTCTGGCATAGTTTTATGACTTCCAGCAACATGACGGTCCACTCAGTTCTCCTCCACAGCAGGTTGACCTTTCCCACTCTGCTAATTCCACCTATTTCATCATAAGTGCTTCAGCATCCAGCCTTTATTAAAGGACTGACAGTATTTGTACAGTGCCTGCTATTCCAGCCCTGCTCTGCCAGGCCTGTAAGTACTACCATAAGCATGATTAACAATATTTATTATAAGTGTACAGTATATTATGCATTTTATGAGGCTTCTACAAATCCGTGGTCTTTAAAACATGCATTTCAACTAAAATTCCACCTAAGCCAAAACAACAAAAGAATTATTACACTGCAACAACAACAACAACAAATATTTTTCAATAACACTTTATTTTCTGTAGATGGAGTCACAAGGGGTTTTTTTTTTTTTTTTTTTTTTTTTAATTTGGCTGCAACTGTTTTCACTATAGTTTTCTACTCATCTTTTCTCAGGGATATTTGTATCGTGTGTGCAAAGGTTACACCAGTGGTATGCAGCCTCTTCTGGGATGGAAACCAAAAACTTTTAATTCAAATATCATTCCATATTGAAATTATCCACTGGAAACTACAGTGCAAAATCACATGGTGGTATGCTATCTGTTTCTGTGTAATCTGTTTTTACAGACCGATATCCAGTTGCTAAGTCACATACAAAAATATTTATTTTTATGATAACATTCAAGAGTTTTTAGATAAGGAAATTTAGCTGATGGGATGCATGTAAAAATCAGTAAGTGCTTTGATATATTTTCACATGGAAAGTTAATATTATTTTGGAAAAGCTAGAGATTACAAGAGGCACTTAAAAGCGGGTAAGGCACTGATTTAAGGGGAGAAGATATGATCAGTAGCTGTTGGATTTGAAATTGGCAGTACAAGCTGGGATTAATCTTATTTAATATTTTCATAATATGTTATTTTACCTTGGTGCACAGTTAGGAGATATTGGAAATTCAGATGAAGATCAGGATATCACTGCGAAAGAATAGTTTCACCCCTGTTAGTGAAGCAGCAAATACATTTCCTAACAGAAAGTCCCAGGTTATTCACTCAGGGACCAATCATTTCCACTGTAAAATGAGATCTCATCAGTTGAAAGTGAGAAAGAAAAAGGGTTCTGCATACCTGGGTGAGCATATTTTATTAATAAGCAGGATCATGAAAACATGTACATGGCCTTAGGATGTGGTGGGCAAGGTGTTTCTAGCTCTAAGAGGGACTATTGCCATTGCACCAGCTACTGTGGGGATGTTAGAGTATGGTATGTCATTCTGCACTGCAAAAGTGAGTTCAAGTAAGAGCAGTGCATAACAGAGCTACCAAAATGATGGGAAGAGGGGAGAGGTCACCTGAATGCAGGCGTTTATACCTCCAGCGTAGCACAGAAATGTGCTAGCTGGCTTCTTATAGCATAACTCAGATAATAGAAATACTGGCTGTGCATTGATAAAGTTCCATCGTGGAAATTTACCTGTTTGCTTAACAGAGTAAAATGCCAAAACCGGAGCGCCTGTGCCTGGTACTTCAGCAGTCACTGCTCGCTAAGATTTTCTCTGTATGGAACTGTAACAGAAAAAGAAAGGCTGACAGGAACTACTTATCCCTAAGAACAATAATATCATAAGAACAAACAGGTATAATGTCCACAAATAAATTTATGCTAAACTTTTATTTGGGCTGTCCAGGGGAGACCATCGGACTAGGGTTCAGGTGGAGCTGATCAGTGGGTAAAAAGGGATTAGGAAGTGGTGCTGGCAATAGCAGGAGATAGGGGGCCTAAATAAATCAAAATAAATAAATCCTAAATAAATCCTAGTAACAAACACTTTTCAAGAGAAGTATCTCATTCTTCCCTCTCATATGCTTAACTCCATGCTGGTCCTGTGACAGTACAGCCCATACTGTTTTAGAGGTACTTGAGACCAGTTGTCAGATTATTTCTGACAACTTCATTCCTTTATGGATGAAGTAACAAAGTCCGATTATGTTAAGTATAGTAAAATAGCCAACTAGTAGGATTAGGCAACACAATTCCCTTCACAAAGAGGTGATTGTACCCAAAAATTCAGGACAGTGCCATCTCCCTAATATTGTACTTTGAAATGTTCACAGTTACTGAGAATTTTGAATCTGTTCTGCCACCAGCTGTTCTGAAACCAGCCTAGAGAAAACATTGATCATACACAGTGGGCTTCAGATCATGTTTGGTTTGTTTCTTTGTGTGATACAGAAATGGTACTTTTAGTTAACGAATCTGACATCTTTTTCTTCTTTGAGTAATTTGTTACTTTAAGCATTCATCTTACTTTCAAGACTGTCATACCTGTGTGTGTGTGAGTGTGTTTAGGATAGTTATCTCTGTGTGTTCTCCCAACCTCCCATATATTCTGATTCATTGGGATTTCAGTGCATCTTACCTGTGCATTGGATTTCATGGGTAATACTTAAAAGAAGGCCATTTATTTTATTTAATGATGCAATTACAAAGGTATCTTGTTTATTACATTAGTTCCCACATCCACGTCAGACTTGTCTTCAGGAGAATTAGTATCATTTGTCTCATTCGGGACCTGTAACTTTATGCCTCAATTATTCTGTACTATCACATAAGTATCATTGCCAGGATATCTATTAGATGGGGACACCAGGTGACTTAGGGAAATTTAATACCCTGGCATTTTCAGCTGCAGAGCACTTGGTCCTTTTATTAATCAAGACTCCAGAGCCTTATTCACCTCCTGATTAAAGATTTAAGAAAAAAGGAATCATGCGCAGTAAGTACAGTATTTTTAATTAGGGACAAATTCAGGATATCACTTTGCATTACATCTTCAGTAGGTTTAATTAAAAAGCTGATCTGTAAAGAGCTCACTTGGAAAAATACATTTTTTTTAAATCCTAGCAGCCTGCTCTTAGAAAATGGACCAGAAGAAATAGGGCATAAAATCTACCCCTCAGATATCTTCATGGGAAATGTCTTGTGGTCACTGTTGTCACCTGAAGGCTGAACATCTTTAAGGAAGATGCTTTCTTACTAAAAAAAAAGGTTTAGTCAGACCACGTAGTATACAAAGGCACACTCACTCAATCTTCAAGTATTTGGAGAATCACTTCAGTTTAAGAAGGAGTTTATGAACTATCGTAAAAAAATGGAGGATTTGCTGTAGCTAACCTTAACCATTTAAATACAATATATCTAGTTTAAACTAAATCATCAAGGCATCCAGTGGGGAGAGAAAGACTCCACCAGTTAGGGCTTCATCCCGTCCTGAGACCGTGTGTGAGACCGAAGTGTGTGAGACCGGTTATTGATGCAGATGGTGCAATATACCACATGTGGCAACTACACTCCCCAAAGACACCTGATGAGGCAGAGGAAGAAAAGACTACATAACCAAAAAGGCCAAGTGACTGAATGCTTTAGAAGCTCAGTAAAATAATTTGTTTAATCTGCAATCAGAAGCCTCTCCTGGCTTGTTATTAATTTCTGCAGTGTGTACTGCAGCTTTCTTTGGCTTGATGCTCCTCTCAGCTCTCCACTCATTATTGGTTTCTTCCAGTAAAACTCTTCAAAGCTGAACCATGCTTTTTTTTGTTTTGTTTTGTTTTGTACAGTGTCCACAGTGATATGAACATCGGTATGAAGCACAACCTGTGAATAAAGGGTGTATGATACAGAACTGGGATAGAAAATTTCTCAAATGTGATACGGATTTTAGCTGAGATAATGTATTGAAATATTACAAGTCCCTTATTATGGGAAGCACCTGCACCAAAACCAAAATAATGGTATTTTGCTAATTTGGGTAAGGTTCCTCCCTGTACATTTATTTTCTGTTATCTGCTTGGAGCCAACTGATATGACCTTGAGCTTTAGGAACCATCACAGTAGTTTGGACTCCTATCTAATGTATAGACCAAGGATTCTCTATGGCTAGAGGGAATACTTGTTCGATATAGTCTTGCAGTCATGTTAGAGTAGCTGAAAAAGCTACCACATCTCACCTTCCAATTAACACTTTTCAGATGAGAGGCTATAAATGAACGTGTTAGTGTTCTTGGTTTGTTTCGGCACCAAGAGTAACAGGGACAGCATTCTAGCTGAGGAAACACTAAGTAGGACCCAAGGAACAATTAACTCCATGATTTCCATGAAAAGAGCGTATCTGATGACAAATGCAGCTGTTCGTTAATGGATGCTCACGGGGTAGCTGAGATGTCTGACGGCACTGGTTCGTGGAGAGTCAATGGAGGATACCAGCACAGCTCTGGTGGATATACTCTGGATGTAAATGAGCACCATGTAAACACTGCAGCTAAACTGGGGAAAGCTTGCCCGGGAATAAACCATGACTGTCACAATTTACAGCGAGCATTGGAAGGAAAATGAATACACACATGAGCTTCAGAGGAAGGTATACCGTTGCTTACAGCGGAGATCAGGCTGTGGTTCTGAAATTTGTATTTTGAACTCCTAATGCCAGATTTAAAAGCTGTGTCAATGCAGTGCAATGCACTGATTAACTAAAGACATTCACCTGGCTACAATTTGTTCCAAAATTGGCTGCATTGCTGTGACAAAATGAATGTGAGCCAGGTGGTGTCTCCCTGCCATTTTAAGTTTCTGTTGGAGCAGATACCACATGAAGGTAGCGTGAACCCCATTTCACAGAATCACTTGACTGAAATATGATGGCACATTCAGACTTGATCCCGTGCTGGTGATCCAGTAGTTCAGATCTCATCCTGAGGTCTGTGGGATCACAACATGATCTTTCCTTCCTCATCAATGGCCAAAGGTCACAGGCACAGACCAATCTCTTAACACCAAACACTCATTTGCTGATTGGCAGTTGCTTAGGCTCAGATAGTAAATTTCTCTGGGAGAATTGTCCCTACAGCTGTGGAAGATAATAATTTAAATCATGTAAGTTTTGTTGTTTTATTTTTCTTCAATTTAAAAATGTAACTGATTAAAATGAACCCTGATGAACCTCAACAAAATCCAACTGAACAGTACGGTAAAGGGAAGAACATTTACCTCCCCAGGAAAAGTGTCTTTATAGGCAATCATTCCTTTTCAGTTAACCAAAATGACTTAAAGGAAAACAAGATGACAGCTACAGCAAATAAAACGTGGGTAAGAATGCAGTGAGAGAGTACAGTAATGGATCAAGAACAATCACATTTGGTTGATTTGTGTAGGGTTTCTGCATAGGGGTTTTCTATTTATGGACTCGAAGACTTGATTTTCTTCATATAATTTTAATGTTGACGGAGGACAGTAACAGAGACAGACTTGTGATAATACATCCCTAGTACCACTTTCCAGTATTCAGGGCTTCCTAGCTCAGGCACTTTCTTAAGCAAAGATGCTATCTGTGTGCTTAATACTCTTTGATGGATATATATACATATATATATATATATATTCTCCTTAATTTTTCTGCTCACATTTTGCATGCACATAGATATTTAGTGCATTACCATCTGCTCACTCTCATGGCAATCCCTCAGTCCACCATCATGTAGTGAGAAAAAAAAAAAAATCCTTCCTTGTATTTAGACTTGCCACGTGATATTTTCATGTGATGGTCCACAGTTCTTGTATCAACAAGATACTAGGGGAAAAACAAACAAATGCAGAAACGTCATCAAAAAATAAATAAATAAACAACAACAACAACAAACATTGTTTGTCTAAAAGGAATGCAGAATGGAGCTGATCTACACACAAATTTGGTGGTATAAACAGTATTAAGGTAAACTGGCCTGCACCCTGTGTTGTTAAGCTGAGGCACCAGGAGAAGAGGAATAACGAAGGGCTCCATACCATGGAGTTTCTGTCTGTGGACTGCTGATAAAGATGTTCCCTTTAGGCAGTTTCCTGCCCCAGCCCAAATTGTGCACTATGTACTTATTTGCTAACATGTTCTGGCTGTATCCCAATGCTGTTGCATAAATGGGAGCTAGACCCTGGGTGCTACTAATGTTTGCTCATGATATAAAGGCATGAGACAATAACAGTGCAGAAGTGGAGGGAGAAAGAAAAAAGTGATTCTGAGCACAAGAAAAAGAGGAAATGTAATATTCAGTGTCATGCAGTTGGGGATGAATATTAAAGAAAATGATCCTACTATCATATAATTTAGCCCATATTATCAGAGACAGCAAGAGGGATATGAGCCAAGGATTAGGATGCCGAGGAGCTAAGTTCCAGTCTTGTCTCTGCAAATGGCTTGATGTATGCCCTTAGGTAAATTCTCTACCTTCTCTCTTACAGCTTCTCTTTCTGTATTAACAGGATAATAATATTTAGATGAGCTTTGCATGGACTAATTAGTTAATGATTATAAAGTGCTTGAATATGTAAAGTGCAATGGAAGTGCTAGGGATTATTATCATCTAGGAAATAATGAAGAATGTTTATTAGTTAGTTATTGTGATTATTTCTTTTAAATCTCTTTATTGCTAAGTGTATAAGAGGCTGTCATCCATAAAGTGGGTTTTACAAAGGGATTTAAAAGGGAGGGGGCGGAGGCATGGCTAGGAGGCACTGAGATAGTTTTAACAGAGAGTTTTGGGAGCACAAAGCATATCAGTTCCCCCATGAATATGGCAGACGGTAGTACGGAGTGGAGAACAGTGATCTGCAGCATTTGTGACCTCCAGTCAGTGTTTTGCCTCTTCCTCTCTGTGACTTTCCACTGTCTGCTTGCTGGGTGCAAGCACTCTTTATCTGTTCAGTGCTCTACATACTGCTCCTCTGCAATCATTTGAAGGTTATCTCTGTGCCACCGCAATAAGAAGACAGAGGGATAAGCAGCGGGAAAAAAAAATTGTTTTAAGTCTAGGCTATGAAGACCATTTTTATCTGGGAGCTCGGTTGGGATGCACACCAGGAAGTTTCACTTTGACCCCGATTAACTGACAAAGTCACGCAGTAATTGTGGTTGGCAGGTGTCTCTGGAGATCACGTACTGCAACCATCTGCTCAAAGTAGGGTTAGGCAGAGCGTGTTGCTATGTCCAGGTGGGGTTTGAATATCTCCAAGGCCCAGACTCCACAACCTGTCTGGGCAACCTGTTCCCCTGTTTGAGCACCTTCACTAAACAACAACAAAAATGATATTTCTTGTGTTTAAATGGGATGTGCTGTATTTCAATTTGTGCCCATTGCCTCTTGTCCTGTAGGCACTTCATCTGCTGGCAATGCTTATGTGCTTAAAGCAGTCCGGGAGGTTGCTGGACTTCTTTGCTGCAAATGCACATTGCTTGCTTATGTACAACTTGGTGTCGACCCCAAGTGCTTCTCTGCAAAACTGCTGTACAGCCGCTCAGCCCCCAGCCCCTACTGGTCTGTGGGGTTATTGCTCCCCAGGTGCAGGACTACAGACCGAGTACACACTGAACAGCTAAAACAAGGTCTCTCAATTTTCAATACTGTTTAGCTCCTAATTTATATTTGGTAAGTAAAATGCACAGTGATGTCTGGTTTCCAGGAGAATGACAGAAGATCATATGATAATTCAGGCTGGAAGGGACCTCAGCAAGTGTCTCGTTCAACCTCCTGCACAAAGCCGGCTGCTTCCACCTACTGAATACTGCCTTTTTGCGTTGGAGCTCTGTCACGAGTTTCCTGTATAGCCAAGCTTGTCTCCTGATATCTTTACTTGTTTTGCTGAGTATTGAGATGCGCCGTTCCCGTCATTCTTGTGCTTGGAGGATGCTATCCTTTAAACTCTGTCAGCTTTCCTAAATTCCTTTCCCCTTCAGAGAGCTTCTTCACCTGGGCTCCCACCAACATGTTCCCTTAGTAAATCAAAACCTGCTCTCCTACAGTCACCAATCTGCACTGTGCTCCTCTCCCTCTTTATCTTCTCAGGGTCTTGAACTACACTAGCTCATGCTCACTACAGCCAAGACTACCACTGATTATTACCTGTCTGCTTCATGCACCGAAGTCCACCTGCACCACACTTGGAGATAAAATTGTGCTAAAAGTTTCCCATTAAGCTGGCTGGACACCGAACACTTTGCATCTGAAAACCTACTTCCGTGGTGTTTAAAGATCATTTATTGCCATTGTCTTCCCTGAGCCCATTAGCAGAAGGATCACATTGTGCAGGAGTGATAATACATTACCGGGAGTGAGCTGACAGCACTGCATTGAGCAGGTTTATTCTCACCAGCCCAGAGTCTCTGCAGCGCTTTCTGCAGCATGGTGTAGATGTGTTCTACATTTTCTCTAACATCCTAATCCTAGAGCATTTTGCTATCAAAGCCCCTAAAAGTATGTTAATACTAAACCTGTAAAAATTCTGCTTATCTTCCTCCTGCCCTCCTACTGTCCCAAACAGAAAACTGCTGACAACGCTCACGATGAGATAAACTGGTTCATGAGGATGAGGAGAAGGAAGGAGACTTAAGCTGACAGCCTTGATCTCCTCCTGCCATCCTTTTTCCTCCGGAGCTTCAGTACGAGCTGCATGTGGAACAACTTTAACATGACAGTGTTTGTGCTGCTGTATCCTTCCCATGAGCTTCTTAGGGAGGAGACTGGATTTACTTCCGTTTCTCTGAACTTCTCTCCTGGCACTGCAGCCCAGCCCTCTGCTTTCCTGCACACCCTGTCAAACAGTGACGGCATGATCTACAGACAACTTCTGAGAGGGAGACTAAGCTTATAAGTGCCTTAAAATTTCACATGAAGATGGGTTTTCCACTGTAATAAGAGCTGACGGTACCTTTTTATAATCAAAATGCAAACTCCCTTCCACTGCTCACTGCTCAGGAGCACAATTGAGAGTGACAGAATTCATTACACAACGGAGACAGATGGAAGACTTTAAAAAGAACCATACATCAAGAGTGGAGGTCTGCGAGTGTGTAGATAGTGGGCAAAAAAGCTTTAAAACTTCAATCCCCTCCACACTGCTGAAAATTACCAATCTTCTTATCTTGGCAAAACCTTATTATGCAAATAGTTGTCAAGTGGAACACTCAAATTGGCAAAATTACTTTATTGTAGCACTTTTTACCCTCCCTCCAAGAAAAGTCTGGTTTGCTCCTATGATAAATAAATGATTGATTACTCTCGCTGTTTCAGAATAGCAGAGAGTGGAAAATGATGTAGTAATACCATCAGTCGAACAGACTCCATTCAAACAGAGGGACGCTACCATTTTCAGAAAGAAGCATGCCCAGTCAGTAATTCTTCCCTCTCCTGCTTAAGAGTTCTGGAGGCATGAAGGCACGTGAGTAAACCGAGATTTTTAAGACACAAAATGATTCCTCCCTTTTACTCACACCACTATGCACTTCAGTCTTTTCGAACAAAATATGGAACTTGCCGGCACTTCTTCCCTGCCCAAAGTAATAGAGACTTAACTTTTTTCTTTCACTCAACAGTTTTTTGTTTTTGTTTTTCTTATTCTTTTCTTCTTTTTTGTTTCTTTTTTTTTTTTTTCCCTTTTTCCTGTGTTGCAGCCTGGAAGAGTTAGGTCTTTCTGTTTTGGGCTCAGTGATGAAATGCATCCATTACCTGCACGAGAAAAGTATTATTGCCTCAGATTTTTTTTATTTTATTTTTTTTCCTGAAAAGGCAAGAACTGGAAATGGCTAGTGGAGCAGAACTGCATCCTCCCTCACTTCAGAGGTGTTCAGCCAGTTGAAATTGGCTCTAGAGCCAGTTGAAACTGGCTTTTGAATCGTGGGCACAATATTGCCAGGTACACTACTGTCAGACTTCTTGGCACTGGCTTACTACTGAATAATAAATGGCACCAGATAGGAAACAGACATAACATCAAACTTCCTGAAATGGTTATCCCATTATTAAAGTGATCCCCTGAGCATTTATTATAGGAAACAGTGATGCAAACAGTCATGCCATCACCACAGGTAGTCTTGCCATCATGTGAAGCTGACTACGTGAGCAGATGGGATGAGGTGGTCATACAAACATGAGCAGATTTCAGCAGCCTTCCAGGGTTATAAGGATTCCCAGCAGCAGTGTTAGGAGTAGTCTGGAGCATAGATCACCAGTGTGAGTTTGCAGCCAACAAACAGATGCTGTCTTCCTTCTAAGTGGTTATTGAACAACAGAATAAAAAATAAATAAATAAAAATAAATAAATAAATTTTAAAAGACCTGTTTTTCTCTTTAGATCTCCCTTGAGTTGTTGTAGGTCACGCTAAAATGAGTGTGAAAGGAATCGTGCTATTCTTTCTCAGAGCAGGGATTGCAATAGCAAGTGAAAAACATGCCCATGGGCTGACATTACAAAAGCTTTTGGGAGGGCGAGCAATGACCATTCATCTCCTGACATGGCTTCACAGGAAGAGAAATTCAGATTGCTTGTTTGTTTTTCAAGTTGTTTGCAAGTTGCACTGCTGATTTCCTCATCCATCTTTTTCTTTCCCTTTACTTTTTTCATCTTACAATGTGATAAAAGTAGAAGAGTATCTACTGACATTGCTTAGGCTGCACCAGCCTGGCCACTAGTTGTAGTGGGACTGGTAGCAGAGTCCTCGTGGGCTGTTTTGGGGCTTGTGTTACACAGCTACGTATGCTCATTGCTCATACGTATGCTCAAATAAACAGCATTCTGCTTGCTTTGCTGTCTGCTCACTGTTAGTTGTAGAGTGCCAAACCTTATCAGAAAGCTTTCTTATTTGGTAAATACGACTGTCCTTTTCTTAGATAATTTCCATTTTGGTGGGTCTTTCCTTACTGTTGCTGTACATGCATTCTCTTTTCCATCTTTTATCAAGATCACTGTCCATCATCTTTGTGGGCACTGCTGATCTTACAGCTCCATAGATTATACCTACACTTCACTGTTGGAGCAGTCTCAAATACCTGTAAGTATGGTGTGCTTGGCATTTCTACCATTTTCAGATGCTTTCTAACTGTGTGTGGTAGACTATTGTAGTGGGTTGGCATTGGCCATGTGCTAGGCATCCCCCTGCTGCTCTCTCACTCCCTCTTCTCAACAGGACAGGGAAGGAAGTATGAAGAAAAAGCTCATGGGTTGAGATAAAGACAAGGAGATCACTTAGCAATTACCATTATGGGCAAAACAGATGTGAGTTGGGGAAAATTCATTTAACTCTTTTAAACCACAGAGGCCCTGCAGGCCCCGGCCAGCCAACGCCTGAGCACGGACACCCAATATACTGTAGGGCTGTGTGTCCTCCAACACTTCCACTGTTTATTGGCACAGTCCAGCATCTTTATTTACTGTGGAGTTGAACCTAAATTTCAAACTCATACCTGATACTTGTAGGTAGTTAAAACTGAGTGATATGAATCCAGGCTGAAGCTGAGGCCTTTTCTGTCTGGGAACTGCCTGTATGCAGAGCAGGCCTCACCATACAGTGAGGTCCTGGCCCCCCAACCACTCAGACTCAGTATCTTCTGAAGCAACCTATAACTTCCATAAGGAGCCACAACTCCGTGTTGGAGGCATATGGGATAGTGAATGCACAAACAAGTTCTGCCCTGCTGTGGTACACGGATATACTGGAGAAATCTCTTTTCCCAGGAACATGGAAGGGCTCTGGGATTCCCTATTTCAGACATAACCACAGAGTTGTTCTTAAAAACCTATACCGTTTAAGCCTCATGAACAGACCTTGCTGCACTTCTGTCTTTCAAGCACCTCCTGTGCTAATTGCAGGCCTGCCTTACAGCAAACATGCACACAGGAAAGAGTGCAAATACAAAGACAGAGAGTTAAGATTTAATGAGAAAGTACAAGAAGATAGGACAGGCTTCAGTGTTCAGCCACGGGGCTCGGCCAGACAAGCATACTGACTAGTCTCATTTTACATGCAACCCTTTTATACCCTTTTATATCTATCCCCATTCTTTGTTCCTCCTGCTCCCCTTTCCCTCTGCTTTGCAGAGGGTTTGCAGAGCTCTGCAGTTTCCTGCACCATCCCAGTCCAGGGCCCCTTGGTTCACAATCATATAAACTGCAAGGTTCATCCTTCCTGGAAGTGATCCCTGTAGCTTGTTAGCCCGCCGGTAAGTGTGACTGGGTGATATGTTTCTTGAGATTGTTTCCCATGTTAGAAGTCCTCCAACAGATGACCCCACTGGCATAAATATTTCTACAATCTCACCTGCTCTCATAAATTGTCATTACTGACCAGACTTGGTTCCCATCACTGCCTCCCTTTCTTATTTTCCCTTGTTGTCCTGGAAAAAAAAAGGTTCTTCTTATTTATTTATTTATTTATTTAAAATAAGGGAACAGATACCCTTAAAGAAGAAGACATTTCCCCTTTTACTAAACCTTACAGGCTCTACCTGCAAAGAAGGTAATGTAGCGTTAGCTTCCTTTATTGGAGAACTAATAAATGCTTTGTGTAATTCTAATTCCTAAAAAAATTTGTTCTGTTGTTTACACGTTGCCATGGTTTTGTCATTTCTCCCCACTGTAACACATCCTTAAAAAACGAACAAACAAACAAAAACATAGCATTTGTAATCCACTTAGAAAATATTGCACTGCAGACAGCACCACTTTAGAAATAAATACACTTCACAAAGATCTATCTAAATTGTGTATTTCTAGATTATTTTATCTGAAATGCAGTCTAATTATAAATAAACATTTTTGTCTCAGATCCCATATTTTATGAATATATTTACATAGAATACAGTTACACAATAAGTCCATTTGGACATTTTGCAGCTTCAGGACAAGTACAAAATCTAGGCAATACAGATTCCTTTCCCTTCTTATAGGCACACAAATCTGCTGTCTAAAATGCTCTTGTTTTCCTTTTGTTGACTTAAAGTGGTGAAGCTTCACAGATTTTTGTATGTGATGTTGATAATGCATCAATTTTCATAAGCACTTTCATGATCTGTCTGATTACTTATATATCTGCCCAATTACTCGTCCATTGAGTCTCATAACCGTGTTTTTAAAAAGCATTATTCCATTAAGGCATCCAGGCTTAACTTGCAGACCAGACCCAGAAATGATGCTATTTGTTCCAGTGGTTAACCAACCTCAAAAGCATTGCACCTTGTTTCTAATTAGAAAGTAACTGATGTCTGCTTCCAACTAAACACTCTTTTTAAGTCTTTTCCACCGAGTTAAAGATCCTTTTAATAGATTTTTTTTTCTTTTTTCCTGTCCATGGAAATATATGTATAGATTATAATTTTCTGTTATTCACTGAAAGACATTTTTCCAAACCTTAAATGATTTTGGTGTCTCTTATCTAATCCATGTTGTGTTAGTTAGCATCCATTCTAAATGATGAGTTCTGTAAATATATTCAACATTTTAATTATGATTTCCTCAATGTCATACACAGTTGGGAAATATCTTCCCCCTCTTACTTGCTGCAGTGCATGTCCAAGGAGTGCCTCAGATCTGTGGACATATGGTCTCATTGGTAACTCATCTCGAGCTGTTTATCCAGCATGATTCTTAAATGTTTTGCAGTCTCTATTTCTAAAATTATGGTTATCCATTGCTAGTTCTGTATATATTACTTGTTCTCAGATGTTTGCATTTACATTATCTGCATTGAAATGCATTCATTTGTTTGGTTGGATCTCTTCTGTCATGACTATCACCACATGTTCATTGGCCGCTTCAGATCACTGGTACAAAGATCAGAAATACCAAATCTAATGTCTGTTCCTAAGATCAGTGTTAGAACCTGATCCATTCAATGAGTTTCTTAGCATCAGCATGAAGAGTCGGAAAAGTCTGTGAATATGACTATCCTCCAGGAAATGGATTTTGAGGGATCAGTGGTAGGCTTAGACTTCCCTTGCTTTCTCTGTAGGTGATCCTTAGTGATGTCTCTAGTGAAAAGATGCAAGCTTCTTCGTCTGAAATTTTCTTTGTGGAAATTTCTCAGTGCTATATTTTCCATCAGAGTGCTATGGGCTATGAAAAGTCAAACACCAACACCTTATACTTGACCATTGGATCTTCACACCTTCAGCAATCAGTTCTCTAACTTCTCAGAATGTAATCCAATTCTTTAAATGTTTTATGTTAAAAACAAACAAATAAATAAATAGGCTGTTACTAGTTCCAGCCCCGTATTTTAATTCATTCTCTGATGAATCCTGTCTTGCTGTATTCTTTTGAGGTCAAGCTAAGCATACTCTGGTTATCTCTCTTGCCCCTCTTGCCTTTCTTTGATTAAGTGTGTAACATCAACATTCGTTCAGCACTTTGGAATTTCCCCTGTATCCCAGGATTTATTAACATTTATTAACACAACAGTGGGCCAGGTCTACTTGGCTGTCTCTCTAGGAGCACTAGGGAACAGCCTATCCAGACTTGCTGATAAATGAATGTAAAAGTTGTTTAAAATCATTCTGTCTTCCTAATACAATCCACACCGGTATATACAACATCCTTCATTACCCAAATATGCAACAGAAGTTTTTATTGAATGTTTTTGTATTTTCGTGTTCTTAATAACAGCGCTCTCTCTCAAACTCAGTTGGTCTGTTGCATTGCTAGGATTTCTTTTCTTTCATTCTCCAGAAAATCCCCCAAACTCAGTTCATTAGCCTGGCCAGGAATTGTTTCTAATGGTGCATTTAGCTTCTCTTTGTAATGCCTAACAGATACTAAATTCCATCTATTTATATTGCATTTAAACTTTTAAGCTTCATCTCTTAAGGAATTGAGATATATTATCTGTCTGTCAGCCTCTATCATCACTAAGGTTTGGGGTTTGAGTTTATTGCAAATTTAGGTGGGTTTTGGGTGTCCCTCACAGGGAGTCAAGCTGATAGATGTAGCATTGGTTATATCATTGTAAGAGCTGTTGCTATCAATGCAGGGACCCAAACAGCCTGCTGGATATAAAACTAGAAGATTGCAGAGAGCATTCATCCTCCATTCGCAGTATGACTCCTCAAATTTTTAATTGCTGCGTACACTTTATCACTGAATCAGGGTGATGTTTTCACTAAAGGTCTTCATTTTTTTTGATTGCAAGATTAAGGCATGCTGGTCAGCTAATATGCT
Organism: Cygnus atratus; assembly: GCF_013377495.2. Classification (NCBI taxonomy): domain Eukaryota; kingdom Metazoa; phylum Chordata; class Aves; order Anseriformes; family Anatidae; genus Cygnus; species Cygnus atratus. Next base: position 157,757,604 of record NC_066363.1, on the reverse strand, counting down.
GTTCTTTTAAGCTCTCCAATTTTTCTTTCTCATTTTTCTATTTATACTTTCTGCTGTCAGTTTTACTCAAATTTTCTCAGTTTGGGGAGATGTGCCCCTTTGAGGCACCAATTATATATATAAGAAGTTACTGATTAAGAATTTATTCTGTTTTTCATATTGAATGTAATCAAATCATGATCACTCATCCCTAGGAAACTACAGATTTCCAATCCAGTAAGTAATTCATCTATATCCATCATAATCAGGCGTAACAAAGTCATTTTATCTTGGTCACACTAGCATGATCTAAGAAGTAGCAGCTGCAATTTTTGTGCATTATTAGTGGCCCATTGCAACCTTAATCATATGCCTCACAAACTGAAATTTCCCTTAACTGTTTTTTTTTTCTTTTTTTTTTTCCTGTTTTTAATGTTTTTAATCTTCTCTCATCAACAAGCAGGTGCTTAAGGATTAACTTCAGTTTCTCTGGTTTCTTTGGGTAGTTATAAGAAATTCCCACCACTGTGTCTGCTGCTGGACTCTGCCCAGCATACTCAAAATTCTGAATTATTCTGTAATAAGTGCTCAGAAATAATTCTGCAATTCTCAATTATTAGCAATTCTTTAATAAGTGTCTGTGTCTTTGACACAGCTTTGTGTCTTATTGCCCCTCTCCCCACCCTTTTCACCTTCTTGGGCCTTTTTAAATAAGAAAGTGCTTAGCATCAGAAGTGATTTGGTTTTGATCTTTGAAAAAAAAATCACGATTTGAGGTAAATACATTTTTTTATATGCAAGAATTTCCAGTTTCTTTTGCCTGTTTTCCAAATATCCAGCAGAAGCATGCAAGCAAGCTGAAAGCATCTTATGTACATGTTCTTTGTCATGTCAGGTTAATCAATTCAGCACTGCAGAGTTAAACTTTGCAGCACATGTGCCTTTTACACCTCCTCTCCTTGTATTACGGAGCTGGTCAGACATCATTCGACTAGAAAAGATTAGTCCTCGGTATGCAGTCTCAGAATTTAAAACACTGAGCTGCAATGAAACCAAGGGAAAACTGCAAGGCCAAATATTGACTTTCTAGGAAATCTGAGCAATAAAATCCCCAAAGGTGGTTCCTGCTCTCCAGTTGCCAGAAGATTAAATCCATTGCCATCCTCCCCTCCCATGCTACACCTTCACCTTCCAGAGAAAGGGCTCAACATCTGCCAAGTTGAAGTACTATAACTCTTTATAACAGAAATATCTACACATGCATTGCAAATACTCAACAGCATGTATTTCTTCTGGTATTAGACCTCTGACATGTCTCTGGACTTTCGTTGACATGACTGTGTGTCACTTGTGATGCACTCCAGAATTCAATACTGCCTAATTGCTTTTAGGTCTTGAATCGTCTTAGCTGAGCTGCTGTGGAGAAGCTAAACATAATGGGAGGTCATGCCAGTTCCTTGCCAGCAAATCTAAATAGGAAAAATCCAGATAAGAGCAGTATCAACATCTTTGTTTGTTGTTCTGGTGAAGATTGAGGACTGAATATATATATTTAAAAAAAAAAAAAACATATACTTGGTTACCTTTCACCACCATACCCACACTCTCATTTATTGATTCATGGCAGTTTTAAGATGACAATCACGAGATCAACATCTGAGACCAGCTAATGAGACCAACAGAAGAACTAATTACAGAAAGACGGTGATTACTTCAGTTCCATCACTTTGAACACCCTAGCCTGATGTATCCAAAAAGGCTCCAACTATAGCCAACTATTTAAAGGCTAAGTCTACAGGAAGTGAATTTAAGTAGAGCTTCAAAGCCATCGCTGCTCACCTCAGAAAATAAAAAATACTAGATCTTTACCCGCCTCTCCTTCTTGTGAGCTGTTGTTCCAACAGGAGCTTACAAGGAAGAGTCTAATCCTGTCTTTTCAATACACAGTAACACCAGGTACTAATTATTTGTAAATTTGAGAGAGACATTCACATTTTTTTAAAGAATAAGCCACATCAGGTAGCATTTCTACTAAGCATCCAAGGAAAGGCACCCTGTTGTGTTTTTTTCTGCAATTATCTACATCAAATATCTGAGGACTTTGTGATCTGTTATTAACAGTAACATGCTCAGGGATTAAGCTATGAGTGCAGACAATTCTAAAAACAAAAATTCCACTCTCATGCTGTTACCTGTGTGAAACAAACAAATAATGAAAAATCTCCCCACCACTCCAAACTGCTAATAAAATTTCTGCTCCATTAAACAGGTGGAGAAAAGGAATGGGTATTTTTTTTCTTCTTGGAAAGATCATATGTGTGTCTTTCCAAGATGAAAAAATAACAGCACAACATTCACCTGCCTGCCATCTGGACTGTTTTCTGAGCCTTATTTAAACAAAACAAAACAAAAAAAAAAAAAAAACACAGTTCCAAGATCTTTGCATGAAAACAATGAGAGGAAATAAAACAAAAATTGGCAAAGAACAAGGTGTATGGAGTAGTGCCCAGAAAGGCATTGGAGTTAGAGCTCCAGCTTCAGCAGGTATTCCTTTTTCCTACCTCTTGGCATCAATGCCAATGAAAGGTCCAAGGTGGCAACCCTTCGTAACATTGGCATGGCCTACAAGCTCCTTGAAGCATGAGACCAAATGTTAGTAGACAGTTGAATGCCAATGGAGATCCAAAACTTTATGACCCTATTGAGCATGTTCTACGTCCACTCACCATTAGCTTTGCTCTGGCATTGCTGGAAGAGACTCCCACAGTTTGCCTGACAGGTGCGATTTAACTGACCTATTCACTTAGTCTTTTCCTTCTGTTTTTCAAATGCATTTACTAACTTAAGAACTTCTAGAGGATGTTGGAGTGGGACCCTGGAGAAGAAAATCCTCAGCTCAAGCACTAAACCTGCAGCACAGAAATAGTGGCATGTGAATCCAATCTTTGCTTCCATTGTCTTTCTCTTATTATTATTACTTTTTATTTATTATTTTATTTTATTTTATTTTATTTTTTAAATCTGGAGATGCAAGTATAGTCTAATATTCATGGTTAGACCAGTCTTTGACCTCTTTACTGCTAAAATGCTGGTAGCAACTTTGCCTTATAAACATCTGACTTATTCTGGTGTAATTCAGTTTTGGTTCTTTTGCCTTATTTTCTGGAAAAAAAAATATCTTTTAGACAGGGTTTGTGGTCCATGACCTACATATATTCTGGACAGAAACCAACAGCATAGAACCAGTGTCACTGAAATGTTGAATCACTGTTGAACTAGTGTCTTCTGTGGCTCTTTGCTTGACAGAGAGGCAAAAGTCAGAAAACTGACTTCAGTTTTCTGCTTTGTCACAGGTTTCCTGCTTACAGAAGTTACCCTTGAGCAGATCCAGAAGGATCTTTGCACTATGATACTTTGCATTATAGTGCCCCCACATAAAGGATCTTCATGCAGGAATGGATTATTTCATAATACCAAATGAGGCAAAATCTTCAGAAAATTGCAGTATTAGGTGAATGCCACTGAAAACCTTCACCTTCAGTACACACACACACAAAAAAAAAAGCTTTGGAGTGTTTCAAAGGGATATTATAGGGATAAGTGCTGCCATAAAGCCTCTAAAACCCTCACTCTCCATGATTTTGAAAGTACTTTGGCCAGATGTAGATCTTACCTTTACAGCAGGGTGAAAAAATAAATTATTATTCTATTATATCTCTGTCTGCTACAGGCTCTTCCTCAAACATTGCTGTTGCAACACTTTTGGCCAGGCAACAGTTTTCATGGACAATAAGTAACTCCATTTCCCTATACTGCAGAAACATTTTCTGAAATCCTTGGACTGAAAACCAAATTATTCCATGAGCAGCAGAATTAATAACATCTTGTTTTATGTCAGCTGTGGCCACTGTCACCCGAAATTTCTCTTTTCCACACCTTTCTCCCCTTTGCTTAAACCCCACTGCACATACATTGAAAAAACACGGTGTTTCCAGAAACCACGCTGTTTGGGAGCAGATTTTGCAGTTTGACCAGTTGACTGCTGCCAAACCAAAGGAATGGTTATCCTCTCTACAAGGCATCATGGGAGCAGAACTATTTTAGGGGCTCTATTCCTCTCAGATTTGATTGAATTTGGCAAATTTTGGAGCAAGGAAAGGAAGTGACAAATGCAATACCCACTTTCTTGCAAATTACAGGGCTAATGACAGAGCACATCCATCCTATTTTAAGAGGATATGGTTAGAAGGAAAAAAATAAATTTAAAAACATGTAGTTTCAGATTCAAATTTTATTTGTTGGAAATGATCACAGAGATAAGCAGAAAAGCACAGAGTGTTTGTAAGGAACATTTGTAGAGCAGCATTTTGCCTATTTATTAGGGGACTCCCTGGTAATAGAACTAATTCAGGCCCACAATTTAATATAGCATGTTATAAGATTTAGCAGGATCGTAGATCAAATAAACAGCAAACAACAACAACAAGCAAAAACAGTTTGCTGACATTCTCAGTCTCTTTTTAAATAACCACCCCCTACTGCATGTTTGGACTCAATTTGAGTCAGAGACATTAAATATAATAAAGCTATGCATTTAGCTGGTTTTGCCTGTCGTTCAGATTAGGTTGGATTCCAGCAAGGAGAACTTGTGAGAATTTCAGAACTAATGACTAAGGAGACAACCAGGTCTTAGCTATAATTGAAGGTAAAAAGCTGAAGAAGCTCGCTGAATCAAACCCCCAGAGATTAAGAATATCATGTTTGCTTCTCATTAGTATCTACAGCACCTTCAGTTCTACTCTGAAGAGAGGTCATAAAAAATATTTCCTGTCACACACTTTAGAATCATAGAATCATTAAGGTTGGAAAAGACCTGCAAGATCATCTGGTCCAACCATCCCCCTACCACCACCATCACCCACTAAACCATGTCCCTAAGCACCACGTCCAACCTTTCCTTGAACGCCTTGGGTAGTGGATGCTTCTGCCTATCGAGGCTTCTCTCACTGGCAGAACAAAGTATCTTCAAGTGTGAATCTGTGCCCCACTGTTTGAGTAATGCACATTCCAGTCTTCCGTCCGCTATTTTAATAAAAAGAATGGGAACCAAATTTATCGCCCAAATGTTTGACTTTCCTTCAGAAATTTTCTTCTCTGTCCATCTAAAACTGGTTTCTGGTAGTTACACAATCATCATATTCCTAATAGAAATTTTTCTCCATCCAACTAACAAAGTAGTGTTGCCATTTCTGATATATACATTTTTTTTAGAGCTCTGTCAAGGATACTCTGAAATGGTACTTTAATTTTAAAACATATATGTATATTTCCCCCCTTTGGGAATAATTACACAGTCTAATAGGTCTTGGTGTTAAGGTTTTTTCTTTCCTCAAGTTTAAATTGCTTTTTTTTTTTTTTCAGAAGCATAATGTATTCTTACTACTCCGTATGGAACACTCTAAATTATTTTCATCTTATACTTTAATTTTTAGCTTATTTTCCCACTTCCCCACAACAGTTTTGTCGCCTTTTTCAAGTTATTAATATGTAGAGATTGCCTCCGTAAGTTCCTTGACATTTTTGCAGACATTCTTGCAACAGATTGAATAAATTATATTATCAGATATTAACCAAAGTAATGGCCTATTATGAATGGAGAAAAGCAAATAATAATAGATCAAGCTTGGCATTTCAGTTCTTACAGCATGTGAACTGTTGTATTATTGAATCTTTTACTGCTGTAGCAATAGCCAAACAATGACTGCGTGCCTGAAGGCTGCAGTGGAACATGCATATCCCGCTGACCTTTTGCAGCACTGTTTCAATGGAAATGGCTGTTCCTTCCTTCAGCCCACTCTTTTTCTCCCTCTGCACGCGTGCAAGACTCAGCAAATATCACTGTCTCAACACTTCATGGAGTAAATTCTGAGTCTCACGATGCAGTGACAATAGAATAACCTCTAGGAAGGAAACCAGCTTTCCTTTCAGTAGGCCTATAGCAATCACCAACTTTTTCAAGCGTCACCACACCATCAGCTGTCAGCCCATGCCATCCAATAAAGTCATCCATGATTAATTATTCTTAAACGACAGCAGCATATTGAAACAAGCTGATAGCTGCTGACAGTGGAAATCCAATTAACCTGAATTACTATCTTGATTGTGGCCCAATTAATGTCAGCTGTGCCACATCAGAAGTGAAGGCTTGGCTAATATAATTGTTTAATTAATTCACTGCACAGATTAGTTGATGTGGGACTGCCCTTATGCTGACTTCTTTTCTTTTTTTTATTTTTTTCTTCCCCCACTGAACGTTAGATTTGAGAAAGAAGGGGAAGCAGCTTGCTGTCTACGGCTTTTTGCTTAAGTGGATAAATGAAGTTCTATCTTTAAATGGGGTTTGAAAGATCACAGAGGGAATTGCAGAGCTGTTAAACTTCTGTTAAGAGTCTGTTGTTGCCTGTTGCTTTAGTGAGTTTTGCTGTGCCCTATAGCTGAGATACAAAGGGATTGTGAAGAATTCTCTTTGATGCGTTCAAATTGAGACATGACGTTGCCATGCATTAATGATTTTTCTGCCTTTTAAAGTACATATAGTGAGCAGCAGGAAGGCTGGTAATGATGAGGGGTGGATTTATTTATCTTTAGAAATAGAAACTTGAGTCAGAGGTGACTGGAAGTTTGCTGTTCATGATGCAATATCTGCCTGGTGTCTTGAGATTAGTTTGTACTTTTGGATCTCTTGTGCAAAGGCAGACTTCCATGACAAATAATTGAGTATTAAGAAATGCATTATGAGCAATTTCAGGAATGACTCACTAAACAAACAGGTCTGGTGGCGCTTCTTCCAGTTGAAGCGCATTACAGTAGCTATTATGATCTTTGCCATATCTATTTTAATTCCTCTCTCTCTCTGCTGGTCAGCTTTCAGCAACCATAACGCATTTAAAAGAAAAGTCACCCTTCCATTCATAAAGGGCGATACAAGAAATAGAAAACTACCACAAAACAATTGTAGGCCTAAGGGTGGCACCGAACCACTAATAAATTGGAGTCTGTGAAGTAGATAAAGAGAAAACTTTCCTTCATCTCCACCAGAAACTTAATATATTCTTAAAAAAATACAGGCAGACTCAGACTGATTACCAAATAAGAGGATTATGATGAAAAAGGAGCTCTAATAACTTAAAGGAGCTAGCATTAAAAAGTTGAACTCAATAAATTAATATGTTAAGTATAGAGGCTTTGACAAGCAGAAAGGGGAAAATATACACTCAGCCATGCCACATGTCTCTCTCTTTCTCTCTTTTTTATTCCATGGGGAACTCAACTATTTAAGCTCTTGTCATAGATGCCAGGGAGGAAAGGAATAGAGAGTTAAAAGCTTTGATCTGCTGTGTGTTTAAAAAAACAAAGCTGGGACACTTAACGAGTTCAGAGGTTCCCTTCACATATCCAGAATGTTCAAAAATAATCTGGTTTCACGAATGCTGACCTCCAAAAATTCCATAAGCGGGACCTCTCTGGAGATTTCTGCCTTTGAATTGCTCTCCAAATACCACCAGCACATAATCTCCCATGGAGGCTTCACTTTAGGCAGAAGTCCTCAGAACTACTTTCAAAACTTCCGTAGAGCTTCAAACCAGTCGCTCAGTTCGGTTCTCAGGATTATGGTTTCGGAGGATTTGCAGATAAGCCTTACCCTGGAAACTGATTAATATCCTCATCTTCTCAGCAGCCTAGGAGACCTGCCCAGCATATTTTTGAGAAAAACATGTCACAACGAACCAAACTATATAAAAGTTTTAAACTTAACCTACTACAACAGTTTATTAATTTTTGGCTGTGTATCTCTACAAGGATTTATTTAAGTATGTAACTGAAATTTCTTTGTCTAGTGTAAGAGTTAGTCATAGTTGAGTAACATGTTATCTTTTGGCTACATCCCCCGTTTCTACCATACTGGCAAATTGCATTTCTCTGCTGTCTTGCTCATGGGAAGAAATGTTTGCAGATTGTTTTTTCCTTGCACAGCATAAAAGGCTGGAGTAAATGTGTGTTCTACCGCAAATCTTGCAAATCAGCTACTAATTGGCACCGTGACAGAAATCATGCATAGATGTACAAAGATGTATGGATTTAATAAGTTTCATTGCTTTCTGCCCCACTTCCAGTCTTGCAATGAGATAAAACTCAAAGACGGAGGTTATTTTCTCATTTGCCCATAAAGACTTATATTTTCTTTTAATTTTTTTAGTTTGGATACTGTCCTCTCATTGCTGCTAGTAGTGGATATTCTCTATGGGAACGACCACTGGTATGGTACTTTGCAATGTTCACAGAGCTCCACTGTGTTATCCATCATGATTAAATTATTGCTACACACTTTGCACAAACAGATCCCTGCACTGACAGCACCAACGATGTTGTGCACTGAAACTGCGTTTCGACAGGCAGGGTCAGGCAACAATGCAATTTGTGAAGCAATGCTAATAAACAATTATTTGTAGCATACCGATCTCTTTTATTCAGGATTCCTTGCAAATTGTAAAAACACAAGGATTTTGACACAGATGCAGAAACACACAATTTTGATGGCAGTAAATTATGCAGCATGCTCCTGAGTATTGTTTTATTGGCAGGAACAATAACAGGTGTAGTCTTGTGATTATTTTTAACTTTCAAATTAGTTATTGTTCACCTTAGTTTTCTAGCTTAGTTCAGAGTAAAAATTCAGTTTAGGACAGCTATTTAATGATAACATCGCAAAGAGTGCTGAACAGTTGTTTTAGAGGTGAATAAAGGGAACTGTGTTGTATTTTTCTTCCACCTTATGAGCTCCAGTGCCATACTCATAGCTCTATTATGTGACTGTAATTAAAAATAATCTATCATCCAGGAAGATGTTAAAGCTTCTAATCATAGTAGTGGGTGAACTGAAAAACAAAAGAAAACTCCACTTGGAAACAAACTTTTTTTATTACTATTTTTTTATTAAAAAAAATAATAAAGTAAAAAATCAATGTTTGTGGCTTAATATTAGCAAGTAATGAGAGCCATCACTACACATGTTCCTGTTTGTGTGCCATGTATTTAATGGAGTAACATCACTAAATTTATGAAAGGGGAAACTAAGGAACTAGGAAGTTCTCTAGGAATGTCTCATGAAAGTTCACAACAATTTGAAGAGAGAAAGAGGCATAGATGTTAGATCTGCCAGTACAGTTCTCTGCATTGTCTTCTATTTTAAGACACATTTTTTTGTCTTTATATTTGAATCCTGTTATTAACAAGTCCTGAACTTTGTTCTTTTTTTCTTTGTTCAGAGTCCAGAACTCTGTTCTGTGTTTTTTGACTTTCCCATCTGCAAAACTGAGTAGGAAACCTCAGGAAAACATCACACAAAGTTTTCCATTAAGTTCTGATTTCTTGTATAGAGGCAGAAATTTGGTGTCAGCTCAGGCTGCCTTGTGGCATTTGTGCATTTAATCCATCGGTAAAATGAAACCTCACAGGCCAGTGTGAAAATGGTAAAATAACAGAGGTTAAAATCCTCGTCAGACCTTGAAGATCTTGTTCGGGTTTAAACAAAAGTTTAGATTGGGAATTTTGACTGCCTATCCAATTCTCCATGGCTTCTGTGGAAGATTGTTCTGCCTCAAATTTAATTGTGTCCTGCCCAATACAATAAAGCGGAGGCACTATTATTCTTAGTTTCACTGGTGTTACACTAAATGTGGCGTTATCCACTTCTTGTGACAGAAATTAGTAGGTAGTAGAAAAGAAATATCCTTTTGTCCTTTAAGGATGTTCATTTGGCAATTGCTTAAGACTTTCAGCTTGTCTTTCAAGGGTCTACTTTGAATAGGTGAAGACCCACATATAGGTACTTATGGGTTAAGAAGCTGTAAAATAGCTTCTGCTATATTAATCTGCCTGTATATGTATATGTCATGTTAGGCAAAGCATGGAAGTGTGCATTCCCTGAATTTCTAGCACACAATTTATCACTCTCTCCAAGTAAGATTTTCATGCCTGGTCTCAATTTAATTTACTCACCATTACTTAGCACTTTGTTCCCATCTTGTCTGCATACTGGAAAGGAGCAGCAGTGACGTGGTGAATGCTTGTAGACTGGTGAATAATAGGATTCCTGGGAGGAAAAACATCAGTCTTGAGCTTTAGTGATACTCTTGGTTGCCAAACTTGGTGGTTCTCTTTTTTTTTTTTTTTTTTTTTTTCCTTTAAGGAACATTTCCCTAAGGAAGAAATAATAGTAGTCCTTTAAGGAAGGAGTTTTTTAAAGGAGCATTCTCTTCATCTCTTTATTGAAACATGTTTTCCAGTGTCTTTGGCCTTCAGTACCAAACCAAACCTATTTACCGTGTTTAGATATCTATTTAAAGTTCAGTGCAGCAGATGTCAGCTCTCGTCTAAAAACTATGAAGTACTGTATGATAGTTTGTCCCTGCCAAACAGTGCTTGACATGCTAATGATGGTAGTGTTTTGTAGTAGTAGAGATACTGCTAGAATAGGAGTGATGCTAATGTTTTTCTAGAGATAGTGGTGAGCAAAGTTTGTAAGATGTGATATCCTACATTAAATGAATCAATACGGTAAAGAAAAAACAGACATAGAGGTAAGTAACAAGTCTTTTCTGTTTTTCAGTTTGTTTTTCAATTGTTTCAATTGGTCTAATGAAAATACAAATACAATACTGCCTAATAGGGTTCTGTGACATTTAGGGGATTCATCAGCTCCTAACACTGACTTTCTGAGGTGTTGATGGCACAGTGCTTCCTGGAAGCTATTCCACAAATTGGTTTTACTTTTGATTCATAGTGCTGGGAGGAGCCTTTTCATGGATCACTCACAGTAATGCACTGACTGGTGTTTGTATGTACAGCTGCCTGCTGGTGATAGAATCAGACTAGCTTAAACTTTAAGTTTCTTCTTTACTGTCTGACAGTTTAGCTGAGGGTAATTTCTCTTAATTATAGCTGAGACTTGAAGGCAAGTCTTAGCTCAAGAATAGTGTGCTTTGAAGTCAGAAAATCCCTTCTTTCAGTCCCAACATGAAAAACAGTTATATGAGTTATGTGTTCAGCTGTTTTTTCCCCTGCCCCCCAAAGTGCCTTTGCTTTCTTTATCTGACACTTGCATTTGTTTGAGGATGGTCTGAAGATCATTTCTGGCTGATGCTCAACCCTTTACCCAGTATTTTATTTTTATTAGAATTTTCAAATAAAATGTTGCCTATAGCTATACACATGGTTCTAAGGAGAAATTATTAACTTCTTTGAACCAGAATCTCATAAGGGTAGACTGAAATTGTTCCATTAACACAAATGGAGTTGAGGCAGATTATACGCTTTCTCTGGCTTCGGTCCTTATAAGTTTGAGCAAAGTTTGATCTCGTTATTATAGGTGCTAAGTTGGAGAGCTAGACCTTTTTTTTTAGGATGGAAAAGGAGCCAAATCTTTCCTCGGCTGGGTCTACAGTTAAGGCTTTCAGCACTGCCTGCCATAGTGCACTCATAGACAAACTATTGACATCCAAGTTAAGAGTCTGGCTGAACTTCTGGGCTCAGAGGGTTTGAGATCAGCACCATAGTGACGCAAACATTGCCATTTCCAATCCAGACAAGTAGTCCTGTTCGTATGGGAGTACAAACTAACTGATAAACACTGCTCAGCAGGAAGGCTTTATCTGAGCACACTTCAATGTGGTCCAATCATAATCTCTCTGCTCCACTGTCACCCATGTTTCTGGGTTTGAATTGTTGGGGAAGTTCAGTTCCCTCTGAGTGACTGTAAGGGGTTGTTAAGAATATCAAGGCAGTTTTTGCAAAAGTATAGGGACATTTGTTTATATATATGTTTATATATTGGGCAATTTCTGTTTTGGAAAAATGCAGACTCCCTGGTGTTTCATCTACACAATATCATAGAATGGCTTGGGTTGGAAGGGACCTTAAAGATCATGTAGTTCCAACCCACCTGCCATGGGCAGGGACGCCACCCACTAGACCAGGTTGGCCAAGGCCCCATCCAGTCTGGTCTTGAACATCTCCAGGGATGGGGCATCCACAGCTTCTCTAGGCAGCCTGTGACAAGGTCTAACCACAGATACAGTGAAGAATTTCCTCCTTACAGTGAAGATTTTCCTCCTAATGTCTAATCTGAACCTACCCTCTTTTAGTTTAAGACCATTCCCCCTAGTCCTGTCATTATCTACCCAAGTAAAAAGTCCCTCTCCATCCTTTTTATAAGACCCATTTAAGTACTGAAAGGCCACAGTGAGGTTTTCCTGGAGCCTTCTCTTCTGTAGGCCGAACCTCCCCAGCTCTCTCAGCCTGTCTCCACAGGAGAGGTGCTCCAGCCCCTTGATCATCTTTGCGGCCCTCCTCTGGACACACTCTAACAGATCCATGTCTTTCTTGTGCTGGAGGCCCCAAACCTGGACGCAGTGCTCCAGATGAGGCCTCACAAGGGCAGAGCGGAGGGGAACAACGACCTCCCTCACCTGCTGCCCACCCCTCTGGTGATGCAGCTGAGGGTGCAGTTGGCCTTCTGGGCTGCAAGCAGACACTGCTGGCTCATGTCAAGCCTTTCGTCCACCACAATCCCCAATAAATAGTCATTACTTGCTTTAAACTGCTGGCTAGATCTGCTACATAGAATTAAAACAGCTGCCAAAGGTAGGTGGCTTCATTCCAGTGCTGGGAAAAAAAAAATCCTCTTTATAGTGAATTTGAAAATCACATTGGAAGCCTATTGGATTGAAAGACATGATAGAAATGTAAGCCATTTTCATGTGTTATTATAAATGATGTTTCAGCCATTAAAAAAAAAAAAAAAACAAACAAGCAGCAACAAGTATATTAAGGGGATATAAAGATTGCGGTGTGTATGGTCTCCACCAGACCCTGTTTGTTTTTGGGCAAATCAACACAGAAAACATTGTGCTTTTATCATTACCCTGATAAGAGACTGTTGCAGGTGGTAAAAATTACTTGAGATTTTGAACTAGTCATGAGTGCACATGAACTGGGATCTTAGAGAAGCCTTACCTTTCCCAAAGGAGAGCCAAAATTTCCTAGAAAAACCAAAAAAATGCCCCCTCACTGACAGGGCAAACTCCTTTCTCCCTGTTCTTCTTCATATTCCCCATCTTGCTCTGAAGCATGTAGGCACTAGAGAAAATGTTTGCATTGTCTTTTCCAGCATGGGACACTTGGACAATTTTCTGTAGTTTTCTTCTTTGAATTGGCTGTATTTAAATAAAATACATAAAACAGCTTGAGATAGATTTCTTGCTTGGAAAATGTCATCCAGAATGACCATCACTGGCTAAAGAGCTAAGTGGCAGAAAATTCTGTCCTCCCATAGGAAATGCTGAGGAACCACACGTGTAGGTGGCAGTTGGTTTCACCTGGGGTATACACCAAGAAGATAAATGGGCAAGAAGTGATTCATAAGAAGACTTGGAGGGAATGGAAAGACTGCGTAGAGTTAGTGCATATGGCAATTATGTAGACACAGAGTCACAAAAGGAAGTTTGAAATTGACCCAAATGATGTGGAAGTCAGGGCACAAAAACATTGACAAAGTAAATGATATTCCCTTGCTGGTGTGGGCTGGCCTTTTCCCGTTGCTATCAAATCTTGTAGGTTTTACTCATATGCAACTTGACTGATTCATACTCATTTAAATACACCAAAAGTGCTTAATAATATTACTGGCCTTTTCTAGTCTGTCTGCAGAAGCAGTGATATTTAATAGCAAATTCATTGTTACTCTATAAGGAAGCTTTACCATAAAGGTCACCAAATTTGGTCAGTGCATTTTAATTTGTACACACGGTAAAGGTCATATTCCTCACTGCTGTTGCAATAACACAGTCTGTTTACTATCTTATCAGAAATGATTGTGTATAACTTAGCTGAGGGATTTTACCAGCGTAAATGGAATATAAGAACAAAAACAATAATGATGAAGACACTGGTAGAAGTGTAAGGGGAATTTTTCCCTCTGTATGTTTACATACTGCTTGAAGGTAAACATACGTCTGTGGTCTGATTTTCTGCTGCATTACTACAATATTTCCTTTTTTTTTTCTTTTTTTTTTTTTTTTTTTTCCCCACGAGAGCTTCACAGCCTTCAGCAGAGTTCCTGCTGGTGTATATTGGAGTGACAGTAGTTTCAGATTTATAATATCATTTCTGTATAAACATGTCCAAGTGTTAATAAGGACCTGGACTCCCAATCCAGCAGACCTCAAATTAGCTTTCAAAATGCATATTAAGGGCATAGACAAATGCTTTAGTGCAATTCCAAATGACCTCCAAGGGCAGGGTGAATGAAATTGTACGAACCTCTTTAATGTCACAAAACGCTCTCTACAGAGATTTGCATATAAAATGTCCCATTTTATGTCAAACAGATTTGTTAATCCTACAGTGAAGGAAACAGTACTTGAAAATTAATCAAGGTGAGTTTTCATTGCCTGACAGGCCTTCAAAATGACCTGACCCAACGACTGGAGGCTGTTAGTATATGGTTTCTAAATTGAATCAATTTTGGTTTATTGTTTTATTGTGTGGTTTTATCTTTTTTTTTTTTTTTCCTTCCCCTGTATGGGTTTGCAGGAAATGGATCTCTATAACAGAGGTAACTCTGATGATTCTTTGGACAACTAGTGGGATTGTACTTCCAGAAGCCCATGCAACGCTGGCTCTGATGGAAAATACTTCATTATTTGCTCATTATTTAAAAAACTGTGTTTAAAATATGCACAAGCATTTCTGCAGGTAAAAATGGATAGCCTTACTGGGTCCTTCTGTACTGAGTACAGGATGGCTTGTTTGCTCACTTACCATAATAACCAAAGAAATGAAGACTGAAAAAATAGACCTCCTTTCCCTTGTGGCATATTCTTGCCCATATAACCTAACTGAAAAGTCTGGAGTATGTCAAATATTTACACTATCTGACATTGCAGGAGGGAGGGACAAAGGTGCCTGCTCTTGGGCTAACCATCTTGGGTGATGCTATTTCTTTGATATCCTCATCCCTATCCTAGTCCATACCCTATGAACAGGGAAAGATGTAATAAGGAGGCAAGATATTGGTGAGATTGATGAAGCTAATGACAGCAACCTACCCAGGGCTTTTGTCCTGCAGGAGACCTAGGAAATGCCACAGCCATGGAGTTGCAGGGTATGTCTCTACTCTGAAGCAGTGTCTTATGCCCAGGATGGACAACCTGTACTAGTACAGATCCAGCACAGATCCCTGCCTGAACTAAACTGCATTTGTAGGGCTTTTGGCCTCTTTCCTAAAGCCAGTTCTGAAATCTCTATTTTCCCTGTAGATTCAAAAGTTTCCATGCGTTATTATATACTGTGAGGTCACTAGTGACAGGGAAAAAATGCAGTGTACATTATAAGCAATCCATGGAGGGTAGAGAAGCATGATGCTGCTTTTCCATATGTGAGTCAAAAAAATTATACAGGAACAGTTTTCTATGGACCCACTCTCCTTTTATTAATGCTTTGCCCCTAGCCAGCATTTGAATCTCTAGCAACGAAACATTTCTTTCCTCCTTGTAACTGCATTTACTTTACTTCATCTTTCCAAGATGAAACTTGCTTTTCTGGGCCTACGGCAGTATTGGGCTTTAATAGTTTTTAATGACTTAACTATCTGTTGTGAGATAATTAAAATGTCTTTTAACATTTCACCCCCAAGAGAGAAATATCTTCTAAGCTGTAAAACATGACCTGCAGCTTCCTTTATGAAACAATGAGGGAAAGGTTTCTTCCAGGCTCAGTCACGTCCACTTCTCCTGTCAATATAAAGTACTCCTTAGCTGTGTCCCTAAATAGCCTCGCTCGTTCCTTCTCGGCTTTTCACTCCTTACTGTTTCACGTGTGTTTAAAGAGCTTCTGTCAGGATTAAAATATATCTTTACCTATACTATGTTACTAAAAAGCCCTGAGAGCCTAGCAAAAATAACTGTAAAAAAAGACATTTATTCTCACTGCAGGATTAGGTGGTTGGAGGTGATTTTTCTTTTTTTCTTTTTCTTTTTTTTTTTGGGGGGGGGTGTATCCCACATTGTATTCTTTTCATCTTGAGCAAATGTTAATAATGAAAATAGCTCCAGTTTAATCAACAGGTGCCTTGTATTATGGAAAATGGTCTTACAGCAGTTTGGAGCAGAGCTATAAAACCAGAGTAGTGCAACAGCATGCCATTCAAGGTTCAGAATAAACTAATATCATTAAAATAAAATCAGATAATACTGCTTACAGTTGTTTGTCCTACATTTTCCACCAGAAAATAATTCTTTCTTGTTGCCTTAAATTTGGCCCAAATTTGGCCTGAAATTATGTGTGTCAAGATGATTTCCATATCTCTATTTATTTATGCATTTTAATGGATAGTTAAGGGTAGTCAGTGTTTTCCAAAATGGAGTTCCTGTTGTCCTTAGGGCTTCCCCTACTGAAGACCAGAAAAGTCAAGTAGAATAAGCAACAGCATTAATGCAGACAATCTAAAAGGAAGATCTCCAGCAGCTGAGAAGTGAAAGAGTTGGAAAAAGACGAGTGAAATCAACTGTGGATTAGTTGGATGCATGGAAAATGTTATAAAAATGCAAAGCTCCCTGAAGAATTATGTCCCAAAATAAATGAATCATCTTACAGTTTGTGATTTTTTTTAACCTTTTCTTAATCTTTCTGTGGATGTATTTTTGCTGTTCTGCGACTGCTAATTTTGAGGCAGAAACCTAGTAGTACCTTTCTCAGAGCAGTAAGGATCTTGCCCTGGGGAGAAATGATCTTTGGCTTTCCAAATCTGCATTTGTAAGTGTAGATTGACCTTGATTCAAGAGATGGCGTCATGATTACATAACCACATTGATATTTGGGATGGATGGTAATCGTTATATGATTCTACTGTCATGAAAGCTCCCATGGGAATATTAGGAGCTTGGTGTTAAGTGAAAGGTTTAAACATTTTTGTGGTCTCACGTGAGCATGACTTTGATAGATCTCCTAAGAAAAACTAAGCTAATAAGTAAAATTTATATATACAGGGTGTACACAGTGTGATAATTACCCATTTACTGAACAAGGTAGAGATCTTGATGGGGAAAATATTTTTTTACTACTTGTATATGCATACCTGAAAAACCTGAACCATAGCACGTCCTAGCTGTAGAGTGCTTAAATTTCTTATGGTGATATGTTTCCAGTATGCCTTGGTGCTCTAGGGTTATTAAAGATATAGGATTGTATTATTATTTTTTTTTGTCTTCCAACTTGCCTCCACAATTATGGTGGCATTAAGACATTGTATATAATCTCAGGTTAGCGATCACTCTCTGTTAACCTATATCAGGGATAATAACTAGAGTTTATGTGTAATATTATTGTGTATGCTGCTTATTATTGTATATTTTTGTAACATTTGGGTAAGGGTGCCCATGCCGTGGTCTGCAGATCCTATCTGCTGAACAGAACAATCTGTTGCCCTTCCTGCTATGTGCTAACATCTTTCTCCACTAATAAGGGCTCTGATAAGCTTGCAAGAGCCATGTGAACGATCTAGGTCATGAGGGATCAAGTTATACGTGAAGGGCTGCTGGCACAGTCCTTTCCATGGCAGTATGTGCATCTGTACCTTGAGGGCAACCACTGCCTTTTGCTAGTATATCAATATTTTTCCATCTAAGTGACAAAAAGAAGTTGGGGTATATGGCCATCCTTCCTCAGTGTGTGTAGAAAAGCTTGTGGCAATGGTCAGGACTCAGAGACTGTGTTTCTACTGCTCCTACAGCACATGCAGATTTATGAGTGGAGACTAAAGGGACTCAAAGAACTGAACATTTTCCTTACTGAAATATAAACTAAAGAAAGAACTCAGAATTAACAGGAGAATCCTGCAGTACGTTATATGGCTGTGAAGGACAGTAATATTTAATCCAATAAGAGATGTTGTAAACATAGTAGGAATCATTATCCTGACTTACCAGCCAGGACAAGGTCATAAAATGTGAACCAAATACCACAATACAGACTTGGCTGCATCTCTTCTACCCTCTGATTAGTCTGTTTATGGTCCAGTTTGTTGCTTGCCTTAACATCGTTTAAAAGAAAAAGAAAATAAAAAGAGTCTATGTAAAGTACAAAATAAGAGTGAATGTAACTTTGCAATGATAGAAAGAGCAAAACAAGGGAACCTCTCTGCAAATGGACTGATGTAAAAACCATATGAAGTAATACCATACAGCCTTTGAAACTCTCATTAGGAATATTAGACTGCTGCTGGAGTCTAAGTGACCTATTAGCATCCTCTCTCTGCTGACGGAACAAAGGCACTGGCATTATAGAAGTGGACGAGGACATCTAGGTGTTTTAAGATAGTCTGCAGTTTTAAGCAGAGGTTTCCTGGTTTACCTTGGAATTAACTGAGGTTAAAAGAAAAGAGGATGCTGTAGCAGCCCTGTTATCTCATGCACTCTGTTTTAAGAATGCATCTAAGTTATCCCTCCGAAATGAAGACTGCAAGAACCACTGTGAAGAAACATCATTTAGTGGGTGAAAAAGAGAGAGAACTAGTCCAACCATATTCTTCCCAATAAATAAGTCACAATAAACTGATCAAAAAGCATGAACAAAGGGGTGCCCCAAAGCAGAGTTTTAGGGCAGGGGGAATAGTCTCGCTCCACTCAGTCCTGCCTTGCATACTTGATAAAAAGATCCTTCTTAACACATGCACATGGAGAGATATATTCACAGCATCTATTTTTTTTTTTTTCCAAACTCAAAGAAAACATTTCTGTGTGAGTAATTGAAAAGCAAATGGAGAACCAAGATGGATCATTGATTATCTGCTATGGACATAGGGCAACATGGCATTTGTATTTCATAAGAAATAATAACCTGAAAATCCACACTTTAATAAAAGCCACCAGTTCAGTTGGTGATTGATTCTAGAGGAGAGGACAGACCATGAATTACAGAGTTCCCCGCTGGAAGTGCTTCTCCAGCTCTTCATAGAAAAATGTATAGGCTCCAGGAGGGTTGCAAGAGAATGAAGTAGTGGGCTTTGGAGCATAGATGGAGGAGATGAGTTCCCAGGCACTTTCAGTGTAGGCCAAAACTTCTGTTGAAGAAGATAGCTGTAGGGAACAACAGCTCTATTGGAAACGTAATTCAGTGCAGAGAGGTGTAAACTGGTTAGCAAAGAGTTTCAAACAGACCGTCAGGGCTGATTATACCAGTTAGGGAAAGAATGGAAGGAAAAATAGATCAGTAGTATTAACATAGTGTTTCCAATGAGATTGTTGTTTTAGCTGAAAGGTAAAGAACTCTGCACAAATGTGTTCGGTTTATCAGGGCAAGATGTTGTTTTCAGGACTGGTGTCTAGTTGATATGGTCTCAAGGAAAATGTGGGAACTTACTCCATGTTTCATTGCCATTATTTTTTGTGAGTCAGATAAGAGGATTCCTGACAGAGTGGGATTGCAAAGAGCTATTTCACACTGTGAAGAGCTGCTGTAGATTGCAAAGAGCTGCCTTAGAGAAACAGCCTTGAGACAGGTTGAGAGCTTGTAGATAAAAATTAAGGACCAGAACAATAAAGGACACCTTGGGGTTGGGGTCTGCAACAGGCCATGTGATCAAAGGTTGCCTGTTGATGGGACCTTCCTGCTTCAGCTACGATAAGCATTGCACTCGCACGCTCTCATCCTGATGGGGGATTTCATGCACCCAGATACCTTCTGGGAAAGCTACACAGCAGGCTGTAAGACTCCTGGAGTGCATTGAGGATAAATTCCTGGTCTAGGTATTAGACAGACCAACCAGAGAAGCATTACTGGACCTGGTGCTTACCAATGCAGACCAACTTATTAAAGAGGTTAAGATTGGAGGTAGTCTGGGCTGCAGTGACCACTCCCTGGTTGAGTTTGTGATCTCAAAGAATCACTGGGCCTGGCAAAGAAATAGTGAAGCAACAGTGAACTGCAAGTTTGCAGACAACACCAAGCTGAGTGGTGCAGTTGATACACCAGAAGGAAGGGATGCTATCCAAAGGGACCTAGACAAGCTTGAGAAGTCATCCCACATGAACCTAGTGAGGTTCAACAAGTCCAAGTGCAAGGTGCTGCACCTGGGTTGGGGCAATCTTGGACATGAGTACAGACTGGGAGAAGAACTCATTGAGATCAGCCCTGCAGAGAAGGACTTGGTGGTTCTGGTGGATAAAAGGCTCGACATGGGCCAGCAGTGCAGAGAAGGTGATTGTATTTAAGAGGATTTCCCTTGTAAAGGGAGATTCAGGATCATCCAGCAGGATGTATCAGTTTACAAAGACACAAGTCCACTGTGTTGTATTGACTTGTTTCAGATAGTCACAGCAATGGAAGAATTCTATCATGAATTTACCCTCCATCTTCTCATTCAGAAATCCATACATTTATTTCTTCGTCTTTCTCCTTTTTTCAGCTACGTGCCAGGAAGATGAAGTGCTGTCTTCTCTCTGCTGCTTTGGCCGTTCTGCTCTTCATTGTCATAATCATCGCGGTCTCAGTCAAACGCTGATCTGGTGACTGTTTCCACAGGTAAAAGCCTTTAACTAACTTTTATCATACTCTGTAAGGTAGTTGGGAGACAACTCAGGAACCTGATAACGGTAAGAAAGATTTATCTTAGCTTGTGGATTCAAGTCTGGCCTAGGAAAATTATTTCCTTTAAAGGGCATTTGAGCTTGGAAATAGAATACTTAGTGGATTCTTAAACGTATGCCAAGGTGGTATTCAAACTAAACATCTTTTTCATCCTTTTCTCTGCTGATTATGTTGTATTTGTTTGTTTTTAATATGTGGATTTTTATCTAGTTAAATACTAGATAAAATACTAGTTAATATATCCTAAATCCACTAAATTTGAAGTGCAGAAATGGTGTTAAAGACCCCAGATTGGCAATCAGGGTCAGGAATGGCAATCTGGCATCCTACAGATATGCTGAGATGTTCCAAAGTGCACCCAGAGAGATGCTGGAGCCAAAGTCTCCTGAGGAGCACAGGAGATTGCAGTACAGACAATAAAAAAAAAGGGTTTCTGGTGATCGTTGCTCTGGATCCATCCCTAAAAGAAGTATTAATCTTTACTGGAGAGACTAGGCTATAAGTTTTTCAAGATAGATGGGGTGTAAAAACAACTTTCTAGAAGCAAAAGAAATATCCTCTAAGAGGAAACCATAAGACCAAAAAGAAAAAAAAAACTGTTTTGCTTTTCTCATTCCTCATTACTTTAGGAGACTCAGTTGTTTCACCTTTAATCCCTGACTGATACAAAGCATTTCTAGGTGTCTGTTTCTTTAGAAGTTTGGCAGGACATTATTCATGGAAAGATTATCAGATTTACAGAATTTCTACCACCCAAAGGGCGCTGATGTTCCATCTCTGTGTGTCTGCTGCCATAGCAAGGTTTCTAACTGGTAAAGCCAGAACCCAAGAGTCTCAGTTGGACTTTCCCCCAGGCTGCAGCTAGGACCCCTAGGCAGAAAGCAAAGAGGGTGCAAGGACGACTTTTAGTTTAGAGACCTCTCCTGTCCCACACAAATTTGTATGAAGCCTGTGTGATATCACTCCTGTACTTAGTAGATACTGCATTATACTGAGGCTCACTGAGACCTTTTCTATAATTAAAGCAGAGATTTCTTAGTCTGAACTCTCTTCTGGAATGACCATGGAGAAAGCAAAAAGGATTAATAGATTTTGTTTATTGCTTCCCTGTTTCTGGTAAGGCTGTCCTCCCATCTCAGAATGAAGTCATTGCACTTTAATATGCCTTCTTTCTAAAATGTGCTATCAAAAGAAATAGCAGGTGTTCATTCAAAACAAACCCAGAAAGACAATTCTTCACAAAACGTATCCTTAAGCTGTGGAACTACTTCCTGTATGATGTTATGGATGCCAAAATTTGGGTAGAAAAAGGGCTTGGACCATCAAGTAGCAGCTCGCTGGTTCTGGATGAGGATATAAGTTTTTGGCCACTGCTGAAGTGAGGAAGGTGTCTGTGAAGTGGACCTTAAGACAATAGAATGTGGATGTTCTTGGCGTCTTTTTATTATGATACATATGTGCATATATTTTATATATATATATATATATATATATGCCTCTTTTACATGAGACACGCTCCTTAGGGATGCAGATAGTGATCTGTCCTGCTGATTTAAATATAGAGTAACTACAATAATTTTAGTTGCATTACTCTGGTTTTACTCTGCATTAATCTGGTTTGAAAATGTGATCCCTCATGGCAATTTATAAGATAATAAAATTTGGTTCATATATGCTTAAATATTCTCAACTACTAAAAATCACAAATCTTATCAACAGTTGACTAAATCTAGACACATTTTAATTTAAATCCCTCAAGCAGATAGTCAGAGAACCAAAATATTCTAACAATAAAACTCTATCCGAAAACTAGATCTAATCTTCTGCTAAAAGATCCATGTCTTGAGGGAAGTGAACCTAGAGATCTTAATGAAAGCCCCAGGAAAAATACAATGCCGTACTTTTTCTCATCAGTTGGGAAAATAATTATTAAGTTTAAAGCATGAGTTACTTTCCAGCAGTACAAGTTCAGGCAAAAAATGTACAGAGTTATATTTAAAAAAAAAGTATATTTTCTAATCATTATAAACTGTTCGTAATCCACATTGACTCCAAATGTTGTACAGCAGATTTCACATTTAGATTTAGAAGATTTCAAATCCGGAGCATTTTCAGAATTTCCTTGTCCGTGTTTCAACTACCCCAACAAACTGTTTCATATAAAACCCCCTTGCATACATTAGGGAGATAGAGAACAGCTGGGTTTTAGGATATAGCTCGACATGACAGTTCAGATAAAATAAAGGGAAGAAAGTGAGTTAGGGAACTGGTTACACAGTACTCTGAATTGGCAAAGGACACATAACTGAATAAAATCCCAAGTTTAGTAATGACCAGCCAGAACTTCCGTTTAACACATCAAACAATTTTTTTCTGTGCTGGATCAGGAGGAATCCAAAAGAAATGCCACCAACTACCCCACTGAAGCAGTTCAAGCCCAATCTGCATGATATTCAGGCTGTGTTTCTTTAAGTTTCACAAGTGCAGCTACACTGAGAGATCTGAAGGTCACTGTGCAGTGAGTTAAAGGACTGAAATGACGCCATTAGTATCTATGATCACTAATGATCATTATGATCATTAACGTTAAAAGCTGCTTCTTTTCTTTTTCCTTATTTCTATTTTCTCAATAATGATGCTGAATCAACAGCTCTCCTCAAAAAGACAAAAAAGCACTTATTTTCTCACCACAAATCAGACATGAATTTGTCAGAAGTGCCATTACTTCCATAGGAAAGATCATTAGCAAATCTTGAAAAACACAAAACACTTTTTCCCGTGACTTTCCCAAGCAGCAGTGGCACCATCAGCTGCTGCCTAAGTGCGTGCAGAGAGACCAGCTGTTCAGGAGAGCTCTGAGCCCTGACTTCTGCCTGGCGAAGCCCTTGCTGTAAGTATGTCACTGCTCCCTTAGGGCGGTTTAGTCTGGCAGAGAGAGAGAGTAGAGCATCTACGGAGGACGTGGAGAAGCTCCTGGGGACTTATGTCTTTATGTTTGTTTGCTGACACCTCAGGAAAATAGCCCAGGAACTTTTGGGTCACGTTGCTCATATTGTAGCAACATCGCAGCTGCTCTTTTTGCTCTTATTTTGCATCAGTAAACCTCTTAAAAGGACAGTATCACAGTCGCAGTCTGAAAGAAGTCCCTCATTTAACAATGTCTTTGTCTAAACTCATGATTTATTAGCCTAAATAGACCTTCTGTGTCCTCTGTAGTTTTTGACTCATTTAGATAAGTGTACAATTGCACAAAATGGTGAGCAAGACTGTTGGAATCTTAAGTCCAAGGCATTTTTTTGATAGGAAAAAAGAGGTGGCAAAATTTGAGAAAGATGCTATATGTACATGACATTTGGGAAATATGCTTTCCAATGAGAACTAAATCATCTCCATGTATTTATCCAAAGAAAGAGAGAGAGAAAGATGACTTAACGGTAGCAGACCCTTGTTTTTTGGAAGAAGTCATTGCAGCAGAAGGTGCCTCCCCTGCTTCTAAGACACACTTCAGTCAGACAAAGGTTGCTGGAATGAGTACATGGACTTTGTAAGGTCCTTAAGCCCTGTGAATTTACTCTTCTTTCTAGCATTAGGATGTTTCAGTTACGGTTACTGATGCAATGTTTGACTGTGATCCACAGCTATGGAAGAGCAGAGCAACAGCCAAGTGTACAAGAGATCATTGAGCACAATTTTCTCCCAGCCCACATCAATTAGAAGTTAAAAGACTTCCTAATCCGGGAAGTAGTTCATTAACAACCACTGATGCATTCCTTTCCTGTTAATTTGACCAGTTCTATATTGGACCATCACAAACTTTTAAGAAATATACTGAGCAAGGAGTTCCACTCTTATTGCAATCAATATGTAAACTTTAGTGTGCAGTTAAAAATCCCTCTTGGCCAGCATCTCTACAGCAGGGCTGTAGTCCATATGGAAAAGCAATAATCAGGCTCCAGGTATCTGTTTCCTGAACAAGCAACTGTCTTGGTTTGAATTTAAATTGAATTAATCTTTCTAGAAAACTGGAAAATATTGTTTTAATTTGTTTATTTTTTTTTCTCCTTTGCAATCACAATTTTCTTTGCCTAATTCATTTACTGGCTTATTACGTGGTTAAATGTTTTCTGTATCCTGACCAATGAGAATGAGATTCAGACAACTGATTTCATACAGTCCATCTTTTTGCCCTCTAAGGGCAAAACAAAGACAGTTTTATTTCATTGTTTTGCTTTTGCTTTTTAACTTAATATCACGGGGCTTTACTTATTGTCTCTGTCTTTCCAAGTCTATATACAGTTAAATAACTACACGTGTTTCAGTTTTCAAGCTTGTTTCAGTGTCTTGAGCTCTATGGGGTTCTTACTATTTTTGACAGCTGTCATTCAAACTCTAAAATAATTCACCCCTATGCCCAGGCTGTGGCATTACTGCCATGCTTTCCCTGAAGCACAATCAGAAATCAATAACTTTTCAATATCTTCTTTTCTCTTTGTTTCCTATTTTGTAAAGTTTCTTATATTTATAGTCAGGTGTCAGTTTTTGTCAATTCAATACTTGTGCTTTAGTCTGTAATTAATTGCTCAGATCCTGGCATCCTTGCTCAATTTTTTGTTCTGGCAAGGAAAACTGAGGTGTACTCTGATTCTGCAGAAACTTTTGTGCTGTGAATTTAAACCAGTCAGAAATGAGATCTGAATTTTTTACTGATTAGTATTTTAATGTGTCTGTTTTTAAGATCTGGCCCCATTTCTTAATTTAAGCTAACATTTATATTCTTCAAGACTTTCCTGATTCCATTTCCAATGTCCTCATCTATGCTTCTCTTAACTAAATTATTTCCATGACAGCCAGTTGAAATCTGAGGTGCAGATATGTAGAAGAGAGAATTGATTACCAGTAGAAAGCGAGATTTTTAAGAGATGAAAGTCTGCTTTATGCAAAATATCTTTCAAAATAATAGCAAGAAGTATAAAAGTGCCAGGAAATAGGTGGATTTATTTCTATGAAATTCTCTGAGTTTTCACCAATTAAGCAAGCCTTCAAACAGATGAACATTTTAATGGGATATCACATGATTGGGTTACTGTGGTTGAATGCATTTCAGGTTGACCTTGGTAGTTGTCCATTTGCACGCTCTTAGGTCTTTGCAAGCATCATATAATGCCAGGTTGTTAATTCTGCTGTGAAAAGAGCTAAGGGAGGATATATTATGCTGCCTTCACCTTAGACTGAAAGCCCCCACATAGGCAGCTCCTGAAGCCCAATTAACGTATAGTAATATGAATTCATTAATTTAAATCCAAAGTGAGTAGGACTTCTGAGCAATCAGCAGCTTTCTTTGTCCTGTCTCAGGTTTCTGCACTGGTTCTTTGCAATTGGTAGGAAAATGGAGTACTCCCACTAAATGCTTGTGCACAGTGCTGACCCTTCAGATGGATGGAAAGTCTGTGATCTGAATTTACAGAAGCAATCTGCAAACATTAATTATTTATTCTTTGTGATGCCTTTAAACTTTAGCCATGATGACACACACATAAGGACCTGACAGAAGAGACTGATCTTCAGTTCAGTGCACTTGGTTTCTACTGCAATAAATGACACAAAAATGGTCATACCATGTTTTTTGTCCATGCTTCAGACATTGATTCATGCCAATAACCTTTCTGGACTCAGATTCTGCGTCACTTACGGGTGCTTGAGGAAAGACCGTGAAAAGATCAGGAAATACCAGATGAAATTGTGGTCCTTCCTTTAACTGCCTAAATATGGCTTTAGGTGCCTAAAATAGAGGTTCCAACTTGGAAAAGACTGTCCTAAAGTGTATTTCCAAAACCTTTGAATGAGTTAGACACAAGTGTCTTGCCTATTTATACTCTCATTTCCTCAGGAGTAGAGATGTCTGGTTGAGGGAACAGTTGGTGTTTTCAGTATGATTAATGGCCCAGTAGAGTTCTCTGAGGCATAAATCACTAGCCCCATGAGAAAGGAGGATTAGGCTCTCTACAAGAGAGAGACAGATTTATAAACTGTTCTCAGCATCACTCCGCCCCTGTTAAGTGACATTTTCAGTTGGCAATGCTTGGGTTTTCTGTCTTGTTTAACCTCCCAAATCAGGGAGATCTTGGTGTTGTGTGAGGTAGAAGAACAGAGATGAGTCCAGGGAAGAGCATTGTTCATCCTGGTCTCCCTTGGCTCTAAAGTATGGGTGGTATATGATTTTTTTTCGGTAAGGTATAAACAGCTTCTCTTCTCTTGAAAGCAATTCCTTTTGCCCTGGGAATGATGGGGAGGTGGACAAGGTTTCTGTCACTGAGAGCAGAGCTTGGTGTGTGGGCCACCAGGAGGCCCTAAGTGGCCAGTTCTGTGCTGGCACATATTGATCCGGAAAAAGACACAAATTTTGTGTCTTTCATCACCATTTCAGATATTCATCACCAGTATCAACTGGTTCTGTTGTATTGGAAAGCTTTTACGTCTGAAAGAGAGTTTGAAAAAGAGGTCTCCAGTGCTGGCAAGTGATAGATCTTCACTTTCCCTACTCATAATATCAAAACACTGTTATTATTGCTTCTTTTTTTTTTTTTTTGCTTTTTTTTTTCCTCCTTAAGTAACCCAGAAATTCAATCTTAACAATGTAGCCTCTGAGAACAAACTTTTTTCAATCAAAACAACTTTGGCAATGTTATAGCTCCAAAATCAGCTGCAAAGACTGCATCTTCATGTTTTGTTTGTTTGTTTGTTTGTTTTTTCCCTTCTGT
Source organism: Cygnus atratus (assembly GCF_013377495.2). Taxonomy (NCBI): domain Eukaryota; kingdom Metazoa; phylum Chordata; class Aves; order Anseriformes; family Anatidae; genus Cygnus; species Cygnus atratus. The sequence continues at coordinate 157,730,164 of NC_066363.1, read as the reverse complement.
GGACATGCACAAACTAGTATTAAATAGAAGCTCTGAGGATATTGGGTTTTGATACACTTAGGTATTCTACCTACCTGTGTTCTTGAACAGATTTTGAATAGAGCAGCATATAGTTCACATATGCCACTCATTAAATGTCAGAATGTTATTCTTATTGGTATGCAAGTTGCTTGAAAGTGTTCCATGAATACTATCCTTGGTGGTGGTGTAAAGCCAAGTAATTTTGGATCAGTGGGCTCTGGAAGAAAACCAGAAAAAACAGCACACTAGGTTTTCTTTGATAACAGTCTGTTAAAGAAGAAATATTTTGGTAACTGAGATAGAGAAACTGGTGTCCCAGCAGGAAAGCCTCTTAGAAGAGCAGAACATCTGTGATTATTGCTGGTCATGAAGAAAGATGTGTATTGAGGGGACCGTGGTTTGGTGTCCATGAGTTAGTTGTGCTTCTCAGTTGTTTGTAACTTAACAACTTAATGTTTGACAAGTTAGTTAGTATTTACGTGTCATAGAAAAATAATTACAGGTAATAAAATATACTCATTAAGTGCTGTGATTTATCCCAGCAACATGCACCGAAGTTCTGGTGGTGGTCATCCTCGCTGGAAGATAGCCTCGTTCTACAACGTGCTGTAGCTTCTTGTGTTCTGCAGTACAACCAAGTTGCTCTCTGGAAACAACCATAATGCTCTAGGAGGTATTATTTGAACTGGAGAGTGAAATCAGATAAAAGCTGTTTCAATGGGCTCTGTTTCTTCATAGGCCTTCATTAACAGGAAAAACAATAAAAAAGGTTAAAAAATCCCGCATGACTTCAGACCCAATTGAGTTACAATTTAGTAGTTGCCATGTCTTCATTAGATATCCACTTCCTTGGGTTATCTTAGAAATATCCACATCTTGATAATATTGTCTGTTTAATATATAAATAATAAAATTCTAATTGCCTTTATCTCTGTGTTGTAAGATTCTCAAATTGTCTTTAAAATAAGAATTATAATTCTGCCATACTCGGTGAATTTTCTGAAATATCCTTTTTAATTTCATTAGGCTTTAATAGGAGTTGAAATCTGCTTCACAACAACCTTTCCTTTACCGAACATGTTTCTGCTCTCAAAATAGACTTTTTAGACGTATCAGGAGAAGGGGCCTTTTGACTTAAGTAGTCATTAAAGAAATAACTGTCTTTATTTTCTAAAGACTCGTAGAGAGATGGCTCTTTTACTTCAGTTTAAAGAAGTTGCTTAAGCTTTGAAAGGTTATTAATTCCCCAATTAATAGCCATAATTTTACACTGAAATAGCTTTTTACATTACAGTGTCAAATTACTTTGCTGTATAGAGCATAACCCATTTTCATTTTTCTCAGAACTAGATTATCAGGAATTACTATGTTGAGGTTCTCTACAAAGAGACACCGTAGTTACAACTGTGCCTCTCAAGTGAATCTGATCATCCCAACTCAGAAAGTGAGCAAAGTTTCTTGTTACTGACATGATACATGAGGTGGAGTAGAGATAGAGGTAGATCATTTCAGTTTTCATATTACGGTGGTTGATTGAATTACCTCTTGTTAGCTGAACCACTATAGCTGTCCATGTACAGCCTGCTGAGAGTGCAGAGTAAAATGCATTAGTTTTGATGTCATGTCATCAAAACACTCTAAGAATAACATCCCATCCGTTGCTGCCTCTCCACTGACAAGCAGTAACTCATTAAACAGCAGTAATTTGATCCCTTTTGATTGTCTGCCTAGTCTTTAGATAAAAAAAGTCTTACAGTCTGTGGTATGTTTTTAAGGCATCTGCTTTTTCTTCTTCAAGTTTGAGAGTGCTAGAATGCTTACAGAAGAGGAATAAAGCAGCAATATCTTGAGCACCCTCTGTGCAGTTTTGGACTGAAGGGATTTTTGAAAAGAAAATAAAGCCCACCCAATTTAAGGCTCTGATAATAATTGTCTGCATTGCTCTTTGCTTTTTTTGTTGTACATCTTCTTACTCCTTCAACCCCCAAGCTTCCAACGTGCAAGTGCCTTACAGATCACAGAATGGTTGAGGTTAGCAGGGACCTCCAGGTATCATCTTGTCCATCCCCCTTGCTCAAAGCAGGGTCACCAAAGCAGATGCTCAGGGCTGCGCCTGGCCAGGTCCTGAGCACCTCCAAGGATGGAGACTGCACAACTTCTCTGAGCATCATACTTCTGTGTTTGACAGCCCACAGAGTCAAAAAAAGTTCATTTCTTACGTATAAGTGGAATTTCCTTTATTTCCTTTTGTACAAGGATTGTTTTCCTGATGTCTAGTCCTGTGTTTTTTAAAAGTGATTGCTGTAGGAAGAGCATTCTGGTTGATTATTTTGAACAAAATTGCCCTTAGTTTTACAACTACCATTTGTATTATGTTTACAACATGCAATTAAGGATTCCTATTAAATGTTCCGTACAAGGCAGATCCCAATAACCAATATTTATTTACATTTTTTTCCAGAATACGGGATTAAAAAGAGTATAGAGGACAAATTTAATACAAGAGAGAAGCTATAAAAACTACATTTCAGCTTTTATGAGCAAATTTGGGTGTTTATTGGCCTAGGAATTTTTTTTTCCTTTGACTCAAATATTGTTGTGGGGTGACAGACACAGAAACTTCCTGGAATCTCCTTAATTTGTAGCAACTTCTCTTTTATTAAGTTATGTATACCAAAGCATATCTTGTTAACAACCAGTATATAGCAAATATATTTTCCAAGCTTATTAGTACAGAAAGAATTGTAAGTGGCTGCTATAGTTCATTAAGGCTTATTTATTTTATAGTTCATTAAGGCTAATTTTATAAGTATAAAACATATTTTAATAGCCATTTTTGCCTCAGTTTTTTATGTTTCTCTGCCCCCTACCGCTAGCAACAGCTTCTGATTCTCTTCTTTAGTGCTGGATAATTTGCCACTCTGTTTACTGTGAAATACTTAGTGATGGCTTTTAATCAACAGTTTTGCTGGGCAGTAGCAGATGCTAATCTTCAGTTAGACACATATTCAGTTGTGTCAGACATATATGCTTTCTTGGGGTCAAAAGGGCCAGGTAATTTGATTTCTGCTCTCTTGATCCAGCACACTGGATGTTCTCCTTGCTGTATGGACAGAAATTTATTTGTGTGTACAGATATGATTAAAAAAATCTGTAACTTGATTCGGTGACTGCCTTGAAACCCAGAATAGGTCCAATTTGCACATAAAATTTGTATCAAGAGAGGAAAAAGGAATGTGGGTAATTTATTTATTTATTTATGTATTTTTAGGATGGCCATGTTAGTAAAATCCTTTAAAATAAGTTTTATCAATGTGCTGTATATTGTTTAATATAATCAAAGGGTATCACAGTTGTTTAACTTAGGGTTAAACTTACTGCTCTGGAGAGCCAATTTTCCAGCTTGGATTTGAAATACGTATTTTTTTTTTCATTGATGTTTGTAATGAGATGTTATAATACTGACTTTTCTCCTGCCCTTTGCTCAGTATCTTGCTGAGCCAGAGGGTACCTTGCTTATCCATGGCAGATATGTGCTCGATAGATACCGCATTGCTAAAGATAGTTAGATTTTTCGTGGCTGGCAGTCAGGTTTTCTGACAGATCACAGGGGAATATTCTTCATCTCTAACGCATACTTTTTTACTGTTTGAAGAGAAACTTAACAGCACCGGTAACTTAAATCTAGTCAGATTATCTTAGAGAAATACTGATGCACAACTTGGCAAAGGGAGCCATCCACGTCAGTTGAGACATACTGGGGAACCCCTCTCTCTCTTTTCTTATGTCTTTTGAACTTCCAATAAATACTTAGGTATTTATTGATGAAAAGACCACAGTTGGACCATTCTGCCCGTCATACCCATGTCTTTGCTCTCAAGCAATGGAGCAGTGCTTGTTTAGCTGCCTGTCCCAGCAGTTATTTATACATGTGAAACAGTGAAGCAACTACAAGATAGACAAAATGGAGGCCCCTTCTGCATGTCACATCACCTGATTTACGATAGAAAGCCTTGGTTCAAATCCTTATTTTGGGTTTGGGGCAAGATCTGGGTTTGAATTCCCATCTAAGTAAAGCCAGAAGGAACACTATGAGGAGGACTAAACTGTTTTCCTTCCTTCTTGTGGGATTAGAGGCACCGATGTGGCAGTATTCAAGGACAGACGTTTTTGTAATTCATTTGCACAGGACACCAGCAGAAATTAAGTCTCATTTAATTGTTGACAAATGTAGATGAAGGAAGGTAGTTATCTTGGACATTCTTCCTGCTTAACTTGTGAGTATACTATATTTTATAATCTGCTGACATCTTTGTTTTTAATACTGTGTTCAACTGGTGATTTTAATACAATTTTCTATGGTGAAAAATTCATTTTGGTAAAATCCACACATTAATCCTTTGCTAAAGCATGGGACACACCACCATGAGTGTGCAAATGTGCACCCCAAGCCCAATGTTCTCAGCAACATTAAAAAAATGACCTTGGGGGGGGGTGGAATGAGGTCACGACGATGATTACAGTGGAGGATAAAAGTAGGGATTGCTTCAGTTATGAAGAGGAATGAAATAGCATGAAGTTAATCAGCAGCCAGCCTTCTCTTCCAGTTTCTTGGAGCTGGAGGACCAAGTACTGACAAGAGCTGTAAGCACAGTGTGCATACATTCGGATGTGTGTTTTGGGTGTATGTATTTTCCAGTTCATATCTGCATCTGCACATAGAGACCTCTGTTAAAAACAGACTGATTTCACTATCAATATCTTGCAAATTGGATACTATTGTTTTCAATTGTTTATAAAATGAAGGTCTTTAGAATTACTTCCTATTGTGATTAAGCCCTGAATGCTCTCCCTTTGGGAACATTTATGCAAAATGAAGAGATGGCCGTTCTTTCTATTTGTATTTTTTGTGATGAGTGGTTGTGAGGGCTGCTTTTGTCTAAACACCTAGGAAGTTAATGAGCTTACTTTCACGGGCATAGGAATCTCACTGTGAGTCCCTGTAATCCTTTTTTTTCTGGTAAGACCTTGTGGAGACATGCAGTAGAGAAACGCTCCTCAGTAGCCATGAAAGCGGTTTCCCATCTTGCAGATTACTCCACCACTTTTCTTCTCTCATCCTGAGTGACACTGAAATTCAAGCACCTGTTTTCATTGTCAAAGCACCTCCATGCAAGACAGGTGTTATGAAGTCCCCAGTGAGCCAGCAGAGATCTGGACAATGAAGTCTGAACACCAATTCATCTGCCTGCTTCACAGGGCTCTGTGCACTTGTCCACATGCATATGTCTACAGTTATTTTGAGATTCCCAAAGCTACATCACCTGGATCCCAGCTGTCAGTCCAGGAGGCCGTGGGTGTCACTTGTCATAGCTCCTAGCCCCACATAAATGTGTTGCATACCCTAGTAAGTCTCAAATGGCACGAGGTGGTTGACTGCAGGTAACTGATTTGAGCCCTAAAGGTCTGATACGGAGCAGTTTGCTCTGTGGGCTTCATGGACTGTCTTGTCTGGCTGTCCTGTGACTGTAAGTGTAGCTTGAACACCCACTGCACATGGAGACAGCACCAAGCTGATGCCTGAAGTAGGTGCTTTAATCCTCAGTCATGAGTGGAAGTGCCGTTTGGATTAAACAAAATGAAAACGATCTGAAACATGATCCGGAGGTAGAAGTCCATTCAAAAGTCAAGATGGGTGTTCCTAAGAAAAAGGGGTGCTTTTGAGCTTCATGCTGTGACTGTGCATGGGATGGACTGAATGTTAGCCGGACTGATAAGGTTTATACGTGTCAACTGCAGATCTTCTGCAGAAAATATGCTGCCTCCAGGCTGCAGAGTTTTTAACAGCGGAAGGGGCTGGAAACATTTCAGTTGATTTTAGCCAAAATGACAGATAAAAGGACTCGCAGGCTGGGGCTGCATCTAATATGACACTAATTCACCTGTCAGCTCTGATACACTTTTTCTCCTTGCAGTAGCGATCCAGAGTGTGTGGGTTCATTGTTTTAGCAGGAGATGACCAATCTTTTCAATCTTGTGAGCAACATAATGTTCTAGTATTTCTCCTTGCTTCCTACAAAGGAGAAGTCATGGGAAGGAAGATGCAAACATGATGAGGCCAGCGGCAATGACAAGTAGTGGGGAAAGGTGATGCTCATGGATTATTCCACATACCTCCCCTTGCATCCTTCCGGTTCCTGCATCTTCCATCCCAAGAAAGCCTCTGGATGCTTTCTACCTTGGGATACTCGGCCTTACCCAGAATCTCTGACATCCCTTAAGTTTCTAGGCAATCATGTTTACCACTCAGTTTTCTCTCAATATCCCTCTCGACTTTCTGACTTCTATTTCCAGTAGATAAGAAATATTTTCATAGCCAACAAGCTCATATAATGTGTCTGAAGTGGTAGAGGGGCACCTCCAAACTTAGCAACTCCTGTAATAATGCAAGGTATTTTATTTGTTTAGATACAATAGGTGTACATTTTAATTTCTTACGATGATTTTAATTGAACTACTGAGTTTCAGTGATCCACATGGCTGCTTCCTTGTTGTTGAGTTATCTCGTTGGATTAGGTTGCTTGGACCTTTACAATAAGTTATGCTGTTTCAGTGGGTGTCCTGGTTTCTATCTGAGGCACATAAGGTATCCAAGGAAATGGCAAGTGATAGCCAATTATTGCCTTTCTCAAAGAACTGTGAAGCCATTGTGTTTTTTCATCTGCAAAGAGTCTGAGCAATGATTCCAAATTTAGTGCACAGTTACTATGAGGCATGATGAAGTATGGTCTTACCTCACTTCAGTCATACTGAAAACTAGGCATAAATGACCTAAAGGTCAAGCAGGTCATGGGTATATTTCTCAGAAGTGAAATTTAACCACAAGCTAAGTTAACCGCAAGTTAATTCACCACTTTCTGCCTCTAGCACTCACATTAATGTTGGAGAATTTGTGTTTTCAAGGTGTTTCTCTCTATATAGAGGGACCATAGCTGAGCTCAGTGAGGGTAGTACTGGCTTTAACATTCACAGTGGTAGAGTTTTTTACGTGCTGTTGGGCAGTACATACAGAAATGGGCATAATGGCCATAATGACCCTCCTTTCTCACCTACCTTTATTCACAGATAGGGAAAAATTCCCTCTTCCACTTGGGGAGTGAAGAGTTCAAGCAGAGCCTTGGGCACACGCTTAACAATGAGCACATGTAACCTTCCTGCCTTGTAGGAGCTGGTGAAGCTGTTCCTGCATTTAGGGTGCCTGTTTCAACACAGGGACATTGGTGAATCAGAAACACAGAGTGAGTTTCTGGGTGAGATAAAATAAAAGCCAGTGTTCTTGCACTATCTGCACTTCCAAGTAGGGACATATTTAGGTTTTTTTTTCAGGCTATCCTGTTCATGACTTTTCTCCCTCCACACTGCCTACTACTTCACAAAGAAAACAAAGCAAAACAAGAACAGCCAAAGTATTAGGCTTGATACTGCAACTCAGATAACCAAATCCCCTGCAGAAATATGTTGGAAAAGTTTAGGGATGCCAGAAATATTTTGTCAGCCTGTCTATGGCTTTTGAGTGAAAGTCAAAGTTTTTCTTTCTGTCAGATTTTTATTTATTTATTTATTTTTTAATCTCCTTTTGATGAGCTTTCTATTGGGTTTTTAGCTACTTATAAAGGAAAAATATTTTTTAATTGCAATTTCCAATAACAACAAAAAAAATCACTTCAGAGATCTTGCTTTCATTTTTCCCTGCTGTTGCTTTTACTCTTGACATTCAACCTACTCAACAAGTCCTGATGTGACACTGTAAAATCTTTATCCTGTCAAAGCCCTGCTGTGAGCATTGCCCGGTACTTCCAAAATTTGCATTTAGCATCTATTCATATGACTAAATCGGTGGGGTTTTCTTATCATTGAGTAGCCCTCCAGCTTTATAGGAAAGGGCACAAAGTTAATGAAAACAGCATTAAAACTCTATTAACATTTAGTGAGATTGCTAAGCCTTGTAACTTAATATTAGTTTCAGCTTTTTCCTTTAACTCACAACAACCAGAACCTGATTCAGCAGAAACAACTCTAATGTTGAACCCATTTTCCAGGTGAGGATGTTATTTCAGAAAAGATTGGAGTCTTTGCTTTTTAAGGCAGATTGTTTGAGGCTTCAGTTTTTGGTCCAGAGGGAGAAAGACCTCCTGCAAATGCCGTGCTACACCCTACACCCTAATTTTTTTCAGAATATTAATGAAGGCTTTCCCTCGGACATAAACTTTGCTGTTGTTTTGCTTGGAAAAAAAAAAAAAGGAGGTAAAACCACAATGTGGTAGTAATACAGCAAGGAATTAGCTACCATGCAAGTGGAAGAGCAGGCTGAAGTATGTTTGAATCTAAGCATCAATATGCTTTCTATCCACAGCCCTGGCTCTAGCTCAAGTATGACCTCAAGTTCCTCAGATACATCAAGTAAATTGCTTCTCTAAAAAGTACCAAGGGATTATTTCTGAGCCATCCCCAGAAAGTCAGCAAGTAGATGTGAATTAGTGCTTATGTTTCACATCGGGAAACTTGGCCTTACAGATCCGATCTATCCGTCTGTTATTACTGATTACAACTAGCATTGCTCACCTCTCCATAGGCTATTCCAGTGTGAGACACAGACAGTCACAAAAGTAAGAATAGTTCTAGAAGAAGAGTGGCCCCAGATGGGGTACTAGATACCTACAGTCTTTCTCTTCCTGTAGAAGGAAACGCCAAAGAAATGCTTAAGCTCTTATGAGCTAGAATGCACAAAACACACTTTTATTTTCAGCCTTTTTACTGAAGGATTGGTTTGGTGGCTCATAAGGATCTGGATGGAGAACTGATCCCAGCTTAGTTCTTGGCCTTTTCCATTTAGCAAAATCTTCAATACATTTGTTTGTTTGTTTGTATGTTTTCTTAATTCCTCTTCCCAATATTTAGATAATGGTTTTTGGTCATGTCGTCTGTTTCGCTTTTATACTATTTGGGTCAATTCTTCTGCTAAAAATGATGGAAATCTTCTCTAACCCGAAGGTGTGTTCTGAGGGCAAAATCAGTAAGGGCTTCTGCCTCAGCAGATGCTGTGGTATCATCGGGAGAGGGCATATAAGGGCTTTGGCTGATTAAAAGACATTCAGAGAAGGACTGTACAGAATAATCTGCTGTCATATGTTGAGTCAGCTAATAAAAAAGGTAGTTACTTAAAATGTTCACAGGCATCAAAGCGTAACAGAAGTTTTAGACAAAAGAAAATAATTGAAATTACTATGGACATAATGAGAAATACACTATCAGGTTTTATAAAGGCTTAGTCAAAGGGCTTGATTCTCAAACTGTAGACAGTAGAATTGCATGTAGCCAAGTGTAAAAAAAAATTAAAAATGGATTTATAAAAGGATATCACGGAGGGTGGTATTAAGTGAACACAGCTTGTCAGTTCTGGGACTCAACGTGAACCCAGGTACTGCCCTTGTTAGAATGAACTGAGATTGCAGCATTTAGTACAAAACACTGTTTTATTCCTTACATTTCTTTCATAACAGACTGTAAGACAGACTGCTGAACTGAAGATATTATAATGCAGATGTTACTAAAAACCCTGCATTCCTTTCATCCAGCAGGTCTTAACTTACCACTCTGAGCACCCCTCTGAGGCACAGAGCTATCAATACCTTGTTTTAAAGGCAGTGAAACTGAGATACAAAGAGGTTAAGTAACTTGCTGGAGGCTGTTATAGGAGAGCAATTGTGTCAGTTGCTCCCAAGCTCTCAGCTTTCAAACTCAGAGAGATTTTGTTTGCCCCTCACTCTGTTTAAAGCACATATTTAGAAAAAATGAACCAAAGATGTGTATATCTGACAATAGCATATATCTGACAATTTCAGTAGAATTGCTTTGGGGTTGTTTTGATCTGCTAATTTTTTGGTAGGTACTAGGAAGACAGCAGTGTGTATTTACAGCACACTGTTCCCATCTATTGGGGTTGCTCTGTAATTGTTTCTGTTGGGTGGCAGCAAGTCATCTATCTTCATGTTGATAATCTCTTTTGGTTTTAGTAACATTCCATTATTTCCCTCTCCATTAAATTTCTTACTGTCTAGGGAATTTCAGGTGAAAATGTGCTCCCCCCACATAACAATCTCTGTTAATAATTTCACTGCTATATCTGAGTCAAATATCAACTGTGACTCACCCCTGAATGAGGAAGATGATGATGTTCAGCATCAACAGACTTTCTGTCTTGTATCTCATTTCATGCAAAAAAATCTCATTGTGAACCAGCTGTAAGGATTCCCTAAGAAGACTACTGGAAAGGAGGTTTCCATCTTCTTTAACTTGTTTGTCTAAAAGTTAGATTTTATTCTCAGTAAATTCTCTAAGCACCTCTCTAGATAGTCACAAATTGTAGGTAAACACCAGAGGCTGAGTAGTCTTGCCTCTCTTTTTTGTATTATCCATTGGGTCTTGCCTTCTCCTTGTCAGTGGATATACAAAAATTTGAGAAACTGTCCTTCAGAAAGCTGAAAAAAAAAAAAAAGGCACAGGTAGAAACCCACTACCCCAATTTTGATGGGAGGCATTTATGGAAGTTCAGGAAAACAGATGAGGAAAAAAGCACATGAAAGATTTAGAGAAGTAAATGAGAGCATTGCAAGATCTAAACAAAGATTCACCTGGATTGTGGGGCTTAACTCAGTTTATTGTGTTTACTGCCACTAGCTGACCTAAGCAGGGAGTGAGGATGATTAAATGTATAAAGACACCAGAACTCCAGTGCAGGCTTTCTGGAAGAGCCCACTTCTAAAATAAGGACAAAATAGAGAGTGGAAAAAGAATGACGATGGGTATAAGCTGGAGGAAGTTTGATATTAAAGGTTGGACCTGGCACTTAGGGACCTGGTTTAGTGGGTGACATTGGTAGGAGGGTGGTGGTTGGACCAGATGATCTTGAAGGTCTTTTCCAACATTAATGATTCTATGATTCTATATCTTGCCAGAGAGCCTGAGGCTGACTTCTCCTTGCCCCTGTTCCCAGTTTTTGACCCCATTTCCCTAAGCACAGCAGTGGGAACCACTGCTATAATGTACGCAGTTCTCTCTAATACAGAGATGTCCTTCTCAGACCAAAATACTTCCCAAGTGCATCAAATCTAGCAAAAAGGACTGCCATATAGTTTATTGATATTTGTAAACTATTGGTTATTTTCCTATAGTTATAGGAAAATAACTATAGGTTATAGGTTAACTATATAACTATATAGTAACTATAGGTTATATAGTTATAGGTTTTCCTAGGTTATAGTCCTAGTGTTATAGTCAGGATAGCATGTTAAACATAATTAATAATTACTTCAGTTCAGCACTTAAATACTTGTAAAATGCTGGTGTGAATTTCAGATTTGTTGTACATTTAGTCCGAACTATTACAGTGCTTCGGGTTCAATAGTTATTTATTTATTTATGGTTTTGCTAAAACACTGGAGAGTAGAAAAAATATATCTGTATATACTAAGCTGCCTTCAAGATATTTTAACTAAATGCATGAATATTTTAAACAATCCAGCTCCGTATTCAAGAATTCTACTTAAAACTAGAATTGCTGCCTTTTTCACTGCTCTGTGATTCACAGCTAGAAACATTCTGGACAGGAGTTCAGCCTCCCAGGAAGCAAATACTACTTCTATAAGGAAAAGGTTTTCTTTTTCTCTCTTACATAAAAAGATAAAAATATGTCAAAATTTATAAAAAGTTGTCTAAAAATAAATTCTTATTTATGCTTCAGACATCTATCTTTGAAATTTACCATGAAAATGCAGCTCAGTTGACATCACATATAACTTGTTTTCAGATACAGGACGAATATTTTGTGTTCTGATAATTTGTTGTTCGTTTTTTGTAATCATCTAAATTTCAAAATAATGCTGATGTTCATGTGAGATACTAGTTATGCTATTTATTTTGTATCTTCCAAGGTTCCAGAAATAGCCTTCTATTCTCCTTTCTAAATGATACTGGAATATACAGAGAAGTAAACAGTCATATTTCCTTTTGTGTGTGTGTGTGTAATAATAATAATCAAGAGGAGTAGCATCCTTTCTACCTCTCTAGCACAATTTAATATCTGGGGATCTCTAAATGCCTTTGGAAGTGCATGCTATTATCTCGGCTCTAGTGACTGAATGAACAGCAGCACAGAGTTCAAGTGATTTTCCCACCATCACAGCAAAACACTGCACCAGGGCTAAGCACAGAACCGCATCTCCTCCTGATTTACTCCTAGGTGGTCAGCTCTTCTGTAGTCTCTGCACAACTTCCATCCTTTTTAGTTGAATTTCCTGCACCTAGTCACACTTTGTTAGATGTGATTTAATCCATCTTTTATTATTTACCGTGATGACAGGAGAGAATGAATCTTTTCTCTTTCAAATAGAATGTAGTTTCAGAAGTTGCCTGAGTCTCATATATGAGACTCAATTGAACAAGTTCTTTTTTTTCGTTTCTGATTTGGTTCCTGTGCTGTGCTCACCACTGCAGTATCTCAGTGCATGCGGTAGCATAAGACTTGCTGGAAGACAGGTGACTATTTGAAGGACTGTAAATGGCATATGGGAAGGGGTCCTGACTCCAGTAGGTCATTAAACTGCTTGCAATAATAAGGCCAGTACTAATGAAGGATGCACAACTCCTCCATGCATGCACTACACTATTCTCCCATTACTCTCAGAATGTCATAAGACCCAAGCACGTAGCAGATCTTGCTGAGTTTCTAATATCCTAACCTGATGTTCACCAAGTATTGAAATTTTAGAGGGAAAAAAAAAAAAAGGATATTATGAAAACTGCATCCTGTTTACTGAGACAGCCCAATTCTCACAATACTAACCCAAACAGTTCATTCCTAAGAAAACGTGGGTATAGACCTCCCATGTCACAACTTTGACAGTTTCTAAGTTACTTGCTTGGCTCCACCTTTCCTAGAGTAGTTTGTTGGGTTTTTTTTAACTGATGTACCTCTTATCGTTCGGTTCACTAAACCTCTGCGGGCAGAAACCATGTGTTAATATCACTGGAAAACAGGCCTAAAGAATTAGCTGTAGCTCCAACGAAGAGTTTTTTGTTTTTTTTTTTTTCTTCTAATTCTTGGTGGCCAGCCTTACAAATCCCTTATTATTCATTCATGGAAGTGTCACATTTAAAATGCAAATTCCTTCCCATCCTCCTCCCCTTTCTGAATGCATTTCCTTTGAAGTATCCCTGGAGCTCTTGAGGTGCCATCCACAATGGGCTCACTATGATCAGCCGGCTTGCAAAATGAGTGCCCTGCATCAGCTCAGGTGAATTCATCTGAGCCCTGCTCAGCTGTCCCAGCTTGCATCAGGGCTTTAAATTAATGTAAGGAAAAGGAGAAATGAAGGGTAGTGGGGATACTACTCTCAATGCAAACGCACATTTATTTCTTTGTTTATCATTAATACTACTATTAGGAATAATATTTTGGCTCAGCCAGTGTTGCTTTTCTTGAGGAACATCACAGACCATATCTGCCATCCACAGAATCCAATACATGGCTATGCAGTGAAGTCAATAATATAAACAGGTCTGTTTGTCTTGCACGTATTCACCTGTTTGTGTCTCCCAGCATGGGAAGAGCAAAGCTCTTCTATGGCATCCATACTGGCAGACAATGTCATGGCTCAACTAGCATGGGGTTTCTGTATCAATATGGGGAGTGGTGCATTGCCCTTGCTAGCTTCCAGCCATAGCTAAGATTTCTTCTAGGCTGTGCTAGCTGGCCCAGGCCAAAATTGTGCTAGGGAAAATTCCACTAATTGAGAAAGTCTACTGTGTCACTCTGCAGTCAGTACCTGTGGTCCCAGAGGGCTTGGGGAACGCAGTGGAGGAAAATATCTTGTTTTCAGGTAGAGGCCAGCTCAGTGGATGTAATGTTGATGATTCAGACTTCTAGGAGTAACGTAAGTACAGATAATAATAACCATAATAGCATAATAAATCGCATTATCAGTGATGGGTAAATAGTTTAACAAACTTCATCAAATGACTGAGTTCCTTATCCAGCAGCTAGACTTGCTGTCTCCTGTGTGCTAATGCAGTCAGTACTTAAAACCAGAAGCAATGTAATTTTGAGTATAGGCCACATTATTTGAGTTAAAAGCAAACTTTTATCAGTTTATATGAGATTTGTGGGGAGAGCTCATGCACAATAACGAATCTCTGAAAATCATGGCCACAAAGTGATAGTTTCAAACTTATCAAAGTTTATATGATATTAATGGGGTATCTGCAAGAAAAATCTCAAATAAAATGTTATTTTCCTCTATGAGGGCAAAAAGATACAGTATTTTTAGTCAAATGTATTTTCCTAAACTGCTAAATGTTAACTGTATATATACCGCTGGAGGTCCTGAAGATCATGAATACATATTGGCTTTATGGATTGGCAATGATCCATGTCCATAAACTACCTATCTTTCTGACTCTAGGGTAATTGTCGTCCACTTTGATTTTACATCCATCACATGCATCCCACACACCTTGGTGTTCTCATATGGTTGTACACTTTGGCTGTCTACACGTTTTTGTCAACGGTACAGTAGAGACGTGGACATACTGGAGGGAGTCCAGCGGAGGGCCATGAAAATGCTTAGGGGACAGGAGCATCTCTCCTATGAGGAAGAGCTGAGAAAGCTGCTGCTGTTCAGACTGAAGAAAGAAAGGGTCAGGGGAAATCTTAACAATGTCCATAAATACCTGAGGAGAGGGTGCAATGAGGATGGAGCCAGGCTCTTTTCAGTGGTGCCCAGTGCTAGGACAGAAGGCAATGGGCACAAATTGGAACACGAGAGGTTCCATCTAAACATCAAGAAACATTTCTTTACTGTGTGGGTGACGGAGCACTGGCACAGGTTGCCCAGAGAGGCTGTGGAGTCTTCCTCCTGGCAGATCTTCAAACGCTGCTTGGACACGGTCCTGGGCACCCTGCTGTAGGTGGCCCTGCTTGAGCAGGAGGTTGTCAAGAATTCACTGAGTACCTCATCCTTCTCCTTATCCCAGGTAACCTGTTCTTCTGTTTCTTTCCAGAGAGGGCCCACAATTTTCCTAGTCCTCCTTTTATCACCGATGTACCTATAGAAACTTTTTCTTTTTTTGTTACTCTTAATGTCCCTGGCCAAATTTCATTCTAACAGGGCTTTGGCTCTCCTAACCTGATCCCTGGCTGCTTGGACAATGTCTCTGTATCCCTCCCAATCTATCCGTCCTTGCTTCCACTCTCTGTAGGCCTTCTTCTTCTACTTGAGTTTGTCCAGGAGTTTCTTATTCATCCATGCAGGCCTTCTGGTGTTTTTGCCTGACTTTGGGGTCTTTGTTGGGATGCATCACTCCTGAGCTTGGAGGAGGTGATCCTTGAATATTAACCAGCATTCTTGGGACCCTCTTCCCTCCAGGGTTTAGTCCCATGGTACTCTACCAAGCAGATCCCTGAAGAGGGCAACACCTGAAGAGGTTCTCCCAAAGAACAGGGTAGTGAGCTTGCTGTGTTCCCTCCTCACTGCCCTCTGGATCCAAAACTGCACCATTTCATGGTCACTGCAACCAAGGCTCCCTTGAGTTTCAGGAACCTCCTGGTTTACATACGCCCTGCTGTGCTGACCCTCCAACAGGTATCGGTGTGGTTGAATTCCTCCGTAAGGACTAGGACTTGCAAATGTGAGGCTGCTTCTATCTGTCTATGGAGGGCCTCATCTGATGACTTCCCAGGGTCCCTTCCAAACTCAACCAGTCTGTGATTGCCTATCCCAATGACTAGGGAGAAAAAAATGGGACATATATAGTTACCTAGAAAAGCCAAATATCCTCAAACAGCATGGTATGATCAAGTTTGTATCTTTCATTAGCAAGTAGGTAACAAGTGACATGAAAATCCTTTACCAAATTCCCTTAGCTGTCTTGGCTTTTGTGCTTTGAATTTGGCTCCACAGGTGTCTGGGAAACCTATTGCTGTTTTTAAGCATGATTTGTGGCTTTATTAAATGGATTTTGGAGTTAATTGTGTTGGGATGATTCTGCCTGCCAACAGGAAACCTGGACAGCATTTTCAATGCCCTTCAGCCTTCATAATCTAAATAAATTCATGAATGTACAAAAATGATTCTACTTCTTTCCTCTTGCCCAGCAACATGTGTTGGCTCAAAGAGCTAAAATTTGCTGTAATCGCCTTTTCCTCTCCAGTAACTCCTCAGAAGTCAGTCGTCTCCTTCAGATAATGCTGCAACTTCCACAACTTCTAAGTATCTCATATTTTGCTTTCTTCATGAACATTTGGAATCGGGATATTTTGCATAGCTTCAAAGAGAGAGGATTTCATTAGTAATTTCAGAGTTAAGAGTCACACCAGCACGAATACTGGGAGAATACACTCCTCAGTTATTTATCTGTTGAAGCCAGGAATGCTTTTAAATGCAGTCATTAATTTTTAGTACTGTAAAGAATGAATCTCTTAAACAGGGTTATCAAAGTAATAGGAATGTAGGCGTGGAAAATAAAACTCTAAAGGGATAAAATTTTGATTTGGTAAGGGATGAGGACAAAGCCTTTTGTGTTTTTCCCAAATATCACATTTTTTATTTTTTGTTTTACTAAAAAATAGATATAACCAGGTAAACTTAAATACTTTTATAATCTTACTCTGTTGTGTTCTATTTCTTAAAAATGCATTTCCATAGAAGATATATGTACTGTACTAGATGTTACATTACTTGCAAGCTATATTTACACAACCTTGTTTTGAAAAAACAACAGTGGTGAAGAAAAAAAAAGATCTGTTCCATTGTCCTCCTAAGTATAAGGTTGTTTTTACTGTGTTTAGTCCAGCTTTACAGCAGCAAAGCAAAGAGGGTTGCACTGTTTCTGTTAAGAAATAATTCCTTGGTCCTGTGTTGCTAAGTATTCAGCATTTGTCCACATACATTATCTGGTGTTTTCCTTTGATTCTTGCTGTTTTGTCAAACAGTTGTCAGCACAGACCTGCCTTCTCCCATGGAAGAAGCTGTGGATTTAGGTCTTGGAATGTTAAGCAGAAAGATCAATTTTGATTATATTTGATTGCCAGGATTTCTACTTTTAACAGATGCTGACAGCTGTCACCCTTTTTTCTTTTATATATGTGTTTGGTCAGGAAAACTCAGCAGTACTTTTCTAATACTTTTGTGAAAAAATGATGCCAATCTCTGACTTACTTCAGATTTAGTGAGACCTCAATGCTGATTTTTTGGAATGCAAAAGAATGAATTCTTGTTAGTATCTTGTTAATATCTTACCTCTTACACCTTTGGGATCTCAAACAATCATTTGTTGTGTGGTGGTCACCTGTGTATTCTAAATATTCTAAACAAGTTGCCACTTTGATTATCATACATTCTATAGTGGCTTTTATCTCCCCCACCATTACAAATTTAATTTGTATTTCTCTTTTTTCATATAAAGTTAGAGGACTATCTGGACAGAGAAACAACAGGGTTTTTCTCCCTCCCTTGCTACCTCCTTCCCCCCTTCCCTCCTTGCTATTTAAATACTAAAGGCAATGATTTAAAATAGAGAAAATAAAAATAGTCTTCTTAATTAAAATTTGACCAGAGCATAAAGATTAATGGTCCTTTAACATTTTTACTTTCCATTGCTACATGAAGAACAGTTGCTTCTTCTGTAGGCCGTATTACAGTGAGTTTAGGATCATGTTGCAGTGAAATCTAAAGAAAGAAAATCTCCATTGGAAAAAGAAAGGAAAATCACTCCTACAAAATGAACTGACATTTCTGCCTGTCAGTTGAAAGTTTTGTTGTTCAATACAGACCAGATCATGCCTGGTATATGACAATGCAGCTATTTTTTTCTGATTCACATATCATTACTAATAGTACTTTCTGTCATAGGTACTCAGACAAAATATATAGTACATTGTATACGAGGCAGAGTAGCATCTAACTTATTTTCCTTACAGTGATACTTAAGAGGAATGAGGTTTATTTTTACCAGTGAAATGCAAAGGCACTCAGAGAAATGATACCACTCCTTCTTCCATTTTCACATGACTATTGATCGCAGGGTAGCTGTGAGGCACTGATGAGGGGTACTCATGAAAGTTTTATCAACTAATCCATTTCCAGTTGAGATAAACAATAATGCAATTGCTAAGGGAATTATATGGTTTCCCTCTGGAATACAGCATATACTTGTGGTTAAGACAAATTAGTTTAAGCTGGGGAGGTGGAACAGAGGTAGAGTGGAGTAAGAGGTAGAAAAAGGGGTTAAAGCAGTGGAGACGTCTTACAAATGGGGTTCTTCCACCATGCAGTGGGAGCTCACCTTGGCCTGACCATGGACAGTGCTATATTACAATCCTGGGCCGTGATACTTGATCTGATTTAGAGATAACGTAGATCATTCTGTAAAGGGTTTACACGGATGACTGTACCCTTGCTCTCAGCGCTTCCATGCTCCTCAGTGTGAAGAAATTTAACCTAACCCACAAAGCCCTTGTGTTGTTTTATTTTGCAAACTGGAGTCTGAAAGTGGATACGCAACTACCAAAGGATGGATTCCTTTCCAAGGGATTTTCCAGCTGATAAGGGTTTGCAGATTCAGTTCCTATAAAGGTGAATAAATTAATGCATTGGTCCAAATGTGGGTTCTCCTGTATATATTACTTCTCCTTTCCCCTTCATATGCATGTTACAGACCATTAGACAGCCATGAATTAGGTTCTGTGTTCAAACAGGCTCTAACTCTGTTATTTTCTCTAGCTGTTTTCCAGTCCTGTTTCTGAAAAGGAGCTGAACGAGACTAGCAAGGGGTTAAATCAGCTGAGAGTGGGCAGTAAAACACACAGATTGCAAAGGATTAAATCCATAAATGTCAAAGGGAAAGAAAGGAAGAGTCTGCCTTGCAATCTTGACTGAGCATCCCTTTATTCCTCGACGTTAATGCTGGTGAAACAGAGATTAGAAACTCTGCTACTGAGCTAAGTAGAGACTGCAGCTGGGAGATAAGTGAAGGAGAATATCTGTTCAGGGCTCATTTGTTCAACTTCACTCATTCAGAACCATTCTGATGGAGAAACATGGGTTTGAGTACAAAATTCACAGCTTGTTCAGCTCTTCCATCACTTCCAAGCCATCCTCATGAGTGAAGATCCATTTGCCGTCATATAGAAGGCTTCAGAGGACAGTTTCTTAGCGTGCAGTTGGATTTACAATGTGGAGTTGCTCAGTGCTTCCTCAGATTAGGAGACCTTATTTTTTGTTTCTTGCTCTTGTTGGATAGAAAACCTTAGGGAGAAAGGATGAAGGAGTAATGTTTTTGATTCGAAATACCGTCCTTTTACTTCTAAAAAAATATTAGCTGAATGTTCTCAGAAAACATAGCTGTTGCATATTGAGTTGTCAAACTGTTAGTCATTAAAATATCCCACTACATTTTCCTGGGATTATCCAACCAAATTTAAGGGCATATGATTAGATTCTACTTATCTACATCGATTTTCATTCAGATTTTTTAAATTATTATTCTTTTAACTTCCCTGATATGATCCAAGCCCCTGAGTAACATAAAATCTCTGATGATTCAAATCTGGCCTGATAAATTGAATAGTAGGCAGTGCACATGCACTGAGAAGGTTGAAGATGAAGTTAAGTAGAACAAATATCACGCAGAAAGTAAAATATTCTCCTTTATTTCTCTAAATGTGTTCTCTGTTCCACCAAGAAGGGGTTTGTATTTTAGCATAGTGACATTGTCTACAGATCATGTCACTTGGGTGATAGTGAGGGTTAACTGATAGCATTACTTTTTAAATCACTGAAAAAAATACCTGAGAGCTTGAAATATCAGCATCTCTCCCATTTCTCTCTGGTTTCAAAGGTTCTTTGCGGAGGTGTGGGAGTGGAAATGTTCTCTGTACAGAATCAAATATTCCAATTTGAAAGAGTAGTATAAGGGACAAATCGATGTAATCTTGGTATTTTTCAATGTCATCCTAGGTCCAGTTAAGTTTTTCTAGTATTTTAGTGTTATGAAGCATAAGCATGTGGGTATTGCTGGGTTAGAACCTTGAGCGTTTTCAAGGGTGATAGGCTGGGGAAAACCATTTGGGGGTTGGTGTAAAAGTGAAGCAGCAAGCAACTTTTAAGAAGCCAAAGCCTTATGTTTCAAGGATGATTAAAAAAAAAAAAGTTTCTAGGCCTTAGGAAATGCAATTTGCTAATGGACTGTAGTATAACGATTAAGGGGAAGTGATTGTAATTGTAAATTACTCTGTACCACGTGGAAGGCACTAATACGTTTAAAATACAATAGTGCATACATCTATGACTAGTAATGAAGGTGATAATCACCTTATATTCACAAAGGAAATGATGTAATAAATCCTATATAATGCAGTTTACAGGTTACCTTGGCAAGGGCACTTGAATCGACAAGCAAAGAACAGGCAGTCCAATAGCTGCAGTATATATTATAATTAGGAGCATAAAATTCTAATGAAATGTTGTCCTAAGTAGTATTGATTCCAATTTGGTGGGGTAAGATGACAGAACAGTGTATGATGATGTAATGGAATTTAGCTAGGTTGGTTCACCAAGGAATTAGAGAAACACCCAAACTACCTTTTCAGCAAGACTTCCTTTTCTTCCTTTTGTGAAACTTACTACTTCCTGACTTCAAATCAGGAAAATGGCTTGAAAAGGTTCCTGCAAACACTAAATTGCAGCAGAAACTTTTCCTCAGCTCTAATTACCATAAATCTAACATCCCATAAAAAAAAAAAAAAAAAGACGGGGCTGCAGAGCATACAAGCTGAACAAACCCTCCCCAAAGTGTTCTTAATTTCACATCTCACTTAGTGGTGGGCGGGCTGGAGATGTTTGGAAGGAGAGCTTCATTATAAGCCAGCCTGAAAGTTGGGGAAGGGTTATACATGGTGTGCGAAATGGTGGAAGTGAATTAATGGCAGTTATTAAATGAATAGGATGGATGCTGCGGTTGTCTCTGGCAGAAGATTAGCAAGACAGACTGCATTTATAACTATACAGTGGTTATGTGAGATTTACAGACATTCCATAGAAACAATATAATATCAAATACAGTTTTTCTTTTGTTAGTACAATATTCACACATGGAAGATTAATTCTACTTGACTTTTTTGTACCAAAAGATATGAGCTTTCAGGTATCATAATTACTTCAGACTTCCAAATAATTTTTCTGTCCATGTACTTTCATACCAGCTTTGTTTGCATATTGTTGATCCCAAAGTAAAAATGAGTTTATTTTCATATTTTCAAATAATAACTGAATGCCACTGCAAACCCAACAGATCTGGAAGATCGATCATATATTTTTCCATTTCAGCAACAGTCCCATGGAGCTAGTAGAAATATTAAAATAGCGAAGAGTTGAAGGTGCAGGTAAATATAATGTGTTAGAGTTCAGAAGTACTTTTCAAGTTTGTAGTCATTCTTACACCTGCCTTAATCAAATAAACTTGCTTTGTGAGTTCATGATCATGCTTATACATGCCTTACACAAATAAACTTGTCTCCTGATAGGGCAAGAATAAGAAAACCTCTTCAGAAAGTATGATTCCGCTGAAGACGCTGTTTTATCTCTGAAAATGTGCATTACCTTTATTGTTAGACAAAATTTCAAATAATAGGAAATATCAAGACACACTAAAGTCTGTTTAGCCGTGCACACAAAACAGACATGCAGAATTTTGAATAGTCAGGAAGATAATAATACACATTTTTGTACCCTTTATTTACAGTACTATACCTTCAGCAGGAGATAGTAGCCCTGTACTCATGAAAATTCAAATTAAAACGTTTGGGAAAGGAAAGCTTATGTTGTTAGGAATGAAGGAATGCAGATCTTAATTCTCAGTGACTTTCCTTTGAAAGGATGAGTCCCACAATGATTATCATGACGCCCTAATGAAATTCTTGTTATCATTTATAGCACCGAGGCAATGGGAATATCTCACTGACCCAGTCAGTCCCAATAACTCAATTTGTTAGACTTCAGTAGAGGCTCCTGCCCAGCAAACAAATATACTCAGCTTGATGCTATAAAATACGTCAGATGTTTTAAGGCAAGATTCAGATGAGCCAAACTGTGTATCTTTTTAGATGGCTGTGACCAGATGCAAGTGTAAGCAGAATGGCCTACAGAACTGGAGATCACATTCCTGAAGCTTTACTGAAAATGAATCCTTGCCTATTTATCTGTTTTTATTTCAACACAAGTCTGCAATTCCATATGCTATTTGTTATCTGGGGTTTTTGTCATCCTCTGCATTGCTCTTATTCTGTCTCTCTCTGTTCTCCTTTTGTGAGTCTTTCTCAGCCTGGCTGGCATAATTCCAGCATTGCAAACTTTAAATGACAATCCAGCAGGATAATGTCTCAAAGGAATCCTCAGCAGTGCTGGATAAGTGAAGCACAGAGGAAAAGGGACTCTTGAAAGACCGAGCAGAGGGTCAGATCCAGAGAATCAGAGCCCAAAATACACCTGAGAGAACAGGGAGCTCTTATGGTATTTTGGGGTGGATTTGAAGTGGAAGGGGAGCCTGGGACAAGTGAGAAATGCAGCTCTAGTGCAATAAGGGCATAAAGCCATGGGAAATTTCTGGGAGCTTTCAGACTAGAGTATCTGTTTTGAAAACTTGGTATAGTTTTTAGATAAACAGATTAATATGTCAGGGAGAGTCTTTGTAGAGAGATGTCACACAGCACTAATCTATTGAGGCTTTTTGAAAGGCCAAATAAAAATAGGCAAGGACAAGGGGTCAGCACAGTGTGCTTTGATTCCCACAGTTCCACACGCAAAAGAAATTCTTTCACACCCACATTGAAGAAGCTACAATGTAAGAGATAAGGTTGATCACTTATAATGAGAAAGAGATCGGAAACAGAACAAATCAGAAATAATGTGATTAATTCTCACACTTGACTTGGACTCGGTTTAACTCATCTGCTGTTCATAATACTCATACGGGGGGGGAGAGGTAACGATCTGGTAAAATTTGAGGTGACACAGAATTATTCAGACTATTTAGAATTAAAGAGTCTTCAAAGGATCTCAGGGTGATGACACACACACAAAAAAATCACTGTTGACAGAATTAAATCCACGTGCATAGGAAAAAACAGTGCTAACTGTGTGTGTCAGTTGTTAGAATTTGAATTAGCTATTGCTGCTTAGGAAAGGGATTGTAGAGTCATCACCTGAAAACGCCAACTCAGTGCTCAGTGGCAGCCAAAAGGGCAGATATAATGTTAGGAATTATTAAAAAGCAACTTGAGAACAAACCAGAAAACACTGTTGTGCCAGCATGTAAATTCACAATCTGCATTCACACAGAATACCACATGCCAGTCTAATTGCTCTGCCTCTGAAAGTTACAGCAACATCAAACAAAGTATAAAGAAAGGCAATGATGCTGATCACAGATATGGAATGATTCCCGTGCAAAGCCTTTTGATTATAAAGTTCCTGACTCAGATTCAGTCCTGGGTACAGCTGCTCTCCATGCTGACCACCTGGTCTACAACATATACATGTGCTGTGCAGAGACAGCCAGGGAAATGAGAGTGGGTTGAATACGTTAGCATGTGTTTGAGTGAAACAGCAGGAGTCCGAAGTAGAATTAACTGCAGGATTAATTGGTTTCTTGATTCCTTTTATTACTGCACATTTTTATCCTTCATCAATCGAAGCAGAAAGGGACAAAATAGAAATGTCCCTCTTAGTTCAGGAAAACTGCCAGTACTCAGCTCCTTCCTGGGAAAAATGCCAGCACTCCACTCATGCAATATCTTACTCACTTTAAGCACACCCTTTAGGAATTGGGAGAAGAGGAAAAACCAATGAATGCCCAACACAGGATAGCACACTGTGCATCTTCTTTATGCATTGGCAGAAAAAAAACAACCAAGCACATAAATTCTTGGAGTTTGCTAAGCAGGATCATACCAGGGAACTAATTTCTCCAGGATTCTGTTTTGTACAAGTGCTCCTTTCACATAATTTTATAGCTCTTCATCATTGGTTTTTACTGCATTTAAAGGTGATACCTGCAAAGCTAGCTTAAATTCAGAAATACCTCGGGCTGGGAAGAAGGGAAACAGAAGTCTGGAGTGGTATTGCAGCCTGAAAGGCTTTGTGTTTCAAAGCTGGGGTCACACAATCTTTTTTCTTCTCAGTCTAGAATTGATGCACTTGCCTAGATGCTGTGTGATACATGCTGGTGGTCTCAAGACATCGCTTTGCATCCTCATTATTTTGACAGATACATGAACATTAACTTGCCTACCCATGTGGATTTATTATGGGCTTATTTGGGTAAGAGATTTACACAGAATGAGTCAACAGCAAGATGATTATTTTAATGGAAAAAGGAGAGTCCTTCAAAGATCTCAAGCAGGAGTAAAATGCTATATCACATTGCTTTCCAAAAAGGATTCTCTGCTTTTGTGCCTTTGAAAATCTTCCTCTGAACACCTAATGCCATCATCATAGCTGCCATCATCATTTTGCTTGCTTCTTGGGAGCAATTGGTGCTAGGAGTATCTATAGAGACAAGATCTCACCTCTATCCAATGTTCTCCTTGTGTAAGCTGAGATCTGCCCATGAAGCAGTTGACAGATGGTTCAATTGCTGTTGTCAATCCTAGTTTTATACCATCTAAAAGAAAAGCAAAAAAGAAAGAAAGAAAGAAAGAAAGAGAGAGAGAGAGAGAAAGAAAGAAAGAAAGGAAATGAAGGAAGGAAGGAAGGAAGGAAGGAAGGAAGGAAGGAAGGAAAGAGAGGAAGGAAGGAAGGAAAGAGAGGAAGGGAGGGAGGGAGGAAGGAAGGAAGGACGGAAGGAAGGAAGGAAGGAAGAAAAAGAAAGAAAGAAAGAAAGAAAGAAAGAAAGAAAGAGAAAGAAAGAAAGAAACAGTATCTGGAGATTAAAACAAATTATCTAATCTTTTGGATTTACCACAGAGAGGACAGCATGCCAGCATGCTATGTATAGCCTGCCATGAAATGTCCAGGTCACAGTGAAATTTTAAGGCACTGAGAAATGACACTGCTTGAATCTGAGTCCTTGAATTTGACCTGGAGCCACTGCTGTTGCATATTTAGTGGAGTCAGCTATGATAGATGCCACGTTTTGGGACCTGAGAATTAGAGAAGGGATACTTGGCAAAATTTATTAATCAGGTTTTCTCAGGAATGCCTTTATTTTAGGGTATCATTTATTTATCATTA
The DNA here is from genome assembly GCF_013377495.2 of Cygnus atratus. NCBI lineage: Eukaryota > Metazoa > Chordata > Aves > Anseriformes > Anatidae > Cygnus > Cygnus atratus. The sequence continues at coordinate 157,704,800 of NC_066363.1, read as the reverse complement.
GGGTATCATTGCAGTGTTGGAGCATAGATTGGGTGTCACTCAGAAAGAGGTCTCCATGATCAGGTCTCCAGACCTGGTCCTGTGACCATGGAAATAAATGACAAAACTCATGGGGATTTCAGTGGGAGGGGAAGACTGAGTTATGAAAATAGTACAGTAATGCCTAAAGCAGGATGTTATAGAGAAAAGGTGTCAGATTTTTAATTATGCAGTGAAGATAGTTTGTAGGACATCTGGAGTAGCTTGGGAGGTGTCAAGAGGAGTTCTGTAGCAAACACTTATTTATATGATTCCTGATAACACTGGAGCTGACACATCAAACTACAAAATTATGCACAGGAAAAATACATCTATATGAAACAATCCCAGTGAGTACAGAAATAAGCAGTCAGGACTATAGATAAAATTTGTTGTGCTGCAGTGAATTTTTAAACTGGGAATTGTTTACAGGTCACATTTGGGGACTGATCACAAGAAAAATGCCCACTACTATCACTGAAATTCTATCCCACTTTTTAACTTCTGTATATAAAGGCTAATATGGTCTGGCTTTAAATGTCTGAATCTTTGAGTTTCTCTTAGCACCTATAGGGATCGGTCCCACAGACACTCTGTGGTGATAAAAGCTAAGAATTCTTCTTCTTATTATTATTTTTTGATAACTTAATTTCTTAGTTTATTCAATTTTGCTGGAAAACCTTTTTTCCTGATATGGGGTTCTACTTATCCCAGTGATTAATAGCTGTTTCTTTTCATCAATTGTTATTGCAACATGTATGCAAATAGACATAAACAAACAAAGAGAAAAATAATATACAACGAAAACAAAGTTTAAAAAAATTCTGCTACAAAGTAAATATAAGAATTTAAGTCAAGCTAAATTCTTCAGTTCAACTTTCATTTCTTTCATTTCTTAACTTTGGATGAAATTTTAAATGAAATGAAGTTAGTTAATTTTCCAAATCCATCTGTTTGCCTTTGAAAATGTCAAAGCATAGGCATTTATTTTACTGCTTCTGTTAATTTGTTTTCTTTTTGATAAACCCCCAGAAATTTTTATTAATGTTGTCAAAAGATCTTGATTCTTTTTTCATCCACAATTTCACAGCAAAAGTAGCTCTCAAACCCAGCAATAACCTCTAGGTGTCCCTTTATGTTTATTTAGGTCCTTCAAACGCTAAGAATTATGAATTTTTTCTTTTGGAACATTTTATACTTCTCCAGCCATGTAACACAGGGGAAAGGATGAGAAAGATTTAAACTACATAAACCATGAATAGAATGAAAAACCATTTAACTAACTAATGAAACCATTTAATGGAATGAAATCTCATGCTTAGTGACTAAAAAGTACATCAAGAACCCAAGCAGATTCACGTGAGAGCTTCAGGGAATAACTGCAGAGAAGAAGCACTGCTGTCTAGAAAAGACAGAGACGTGGCTACATAGATTATAAGTACTGAAGTCCACCAGCTAAATGCCTTTGATGCATCCTATGATGCGTTTTTCTTCTCGCTTCTGTCTGCAGACACTATTTACTAAGTGAAATTTTCTCATCTTCCCTCTCATCTTGTGTCTGCTTATTTTAAAATACATTTATTTACCAGAGTAGATTATTCATCTCTTTCCTCTTCTTCACTGTCTCAGAAGAAGACAAAGCATAAGGGAAGCTAAGCTGGGACATGAGAAGAGCAGCTGTAATCAGAGGCATAATTGTGAGGTTAGTGTAAGACTAAGTTCTCGTGCTAAATGAATTTAGCTTTTACGTTGCTTCGTAAAAGACATATAGGAACTTCCTCAGGCTTACCAGAAGGGAAAATTAATTAAACAAGAAGAATCAAAAGGGCAGTTTTGTTTTGTTTTGGATTTTTTTTATATATATATATTTTAATTTGACACAGCTTTAAGTTTTTTCCCACAAAAAGCCCTGTGCTTCAGTTTGTACATGCGGTACTGACTTTAATCAGGAGCTGCGGTAAGAGCCTATGCCGACCATATCTTCCCATTAGGGAAGAGCCTCACGATGCCTTTCTCTGCATCACCACATCCCAAGGGATCAGCTATGCTGCACCCACAATTGTGTGGCCCCAATGACTGATGCTCTCCATACACTGCCAAAGGGTACCCTGAAAATGTCCCTGTGGGACACTCTGGGGGCACCTAAGGTCACCCCAGTCTTCTGACGACTGATACGAGTAGAATGAGGAAATGTTTCATATATATATATATATATATAAAAAACTTATATGTACTTATACATATATATATAACTTATATATGTATATATGTTATATATAAATATATGTATATATGTTTTATATATATAACTTATATATATATATAAGTTATATATATATATATATATAACATATATATATATATACGTTCACATATTTCCTCTGTGAAGAAGAAAGAATTAGCAAAGCTCAAGCAGCACACAACCTGATTAAATGTCTCACCAAAGGTCATCCAAGACTCCATGCTGCCCCTCAAAATCCAGACAATTCTAGCAGCATGGCCAGTGACATTGGCTTTAACTTTTAAGGTGGCTGCCTCCCAGGAACTGCGATGAGACCGCCTACTTGCTGGAGAGTGACTTCCACCAAATTGGACTTTCCAGTGTTGCAGGGCTGGTATTGCTTTCATCTAAGCCTCTGCAGTGAGGCTTCTGTTGAGCATCTTTAGAAGAAGTTCTGCTGAATTTCCACTTGCTTGCCTACCTGGCAGGAGGCAGATGAAAGAACTCTCTTTGTAAGGAGGCACTTTTGAAAGCTATTGTTAGCCAGTGGTCCTTCCCACCTGTGGCAGGTTCTTATCTTCTGTGCTCCCAAACTCTGCTATAATGATTAGCTTTCACTTGTATTTTCTCATGCAGTTCTTCTTGGCATGGGTTGCTCTTTTTTCTAGAGCTGTAATGGATGAAGTAGTCAGAGAACAGAGCAAATGTGGTCCTGTCCCTGCTGGCTTGCCACTTAGTGGCCCTCCCTTGAAGATGCTTCTAGGGAGTAAGCGAGGTATATGGGCACAGCCACCTGTACTGGTATTCTGTTCAAACGTGTCTGTATGCCTATTAAAAATAAAAATAAAAATGTGAGATTCATGATACACTTTCAAGCTTCCTTTTGCCCTAATTTCTGTGATGGATGTTCTCCTTTTTTTCTATGCAAATGGTTCACATTTTATTTTATTTTATTTATTTTATTTTATTTTATTTTATTTGTTTTATTTTTATTTTATTTTATTTTATTTTATTTATTTTACTTTATTCTTCCTTCCTCTTTCTTGTGCACTAGGGAAACTCCTAAACTTGTCAGGCTCCGTAACCATCTCCTGCATGACTCCATCTCTGCCACAGCTTCTCTCTCTGCACCTAGGGACTTGTTCTGTCTGTAGATACTCTGCAACATACAATGTTAACTGTTAAGACCAGCCTTGTCAGTACTAGCATAGATGAAAAATCCCCTCTGGATCTCGGTCAGTGACACCATGAGCAGCTACTCCTTACAAAGCTCCTGTTGTCCCTGCTCAGCAGCACCAGGGAGGCAGAGGTCAGAGCAATGCCAGAGAAGCATCAGGCTAATGAGTCTTACATTAAGCAATTAGATTAAATGAAATATGAATGGTGATACTGAAATCACAGGGAACCTTCTGTGTAAGGCAGAAGTTGCCACTCATGTGAAAGGTATCTCAGCTTCTCCACAGAAATACGGGGATTGGTTTATTTTTAAAGCAGCCTTGACAAATCTAATACATTGTAATTGCTAACCTCCAATGGCAACTAATTCCACCAACATGAAGCATAAGATCTCCCTAAAGGCGCATCCTATCGTGTTATATCTAACACACTGGGAGAAGCAATGAGCCTTCAGCAGTCGGCTGCGAAACAAGATGAGCCTCGTAAAGGAAGAGCAGCCAGCTGTGTAGTTAGGTCTAATCCTTTTCCCAAGTTGAAATCTAACCTAAGAGGAGCATTAGCTTTAAATAGACCGTTCCCAAATATGTGGCACGGTGCAAAGCACCTAAGAAAGCAAAAAGAGTTGTCATGCCAGACTGAAGCATTTTGCATTTCCCTTTTGACTTTAAATGTAGACTGGTTGTACCTTAAAACCAAACACCTGACATCTAACAGTTGCATGTATATAGCCTAAATTTTATCTGTAATAGTATTCTGTGAGAGTAATCATGTGATTCAGTAACAACCCAGGTGTGTGTTTTGTACGAAGTAGGAATAATCAATGTATTCAGAGATACAGAACTTTAAAAGAACTCCACCAAACTATTAAAGAGTTAACAAACATGAAAATTAATATTGCTTATACAACTTATTTCAGCTTCCTTGAGTATGTGTGTTGGTGTGATGTTGTCTCCAGTGATCTGATATACAGGACATAGTGCACAGGATGGTGAGTGGTCAGTGGAATCATCATCCTTCTCATATTCTCCAGCAAGTGGCTACTACGCATCAAATCCTGCTCTAAACATGAAGTTCATTGATTCATTGTGAGGTTCCATCAGAATTGGATTTTATGAATGAGAACCTCAAGTGCAGAGATGTTATTGTCAAAATTGCTGGTGTTTGGATGCCAAATTATGCATGCTTATGGCCTGTTTTTTTCAGAGCGCTGAGTTGGATTATAGTCTGCGTGTTCAGTACAGATTTTAGTAGCAGATGTGCATGCCCAGAAGCTTTGGAGAAACCCAAAGGTTTGGATACTTGCTTGCCTTGTGAGTGGAAGGCAAGGGGAGCACAGAGGAGGCATTCCTGTTTCCTACATTTCCTGTGAGCTTATGGGTCATTCTTTGCAACTGAATGAATCATGCTTTAGGCAGGTGTTGTTTCTAAAGAATTTCAAATTTCTGAAGAATTTAGAAATCTACGTTATTGTGCTTATAGTTAGTATAGGCAAAGATTGCCTTGCATCTTGGCCAAATGCATTTTTCACTTGAATGACAAACATCATAGTCTTGATGCCATGCCAGTTATCAATTCCCTATTTGAAAAATGGTTACATCAGAGTTTCGCAGCAAAACATTTAAAGAATGTTTTAATACTGGGAAAAAAAAAAAAAAAAAAGTTTCATCAGTTAACTGAGTTTGCATTTCAATAAAGTGATCTACAGTAATCAACCAGCAAAGAATGACCGTCATTGAAAGGGAGATAAAGATACACATGATGTTTCAAGCATTTCTGGCAGCTAGTAGTTCTGGGTAAGCTCATTCAAATGGTTATGTGCTCCCTTATGGCATCATCAATGAGGCTATTAAAACTAAGGTTATTTAGAACAAGGGATACGCTAACACATTACAAACTCAGGAGAAGAAGACGGGAAAAAAAAAAAAAAAAGAAAAAAAAAAAGGTTGTCAGCAAAACAGAGAGGAAAAAAAATGCCAAGACTTTGACAAAGCCAATTCGCTCCTCCTGCTGTTAAGAGATAATAAGAGATCAAATATCTACAATAAAACTGTGTGACAATGGAGATAAATACTTGGAGCACAGAAGATTAAACTTAAAATAAATGTAGGCAGCTTCAGCAAAAGGGTGGGAACCCTGTACTGTCTAAATATAGAATAAATTCATGCAAAACAAATGGCACTAAAATACATTGGTCACAATCAACAGCCATTTTAACAGAATTTTGAGATTTGTATAATCCACTTCTGGGGTATAAACCTAATTCTATCATCTGCTTGTTGTGCAGCTCTTCATGAGCCATTTGAACTTCTCGTGGCTTAATTTACTGTCTTCAAAAAACACATAAGGACTCTTAAGCCATCTCTTACATTGACCACCTGAAACAGAGAACAGTGAAATTCGTCTGGGAAGAAAGTCTGGGTATGTCATTCCCTACGTCAAGCAAAATTTTTATTAAAATCTGATTGTACCTAGAATTAGCTACAGGAGGAGGAGTGTGGAGGAGATCTTTTGGCCCCTTTTGAAACAGAAACAATGGTTTCTGGGTTTCAGAAATTTTCCTCTTATCTGAATACTCTTTTGAGTGTGCACGCTCTTTTGAGTGTGCAGATAAGTGAATTTGAAGCTTTTCTTTACGTTGTGACTGCCATTTTGGGTTGAACACCATTTCAGAGTGGAAAAGATTATGTAATACCTGCTTTGTTCATGCCTGCATAAAATCTTATATGAGCAACATGTAAGGACAGATAGTAGAAAGAAAAAAAAAAACCTTTTAAATCAAAACATGCAAATTTCCATCAATTCACAAGCAATGAAAGTGAGAAATGATCTGTAAGCCAATCCTGATTCCGCAGCATAGTCATTCCATGTGACATTGCAGAGAGGGGCTCCTGTTTGAACAAGGTGCTGTTGTGAAGTGAATTGTCTAGTGTTGCTCTAAATATGTCTCCCTGCAGGATTTTCACTTCTCCCCTCTCCTAGAGCATTATAGATTTACATGTCAACTTTTATGCTTAGTCTTCAGTTTACAGCCTCTTTGGGTGAAGTCACACTGGAAACACAGGAGAAGAGCATCTCTGAGCTGTGATGCAGGTATTTGGAAGAGAATACCCGCTATTCTAAATGGATAAAGCATACTTCCTCGCCCCAACCGAATTATGATTTCATACTAATCTCTAATTCTCAAAATTACATTTTAAAACACTGAAGGTGTGATATCCTTTGAAAATTTTTGTGAATGTTTTTTTGCATTAAAGTAGATAACCTTATTAGCTACACCTGTAGCCAATTTCTCTTTTAAGACCAGGATGGTCTTAAGAGACAGTGGGTTTCACAGTCCAAATATAAGAATACGGTGTGGGATTTGTCAATCATTTTGAATACAGCTCTTCTGCTTAATCAAGTTTGTTCTTACTCTATACTTTCATACAATTCTGAATTAACTCTGAGTTATAAATTAACTTTTGTAAAATGTGATTATTTTACATGCTTTTAGCTACATTACCATGCTATTGAATTTGCATAATATACCTCCCAGTCTTTTTGTCTTGTTTAGGAGAGTAGTTTTTTCTTACCAGTCACTCAATCAACACCTGTCTCTTGATCTCATTCTGTAATATACTCTAGATGATTGACCTGCCACCTCTAATTTTACATTTCCCAGGTGTTTTAAGCTCTTACCACTTTCCAAAATCACTTGAACAAATTAGAGATAATGCTTTTCCTTTTTTTCCTTTTTTTCTTTTTCTTTTTTTTTTTTTTTCTCCCACATGAATCAATGATCCTTAATTCTTGTTTAGGTATTTGTTATCTTTGTTTCAGCATTTGGACATCTAATTTTGATGTCAAGAGGAAAACTGATCTGAACTTTAAATAGAAGACATATCCTCTAGTATGTCATATGTCATGAAGTAAAATTGTTCTTTTTGTCTTGGATCTTCCTCACACATAGATGTTATTTTGAGGTTTTTACTGATGTACAGTTGTAAAGCGGTCATGAAATGGCTGTTTTTCTTAAGTATAAACAAAACATAGGCATTTCTCCTACATGTAGTTATCGTTGCAGCACTGTTGCTTCCTTTCCTCTTAACCTTTTGTTATGCTTCAATGCCTCAAGTGGTTAGGACCACAACTTCAGCTGATTTGTAATGCTCCACAGACATTTGTGGCCATTCGTCATTTCTGGACAGCTTTTCAGCTGTGTAAAGTAAAGTATTCAGAAGCAATTTTGCAGCCTTCATATCTTGGAAAGTTTTCATAGGTCCATATTTACTTCCTTAGGTACTGAAGTACCTTTGAAAACTTTACCCTAGCAGGGTTTCTACTGAAATTGATGCGTTGGCTGGTACATAGCTTCATGGCTGAATGCTCATAGCATATCAAGACAGCTTCAAGAGCCTTAGCGCTGAAAAAATCTGAAAGCAATTAGATGAAGGGAATTTCATAGCTTTGCCATTAACACAACCTGTGCTATTCTTAGTACGTTTTTATTTTGCACAGTGAGTCACACAAATGCAGTAAGAAACAACAAGGAGGATGTCAAGTTCCATTACTGTAGTAAGATGGTGGATGACAAGGGCATCTGGTTGATAGAACAGTACAGAAAATTGCACTTTGTCTGGCAATTAAGGGAACAAAATGGAAAAATGTCACTGTCCTATTTCTGTTCAACTTCAAAAAGTACATATGATTTCTGCCTGGGAAATTTCTGTAGGTGGCTGCCTGCCTTCTAATGCTGCTTAAGCAACATTTTGTGTTCAGAGTGGAGGAGTAAACCAGGTGATGAAATATTCATCTGACTAAATTCCTGTCTCTTTGGGGTTTTGCTGGGAAAAAAAATATATAGTATGTATATAAAAAATATATGTAGTCCCATTGCTGGCTAGTTTGAGCATGGGAGTTGATGTAACCAGTCAGGATAGGGTATTGTTTTTTTAATGAACTTTGCAGCTAGTTTATGTTGAAAAATGCTGCAGACATAATGAACCCAAATCCTTTTTTTTTCAGTGCTGCAATCAAAAGCCAAACTTATGTGCTTCTTCTAAAAGATCTAAACCAAGCCAGAAATACCTGTCCTTTATTCTGTTAAAGCTGATCAATGCAGCTACAAGAACAGGGAAAAAAAAAAAAAAGTGAGATTAGTCTTGTAACGTAAAATTTTCCACATTTGTAAAAATCCAATGACTCAGTAGTCAAAAGGGAATTTTGAACAAGTGATTTCAAACAATTTAGTTTTGAGTTGTATTTAAAGTTTTATTACCCTTTTTATTACTTTTATTTGCCATTTTAAAACACATGGCTACCTTCTCAGAACCAAACACAAACCAAATCCAAATCTAGCCTGTTTTCAGTAGTATTTAATACGAGTTTTCATTTTTGTTCACAAATAGAGAGGAATTCAAAGGAAGTCTTGACAACTCTGTGCCAACGTAGAGGTCACACAGAACAAGCAGTCTCCTGATATGAAAATACAGAAAGCAATAACAGCAGCAGAACTGGGTGAATCGGGACACAAATTACGTAGATTTAACATTTCCCAATACTTTCCCAGGTTTCTAATAATATTATTAAAATATTCAATGTTATCACTTAATCATTCTTAATGAGTTTATATGTAATAAGATATGGATAAAATAACAAATAAATTAGACACTTTACTCTCTCTTTCTTGCAAATGTTTTATGAAATGAAGACAAAAGCATCCCACAATTTACAGTTACTTTAAAAAAATAAGCATCCTCTGGGAGACCCTGGGAGTCACACTATGTCCTCTTCCAGCAGTACTGGAGGTTTTCCAGTAGGATAAGAGAGATTTTCAGGCACTTACATCCTTGGAAAAATACTTTGTGGAATGTGGGCTTGAGAATCTATTGAAAAATCTTTAAGAAATAATTACTCCAGGTTTTTATTCTCATTTTTCATCTGGAAATTTCTGCTCCCATATTGGTTTGAAATCACTGTCATGAGCTCAGTATTTTTGCAGGGTTAGCTAAAATTATTACCTGTAAATGACTTTAATGGGATGCGGTGTTTCCCCCAGATCAGTTTTGGAGACAGCAACTCTTGTTAGGGCATCACAAGAGCTTTTCAGTTATTGTAGGTGTTTTAAATTGTTCAGCAGATAAGTCAGACCTGGACCCTCCAATTTCAAGTTTGTCATTCTAGTGTCTGTGATCTACATAGTGCATTTGGTAGCCCATGTCATCCCTAAAACAAGAGTAGCAGTTATATTCCTCAGAGATAAGCTAATAGTCAGACTTCCCTCCATCCAATGAGACCACTGGGTTTTCATTTACATTCAGGCATGGTCCACATAAAGAGGAGAGTGTAGCACATATTTAATTTTCATGGGCTAAAAATACACAAGGGATCAAGACTTCATGGCCCAGAATGAGAAGTGCAGAAAAGTGAATGAAAGTAGCAAAAAAATGCCTCTCAACTCCAAGTGAACTGTCAACACCACAAAGCTACATCTAGCATGTTACACCGTGGCCCATAACAGATGTTTCTCTTTCAAGCTGTCTCTTCTGAGGTCTCTTACTCAAATATGATATGAAGGCAATACAAAAGAAGGCTTTCAAATGCAAATATGAGGAGGGAAATAACATATGGCAGAAGGAGCTGGATGTGCCAGTGAAGGAATATTTAGTATTTCTTTTGCATAATGTTTCATGAATATATTGAAGCGTGATGCTCTGGTGACATTGGTGAGAATAGCCCGTGTAATTATGAATTCTTCAAGGGATAATTTGTTTCAGCAACCTGTCTTTTGTTGTTGTTGTTGTTGTTTTGATGAGAGATGTGGTTTTACAGGGTTTGGAAATCACTCTGTTTAGAACCATGATCTACAAAGAAAACACAGTTCTTCCACTGTCAGTGGTTTCTTAAAAAGAGAGAAGTAGCAGGCAAAAGTATGGCATTACTAGGAGTTTGTGCACTCCTGATTGTGAAGTTGGAAAAGTTAGAAGCCACCAAGCTACACAAACATGTTTTGCTTTTTCAGATTTTTTTTTTTTTTTGCATTTCCGGAGCATATGTTGGAGGAGAGTAAAGTTCACCTACTTCTAAATAGAAATTATAAGAACTGTCAAACTTTGTGTTTAAAGGCACGTAGTACTCATTAGCACCAGGAAAAAAGTTTAATTTGTCTTTATCTCAAAGTTTATTTCTCCTCTCTTCTTCACGTCTCTTCCTAAAACACCCTCTGTAATGCCTATCAAAAATTATCCCATACTAAATAATCATATTTGGGTGTATTTTGAATGGTTCAAACTACATGAATAGTGAATCAGAACTGCTTGGGTTTCCAAAAGATCTATTCCAATTTTATGGAAGGGCTTACAGCCTTTATATGATTATCTAGATTGTACTTTGAAGGTCAGCCTATGTTTTCAGTATGATCTTTTCTTTATTGTTGGGATTACTGTGTCCTTTTTCCACTATATTGAAATGACTCAAGCCTGAAGTATGTAATTGTGTCACTGGACTCTGCAGATATTCCCATGTGGTATGAATTCTAACATTTAGGGTAATTCCAAAAAATCATTCCATATTACAAAATTTTGCTTCAAAAGGGTTTTTATTGCCTATTGTCACCAGCCTTATCTATCTATATAATAAATATACTTGAATGTGTCTCTTTTTCTTTTTATTTTGCTTTTGCTTTTGCCTTTTATGCTTTTTCTTTTTTTTTTTCTTTTTTTTCTTTTTTTTTTGCTTTCCCTATTTCATCTTTTGCATTTGCTTCTTTTGCTTTTGCTTCTTTTTTTTCTTATTTATTTTGTTTGTTTTAGTCATTGTTAAAAAGTTCATTTTCAGTGAGAAAATCGTAGGACAGTCTACGTGCATTTGTATTAGGGGATTTCTGTCATATTGCTCTCCAGCCTTATAGAAGTATAGCACCTCTGCATAATACAGCTCCAAGTATACCTGTGAGTTCTGGGTATTTGTTATAATAACTGTAGAACTGATAATATATCAGAAATTTAGGACTTTTTAATACTTTCCTTTGGCTCCAACCAATTTTGGAGACAGAAAACCAAATATTACCACTGTAATAAATAAAATCCTTACATAAGCAGAAACACAGAGTTTTCATCACAAACGATCAGACAGTTTACAAGTCATTAAGAAGATTATTGCAGTCGAAGGTAAAGGAAATCTCTGTTTCTGTTTTGCCCAAGCATTTCTACTAAGGCCAAATATCTTCTGTCAGCATTTTGAAACATATACACAATATATTATTTAGGTTTAATCATTGTTACCCTGGATTCACTTTTACTCACAGGAGAAATGTAAAATGGGGCTCACAAAAACTTTTGCCTTTGAATATTGTGTTGTTGAATCCAAATAGCTGAAAGAAAGATTTAACGGAAGTACTGTATTAACATCTAGGTTTAAAAAGCCAAATTAAACCTAGTTGTAATTCACTCAAGGCTTAGGCTCTGTAACAACTACCGCATTACATTTCTCATGGATGGATGGATGGATGGATGGATGGGATCCAGGACTTTTTATTTATTTATAATATCTCTGTACTGACTTTTAAACATTGCTATGAAACAACACAAGTAATTTCAAGCACAGCAGAAAGCAAATATTAGAGTCCCTAGGCCTGATTCTCATTAACTTTAATGCCATTTTACACCACTCTGGCACTGCACTGGGGCCATAAACTGAATTACATTAAGCATAAAATGTTTCTATTGTAAGAACCAGAGCCTCTGTATTTACAGCAGTATTACAATCAACCTCACAAAGATGGTACAACACTTCCCGCAATAATGCTTGCTTTCCCATTTCTAGCAGAGGGTTCATCACAGCTGCTTTCTGTCTGTCAGGCTGGAAAAAACAGCATTTCTTCCTTTCAGGATGTATAATATTGTACAGACTAAAAAAGACCTGTGAAAGTAATCCTGAGGGGGACAAAAACAAAAACAAACGCACACACACACAAAATCATTTGTGAGCAAAAATAAAATAAAATAGAATAAAATAAAATAATAATTAAAAAGCAGATACTTTTCTGAAACTATAGTATTAGCTACGTCAGCCCCACACTTGACTCAGGGATATTCTACACCTGTTTATGGTTGATCCATGACAATTTCTTCTCATTTATTGATTGCAACCTAATCTAAACAAAACAGGACTGGCCCAGGAGGCCATTCAGGGCCATACCTCTCTGCTGTTGCACTCCATGTAGGTTCACGGAAATTAAATCACACATGTAGAGCTGGCTGAAAGAAGAAGGTACCTAAAGTCATTGGGAAAATTCACAACATAGTCTCTGCCTTTATATCATTGTTTATTTGGGAAATTCTAGAAACAGTGAACAGTATATTATATTTCACTATTTCCTTTTATCTTGAGAATGCAACGATTTTTCCTGCTATTATCAAAGTCTAATCTCAGTCAAAGTAATGGAATATAAAACAAAACTTTGCCTTTCTGAAGATGCAAAACTGCGACCAGCTCCACTGGTGGTTCATAAGAACCTTGATCAGCTTTTTAGCAGAGGAGGTGATGCCTTTCTTCTTACCTGGTATTGCTTCTGAACAGTTTGCTTAGATTCTCTCTATAGCCACTGGAGGGGGATAGGCACTTTAGGGTACAGTATTTCTCTTCCCAGAATAGGCCTCTGAAATGGATCAGTTGAATCATGCTCTAAAATCATGCCTACTTCTCTTCATTAACTACAAAGAGGGCTGAATGAAATCAGCTGTTAGGACCAGGCTTGTAAAATACCCTGTTGTGCTGAAATCAAAGGCAAAGTGAAGGAAGGCAGAATACAGTAGTTGCATGTGTTCTTACATATGAGTAGTACTCCTTTCAGAAAGCGGTGGTGCAAGTTTGATGGAGAGTCATTAATGTTTGAGAGAGAAACACTAGATGAGTCACCACGACAAATAAACAAAATAAAAATCAAGCAAATAACTTAAGATAGCTCCAATAAAAGCAACAACAAAACCAGAAGACTTATGAATGTTGGGCAAAGTCTATTTTTAATGTATGAACTGATGATGATCTAAGGATATCATTTGGTAATGTGTCTAGTGTGACCTACAGGTCCCATTAAAAGATTTGTGAAGTGACAGCCATGAGTTGTCATAATTTGCAAACAGTTTGGGAAATAAAATGAAAAAGAAAATGAAAAAGAAACAGGAACATCTTAATGCATTTCCATTTATTGCTTCCAGGACTTAAAATTTAGTAGGAACCAACGTGAAAGTTGTGTTTAGTTACAAGCATCCAGCTTTGCCTTTTAAAACATTGAACAATTGCAGAGAATGATAAATAATAATGAAAAAAATCTTTGTTAATTATAATTTGCTTCCTAAAGAATTCAGATTAAATATTAAAATAACAAGAGAGTTGCTCATTAAAGGAATTATTGCTCTGATAATACATTTACAAGATGTTCTTTTTTATGGTATAGTGATGAAGATCGGAAGTTGGAACAAATAGTAAAAACCACTGATTAGATAAATATTAAATACATCTTGTGGATTCACAGATTTTATAGAAGAAGATAATACACACTGTATTTTATCAGAAGCACATACAGCCAACCTTCCGTGTTGTGTAATGCAGTACCACAGCAAGGATATATGAGCTGCAGTAGGTATGTAACTCTGGGTAATACAGTCCCAGTAATGTCAGCAGAGCAAATTATCTGGAGTGCCATGTTGGATGGTGAAGACATACTGCTGATGATTCCAAATCTCCTTCATTCAGTACAGAGATGGGAAGAGTTGACTGGCTTCATGCACCGTTTTGTCTCAGACACCAAGCCATGAACATCTTATATCCCTGACATTTGTTCCAGAGGAAGAAAATTGCAGGCAACCAAACAAAATTTGGAAACCATTAAACTGTGTTTCAACCATAATGTAAATGGAACCATATTGCTTTGAACCTGTGGTCCCTATGGCTGCTAGTCTTATTTTGGCAGTGCAATGTCTGCCATTGAATGTGCACTCTTGCCATACCAGGACCTGTCTGAAATCTAGATATCCCAATGGCTTATTTTCAAATAAACCTCTCTTTTCTGACACTGAGTCAATATTTGCCAGGTTCCCTTTGCAACATGCTTCAGCACTGATTTTCTCCTCTGAGGTCTTTTAGCCACTTTTTGATGCAGCTCAAACTTGTTGAGATTGAAATATACACCATGAGCATGGCCCTGGAGGGGGAAGGTGAAGCAGAAGAAATACTTTAAGAACTTTCATCCTGCTCCAAAACTAGTGCAACTATTACTTGGGCCAGAACACACTGAAATCATCAGTGGCATTTCTCCTTGAAGCCCCATAAAGGACAAACCCTCACGTAGCAACTCTCCTGTGAAGAGGTTTGTGATCCGTCAGTCTGAATCCAAGGGTTTGGAAAACAACAGAAGTTCTTTCTAGGGAAGAAACAAGGCCTCCAGCAGTTCCGAGTAGAAATGGAAGAGTTCAATAAGAATTCATCCTTTGAACTTTGTCTTTCTCTCCTGATTCTCTTTCCTTGCATTTTCTTTCATTCTCACCCCCTTTCCCTGCTGCACTATCTAGTGTGCACCCATCTGTTAAAAAATAAAAAGGGCTCCCTGCGCTAGTGTCTATTGAAGTGCCATATGGCTGAGGTATTGCCTTAGGTGGTGAGCATCACCGAGTGCATCTCTGAGTGAACAGAGATTTCTGCATTCGAGGTTTAATTAGGTAACTGTTTTTTAAGTGGCACCAGTTTCCCCTTAAACACTTACTATTTCTCAGTAGAGAAAAAAGGCGATGAAGCCGGTCTCAAATACAGCCTGACATGTATCATTGAGTGTTCCCATCCTTCTCGTAATGATTCACGTCTCCTTCATCTTCACTGTTGGGAGTAACAGGGAAAGTGGTCTCCTGAGCATTCACCATCCCTCCCACCCCGATCTGCCCAGCTTTCCTGCTTCATTCCTGCTGCTACAGACATGCTTGTAGTCTGGGTTACACAGCACCATCTGTTACAGAGGAGGAAGGAGTTGTTTATTTCAAGATGCAGCTGCAATATAGCATTAGTGAGGGAGGGAGATCTAGAGGAGTTGTATGCTTTTAGATGTCTCTGAAAATGACAGACTTGGGTGTCATGCAGCAGAAATCTACCTGCAAACAAACAGAAATGCAGTACAGGGAAAACAGAAGAAAAAAGCTATGAGATCTATGAGATCTAGCTGGGCTGGGGTTTGCTGTTGCATTAATCCATTTCATAGAATAGCTCAGTGCAGACAAAGCAACTAATTGCGTATGCTTGATAATCAATTGAAATGAAAAATTAAAAGTGCTTACTTACACCACTGATGAAGCTGGAAATTTAGTATCAATTTAAGCAATGGCCACATTGCAAAATACTCTAGTATCATTGTTGTTTATTAGATTTCCCCTAATTAGTGCTCTACTAGTGTAAGATTTATGGGGAATGAAAAGTTGTGCGTGTTCTTTCTCAGAGAGGGATTAATTTCACAGTGGCTGAGGAGTCCATGTGTTTCCATGTATTGTACCCCAAAACTTGTGAATCCTCTCAAGGAAGTGAGACTTTACTTTATCCTGTGGTGATCTTGTATCACTACACAATAAATGGGAGGATGAAATAACATCAGGTGACTGTGACATTTATGAGCCCGAAGGAGATATTTGCAATAGGCAGCCAACCACAGCCCCAGTGGCAGTCACACGTGACTATCATACAAGCACAAGTCATCCAGGATGCATCATTCTTAACCTTTGGCCATAAAGGACTTCTGAATAGAGTCTTGGCCAACTGCAATATGAGATTATTCTGATCCTGCCATCTGCTGCCAACTCCAGGTCAAGAACAGTGCAGAGAATTATTTGTTATTTGCTTGTTTTTTGTTATTTCTGTGCTTGTTTCCTTGTTGTTTTTTTTTCAATGCCACTGTCATTCTTGTTAAAGGGTGAATTTTGATATCTGAGGAGAGAGGAACTCCTCATGCTTGGTGCGTGTGAGGATGTGTAGGCTTCTGCTCAGCCACACTGGATAGCCAGTAACACCTCTGAAACACGCAGAGGGCAGTGCCAAAATTCGTTGCTAATTATTATTGTCTAAGGAGATCCCAGTTGTGCCAAGTGGAGAAGGCTGCACAATAACTACCATAGTTATTCTGTTTTTCAAATAATTCTACAAACATAGAGTTAAAGATAAGTCAAAAGCGCCTTTCCATTCCATGGGTTCATAATAATTCTCTACAGTTTAATCTCTTGTGTTTTGTCTAGACTGGTTTTTCACTTTTGTGTTAAACATGTCAAAGACCTCCACCACTGTGATATCCAAGATACGTTTAAAACCCTAAATGCGTCCCCCTTTTTTTCTTCCTCTGCCTTTTGTTTATCAGATTTTAGCTGTAAAAACGCTTATTTGATACCCTAAAGTTCTCTCTGTGCCTCTCAGAGCTCTTAAATACTTCATATCCCTTCTTTTGTTTGTTGATTCCTTAGTACTAGATGCTATAAAGTAAGTAAAATCTTAATCATTTCCATTCATATAAATGGAACCAGCAGCACAATGCAGAATATGTGATATATAAGCAGCTCTTCAGTGACTATTCATGATTATTTTCCCTCCCCAACAAACTTCTGTATCTTTTCAAAAGAAAATTAAGACACTTCTGGAAGCCTACATGATCCCTTTAGTGATACTATTCATGATAGTGATAATAAACAGAAACGAGTCAAACAGATGAAGCACCCTGCTAAATCTAACCTGGCTGCTTTTTAGGACAAGGACACCCACTCTTGCTGGTACAAAAGGGCTGTTCCACCCATTTCCTGCCTTCAGCAGCACACATAAGCAGACACCTAGGGAAGGGTAATAACAGATGATATATACAGAATATTCCCTCACATATACTCCAAGTCTCCAATTATTTTCTGCTTAGGGACTTCTGACACCATTGTTTATTCAGTAACTCAGAGAAGATCTTTCTTTTAATTTTTCCCCTTTTTTTTCCCTTGAATCCATGGATTTTTAAATTATTTTTTAACTTCTGGTGGGGATTTAAGGAGAACATGCATATAACCAGCGGGAGATGTTTTTGTGTGTATGAAGAACAATACAGGGAAAACAAAATGGAAGCTATAGATATATATGTAGTAAATGGAGAATATATGAGATTGCTTTTAGATGGCTTCAGTATAATTTAGTATGAAAGGTAATAATTAAGCTCTCCATATTGAAAATGGGAACACTGTGTGTGGTCACAAAACAAACAAACAAACAAAAGAATCCAAACCTCAAACTTGCTAACAAACAAAGAACCCCTGAAAAAGAAAAATATGTATATATTAAAAACAAAACAAACAAAAAAATGGAACAGAACATGTTTCCCGGGCACATTTTTATGAAGACAGGCTTTCTTCCCTATACTAGTGTATTCAGCGCTAGTGTAACTGGTCACTGATGTTTTATTTATAAAGAAAATATACAAGGCAAATCAGTAAAACTTGCAAATAGAAGGAGATAATACAAAAATATTTAATTTAGGAGTAAAATATAACACATTATAGGATTAAATTCACTTAACTTTAGCCAGGTAAACCGGAACTGGTCACTTAAGGTTCCTTTTCAGGCTAACACATTCTGTTGCATAGATTTAGTTGAAGGTGAACTGAAGACAAAATATTTCACCAGCATAGAGCAGAAGCATGATGGGAAAGGTCAAGGTGAATGTCATCTCAGTTTTTCTTACTCTCATTTATGAACAGGCAACTGAGGAGCAAACTCTGGCACTATGAGGAGATATCCAAAAGGCATATCAGGGTTATCTATAAATATCAGAATGAACTCCCTGACATACCTATGTTTTCCTGCCATAACCAATTGCTCTAGTATCCCTGGTGTCTCCTAAAACATCTGCTTTCATATGGGCTTTTTTATGTTAATGTCGTACTTACTGCTACTGGGTAAATGAAGCAACCGTGTGAAGTGTACTTCCATTTAGTGTTTCAGCCCTAGCATCATATGCATGAATAATGCCAACATATGTGCATAAAAACAGCATCACCCAAGAGTTAATAACAGCTAGTGTTCAGATGGATGCAGAAAAGCATTTTATTAACATCAATGGACTGAATTAGTTGTTTTTAATCAGTTCTATGTACAGCAATCCTATGTCTAGCACTGTTCTTAATGAAAACATAAGTTCTAGTTCTAATTCCAGTACAGAATTTTGTCTATTCTGTCTCTGTCCTCATTACTAAAATCAATTAAAAACTCATAGTTAAATAGTCTTTCTCTTTTTATTTATTTATTTATTTATTTGGAAAGCAAACAAACAAAGAAACAAGAAAGCCAGGAAAATCTGAAGTAGGTATTTACTGCATTTGAATATACAGGGCTGTTGCACTGAAATATCTATCAGTGTATAAGATGCCACACAATGTACATAGTCCTATTCTGTTTTTCTTTCCTGAGAGGTCAACTTTACAACTCTAATTTTCTCTGTCTTTACCAAAACCATGTAATACTTCCACCAGTTCCCTTTAACGAACATACAGAGCATACAGTTCCTACTCCCCGAGCTGAAATAGTTGGAGTTCAGTGATAACCATGCTGTGTATCTTCTGTGGACTCTCTCAGGGATTATCACCTCTATCTCCACTAACATGTAAATTGTAATTTAAGGGCTTCTGTCACATTTTACAGCTCTGCTTTTTTTTTTTTTTTTTTTTTTTTTAAATAGTTAAATGCTGCTGTAAAGTGAAAGTCTAGTATTTCCCACAACTCTTGCCAGATTCTCAGGGATGGAGAAATGGTAATGATACACTGAAAGGGTACTGAAAGATTTGCATGCTAGGCAGCCTTGGCTACATACTCTAGTGTTTAAGCATCTATCTCTTTGAAATTGTCTTTTCCTGCAACCAGATATATTTTAATCTCAGTCACCATTTTTCTTTCTGATAGTTAATCCAAACTGAAAGTCCAATACCAGTCCAATGCCAGTAATTCTACATGCTCCCAGCGAAACATAAGATTTGCCAATTGCTACAAGCTGACTCATCAGGTCTGCTATCTAGTCTCTATTAGTCTCCAGCACACAATGTCTTATCTGGCCAGTGTTTTGTGTCTCTTATTTCTGTGTTATCCTGAGTGCTTCCAAGAATAATGCAGTTTATTCATAAAGTTCATTTTCTCTCTTCCTCCTCCACACAATAGGAGTTGCCAAATGAGAGTCTGGGAGCTCTGTCTTTCTAGGGAAAGATTGGCAGTGACTGCACAGATCAAAAGAGTTGTGGGCTGTTCCAAGGCAAGTGAGACTCTAATCACTTTTCCATGCAGTTTGGGGAAGGGAGACACATACTGCCTGGCTCAAGTGTTAGCTTGCACAACTAACACAAAGGGATTAGGACAAAGGGGTTAAAGCATACTAAAAAAATAGATTGTCCTGGAGTACTCTAAAGGTGAGGTAGGAGGGCCATGTAAGTGGTGGCCTCTATTTTTTAAGATAATGTCTTCAAATTGCCTCCATTACCGTAGAAGTTTGGTTAAAGAGATGCATTGGGAGCACTGTCCCTGCTCATCTTTACTAGCAGTTTTTGCCTGACAACCACAGCACTTGCCAGAGTGAACAAAATCATTCACGTTTCTCTTCCAAGTGGCAACAGGAGGAACCATCCTTTCCTGAAATGTCAGCAAATCCAGAATGTCTGTGCTGTGTTCTCCTTCTCTTACTCCTCTTAAGAACCAGAATTTCTTACTGTTAATCTAACGTGTCCACTCCCAAAGCTGCCAAGCTGCCCCAAATTGTCTTTCAAAAATAAAGAGATAAATGCAAGGAAAAGGCTGTATCTTGTAGTTCATCAAATTTAGTGCAGCTTAACGTACAAAGAGAGCTCATAGATGGAGAGAGATCCATGCTATTTTCTTGGACATTCAATCCCATCTGTTTAATGTCACTTAGATTTAGATCACTCATTGCTGGCAATTTTAACCTTGTTTTTCATGTCAACAAAATGAAGTGATAACCCTTCTGCCACTGATTAAACCTCTTGGAGCCTCACTCCTCTGCGTTTCATTCTTAGACTCAGAGAAACACAGAATATCCTGAGTTGGAAGGGACCCACAAGGATCATTGAGTCCAGCTCCTGGCTTCACACAGGACTTCCTCAAAATCAAACCATATGTCTGAGAGTATTGTCCAAATGCTTCTTGAATTCTGTCAGGCTGAGTGCCATGACCACTTCCCAGGGGAACTTGTTCCAGAAGAAGGTGGTTCCAGATAAGGTTGTTTGTTATTGGACAGTCATGAAGGACATCCCAAATGAGAGACTTCCTTTGAGAAGTAGGATGACAGTGCTTCTACAAGGATAACATGGAGAAAAAAAACAAGCATGTTTTAAGGAAGCGTCTTCTTTGAGTTGTGACCTGGAGAAGAAGCAAGACTGTTTTAACTGTTTTTTATTCCTTCTCTTGCCTGATTGTTTTGGCATAGGCTTGAAGGAGTTCTTCGTTTAAGCACACCTTGACTGGAGAGCAGGATTGCCTGCTTATTTATACCTGGATGTCAGCTTTGGATACCTCTGCCTATTTCCTACATTTTATTTGCAAGTTGTCTGAAAAAGCGTGTCTTGTTGGACCCTGAGCTGGAGCAAAACACATGGAATAATCTATATATAAGATGGTGAAGCATCTGCAGCGAGGCCAATGTTAATGATCAGTGGTCTAATGCAGGAAGTATAGAAAAAAAAATTGGAGAAAGTGAGCCTCTGTGGCCCAAAACACTGGCCAGAGAAAAAGCTAGTAAAATGTCAGTGAATCTTTGGTGAATTACATTAGCTCGCTCACACATTTGTGCTCCAGGTAGCTCCTGGGGACTTCTGTCAGAACTTACTGGAAGTACTTGTCAGAATCAAATTTTTACACCTCACACAACTTCAAAATAATTCGTTCAGGGCTTATGTCAAATTTATGGCTCAAATAATAAGAACTTACTGGAGGTTGAAATGCAACTGTATCTTGGAGTAAACATTGTCATGTTAAAGAACTATGTAATGACTTATCAATCATACACAACTCTGCTATGCACAGTTTGCCATGAGGGCAAAAGAAACAATATCTTTTTATTCAGATATAGGGGATTTTTACCATGTTTTAATCTGATAAAACAATGCTTCTGAAACTTGCTACTTACTTGCTGTTTAATCAGAGTAGAGTTTGAGATGTCATTATCTGATGTTGCACATTGTCAACACCAGATAATACAAAAATCCTTGAAATTTAAAGATTGGTTGCATGTTATTGCCACATCATCTTGCTACTTCCATAGCAATATGTATTTTTAAGAATTTGGGGAAAATTACTGCTTCTCCTTCCCCTCCTTCCCATCTCATCTGTTATGTGTCATGTCCCAAATCCTGGGCACTTCACCTTTCTGTGAAATGGATCTTCTCACAGTCCTCAAAATTCAGCTAGCACTGTTGCACAGCTTTGACTTCTAGGTGCAGATTCTGACACGGTTACAGAATTTTTAATAGATTTGCACGGCCTTATTCAGTTCCATGTTTCTTAAAAACTTTGCCATATACTCCAACACTGGTAAGGAATTTGCTTTGCTAAAACAAATCTTTACAGCTCAGAAGTGGCAATGCATGGGAGTAAATTCTTACTAGCCACATGCCAATTTTCTAGCATGGAGCTGGAAAATGGTTTGGATGTCTTTCACTGTAGTGAGTGCTAAGGAGCTGGCTCATAGAGACATCTATTTTGGACTCGTCAAAACATAGGCACATCCCCAAAAGATGCCCATTCACCTGCATTAACATTTACCTGTTAAACTTCTATATTACCGACGATCTCCAGTTGCTAAATTAAAAAGCAATTTAAGCCAGAGCCAGAAGTCTTCTGAAGTTCCAAAAGATTTCTATTCTTTCTATTTCTAAAATAAAGAGAAATTATTTCAGTATAGTTGGATGAAAAAGGGTTGCTGGGCCCCACTCAAGCAGTTAAGAGAATGCATGGAAGAAATTAATGACTAAGTGAATATGAAGCAATATTCTATGAAATATATCATCACCCTGCTTTCTCATTTTTATTTATTTATTTATTTCCTGACAGAAGGCTCTTGGGTTATTAGGTCTGTCCTATTTTAAGAACCTGTTGTTAAAATTACAGTATAAGCAGAAATGGCCAGTGTGACTGAATAGAACAGCGGCTTTTCTGCTGTGAGCATTGTGCACTAGAGAAATGTCTTTAGAAGATTTCTGCAATGAAAAGTGGGTATCATTTACTTCCTTGGAAAATTTGTGGGAAGGACTATTTAAAAAGGAATAATTTTAACTGATGGAAAAGCTTTACTGAAGGCAAAATCTCATCATTGTATAGTACTTTTGAACAAAGACCCAGATAAAAGCTTAAGGCTGGGAGATTCACAATGTCAGTGATGAAGTTCTTGTCACAAGTCAGTGTAATGAAGTTCTTGGATTAATCTGGTGTCTGATTAGCTTCAGCTTGAAAGATGCAGGATATACTGTTTTTGGTTGGTTGGTTGGTTGGTTTTTTTCCTTAGCATTTGTTTTGTGAGTTTTGTCTTTACTTCATCTTTTTTTCTACCCTGAAAATACATCATTTAGCATTAATGTATATAATAATGTAATTATATCAGGCCCAGGTTGAAACCTTCATAGGAAGGTGATCAGAAAGGAAAGACTTGAGTCCTCAGAAACCATTCCACACCATCACAGGTGGAAGTTCAATCAAGTTGCAGCATGACCTGCAGAGGGATGTCTGGTATGGGGCTAAATTTGATATCGATGTCCAAAGCTGGTGATCTGGTGAATTCTAAACACATAAGAAAAATATATCAGCCATGTCTGGAAAATCTGAGAGTTTTCTCTACCTCTCAGAACTACTATGCTCTGTACGCATATCTATTCTCTGATATTTCTATTATATCTATTTCTATATCTATATATGTCTATTCTGTCTCTCAGAGGCAGAAAAACAACCATATGTTTTCTACTTTCAGTATTCTCTTGAGGCTTTTCAGAAACAGAAAACTTAGAGACTCATGTCACAAGATGATATGTCCACTATCAGCCTTGCATGTGAGTTTAGGTTCTTCATCACAAAAAAAAATGTTGTGAAAGGTCAACTGTTGTTGATAAGGGAGTGCAATTTATCTGGATGAGTCCTTCCAACAAAAAAGTTCATTGAGGTTAATGTCTATGAAAAAGCCTTAATATCTGTATAACTTTGCAAAAGTAAGAAGTTATATTGTCAAGACTTATTTACACAGTATGATAGGTATCATCACATTTTCTTAGAGCAAAAACAGATCTCACATGATTCAAAACAACAGCAGATAGGATCAAGTTTGTTTTTCATCCTGGAAAATTTATCTTCTCATGAGACTAGCTGTTTAATTCACAGGCAGAACAAGCTAGACTAAATAAATGAGCAGAGTTTGCACTGTAAACTGCAAAGATTCTTCTCTAAAGCCAAAGAGGGCTGTGGGATGGATTCATACCTCAGATTCCTACTGCAACTTATAGCCACCACGTGACTGGAGAGGTTCATCTGTCTGATTTTGTGGTTCACAGTGAAAAGGTCTGTAAGCCTGCATCGGAGAGTAGTCTTAGCAGTCTGATGGCAGTAGAATCTTTTTCCATTTGTCTTTCCTTTCCTGCCCTCTCTCTTCATGCATGTAAAGAATCAGGTTAAATGTGCCTGTTTCCTGTCATTAACTGTGAGTGTAATAGAAATGATTCGCCGAAATGTGGACAAGCAAAGCCTCGTCACCCAGGTTTCTACTTGTAAAGTTCCCAAAGATCTGCCCCAACATTGTTTTTATTTTTGTATTTTTATTTTATTTCTATTTTATTTGCTAGGGATTGTAATTTAGTTCTGCTGTTAACACAAGATTGTGTACTCTATGACTAGAACTGCTAGACTCAGCATTACAATCCTTATTACTACCATAGCAACTAGTAGAAAAAAAAAAAAAAAAACCTCCTTATTCAAAATCTAAGAGTAGGACAGAACTCAAACTCTCTTTCAATAAGTGAAAATAACTAATTTTAATCTCCAACTGTGCCAGAAACATATATTGAATTTGTTGGTTCATGGCCCAATGTATCTTGCAGTTAGTTTGTTTCTGGAGATCCTCTTGTTGCACAAAAGCCAAGTCTATATATTGTCTATTTATAATTTAAATGTTTTTAGTAATGTTGAATATTTTCTCTGTCTGCAAATCAAGATTCATTATTCACAGTAGCTTCAGAACCTGCCAAGAGCAATGGCTTGTGCTGGTAGTGAAATTTGCTTTCATGTCAAAAATATGGTGCCCTTCATTTCAGTCCTCGGAGACAAAGCCTGTCCAAAGTCTGCAGGACTTGATTAGACTTCATTCTTTCTCTCCCATACACAGGAATGTGTGCTCACACATAAGCTCTCTCAACCCCCAACCCCATACATACATATAAATGCACACATACGGTGTCTTTATAGGTCTTTAAGGAAGCCTTCTGTTAGTGATTGATTTGAATTTGTCGTTTACACAGTTGTTGACTAAGTACAGTGCTAAGAAATCTTGACAACTATTTGGTGGTTCTGTGATGCTAACACCTGCATCTCAGCCAGATTGTGGCCAGAAGGTCAAGGGAGGTGCTCCTTTGCCTCTACTCAGCACTGGCAAGCCACATCTGGAGTTCTGTGTCCAGTGCTGGGCTCCCCAGGACAAAAGAGATGCATGGACATACTGGAGCAAGGTCAGCAAAGGACCAGGAAGACGATTATGGGACTGAAGCACCTGACATGCAAGGAGAGGCTGAGAGCTGGGATTGTTCAGCTTGGAGAAGTCGTGTTATTTATGCAAATGGGGGGTTATAGAGATTATGGAACTAGACTCTTCTGAGTGGTTTCCACAGACAGGACAAGAGGCAACAAACTGAAATACAGAAAATTAGTTTAAAGATAAGAGAACACTTTTTTACTCTAAGAACTGTCAAATGGAAATAGGTTTCCCAGGGAGGCGTCCATCCTTGGAGCTACGCAGAATGCAACTAGACGCAACTCTGATGACCTTACTTTAGCTGACCCTGCACTGAGATAGTGGTTAGACTAGATTATCTCTAGAGGTCTCTTCCCACCTCATCTCTTCTGTGACTTACATAGACAGCGACCATATTGTTTATTGACAACTGCAGAAATGTTCCTTTCTTTTCTCCTCACTTTACCTGCAGCCTTTCCTCTTTGAAGAAAGATTAGGAAATGTTAACAGCGAGCAGGGTAGTCGAAATGGTTCCAGAGTGAATGGAAAGGCAATGTGATTCCTAGTGCCAATCTCCTTTCCAGAGCCTTTCTACTCATCTGAGTAACTCTAGCAAATACGTTTCTGATATTAGAAGAATTTCTACTACTGAACTTATACAACTTAGTTTGTGTGTCCACAGTGTATACTTCTACATCTAAGAGAGTCATTCTGAAGATCTCTTTGTAGTTAATACAAGTCAGCAACAATGAGTGAAATCTAGGTCGTTCTGAAGATGGTGTCTTTATTCAAATGACATGACTCCCACCCTAAAAATCCACTGGCTGTATTGATTATATCTGTAATTATCGTAATAGGAACCTGGAGCCTGGGAAGCATTATACTCAGATGGAGAGACACAACTTAAATTAGCTGAGATGAACATCATGTGCAGAAGAATACTCTTTCTCATTAAAGAGTGTTTCTATTAGCTCTTTGCAGTGTTTATGTGAATGCAAGACACTATCTTCTATGCTTTGTATTGAGTGCACCACAGCACACAATGGATGTTTGATTTCACAAGATTATCTAAATAATATCTTACTATGAACAATTCTAATAATTGGCATAAATAACAATATGTGCTTATCTTTTCATTTTGACATTGTTCTTGATTTAGAGTAAAGCGTAATTAAAACAAAGAGCAATTCTAAGGTTTTCAGCAGTAGTCAACAACAACAGAGTTGTTCTCTGTTATGGTTTTACTGATAGCAACAGAAAAAATTTCCATTTCTTTCCTTTTCCTTAATACCAAGTAGGACCAGATTTTCTAGCATAGCATATACACAAAGAAGGAAGTACAGGTAGAAAAAAATGCAACCACTACAAAAGTCTGTTTGTATTTTTCATGGTGATATTTACAACAAACAGCCAAAGCTGTTTCACAATAAGTGCAAAAATACAGTTTGTTTAACCTCTAACCTTTGTCTATAGTGCAGATGTCTATCTTTGAAGTCATTCTAGGAGGCTTCTCTTATAGCTATAAGAGAGAAGCATGAACTTTTATAAAAAAATAATTTAAAAATATTTAAAAATTATATATATTTTTAATTGCATCTGTATTTTCATTAACTATTTACATTAGGCAATATAAACATTTTATCGTGTAGAGATCTACACATGATATGGTGAGAGTCCTTCCTATCAAGTGAAAGTGTCTACTGGCTTCATTTTGTGGAGAAATGGAAAAGAGAAATGTTTCTAAGATATATTCTCTTCTGCAAAGTACACCAATGTCACACTCCAGTTTCTTAGTGCACTTTTCAGGAAAATGTATTTTTAAAATCAGACTTACTATCCTCTAGGTATGGGAACTGCTGGCATTGAAGAGAATGCAAAATCCACCCATTTCTTTGCCACATTAGATTATACTACATATTTTCTGTATAAATTTGATTTGTCTCTATTCTTATTCTCTCCACCCCTTCCACTTCCACAATTATTTTATACTGGAATCAGTGAAAATACACTTTTCTGAGTTATGTCTACTTTGTTGTTGCATTTTGGCATCATTTTGAGTAGCCATCCTTCCATCAGAAATAACATTATATCAGCAAATCTCTGGGAATCCCATGAATGCTTAACTATTATTCTTGCTTTTGCAGAGCCTGTGAGCACCCCATGAAGTGGAATGGATTCTCAAGGCATTTCACATTCAGGCCCTATATCAATGTCTGCTTTACTGATCACAGTGTATTAAAACTGCTATAACCAACAAATACTGTAATTGTATGAAAGAAAAGCTGAGTTTTATACCATGTGTTAATATAATTGCAGATAACTTTTTTTTCCCCTTCATTGAAGATATGTTTTAACTAGCGTTATGAATTTTAATTGTGTCCCCTGTGTATCTGGGGAATGTTATTTCTTTGCCTCCATATCTGGTATCCTGTGTGCTGTGAGATATGTAGCTGTGAATTCATCTGTATTGTTTGCGTTTTTAACAGTTCTGCTCATTTAAAACCATGAAAGTCAATGTCTTTTGTTTGATTCTTTTGTGTGTGTGTGGTTGTTTTTCTACATTTTAAAATATAATCCAGCTCAGATTCTCATTCTGTACACTGCTGCTTTATAATTTGCTCTGCAGATCTGAGCTAAATATTTTCACAATTACATGTGTCATTTACAAACCAATCAATGAGATACTTAGTTGATACCATTGTATGCATAGAACAACACATTTGTTATGAGAAACACTAGTGCAAGAGCAGAACAAATAAACATTAAGACATATCCCCCTTTTTTTTAAAAAAATTAAAAAATAAAATCTATAATCTGTTAAAAAAATCAAGCAAAGCATCTCATGAAAAATGTCAGATTTTGTATTTGATTTAATTTCATAGGTTTCAATGAATCCAGCATTTGGGATTTTGTTCTATTTTCGCGCACAATAATTTCTGCTGAAACATGATTGAATATGCAATTTAAATTCATCTTTAAATGTGTTATGTACTGTAAATGCAGTTTTCCTCCAGCAAATAAAGCATTTCAGAAATGGTTTTAATTAAAATGTCGTAGGAAGTATTGAAGAGAATTTCACAAAATGGTTTTTTTTTTTTTATTCTTCGTGAAAAGTTACATCTTTTAGCAACACAGTGTCTCACCAGAAAATAAATAAATAAATAAATAAATAAAATCAGGTACCTCGATATGATATGTGGTATTGGTTACTGTGAAGGTTTAGAAAAGAATAATAAATATTAAACTAGATTCTCACCTGCACTGATTTCAATTACATACTTCCTTTCCAAAAAGCTGATGCAGTCTTTTGTCAGTAAAGGTTGAGCACAGAAAATGCTCAGAAAAGTCTTGCAGTTGCTTAAGCTCATTCAGGGTCAAAAGTGTAAAACTTTTAAATCAGTGCAGTTAGGTTTGGAAGGGAAACAAAAGTTAGAGTTTTGTTGTTGTTTTTTGTTGTTGTTGTTGTTTTTAATTTTGTGTGTGTGTGTGTTTCTCCCTAGATCTAACTGGCAAAGTCTACATAACTCAGTCATATGTAATATTCAACAGTGGCTATTAAGAAGAGGTAATTAATAGGATTATACTTCCCTCCCCCCCCCCCCCCAAAAAAAAAAAAAAAAATGAGAATTGGTGTGAAATTACAAATGATGCCTCTGTCTTTACCTTTCTACAGATATTTTACTTCTGAAATAGAGCTCCCTGTTTATTTCCAGTACAAATTGCAGGCTGCCTCTATCAGCAAAATTGGCAAATTCTCTAGTGATGAAAATGATTTTCATCTAGTCAGTAAGAGCTGAAACGAACCCAGCTCATAGCTGATTGCAAGCAAATATTTTGAGAGCCTCGAGTTGCATTTGAACAAGGGATTCAAAATGAACAATCCCTGCCTATTCGCTAATCCCATTCATTAGAAGCTCAGTGATTACCTCATTAGTATGATGCAGTGCAGAGACAGACTGATGGAGCTTACAATGAGCCAACTTACACAGCTGATGGATTTGGCACCAATGACCCAGGTGAAGTATTTCTCTGCTGAAACTGTAGACACTGCCTGGCTTAGAGCAAGCATGAAGTCTATGTGTGGCAACACAGACATTCCTTTTCCATTGTGTATTATGGACTTTCTTATAATGACAAATGCTATTTTTTAAAAAATATATTCCATTAGGTTGCCATAAAACAGTATGTTGCTGCAGAAGATGTGTTTTCTATTCCACATCCACTTCTCGGGCACACTTGCCTTTTCCTTCCTCACAGCAAATATATACAACAAGGCCATTAAACAGCTGCTTATGCTATTGATGCTTCTGTCCCTTTAGATGAGAACACTGAGTATACACACTGGCATAGTTTTATTCTTCCTTACAATATCACACACAGAGACACCAAACTAAGAACCCCCCGGCATCACAAACTTTAATTTGGGCAGATTCCCTGAGCCACCATGGTGTGTGGGGTTAATCTGGAAATGGGGTGTGACAGCGGACAATTCTAATTAACACTTTTTTGTGGACATTACCGATAAGCTAGTGCATGCTGGCAACAGAGCAATAACAATTAAAAAGATTGTGACAAAATAAATTAAAAACAGGCATATCGGAACTGTAGTGAGCTGAGCACACAATTCAATTAAGTTGTCAGGTCCTCTTACTCAGGAGAGGAATAGGAAGTAGTTTTCATCCCTAGTGCCTTAAGGGCAAGTGTGAACATGATAAAACAAACTTATCTGTCATGTCAGTTACTGTCAACTAATCAAACAATTCAGAAGGCAATAAAATTTCTCAGATCTGAGGTCTTTGTAAAAGGGCTGACACAGTTGTACCTACCATCTATTGTTCAACAATTTTTTGACCTTCTGGTCACTTTCACAGTACCTGTTAAAGCTTTTATGAAATACATAAATCTATTGCGCTGGGAAGATGGTTGCTTAAGCTAACTAGGAGGAAGTTCAGAGGAGCATTATATGTCTTAATCTCCACAGGGTAGGACATAAAAAACATTCTACTAATTCACCTCAAGGGTCTGTATCACCTGGTACTCAGTCTCCAACACCGGCCAAAAATAAGTACCTGAGGGACAGAAAAATTACCTCTGAACCTTCATTCCTAACACTCTGCCAGTCTCTGTTCTTAATTTTTCCATTAAGTGGATTTCCTGATGTTAATGTAGCTTGTAAAGGAGAAAGGAATTTCACAGGTTTATTACTTACTATGAAAACAAACACACAAACAAAACTAATTCTTCCAGTTTGAACTTGGCTCCTGCTGCTGTCATTTACTGTCCCTTTTTTCCTTCCATCAAAATAGGAATAGGGCGTCTTAATACGCCCTTTCCATCCCATCATGATTTTGCAGACCTCTCTTACATACTCCCTAATATATCTCTTTTCTGGTGTGAATAGTCTCAGCTGACTTGGCCTTTCGTCTTTTACTTGGGTTACTTGCTTTGTCTGTATGACTTACTCTTTCAGTCAGCTGTAGAGAGATCCTCCACAGTAGCTTTAAATTATATGCCTGATTTTTAGACAGCTACATCTAGCTGAAAGTAGTTCAGTCTATTATCTGAGCTATTTTATGCTAGTAAAGCATCTATTATCTCCTGTACATGGTGTGTTTTGATCCAAAGTCAATTGAAGTTATTGGAAATATCAGATGCTCTCTATTTTGCTTCAGTTTGGATAATTTCTCAGGTGAGCGCCAGGGAAAGAGGAACAGAAATGGCAATGATTAGCACATTTCTCCACTTGAGCATTTCATGCCTATAAGAACATATAGACTGAAAATGAAGAACGATAGGGCAGGTCAACAGATCACTCCCTAACAACTTATTAATCTACAGTTCTTTTGGTTTAAGAGGCCTTGAGACACTGAAAATAGCCCCGATTCATCCATTTAGTATAAGTGTATTAACCCACATAATTAGGTGCAGACTCTTCCAAAGCAGCAGCCCAGAGCATATTAATGATCCTTCACATTGGGTCTGAACCATGTTTCTCATGCTTTCATTCATTACAGGCTTCCACGCTGTGGAGCTGAGTTGAACCTAATTAGACCACAAAGAAATATGGTTATAATTGGTCTGGAGCAGCTTAGTAAGAGGTAATAAGGTAGTTTAATTGGCTTCTTCTTTGTATTACTGACTCTAGAATTTATCATTTGCTGTGGACAGTGGACCAACTACACTTTACCTTGCCATGGAAAGAAGATGAATAAAACACATGATGAATGGTAATCTGCTTGATCATTATACACAGAAATGTCAGAAACTGATAAATTTCACAATAAAAATCAGGGATTCCTGATCCTTGGATGCTGTTGACAAATGAAACGTGTGTTTTAAGAGTATCAGATGCCATTTAGGAAAGAAGCTAAGTCATTGTTGTTTTTGTAACCTTTATTCCAGTGAACTATAGTTATGGTTAATTTCCAAATCCCTGCTTATCATAGCTATAGACACATGCATAAAAGTGAATAAAGGCCTATCATCAAGGTGAGCATCTTAGGATTTTTGATGTTATATGGGGTGACCTTGTAGGAAATGTGTAGGAAATTGAATATTTAAAAGATTTACTGATTTTAATACAGATTCTTCTTTCTTTCCTTGCTAATGAACATGTAGGGAAACAGAAGACAATACAGAACAAAAACAGAACAAAAATAAGGCAGACATTCCCAGATATGCTATCCATCCTTATACTCTTCTTACAGAGAAAAAAAAAATCCAAACTGAATAGGGAATCAGAGGCCTGTTGGAGTAAAGGGCTGATGATCTGAAGTTCCAGGTCCCTACCCTGTCTGGACTTAGAAAGGTCCTCACCCCAGTGTAACCCTGTACACCAGCCTTCTGCCAGTGCAGCCTTTAGGTGGCAATGAAGTGCTCTTTAGACAGGCTATGAAACGTAAATGATATCAAAATTTCATTACTTACATGTGATGTAGAATATGGACCTGATACCTCAACCTGAGTCACCCATTTCCTTTCAGCTGTGTTGCTGCTTGAAATCAGCTGAATCTGGTCAATTGGCTATTCTGAAAGGCAAGCTCTTAAGTGCTGAGAACATGCATTTCCAGCTTTCTGGCTAAGTCAACAGGATTATTAAAATCTACGTTTGAAGGCCTTGTAGACCCTGGAGGGGAAAACAACTTTTTCCACTGAAGGTTTTATAGGATTAAAATAGTTTAATGGAGCTCAGGTGTGTGAGAGATTGCTACCATCACCTTAATGCCATTCAAGTGTTGGAGTTCCTCTCACCTCACTTGTCTAAGTGTTAAAAACAATTTTCTGTCCAAGCACCTCCAATGAGTCTCTACCAACTCCCTGAGGAAATTAATCCATGCCCCAAGTGAAATCACTTTTGAAAATGTTTTGCTTGAATTTTCAATATTCTTATTACAGCTTCTGCCTGGTTGCTTTGCTCCCTTTGACAACCTAAAGTGATCTCTCCCCCTCAGGAATAACACCAGTACAGTAGGCTGCAGCGAATGATCTCTGTGCTGGGTCTCTTTTTTCAGAGGAAAAAGTCACAAAGTTCATGACAGGCAAGGGTCAAAAGTTTTACCCAAGAGAGGACCTGAGGGAAACCTTTTAGGTGCATGCATAAAACCCTCACAAGTTATCCCCAGAGCAACTGATTTGGCACTGTATGAGGGAATAGATGGGAGGTGTGCTTGAGAGAGTGCCTTACAGACCATGCAGAGTGCAAATGTGATTGTGTAGCTGCGCAGGCTGCTTTCATGCTGTTTGTAGTAATGTCACTGCAGGACATTAACCCTGAAGGAGGAAGGAGGAACACGCAGAGACAAGCTGGAGAGCTTGTGGGACTCCGCCTGGTGCAGCTGATGGACACTGGAGATAATGTTTGGTTGTGAGATCGTGCAGGGTGTTTGCTGAGAAAAGGAACCCAGCAAAAAGCAGGCATGATTACTGCAATCATCTGTCTAGCTGTGGTACTAACTCCCTAGTAGCCAGCTTGCTGTCACGCTAGATAAATGAAATAACAAAAAAATAGAACCCTATAGAGTATGTTGACATACTGGGACAGCTTTTGTAATGCATGGCAAATGGGCAGTTAGCAGAATGCAAAATCATGAAGTGAAGACCGACACTTTTGACAGCAGCAGGTAGGAAAACATCAGACATCTGTGATTACACCATCCTTCTCCTTTTCTTTCCATGCTTTATGTCTCCACTGGGGTGTTTCTGACAGGATCAGCAGCAATGCTAAGTGCTGGAAAGCAAGTGCCAGGATCCTCTAGTCCTGCACATTCAGAGCACAGACTCAGCAATTCTTCAACCTACAGGATGGTTTAAGAGCTCATTCGCTTCACAGGTAAGTTGGATTCACTGCAGAGCCCAGATTTGCCTCATCTTACTTTAAGGGTCTAAATGAGGAGCACAGCCACTTTCATCTCCCTTTACAGTCAGTAGGAAGAGATCTTGGGATAGGCTGTAGTACCCTCTGGCAATGCTTATGTTTCCCAAGAGTGACTGTGTTCAAAATTTAGAGCCTCAGTTAGGTGGGGTAAGTCTAGATTGAGTTTCCTTTCACAATGCTCCAATTCCAGATCTCTCTCTAGTGGGCCATAAAGCCCACTAGAAATATCAGGGCTATTTCTTCCCACTTTTCCAAATCTCATATTGATCCTTCCTATGCTTTGAAGTGCTACTGACCTTCTGAAACTTCATCTTTGTTTGACATAAGAACATATAAAATACTCCACAGAGGCAGATGAGCAAGGCAGAAGAAGGCAACTTTTGTAAATTCTTCCAGGTTCTTGCAATATCTACGGTCCCCGAAGGAGAAAATACAAGCACGGTGCAAGGATTGAAGAAGAGTCATTCTACATTCTTTAAGGAGATTAGAAGCTTACTAAATGACCTTATATAGTTCTGATTATCAAGACTTTTTTTTTTTTTTTTTGAGGAATGTTGCAGTAGATGATGTCAGAGAAGTGGTATGCATGGTGTATACTCACACACTCATACTGCATGATATGAAAGGACTTACTGGGAAGAGTATGAGATGACATCTATGTGGAGAAAGTTGAATAATGGCTGAAGAGGATTCAGAAAATATAAATATGTAATAAAGTCAAAAAAATGTATTTTATTTTATTTTTCAATTTTTGGAGCCAGAGAGATGAATGTTTGGGGTGGAAACTGCTGTTAATTTTTTAGTTAATATGGTTGTGTCTTCCAAGCCAGTTGGGTCTCAAGTTTGAACAGAGCCAAATTTGACCCCGTATGAACAGAAGTATTTTCCCGATCATAGTGAAAAATGACAGCAAATATCACCAACTAATCAGTGATTTAACGCATGAGGTGTGTCCTACTCTCCTGCCAGTCTATAACCATTCTTTCAAGATGAACATCATCTATGCAGCATCACCATGCCAAAAGTCTTCAAGGCATCTCTTATATAAAAAGCTCCATAACAACTGTGGTTGTTCTGCTCACACGCATTTGTTAGCTTCCTATTGGAGGTAAATATTTCTGCCTTTCTCCTAACTACGTGATTCATCAAGGCATGGAGATACTAGTGGGGTCTCTTCTAATAGGTGAGGAGAGAACAACTTTCAAAGACTGAAGGAAGAACAGCAGCCAAGCACCAAAAAGACAGACTGCACCGTAACTCACTGCAGTACGGTCTTAGTCTCCACCACTGGTGAAACATTGGCTGTGAACTTCATTTTTCCAGTTTCACTGTTGAACAGTGTTTGTTCGTTTGTTTCTGTGGCAAAATAATAATAATAACAATAACAATAATAATAATAAATAAAAAACTGTAGGTTTGTTCCAAAAGGTGGAATACCTGATTGATGCCTGATAGGATCTTTATTCTTAATTTCAGCTCTTAAAGACACCATATATGAGCTGGTGAGATAGCAAGAAAAGGATCTGGAGATGGTGCTAGAAATACAGGTAGAACTGCATATTAGTAACACTAGCAAAGGGGGAGAGAGGTAGGAGATAAGAATTTGGAAGATAGTCTGGTGAGGTTTAGGGTAGGGAGAAGGTTTGGCAACGTTTAAAAATTATCTGTCTGGAAAAAGGTATTATTCAACACTCCCTTATACTACTCAGTCCACAACACTGAAACTTTTTCACATATTTGCCATGGATTTCTCCCAAGCTTGTGATAGTATAATTAGTGATTTGATCTGTCCAGCCAAAAACACATCATAGAGTCAGAATGGTTTGGGTTGGAAGAGACCTTGAAGATCATCTAGTCCCAACCCCCTGCCATGGGCAGGGACACATCCCACCAGACCAGGTTGCCCAAAGCCCCATCCAGCCTGGCCTTGAGCACCTCCAGGGATGGGGCATCCACAGCTTCTCTGGGCAGCCTGTGCCAGGGCCTCACCACCCTCTGAGTGAAGAATTTCTTCCTTATATCTAATCTTAATCTACTTTCTTTTAGTTTAAAGACATTCCCCCTTGTCCTATCCCTACACCCCCTGACAAAGAGTCCCTCCACAGCTTTCCTGTAACTCCCTTTAGGTACCGGAAGGCCACTGTAAGGTCTTCCTGGAGCCTTCTCTTCGCCAGGCTGAACCACCCCAGCTCTCTCAGCCTGTCTTCATAGGAGAGGTGCTCCAGCCCTCTGATCAGCCTTGAGGGCCTCCTCTGGACTTGTTCTAACACTTCCATGTCCTTCTTCTGCTCATGTTGAGCTTCTTGTCAAGCAACACCCCCAGCTCCTTCTCCGCAGGGCTGCTCTCAATCCATTCTCTGCCCAGCCTGGATTTGTGTTTGAACAAATAAATTTGTGCTTGAATGCAGATGCCCATTTGGGGAGCAGAACTTTATCCTAAAACACACAAGAGAGGCAATCTTGGCACTGGCTTCTGATCTTATTACTTCTTGACTTGGTCAGGAGTAAAGGCTTGCCACTGAATTATGGATTGTATAGTTTGAACTCAGACTGCATTGATACTAAGGGGCTGGGGAATTGTGATCAACCTCCAAATAAACCCCTTTATTATTAAAAGAACAAAACATGTTAGAGACTAAGTGAGAAATACTCTGTTCTCCTGCTCTTAGCAGTCTCTCCCACGTGTTATTAAGCACAGTTTCCCACAAAGTGGGATATTTTTTACATTTTTTTACCCCTTCACTAAGCAGTGACAGTATAAGATATAGTCTGTATCACAAAACCCAAAGCCCCTGCAGTTAATAATAATGTTCTTGGTTTTAGCAGTCTTTGATTCATACCCTGATTTGTTATTCACTTGACCATTCTCCCTATTCATACTTTGTACCACAAGAAAACCTGCACATTCCTCTCCAGAAAATTAGTTCTTTCTCTGCAAAACCTCTTGAGATATGGCAGGCATTAAAATCAAGAACTGGAGCTAAGAACAGAAAAGCAAGGTGGTAATCAGAACAATAAAATCCCCCAGATCACCAGTCAGAGAAAACATTTCCATACACCTTTGGAGAGTTAATGTTCCCCAGGCACAACCCAATTATAAGTTACATGGAGGCAGTAGGTTAGAAGGGGGATAATGGTCTCTTACTGGTTTCTATCGCAGTCAGTAAGTACAGTATAGAAGTGTATAAACTAGGGGAACTGGCTGGGCCATGTCAGCAGGTCTGAAAGGATGATTGCAGGTGAGATAAGCCCCTGGAGTGGTTCATGAGATCAGGAAAAAGATAAGTTGATAAGCCACACAAGTCTCAGTAGTACTGGTGAGAGTCCTTTAGTGCTTCTTCCTTGACCACAGAACTATTGCTTGCATATAATGAACACATCATTTCCCACATCATATACTCCAATATTGGTCTAACAACACTTTTTTTTTTTTTTCATCATATGTAACCACTGCTGTGCTGTAGTAATCTTATAAAATGAAGCTTTGTTAATAACATTTCTCATAGTAAATTTTTTCCTCCTGATTATTAATGGACATTTTTAGAATCCCTGAGATTAGACCTACCAGGAAACTGAGCACAACTGTTTAAGATCCTGTCTGTTCTGCTGCTTAAAAGACCTTGACAGCCGAGCTTCATAGAGGGAAAATCTGATGTTAGAACAAAAACTCTGCAGGACAAATTGACCCCATGGAAGCAGGGATAAGAAATTTGGTGAGGAAGGAGATGGTGTGAGAAGTGAAATGGGGTAGGAGGGCACTAAAAATACCACAAAAATAATGTGATATATGCCACTGTGAAAATATTATGTCTCTTCTCCTTTCCTTTGCCTCTTTACGTCTGTTTGCTGCAGTATGCAATGCACTCAGTGAAATGCCAGTTGCAGCCTCCCAAAATGGCACACCTCCAGCACTGCAGTGGGGTTGTTGTGCCTTCCAGTTTTTGAGAATATGAGCACTGTAACACAGAAATTACACCTGTTTTCTTTATGCTGTAGGCTTTCCCAGGGCCTGACAAGAGATTTGCCTCTTCACAGCAGCCAGTGTCATGGTTCGCATTCACTGATGCTAATCTGGATTTTAAGTTCTCTGAAGGTGGTTAATTTCACCTGGTAAATTATTTAAGAGGCTAAATTTTTTCACTTAACCCCCCCAAAACACACACATTTCTACCAAAAGTTGGCCTGCTTCAACTTGTCAGTGCAGTACACGGTCTGGTGGTCATTTTATTGTCATGCTGCTGTTTCCCAAAGGCTTCAGACAAGCAATCAACTCTTCCATAAGGTGGGTAAAGTGTCCTTTGCATTCCTCTTCATAAGTGCCACTCTTCTGCCCTGCAATCCTTTCATCTTTTTCCTAGATCAAAAAGATATATCAAGGGGGTGAATGATACCCAGAAAACACAAAAGGGTATGGAACAGTAAGAAGGTGTTTGAAGACTCATGTTGTAATCTAGACACTGCAATCCACTGCAGTGTTTAGATTGTTCCCAATGTCCATATGTATTTTATTTTATTTTATTTTATTTTATTTTATTTTAATGTCAGGAGCCACATTTCCAGTGGAAAGTGACATTTCCAAGGGAAGCAGAATTGATGCTTTCCCCTTTTCTTTTGTCACAGGAACTACATGTTGTTGTTGTTGCTTTTTTTTTTCACATGCTAAGATGCAGTTTCCATTGTGTTTCTGTAGCCTAATAACTGCACTTTCACCTGCACCTGTAGGTTCCAACTGAGGGCAGCCTTTAGGCTCAGAGTCACCACATATATGTGAGGTACCTGGTTAGAGGTTCAGTTGTCATGATTACCATTTTTTAGTCAATGAAACGATAGCAGCAGCTCCCAAGAGGAGTTATAAGAGGAATATTTGCCCACTATAGAAGATATATTCTCTTTCCATCAATGACACGACGTATCTGGGATAAATTATTTTACAGTTTTGCTTAAACTATTTGTCATGTCTGGTACTCAGAAACAAGCCTCCTTGTCCATGGGATGGGAATGACAAAAGACAGAGGAAGTTCCATATGAACATAAAAGCAAGAATATAAGAACAACCACACTGAGACACACCAATCTCCACCAAATATTGTGCCTCCACCAGTGCCCACCATGTCTGTGGAAGATCATAAGAAGAGAGCACACAGAGGTGATAACTCCCCAGACTACTATCCGATACTCTAGTGGCTTCTTTGGAGGGTTCATGCTTGAGTACAGTTGGATGGGCTTTTCTTTCATGAATTTTATCCAATGGCTTCCTGCTTGTGAAAGGCATCCTAGTGATTTTCCTGGTTATCTGTAGTTGTATTCACTTCAGTGGCCCCAGTTAGGGTCTACATGTTGTGAATTTATGCAAGGTAACACATGTTTTTGGAGAGACTGAAATACAAGTAAGCTAGGCTTTGGAGTGTGTCAGTAATGTCATGATGCTCTGTTCAAGACAAGGACCCTCTTTTTTGGCAGTATCCTAGCCACCATGAAACTTTCCGTCAGAAAGAAATGAGTTGTCTGGGTTAATGAAAGGATGATGTACAGTCTTTATA
Organism: Cygnus atratus; assembly: GCF_013377495.2. Classification (NCBI taxonomy): domain Eukaryota; kingdom Metazoa; phylum Chordata; class Aves; order Anseriformes; family Anatidae; genus Cygnus; species Cygnus atratus. The sequence continues at coordinate 157,665,735 of NC_066363.1, read as the reverse complement.
CGATATAATGATATTACATCACAGAGTGTGACAGTACAGTCTGAAAACTCATCTCTGCTAAAGGAAAAAAAGGCAATATTACTGGAAATACTGGGAAATATTACTGTAATTCTGTCTCTGAGATCCATTAGGATCTGTCTCTTTACATAATTTTTTTTTCCGCTAAAATATTTTGCTGACCTTAAAGAATATTTTAGAACATATTTAGCCTTCAGAACCTTATTATGGGGCTGTCAAAAGTACAGTTTTAGAGAAAACTGTGAATTGTTTAATATGATTTTCCAGGTTTTGTTCCACCAATTAGGTGGTCCTTTATTTAAAGAAAATAGGAAAAGAAAAAAAAAAATCCTTTTTGAGCCTTGGGGAAAGTAGTGATTTAAAAACATATTTTTTGCTTCACTCTACTAGTGAAACCAAGTGGATTTACCTGCAAAGAACACAGCCTATGGGGTTCAGCTGGATTTATATAAACACTCTCTGTAGACACACCATATTTGTCCTATAGATCAAAATATCAACAGAAGAAAGTCATTTATCTTCAAACCTCTCAGGACTAGAATGGTTATTATTTCCCTCATTAGGAAAGCTGGTATATCCCAGGGGAGGCTGGGGGTTATGGTTTCAACTCATACTCATTTGTCATATTTCTATTGCTGGTTACAGGCATATATATTTAGGTAAAGAATAATCATTGTTGCCTGAGGTTGGTATCATGATTCTTTTAAGAGAGCCATAGGTTTATGAGGAATAATAGCCACCCTTTAGTAAAAAAATAAAAAAATTAAAAAAATAAATAAAAGGAAGACTAAGTTTGTTTTTAAGACCTGGAGACTTCTCAGGGGCTGGATTATTGTTTGAATCAGGTATCTTAGGTTGGACATGTGACTCTAGACTTGTCATCTCTATCATTTATGCCTTGAGTGACTGGCACAAAGAGGACCAGCTAAGGGGAAACCCCTCAGCAAGATTGTTGCAGAACATGACAACAGGTACAAGGAGAACAGGGGAAACTCCAAAATTACAGAGCACAGCATGGTCACAACATTCAGTTGTATTTTGAACATGTGCTTTTTGGCCCAAGAGATGAACGTCGATCTTCAAAACTCATCCTGAACCATCACATCATGTCTTTAATAAACTCTAAAATATTAAGTTCTATGTGGATCACTTCACTGGCATTCTGGATCACCACTAGCAATATATGAAGCAGTGTCTGAACCACTGATAAGCCATAACTCTAAGCATCTGCTGGCTGCTTGAAGGTATTTCCAGAAAGTTTTACTCTTTTCTAGTAGGCTACTGACACTTTAATTGCACCCATTCTTCAACATACAGTGATGTTCATCTTCTGCTATGGTGAGCGTGACTGGTAGATGGTCTCACTAGATGGTCCCAAGGGACTATTGATGAGCTATATAATCTTCCAGGTCTAAGTTATCTGTTCTTATTTACCTTGGTTTAGTAGTAGCCAAAATTCATTACTTATCTTCAGACTTTATTAAATAAAAACACGTGGTGGGTTCAATCCAAATCTGAGTGGTCATTCATCAAAATAACGCCCTGACTTGCTTGGTGGGTTCGTGCTTTCTTCAGGGAGGCAGGAAACTACAAACAGACTATGCAGACTGAGCTGTTGTCTCCTCTATAGAGAAGGGTCCTGCAGAACAGAAATAAGCATCCTGAAGCAATGGGCATGTTTTCTCAACTGTGTAGGTAAACAGAGCCACCAGTCTCAGGGGCTGTCACTCTTAGGTATTTCGTCGCTATTCCATTAGATTGTAAGAAGAAACAATCAAAGAAGTTTTCGAAAAGCCACAAATATTGCAGGATTCTATACAACACTTTTTCCTTTTTTTTTTTGCTTTTTATTTTTTTATTTTATTTTATTTTATTTTATTAATTTTATTTTATTATTTTGTTTTTTTAGAGAAGAGAGAAAAAAAGTCTTGTTGCTTATCAAAGGTCACTCAAGTATCACATATGTTCTCTGGTTAAGTATTTTATTACAGAGCAGATAAAAGCCCCAGCTGTCCCCAGTGGCTAGTGTTGCCATATTTTATTTATTACCTTTTGTAACTTTATTCATCATAAAGGACACCTCAGTGTCGTTTTCTTAACCTCCAGTTCAGTTTGATTCTGAAATGTAATTCAATCTATTGCAAATATATATATAAATATATATATATCAAATTCTCAAAGGATTTGAAAATCTTCCATTAGGTGATTCAATCAGGTTTCTTTATACCAAGAAAATCATGGACATGGAGTTTTCTCATTGGAAAATAAGGGAATAAAATTGGGAATACAATGACATACTATGATGAAAAAGATGAAATATTTCAGTGGTAAACATATAAGCTGTCAGTTTTGAGGTTCAGGAAAAAAAATAAAATAAAAAAAGGTTTCCATGAGGTAAAATCAGTCTCTCAAACCCTATTTCTAGGATTTCCTAAGATATGAATATGTATTACAGTATAAAAATGAATCACTAAGTGCACAGGTATTTCTAGGCTCCAGAGTTCTCTCTGAAGAGATGAAAAATAAGAGATAATATTTATTCTTTACTGCAAAGACTCTCTTTTGACCCCCAATTAAATATATAAATATATATACACACATATATATATATAACGATACAAACAATCCAAACTTGGGTAGTCTGAAAGTTTAAACAATAATAAAGATAAACAGAAATGAGATTCAAAAGGCCAAAGTAGAAAGATACCTCCATCAAAGATTCTATATTAAAAATATGAACAATAAATTAGCCCTATGGACAGTCTGATATTTTACTCTATTTCCGTAACTAAAACCAGGATCTATCTAAGCTTCTGTCTCATCCCATTCTCTCTGCTTGCTTTGGAGGAAGAGGCATTGGCTTCAGCAAGCCTCAGAGCAGAAGAGCTGCAAATATCTTTTTGATCATACAGATTTCACCAAGATAGAGATGTTCCCTGTATCTTTAACCTATGTGACAGGTCAAGCTGAAGTCTTGACTTGCCTTCCATGTCTCTCATTGGGCAGATCCAGACACTGTCCTCAAGCTCCTGTTTCAGTCAGGGGAATTCAGAGTTCACATCTGGGTTAAAACAAGGAGCATGCTAAAGAATCAGTAATTTCTGCTGAGTGCAGAAGCGCTGGTGGGCAGGGAAGTGTTTGAAGCTCAAATCTTAAAGCAAATCATAAGATGGACAAGCCAAGCATTATCACGTAAATTGAAAATCATTCACAGAACTCCCCACTGTGTTCTGGCATGGCAAATAAAGGTGTGACAAATGATTGTAAGAAAGTAGAAGAGGCAATGTCAGGAAGGACGAACGTGTTCACAGTAGTATTACACAGTATCATAGACTAGTTCTGTGCATGCTTAGCAGGGCACAAATCAAAGCTCTTTTTAGAAATAAAAATGCAGTAATAATGTAGGCTGTATAATTAGTCAAAGATAATTAAACAGTCTTCAAATTTGCAAAAGATACCATGGGGAGAAAGAGAATAAAATGTTCCTTTTCATTGTAGGTAGAAAGCAATGCACACACTTTCCAGGAAGGAACTTTTATCCTAGATTTCATTTCATGTCTGAGAAACTTTCTGGTATAAAGGATAGCAAGGCTGTGGAAGACATGGTCTATACTCAGGATTGTAAAGACAGCCCCTACCCTTGGGTGATTTCAAGAGTAGCCAGCATTGACAAATGTAGAATCACAGAACAGTCTGGGTTGGAAAGGACCTTAAAGATCATTTAATTCCAACCCTCCTGCCAGGGGCAGGGAACATCTGACAGAAAAGCACGTCTCATTGAACTTGTAAGGGACTGACCAGATGACCCTACAAAGCTTTGTTCTATGGCTCTGCAGTCATCTGACACCTAGCAAAACCTACCACATCTCCTCAGGGTTTTCAATATCCTACAGCAAGAGAGTAAAGGCATTTTGTTTCCCTCCTTCCTGCTGTTGCACTAAAGGCAGCTCCAGGACTGATCCCTCTGACAAGACTGAGATTGACAGATTTGTCAGTAAGATTTTAACCATGAGATGGAAAAATAGAAAACAGTACTGAAAACTGTGTGCAATGAAAGCACGTAAGTGTAGGGATTTACAGTGATGCTTTCAGTGCTTTAATGTCATGTGAGAGGAACTTCCCAATTTCAGAAATAGCCCTGAGCAATGTTATCTCCCTGGGAGCCTGAGGGAGATTTCAGCACACCAACAGCATCATCCAAGAGACATGGGTAGGAAGAGTCTTTTTTCTACAACATGATATCACTTTGATTCAACTTGAATTTGAAATCTGTGTTGTCAGTGGGGGGAGTTCACTGAAAATTCCTGTGCCCAAGGCCACGTAAGCACTCAAACCATTCACTTTTAACCCAAGACCACGTAAGCACTCAAACCACTCGTTTTAACCCCAAACCCTTCATTTTAACCCAAAACTGATTTTTTTTTTTTATTTTTTTTATTTTTTGGTAGAAAGGTTTGAGACACACCCATGACACAGCCATTCTTATATTTTTTCCCCATCTCCAGTTTACTGAAAGCTTTTGGGAGTATGTTACTCTAGTCACACCTCAAGGGAAACTGAAGGGGAAAGGAAAGCAACAGGTCCCAATTCTTACTGAATTATACAAGGTAAGTCCCATTCCTGAATCTCTAAATTATTCACATCATCAGATGATTTTCAGGATATAAAGATTAAATCTTAAAGGGCCCATTTGTCCATCACATCTTTCCCATCCCATTCTAAGAAGAAACTAAAACTTCTTACTGAATGTGGAAACCTGTGTATAACTGACCGTTGTATGTGAGCATGGGTCAAGGAATCTTTGCACAGGTCAAGGAAGAAGAGGGAACAAGATCCTTTCACCACAACTATTCTCCTTTCCCAAAATACCCCTACCATTATTAATGAAATTCTATTAACTTACTTCGTTTCCTCCCCTTCTACAGAAACTTCTGTATTTATCTCTCTCTCTCTCTGGCATAGACAGGAAACTTTGACAAATTGCTCCAATTTGTGTCACTGGAAGTAGATGAGATATATCTTGTTAAAAGCATCTAGTGTCTCACAGCAAGCTCAGCAAACTTGTGAAGGGGATATATGCAACAGCAGAACTATCTGCAGTGCTGTGCCAGGTAGTGCGTGCCCCCACATCTTCCATACCACTGTACTGGCCCAGTGCAAAAACAAAGTAAAACAAAATTACCAGCCTGAAGGATTTGCTGAACAAGGACAGGGGAAGGTGAGCGCTGAGTCCATGCTTATTTCCTCTGGGTGACAAAATTCGGTGATGTCTCCAGTCTCACACAGCAAGCTCTGGTAAAGCTAGTGCTTTATTCCACATTTCTTACATTCCTCTTCCCTCTGCTAACTAAGTATTGGAGCAGCAAATGCTATTGCTAGGCTCTAAGACGTACCATGTACTATGATTTTGCTGATTGAAAAGTATTTTGCCATATTCTGTGTCTTCCCCATTTATTTGGTTTTCTTTGTACAAAAATCAGAGCAAAGTGGAAACTGCTGCTTCCTGAAATAGATGTGAAATGTGGCAACCATAAGCCCACAAGCAGCCTCACTCTGTGAGCATACCCTCAGACAGTCAGTCCAGTTAGCCCTGGAAATTTTGAAAGATGGCTCTTAGAATTAGACCGAATTCCCAGTTCTCTTCCCATATTATCAAAGGTAAAATAAAAATAATTAAAAAAAAATTGTCAGTGGGTGAAAGGAAGCTACATTTATACAGCTTCTAACTGTACCTGAAAGTACTTGAGAGTTAGTACAGCCCTCTCAGGCATCCACCAACACAGACTGTGTGGTTATCTTTGGCTATCGTCAATGAAAGGAAAAAATAGTATCTGCAGCACTCCCTCAAGGACCAGTTCATTTACTTTCTCATTTTTTGGCTCGACATTATATATGAGCACTTAATGTGGATTTGAAGGGTACAATTCCCTGAATGAACAAAACAAAGCAGCAGCCTTTAATTTGAATTTCCCTGGAGCTGGGGAGAAAAAGGGGTTGTCAGAACTAATAATGGGTGAATCCCAAAATGGTCTTGTGAAAAGAAATTGTCTAATCCTAGTCATTTCCCTTGGCAGCAAGCTCCACTTTTTCTGGGAGATGCTGCCTGGAAATATTTTATTCAATAACATGTTCTGTCTATATGGACCAATTTCAATACAGTTCCATTCTTGGAGACCCATCTGAAGAATTACATCTTCACATATCAAACATTAGATACTCGAGTACAGAAATGTTAATTTTGGTTTTGATGTATTCTCTATTTTTACTTTGATTTGAGAAAATCCCCAAATCAATCAATTTGAAAGCACTTACCCACGGTGAAGGAGGCTGGAGGTGTTTAAAGAAAAGGGCTTCAGTAACAAATAGTAAATCACTACAATAATATAGAACCAAAAAGCAACATCAGGGAACAAGAAACCGTGCAATGAGATTCTTCCCAAAGCAGTGCAAGATGCATTAGCATCTTTAATATAATGTAGGGAAACAGAGTTTATTTCTTTTAGGAAGCAGAGATAATTCATCAGAGAAAACATATGTCTTCCCATATGATTTAGCATCTGGGACTCTGCGGTGTAACACACCGTTGGAGTTAACACTTATGTCTTAGTTCTACCCTGCAAAGAGCTATTACTTATTATGCTGTATTCCCATGGTGCCTTCACTTTCCTGAAAGGTATATGTATCCACTGCTGTTCAAGAAGTGCCTATGCAGAGTCTTTTGGATTTAGACAAAAGCTCTCTTTGGGCCAGGGAAAATAGCTCCTTAATTGAGAAGATGGGACTGCCTAGTTGTTTCAGTAATTAAGTCTCCGACCACATGGTTTGCTGGACCTTTTCAGAACTGTGTTTATGCTGTAAAACAACTCATGTGAGGCAAAATCTTCCTCATTTGAGCATTTCACTTTCAGGCTAATGTTATAATAATGTGAAAACGACACTATATCCCTATGGATGTATCTTCTTATTCAAAGAGAAAAAAAATATAAAAAGAAAAATATAAGAATATATATATATATATAAAAATTTATTTCACTTGGAAGCAAAATAAAACATTGTCCTTTATGTACTGCATATTCACTAATATGCTTAGGTTGCATGAAGTATGTGTTAGGATACCTCCCCATAAAATTTAAAGCAATATTTATATTGTAAAAACTGAAATATCCAATATTCCCATGATATTTACTGAATTTTAGATGTGCTGGATGTGGTAATAATCTGTTCCATGCTTTCTTAAGTATAGGCATTAGATTTGTGCTCGTTAAATGTACATTAACTGTAGATGAGGTGGTTCAACTAAACAGTCAAACCCAGCTCCAATCTAAAGGTCAAATTTGCAGTTTAAACTGAGAGTAAGAACCATGGAGAGCTGAAACAATTCCTTAATGTCATCAAAGACACTTAAATTTCCTTTATTTTCCCTTTCTTTAAGACTAAGACCATCACTTTATATCACTACATGCTGTAGAGGATGAATGCATTGATGGCTGTAAGGTCATAAAGTAGCCAAACAATAGGAAGCAAGCAATTATTTTGGAGCATTAAATACTTGGTAGAGATAAAGGTAAGCCAGGTAAGTTATTATTTTTAAAACCATTTTATCTTTTTTAAGTCACACGAAATACTAAAATCTGTTTTAGGATCTATTGTATGTCTATACAAGAAAACAAGAGAAACAGTAGGTTATGTAATTAATAAGAATTATTTAACTTCCTTAAGGAAAACAAGACTAGCTGTTAAACTCTCTCAGGCATAGCAGAAACAAGACCAAAGACAGATATCGGGAATTGTTCCACAGGACGTTTTTCTCTCTATTTTATCTATTTTCTTATTTCTATTTTATTTATATCTATAGTCTATTTTTTATCTATAGTTTTATTTACAAGACATTATACATTTTTTGAAGGTTATCCCCATTCGTTTAGTATGTCATTTAACATTAAACAGTAATACTTCGTTTTTATGGACATCATAAAGTTAAAGATAGTTTGAAAATACCTGAGAACATACCTTGATTTCTCATATTAGAGGATACTTGATGTGAAAGCTCCTTCATGGTCTTATAAAAAAGTAATCAAAGGAACACATGAATGTGCTACAACGTTACCTGTTCTTGTTATTCCATTTATAGGAATCATGTAGCCTCTCTGCAACAAAAGCAAACAATTATATGCTCATTTCACCCCTAAATCCAAGATCAACACATTATCCCATCTGTTAGAAAAACTAACAATTTCTCCAGTGAATAGCCAGTTTCTGTTTGCACTAATGCTTGTTGTAAAAAAAAAAAATATTGGTGTAAACAACAAGTCTCTTAACATAACTATATTTGCTTGGATAGTGTCTGTGTTTTGCATAATTGCTGATACTTTTCAGAGATAGCTGCAAGGCCAGGCATTTCAGAACAGGTAGTAAGTTTTAAGTTCAGAAGGGAAAGCACAAACATGAAAGCACATTCACTTAACCTACTCTGCCTGGTAAGTTTCAAGGCATGCTGCCTATTAGTACCATCACCAGATACCTTTCATAGAAGCTGTGAATTAAGGAATTAAGGACAAAAACAGGTAAATTCTGAACCAGATAGCTTTGTGCTGTAGCTTGGTAATCATTACATATATTTATTTATATATATATATATATATGTAAAATGCTGTTTTATATGTAAGGGCCGTACCATGTACAGCAACAAGCAGACGTTATTTCTTTCCTAATGAAAAACATTGGTTTAACTTATTTCATTGAGATTTCCTTTATGATCTCTTTCTGATCTCTCTGTCAAAGACAGAGGCTTCAAACAATGATGGTGTGAGAGATACATTATGTGTTTCAAGAGCACAATCTGATCCATAAATATGTTTTCCTGCCAAGCATGCTAGCATTGCTACTCACAGAACACAAGGATGCTGAACATTTGACTTAAGGTATGGTGATTGTTTCTCCCTTTATGTGCCAAGGCTGGATGTCTAATATATGATACCACTATTAGAAATATGAAGGCAGTAGTAGCTGTGCACAGCTTACTTTCCCAACATTTTGTTCCATCTCTGCTGCTGGGCATGCATAAATAAAATATTGCGAACAAGTAATTCTGCATAAATCAGTTGCAATATTTAAACAGATATAGATGGTTAAAAAATAAATAAAAAATCTGATTTGGGGTCTGCAAGTTATAGGGCAAATCCTCTTTTTCTTACTTATCTTCTCTCCTTCCTCTCCCCACCTGCCACTCCCACAGATAAAGTAGAAGGGCATAAAATTGTAAACTATCTAGTGACCTAACAACCTGGGGTGGGAGGAAAATTTCTAAATAAAGAAGGCTGAAAGCAGTGAGCTTCTCAACAGAATCGGATAAAATAGCTGAACACATGCAATGAAAGCACTGACATTTGTATGTATGAAAATGCTAAAGTATTCAATAGACTACAGTTTGGTCCCACATAAAGAAACTAAAAATGTGTTCTTCTGCTCTGCTTTGGAGGTACGCAGCTCAGCCTTCACCGTCTAAGCTGAGCATCTAGATTCTTATTATAGTTAACAGACAATGGACTGTATAGTCAGTTGTCAATAGAAATAAGTCCATGACTCATCCCAACAAACATAATCATCTTCTTATAAGGTGACGTGAATTTCATCCAAAAGAACAGTGTCTACATGGACTCCCTCTCAATGTGTGCTAGGGAACCAGTCTGGCATACACACCTGGAATAGGACACACCTACACTGCAGACAACTGCAATTAAACCCAACCATAAGGATTTATTTACTTTGATGGGTGCAGATTTCATCTACCCTGGACCTGACGAATTGCCCCTGATCTCTACTATGCTTTGGCATTCGTCTTCATCACTGTTGACATTCCATCAAAATGACACTAAAACCAGGAAATGCATGGAGATGTGAAGGTTATTCGGTTGCATGAAGGACAACAAGGAACTTCAGTTTGATTCTCAATACAGATGGGCTAAGGATTATGCCAAGTTCACCTACCTTCCCATGGCCACTTTGTCATCCATCCTAGCTCTGTTTGCACAGGGTGGTCCTTAGGGATGAAGTTGCCCTCTACAACAAGCATCTGCAACCCATACCACAACAGGGCATCAAGGATGAGATACACTTCACTGATAAGATTGAAGCAGCAATATAGTTATTTTTATAACGTAGTGATCCTAACAAAGCAAGCATTCAGCCTGTAATCTAATCATGCTCCACTGAATCCTGGTCTCCTTTCAAATGGAAGGACTGAGAACCGTACAGTTTTGCACTATTCTTCAAGAGAGCTGTGAACCTCTGAATTGGAGTGGGAATTAAGACTGCTTTTAAATTCTGGAGTCTTCTAACATAACTTGCTGGCACATTTATCAGATACAAACTGGTTTATAGTCCATGTGTTCTTCTTTAATAGAAATATAGTATTTCCCTATTGTTCATTTTAAAAAATGCTTTTAAGATTTTCATTATGAAAACTTCAGAAAGCTACCACTGATTTTCTCCCTCTCTACCTTTATGCTGCCTGTAAATCAGATGCAATAATAACTTCTGAGATGCTGGAAAGAGCATATTTATCTCCCTGGGAAAGTTATGAGGATGACAGCTCAGTGCTTCAGCAGCGTCAGAGCTGTTACATTTCCATTCATTAACTTTCCCTTTTTCTATATAAAACCACATAATTGGGACTTCCCTTAGTGGAAACATTTAGTGCTTCTTTAACGGGCAACTCAGGATCACAGCTTTTTAAGCCTGAATCTAAGAGTTATTGAGAGCTTCCTGAGAGCTGCCAAATGCTGTGTGTTCCCATAGACTCAGCATCTTGCAGGATTAGATTCTCATAATATTTTTAGTGCTAATAATGTCAAATCCTATGTAGATCTTTTGTAATCTATTTACAAAAATGTCACATGCAGAGCTGCTCCAGAATCATCTGACTATTCATTTTTTCAAGTACATTTTCTCCAAGCTGAAAGTTTTTACACTGATGTCATTTGTTCCATTTTTCCAGATGAAGATTATTGTTAGAATGAATTAGATAAGTAACTACTAATTACATACAGTTTCTGGTGCAATAGAGAGTAAAAACTCTAATCTGAAGCAGAGAAACAAGGATTTCATCCTGGTGGTATGACCCACCAGTTTCCATTTAGTTAGAAATTTGGTAAAGAGTTGTGGATTTGTTGCACTTGCAATTTCACACCTATGAGAAAATGTATAAATTTGTTTGAGGATCACAGAACCTTTAGAAGAGAAGCATGGGTCAGAATTATGGCACCACTCAATGGGAGTGCATCATTATGCCCTGAGTTTCATCCACAACTCAGGGTCTCAAAATTCAGCACTGAGAAAATGAGGAACTTTTAAGGAATAGATGTCATTGAAGAAGCAACTTGCCACAACCACAAGTGAACAGAGAGGCACCAGAAACCATCCAGACAGAAACATCCAAGCAGGATATTTCTTAGAGGAGAAACCACTGTATGATTTCGCATGGTTCTTTTCCTTATAAACTGTACCTCTCAAAAGCTGCAGTGAATACTAGATACAGACCCTCCACCATATGATTCTGCTATATCCCTAGAGAAGGCTGGGAATTTTGTTTGATATCACGATGCTTGAGAAATGTTGCTTTGTGTGCTTGATACTGCAACTGTAAAATATTATTTAAATTGATTCCTCCTACAAAAAGCAAACAAGCAAACAAAAATAACAGGTAGAACCGATCCAAATCCATCAACATGCCTATTACTAAACACTGCTATTCTAGTGCAATTTTTTCTTGACTTGAAAAACTTGTTTCTTTGCAATTACATTCTCAACCACTGCATGGGCGTTAAGCCAAGCAAGACTGAAAATGTGTCTGTTTTCCCTATCTAAAAGCAATCAGCAAAATTCAAAACTCAGACACTTTAATATGACATTTTGTTTTATTTATGTTTTCTACAGCTCATGGAATTCAGATCCATCCCCTATTTCCAGAATCTCCTTGCTGCCATAAATCACTACCTATGATGGTCATCGCTAGGGTATTAAATACAGGACTGTCACTATGTAAAACTCATGTTCCTATTACCTGAATGGAGGAAGCCCTCTTTATTAGGGAATGGGGTACATTTTAACCATTTAAATGCCTTAGGAAAGAATGGAGATAAAAATAAGCTCCATGCTGTGGGAAGTAGAAACACATTTTTCTTCTATGTTTTGTCCCCCTATTCTCTTAGATTCTTGCCTTCCAGTATCCCTACCCCTCTGCTCTGTGACTACATGCAGCTCCACAGGAATATGTAAGACGGTAGCAGATACTCCTGGTATCCTGGTAAGAGGGTAGCAGATACTCCTTACACAGCTTGACTTGAAAGAGGGTGCTTTTATTTTAACTGCTTCTCTATCACTATATGGAATAATGACCAAAAATATTTGTCTTTATGAAAGTCAGGTCCATGTTTTCTTTGAAGTTTCCTGATGGACCGTTCAACATATACTGCAGGCTGACAAACTGAAACAGGGCTTTGCCGTTGTTCATGGAGTACTTGAAATTTACTGTTGAAAGGAAATTAAAAACTTCTGGTCACATATTCCCCAAGATCTTCAAAGGATTAGGGATCTGCTTCTGCAAAGGGAAGGTAGGGGAATGACAAATTCAGAATCAAAAATTCGTTTCAGAATTACATGTCAGGAAGGACCTTGCTGTGCTCATCTCAGCTGACTGTTACAGTAACACAGGCCATATTAACTCAGTTCCAAGTATTTCTGGTCCCTAGCTGACTACCCCATCTAATTCGCACTGGAGGGAAAGCCATTCTCTTGTTAAAGGACAGTACAGATGTAGGGGCATCAAGATAAGAATAAATGTAAGGCAGAATTTCAGAAAAAGATTCTTAGCCCTGGAGCAGTAAAATGCTAAGATACCCTCTGATCAGAGGCATAGTAGAAAAAAAATGCCTTGAGACAGAATGTGAAAAGTTGTCAACAGGGTGATATGAGGTAGTTGTCTGCAATGACTGGGTCTGGATTTGATGACACTGGCAATTTGTCCAGCCTTATGCTCCTAATCAATGCTGAGTCCCATGAAGGGCACATGATGGAGAAGACTAGAAATGTTTTATAAGAGAAATACATTGTTATTTGATCAGGCTGCATTCCACATTTTGACGTTGCTGGAGAGAAACATTTGATGACATTTCGAATGGTTCAGGATAAAAAAATCTAGATATTAATAGCTGTTTTTTAAGTCTACATTTACCAGGAAGCAATGTTATTTTTGAAATGACTTGTTCTTCAAAGACCAGATGTCTTCTGTTGTATTAGTTCAGTAAAAATAAGTTTGTTTGTTTCTGAAGATAAATCCATCGTTAGACACATAATGGACAAACCTCAAAGGGGATCCTAATCATCCCATGCTCCCTTTCTAGTTTTTGGAAAGAGGGTGACTCTGTTCTCTCTAGCATTGGGTTTTCCTCTGAAGATACTCCTCTCTCCATTGATACTCAAGAAAATACTAGCTGAAGCATAGTCATCCCAAACTAAAAAAAAAAAAGAACCATACCCCAAAATTATTTTCTTTCTTTCCTAATTAAACAAGAGTTTTTTCAATTGATAATGCTAATTTTGAGAATATTAGGTTTTATGTCCTAACTTTCTGAGTAAAATTCTTTGTTCTAATAAGCATTGCACTGGCCTTACTGATTCAGAGCTCGGAGGACTCACAAAGGTTCAACTCTTGGGATTCATTTTTACCGTTGTCCCAACAGATTAAAAACAGTGGTGTATCACTTTTGGACTTCACAGGCAGAGACTCTGTTTAGAACATCGGAAGTTCACCTTTAGAAATTATTTCTAATTTCTTGGTTTAGAATCTGCAATAAGGGTATATTATTACTAGAAATCAGAAAGCAGACACCAAAGTCTCTTCAGTTAGCCAGTGGCTTTTGCCATTTTCCAAGAGAAACATGACTGAGAAAGGTATGTTTAGTCACATGATGTCTCCAGTAATAATGTAGGACATCTCGTGCTTCTTGCTTCTCTGAGAAGCTGATGATAAATCTTCAGGGTGCTGAAAATTAAAATACATTGAAACCTTGTCATGGTAGGTCATTACACTTCCTAGAAAACCTGCAAGTAAAATTAGGTTTATTTTGGGGATGGGAAGGTTGAAAGTTAGAGAAGTCAAATGTTTGACCAGAGTCTCTGTGACAAAAAGAGGTTAGCATATCTAATTCCCAAATTGCTACAATGGATACAAAGCTGTTTGCTGTTTGTTCACATGGCAGTATGAACAACTTTGATCTCCAGGAACTGAGATGAGCCTTCAGTCAGAAGACATTATAAGTTTCTTGCCTTGTTTTCTATAACAAAGGTAAAATAAAGAAAATGCAGGATCATAGAATCATAGAATATCCCGAGTTGGAAAGGACCCATAAGGATCATCGAGTCCAACTCCTGGCACCACACAGGTCTACCCAAAATTTTAGACCATGTGACTAAGTGCACAGTCCAAACGCTTCTTAAATTCAGACAGGCTTGGTACAGCGACTGCTTCCCTGGGAACCTGTTCCAGTGTGCGACCACCCTCTCGGTGAAGAACCTCTCCCTGATGTCTAGCCTAAACCTCCTCTGCCTCAGCTTGACACCATTCCCAGGATGTCATGTTTTGACTTCATCCACAGTGTTTTTTTGGTGGTGATGGTGTTATTTTTTGTTTTTCTTTTTGTTTTTAAAAGCTGAGCTATATGAAATATTTTTTGAGAAGTTTTGCATTTGGATTTTCACTTCCATTTGAGGCTGCTCTTTGCTTATTAACCTGACTATTTTTGGCAACAAAAGCATGAACTCTATTCCATTCTCCATAGCAAGTTCAGGGCTGCTTGACATTCTCATTTTCATGACATGCATTGGCAAAATCAAGACAATGGTTTGGAAAAATATAAGAATGCTTCCCAACATATACAATAAGAAAAATAATGGTCCCAGTATGGTGGATCTTCTAAACACCTTAATTAAATACAGTGTGCCATCCCACACTGTCAAGTAATAAATGTTCACTAAAAAAATACGTTATGTAAAGAAAAAAAAGAAAGAAAAGCTTACATAAAACATACAAAAATATTCAAGACATATATGAATGGGGTCATTTTAATAATTACTCATCTCCTTTAAATTAAGCAACACTTTTTACAAAAATAGAGTCTTTAGTACTCAGATCAGAACATCTAATTCTCCTTTTTGGTTTCCAAGACACAACTACCTACTGTGTTATAAACCAAGTAGTTATTTTTACAGTTTTTTGTTTTGTTGTTTGTGCTTTTGTTGTTGTTGCTTTGTTCTGTTTTTCTGTAATTCAGAGAATTTCCTTGGGCTGTGGAGGGAATTCTGCCAACTGTCCTGATAACTGAGCTAATCAGAAGTCTACTATATTAAAGGCAGGCAGCTCAGACTGCAGTTCCAGATCTACAGCCCAGATATGAAAGCTTTCACCTGTGACCTTAGTATGTGTATCCTCCTGGCTCTTTGTTGGTGTACAGTGATATTTCTCAATAGCCAAATACTGAAGAATATAATATCCATTTGACATTTCAAAGAGAATCCAAGCACGGTAAACTGCAAATACCTGTATTTGGCCAGAGTACCAAATTCAGTGGTTCTATATTTGCAAAGACTGCAGCAAATCTTCCTTCACATAGAGAATAATAATAGTAATAATAATAATAATAATAAAATCTTAATGTCTCATTTATGTCTCCAGACCAGAACAATCTTGGTGCTGCAATTCTGCATTACTCACAGTCAGACACTTGACTTGATTGACTTCCTGATCTGTAAAACTACCTACCTCTGGATCTCCCTAAGAAGTTTCTCATCCAAACACAGCCCTATCTCAAGGTCTACCAAGTCACAAATGCGTGAAACAAACCTTCTGAATTCCAAGAAACACTTTATCCTGAATCTCTGATTCATTGCAGCTAATGTCACTACTTTAAAACTCCGTCTGCTCTTTGCTGCTTGCTGCAGTGAGCAAAGGGGTTAAGAAGCTAAGCAAAAAGAATATGTAGTTGTTTCACAGGGTTATAATGGAAACTTCAAAGTAATTTAATCAGATATGTTTCAATATACCCTAAAACCACTACTGCCATAACCATGATGAGTGAACAAGCCGTAATCTTAGGCTAAATTGTGTGACTAATTCTGAGTTTATTGAAATGAACAAGGACAAATGAGGTGCTACTTTCTCTCCCAGATATACAATCAATTTTGGAAGGGCTGCAGAACCTTTATTGTCAGTTTTTAGGCTGCAAACTCTGACAGAGATTAGGCTTTGCACTTTGGCTATGGCTACTGTTAAACACCTTAACTCCATGTGTAGATAGTGAAAAAAAATATAAAAACACATGCATTTCAACATAGACCAAAAAAAAATCAGAAACAGTCTGTAGTTTTGGGACCAAAACACTCTTTGACACATTTCTAGGCATGTTTTTTTATCTTTTTTTATCATTACCACATTCATTGTTTACATTTAACTCATCTGTTTCTGATGTCATGTAACCAGCTCAGCCACAAAACCTGGCTAAAATGTTGGGAAACGTTTTTGACAAGAATATTCTTTAGCCAGGAGGACTAGCCATCCTGTTATTAGGCTAGAGAGATGGCTTTAAACAACTGCTGCCAAGGAGTGAATATGGAACATGCAGTGTTGGGTTATTATCGTAAAGACATGAATTACCATTTCCTTCTCAGAAGATTGTCTTTCATGAGTAGGTTCTGATTTAACATAAGGGTCTACATGGGCTCAATCCCAAATGAATTTATATTATCAGTAGGTTCCTTTACTCTCACTGGCAAAGTACAAGCTTAAAAAGACTGAGTCTGGAGATGGAGGTCATCTGTCTTTGTCTTGAGATTATGGGGAATTTAGAGCTTATGTAAAATACTTCTCACCCCAAATTTCTTTGAGGGATTTTCATCAAAAATGCACACAAAATGATGTTTAAATAAGGAGAGGTGAAAATTCTCAGATATTTCTGATTTTCACAGTTCAGGGCTGGTCAACTAGATGACCTCTTAATTTACAGACTCCCTTTTCTGCATTCAAATCCAACACCCTCAGGAACGAAGCCCTAGCCTTCATTGACACTTGGTGTTTCTGTACCTCCAGAAATAACAGCAACCTTCAGTAAAGTAATTTTGAGGAGGACAAAACTTTCTCTAGGTTTTCCAGAGTAAGAGGGAGTCTAGTATTGCTGAAAGAGAAATTTCCCTCCCTGTGCATTATGCAGCAAGTATAACAGTAAAGAGAAGTTTTACTGATGTGAAAGTAAATGCCTGGAAAACAGAGTGGAATGGAACATCTGGGACCTGGAAAGACTCTCAGGTGACTGGCTTGTAAATGTCTACTGCAAGGTTAGTAGAAATTTATCCTAGGGTCATTAAATGGGACTCTAGCTCTCTGTTGACTGTAATAAGAGCTTAAACACATGGGCTGTGTATGGACCATAGAGGAACCTTTCATTTTCTGTCTTGATCAAACAGAATCTTAGCATTGCATACCTCACATGGCAATGAGACTCTGCAGTGTGTTCCATAACAGGTTGCTGTTACTAAACATCATGTGAGAACATAAAGATTTTCTTTGACTCCCATTGTCTCTTATTTCTCAGAATCACAGAATGAAGTTAGAAGGGACCTCATAGGAGGGATGCTACATTCCATTAATCATTTTAGTAGCCCTTTGCTGAACTCATTCCAGGAGCTCCATGTCTCTCTTGTACTGGGGAGAAGATGTTAATGTTTTCCATTTCATTCCAGTAGTGTGCCTGCTGATCTGAAGTCCCCTTTATACACACAGTTTAGGTGGCTGCAGGAAACAACTTGTAAGTTTTACTTTAAATGCTGGTAAATCTGCCAAAATATCTTAGGACGCTACCAGTACCAGGAATGGATCCTACAGCAATGACTAAAAAAAGCTATAACAAATGAAGTTATTCTTCTCACTTGATCATGTTATTGTTATAATTATTACCGAACTGTTAGGGAAAAATAATCAGGGATAAGGATGGACAATTACAGATGGTCCCTGCTTTTATTAAAGTTACAACAGCAGTGAGAACCACTCACTATAGACAGAAAATAAGGAATGTGCTAATGAAACCAGAAAATGATGAGATGATATCAATCTGTGGCACACCAGCAATATATTTTCTGAATTTTCTTTTCTTCCTGAATGGTCATCATGGTGAAGTACAGCTTAAATAAAAATAAGTTTTGAGGGTAGATAATCAAGCTCCTTTGAGTAAGCTTTCATAGATCCCTTCCAAAGACATAGGACAATGCAATGAAATAATTCAGTCCATAAAGAGTGGCTGAGATTGCATTTTAGGATTACAAACAGGTTGGGAATTTACTCTAGGAGCCTTTGAAAGAGGCAGAGAAAGAAACTACTGCCTCTTACTCTCAGGGGATATAAAGAACAGGGATGCCAGAACAGGCTTAACAAGTGATAGTCAAAATGACATTCACAAGAATGAGGCAAGATTTCATTCCTCAAGTCCACCAACAGAGTACTTGCAAGGAAAAAGTGAAGGGTGTAAATTAAATTAGGGTGAATAAATCTGATCTTCCTTTTGATGTCTTCTACTATGGAGTAGGAGAAGCTGCAAATCAAAAGAGATGGCATGTACCCAAAGATGACCCTGAAGAGGTGCAAGGATTGGTAACAAAATGTGTGTGGAACTCAATAATGTCAGATTCAAGCAGTCACCATCATATGAGTAACACATAGGCTCAGCATTGTGAAAGAAGCTTACACTGTTGCTGCTTAGTCTGTATCTGTTTTTAGACAGAGAAATTCAATTTCCACACTTGTCAATCCCATATTGTCACCTGCTTCTAACCACACAGACATAAATGTGATGTAATAGTTTTTGGAAAAATGTAACATAAACCTGTCACAAGGATCTTTAATATCTCTGATTTTTAACTTTTTTTTTTCTTTTTTTCTCAATGCAATAAATAAATACTGCGGAAAAAACATGTAATTAAGAGAAAAACTTCAATAAGCCTTGATAACAAGAAAAAATATACATCCCTCAAAATGTCTCTCATTTATATAGTACATTTATACAGAACCCAGGTACAGAAACAAAACAGAGGATAACAACAGCTTAATTCTCAATCACTGGTGCATATGTTCCATTTCTGAGATGAGCTGTTCTTCTTAGCTGGTATGTTTAAGTGCATGGTATGACCTCAAAGAGGACAGGGGTTTCTTTTAATTAATCCAGCAGGTGGAAAAAAAAAAAAAAAAAAAGTGAACAGTAAAATCTATCCTCACCTTTAACTTGCAGCAAAAGAGCTTTGCTACAACATGATTGCTTTTTTTTTTTTTTGTCACTGTTGCAATCAAAGGCCAATCATAATTAAAAAAATTAATTCAAATGGGGATTACAGATAATGAGAACTGAATATTTTCTACTCTCAATAAATCTGTATGCATGGCTAAAATACCTGACATACAACCTCATTTAAAAACATCAAAGTTTTTGCTGGGGAGTTGCTTGGAACTCTTTTGGCCTCTTCTCACAGGTGATAGGACTAGAGGGAATGGCCTCAAGTTGTGCTAGGGGAGGTTCAGATTGGAAATGAGGAGACATTTCTTCTCAGAAAGAGCAGTCAGGCATTGGGACAGGTTGCCCATAGAGGTGGTAGAGTCACTGTCCCTGGGGGTGTTCAAGGAAAGGTTGGAAGTGGTGCTTAGGGACATGGTTTAGTGGGTGACATTGGTGGTAGGGGGACAGTGGGATCAGGTGATCTTGGAGGTCTTTTCCAACCCTACTCACTCTATGACTTTTTCTAGAGACAAATGACCAAGACAGTTTGTTTTAAGAATATCTATTTCCTTCCCAGCCAAAATCTGCATGGATAACCTGATAGAAGTAATATTGTTGATCAACATATAATGTGTGCTAAAAGATACTGACCACATCCACATGGGTGTGATACAGTCAGGTGTGGCTCAAGGTTACATCAAATATAATCATGCATGTCCGTATGTTCTTCTACACCCTAAGCTCTGGAGACTGTTGCAGTTTAAATAATCTACATTCTTTCATTTTCTCCATGGATAATGAATGATACGCAAGGATAACTGGAAGAATGCAACAGTTTGCAAATTGCAGTCAGGTTTTCCAAGTTCATCATCTTCTTGAACTATGATTCTAAATATACATTTACTTGAAAGTTGTGCAGCACTGGCCCGGTGTCCCCAGTAGTGTTTGCACCTTGAAAGTAATAAGAGGTGTTTTTTTCAAGCAGTTTGTGAGCAGGTAATGAGAGTCTAGGGAGCACAAAATTCAATTACGTGAAGTGTGTTATGTATATGTGTTTTCATGATTTGTATTGATTCACGTGTATGACAGATTGATTATAAATTGGGAAATATATTGGCTTGTAAATGAAATATATTGGATTGTGGGAGCATATCAGGCCTTGTATTGAATTCTCAGGGCCACTATGACATTTATTTGTGAGTGTAAAGAATCTCCGTTATTTTTGTGTGTGTGTCTGGTGTAATTGCTTTACAGGGGTGATGCCTGGGTCCTTTATGGAAATATATTAGCACTGCAATATGTCAGGTCACTGAGTGCCCTTGCCATCACTGAAGTGAAAGGATGAGTCTGCATCTCAGAGAGTGAGAATTCTCCTTCCAAGCCCATGGTCACAACTATCACAACCTTGTCAGCCTCACAAAGACATCTGTTGGTGTGTAGACTGATATACACCATTTGGCTCTGTCAGACCCAAATCTTGATCACATACTTTTTAGTTAACATCAAAGCTAATAATTATTATTAATAATAATAATAATAATAATAAAGAAGGAGAAGAAGAAGAAGAAGAAGAAGAAGAAGGAGAAGAAGAAGAAGAAGGAGAAGAAGAAGAAATCCTAGTTTGTAGAAATCCTAAATGGCTTAGGACAGAGCAGAAGAGAATAATTCTTCATTAGCAAGGAGATAACAAATGAGGTCTTGCATAATTTTGTTTCCTAGGAAGAGACATTCAACAGAAACTGAAATAGAGATTAGCCACTGGAGGGTGGGGGCAAAGACTGTCTTACGTAGTTATTGGAGTGCACTACTGCTCATACATGGAAATCCTTCTGAAGAGAAAATGCAAGGGAAAAACTTGTAGTGAGGAATGAGTAGAAAGTGGGGAATTTTGAAGGCTTATAAGTGAAGAAAATGTTTTCATTTTCCTTTTACAAACACCACTTATATCTGTGGATAGATCAGATTTGTCTCTTTGGAATGATCTTTTTCAGATGGCAGAAATGCAGAAGCAGGTGCTACAAAGTTTGCTTCATCTGGAGTGGGAAGTGGAAAGATTTATTTCACCTTATTATTTATACTACTTCTTATAGTTGCAGAAGTATTTCAATAATCTTTATAGAGCTCAATTATACCATAGCCAATTGATATGAGTGATTTCAGTACTTTTTAATATGCTGTTGAAAATCTCCATTGTGAAACATTCTTAATGCTTGGCATAAAATATATAGAATTCTCTTTTAATGTAACTAAGTCCTAGTTTCATTTTCTAGTTAAAATGCAGAAGGGATAAAGAATGAGTTTCTACTAGACTATAGTGGTGTTTACCTCTCTTCATCTGAAGTTCTGTTGGTATTTCCACTTTTAATTTGGCAACAAGGTCTTGCACTTGAAGGAATAGTTATTTCTTCTATTTTTGGTTTTTGGCTATTATAGTTGTGTGAAATTATGTGCTATGTTGGAGGTTAGGCATGATCATCAAAGTAACTCCTCTTAGCTTTAGCTTCTGTGGATCAGGTGTTCAGTTAACTGCCAATGCAACCACAATAATGTGCAAGTGGTAAGTATAAATCTAACTTCCTTATGAGACTTACTTGAGCAGCAGATGTACCAGCTGTAAAATATTCTTCAGGGCTTAAATATTGGTGTTAGTCTTTATCTACCATATATATGTATATATATCCTTTGGAGTCTGATCTTTTAGACAATTTTCTGTCAAAGAATATCCATGGATACAACACTTGTGCTAAAGGATGTTTCTTGTACTAACCAGATGTATTTGTGAATTTCCAAATATATGGTGATGAACACTTTACGACATTTTTTTTCCCCCTTTCATAGAATGGTTGGGAAACAGTTGTAATGTAAGTTGATGAAATATGACTTTTCCTCTATGGAGGAAATACTGAATGTAGGTCTCAAGAGATGGTCTCACTGCTAAGGTCTTCTGTGTACCACAGTCTGTGGTGTGCTCTTGATGTTGTGTAGGTCTTCCACCAGACACTGAGCATTCCAAGTCTCTAAAGATGTAAGAAATTTTGAATTTTGTGAGCGCAGAATGGTAATTTATGTCTCCTGTCACTTTTGAAATCTCATCCACAAGTGTTATGAACCTGCCCTGTACTACTCACGACAAAGACAACCTCCCTATATAAGCTTTTTGTGGCTGATGCCTGACCCTGAGGGCAACCACATCTCTCTGGAGTCATTTGTACAAATGAAAGTAATAGTCATAATTAAATAGCAACCTGTAGCAATGGTGTGTAACTTGACTAGCAGGCTTAAATATGCTTAGCAGTCTAATGCTTTCTGAAATAAGATTTTGTCAGGCTAACAATGTTTTCACAGATAAACAAGAAGAAGGCGGACAGCCTGGTTCCTGGAACTGAATTAAAAGCCAGGTATGGTGTTTAGGGAGAGAATATTGACTTATGTAAATACAGTGAAATGAAATACTCCTAGTACTATTATTTTTCTGAGACTACTAGCAAATGTACTACACAATTTATGTGACAAAGAAGATATTCCCAAAGACTTTCCTGCCAGGCCACTGAGACCAGACAATAACAGGAAAAGCCACAGGGCAGGAAGATGAAGGTAGCATTGATAAATGTTCTTTCTTCAACAAATATGAAACATCTGCACAACATTTGAGTTGAATTTTTGACTAATAATTTTTTTCTGAACAAGGAATGGATGTCACCGTACTTTCCCTTTGCACCTACCCTGACTTCTGATCTGCCTGCTTTACATCTGGTCAAGGTGCACTATATCATGGCATCTTTCAGCTCTTCTCTTTTCTCTTATGTGTTTTTCAAAGCTCATTAAAGCACTGTTTGACAGTTTTCCACTATAAAAAATATATTTTCTCACTATAAATCTGAGCTGCACTGAGCTGCACTGTGGGCTGTAGAATGTTGAATGATTTTGTGGGTGGGAGTGCATAACTTGCTTACATTACTAAATATAGACTTTAAAAATTTCTAATCCATGAAATTCTTCTCCCAGAAGTTAAATCACAATTGCATTTCTAATCAATCTTGAAGAATTCAAAATTGAACTATTTTTTTTCTAACGTACTCCAAAAGGCAGTTTTGTTGTTGATTTTTTTTTAAACTATTTTATCAGAAATAATTTCTGATTTCCCACTAACATGCAGTATTCATTTCCCTGCATTCTTTAATGTAGTGGTCATTAATGTTAGTGTGTTAGGGCAGCTCTGTCCTTGTAATATATTTCAAATGTTTCAGGATGAGTACTGAAAAAAGTCACAAGTTAAAAGGTGCATCATAGCTTATGACTCATTCCAAAAATGTGCCTGTATCAGTGTATTTTCTCAAGTAATTTCCTAACTATGATTTTGAAGGGGGTGGATAATTCTGGGAGCAAAAAAGCTGTTTAATCTCTCCATTTGCCAAAGCAGGGTGAATTGTCTATTTTAATTTCAGAGTTACTTAGGTGCTGGGTGAAGAGGCAGCTTTTCAGTTTACTTTTGGCCATGCATCAGGGACTTTCATCAAACTTCTCTCCAAGATCTCTCACATTTGATTTCTGTGAAGAAGGATTAGTATTATGGAGGTGGTCACTCTGCTGGATTGACGCCCTGTGACAGCACAGCTGAGGAGATATGCCTTACAAATGGCTATCGTCTCAAAGTTCATCTTTCTGAGTCTGTTTCCTTGGGACCTGCTGCCCATGAGTTCTCATTGGGCTACATTTTCTACATCCAAGTGATAGAAGAGAACTGCAGTGCATGAAGTAGTCTCTAAAACTCTGAACAGTTTCCTAGCTCTATCCCTTTTCTTTCACTTTTAAATCCTGGCAGACATGGTTCCCCACAGCCCAAACATTTAATGAGAAATGTAATATACCTGTTTAAATAAAAATGCTGAGGTCAGCTGTGATTTGTGTAATCTAGTTGAGTTGAGAGGTAAAGCTGTCCTTGCTCTAGACATTGCCTGTAGAGGCAATGGGGAGAAATGGACTTCTCTAGGAAGTGATGCATCCCCCTATGTTAGACACTAGTTTGGGGTCTAGGGACAGTGTCTTCCAGAAGTACATTTCTCTTTCATGTTAACTAGACAAGTAGCCAAAATAATTAACATAAAAGAAACACCTATATTTTATAATGTTAAAACTAGGGGAAAATCTCACGACTATTCATTCACTAAAGCCCTCAAAAATTAAACATGAAATAAATAAGGCCAAGAAGAAACTGGAAGGTTGGCTGACATTAGACATTTTCAGCTCCACGAAATGTTAACCTGGTAATAAATAAATAAATTAAATAAAATAAAATAAAATAATGATATATATATAAGCAATTTGAATTTTTAGCAAGTTCACTACATTTATGTCAAAGTTTTATTTTGGTGGCTTGTTCTTTTTTAATTTTCTGGTGATAATGACAGCACAGGGATACATTTTTTTTTTTATTTTTTTATTTTTTCCTTCTGAGTTCTTCCACGAGACTGTGGTTAACCTTTTCCTAACTTCACCGTGATTTGAAGTGTCTAATGTTTGGTATCCTTCCTAAGACAAAGAATGGATCCAGTTTTTCAAGGGGAGAAATTTGAGTCTGGGCCAGAAAAACCAGATCAGAGATCATCTTTGAAAAGATCCAAAGATACTACTTATTTACTGCAGTTGACATACCCTGAAGGGTACTGCCATTCGAACTTCCAAAGGTTCAGGGTCATCTTGGAGCACCTTGTTTTCTCCAACTGAAAGGAATTCATTAACTCTAGATGGCTTGGGAAGAACAGCAAGGCTAAAAGCAATTCTGTTTCAGAAAAGAATCTCAAAAATAAGACCAGTCAGGTGGTAGTAGCACAGGCAAGCACCATAACTGAACACTGTAGTTCATACTGTAGTGTTCTGCATGAGTTTACTACCACTTGGAAGCTTCAGAGAAACTCAGAGAAACAAATGTAAAAGGAGTAGAAACATCAGTAATTACTCAACAAATTCACTTAGATCCAGCTTCACTAATTCAGTTTGTGCATTTGATTTCCCTTTCCACAAACTATGAGTGCACTTCTGATTCTTTCACTGCACGTGGTGAGATGCAGTGCTGGGAGATTTTTATCGGCTTGCCTTGCATGTTGATTCATGTAAAGCATATTCTTAACAATTACTTTGGACACTAACTGTGCTGAACTAAATAATGACTTGTTAATTCAGTTTGTTTGCTATGGCTCAAGGATTTTTTAAAGATAACCCACCTAGAGGTTAAGGTGCTGGTGCTAATTATTTTCTCGAACAATACTTTCAATTACTTTTTCCATTATGCATGTAGATTAACTGTATTGTCTTTGAAAATAATTGACACTACTTCATTCTTCTATCATCTCATAATAACATCAGTGTAAATACAACAAGAAGTAATTGAATCAGTGAAGGGGGAAATTCTGTGTGATATGCAAACTAAAACCAGAAAAATCCAGGTAGATTTAGTCAATAGCACTATGAGCTTAATCTTATCATGAGATAAAATAATAGGGATACTATCCAGCTTTGTTTATAATTTATTTCCCAGAGTTTGCAAGTGTACACAATGTTTACCTATAATTACAACAATTTGGTAACTGATGAACTAAGGCGGTTGCTTATACATAAATAGTAGAGAACAGATAGGTTACCTTGACTTTTAGGACCAGCTCTCTTCAAAGTTTTCATAAATGATTTGGATGAAGGACTTGTTTTTTTGGGTGGTCCTTTTGGGGACCTAGGAATTGGACTCAATGATCCTTGTGAGTCCCTTCCAACTCGGATATTCGATGTTTCTATGACTTACTGCAGGTAATGGTAAAGGTAAGGTAGGTAATGTCCTCATAGGCAAGCTCAGGAAGTGCGGCCTAGATGAGTGGACAGTGAGGTGGATTGGCAATTGGCTGGACGACAGAGCTCAGAGAGTTGTCCTTAATGGTGCAGAATCTAGTTGGAGGCCTGTACCTAGCGGTGTCCCCCAGGGGTCAGTACTGGGTCCAGTGTTGTTCAACTTACTCATCAACAACCTGGACGGTGGAACAGAGTGCACCCTCAGCAAGTTTGCTGATGACACAAGGCTTGGAGGACTGGCTGATAGCCCAGAGGGTTGTGTTGCCATTTAGAGATACCTCGACAGGCTGGAGGGTTGGGCTGAGAGGAACCTCATGAAGTTCAACAAAGGCAAGTGCAGGGTCCTGCACCTAGGGAGGAATAACCCCAAGCACCAGTACAGGCTGGGGGCTGACCTGCTGGAGTGCAGCTCTGCAGAGAGGGACCTGGAAGTCCTGGTGGCCAACAGGCTGACCATGAGTCAGCAATGTGCCCTTGTGGCCAAGAAGGCCAACAGTATCCGGGGCTGCATTCGGAAGAGTGTTGCCAGCAGGTCAAGGGAGGCAATCCTTCCCCTCTACTCAGACCAGGTGAGGCCACACCTGGAGTATTTGGTTCCAGTTATGGACTCCCCAGTACAAGAGGGACATAGAACTAATGGAGCAAGTTCAGAGGAGGGCTGTGAAGATGATTAGAGGACTGGAGCACCTGTCATATAAGGACAGCCTGTTTAGCCTGGAAAAGAGAAGACTGAGGGGAGACCTCCTCAGTGTGTATAAATATCTGAGGGGAGGGTGTCAAGAGGATGGAGCCGATCTCTTTTCAGTTATGCTCAGCAACAGGACAAAAGGCAACAGGCACAAAGTGAAGCACAAGAGGTTCCTGCTCAATATGAGGGGGCACTTCCTTACTGAGAGGGTGACAGAGCACTGGCACAGGTTGCCCAGAGACGTTGTGGAGTTGCCTTCTCTGGAGATCTTCAAAACCTGCCTGGATGCCATCCTGTGTAACGTGCTCTAGGTGATCCTGCTTGGCAGGGGGGTTGGAGTAGATGATCTTGAGAGGTCTCTTCCAACCCTACCCATTCTGTGAGTCCGTGATTCTGTGATTCTATGATTCAAAAAAATTTAATACTGTGACAACAGTTAATTCACTGGACCACATTACAAAAAAAAAAAAAAAAAAGACACCAAACTATTTCTGTTCAAATCTATTCCGTTTCTGTATCATGACATATAAAAGTGTTGTCTAAAAAAATAAAATGTTTCAGGATTTTCTTTGTTGGGAACTGTCTAAAATGTCTTTTTGGACAGTAAATAAGGTTTAAAATACTATGTCTGTCATATGCTTATTATCTTGCACAGAAATCACATAGAAACACTATTTTTCTGTCAGTCTGCCTGTTTTCGTCAGGCATAATTTCTCAGACTGAGCTACAAGAACAGGAATTTTGTGTTAATGTGTTTTGTGTAAGGTGTTTGGTACA
Organism: Cygnus atratus; assembly: GCF_013377495.2. Taxonomy (NCBI): domain Eukaryota; kingdom Metazoa; phylum Chordata; class Aves; order Anseriformes; family Anatidae; genus Cygnus; species Cygnus atratus. Next base: position 157,638,105 of record NC_066363.1, on the reverse strand, counting down.
AAAGGACTGAAAGCACAAGCCAGACTCTTTGGACTGTATTATAATTCATGTAAGTGATTGATAAGAACATTGATTAAAAACAACAGCTCAGAATACCTATATCCCATTCAACTGACTGCAGTTATCAGTGCAAGACAGGAATATTCTCAGCTTTTACTTCCTATAATCAGTTGATGAAATGTAAAGATCTGTTACCCTAATGAATTACTGAAAATCATGCCATCTTTTGGGGGAGACAAAGGCACTTATAACTTCTGAGAGAAACAATGCTTCCTTTAGATGGTCAAAACTAAAAATCATATTTCCCCAAACATCCTCAAGTTTGACATATTTTGTCCTAAACATCTTTCCTAACATCAGAAAGGAAATCAGGAAGTCATCTAGATGTCTAGGCTGGTAAATGAAGAAACACAGTTTCTAGTAAATAACACAGACTCCTGAGGGGATTAGGTCTAATGAAGTTCTAAAAACTATTTCCCATAATTAAAATATTAATAGTATAGTGCTACTATACACGTATTTTGAATTCTGTCTCATCTATATGATGATGTAGGGTATGTTCATATGTTGCTGGTGAGGGAGTTATTGGTTTTTAATTGGTAGAAAATTAAAGTATTAAACAATAAAAAGCTATTAGACTGTAATTACTAGAATTAAACAATATTTTTTTCTCATCAGCTTCTTATCTAATCTTGCCTCATCTAATCTTATTGTTTCTCTTTTTGACAACAAAGAAATTCCACAAGGATAAAAAATTTATAAAAAGAGATGAGCATGTCCTTGCTAGATTATCTCTTAAGGGCAATCTATGGGTGGGCAACACTCTGATTCAAGAAACTGGGACTAGTCAGAGCTGTATATTGTCCTTTTTCCTCTACAGAGATAGCGAAGAGTGCCAGATCATAGAGCCATGGAATCATTCAGGTTGGAAAAGACTTCTAAGATCATCTAGTCCAACCTTTAACTTAGTACTAACGTCCACCACTAAACCGTTCTACATCTCCACATTTCTTGCAGACCTCCAGGGATGGTGAATGAACCACTTCCCTGGGCAGCCTATTCCAACGCTGCCCAACTCTTTCAGTAAACAAATTTCTCCTAATATCCAACCTAAACTTTCCCTGGCACAACTTGAGGCCATTTCCCTTCGTCTTATCACTTGGTGCTTGGGAGAAGAGAAGATCCTCACCTTGCTACAACCTCCTTTAAGGCAATTGCAACGTACAATAAGGTGTCCCTTTAGCCTTCTTTTCTCCAAGCTAAACAACTCCAGTTCCCTCAGCCGCTCCTCATAAGACTTGCTCTAGGGTCTAATGAACCGTGCCCGTCCAGTAAAATTTTGTTGACCCAGCTAACTCAGGTTACTGCAGGAAGACAGCTGTATTGCTCCCTTTTTCTGCGGTGATTCATTTTCTCAGCTCTGTTGCACATTACCTGAGATGGAAATTACCCTCTAAAAATGCTCATTTTTTTGCTCTTCTGGCTTAAATGACAAAACAAAATTGTAATTATGGGAAAACTAGTTCATATAGCTCAAGAAAAACAAAAATACTTTTATTTTTAGAATTAGAGTTATTTCAGCTTTAAACAAATTTCCTCATGTTCCATTCTTATTATATGCAATTTCAAATAATGCTAAATCTCTTGAATATATATATATATATAAATATATAAACATATATAAATCCTGTCCTGTAGGGAAAACATAGTGCCAATGTCTTCTGAATTTATCATGGCTTGAAACCATTTAAAGTAACAACAACTTTCATGTGCATTTCTTTGGCTGATGCTAGTTTAAACACCTTCCAAATCCGATTACATGTTCCCGGATCTGCTTTATCAATAGTTTTGCAGCCAGCTCACATACCAAGCCATAAACCAGTGCAGGAGAAAACAAATCACTGAAACCATACTTATTTTTCAGCTTAAATATTTCCTTAAACCAATTCACCAAATGGCTGCCCAAAGATGCAATTGCAGCTCAATGCTTGCAGTTGGAACAACCAGCTGAAAACTTGTGGGCCAGGGGAGAGGGAGTGAAAGTGAATTGCTTAAGTTAGCTTCAGCAGCAGTGCCACTGAATGTGCAACCATGGAAATAGTTTCATTTTGCTCTGAATGTGAACTTCTTTATATGGAAAATATATGCAAATGGACCAGATGTACTGAGAGGGGAAAACATAGAAGCCCTGATTTAGAGAAGTACTTAAGCACACTCTTAAAGTTAATCATGTGCTTAAGTCTATTCACTGAAGCACTTGGCACATGTGTATGCTTTTGCTGAGTTAATGTAATAAAGCAGATACCATAATGATAGTCCTAGGATAAACAAGCAGGCTGAGTTCTTCAAAGGAAACTACATGTGAGCTCGTTTCCTATATCCTATCCAAAAATAGGTCTCTAATACAGAGATGAATCTGACACTACAGACACTTCTCTCTTTCCGTTGTACACTGAGCAAACGCAACAATTAATTTAGACTAGACAGCAAATGTTCACATGGCCCAGATTTGGTGGCACGACTTGTGCATCAGAGACTGAAAGCTGTGTTGCTTTCAAGCAGTAACCTTGAAGCTAGAGTTCTGGAATTTTGCTGGGAGAAACATGCAAAGGGAGTGCCTCCTGATAACAAATGATGGACCAACACTCCTAAGCAGATGCCCAGCCTTATGGAGTGTTCCTCACAGCACTGGATCTTTATCTAAAAGTAATAAGCACCTGCCTTCTGCTTACTATCAACTAACTAAAAATGCATATAACAGGTTATTTTCAGATTACAGTTATCATTCCTAAGAATACAGACCTCTAAATGCAAGGCAGCAGTTGTGATTCAGAGACACATGCATCATCAAAATTCCTATCTCCTATCAGAACATGAACCCTATTTCTCATTAATGACTGTATAACTAGACAGGTTTTACAAGCACTAACGACTAATGGTGGGAGTGAAAGGTAGATGGAGATACAAAATTTAGACCTTTGTCTTTGGGTGCCTATATGTGCATGAGATGTCAAAGCTCCTATGATACTCAGCAGAGATCTGGTCCATGTACTGACTGGAGCCTATAAAGTGAAACAGCTCATTCTAAAACTAGTAGTGACTGGCTGTTTAGCCAAGTTCTTTTGAGTCTTTGCTTAAATTAGAGAGTTTATCCTCTCTATATATTATGGAGACCTCACTTGCACATACGTACTTACACTTCAGTATCTAAATTTTGAATTGAATTCTACCCTGAGTGAGGTAAATTGCTCAGGGCACGCCTGCAAAATGGGACAGAGAATGTTTATTTGGTAAATACGTTGTTTTACCTTTTTTTCTCTGGGAAGCTGGTACTGTTGAATACAGGACATCGAGCCGGGTGTATCCTTGGTCTGATAGACTCTGGCTTTTCTCACGCTCTTACGTTATATTCTTCTGATACACAAATATTGTTTACTAAGTCACTGACTAATGGTGAGACTTAAATCTTTAATATTTCATATTTTCACTGAAATTTCAATTTGTTTCCCACCTGCAGCAACTATCCACTGGAACTTATCCCTTTTCTTCCCTCCTAGAGTTTATTCACTTGGTATTTTTTCAATTTTTACCTGGTTTTCATGGCTCTTAATAACCAAAGCTTGAAAACTCATGCAAAGACATTCATAGGGATTCTGGGCTTTGAGCCAAATACCATTTCTAGATTAGATGCCACTGAATGTACTTTCAGTGTATTATTTTTTTTATTTTTTTTCCTTCAATTTCAGCCCTGTCTTCTCCAGGCCTTAATATTGCACCTGCTGTGTAATGAAGGTATTGTACTCACTAATACCTCATTGTATAGTACAGCTCATATACCCATGAAATACCCACATCCATTTTACTAGAGTGAGTAAAGTCACACACTGGAAAAAAAAAAAAAAGTATGCATCTTTAGTTTAAAAGCAAGCCAACAGGAAGACTCAATCTATTAATCAGAAGACAACTGGATAAAAATGGGCCAAGTGAACATAAAAGCATGTTAATCTTTCCTTTTTTTAAAAAAAAGATGAAAGGGGTGGAGGGTCAAATTTTGGAGAACACTTCATAGACTAAAAGAGAACAAGTAGTGTTTACTACTCCTTTTTAACACATTACATTCCTCAGAAATGTATTATAATATCATATATACAAGCTACATGTTAATGATTGTAGACATTCAACCAACAAATTAATATCTAGGTTAATTGAAGCTGAAGAGGAAGATGGCAATAATAGATTTGCTGTTTATAAATAATCCTTAAATCACCCTGGTCTAAAAAATGGGCAGAACCTCTTTTCAAATGGATATAAATTTGCACTGTGAAGTACATGTGTGTGAATTTGTTTTGCCTCTTGTGCTCCAGCTACTCAATACACTAGAAATACTTTATGCAATTACAATCGCATTCAGTCTTAACTGGATTTGATAAACTGCAGAACAACATAAAATCTGTTCCCTTTTATTCACTCTCATTGGGCTATTTATACTCCTGTTTTTGAAAGAAAAAAGAGGGACCTTTAACTTACAAAAGATGATTAAAAGTTTATCCTTTTTTATCCTTGTAACTTTATCCTTCTATCAATTTTCCACTGTTGTGACTCTATTGACCGAAGGGGAGTCCTTGTTTAAATAAGTCATCAGAAATAGGCTTTTTTACAAGGCAATCTTGTGGGACTGATATCTGCACTGGCTAGAAGATGCATATGTTGAATAATAATATTGGACACTAAGATATTTTGCTAGGTGCCAGCATAACTGCATGAGACTACATTGACTTCTCTGACATACATTTTACAGACCAAACTTTACTATGTCTACTAAAAGAAAATTACCCATTAATGTCTTGTGTATGGAGTAGCTGTGAGCTAGTATCTGAAACCTGGATAGATCTTGTAACTGCTTAGATTGGAAGAAAGAGCTTTAATGAGAAATCAGTATGACTATAAAAAATGCTAAATTAGCATTTTCAGGAGTTAGTATCTACAGTGTACATGTGAGAAAATCACCCTGGGTTCCTGTCATAGGTAATGGAGAGCTCGTTTATGTAGTCAGTGACTTCAGGATGTGATTCGTCTCCTCAAATAGATGCCTACATTTGGTTCAATATAAATTCTGTTGACCAGCTCTTCATTGACTATAGTAAGAGCCTAGAGAAGAAGCTTTGATGCAGACAACCCACTGTAGATATCTGGAGTCGGATGTGTTGAATTCATTTTGTTGTAAGTCTGGTGTCAGGGTACAAACCTGACATTACTGCTGTGAATATGTGTGACTCAAATCTGGGGGGTGTATGTCACTAGAGAAACCTGAGAAAAATAACTACCTTTTATTACGCATAAAAGTGCCATTCAACCTGTGGCCTGGGATATTTCAGCTTTTGCTTCTTTTGTATTCAGCCCACCCAGGGCATACTACTTCTGTTTGAAGACTTCTGAGCCCTTCTTCATCTCAAACTTCACTCTGGCCTATATGGAGCTGAGAGAGCAAAATTTGGTTATGAGGTTACATTTAGTCAGTTGTGCTTTTGAAGCAACTTTAGCATGATTTCTTGAGCAACAATGCCTCCTTTTCTGACACTTTAGAGTGTATGAGAGAAACAATGCCTCCTTTTCTCACACTTCATTAGGGTGTGTGAGCTGCTTGGGCATTTGCATGCTGCACATTCAAATAATTTTACCTCCAGCCCATTACAATCAGACCTTCAGTGTTAATGTCTAGTTGGACATGCAGCTGAATCAAACTAAGACTTTATCACTACTTAGCTTGTCACCATGAACTAGTATGGGAAACTGCCCCTAGTAACAATATATCAAGCTAATGTTCCTTTTTAAAATGTCTAAGTTTCACATTGGATGGAATAGAAATAACACCTATATATAACTTCAATACATTGGAGATCCATGTTCATTATATTGGAGATCTCAGATCATGTTTATCCAACTTACTTGTCACAAACCATTATATCTTGCCAGTTCAGAATCAATCTCTCTTCAACAGTGGTGGGTTGATACTGCACAAAAACAAGCAAGGTGAGTTTATGAATGACTAAAGATCAGTATTAGTGATGTTAAAAAGGAATTCCCAACACAGTCTGCTTCACAGTCAATGTCAGTGTTTTCTTAAAGTTACTCCAATGACAGCTACAGAAACAGAAATGTGTTTTTTGTTTTGTTTTATTTTTATTTTTATTTTTTTTTATTTTTTTGTCTGTGTGTGTGTTACTTGTTTTGTTTTGGTTTTGTTTTTTGTTTGTTTGTTAGTTGTTTTTGTATGTGTTTGTTTGTTTTTAATCAAAACCTGAATATTTAGTTTGGAATGGCAACCCAATAAACTTAGAAAAATTGCTAGGCAAATTATATGGCAAAGGACTATGTTGGTGTGTGAAAGCCAATTCCTTTGCTCTAGTTGCAGGTCACCCATTGTAAAATTGCTAAGACGGCACAAATAGATCAAGTCCCAAGGCACAGCTTAGTCTGACACTGACTGCACAGGAAACTGGGCATCAGGTAGGACTTAGAATTTATTCTGCCAGGCATTTCAGCCTGAAAACAAGCAAAAATGGTTTAGGGCATATTCCATATATTTTCTGTCATGAAAATCCATACCAATTTCTCCAATTCCTATCAGTAAATAGAGATGAAATGCCAGGAAAGTTTCCTTATTTACCTCTGTGACTCTAGTTAGTCATCAAATTCCTCAATGCTTCTGCTATCTGTATGCAAAACATACAGGACAGTCTTCTTCTACCCTTTTCCTTCTCTAGCTTCCTTGCAGGTTATTTCAAGAAGGTTCATATTCATTCATTCATGCAGCTCCTAGCACTGCTGAATCCTTGTTGCTGGCTGGGGACACTAAATTGTCAGTATTGCAGAAGCATGGATAACCTCAATTTACTTGAATGACTGCTGAATCAAACCCCTAATGAAAAGGATAGTTTGCTGTAGTTGTGATTACACCTTTGTGTATATGCTTGTGCCAAGAAAAAGGACTTTATTTCCTTGTAGATGAAAGGTCTCTCTATATGTGAAATATTATTATTACTTCAAACCTCAATCCTTAATTTAGAGATCTGAAGTTATTACAGCAACAAGGCACATTTGTCATTCACTGTGTATATTACTTTCAAAATTTATGCTATGCTGTTTTAAATATGCGTTCAACACATTAAAGGCTTTTTGTTCAAACATGAAAATTGGAGTATTACAGTGAAGTTCCTAAGTAATAATTAATTTTATGATTCCAGCAGTTAAACTCCTTGGGCCAAATGCTGAGAGAAGCACAGGAGATGCAGAATTTGGCTTATGGTTGATTAATATTTTGTGGTTTCCTTGTCTTTTTGCCAGTTCATTTGGACACATATCAGGCTTAGAGTTTTAAGGGGACTAGATCTGCCTTCATATGATCTGGATCATCACATTAAGGTGCCAGAGGCAATCAGTACCAAATCTACTGGATTTGTGAAGGAACAGGTTTGATCCCATCACCCACTAAGGTAAATCTTGGTCAAATTTGTATTTTATGCATACAAATATAATTAAATATTGAGTTAGCTCATAGAAATTGGATGAATGTTACTTGGGCACAAAAACACCAAAAAGATACTGATATCAAAACCTTCACTGACCTAACACATCTTCTTGAGACTAGCCCTGGTATTTGCAGATGGAGCTGCAGAGCTCAGTGGTCATATCAGAAGGAATTTTAATATATGGGCAAGCATTCAGGACATTCAGTGAAGATACTTGCATCTGGGACTGATCATGAAGGAGCCTGTTGCACCTCTCAGGAAAGATTTAATATATTAACCTATCTCCACCTCTGCTTCTGCAGTTGTATATGTCTTCCCCTTTCATTTTATTGCTGAATAATTGCTAAGTCCAGCTGCTTATGTCCAGGAGAACAACATTAGGAAGAAAGACAATAAAAATGACCATTGGACGAGCAGATATCGAGCAACTTTAATTCCTGTATGGCTGGTGCAAATCAGCACCAATGGTGTGTCACTGAACTGAAGCACAGATAGATGGACTTACAGCAGTGGTGGATCTAGTGCCCAGCTGTCACATTACTCTAGTGAGATGAGAATAAAGTAAAATGGATATCGCCACTTCAAATACTCAGGGAAGAAAAAAAGAAAAAAAAAAAAGAAAAAAGTTCATGTAGGAGAAAAATAATAGTGAACACAATATCTTTAAAGGCAACATTAGGAGTGATTATTATTATTAATATTATTATTATTATTATTATTATTTTATTTATTTATTTATTCCTCCATGGTGCATATTGAACTGTATGACAAAACAATATTATCCATGAGCGCAGGTTGTGATATTCATTATTATTGACAAAAGGTCTTAATGTAGAAGGATTATGGTTTTAGTTCTTCAGTACTCAATGGTATAGGTATGAAAAGAAGGAGAAAATATAGTGATCACAAGAAATATCAAAGGGTAAAGTCACGCTTTGCTTTGTTCTTTCAGCAAAAACAGGAAGATTTTATATCTGTATTTGGTTTCTACACACAGTGGTAATGAGACAATTACTGCCACACTGCCACTATTTTAACTGTATATAACAATTTTTGTTTTGTTTTGATTTTCTAATAAATTTCAAATTTTATAAATAATAAATACAAATAATAATTTTCAAATTTATAAATTTACAAATAATAAATTTCAAAATTTTAGGGTGAACCATTTCTAGTTAGAAATTAACTTTTAAAAAAATGTCAGTGAATAAAAAGTATGGATTTCTTTGTTCTGGTATATGAAAAAAAGGTTTCTCCAACTAAGTCACTTTACTTTGATGCAAGGTTTGATTCAGAAAATTAGTTAAGTCACATTTTTCAGCATTTTTCAAATTTTATTTAAAAATGAAATGGCAGAAACTCCATGTATTTGTAAAATGTTTCAGGGCTACAAAATTTATGTAAAAATGAAATAAAATAATGTGAAATGAAATGAAATGATATGAAATAAAAAATAAATAAAATTAAAATAAAATAAAATAAAATAAAATAAAATAAAATAATAAATGCTTCCTAGTATGTACATATATTTCTCTGATATTGTTGTCAGGAAAAGGTTTGATGGCTCAATAGACATTTCACTGATCTAACAGAAGCACTGTTACATTTTCTGCAGAGTGGTTATCTCATATTTTTAGTTTGATTGGATTTTTTTTTTTTAATACAGCATCAGTGTCTTAGAAATGTCAGATAAGAATTTAAATGAGAAAGAGAGTTTTAAAAGATTGTATTTCTGGCATGTGTTCAACCTGCTTTATAATTAGAGCTGTAGCAAAAAGTTGTTGTAACATTTCTTTGAACCCAGAAATCTCCAGAACTCTTCAATCACAACAAAGAACCTGCCTCATTAGGCATCTGTGAGTTGCAACTATTGTACAAACCACAGATTTCTCTTTGTTTGTAGGAGTAACTGTCATGTCTCTGTGTGACTGGAGTCAATTATAGATCATATCAGGCATTGTGAAAGATGAAACTATAAACAAATATAGAAGGCAGTTTGGGTTGTCATAGCATCTCTCCTATTTAGGCATGTCAAAGTAGTATACAAAGCAGCAGAGGGTTGGGAAAGGTATTTATAACAAGGAAATGGAGCAGGTATGTGCATATTAGCCTTGAGCATAGAGATTTTATTTTTAATGAAAGGGGGGGGGGGTGACAATGGTGGAGATCTTGTAAACAATTTGGATAGACAGGAAGAACAAGGGATGATTGCTGTAGGAAACGATAGAGTTTAAGCTAGGTGGACTCAGAAGATGAGAGAGCTATATACAGACATGTAGACAGACAAAATAGGAGATAGAGCTGGCATGTAATAGACAGATAAGTAAGGAAGCATGCAGATGACAGACAAAGTGTAGTTACTTTCTCTTAACAATTCAGTGCCTTACTTTAAAAAGAGTTCACACATACTCAGACAACCCAAATAGAGACTAGCACAATGAGACTGAAGAGAAAATAAAAAGAACATATACGAATGACAGTGTACAGATTTTGCAGTCAGTCAGCTTACACTATATTTGAGCTAGTAAGTGAGCAGTCAGATGTTCTGTAGCCCATTTCCAAAACAACAGAGGAAGCAACATACACCTTCAGTACTACACTCAACAGCACAGAGAGCAAGGTTGGAAGAAACTGCAACTGTCTATTAGTCCTTCTTCCTTCCACAAACCCTGCTGAGTCATTTTATGACCAAACTGCCCAAGCACTTCCAGTTATAAAATCACCTCTGTGCAATCATTTTCCATGCACCTTCAGCCTCCTCATGAGATTTTATTCCGTAGGGACTGCTAAAACTTAGCTGCCAGAGCATGTCATTTCAGTTACCAAAGTACGGGCATTTAGCACCCTATATGTCCCAAGGTGTCCAAGATATCCACATGGGCTGAGGGATATGACACAGAAGACAGTGGAGACTCACATACTACTGTAAAGGTGTCTAGAGGCCAGGAAAAAGGCCGCAGGAAATCTGAAGAGGCATGAAAGGTTCCAAATGCCTTACAAATGATGCTGAACTGTAACTCTAATGTCTAACATAAATTTCCCTGGTGTTGGTTGTTCTGTTCACAGCTGACATGGATGCAAGCCTTGGCCTTTCTAAAGACAGGAGTAACTACTCCAGATGAGCAACACCAAAGGCTTTAGTAGTCTTGTGTGCCGTGTAATCCAAATTATTTCACCCAAACTGCAGTGTCTAGATACAACTTCCATTTTCCTTTAGAGGCACTGGACATCTTGCCCAGATGGTGAAGGAAATCCAGACAGTCCTTCAAGTGATCGGAGAGTAAAAGCCTACTTCAGGTTGAGATGACATGCTTTCCATGTTCCCTCAGCTGTATGATCTAGCTTGGATAGCATAGAAACAGACACCAAGTGCATATGAAGACATCTACACAAAGGAGCTAAACAACTTAAGTTTGAATCAAGTGAGAAAACCCGCTTATTTCTGTCAGTCATGGCCAAAAACAAAGGATTGTTTCATAGACTGAACAAAGTGTATTTTTCTTCTTAGAGTATTTCCAGACAGTGGTGGGTTTTGTTGGTTTGTTGATTCATTAGTTTTTGTTTTTTAAATAGTGTCATACTGTAAACAAATTCAGCTTGTGAAGCAATAATAGTCTAGGTCCTCTGCTACAGAATAGCTGTCTGGTCTGCCATTTCTCATCTGTATCTAAAATAAATAAATAAATAAATAAAAAGTTATTCTTACTTTTGGACAAATATTTGCATTTGTTCTTACTGAATTGCAATGTAATTTATTCAGACATTTACTCCAATTTATCAAGATCATTTTGTCAGGTTCATACTAAAATCATGTCTTCCACAATGTCCTCTTGGTAGCCCTGCCCAATATAGTGTCATCTGCAAATCAGGCAAGCATATCTTCTATTATTCTATCTGATTTTATATATATGTATTCTACTGAAAAATGTTAAGTCCCTGACAGTTCAGTGGGGCATTCCTTTGACAGTGGTCTACTGATAATTATATTATTAACATAGCATTTAAACCAGTTATGTGTTTACATCATACTAGTTCTGTTTAGATCTTTTTCTCCCAAAAAAAGATACCATGTGAAGTAGTGTCAAATGCCTGCCTAAATCCAATATAGATGTCATCTATTGCTTTTCCATATCTGCAAGGCTTTTGCACTGTCACAGTAAGTTTTTAGATCTGCTTGGCATGATTTTATCTTGACAAATCTATTTCAGCTGCAATTCATCCTTTTGTTACTTTCTAAGCACTTGCAGATAGTTTGATTGATTATTTGTTCCTGCATTTTTTCCAGGAACTTAAGTTTAGCTGACTGGTCTGCAGTTTCTTAGAATTTCTTTTCTCACTCATTTTTAAAGACAAATATTCAGATTTTCTACTGCCAGTTATCTAGAAATTCATCTGCATTTCATAAGTTCTCAAAAATAGCCACTAAGAAACTCGCAGTTACTTCATCTCACTGCCTAAGTACTCAGTCATGAATTTCATGAAGTTCAACAGATTTGAAAAATTCTGTTTACTGGCTACTATAATTTCTTTTTCCATTCCTTGCTCTCAAATTTAATTTGCAAAGACATATATGTGTAATTTTTCTTTCTTTAAACAAAAGGCATGGTGTAATTTATTTTCAGTTCTGTTTACATTCATAATTAAAATGATGCCCTTCTCCATACTTGACCTGACCTTGTATTTTCACAACCACAAGATACAGCCTATTCATGAATTTCAGAATTTTGTGCTTATTTCTTTGCTGATGTTTCTGTTCTTACCAGGAACTCAAAAAAAGTTTTTCCTGAGCTACTTTAGAAAGGGTTGCTGTTCAAAGCAAGGTTCAAAAGACAAACAGTTCACAAAAGACTTCAGTATTTCTGTATAATTTTCCCCTACTCCGGAAATTACATTCAAAGCAATTCTCTTTTTTGGACTGTCTAATCCCTCACGTAATAGGTTTTTTTGTTTGTTTGTTTTTGTTTTTGTTTGTTTGTTTTTAATCTGGAGAAATTATCAAAAATAGCTCAGTATTTCAGTATTTCAATGTCTGTAGGCCTATTATTTATCCTTTCTTTTTATTTATTTATTTATTTTTAATAAACAAATAGAGAGTGATTTCTTCATGCCCACTGAGCTCAGTTTGGGTTGCACCCAAATTCTAGTTGTTAACATTAAATGGTCTTTAAAATGCTACCTTTTCTCTCACTTTAGATCAAAGGAACACTTAACAGGTAATTTTTGTGGGGTTGTGCAAACCTCATGTATGTAGTGCTTTGGTTCTTCCAAGCTAAACTTGTAGAACTCTCTACACCATGGGTGTGGTCTACAGATACTTGCAAACCGTTCCTAACTGCAGCCCTGAAAATCTAGATTTATTCTAGTGGTATTCTCTAGGTAACTGGAAAATGAAAAGGTAATATGATTCCCAATCCCATCTTTTCATGTATAAGCTCCGTTTAACCCTGACAACATGCCTACAGATCAACATGCACAGATCAGCAATGTAAAAATAAAACCTGAGGTACCAAAACATGTTTCCACTTGGGTGTTAAGACGCCATTTCACTGGCAAATATTGCATGCTCATGGCTGTAGTATTTGAATTCTTATTCATGCTAAGAAAATCTAACACTCTAATAATCTTCTACACCAGGGAAATGTGATGTCCTTATCTATAAAACAGAGGCAAAGCACAAAATAGATGAAGTCACACAGAAAGCATGTGGCCAGAGATGAACATGATCTCAAGTTTTCTTGAGAACACCTCTGCCATACCATTTCCACAACTACTACTTCTACTGTTTCTACAGGTTCACATCTCTGTTGTTAGGACACAGGAGAAGAAATGATACAGTTTGTGGTGCTCATCATACTTTCATCATTCCACCTGAATTTCAGGTGGAAGAATTTTTCCATGCAAACTACAGCCCCACAGACTTACCCAGAAGTGTGCCAATGACCAGGCTAAAATTTGCTTACAAAAGATTCAGTGATATTGTGGAAATTACAGCTGTAATCTTCCACCACCATGGGTACAGGGTATGTAATTAGTTGCTAAAAATAATTGTAGCCTTGCAAATGGAAGCCAGGCATGTAAAATGTGCAAGTATCTGGCCTTGTCTGACACAGCATCATTAATAAGATGCATAATCCCTTCCTCAAGAATGTAGGCAGAGCACATGTGAGTTGTAGTGTGAACAGAAGGTTATTAAATCAAGAGGGTTTGGCAGTGAAGATAAGTATAGGAATATAGATTTGCTCACATAGGGATATCGCTATGTTAATAAAACTAATTTTTAATTGAATTCTCTCTGCCAATTCAATTTCCTTTTTCCCTTCCCCTCACTTGATTCCTGCCTTTTCAAAAATATTCCGTTTTATTTCAAAGCATCAAAAATAATGATGGCCAATCAAGAAATTATTTTTCCCTTCTAGATTTATGAATTTTGGAGGAAAACAAAGAATGGTATCTTTCAAAACAGAGCGCAAGTGAGAAGCTGTGTGCATTTGCTAGTAACATGCACAGACATTGTCTAGAGTGGGCTCCAGGAAGAACATAAAAGAACAGAAGAGGGAGAATGAACAATAGAAGTCAATTATAATGGCAAAGGATAAATTTTCAAATATCATTCTGGGAATTTGTTGCCAAGTTTGCATTAAAATTAAATATTGTACTGGTGTGAACCCTGTCTGAGGATCACTTAGTTTAAGGAGAAAGAATCAGCAGGCTATACAGACAGCCAGAGAAGGGCAATATTTTCATATAAAACACAGGCAGAGAAGACATCTGAAGAAATAAGTATTTATGAAACACAGAAATGAAAGAAAATAGTATCTGAGGTGAGAAGAATTGTGGATTACACCCATGGAAGTTATATACTCAAAGTGAAACAGTAAAGCAAACAAGACTCAGCTAGTATAAATCAGCATACACCCACTGAAGTTAAGCTAATAATTATCACCTGGAATACCTGCCTTAACTTGACAAAATAAGCAGTTTTCTTATTTGATTATCATTTTCAGGAGGCAATGATACTGTCCTGCCATGGAGAACACTCTTTCAAGAAATCCACAATACTTAGAAATTTTATGAGCGATGCCATATATTACAACCAGTTTAGGATGAAGAAAAATCTCCTTTGGCTTTGTCAATTTACAACTTAGTAAAACAACAGAAACTCTGAGTGCACCCAGAAAACAACAGAAGGATAAAAAGATAAGGACGTATGCAAATATACATTCCCTTAACAATCCTGCTACTACTGGGAAATAAGTGACTCTGTTGCGGCATTTTCCCCGATTTCAAGACCTAGTGACTTCCCAGTCCTCTTGGAGCACTGAATGCAATATCAAAGGCTCTCTCCATCTTTGTGCAGCTATTGTAAGCCCACCAAAATGGATCAGTGCTTGGGATGAAGCCTTGAACCTAGTGAATTCAATGGGAAAATTTCCATTGACTTCAATAGGGTCAAGATTTCATCTTCAGCATCCTCCTATCCTTGTCTTAGAGGAAAGCTATTTTTAAAGCCTCCCTGCCATGCTTTGTACTTATTTATAAAGCAGAGATGTCAAAGTACACTGCTTCACTCCCTTCAGACATACTGCCATTAGGTTATTTTGCCTAGCAAAGGTCTTCTCAGTCGGGAGACTCAAGGCAGCGGTTTCATTAGCAAGGGTGAGCCAGCAATCAAGAGGTCAGCACCCAGCAGGTTTTGAAAACCCTCAATCCTCCAAAACAGAACATATCTCAGTAGGATAGGAGGGAGTACTGCCTTCAACTCCCCTGTATATTTTATAGCTCTTTTGTCCAGAATGACTTTATTTTAAGAGGTTGGAGGATGAGAGTGGATATCAGTAGGTCTCCAGCTGTTTTATCCAAGGTCTCAGGCCCATTCTGATGATCACTTGTTATAAAAGAGGATGTTGGTGGGCATCATTAGAATGGCCCCCCACATATCAATAGCCAATTAGGAAACATAACTCAGTTTGATCCACTGCATACAGGGAAAGAGTAAATGGCTTTATATGAAGAAATCAGTTAAAGAGAATTATTTCTCCCTCTTAAGAAATTATAAATGGTTCTATCAAGTACCATTATCTGTTGTAACGGAAATAAAATCTGACATTTGTCTCTAGAGCCTTTTACATCAAAGAATGATTTTTACAATTACATTCTCCAAACATTTAGTTCACTAATGGCAGAACAGGAGGCGTAAGGGCAGCAGTCAGCAAAAAATCAGGCTCATTCTCATGCATGCGAAAATTAAAGGGATACTGGAAAAATCAGGAACTAGGAAAAATTGTACCCTAATCTTCAAGACTCTGGATGTAGACATTTTTAACATAAATGCTCACTTTCCTGTAGTTAATAAGACTAGCTTGTAAGAAAAGACTAGCACTTGTAAGACAAGAAGTAAACTTCTGGAAATTATTGAATTTACAAGTCATAGGAACTTTAAAATGTTTTAGTGTAGGTATGGCACCATACTTTGGCAAAATTTAGTGTTCTGTTTTGTTTTGTTTTGTTTTGTTTTTCACACCTTCGTTTGGACTATGTGAAACTGGCCATGGTTCAAAAAAGGATCCTAGACCAAGTGAATGATCACTTGGTTTCACCCTGGTGGTTCTGATGTGTTTTTATTAATGTCTATTTGCAGCAAGATAAAGGTAGCTCTGTTTTATGTTTTATTGCTATTCAAAAGAGAAAATTGGTTTGAGGAATTTAGCCTTCTTATTCCATCAAAATCAATCTGATATATTTTCAGGAGTACAGGAGTTGATCCAAAAGAGTGCAATTATCCACCAGGATGTAAAGGTATCAGTAAGAAGCTTTGCAGCGCATCTCCCTTCTTTAAGGCCTGAAGGACCGAAAGACAGCTGTCCCGGGAGTGGTCTGGGAAGAAGAACTGTGGATTTCTGCTGTGTCTTGACCCATAGTCTTTGTAGCACTGGTTGGGCTCTCCTGGTAAGCAAATGGAGAAAGAGCAGTCAGGGACTCCAGAGACTGGAGACCCAGTAGTAAGGCAGCTGCTGGTTTCCATAACCTTAGACATTACCATCAGTTTCTCTGACCACAGAGATTGTTCAAGAAGGGTTCATCGGAATATGTTCAAACAATCTGCCTGCCTCCTGATTCATGAATACACTCTTAAAACATATTAAAATCTTTTCCATGTCTTTAGACCTTTGTTTTTCTCCTCAGACTTTTCTATAAATACTTATTATTATTATTACTATTTTCTATATTTTCTTACAATACGGACATTACAATTTCAGTATATTTTTTCTATACTAGAACTAAGCACTTGTAGACACTCCCATTAGATCTACAAGCTTCTGCGAGTGTCATCTTCACAGTTACTTGGGACAAACCCAAAGCTTCCGTACGTTAAATGAATTTGCAGATACTGGGGGTTTTGCTAGTGCACCTCCAGGAATAAGCACAAGAGGTCTGCAGACCTTGTAATGAATGCTCATCATTGGATAACATTTAATTTTCTCTTCTCTCTAATTAACACTAAAATAGTACTCAGAAGAGATCGGTTTTACATAAAAAAGAATTCCTGATAGAGATTGGCATTTATAATTAATAGCTAGCTAACTGAAGTGCTAGCTCTTTACTTTTAAGTGCTCCATTATTAGAAGTTCTCCTGAAATTCATTGTAATAACACAATCACAAAGAGACCATTCATCTTTGATTTAAAGAGATGTTGTCAGTGATGGCAAGGCAAAGATCTGGCCTACATAAGAACATAAGGACAAGGCCATGTTTTAGCACATGGACATGTAGAGTTACAGGAGTTGTTCATTGTGTTGACAGCACTGAGATATATGGCTGAGAACAAGTTGATGCTCAAACTTCCCCTCCTACAGAAGCCTCTTCTGACTTATTAGTGTTGTGTTGGAGCCATCTCAAGATGTGGTTGTATACATCTAGGTACAAACTAGATGCAGTTTGTACCTAAATATTTTAATTTAAAGAAACACTGCAGCATTTTGTATGAGGAGAATTCACAGAGTAGTGGGTTTGTCTTTGATCTCCAAATTGTTTGACAGCAATGTGGGGATTAGCTGGTCCACAAACCTGCTAATGACCATCCACCCAAATCTGCGATTTGTTTACAGTTGGTGTGAAAGTTGATTTTGGTATCCTCAGACTGTGAGATGGCACATTTAGACCACCCATTTTTAACCCATTTTTACTAATTTCTTTGTCACCGTGACCACACATATTCAGGCAGCTGACACAGGCATCAGCAACTGCCTCTGCAGTGTATGATCAACCCTTCAAGACAAATAGACGTGGCAACTTTCAACCCAAACAGGCTTGTTCTGCGTGAACAATCTCTCTCTCTATGTCACCATTTACAGGATAGTGCAATAGAGCTGATAAACCCTTCTAGGAGAAAGTGTTGCTAGTATCTGCAACAGCAGAAGATGTTTAGGCTTCTATCTTACACCTATGATTCATTAGAATTATGAAAAAATAACATGTAAAATGTATAAATTATGGAATGTACAAGGCAGTCAAACATTGACTAAGACACATTTTTGTTCTATAATCTTTGATTAGGAACTATGGACGATAACTTTAAAGGTTAACTAAGGAGCATTTGTAAAATAACATTACCTGTTTAAAAATCCCCTCGTTAAGAAAATCATCTAATAATGTTCCTGGACAGAGATGAAAGCAGATTTCTGGGCTAATTTCAAATTTTAAGCTAAGGGAAATATCAGAGTTTGTGAGTGATGAAAGGTTTCAAATAGTAACTTCTCCCAAGGTGAAGAGCATTTCCAAACTCTTTTTAGTACTAATACTGACTTCAGAGATGTCTGCTACCAAACCAAAACCAACCTAATAAAAACAATGCCTAATTTACTTAGATGTCCTTAAGGTATTCTCTCAGTCCTTCAATATATATGCAAATTTTAGGGCCCTCTGTCAGTCCACTGTATGTGGATTAGGAATTAGGGTAAATTGAGGGGTGAAATGTCCTCAGACTTTTTTAAAGCTCCCATTCAAAATAAAAGCAAGTATAAAATAGAAGCAAAATGTTGGTCTGGAGTAAGTTTTGTGCTGCCAGTTTCCTTAGAGCTTAAGAGAAAAGATTAACTCAAGCAATATACCTTATCCATATAATCAGCTTGCAAACCAATCCATGGACTTTTATATGCTCTGCTAGACTTTTTCACCACAAGTAATTGTCATTTTGTGCCTAGTAAAAATGGACTGAATCTTGCCATATGATATACACAATCCTAAAATGTTTCCAAATTCCCCTGACTTAGAAATAATTTACAGTCCTTAGTACAAACTGTATTTTGCATTTCTGTAGCAACTTCCACCTGGAGTATACCTCAAAGTATATTCCTAAATAAGATTCAAAATTCATGTGTATGAACAGCTCACCTTTATTTCCACAAGGGCAAACAGACAAATTGAGTAATTTATTTAGTTGACATTGTAAGGGCATTGGCTTAGCTGAAAATAGAATCCAGATCTCCTGATTCGTAGTCCTGTGCTGGAGAGACCATACTACTATTTGTAAGCAACCTCCCAAGAAGCCCATAAAATTCATAAGTGGCAGCTCTGTATATAATGCTGATCCAACATTTGCCATGGGTAATGTTTTATAGTATATCTGTTGCAAATCATTTCTTTTAAAGCATTTTTCTGTCTGTACCTAATGATTTATTCAGTCTTTGTTGCCTGGTGTGAATCTTCTCCCAAAAAAACAGTATGCAAATCTATAAAAGTGCAACTTCAGGGTTTTGTCTCTCTCTGTCTTTCTTTTTTCTTTCTTTCTTTCTTTTTTTTTTTTTTTTAATCTTTAAATAATAAATCTTTACATTGAGGGAATGAACATTAAGAAAACTGAAACAACACTTCCAGTGCTAAGGTATTTTACCCTA
This sequence comes from Cygnus atratus, assembly GCF_013377495.2. Taxonomy (NCBI): domain Eukaryota; kingdom Metazoa; phylum Chordata; class Aves; order Anseriformes; family Anatidae; genus Cygnus; species Cygnus atratus. The sequence continues at coordinate 157,618,681 of NC_066363.1, read as the reverse complement.
CAAATTCTGTATCTTCCTCCTCTTCAGATTTTTTCATGTCCCTGGAAATGGCAAAGGGACAATATGCCAAAAATATTTTTAAGGCAATGCCTAGAAAGGGGAGGCTGGAGAGGAATACGGTTTCCATCTGGTTACAGTGTTTGCAGGGCATTTACTAATCTCTGGAGGTCAATACACCTGCCTAATGTCCATTGTAAGACACTTGATTTCCAAGGGGAACCACACTGACGTTATCAAGATATTTTCAAATGAATAAAAATTAAATAAACATTGCTTCAGACAACTTAGGAGCTAAATAGACAAGACAAAATACTCTAAAGCATATGGCCTGAAGGAAAAAGCATTTTTTGGGGGAAAATGCTAGAGTATGTGAACTAGAGTATGTGAAGGCTAGAACTGAACCCTGGCCCACTGATATCTGTAGTGTATTGAATTCAGTCAGTGTTAGTCATCTGAAAATTAAGATTCTGAAACTAAAAACCATAGCCTATACATCAAATGGGAAAGGGTGATTCATCGTTTGTAAAGCTGATGTCCGAGAGTAGTATGGTGCAGATGCTTACTCCTTTTCATTACACAGCATGAAACCTAGACAATGCCTTTTACTGGAGCATGTTTCTAGCTTCAGAAGAGCTAATCTTCACGTGAATGATCAGGAGGTAGCACTTGGATTTACTCTGTGAAAGTGCATCCATATTAATGCATATCAATCCAATTTACTGAGAGTCCTCATTATCCTTTGGCTGCAGGCTTGGCCTTCAGTTAATTATCATGACATAGACGATTTTCTCAAGTCATCGTTGGGTTTGACCTAGAGCTTGACAGATGTAGTGGAGAGGCAATAGTTTCATCCATAAAATAGATATTTTGAAGTGGACCACACCTCAGCATTTGTTGATATTGTGCTTAATTACAGTGTAATTATAGTCAGCTGTTGTACTATAAACCTTTTCTTCACATCCCTGCTGCCATTTCTAAGTTACAATGGGAATGACACTTCCTACCTTTGATACCTGACTTTTGAAACCAGACTATCTGTACTTTTTCTCTATACTGTCTTTGGTGCTTGGAAGGATTCAATAGGCAAAAGAATAGCTCACTCTTCCCTTCCAAAATTACCACACATACTCATTTGCCATGATCTTAGGAAAAAAAAAAAAAAAGTCTGAATAAGAGTTAGGCATTTGATGGCTAAACCCATCACTGTCATGCACAGCACTGTTTCTACTCTGCATTTTTTCTATCAATTCCTCTGAATTTTAACAACCACCCAGAAGTGAACTTTTCTGAAGAGACTTGAATAAAAGAGCTGCAAAAGGACACGTTATCTTAGCACATCTGATGGAGTTCTGCAGCTGTAGAGTTCTCCCATCTTCCTTTTTCTTGCAGTCCAGATTCTGAATACGTCCTATGTTACATGCCCATGCCTTGCATATTGCCTCATTTTGAATACTGGATGCCTTTGGGGACAAACACATTTTCTTTTGTTTGGAACTTGTGTTAACCTTGTCCATCACTAAAAGCATCTAAGTTTTATACTTAGGTAAACAAACTGTAATTGCATATATCTGTGAATTATTGTCTTTCTTTGAATCCAGAAAAGACTGATAGTTGCTCAGGCACATATTTTTCCTCAGTGTCAGCAGTTCTTACCAGCTTAGGATACATACTTTACGCATTGCAGTAGTGGAGGTGATGTAATTACTTAGGTAGTCAGCAATATACCCTTGGAGTAACTTGGAGTAACTTTGGGTGTTTAAATTCTCTTTTAAGGGAAAAAGAGGTTGCCTTTGCAAAATGTGCAATAATGAGTTTGTTTTCCATTCGTATCTCAGTGATTTATCCATGATTTATCTCTGACCAGTTGCTCATTTTCTATAAAATGCAAATTATATCATGTCATAGGACTTGTAAAGATAAACCCATCCTTGATTAAGAGCAACCAGACACCTCAGCAATGAGGACCACAGCATCAATTAAGAAGATGCACCAACAGCTCTGTGAGGCAACTCTATGAAGTAGTTCACACCGGACACACTGAATATATCTGGAGACCAAAACTGGGAAAATCTCTTTCCTTTTTCTCAGTCAACTGTTAAAATGGACTTTGTGACAAGACCAGGAAATAGAGAAATGTAACTCGCCCTAAGCCTACTCATCTCAAGCAGACAATAGCAGTGCTGGAAAGGGAGGGTTTGCTGGATTAACACTCACAATAAAGGTTACATGCCTGACACTTTTCTATTCTTTGATCCTACCGTATTTTGATGTCTTGCTTTCTACATGCTCATGCTCTATTGGTCTTTTACTCATTGATGGTTGTCCTTTAAAAATAATTCCTCTCACGTGCCTACAGCTTCTTAAAGAAAAAGAAAAAAAGGAAAGGAGAAAGAAAAGTCTGACTAGTAAGGAGCTGTCTGGGTATCTTAGAGCACCTCAGCCTTTATATCTAACTGGTCAAAGGCAATGCACGGATCCCTGCTAAACATCAGAGCTCGGTTAGTAGCACTTTCAAGCTCCTGTGCCCAGAAATGTCTTCTGGCTCTAATCCTGTATGCATCATAAACTCTGTATGCATCAAAAGCAGCCACACCAGTTCCCTGTCTTCTAAGCCTTTGTTTTGGTGGGCTAGAAACCCCTATACATGACCTACTACTTGACATAGGTGATCAGGAGAAAAAGTTCTCTGATCATGTCATAATACAAAATCACAGGTCACAACATCAGACAGTTGCTCTTATTCCTTGGCTTTGGCACTCCCAAGGTAGTGCTGCTCTTGAAGATGACTCCAGTGCAGAAATAGCAACATAATTATTGCTACAGCTAACTATTATCTTAATTTTAAAATGAGAGTCTCTGTGTTCCAGACAGTCCTTGGTGCTCTGGGGAAGATCAAAGATTCCTGGGATCTGCTCCTCACTTTTCACATATTCTTCTCATGTTGCTGTGCCCTCTTCTTTTCAAGAATAAACAATCAAAAGGCTTTTCTACATTGTTTGTGACATTCTCTTCACAAAAATGCTGACCATGATATAAGTGATGTGGGCCCCATCTCCTCCAGCATAGGATCTGAAATGTCCAGTTTTGTCAGATTTGCAGGCAGATATTAACTTCGCCTCTTTCCTTTGAATGGGCACTGGCCTATCAGGTAGTTGTTTCATCTTGACCTTGCTGAGCAGTTCATTTGTTGTCTCTGTGCCTCAGTTTACACATTTTTAATTTAGGGATAATAATAATCCATGACCTGTGTCTCTCCTGGGATGCCCAGGAAATTAATTAGTTAATGTGGCTTGAAACTGCCATCTGAGAAGGAGTAGGAGTAGTGCTGGAGATATATAGTTTGAGAGTAACCAGGAAATTAGAACTGATTTTTATTTTTTATTTTTTTTAGGTGGGAGACGACTATTAATATTTCAGGATTTTATAGACTTTGGGTTTAAACTATGTATTTTGGACACCTGTCTCCTCAGAAAAGCCCTTGATGCAGAAGAACAATCAGAAATGACTGTCGAATAAACCTGCATGTCATTGAACAGGAGACAAAATTGAATGCTATGACTCAGACACAGTACTGAAACAGTCCATCACAGCAGCATAGGGCAACTGTCTTTTCTTCCTGGCCTTCTGAGTTCAGCAGGAAGGCTCCCAAGCTACCTCAGACTAATTAGCTCTTCTGTCAATCTGAATACTGTCAATCACAAGACTTTTAATAATAGGACTTAGAATCCCTGGCAGGGCTAAGAGTATAATGAATTTCCCCAACCCACCCAAAACATCCTGGGGTCCTTCAGCAGTGTTTGGTCCTACAGCAAGGTGTTGTATAAATTATAATTTTATCAAAGGTAGAGAGCTGCATATGATGTGCTTCTTTGTGTTAATGTCAGAGAAGGGAAGGCTGAAAGAATATATGTGATTTATGCCAATACATGCAAAATTTTCAGATTTTTCCTTCATGTAAAAGTTGCTCAGTGCCTGGAGGGAGCCTGAAAGCTCTTCCTGAAATGCTTATCAGAATATCTACTCCTGGAGGGTTGGTTTGGTCCTTTCAGTCTTCCAGTGCAGTCTGTGTCTTGATCTGTCCCCTGCTACAGTCACATAACTACAGTCAAGGCTTGGGCAGATGGCTGCAAAGTCCCACGGACAATTTTGTAAATGAAATAGAGAACTCCTGTTCAACATCATGGTCTGCCTGTTGGAAACTGGGCAATTTGTTCACTCTGTGCCTCAGCCTCCTCATGTCCTGGCATTTTATTCCATTTTCATTGTCCTTCGCTGTTCAGACCATTTGCATTTTGAGACCACGACCAAGAAACAGACACTTTATTATTTTATTTTATTTTATTTTATTTTATTTTATTTTCTATTTTTTTATTATTTTTTTTTAGTGCAAGGAAACGGACAGGTGAGTAAGTGTTTTAAATAGGGAATAGTTATCCTTAGGTCAGGGATTCTTGTCACTGCTTTTAAAGGCAATAGGGTCCCTTCTGTGAAAAGCTGCTCCCCGTGTTGCATCTTTACCTTCCCTAATGTCTGATTATAATGTTATCTTGAACTTCTACTGCATTTTATAAAAACTGTGGGCCAAACTCTTAGCAGTTCAAAATGGTGTACCTCCATTGAAGTCAGCAGGATAGTGGCAATGAACATCACACAAACACCTAGCTTATTAAGAGACCATTATTTCATAATTTACTATTCCTATTATTTATTGTCAGGCTTATTTACTTAGGTGTTATTAATCCTCCTTGCTTAAATGGCTTTGGAGGCTCACATTATTCCCTAAAGGCAGCAAAATGGAAATATGTATAAAGCTGAGACTGAATTTTCAAAGCACTGCATTAGTTCAGATGATAAAAGTCGTGCTATAATGAATTTCTTGCACATCTCTGACTGATAGTGAGGCATACCCACATGGGAAATAGTGGCTAGGACCCATCTGGTGCACAGGGACAGAGCAGTGAGATGGAGCTGTCTTGTGATGGATCAACAGTCAGACAGTCTGTGGTGATATAAAATCTCATGTTGTATTGGTGGCTGATGTGAGGTTCAGGTGCACAAATCCCTCACTGAAAGCATGATGCTTGACTGGTTCAATGAAAATTTATTTTCAGGAGTTTTCTTTGACCATAATACTTTCGAGGCATGAATATGAGTTGTGGCATATGGCACCCTTTTTATTTTTATTTATTTTTTGTTTGTCTTTGACTTATATATAATATATAATTATATATATATATGCAAATATTGACTTGTTATACACTTCTTAAGCACTAAGAAGGAGCTGGAAGGAGTTCATCAGCAATTGATTCTCTAACTGCTGTATCAAGCTGCCTTCTGGAGGCAAGCAGACCATCCTTTTTAAGTTTCTGGGATCATTTTCCAGGGGTTGGAAGCAGTCAGTTTTTAGTTTGTGTCTTTGGCCAAGAACCTATTACTACCCACTGAGGTATATTTTAATTTTCCAGCCTGCTACCTGCCCCAGTCACTCAAGCAGTCACCATGGGTACATGGAAATATTACCTTGCTATCAAAGCAGGATGTACATCATGGCTAGCAAGTCTTCATTTTCATGGGTAATGAGCAGAAGAGGCCTCTACACAAGGCTGACTTTCTAGAACAATAGCAAGGAACCGAGAGTTGCCTAAATAATGTTCTTTCATAATGTTATTATTTAGCAGGAATCAATGTTCACACCTTTTTATTTCTCTTTCAGACACAAATGAAAACAGTGTGCATGATTAGTATAGTTAAATTGAAGAATAACACAGTATTGATTAGCCAGCTTTCCATTATGCTGTACAACTTCAGTCAATCTCTTCGAGACACCAGGAGAAACCTAATGGGCTTTTATTTATCACAGCCTAAGAAATCCCCACAGTAACCTCCTACTCTAAACAGTAAATCTCAGGAATTTTGTTTCAGCCCTCAACTAAATGTATTTTCTTCTTGAACTATGAGTGCAGACACACCCCAAATCTTCCTTTTTGGAAGAGTTTGGGTCCCAGAGGCCTGACAGTCTTAGATTACTGGATTCAGCTACTGTCTTTTGAGGCATGTTGTATATAAAATCCACATCTGATTCCAGACACTTTGTCTGTTCAAGCTGTTAAAGTTCTAGCTCTATGCAACCATGTCATCTGGTCTATGATATGAATCCCCAGATGGAGACGCTAAGGTCAGAGACAGGGCCAATTCAGCTTCAAATGCAAAGTAAGACAAAACACAACACAGAAGCTTTAAAAAAGCTGTTCTTAACTATCTCTCAACTCTGATCTGCTGGTGATTTACTGAGTTTGACTCCAGCATTGAGTACAATTACAGCTGTGATGCTACAGTATTTCTGTGTGGGATCAGAAGATTTTGGTAAGAAACCATTGTGCTGGCCTATTGATAGCCTTATTTGCAGAAGAGCTCCACTTGTTAACTCAAGCTGTAAAAGGCCACAGGCTTCAAAGATTATACTAGAGTTTCGGTACCACTGGATAAACATTTATGGCCACCTAGAATTAAGGGCAATTTGTAGCTTGGTGAGACTTCTAAACTACAGAGAGATCTTGTACTGTCTTGGTCCAAATGCAAACTGGTTTGAAAGGTTATTTTTTTAAGTAGTTTGGCTGCTACTATAAGAATAATTAGTCTCTAGTAGATTTGTAATAATATGATCGTCCATTTAAAAAAAAAATAAATGTTTTTTTAGGTCATCTGTAAAGACAGAAGAATTCTATAAAGAGAAGACTCACTTAGGTAGTGGTTTGTAAACATTGTTTTCAGACTTTGGGTTATGCTTCTAACAGTCCATGTCTGAAGACACCAACACAAGATGACATTAAAAAAGTAAAAAATGCAACAGGTATTTAGGTTTGTTTATTTATTTATTTCCCTCTCCATGTGACATTCTATATATAAGACATCCTTAAAGGAATATGAGCACTGGTGAAAAGCATTCAGGAATTCTCAAACCAATATAGTTTGAAAACAAGTAGCAAAAGGTATTAAGAAGTATACCTTGAAGTTTTACAAACATTCTATTGATACCTACAAGGCACTTGTGGGTTTAGGAAGTTCCATAAGTGTACTTTACCGTATTACAAAGAAACTCAAACGTAAAGATCCTGTGTGAACTCCCTCTGCTCATGCTGGAAATTACTGCCTAAGTGAGTGGTTTAGTGAAGATTTACAACCTCAATTTTATTTAGAATTTATGGGTTTCTTGTATATTTTGTTACTGTGTATTCCTAAGACGTTAAGTTTTCATTTTTAGAATTATGAAAGTTCTCTGGTTTTGATTGCTCAGATAGCCTTCTGAGAAACAACCATAGACGGGAAAGTTGCCTGGGCTTGTCAAGAACTAATTTTGTCGGGCAAAATTTGATTACTTTTCCTGATTAAATAAATAAATAAATTTTCTGATGAAAGGGATGACCTGGGCAAGATATATTTTTATTTTGACTATACAAAAGGCTTATGAAACTTCAGCTGAAGATTCAGTCAGGCTGCTTTGGACAGTGTCCCACATCATATAGTCTGCAAATGTTGCAGTGCATATTTGAAGAGGAAATACAGGTAAGCTTCAGTGTCTCCCTCAATATTCATGCGTACAAGTGTCAGAAATCAGCATATATTTCTGAGACCACTGAACACAGCACTCACTTTTCCATCCCACATCAGCCAGACGTTGCACATTGGCAGTACAATGCCATCTTCCTTCTCCTGCCCCATGAATCTGCCCTCTACAAGGTGAAGTTACAGGTCAGTAGATGCTTTAAATTCCCTATCTGATGCATCTTTGCATATGGTTTATGTTTCTTACAGTGGGAAAGAGTTAGCGACACCATGCTGCTTCTGGGGTCATGCCTTCTTACCGTATCCTTATGTCCAGGACAAAAGGCCTCTCCTTTGATATGAACAGATTGGCACTCTCCCTTTTGTCATAGCCAAGGGTATTGCAAAGGTTGGTGAAGGTCAAGCTCCCTTTAAAAAGCCAGACAAAAAGATGCTGCTCTACTTTATTAGAGTTCACATGTTAAAGAAGTACAAGCTGGTGATAATACAAAGCACAAATCTTCCCAACAGACAATGGTAACTCATCCATCCTACTTCTGCAACTCAGTCAAAAGAATAGGAGCCATTATTCCTAATTACACAGGAGCTGAAACACAGTTTATCAGTTTACTTTGAGATAGAGGACTTATTCCTGGGTGCAGAGAATTAATTTTCTTACAGTAACGCCTGGGAAAGCAGAAGATTGGTTCTGGCTGATTTACAGTGTCAGCAGTTTTGTTTTGTTTTATTATTATTATTATTATTATTATTTCATAAACAAGCAACATTTAATTATGAGGCATCTAGAAACCGAATACAAAAGGAGACCTTTCATTATTCATGGACAGCATCTTCCCCAACAACAGACTTGTTTGCTTAGTAATAACTATTGTAAAAAAAAAAAAAATGTTCAGGTTAGCCTCATAGAACATCTTATTTATTTCTAATTTACTTTTAATATCTAAAGGAATGCTGAAGATGAGCAAAATTCTCCCCTACTGTTCTGAGCTGGAGATAGAAGTAACAGTTCATTTTTTTTAGATTATCTTTGCTTCAGCATGTGAAAGTCTGATTCTGCATTTGAAAGTGTGACAAATAAACCTCTGGTCTCTGCTGTGTAACTACTACACAAGGTGTCATTGCCACTCACTGAAGTCACGCACAACTTAAACCTGTGCTAAGACTGACCTACACATTTGGCAGAGCTAGTTAAGTTTTTTATGTCTGAACTTTCATAGAAAATTGAAATTTCAATAAAATAAATGTTTTCAATGCTTATGTCAAGTTCTTTTTTGAAACTTTTTCTAGTATTGATGGAAAATCTTTCCTTGAAAGTTTTAAATGAGAAAATATTCCTTAATTATTCTGCAATTTGTAGCATAAGATCTTATATCAGTTTTACATCTAGGGATTTGAGATAAGGATTAAATGGTATTTGTAGTTTTCATGACTTAGCAAAAGATCTTGAAATAGATAGCTGAATCTGCATACAAACTGAAACAAAAGTTTAAAAAGCCTTATCTTCTTGAGTCCACTTTACTTTAAAACTATTGACAGTCCAATGGTGGGAGATTGGAAAAAAAAAAAAAAAAAAAAAAAGGCTTTATGGCATCTTGGTTAGGAACAAGGATCACTATATTGTGGCTGAATGTTCAATCTAACCTTATATTATGAGTTAGATAGATTTATGTAGGATTGTATGTCTGTATAAGAATTTCATGAAAGAGTCTACCCTCTTTCCCATGCACAGAATGCAGATAGTAGTAAGACTTAACTTTCTGCCTGGAATGATGGGAAACTTAATTTGCTAATGCTTGTAAAGTGCTTTAAGATCTTCAGCTTAAGAAGAGTAAAATATAGCAATTACTTTTTAATGAACTAGAAATAATGAGCACTCATTCTCTGTGCTTTTTTTTTTTCCCCAAGAAATGATTTCTCTTAAATTGTGTATTTAATTCCCTCCAAATATCTATCTAGACTTTTTTTTTTCTTTCTTCTTTCTTTTTAACCTGCTTCTCACAATTTTTGTCTTGGCATTGATATAGAAATGCATAGAGTCTGCTTGTTTTTGTTTTTGTTTTTGTTTTTCCCTGACAACTTCTTAATGTCATTAGTTTAGTTTTGATTTACGAAGTATTGTAGATAGTATTGTAGATAAATTAAGAAGTAGAGTTTTCAAGCAGTAAGGTGCCTCCAAGGGGTTCATGCCATGGGATAAATTGCAGAGCAGCAGGTGGGAGCAGAGATGTTTCATGAGCTCCCTTTGCAGGAATTCCATCATGCCCCCAGAAGTCTTCTTGAACACATGTATTGGAGGCAGAATTTATCTATCACAGGCAGAAACAGTGCTGTAAGCCCCTCCATTTGAGGCATGCCCCATCTGAAATCTGATTTCACAGAGCAGTGTTCCCCATACAGACTCAGTATGACTAGAGACTCATGAATTTTAACCTCTGAATGTTTTAGGTGGGCTCAGGCAAACACTCAGTGCACAATTCCTGCAACAGTAATAAACATGAAATTATTTCCTTGGATGATTTTTCAGAGCATTATTGGTTCCATGTGCATACTAAAATCTATTTGTAATTCCTAAGGAACCCTTAATTCTCTTGCTTCATGGTAACTTTTCTAAGGAGAGATGCAGTATCGGTTTTTGTAGCAGTATAGTGAGGAAATAAAGAATAAAATTGACCAGCATCTCAGAAGACAACAGAGTGCTTTACATCATCAGCATTTTAGAAAAGGCTTAAAATCTGATTTCTGTGTATGCTGTGTATATCTGTGCTGCTCTAGCAAGAAATAATAATGTAATAAAAGTCATTAAGAATTGTAAATAATTTATCCAACTATGAGAACTCCCTTACACTCATTTTTGTGATAATAACATGTACTAGTCACTTGAGAAACTCTGCTACCCAAGCCAGTTATGCCTGTGTAAGACCAGAATTATGAAAAGGAGAACAGTTTTCCATATTAAAATACTGTTCTCATCCTCAGTGCAGGACAGTGCCTCATGATGTCAAAAGCTAATATCAGTACAAACAAGAAAGGGAATGACCACTGTTTAGGATGACCTTTAAGAGAGGCATATGTTTACTATCTTCTTTCAGATAGTTGTAGAGAGTGATGCGGTCTCCCCTCAGAATTCATTTCCCCAGACAAAACAACCCCAATTCCCTCAGCTGTCCCTCCTAAGTCTTGTTTTCTAGTCCCCTCACCAGCTTTGTTGCTCTTCTCTGCACACACTCAAGCAACTCAAGATCCTTCTTGTAGTCAGGGGCCCAAAACCAAACACAATATTCAAGGTGAGATCTCACCAGTGCCGCATACATGGCAGCAATCACTTCCCTAGTCTTCCTGGCCACACTATTGATGATGCAGGCCAGAATGCCACTGGCCTTCCTGGCCACCTGGGTACACATCTGGCTCGTGTTCAGACCTGAAGGTATGGAGGTATGGGAATACAAAGTAGCAGTAGCATTTTCCATAGAAGAGTTTGACATTTTTCTTCTGGTTGCCACTTAAAATCAGAGACCTGTTTTGCCAAGAAGCAGTTCATCTGATCCTAAATCTTCTCTCATTAGACACAAACATCTTCCATCTTTCTTCTGCTCTTTCTCCTCTTGTTTCCCTGTTTGTGTATATGTATATGTACTCTAGATTAGCTTTGTGAGTTTACCTGTATCTCACAGATTACATTTCTGTCACAGTTGTAGCAAAAATTTGTATACTTTGCATTAGGTAGGAAGCTCCAACGTATGATTTGTGGCATGCTACAAGGAAAAGTGGACCCAGTTCTTTTTAACTGGAAGTGTAGCTGAGTGCTACCTCTTGTAAAGAAGGCACATACTGGGTATCATAGTTCTGTGTGGTCTACACTGGTCTGATCCAGCCTTAGGACAGACTCAACATGGTCTTCATGAATGGGTGGTATAGTTTCTTTTTGTCTCCACTACACTTAAAATGTGCCTAAATCAGAATGCAAACCTCAGCATGTTTTGCTTCCACACTGTGGATTCAAATGCTTGCTCAAGTCAACCTTTAGGGAAGGCTAGAAGAGAATCTGACACCATTCTTGCACTTAAGTGTTCATGGAGAAGCCATGCTGCTTGCACCATTGTTGTTCCTGAGGAGGCCACATGCCTTGGAGGCAATGTCATGCAATTAAGAAGTCTGAGAAAAGTCATGCAGTTGCATGAAATGGAGATGGAGTCACTGCAGACAAGGAAAGGAGATTTGTAGTTGATGCATTATGGCAAGTTCCAAGTGACCTGCAGTCATCCTGAAGATGACAGGAGTGCATGGACTTGTGTGTAACCTGTGCCTGAACCTGCTCCCTCAAGTGCCTGCTAAAACAAAAAACACAATAGAGAAACGAATCATATCCAGCTTGAGTGAGATAGACAAAAAATAACATATTTCTTCCCTTCAGGGGGATTTGAGGGACTGTCTACTGAAAGAGGGAAAGAGAACACAGAACCTGCATTCTTTTCCACAGCTTTTCTTCTTCTTTTATTTATTTTTTTTTCCCTTCATCTTGTTAGTTTGCATTATGCTCCCTAATTTTTCTGATGTGAAACATTGCTGAGAAATTCCAGGTATATTAAATTAGATATATTTTCAGAATAAACATGGCTTTGTTCTTTTTTTCTCCTTGGTGATAGATATAGACATTAAGGGACTTTTGCTCTCTGGATCTGGCAATGGTTTCTGGAAAAAGGAGTGGACAGAACAGCAAGTGTATTTACAACCTTACATTTAACCCCAAGCAGAGCTCTGTTGTCTCTGGGCATATTAAGTAGGATTATCTGCTTTAATAATGGCATAAGATGAATTGTATTTTATAGTTCCTTGAGAAAGCACCATAGGTTTTGGCACTGTAACCATGAAGCTACTAAAATATAGTGATTTCTGTATTAATTGTAATATACAGGCAAAGCAGCTTCATGGAGCCACAATAGACCGAAGAATCAGTATGTGCCATCTGTTATCTTGCATATGGTATAAATATCTATGGCTTTGTGTTACATGCTTGGAACAAAATATAAATAGTAATTAAGAGAGTTGCTCCACAAGGGTCTTCAACACCGTAGGATATGGACCTGTGCTTTTATGGTAGAACACCTCTTCCAGGAATAGCACAATCATTTGAACCACAGGAGAGCAGTAGAGAGGTGACATTCAGTGGATGCTGACTCCTTGCAAGAGGGAATTCAGAGTCTCCTTGCAAAACAGCAGTTATTTTAAGGAACCATTGCATGTGCAAATTCAATTTCCTACTAAAGGTTGTGGGAAGGCTAGCTCAGTGGTTAAAGTGACGCACACACTTCAGAGATTTGGATTTTTCTCCTCTACAAACTTTTGTGTCCTTGGGCAAGTCAATCAGGGGAAAATTTTCCAACCTGCCTTTACCAATGGTTGCACTGAGCCTTGAGGCAAGAGCCAAATAGGGGTTTGGGTGCCTAAGATTATCTTAGATACTTTCATTCCACTCAAATTCAAAGTTCCTGAACCCAGAAATTCCTTTTGGGAAATTCATTCTGCAGAAGTTAAGGTTTTGAGTACTAATCTTTCTAGATACTTTTAGTCTTCTCTGAATGCTCAGGTGTTCAGCAGAGGATTCGTTTGCTTATCCCATGACTAACTGATGTGTAGGTTTAGAAACATGCCAGCCCTCTGTCCATCAAGCCAGTAGCCCAGTTCAAGAAATATTCCATCCAGATTGAGTTCATCCCAGAGTATGGTGACTGCCACCATATTTTGGTTTCTTCAAGTGGCCTTGGAGAAGTTGTTTTTTGTGTATAGGAAATGGATGCTCATATAAGTTGTGAGAGAACCAGATGCTTTTCATGTCCCTTATCAAGGTGATTCAGATGCCTTAAGGCCTGGATTTTCTGCTCCAAAAATCAGATCAGAAAGAGCATGGCCCACTAATTGCCAAGGAAACCTTGCTATCTGCAGCCTGTCCATAAATCCACTGGAGTATTGAGGCACTGACATTACCATTGGGTAAAGAAAGGCCCATAAGATAAAAGAGCAAGTACCATATCTCAGTAACAAAATCCATGAGACGATATATTAAAATGGGAAGCAGCTGGCTGCCCGAAATGTGAAAAGCAAGAGCAGAGAACAGCTATGCAAAATCTTGAGAATGAAAACATGTGAAGCCAATCACAGAGGAAAGATGAAAGGACAAAAAGATTAGACAGTTTATTTTATTTTTAGATTGAAGTATCTATTATGATAAAACAATGTTACCTGAGTGTGAAGTTGGGGAGTTTTTGTGTGCTTTTTTTAGGATGTTGCTTTTAATAACATAAAAGAAGGAATTTCAGTTGATTTGCTAGGATTTTCTCAATTGTACATACCCTAATCTGAACACCAGGGCAAAACTAATGCCATGAAGTAAGTTTCCCACCATTTAAGTTTTAAAATTGTGATTGACATTCCTCAAAACAGGTCTAGCAGGCAACAAGGGGAGACGTTTAGAAAAGTGCATTTGTGGCTCTGGCCCATTTAAGCTGGACAGGGAGAAAAAGCTGCTTCTTATAAGGTGGTCTAAGTTGGAGCTGTCAGGGAGAGATATGAGTTTGACCCAAGAAAGTTTGCTAATCCCCACATGAAATGAAGGGATTTCCTCACTGTGCAGCAAAGAAATCAAGATTTGTTTGCATGAGAGAGAGACAGGGAGGAAAATCCCCAAATGGAAGTGTAACTTTCCTCCATAAATGGCCATGTCAATTCTAAAGAGGAGGGCTGAGTCCCAGTACCCGCATCAAGGACTCTTCCTTTCTTTTCTTCCAGTCACTGATGAATGTCATATAGGGAAAGTGTCCCTTGCAAAGAAATGACAACTATCATCACAGCCTACTGGCCCTGAAAAGGAGCTCAGTTTTTCAAATAATAGGGATCTTGCCTTCTGTAGAGGATTGAAACTGTTGATGACAAAGACACACAAATGCCACCCCTCAGTCCTGAGTAAGTCACTGTATCCAGAGCTCTCATTTCTGACTGTCTCTTGCCATCTCCCTACTCAGCAGGAATGGTTTTAGAGAACTTGGTCTTTATGGTGAACACAGTTCTCCTCATGTACCACAGGGCGAAGTCTGGCTCTTATAGTGAGCAGAGGAGGTCTTAAATTCTGGGGAAAGAAGTCTCTCTTGGCTGTGGCAGGTTTAGGCTGTGCTTCATTTGTAAATCTTTGCAACCCTCTTATTTTCAAGTGAAATGGGTATTTGCCTAAGTGAGAAATACATGGAATCCTAGAAATCTATGCAATCATGTTTTCCTCTGTATTTCCAGCATTATCTCCTGAACCCTGTCATGGACCACCACCTATGACTAGTGTGGAGCAATGCCAGTTCAGTATTTTCTAACAATCTCCTGCTTTCCTGGGCCCTGCTGCAGAGATCGTGCCTCAATTAATGTTGTAGCTGATTAACTCTTGTTCCACTCTGAGTGCTATTCTTGCAGGTCCATGGTAATCTCTAAATCACAGTCCTCAATGTGCACTCAACAATGGAAGAGCATTACCTGCAATTTCCCAAGCATTTCATTTCCTCAGAAGATTTATTTGTAAACAAATATGAGCTTTATTGTTGCTTGTTGCAGACACACAGTAAATTAGTTTTTCCATGCTGAAGTGCAACAACATAAAATTCTCACTTGAGGAAAGCACTAACTGGCATTATGGCATCACTTTGTTAATTATATTGGCACGTACACTGCTGTTCTTTAAATTAGTCCTGTTCACCAGAAACACTTTGTACCTAATGATTTCCTGGACTTCTTGTATATTAATTCATGCTTAATCTAATTTAAATCGTTGTCAAAGTGACAAATGCAAGGAAGACACAGACAGCATTTAAAGCAAGAGGACTCCTGACTCAGTGAAACATGGTCATAGGAACTATAACAGAGGGATCACTGGGGCAGATTAGTTTGAATATGTTGAGTTTGGCTTTGGTATGTTTAACAGTTTTCTGACTCTTTCTTATCAGTCTAACCTGTCGTTTTTTACAGACTGGATATTCCACGTTGTTCACTTCTCTGCACAATTTTCAATCATTTCATTTTTGGTTGTTGTCTGTCAGTGGTGTCTGATAAAATTATGATCTTGGAAGACTATGACGATGAAGTTTAGTTAGCTTATTGTTTATGACAGGGAAGGCCATCAGTAATCCATGACATAAATTATATGTTCTCCAGTCCTTGACTTCCTTTGATCCTGCAGCATTCTTACTGGAAAATTGCTTGACCAACGTAACTGTCTTCCTAGATTTCTTTCATACTTTTTGCAACAACTGCCCTGTTATAGCATGTCAAATGTCTTGCAAAATCAGTTTATGTCATTTTATTGCCTCACGTTCAACAGATCTTTCCAAAAGTGCAATAAATCTAACGGGTGTCTGCTGTGGTTGTTACCACATATCAGTCTTCTCTGCTCCTCAACTATGAAAAGGGCATGAAAGTATATGGAAGGATCTCTGGCTCTCTTGAAATTTGAATTCAGCACTTGAGTTCCTCCCTTCCAAAGATATCAGACTACTGCTTAAATCAGCAGTCTTCCACTTATAAGGATTGAGGTCTAAATACTAAATACTTAGTCCTTATAGGTACTAAGTGGACAGGAAAAGTTTCCAGATTTGTCTCCTGAGAAGAAGCATCTTGACAAATTAGTTTCTATCCAGTAAGAAGAAGTATTTCCTAGCTTTGAAAAGAACAAATCTAGTTGGAATTAGCTAAGATCTCCTGAAAGGCACATGTGTAGGTACTTTCAAATAAAAGTGAACATCTGCAACAAGGAAGAAAGCAAAGAAGAAAAGCAAAAAACAGGTGTGTGTTTTCAATCCTGCACCTCTCCACTGTTCATGTGTTACATTAGCACTACCAGGAGACTTGCTGTAGTAATGGCAACCTCTCCATCTGAACAGGAGTGTGGGTTGTTTTGATTTTTAAAATTTGTGCAGAGAAGTAAACACCAAATACAAAGCTGGAGTGAAAGCACACAAATAATTACCACAATGACCATTTATATTTAAAATGTGCAATTACTCATTTCAGTCTTTGTCCTAGCTGCTAGGAATCCATTATCCCAGATGACACCACAGCCCCTAGGTTACACAGACTTGCTCTTACCTGCTAAAGCTTCCAAGCCCAGTTAATCTTTGCTGAAAAACTACAAATTTTGTTCAGCACCATGCAGAAGGGTAGGCAATGTGTTCTACTTCAGTGTAGTTCAGGACCTAGAATACCCTTGTAGAAGATGGAGAAGTTTTAAACCATGCCAAGAGACTACATTACCCTACTTAAAATTACATGCAGAATTCAGTTTCTGGTCCATGTCCTCAGCAGAGATACTATGGGGAGGAATCTCCAAGTATGTGATATTACTATAGAAATGGTCCTTCTTTCTATGCAGAGTGCAAATATGTAGTTACTTTTAATACATTAATTTTATGTTCACAGCTCCTACGTTGTGTTATGTCTTTTTTTTAATATTATTTTTTATTCTTTTCCCTACCATCATTATGTTTTTTTCCTACAACTTTCTAGGAGCTTTAAACTATTTTTAAATTGCTGTCTATTTTATTTTAACTGCAATCTCCTATCCCTTTTATAGTCTACATTTTTCCCTGCTGTATTTCCCTTCGGTTTTTCTTTAGCTCTAATTTCATTTTCCCTGGGTTCATTATTGGTATGCTAGCACTGTGAATATTGTTTTCCCACATGTAGCTCTTTTGTTTGCTGTAGCTCCGAATTGTTATTTACACTTTGAAATGGAGGTTTGGATGCCTTCATCTAGCTGGTGGCTCCATCTCATAGATATTCTGTAGATATACCAAACAGTAGTCCATCTCAGTGCTGATTTTCTTTTAAACTGTAAATCTGTTTAGGAAGATGTTGTGCATACACACAAAGAGCAGAAGCTGAGTTCCCAACAAAGCTGATTACAGCACTTGCTTCACCCTCTGTGGAGCACCCTTCACCTTTGCTCTTTAGCTTGAGCAGTGATAGTGATCATTTCCAGCATAAGGATTTTCCCTGGGATTATGACCACATGGATATTTCAACCCTTTCTTGAACTCTAAAAAATGGTTTACACTTGGGTCTCCAAGTTTAAAAACAAAAATTGAACCCAATACATGAGATTTCACCCTCTAGGAAAGTGGGGGCAGCAGGGAAGACCAGAGATGTGCCACTTGAGGTAATGCTAAGAGAGCAAAGATTTAAGATTTAAGCGGGAGTTTCTCCTTTTCTGGCTGCACTTATGTGGAAAACAACCAGGCAAGTAACCTTTGCTGTGCTGGAAGTGTTTCTAATATTTTTGTATTATTATTGTTATTTTATTTTTTCTTTTTCCTAATGAACTGTGAATAAAACTGCTTGTATGTGCTCTGGAGCAATGCTGCAAACTCAAAATTCTGCTGTATAACTTCTTCCAGGGAAATTTAGGGAAGCCATTGCGTCAATGGGCAATGTTAATTTTCCCAGACAATGAGTTAATCTCCTCCCTTCTACCTCCTGTTCTTGAGCTAATTGTGGAAATGGCTCTTTTTCTTTCCTAGTTTCCTCACAATAACTATCCTTAGAGTACAGATAAAGACTAAGCATGCTTAAAATAGTAATTTCACAGCAGTTAAACCCATGTTCAGCAGCAAAACTGAGGTAGTTTTCTCTTTCTTTTAAAAGGTTGTGTGTTTTATTGGTTTATAGTTAATAGGCAGTACCTTTAAAAATCTGTCATGTGGACTCCTCAGCAGCTTGATACAAAGGTAGGAGTGAGGAGAGAGGAGAAGAGGAATAGAGGAGGAAGAGAGAGATTATTAATAACAGAAGTTCTTGTGCCATGTAAATAGATCCAATATGCAAAATCTGGATATAAAACTTATCTTTTTGCTTAAGGGTGGAGTACAAATCTCACAAAAGTGTAGACACAATCTTGCTTGTGGGGTTGGAAGGCAAAGAAAAATTCAGGAGTGCCAAATAAAGTGGATTCAGATTTTAAATAAATAAATAAATAAAAACCTCTGGAAGCAATTCCTGTAACTTTTTTCCTAAAGAACTTCAGCAGGTGTCTTCTGTTGCTATAACCTCCTTCTCTTTACATTGAACTCTCCCTACCTTTGTCTACAACATTTGTCTTGTTCGTTAAAGAACTTTTACCTTTAGTCAAAATTGTCTGGGAAAGAGTAAGTTTTTTTTTTGTATTTAAGACTATTTAGTTCCTCTAATCTCAAGAGATTTTTGGACTCTTGCTTTGAGGAAAGGAAGACAGGGATCAGAGTCAAGCTTGTTCTTTTCCTTTACAAACTGCAGATGAAAAAAGAAAAAATCCTCAGAAAGTAGAGGAAAAGTCCAATGAAAGGAAATTCATCAAAGTGGTAGTCCAGACTGTCAGAATCATCAGTCTAGCGTATTGCTCACATTTTACATGCAAACACAGGCTTTTGCAGGGGGAAATCTGGAAAATCTTTAGATTTTATTTGACGTGACAAGACAAGAGTCAATGGGCACAAACTGAAATATGAGAAATTTTATTTAAACACATCTAAAAACATTTTTACTGTGAGGGTGGTTAAACACTAGTATTGGGGTCTCTGTCTGGGAGATATTCAAACACAAGCAGACATGGCCCTGAGCAACCCATTCTGGATGACCCTGTTCTGAGCAGGTGGTTGGACAAGATGATCTCCAGAGGTACCTGCCAACCTCATTAATTTTGTGGGTCTGTCAACACCCCAGAAACATTAAAAGTGAGCATAAAGGAAGATGCAATATAATGTGAAAGTTTGTGACCTGATTTCATTAATTTCCATTTTTCTCATTGAACTAAGCTGCTCAGTTTGAACGCTCATTTATTATGAAATTTTGAATACAGTGAAAACTTCAAACTCTTTCTGCTACAGATAGTCTGGAAGCTGCGACTGTCCTTGATTTTTTGTGTGTATATTAAGAGAAGACATATAAATGTAAAATTAGGTTTCCAAACATTATTCCAAGGTCAAATATTGGGGAAACTGGAGGCCAGGTGGGATCACCATAGTACTGGGATTTACTTGAAATGACATCTGATTTCCATTAATAGCTTATCAATGACAACAAAACTGATTTTTTCTGACATTGTTCCTATGTGAAGAGATGAGGAACTTTGTCTTGCACTGCATCAGGGTAGAGGGTGTTGAGAACCTGGTCTATAATATATTCCCATGTGATTTTTGAGCCAAGGCTGTGCTATGTGGGCTGCATGGCCATAGTGATGATCTTAGTAATACAAACCACCAGTGGTAAGAAGAAATGAGTTTGCAATGTCTGCTGAGACTGAGGTCACTGGACCTCTCTGTGGTCCTTGTATGTACACAACCCAGACTCAATTTTCTAAGGATGTCACAGAACCCCAAAGGACCTCTACTCTCCTCTACTCTCTGTAGAGTACTCTCCTCTACTCTCTGTTCCTCCACTCTCCAATGGATAGGGTATGTACTTTGAGTATCATGGTCTCGAAGATTAGGGCATATAGGTTGAAAGATCAGGAAACTGGGCAAGTTTTGGATTCTGGTATTTGCACTCACATGTTAATATCATGCAGTTACTAGGCATATTTTGCCATGAAGATGTAAGTTTACATCACAAAATGTCCATCTACAGCTTGCACAGTTTAGGCTTATTCTTACAGTGTTATTAAAACCTATGCAGAAAGTTCAGTCATTTCTCTGGAACAAAGTGAGTCCTGAATATTACAGAAAGAAAGCAAAGTCATAACATGACAGAAACTCTGCAAGTATCAGTATGGGGAAGGAATTGTCAGCAATAAAGGCATCTGAAGATGACTCAGGAATTATCTTCAGGTACTATGTTCTTCCATCAGTGCATTTTGCATTGCTGGCAAGATTCACTTTTTTTTATCTTAAAGCAACAAAAAAATCGAATGCCATGTGTGGGAGACACCACTCTGCAGTCTGGACAGGTCTGTCATGCAAGGAGCGATTTCTGCATGTTCTTGTCCAAAGTCTGCTTGAAATGGTACAGAGGTTTTGCATTTACATATGCCAGCATATACCCCTCACCTTTTGTGCAGTTATGCTTTGCCACAGACCTGGCAATAAGTCAGTGACAGAAATTGGATAAGAAATTAGAATTCTGTTTCATTCTCCGCATAACTCCTTAAATCACTACAAGAGATCTCTAGCTGTAGAAAGCTTTTTTTTTTTTTCTTTTCTGAGAATTGGACTCCCTAATGAGTCTTCCTAGGTAGAGTAAAAGGTTTTTATTATTATTATTATTATTATTTAAAGATTAATCTTTTTGATTCATTTGTATAGGGGCGTCCTGAAGCTAGTATATATGAGGATGAAATTTAATTATCAGCGATAGAAATCTAAAATTATTTTTATTATAGCCAGCTATCCATGTGTAATGAAAGATGAAGACTTCTCCTACCATAAGAAATCTCCCCTTACCACCCCCCAGTCATAGCAAGTCCCCAGCCACCCTCATTTTTACAATATTTCCTTGAGGTTACAAGGGATATCATTAAAACTCCATTTCATACAAAGCAGATGTTAAAATCACCTTTATGACTGCTTCTCATTTTCAGAATGTCTAGAGATCCGTCGTGGTTACTGTGAAAACAAAATAGCACTTGTATTTTTATTCATATCACAGGTTATCCTCCACCTTCTGTACCCTTTCAGAATTCATGAATATGAATCTCAGTGTTACAAGTATAATGGAGTCCCAGCTTGTTTTATTCCAAATACCATAATGCGTACACATTTCTAAAGATTCTCAGCTATGCGTGAGTATATCTTATAGAAGGGAAAAAATAAACTTAATTTGATACTAAACTGCTAACTTAACACAACTCTAGAGAATTTCTAGCCAATATCCGGTCATTTGTATGCCTCCTGACAATATTTTTTTGTACACTGGAAAGTCATTTGCTAAACGTTCTTTGATGATTTTGAAAAAAAAAACTGTTAGCAACACATACTCAAGCTCTGAGTGCTTCTTTTAAAGATGTGTTTTTCAACGGGCTTGTGTTGTAATGCATAGCTTTCAGGAGTTTCATCAGTATCCACAGTTGACACGCAGATATCAGATGGATAGTTATAGAGTGGCAGAACTTGCTGTCTGAGAAAATGCAGAAACTCAGGAGGGAAAAAAAAAAGCCATTTAAAAGAAAACGGTGAAGATATATGTTTCTATCTAAATATTTTAGGACACTTAGGCTGCAAATCTATAGGATATTCAGTGAACAAGTCTTTCCTAGACTTGTATGAGAGTAGGATAGACTCCAAGACAAAAGAACAGAAATACATGAGAAAAGAGAGCAGTGCTGCCAACATACATACCTTTTACCCTTTTTCCTGGCTTAAGTCTTCTCCTGACTTCCCAGTTTCCCATGAGCAGGATTTATGATCCAGAGTGAAAGGGTGGAGGCACAAGACTTATACATGAATTAAGTGAAAATACCTACATTTATCTACAAGTTTTTACAGCCCTTGGTGCTTGCTTGGGAATATTTTCAAATGCTTAAGTGATTTAGGAGCAGATTTGTCTCGATATATTGACTGATATGCAAACTGCTTCTTTTTTTTTTTTTGTCCCCTCAGTCCTGTGTCAGAAATATCATCTCAGATCAGAGAATCTCACTGAAAACAACATTTTGTCTAATTCTCCCAACATGTTTTCCATAACCAATTGCTTAAAATTTGTCAGATGACATGTTGTCTTTTGTGTGTCTTTTTCTCATAAAAAAAATCAAATATTTCTGCTGATTTTTTTTTCATTTCACCAGAAGATGAAACAATCAAGTTAAAGTGCATATGACACTGCCTTTTCCTTTTAAACTCAGGTTAATAAAATCTTAAACATGAAGACAGGAATCCCCCCATTACTATACCATGGCTTAATTATCTGACTTTAAAATACATTTGACTGCTTCTTTTGATTTACTGGTGCTGCCTAATAATTAGCTCTTATTCTTTCCCTTCACTGGCTTTGTTTGATAAGGCTTTTATAGAGTCTTGGCGTGCATAATTTAGTAAGTCCCACTTGTAATGCAGCACAGCTCTCTCTCTTTCTGCTCTGTCCCAGGCTTGGAGCAGAACAGAAGTCTAATTGGCACTGTTTACAAACCATTGCACTTGGGAAGAGCTGTGTGTCTATTTGATAAGTAAAGATGTGAGAGATGAGAAGATTATGACTAATTCATGCTTTGTGCCATCTATGAGTTAAAAAAAATAAAAATTAAAAAAAAAATAAAGAAGAAGAAAAAAAGACAGGAGAATAGAAGAAAGAAGAAGAAAGTTGGTGCATTTGGAAGGTTTATAAATTACATTGCAAATAAAGCAGTGGGAGTTTTTAGAAAAGAAGGGCTGGGAATAGCTGATGGTTTACAAGGTGGTTAGGATCAATCAAAAACTGCCACACTGATGGGTGGAAAGGTTAAAAAATATAATTTTTAAAAGTGTTTTTAGGAAGCAGAAGTCTGGTTTTAATTGTTAATAATAATTTCTATGCCAATTCAGAGCCTGGCCACATGAGGTGAATGAAAATTGGATCTCTGTCCCAGAAAACTTGTGTTATTTTTAACAAAAATAATAATAATAATAATAATAATAATTTTACTTAATTTAGATGTCTTGTAGAATAGACAGTTCTTAAGTCCCAGGTGGCTGGACCCTGGGAGGGGGACCCTTTGGGGACAGTATTGTTCTGTGCTTCCACAAATTTTCCTGAACCAATTGTTGCTGGCTACCTTTGAGCTACACAGAGCTTCATTCAGACTGAGCAGGGCTCTCCTTAGCTCTTTGTGTACCTTCTTCAGGCTCACAAAATGAAAAGAAAAGAGATCTGGGAGGGACGGGGGATGGAATAAAAGTTTGCCTGAAATGAAATTCTGAACAAAGGGAGATTCTCCATTCAGCATGGCTGAATGGTTCTTCACATAGATTTGCCTGAGCATGCAATTGCTACCACTTAAGCGTAGCACAAAAGATATAGGGAAACTTATAGCCAGATATATGAAAATATGAGGGAGCAGGGAGTGTTACTATTTTTTCTTTATATCCTGTTTGTCTGGCACATCCTGAGAACTAATTACCTGTCCCTTCTCTAATGTCAACTGGATGACAACAGCCAACTATGTAGAAGTTGGGTTACTTCACCTATGGCTCCTATTTACACTAGTAATAAATTATGCAAGTATTTCTGTGGTGAGGACTTTTAGATTTGTGGAACAATTGTTTTTATAAGCCTTCCTTAGCTTGAAAGTACTACTAGACAATTTACAGAGATACAAGTGCATGGCTAGAGTTTATAGATTGAGGCAGGACTGTGTGCAGGACTTAGAGACTAGTATGCCACAGTAGCATCAAGAGCTGTTCTGGGATATTATCCAGCAGTACTTGTTGGATTCTGTCTGCCCTCAAGCAAAAGCATAATAGTCTCTGGTAAATTTATTCCTTCTTGAATGTAGAGGAAGCAATGTTGCTTTCCACAAAGATGGTTCTGCAAACTACATGCCATAAATCTTCATGTGCCCAAGAACCTGCCTCCGTAGCCAGAGCTAAAAGAAGGAAAACTCCAGACCATGATGTTCCTGCTGGTGGTCCCTTGATGTTGTCCTACCATGGATAGCCATGTAGCTCATGCAGCATGATGCAGCATTGCTCTGTCACCAGAAAATTCAGTAGTTCGAAGACTACATGTCAGCCTTCTTAGCTCAGTAACTAGATTAAAACTCATGTGTTGAAGTGTAAGTACTGAAAGCTCATATATGCGGAAGGGACCTGCCTCTCCACCTCCTGAGCACCTTCTATCACCCTGCGGCATCCCAGCTTCCACAGGGAGCGAAGGCTACTGCAGAGAAAGCTGCAGACAGGTAGCTAGTAAAAAAGAATATAGCATAAAAACAACTACACTGGATCAGAACAAAGGTCTACTTAGACCATTTCCTATGTCTTAGAGTGGCCAAGAGTGTTTTCCTAGGAAAAGATACAATGACAGAACCAGAATTTGGTAATATGCATCTAGAATAGTATTTCAGCCTGTAGTGACTTGCCGTGAAGGACCTTTCTAATCTAGAGGTGCCATCACTGACTCTAATATCCTTCAGCACCGTTCCACCATGCGATGGAAAAAATGTGATTTTAAGTGATCTTTAATAACATCTTGCTGTATTATAGAAGCATACTTGTTGAAATGGTGATATTAAAACTGTCTCAAACTGTTACCCTTTTTTTTTCTTTTCTTTTTTTTTTTTTCACCTAATGATCTGATAGAAAAAGTACTTTATCTACTGCTTCAGAGTTTTGGGATCCATCTGATAGTTCAGACTGAAAGATCATAATCCACAATCATTGGAAAAGCCTGTATAATTGTATTTGGAACTAAATTTTCCTTCTTCAGTCCTAGTTGTTTGTAAATAAACCTTCATGAAGTACCAAATCTTTTGGATAACAAGAAGCACTAAATCCTTTGCACAACAAAGTTTTTTGAGTTTAAGGAGTCTGTATCTTCACCATGGGAGTTGGAAAAACTCTTCTCTTGGGAATTAATTGCTGGTCCTGGCTGCACCTTAAATGTCTTGGGACAAAATGTAGGCTTGAACCATTCATCCATGCCACGGTGCTTCTACCCAATGCATTTGTGAAGAGTAGTTGTCCTGCTGCTTGGATATAGTTTATAGATTGTTAAGAATTTCTAGTATATAGTGTCACATTAACTCCAGAGTTCCTTTTTTTTTTTTTTTTCCCACTAATTTCCAACATGGCCTGAGATTTTAATTTAGAATTATCATCAGGTATATCCAGAGAGGAAGGACAAAGGGAGTGAGGGATGAAAGAAGTGGAGCCATCAACTACTGTAAGACCCGCACAAGTTTACCTAGTCAGAAAATATTACTGCACCTGCCCTTCTGGTATGTTTTATTAGAACTTCTTTCCTGCAATAAATCCTGCTCTCAACATTCTTAATCAGAACAAAATATTAGGAAGAGTCAGAACTCCCTTTGGAAAAATGGAAATTCAATTCTGAGAAACAGGCCAGTTTGCCAGAATAGGCAGCGAGACCCAATGCAGGACCTTGGAGGGCAGCATAAACCTGGTCTATATTTCTTTTACTGTCAGTGATTACAGCTGAAATCTGAGAATGAGAATGGTGAAAGTGAGATACCTTGCAAGAAAAATGGCATAAGAAAAGTCTGTAATTTCAAGGCAAATAGTATATATATATTATCATTTTTTGCATAACATGAACAATATTGTCATTAATTATTCCACTCTTTAACGTACCTAGAAGAAGAGTCTTCATCAGTAGATGTGCAGCCCACTGGAAAAGACTTAAAGTATGGGCTGTGGATTCCTGAGTAGCATGAAGGCTGCAAGGGGGTGCACTTGTGGATTATGTCTAAAAAAAAATCTTGAAAAGTGACAAAAGAAACGCACCAGCCTACAACCGGCTTACATTTACTCTTCAGAGGACTGTATTGCCAGTTGAAAGCTTTTAGGGGGTCTGTAAATTTAAATATAAAATAGGAAAAAAAATGGTCTACAGAGAACATAATTATTTTGAACTATAAGATCCTGTATGACAGACAACTGAAAAACAAACAAAAAAAAAACAACAAACATTTCCTGATCTCCTAAAGAGATCAGAGATCATTCTTGAGTTTGTACCATGAGCAAAGAGGGACAAAATAAGCTCCTTAATTTATTTCTCTAACTTTTCTTTACTTTGAGCACCGGTTTAAGATAACTTACAGGTCTGGTCTTTGTTGATTCTTATTTTGATTTCTCCAGAGCTCCTCAGATTAAGAAAACTGACTTGCAGGAAACTCTCACCTCACTCATAGCAGAAGCCCTGAGATCAGCTATTGAAGATAAATGTGAAACGAACAACTTCAGAGTCCTGCAGACAACAGCTCCTGACCTGGAGTGCTGCTGGATGGAAAACATCTGGCAAATTTGGAAGTGCAGGACAGAATTAGGAAGATAACAGCATGAAAAGGCTGGAGGAGGTGAAGGAGGGAACACGGTTGATGAGGAGGAAGGTGTACAGTCTGGATGAGGTAGGGAGGCAGAGGACAGAGACATAGGAAAATGTGTTTGTGAGATGAAGGCTCACAAAGGAGTTTCGTAAAGGGAAGGAGGAGCAGCGTACTCAGTGATGGCAAGACACGAAATGTCAAGCTTGAACTGAAGGAAATAATGTTCTTCTAGAGTTTTTCTGAATAAAGGCAGTACAAATAACACACACAAAAACTAATGAATCTGAAAGTTGCGCATCCCCATTGTCACATTTAGTATGCCATTGTGGGAAGGCAAACACAAACTGCTTTCTCAAAGGCTTCCCTGAAGAACTCTAGGGTGTATTAATGCAACCAAAGAGAAAAATGTCAACCCACCATGCATGTGTCAGCAATAATGGTGAGAGGCATTGCTCACTGTGTACTAGTCATGTGCTCAGAGTTATCCCCATAAACATGTCCCAGTGGACATCCCTACCATCGGACTGGTCTTTTTGAAGAAGATTGCAGTTTCAATTGACAGTGCATTGGGAATTGATGGGAGCCAACTTTGCCCATGGCCAAACAACACTGTACTGCCAGTGGTGCAATAAGAAGGCTGATTTATGTAGCTACATGCTCTTTTATCAGAGGTTATTGGGAAAAACTACTTTGCTAGATGAAAGTAACAGTTTAAAATGTTTTTGTCCATTATTATTATCAAAATGTATTTAATTAAGGGACATACAAAACCAGATAAAGTGGCAGATAAATACCTATTCATTGGCTGGGAGGAAATCTGTTGAAAAGAAGAATCTCCTTGATACAGCTAAACTTGCCGCAATTATATTATAACCACAGTAAATACAAGACCAATGGATTATTTGCTTAACATTGAATGACTTATGTAACATGTCAGCAAAACACCCAGGAGAATAAAACACACCAGAAGCTGCTCTCTAATTAATCTTTTCAGATGGAGTAATGATCTCTAATGTGTAATAGATCTCATTAATTAACTTTCAGATTTTAATAAACTCTTTGTGTAATTCACCTGCCATAATGCATTATCACAGATGTCGGCTAAACAGTTTTTTTTTCCCTATTTGTGGAGAAAAAGGAGGAAAACATGAGTGCATGAGTGTTTTCTGTTTCCTCTTCTCTAGTATCTCTTCTGGTAATAGGTAACATTCGGAAGTAGCTAAATGAAGTAGTGTTGTGGTTTAACCCAGCAGGCAGCTAAGCACCACACAGCCATTCATTGTGTGGGATGAGGGAGAGAATCAGAAAAATGTAAAGGGGTTGAGATAAAGAACATTTAATAGGACACAGAAGGAAGGGGAAAAAATAATAATAAAGAATAAACAAAGCAAGTGATGAATAAAACAATTGCTCACCACCCACCAACTGATGCCCAGACTGTTCCCAAGCATCAGCAGCCCTCCTGGCCAGCTCCCCAAGTTTTATAGTTCAGCACAATGCTATATGGCATGGGATATGCCTTTGACCAGTCTGGGTCAATTTTACTTTTCTCCCAAATCCAAAACACAGCACCATACCAGCCACTATGAAGAAAATTAATTCTATCCCAGCCAAAACCAGGACAAGCAGGAACATATCAAAACATCCAATATGTTTGTTTGCCTAATTCTAGTGAACTCAAGGGGAGGTAGATGTCTGATTATCTTCAAATGTGCATCAGAGATATTTGTTACACTTTTAAAATGCACTCTTTAAATGTGTTTAAAAGATGTAAAACAAAAACTGCTATCTTCAATAAGAAACAGAAAAACTGGAAGTCAGAACCATTTTCTTGTTTCACGGGTCTGCTATTCCCACCACTAGAAGAAATTTACTCTAACAAGGAACCAAGAGCAAACCTCATTACAGAATCTAATGTATTTGTATGGTGTCTTGGTACCTTCACTATAAGTCTCTCCCAGACTGAAATAGATTATCTACTCCTTCATAGGGAAGACTGGTAGAGTCAGTCTTCCATCACAGTATAAGTTGCAGAAAACACAACATCTTCACTTAAGAAGTCAAAGTGATAGTTCCCTCAGATTGTTTCCTCCCTCCCAGCTCTCCTTTAAGATTGGAGACCAAAACGTAATTTTCCTTAATGGCCTGTAGGAGAACACCTGAATTTAATTCCTGTTGCCACCACTAAGTGTCTGTGTTATTCTTGTTTCTCCCAGTCCTTGTCCAGTCTTCACATATCTCCAACTTTCACCACCACTTTCTATACTCACCTCTCCAAACAGAAGCTTCTTTGGAACAAGAACATTTTTTTTGCTTGGCTTATTCAAGACCTAGCATAGCTCTGTTTCTATTTCATCTGGGTATTTAAGTACTAGAGGAAGATGAATGGTTTACACTGACATTTCGTTTTTCAAATTTTCTAGAAGATCTATTGCTTTTTCTCCCCCCAGTATTTCCCAGCATTTCTAAGGCATACTGATGGATATTTTTAAGCAAACCTCAATGGAGAGATATTCTGTTTATAGTCAGGTGCTTATGAAGATGAATATGCTGTAAACAATGACTATGCTTGATAGTGATCGTGCCCTGATCTAACATTTATTGATGCATGAAATTAGAGACGTGCTAAGCTGAACTAATTGCTATAACTACCACTGCAGACAACAGAGACCCATCAATTAACTAAAAAATAACAACAAAAAATGCTCTAATTTGTTTCAGGGAGATTATATATTGTCAGTTTCCCCTTACATCACAACCCCAATATATATGAATCCACAATATTTTTTCCTAAGTAGGAAAACATTTTTTTTTTCCCCAAACACGAATACTTTCAGGAATGTATAACATGGAAGAAGTCTAATGAAGACATGACAGGCCATGCACAAGGTCACTTATTTTGGGTTTAATTGCTCAAGCGTACACATCAGAGAAGTAGAATCTACCGTCTGTATGGAGAACTGGAATCCTTCTCTTTCCTGGTATTTTATACTGGTTTATTCTGTCTGTTTTCAGGCAAGTTACTTCACCTCAAATAAAAGCATTGGTGAGATTAAAGTGTTGTTGACTTTAGATTAGACTCTTCCTGGTTCTTCGGAGTATGCTTCCTAAATAATATTTCGAAAAAAGAAAAATAAAAAAGATTATTATTAATAATCTTTTCCCTTTCCTCTTCTGTAATGAATTTGATTTAGATGCACTATCTGAAGAGGAAGCAGCAGGAGGTGAGCGACTAATTAATGTATTTCAGTCACAAGAGATAAAGGAAGCAGAAAAGCTCAGGTAATCTTTGAAACAACATCCAGCCAAGACTGCTTCAGAGTAAAGTGTGGCTGAAAAGAGTTGATTAGAGGTAGACAGAGATGGTGAAATAATGGTGAATTCAGTCATTACACAGAAAATACATAGCTACAGAGGTCTTTATCTGTTCATCCTGTCCTCAGCTATTTGAAAATGACACATGGTGTTGGACAGGACCTACTTGCTAGTTATGCAATAAGATATTTTAAGCAAGTGCTACACTTTCTTTATTCCTCCCCACACACTTCTCACATTATTGATGGTGTTTGTTTTCCTTTTGTGTGTGTTGCTGCTTTGTTTTTCTTCTTTTTCTTTCTTTACATTTGTTCCTCTCCATATTTAATCTGTGAAGGAGTTAAATAATGCCCCAAAGAGACTCATTTTCACCAAACATTTCCCTTCTGAGACTGAGCTCCTCCTTGGATGTCACATGAATGTCTCTTTGAATAGGCTGAGATGTCTGTGTCATAATATTAAAAGAGACAATTTGCCTAGCAGCAAATGACAGACATTTCTGTTAAAAGAGGAGAAAAATAAAAGACCAAAAGCCCATTTGTCTCTATTAAAACCCTATGGTTGACTTAGATACTATGCCTCATTCGCAGTGTTACCACCCCAAGTGGGTTCCAGGGAGCGAAGGCCACAGCTGTGCCAAATCCTGGGACACACTGTGTGCATACAGTGATACACATACTTGAACACAGTCAGAGACCTCATTCACATCCACCGAGCACATCTGAAGACCCAAGGCACCTTTGCTATTTGTGCCTCCCTCTGCCTGCGGTTTACTGCTCCTGTGCCAAAATCCATAGGATCAAGCATAGCCTCCACCATAGTTTCTCTGATTCACCATACAGCATCTTCCATCAGATCCCCCTTCACCAGCATTTTAATTTTCCTGTCAAAGTGAATGGCATTCAGTAGTGATTATTTCCTCATCTGTCTTCCCCTTATTTCTCAGGGGAATAAAAAATCACACCCAGGACTTCTTGCTGGTGAACAGTATGAAAACACTTTTTTTCTTCATATCTCAGGTAATTCTTGTTTGGAGCAGCTTTACAGTGGGTTCTCATAGCCCACCAAAATATAAGGATAAAAATAAGGCTACTACTTTGCACTCTGCAATTAAAACCACAGTAACAATTTACTTAGATATAACAGAATTAACTGAGTTGAACCTCTGTGATGACTCATATATATTAAAGAAAATGTCCCATTTTCAGTCACAGGATCTCCTGGCCATGACACAACATAAATTGATCTGTTGTTTGTAACTAGGACATTCATAGCCAAATAAGTATTTGACCAAAAGTTGTCCAAACACAAATTTCTCCACTATCAAGTCCCTATAACTTCAGTGTATTGTCTTGATCCAAGAATGTAATAGGTGACCTATCATGTCCATTATCTCTTGGTGCTGAAGCCTGCAGTTTGTGAGACCATTAAATTGTGATTCATTGCTGAAAGGGCTAGGTGTCCATGGATGGACACAGTAGTTTCCCATTTCCCAAAAACAGTCTCAGCTGGATTAAAATCTCAGATGGATTAAAGCAGCATGATGGTGGAAGACGCAACCTTGGGCATGTTGCAAGAACATCCAGAATCCCATAATTTCTTTTCTGCTGGTGCTCACCTGTGTCTGTTGATCGCTGTATATCCTAGCTGAGCATTAACCACAGGTGGCTTCAGTTTTGTACAAACTTAATCAGGCATTCAGGAAGGTGTGTCCCATTCTAAATAACCAGATAAATGGTCTGGTTTTGTATTCCTATTGTTTTTTATTGGTTATGATTGACTCAAATGTTACCAGTATTGTAATCAAAGACTGTAAGAGACTGAATAAAGCTCTGACTCAAAGGAAAGAAAATTACCATTTAATCCTTTTACATAATCCTAAAGGATAAAAGAAGAAAGAAATGTTAAACGCTGGTGAAACAAGTGTGTGGAAAAACCTACTCCTCCTTATTTATCAGCCCCCCACCACCTTTAGGTGCTGCAAAAGTCTCAAAACAAAAGATTAATTTCACAGTTTCTCTTCTACAACATGAAAATGCTTGAGGACAGGCTGAGGTCTATGCATTCTTTCTTTCCTGCTGATGACATGAAAGGAAACACAGCTTCCATCAGGTGGTTTCTGCCATTCTTCCCACCAAACCAAATTAAACTATTCGGGTTTAGGAAACTTAAGAAACATGGGACACTGAAGAGAAAAACAGTTTGAAATGTATAGGTAAATAAAGATTTTCACCTAGAACTCTGCACACAGATGTGCAGAGCCTCTGAAAATCTGGAATTTCACATCCTGATCAACTTAATTTCAAATGTCAGTGCTTTTCAGATGGCCGATTACATCTCTGTCTTAACTTTCCCTCTCTTCTCCTGTTGTACTGGTGACACAAAAAAATGTGTTGGGTGAAAACAAATCTGCTCTGATTTCCACAAGATCTTCCAAATTTCTTCTTCTTCAGGGAATGAAGCACCACAAATTGGCTTATGCTGTTTCATGTATGAATTTCTATAAGGGAAATTTGTGGTATTGAGGTATTCTAGCTAGGGAATGTGATCTTAGCAGATCTTTTCTAAACGTGGGACCACCTGCTGGATCACAAATCAGATTGGCCAGCTACCTGTGTAGGGTCATGCAGGGCAATAAGAAACGAAGCTGTAAGTCGGTTAGTGACCTAGATGAGAAGGACTGCAAGGCAGGTGGAAGCCTTGGGAATCTCATCCTCAGAGCAAGAAGTGCATTTCCTGTGTTCACTACAAAGCAGGATTTCCAACCAGCAATATCCTTTTCTTTATCACTCACAGCCAACCCCTGGTTTTACAGCACTGCAGATCTAGAATTCCCCTGCTGATCTCCACTAGTTGATTGGTTTCCACTGATTTTCTACTGACAACAGTGCAATACCCAATGGTGGGAGAGCTGTTGGTATTGCACTACTGTGACCCTACCAGATGTAATTTCTGATTCAACCCAACATGTCCAGTTTACAAGGGGAGTGGAGATCACAGTTTCCCTGAAATCTAATTGTCCAGGTTTGACGCTGATTTGCTGGGTTTTAATTTAAAAAAAAAAAAAAAAAAAAAAAGAGTTCTTTCAGATCATTGGGAACACTAACTTTTAATGTAGTTTCCTGACACTCATTACTTGCTACATCATCATCACTCTATTTATATACAAATGAAGGAAACTTGTTTGATGTGGCCTAAAATAGCCAAGTACGGATTTCTGGCTTCTAAAGGGACCTTATATGTTTTTCAATCATTCCCTGTAGTTTTCTAACATGCTATATTATGTTGAAAGCTCATAATAAGGCTGGAATAACTCCTTTGATGACTATTCCACAACCTTACTTGACAATTACTTCTAATCCCAGAATGATTGTTTAGTTCTGATATTTCTTTTAATGTTGCATTTAAGCCTTTATTGGTGAAGTCTCTCTACTTCTGCACAGCATACTTTTTTTTGTTTTTGGTGAGTACTTGACTATAAGCAGTGCTGGGTCTTTCTATACCAATTCTTTAAGCAATCCTTTTCTTCTGAACAGAAATTGCTCAACCTCTCTGTAACTATCAGAAATCTGTATCTGAAATTTTCATCTTTATTTCACAACTGTCCTCTCAGCTGTCTTTTAAAGAACCACCCTTTCCATATTGGGATGTCTTCAGTATTTGTAATCTAACTATTTATTGCTGTATAGATTATTATATTTTCTAATAAGTAGTCCCTTTTAAGTACCCACATGAATTTTATGGATGTTTAAAGAAGACAGAGGAATACTGCTTTTGTTTTTCAGTTGTTGGTGTGTGTGCTGAAAGACCTGTTTAATCAGATATACAGAATTCAAGCTGTTTATCTAAAAAGAGGACAATCAAGAGGTGAATCTATTGTGGCCTAAACATCTCCACAGGGAGAAATACCTAAAGTGATCTCTAATTTAGTGGAAAAAGACATAATAAACAGAGCCCAGTAGAAAAAAAAAGAAAAAAAAAAAAGAACAAACACCATATAAATTCAATTAGAAACAGGATAGAGATTATTATATAGTAATTCTATACACTAATATATGAAAAGAATTAACAGAGACTGAAAGTACCGATGGTCATGGTGAATGCTCTATTGTCCTAAGCTTTGCAGGTCACATACAGATGTGATTTCTGGAAAGTGTGTTTCACAAACACACATTTTGGATTTGTCACAAGAGAAACAGAACAAGCGTGCTAGGTTTGTATTCTTCAGGAAGCCAAAGAAGATGTTTTAGCAGTCCTTTCAGGCCTCAAAACTTGCAAAACTATTGAACCAACAAGACAATACTGTTGCTATGGATATTAGGAGAGAAACTGCAATGCAATGTGATGACAACTGTCTTCTCTAACAGAAATACATAGAAACAGGCACTCTGGGGGAAAAAAATCCCACAAAAGCATATGGGCTATCCTGTTCCTGGATCACACTCTGGATACAGACTGCCAGAAAGAAGAAAATATGGACAGATTTTGATTATATTGCTTACATTCTGGAGGAAAACTCTTGAACGCTGTAGATTAGAGAGAGTACAATAAATCAGTCAGAGGCATGATCAGAGTACTTGGGACCACGCTGAAGGTGAAGAATGAACCATGTAGCAGAATATGCACATTTTTTAGATGTATTCTTTTAGCTTTTCCTCAGGTGGTGGGGGAAAACGCAAAAAGAGAAAAAGTACCTGGGAAGGAATTTTGCATGGACTGGGGAGAAGATTTAAAGAATGTGAAAAGGACATTTTGATGTTTTAAAAGCCATGAACTCCCCCATCCTTCTGGCATTAGTGGAAATAAGTGGGAAAAGTTGCACCTCTGTTTTTTACATTCATTCTAGAGGTAAAATCTTGAAGTGAAGTAAACTGACTTTGACCAGAGGAAATTAATGAATATAAATTCAGGAGATTATGACAAGGCAGAGAAAGCTGAGGTTTTGTAACTAAGACTAGGGCTGTACGGGGAGGTCAGTGGGATGAACATGGGCATCTCTGGAAAAGTTTTGTTTGTTGGGTTGGAAGAGACACAGACACAGACACACAGACACAGATTTCTAGGTTGGAAGAGACCTCAAGATCATCGAGTCCAACCTCCGACCTAACACTAAGTACTCCACTAAACCATATCGCTGAGCTCTACATCTAAACGTCTTTTAAAGACCTCCAGGGATGGTGACTCCACCACCTCCCTGGGCAGCCCGTTCCAATGCTTAATAACCCTTTCGGTAAAGAAGTACTTCCTAGCATCCAACCTAAAACTCCCCTGTCGCAACTTTTGCCCATTCCCCCTCGTCCTGTCACCAGGCACGTGGGAGAACAGACCAACCCCCACCTCTCTACAGCCTCCTTTAAGGTACCTATAGAGAGCGATAAGGTCGCCCCTGAGCCTCCTCTTCTCCAGGCTGAACAAGCCCAGCTCCCTCAGCCGCTCCTCGTAAGACTTGTTCTCCAGACCCCTCACCAGCTTGGTCGCCCTTCTCTGGACTCGCTCGAGCACGTCCATGTCCTTCCTGTAGTGAGGGGCCCAAAACTGAACACAGTACTCAAGGTGCGGCCTCACCAGAGCCGAGTACAGGGGCACAATCACTTCCCTAGACCTGCTGGCCACACTGCTTCTTATACAGGCCAGGATGCTGTTGGCCTTCTTGGCCACCTGAGCACACTGCTGGCTCATATTCAGCCGACTATCAACCAATACTCCCAGGTCCTTCTCGGCCAGGCAGCTTTCCAACCACTCATCTCCCAGCCTGTAGCTCTGCTTGGGGTTGTTGCGCCCCAGGTGCAGGACCCGGCACTTGGCCTTGTTGAACTTCATACAGTTGACCTCAGCCCATCGCTCCAGCCTATCCAGATCCTCCTGCAGAGCCTTCCTGCCCTCGAGCAGATCGACACACGCACTTAGCTTGGTGTCATCTGCAAACTTACTGAGGGTGCACTGGACACCCTCATCCAGATCATCGACAAAGATATTAAAGAGGACCGGCCCCAGTACCGAGCCTTGGGGGACACCACTTGTGACTAGCCTCCAACCAGATTTGACTCCATTCACCACAACTCTCTGGGCCCGGCTATCCAGCCAGTTTCTAACCCAGCAAAGCGTACGCCAGTCCAAGCCCCGAGCAGCCAGTTTCTTGAGGAGAATGTTGTGGGGAACGGTGTCAAAAGCCTTACTGAGGTCAAGGTAAACCACATCCACAGCCCTTCCCTCATCCACCAAGCACGTCACTTTGTCATAGAAGGAGATCAGGTTCGTCAAGCAGGACCTGCCTTTCATAAACCCATGCTGACTGGGCCTGATCGCCTGCTTGCCCTGCAAGTGCCGCGTGATGACCCTCAAGATAATCTGCTCCATGAGCTTTCCTGGCACTGAGGTCAAACTGACAGGCCTATAGTTCCCCGGGTCTGCCCTCCGGCCCTTCTTATAGATGGGCGTCACATTGGCTAGCCGCCAGTCAACTGGGACCTCCCCCAATAGCCAGGACTGCCGATAAATGATGGAAAGCGGCTCGGCCAGCTCCTCCACCAGTTCTTTCAGTACCCTCGGGTGCATCCCATCCGGCCCCATCGACTTGCGCACATCCAAGCTCCGTAGCAGGTCGCCAACCATTTCCTCATGAATAGCGAAGGCCACATCCTGCTCCCCATCCCCTTCCACCAGCTCAGGGCACTGGGTATCCAGAGAACAACCGGTATTGCCGCTAAAGACTGAGGCAAAGGCGGCATTAAACACCTCAGCCTTTTCCTCATCCTTAGTAACTAGGTTTCCCCTCGCATCCAGTAAAGGATGGAGATTCTCCTTAGTCCTCCGTTTCGCGTTGATATATTTGTAAAAGGATTTTTTGTTGTCTTTAACGGCAGTAGCCAGGTTGAGCTCCAGATGAGCTTTGGCCTTTCTAATTTTCTCCCTGCACAGCCTCGCTACATCCTTGTAGTCCTCCTCAGTGGCCCGCCCTTTTTTCCAAAGATTATAAACCCTCTTTTTTCTGCTAAGCACAAGCCGCAACTCTCTGTT
This sequence comes from Cygnus atratus, assembly GCF_013377495.2. Lineage (NCBI taxonomy): Eukaryota > Metazoa > Chordata > Aves > Anseriformes > Anatidae > Cygnus > Cygnus atratus. The sequence goes on along the minus strand of NC_066363.1, from coordinate 157,581,813 downwards.
GAGCCAGGCCGGTCTTCTTCCACGCCGGCTCGTCTTTGGGCACGTGGGGACAGACCGCTCCTGTGCCGTTAAGACTTCCTTCTTGAGGAGCGCCCAGCCTTCCTGGACTCCTCTGCCCTTCAGAACCACCTCCCAAGGGACTCGGCCAACCAGCATCCTGAGCAGCTCAAAGTCAGCCCTCCGGAAGTCCAATACAGCAGTTTTACTGGTCCCCTTCCTGGCCTCGCCAAGAATAGAGAACTCTACCATTTTGTGGTCACTCTGTCCAAGACAGTTTCCGACCACCACATCTCCCACCAGTCCTTCTCTGTTTGTGAAGAGAAGGTCTAGCGGGGCACCACCCCTGGTAGGTTCACTGACCAGCTGCGTCAGGAAGCTATCTCCCACGCTCTCCAGAAACCTCCTAGACTGCTTTCTCTGTGCCGTGTTGTGTTTCCAGGATATATCCGGGAAGTTGAAGTCCCCCACGAGGACAAGCGCCGACGATATTGCAACTTCTGTCAGTTGCCTATAAAACTCCTGATCCGTCTCCTCATCCTGGTTCAGCGGTCTATAACAGACCCCGACCAGGATGCTAGCCTTGCCGGCCTTCCCGCGGATCCTAACCCACAGGGATTCAACCTTATCATTCCCAGCCTGGAGTTCCACAACATCAAAAGATTCTCTAATGTAGAGAGCCACGCCACCACCCCCTCTGTGCTGCCTGTCCCTCCTGAAGAGCCGATAGCCAGGCATTGCAGCACTCCAGTCGTGGGAGCGGTCCCACCACGTCTCCGTGATGGCAACCAAGTCGTAGCCTGACCTTAAAGATCATCCTATTCCAACCCCCCTGCCATGGCAGGGACACCTTCCACTAGACCAGGTTGCTCAAAACCCCATCCAACCTGTCCTTGAACACTTCTAGGGTTGGGGCATCTGCAGCTTCTCTGAGAGAAATTCATTCTGAATTTTAATCCTGTCCTTCTAAATGTTTTAATTACCTTTTCTTTTTTACTACCTGAAGTGTTCCTCCTATACCATCTTCTGCATTCCTCATGAAAATACTGAATATATAAAACCCAGCAACAGTTCCTACTTAGTTCTTCAACTAAATTCCTCAAGATCATTATAGCCAGCTGCACAGACATGTTATAGTAGCTACAAAGAAAATGCATATTCCCCATTTTTAAAATTCAGTAGTGTTCTGGGGATAAAGGGGTGTGTTCCTGGCTCCCTACCTAGTCAGTTAGACATATTTTGTTAAAAAGAATGAGGAGAAGGGGAAGATGAGAGTTTTGTGCTGAAGATTCTTTATAGTGCAGTGCACTGAGATTTCAATAAAAAGTCTGTTTCAGGTGGCAGATAATGGAAAGAGTGTTGCAGGTTTGTATGTCGAATCTCTAAAAATGCCCTTTTCATTCAAGGTTAAGGAAGAATCTAGGTCAATCAAGAGCATCTCAATATTTAGGATGCAGTGTTTTGCCATAAAATGCAAAGAGATTACATGTCTTTGCTTATGATCTTAGACTATGAAATAAAAGGAGAAGAAGTAGCCATGCTTACCCTGATGAATCAAAACAGTCCAGAGAAATAGGGTTTTATTCTATATATTGAGGACTCCTTCAGTTCCACACACAACATATACATGTAATGACAGATCTAATTTACATATGCAATTATTGTGGTGTAAGCAAAGGAAAGCATTGCTCACAGAAATGACTTGTTGCAGTTCTAACTTGCTTTGCACAGTTATTTCCCTAAATTGTAAAGGGAATGGCAGTCATTATACACTAAACTCTCACAGGCCATAGTGAACACATTTTTTCCTGAATAACTGCTGTAGATAGCACTGAAAAATTGGTCTTGGAGTGCCTGCAGCAATGGATACATTCATCATAAAAGCAATGCCAAAATGCTATATTTAAACTTATCTAAGACTCTGAGAAAGTGGGAGTCTTATTAAAATGCAATTGTATTTGCAAACACAATCTAGTTACAGAAGAACAGGAGGAATATAGATTACCCATCCCCAAGGAGAGAATAATTTTCTCCAGAGGCTAATGAAGAAATGATCTACATTCAGGAGATTATTTTTCTGAGTTAGTTATACCCTAAAAAATTAAGATTAGTATTTAATACAGTACTAATTGAGAGGGAAAACACTTTTTAACATATCAGGCATGTGTAATATGTTTTTCTAAGGAGTCACATTATAATAAAGACTTAATTAATGTCTATTTGTTTGCAGAGGTAGTCATTTAGCGTAATCCATACATCATGGTAAACCATCTGCTATTCACAGGGACATTATTTAAATTTCTATTATGATTTCTTTTAAATAGAGAATTATCAAATAATTTGTTATCAGATGCTAAAAATGATTTATTTCCCTTTATTTACTTGACACCTGTTTAAGGTCTGGTAATCTCTACTTGCAGATTTTGGATATGACTGATTTAAAGGCTAAAGGAATAAGCAATTAATTATTTCAGTTTCTCCTAATATACAAATTATAACTCTCTATATATTATATATCAATACAGGTACAGCTGCACTTTGGAGTTGCAACAAAAATCTTTACACACCATCCTGCCTAGAGTTGTTCAGAGCCTCATACTAACTACTGAGGGTCCCCATGCTCTAGAGGTAAATTTAGACTCCTAAAATAATATCAGAAGAAGGCAGCAAGTAAAACTGGAAGCTACCTAAGCTACACAATCAAAAATATGTCACAACTGTAGGAACTGAATATCTCAGTCTCCTTTAGCCCTTGTTCGTATCTAGTAGAATATGACAAATCATTTTCTTCTACCAGGTAAATGGCATAGCTATGCAGCCATTTCTATGGGGATAATATCAACGATTTTCATTAAAAAAAAATGTGTTACAAAAAGCTTTTCTAACCATGGGATCTACTTGGCCTGGCTGTGCAGCATGAGATTTGGCTCAGCATTGAAACAATATAAATCCAAAGTAAGAATTAACAACAGGGAGCATAGGACACAAGAAACAAGCTTGTACTATGCAGAGGCAGACACAATGCCCAGGGTCTTATTTCAACTTCTGATGTTTTTTATTCACTTTTTACTGGAACAGGTTATTGCATGATGCAAGATGTATAGCTAACTGAGTGCAGATAAGAGCATGAACTGTTTAAAATATCCATCTGCCCACACAGATATGTATCTATTTTTCTGTGTGCACACTCCCACTTTCTTCAGAATAAACTGGAGAGGCAGTTATTTTGTGATATGGAAGATTTCCTTGTGTTACACACACACACACACATAAATGAAAAGGTCTTGGAAGTCTTGAACAAAGACTTCCAAACTTAGTCACATACAATTAACACTTTTCGAATAGCAAGCTTAGAATCATTCATGGGTTATTTATTTCGTTTAATATATACATACAAATATATAAACAGTAAGCAATAATAAAATATGAACTCTCCCAGGCAGAGAATTGCATGCATCATTGTGAAAATGCTAGACTGTGTGGAATAATGAGAATGGAGAAGTCCTCAGTGACTCCGGATTTGTTACAATCTCACTCATCTGTAGCATGTGCTTGAATTTTCCTCCTGGCTTACTTTGTCTTTTACAGCTTGGATTGTGCTCACTTCATCCAAAACAAAGACTATCCCCCCAGGCAAAGACTTTGCTCAGAGGCAGCAATGTAAACTGTGGCAGTTTGTTCTTCTGTAACTGTCCTAGATAGAGGCAAACATTCCTTCCTCCTTGTTTCAGTTTAATCCTACAGTGAAAAGGAGTCACATTCCTGATTTCTATTTTATTCACGAGTTCTCTGGAAAGGGTGGGTTAAAAAATGAGGTTTAAAGCCTTTGAGGGCAACAAAAAAGTTCCTAATGCAACATTTTTTATTTTTTATTTATTTTTTATTTTTTATTTTTCTATGTAACTTCTACATAAATCAGCATGATTTTCTCCCTCTGTGCTACAGGATCTTTACAAGATATCTTTTAGAAGAACCTAAACTTCAAGCTTCCTATCATCGTAGCTGATTGAACTTCAATCTGGTACTAAGCTGCATCTGCGTTAATGAGACAATGGGCTGGAGGTTATAAAGCCTATTGGGGTTCTGGGTTTATCCATTTGAGTATTACTCCATGAGAATCTTGTTTAACAGCTTTCCTGTTGGAGCTTGGTTATATCTTAGTGGCCTGGAACATTGAAAAAGCCAGCTTGGACTTTTTTTTTTTTCTTTTTTCAAATGTCTGTGAACTTATCTTGTATTGTCTTTTAAATATTGTCATTTTAGATGATAACTGAATGTTCCTTTCTGCTCTTTGGTTTTCAGTCCAAAATATGTCAAGATTTTAAAGCAAAAGCTGCAAGAAAAATAATAGTAACAGTACATTTTTAGTATTGCCCAGCTCTGAATCAAAATATATTTCCCTGTGGAGGTGGGAGATTACCCCTTTTGATGAAAATCCACATGATTTGGGAGGAATCTGGGACTGACAGGTTAAAAGTCAAGGGAAGAAGCTGCTGTAAAGGAGACCATTTTTGAAGAGACGAACTCTTCAAAAATGTTTAAAACCCTTCCAGAGCAGACACTTGTCAATTGTAAATTAAATCCAGACATGGAGACACTTGCTCCAGCCCGTTATTTTCCATGTATTTTCTCCATCTGATCAGATTCCCCAATTTAATGCCCAGAAAACTCAGTGTGCTGAGCCCTCACTGGTGCCTCACCTTGGGCTAGAAAACCATTTAACTCAGGCTGCCATGTCCTGAGAGCAAAACTGAGGAAGGTATGGAATGCTGCTATGGGAAAAGAGGGTGTAAAGACTACTCGATGTTGAGCATCTCAAGCATGCAGCCACCAAGCTCCAGCCCCTCTCACCCACCTTCTCACCTCTTTCCCCAACAGATATGTCACAAGCAGTGAGCCCAGCAGCCACACTGTTGGCACATTGGGGAAAACTGAGTTCAGAAAGGGCAAAATACTCACAGGTGGAGAAGGAGCCAAAAAAAGAGGGAGAAACAGCAGAAGGAAGGAGGTGAGGAGCAGGTGCTCCATGCCTGGAGCAGATATTCCTCTGCAGCCCATCAAGGACCCCAAGCCAGAACAGGGGGATATTTCCTGAAGGAGCTGTGGACATGGAAAGCCCACACTAGAGCACATAAGCTGCACACTGGATCATGTTAAGCTGACCATAACACTCATCCCTGTCTCCATGCACAGCTCAGGGAACAGAGAAACCAGGAATGAAGGGGTGAAGTTAAGCCTAGGATAGAATAGGGAGCAAAGGCATTGTTTTAATTTGTCTTTATTTCTCACTGTCCAAATCTTTTTGAACTAGCAATAAATTAAATTATTTTTCACAAGTCCGTCTTGCCCATGATGGTAATTGTTAAGTGGTTTCCCTATCCTTATCCATGGTCTTTTTCATCCTGTTTTCTCCCCTGACATATTGAGAAAGTAGAGTAAGTGAGCAGCTGGGGGCAGCTGGCCAAGGTGAACCTATCACACCAGCACAGCGCCTCAGCCTTTAATACATTCAAAATTCCCAAATTACAGATGTTGGCCCTGGGCTACTTTACCTGCTGCTGAGTATAAGAAATGTAAGGAATTGGGAGAAATTGCAGAAAAAGAAACTGAAGCCCAAGGAAAGCAAAAGGACAACTTCCAGTTGACCTAAGGATAAATCTAGAAGTGATCCTTCTATCTACACTTGAAATAAATGCTCCATATATTACTGTCAGGGTTCTGAGAATGATTAATCAGTCCTTAATGCTTTGGTAGTGTGGCTGATGTATTTAATCATTAAAGCAGAATAACAAAGTGCAATCAATATTGTAATGTTTTTTTTTAGCCCCCTAGGTATGAGCCGCAAGCTGGTTTGGGAGGGAGAATAGGGTGTTCTGCTTCAATGCATTGTTTGCTGTGTTTCTGAACAACATTATTTTTTTCCTATATAAGGTATATGCCAAAATCAAACTCACAGATCCTCTCAAATTAATTCTGTGAAGAAAAATATTTTGATCAATAATTACTTTTTGCTTTATTGGTTGTTCATGGGATACTGTTACTTCTTCAATATATCTGTTTTCTCTCATAAATATACTTCTCAATGTTCTCCGGAGGAACTGAGATGAAGAATTTAATGTTTACAAGAAGATACAGCAGCCTTTAAATCACTGATTTTATTATTAGGAAAATAAAATGAAATCTCTTCTTTCTCTTTACAGGATTATACTGTTGCACCATAAATTTCACACAAATGATGATTCCCCTCCTCCTCCTTCTTCTCTCCCACCCCCCCCAAAAAAAAAAAAAAAAAAAAGAAAGAAAGAAAGTCAAAGAGCTCCTGGTTCTGAATTTCTCTTTTCTATAACCCTTTTCAGTGACCCCACTTTGTAGAGTGTAGCTGTGTTTTTGTCCTGCTAAGAGCTTGGTCTATGTATGTGGCTCAAATAATATTCACCACAAATGACCATTTCTTTATGTTATTAGAGATGTGCTTTTAAAGGTATTTGGTGGCCAAATCTTGGCAAAGCCCAGTACACCATTGTTGCCTAGTGCTGCATTTGGCCCAAAAAACAAACCATCAGAGATTCATACACTCTCCTGCTCCTCCAGCTAGAAGCAGGATGTACAACATGCCTAGCTTGCTGACCAGCCCACATCCCTGATGGTCAGATGTAGCAATCCTGAAAACCAGGTTTGGTTTCTTGACCATCATTTAACCACCCCCCACCTGAGACAGCAGCAATTAATTCCACATAGTGCTTACAGACAGATAGAAACAAAGAGGTAATCAAGATAAATATACTTCCATGGAGGTAAATCTTTTATAAAGATGTTGTAAAGATAGCCAAGATCGTCATAGAATTAATGATACTTCCAGTGCAGAAGTATTGAGGAAAGCAGGGAATAAATTTCATTAGTTGCTTCAGCACCCACCATCCCAAACTGGAATATTAGGTGCAGTTCATTTTGGTCAGAGAACAAGATCCTGGAAACACAGTGGTGACTGAAGAGATAAAAAGTGTTATCAGTTCAAAAAGCTTCCCAATCAATTTCAGAATGAAAATTGTTATTGTTATGTTTGTCTGCTCAGGAAAGAACCGTTCAACAAATCATGGAATAAGGCACTTTATTAAGTCCTAAATAAAACAGTGGCCTGAAAAAAATTATGCCTAATTGGTCTTTCATCTTCTAATGAGATGTTAAAATAGTTATGTGAATAAAGGAATTATAATATCAGATTCCATTTATTTTTTTTCCTGTGTGGATTCTCTGGTGTCCATTCAGATGATTGAGCTCACAGCACACTGAGGACCATAATGTGGGTCTTGCATCGACTTCCACAATCCATTCTCATTGATATTTCTTGTCTTTATGAGCTGTATCTTTCTGTTGAATTTAGTTGAAATTGGTAAGCAGTGTAAAATGTTAGCATGGGCTGACGGACAACACAATTGCATATATATATACTTTCTTTAGAAAGAAGGTGGAAAAATATTTCCTTGCAGATACACTTGGCTCAGTCTCCCTGGAAATGTTCAAGGGCAGATTTGATGGGGCTTTGAGCAACCTGGTCTGGTAGAAGGTGTCCATGGCAGGGGATGTGGAATTAGATGATCTTTAAGGTCCCTTTCAATGCAAACCATTCTATGATTCCATGATTTTTACAGCAAAGAGCATTCTTGAAGCCAGTGAGCCTGATCTCATTCACAGCACAGGCCAACAACTATAACCCAGTGAATTAGGAACTAAAGCATGTGTAACAGTTTGTGTTTGCAGCACCATGGAGGACAGAGATAGAAATATTCAAAATACCACAGTCCTGTTGATTTAAGTTCTGGAAGACTGTGCTTTTACCTCCGGTGATTTGGAGGACTGTTATCTGCATACAGAATTATTCCATTACTATATTTAAAAAACAAACAAACAAACAAACAAACAAAAAAACACGTATATGTTTGAGCTTTACTCCAAAAATCACAGAATCATAGAATTATTTAAGGTTGGAAAAGACCTCTAAGATCATCAAATCCAGCCATTAACCCAGCAGGGCCAATGTGTTAAGAAAACCATGTCCCTAAGGACCACATCTACACGTCTTTTGAATATCTCCAGGGATAGTGACTGAACTACTTCCCTTGGGCAGCCTGTTCCAGTGTTACACAATCCTTTCAGTGAAGAAATTTTTCTTAACATCAAACCTACCTCCACTCTCCTTCCCCCCGCCCCCCCAGTGCAACTTGAGGCCATTTCCTCTTGTCCTATCACTTGTTGCTTGTTGACTCCCACCTTGCTACAACCTCCTTTGAGGTAGTTGTAGAGCGCAATATGCCTTACTATCTCTGTCTGTGCATTCCACAGGGATATTTTTTTTTACCACTCCTTTAATTCATGTGTCACTAAATGGAAATAACTACTGTTTCATGTGATGGGCAGCAATTAAAACACTATCACAGAATCACAGAATCATTAAGGTTGGAAAAGACCTCCAAGATCATCCGATCCAACCATCACCCTACCATCAATGTCACCCACTAAACCATGTTCCTAAGCACCATGTCCAACTTTTCCTTGAACGCCCCCAGGGACCGTGACGCCACCACCTTCCTGGGCAACCCGTTCCAATGCCTGACTGCTCTTTCTGAGTTAAATGGCAAGTCTAACTAAATTTGTTAAATAGTTTCCTTGCATTAAATGCAAAGGGAGCTCACTTTGATAGGGTGGGGGTGTCTCCTTTTGAAATAAAAAAATAAAATAAACAAGCTGACTTTTTTGCTCTTTTTCATATTATTAGCTGATACTGCCACATTAAGGCAGAGGACTCAAAACCTGAAAGAAAGAGGAAGCTTCTTCTGTCTCCTCTATTTATGAGCTCTTGCATTACAGAAAGAAGTAATACTGTTGATAAAACTGAACTGAAAATATGACTTGTTCCACTGAACACCTGCAGTAGCTAATATTGGGAGCTATAAACAGAAGTCTAACTACAAAGCCACTGAAATATTGAGTTCACTGCTTACTCACTTGGAAGGTAGAGCAGAGTTCAATTTTATTTTGTCTTACTAACACCTTCATGTGGAGATCTGAGCTGCAGCATTTCAGAAATATTTTAACAAAAGGCAAAGAGAAACAGCTCATCTTCACAAAATTATTTCAATATATGGGAGAAGGAAAAATGTGCTATTGGAGGTCAATGTGTCTACATTTATTTTAGACACATCATATGACCTATTGTACAGAAGGAGGTAATCACTGCCTACTTTGCTTCAATCTGCCTTAGAAATATAAAGAGCAATATGCAGATAATTAAAAAAATAAACATATGTATAAATGTATCTTACTAGATGTTTAATGATGGTTCCAGAAAGGTCACACATTACTAATCAGTCTGTGCTGTCAAGAAGATGAAAATAGAGTACAAAAAAAAAAAAAAAAGATGAAAATTTGTAGATAGATATAGAAAGATATATCTGTAAAAAAATGGAAGAAACAAAGAGTTATAGCAATTAATATAATTCAGAAGCTAGAAAACATGGAAAAATTATAAGGGAAAAAAAAGTACATGGGGAAGCATTTGATTAGAATATGTGTAGGTTAGACGTAAGACATTCTTCTAACATTCTTCATACCTTGGAAACCAATACAAATTTAAGCAATGTTAATAAATATTTTATGAATAAAAAATGATAGAATTGACTATAAAAATAAACAGAGACAGGGATATTTGGAAAATAACTGATTAATGTAGTTACAGCAAGTAAAGATGAAAAATGACTCTCCACTCTACTGCAGCTGAGATGCTTTGTAGACAGTGACAGATCCTAACACCTTTCAATAGAAAGTTTTAAGAGAGGCATCTGAGAAGTCTGTGATAAGTTACTGTTTATTTTCAATAAACCCTAAGAGGACATCCTGACCAGCATTTTTTACTGAGAATGGTCTATGGGATCTAAGAGGATGCTTAGCCACTCTGTCATCATGTGCTTTAATAAAAGATTAATGCTTACATATTGCCATGCATAGACAAACCACACCATGCTCATGAAATTCTGACAAGAAAATATTTTGAAGGTGGACAGTACTGGGGTACTTCATGATCTGGAGATCTCTGAAACACAAATCCTGATCATGGCATGTAGATCTTCTCAACCCAGTATCTGCTAGAAGAGGAACACCGTGGGAAGCAATCAATCAAGTAGATTTCTGGACGGTTGTAGGTAAGATGTAGCCTTGAAGAACAAAGGGAGGCATGGTGACTCTTCAAGGACAATCTCATTAAAGCACAGGAAAATCCCAAAGAGCAAGAAAATGAACAGAAATGATCGAAGACCATCTTGGCTCTACATGGAAGAACTAGGTGAGGATGGTCTAGAAATATAGCATACAGTTCTGGGCTCCACAATACAAAAATGATGTTAAGGTATTTGAAAGCATCTAGAGGAGAGCAGCAAAGCTTGTAACAGGGCTGGAAGGCATGTCCTATGAGAAGAGTCTGATGACACTTTTTCTGTCTAATCTGGAGAAAAAGGAGGCTCAAAGGTGACCTCATTGCTCTCTACAACTTCCTTAGGAGGGAAAGTGGAGAGGGAGACATTGATCCCTGGGCTCCTTCATAACCGTGGGAATGGCACAAAGCTGACCTGGACATTAGGAGAAATATATTTACTGTGAAGATGGTCAAACACTGGAGTAGGCTTCATAAGTGGTTGATGCCCCATGTCTGTCAGTGTTTAAGAAGCCTTCAGACAACATTTTAACTTTTGGTTAGCCCTGAAGCGGTCAGACAGTCGGACTAAATGATCTTTGGAGGTCCCTTCCAACTGAAATATTCCATTCCATTCCATTCCATTCCATTCCATTCCATTCTATTCTATTCTATTCTATTCTATTCTATTCTATTCTATTCTATTCTATTCTATTCATTCTATTCTATTCTATTCTATTCTCATCATCTAAGAATATAGAGATGGAATTAGGAAGGCCAAAACAAGTGACTTTGACAGGCTGTACTGATAGGCTGCCAGAAATCTTGTGAAGCTCAAAAAAGACTTATTGCATAACCCTGTGGTTATGTTTCTTGCATAACCAACAGCACAGGCTTGAGGCTGATGGGTTAGCTATCAGTTCTGCAGAAAAAGACCTGGAGGAAGCAGGTTGAAAGAGTAATTACTCCATTCTAATTGGTCATATATGGAGTAGTCTGTTTAGTTTTGATCGTCCCTAGAAGAAGAAAGACATGGAGAAGGTGAAGTAAATTCAATGGTTGTCATTAAAATGGGTAAAGGTCTGAAGGATGTGAGATATGGAGAGCAGACAAAGAAGTTGTGTTTCTTTAGCATGGAGTAGAGAAGGCTCAAGGGGGATTTCATAATTCTCTTCAACAGCCCGTTTGGGGTAATGAGAAAGACAGAGCCAAATTCTTTCCAGAGGTCCACAGTGAAAGGATAAAAGGCAACACGCATACTGTGCAGCAAGAAATATTCATATTGGGTATAAAGATAAAAAGAAGGTGTGAAGCACTACAAGAGGTTTCCCTGAGGTGCTGTGCATCCTCCATTCTTGGATGGAAAACCATGAAAGCTTAATCTAGTTCTGAAGTCAAACCTGCTTTGTGGGGGGTTTTGGGCCAGACACTTCCGGAGATTCCTTGCAGAGTGAATTACCCTACTACTCTCTGATGTGTTTGGCTTGTTTTTATTCTGCCCTATTAGTCCACCTATTTCCAAACTTGAAGACAGATTACTCAAGGAGAGGGAGCACTGACCTGAATCAGTGCAGATGTCATTAGATGGAGCAAAACTGAATTGATTACTGTTGGTTTAAAAACTGATAGTTGCTCAGTGATCTAAGTGAACATGTTACTATCATTTGATCTAGGATTTTTCAACAAAGTCTAATGCTTTGTTAGACTTTGGGGAAAAGTTGTCCAATTCTTTGAAGGAATTTTAATACATCAGAGGAGTTAAATTCAGACTCAGATATATTTCTTGTTCTCTTGTGCAAGCTGAATTTCTTGTGCCTTGGTTCCCCTCTAGTAAAAGCGCTTAGCAGTATTTCTGTAAAACCTATTATTCTGTGAGGATGAAATTAAGAAATGATGCAAGATAATGGTAAGCAAATGCTTATACATACAAAAGAAATTCTGGTAAGCAACACATGATCATTGCCAGACACGTTAGATGTCATCCTCTGTCACAGACTTTCTCTTAAGATATAGATATACTAACTTTTATCTGGCCTGTACTGTGCTTTGAAATCTGCAGATTACTGGAAAAACACAGATATTTAAGGGCTAGATAGCATTTGTACTTAAAAAGGAGACAGTTTAGGAATAACTCACAGGACTAGAGCTAGTCTGCAACCATTTAAATGAAAAAGTGCGAGAGAAATAACAAAGACAGCATTTGATGAATGTACAAACTTCAGTCCAGATCTGTCAGAGCTTCATATGTTGTCATCATAATGCAAATATAATGGATGTGATCTGGAATGCCATCCATCTTCTTTTTGTTGCATGCTGAATTTAAAGCAAGGGTTTCTGTGTTTTATTTATTCAGTTAGTTATTGTGCTTATTCATTTCTCATAATTTTGTTAGCAAGGATTTAAATGGTGCAGAAGGTGCAGAAGAAAAGCCTTTGAAACCAGGAATTAGGACTCATCCCCGAGAAAAAATGAGAACAAATTGAAAATGTTAGCTAGAGAAGTTGTCTTTGATTAATCAAGAAAGCTCAGAGGAGGAGAGAGGTCCAGGAAGGGTGAGGTGATCTTTGAAAGAAAGAGGCAGGAAGAGATGCTTCTCTAAAGTCTTGCTGATAAGAACAAATTAGGGACACAAATTATTCTGTAAACACTGGAGCTAATGAAGGCTGCTTTCTTATGGGTTCATGTGTCAAGACTGACTCCTTTTGGTCTCTGAGAAAAACTGAGTTCTAAGACAAGCTTTTAGCAAACATGGGGATCATGTGTGCATAAATCCATCTTTATATTTCTCTCTATTTTATAAATAAGAAGTATTTGTATTTATATTTAAAATAATAATATAACCACATATAGAAATCCTTATATTTGTTATGTCTTAGAAGGTGTGCACTCACCTTACGATTTTTCCTTCTGTAGGGCACTTTTAAATTCTTTCTTCTCCTAGCTGCTTATTTTCATGGCTACTTAATTACAGAATTTTAATTATTCATAGAATCATAGAATATCCTGAGTTGGAAGGGACCCACGAGGATCATCAAGTCCAACTCCAGAGTTGGACTCTGAGTGTGTCCCATTATACATTCTCATATTCTCATATTCTGAGCGTGTCCAATTATTATTTTTATTTTTATTTATTTTTTGGAATTGACTAATAAATTGAAAGTTATTGGGAGAGACATGCAGACAGATACTCATGATCTTTCAAGTCTTCTTTCCAAAAGATGTGAGAGAATAAAAAAAAAAAAAGAAAAAGTAAATATAATAGTCTTTCTAATAGTCTGTTCATAACTCCTTTATTCCTTTATTCCAGTGATACCACCATTCTTTTTACGTGTCTCATTATCACCTATCCAGCTTCAAGTCCTGCTTCTGTAATTGTTATGTGATCAAAAGTTCCCATAGAGACTAATATCCACCATCACTGGTTTATTGATATTCAGTTACATTCATTCTCTGATTCTATGCTATGGTCCATTTAACTTCTTTTTTAATCTGAGAGATATGTCTATGTAATTATTTATTTATTATTATTATTTTCTTTTTTCTTTAACTGATGGAGCAACAGATTAATGTATTTTCTTTCTCCATAACTGACATGATGTTCAAGTTATATGAAAGGATAAACCTCTGATAAAGAAAATAAACTTCCAGAATCACACTCTTGCTTGATTAATATGCTAGAAGTCTCATAAGAGGAATGAAGCCCCAGTTATGGGCTTTACATCCCAGATAAAGAGATGGGAACAGTGACTAATTCTGTAGGTCATCTGGGGAGATTCGCTGAGAGATAGCTCAAGCTTCATCTTCTTGTGCTCACTGTCTCTGTAGAAAGTTGATTCCTTACAATGGAGATGAAAATACTGGTCGGTCTGGAAGCAATCAACCCCTCAGGTGTGATTTATTGGCACTCAGGTGGTAATGATGATTTCTTGCAGATGAGAACCAAGTGTCTCAGAGATACAATAATGTCATATACGTTTTAGTCCTTTAAAGTCACAGAGTCACAGAATGGTTGAGGTTGGAAGGGTCTGGAGGTCACCTGGTCCAACCCCCTGCTCAAGCAGGGACACCTACAGCAGGGTGCCCAGGTTCATGTCCAGATCTTTTTGAAGATCTACAAGGAGGAGACTCCACAGCTTCTCTGTGCAACCTCTGCCAGTGCTCAGTCACCTGCATAATAAAGAAGTATTTCTTGATGTTTAGACAGAACCTGTGTTCCAATTAATGCCCATTGTCTCTTGTCTTGACACTGGGCACCACTAAATGATAAAATTGGTAAGATCCCACCTGAGCCTCCTCCTCTGCAGGCCCAACTCTCATCATATGAGCTGTGCTTCAGTCCCTTCATAATCTTGATGGCCCTACGTTGGACTTTTTCCATGTATGTATGTCCATGTATGTCCATGTCTCTCCTTTACTGGTGGGCCCAGTTACTGTACAGGGCACACTACTCTAGTCATCACCACTGAGTAAAGGGGGTCCAAAAAAGACCACAGGAATGAACAGGCATGCAAATATTTGATTCCACTTTGGCATGCACTGAAGCACACACTTGGTGAGTTATCATGTGCAGCTGATGGGCATTGTCTGTCCGTGAATTGGTAATTTGACAAATGGTTCAGCCTCATGCAGCTGTTTGACCATGTTTGTAATGTATTTGCTCTGTCCTTTGCCACAGAGATATCTCCATGGGTACGGCAACATAATGGCTTTTTGCTGGACATTGTCACCCTTATTCCTAGATCGAGTGTTAACCTATTTGAATTCCTATTAAGTCATTGCCTCTCAGGCATCTTTATTTTCCACAGCAACGGAGATGTCATTTGTCATTTCTCATGACAGGCATGATATTGATATCACTAAGCCTGAGGGGAATAAAAGAATAAACACCTGATAAAAGCATGATTTAAGATTAATAGTTGCCTGGTGAAGATCCATGATAAAACAACCTATAAAGGCATTACTTGCCTACAGAGCAGAATTGCTTTAGCAGTAACGGCTGGGTGAAATAGAGCAGAAAGAGGAAGTCTCATTTCAGAGGATACTTATCTCATTTGTAGCCCTACCTTTGCTCCACACATCTGGTGGGAAGTGGGAATCTATAATGGTGCATTCTGCAGGTAACACAGAGACAGGTCTTTTGTGAGCAGTAGCTAGTCTTCTCCAGGTGCTATACATCCAAGCAGTGGAAAAATATTTATATATATGACTACATATCTATGTATGAAATACTCATAGATTTATATAACTGTATTTTGTCATATCCACATTTTGTATTGACATTCTGGGCTTATGTTCATAAACAGAAGCACCAAAATATCACAAATATCTGTCTGCTTCTGCTGTCGGTTGTAGTTCTCAGTGGCAGCTGCAACAGATATTTCTGCTGAAGAAAAATAAAATAAAATTCAAACCTTAGCACTCTAAGCAAAAGAAAATGGCTTCAGCAACCACTAAGTGATTGCACTCAGATGACTGTTCCTGCTAGTAAATAACTGTGATTAACACTACACCAGCATATCTCAAAATTTTGGGAGTACAAACTTCTTTTGGTTCATCTGTGTCTGTGCAGCATTATTCTCAGCAGCAACTCAGTATATTCAAGACTCAGGAAAGGAATGAAATATATCTGTCTTTTATAAGTGTTGACACCCATTCACTCCCACAAGGAACTGAGCTGCTGCCAGAAAGTCAAAGAAGAATAAAAATTTGCAGATATAAATCACAGCCTACTTTTGCTCCTCTCTTGCTTCTGGTCCCTGGAGAAACTGATGAGCTGTTGACTATTGTATCTGGATGCTTTAGACTCCCTTTGAAATTTTTGGTCATGATCCAAGGTTTGAAATATATTACCTTGAATAACATTTTGCAATATCAGAGGTGGGATGAAGAGAGTGAGAAAGTGCAGATGACATATTTCCATTTTGAGCTGAGAAATGTCAATACAGGAGTGTCATCATTTCTGTTTCTAAAAAAATGTTCAGCTGAATTTCAACAAGTGGATCATGAGCACCATAAAAATTTGGAACCCATTTGTCTGTTTCCTCTGAGGCCACTTTAAAAAAAAAACCTTTGCGGATCAGTTATGGACTAGGCAAGAAGCAAAAGGCTTCACTGCCTTTAGAATTGCTCAATTCTTTCTAAAAATCAGTAACAGATATTCTTTGAGCTGGCATGTCTAGTTTTTATCCTCCTCATTTCCCTGCAGCGAGTCCGTCTGATCTCCTTGGGCCAGGTTCTCATCCCATGTAGACTCCAATGCTGTACAGTAAGGATGTGATTACATTTTACCATGCAGCAAGTCCCATCAATATGTTTCAAATAAAGCAAGAGCTTGCTTACATGATAACAGTTCAGCTAGCACATATATCCATTGACATCCCTAGGGTTAAGGAAGTGCTTAATCATGGTTTCAAACTAGAGTGGGTATGAAAAAAATATTCCTTCTGGTTCTGAAAAGCAAAACTTCCCATAACTTTAATCTACACTGAGCTTTAGAGTTCTGGCAGTTTATTTCTGATATGCCTTAAGATGGTCTGGTTCTGATTTTGTTTCTGCTCTGAGAAATACAAGAGCCGCATAAAATAATCATTTCCATAAATACCAGCTTGGAAAAAAAAATGGTGCTATCACCTTCTCTAATTTGGCTATTATCACAGAGAATTATGTGCAAATGATACATTTATATGCAGTTCACAAATGGCTCTGCTAATTCCAGCCACTCAATGTGTCCTACATAATGCCCCGTATGGTGTCTGTGGGCGAGGTAGATAAACAGTGAAGCTTCTGCAAATATAGCATTTTGCTAAAAAAATTGCTTTTTCAAGGGGTATGAATTAGCCTGTCTATTCTAGCAAAAGCACAGTAGCAGAAAAACTGAAGATCTCACTTTATTTGAAAAGGATCATAAACACTGGTTTACATCTAATTTAACTGCTACTGGCAAACATGTTTTTGAATAAAATTATTTTTTATGAGACATCAAAATGCTGTATGGTTAGATACTAGTCGAGGAAATGATATCATTTAAAATATTCTTATAAAATGATATTTAAAACATTAAAAAGAATACTACTAAGATTTAAATCATAGTCTTACTAGCACTTAAAAATAAAATAATTTTGTTAGTCTCAATGCTAAACAAGTTTTAAAAAAATGCCTTCTTGAAAGAGAAGCTTTTCTTTGTTTATTTATTAATTTATCTTTTAACTACTGAAGCAATGAATGGGAATTCAGGAAATCTAAGTTCAGTAGTTCAGCTCCATCTTAAATTACTTATTTCTTTTTTATTATTATTTTTTAATTTCTCCTAACGCTGCTTTATTATCTGTGGAATGGGGGTGGTATTATTTCTTTTATTCAACCCTTACTCTTGGGCGGAAAACAAACAAAGAAACAAAAACACTTACTTGGCTGTATTTAGGTATTTTAAGTTTTAGGCATTGTAAGCATTTTTTACTTCTAGTAATGTTTTCCATCAGAAGATTTCATGGTTTCCAAAACAGAAAATTCTTCTGCAGGACTCCTTCAGTGATCCTTTAGTCCTTATTAGGATCAACTGGAATTATTCCTTCGCAATGCCTGCCTCATGTTTTTCAAAAGGTAACAAAAACAAACCAAATCTGAGGAGAAATGTCAAGCAGATGTTCTAATTGGCACTGGAATGAAACCAAGTCCAGGAAGAAAAAAAAATCTTTTCACAAGAAAAAGGTTTCTTTTCACAAATTTAGTGGTAAAATTAAGAATGCATTTCCATTTTATTCAGTTTTGAAACACAGCAGTAAGTCAACACCTGTCTTCTCTAGGTACTCATTTTTGGGCATAAATTTAATTTAGGACTCAAAAGATTTGAATTATCGTCCCTGTTTTACTATAAAACTGCTATGAGATATTGCAGTTATTTCAAGAGTGTTGTGAGACGTTGAGTAGTCACAGCATGTCCCACTTTTTGACTTCTCTAGATTATAGTCACATTAGGAGAAAAAAAATAATAAAAAAAAAAATCTGTTTTCTACGTTTTATTCACACAGTGACACATGATAACATCAAACTTTTGTTTTGTTATTTTCTCAAAATATTGTTCCACTTCAAATAATCCCATAAGAAATTTGACTACACGGTTCTTATAATTCAGATGTCTCAGAAGCATAACATATTCATCTTTAATTTGGAATTGTCAGGACTCAACAACTCTCTCATGTAACTCACAGGTTACAGACAAGAAACTTGGATACTATTTATATATATACTAATCAGAATTGTGTTATGAGGATGACATATTTCTATGATACAGAACTTTCTTGTATGTATTACAGACCTTTAATTGTATATAGACAGATCTCATAAATTGTCACAAATTCACATACCTATGTGTTTATAATTCAGTTAAGGACTAGAGTATGTTGAAACTACATAGTGGAACTATGTTATCTTTCCTGTAAAAGCAGTGCTTTTACAATGTAATTTAATTTTCATTTCCCAGAACAACCTATTACATGTTCCTAACAGTCATATTTCTGTAGCTCATAGTGTCTCTACTGGACTTGCCAATAAGGAAAGTAAAAAGGAGAAATACTGCAATACCCTTCAAAGGGCAGTGTTCAGTGCCTTAATAAGAGACCTAATTTTAGGTGTCTTACCCTTTTTCTGACTCCTGCTTAGTGTTCAGATCTATTTTAATTCCTGTGTTATTGAGTGTTAGTCCTGTGCTGATGTTTCTGATACCCTAACGCATCTCAGACAGCATGACATGCTTGCATGTAGGCAATTATATTATGGGCAATTATATTAAGTGCACTTTGGTATGAGATTAATTTAACCTAACCTGGTTCTGGGTGTTGTACCTATCCATATTTGGCAATAACTAAGTCAACCTCAAAATATGTAATGTAAGAACACACTAAAGGTACACCTACCATGATTTTAATAGTTAAAATTACAGGTTGCCTTTCAATTGCTTGTAGCAAGAGAGCTGCTCTTATACTTTGTGTTTTGCATCTAGGTATCTCATAAGACATAATACGGTGAACTAGACTTCAGCAGTTAACACAGCAATTGTATGCTTCTGGTGAGTAAAGCTAATCTACTATTACTTGTAGCTTATAGAGTCCAATTTTCCTAAAAGATTGTGTCAGGTGTTTCTTGCTTGGCTGTTTCCTGATCAGGGAGTGCCAGCACTTTAGTTTGAGATTATTCCTCATTAGGTAGCATCAGGGCTCTTATCCAGCTGCTGCTGGGAAGCATGCAAATAACATCTAAGCAGAAGCCCAGGTCTCAAGTCTTGTGTTTCCATATGGGGTCAGATTTTCTTACTATTAACAGGTGGGAGATCAGAAACAAGCCATTGGGCTAACAGATTTTCTGTGAGGAAATCCTCAGGAAAAAGCTCTAAGGACACTGAGGAGGAGCAAATGTTAAGAGACAGGAAACATTTCACATCCTAAACATCTGCAGACTTCTTATTCTCTTAATGGACAGCTACAAAGTCCAGGCTGAGCTATTTGCAAGACATACAGTTAATGTTTGGATGTTCATTTAAATGTATCCTAAGTACCTAGGGAGAAAAAAGTTGTTGAATTGAAGGCAGACATGTATTTATTTATTTTTATTTGAAATGTATGTGTTTTATTTTTTTTTTCTTATTCTTTCAGACATTTATTTTATTTAGCTGCTAAGCAGTACACAGGCAAGCATGCAAGCAGAGTCATATACCCCTGACAGCTGGCTTTTAAGCTGTATTTTGAAGCCATTGAGTTGATCCTCACAGCTTAGTCCTTAAGGACCGGTTTCTCATCCAAATTCACCAGCTGTAATTCAAAGAGACACATGAGGTTGAGGAGGAAAGACTATCTTTGCTGTTACAGAGACAGGAAAATGCCTTTCACTCATTTCACTGGCTAAAAGGCATTTGTTCCCTAATGCTATTTTCATGTCTGGTAAAACATATATTTATCAGAGTTTAAACTAACAAAAGTACAAGAAATCAGCAGGAATCCCATTTAACCTCATTTATTGACACTCTCAACAGAGGTATTAGGCGTATTGAGTGCTAATGAATAATTTAAGATTGCACTAGATATTAAATGCTTTGAATTGTGGGCAAACAGCCAAATAAACGTCTTTCAGATTCTTTATCTTCTAATAGGAGCCCCAGGACATTTTAGCTAATAAATGACCATGTCCTCACAACTCAGCTGTTTATACAGTGGAATGCATCTCTGAAGTTAAAAACAGGCATCCCGGGAAAGAAATGGGCATCCTCTAGCAAAGAAGCAATGCTGTAAGGTATCTGGAAACACGGATGCTTTCAGTTCTGTCCAAACCTGCTGTGTATTTTTGCAAGTGATTGAACCCCTCTGCTCCTGGAGATGATAAAAGGGTAGTGAAAGAATGGCAGTTTGAATGAGCTGGAAGATAACAAGGTTTTAACAATCCACCAGGGACAGAAGAAACACACATTACTACTGTTATCTGGAATCCACAACTGCATCTGTGATTCTGTGATCTTTTTGGAGCTCTCAATAGCTAGCTCCAGGTCAAAAAGATGACCACTCAGCAGAAGTTTATATTCTAGAACTGGCTGTACTGAAGCCATGCTATGGGGCTGAAACTACTCTGTAGATACTGGCAGACATCTAGGCTTTATAGCTGGTCATGAAATATTGCTGCCCAAACAGAGAAATAATATGTCTGGAACCCTATCTGGAAGAATATATCTAGTAAATAGTAATAGTTAAACCACCTCCATTTTTATAGTTTTGTAAGAATAAATCTCTGAGTTCTTATTTCTATCCTCAAAAACTACACGTAGTCCTGAAGAAAACAGACCAAAAATAGACTCAAGTACCAGAAAAAAAAAAGTGAAAAGGAGGAAATAAATAAATAAAAATCTAGCGGTAGCCAAACCTAGGAAGGAAAGATGTGAAATAATGAAAAATATTTTGAAGAGTTCAGTCAGAGTGAAACATTTTCTTGCATATAACCATCACTCATTATTTCAGTCCATTGTTTAAGAGGGATCTTGATGAATTAACATACCTTTTCTGATGGAAAGTGATTTAGCAATGCATCTTTATTTTACAAATCTTATTCCAGTGCTTATTGGCACATCCTCATAAAGCAGAAAAGAGTCTTCAGGTGAGAGGCAAATCAAAAGCAGAGTTCTTTTGATTTTAGGTGTTGGATTTGTTTGGGTAACAGTTCAGCTTGCTGATGACTTCAGGGTCTGTGGTTTATGATATATGTACCTGAAGAATATAACGAACAGTCTATAAAATAGGTCAATGGGATAGAAAGGAAGAAAAAATATAAGCAATTAATTCTTCCAAGCCTTAGATACATTGTAATATAAATAATGAGAAAAGACAAGTATGTCCTAATGCTGATGTCCATTTGGATAGAGATTACTTTCCTCTGGGTTTGACAGAAAGGTCCAGAAGTCTTTATTGGTTCTATTAAACCCAGAATGGATTATGTTTCTGAGAGTGAAATGTAAAATACTGCCTCTATAAGAGTTTGGGTCCCACGATTCAGTCCTACTCCTGAAAAACTCACAATTAAAATTTTCATTGATTTGAGGATACCATGATTGATCAAACAAAAGCTTTTGGTTTTGTTTTTGGTTCCATTTTTTTCCCCCATATTTGATGTTGCTTAGACATTTTGATTGTTTTTCAGTCAATTAAAAGCATACTGTAAGAATGAATGTCTGCATGTGCTCGTTCTCCCAATTGTGCTTGCACTGGAGTCTCACAGAAGCAATAGCTTTCAGACAGGCACTTACATTAAGTACCATGTTGACATTAAAGGAATTGGGAAAAGTGCCCTAAAGAGTATTCCCCTTCTGACACTCCTCCCAGCAGAAGGTAACATTTACTCCTCAGCCTGGGATAAATTACCATATTAATTATTCAAAATACTTAATGCCACAAAACAGGAATGAATTTACCAGATGCAATCAAGAGCCAGACATGAGAAATCAATGGAGTTTAAAGGCCTCAGCTCTCCATGAATAATTAACTGGGTGCTCCCGTGAAGTGCAGGTAGTAGAGAGTGTATGAATTGCCTGAGGAGGGAGGAGATGAGGTCAGCATAAATTGCAGTTCCAACTAAGAGTGAATTCTCCCTTCTTCAAAAGCCCATAACTAAGAAAATGTCAATATTTAAGGGAATACTTTACAGAATACAGAGTTAGTGTGGTGGACTGGCAAAGAGATACGAGGATGGATGCAGCTATGCAAAGAAACTGTACTTTGAAACAGTGGAGTAAATGTACCCTCCTCTGGTAAGTGCACAATGGTGCCAGCACAGTAAAGCTTACTTTTTTTTTTTGGAGATTGCTGCTGGCAAACAACCCTGTTGGTCATGAAATGCCCCTCTCCACATCCAGACAAATCTGTGACAGCAGAAATCTTGCCAAAAGTTAATATTACAGCCAATGGTGGCCTATGGGACAAAGTTTAACCTCTGCTATCCCTCATTCATTGGATAATATTTCCATATTCTTTATGTCATGGTTATCAAGTGTTTCTTCACATCCTTTTTCTTGACATTTTCTAGTTTTCTCCTGGCAGCATGTGGCAGTTTGAATTGCTGTCTCAGAGGTAGGAATAGGAGTTTCTTAGAATCTGCTTGCATACAAAAGTTATATTTGTTTAACTCTGTCAGTATGGCTAATTCCCACAGAAGCAATGTAGTGAAACAAGTTTTAGAAATACAAAGTAAAATTTGCAATACAAATCAACATAAAGCATATCTAGACTAGAAAATGTTTTGCTTTCAGTAGATAAATAGCTTGGCAGCTGAGTGGTTAATGCATTTTGTTAACTAAAGTTTGCCTTTTGACTTCAGCTTGCCTTGACAGTTAATATCGTCAATACCAATGAACAGTAGAAATAATCCACATGTAGGGACAGAAACTAAATTTCTGGCCTTTCCGAGCTCAGTGCTCTACGAGTAAAATGTCAGCCGGAGAGCACAGTGACTGTATTCATTACAAGACCAGTGAACTGTACATTTTGACAACTTGTACGGTGTGTCTGTGCCCAGGTACTGGCAAGTGGGACCTGCACGGGCCACCATGGGCAGAGGCCGGGGCTGCCCTGTGCCGGACCCAGCCAGTTCCAGCCAGTTCCAGTCAGTTCCAGCCAACTCCAACAGCACCATGGCAGGCCCCAGCTGAGCCCAGCACCAAGCTGGCGGGGAAAACAGATTTCCAAAAGGGCAGAGTGGGCATAGGCCGAGGAGGAGGCCCAGGGCGAGGGAGAAGCAGCAGAGGGCCCAGGCCCCGGGACGAGATGCTCCAGATAGCGGAGCTGGGGTGTTTTGTGGTTGTTTTACCCACATAGTCCTCCAGAAGCCATCAGTACATTGAAATTGTCCATAAGGAACACCTATTCCTTCTATACTAATCTCTTCAATCTCCTTCTTGGCTATATCTGCCCTGAAAACTAATCCCAATACAGAAAAAGCTCGACACAAAATTTGGCTTTCCTTTTTTACAGCAACTGCTGGTGAAACGGTTGAAGTAAACATACATTTCTGCCATCTGCTAGTTCCGTCTCAAACAGAAATATGGAATGGTTGAGGTTGGAAGAGACATCTGGATGTCCAACCCCCTCTGTTGAAGCTCTCCAAGGAGGAAGACTCCACAACTCTCTGGGCTGCCTGAGAGGCAAGCCTTAAAATACAGATTTTAAGGCTCAAAGGCACATTTGCGGTTGGCAGCTTCATCCCTTTCTATGAATGAGGAGCAGCATCCCCTCATAGAGATTGTTCATCCTTCTACACGATGCAGTCTCAGAAAATTAAATGATTTAAAACGGCTGAAAGCCGGAACTAGCCCTCAGTCACAGCGCCCGACCACGGAGGGCCTGACCAGAGACATGGCTGTTCAGGCCTGTTGCTGCAGGGAGTGCCTGGGGAGGGCAGAGGGGTGACCAGCTGTTCTCAGGTGGAAGGTCTGCTCACCATGGAAGCTGTGCTTAGGGAGGAGTTGGAAAGACTGAGGCGCATCAGGGTGTGTGAGCAGGAGATTGACTGGTGGAGTAACTCCCTAGTGTGCCAGGGAGAAGGGCGCCAGGGGGATGCCCCCCAGGTGGTGCTGAAGCCCCTGCCCTGTTGCTGTTGGGTAGAGGGAGGGGACCAAAAAGACAAGGAGGGTTGGAAACGAGTCCCACTTCAGCGTCGCAGGCAACCCCCTTCCCTACCTGCCTCGCTTCCCCAGGTGTCCCTCCATAATATGCTATGTGCATTGGTGTACAGGCACTTCAGGGAGCAAGCAGAGCATGCCGATTTCACCCTAGGGGGGTGGGAGGTCTCCCGGTCTTCATCACTGCTCGGGTGCTGCGCCACTGGTGCAAGCCCAGCTACAGCCCCCTTCCCCCTTAGGATCTAGTTTAAAGCTCTCCAAATGAGCCCTGTTAATTCCTGTCCCAGAACCCTTTTGCCCCTGTGAGATAAACCTTTCCCACGTATTACTGTCAGGCCTGGTGTCTTATAAAACCAGCCATTATCAAAGAATCCAAAGCTCTGCCTGTAGCACCAGTCACAGAGCCAAGCATTTATGGACCAGATCCTTCTATTCTGTCCCATGTAATGAGTGAGGTGGGTGCCCTGGTGACAGAAGATAAAGAGAAGTTGGAGTTACTGAATGCCTTCTTTGTCTCTGTCTATAACGCCAGAGGCTCTCCTGAGGAGCCCCATATGCCTGAGACCCCAGACGAAGTCAGAATAAAAGAGGAGTTTGCCTTTGTTGATGAGGGATGGTTTAAGGACCGATTAAGCAAGCTGGACATCCACAAGTCCATGGGTCCTGATGGGATGCATCCACAGGTGCTGAGGGAGCTGGTGGAAGTCATTGCTAGACCACTCTCCATCATCTTTGGGAAGTCATGGGCATTGGGAGAGGTGCCTGAGGACTGGAGGTTCCACTCCGGTCTTCAAAAATGGCAAAAAAGAGAACCCGGGTAACTATAGACCGGTCAGCCTCACCTCCATCCCTGGTAAGGTGGTGGAACAACTTATCCTTGGCGTTGTCTCTAGACATAGCAAGGATAAAAGGGTCATTAGGGGCAGTCAACATGGCTTCACCAAGGGGAAGTCATGCTTGACCAACCTGATAGCCTTTTATGAGGATATAACCAGGTGGATATATGATGGAAAGGCAGTGGACGTGGTCTGTCTTGATTTCAATAAAGCCTTTGACACCGTCTCCCACATCATCCTCACAGCTGAACTGAGAAAGTGTGGTCTGGATGATCGGGTAGTGAGGTGGACTGTAAACTGGCTGAAGGGAAGACAGAGGGTTGTGGTCAATGGGACGGAGTTGAGTTGGAGCCCTGTATCTAGTGAAGTCCCGCAAGGGTCAGTACTGGGACCAGTGTTGTTTAATACATTCATCTATGACTTGGATGAGGGAATGGAGTGCGCCGTCAGCAAGTTTGCTGATGACACTAAATTGGGAGGAGTGGCTGACATGCCAGAAGGCTGTGCTGCCATCCAGTGGGACCTCAACAGGTTGGAGAATTGAGCGGGGAGAAGCTTAATGAAATACAATGAGGGCAAGCGTAGAGTGCAACAACCCCAGACATCAGTATAGCATCATATATAAGCAGTGAAGGGGAGAGGGACGTGGGGGGTCGTGGTGGACAGCAAGATGACCATGAGCCAGCACTGTGCCCTTGTGGCCAAGAAGGCCAACAGCATCCTGGGGTGTATCAGAAGGGCTGCGGTTAGTAGGTCGAGAGAGGTTCTTCTCCCCCTCTATTCTGCCCTAGGGAGACCGCATCTAGAATATTGCATCCAGTTCTGGGCCCCTCAGTTTAAGAAGGACAGGGAACTGCTTGAAAGAGTCCATCACAGAGCCTCAAGGATGATTAAGGGAGTGGAGCATCTCCCTTACGAGGAAATGCTGAGGGAGCTGGGTCTCTTTAGCTTGGAGAAGAGGAGACTGAGGGGTGACCTTATTAATGTCTATAAATATGTAGAGAGGGTCAGGAGGATGGAGCCAGGCTCTTCTCAGTGACACCCAATGATAGGACAAGGGGCAATGGGTGTAAGCTGGAAGATGTAAGTTGCGCTTAAGCATGAGACAAAACTTTTTCACGGTGAGGGTGACAGAGCACTGGAACAGGCTGCCCAGAGGGGTTATGGAGTTTCCTCTGAAGACTTTCAAAACCCGCCTGGACACGTTTTAGATGTTCCTGCTCCAGCAGGGGGATTGGACCAGATGATCTTTCAAGGTCCCTTCCAACCCCTAACGTTCTGTGATTCTGTGAAAATGAGTGCTTCCTCATCCTTAACTCCTGGCTGATATGCACTTAATGCTTGTCACCAAGCCCTGTTTAATTGCTTCCCTTTCTGCTCTTCATTTTTTCTGCATCCAGTCCCCTTTTACTTTTGCTTGTCTGCTCACTGCTGAAAATGACAGCAAATCCTTTTTGCCTTGAGCTGAGGTGAAGACAAAAATTAAACAGAAGAAACAATAGTGTTCAAACTGCATCAGGAACCCATTCCTTTGGGATAAGCTTTGTGCACAGTGTCTTCAAGACATTTTAACAACAGAAAATATCCAGAGATCAGAACTTGAGCAAAATATCAGACTCAAAAACAGTCTTTCTTTGCAATAAACTGATGAATATGAAATTAAAAGACCCTAAGCCAGAAAGGCAGACAAGATAGGATGAGCTGGAATTGCATGATGGTGTTGGAGATAAATCAGCTGTGGGATTTTCTACATTTACAATTGCTAGTGGGTTTCAGGAGAGATTTACTTGGGCTCTCAAACCTATCTGGTAGTGGGTAGTTCTGTTAAAATCAAAGGAATTCTTTTGCTGTGCTCACTGCACATATTGTTCACACTGTACTTGTATAGATATATTTTGTGTTTGGGGATATTTCATCCCTTCCAATCTTGCAGTGTATTCTGGGGAATGACATGAAGGTGTGAGTTCTCCAGACACTATGCAACAACAAGAAAGAAAGTAAAATCCTTTTCCTTCCCAGGTATGCCGAGGTGTTTGTGTCAGAGCTGAAAATAGCCAACACTTTTTGCATGAACAGCAATTGAATTTTCATTTTTGTTAGGGAGAGAATCAATTTTATGTGAAAATGCATCAGGTTTTCCTTGGACAAAATACAGTTTCTAAGAACAATTTTGAATCAATCTGAAATGTTCTCTTTTGTCAAGTGATTACAGGGGGGAGGAAAAAAAAATACGATGTCTTTCCGATCTACTCCTGTGATTGGTTTTTGCAAGAGTCCCTGATGAAGTGAAAGGGATGTGGGCCAGGATTTATTAGCACAATAGCATCATAAAATCTGAACTGGGTATTTTTGTGCTGAGTGACACAGAAAAATGCTAAAAAGATCAGTCGGAAGCCTAAAACTCTCATTCTGAACACCATTCTCTATTTCATGATGGACTTAATTCTAGTCCTGCTAAGAAAGGAAAGAAGGTGAAAATGATTATATGGGTGTTACTTTTCATAATACATAGCCATTTGTATAGTTTTACAGAACCTTTTTTGCTGGGTCAGGATGAATGAACATTTATTATTAATAATATTACAATAATACAGCACAATATGTCAAATTATTGTAATAATGATAATACAGCAATGGCTACTAAACACAAAGATGTGACCTCTAGCTGTCCATGAGCTGAAAATTGCTGAAGTTTGGGAGAGATTTCTGAGGAAATGTCACTGCATTCTTGCCATCCTCTAGGCATCCACATTAGATAAACATTTGGTCTGATCTGATCTATCTGGTTTTATGTTGTATACATGTTTAAACTTCATTGGTAGTTGCATCTTACCAAACCTAGCTTACAGATTTCCTGGCAGGTTAGGCTTCACTGTTTTTATTTTATTATTATAACTTTTCAAATCTCTGGCAGTGGCCTAGGATTTTACATTGCTATTTGCTCTACACATTATGAATAGTAAAAAAGACTGTGTCCCAAGTATTGTACTGTCTTGAGAAGACTTTCCTGAAATATAGACCCTCGAGTACTAGTTTTCCTTTTCTGTAGCTGAAGACACAGGTCGAGACAGATGGTACTCAGAGGGTTGTATGGTGATTCAAGATTGGAGTTTTGAGCATCAAGTCTGTCATAATAAAAGTTTCTATGTTCTGCCTCTGATGCTTGATAATGAATTCACTGCTCAGTGAAATTAATTCTTCTGGGAGATGATTAGACAAATCACATCCCATCTTCCTATCAGCTCAGCCCTAAAGAGACCTTCCATTCCATACAGCCACTCAGTGAATGTAATTAATTCCAGTGTAAATACAGTAAGACAAAAATGGTATTTGTGTCTTCCTGCCTGGTGATGGACTCATACCTCTTATGTGGTCCATGAGGATGATAGCATTGCTGGCAAATTTAATACTCTTGAAATGTGTTGTTCTTTCTAAGGAGCTGTAATTGTTTTTCAGGCAAAGCATCATAACCCAAAACATTTTATTGCTCTGTGTATCCTGATTTTCAATTTCCAGTATAGGACTAGTGAGTGCCAGTAAAAGATTTCTACAGCTAATTCCACTGTTCCATTCCTGGAAGAATAACCTAATAATTATAAGTAATTTGATGCCATGAAGGGAGGCCCAGCCAAGAGCTTAAGGGTACGTTACTACACACTGCAGATAGAACAGGAAAGTCATGATCGACTTTTGTGAGAAGATTCATAAAACACAACTATTAGAGAGAAACCATTGTGAGACCAATCTGGCAATCCGACTCCATGTACCTTGAGAATAAAATGAGAAAAATATGAAAAGCTTAGAGATAAAATGAGATCATTTAACAAGAGACGTCATGAGGAAAAAGGAAGCTTCTGAGTGCACCATTAGTAAGAACAAGAACAAGGAAAGTGCTCATTGTGCTCAAATCATTCTGTGTCATGGAGAAACTGTCAGCAGATATTGTCAGGAAAGCCAGAGTGTTTCCTTTTATGTGTTATCAATCTTCACACACACACACACACACACACAACAAAAAAAAAATATAGGTAGGAGCAGTGACTAGTTCAATAAATACTAACATGAAAAAGCATACTCATATTATAATACAGAAAGCACAGTAGATATATATATATATATTTTTTTTTTTTCCCCCAAAATCAACTGGACGTGTTAAATTTCTTCCTACATTCATTTACTGATTTAATCTCAGATCTTCAAGATCTTGTGGAAGAAAAGGAGGCTGGAAAAGAAAACATCATAAAGCCTGATTTATAAAATGATTAGGAAAAAGAAAAAAAAAAGGAGAGGAAAAAAAAAAAGAGTGAAAGCTTAAGTTCCTTGCAAAAATCCAAGAGAATAGCATTGAACAGACAGTGTCTAAGTACACAGGATGACAATGAAATGGATTTGTCAAGAACAAACCAATGTAGCTTCCTTGCATGGCAAGATAAGAAACATTGTGGAGCATTGTGAAAGGGGAAAAGCCTTCAGTCTTCTCTTCAGTGGAGCTTTGTAACTGTGACATGACATTCCCATCAGTAAACTGGAGAAACATGAACTAAACAAAATTACTCCAAGGGAAGGTAAATCTGACTAAAACCTGTGTCCAGAGAACATGGCAAAGTCACACTGACAAATAGATTGTTGTATCAAATAAGGTTCTTAAGAGATCTGTGCTGGGTAGAGCTCAGTGCTGCCATTAATGTCCTGGATAGTGGAATCAAGAGTAGGGTTATTAATTATGAACATGGGAAGGAATTGTGTAGGAAGAACTGATGCTGCAGGACACAGTGGTTAGTTAAAATCCTCTTGACAAATGTGAGAAAGGGTCTGAAAAAAAAAAAAAAGTGGCTGAATATTATTCTAGATCAGCATATGTCCTCAATTTGGTAAAACTAATTATCAAAATGCAAGCTGGGGGACACCTGGCAAGGTAGCAGTTTTGCTGAAAAGTATCTGGGAATTGTAGCAGATCTAAGGCCAAATGCAAATAAAAAATGTCATGCTCTGGCTAAAATGACGGGTGTTATGGGCATATGTGAGAGGTAGAACTTGCAGAAAAGTGGCTTTATGTTTTGTTGAGCACTGTTAAAATATATCTGAAATATTGGGTCCAGTTTGAGGTTTCTTTTTTTGTTTGTTTTTGTTTTGTTTTTGTTTTGTTTGTTTGTTTTTGTGTGTGTTTGTTTGTTTTTAAAGACAAATAACAATAGTTTGAAGTTATTAAAGCAACAATGCACTGAATAATGTGAGACAGGTCACTGTATTTTTTATGGAGAGAAATTCGGGATGCCACCTAAGTACTTTTCAGGAGCTTGATGAATCTGAGCATGTATTCCCAGCAGGCATATGCACAGAGAAATATACAACTCATAAATCCATATATACATGGCTGGCCGCACAGATCTAGACAGTTAGACATCTCCTCACTCACACAGACACAGGCAGCACCAACAACCTTATCCTGCTCCCATCTCGTGGCAGCTTAGGATGAAGGGCATATGGACAGATGAGCCCCAAGGTCACAGTCTTGCTGGTAGTGTCCTGTGCACCCATCAAGACACACACACAGGATGAATTGGTTAGCAACTTAGAAACAGATTTTGATCCCCTTATCCCTCTACTTTCCTATGCCTTTTCCTCCCAGAATTACCCGGACAGACTTCTTTCCCTGTCACTGTTCCTCTCCTAAACATCCTAAACATAGGCCTTGTGGAAACCCCAAATGCTCTTTTATCTGCATTCCATAAAGTGCCCCATACCTCCGAAGCAGTGACCCCTTAGTCTATGAGCTGACCCTCTCCCATTGACCCACTGGGCCTTTTGGGGCTGAGAGTCTCCTGGGACAGCTCTGGGGTGATCCCTAGGCATGAATTTATTTCTGACTGGGTCACTGGGGCTCCCCCACTGCCCTT
This sequence comes from Cygnus atratus, assembly GCF_013377495.2. Taxonomy (NCBI): domain Eukaryota; kingdom Metazoa; phylum Chordata; class Aves; order Anseriformes; family Anatidae; genus Cygnus; species Cygnus atratus. Next base: position 157,550,754 of record NC_066363.1, on the reverse strand, counting down.
GTTCTTCTGGGCTCCTCTGCGTGTGGGGGGATGGTCTTTTGATGAGCTGATAGCTCCTGTGTTAGGCGTGGGACCAGCCAGGGCACAGCATTGTTTAGGGCCATGCACCCTCAATTGATCTGCCATGGGCTATTGTGGGTGTGAAAGTAAACTTTTTAATTATATAACCTGACAGTACTAAATAAATATGCATTTGTGTACTTACAGATTGTCCTGAATGGAGCCCCCAGTTACAGAAAAAGAACATTAGTTTTTCCACTTATTTTTGGAAACGCTGAGTTAAAAAAAAAAAAAAAAGTTTGAATCACCAGCTGTTAATGAATGTACAGATGCTGAATACAGATGGCAAGCTAATACCCTTGCATGCATACTGGAAACTCAACTGTTAATTTTGCATATTGCACAACTTTTGCTGATGTAGGATACAAACACAAAGTAACTGTCTCTATGATTGCCATGTTCCCCTAAATGTCCAGAGTGCCCCTCTTCTGGCCAGTCCCTCCCCACTTCCACTCCTCTGCCAGTCATAACTTTAGCAAGGCCATGGTCTGTATTTCCATGAGAACTTACATGTATCATGTACTGCAGAATTTCCTTGTATGAGCACATAAAAGCTTGAAAAAAGTCTATCTGAAATCTCTCTTTGCCCTTCCAGGCCAGTAGCTGAGAGTCAACTTCCCCACAGTCCACAGAGTAGCCATAAAGGTATAAAAAAAATAAATAAATAAAAATGGAGCATTGAATACGTATCTACAGCCATTTAGGTTCTCCCACGCAGTGAAAAACCTAGCAAACATTATCCTCTGTAGTTCCCCTCTACCTAAGTATTGGACATATTTCTGGTCACAACTGAAGAGGTGTTGTAAGGTTAATGCTTTATTAGATTGCTAGGTTATATGATGTCAGCAATTTGTCTCAGAGTTGTATCTCCTCCACCCTTTTTCAGGAGGATAATTTTGCCTCTGGTTCAATGGGACATCAGAGCACAGTGTAAGCTCTCTTGTGATTTGCTTCACAAGGGCAGGAGGGCTTGCCTAACAAAACAGTCCTCCCTGAACTAATTCAGAAACTGTTTAATGTGCTTAAATGTATAAAAATTTACTGGGAGCTGACAGTGCAGTCACACCAGGCTCAACCCTGGCAAAGGGACTCAGCATTCTTTCTCAAAAGAGAAGTCAAGTCAGAAGAAAATCTGGGGCCAGATGATGCTGCCAATGAGCATCATCTCAAACTGCTTTGACTTAAAGGACAAATAATTGCTCAGCACAGAAAAGTGGCTTGTCACTGCACCTCTGTTAAGAAATGTATTGGTGTGTAGAGAGAACTGGAAAGTGAAATGGTTCCTTCTGAACACTTGAAAAGAAACACCTAAGGATCTTGGAGAAGCAGAGATAAACCAGAAACTGTAGGCTCCTGGAAACAAACTTCAGCAATAGGAAGAGTGCTAGGAAGAGCAATCAAATCCATCTAAGTTTTCGGCATTTTCTTGGCTTGTCTTACAGGGAGCCTACTCTCTAACACTCAGGTCTTTTGGTTTTAATTTACCATCACGTCCATTGACCTTTAGGCTGTTTTCTACTGATGTGTCTTGCTTCCATAGGAACAAGGTTCAACCTTCACAAGTCAAGAGCCATGAATTGGAAAAGAATCCCATTAATTACTGTCACTAAAAGTGTCAATGCTTCGTTCTTTTCTTCTTCTCTGTCTCTGCAATCCCTTGACCTTTCTTGTGTAGCGAGTTTATGACATGTACAAAGCTATCTCAAGGTAATCAAACCCATATTTCTCAGGCACTGAAGTTCCTCAATACCATTTCTGCTCTAACAATATCAGTAGCTAATTGCATTAACTACAGCCAATCCTTAAAATGCAATCCGGCTTCACTGGGAAATCAACACCTGGGAAATTTGTCTGCTTTTGCCATCAGTGTGATATATGGACACATAATTTTCTTTAGTGTGTTTGTTATGAAGTGATACTTGGACAAATTTGGGCATTAATGAAGTGTGATGATGGGACAAGAAAACGTACAAGAAGAAAAGAAAAAGAATATGATATGCTTGAGAGCATATCATATTCAAGCATATGATATGCTTGAGAGCAAGGACTCAGAGAAGTACCTTTCAAGTTCAGATAACGTTATGCAATGTTGTGGGTTTGATGTCTAAAGAAGAAAATTTTGCTCTCTCCAGAGCACTACAGATGGGATTCTATTGTGGCATATTTATTTGTGGAAGAAAAGATCACCTATTTGAGAATCAGATATTAAGTAAAAGTGTGCATGTGACGAAAGAAAAACTACCCATCAATATGCTTGACTGAAATGCTGAGCCCTTCGGATACACAAAGGCCAACCTTGATATTGAGTTATGAAGCTTTTTGTGTATACAGAGATTCTGCTGTGATCAAAACAAAATAAAAATTGTGAGGATAGAACTGAATAGCCTGGGATTAATAATTTTATTTTGCTGTGTCTTTGGCTGAGAGAGAGAAAAGAAGAATGAATTGTGAGTATTTAATCAATCAGATGTGTCTACATCTAATTGCTAATGTCAGATTTTCCAACAAAAATTGTAATGATATAAAAGTTGCACCTGCATCCAGTTCTTGCAGAGGACACAAAGAAGTGCGGTATTTGCAGGAGTGGTGCAAAATACTCAAAGAACCCAGGGAGGTTGTTGTGACCTCTCCAAACAGTTGCACTTGAACTGACTTAAAAGAGAGGGTGCAGACCTGGTCAGAGGACAGTGTTCTGACTTCACAATATCATCTGTGGATGCTAAATCCTTTGATGTTTCCTTTCAATGAAAAAACAAAATCACAGTTGCACCTGGAAAAAAATATATAAAAATCTCTGTTGTAACCTGCCCTCTGCAAAATAGGATACTCTCCTGTCTGGTGCAATACATATGTTCAGGTCTCTGGTCTTTCTCTCGAAGAAGAAATCATGTCATTGCAGAAACCAATTTCAGGTTTTGGACTTTCTGTAGTAGACCTGACCTGACACAGCCTTAACATGTATAGGACTCAGACAGCATCAGATCTGGGAAGCTGGGCCAGCTCTAGCAGTCCTGGCAAATGAAACTTGTAGTTGCTTTATAGTCAGCGCTTCCAGCACCTTTTGCTGCAGTACTCAGCACAACCTGCTTTCTGAGTTCACAAATTAGCCGGCACACTGTTGCTCCCGCGCTAATTGAAGACTCAATCAGTTTCAAATAGCAAGAGACATTCTTTAGCCTTTGGAGAGCTCTGAATGACAAGGATAATGTAGCAGCACAGGGTGAGATGACTCGTGATTTGCTAACAAGGAGAGAAGAAATTATCAAATAGCAAGAGCATCCTCAAAGTAAAACACAGATATTAAACAAGCTTAAATGTACAAGAACAGACACCAGGATTTGGCGCTGCAGTCGCATCAGGTTCTCGTATCACAGGTGGTACTTCATCTCCTTCCTACACAGACAAGCCTCATTAGGAGAAATACCTGAACCAAAAAGTCCTGCTGATAAATCCCATGCACTCGCTCACCCCTTTCACATTTGAGGAAACTGATGGGCTGAGTAGGGGAAAATGCAATTCACTCCACTGCCTGTAGGAATGGCTTTAAAAGGCAGCTAAAATACAAGCTAATGGAACTTATCTGTTGGAGACTACCATGAATAAAACATGTTTTGCTGCCTGCATGCATTTCTCCTAGCTGCCCTTCTGAGAAAGATCCCTGTTACACATCACTATTTGGACAGAAAAAAAAATAGGACCTGGATGACCTTGTTCTGCTGGGGGCAGTAGCAGACAATCCTTCCACAAAATAAGACAAGACTGTTTCTGACCCATGGGCCACAGTTCAAAGGCAGAACTTTTCAAGCACTTTAAAGCTGACAATTCCTATCTGAATATGTAGGCCATTAAAATTAATGGGAGTTAATAACAATCAGATTTATAAGTATAAATTAGTTACAAAATACTTCTAAGGAGTTGGACCTTGTTTTAAGGATATCTTTTTCTATGTTCCCCATCCCTGCAAGAAGCCTGTTCAGTTAAATCCTGATCAAATTATTTCACTGGAATGACTATATGTATACATATATATGCATATATATATATCGGAAAATTGGAGAAGTTGAAACATTTTATTTCATTATTGTTAGAACAAAAAAAAAATAAATTATTCTCTAGTGACTTGATTTTTTTTCCCAAAGTTCATCTAAATGTAATAATAATAAGAAACAGAAAGAAAGAAAAACATGCCTTTGAAAATGAAAGATTTAACTTGGTTGAAAAGACTCTTTCTGAAGGAATGAGGGTTATGTTGTTGGGGGAAAAAATTGTTGCAGGTTGGCCTTGAAACAATGAAAAAAAAGTTTTGCTAGTGAGCTGAAATATCGATTACGGATACAGCTCTACTGCCAACAGATGGAATAAAGCACAGGGATGAATCAAGGGGCTACAACTCATGAGCAACTACAGCTCAAAAACACCACTGCAATGTCTCTCTCATGGTACTTTCAGATGTACAAACCTAAACAAAGCATAAGCCATATCCTCTGGATGACCAAAAGAACAAGCACAGCAAATGAGGTCTCATCTTTAAATTGGGGAGCTTCCTCTTAGGCTTTTAGATTTTTCCACCTGTCATTTTTTCATTAGATGCTCTAAGGACTTAGAGCTTTCCCCAAATGTTTCTTGTAGTTTCCTCATAGCACAGAAGGGAAGGTAAGAAACATGCACAGAAAGAGCATAAATTTCCCTAGCCATGTCTTGCTCTTACCCTAGTTAGCACCCAGCTACTTAGGGGCTGGTGGCAAACAACCAGTTTAATGCAACACCCAAACTCTTCTGTCATAGAGGAGAAATTACTACCAGAAAATTATGACTTATTCCCAGTGCAACTGTGGAAGAAGCTGTAACATCCTCAGATCTGGCTCATCTTCATCAGACTGAATTGGCACTCTACATATTTGATGAGTTATATTTGATATTTGAAAATCTACATATCTGATGAGTTACCAAAGGACAGGGTAAAGCCCCCTAAGGTTTCAACAGGTCACTGCTGGATGAAAGCCTCTTCAAAGGTTTTACCACTCACTTATATGAGCCTTGACCACCCATTTTTCAGGGAATAGATCCAAGAAATTCAAGAAGTGCTTGCATATGTGGGGAGCTCCCACATACCTGGTATTTGAAACAGAAGACTGCTACCTCTTTCAGTGTCTCACACTGAAAATGACTGTTGCACCCAGAGAGAGGAGCTGCCCCTGCCTTCTGTCTTGCCAAGTACAATGAAGCAGCTTCTTGCTTCTTCTTAGTTTTCGTGAATGCTTCGGCTTTTTCCAAGTTCATGTCTTTTTTTTTTTTTCCAAGAAAAATAGTAATAAAAACAACAACAAACAGAAAAAAATGACAAAAATATAAAAGAAAAAATGAAAAAACAAAACTCAGACTTTCTCATTGAGAATACACATTTTCGTCTATTATAACACATCATAACACTTGTTTGAGGTCTGACCCTCCATTGGGCAAGCTCTGTAAATTATGCACTAGGAACGTGAAAGATTTATTTATTTGTTTACTTATTCATATATTAGGGCTTTTTACACTGTCTTGGGCTAACAGTTAGACTTGACGATCAATGATTGGACTTGATGATCTTAGAGGTTTTTTTCCAAACTAGTGATTTTATGATTCTATGAAAAGGGTCATCAGATCTACAGCATAAGAAAGATGAAAGGAGAGAATAAACATATATGATCAGATTCTCAAAAGACAGGAAAAAAACCTATCCTGGTAGACCCTCCTTGTCTCCACTGCTTCCTCTGCTGCTGTCTTCCTTACTCTGCCCATGCTATGAGAAACTATTCAATATTTAATATAACCCAGAAGCATCTGTTGATCTGGGGACAACAAACCAGTTAATTTAATAACTCAGAGTGTTCAAGTGAAGAACAGCACCTTACAATGTTTTTAATGCATTTAGAGACTGCAAGTCTGAGCCAGCTGAACCCTCTCCTACCACTCTGTACATTTATGATCGTTATAAAACTCAAACACGCAGCCTGATTTTGCTCTCCTGAAGCAATAGCAGTTTTCTCTCTTTATTATTTTTGCTGTGTAAGTTTTACAAATGCAAGGTTTTGTTTGGGACTTCTTTGGTATGCAATAAATATCTCAAGAATTAGGAAGTTTTCTATAGCAATTTTCATCAAATGCCATCAAAGCTCCAAAAATGACATCAAGTGCTGAAAAAAATATTCGGAGGAGTACATAACACGTTGTTTGAAGCAGGTGGCAATTATGGGGGTCCCACTAGACAGAATTTTGCCTGAAAAAATAAATCATCAGAATTTTTCAGAAAAGTAAAAATTTTTCATTACGAAAGGATGATTCTGCTTTGAAATGAACTCAGAATTACTTTTTAAAAACATAAGCGACCTGCCCAGTACAATGGCATGCTTTTTTTTCTCCATAAGCATCCTTGTTATTTTTCATTGTGTTGTTTTGTTTCAACACGAAATATGTGAGTATGAATGATTGGACCGCAAATTATTTCATTTAGTTGTAGTGTGTGTGTGTGCGTGGGTGTGGGCGTGTGCATGTGTGAGATTTTTTTTTCCAATTTTGTCTATCAAACCAGAAATCCCATTAGCTGCACAGTTCTTATCTTGGAGTCATGCAATGGCTTGGGACATATCACTTCACCTTCTGTGCTTCTGCTTCTTTCTTAATCTACTTAGATTGTAAGCTCTTGGGATCAGGGTTTATCTGTTAAAAATTTTTACCACTCCCAGAAAAAATGTGGCCCTAATCTCCAGTAGAACCTTTAACTACTGTAAGAAAAATTTTAAAATAGTAAGAATAACAATAACAACTGCAGTGCCTGAGAATCAGACTTGATTAGGAGACATCACTCTGTGCCACATGCCAGTTGACCTTCATCTCTTTTTCTATTTTTAATTTTTCTCGTCACTTAATGCTGAGGTACAGCCAATATATGAACACCATGCTGGAAAGCTACCAATTAAAACTACAATTTCAATGTGCTGCTGTTTCAATGGGAGGCCTACTCCATATATAGCTACATAATTCAGATTCACAAAATATCATGCAGGGCTTTATAAGCCTGGCTGTGGTGCTTTAACACCAATGGTCAGCTAAGCATCACCACTCTGCTCTCTCATTCCCCTTCCTCAGAAGGATAGGGGAAGAAAATGTGATAAAAAAGCTCGTGGGCTGAGATAAGGACAGGGAGATCCCTCACCAGTTACCATCACAGGGAAAACAGGCTCAATGTGAGGGAGATTAATGTAATTTATTGCCAACTACCAACAGACTAGAGCAGTGAGAAACTAAAAGCAAACTAAAAACACCTTCCCCCCCATCCACCCTCCTCTCCCTCCTCCCCCAAGCGTTGCAGGGGAATGGGGGCTGGAGTCAGTCCCTGATGCTTCGTCTCCACTGCTCCTTCATGGTGTGGGCTGCCCACATGCAACAGCTCTTCAAGAACTTCTCCCACATGGCTCCGTACCACAGCGTCCATCTGTCAGGAGCAAACTGCTCCAGCACGGGTCCCCCACGGGCGGCAGCTCCCCCCAGGCCCCCTGCTCCTGCGGGGGCTCTCCATGGGCCGCAGCCTCCTCCAGGCCACATGCACCTGCTCCACGGGGGGCTCCTCCACGGGCTGCAGCGTGGAGATCTGCTCCATGTGGGACCCATGGGCTGCAGGGGGACAGCCTGCTCCACCAGGGGCCTCTCCACAGGCCACAGGGGAACTGCTGCTGTGTGCCTGGAGCACCTCCTGCCCTCCTGCTGCACTCACCATGGGGGCTGCAGGGATGGTTCTCACTTGTCTCTCCCAGCTGCAGTGGCACAGCAGTTTCGTTTTTCTCTTCCTTAACTCATCTCCCCCAGAGGCCCAACCAATGTCACTCATGGCTCGTCTCTGGCCAGCAGCAGGTCCATTTTGGAGCAGCTGGAGCTGGCTCTGCTCTGACATGGGGCAGCTGCTGTGTTCTGCTCACAGAGGCCACCCCTGCAGCCCCTGCTACCAAATCTTGCCATGTACACCCAATACACTCTATCACATAGTGGTGGATTGCAGCAGGAAAAACAAACAAGCAAACATGGGGTAAAGTGAACAACTGGGTTTGCTATAGGTCTCTGTATTTTAGCAGTTTTCAGGTGAACAGCATTGAATAATAACATATGCCTCTCTAAGTTTTACCCTTTTTGCTAGGATTGGAAGAATTTATGATGCTTTCTTCACCAGTACTGTGGACTGTGTGAAGTTGATGATGAAGAACTTCTGATACAGAAAGTAAGGGCTTCTCACATAACTGGTAAATGCACCCTAAGTAATGGGATACGTCAATTTTCCTGGTTATAAGATATGTCATCTCAGTCATTGGTCAAATGATATGAACAAACACTGAATTTGGCTTGGATACCAGACTTTGGGGCAACTTCTGCATTTCCCCCTCTACAGAGGGGGAAGCTATAGTCTATTTTGGAGAGTGTAATGAAGGGGTTACATTCCCAGTGAATGATGGAGCCAAGAGTAGAACCTTCATCCTTTTCCAGTGCTATAGTTACTGAGCCACACTCTATTCCAGTCTGTGCTAGTAAAAATCATTTTTTTTTCATTCAAATGGAAATTCATAACAATCCACCATGTCAAATGTTCCAACTTTATGGAATAGAATAGAGGAGCCTTTTGACTTTTGCCCATTTCTCACTACATGATCTCTATTGATCTTTTTCTGAACAGCAAGTTAAAGAGCATCTTGCTGTTTACTGCAGAGTGCTGAGAACTAGATTGTTTTACAGAGACTATCTCTAACCTTGATAATAGCAGCTCCAGGGCAAAGACGCAAAACTCTTTTGAATTAAAGTCGCGAGCAGCAGTATTAACAAGCATATGATTACAGTACAAATTGCCCTGAATAATTCAAAAAGAGTCCTAGCCAAAGTCTGATGGCAATCACAGCCTGGGAGGATATTATTAAAAACGAAACCTGCTGTCGGGGTCAATAATTCCTTCTCTTCTCTTCTCTTCTCTTCTCTTCTCTTCTCTTCTCTTCTCTTCTCTTCTCTTCTCTTCTCTTCTCTTCTCTCTTCTCTTCTCTTCTCTTCTCTTCTCTTCTCTTCTCTTCTCTTCTCTTCTCTTCTCTTCTCTTCTCTTCTCTTCTCTTCTCTCTTCTCTTCTCTTCTCTTCTCTTCCCTTCCCTTCCCTTCCCTTCCCTTCCCTTCCCTTCCCTTCCCTTCCCTTCCCTTCCCTTCCCTTCCCTTCCCTTCCCTTCCCTTCCCTCCTCTCCTCTCCTCTCCTCTCCTCTCCTCTCCTCTCCTCTCCTCTCCTCTCCTCTCCTCTCCTCTCCTCTCCTCTCCTCTCCTCTCCTCTCCTCTCCTCTCTTCCTTTCCTTTCCCTTTCCCTTTCCCTTTCCCTTTCCCTTTCCCTTTCCCTTTCCCTTTCCCTTTCCCTTTCCCTTTCCCTTTCCCTTTCCCTTTCCCTTTCCCTTTCCCTTTCCCTTTCCCTTTCCCTTTTTTCTTTCCCTTTTTTTCCTTTTTCTTTTCCTTTTTCTTTTTCCTTTTCTTTTCTTTTTCTTTTTCTTTTCCTTTTCCTTTTCCTTTTCCTTTTCCTTTTCCTTTTCCTTTTCCTTTTCCTTTTCCTTTTCCTTTTCCTTTTCCTTTTTCCTTTTCTTCTTTTTCTTTTTCTTTTTCTTTTTCTTTTTCTTTTTCTTTTTCTTTTTCTTTTTCTTTTTCTTTTTCTTTTTCTTTTTCTTTTTCTTTTCTTTTCTTTTTCTTTTTCTTTTTCTTTTTCTTTCTCTTTCTCTTTCTCTTTCTCTTTCTCTTTCTCTTTCTCTTTCTCTTTTTCTTTCTCTTTTTCTTTCTCTTTCTCTTTTTCTTTTTCTTTTTCTTTTTCTTTTTCTTTTTCTTTCTTTTTCTTTTTCTTTTTCTTTTTCTTTTTCTTTTCTTTTTCTTTTTCTTTTTCTTTTTTCTTTTTCTTTTTCTTTTTCTTTTTCTTTTTCTTTTTCTTTTTCTTTTTCTTTTTTCTTCTTTTTCTTTTTTCTTTTTCTTTTTCTTTTTCTTTTTCTTTTTTCTTCTTTTTCTTTTTTCTTTTTCTTTTTCTTTTTCTTTTTCTTTTTTCTTCTTTTTCTTTTTTCTTTTTCTTTTTCTTTTTCTTTTTCTTTTTCTTTTTTCTTTTTTCTTCTTTTTCTTTTTTCTTTTTATTTTTTTTCTTTTTTTCTTTTTCTTTTCTATCAGCAATCAGAGAAGCCTCCACTTGATACACTATGAGATTCCAAAATTGCTAAACCCAAAATAACTGAAACAAATTCTGGCAACCACTGAAGGAATCATATCTCTAATAAGGGGAATGTTGATTTGTGCCTGGAGGTATAGACAAAGGGCTGCTAAAGCAAACTTCTTCTAACTATCAGATCTAGTGGTGCAAATGCAGGAAATCTCCTAGGTATTTTCTATGTCTTACTTTTTCCAGTTTATTTTTATTTTTATTAAGTGATTTAGAGCTACAGAAAAACACTGGATTGTCATCCCCAGAGACAACAGTCTTTATTTACCCACAACACATACACAGCACAGCAGCAGCAGCTGTGTCTTGACACCAAGGGACCTCTGCTGGCACTGGTGGCAAGATGTAGCAGAACAGAATAGGCACCACTGAGACTCTTACACAAATGAAATGGCAATTAGTGCTAACCCTTTGCAGAATGGGCACTGGGGTGTTAGGATTTGGTCTGAGGCCACCAGCAGCAGGAGGGCTGAGATAGCACTGCCCTGGGCTAGGTCGATGTGGAGGTGAAGCCCTAATGGGGACAGTGAAATCTCCCTTTGCAAATCACAGGTCTGTTTTCACCTCTGCTGCAGATCAGCCCTGTGTGGGGTGAGTCATGCTGTCTCAGTTGCCTTGGCCACCATCTATGTCTGTCTTTTTAAACATTTTTTTGGGGACAGAGTTGTCTTTTCTATATTTTTCTTTCCTCCTTTGTGCTGCACTTATCAGTATAGAGCCCAGAGGCTTGAAGGGGATTCTGGGTGATCTTCTGTGTTGTAAGAGTAAGCATATTCCTTGTAAAAGGCAAGCGAGCCACAAAAATACTATCACTATGAGGACTTCTGATTCAGCAGAAAAATGACTGACAGCTCCAGTGATGGATTTTTGAGTTCTTGACATACATGTGGAGAGGGAATGAATAAAAGGAGGGAAACAGAAAGCAGCTAAATGGGTATATTTGCAAAAAAGTGCCAAGCACTACAGCTTGAAGGAAAGTTTTGACAACGTGAACTGATAGTAGAAAAATGGGGACAGGTATTTCTGTATTTGTAAAGGGTGATAACTGCTATAAACACACAGGTAGACCTTAGCAGAATTCATGTAATGATTTCCTTTCTGCTCTGGATCTACATGTACAGCTCTATAATTTCATTGCCAGTAAGGCAGTGCAGTAAACACCTGAGCTGTTAGAAGAGAAATGACTTGATAATACTAATTATTTTTTTCCCATTTGAGCTGTTTATTTCTGCATTGCATTTTGGAGTGCAAAACAAAGCACAGTTTGCTTGGTTTTGTTTTTTCCTTGTGGCTGTTTTCACTTTCTGTTCCTCAAGCCTTGACAGTGCAATGTTGAGTTGTCACGAATGAGTATCTAAATAAACCATATTCTGTAGTCTACCTTGAGTAGAATCACACAGATCGAGCTAACTTGCTGAATTTCCCGATTAAAATTTAGTTTTACAGCAAGCAATTTTTCCAACTATTAGTCGATGTTGCAGTTAATGTCAAAGGCTCAGTTTAGGTTATTTTATCTCCCCACAGTAAGAGCATCTTGTCAGAGCCACTTTGGGATGGATGACTTTCATCAGAACTGCAGATTCTTTCTCCCACTCAGCCAAAATTTCCCAACTTTTAAGCACAAAACTCATCTCATTTCCTCAGCCAAAGGGTAGAATACACCGGGGAAAGAACAAAAAGCTGCATGACTGACTTTAAATAAGTCTTGAATAAGTATTTAATTTAGAATTGAGAAGTCAATTATTGCGTTCTAAATTACATTTAAAAGAAAGAGAGAGATTTAAAAAATCTCTATAGAAGACCCACATCCGATTACACTTTGACTAAAAGTCAGTAAATTTATTTTCATAATTCTTAACACCTCTGTAACATAAAAAACTATTCTGGACATAAGGACCTAGTAGCTGCTTCAGTGGATCTCATGATGGATTGAGGCCAGTATCTATTTCCACTGTTGCCCACTGTTAGGTGCCTTAGAGGGACAGAAACTCTTCAGTGTACAGTTATAGGGCATGCTGCCCTGAAAAGACATTTGTACCCAATATTTGTGGCCAGTTTTGCTGCTGACAAACTGATAAATTTTCTGCTCTTGTCCACACACTATCATAAAGCATCCCTCTTTTTCACTCTGTTTACAACTCCTTTCCTGTTTGTTATACATTTTATTCAGCGGAATCTTTTTAAAAAGAAAGTTATCACAGGTTAAAATACAATCCCAAATCAAGTCTGGGGAGGGGAAGGTTGTAAGCATATTTCTGTTGAGTTTATTGATGTACTGATAAGCTTATTCCAATACCACAACAAATACATAAATAACTATTTTTAATGTACACTGCCATTAAATTGAGAACCCTGGATTTTCTGATCACCTGGCTTGCCAGACTCTGAAATCCTTTTTGTTTACTCAGCCTTGTCTAATTTCACTAAATGAGTGCCCTCTCTTTGTCCTTGATCATTTCCTCTTCTGTCTAATGATAACATTGTAGAAAGCAGCATCAGCCCTTGTGTGACTATCATCACTGGAAAAGAAAAAAACATCATTTTGCAGAGTCCCCAACTTTTTTTCTTCTCTCTTGGACACTTTTAGATCCTGCTTTATTGCAGTAGAGAGGTGAATGAGGGTTTTTCTGTGTCAAACAAATGGCGTGAGAACCACTCACTTTTTCAGGTAGATATATTTATTTATTTTTTTTAATGCAGAAGTCATGGAGGGCATCTATCACATACCATAAAAAGAAGCTCGTGAAATATTCATCTTCTTGAAAATGACCAGAAGGAATGGCCTCTTTGAGTAGTAGGAGTCCTGTTGTCCACAGGTCATTTTGCAGTGCTAGCTATGTGAGATTGATGACGTAGTTCAAGCTTTAACAGATTATGGTTCAAATCTAAAAGCGTTAGGTCCAGTGCATGAAGAAAATAACCAAACTCATCTATACTTTTCATCTCTCTCAAACAGGCATTGTGGGAACATGAGAAAAAAAAAAAAAAGTTATTCCTATATGTTTTGACAACGTGACAAAGGTCACAGTCAGCCTAGAAAGGGAGAGGATTATAGCCAGCTGCCCACTCAGTTAATTAAGAAAAGCATTGTGTTGACAAGGAATTATTCTCTGCCTGTAAGTCACAGCAAAGAGAGAGAGATTGAATTGTGTACCCAGACTTGTTCTAAACAGTGGTTCATAATTATTTACAAAGTCCTTGCTGAAGAACAGAAGGGCAGGGCTTACTTTGAACAAAGGAGACATGCTCACTCAGACTTTCTATTTCTTTTAATAATCAATTTATGTAAATTTAAATACATTACATATGCATGTCTGATTTGCTGCTCATAATGATGACAATTGCAATTAAGCTCCCTGTTCTCTTGGCAGAAGCAATAAGACAAGACAAAAATAGATAAATAATAATATTTTTTGTTTCCTGTGACCTTTTTTAAGAATGTGCAGGTGAACTGGAAAATTGATCTTTTAAAACTCTGATTTTACTAAACATATAACATTTTAATAAACACATACATTTGTTAAAGTGTTTGCATATTTCCTTGGGGAAAAGAAAGGGATTAAACATCAGAAAAAAAAAATTTGCAAAGGTTAACTTTGAAAACAAAACATCTTCCAATGCTGCAATTGTAATGACAATGAAAATAAACTTCTTTATTTAGAGTAGTGATACACAAAGAGAGGAACTTTTCTCTTGCCGCTGCTTAATATAGTTCATGCTTCAGTGGAGTTGTCCAAAAAAAGGGAGTAAAACCTACTCAAATTTACATGGTTGGAAACACGGAGTCGTTGGATTCATGTACATTATAGGGCCTTCTTAAATGTGTATGTGAGGAAAAGGAGAAGATGGGGAAGGGAAGGGGAAGGAAGAGAGGAAGGGATGAGCCAGTCACAAGTGGTAGAAATTCTGTAAACCATGAGCTAGCCAGGCTGAGGAAAGAAGAGGAATGTCCCTGCTCACCCAGTAAAAGCCATACTCTTCTGTTTCCCCATGCCTGTCATAGGCTCTGAATCATTGCTCCTTGAGCATTCAGAACCTTTACTCTTAATTCTCCCTTTCACTCATGCAGACCACCAGCTGGTCACGTACATTCATTGAGTTAAAGTCTCTGCAACCTGCTGTTGACAAGGTTCCTCTACAGCCAGCTAAACCATGTGTTCCTCCATCCTTTGGCAATTCCTGATACAACTTTATGTCTTTTTTTTTGATGTCATGCCTTTCCTCACCAGACTCATGATGATGATGATGATTCCTGTGGGTCCAGGTTTCAGCTTTCCAGGGAGAAAGATTAATGAATGATGAGCTTTTTTGGAACACAGATGAGGGATTCTTCTCTTAGATACCTTACTGTGAATTCAGAGTGAGGCTTTTATACATCCTGGACAGAGATACTGATGAATAAAGAAGGACATACTCCAATTTGTACACTCTATACTGTATCTAGTTTCAAGACAGTTGGATGTGCCTTGGAGCAGTACCTCTTTGTTCAGATCTTATATGTGGTATAAACATAAATAGGCATATTGATACCCAAGCATCTGTCCTATTGGTTCCAGATGTTTTATACTCTATGTTTTTACCTAGGAGACAGACAAAAGCATCTCAAACAAACAATCATTTTTTTGCATTAGACAAGCTGAGTTATACCCTATAATGGTAACAAATTTGTTGAAATGGGAGGAACAAGACTACCTCATTGATTCCTCATCTACCTGCTGACATGGAAAATTACCCATTTCCAGCAAATCTTTCATCTGCTAATTATCCCCATTGATTTTGGATGGGGAAATGTAGTGGCTGAATTCAGCTCTGTTCTGCAGCATGTTCTGCCAGCCAGGCCCTGTTTGCACTCTAACGTGCAGAACAAAGGGAAAAGAGTCAGGAATTCAATTTCTTTCCCCCTTCATGCCCTTCCCCTAGGATATCTGGGGTACCTTTTCATTTGACTCATAGCAAGTGGTGGTTCCTTTTGATTGCAAGAATAATTGTTTTTATCACACTGTGTAAACTGTGTATGCTACTGACACATAGAGGCAGAAAAATCAAACAACCAATGTGTGGTAACATGAGAGAAAACTGAAAATGGGAGAAAATAGCAGGATGATGTGGAGGCAAGGAAGAGATACTTCAGACAATATTGAGTAGCTTGACAAGGCTGCTCCAGTTATTTCTGGAAAGAGAAAATTATAAATCATTAAACTTAACATGATGTTAGTCTATTTCATACTGCAAGTTTTTGGACAAAAGTGGCCCAAACTCTATTTGAGCTGGAGCAATGTAGCTCAAAGAAAGCATATCATTCATGCTGGTATAGAAAACAGAACTATGAAAAACATAATCAAAGGACTCTGGAATATTCCTTGTTAGTTAATAAGTTTATCAGTAAAGGAATTTATATATATATATATGTATATATATATATATATAAAGAAACATAACAGTTCCAAAGAGTGAATCTAGTGTAGTAAAATGCCAACATATTCGGTTGTCCCCTGAATTTTATGGCTCAGGCAATTAGCTATTAATTAGCTCGAGCTGTTTGTTTTAGAAATTATATTTGCATGCCTTCTGTAATCCTGGTAACTTTCTGTTTTCTGTTCCTAAGGAGTTACTGTAGCAAAGATCACCACAGTAGAACCACATGTTGAGTGGGAAGAATTTAACTTCTTGAAGAATCTGAAGAAAACAGCACAAATTCTTATTCTTACTTCACTTTGCTGTCTTTTCTTTAGTCTGAGATGAAAAGAACCTCTTATCTGCCTTCTCTAAACTGTTAGTTTCCTTTTCCTATATTTCTGTAAAATTCAGTCCTTTCTTTTGGTGACGTTCTATTTTTCCATCACTGGTGGTATCCAAGTGCTTTTGCACTGCTTTGGTCATTCCTGCTAATTCAATCCAGCCTCTCTTTATACAGGATTTGTGTTCAATTTGATTTTGCCAGTACTAAATCTGTTTCAGGGAAGCTGCACTACTGATTTACATTAGGGTTTCCCTCAGTAGTCCATTGCTTGTGCTTTTTAATGTCCTTTTTGACTTCTTGACTTCCAAAATGGAATTTAGTACTGTCTGTAGATTGTAGTCTCCAAGATAATTCTCATAGCTCCTGTTACAAACAAGGGAGAACGAGTCAACAGAATTCTATACTGCTTCTGTTGACCAAATGTAAGTACTTTGGGAAGCAATGAATTGCAGAGAGGGTTTGTTGAGTCTTTATCCTTGGAGATCTTCAAGACCTGACTGGCCATGTTCCTGGGCAACCTGCTCTAGATGACCCTACTTTGAACAGAGGGGTTGGACTAGATGGTTGCCAAATGTATCTGTCAACCATAATGTTTCTGTGATAATGACTTAGAAGATTTTTCTAGTAGTCCTTTGTGTGTGTGACTTTGCCAAAGGCCCTTCAGAAAACTAAATGTGATATTAGTAGCCTTTCTTTCTTTTGACACTTTCCTGGTATTTTTGAAGAATTTTAAAGGCTCTGATACATGTTGAGGAAGACACTCATTACCTGCCAGTAATTCTGTAATGCTTGGCAGCCTGTGAGTTCTTAATCTAGGGCATATATGAGATACTTTTTCCCCAGTGAAAAAGGACTCAAGCAGATTGAATTAGCTATCATTTGGAAGGAGAAACAAGAACCCAGGATCACATATTATGGATCAGCTAATGTGTCACTGATAATACATGTAAAGGTTGAAAGACTAATGAGACACTGTAGCCTTAGAGAATGAAACTGAAAAGTATATTATGTCATATGTTTTATTGTATTTATTTTTCCCTGTTCAATGATTATTTCAACCAATACACTAGGTAGAGCCTTGCAGTTTGCTGGCTATTTAATTCTCAGAATCTCTCTTCAGTGTAGAAGTGAAAAAGTATAAATACATTCACAAGTGTAATAGAGATTGGTATTCATGTTGGAATATTTGCAGTGACAATATACTAGAAATAAATTATAATGGAAAAGATACAGTATCAACACCCAGAAAATACGGGTCTTATTTTTAGTTTGTTGTTGACTTCTTGTTCGACCTTTAAATTTCACATAATCACAGTTTGTATTCCCTTAGGGTTCTTTGTACATCTGTTAAGACTATACATTTTAATCCATAGTCATCCAAAGTATGAATCCTCTCACTCTCTCTGAAGCGTTTATCATTACAGGGTAGGATGTTGGGTTGGATGAATATCTTACGTGTTCAAGATATCTTTAATCAGATACAAATCACCATCCTGAATTTAAGTCTGTCCCATGAAACTTGGATAAATAAAATCCAAACTTCAAAATAAAGTCTCTCAATTTGACAAAGGAGTGTGCAATATTTATTTTGCAACTCTGCCTGAGGAAGTCAGTAAGTTCCCTGGATACATCAGGAAAATAAATTATTTCGTGGAGGAATAGTAATATTTTTAAGCTGATTTATGAGCTGTTTCTTGCTAGTGAATGCTTTGCCTTGAAGTCCACTTGAAAGCGTTTTTCTTGTTGTTGTTGATAAATGTTTTACTATCATAATGAAGTCCACAGAATATGAGTGAACATCTGAAATCTCAGGCATCTATTGAACAGAGACAACACTCCATCGTCCACTTCAGTAACGATATATGATTTAGTGACATACTGATGTATCTGAACTCTATGTTTCTAAGGAAAAGTTTTAATATTGTCATACACTCATGGAGAAATGCTGTTAGCTATAGTTTGCTAATTAGGAGTACACGATGCTTTCATGTCTGATCACATAACCCAGGGGAAAAAGAGTAGAGAATATATTTAATTTGAATTTTAAAGAATTAATGTTTTTCTTTCACCTTAAGACAAGTGGATCATTGAATATGGGTATGTGGTAAATGAATGCAATGACAGGAGTCTTCTTTATGGTATTAACATATTACACTTAAGATGAAGATTAAGCTAGAGTATATATCTGAAGAGTTTCTAAAACATCTCATCCAAAATGTAGAAATATGAGTTTAAGCTTTGCATCAAAGAACAGCCATTGTTTGCATCTGTAAGTGGCACTCCATGAATGTGAAACAGATGGACATACCACATGGTTGTTGGTGCTGAAAATGACATAGTTTATTGTTTTAGGCTACCTAGACCCTGATGAAATTTTGACCTTGATCCTGAAGGAAGACTTATTTCCACAAATGTATTCCATTCTGCTATTCTGTATTTGTTTAACACCACATTTAAACATCTTTGTGTGTGTGCATATATATATATATAAAGAATGCTTATTATTCTCCTCATTATGTAGACTTTTTTTTTTTTTTTTCTGTTCTTTGAACAGGCTTGATATTATAGGGGCCACTGAGATGTAAATGATGAAGAAACAAATAATTTTTCATGGTTTGGATTTCTAAATATTTGTCAAATGTTATGAATTCAAAGCACAGTTTACAAGGCTATATCTATTGTTTTTAAAAATACTCTTCCATAGGAACATGTAAAAAAATTAAAATGTTCTTTTTGTTGTTGTTAAAAGTGTATTGAAAACAGAAAATATCAGAGTATTTTCTCCCACTTTAAACCCAAGGCTATTTCTGTAAATAAAATATTTTGTTTATTCTGGAAGGTTTGTGGAACATACTGTTTTATGAAAAATATATTTGACAAAAGGCATATACAGTCAAATCTCAGAAATATGCCTGCAGACGTAAACTCAGCTAAGATTAATTTCATATTTTGATCTAAAATGTATCAGAGAAAAACTTTGTGCTATCGTATGCAGGAGATCTGCAGCAGCAAAATGCCATTTAGGATTAAAGATGTTACTCAAAAGGTATGTTACTTGGTGGCAGGTATATTGCCATGGGTTTGGTGCTTGCCTAGCAGAAAAGGACCTTGATTCTAAACAGGTCTTCTGCTTAGTTTTGTGTTACAGGAGATAAGAAGTGGTCATGTTATTGAAATCAAGCATTAGCTGCCTCACGGGGTTTCTAAATATATTGTGAGAACATTTCAAATTATAGATTGATAGGTAATACATGCTTTATTTTGAAACTAGACAGGATCTTTTGTGACCTAAGTTTTCGTCTGTATAACATACAAACATTCTATACAACAGCTATAATATTTACTTTCAGACATTTCTGTTCATGTGTCTGTGTAACTACATTTCTCTAAGAAAGATGTCGTCTTAATGTAAAGGTGAGTGAATTGGCTGCATCTCTGCATGCATTTAAGTAACTTCTCTGTTGAATATGTATATATATATATATATATATACACACACAAAATTCATACTCCAAAATTGCCTTGTTACTTGCTGTCTTGTTTTCTCACATCTGACTGCTTCACTGGATCTTGCTTTCTGCAGAACACCATTTATCAGCAATCTTTTCTTCTACCAGTGAAGGAAATTTTAACATATACTTACAGACCTTAATCAAGTTATTTGCTAATCTCCCCTTCAATGTCTTCAATGAGTTTCACACTCCAAGGAAGCTGAATTACTGTTTTTTAAGCCCTTTCTAGTGATCTAATTTATTTTTTGCAGGGTGGATTTAGAAGTGTTTTCACTGATGACACACATTATCTTTGTATTGCTAATAGTTGTTTGCTGTCTAGCATGCTCAGTGATTATATTTATCACCATACTGCAGTCTGACTTGAGGAATTGTGGTAAATAGCCTATTAAAGACCTGGACAAAGCAGATGTGCTCCACACTTCTATTTAATTCCCCAGTTTGGTATTAGCACATGCTCTGAACACATCTATGATATATTAAATATGTCTTCACACACTTCAGCCTACTAATCTTCATGACAGTTCAGTGAGGTAGGTCAATGCTGGTCAAAACAGAGGTAAAAGCAAACTAAAACCAAACCAAAACAAACAAACAGAACCAACCAAACAAAACAAACAACCCCCTTATCTTTGAAAGACATTTAAGTAGGCAAAAGACATCATATTGGAAAAAAATAATATGCATGACTCAGGCAAGTCTAGAGCAAAGAACTGGCACATGTTTCTAAAGACTCAGTCCTCAGCGCAGTATGGAGTAGGAGGGGAATCACGATATAATTGGGGTAAATGAGAACAGGGAACTCAGGATGTCCCCATACAACACGTTAGGATTAGCAAAACCCTCCACAAAAAAAGGTAGTCTGAAACCCCATGTGCAGCAGAAATAGAGCTTGAAGAGCCCTTCTCTTTCCAGGAATTTGCTGCAATTCAAGTCAATTTTTCCTGGGGATGGTTCCACAATACAACTCACGTACATCACTCAAAATTTGAATGCTTTTGGTCACTGGGCCCTCCCACAATGCTTCCAGGCTGCCCCCTGCAAGAATGGCCTGGGGACATCCTCTTGATGTCAGATATCTCTGAGGACCGCATTTCTATACAGATTTTGGAGGCACTGTCCTGATACTTCTGTATTCTCTGAACCGCATTCCCTTTCATGAATTGGTTCTATTCAGTTTTTGTGTTTACAGTAGCTGAATCAAGTATTTGTAGTAATGAGGTTAAAACAGCCAAATGCTATTTCAGTTTTGAAGGACATTTGAACTGATAGGGAGTATGGAGCTAAAATTCTCAGTTGCTATAATTCAGGTTTCATGCCTTAAGTTTAGTTCAATGAGTTATATTAATTCCAGGCAGAAGTTATTTAAAATGGGTACAGTAACACCACAGATGCTTTGGTCATTTTGAATTCTATTATTTAATTCAGAAATTCAGTGGAAATTATTTTTAAAGAAAATTCTCTAAGCAATGTGTTTTTTTGAGCCTGAAGCTTGGATTCAGGCTTGAAAAAAAATCATGCAGATTACTTATTTAGTTTAGCCTTTTCATACAGTGATTGTTTCTGTTTCTAGAACAATCATGAAGCACTGATGAGCTTGTCAGAGGATTGTTTAGACTTGTTCAAGGTCATAAAAAAAAAGAGTCAGATTGGGGAGTTACAATGGGGAACTCAGGATGAATGTCAAGGGGAATATCGCATTAGGCAAATTAAGCCGACAAATTGCATCCAAGGAGAAAAGATGGAAATTTTAACAGTGATGTCAGTTAAAAGAAACAGATCCTGGATTGAATCTCTTTTCTTTTACAACAGAATGAGCATGATTCCCTTATCTTCTAAACAGTAGATAAAATCACATATAAACCTACAGTTGCATACACATCTGTGATCCAACAAGAGTGTTAACCCTCTAATTCCATTATTATATTTACAGCCATAAAAGGAAGTGTTGAAAACTTTTTTTTTTTTTTAAGTGTGTCATAGAGGATATCAGAGTAACACCTAAAATATATGTGCTTGAAATGCCACATGCCAAAACACAGTGAGGAAAGGACAGAAGAATAACCCTGTCCCTGAGTGCAGAGTCAATGAGGAACAGATCAGGCTCAAGTATGACTGTAAAACCTGAAGAAACCACAATTAGAGTCCTCCAGGAAGGATCTCATTACTCTAAAAGCATCATTTCCAGTGATCAAATTCTCCAAAAGTACACTTTTAGCAGGAAAGAAGAGATTAAAATGTTTGAGTTTAGTGTTCTAAACAATTGGACTTGAAAATGCATCATTTTTTGGTTGTTTTATCCTACCCATTGTGTTTGGAAAAAAAAAAAAAAAGTTACTTTTGAAAATTTGTGAAATTTCATTTGAAATATGATTTTAATTTAATTTCCTTTAAATATTACATAGCAAGGCAATAAAATATTTTGATTTGGTTTGCATAAAATATTTTATGTGGATGTGAATTTTGTTAATTCAGGACAGAAAGCTGAGAAAACCACCGATCTTTCAATTTTTTTTTCTGAATCATTTACTTACAAACTTATTTTGCATTTACAAAAGTTAAGAAAATTGCATACAATTTGTTACTGCAGCTCAGACAGAAGACCTTCTGACAATTAAAGCCCTTACAATAGTCTTATGAACAACTTTGCAGATAATTAACTCTCCTTTCTTAGGAGCCTGAAAGCTATTGTTGCTAGGGTTTTCTGTCGCAGGCAACTTGCAAAATACATTTGAAATGAAAGTTATTTATGAACTGCAATATGATTTCTGTATGTTCTAATCTTTGACCAGTTTACTTCTCCACCTAAATGTGTAGAATGTCAATGGCCTCAGTGACTGATGTTTTTTTCTCATGCAGCTAAATCTTTAATTGTTCAAATAATTTATTTATTTTCTACCTGTTTCTAAAAATTCCAACTCAAGTTTTGCTAATAGCGATACTTGAATAAAAGTCTGGATAATGTGTTTACATAGATTTTGTTCTTACACTATATGCATTTAATTTTGCTTTTGCTTAAGTTTTCCCAGAGGACATAGGATATGTTTAATTTATGTATATGATCTAACAAGCAAAAGGCTAATTTTCTTCTGAACTGTGACCTTAATGAACATGCCTCTGATACTGTGCAACAGTCAGACTTCTGGGGTAAAGCATGCATTTTCTGCAAATAAATTAATTTATCATAATAATTAGAAATCATCATAATAATTAATATATGGACATATTCCAGAGAATAGCACCAAACTTAACTCATTCTGATTTTTAAACAATGAATCTTTATTTAGTTTGTAATAAAATACTATAGTGCTCTTATCAGCAGAGATGATCTCATTTTAGATAGCTAGACAGTAAGTAGACCGTTAAATGATTTAGAAATAGCAGAAAAGGTACAAGGCCTGGCTGGTGAAAAGAGAAGAAAGGGATGATGAAATTTAGGGTTCAATTCTCCATGGTCTCTGAGATGTGATGCTAATTCAATATAGTACAAATTACTATTCAAATTCATTAGCATCAAACTAAGTAATATGCAATCACAGCCAAGTTCACAATTAGCATTAATGATATTCTCAAAGTGGGGAGAAAAAAATGAGGATTGAGTTTTACACTACAGACAAGATAATACAAGGAAAATAATGCCAGGGATTAGTGTCTAAAATGGGAATTTGTTTCAGACATGTTTACAAGTCCCAGGGCACGAGGAGCCTGAAGTTAACACACAGATGTCACGTTTCTATTCCCAGCTATTCACATCCAGCTTCTCCCAGTTTCACCTGGTCCTCACCAAATGTGGTTCAAGTGGAACTGAGGACAAAGCTGGGGTTCCTCTGAATTAGTGTTAACTTGTTTTATGGTCCTGCTACTCTTCCCACCTATGTTTGCTGCTTTTTTGGGAATGAAAAATTCAGCTGCTAGAGGTACCTATCTGTCTGTACAAACAACACAGAGAATTTGATACAATATCTTGTAGACTAGACAGTGAAATTTAGATTTCTACAACTGGTGAGATATATTCCTCTTTTGGGAATGAGCATTCATCAAAAGTATTCATAGATTTCTGATATGCACTAGATTATTGTAACCATATAGATTAGCCTCCTCCATTGCACATTAAATATTACCATTCAATGTCAGCCTCAATAATATGAGAACTGATGAGTGTTGAAACAATGGGTTGTAAAGTTGGTCTTCATTTGAAGGCATTTAAGCGGTTGAGGTTTTATTATATCCCATGGCATATTATTTAAAAAAATGATTGCCCTCCATGGTAAAAGTGGGTGTTTCCATTCCATTTTAATTAGTGTTCAACTTCAGTTTCAAAGTGTGTATTCTTTCATTCCTTTTCTCAGTTTTGTTATTTTTGCTTTCTGTGGAGGTTGTTGGGTTCTACCAGTTTCTCTGCTACCTGTAAAGACATTATTTAAACAAGGTACCTAGAATTGGCAGTGTGAAATCTCTCTGAAGTCCTCATTGAGTTCTGAGGATTTCAGATAGATTGTGTAACTTCATTTTCAAGTAGAACTTTCCAGGGTTGATGGTTTAAGACATGCATGGGTACAGCTATATAGAAATGAATGTTTTTGTTGTTGTCGTTTTGATTTGTTTTATTTTGTTGTGTTTTTCCGAAGCATTACACAGGAGATCATCTTTATACAATTACACACTTTGACCACGAGGATTTGTGTTTTAGTGAGGTTAATTTCTTAGAATCATCACTTTTCAGTCTGCCAGCACCTATGCACAGTTTACATACTTCTCCTTAGGAACAGCCATTTATCTTTTCTGAACACTTCTAGCAAACCAGCTGGCAGAGTGTATGATTGCACAGAAAACATGGAGCAGAGCATTTGCTGAAGACAGGCTGACCCAGCTTGGCACAAGCTTCCTGTGATCAGATGGTTAGTGTGGTGCTGGGTTTAACCTTAGTTTGACTTCCATAGAGGATTATTATTTTGGGTACAGCACTACATAATGCACTGATATAGCATCTGGATAGACACTGTCTGAATTTGCAAAGATTCCTTTGCAAGTCTTTTGCAGCTTGTCACAAGTTGCAATTAATTTTACATGATCACTGAGAGGCATTGCTCTTCAAATTAGTGTTATGGGTCCCGAACAACTTGTTTTGAGAGTTTCCAAGCTCCAAACTGAGATCTTATCTTGTAACAAGGAAACTGTTACTTGTATTTAGCCCAATTCAGTGATGAGGCAGTCTGAAGCCTCTGTCAGGAGGAAATATAAAATCTGGGTTAACTGTTTGTGGCAGATGTGATAAAGCCTCTTATAGGAAGAAATTAGTTCTCCTTATAACCCAGAAGTGTAGAAAAAGTAACTGATGGAGACAGAGGACTGAGAAAGAAATTGCCCTGAGATAGCAACTTCCAAGTACAGCACAGGGTCACAAGAAAAAACACAAAAACGTGGATTCCTCTACTGATTCTGATCAAGTCTCACTTAACCAAAGCTTTGCATAATTGTACTAGTTATTCATGTAGTTCAGTACAGTTGTTGGCAGATTAAATGATTACTAGCAGTGTGACAGCCTGATTTGCAGTATGATGGTAAAATAAAGTCCCTGACTACTACCATGTTAAGGATTTCTTTGTCCAAGTCTTTGAGAAATCAAGGACTCCCTTGAGGGAGTTCCCTAAAGGGAGTTTCAGTAAAATTCCCTTTACTGATTGAAACAACTGGTACAACAGCCACTCTCAATTGCTGTACAAGTGATGGCAAAACCTAGCCTGAACCACGATATGGTGTATGTCACCATGGGCTGGCGTATTTGAGAATTATTTTTTCATCAATCAATGTAAGCTTTTAGCCTGGAAAGAGAATCTTTTGAAAATATTATTGATTTTTAGACCAATATAAAACTTCCACTTCCATTGCTGAAGAGAATAGAAATCTTTATAGAAATGTTAATAACATTTGGTGTGAGTTCTGTGTGTAATCAAGATATTTGATGCACACTTTCTGCTCTGACATATAACCTCTCTTTTATGGTGTTGAAATGTGACTTCCCCTTTTATTGTACAAAAGAAAAACAACAACAACAACAACAACAACAAAAAAACCAACACTGTGGCATAGAACTAGATGTTTTTGTGTCACACACTGTTTATGCCTTTTCTTATAATATTTTAAATGGTTTAAGTGATTTAAGAGAAATAAATAAATAAAAGAAGAAAAGGAAGATTCCTGCGTAAACAGCTTTCTCAAATATAGAATAGTTTTGGAAGTCTACAGTCAGCTGCTAGGTAAGCTGTTAAGACTTGCGTGGTATAGAATACTAGTTTCCAACATATCCAAGCTAACACATAATTTTGATAAAACTATTTTATCCTAATTTTGAAAATGTCAGACTTTTTTTTTTTTTGAGACTTCAGCCTTTTGGAAAAAAAGTTTCTTAGTTACAACGCAGCTTTGTTATCTCCAGTATGTCAAAATGCGTGTGACTGCAAAACAAATAACTTATCCCAATGATTCAATCCATCTTCATAGCTTCTTTCTAAGAAGATGAACTGAGAAATCAATTTTCAGGGACATCTTTCTCAGATCTATTCATCCTCTCCCCAGTTCCTCTAGTAAAATGCTCACCTCAATTTAGGACAGACTGAAACACCCTCTAGGAATGTCATTTTTTCTTTCAGTATACCTTGGACCTAGACAGTAGATTAGTATTCATAGAAAATCATAGAAATCCAATAGTAGAAATTTAGATTCATAGATGCAGCTCTCTGGAGAACTCAAAAGACCATCTCTGCCATATTTCTGACCTAAGGCAGGGTCAAATTTTATCTAAGTCACTCTTGACATATGATTGACTAGCCCATTCCTAAAACCTTCACTGAGGGCAGAAGGAGATTTCATGCTCACAAAAACATAGTGCAGAGTGTAACTACCCTCTCTGGTTGAAAGTTTTTTCCTGATGTCTAACCTGACCAGAATTGAACACATAATTATCTGCTGAAATGACAACCAGAATTCCAGGTACAAAGAAAATCTTTGTTATTCAGATAGAACAGAAATTTGACTGAACTTTCTGTGTCCTGAGATGTACCACAGATTTTCAGGTTTACACTCTACTCCCACTAAAGGACATTTTATGGTGAAGGAGGGAGTAGGAAAAATAATGGCTGAAATTCTTACATATTCATTTTTTCTTAGCTGGGAAAGATATATCTTTCTTATGTCTATTCTGAACTTCCCAAGAAGCAGCTTGGAGTTATTGTCCCTTGTTTTACCTTCTGTCACTAAGAAGAGAACTATTGTATCTTGGATTCCCCCTCCAGTAGCTGAAGGCTGTAATTAGATTTCCCCTATAGCCCCATTCCTTCCACTTCTCATTAGACAAGTCCCAGGCCCTTGATCACCCTTCTTTGAGCCTTTGAGCCCTTTTCATTTTTTTTTAAACATCCTTCTAGAACAGAGGAGTCAAAATCAGAGATTTATTCCACCAGTGACATCCCCAGTGCCAAGCAGAGGAGAATAAGGATTTCCAGGAATTGTTGGTCCCATTCCTCTTACTGCAGCTACATATGCATTTATGTTACTTAGAAGCAAATTATGGTGTTGGCTTACAGTCAACCTCATGTCTACCGTAATTCCCATGGCCTGTTTAACACAGCTGCTACTCAGCCACTCAGGTCCCAGTCCATGCTGGCACAATGTACAACTTTTCACTCTTTCCTGAGCTCCATGAGGTTTCCTCTGACCCCCTTACAAAGTGTTTCTTGATTGAAGTTCTGTCAGGAACCTAATTAACCCAATTTATTTAACATCATCTTGAAATTTGCTGGGTTCACATTCTGTGTCAGTACTCATGTCTTCTTCTGAAATTCCCAAACTTCCTGCACAAAGGGATGTTTGTTCCTCAGATTTTTTTTGCAAATTGGCTAACTCTCTTGCATTTCCCCTTCTTGAAGTTTACCAGGGAATTTTGCCTAGCAATTCCCCAAGGAATTGTAGTCTGCTCTCCTAAATGCAGTCTTGCCTCTTCTGCTTGCCTTCCCAGCTTTCCACAACATCAACTCAGTCATCTCATGCTCATAGTGGTGACCACACTTACCACCAGTTCTTCTCTGTTTCTGTGCAGCAGCTCAATAAGCATTACCCCTGGTTGGCCCCTCTGGCATTTGTATTAATAAACTCTGACCAAAACCATCTTGAAAATCCCTGGACTGTTCTCACTATGCCACATTGCCTTTCTATCAGATGGCTGGATGGGTGAAAAAATCCTCATTGAAGGCAAGGAGCAGCATGCCAGTTTTCTGAAACAAGGGTCTTCCAAGTCAGACAGCTGCCTGTGTATCCATAGAAAGTCTTTGTGATTAAAGTATTCCAGTTTCCTGCTACTTCAAGTGTCTCATCAAAATTGAGAAAGACAAAATAACCAGAATATCACTAGACTTATTCTTTCTTTATGACTCTATCTCATTCTCTTTCTTACGCTTCTCTTAAAATAAATAAATAAATAAAGCATTGCAGCATTAATCTTTCCCCATAGGTACAGAAAGTGTAAATCAATGGGTGTGAGGAGGCCAATGCATACATGTGCAATTCAATTTTACTTCCTGTGTCTTTCTTTTTAATGATTTTGAATTTGCTTTCCTTAAGTCTGATGACAATTTCCACTATTTTTTTTATTTTATTTTTACCTTTGGTATCCAGCTGGCATTTAAATTAAGACATCAAAATAAGCAAAGTCACTAGAAACTTCACAAGGACACTGCATATATATCATGGTGCAACACCAGTGTGTCTCTCTTGACTTCACTGCATTTCTTACTTAGAGTGGATGGAAGAGGCCAAGTCTCTGATGACTGCGTTAAGTCCACAGAATCTCATGTCTCCCTAATGTAGGAACAACAATCTGAAGAACAGACAACAGAAAACTGGTTCTTTAACATCTGAAGCTGTCTACCACGGAGAAGAATCTTGTCTTCATGCACCTGAAGTCAACAGGCATGAAACTGTGCCTTTCAGATTTCCCACATGAAAGACAAGCAGCGATATAAACACATTCATTATCACATAAATGATTTTTAAGAAAAAAAAATCATGACATGCTCTAATTGCTACCCTTTTATCTGTCCTTACTTGCACTTTTGCTTGAGGCTCTTGGCAGATGAAATCAAGTGAATGGAGAAGTGTATTTTCTAACAAGCTTCCTAGTCTAAAAATTCCTCTTGAGTGCATGATTCAAGTAAAGTAGAAGACAGAGAGAGAGGAGAAAATAAAAGGAAATGGAAGACGATTGCCTTGCTAATTTAATATTTTTGGTACACAATTAGTACACATCAGACTAGTCGATAGGAGACTGCCCTGCAGGTCAGGCTTTTGCAGAGCAATGTGCTTCAAACGGCTCATTGAACTGCTCTTACGGCCCTCTTGCATGCCAGGGAAGCACTCCACACAGTTTGCACCTGACAGCTTGCCAGAGATCAGCTGTCAGGAAAGTGCCACTCGGAATTTCCTCTTTCTTTGGTAAACAGCAGCCAAAACATGTTATTTTATAACTCACCCTCACTCTCAAAATGATTTTTCCAGGTTAGTGGGTTGGCAGGCTGGATGCTGAGCAAAGTTCATTCATCCTCTCTGTTTTGGGTAGGTATGGAATAGAAAAAAAGAAAAAAAATGCACACCTCCAGCATTTTCTGCATCCTTGCAACAGAGTAGAAAAATTGATGAATGGCTGCTGGAAGCACATCCTCACATCTTTCAGGTTATAGACAGGAGGCTGGACAGCAAAATCCCATGTGGAATTGAGAACAGCTGGTTGATGTGACTTGCTGCTATGCTCAAAGTTCAACTGCTACTTAGATTTGGGGTCAGAAGAGAATGTGAGTGTTCCCTCCAAGCTAAATTGGCAGGCATGATTGTTTGCTTTTATGTCTTCCTCTGCAGGCAGCACATTGTCAGCTTTCAGTAATCACTTTTTTTTTTTTCTCTTGAATTGTCTAATTGATTAACAGAATTAAGTTGTCACAGCAGTTTATCGTTAGCCCAAAGTTTGTCACTTCTGCTTCAAGCCTTAAAAAAGGGAACATTCAGAAAGTCTTATCTTTTCCCTATCTGCTGCACTAAAAGATTTTCCCTGTCCCTACACGTTCAACTTTACCGTAATATGGCACTGTAAACCTCCAGTACATACACAGACACGTAGATGTCCTCATCTCAAAATGGGTTACACTGCTAAAATTAGATGAAATTAACTCTGCAGTGCAGAAGTCTACATCTGAACCAGTCAGCATCTGTTCTCCTTATGGAGCCAATGCATAGGAACAGACACACATCTGATCTGTTTTAGGTGTCTATTTTAGTCAGATGTATCACATCCCAGAAATGCCTGCTTCTTTCTGTTGTTTCCTTTAATTCTGAAAATAAATAAATAAATAAATAAATAAAATTAAAACATTTGGTTCTGTAGCTCAGAAGTATATAAATACATTTAACCAGAAAATGTTAAATTCCTAATGACTTTATTTGTAGTTTTGCCGTATTGAAAACTTACTTACTCTTTTGGTTTATTTTCTAAATACATCAATAATAACCTCAGACTTTCAGCAGCAACTGAGTTCAAGTACTCGACAGAGCAAAGCATTCTGGGAAAATTAGACACGGGTTTTTCTTACCAGGCTTCTGAACCATGTTGAATCCCTGGTTTCCCAAGAAGATTTTGGTGTTTCATCAAATACTGTGTCAGGGTGAAAGGATCAATGTAGAAAAAGTTGATGAAAAAAATTTGATAACTTCTTTCTAAAATCATGGAGATGTCTGAATTTTAGATAGTAAAAGCAAGATCAGAAGCCAGCAACTTGAAAGTAATGTTTCTGATGATCAAAGACAGATTTGGGGGATCAAGGTATTTAAATACATATTAAAGTAATAACATTCAAAATAATAGTTAAAAAAAATAAAAAGGCTAACACCTCTCTTTTAGAAGAAACCATTGTAATCAAAGTAATATGAAACTAATTACTTTGGGGATTCAGTTATCAGAAAATACTAATAGATTCATTTTCCTTAAATCACTTTAGTAACCAAAAAAATCTTCCAAACATAAACTGAGAATAACCTCGTGATAATAAAATCATATCATTTAAGCATGAGTGGGCTGAAGAACAAAATAAGCCTGATAGAGATCTGCCTGATTTTGACACTTAGAATTAAAAGTATTTTTCCCTTCTTGCCTTTTGTCCATGTCTGATAGGTAATAAGTGTGATGTAATGGAACAGTACTAATGATTTCTAGAAACAATCGAGGGCCAACTGGAAATGCTACCTATCCTATCAGCATCTCAGTCAGCAAAACAAAAATAAATAAATAATTAAATAAAAAAATTACTGCCCACCCCCAAACAAACTAACTAATAAACAAAGAAAATCCCACAACTTGCTGCTTACTATCATAGAAAATATATGCTGTCCGTGATATCTCCATTGGGCTAGTAAACATGACAGTGACCACATGAGAGCCATTCCTTTCTGGAGCAGTGACTGGAGAGCAGGTGGGAAAACTTAGCATACCTCAAGGAGTACCAGGAGAGCTCTGACTCCTCCATGGTTCCTAGCTATTGGAAATGCCTGTCCTTTCCCAACCTTTGTCTTTTTAGGTGATATGCCTCTATGAGAAAGTATTTTCTGTTATTATGTGTTAGATTACAGGATTTAACACAATGAAACTTCATTTCTTCAGTGGATCTATGAGTCATAATGTAACAAATTTTAAATAACAGCACTGTATGAATGACAGTGACTGCAGTTTTCAACCAATGTAACCAGAGGGATTAATTAAAATTTAGAGCCGTGCATTTTTTGTATAAATTTAATGTGATGTTGCTTTACTTCTCCCAAACGTGAAGTGTAGACCCTTTTTTTATCAGTATTTTGGTGGTCTTGAAGCTAAGAAAGGTTTACAAATCCAACTTTTAACACTGTTGTGCAGCTCATTTAACAGCTGTTATGTAAATTTGGACATAGTCTTCTCTGCACATTGACTTGATGAAAATTGTTTTCACTAGAATATAACAGAAATATTACTGTTACTGATAGCAATAATAAAATATACTATGTTATTATCATTATTAAAGTATTGTATAACATTTTAATATATGAGTAATTGGCAAAGAAGGAAGAAGGTGAGTTTTCCAAATGCTGATTGGTAAGAGAAAACTTAGAAAGAATGTGAGAAAGGGTCTTCAACATTACTAATTTTCAACACTGCTTGAAGAACTGTACATTCAAAATGGGGACCTCTGAGATATAAATATTTCCAAGCTTGCAGAGTCTCTGAAAAGAGGATGCTTTGAGGAAAAGGAGAGTCTCTGAAAAGAGGATGCTATTTTCTTGCTACAACGAAACTTTAACCTCAGAGGAACTTTCTGATCTTTGGGTTGGGAGGAAAGACTTCCAACTGATTTATGGTGACATTAGAGGATAACAACATGCACAGTAATGAATTCTCTTTAGCCTTTGGGCTGTAGATATGTTTTACTCTCTCCTGGAAAATAAAAGGGAATGCATGGAAATATTCAGCATTTTTATTTTAATTGCCCTTGAGGATACTAACTTTTGTAAAGAATGCATCATTCAGTGAAATAAGAAGAAAAAAAAAAAAAAAAGAATAGACTGATGGTTCTATGTTAAGTCCTTATCAGAATAAGAGGCCATGTCCAACAGCAGGGGTGAAGTTGCTATAAGCAGAAGACAATGGAACTAGTTTAATTTATTACCATTTAGTGTGACGGTTCAGATCACTCCTGTTTTTGAGTCACAGTAAAGAAAATCAGGTAGGAATGATGGGATGTAAAGGAGGGACATAGCCACTTTTCATATTGGAGAATCACAAGGAAGTTTTTACAGGGCTTCTTGGCTAAATTAAATAATCTACACAAATGAAAGGGTTTGAAAAGGAATCAGATATGATAAGACTGCTTTGGAATCAACAGGTGACCTGTGTTGTTCATGTCCCCTGTAATGCAAGTTGTAGGTGTTGTGGTTTAACCCGGCCGGCAGCTAAACACCACACAGCCGTTCACTCACTCTTCCCCCTCCCTCTCTGGGATGGGGGAGAGAAACAGGAAAGTGAAGCCTGTGAGTTGAGATAAAGACAGTTTATCAAGACAGGAAAATAACAACAACAACAACAACAACAACAACAATAATAATAATAATAATAATATGTATGAAACAAGGGATGCACAATGCAATTGCTCACCACCCGCTGACCGATGCCCGGCCTATCCCCAAGCAGTCGGCCCCCCCACCCCAGCTAGCCACCCCTATATATTGTTTAACATGACGTCAGATGGTATGGAATACCCCTTTGGCCAGTTTGGGTCAGCTGTCCTGGGTCTGTCCCCTCCCAGCTCTTGCTGCACCTCTAGCCTGCCCTCTGGCAGGACAGAGCAAGAAGCTGAAAAGTCCTTGGCTTGGTGTAAGCACTGGTCTGCAACAATTAAAACATCAGCATGTTATCAGCACTCTTCTCATCCTAATCCAAAACATAGCATCCTACCAGCTACTAGGAGGAAAATTAACTTTGTCCTAACTGAAACTAGGACAGTAGGTAGCAAGAAAGG
The DNA here is from genome assembly GCF_013377495.2 of Cygnus atratus. Classification (NCBI taxonomy): domain Eukaryota; kingdom Metazoa; phylum Chordata; class Aves; order Anseriformes; family Anatidae; genus Cygnus; species Cygnus atratus. The sequence continues at coordinate 157,517,616 of NC_066363.1, read as the reverse complement.
AATAGGCATTCACTGTCTTCAATATTATTTGCTAGTTGGATTTAAATGGTTTGCCTTTGACCTTTATTCAAGGCACTATATGTATCCTCAGGGATGATTTTGTGTTAAAAGGTAGTCTTTTGTTTAAACAGAGTTTTTTATGCTTTAAAGCATTGCTAGTACTATGTCCTGTATTCAGCCATCAAGAATATGCTGTTGTTAATTTTTGGCATATATTAATAAACACTAGGAGGAAGGAAAAAGGGAATGTGAAAGTAAAAAGATTCCTTGTTTTAGCTTCCTTCCAGCAGCCCCAATATCAAGCTTGTCTAAGAACATGGCTTCAGACAGAGATAAAAATCTTCCTGTTAAACCAGTTTCCATTTCTTTTAACAGAGATAGAATGGATTTTCCATCTCCTTTAATAGAGTGGAATGGCTTATCCTAGTCTGGAGACCAGACCAGGCTCCAAATCACAACAAAGTAGAGATTGACATTTTCCTAACCCTTCCTGCCATTTAGGAAAAGCTGGAAGTGCAATTGGGGTCTTGGCCAGTCATGCTGTCTTGCTTATGTGTTAGCAGTTCATATAGACAGAGCTTAAGGTCCAAGGTAATCTCACTGATCCATACAAACTGGCCTGTGGCATTTCACAAAGTTCTCTCCAACCTGACAGTTTCATTAGTACGTGTCCCCATCTAAATGAGTTACTGTTGTAGAAAACACTTCCACAAGCATAATACATCTCCTGTGGTTTCCAAGCCACAGTCAAGTGGTCTTTGCTGTTGAGAGTGTGCATCAAAAATCACTCAGTGCTTTAAAAAATCCTGAGAATAGATCCTGTTATTTCAACATAACATCTCCTTCTTCCTAACTCTGAGTCACAGAGCTTCAAAAAACATAAAATGTACTCTGATCTGCATGCTATTAAACCTCCAGCTTCCATTGACCAAAAGACTGGACTAGAAGACATTTTATTTTGACTGCAAAGACCAAAAAACACAATGAGTTAATATGATGATGAAAATATAAGACCTATATAGAACTAATGGGGAGAGAAAGGGAAAAATAAATAAATAAATAAAATTGCAAGACATGAAAAAGCCTAGCTCATGTTCAGCTTTTCATCCATCAGTACCCCCAGGTCCTTATCAGAGTTGCTCTCCATCCATCCTCCTCCCTGCCTGTGTTTGTACTTGGGATTGCCCCAACACAGACGCAGGACCTTGAACTTGGCCTTGTTGAACTTCATGAAGTCTGCACAAGCGAATCATAGTATCCTAAAAATAGTTTGGTAAGTGTTTCTGTAGTAAAATGTGGACAGCTATGTGAAATAATTAGAAAGGAATATTAATATATCTGCTTGAAAGTATTCGTGTATACGTGTATGGCTTTGCACTAGAATAAGCATATATGCAATCTAAGATCAATAGGTGAGATCACTGCAAAGTTCCACCTCCCTGCAGGTCCAAAGGAACACTCAAGAAAACAACTCTGTGTGTCCCAAATATTATATTTTGAGTGAGTCTGTGTTCTTTTGAAGAGGCATTCTGATATTGCTTATGAGAAATATGAGCTGACCCATTAGACTACAGTAACTTGACCTATATATGGCTTAATGGCATTACTTCGGGAGCTGAAGAGACACAACTGGATGTTGCAATGACCCAAGCATGGCACAGGGGTAAAGTTCCCTGTATGGGCTAACCACTATGGAAAACTTTTTTCCCTGTTGCAGAAACTGCTGACATTTGGTTATTATTTAGAAGACAAGGCAGGGAATAGAGGACAACACAAAGGGCAAATGAAAAGAAAGAATAAGGTACAGGAAAAATATGAAAGAAATGTCATGTTCTCTTTGCTAGGTTATGTGATTAAAGGCTAATCTCTCTGAACACAAAGACCCAGGGAGGCGAACAAACCCTTATAGCCTTAATCAGTGAATCTGTTCCTGGTAGATGAGTCAGCCAAAGAGACACCTTTCCAAGAATGCTTTGCAAACTTGAGGGGTTATTGCCTGAAGGTGTTTAAGATTATTAAGGGATGCAAAAGGGGCAAGAATTTGCAGATTCTTTAAAACATATTATGTGGAAGTTTCAAGGAGATTGCAGGAACATGCAAAACTGATGGAATATTTAGGAGAAGGACCAAAAGTAATGGAGGCAAGCAGGTGGATCAGGAAGGAGATAATGTGGGAAAATATTCATGAGTAAAGAGGTTGCTGGTCAATATGGTTATCTAACTGAGCCATTTAATCACCATCCTATTTTCTTAAAACCCATTGCTGTTTTCTCGTGGTGAACTCACTGTTCTGAGGTTGTGTGTGAAAGAGATGAGCTGGGAGACTGGCTGGCTGCAAGCAGGGTAGGAGGCCTGTTTGTGTTCTTCAAGTTTTTGTGAATGCTGTGTGGGTTTATGGGGTACTGGTAAAATGTCCATATTCATGGCTGGTCATGTGTGTACTTTCTGTTTGTGTGTGTGTGCGTGCACATATTAGGAATGTATGTTCAGCTTGGCTGCTGGCTGGACCAGGGAACACAGAACCACAGCAGCCCCACAGTTATCACACTGGGAAAGGAGGAGCCTCCTGGATTCTGAATCCCACTGAATTTGGCTACCTGTAACATGCACATCTTCACATTGTACAGGAGACAGGACGGATACGCAGACGGTCAACCCAAGGTACACAATTGTTGCATGAATATCATAGTATTCTGTCTCTGACAGCTGTTTTCTTTCCTTCATATACCAATGAGTTGAAGATGCTCATTGTTGGAGATAAGCAACCAACAAGATCAAAAGCCAAACCTTCCACAGGATGACTATGCTGCAGGAATTGCACCACTTACCCCATGGATACACGTTACTACTGTAATAAATTGGCACCGAAGTCATGACCACAATGGAGTAGTACCAATTTATCCCATCCTCCCAAGTAAAGTACCTGGCTTTTCTCAGACCTTCATTTATAGGTGCTGTACATCATCCTTTGCCTATTACCCAGTTTTTGCTTTACTGCCCCCCCGGTTTATTACTATATCTTTGATGTTGAATTAAATCAATGTCACAAGGTTCTAAAAGGCAGTTAAAAGGCTAAATTTAATTGATTTCCCCCCCCCCCCCATAAAGGCAAGAAACTGGACAATACACTTCCTTGGTAATGATTATTACATTCTGGAAGCATTAATGACATTCCTTTGTCTACCTTTAATATGATTATCTAATTGGTTTAATTTACATTTGATAATAAAAGCCAGTCTAAATATTTTAAATCAAATCTCTATCCTGCTGGTGACCTTTTTGCTGACTTTCAGAAGGTTTTGCCCTATGATGAACCAGAGAATCTGGTGGAAATATAAATGGCTTGTTTTATCCTTGACATTATTTTTAATTTACCCATGGAAAAGTGCTCTTTTGTATTGCTTTGCTCCCTCTACCTTCCCCTATAAAGGACTATACTTTCCAGTATACTGTTCTTTTTTCCTAAAGTCTTATGTTTTGATTTTAACACGTTTAATCTTGGTTGTCAGCAATTTTGCAGACTCATATTGAAGCTGAATTTGCTTTCACCTAACTTTGCTATCTTAAAGCTGAATACTAAATCTGAGCCAGTTGTCTAAGCTTCCTGTATATTTACTAGAGACATCTCAACTCTGTTTCAGAACAGGATGAAGCAACGTCTGGTGCTGAATCTGTCAGTCCAGCAGGTACGGAGGGAGCCTAGATCACTAACTTGAGCTAGGCATATTACTATTAGGCAGTTACAATAAATGAACAAAATTCTTTCCTGACACACAGCCCTGGCAGTAACAGCTGCAGCTTATACAAGTTCATTCAAAGTAATGTTATTGCTCTGCAAGGAATCGGGAGGTGATGTCATTTTGCATTTGAGAATCCATAATGTGCAGAGAAGCACCAGAGCACACAAAAGACAGGCTCTATGTTATGTGGTGCCTGCAGGGAGAGGGAGACTGGGCTTGGCTTGGCCCTTCCAGTTCTGCAGCCCCAAGTAACACTTAAGTTGTGTAACTATCTGATGGGGCATACAAATGGGGTTCATGGCCTCAGTTCAAATAAGAGTGTCTGACTGGCCAACTGAAAGCCAACTTCCTAAGCTGGGAGCTGACAGACGCAGTGAGAGCTGACTCGCTATCTCTTCCCTGAGATTTAAATATATTTTGAGAGGAATACTTATAGAAATATGACTTTGTTCTTTCTCTTAAGCAGATAAAGAGAAGACTTAGTGACTGAGAGTTTAATGCACACCCACATCATTGTCCCCATTAAAAATCTCTTTATATTCTCTCTGTATTTTTAAGTAGTCACACTTTTAAAGTTCTTTGACTGTGAGTAGTCTGTCTGGGTGGCTATTCAGTGCCTGTTTAGCGAGGATTGCAATAGCAAGATGTGCACCAGATTATAAGAAAGCAGTTTTCCAGTTCTCCAAATTGCTGTCATTTTAAGCAGGACATCAGGTACTAGATAGTAGTTTCACAAAGAAGTTAAGTGTTGTTGTAGCTGACTTTTTCAGTCAAAACCTGGACACCTTCTGTTAGCTTTCTGTGGGTGCATGCTGTTGAGACAATACAAAGATATTTTTTCTGCTAAGAGAGCCTTGTTTCTTTTTCTTTGGAAGGCAGTGCACACAGAGCAATGGGCGTGCTGGATGACATTTTCTTTTTCCTGTGGTAGAATATCCAAAAGTGTCACCCAGTCCCTAATGGATGGACTTTTTTTTTTTTTTTTTTTTAACCTTCAAGAAATTTAAAAGGCAAAATTTATGGCTGCATTGCAACCTCCCTGTTTGGAGGGGATATGTAGGTCATTCAGCTGCCTGAAATGTTTGAAGCCACATAAATTTCAGCAGCAAGGGGGCACTGCACTTTGTAGTCTCTAAATATAACCTCGTGCCTCAACACCTTTTGAAGACAACAGAGAGGAAGAGACTTGTGAGAATGTGATCCCTTTGACCTGTTTAGACATCTGCATGAAGATAAAACGGATCTGCCCTCAAAGCACCCAGTTCTTTCCACTGAGTATAACAGAAGCCTAGACAAAGTTTGGCTTCTCTATATCACTAGATGAACCCCAGATAATAACTAGAGAAATACATTTCTCCATCATGTCTTCACATAAACAGGTTTCCACCACTTTCAGTGAATAGAGAATTAGTGACAGGCAGAGACACAAAACTTAGATACAAACTTCCACAGATTTAGAAGCATTAGGGCTTTAGGGGTTAGATTTATCCCTTTAGAATATTCAAGAAGGAAACTGTTGTGTTTCAGGCTTTAAACAGGCACCGACATGGGGCGGTGAATACAAAAGGTGAAGGCCTGAATAACTACTCATTCCCACAGCATATTGGCTTTAACTAAATGCCAAGCAGATTTGCTTAAGATTTTGCAATCCTCTATCTCTGTCTCAAGTAGGATGCTCTCTAGTAATGTGCACTCTGGGGCCAGGCGCTTCGCAGTGTTATTGCTGTTTGCTGAAAACATGCATTTTTACTCAGATCTCATAATTGAAATTCAAGCTGCACATGATGCAATTTGACATTAATTTCAGTTATTTGTGTCTGAGGTTTGCCCCATCCAACAAGAGCCGACAGTAAAGAAGAGCACTAGAAATGGAAATACACAATGCCATTAGATGCAAGGCCTGATTTGTAAATCACTTAGATAGTAACAAAACTAGGGATGGAAATAAAAGTGGCAAAGCTCAGCTTTCTAAATGCTAAATAATTCAAGGGGGAAAGGTTGAGGAGAAAAAGAAGTACAAAGCAAGAACTTCGTGTATGAAAACAATGCCCTCTGAGCAAATCAGAAATTTCAAGCTCTGACTGAATGTAATTTTGGTTCAATTAAAGCATAACATCAAGATTGTGGACAGCTAAATTCTGGAATGAAGCATGTCATTGCTGTATGTAGTTATAAAAGAAAACCTGAATCTGGGAAAGATATTCTCTGAAATAATGCCACAGGGCTCTAACTGAACAGAGAACAATGTTACAAAACTTGGCTGTAGGGAGTCAAAGACAGCAAAATTTGGGACACTTTTTTTTATTGGTATGTTTGGGAAATTAACACTGAAAGAAAGTTAGCTCAAGAAACAGACTAATGATGAAAAAGGAAATATTTTTTGTCACCTGAATTTAACAAATTTGGTTTTGAGTTTAGCGGTTTTACTTTATTTTTGTTCTCATTATAGATTTTTGTCCAATTACAGACTTTTGGTTTTAGCACAAGAGCCGCAGAGAATAATGTTGTGGGTTTAGTTTAGCAAGATGTTATTTCAGTATGGAATTGGGTGAGGAGAAGGGAGGGTGGGTAACTAGCAAAATGTAGACCAGATGCAATCCACTAGATGTCATCAGCTACTCCACTGCCTTTTCTCCAGGAGAGACTGAAACAAGTGTTTAAACAGCAAAGGCTGCCTGAATAGCAGAACTCCTCTAGTTCTCACAAATAGTGTGAGACAAAGTTGTGGAGTATCACAAGAACTTCATGACATAAAGGTTTGCTGATGGATGCAAGAGATATACAAGTGACCCAACAGTGATCTATTCCTGGCATTTCGACCAGTTCTGGAGAGCTCAGAAACTTAGCCTGATTTTTAACCACATTTGTAATCATAATAGTTCCTTTGGAATTGCAATTCTAATAATTGGTACTGTGCAGGAGCCCACCTAACTTCTCAGTGTTGTAGTATGCTACAACACACAGGCGACAAGTGAAACATCAGTCATGGAGAAGAACCTATGTTATGAGCAAGAGTGAGGAAGGAAATACATTTGGATGTCATCCTAGTAACTCCTTCAGATACAACACAGTTCTTGTTCCCAATCAAGAATGGATGACTCATACAACACTGCTGAGATTACTTATGAAAGGAGCTGCAGAGACCGCTAGTCCCACAGACAGAACTGAACACATCAGAGTCTATTTGAAGAGAGTCTGTCCTGCACCTATAATTTGAAAACCTTCTGGGCTCTTTTTTAGTTTCTTTGTTTAAGTAGACAATGAAATAGTATTTAACTGGATTCTATCATAATAAATAAAATCTGCAGAGGAAACAAAAAATCTTATTATTCTCCCAACCTCTGAAAGAGGAAAAAAAAAAAAAAAAGTGTGAGTGTTTGTTGTAGTAAAGCCATGGCAGGCAGCTAAGCACCACACAGGCATGCATTCATCCCCCCACTGTGGGATAGGAAGAGAACTGGAAGGGCAAGAGTGAGAAGACACATGGGTTGAGATAAAGACATTTTAGTTAGTAAAAGAGGGATGAAACAAAATAAAACAAAATAACTGAAAGTAAATGTAATCACTTGCTAGTACCAGCCAACTGATGCCAGTTCCCAAACAATGGCAGCCTGGGCCAACTCCTCCCAGCTTTTATTGCAGAGCATGGTGTTACACGGTATGCTGTCCTGACTGCATTCCCTTCCAGCCTCTTGCTCACCCTCAGCCTACTTGCTAGGAGGGACAGTGAGAAATGGACAAAGGGTTCTTGGTGCTATTCAACAACACCTAAAACATCGGTGTGTTGCCAACACTGTTTTGGTCACAAATCCAAAATGTAGCACCATATGGGTTTCTACAGAGAAAGTTCATTCTATCCCTGTGAAAAACGATATGGAGTTATTCATGTAAAACTGATTTCTAGAGTCCTCAAGGGTGATCACTGAACAAATACTGTACACATACATGTGAAAAGATGGGTGGTTGGGTAGTCTTCTAAGTAGACTAGTGTGATAGTCATCTTTCTTTTCCATCTAGACACCTATGTCTGATGTAGTTCTCTGAACTCTGTTTACAATAAATGGAGAAAAATAAGACCCATCAAGTGTGACGCACCTCATCCCAAAACAGACATATAAGTCAAGTCAGAAGACTTGTACCCCAGAAGTACTGTTCTTTCTGCTTTGGCTGTGAGGATGATTCAGCCCTGATGGAAACATCAATTCACCAGAAATACAAAGTGAAGAAAGATGTGTTTTCAGAATTGTAATAAACAGAGAAAACTAAATATAGGAGAAAGAGAAAGATTCAAGCACTGAAACATCATGCCATTTGCCCCAAGTCTCAAAAGATAAATATATATTCACCCCAAAGTTTTTACAGTTGAAAAATTATTGAGTAGCATGCCCATCTCCAGATATGCTGTACAATTATAGAGAGCCTCAGAGATCGTGAGAAATGAGAGACCAAGTGAAATTCAGAGGAATTGTTTTCCAGCTGGATTTTAGCTTGAAGGCTGCTGCTTCTGAGATCTGAAAAAAAAAAAAAAAAAAAAAAAGAAGACTAAAAGCATCTGTGTTTTATTCAAGGATATCATAAAAGGTATTTCCTATTTCTACTGACCTTGCCTCACCTCTATTCACAGCTACAAAAAGACCAGTAATACACCTGAGGTAGGAAGTGTCAGAACTGTTGCATTTCCTAGCAATATCTGCGCCACCTTTCCTCTTCAGAAATAATGACAGCTGAAGGTGAATAGTCTGACAAAAAATGTAGGGAAGGTGACAATTCTGCTGCAACTGATGCTACCTGACATCTCTCACATTTGCCTAAAACCATTCTGAATAAGCTCATTATAATTAAGGGTATAGCAAAAGCTGAAACCATGCTTCCATTGGAAAAAATATGTGCTATAAGTGCCTGGGCTTATTTGTTCATTTTATGTCTCACATTTCAGAGCCCCAAACATTTCTCTGGGGAAAACCTTGAAGAAACTAGAGGAAATGTAATGTTCCTCTCTGCATTTCCCGATTGTTTTCTTTGCCCATTTCATAGTCTGTAAACAGCTTGGGAGCTTATAATTTCCAGACAGCTCTAGGGAAATTAGCCACATAAGCCCTTCTTCATTCAGAAAGGTTAATTCAGTCACATTCCTCTTCCAGCTAAAACATCCTTTCCCAAAGTCGTTAGAGATCTGCTCATTCAATACATGGTCAAACATTCACCTGACCCCTAAGCAAGCAGCAGATTTTGTAGAAACATAGGCATGTCCATGATCTGTGGATAACTGTCCTATGTTTTTCTCAGACTTGGAAATTACTTTCCAGTAGTGATAACCAGACATTGCTGCGACATCTATTTATTTAGGCAATTACTTATTTTTATGTATGTTCATCTCTGTTTATGTTCAAATTCTTAAAGTTACTGTATTGGTACACACTGATGCCAGATAGTACTTGTTGGCTGACTCTCGTAGGAATTTGCCTGGAGGTGGCTGCATTACTTATCAAGTTGCTTCTGGTATTCAGTGGTTTGTCATTGTAGGGATTCTCTTTGATACAAAGTTATTGACGGGTATTTATTTTTCTGTATTTTTTGTTTGTTTTATTTATTCCTTGGTTAATATATATATATATATATATTTGTGGATTTTTTTTTTATTTTAACAAATATCTGCTATGTAAAAAAATAATAATAATAATAAAAAATCAGAACATTACCTCTAAGAATTAGTCATCGACTTGTGCATTGAGTAAATGTAACATTTTCCGGGTAGAAAGCAGGGCTTTCAAAGCATCAACAAAATAGTAAAATGTTTTTAATTTAAAAAAATGTTGAAGTAATATACATTTCTGATTTCTCCTGGCAACCTTCATCTGCAGAACAGCACAGACAGCATATAGTATCTTCAACTGTTTCGCTATAAAATGTAGTAGCCTTCAGAGCAGGGGAGGATATATCTCACTGACTGATAGAATCAGAATGCCTGGAGTCGTTTATTTTCTGAAACACACACACATCTTCCAAACCAGTTAAAATATGTAAACTTCAGTGAAGAAAACAGCAACACTAAATAAAACTTCTCAGTTCTGCCAAGGTCAATAACACCACAAAAAAGCCCCTGGAGCTCAGGAAACAGAGCAGACAGAGCAGTATTATATCATATTCTTCTACCCTGACAACTGCCTTACACTGTGAATGATAGACATAAATTGGAGCTATTTGTTGAGCAAGTCTGCTTCTCAGCCTGAATAAAGGAAGGGACAAGTGGATTTCTGGAAGCAGCAGTTTTGGTCTATTTTTGAGGAAACAAATAAAACAAAGTGAATTCATTTCTTATATTAGGTCAGATAACCTTCAGATGACCTTATAAAGAATGGGGAAAATACAGAAATGGAAGAAATGCACAAAGAACTAATAGATGTAGAAAAATGAAAACTCCAACTGCCTCTGCAATGAATTTATCTTGAGAAACTGTGAATAACATAAATTCTGGAGCATCCAGCAGATTGTTTCAGGTGTTGTTTATGAATGAGGAAGGACAGTTTTGTGTTTCAGTTTTGACCTTCCAATATCCACCCTCATTAATATAGAGAAGCAATGTTTTCCCAGGTAACCATTTTCCTAGATTACCTTGACCCAATTTTGCCACACAATTGTGGGTCTCCATCAACGCTATTTATCTATTAATATGAAGATCACTGGGCAGTGATAACTCACCAGTATGTTTTGACTATCAGTGTGCACTGGTTTTAGTTCATTTTATCGGGACTCCATTCTAAAATTGGTGGATGAAACATTCAACCAGAAATGAAATGAATCATTTCACCTTTCTTGGAGAGAAGGGTAATTTAAAGGGTTCAAAGTTCTTGGAACAGGTGAAATAACAGAGCTAATGAACTTGTTTGTTAACTGAAAAGAAAATAAATGATTGACAGCATTAAATATCTTGAACTGCTAGAATAGGAATTAATTAATCACTCACACCCGGACTGATTAGACATCATTTATCCATTTCTCTGTCTAAATACTTTATGGGCATTAAGTTTCTCCTTTACAATGTTAATTTGATGTCTTGATGAGGGAGAAAAATTACTTAAAATGTGTAAAAACTAACAGCAGACTGATGGTTACGGCTGCAATATGACTTGAAAACATTAATATAATGGGAGAGAAGCCCAGGTGTTCCACATCAAAATGGGAGACTTGTCCATCATCCACTGCTACAGTCTGTGCAGTTGATGGAATGGCAAATAGCTAACACAAAGGTAGAAGAGAGGAAAGAAATTAACACAGTGCTAGGGTGTTAAAGAGCTCATGAAAGAGCATATAACTTCTGTCACCTTCCATCCTTTCCTGGTGAAAAGATCCATTAATTTCTGTTCATTTACAATGTTGCAAAATTGACCAGATGTGATATGAATGTTTTTCTCTCCTTTCCTTTCCTCTAAACCTCCCTCAAAATTCCTCTCTTTACTTCCTGTAAGGCAAGTACATTCAAAGCAGAAGACATAGCTAAGTGGCCTGATTCAATATAGTATGATCACTGGGCAGTCCCAGTTTGCATAAAATAATTAAGAGACCTGAGATTAGGAATGGAGTGGCACCATGATGGTGTGGGAAGGCTGAAATAAATTTGTTCACTGATCAACAGCAAACAAACAGAGAAAATGTGATCTTTAAAACCACAGCTGATAACCAGAGGGAGAAGAGAAATGTCCCATTTTAGATGCCTTAAATAATTTTCCAGGACATCGTATAAATATTTTTGATGAGAAGATTACTTACTGGTGATCTAAAGCATGCCAGGCATGATTCCATTTATGTAGCATGGTATCACCTTGTAATTTTTAATGTAATTATCTTCACAGCATCTTTCTGGAGCTGGATAGTACTATCATTTTTTATTCTGTTAGTGAAGACTTAAGCCCAGAAAGACTAATAGCTAGGAAAGGACTTGGGAAACTACCTGCTGCTCAATTTCAATTTTACATACCTAAAAGTTGAATTAAAAGTCTCACAGCTTATAATTTGCCACTGAATAACCCTGAAGGTTTTTACAGTTTTCAAAAACACGAGGAGCAGGACACACACCTTTTCTCAGTTAAGAGGTCTATAAAGTAAGATGTCTTCATCTGAGCTGTTTGCCCAAATCAGCTTTTTGCTTAGAATATCATTTATAGTCTAAGATTATTATTATTTTTATTATTAGAATGTCATTTGTTTTTCTAATCAATGGAAAGAAGCACACTTAGACTATGATTCATCTGAATTACTCCAAACTTTTTATGATGAAGAGAGTCCTGTCTACGAGAATTTATTATCGCTAGTCCTTTTGTTACCCATCAAGTTAATATGACAGATTCATCGAAGGTGTCTAAAGTTAGGCAAAAGGAGCAGATTTCCCCCAGGTTTCAGGTTCCTTCAGAGGCAGTCTGTGGGCCTGCGACATCTGTTCTTCTGCGGGTTGAGAATTACCAAAATGTTGTGAGTGCCTAATTTCCACTAGTACTGTCAAAACTACTCATTCTTTTCCACCTGCAGTTTTTAGGGCCCAGCCTCTGGGCACTCTTCAAATTAAACAACTTAAGGGACGTTATGCAAAATAACAGTGAAAAAGGAACTGGTATTGTTTCTCTGCTTTTATTTAATATTCCAGGGATTGTTCTCTTAGCTCAGGAGAGACTTGGGATCTAGTCTCTCTGCCAAGCTGGTTAACAGTTTCATAGGTTTTGTTCCAGTTCCATAAGAGTAGATCTAGTACTTTAATAAGCTGTCCATGCTAGCAGACAGTGGACTTTTTGCTTAGTAACTAGCACTTGGATGTTTGGAAGACAGGCAATTACTGGAAAAGCACAGTGACTAATTTTGAAAACAGCAATTAGTCCTGGGGATTTGTCTCTTAAGCAAAGAGTCTTCCTCGTTTTCTCTCTTCTTTCTGTTTTCATATTATCCATTGTTTGAAGATAAGAGTAACTTTATTTAGTTGTTTTAATACAACTCACCTAATGAACTCTTTGCAGGAACCCACTGCATATAAAAATACATAGGAGATAGAAATAGGAAGGTAGGACAGAATGGAATGTCCTGAATAATTTGAATCCAGTCTATGTCTTGGGAAACATCCATGTTTTATCAACTTTTTCAATATTGATTTTCCAGTGGCAGCTTATAATATTTACAATAATTACGTATTTATGACCAAGATACAGGGCATATAGAAGCACCTGTCATTTACAGAAACAAATAGGAGATAGATCCATAATTTTGATGGATTTAGCATCGTTATGGTTGAAAAAAAATAAAAAGATGAAGTTTCAAACAATGTTTCTGGGTCAACAAATCCATTTTTCTGTGGTTGTGGATGGCTACTTTCTATGCTAATTTAAAGAGAGCTGTAGAGGTATACTGTGCAGTGGGAAAGCCCCAGCTCCCTTGCATGGAAGCAAATTGGAAGAACATGAGCTACGTAAAGTCAGAAGGTAGACAGGAGAATTACTAGGAAGCATTTAGTAGTCCCAATGTTCTCACTTAACCCAGGCAAGAATGTTTCCTTTGGAGACTCATTTTGCTTCTGGTGAATCCTCATTGAAAAGGAGACATGAGAAATGGAAATTGCATTGTAGACTCTCTGATTTGACAGTGCTCGAATTGCAATATCCCAGATCATCTCACCTGTCCAGACTGGTGGAGGTTTTGCCAACAATTTCACTGAAACTAGACATAGACCATATCATGAGATCAAATCCTATTTTGGCATTACATTTAGATACTTCCTGAATGTAAATCTCAATAAAGAAGGAATGCATAGGGTGGCTGTGACATAATTATGCAGAAAATGTGAAACCCAGATGAATAACACTGTATGCATCTTGGGCAATTTGTACATGGCTTTAAAGTAGATTTGAGTTACTGTAAGACACATGCTGTGCACCATAAGAAAAGTTGTCAGCTGTACAGGAATGGTTGTTTTTGTTACTGTGTTCCTACCCATTCACATCCAAATGTCTCCTCTCTATCCTCCCCATCCAAGTACATTCGCCCCCTCCCCATAATGCTGTAGAGCATATTAAGATGTCTCCTACATCTTTAGGATCCATACTGCCAACACATTTCATCTATTTCCCAGCTTGTGGGTGGTTTTCAAGAGAAATATCAGTCTTATGAGACATATTTTATTTTCCAAGAAGGTTTTGTCTGCCTGTTTTTAAAATAATCTGAATTCTGAACTGGAACAAATTCTCCTAATTACCAGGAAAACAAACAAATAAATGATAAACAAAAAAAAACCCTCTTTTACCCTGCCAAATATTTCCATGAAAATAATGGAACAAAAGATTATATAATGTATTTATTTTCCCAAAGTGAAGCATGTAGTATCCCAATTTTCAAAGACAATCATGAAATCTACTAGAACATTGAAGTTAAGGAAAGTCCAAACCCAGAGAGTTCTTAGGACCAAGAAAAACCCTCTGTAAGACCTGAAAAGTCTATCTCAAGCTTGTGTTTCTTGGATTTCTTGTTTCTAATCTACATGGCAGGATGCACAGGAGGCACAGGAGCTCCAGGGTGTTCTGAAAAGTACGTCTTCCCTAAGTCTCTGTTGAGATCTGAGCTCCTTCTGGTAGAAACTACTTAAAATTGACCAATATATCTCTATAACAAAAACAATTCTCTAGTTGTGTGGAACTGTTCACTGAATTTTTTGGAGGCATGGAAAGATGGACCTTACTTCTTTCTAATATATGCCAAAAAAATTGCACAAATGCACAACAACACACACTCATATTCCATTGCGTTAGCAGACACCAAAACATGAGGTTAGAATTCCATTCCTGGTGGAGTTTTGGATCTGCCTCTGTCTAATTCATTGTAGAAAGAAATTCTGCTTCCTTTGGCTTGATTAGATCCTTTCTTTGGAAAGAGAAAATCATCCAGGTGTCCTTGCTCTTTCATGACTGCATTTCATTATTTCATTTCACATGCAGACTAACTACTGCCTAGTTTCTGCAGAAGACACTTTTTTTTTTTTTTTTCATTGTTGGGGAGCAATTGAGTGGAAAGACGAGTGGAGAATGTTGTCACTCCTAACCATTGACTCCAGATGTTGCAGAATTAATTTTGTGTTCTGGAGTTTCAGGGGACGGGAAGGATTCCATTATGAGTAGAAGAGAAGAGGTGAGGTAGTTATGTGCTCACATTTTAAATGAAAATAATCCTGTATGCAACATTGACAAGTACACAAATGAGAATAATTAATCCTACATGGATAGAGACAAGCCTGATTTGATGGCTTAATACATACTGCTTTTTCTCTTTTCCTAAAGAAATATTTATGATCCTTTGCTTGTTATGTGCACTGCAGCAGCATTTTCCAGGTTTCAGCATTATGCTGATCAGGTCAGAGTGACGGGGAAAAACAGAGATTCAGAGCTCAGTTCAACTGCCGAAATATATGCATCTGTTGTGATTTGAGATGCCCTAAAGTACTTGAAACATCCACACGGGGCTGGCAGATTTGACAAAGGTCTTATAAGAAGTACACATATTTTTTTGAACTGGACCTGGAAACTGTGGCTTATCCTTGACTGCTTCAGATGGCTCTAGATCCCTGTGCATAGGTACTTGTATGATAACATATATCCTATTTTGTTATTTTATAATTATATAATTCAAAATTTATTTATAAATGAAAATGTAAATGCATAACAGTAAATGTATAAGTGAAAATGCAATATTAAACTATGTAAATAATATAAAATTATTTTTACTGAGCCCAAGCTGATTTGCTCAGGATTACCTCCAGAGACCAGCTGCAGGGCCAAGTGCAGTGCCCAGTTCCTTCTGAGTGCCAGTGTGTAAAAAGTCCTAAATCCCCAACACATCCTATGCTTATCTACAGACGTTCAGGATCAGATAACACCAGTGTAAAGTAGTGAGCTGAGGCTGCCTCTGTACAAAACAGAATTAAACAGAGATGGCTATGGAATAGTATGTGATATTTTCCAGTCTTACCTTGGAAGTTTCTCAGGCATTTGTTATAAAACAAGTTCAGGGGAACTAAACCTGGGAGCTGCTAGGAAAGGCATATAAAAAGCCTTATTCTTCAGTGAGCTCAGTATGGTCAAAGTTACAGTGGATGTTTACAGTGGATGGTTTCTCTGCTTTCCTGCTGTGCTCAGTTCTGAGCATGATGGAATTACAGCCTAGCATTGCTCTGTGTTTCTAAACACCTCCAACTAGACTCTGGTCTGAAACAACACTAATTGATGGTTTATAGTAACATTCAGTTAAAACTTCTGAAGTCTGTAAATTACAGAGGCTGGGAGGATGAAGTGAGAAAGGAAGCATTAGCTGGTGCTCTATGTATGTGGAGGATGGATAGGAACCGAGGTCTAGAAATCCAGGGCTGTCTCCTCTAAGTGAAAGTTGGGTTTCTTCCTCACCTCTTCCAGTTGGGAACTCCAAGGAATGAAGTCATAGTCCTGCATTTGAGATACAGACACAGACACAGACACAGATTTCTAGGTTGGAAGAGACCTCAAGATCATCGAGTCCAACCTCCGACCTAACACTAAGTACTCCACTAAACCATATCGCTGAGCTCTACATCTAAACGTCTTTTAAAGACCTCCAGGGATGGTGACTCCACCACCTCCCTGGGCAGCCCGTTCCAATGCTTAATAACCCTTTCGGTAAAGAAGTACTTCCTAACATCCAACCTAAAACTCCCCTGTCGCAACTTTCGCCCATTCCCCCTCGTCCTGTCACCAGGCACGTGGGAGAACAGACCAACCCCCACCTCGCTACAGCCTCCTTTAAGGTAACTGTAGAGAGCGATAAGGTCGCCCCTGAGCCTCCTCTTCTCCAGGCTGAACAAGCCCAGCTCCCTCAGCCGCTCCTCGTAAGACTTGTTCTCCAGACCCCTCACCAGCTTGGTCGCCCTTCTCTGGACTCGCTCGAGCACGTCCATGTCCTTCCTGTAGCGAGGGGCCCAAAACTGAACACAGTACTCAAAGTGCGGCCTCACCAGAGCCGAGTACAGGGGCACAATCACTTCCCTAGACCTGCTGGCCATGCTGCTTCTTATACAGGCCAGGATGCTGTTGGCCTTCTTGGCCACCTGAGCACACTGCTGGCTCATATTCAGCCGACTATCAACCAATACTCCCAGGTCCTTCTCGGCCAGGCAGCTTTCCAACCACTCATCTCCCAGCCTGTAGCTCTGCTTGGGGTTGTTGCGCCCCAGGTGCAGGACCAGGCACTTGGCCTTGTTGAACTTCATACAGTTGACCTCAGCCCATCGCTCCAGCCTATCCAGATCCTCCTGCAGAGCCTTCCTGCCCTCAAGCAGATCGACACACGCACTTAGCTTGGTGTCATATGCAAACTTACTGAGGGTGCACTCGATCCCCTCGTCCAGATCATCGATAAAGATATTAAAGAGGACTGGCCCCAGTACTGAGCCCTGGGGGACACCACTTGTGACTAGCCTCCAACCGGATTTGACTCCATTCACCACAACTCTCTGGGCCCGGCTATCCAGCCAGTTTCTAACCCAGCGAAGCGTACGCCAGTCCAAGCCCCGAGCAGCCAGTTTCTTGAGGAGAATGTTGTGGGGAACGGTGTCAAAAGCCTTACTGAGGTCAAGGTAAACCACATCCACAGCCCTTCCCTCATCCACCAAGCGCGTCACTTTGTCATAGAAGGAGATCAGGTTCGTCAAGCAGGACCTGCCTTTCATAAACCCATGCTGACTGGGCCTGATCGCCTGCTTGCCCTGCAAGTGCCGCGTGATGACCCTCAAGATAATCTGCTCCATGAGCTTTCCTGGCACTGAGGTCAAACTGACAGGCCTATAGTTCCCCGGGTCTACCCTCCGGCCCTTCTTATAGATGGGCGTCACATTGGCTAGCCGCCAGTCAGCTGGGACCTCCCCCGATAGCCAGGACTGCCGATAAATGATGGAAAGCGGCTTGGCCAGCTCCTCCACCAGTTCTTTCAGTACCCTCGGATGCATCCCATCCGGCCCCATCGACTTGCGCACATCCAAGCTCCGTAGCAGGCCGCCAACCATTTCCTCATGAATAGCGAAGGCCACATCCTGCTCCCCATCCCCTTCCACCAGCTCAGGGCACTGGGTATCCAGAGAACAACCGGTATTGCCGCTAAAGACTGAGGCAAAGGCGGCATTAAGCACCTCAGCCTTTTCCTCATCCTTAGTAACTAGGTTTCCCCTCACATCCAGTAAAGGATGGAGATTCTCCTTAGTCCTCCGTTTCGCGTTGATATATTTGTAAAAGGATTTTTTGTTGTCTTTAACGGCAGTAGCCAGGTTGAGCTCCAGATGAGCTTTGGCCTTTCTAATTTTCTCCCTGCACAGCCTCGCTACATCCTTGTAGTCCTCCTCAGTGGCCCGCCCTTTTTTCCAAAGATTATAAACCCTCTTTTTTCTGCTAAGCACAAGCCGCAACTCTCTGTTGAGCCAGGCCGGTCTTCTTCCACGCCGGCTATCCCATTCAGATATCCCATTCAGTATCACAGTCTTGGGAGAGGGACAATAAAAAAATAAAACCTTCCCAATCTGCAACGTTCTTATTTTAAGGGTCATTTGACTTCTGTTGCTCAATGGCAGAAACTCAACAACAATGAGATACAAAAGTCCTCTTGGTGCTGGGAAGGGAAGTGAGCCAAATGCTGCCATTAAGTTGTAAATGTGTTGGATTCACCTAAGTCTCATTTTTACCTCTCTTGAATATGGTTATCCTATCAGGTAGAAAAGTGTTTTGCAGCGTGTCTATGCACATCTCATGGTATTCACTAATCAGAATATGCACATAGCTCTAGGATGTCACATATCTTTTTTTTTTCCTTCTTTTTTTTCAGAAAAAAAAAAAAAAAAGATCCATGAGAGAATTTAGGGTGAAAAATGACACCTGCTGTTTCTAATTGAAGCATAATAATTTTAAAGCAGCAGCATATTATGGCAGATATAGTCTATTCTTTCAAATAACAGAATGTATAGTTATTTATAGTTCACAACACACAAGCAATTACAGCATCCATTAGAGACCTTAGTCTCCTTATTAGCCATTGTAGAATGTGTTCATAGATGATTTTGCAGTTCTTTGGAGGTAAGGAAGACAGTGAGGAAATGAAGTGTTAATACTCCCATTTTAAGCTACAGCAGTAAGACATGTTAAGTACATAGTGACTTGCCCAAAGTTACATGGACAGTTTGAGGCAGGTCCAGGAGCTGCAGCCACAGCTCAGAATCCCAAATAGCTTTTTCTCAGGTAACTTTAAGTAGTGGTTCAATGCCTGTTTGGTCTTTTCTGTCTTCTTCATGCCATGCTTAGCATAGGGTGATAAACCAAGGTGAGTCCTCCTAAATGCTCTTAAAAAAAAAATAAAAAAAATCTGAGGTTGTTTACTTGCTGTAGAAATGCTCCAAATTCTAGAACCTTCATTGCATTTGTGTGCTGGTGTATGCGCACAGCTCCCAGTTCAGGGATGTGCCTGACTGGAGTTGAAGAGGGAACTCCAGGCTGTGCCTGCTGTGGGGTAGCTGTTTCAACCAGCTGCGTAAAGTTTTCCTGCATCATTCATCCCCTTCTTCTAGGTAGCCAGTTTAGCCAATGACTACCCCAACAGAACATGTGCACCCCACCTGCCCAGTCCTGCCTCTGACAAATTCTCGTATTTATTTGACAACCAAATCTGTTCTAGTTATTGTGATTGAAAATCCATTTTGAAAGCCTGACTAGTGGGTATCCAATGTAGAAACAGCTGAGTTTCCAGAGGCTGAAACAATACCCAGAAAATAAAAGTAACCTGTGTCTCTTCACTGGTACAGAATTGATGGCTGAGAACTAGATATAAAATGTCAAAATATTAAATATGTTATTGCCAAGACAAGTGGTTAAGGGAAGACCAAAAATATCACATAGTAAAGAAAGGATGACCCCAGGTCACTCTGATTGCTGTCCAGGAGTGGGGTCTTAAGCAGGGTGTGATCAGCTGGGGAATGGAGATAGGATTCAGTTTTTGATTTCAGAACAACAGATTAGATTTCAAAAGTTTCTGAAATTCTGTTTTAATACAAGTTTTGTATGTCAAGCCTTTGGATCCATGCACTGCAAAGTTACGCGCAGAAAGATTCATTTCAGTTCTAACCCCTAGCATAAAAGGTAGACAGCAAGAAATGTCAGGTTCTCTTGCTTCTTTAGTTTGGATGAAGCATTGTATACAACTGGGGTTTTCTTCCTCCTGTCTATCTAGCTGCAGAGGAAAAGAATGTTTCTCCTCTGTCTGTGGCAAAGCAGAATTTATTTTGGATGACATTATACTCAGATCTGTTCCGAGGAAATATTATGTATATACACTCACCTTACTGGTCTGCAAAATGGAATGCATAGTGAAATACCACTGAAAATTTATATAACCTATTTACTGAGTGAAGAATAGGCACAGATGTATTTTGCATAATCCTCAATGCAAGAAATCTTTGAAGAGTAAAGCATTTGAATACAAATTATTCTGAGGCCTACCTATTGCTATTGTTTAGAGCAGCACTTCCACCTGCTTGTAATGAGAAAAAGTATTAATACCCACAAATCCATGGCTGATATTTTTTGTCTTTTTTTGTTAGGGCATTTCACTCTCCCTTTCAGTCCTTATCTTCACAGGAAAGCATGATAATTATACTGGTGGCTGCTCTTATTCTGTTGCAAAAGTGTCTTTCAGCTTATTTTACGTCATTTTAGAAAAAAGTTGAGAAAGAAATGGAAAATAAACAGCAAGTCTGACTTCAGAATAAGAGTATTTACAGAAGTCTGCGTTTTAGAAGTAGATCCTAATGTTTTCATAATAGACTAACCTGTCTAGTTTCTGTGCCCAATTTAGGTGTGTTGAATAGGAGTCTCACGACCCTAAATATCCAATGGAGAAAGATTAGTCCCTCTAGAAGGCTCATTAGGAAAAATAGCTAAGCTCAAGTGTCAATTTAAGTGGTATAAGTACCTTCCCTGTGTTTTTTCTGAGTGAAGTTACTCTGGGACTGTCACCACAGGCAAACCACACATGGTCTTCATCTCCTTAAACCCCTTCATCATTGTTTAAATGGCTGAAAACTTTGACTGTATTGTAATCTATGCTTGTTCCCATAGTATTTGACATCCCATCATCCACACTCAACTGTGGTTTCCACAGATATTAAGCCAGCCTTGAGACCATTTTCACCATCTGCAAACTAGATGATAAAATTGACCCTGGATACATACAGCTGTATTTAAAACACTGAAGAAAAAGACCTTATAAATATCTTCATTGGAATACAGCCTCTGAGATGTTCAGCCAATGTATTAATGCAGTTGTATTTGGCCACCATGGCTTTATGAACACTTAAACTTTCTTGGTTTGAGCAGGTGACAATACTGACTTATTTTTTTTTTCTAGCACTGCCATGTTCAGAACGAGTGAGTCTCTCCCTCACAATGAGAATTTTTTCTTATCCTTTCTCAGAGACTGAGCCTTGTGGGAACTCTGTAATCATGGTTTGTTTCTTGAGGGCAGTATAATGATGGCAGTAAACATGCATGGAACTCACCATATTCTGATCCAAATGAAGTATGCACCTCTTTTTCCCCTCTCTCTCTTGCACATGAATGGACAAATCAGTACAAAGAAAGCCTATAAAACCAAATAAACAAATGAAACAACAACAACAAAACGGCCTACTTTCATTACTTACTGCTGTGGGAAGAGGTCCAGAGAAGATACAGCACCTGAGCCATGATAATCATCTGACTTGATCATCATGGAGAGATGTGCAGCTGTCACATTTGTGAAACTTCAGAACTGTAACTTCATAAGTACTAGAGCAGATCAAATATTCATCCAGCCCAGGGTTTGTGTCTCTGGCAGCAGAAAATAGTGTACATTTAAAGGGAAAAGAGAAAGAGTCCTAAGAGAAAGTGAGTTGCCTGAACATTCACACACTCATTGAATAATAACAATTAGTAAAAGAAAAAAAAAATCAAAACTGGTAAAATTGACAAGGTCTCAGACCAGGTGCTCAGACAACTGGAAATTGTCATCCTGCTAGAAGCCACTGAAAGCACACCTTGCAATGGAACTCTTGCTCAGTGTGCCAAGACAGGAAGCCAAGATATTAAAATATCCTAAAAATATAATATAATATTAAAATATTATAATATCCCAAAAGGGATTTTTGTGCATTTCCCATAGAGATATCAAAATGTTTCCCATATGGGTCTACACAGTAGATCAGGCTAGTAATTCTTTGTTTTGCTTCGAGTGGATAGTTGCTGCTGGCTTGAACAGTATTGTATTATGTAAAATATTTGAGCCTTGAACATGCTCAGCATTCCTCAGGATGTATGGAGTCTCAGAAAGGCTGATGTCATACTGAGCTCTGAAGTGAACTCACTTATTTAAGTGGGCAGGGAGTGGTCCTCATCTCCTAGCATGTCCATCAGGACTTCTAGTGGGTTCAGAATAAACCTGAGAGCCAAATGTCATTTAATTTAAATTAAACTGTGGCCAAGTTTTTAGAAGTCTCTTTGATCATCATCTTCATGAACACAGGGGTTTCTTCTGGATATGAGTATGAAGCTGGACTCTTCTGGCCTAAGACCTCTTCAATAGTTCTGTTCAAAAGTTATGCAGCTGATCTGAATTTTGCAACAGATTTTTTTTTCTCAGAAATGATTGCACGCCAGATTACATATAGGGAAAGCCAGCTAGTTTGTTCAATGAGTCAAATATTACCAAAGTCCTGCTGCCAATGTATTAAATATTTAGTGCCTTCTCCTGCCTTGTTCCACTGTATCAACAATTTAATCTCCCATTCCCTATTCATACAACAATTTAGCTGGATTAATAGAATTTGACTGACATCTAATGCAAACACAACTGTATCAAATAGAATTCCTGTCCACTTCTGTTCAAGTACTCAAGAGCTGCCGGAATATAAAGCCTGAAAATATTTATAAACAAATGTTTTTATCTATGGAAGGAAAATCTAGCATTAATATTTTACACTGAAAAAAATGAATACAGCAAATGTAAACATTTATTACTTAACTGTTTTTTTCTGAGTAGAGGAATTATGATATGTTTATAAAACATTTTAGATAAAGGAAGTTTCGAGGTATTTTGTAAGCAAAATCATTAAAAAATAACCACATGTCCTGTTGCTGTTTGACGTTCAACATATATAAGCACTGCCAGCCCATAGCTCAGGAACCGATGACATTGTGCCTAATTGCATATTCAGGGCAGATGCATATGCACTACTAAGGACTAAATCTGTGGGACCTGATTATTACCACTGAATTTGATGAAATTAACATAATTTTGCCTGTTCAGTGTTCCTTTTTTCTTTACAATTTTGAAAATTAAATTAAGCTTTGTGGCATTTTCTTTTCATTTCTCATTCTTTTAATTTCAAAGATTTCCTTTTTCTTTTTCAAGCATTTGGTGAAAAGGATTGAACATTGCTGGCAGTGCAACAATGTTTGTATCCTACTCCCATTGCCTCTTTAGAAAAGCTTCCTCTTTTCTTTATCCCAATGGCAAAACAGTAATTTAGATCACTGAAGTTGTAACAATGATACTTTCCCGTTCCAAATAACTACAGCTTAAAAATGATTTCAGATAAGACTGAGGTGAAAGAGAAAGTATTTGGCAGAATATTTTCATTAAAAAGTTTTCATTGGAAATATACTACTCAACTTCAAAGTGTCTCAATGCAGATACTGTTTTGGAATTACTTAAAACATTCTCAGAAACCTGGTTGTTTTGACTTTTTCAAGCACAAGTTTTATGGCTGGGATGTTGTGTTACTTTGAAAATATCCATCTCTGTGAACAGAAAGAGGCAAATACAAACCCCTGGAGCTACTGAAATTATGAAAGATATACCACTTCTCCCAGTTGTTCCAGTATCTCCACAACCTCAAAATGCTGGTGAAAGATGCCTCATATGTCACTTTGCAGCTTGTCCTATTGGTGTATCTCCATTGGCCCTATTCAGAATACTAAGTTCTGATTCTCAGTTTGTCCCAATTAGGGGACAATCCATTCAAACAGAGCCATGGGGAATATTGCCTATCCAACCACATGCTTGAGAGAGCCACATGGCATTGTTGTCAGCAAGCCAGACATTTTCGAGAGCTAAGGAACAAACATCCCATTATGCAAGAAGGCAGGGAATTTTGGAAGAGGGTCATGTATCTAAGTTTCTTGAGCACTTTTGGTATGTAGGAAATAGAACAGCTCACAAGTTTTCCTTGGAAACACAGAATCACAGAATGGTTGCAGTTAGAAGGGACTTCTGGGGATCATCTAGTCCAACCTCCCTGCTAGGGCAGGGTTCCCTTCAGCACATTACCTGAGGCTGTGTCCAGACAGCTTTTACATATCTCCAGGCAAGGAAACTCCACAACCTTTCTGGGCAACCCATTCCAATGCTCTGTCACCCTCACAGTAAAGATGTTTTTTTTGTGTGTGTGTGTGTTCAGACAGAACTTCTTGTGTTTCAGTTTGTGCCTTTTGCTTCTCGTTCTATCACTGGGAATCACTGAGAAGAGTCTGGCCCCATCTTTTTGCTTTGACACCTTCCCTTTCAAAACACATGGATCAGATCCCCCCTGAGACTTCTCTTCTCCAGGCTGAACAGGCCCAGCTCCCTCAGCCTTTCCTCACATGAGGATCCATTAGTCATTTTAGTAGCCTTTTACTTGACTTGCTCCAGCAGCTCCATGTCTCTCTTGTACCGGGGAGCTCAGGACTGGACACAATACTCCAGCTGAGGCCTCGCAAGGGCTAAGTAGAAGGGGAGGATTATTCTGTCCTGTAGTCCTTACACATCCTTACTCTTGACCTGCTCATCATCCACCCTGAGGCAGAGCTCCATACATTCCAGACATTCTCTCACAGACTGTTTTAAGAAATAACTCAGAGAGCAGGAGTGGATCTGCACTTAATAACGGTTGTTTTTTATGGATGTTGAGTTCAGGCTATTCATATCTTAGGGCTTTTTACTTACCCCTACTCCAAACCAACACCACGGTCTGCATGCCCATTTGCAGCTGTAGTGCTTTGGCTGAGGCCCTAACTTCTTCTTGTCTAGTTTCTTCCGGAGTTCAGTTTGTGATCTTCCAAGCTCTGCAATAGAAACCAAAGTATGACGCATAGGGACTATTGTGAGGTCGTCCCTAAAACTTATCTCCTGATTCAAACTAGAACACTGATGTAAGAACACAGACTGCCATGATGACATCAAATCTCTCTTCTACTCTGTACAAAGATATTTTAGCTAAATACTGATTGGTGCTAGTTCCATGAGCTGGTTTCCTATCTGTATACGTCAACTAGAAGTTATGACATGAACTGCAAGCCTGAAAGTGGTTAGTCAGGTTGAATGCTTTTATGTTCAAAAGCTTGTTTATGTGCACAGAGGAAGCATACTTTACATATACATTAAGTACAGCCAAGAATTTATTGTTAGCATAATTTAAATCTTAAT
Source organism: Cygnus atratus (assembly GCF_013377495.2). NCBI lineage: Eukaryota > Metazoa > Chordata > Aves > Anseriformes > Anatidae > Cygnus > Cygnus atratus. Next base: position 157,492,345 of record NC_066363.1, on the reverse strand, counting down.
AGTCTAACTCAAGAATCATCATTAATCTAGTTCTAGTTATTACAGAAAAACAAAGATAATAATGTAGATAGAGTGCTTATGTACAGAAAAAGGTCACAATAATAGCAGTAATACAATTGAAATTGTTAATGATTGCATTTCTTAGCTTCTATCCTCACCCTTCCAATGCTACTCTGGAACAGTGTCAATAACTGGAGTCAATAACCCTCAACCTGATACAGTAGACATCTCTATGTCAAGAGTTAATTTCTTAAGAGAAAAAGTAATCCATTCTAAAGAAACTGATAAGACAGTGCATTTCCCAAGAACTAAAGCTCATCACAGTTCCTCATTGTGTGCTGTGATGATTTGGACAGTTTTGCAAAATAACAGTAATAATAGAAAAATAGGATCAGTCACCCAACAGACTATAGCATATCTTTCTTTCAGCATGTTTTTGTGAAACAAACTCAGACTAATGCATACAGGTAAAGCAAGAATAAGATCATAAAAAATAGAACACTCTACTGGATGTTTGTTTCCTTAAGGAGATCTTCAGAAAGGGACCAAACATTTCATGACAAATATGAATGGTAGCATGTAATGCATGATTGGAGGACTAAATGCTAATTTGAGATTGGCCTGAATTATTTTGAGAAAAAGAATAGTCTAAGCATATGTTCATACACGAGAGAAGTAGGGTAAGTTGTCATATTTCTTACTTAATAAAGTGTCTTATTATTTCTTTATATCCCAGAATGTATTGACACTGGCAGGTATCCAGTATATTAGATTTACTGAATAGAGCACAAATTTCTGTTAGGTCCTACTGTATTTCACTTTGTGAGGAAGAGATACAAAAGGAAACATTACAATTTTGTTGTTCCATGGAGATGAATACAGAGTTTTCATCAGAACAGATGCATCATTGAGGAATTCAAAAGACTGAGGTGGGAAAGCAAACAGCACATGTAAGGGTTGATAAGCCCCTGGGGCAGCAACAAAAAACTGGGGCAGTTAATATTCAGATAGAATTAGTAGGTCTTTCTTCCATCTCTAGTATGAGATCACATGATCTTTTCATTTTATTTTCTAGGTCTTATTTTTGGTCTAACACTGAAAAGGATGACTTTATTGAAATCTTGAACAGACTGCAAGAAAAGGAAACAGCTTACTGGTTAGGGATAGAGATCACTCCCTACAGAATAATACAACAAGAAAAAGGGACTTTAGAGAAAAACGAAGAAAATAAAAAGTGATCAGACGACAACAGAGGTGGTTGACTTTTGGAGAAAAGATAAAATAAATGGATCTTAACCTAAGAAAAAAAAAATAACATAGGCTAGAAAGAAACTGTATCCATAATTCCACCCCTGGCAGCTATTTATGTTATCATATGTAAGAATTATCTTAACTATTTAGCACAATCACCACCTGAATATGTGTAATTGATTAATTATTTAAAAGAATTCAACTGAAAGGAGAAAATACCAGAGACAGACACAAATGATTTTGTCTACGTTAGAAAAAAAATATAATAATAATAATAAATCCTTACATTAGAAATACTAATCTGGAACAACTGAATGAATTTATAACAGAGAATATGTTATCTAAATTTTGGGAATAGTTCCGAGCTGGTAAGATCTGACACACTGTGAAATATCTTCACTGGGGAAGCAGTGGCAACGTTACTGCTTGGGAAACTTAAATAGGAGAGGGCCTGCTCTGGGGAGCCACAAGGAGGTGATAGAAAAGTGGCAGCCTGACCTAAAGGGTCTTTTCTATCTAGTGCAACCATGGATCTATGTAATAGACTTGCCCGCTTTTCAAAAGTGAAGCATGAGCTGAATCAGTCTCAAAATGGAGATGGGAAAATGCTGAAACCACATCTCAAGGTGATATGAGTAGGAACAACAAAATGGAATGAATGCTGTAAGCCAGCTTCATGAACCGAAATACCAACTATAAAACAAGTAGTTGGTCTACAAAGCAGTGTTGCAGTCAGTTTCGTGCTGCTGTGTGTACAGGCAGCAACATTAGCAATATTAACAATATTAGCAATATCAGCACGACAATATGAATAGCTCAGTAAACCTTCCTCCATGATGATGATGATGATGATAATGATAATGATGACGATGATGATACCTGTGTGCCTTAACAGTGTGTTTCACCCAATTTTGCCATTTCTGTTCCTTAAGGCAGCTTGAGCCGTCTTTGCAGTGAATGGCACACTATGTCATTGGGATTAGGCAACATGTAGTGGCAGAGTGATTTTGTTTGTTTTTCTTGTTAAGCATAAACATCTTTGTGCTTTCTAAGCAAATGGAACTTTGAACTTTTGACTTCAGAAATTCAGGGATAAGGTTTCATGTAAATGCAGCTGTGTCCAAAGTTCCCACAGCATTTGAACATCTGCCCAGCCTCCTTACTTGAAAGATCACCCAACCTTTCAAGTAAGGTAAAGTACTTTACTTGAACAACCTTTCAAGTACAGTAAATACTAATCAACATATTATTGTACCTTGGATATTAGGAGAAAATTATTTACTGAGAGGGTGGCTGGGCACTGGAACAGGTTTGCCAGGGTAGTGGTCACAGCACCAAGCCTGCCAGTTTGATTTTTGGGTGGTCATGAGTGGAGCCAGGAGTTGGACTCGATGATCCTTGTGGGTCTTCCCAGGATCCAATTTGGGGTCTTCCATGATTCTATGGTAAGTACTGGCTTCTAGTAAGTGTAGAACCATATTCCTACTGTGAGAACCACAGAAGGGAAGGAATTGAGTTCCTTGATTTTATTGAGTTTCTACAGAGAACATTTGCTTTGCAGTCACCTTCTACATGCTTTTGTTATGTATACAGATTTCATTCACCTTCTTCTTAAATCATCTCTTTTCCTCGTTGAAAAGCACTTCTATTTAATTTTTCCTCCTATGAAAGCTTTTGCAGACCTTGACAATGTGTAGAGTGATTCCTACTGACCCTACTCTATACCTTCGTAAATTAAACAGAGCTTTCACTAAGCATGAGGGAAAGCAGGATGGTTGCCAGCATGTAAAAGGTTATTGGAGTTTGGGTGGGCCCACGAAAGCTACTGCGGTCCTCATTAGCCATGTTTGTACACACCAAATCACTCACTAAATCAACACTGGCACAATGTCAGAATAAGTGGGAAGTGTAGAACAACTCAGTGAGGAAGAGAAATACAGATATTTAACCTCTTTCTTGCCACAGTCTCACAAGTGATGCAGAGCAAGTTAGTTCTTCCCTCACCACTGCAATAATATTTTTATATTCTCTATAGGCCTTTGTAAGGAAAAACAAAGAGAACTTTTTTACTATTAGAGTTGGAGACCTGTCTTTGCCATTTTGCCCAAGACTCTATGGTCCCCCTTGTATCTGTGCTTTGTACCACCTCCTGGGTTGTGCCAGTTCCTCTCTCGGGATATATGATGTTTAGCATGTTCTTGGAAGACATCTGATAGGAGTTTTTCTTTTTGTTCAACAGAAAAGCAGTTCCTAGTTGGTAAACTTTCTCAGAATAGCTGGTCTATCACCGTGTGATCTTTGGACTCAGTTAAGACATCTGAGCTATACAGGGAAATTCAATCTCCTACATGCTGTAGGAATTCAGAAAGCAATTTCAATAGACACATTTGATCATGTTCATTGTGAAAAGAAATACATGGTTCAGTGTTTTTCAAAAACTGCCATTTATATTTGTTCGGATATGAAAGCAAACTAAAGAGTAAAAAAAAAAAAAAAGAAAAAAAAAAACAACACACAACTGTGTTTCAAGTTCAACTGTAAAATTTGTGTTGCCTTTGCTGACAAAGGGGCAGAAATATGGCTTCTGTTAATTCTGTAATTCCTGTTGTTATCTGACTAAACATAAAAGAAAAAAACTAAAATGCCAGTTCTGTAAAGAGCTGCTATCTTCTTCAATAGTAAATGAACTTGTCTCTCTAAATATTTTACAAGACATAACTTTTTCTTTAATTTCTCTTCATTTTTTTCTTGAATTCATTATTTTTCTACTGGGAACAAATGCCAGATTTGTTAGAAGTTATTACTTTCCCTATGGGTCACCTCTAAGCTTTTTTGTCATGTACTTTTTCCTTATTCTGACAGAATATGAGGCATTATCAGATATGCCCTCTGCTTATTGAGTTCTGCCTGATACTGTGATTGTAATATACATGAGCTAGTACTTCATGCTTACATTGTGCCTTGCATTCAAAGATCTAATAATAATTCAGAAAGAGGTATAAAATACTAATGACCTGTATAATGAAAGGGGAAATATAAAATAAAGAGGAAAAAGACAGTAAATTTTATTTTATTTTGGTTCTTGAGAAAAAATAGAATATTCCAGTCCAGAGGAAAAGAAAAAGAAAAAGAAAAAGAAAAATATAATTTCATTTGTAATGAAAAATAAATAAATAAATTGAAGAGCCTTGATGATAATTTCAATTTTCAGATAGTAGTTGGCTGAAAGTCTGCCAGCCTCTGCATTTATACATATCACTCAATTCATTCACAAAGCAACATTGATAGACTGTGTTATTCTTAATGTTTCAGAGGTTGGGAAAACTGAGTATGTCAAAAAATATACTAAGTCACACATTAAATTTGAGGAAAAAAATGGACAAAGAATGCAGGACTCCTGAGTAAAAAAATCAGTCTTCTACCATGTTACGTGGAAACTGATACATACATTGTTTGCTGCAGCCCCAAGAGATAATTCTAGCTATAGAATAAAACCATGAAGATGACTGTTGGTCTTTGCTACTTATGGTCTATGACTTGATGTAACCTTTGAAAGAAAAATGCACTAAAACTTTTATTAAGGTGAAAAATAATGCAAAGAAAACTGAGATATTAATATCAACTCTTGAAGTCTCTATGGAACTCCTTGGGTAAACAGAAGACTATGTTTAATAAAGAATTATTGATTCATTGCCTATATAGTTCTGGAAGGCAAAAAATGAAAGGAAGGATTGATAACAGTCCATCAATCTGTTTGCCATCATGTAGGGGTTTTCCTTGTTTTGGACTCAAAATCTAAGGTGCGGTTGATGTTGCAAATGTCTTTCACTGCAAAGTATGTTGGTTTGTAAAGCCATCATTTGAGAAGCTACAGCTTTCACTACTGACTTACCACACGAGGTTTTATTGAGGTGCTTTTGACAGCATTTCACACTTCATTTGCTGCCAAAGTTATTAGATTTTAGTCAATGGTCAAAGAGTAAATTGACTTTAAAGGGCTCCTTTAAAGCACTGAGGCATGAGATTAGGACAATTTAGAAATTATCTTGATCTTTAGTTCATCTTGTGCTTAAAGCAGGGGTGCCCACCTCTTCTAGCTACCATCCCGCTTATTTAAATGGAAACACTTAAGGTAACTATAAGCCTTGAAATGATTGCCATTTGTATCTGGCTTCTGGCAGTTGAATTATTTGGAAGGGTACCTTTGATAAAGCAACTATCTGAATTTAGATTGGCTATAACTACTTCCAATGACAAGAAAAACTGGGCAAATCTGGAATAAAGGTTGGTGACTGATGCTGAGTGCCCTTCCCAAACAATGAGTTCAGCAAAACTTAATTACAAGGGTGAAAACTGGGCACAGGGAGGCACATCCTGAACTCTAACCTGTTAGCACCAGGATTTTATGTACCCATAACACATATCCTCCCTTTCACCTTTTTAGACTGATCTAGAAATAGTACTCATGGTCTCATTGCTCACTTCACAAAGAGAACACCATATTTCTTACTTTTTCTGCTCTTCTTTGCAAATGTTCTTCTTTCACAATCAGGAGCACTGTGCATTATTGTTCCCTCAGTGTATAATCATTAAACCCTTTCACTATTTTCAAGTCCTGCTAATGTATCCATTGCAGAGTCCACCAGGATTTGGCATCCTGGAGTGGAGCAGTCAGTATCCCTTGAAGTACATACGTGGTTCTTCCCTCCAGTCATAGACATGCATGAATCTTCCAGGTCACTTGAATTCAGAAGCTCAGTACAGAGTTGTTTCAATTAATGCTATGAATATTCAAAATTGCTGCTCCTAGATGAAGTACTTTCAGATATTCACATCAGCTATTGACAACTCAAGGGTAAAAATAAAAGTTACTTCAGCAGGTTGCTTGGTGTTCTGAAGTTTGAATGCATCTGGAATCAATGCTGTGAAGGGCATAATTTACGTCTAGGCAGACAATAAATATGCTGTGCATTTAGATGCTAGAGGATAGAGGTGAAGGTCTCAAATCTCTCTGTTACTTGATCTTTTTGTCAAACACTCTTTTCTTCATAGTGAGGACATGCAAGAACATCAGTCTGCCTCCCATATATTGAGGAAGACATGTTAGTTTAAACTGTGTACACAAGGGGACAATTAAGCCTCCAGTCTTTTTGCCTGTCTCCCTGCAGATATTTTAAATATCCTGGAGGAATTCTATAGCTCAGGGTACTTAGTGTCAGCAATGATAAACTCCCCACTCAAATCATTTAGCCTCTGAGAAATTGCCACAGCACCTGAACTGGTTTCATGATGCTGTGTTACCTAAAAAAAAACAACAACAACAACAACAAAAAAAAACTCTGAATTGGCTAAAACAGGAAAGGCCCCCCATTTATCTTCTCCTTTGTAACAGTGATTTGGCATTTGAGGACACACTTGTTCACATAAAATCCCAAGCCACTTTCTAGTAAATGAATTTCTGTCTGATAGTTTACTGATGGCAAAATGTCTTATTCCTTAAAAGCTTCCCACTTGCACTATTACTTCTCTTCCTTGGCACTAAGAAACCATTGGAAAAGGATGGTTGTCACTGAAGAAAAAAAACAAATCCTTTTTTTCACTCTGTACCAGAGTTGCAGGAAACTATTTAGTTAAATCAATTGCCGGTAATTAAAGTACTACTTCTAACTGTGCCTAAATCATATTTGATTGGGGCTATTGTGTTAGCTCTTGCCATGAACTGTATTTCATTTCATCTGAATTATTCTAAGTGATCCTTTAATCCTCTCACTTTCCTTCGTTTCAAAGATGAATGTCTTAGCATTACACTACTGTATTATCAGAACCTCCTTTTCTAGACTAATGTGTTGGCAAGAGTCATTTTTCATTGAATGTTAGGCCTGACAAAGAATTATTATTCTAATGTGTTGGGGAGATTAGCTCATTTTCACTCAAATTCTGCCTTCCCATTCATCACTCTCCTGCTGTTGGGACTTCCACAATGATTTATTCAGGCAGAAAACTTAAGTATGGTGGAGGAAAGCTGAAAATACACAAATGGCATGGGAAATGCCATTTCTTTCCACTATGCTCTGCTAAATGTGACTCACAAGTTGACAGTGTGTCTCTTCCTTTCAATTGCTATGAACTGTGACCTTAGGGAAGTCTTAGTCCATCTTGTCTGTTACTAGTTGTGTATCTCTAATGTATGTAAAATAAAGCCTCCCTTCTCTATCAGGTCAATCAAAAACATCTTTTTATTGCCTTATGTTGCTAGCATCAACCCATACTGCTGATACATTGCTGTCTTTTAATTAGATTTCAGTTTTTTTAAAGCTATCATAGAGCTCAAAATATGGCCATGTTTATCCCATGAATCATCTGTACAACAATTCCATAAGGCTGTTAAAACTATGAATAAAAATAATGTATTTATGATAACTTAGAATGGTTAACAGAAATCCCTATGTCATATTTAATTGCCCTGGTCAATTGTACTACAGGAAAATTGTTATAGTGAAAATCTAGCAGATGGAACTCTTGACTGGAGTTAAGTACTATAAACGTCATGATGTCAAATAGAAAAAATGTCACTCAGGATGATGGAGGGGAATAAGAAAAAAGGGTAAAGGTTGACACAACATGAACTCTTCTGACAAAATAGACACTAGGAAGAGGACATGAACCAAACCAAGAGAAGAATGAGGTAGGCAGGAGCTTGGGAAGCTAAGATGAAACTCGTAAAGGAATCGAAAAGATATCTTAAGTTTCAGTGAAATTTGGGCAAATGAACAAGGTGAAAGTTTTCAGCAGTTGTTCAAAAAGAGGTTATATAAGGAAGAAGCAATAGCAGAAGGGTATCAAATCTTTCTTACAGTATATGCCACTTGAAATATGGGCAGAAAGGGAGCACAGGTTATTTACAAATACAAGAGCAAGCAAGAGCTAGATTACAAGGCTGACTGCTTCATTCTGCACCTGGGATGGAGCAACCCTGTCTATACTGGGGGACAAGAGGATGAAGATAAGTCCCACGGAAAAAGATTTGGAGATTCTTGTTGATAGAAAGATGAGCATGAGTCAACAGCATGCCCTGGTAGCCAAAAGGGCCAACCATATCCTGGGGTGCCTCAAGCACCGCATTGCCAGTCAGTTGAGGGGTGGTCCTGTGTGAAGCCAGGATAAGGACTCAGTGCTCCTTGTGGGTCCCTTCCAGCTCAGGATATTCTATTATTCTATGATTCTATGAGATCAAAGAATTTCTTGACACATTGTCCACTGATAGTTTAATCTAATAAAAATATTTTATTTGTTCACAATATAGATGCCTCTCTCTGAGGTGTCCAGATGTGCATTATTGAGCTTTGTGGTAGATATGTCATAGTCAGATTTCAATTCAACTGACCAAGCATAGATGCCTCTGTAAGATGACACAAATTGTGCCCTAAACTCCATTTACTTTATTGACTAGATTCTCATTGACTATAAAAGGGGCCCAAGGTGACCCATTCAAGTCTGCTGCAGTGCCCTCATTAAACCAGATTAATCTCACAGTTGATGTAAGAGATGAATCCCAGCTTGTATTAGAGCTCTGTCATTGTCATTTTGTCTGTTTCTGATATTCTTCAGCTAATTTAGTAACTGAGCCACCTTTTCCTGCACCAAACTATTTCATGCATTGGAACAGGCTGTAAAGCCCACCTACTTGCTGCCCAGTTGATTCTTACTTGCTTCCAAATTTGCAATCTGCCATAACTATTGCTCCCTTGGTTTGGTCTTTCAATAAAGTAAATGCCTTTGAGAAGACAAAGTATTCATAAATAAACTGTGAAGAAGAGACTCCTTTAAAACAACCCTCTATAGCTATTTCCCAGTTTTGCTCTCCATGATTAATTCTGGTGACCTCCTTACCACAACCTGCATTGGGTACAAAGTCCTCCTGGCAAGAAGCCATAATCAGGATGTTAGCACCTGCATATATTTCTTCTTCAGGAGGCAGAGTATGACTTGGAGTTATTAAAAATAAATAAATAAATAAATATATTTTTTAAAAATGGATAAACCTAGTGTAATTTCAAAGTTGATCATACTTTGAGAACACATTAAATTAGTTCACCTCCAGAGGTCCCTTTGAATGTAAAAAAGAGTAATAATTCTATATTTCTAAAGTAAGGAGAAAAATAATAATAATAATAATAAAAGACAAATAACATAGAAGAGTATTAGGAAATCACATAATCTGGTCATCTAAGAGCTAAAGAGGAATTCTGTATGAAGATTAAGGTATCTTTTCTTTTGGCAAGCAGTGTGTTGACATTTATACATTAGTTCCTGCATTCAGTATCAAGCTGTCTTCAGTTTTCTCCTTTTCTCCACTTAATTTTGGGATTGATTGCCATCAGCTATCAGCAGTGTGTGGATCATGTTCTCATGTTCCCTAATATATCTATAGCACAAGAAGAGAGGATTTATCTAAGATATTAAAATAACTAAAAGAATAAACAGGCAAATAATCCTTTATTCTTGAATATTTACATCTTGATAAACAAAACTGTGAAGTCTGGCACTAAGGGCTCCCCAGGGGTGTTCCTTATCTGAAACATATTTCCATTCATTCTCCCCCACTGTTCTCTCTCCCCCTGACATGGGGCCAAAGAAAGCTAAGGACTTGTAATTACAACATGCAACCTGGCAGCTGGAAAAGTCCAGATCAGTTCAGATTGGATTCCCTGCCGGCTGAGAGAAAACGGAGGAGTTTACAGATTGAGTGTTTGTGGCAGGGATGCTTTCCCTCCCCTTTGCTAGATTCAGCTGATTAGATCAGAACACAAACAGAAGAAAGGGAGCACATCTAGACTGACCTTGTCATCCTAAGTGGTTGTGGCATTTCCAAGAATGCTCACCCCTCTCCAGCTCTTCATCTCTAGCTGCTTTCACTTTGTCTCACAAAAGGTTCCTACAACAGTAAATGAAAAAAAGGAAAAAAAGAAAAAGAAATTCTAGGGGGAACCCCCCAACAACCATTCTACTTCCCAACAACCCTATATTGTCCTGTCTTCTATATAACCATTGTGGTTATATGTTATGACCCTGCACCTTTAGCTGGAACAAGTTGGAGATCACAGATCACAGCATGGTGATATGCTAGGCACTGAAGGCAGTACTTGTGGGAAGACAGTTTTAATGAAGTTAAACATTGCCTATTTATTGCACCATATAGGAAACCTTAATAATCTGGAGGGAAAACAAACAAACAAACAAACAAACAAAAAACAGGTATTGTTACTTGGTTTGGGGGAGCATCTTTCTATAGCCAACATTTGATGACTATCTTACATAGTTACATAGTGAAGTTGTGAGATTCATTAAATGTATGTCCTCTGTGACTCTCACAGTTTACAAAGAGCAATTCACTGCCACAGAAATATTTACCACATTTTACCAGAAATACTAGTTTGATTTCTGTTTTTGCTGAGGTAGCTAGAAATTTATATTCCGTGGCTCTGTTCCTCAAGGGAAGAAGCTTAAGCACTTCAGCGTTGCTTTCTGGTGCCATTTGAAATGTCCTAGTGTATCCTGCCTGGCATCCATTTACTAACTAAAAGCTGAACAGGTCTCCTTCAGTTCCCATGCTATATTTACTAGCAGATGTCTCAATAAACTGGTAGCTTCTAAACTGCTTGTAGACATTTCTGTGCAGGTACCTGAATTCCACTGCAGATACGACTGAAATTTTTTGGCACCCTAAGCTAACTCCAACGTATTTTCTTCAAATTAATACAGAACAAAAATACATTTAACTTTGCTGGGATATGAATAAGACGTGGACAGACTGGAAAGAGAACATCTTTGTAGCCAGTAAGAAAATGAAAATTTTAGTTAAATTGAAGTATTATGAGTGTGTGAAAATAGCAAGTCACAAATCCAGTCACAAATTTTGATTTATCCTCTGTGTCCTTGTCTACATCCAAGCAGAAACTAAAATAAGGACTTGGTCCAAACTGCAGAGGGATAGAGCCCAAGCACTCTCAGCATCTTAGTCTACAGATAAGTTCTTGTTCAAATAGTCTGGCTAGAAAGGAAACAAGCTGAACAGATTGCCCTGCTGACAACTTTATTTTGATTCTTTCTAAATACAGGGTTTGCTGATGTTGAGCTGCAGCCAGCCACATGAACCAGAGCTGTTTGGTGCAGCAGAAACAGCATGTGCAAGCCCGTGATTGATCCTGCCCTCCACTTTGCATTGCAGAGAGAGCTTTTAAGCTAGCATACATGCTTTGATTATTTACAGTCACTTCCCGGACGCCTTTCTTGGTAGATACTATGATTGGAATCCTTACTGCAAGCTTGCATATAATTTGTTTAACTCTTCATCAATAATGCTTTCCAAAGAGGAACATGGTCATGCCTCTTTAGGTGCCCATGACCTCTGTCAGCACACGAAAGCTTTCCATTTGAAAGTATCGTGGATGCTAAAATACAATATAAATCATAGTGCTAACACCGCATGAAGAATGAAGAACAGAGGTGTTTAATTTGTACCAGGGGATAAGATTGGGGATTTTTTCCCCTTATTCCTGATTTATCATATCACTTTTAAAAAGTGATTGTGATAAGCATAAAAACTTCTCTTCTTACTGCTACTATTGTTATTAACTTGAAAATAACTAAACTTTCAAGTTTTATACTTAGCCACACACATTTGTATTTCTTTGTCACTTAAAGGTTGACTCATGCTAGGATTGCTGAATCCCTGAATCCCTTCACAGTGGACCTTTGGTTATTCAATTTAGAGGACTTGTGGTGGCAACAACTGGTGCCAAGTGTTGTTCTTTACTCCAAAATTTGTGTGTTCTGTCCTCCTACTTTAATCATAAAAAAAAAAAAAAAAAAGTAGTCACAGTGTGTCTTAAACCTGTCAACTCAATTTCCTCCTTTTTGTTCATAGCTGGAGCTAAGAAAAACAATGGTCATTGAACCACAACTGCTAGGTATTCATCTCTCTCTATGTCAACAACACATCCAACCCTCACTGCCCTCACTGGCAATGTTCTCCATGGTCTCATCAACACTACAGGACAAGCTGGTCTTCTGTGTCTGATGGCCATTGAGTTCATCAGGACAGTCTCTAAAGATGCATCAGTTTACATTAGATGGGGCTGTGGATCAGCATATTTGGTAAGAAGATTTATTTCAGTATCAGTATCAGTATTTGGGTTATCCCCAAGATGGAAATATAAAAACAGAATGAAAGAAAATAAAAATAAGAATAGTGTTGCCCCTCTCAGTTTAGGAGAATGAAAGAAAGTTTAGTCATGGATTTGAGTTGGAAGGGAAAAGGTCGGATTTTAGGCAGGACCCAGAACACCCCAGAAATGTCACCCAAGACACGGGGGGGACCAGATTCCTCACCAAGTTTAGTGATTGCTGATTTATTTTTAAAACGTTTAAAAAATCCCTGCTTCTAGACCAGCTTTGTGATAGAGCACATCCCTGGGCTTTATCATGATCTGTCTTAGTACTTCATGGACTTCAAACGTGTATCACCCCCTTTGGAAGGGCAATTAACAGCCAAGGTGGAAAACGCTATGCTGTCTTCTTTCTGAATCTCTTTACCTTTAGAGAATTTTGCACAATACTCTGTGTTGTAGACCCATTGTTGTAGCCTAGTGGCAAGAGCACTCTGCCAGGCCCTGAAAGCTAGTTTCCGCACTCATGGTAACATCTATTCACTCTCCCAGCCCAGTCTTGATTGTTTAAATGATCCCCCATTGAGCATACAATATGTAAAGTCATAACTCAGATCTTAATCAAGCTCAAGGACATCAATGGAAATAATTGGACTGACTTAAGTATCTAGTTCTCGTGATTGATGTACTGAGCACAGGGCTGGGAGATCTGGGCTGCATTCTTGAAATTGCTTAGAGATTTAACTCCCTGCTCTCCACTGCTGCTAAAATGATTTTTTTTATTATTATTATTATTTCTGAGGAAGTCCTCGGAGGGTGTCCCTTTAGGGTTTTACCTAAGCACAGCCCTGGAATGGCTGCTTTCCTCTCTGTTGTGTCTGAGCTCCCCCACCTGTGCAACAGGTTACCTACATCAAACATCAAAAGTCCCAGTTCAAGTGGCTTATTTGATCCTTAGATTTTTTTTTCCCCTTCTTCTCATCACTAATGGTGATTTAATTGTCCCAAAGGTATTCTACACTTGGAACAATGTGCTTTAGTAAGCTTTGAAATATGGTACTTATTGGGGAGTAATATGGTACATTGGGGAGTAATCACGCAAGTGTTTCACAATCAACATTGTGATGTCTGAATTTCTGATGAGACAAAGGTCACTTATGGCATTTCTGCTCCCTGATTATGATGTGAATTTGAAATGCTTGCCCAAAGTAATGCAAGTCTGGCTTAAAATTCATTGCTCCTGTATTTTTTTTAACCAGTCAAACTGGAGTATGAGCTGAAAGTGGCATCAGCACATAGCAAATGGGTTCAACACTTTGAGATAATACTTATACAACATTTACCACATTATTTTCCCTGAGGCACTCGCAAATGATCCATGACTTTATAATGTATGTAAACTGGTTTGAACGCACACACACAGAAAACTACTATTGCTGCCTTGTTATTGAATCTGGGCTATTATTACCATAAGTGCTTGTATTAGTATTATTAGTAGCAGATGATAGGGCTTATTATGAAAAAATTGTTACAAGTTTTAGTAATTGTTAAAACTGCTCCCACAAGATACTTTGTTCATCTGTCCATTCATCCTAGGTTACATAACGATCCAAGTCATCAGCTGGTTTGGGGCTTTGCTTTCTGCTGAGGAAAAAGAAAAAAAAAAAAAAAAAAAAAGGAAGAAACCATTGCTTATTCACAGTTTGGTGAATAATAAAGATGCTGAGGTGGTTATAGAGGAGTTTAGTCAAACACAGATGTTAAGCTTTCTCCTGCACCCAGATACCTTTGCATCTTTATGCTTCCATAGAGCCTGGAAATTAGCAATCGCAAGCAATTTCAAAGGGAGGGAGGTTGCCAGATAAGATGAAAAAATTGTTTTAGGTTCAAACAGCTCTTGCAGTGACTAAACCTATATTTAAAATTTCATTTCAATTGTGTCAGTTCCCATTTCTCACCACCATTTAATTCTTAATGCTATTCAATTTGCCATTACTACAATCCCAATATTTATTATTTTTTCATCATTGTGTTTTTATACTAAGCATGGAAATATAAGTTTGGTTCAGAAATTGTTTGTCACTTGTGTTACAGAGAACAATCTCTGTATTGCTGTGCTTGATTGCTTCTGACGATACTGGGTCGGTGTGAAGCATCACCACTAATATCCATTGCAGGATCATAAATTAATTTAAGAATAGTTTTTGTAACCAGTATCAAATAGCCAAGAGCTACTTGGCTGTGGCAGAGTAGCCTTGACCTTTCAAATCAGTTATGTGGGAAGCATACTAGTTTATATTAATAGAGGCATATCTATCCACACCTTTGTAAAGAGGTTTACATTACAATACTAATTAATAATTCAATTATAAGAAAAACAAAACAATCCTGTTATTTGGCATGGTATTTATTCAAGAAACATATCCGTTTGGCATTTGGTTGATTCCACTGACTTTAAATAGTGTAATTGTTGTGGACTGGAAGAGGGATGCTTTCGTGAATCAATATATATCCCCACTGATCAAAGAAATCAGAGTTGGTTCTACTTCAATGTCTCCACAGCTAGTAATGCATGCGACAGAAACATGCCAGTTCAGATCCACACACCATATAGTCACTGCGTTTATGTTAATAAGCCCTGTAGAACTGTCTGGGCTAAACTAGCTCTTCCCATGTCTCACTGAATTTTCAAACCTTAGTCTCTACAATATATGATTTCCATATAACATTGAAACACATATATTCATGAATGCTTCATCAGAGGAGAACAGGGATCGTTTAATTTTGGTGCTAGGATGCAAATCAGTAGAGGTACAGCTGAAGAAGCAGTCCACTACAACTGTTCTTGCAGGATTTCTCTGATAGCCTTGTGGAGTGGCAATATGATGAATTCTTGCAAGAAATTGTACACAAATGATTCTCAGAGAGTGCTGAATTACAGAAGCACTTTTCATGCAGAAGTGTCTAACGTCTACCTCTTCTTGTGCAGTCTCAGGGATTTGAGCTGAACAGACATGTAAGGACTGATTTCCAAAACTACAGCACGGTTCACTGGTCTCAGTGTTTCTATTGTGCTGTGTAAAAAGGGTGAAAAGAAAACCAGGAAAATGTGGATCTAGAATTAGGAAGAACTGAGTCTCCCTCCTTTTTCCTAGGTGAATTTGGCCCAGTTTTATCTTGTTTCTTCATGTGAGATTTACATTATCTTCCCCGTAATACCGCAGAGCATTTTTGTTGTTGTTGTTGTTGTTGCATGTTAATTTATCTGTAAAGTTCAGTGTTTATCCAACTGAAAGTATCTTGGAAGTTTGTCGGAATTAAAAGAGAGAAAAAGAGGGAGAGACAGAGATAGAAAGATAAATGAAGAGAAAGAGGAAGAGGAAATGAAGGAGGAGAAGAAGGAGGAAGGGGAAGAAGAAAAGAAGGGAGGAAGAAAAATTTTTCATAATGAAGTTCTTCAGCAATTAATCTCTAAAATGATTTTTCATTCCAAAATTTACACATTCAAAACATCTCAACTGTAAAACACAACTAAAACCAGATGCTTCTATTGGAGTCAAACAAAAGAGTTTTGTGCAACCAGAAAGCTCATTTTGTAGGATTGTTTATCAGCAAAGCCTTTTCATTTCATTGGTCTGTTTCGGTATATTTTTCTTTTTCCACTTATTTTTTCAGCTTGATTGCAGAATTCAAAATGTCTGTACTCACCAAATTATAAGAAAAATATTTGGTGTGCCCAGTCAGAATAACACAGATCTGTAAGTCTGCTTTCATCTTATGTGATCAGTTACGTCTCAAAATACAGTCTGTAAATTAAAATGTCAGAGGTATCTAAGCGTATTCGCAGCTAGGTCCTAAGAAAGCGTTCATTTTTACTTTAGCTGCAAGAGTACTCGATTTTGCCTTAAAGTAAGTGAAGTGTGTATTACTGTCCAAGTGCTTGGCCTTGTTTCAGCAAATCTCGGCTATCTTGAAGACACATTTCAAGATACCTGTATCGCTATGTGATAATAGAAAGGTTTTAAGCTTCTGTAAGTTGTTTTTTTGCATCAAGTAAAATAATACTCTGTGGCTCATTTTAATTTCCCTTCCTCATTTGTTTAGCTGATACATGCCTACTATGTCACTTCAGAAAGTACTGTATTTTCTGCCCCAGTGTCATTTTAACATTCTTAATCCCAGTAAAATCAATGACTGTCCAACAGAGTCTGTATCAGGGAAAGCTTGAAACCTCTATTTGTTTGTTGTAAACCAATAGTCTGGAAATCATGAGAGCTACAAATAAGGATTGATGTGCTGTGTAGTCTGGCACAGAAAGAAAAATGGCCTTCTATCAGTAAAGGAAAAACATGGAATGAAGCACAGCAGCAGAGGAGACACTTCTCAGAGAACTGGGACTGGAAACACAGTGCTCTGTCCCTAACACCTCGTTGCACTGGTTTGGAGCTCTGGCAATTCAAAATTCTCACAATGAGATTATCTGAAATATATATATTTTTTCCTCTTAACAGCAAATAGAAAATAAACTTGGCAATAAAGTTTCTTTTTAGTAAAATGTGTTTACTTTTTTAAAGAAAAAAAATGGTTCAAAATCTAGCTCTTGCTGGGAGATTTTCTTAAGCTCTAGCTGTTTCTCCTATTCTTATCTTAACAATCTTAGGAAAACAGGTTTTCCTGTGAGAACTCTCACCTAACAGTAGAGTAGGTTTTCTGATATTAGCTTAGCATACAAAAGATTCCCATGTATCTCTAAAAGAACTATGTTGGACTCTGTATTTTAGATATCGACTCTCTTTCAAAATACAGAAGATGGCAATAGCAATGAGTGCTTGTGTCAGTAGCACAGGTTCATCTCCAGGCCAGATAACCCCTCAAATACATACCTGCAGCATTTGGATGCTTTAGATTCTCACAGCAGAGTTGGAACTCAAAAAAACAGTTTATATGAGATTTTCCTCATGTTCTATGTTTTGCCCATTCTTGAGGTATCTTCAGAAGGACTGGTCTTTGGAACTTGAGATCATTTTTGTCATATTGAGACTGTCAGAAATATTTCTAGGAAAATAAATATTTATATATAATAATAATAATAAAGTTTGATATTCTGGTTCATCTGAAGATGAAGGAAGTAGAATTCCTGCTTTGAGAAGACCGGGATTTTATTCCAATGATTCCTTTCAGATGAAAACGGAGTTTAAGAAGTGCCACAATTATCAAACACAGAAGTATGAACTGCCCTGGTACCATGAACTCCAGGGTGTTCTAGTGCTTGGCTATGAAGGCTGCAGAGTTGAACAAAGGCAAAGATGGTCATGGGCATCTAATTTCTTTGTCAGGGGAAGGGAAAGGGTATTTAGTATTTAATATTTTAACATTAAAGGAAGGCAGTCAGAAAGGGCAAAAGTCAGAGCATTGAGGGAAAGCATTAACTATTTCCATCTTCTACCATGGCAGCTAAGATGTAAAAATGATCTCTAGTACTTAAAGATTTAATACTACAATGACGCATGCAGCGGGTACCCTGTTTTCGTAGATGTATCCTCCATATACGATCCTCAGTATTGTTCAGTATCTTCAGTATCTCACACAATTAGAACTGTGTTGTAGAGCTGGCTGGAATACTCCTGTATACAGTAAAGACAAAATATAGTGAGGGATTTCCAATCTGCTTGAAAATGTTCTGCATGGGCAAAGCCCATCCTCTGCAGTCTTTTTTTTTTTTTTTTTTTTTTCAAGATTATAGCAATCAACTAGAAATAAAGCCATGCCAGTTTTGACTTTTAAACATTCTTATGTTTAGAACACACACTCATACACACATACCGTTGGGCATGAGGCCATGAATCTTGTTTAGTGGGTGGTTATAGTTGTATGTAAAGAGCGGAGATTAAATTAAGCATTGCGGGAAGGTAGTGCATCTTTTCTGGGCAATTACACATACCTTGTATAATCTAATGAGCTGTTACTGGGCCCTAATGGAACATTTAAAGAGAGTTATTGTATTTTTTCACAGTTTGCTGGATTGGAGAAATTAATTGATTTACTATGGAAAATGCCTCTCCCTTTTCCCAGACCCCCATCTTCTTTTTAAAAACATACAGAAATAGAAACACGGTAAGGAGAAAGACTAGAATACACTGTAATTGAGTCCAACATCATTAAAAAAAAAAAAGATCAGTTCCACAATATCTTCCCTGCTAGCAATCCACAATCATAATAGTAATACTCAGCTCTGCAATAGCTCTGTAAATCTACAGATTCCAAAGTGCTTTGCAATGAGGGAAATACAGAGTATTTCCTTCTTTCAGCCTGCCATTAAAAAACATAGAAAGGTCACTGTAATATTCAACTAAAATTGTTTGTTTGTTTGTTTGTTTTTAATTGTATTTTTCTTTTTTTTTTTAACACACTACTAATGGAGGACTTATTTAAGTCCCAGCATACTTTAAAGCAGTATTTAAGGTAATATGCTATGGAGGTGCATTCTCTCTATTCCTTTGTGCCTCACATGTACTAAGTAAGAAGATCCAAGATTTTTTATGAACAGTATTTGGCCTCAGATATAAGATCACCACCGGCTTTTGTTAACTCCTTTGACTACAGATTAACCACATACTATTCCCTAGGTATCAGCAACAACTTCTCTTGTGTTTAGTTGAGGAAGCAAATTCCAGAGCTGGAACCTCATGTGAAAGCAGTCAAACATATTTCCCCAGATGGTGCTCAATCTCTGCTACAGACAAAACCATTCTAAGTAATTTCACGCTGGTGTTGACCTCATTGTCTGTGGTGGCTTCTGAACATGTCATCCAGATGGGATTCAGGTTTTCCCAGGTGTCTACTGAGCTGGAAGACATTCTCTCCATTGTAGGTAAGACATACCTGTGTGCTGCCACTATGATTCTGCTCCTGTTTTTCTGACAAAGAAATACACATTCAAAACCAACCACTTATGTTTCTTGTCTTTTATTTCTTTTTCTTGATAATGATTTCATCAAAACAGTTGGACATAGGACAACAGCAGAATGGTGTGACAGCTTTCAAAGAACAGTTGGGATTACACCAACCTAGTATTAGTAGATCTACAAAGAAACACCTTTTGTGGGGCTATCAGCATTTAAAGCAAGACTAGAAAATAGAAGGTGGATGCCACCTTCTTCAGATGATCAGCAGTATAGATAGATTCTTTAGAACACTGTTGTCCCTGAGATGCACTGAATGTCTCAGACTTGGAAACCAGTAGGTGAGGTGATTCATTTCTTTCCTGTTTCTTTTCACTGTGCAGGTTAAAGCAAAGAGGTATTTCATATGAGACATCGTAGATGTTGAAGTGTTGAGGTTGAAGTAACTCTGCTACTTACAGCAGGTAGGTTGAGAAGTGTTCATGGGAAGGGCAGGAGGAGAACACTATTCTGTCTGTCCTTACAACATCCCTGATTTTGCTCCTTTCCTTTACACATCAAATTCTCACAAGAGGTTGTGAAGATAATTAATATGTTGGAAATTACCATTTCCTATAGGAAATTATCTAGTTCTATCTATAACAATTGCATTTTAAAGTTGCACTTTATGTTGCTGATAACTTTGCCTAACGTTCTCATTTGGAAAACATTTATCTTACAAGATATATACCTTGGATATCTAGAAAATTTTAAAATAACTGTTCATGTATTTCTGAGACAGCTGTTCATGTCAAGAAAAAACTATCTCTGAAACACTAGAGCTCCACTATGTTATATGATTTTTAGCCAAGGAACACAGGAAAACATTATTTGAAAATGCTCTGAAGAGCTTTTTCTCAGTCACTTTAGGTCTACAGCTTTTACATTGCCTATTCTGTTTCTTATCTGAAGGTTCATCCAGGATCACTGCAGAGTGGCTGGACTTATCTGAATGTGTCACTGCAAGGTTTTCTTTTACCTTTCTACCTGCTGCAGGCTGGCTGGTATCAAAGGACACCAATAGTATGTTTCTCATGTTCTCTTGATATACTGTCTCTCACAAAGTGACAGGGAAAAGACACAAAAATGATGAAACTCTCCGATGTGAATGTAAAAAAAAAAAAAAAAGAAAAAAGAAAAAAAGGAGATGGAGATGGACTGGAAGAATAAAACTGAATAAGCCAAGCAGTAGATCATAGTAGATTAAAACAGAGGATTTAATAAAACACAAAAATGGGGACTAAAGACTATCTGACCAGTGATGATGATGAAGGGGATTGTTAGCTTGTTAGCTGGTGGAGATGAGGCTGGGGCAGACTGGACAAAGATACAGGGTTTCCAAGCTTAGTTTTGAAGTCTAGGGCCAGAGGTCTGAAGCCAGATGGTTTCAAGATATGTAAAGGAGAACACTGAGGTTAGGTAATGATTTGGGAAAAAAGGATGGAGTGAGGAAGACCAAAACTAGACAGGAAAAAATGCAAGTGGAGCCAATTTTAGAAAGGATGTGATTGAAATAACAGGTATGACAGGAGCTATAGTATCAGGGAGAATTCACAGCCACTCATGGATGCAAAGGGACTTCAGACAGCCCAGTGTCATGCTTATGTCTATGGCCAGAGAAGGCCTGTGAAAGTGTCTCACTTCACCTGCGTGCTGATCTCCCAAAGCTAGGAACTGGTTCTGTGGCAGAATTGGTTTGTTATCCCTGCAGACAACAGATGATGGACCAGGGAGGTGCATGATAGGTTTTTCATCTGTTTGATTTGTAATTTTTCTTGAAAGAAAACTAAGTCATGTTTTTAAAAAGACATTATAAGACAATAAATAACCCTATCAGTTATGTTATAGACATTTTACAGACTTAAATCTGATTTCTGTATGACCTGCCACCTTGAGATGGATCTTGTTGTTTGGTGCTGCTAAGGATACCCATGCAACCAAGAAGGTTTTTTTTTTTTTTTTTTGTATATTTCTTCATTTCTTTCTTTGCAGATTTTTTATTATTATTATTATTTTTATTTTTTGTCCAGTAGGATTTTCAGGTTTGGTTATTCAGCAAGTATTTTTAGTGGTCCATCATTGTGACTAGACATCCAATTGAATAGGTGCTGCATAAAGGCATTACATCCTTCGTGATGTACTCTTCATGAACATCCACAGATTACTTCCTCAGAGAGAAAAGTAGTGCCTCCATCTGTTCCTCTATAAACAAGACCAATGAAGTCTGGAATTCCATAGAGGGCATTCTTCTTTATCCTATGCAACTGTCTTATCCTAAGACCATCTCTATTCATTGCAATAACTGAGCTGGAGGTCCTTGAGAGACAGAAAATATGACCATACAGGTGAAGACAATATCTTACTGCAGTGAAAGTACAAGGGTAAGGTAGTGTCATGAACAATCTTGGATTAGTTCAGGCATTTTCAAAATTTGGAGTACTGACTTTATAACTTTAATCTTTAATAATGTTATATAACTTTTGTTGTTGTTGTTATTTTGTTGGATGGCTTTTTTTTTTTTTTCCTCTGCTTTGTTTTGTTTCCTCCCTGTGTAGACTATATAAAGGAGATACATCTGCATTTCTGGGTGTGTGTCAGTAGTTCATAGAAACAGTGCCATCTACTGACACAAGAGTAAGTCATATTTTCCTTCAATTATTTAGGACCTATAGTGCTACTTCTGATGGACACCTTCAAGAATTTTTTGATTGTCCAGTTTTCAGAAAAAGCCTACATGCTTAAAGGAGTGAGAGTCTGTTGGGACAAGCTGACAACTTCAGCTGAACCTTCTTTTGGTCATTGAGATCCATAACTCAGGACACCACAGATCTGTCCAGCTTCATGTTAAAATTTCATTTCTTCTCCATGCTTGCTATATGTCTAGGCTTTTGATTTGTTTCTAAAGTCTCTGAAAACATATTTCGACCTCCACTGGCTACTGACTTAAAAAAGCAGGTTGTTTTTCCTCTGGCCAGTTATAGCCAAACAAGTATTCTGTACAGAATTTGTTTGTTTTGGTTTTGTTCTTGCTAGTGAGATTTTTATTCACAGGAAACAGGGGCAGAGTTAGAGAGAGAAACAGACCATAAGTTAATAGTGCCATCTCCTTCAGATCTAAGGACAGAAGTATATAGTCTCAATGGCAGTTTCTGCCTCTGCCCGGCCAACATTTTCTCTTCTGCCAACAACAGCAAGGTCAGTTCATAAACACAAGCTGGTTATTCAAGGTGATGCTAGCTTTACTTTATGGCTGCTGCCTGCAAAGAGAACAATTTTGACTGTGATAATTCAATCCAAACTGGCACCACCATGCACCGGTCAGGATGTTTGCATTCCTGACATGAACTCCTCTCCTATTTGGGTACTTTATGCAGGGAGCTTGAGAAAGAGCCAAAGTAAGATGTTATTTCTTCCACATGCAGCAAAGAAGAGGCTACACTGCTGCTGAGTGCAGGCACTGTACTGAGTATAGAAATGTGCCAGAACTGTCCTCATTTCTGACCCCTGGTTTGCCACACAAATGAGCATGCATTTGCGTATGCAATAAAAATGTAATTAAAATCAGCAGCACATTAAACTCATGTTGAAATCCTCAGGAATATTGCTGCCATTGGGCAAAGAGGAAAATACTATAACAAGATACCAGTAGTTAAAAGCCAATTAAGCATGCCTATTAGCTGTCCATTATCAGCACAGAGTACTGTAAATAAAAAATATTAATTGCTATAGGCCATGTTGTTAACTGCCAAATAAATCCATAAATATTTCTTACAACATTAATGATAGTTAAGTATGCAGTTCATGTGTTTACTTTGTCAAAAAAGAAAAAAAAAAAAAAAAGGCTTTTGGTTACCAAATAGAAAAACAAATTCTATTGCATTCTTGCTGTTCATTTTAGATGTGACTTCAAATAAATATATTTTCTGGGCCTGAACTAGTGTTTTTGTCTATTTTGGAAATCTAGTTCAATTCCTCACCACCACCACCACCTTCTCACCCCACATATCCGTATTTTTTTTAACTCATCTTCTATGGAATGATTCATTCTCTGCTAATTAAAAATGGCAAATTTTGTACGCTATAATTGCCTGTAGGTATCTTTGGTGATTTTCAAATATGACCTTTCATTTTGCAAATCTTACTTGGAACACATTAAAAAGATCTTATTTTTTTAGTACCTTTTGGAATCCAAAACCCTTTGTTCCTGTCTCTATCTGAATACCTCACCTTACAAATGGAGACACTTGAAATCATTACCATCTTTCAGAAATCCTGGCTTTATTGATATTTAGCATCCAATTTAAATCCTTCCAAACAAATGCTTATGTTTCCCATGGCAGCAAGGATTGACAGTTCATTTAAACAGAAACGGTAAATGCCCAGCCCTTTGAAAATCAGACCACACGTTTCAGATGACTACAAATAGATTTTGGAAGTGTGGAGGGAAATTCAGGCAAGATGTTCAACTTCAAGATGCTGAAAAAAAGCAGTCTTTAGGACTGGTAGTATAGTGCTAATGAACTAGATCCGGAAAGACTTTCAATGTCTCACCAGGACATTGGACTTCAAGAAAACAAACCATCAAAAATGACACCAGTGATGGTCATAGCAAAGTCTGCTTTTACAGCTCTTTTACCCCAGTGTTTTTCAAAACCTGACAGATATGCCTTTTCTTTAACTGCAGGGAGGGGAGGAAAAGGAGGTAGGAGAACTAATAGAATATGAGATTTATGCAAGATCACTCAAGGAATTCCACATCAGTTGCTACTTCTCCCACTATCCATAGCCTTGAGGATAAGTAGCAAATCTGAGCAAATCACCTAGGTTTCCTCTATTATAAGTTGACAGAACCGAGCACCCTTCAACAGAGATGACCCCAATCAAAGACAAGTACCTAATGTAGGTAAAATTAGATGTTTTTTCATCCCCTTAATTTCATCAGCTAAGGACTTTCTTTTCCTGTCCTCCAGCCTTGATGTCTGCTCACACAGTTTCACTACGTACACACTATTAAATCAAGACTCCAACATGGTGGCCACTTCCAAATTACCCATCAGTCCTGATTTTTTGTCAGTTCTTGAGCTCTGCCTCACAGTTATTTAGGATAGTCTGAGGTAGGTGAGACCCAAAGGTTTTCTAGGACAGTTTATTAGGGTCAGTGGTATACTTCTACTGCTTGAGACTTTGCCTGAATGCTACTAAATTTATACAGCTTTTGTGTCCAGACAAGCATTATCCCTAAGACTTTCTAAATCCTACCCCTCACTTTTAGACTATGGCAACAATATAATACTAAGAACTATGATACTAGCCATAAACCTATGCCCTTACTGCTCCAAACATTAGATTTTTTTTTTGAGCACTGCCTAGATGACTAGAATGTCTTTAGCTAAAAAGTAGGATCGAGATCAATTCCAAAGTTAAACTCTACTTTAGAAGGATTGGGTCTTTATCCATACTCTTAAGTACATGGTTATTTTACAGAGAAGCCATTTGTTTATTCAAAACTGTGACAGGTTTCATAACTACGTCTAGTGCATCTGCTTAACATATTTAATTTGTAAGCAGATTACCGGTCCAAATCTGTGATATACTGAAATGACAGTATGCCATTACACTGGTAAATTTGCAAATCCAAAGCCAGGGTGGATTTCATAGTCTCAAAAGGTCTCTCAAAAGTTCTCTAGCCTAACAAAAATACAAAAAAAAAAAAAAAAAGGGGGGGGGGGGATCTGTCTGTGGGACTGATGGGACAAGCTCAATGTTAATGATTTGAGATTGCTTCATTTTGGAGAGATAGCTCCATTAAAGTTGGTATTAGCTTCTTTACATAATTTATAAGGATGAAAACATATTAAATGTCATGATGGCTATATCTGCAATACCCTAATACCAGGTTAAATTAATCCATAGCATTGACAGATTTTTCTTTTATGCTGTAGTTTATTTATCTTTAAATGATTCTGGCAGCTTAGATACAGACATCCATTTCTTTGTTATAGCAGAGGAACAATGATAGGATTGAAAGGCTTTCTATGATGCAGAGTATAAGAGAAGGGGAACAGGACAGGGCAGAAACATTGTCATTCCTGAAAGACAAAGAATTCAGAGATGTCACCATATGACTTGTCAGACTGCCATGATGTGGCCTTACCAAGGGTGTGTTAGATGCCTGCCCAGCTCATTCACTTTAATACTGGGCATGAACAGTGAATTATTATGGTTTTTGCCTGTGGTCTTTCCCAGTACACTTATTCTCTACTGATTGGCATTTATCATCCCATTGACTTTAGCTTCCCTTTAGAAACATCTTTTATGAGAAATTAATGTATATTCATATACATATTTTGCTCATAAAATTAGGAAGATGGACTACCAGTAGGTGTTAAACTTGACTTTGCACTCATTGAAATCACTATTTTCTTCACTGGAGGGTAAGTATATACCATGCCAGATTACTCCAGTAAGATCCACTAGTGAAGTTAGACTACTAAATGTAATTGGGAATGGTCCTGGTAAAGCAAGTCAGAAATACGCAAATTATTCACAGGCCTTGTTGAAGGTTTAGGCCTTTTTTTTTTCTTCCTATAATTGAATTTCTTTCAAGTTAAGACATACCCAAGAGATTCCTAAGAAGTACAACAGACCTGCTGACAGCATCTCATGATAGATATGTTTTCTGTCAGGTAAAAAGATAAAACAAAAAAAAATAATTAAGGTGTTAGTTAATATCTCTTCAAACATCCTATCTCACCTTTAATTCAAAATGAAGATATGTTCACACATATCTTGAGTAATTAAAACCATATGGCTTTTTCCTTATCTAATTAATGAAGAATGTCAAAATCAGAAATTGCAAATAGGGCATAAAAATAAACAATATTTAATTAGTTTTTTTTTTTTTTTTGTGAATAGCATAAAATATAAGAGAATTTGGTTAAAGATGGATTTCAATAATTGAATGCAGGTGTTTGAACTATAATTAACTTTTTGATTTAAAATGTTACAAATAAATAAATAAATTATTAACAGTCATGCTACCAAAAGGAAAGATAATTGAAGAAGCACCACCCCCTCTAAAAACATAAAAAAATACAAAAAAATACTAATGCATGGCAGCATTTGACCTTACGGAGGAGTCTGACCAGTTATATTAATTGTATATTAATTGTTTCACTTTTCCTGATTTAGATATGTGTATTATTTTAGAGTGATGACATTTATTTAACTTTTGCATGTTTCTCAGTCCTTCTGAAGGCATCAAGGCTTAAATACATGCATAAAATAATCCCCCATTAAATACTTTCCTGAACAAGAATCATAGAATCATAGAATATCCTGAATTGGAAGTGACCCATAAGGATCATTTAGTCCAACCCCAGGCTCCACACAGGAGCACTGAAAAGTCAGACCCTATGTCTGAGAGCATTGTCCAAACGCTTCTTGAAATCTGGCAGGCTCAGTGCTGTGACCACTGCCCTAGGGAGCCTGTCCCAGTGCATGATTACCTGCTTGGTGAAGAATCTTTTCTTAATATCCAGCCTGAACCTATCCAGTTGCAACTTCATGGCATTCCTTCAGGTCCTGTTGCTAATCACCAGAGAGGATTTAAGCTTGTACTAAAGAATGTTTTCTGGTTTTGAAAGACATTGATCAAGTAAGCAGCAGAAATAGGCACATATTCATGTATGAAGGAATGCATACATGCTTTTGTCTGCAACTTGAGATGCAGTTTTATTTGTGCTCGTTCTAGAACTACAGTGCTAGGCTAGTATGGATGCTTTAGTATCCCTGTATTGTTATAATTAGTGACTATAACATGCATCTATATTTATATAAAGAAAAAAAAAATAAAGTACAAGGTTACTGTAAGTTAAAAAATATAAATCCATATAGTATAAGTAAAACTTTGCCTTCAGGCCCCATGGAATTTGTATTTTTGTGAGCTTTATGTGCAGTAACAGACAATTAAGTGTGGAAGTGAAAGTCCAAGCCCTAATGCTCTGCAGTCCAACTTTGCAAAGGCAGTGAAGTGCCTGTGTTCATTCACAAATCAACCTAAACTCGTTATCTATTTAGGTTGCAAAGAATTGTAATTGTGGTCAGCTGCTCCATGCTTCAGACACCCTTGTTGGTATGACGTAGGTCAGTCTTTCTGGTGTTTTTCTGTCTCTCCTTATTGACTAAAGAAGGAGATAATATAGCTATAGAAACACAGAATTATGCAATATCTTAAGTTGGAAGGGGCCCAAAAGGACCATTGAGTCCTGTCTCCACACTGGACCACCCAAAATTCAAAAAATATGACTGAGAGCATTGTCCAAATGCTTCTTGAACTCTGGCAGGCTTGGTGCTACCCTGGGGAGCCTGTCCCAGTCCCTGACCACCTCTGTGTGCAGACCCTTTCCCTCACACCCAGCCTGACCCTCCCCTGTCCCAGTTCCATGCAGTTCCCTCGGGTCCTGTCGCCGTCCCCAGAGAGCAGAGCTCAGCGCCTGCCCCTCCGCTCCCCTCGTGAGGGAACTGCAGGCCACCATGAGGCCTTCCCTCGGCCTGCTGTGCTCTGGCCTGAACAAACCAAGGCACCTCAGCTGCTCCTCATATGTCTTGTCCTCCAGACCTTTCACCATCTTTGCAGCCCTCCTTTGGACACTCTCTGACAGTTTTATGTCCTTCTTATATTGTGGTGCCTCAATCTGCACACAGTACTTGAGGTGAGGCCGCACCAATGCAGAGCAGAGTGGGACAATCACTTTCCATTGGCTAGCCATGCTAGTCCAGGATACGGTTGGCCCTTTTGATTGCCAGGGCACACTTCCACTATCTTGTACCATCCTGCTAGGGCTATCTTGTACTAGAAATTTACATTTTACTTGTTAAATTTGGGTAAATACCATGAATGAACATTTCGCTTTGTCTGGGCTTGAACATACACCCAGAGTATGAGAAAGGCTTGATTTCTTATTAGGAAGCCCTGAGATGTAAGGAGTCAATCAATTCTTCCAAGGGAAACACTCAGCTCCTCATTTAAGGTTTAATGCCTTCCCCAGTCGAAGAGAATTCTCGCATATAAATTCTCCTACTGTCTCTCATTGAAGAAAACAGATCCTTTCAAAAAGTAAGTAAAAGAGTATTCATTATAAATAGTCTCTGTGTGAAATATTGCAGCAGAGGTATAATTACATTACCTTTTTTAGATTAATTACGTTATTATATCATCCCAGAAGTGTTCAGATACCATGGTGATGAGTGTGGGACAGATAATTTCAGTGTATTTTGAGATACATAATAATGTATTTGTATTGTATTTTTCATGCTAGAAGGGGTCCCATGAGCTTCACACAATAATATATCGCCTCTCCTACCTAGACACTGGCATTTTTGACACAGATGGGAAAATGCACACCAATGAATCCATTAGTACTGCTTTTAAAGGACCTGCTGCATCAGTTTGACTTGCTCAGACAACCACTTACCAGACCAAGGCTTTCTTCTGGAGACCATGGGAAGCCAGAGTGCTCAGGAATCTTCATTTCACCTAATGATGTGAAAGAGTTTCTCCTCGGAAAGTGAGACCCTATTAACTAAACATGGATATTACCCACCTGCTGATGGAGCAGGCGGAAGGCAAGAGTCTGTACAAGGATGCAAATTTTGTGTTCAATGAACAACACTTGATGGGCATGGAAAAAATAATAGCTGGGGACAATTCAGGGAGTGGATCAAATCCAGGCATCATGCTTGATTCTACCCAGAGAAACAGAGTTTGCAGAAAAGCTGTTAATTCTCCAGACATCAGGGAGAACCAACAGTAGAAATAAAAAGCTCTAAGGATTTATGGACCAAAGGAAGAATAAAGGCATAGAGATCTTCAGCGTACCATATTATAATATTTGTAAAATCAGTTGTCTCAGGGAAAATCATCAGCTACAGAACTTGATCATTCTGGACAAGCTTAAGGTGTTTCCAGTATACAGACACTTTATTTTAAAGCATAATACTAAAGGTACTTAAGCCAGTTGATTATAGTGCCATAAAATTGTCCCATGATACCTCAGACTTATCCTGAAAGGGATAAGAGAGCAATAAAGGAGAAAGAGAGAGGAGGCTATTGGAGATCTTTGCATGGCAGCTGACAGTCAAACACACTTACCCTAAAATGTCAATATACATTTGATTAGAAGGATTTGAGCAGGACTTAATTGTAAAGTCAACTTGGGTATTGCGGAAGCAGGAGAATGGTGGAAGCCACCATTTGGCTTTTGAATATAGGAAATATTAACTTTTTAATGCTTGATTCAAAATCAGGACACATTTTAAGGAAAGAAAAATTGTGTAAGCCTTTTCTGAAGTGGAGATGAGACCTGGATGCAAACACACCAGAGAAAGCTCCTACTGATTTTTGGAGCAGAACTTAATGAATATAGAGAAAAATCAGCAATTCTATCAAATTCATACAGCAAGGTGCTTTACAGCGCTGCACAATCATGTATCATTAATGACAACCTCTGGCTATTCGTGTTCTAAATAGTCAAGCATTACATGATCTGATTTAGACAAAATCACAGCAAAGGTCAGATATATCAGGGAAGAAAATTCCAAAACAGAACTAGCCACCTCTTCTCAGTTGCAGCGTTAGCTGAGAGTAATATTTGACAGTATAAATTTCTTGTGCTTTACAATTTTCTTCTCTCAAATGCAAATTCAGTACCTTCTTTTTTTATTACTGTTTTCTAAATTTGGTCAATTAAAATGAAAGATAAAAGAAAGACAGTAACTTCAAATATAAATAAACTTTTCAAAGACTGGCATCGACAGAAGAAGAACATTATATTTTAAAGTAAATACATCAGGCTAATTTTGTTTTTCAAAAGGGAATAAAACACATAGCAACAAAATATGCATGCAGAAAAACTCACAATTATATGTGAAAATAATATTAAAGGGCAAGGGCTTCAGTTCATGCAAATTGATTCATAGTGCTACCATACCAACTCATACCAGTTCTGCTAGGGTCTCTCTCAGTACATCACAGAGATGGAAAACACCATTACTAACAATAAAATTACCTATGTAAGTAAACCAGAATGAAAATATTCCAAGAACATGACAATACTATAATTTAAATTGGTGCTTTATTCTCATATGGAACACCAAGTTCAGCTCTATACATCCAATCTCAACATACCATAAATAGAGGAGAGCTAACTAAAAAATATTAGATCCCTGACAGGTTTTCATGTCAGGAGAGACTGGACAGGTTTTCATTTTCAGGAGAGACTGGATAAGAGAGAGATGATCACCACAAAGAAAACACGTGGAAGTCAGAAAAAAAAAAAAGAAAAGAAAGAAAAAAAAAAAGGTGAAGGGAAATCCCTCCATTGTTTTTTATTCTGTGTCAGTAAGAGACAAGAAAATGCTGCTTGAAATTAAAGTGGAAACATTTTAATTTAAAGTAAAAGCTATCTTGCATCCAGTGTTTCATTAAATAGGAGTGCTCACTGCTATATTGTTGCTACAGCAAAGATGCATTTGATGGAATTGCTCAAGGCAGAAGATGCTGATGGCTATCCAGATAAGCCCTGCTTTCCAGTGCTTATAACTTTCAGCTATTTGAATTGGGGATTATTCCGCATGACTTTAGGCATCAAGAAGTAAGTAAGGTCTTTTTTTTTTTTTTTTATTGCGTAGAGAACAGCACTCCCAGAAGGTGATCCATCTCAAAGAGCAGAGCCACCTAAGCTGGAAAGTGGCCTTGCCACTCTACCAAGGCAACATGAAGCTTAAAGGAGTAATTAAGATTATCTGTTGAATTTTTACCTGCTAAAGAAAGTGAACTTAATCCTATCTACCACCAAGACGTTCTGTTTCAGACATCTGATTTATACTGGATGATTCTGAGAATTTTAGACAGAATGGTTCAAATTCATCACAGCATGAGACCATGGAAATGTACTTTTCCTAAAGTGCATAAGACCAGTGCATTCTGTTCTTTAAGCAGCTCTACTCATTATATGTTTTGGAGTTGAGATTAGAAATCTGGCAGTGGCAGTGCTAGACTATTTCAGAGAAGTGCCCTACATTATATATCTGAAAAAAATACCCCTCCCCTCCCCCACTTTTTTTTTAACAGCAAACTAGAGTCAGAAAATATGTTTTCAAGTCCTTACAGAGCATCTCATCCCATTTTAACATCCCATTGGAAGACGATCACAATCTCCTACTTCTTTCACTCACAATTAAATGAAGTGTCAAAAAATTGATAATAGTATTACAATTCATAATCTTTATATTCCCCAAAGACGGCATGAGATTACAAAGGTGACATTCATTTTTCCATTTCAAAGGATTATCATAGGACCATAGTATAATTCAGGTTGGAAGAGACCATATAGGATCTGCGGCCCAAGGTCCTGTGCAAAGCATGAGAGGTATGAGATCAGACAGGGCTGTTCAGGGCTTTGAACAGTCATATGCTGAAAATCTCCAACAATGAAGACTGCAACCTGTTTGAGCAACCTGTTCCTCTGTTTGTCCTCATTGTGGGGAAAAAAAGAAAAAAGGGAAAAAAAAAAGTTTATTCTTATATCTATATATTTTTATTATTTTTATTTTAAAATCTAGGAGCACTCGGCTTTGTACTATAATAATGTTTCAAATAAGATACTACAGCTTAACTAGTTTCTGAATGTTAGTTGAGTCTAGATAAATGATGGAGAGTGCTCCTTGTTCCTTGTAAAAAGTGTGGTGACTTGCTGTATATTGTTTCTCCATCACTGAGATCCAAATTAATGTGTTTCACTTTCAATTTGCTGGATGCTAAGAATGTGCATGTGGTCAGTTACTGCAGCTAAGCTGACAACTGCTGACTTTATAAACCTTCATAACTGTGCCGTATCTGGGTCAAACAAAATTATACATGAATTACTTGTAATGTGAGCAGTTATGTAGATATGTAACTTTCCTGGATCTTCTTTGCAATGGAACTTCTGCCTAGTTCACCATCTATTCCAACCACTTGCTCTCCATGATGTACAAATGGATACCTCAGACAAAGGTGTTCTTTTTTTTTTTTTTTTTTCCTTGATTGGTAGATCAAATCTTTTGCAATAGAGAAGAGGGTGGTGGTAAATAGCTAGCAACTAATAAACACTATACTGTCTTAATCCTATGTGAGTTTGCCATTCTTGTGAAGCCTGCATACACGAGACATCAAATTACTATCCCAACTTATTCAGCAAAATGCTTAAATATGTGCTTATCTTTTTGCTCAAGCCCCCCAGCTTGCAAGCAAATGTTTATATCCTCCAAAGACCATGGCCAGAATAACAAAGACTCTTTTGTTACTTCTTTTCAAGGAGAGAAATTTTACCCTGGATAGCCCATACTGGTGGTATGCAACATGAGTTTTTGAGGTGAGAATCTACACACCACATATATACTTCATACTTCAATATGTATTATTGTCTCTTTATGGCAATTTAAAATATTTAGAACCCAGAGGCCAACTTAGAAAGTATTGAAAAAAATAACGAGGTTAAAGAAATATCAGTATGAGAGTTACCTGAGATATATATATATATACGACATGCACTATAATAAGTTTTTAATTTTGCACTCTCAAGTGTAAAATATTTATCCAAGCAAATTGACTATAATAAAAATTCAAAAGCGGTGTCATGCAAAATATCAGTGGACATTTTCAGCTTTCAGAGCCCAGAGGCAAGTTTATGTTATTTTCATACAAGCAGAGAACTCAGCATTTAGGCTGCCTGCCTGCTCTGAACTATGAGATAATGGCCATGCCACCAGGCAGGCTATGGACTACTGTGACTTCATGGCCTGATCTGGTATAGAAAATCCTATGTTCCAGACATTTGACTGTTACATATGAAAATACGATACATACTCCTTGAAACTCAGGAATTAGGAAGTGCACCAGAAGCTGGAATATATTAAAAGAAGATTAAGTCAATGGGAAATTTTAACAATTCAACGCACATCTTAAAAAGTGGACTTCTGTCCTCGCAATTCTTATGCGGCAAAAGAGCTGTCACAGGACCTACATCCTCTGTTCACAGCTACAAATAATTTGCTTACTATAGAGGAAGAAGTGTGGAAGAAGTGAGGACACTTTCCCTCTCTAAAAGCTTGATTGTAATGCTAAGAGACAAATATAGAGTTAAACTGATCTTTCCCTTTCTCTTGTCCTCTGCAATCACGAAAAGAGGTTCCCCAAGCTAGTTAACTCTTACGCAGGGTTCTGTCTCTGCTCCCCGACTCAACTCCATTTGAAAACTAAAGCTGCTTTAGTGGGTATCTAATTGTATGATGACACATCCAAGCACTTGCAATTGCTGCAGAAAGCAAGTGAAGCTCATTTTGGCATTGTACGGCTGTCACATTTTCCTTAGAGAGGATTGAAGGTATGTTCTCAACCTTAAGTCTCTGATTCTCTAGAATTCACTGGAGATATGAAGATTTTAATCAGCTTAAAATCTACCTCCATGGAAAAGTCTGGCTCATGATGGGTATTGCACTTATAAATCATTCCTGGGGCTTTGCACGCATTGAATTTTAGCATATGTCAGAATTACAGAATCACAGAAGGGTTGAGGTTGGAAGGGACCTCTGGGTCCGTCTGGTCCAGCCCCTGCTCAAGCAGGGCCACCTCCAGCAGGGTTCCCAGGACCACGTTCTCGTGGCTTTTGAAGGTCCCCAAGGAGGAGACACCACAACCTCTCTGGCGACCTGTGCCAGTGCTCAGTCACCTGGACAGCACAGAAATGCTTCCTGATGTGTAGACAGAACCTCCTGTGCTCTAGAATAACTTCTACATCACTGTCAGCCAGAAATTTAGACTAACAAGCAAAGCAGAATGAGACACCATGTTCTGCAGACTCTGTTCTACTTTCTGCAAATCAACATGAAATACAAGTCCTCCATCTTGATTGAATGACAATCAAATTTACTGTGCCTTTAGTACTTTTCCAGAATACCTGAGTGTTACCAACAGCAGCAGTGTGGTGGCAACACAAACAAACCCCACTGCTCCTTCCCAGAAAAACTACAATCCAGTTGTGCTGAATGGTATACAATCTTCAGAAATTAAATACACCCACATAAACATAGTTAAGTGTAATAAACAATTTTACTATCATTAAAATTCTGGAAATTGAGTCACACAATTCCAAAGGCACTTTGCTGAATTCATTTATAAATTCCTTGAATGGGTTAGAGACAACCCCTCCCCTGAGGACCTGTCTGATACCTTAATAGCTAGGCCCACTTTTCTATATTAACTGAGAGCTTCAGGTTGAACATTTCCTACTTCTCTAATTTTCCTAATATTCTCATTTTTTCCTGCTTACCAGGTCTGCACAGATCTGTCTTATTTCACCTTTCACCTTATTTCCCGTCTTATTCCACCTTTGCCTCTCCCTCTGATATAAGGGATATAACCCTTCCCTCTGATATAGGCTCTGGCTTTGAATCGCTGATTATTTGTGAACACCTTTAACATCTGGGGTTTGTTCCTGTCAAGAACTATCCTGAGGGCTTGGACGGTGAAAGGAAACAGTGAAACAAAAATACATGAAAGTAGCCATGACTTACAGGAAAAAAGCCCACAGATTAATCAGAACTTTCCTGTTGGGAAATTTAATCCATTTAAACCTTTATTTTCTGATGGCTGAAAGAATAAAAAAGAAGCCACTTTGATCAAAGTTTTGTGTGTCTCTTGTCATTTACAATAAAACTTCACATTACTTTCTGAAGAGATCACAACTGACACAAAGGATTGGTTTGGTCTTGGATTTAAAATTTTGTAAAATGGTATGTGTGCGATGTACGTAATGAAATGCTATGCACCCCAAGAGCGCACCAAAGTGTCATTATATTCTGCACAAAAGTTTCTGGGCAAATACTGTCCTAAAGTTGCTTCAAAAGCTAATGAAAGCAATTTCAAATTAAAAAAAAAAAAAAAGTGTGAGATTAAAAAGAACAACAGAAGAGCACTGATGAAAATAATTTGAAAGGAATTACAGAAAAGCAGATTCAGGACCCTCAATCTCTACAGCTACGAGGTTTGTTTTAAGATTGTTTAGAGACATGGAATGAAAAATTAAGGTACACACTTTTTAGATCTTTCTAAAAATTATTAGTCAACATTTTTCTCTCCTAGAACTGTGCTTTCTCTCCTAGAACTCTGCTTTCTCTCCTAGAACTGTGTACAGTTTTCAAAGCCGTAAGGAGAACTGATAATACAGGTAGAGGGATAAGAAAAATATTTGTAATAATACTCCATAAACCCTCTGTAAAATGTTTCCAAAAATAAGGTAGGCATCCAAGCAGCAACTCCAAATGGAAAGATTGTAATGTGACTTGTTACCACCACTTCATCCTCCATGGAGGAGTTAGGAGGGTGTTCACATCAAAGATGGATGGTAAACTTCAGGGAGCTTTTCAGTTCCCCTCCTCTCATGCACAATATTATTTGTTTCTTATTAGAAGAAAAATCAAAGGAGCAGGCTAAAAAAGAGCTATAGCTGTGCAGTACCAGGCTCCCAATCTTAAAAAAAAAGCTATGAAACCATCTGTAAACACTGCCTCAGACTGTCTCCTCGGATCAACAGATCTTATTATGAATAATTTTCATATGCATAGCTGAGATGACATTATCATCTTTTCCTTTTCCACATGGCTATGAGAGCCTGGAGGGTCTGTTCATCTGTTGAAGTCTGTGACTTTCCCTTGGAAAAGCCCTGGCATGTTCCTAGGATAGTCAAGGGACACAAAGTGTCCTAACATTAGAGTAACTCTGGAAACTTTGAGGGAGACCAAGGATATATCCAGACTAACCTCCAGGTACAATTAGCTGCTGATATTTAGGAAATGAGTATAAGAACAGGACCTCTATGTAGAGATCCTTCTCCATCAGTTTTTCTGAGTTCTTTGCAATCATTTTAATAACTTTCAGAGCATTTTTTTTAATCCAATCATTTTAATAAGCATTTTTGTTTCTTTTTTTCCTATTCCTTTTCCTTTTCCTTTTTTTTCTTTTCCTTTTCCTTTTCCTTTTCCTTTTCCTTTTCCTTTTCCTTTTCCTTTTCCTTTTCCTTTTCCTTTTCCCTTTCATTTCCTTTTTCTTTCATACACAAGTGTAGATCAAACTGGAGAGGCTGGACAATCTGTGCTTCGAAATGTGTTATGAAGAAATCCAAATAAAAGGAGAAGTTTGCTGTGTGATATCTGGTCCAGCATGAATGGCCATTTTCTCCATTGCCATGATGGCCATCCATTAATTACTTCCTTGCTCCTATACAAATCAGAGACCACTTAAAGGCAACATAATCTCTATACATTTCCTTGGAGTATTAGAGAAGGTTAAACAGCTCCCTTTCAAATTATTTTCTTTAAAAGTATTATTCCCCAGAAATTTATCCATGCATTCATATTTCAATTAGTTATGTTAATAAAGTCAAAGGTTAATGCTAATAAAGGTTAACAGGTTATAGTTAAATAACATGAATTGAGTTACTATCAAAGGCTCCCAGATTAGTCTTCCTCTTTATTATCAGAATTTAAGCTACAACAATTCTCAGGTGTTAAGCAATTTTGTGCAAGAGGCAAATTAGCCATGTGATTTTGGGGGGCAGGGTGACATTTAGAATTTTTATCATCAATTATGTTCTGCAACCTACTTAATGAGCTCAGGCTGGAAAAAAAATATATTTCTGTCTTGCAATAAGAAATGGATTTAAAGCTAGTGGCAAGCCTAGGGAGCAATAAGTGAGAGCAATGAATAGGAAGGAGATGGACAAAGGGAACAAAACAAAAACAGAAGCAAAATAAAACAAAGAAGAAAAAAGATGGGGTTTACCTTGCTATTCAGTAGCCCAGTCTATTCCATACTCTCTGTGGGTCATGGCTACCTCTCTCTCTTGCATGGAGAGGGGACCACTGTCCCCTGTTCGCCTGTCATTAAAATCTAATTTTCACTTAGTGTTATTATCATAGAATGGAATCATAGAATGGCTCAGGTTGGAAGGGACCTTAAAGATCACCTAGGTCCAACCCCCCTGCCATGGCAGGGACACCACCCACCAGATCAGGTTGCCCAGTGCCTCAATCAACCTGGCCTTGACCACCTCCAGGGATGGGGCATCCACAGCTACTCTGGGCAGCTTGTGCCAGTGCCTCACCACCCTCTGAGTGAGGGATTTCCTCCTAACATCTAATCTAAATCTTCCCTCTTTTAGTTTAAAAACATTCCCCCTTGTCCTGTCATTATCTGATTGGGCAAGAAGTTGTTCTCTTTCTTTTTTATAAGACCCCTTTAAGTATTGAAAACCTGCAATAATGTCACCCTGGAGCCTTCTCTTCTCCAGGCTGAACATGCCCAGCTCTCTCAGCATTTCTTCAGCACAGGGGGGGTACTCCAGCCATCTTCACGACCCTCCTCTGGACCCACGTCCTTCTTGTGCTGGGGGCCTCAGACTTGGATGCAGTACTACAGGTAGGGCCTCACAAGGGCAGAGCAGAGGGGGACAATAACCTCTCTCCCCTGCTGCCCACCCCTCTGGTGATGCAGCCCAGGATGCAGTTGGCCTTCTGGGCTGCAGGCACACACTGCTGGCTCATGTCGAGCCTTTCATCCACTAGAACCCCCAAGTCCTTCTCTCCAGGGCTGCTCTTCATCAGTTCTTCTCCCAGTCTGTACTCCTGTCTGGGATTGCTCCAACCCAGGTGTAGCACCTTGCACTTGGACTTGTTAAACTTCATTAGGTTCATGTGGGCCCACTTCTCCAGCCTGTCCAAGTCCCTTTGGATGGCATCTCTTCTTTCTGTGATTATTTGGAAGTAATATTCATTAGTTCTTTTAAGTGCTCAGGACATAGAACACTGTGGAGTTTTTTTGGCACTGAAACTCTATTCATGGGTGAAAATGCAAATAATCAATTTTCTTAACATTTTGTTCTTAATTTATGAAGCTTCTTACTGTGTTTGGTATAGACCAACAAAAATACAGAGCCTTTGTGATGCTCTTTAAGCACCTATGACCTACATATGACTATGAGCTCCTGTCCCTGGTGCAAACCCTGATCTAGTATTTCTGCTCTGTGAACACCTCTAAGATTAGATATACCTTAGGAAAGGCTGATTTCTGTAGATTCAGATGAGGTCTGGTATATGACTGTCTATGAATGTAATGGGTTAATATTGTCTGGCTGCCAGGCACCCACTAAGCTGCTCTCCCAATCTCACTTGTCAATAAAACAAGGGGAGAAAATAAGACAAAAACACCTGTGGGTTGACATAAGAACAGGGAAGTCACCTACCAACTACCATCACAGGCAAAACAGACTTGACTTGGGGAAGATTAATTTCATTTATTGCTAATTAAAATAGAGTAGGATGGTGAGAAACAAGAACAAAACTAAAAACAACTTCATCCCACCCTGCATTCTTCCCAGGCTCAAATTCACTCCTTTCCTCCAGGCTCTTCTGCCTCCTCCTTCCCCTCTGGGGAATGGGGAATTGGGTTTGTGATCAGTTCATAAACCTTTGTCTCTGCAAGTCCTTCCTCAAACTCTCCCCTGCTCCAGTGTTGGGAGGCATTCCTTCAGGAACTTTTCCAACATGGGTGCTTCCCACAAGCTTAGTTCTCTTATTGATCTCTCTCACTGCTACTGCACAGTGTTCTTTACCCTTTCTTAAATATGTTATCACAGAGGCACCACTAGCATCACTGATGGGCTCAACTGTGTCCTGCAGCAGGTCCAGCTGGAACTGGCTCTGTCTAACATGGGGTCAGCCCCTTGTCTTTTCTCGTGGATGCCACCCATGCAGCCCCTTTCCTGCTACCACAACATTTCCACCTAAATAGAATACAAAGAAGATAAATATGTCTAGTAAAAAAATAATCTAAACCATGTTTACGAAATGCTGAACTCAAGAACCATTTGTTATGACTCAAGAAATAGATCTTGAATCTATGGATAACCATCTTTGAAATCACAAGTTTAATCTGCAATGGCAGTCAAAATCCCCCACCAATTTAAGCATCAGAAGAAGCAAAGCATGTCCTTTTGTCACTGTATAAAAACTTGGCATTATGTGGTTCTTGCCTAAGCATCTCAGTATCTCACTGGTATAGAGAAAGGTAGATAAATGATAAAGGGAATGGAGCCTTATAGGGACAGATGTGATGGAGGATAAGCTGAATGTAACAAATCCCACAATGCTAGAGTTGGGAGCACTCAATAACAGAAGGTAAACAATGTAAAAGAAAGTAGTTTATTTTATACGAGTAGTTAAAATCTTCAGTTCATTGCCACAGAACAGAGGAAGACAGGACCAGAAGTTTAAAATGAAATTAAACAAATTGTTGGACAGCAGGTCCATAAATGGATACTAAAATGATTAGGCAGAGACAGACCCTCTAGCATCCCTAATACATCATTTCTGAGTGCTAAGGGAATACAAGGGGAACGAATAACAAAAAGTAGCCAGTGCTTTTCCTAGATACCAGATCCTATTGCCCCTGTCACAGAGAATATGGGGCTAGACAGACTATTGATCTGAGCCAGCAGCCATTCATATGTGCAGCTACACTGACATTGAATAACTCAGGCACCTGTGGCTGTACCAAAAAAAAATCTGTAGCCAAAAAAATCTGGGTTGAAATTCCTTCTTTTATGCAACCTCTGTTTACTAAAGAGCTAGAAATGTAAAAGACTGAGAGTTTAGCCTGTGTCAGGAATGTATAATCACAGGAGGAGACCATGAACATTTTAAGTCATGAGAGGAAAAAGGAAAGGATCAAGTCCCTGAAGTGGGACTTTGAGCACACAGAAGAAATTGATCTAGCCAGATACACAGGAAAAAGGAGTAAGGGAAACAGCATCATGCTTTTTCTGTATGACAGTGGAGGACAGGTTGTATCCCTGAGCTAGCTCCAAAAAGTCTTCAATGTTTATGCAGAGCAGCGAAGTATGCACAGAAGCCAATGTGGTTGCATGAGTGTATAGAAACACTTCTGCTGTTATGTAATGCATTAATTAAAATCAGTCAGTTTAAGCAGATCTTCCAATATAGGGGCTTCTACATTGTGCAGTTTTGTTTTTGTTTTTTCCAATCAATGAAGACATAAGTTTTAAAAATATAAGGAAAACAAACAAACAAAATGCAAGTCAATGTAGAGCAGAGCTGTGAAAGGAAGCAAAGACATGAGTGCACGACTCCACCGTTAGAAATATAAGGACGCTTCCACTTCCCACATAGCTGGCCTGGTCTGTACTCTGTTGAGATCTGGTAACAGTAAGAGAATGGCAATCACCTTTCTTTTGCAGTCCCAAGGTTTTCTTTCTTCACTTTCATGTTGTTTTGTGTTTTGTTTTGTTTTTTCCTCCACATAAATTAAAATAAACTTTGTGGAACCAGTAATTTCTCTTTTTCAGTTGGAGTCTATATTTCAACATTATGAGCAAATACAAAGAGTATCTGGCATCTGTATCTAAAAGTGTGGATATATGGCAGTGTATGCCTTTACACCTTTCTGAATAAAACTCAAAATGTGAATGCTTCTCTCCCTTATTTAGGCATTAAATGCCTGTCACAAATCTTGAAATCATGGGCTTTGAAAGTCCAATTTAGGAATGACTTCTTAGTAAAATCTTTTGAATAAATTAGTTTAAACGATGTTGTTCCCATAAACATAGAAGAAAAATTGAGTTTTGGAATATGACTGATGATTTCTGAATTATGACTACAGTAGATGAATAAAAGGAGAGTCTACACAACACCTATAACTGCAAGACCAGTCTGTGAGCATGTCAGTTGTCAAAGAAAATTCAGTCCGTAGCCAGGAAACTGAGGAGAATCCAGGATGTTTTATGAAGTGGTGCTGGTTTCTCAGTCTTTATCTAGATAATTACGAAAGCCCCTATGAAACAATGGTGACTCTATCCACCAACTGTAGTTACTAAATTTACTATTTACTATTAATAAATTACTAAAAGTTACTAAAACTAGCAATGCCGTGCTTGATGCATCCCAGGGTACGGTTGGCCCTCCTGGCTGCCAGGGCACACTGCTGGCTCATATTCAACTTGCTGTCAACCATAACCCCCAGATCCCTCTCTGCGGGGCTGCTCTCCAGCGTCTCATCGCCCAGTCTGTACGTATAGCCAGGGCTGCCCCGTCCCAGGTGCAGGACCCGGCACTTGCTTTTGTTAAACTTCATGTGGTTGGTGATAGCCCAGCTCTCCAATCTGTCCAGATCTCTCTGCAAGGCCTTTCCACCCTCATCCGAGTCCACAACTCCTCCAAGTTTGGTGTCGTCGGCAAATTTGTGTTGTCTACCTCAATCAGATAAACATCAGCCCAAGCTTGCCATCAAGACCTATCTGCTGTTAAACCTGAAAACCCTTAGGCCATTCCTAAAAAGTTGCTTTATCCCAAGCTTAGTCATCCTGTGGAGAAGGAGAACATGAGCTCATTTGATAGCTTGGCATGGAACAAATTCCCTAATAGTACAGACTCTCTCAGTCCAAGCAATGCAGATGTTTCCAAGAGAGTGTGATTGAGCAGAAACTGTTGCATGTCAGTACTGTGAATTTCCTGAACTTTACCCTGAAAGGAAAGTGAGGAAAAGTGAGTGTCAAAGTGAGAATGATCCCAGTCAGATACTGCATACAGTAGCACTTTGTTGTTGTTGTTGTTTGTTTGTTTTCCTTAGCATTTGCAGGAACATGAAAGTGAATTGCTGTGTTTGTTCAAATGGCACGGAATCTAAAAGCAATTTGTGGTGACAAGGTCACAGAGGGCAAGTGAAGGCTTTTTATAACTCCACTGAGGGCTGGTGAGTATATCTATATTGTATATACACAGGGAGAAATATGAAATATTTTACTGTTAATGATACAGCTCAGCTCTATAGAGGATAATGTGTGAAATGATGCTGAATTTTCTAGGCAACCTAACTATTTCCAGGCTTGTCAAACAGAAGCAAGAACAGCAGAGGAAGAACACAATTTATAAGATCAGAATAAGAATACAACACATGAGAAAAGATCCATGCCTGATTGAATCATAGATTCTGAATCAAACAGAAGAAAGAAAAAAGGAAGATTACCTGTAAACACTTCAGTGATTTTTAATATGTAATTGAAGATGCCACATTTGTTTTAAATGTTAATAACAACAGTTTGCATACACATTCACTCACTCGGTGACCCAAAATTCATTAACATCTTCAGAGGTATTCCTAATATTTCTCAGGGGTTTTAGCCAGACACCTGTTTTATTATAAATACTTTTGCAACCAGAATAGGCTGCTACACCTGAGCTAGGACAGAGGTGAAGTCTGCAGCAACAATACTAATATCTGCATCTTTGGGCAAACTGGTCTAGAGCAAGGTGTCCTGGCCCATGACGGGGGGGGGTGGAATTAGATGATCTTTAAGGTCCCTTCCAGTCCAATGCAAACCTTTCTGTGATTCTGTGGTTCTATAAATCCATGATCTTCTGTAAAGTTCCTTTCATGCCCTGCATGCAGCAGAAGCTGGACTTTGCCTAATGTTTTCTTTTGCAAGGCACCCCACAGGTTCCAGGCAAGAAATGATACCACTCTACTTCAGGAGCATGAGCAAAAGAGTAAACCCAACAGCTTTTGGATGAGTTGTTTTAATACATATGGTTATCACAGCCTGAATTTTCTAATATTAGTCTTTCCCTTAGGAGAAGAGTTCTCCAAGCAGTGACCATTACGCCAGTACAGTTAACAATCAACAATTAAATTGTTGTGTTTCTTGGGGTGTGCTCAGTAGTAGTTACAGCTTGACTCTTCACAGAATCGCAGAATGGTTAAGAACTCTTTGAGTAATTTATAAAAGTTGTCACAGCCATAAATCAGACTCTCTGGAAGCCTTCTCAATGTGTTGTTCACTTGTCCTTACGCAAATTTTAATAAGACTGGGACTTGCATCCATTTTTTTGTTGTTGTTGTTTATTATTTTTTTTGTTTTATTTTCTTTTGTATTTTTTTAAGACCACACTCCCCCAAGCACAGTTGTATGCTGGGTTATGTCTAAGATCCTTCAATTTTAGAGCAACATATAGTCTTAAACTATTTTCATCAACTATTATCACAGTCTTCTATGAATCTTTGCACAGTCCAAATGCACATGGATATATTCTGAAACAAAAAATGATCTGGATCATGTCTTGTCATAAGAGATCAAGGTCTTGTCCCTGGGTGGGGAAAGTCCCCACAGTGGAGACACATGGCTCAGAGGAAATAAAACTAAAGAGACAGAAAAAAGAAAACTAGTTCAATGTGACACACTAGCTTATCACTTGCTGAGAAGATCTCAAAAGACCAGAGATGTTGGTCCTTATATATTTTCTAGAGATTGTCAGGTACAAGAAAAAACAATGTCATTACTACCATCTATTAGGTGCAATAATGCACAGAGATCCACTCAGGGGACATACACACACTTTGGGGTGTGTTTAGGGGTGTTAATAGTAATGAAGAGAGACCAGACTTTCAGAAAAGTTTGTAACACATCTGTGGTGTGGAGAAGGGAACTTCAGCAGAAGTAAATCAGCTAAGCATCACTGAAACCTACACCAGCTACAAATCTGTCCCAGTGATTCCAGTTGTGATTCATTAACAAATTAGCAAGTTTGAAGGCTTTGTTTTGAAGCTGCTTCAGT
Organism: Cygnus atratus; assembly: GCF_013377495.2. Classification (NCBI taxonomy): domain Eukaryota; kingdom Metazoa; phylum Chordata; class Aves; order Anseriformes; family Anatidae; genus Cygnus; species Cygnus atratus. The sequence goes on along the minus strand of NC_066363.1, from coordinate 157,448,262 downwards.
AAGAACAGCTAGTGATTTTATCTCATGCTGTGCAATTATTGACCAATTTTAGGTGGGAAAAGGCTTTTAGAGTAGATACAAATGCCATTATTTTGCACACAGTTTTACTAAATTCAAACTTTGGAAAGACACAAAGACTTTAGCATATTGGGAGTTTATTTTTAAAAATGCCTCAGAGTATATCATTCTTCCTTCTCAGAACAGGATGAATTAAATGAAGAACTTGCTGGGGATCCATTATTAGAATCTCTTAAAGGGAACAGTTAGTTTAATATGTCATTGTTTCCTAATGCTGCAATATTTGCATCCTCAGAATACCATAATCATTGAATCACAGAATCATCTAGGTTGGAAATGTCCTTCAAGATAATCAAGCCCAACCATCAATCTGACGTATCGAGTCCCATCACTAAACCATGTCCCTTAGTGCCACGTGCACACATCTTGTCACATACCTCCAGGAATGGAGATTCCATCACTTCCCTGAGCAGCCTATTCCAATGCTTGACCACCTTCTCCATGAAGAAATTATTCCTAATATTTCATCTACACCTCTCCTGGCACAATTGAGACTTCTTCCTCATGTCCTATCACTTGTCACCTGAGAAAAGAGACTGACACCTTCCTTGCTGCAACTGGTAATGGTAAAGAGCAATGAGGTCTCCCCTCAGCCTCCTCTTCTCCAGACAAAACAACTCCAGTTCTCTCAGCGGCTCCTCACAAGTCTCATTTTCTAGTCCCTTTGGCAGCATTTCTACTTTTCTCTGCACATGCTCAAGCAACTCAAGATCCTTCTTGTAGTGAGGGGCACAAAACTGAACACAATATTTAAGGTGAAGTCTCATCAGTGCCACATACAAGGGGGAAATCGCTTCCCTAGTCCTGCTGGCCACACTGTTTCTGATACAAACCAGGATGCCGTTGGCCTTCTTGGCCACCTGGGCATACTCTTGGCTCATGTTTAGCTGGCTGTCAATGGCACCACCAGGTCCTTTTCTGCTGGACAGCTTTGCAGTCACTCTTCCCCAAGCCCATATCACTACATCAGGTTGTTATGATCCAAGTGCAGGACCCAGCACTTAGCCCCTTTGAATATCATGGGATTGGACTCAGCCCACTGATCCAGCCTATCCAGATCCCTCTGCAGAGCCTTCCTACCCTCAAGCAGATCAATAGTCCTGCCTAACTTGGTGTTGTCTGTGAATAATAAAGATAACAGCAGTGGAAGCTTTCAGATATAGCACAAGTTGGATACTTTGTGCATCAAAACTAAGAATCAGTGGTGTCAGTTAAATTAATGTTAAGTTATATCCTTACCATCTATCTTCTTTCTCTCTGCTTAACAGAAAATGAGAAAAGATAAGAAATTTTTAGTAGATAAACTCACTAAAAATATACCACTTCTGGAGGAGAAAGGTTGAGATTTTGCCAGCTCCTATTCATTAAGGTCCTAACATAGTCAGGAACTGAGTTTATTTGACCCTAATTTGAAAACCGTGAAAACAGCCAGAAAATATTTCTCAGAATTGTGTCCTGATGTAAAGCTAAGCTGTCCTGACATTAGAGGCACCAACCCCGCTAATACTGCACAGTTATTATTCTATATCTTAGATATCCTGTTTAGCAAACTTGCTGTCTCTTATGGAGAAAAAATGGATAGCGACTGCAATTCCTAGGCACCTTTCAAATATTAGAAAGATCAAAGTTTTAAAGATTTTATTTTGCATGAGAAAATCCAGAACAACATGCTGCTTTAGCTTTTCCAGCTTGACTGTCTGGAATATCACTCTGAACTAACATCCATCTCGTTGCTCTGTATGTGCAATTATATGCATATCAGATATTTGAAACATTAATTCCTCATCTTAGTAATGCAGTAAATTTCTTAACTTCCAGAAATATGTACTCAAGAAAGTTTGGGTTTTGTGATTCTTAGGTTGTCCGGCACACATATTAAAAGGGGAAATGCAGCTTCTGTGATATTTGTTAAAGCAGATTTCTCTCTCAAGTCAGCAGATGGTCACTTCAGTCTGGCGCTGGTATTGCTTTTGACTCAGTTTTCTGTTCACTCATACATTAAAAAAAAAAAAATCTCACACAAAACAGTCAAGTTATTCAGTCTAGTATCAGAGGTGTTGCCATGCTCCCAGCTATGTTGGGTAAGTGATTATCAACTTGATTCCAGCTAACTGCACCTTAGTGCTTTTAATTTCTGGGGTTTCAGATCTGGGTCGTTTTGACAGAATTGGTTGTAAAGCAACACCATGAGAGCTACACAGCCAGACCTGAAATTGCAATACCTTCTAGCAGAGGAACAGGGTCATGTTAAGAAAAGGGTGTGGAAGGAGGGATATAACCTCTTAAACAGGCTCAGTCTGGACAATATGCCTGATGAGAGCCTGCCTTCTAGCAAAGACACAGCATCCAGCAAGCAGCACTCACTATCCCTCATCTTGACTTGGAGCTGGTCATCTCAAAGTGAAGGGGACATTTAAAGTCTTGGTCTTTCCACAGCTCCTCTTGGACAGCTGAAGTCAAGCAGGCAGTGAATGCTACAGAAATCAGTGTCTCCAGGGCTTTCGGACATGATGGAAAAGGTTGATCTCACTGCTTTTAATTTCAGTGTAGATTTTTATGCCTGAGCCTTGGTCTCCCTTCTACAGTACATGAAAATAAACGGGACTGTTGAGGGTGCAGTCAGTCTGATCTATTTTATCTATCTATTGTAGGAGGAGATGAATCATGTCTTAGACTTCACTAAGTTAATTGACTCACTCTCCATTCATTGTAAAGAAAGTTTGGAAGGGACAGAGTTCAGATGTAGACACCTACACTGTAAATATCTACATAGCAGTAAATGATTCCTCCATCTGGTTATGCAGTCAATAAGGAGTAGTCAGTACCTACTGAAACATCTCTTGCAGGTATTATGATCTCGTTTTTTCTTCTGCCTATGTTATAAACCTGGATCAGGCAATCTAAGGGTAATAATGCCCCAGAAGACTCTCTTTTCCTCTGACCTCAAGATGCAGAGTCTACAATTCAGTCTACGCTTACATCCCTCACACAACCTTTGTGTGCCATTCATATGTTTTCACATTCACACTAAATTTCCTTTCAGTTACATCTTTTCCAGGCTGAAGAATCCTAGTCTGTTCTTCAGATCATTCTGCAGATCCAAGCTGTTCCTTAGCTTTGTTCATGTTGTTACTGTTCTCTGACTCTTTTCCTGGTTTTAATAGGTTTTAATATAAATTAATTACACACAGTTCTTTCTGAAATCATTCTGTTCTCCCTATATTTCTTTCAGTCTGTTCTTGTGGAGTCTTTTGAAACTTCTGCTTGTAAGCAGCCCATGAGGTAATTTTACTGAGAGTAGAAGGCGAAAAGCCAATGCAGAACATGGACACACACAAACAGAAATGTGGTTAGGAAAGAGTAACACGTAGGTCCATATAACTGCACTTGCATTATTTCTGTAACATTGCTACCTGTGGGAATACACACTTATATACACAGGCCCCTAGTCAGAGACTTGGAATGATATATTGGATAGAAATTTCAAGAACAGCTTGTTTGTGCTTGTTTGTCCCTAGATATTCCCTTCCTAATCACCAAGTTAATGGCTTTGGAATTGGGGTTTTTGCTACAATAATGGGAGGATTAAAGGGACATATTTCATAAATATATATGTATATGACAACAAGTTTTTCAACCACTGATTCTTCACCAGGCACAAGTTCTGGGATGACAGCTCCAACGCTGTCTACATAAGAAAAAAATAAGAGCAAGCTAATGGAAAAAAAAAATGTCAGGGAACAAGCTCATCTAAACATCCCTGAAAGTTTCACGAGGAGAACCAAGGAAAACTGGGGTCTTCTTGGGACTGAAGATACGTTCAGGATGTACCCAGGAGAGGAGTTCCTCTGAGGAAAGCTAAAAAGAGTGCAGAGGGAGTAAGGCTGTCTATTGCCATCTTTGGATCCAGGGCTCGGTGGGAGTTAGTGCCATATTCCAGCTGACAGCTCAAATCACAAGTTCAGTCTATTATGAGCAAGAAGGGAGCTACAAACCAGCCCTCTCCATTGAGATATCATGATACAAAGAAGAGAAGCAGACAGGAAAGGTGGTTATTGAGAAAAGATTACAATACGTGTGAATCTATGGCTCAAGGGTGATCCTGGCAGGCTGAAACGGGGAGATAATTACACATAATCCTGACCCTGACTGTATGATGTGGACATTATTTTCATGTCAAAAAGGCAGAAGAATGGTAGAGTTTTTGATTGGGACTTGTAGGACAAGTAGAACAATGCAGAGCCAAAGAGGACATGGTGGGATATGGGATGCGGTTTGGGGGGATATTTGGAAGCTTTTTATATCCTCCTCTGTGCTGACAGACCAAATGTTTCAGTAACTGAATGTTTTACTTGTCACATACCCTCAAGTGTTGCTCATAAGCAAGAGTCTACAAATTCTTAGCTGCAATAAATGAGCTCAGAAGAAAGACAGAAATTGGGCAGAGGAGATGCTGAAATGTTCACAAAGGCACCCGGGGTCTTCTAAAATGATGAAGCCCAATATATTGACTGAGAGAATGGAGGGTGATCTGGTCCTGGCACAGGTAAGGGAGCCCTGAGAGAGAGACTTGGTCAGTGCTGATATCATAACAGTAGCAGACACCCAATAAATGTTAGCTGCATCAGACAAGATCATTAAGAGGACCAGCTTGAAGCTCAAGCCAGCAAACTATATATATATATATATATATATATATACACACATATATATATATTTTTTTTTCATTTGGTTTACTAGAAGAAGGATTACACCTGACAACTGTGTGGAAATCCATAGTAAAACTTCTGTGAGCTCTGTGAGATATATCTGAGAGGCCAGCAAACTATTTGGGGGAATAGTTTTAAGTGGAACTGAGTGAGAGAAATAAGGCACTATGAACTTGAAAATAAATAAATAAATAAAAAGACACCAACAAACAAAAAACAACTCAAGTTTTCTCTTAAAATTCTAGCAGAGAAAAAAGTAGGAATCCAAAGAGATGGAGGGAGAAAAAACAGGGTAACTTACCTGTGCTGAACAGTTTTTTTGGCAAAGCAGAGGCTGAAAAAGGAAAGAAATAATTCAGGGAAAAGAAGAACACGGGTCATCTATAGACATGAGGGAGGAGATCAGTTGAGAAGGTTTTATAAATGTCATACATATAAATTTACAACACTGTTTTATGGTACTTTTACCTGAGAGGTTGACATATTGATTTTCCAGAGTATGTAGCAGTCTGGTATACTCAAAGGCAAATTCCAATGAGCTTCTGTTGTACCTGAAAAAGCTCAGCCAAAAGCAAATCAGTCCCCGAATGTTACTCTCTCCATTCAGAAAATGAAGAAGATGCAGTCAGCAGCAAATATTGAATCCAAGCAATGTGCTCAGTGGCAGAGGCAGGGAAACCATTCCTTCCTTCAGGATAGCTTCCAGTTCCCTATACCTGGAGGCCAACACCTCTCTTCCTGTACACTTTCCTTATCCTGTCACTTCATTTAAATTCCATTTTCTGTAAATAATGCTATGAGCATCACACAGACAAGAGACCCTTCAAGTACCCTTTAAGTACCCTGATATATCCCCAAACTTGATCCATCAATTCCCCACTGAAGAGGGCACAAACCTTATCGAAGAAATTTTGAAGTCATCTGATTACAAATAATATCATAAAGTATAATTAAGCTGCCAGCATAGGTAATGAGACCTACACCTGCATGTCTACAATTAGGAGCTGATGCCCATCCCCACTGATGGCAACGCCATGCAGACTGAGGGCACCTGCATTCAGTACTGCACCCAAAACCTCACTTGATGAGGGACTCTCCTGCTCCATCACCTTAATAATTTAATTATTTCTATCCACTTTATACACATCAAACCTATTTTGTCCCTTCTCCAAACCGTTACTCAATCTTTTTTTTAGCAACCCCCCATGAGATTCTGCTTTTCTGCTTTCTATTCTTCCTCCTTCTTCTAAGAGCTGAGCACCACCAAAACATTTGACAAACCACTGGAAGAACAACAACAACAAAAAAACTTCCTTTCTGGATTCTAATAGGACTTCATATGAAGAAAGTACATGTGCAACCTCTATGGAGTTCATTTAAGGATGGTGGGAGTTTACTGACTACTCAGTGAAAATGGAGTACCTAACAGCTCTGTTCTGCTCACAGAGAGCTAAGAAATTGTCTGAATATAATTATTTTTCCATGGGTTTTCAGATTAAAAAGTCACACACACAGTCACACACTCAAAACAGCAGCAAGTCTCTTGACAAATTCCAAGCCAGCACAGACTGCAAAAACTTATTAACAGTATAGCCAACTTTTTTTTTCCTTTTTTTTTTTTTTTAATATTGAAAAAAGCAATGCATTTTCCTCTAACTTTCCTGCTGAAAACTGTTACTGTATTCCTGGATGAAAATATAAAAAAACAATCAGACAAAGTCAACCAGACAAAACATCTCAGCTTGAGGCAGAGACCTGGGAAAAAATAAAACTAAGAATAAAAAAAAATCCCTTCACACTCATTACAAAAAATCATAGAAAGATTCTAAGAAATTGAAAAGCAACAAATATTGTATCTTATTAAATAACCTTAAGCACAAGATGTGTTTCTCATAATAATGATAAATTAAACTTCTCTTAAATGTGCTTAGGATGCTGTTGTTGATTTTTCTTAATATCCCACTGAAAAAAAAATATATATATATATATGTGTGTGTGTGTGTAGAATGCATAACATTTTAAATATATTTCAGTTATCCAAATTAATAAAAAAAAAACCAAAACTTTGTTTTCCAAAATAGAAAAAAACTCTGATTAAATTACTGAAATCTGTAACCAGCAAAGCGATGTTTCAAGCAAGCTGGCACTTTGTTCAAGATATAAGTCAAATTAGTGGAGGAAAATGTATTTACCAGCGAGGAAATCAGAAAATTTCCTTCAGGAATTATGACCATGGAATTAATTTCAGGGATAATATCCTTTTGGTTTTGTTCATTTTGCAGGGAGAAGCAGCTTCTATTTTATTCCATCACAGCAGGGTCATTAATAGCAATCTTTTAACTCTAGCTAGATTTCTTTTAGCCTTTTGAGATGTCCTAGGTATTCTTGGCTATTTTTAAAATGATTTTGAGTAATTGCATTATGCCCCATGTTGGAATCTTAAATGTATTGTAAATAACTGGCTTTTTCATGTAAGGATATTACACGTTGCAGTTTCCAGACCAAATTTAATGACATTTGGTTGTTGATGTTTTATTAATAACCACAGCTGCAGCAGTAATTCACTGATTCATAGTGATTTCAAGGGAGATACCTGTTACATTCAATCTGAGAGTTATGCCTTCACCTCTTGGATGATACCAACATTGTCAGTTCACACACACACACCTTCTCATATATCAGTATATCCAGTATATATCCACCATCAGTATATCAGTATATATCCACCCTCTTGGATTGATAGTGCCCAAGCACAGAGGGCAGATTTATGTAGAGAGATTCAAAATCTCCTCACAATCTATTTCAGCCTCTCATTGATGCAATCTGAATGGGTCATCACAAGGGGAACCTGCCATCCAGGTCTCAAAGAACAAACTGGTTCTCTTCATTCCAGAGTGAATCCATTGGACTGGAGATGCATCAAAGCTGGCAGCTAGCAGTGAGATCGAAAGACACATGAGCTCAGGATGCCCAAATCTGCTCTGATATTTACTCTTCTTTCACAATAAAGAGTTTTCCCAATTCTTTTCAGAATAGCAGAGAGGATAAAAATAATTTTCTTTCTCCAGCTCCCACACCTTTTTTATATTGATTTTAGGATAGGTGCCCTGACAGGCACAGTATCCTGAAATATGAGGTAGTTGTACAATGTACAAGTTGGGTTTCCATTGCATCTTAATCACCCATGCTTTTCTGAAATGCATAGAAGAACAGCAGTAGCCACCTTCGTGTGCTATATCTTGAAAAGGAAGTTGTTAGTCTGTAACTGGCTCACAGAGATGCTTTCTGTATCAATACTTGGAATGCACCTGTAAAAAAAAACGTTCATTGCAATAGAGTACACCAGCTACACGTATGCATTGAGTACCTGCATATGAGCTCATCCCCAATCTTTCTTTCTCCCGATCCTTTATGAATGGGGCAAATTGCCAATGCAATTAAAACTTTGGCTCCTGTGTCATTCTTGTTCTTTTTCCAAATGGTGAACTGCTAGACTAATCAAAATTCTGGCTGTTACTGCTATCAAAAAATATAATTTCATAAACAAGTCACCTTCCCAAGAGAAAGGAGAAAAGGCTGATGGGCTGCAGATATGTAAGGTCATCTCAATCAGCATTCTAGTGCATGCAGGAAGCAGTGACCTTTGCAATAAGTCAAGGACTTTGAAAACTTCCACTAGGAAGAGGATAGTGCTTGAAGTACAGATGTGTAGGCTATTCAGAATAAAATGAGTATCTTTCTGTAAATGCGTTCCAGCTAGTCTTGAAAGATCATTTCAGAAAGTCCTGCTGGTTAAACAAAACTAGAAATTCCCTGCTTTTGGATCCACTGAGATGGTACTATTCAAAACCATTGCAGAATGTAGAACATAACTTTAATTTCAGACATTGATCTGCCTATTGTACTCAGGTTTGGAGAAAGACATATTTATGAGGGAAGAACATGCAAGGCTTTTTGAGCTTTACTTAGCTACAAAATCTCCTCACTCGTCACACATCATGTTATAAAGATGTTCAGAGTGTCTCGTTCATAAGTCAGAGTTCCTTTTTTCAGTATGTGCTAAGGATCTTCATTTTACATTGCCTCCAGTCATTCGGAGGTTCAGAACTGAAAGGTAGAGCTGTAAGACTTTAAGAGGCACAGGAGTGCCTAACTGAATGTGCAAAATCTCTGAAATACTTTGGATGATTTACCATCAGATTTCAGCATGTCCTGAACTTAATTTTGGTGCTTTGCATCTGAAAGATAAAGTTTGTCAGTTCAGGTATGAAACAGGAGAAAAAAAAAAAATAATATATATATATATATATATATATAAAAATGAGTCTGCTCCTCATTAAATATTCTTCAGCTCAGCCAAAATGTCTTTTGCATGGAGCCAACAGGCTAACTGGGAAACTTCCTCCTACCTGTGATTACAATAAAATAAATGAAATTACTTTCACCAGCAACTTTACAATTGGATACCCTGCATAGCAGCTTCAAGAGAGAAGTAAAATCCAGTCTTGTAAAGGACCATTTTGATCCACCTAAAAAGACTGTAAAATCATCTCCCTCAGCAGCCACCAAACTCCAGGGCTGGTTTGCTGCTACCTTTTCAGTGCCAGTCCTATTACGTGGAACATATACTACTAGCTTTTACAAATGTCTGTAGATCCAAAAACTGATGCCCTGGTGCTGGCTGGGGGCTGCAGGGCCTCTGTGGGCAGAGGCTGGGACTACCCAGTGCTGGATACAGTTCCATGGAAGGGTCCAACTAAGCCCAGCACCAACCTGGTGGCGCCTCAGGGAAAACAGATTTCTGAAAGGGCAGAGTGGGCACAGGCCAAGGAGGAAGCCCAGGGCGAGGGAGAAGCAGCAGAGGGCCCAGGCCCCAGGAGGAGGAGGGCAGGAGGGGCTCCAGGGCCCACAGGCAGCAGGGATTCCCCGGCAGCCCTGCAGAGCCCCCGCTGGAGCAGATCTCCACCCTGCAACCCGGGGAGGGCACACACTGCGGCAGGGGGACATTTTCTGAGGGAGCTGTAGCCATGGGGAGCCAGGAGGGCTAACTTTATCTTAGGGTGAATCAAGCACAGCATAGCTAGTCAGTCAAGGGAAGGGGTAGTCCCACTCTGCTCTGTGCTGGTGCAGCCTCACCTAGATCATTCTGTGCAGTTTTGGACACCATAATAAGGACATAAAACTATTACAGAGCGTCCAAAGAAGGGCTGCAAAGATGGTGAAGGATCCAGAGTGGAAGACATATGAGGAGTATCTGAAATTGCTTGCTTTGTTCAGCCTAGAGAAGAGGAGACTGAGGGGACACCTCATGGCGGCCTGTAGCTTCCTCATGAAGAGCAGAGAGGGAGGCACAAAGCCTGCTGGAGTACAAGAAGTGTTTAGACAATGCTCTCAGATATATGGTTTAATTTTTAGGTAATATTATGTAGAGCCAGGAGTTGGACTTGATGATCCTTGTGGGTCCTCTTCCAACTTGGGATATTCTATGATTCTATGATTAAGACTGAAAGGGGAAGGTTGTCATTCCACTGCCTTGGGCTTTAGATCAAACCTCACATACTCACACCCTAGAGATGCCCATTCTTTTTCCAGTTCTATGCCATAACTAGTAAAATGTCTTACTTGAGACCCACAATGTAAATAAAAATACCAATTGTATGGACTCTTAAGGAAGCGAGTAATTATGCATCAAAGTCTGTGGTGAAAGCAGGGCTCTCAATTTTCATGATATTATTAAAAACATCTTAAATGTATATTTAGATATATTAAAAGTAAACATTGAATCCCATTGCATAATTAATACAAGCCTTAAGCAAGAAATTTTGGGCAAATTCTAATTTTTCTTGGCACACAAGAAGCACTGAAGTTTCAGGAGACAAAGCTTTTCAATTCGTACTTTCTGGGGCTGAAGAGGAATCTCAGACATGAACCTGTTGACACATTTCTAGCAGCTGTAATTGATGACTGTGGCTCCCTCTTCTACACTGCACCTTCAAAGCAATCTGCGGTAATAGATGTCCTGCTGAAAGCACAGACTTCTGATGATGTATTACTTACCCGCTAAAGGTTGTCACGAGAGGGCAGTAGAAAAAGAAATACTTTTGTAGTTCTCTAAAAGAGCCATATTCAGTTTGGGTTCAGAAAGTCATTTGATAGTGTTCTTCCCCCTTCTTTATGTACTTTTTGTTAAAAAAAAAAAAAAAAAAAGAAAAAAAAAAGACAACTTCAACTGATGCTAAAAAAAAGAAAAAACACATTACTAAGAAATACATTATATGACATGTTTTGACATTTAACTATATGCTCAATGCACTGCTTTTACCTCCTTCCAGAACTTGGAAAATACACAGTAATATTCTAGTCCCAGTGAGTGGGCTAGTTTAAATGTTAAGACAGTAACTTCTGCTAATAGATTTCAAATCTCCACTTTGTCAAAGCAGTTCCTGTCTGCTTTGACAAAAAGAAAATTAAAAAAAAAAAAAATCAAAACCAAACCCAACCACCCAACCCAACCTAACCCAACCCAAATAAATAAATAAATAAATAAATACACATACACACACCTGGAGGGCAAAGACGTATCTACCTGGCAGTAAAACACCAAGTTTTACAGATGTAGGAATTCAGACATTTATATATTTCAGTATTTTAGGATTTTGTCAGTGATGAGGGAAGGCAATCTGTAGTCCTCTTTTACTCTTAGCTTTTTCTTCCTCCCACTGTAAGTCTATACCAAGCAATCAGTTTGACTTAGCTTCCAGACCTGGTTGCAGGAGATGAACCTGATCTTTTAACTTAGGTCCAACTCTCATGCACATAGTAAAGAAAAATGGTTTGAAGGATCAACATAATCACACAGCTACTCTGTGAGATGTGCCAAGTTCATCTATTCTCAAATACAGTCTGAATAATTCTGTTCTGCAGTACAGGCAGTCTGAAAAACAGCAATAAGGACAGCAAGGCTGATAGCATGAGGCCACACAGCATGTATCCTTACACAGTGGAGAGCAGCCATCAGATTTTAATATTTGAATAGCAATTTTAGGCAAATTGGTCCTTGAATCTTTAGAGCAAAGTGTATGTCTCCTCTCCTTTGTGAAGAGTGACTCTCCCTGATTTTGTCAACTACCTATCTATCACAGTGGTGAGTAGTTACAGATAGAATATGCTCAGTTACCAAAGCAGAGCTGAGAATAATATTCCCAAAGGATTTCCCACAGAGTCTGAAATGTTCTAAGCAATGAAAGTTCTTTTGGATATAAAAGAATAATAGTCCTAACAGTCTTTACTTCTGAGAAATGTTCTCATATTCAGCCCTCAGCAATTTGTTTTCATGTGCCTTTCTTTCAATGTGGAGTAAGAACTATACTCTTTGAGAAATGTTTAAATAATGTTGTCAGAACTATCAGTGGTATTTTGTTTTGTTTTGTTTTATTTTTTTTGGACAAGTGAGACATCACTACCAAGTTCATCTGTCATTAGAAGTTACCCAGGCAGTATGATTTTTCTGGCAAATAATAGCATACCAGCTCCGAAACTTTCACAAATTATATCTTATAATTAGGTTTCAAGATAATTACTAGAAAAATAATTAAGATGTTATTCTGGGACAACGGCTGGAAATCAATGAGGTATACAGATGTTGCTATATTTTCAATATACATGGCAGGTTAACTCTTTGAAGGTGGATTGAATTTCAATGTGCATACAATTGCTTTAGCCTGAACTGAGAAAAAATTCAAAAGGTGCATCACACTGAGGATCAGTATTACTTGAACTTAATATATTAGCATTATTGCATTGTTTTAATAATTGTCTTATTAAAACTTACATTAAACTTTTATACCAAGAACTCTTAAACCAGTTCACACTGAAGAGAAGGAATAATGATTTTCTTTGTAGGGAGAAAAAAGAAGGAAAAAAAAAAAAAGTTTTGACTACATAAATTTCAGTGATTTATATCAGTTGATGAGGTGAGAAACAGGAGGATCGCAGTAAGGCAATTATTCATCTCAAATTCAGTATCCCTGAAATACAGTGATTCACAGACTCAGTATCCTGTGGCACAGAATAAGCCTCTGGCTCTGATAAATTTGAATCAAGACTGGAAAGCATGTTAAATGAAGGATATTGAGTGGTTACTGCTGAACAAATGGAGTTTGAAACCTGTGTTCACAAGGACAACGATTTAGAAAGGTGAATCTGCATTATGCAGCCAGGGTATCCATGCATGTTGAACACATTAATGCTCTACTCTACTCTACTCTACTCTACTCAGACTTTTCCCTCTGGGGAATTTTTGACTTAGATATTGGGTGGTGCAGTATTACAATGGAAAATATCTATCACAATAATTTTAAAAGCAATACAGATTTATATTTTTTTTCTATGCAACTGAGAAAATTACCTGAACATAAATAATTTCAGACCTCCTTGAAACATAGCTGTCCTGTATATAACTTAGCTGTTCTCAGACACTTTGTTTAAGAGAGGAGTGAAATAGTGAAGTTGGTGCAATAGATGTCGCATATGACTTTTCCTCTTATTGACAATATGTTGTGTGACAAAATACAAATAGGTTCCATACTTTTTACAGATTTGCACTGAATCAAACACATTGTTCCTTTTTTTTTTTCTCCTGTACAATGAGATACAGAGATACAAAAGGAATTAATGAATACTTATAAATCTTCCATTTAACAGGGATATTAAGAAGCTATAAACTGATGTTCAGTCTCTGTGCTTGATGAGGAGACAATATTGTTTTCGCAATCCATTATTTCACAAATACAAGGTTTAGACATCTGTGACCACAAATGAAGCAGTAGCTCACAAAAGCAACAACTCCTTTCGTTAGGCTTCAGAGGCTTAAAAAAATAAATGAAAATAAAGATTACAGGAAATTAGGTAGTTTGTCCTCTTCTGTTCATGTAGATTGGGGATAATTCAGTGCCCTTCATCTTGAGAAAGCCAAGTTGGACTACACAATTTTCTTTTCTCTCCTGCCAAACCAAAACCTGAAACAAGTAGAATCTGGCATGCAATAGGAGTCATCCAGTGCCTACAATGGATGTTGCAGAAAATAGAAGATAAGGATTAAGTCTGCCTGTTACTCAAAGGTCCTGTGCTCAGATCTTTGTGCAACTGCAAGGGAAGTAACCCATGCTCTCTGTCACGTTCTGCACAGGACAATGTTTCCCAAATTTAGATTTGACAAACAATTTAATCATACCTCAAGTCCATGAATGGTAAATGTCAAAACCCTGCAAGAGTCTTCTTATAAAACATTACAGCTCCAGCCTGAGGATCCAGCTTTTACATTGCAGCTTTAGCTGCTCTGAATCAGGCAATTAAGATGGATTGTGATTATGCCTTCTTTTTGACCTTGTTTTGTCATCAGTGTTCTTTAACTGAATGAATGGAGATCATTACGACCCAGAAAATAACTGCTTGACTAATAATGCACAGCCTGTCTCTGGGACCAGCAATGAATATTGGGAAAATAAGTAAAAGTCTTTGACAAAGAGAGGAGGGTGCTTGGATACTGAAGTGATATAAGGTGATTCTTGATATAGTGGCCATAAATGAGGAGATGGGACTTCTCTGGATACCCACCTCATTTCTATTAAGTGAATAGACATAGTTCTCAGTCATTCAAGTACAAGTGAGCAGTGCAGTCATCATCCCCACACTGGAGGAGACACTTACCATACAAAAGTCAATAAACAGAGAAATGCAAAGACAGTTCTGAATTCAGATCGGAAAAGACTGATAAACTCATTGTATACCTGATTTTACTCAGTAAGATGATAAATAAGAGAGGACAGAATGACAGAATGTGAATGTTACACAGAAGGTGGACTATGCTATTTCATTGTTCCCATTTCAGCACATATAACTATATATATATATAATATATATCCATGAAACTGAAAGATGGAAAATTTGGAACTGATCAAATATGTTTTTTTATCCAGTGCATGATTGAGCTGGGGATTCTGTTGTACGATACACATTTGATGTCATTTGCTTATCAGGACACAAAAGGCATGTGGGATACTCTTAGCATTGATGTATATATTTTATTTTATTACATTTCATATCAACAGAATACAAACTTTTTTTTTTTCTTTCTTGTCAGAGATATAAAGAGTGAAGCTGAATTGTAGCTAGTGCATTGTACACACACAGAATGCAGGAAAAGCTTCTAATTATTCACTTGGTTTGAACCAAAATTTGAGCAAGATATTTAAATAGATAAACTAAAGTAATCTTTGACAATGATTATTATGTTAAATATAGCTTATGTATATACCTTAAGTAAATTTTAAAGGGAATTGTGCTCCTGCTTTGCATCACTGCTTCACAGCCTTGTGGCTAAGGATAAATACTTGTCAGTGCTATATATCAGGTGTACCCATTTAAAACATGCAACACATCTCTAAGTTAATATTACCACTTTTCTTTAGATTTTCCTACTGTTTGGATGAGACAGCTCAGCTGGATATAAAAACTTCTAAAATCACCACAAATCCTAACCACTATGTAATAAATCATTCATAATTTGGCACAAACTTTTCAAAATTTTTTGAGTTGTTAGGAAACACCGTCTTATGTAAAGTTATATACCTGCAGTCAGAACTGTGTTTTGACAGATATTATATATGATATTTATTAGTGTTCACAATTGAAGTGATGATGGGAAACACAGCAAAATTTTCATAACATTCAGAATCATAGAATCATAGAATTTATTTAGGGTATAAAAAGATTACCTGTCTTCTTAAACTCCCTTTATGTCTAGGAAGTTAAAAGGCACTTGCCTGTTGCTTCTTCTACTGTGATCTGGACCAGCCTAAGGACATAGGCCCTTCTAATAAGCTAGGAAAAAAAGAAGTGATGATAAAATAATTTATCTTTGCTGTTGAAGTCCAAGTTCCACCCATTTACAATTTAATTTTCAGTCTGAGTAAGTTGCTAGGCTCTATCTGCAGTCAGTGCAAGAGATGACCATATCCAAATGGCAGCTCATTCCAGCCTCAGACAAGGTGTCTCTCTTCACTGACTATAAAGAGAACTTAAAGGTGGAGTTTAATGTGGGTGTTTTCTGTGTGAGCATCACCTTTAGAGCAAGTTACTCTCGGTTCCTTTTTATAGTTGAGGAAAGAGCCATAAAGTCAGTAAAATGTAGATGCAATTTATCTTGAGCTCATCTGGAGCTCAACCTGGCTACTGCCGTTAAAGACAACAAAAAATCCTTTTACAAATATATCAATGCGAAACGGAGGACTAAGGAGAATCTCCATCCTTTACTGGATGCGAGGGGAAACCTAGTTACTAAGGATGAAGAAAAGGCTGAGGTGCTTAATGCCGCCTTTGCCTCAGTCTTTAGCGGTAATACCGGTTGTTCTCTGGATACCCAGTGCCCTGAGCTGGCGGAAGGGGATGGGGAGCAGGATGTGGCCTTTGCTATTCATGAGGAAATGGTTGGCGACCTGCTAAGGAGCTTGGATGTGCGCAAGTCGATGGGGCCGGATGGGATGCACCCGAGGGTACTGAAAGAACTGGCGGAGGAGCTGGCCGAGCCGCTTTCCATCATTTATCGGCAGTCCTGGCTATCGGGGGAGGTCCCAGTTGACTGGCGGCTAGCCAATGTGACGCCCATCTATAAGAAGGGCCGGAGGGCAGACCCGGGTAACTATAGGCCTGTCAGTTTGACCTCAGTGCCAGGAAAGCTCATGGAGCAGATTATCTTGAGGGTCATCACGCGGCACTTGCAGGGCGAGCAGGCGATCAGGCCCAGTCAGCATGGGTTTATGAAAGGCAGGTCCTGCTTGACGAACCTGATCTCCTTCTATGACAAAGTGACGCACTTGGTGGATGAGGGAAGGGCTGTGGATGTGGTTTACCTTGACCTCAGTAAGGCTTTTGACACCGTTCCCCACAACATTCTCCTCAAGAAACTGGCTGCTCGGGGCTTGGACTGGCGTACGCTTCGCTGGGTTAGAAACTGGCTGGATAGCCGGGCCCAGAGAGTTGTGGTGAATGGAGTCAAATCTGGTTGGAGGCTGGTCACAAGTGGTGTCCCCCAGGGCTCGGTACTGGGGCCGGTCCTCTTTAATATCTTTATCGATGACCTGGATGAGGGCGTCCAGTGCACCCTCAGTAAGTTTGCAGATGACACCAAGCTAAGTGCGTGTGTCGATCTGCTCGAGGGCAGGAAGGCTCTGCAGGAGGATCTGGATAGGCTGGAGCGATGGGCTGAGGTCAACTGTATGAAGTTCAACAAGGCCAAGTGCCGGGTCCTGCACCTGGGGCGCAACAACCCCAAGCAGAGCTACAGGCTGGGAGATGAGTGGTTGGAAAGCTGCCTGGCCGAGAAGGACCTGGGAGTATTGGTTGATAGTCGGCTGAATATGAGCCAGCAGTGTGCTCAGGTGGCCAAGAAGGCCAACAGCATCCTGGCCTGTATAAGAAGCAGTGTGGCCAGCAGGTCTAGGGAGGTGATTGTCCCCCTGTACTCGGCTCTGGTGAGGCCGCACCTTGAGTACTGTGTTCAGTTTTGGGCCCCTCGCTACAGGAAGGACATGGACGTGCTCGAGCGAGTCCAGAGAAGGGCGACGAAGCTGGTGAGGGGTCTGGAGAACAAGTCTTACGAGGAGCGGCTGAGGGAGCTGGGCTTGTTCAGCCTGGAGAAGAGGAGGCTCAGGGGCGACCTTATCGCTCTCTACAGTTACCTTAAAGGAAGCTGTAGTGAGGTGGGGGTTGGTGTGTTCTCCCACGTGCCTGGTGACAGGACGAGGGGGAATGGGCGAAAGTTGCGACAGGGGAGTTTTAGGTTGGATGTTAGGAAGTACTTCTTTACCGAAAGGATTATTAAGCATTGGAACGGGCTGCCCAGGGAGGTGGTGGAGTCGCCATCCCTGGAGGTCTTTAAAAGACGTTTAGATGTAGAGCTTAGTGATATGGTTTAGTGGAGTACTTAGTGTTAGGTCGGAGGTTGGACTCGATGATCTTGAGGTCTCTTCCAACCTAGAAATCTGTGTCTGTGTCTGTGTATCTTATCTCACAGGAGAAGCCTGCATTTGGAATCACAGTGTCACCCCATAGGCTACACTGATGTCCTGTCACAGAATCACAGAATTGCATAATGGTTAATGTTGGAAGGGACCTCTGGTCTAACCCCACTGCTCCAGCAGGGCCCCCAGAAGCAGGTAGCTTTTGAAAGTCTCCGAAGATGAGACTCCACAACCTCTCAGGGCAACCTGTACTATTGCTCTGTCACCCACACAGCACAGAAGTGCTGCCTGATGTTTAGACAGACCTTTTGTGTTCCACTTTGTGCTCATTACCTCTTGTCCTGGCACTAGGCACCACTAAAAAGAGCCTGGCTCTGTCTTCTTTGCAACCTCCCTCAAGATATTTATACACCTGGATAAGAAAAATTGATATGATTTCCCTGCTCCTCCTCTTCTCAATTCCTCTCCTGCCTAGCTTCCTATCTTCTTGTCCAGAAAGATGTGGGTTCTCAAGTGTCTTGGTCATATCTGCTAGCTTTTGTAAGTGCCTTGGCTACAGTATGGCATTTCCAGTGGCATTAGATAGCTATACATAAAACTTAAGATGATCCCTCCAGATAGAATCTAGTTAGAGATTAAGGTACATAATTCAAGTGACTACATGTGTATGTTGTGTCTAAGGTCCTATTGTAATAAATGAGAATATAGTCAAGGGAGGGCAGTTCGGCTCTCCTCGAAGTAGACAACTACCAAATGGTCACCTGGACTGCTCTCTGAGCTGTGCTTATCGGACTGTGAGCTGTGCTTATTGGACTGTCGTAGCTTCTGAGGGGAGTGAGTGATGCTCCAAGATGTTTTTGTATTTTCCATTACTTACCGCTAAGGCAGGCCTCACCAGTTGAGAGGCACTCCCTAAATTATATCAGAAATGCCAGCCTTTCTAAAGTTGTTCCAGCCCATTTCTACCAAGCAGCCTTGGGGAAAATCATTTGCAAAATCAGAAGGTTGAAAGCATCATCAGAGTCCCTGGGTTAGTTTGACTGCAGGGGCTGCCTGAGAATTTATATAAATAGGCAGCCGACCCATTGGTTCAAGGATGGTAATCTGGATAAAAGCCATAGGTCTTCCTAAGTGTAGACACAACCTGTACCCAGCATACATAAATTAGAAATATCAGATGGGCACAGAGAATTATGAGTTCTAAACAAGCTCAGTGCAGTGCTTTAGCCCAAACCTTGGGCACTAACAGGACAAGCATCTAATCAGGTTAGCCCGAAGGCCACGAAGGAGCATTGTGAGATCAATTGGCTCACTGGGGGGAAAGAGACTCAGTAAATTACAGATTCCTTTGCTGCTTGGGACATTGCACATTGCTGCTAATAAACATGCTATGGTGTGAAATATGGTGTGGCATGTGAATAATAATAACTTCGAGCAGAAGAAAGTCTATAAAAAGAAGGAAGGAGTTGTGGGGGAAATGGCTTGAAAAAAAACTCTTCTTCTTTTGCATGAACTTCTTTCAGGTAGGTAAATGGATGTCTTGCATTTGAGTGAGTAGACATTTATGTCTCAAAGAAAGAGCACTTTGGTGAGGCTGGCAGAGACCATTATCATAAACAGAGACACTCTGGGATTCCGTACAGTATAGAGCTTTATAAAATGGTTCTTGAATACCAGCTACCAATATGAGTTTAAGCTGGAAGATAAATTTTTAAACAGGAAGACATACAACCTGTTGTTAAGGGCACAGAATGATATTGGATTCCACAGTGTTTCAAAATGGCAGTTACCGACATTGTCGAAAAGTAGCAACATGCACATTTTACTTCTATTTACCTCGTATTGCTACAATTTTTTTGTTGTTGTTGATGTACATTCAGTGCACTGCATTTTACTGTGGTCTATTAGATTAAAGTATGCTCTAACATTAAGTATTTTCTCTTTGTGAATATACTCAAAGACCATGATTAAACCATATCTTAAATTCTTTAAAGCTAAATAACATCTCTCTACTTATGCCAGGAATAATACTCAGAAAGAAGAAAAGAGCACCATGTTTGCTTATTATTCGATATGGATTTTGAATACCACAGGGATTGTGGGCATTTTCAATTTTAGTTTCATGCATTTAATCTGTTGAGAAAATCATAATACAGGAAACGGGAGTGGAAGGGAAGGGAGTGGAAGGGAAGGGAGGGGAAGGGAGTGGAAGGGAAGGGAAGGGAAGGGAAGGGAAGGGAAGGGAAGGGAAGGGAAGGGAAGGGAAGGGAAGGGAAGGGAAGGGAAGGGAAGGGAAGGGAAGGGAAGGGAAGGGAAGGGAAGGGAAGGGAAGGGAAGGGAAGGGAAGGGAAGGGAAGGGAAGGGAAGGGAAGGGAAGGGAAGGGAAGGGAAGGGAAGGGAAGGGAAGGGAAGGGAAGGGAAGGGAAGGGAAGGGACTATTTGAAGAATATTTTAACTACTTTATAATAGCGTCTTAGACACATAATAATTTAGGTTACAGAAGACCTCAGGAGGTCATCTATTCCAATCCACAAGCCAAAGCAAGCTGAATCATACGTTAACTGATATTATATCAGTTATAGTCTGACTTATAGTCAAAGCAACAACCCTGTTACAAGGTATACAGATATCCTATAACAAATAGCTAAAACAGGTAAAATTCCACATACATATTGTTTTATCAACATTTTCAACCTGAAGATTGTTCTATGAGAAAAATGTTGAACCCCTTTTCTTCACTTTCTTTTTTTAACTAAATAAATAATGAAAGAAAAAAAAATGATAAAAGGAAAGGTTTGAGCGCTGAAATTCTACTGGGAGACACTGAAAGTATTTGTGTAGACTATTTGTCTCTTATGGGGCAGTTATCTGGTTATACACACCTAGCCTAGCTGTTCAGAGGGAAAAAAATTCCTGCTACTACAACTCAAACTGACTAAAAAGATATCATGTCAAATATGAAATTAGAAAGAGGAAATGCCAGGTTACTAGCCTTTTCTACACCACTATTCTTCTATGCTATTAGGGATCTTTTTCATATCTGTAAATCTCCGAATGATGCAATGCTACTGACATACACAGTTGCAATAGAACTGGTGGTTGTTGCACAAATGTGGCATAGATTCCAGTAAGAACAAAAATATAACTTTTAATTAATATGCCCAAGAGAACACACAGAATGACAGAAGGAGTCAGCCAGAAAAGTCAATGATAAGAAAAATGAATTCTTTCTGTAGGAATCACATGTTTCTAGCACTCAATTAAGCTATTAGCTAGTAAATGTGAAACAACCAACTGCAATTACTTTTGCTAAAGGCATAGAATCTGTTTGCAGAATTCAGTGCCATGGGCTTCACTGC
This sequence comes from Cygnus atratus, assembly GCF_013377495.2. Lineage (NCBI taxonomy): Eukaryota > Metazoa > Chordata > Aves > Anseriformes > Anatidae > Cygnus > Cygnus atratus. The sequence goes on along the minus strand of NC_066363.1, from coordinate 157,427,097 downwards.
ACTGATGACTGTATTTAGCCTATTTAGAGGAAAAATACATGCTTGAATTTAAAATCAATATTAATATTGTTTATTTTCATATATGGCAAAATAAACAAAAGCACCCCATGGAAAATTGTGGAGAATCTAACAGGCAAGAAACCAATAAAAACTATAATATGATTTTTTACAAGAATATATACAACATATAAACATGTATATAGTATTTAATACTTGATACATAAATATATACTATATAAATGTATATTATAAATTATGTATTAATTTGTATGTATATTTACACACACAATGCACACACACACATATAATATATAAAATATATAAAATTTTATATATCACACTCAAAAAAGTTTCCTAGAGATTTTTAACCCCTTGCTATATTTCAGAAACAGTATCAGGGGTGTATCATATGACACAGGTACCTGATCTAGCTCCAATTAATTGTGGCAAAAATTCTGAACAAACTGTTTCATGTACTTGAAGCAGGAAAGTCATCTGCCAACTTACATGTTGAAGGAGTGCAGTGCTTTAGAAACCAGACTGGATTTTTCAGAGCTAGTCTAGCCATCCTGTGTCCTAATAGTCCTAATAGAACATCCTCCAGGATGTTCCAAACTACAAGAGGATAATGATCACTTTTTGTCCAGCTGTCTAAGAATTTCAACTGCAATGGTCCAGGAGGCATCATACTCCCTACTGCAGAATAGTGTATTGAGACTTCTTTGTTCATTTATTGACCAAAACAGGAAAAAGAATAATGAGAACCTTGTCAAATGATCAAATGTTGTATTTGAACTGTCAGTTGTGCTGGACATAATGAGGAAGACCTATGCAGAGGGATGAACTCGAACCCATTTTAATTTCCCACTTGAGTTTCCTTCCACTTTTACAGCATCATAGAGGGATCACAAGAAAAAGAAGTAAATGAAAGTAATATTGCATTTACATTGCAAAAATCTATTTCTAAATCAAGCAATTTCATATGACATTTATGAATCAGAAGGGCGGGGAGAAGAGAGGGAAGAGAAAGGAGTTACTGACTGACTGTAAGTATTGCATTTTCAGTCAGTGCAAAAGTCTTAAATATTAGAGTGTTCCTCACCAGAAGTATTCACTAAAAATAAGTAAATAAATAGATGATAATAATAATAATAGTTATTATTATTATTATTATTATTATTACCATGCTGGCTTTGGAAAGTGTCTCTAAGGCAATATATCCCACAGAGAAAGAAGTCCATGTATATCTGACCATCTAAGAAATTTTGAAGTGGACTAGGAATTGAAAAGAATGTTTAATTCAGTGGTCAAATGGGTATCTGAATATAAAATATATCCAAGAAGAAATCTCTGAACATTTTGACAGAAGAAGCACCAGTTACCAGCTTGCAAAAGTTTAACCTAGGTCTGTGAGAAATTTCAATCAGTAAATTTAGGGTTGTTTTTCCATGGTCCGTGGGCTTTCTCTACCAGGCTTTGCCATCATCTGAGCGAAAATTGATTATCTACGTTTTTTGCAAGCTTATTATCACTCTGTACATGTGTGTGTTTGGACTTTGTGATAAATTTTGCATTTCTCTCCAAAACAGAAAGTTTGACTTTCTATTGAGTGGCTGGAATTATACCACTTTCAAAGAGGTCTGGGGAAGTTTGAAGAAAAGGTGCTGAACCCTTATATGCCACCGAAAGCAATCTAATGACTTGCGCTTGCAGTATAGAAATAGCTTGCAGGCAAAGTCAAACAAAATGAAGTCTTTAAGCCACAGCTTCCAGTAAGTGCTTGTCCAGTCCCTTCATGAGAATTCCCATGTTTTTAAGGGCTGTTGCATCATGTAGCCCTTAGAAAATAAATATGCATGGAAACTTTTAGATATCTAAGATCATTCTACTACCTTAGGAAGAAGCACTGGGTACGGGGTGAATATGCAACTCACAAGCTCTCATACAACTTTCCTTATTCAATCAGATTTTGCCTAATTTGCTTTGGCACAATGGAGAGGTTCTGAAGTGGGCTGCATTATGCTCAGTTTTGAATTATCTGACAATATCCATGAAATATTATAAATAATAGTGAGACAACTGGGTTTTGATATACTGATTGAGATCCAGACAAAGTGACTTGTTCTCTGCTAAAATCCAAGCTGTTACTGCCTCATAAAATGGGGCATTCATCTCTCCTGTGTAATTTACTGAGTATCTAAAAATGAATAATAGAACAACACCAACCAGTGATTGCCATCCATGGGCCCAGTTCTGCAGCCATTTGGATGGCAGAGCTGCCATGGAAGCCCATGATTAAGTATTACAGGAGCAGACCTCAGTACTGCTAAATCCAGATTTATTCTTTTATGGCTGGTTTAAAATGCATACGTTTGAGAGTGCTGAGGCTATTATTTCCCCCATTAAAGGAATATCATTGTTTATGGAGTACTTAAATCCAGGGCATTACATTTATGACATCCACCCTCCCCTCTGCAGCAATATTCCGCTGCAATAAGACTGAGAGAAGAAGGGGCAAAGGCATTTCTAGGGTACATCCTGGGCAGTCAACCTCTGTACCTTGAGTGATCAGCTCAGAGAAATATCTTCCTCCCTCTAGAACTCAAATTTACTTGGTGAAACTATTGCGGGGTGAAAAGAGCGATGGTTCTTTGATAAAATGAAATGTTGCGTGCTGTAGTCCTCTACTGGGTCTGCCAGTTACTATGGCCTATTTTTTCTGTTGACTAGTTAAAAAAGGAGTGTATTTACTAACCTCATGGGTAATACCAGGCTACAAATACTTTGGAGACCAACATTAGAAAACAAAATCATCTTGGACAACTTGGGAAATGGTGCAAAAAAAAAGAAAAAGTGATTTGGTAAAGACAGTAACAAAGCAATAGCTGAGTTTGCACTTAATCTCACCTTATCGGAACCACCAAAGCATTAAGTCTCTTGTCTAATTTGGTCACCTGGATACCTTACAATTAGTGAATACTGACACCTCAAGAAGGCAAATCAACCAAACACATTTAAGATAGCTAACATAGGAAGGAACCATATTACCCTTTGAGGTAGCTAAGTCTTTCCAGTGATCATTGAGGCCAACAAGCAGGTTATACTAGAACACATGCTGGGCTCCAGCTGCTCTAGAGCTGCTAATGTGAATCTATTCCTTTGTTTTGTAACTTAGGGAATAAAAGTAAGAGAATGACACTCTGGGCAGCCATCCTTCAGAGAAGGATTTAGGAATTATGTGTATAAAGATTTTAATAGGAATCACAGTGTCATGCTGTCACAAGGAAGGGAGGACATCAAGCTAGCTCTTCCATTCCACTTAGTGCTGGAAAGCTACCAGCTGAACATCTGTGTTCATGTTTATGCCCTGAACTTCAGTAAAAAATGTAATTCAACAGGAGAGGGGCCAGAGAAGACAGCAGTAGGAGTGACCAGAGGTCTACAACACATGACCTTTAAGGGAACATTGAAAGACCTGGAACTGGTTTTGCTAAAAATGGGGAGAGCTGGGAGAAAAGACATAACAAACATTTAGGTTAGACCTAAGAAAAATCTTCCAGTTGGTGAGGATGGCTAAGTACCAGGAAAGATTGCCTAGAAAGTGTTTGGATCTTGATCACTGGTGATCTTAATAAGCTGGGCACCTACATGTTGTTTAACCTACAGGTGATTTCATATCAAGAGGTGGAAAAGATCAGTGACTCTTAACTTTCATAAATCAATTTTTTTTTTTTTGGGGGGGGGGAAGAGTTTGCCTTCTGACATTTTTCCATGGTGATTTACTTATACAATCAAACAAAGATGTGTTCATAAATGAAAATTCATTTATTATTTTTAAATCCTCTCCCTTCATTCTGCTTTCTTCTTTCCTTACATACAGGTGTGTGTGCAAACTCCTTGTGTTTGTTTTTCAATCACCTTCTAATTAACAAAATTCAGATGCCACAGTCCACAGGCAGAGCGATGCTGGACTGCATGACCTCTTGAAGTGCCTTTTCGATATGCCTTACTGCAAGGTCACATTGGGTAAGTAAGCACAAGAGCAGTCTCTTTTAATCAGTGGCATCACACAAGTTTTTGAAGTTCATCATATGCTTAAGGATTTCACTGAATAGGAGAAGAAAACTGCAATAATTGAGTGGTGAATCAGGCTTCACATTTGATCTATACGTATTAGAAAAGGTGAATATAAAATTCCCTTCTCATGCCAAAATAATAGCTATTTCTGGACCTTTATTGCATTTTTAATCCCTCTAAATATTTCATCTTTATAGGTTGTATTATTTATATATTACAATCCTTGTCATCCCCTCAAGCTGTGTCAGGACACTATTTCTTCCTGTACAAATAAATTGCTTATAAAATTTTTCTTTAAGGGAACTCAGATGCAAATAATAATGTGCACTCCTTCTAAGTCACAGATAACAGGGTGATAAATAGTTTTTTCTTAACACCTGTTTTGAATTTCTTGCCCTGAAGGATATACATTCCTGTGTATAATGCAAGATGGCTCATTGTAAAAACATAGACTATTTCATGGAAGAGCTGTCTCACCTAACTTTGGACAACTAATTTTTCTGTGTCTAGCCTAAAATCAGTTACTTAGGTTTTCCAAATACTCAGGAGAAAGGCAAGCACTTCCAGCAGGTGTTTTATCTTACCTGATCTGAATTATCCTCTGGAGATTCTCCCTTGATGGTAGACAGAGATCACAACTTAGACGTCTTTATTTCCTAAAGTGAGATGGGAATGCATCCAAGTCTTAAAGGAAGATTGCTCCCTAGCTTTGTCAGATGGTTAGGCACGTGGGAGTTAGTGGTTACTGTTAAGGTTTCACAGTTAGCTGTTCCCAGACCAGTTGATTTTAATGGAACCATGTGAATTTATCACCCAAGAAATCCAGATCTTATTAGCCTTCTTCTATGTCTTCCTCTTGCTGGAATTTCTACACTCAGTTGGCTTAAGCTCATATTTCTACTCCGTGAAGAAAAAAATAATTTTTCAGAGCTGTGTCTCCACATATCAGGAAAATCCAATACTAAGATTGGAAGAGCACACTTAAGTCTGCTGTATGAGGCTTCTTCATTTCAAGAGCACATATTTTTACCTTCCTGAAGACTCAAGTGTTTCTTGATGTTTAGATGGAACCTTACTGTGTTCAAGATTATGCCCATTGCCTCTTGTCCTGACACTGAGTACCTGTGAAAAGAATCTGGCTTCATCCTCTTTGTACCCTGCCTTCAGTTATTTATGACCATTATATACTTATTTATGGTTATTTATGACCATTATATAGTTATTTATGACCTTTATGATCCCCCCTGAACCTTCTCTTCTCCAAGCTAAACAGTATCAGCTCCCTCAGCCTTTCCTTATAGGAGAGACATTCCAGTGCCTTTCCTTATAGGAGAGACATTCCAGTCTCTTCATCATCTTCATGGCCCTATATTGGACTCATTCTAGTATGATCATGTCTTTTTTGTGTCGGGGGAGCTAGAACGGCACAGTACTCCAGGTTTGGCCTCACCAATGCTTCATAGAGGGGAAGGATCACCTCCCTGGACCTGCTGGCAATGCAGCCTCATGATATCATTAGTCTTCTTAGCAGCAAAGGTGCATTGCTAGCTCATGTTCAACCTGTTGTCCACCAGGACCCCCAGGTCTGTTTCTGCATCACTGCTTTCCAGCTAGGTGGCCTCTAGCGTGTTCTGGTACCTGGGGTTGGTCTTCCCCAGGTGCAGGACTTTGAATTTCTCCTTGTTGAACCTCATGAGGTTCTTGTCAGCTCATTTCTTCAGCCTGTCAAGGTCCCTCTGAATGGGAGCATGACCATGCAGTGCATCTGCTACTCCCCCCAGTTTTCTGTCATCTGCAAACTTGCTGAGTGTATGCTCTTCCCCATTCTCCAGATCATTAATGAATATGTTAAACAATTTCAGTCTTCCTGAAACATTCACATTCATCAACTTTAGCCAGACATGTTTGATAAAGGGCCGAAATCTCAAAGACAGTTCCTTCCAACTTGTGGAAAAATGTGACAAGAGGAAAGACGTCCTATCGGACAAAAATAAATATATGCTCAACCTTAATGAGAAAATCTGTACAGGGAAGGAGCTTTATAAACATCCTGACTATTGGGAAAAAAAGAAAAAAAAAAACTGTAATCAGCCCTTATTCTTCCTTAAGCAACCAAGAATCTAGGACCCAAATCAAGTAGAAAACAGGCTTATGGATCTTCGTTGCTTAAGGCATAGTCTGTTTATGCATGTTTTCCACGTTTATCCATATATATAAATAACATTAACTCATCTTGGAGTGAATCTGGCACAGAGTTCCAGTTTCAGGTTTTGGCATGCTTTGAGATGTGAAAATTACCTCTCTTTGAACAATATTTTCAAAGAATTAGAATGCTGAGGCTTTTTAAATTGCAAAGGACAGATTAAAGCTGAATATCAACATGGAAGGAATGATAAGAGTGAGCTCTGGAAAGAGATAGCAGTGTAAGAGAAGAAAATAAAAAATGATTTCCTACTGTTCTTATTGCAGAATTACCTTGATCATAAAAGTCTAAAGCATGCAAAGAATTAGGGTATTGGGTACCATCCTGGGATGGTTAGATGATCCTGCCTGACACGGCATCTGAGACCTCTAAGATATGCAACTTCATCCAGAGCCATTCTAGTCTTGAATCCCCTTTGCCTCTCAACACTACTTCTTCTTACAAACCCCGTGTTCTCTGTTAAACTCCAGTGCAGGAAGAGTCCAGCACAGTCATATTCCATGTGCCACTTTCTTATACAGCACTGAGTACAAAGTCCTGGACAAAGTCCCAAACCACAAGATTTGCTGAGTATTCAAATTGACAGCCTTGGCATTTAAGTTCTAACAGGTGCTAGGATGGCTTCTTTGGATTTTCATAAAGTTTAAAATCTTCACAGAATCACAGAATCGTCTAGGTTGGAAGAGACCTCCAAGATCATCTAGTCCAACCTCTGCCCTAACACTAACAAGTCCTCCACTAAACCATATCACTAAGGGCTACATCTAAACGTCTTTTAAAGACCTCCAGGGATGGCGACTCAACCACCTCCCTGGGCAGCCCATTCCAATGCCTAACAACCCTTTCGGTAAAGAAGTTCTTCCTAATATCCAACCTAAACCTCCCCTGGCGCAACTTTAGCCCATTCCCCCTCGTCCTGTCACCAGGCACATGGGAGAATAGACCAACCCCCACCTCTCTACAGCCTCCTTTAAGGTACCTATAGAGAGCGATGAGGTCTCCCCTGAGCCTCCTCTTCTCCAGGCTAAACAACCCCAGCTCCCTCAGCCGCTCCTCGTAAGACTTGTTCTCCAGACCCCTCACCAGCTTCGTTGCCCTTCTCTGGACTCTCTCGAGCACCTCCATGTCCTTCTTGTAGCGAGGGGCCCAAAACTGAACACAGTACTCAAGGTGCGGCCTCACCAGAGCCGAGTACAGGGGGACAATCACCTCCTTAGACCTGCTGGCCACACTGCTTCTTATGCAAGCCAGGATGCTGTTGGCCTTCTTGGCCACCTGAGCACACTGCTGGCTCATATTCAGCCGACTATCAACCAGTACTCCCAGGTCCTTCTCGCCAGGCAGCTTTCCAGCCACTCATCTCCCAGCCTGTAGCGCTGCTTGGGGTTGTTGCGCCCCAGGTGCAGGACCCGGCACTTGGCCTTGTTGAACTTCATACAGTTGACCTCAGCCCATCGGTCCAGCCTATCCAGATCTTCCTGCAGAGCCTTCTTTCCCTCGAGCAGATCGACACACGCACCTAACTTGGTGTCATCTGCAAACTTACTGAGGGTGCACTCGATCCCCTCATCCAGGTCATCGATAAAGATATTAAAGAGGACCGGCCCCAGCACTGAGCCCTGGGGGACTCCACTAGTAACCGGCCTCCAACTGGATTTGGCTCCATTCACCACAACTCTTTGGGCCCGGCCATCCAGCCAGTTTTTAACCCAACAAAGCGTACGCCAGTCCAAGCCACGAGCAGCCAGTTTTTGAGGAGAATGTTGTGGGAAACGGTGTCAAAAGCCTTACTGAAGTCAAGGTAGACCACATCCACAGCCTTCCCCTCATCCACCAAGCGCGTCACTTGGTCATAGAAGGAGATCAGGTTCGTCAAGCAGGACCTACCTTTCATAAACCCATGCTGACTGGGCCTGATCGCCTGGTTGCCCTGCAAGTGCCGCGTGATGACACTCAAGATAATCTGCTCCATGAGCTTCCCTGGCACCGAGGTCAAACTAACAGGCCTATAGTTCCCCGGGTCTACCCTCCGGCCCTTCTTGTAGATGGGCGTCACGTTTGCTAGCCGCCAGTCAACTGGAACCTCCCCTGATAGCCAGGACTGCCGATAAATAATGGAAAGCGGCTTGGCCAGCTCCTCCGCCAGTTCGCTCAGTACCCTCGGGTGGATCCCATCCGGCCCCATCGACTTGCGTACATCCAAGTGTCGTAGCAGGTCGCCAACCATTTCTTCATGGATAGCGAGGGCCACATCCTGCTCCCCATCCCCTTCCACCAGCTCAGGGTACCAGGTATCCAGAGAACAACCGGTCTTGCCACTAAAGACTGAGGCAAAGAAAGCATTGAGCACCTCAGCCTTTTCCTCATCTTTTGTAACTAAGTTTCCCCCCGCATCCAGTAAAGGATGGAGATTCTCCTTAGTCCTCCTTTTTGCGTTGATGTATTTGTAAAAACGTTTTTTGTTATCTTTAACGGCAGTAGCCAGATTGAGCTCCAGATGAGCTTTGGCCTTTCTAATTTTGTCCCTGCACAGCCTCGCAACATCCTTATAGTCCTCCTGAGTAGCCCGCCCTCTTTTCCAAAGATTATAAACCCTCCTTTTTCTCCTAAGCTCGAGCCACAACTCTCTGCTCAGCCAGGCCGGTCTAGTTCCGCGTCGGCTCGTCTTTGGGCACGTGGGGACAGACCGCTCCTGAGCCGTTAAGATTTCCTTCTTGAGGAGCGCCCAGCCTTCCTGGACTCCTTTGCCCTTCAGAACCTCCTCCCAAGGGACTCTGCCAACCAGTGACCTGAACAGCTTAAAGTCAGCCCTCCGGAAGTCCAAGACAGCGGTTTTACTGGTCCCCTTCCTGACTTCGCCAAGAATAGAGAACTGAACCATTTCGTGGTCACTCTGCCCAAGACAGCTCCCAACCACCACATCTCCCACCAGACCGTCACTGTTCGTGAACAGAAGGTCTAGCGGGGCACCTCCCCTGGTAGGCTCTCTAACCAGCTGCATCAGGAAGCTATCTTCCACGCTCTCCAGAAACCTCCTAGACTGCTTTCTCTGGGCTGTGTTGTGCTTCCAGGATATGTCTGGGAAGTTGAAGTCCCCCACGAGAACAAGCGCTGACGATTTCGCGGCTTCTGCCAGCTGCCTGTAGAACTCCTCATCCGTCTCCTCATCCTGGTTCGGCGGTCTATAACAGACCCCCACCAGGATGCTTGCCTTGTTGGCCTTCCCTCTGATCCTAACCCATAGGGACTCAACCTTATCATTCCCAGCCTCAAGTTCCTCAACATCTAAACACTCTCTAATATAGAGAGCCACACCACCACCCCTTCTGTGCTGCCTGTCCCTTCTGAAGAGCCTATAGCCAGACATTGCAGCACTCCAGTCATGAGAGTGGTCCCACCACGTTTCCGTGATGGCAACCAAGTCATAGCCTTCCTGCTGCACGATGGCTTCCAGCTCGTCCTGTTTGTTGCCCATGCTGCGTGCATTAGTGTAGATGCACTTCAGCTGGGCCATTGCCATCTTCCCCGGCTCTGCCATTGTTCCCCCTGGCACAGCTCCAACAGGCCTTCTTTCAGCCCCATCCCCCTTCTTTCCTAGTTTAAAGCCCTCTCAACGAGCCCTGCTAGCTCCTGGGCTAGGATCCGTTTTCCCCTTAGAGATAGGGACCCGTCTGCGGCCATCAGGCCGGGTGCCGAGTAAAGCGCCCCATGGTCAAATCTTTTAGATCTACACATCTTTTAGAAGTGTAAGAAGTCATTAAAAATTTACTCTCCTAGTCAGTGTTTCTTTAGTTACCTAGAAAATAAATATCTCCTAGTATTTCTTCAAAAGGTTACTGGTGTTTGCAATTAAAATGTCCGCTCCCTTCCCTGCCCAACAAATAATACCAATCCCTCTGTACTGGAAAAATAGTATAATTCAACTTAAAAATAGATACCTAAAAATAAATGGTAGCTGAGGTGATCAATGGCTCTTTTGCAGAGTCAGTTTGCAGAGTCAGTAGAATTATGTTAGCTCTGAACTTCTTTCTTTTATGTAACTACATCTGGGAGCCAAACTGAAGCCTCGAGATCCAAAGACTCCAGAAAACCAAGACTTCCCAGGCTGCCCCCTTGAGTCCTCTGGAGGAAGAAACTGGTGCACTTTTGGACTTGTACAGAAAACTAAGATTACCCAGCCAGAGTCCCTTAGGAGCAGGGATATGTTTGAAAGGGAACCACTAAATTCTCAAGGCCATGAAAGTTCTCTCCTTGATGAATGCAGACAGCAGTGGACAGGTGGGTGTACTATCACAGGAGTTTGTTTGAGTTGTCTCTGGAGGGAGACACACACTCCTATACTGCTGGCCAACAGCTTGAGTGGTCCACAAAAGAGCAAAAGCATGCATATGAAGCATGAACAAGATGTATCAGGAGCCAATGGGGAAATTACACAATGCCTAATAGTTCCCTGGATGGCTTGCAGCTGCTCCTGGTTTGCTCTTCAGGCTCAGACAGCACCACCCCAGCTCTGCATCCTGCAGAGTGGAGACTGGTAGTGGAGGCAAGGAGGAAGACTGATAAGAAGCCCTTGGAAGGCTGACAAGGAAGCACACAGACTCCACACGATGTACTGTTGCAATTCTTCTGTGGTTGCCACTTTTCATTGGCCTGAATCCATTCCCATTATTGTCATTCTTAGAATGGAGTTTGCCTATTTAGAATATTCTAAAGGGACTTTTCCCAAGTAGGGCTAATAACCATCATAGCTCTTTTCCCTTTGTGCCAAAGGCAGAAAATCAGTTTTGCAGAAATCACTGAAATAATTACACATCTGTCTGTGCAATACATATCTTTTTTATTCATTTATTTAATTAGTTCTTATTTAGACAAATGATGTGTTCATTTTCCTGATCACTTCAGCTTACTGATTAGCACTTCTTTCTTTTCTTCACTGATGTTTTTGAAACAGAAAGGTCAAGTGAGGCCTGAAAGCCAGGTTTTCAATTACTGTTGGGTTATATAAAGTAGAAGTATTAGCAAAGAATTAAGAAATATAGAAGACTTAATTATGTGTTTGAATAGATTTTGCTTTGAGAAACATTTTAGCTGATATCTCTGTCATCTTTTATGAAATTTCATCAATAATTATTGATAAATGGATACAAACAGCTACAAATAGATGTAATTTCATCTACAAAGACTCTTGTTCAGCACATAAAATTACTCTCCACTCCAGAAAAAAAAAAAAAAAAAGCTTCCACATAATTTTGTCTGAAAATAATGATTACTTCATTTCTGCATATTTTCTCAACCATGTTTTCATTGAAAAGTTCATTTTGGGAGGGGATGATAGTATAGATATGTTATCACTTCATTCAAATTGTTTCATTAAAAAAGAAAAATGTATATGGTAGCTCTTTTGGTTTGGGTTGGTTTTTTATTTTAGGGAAGAAAAATATATTTTATTTGGGGCCAGAGTGTGTTTTTTCAAAAACAATTCTTTTACTGTTCATATAGTTGTTTTATCTTTTTTTTTTTTTTTTTGGCATTGATTAGCTTCCAACTGAAATGTGTGAACATTTAGCTGCTTTTTAGCAAACAACAGAGCTGCTCTTAATTTTCAATGTTTCAGAGTGGAAAACATTTCACAATCAGGTTGTAGTGCTGTCCTGCTGCCTCTGATCATAAAATTGCTTCTTTCTCTTAATTCCAAAGATTGCATTTGTAAATAAAAACTGTGTAAGAACAACTCAACTGGATCAGTCAGCAGTCCCTTTGTGTGCAATATTCAGCCTCTGAAAGGAGATAGTACAGATGCTGATGGAAATAGTATCAGAAACAAGACAAGTTACAGATTATTCTTGTAATATTTTCTCTTTGTTTAAGTCAGATACTTAGACCTGCATGAAATGTAGATAACATCTGAACCACTATGCACGACAACTGCTGATTTACCTTTTCTCTGTGAATTTCTGGAACAGGCTGCACAGGAAAGTAGTGGAGTCACCAGTCCTGGAGGTATTTAAGAGATGTGTGGACATGGTGCTTAGGGACATGGTTTGGAGGTGGACTTGTAGTGTTAGGTGGATGGTTTAACTTGATGATTTTAGAGGTAATTTACAACCTAAATGATTGCATAATTCTGTGGTTCTCCTAACTCTTTTTGAGTCTACATATACAATTATCTTCCATATAACAGCTTCTGATAATGAATTCCATGTCTGAATTATGCATTTTGTGGAAAACTATGTAAATTATTATGCATTTTGTGTAAAATTGTGTAAAATTCTTTTATTTATTTCAGACTACCCAATCACTTGGGAATATATACAGAAATAAAGCACAAACTTTCAAAGAAAAGAAAAGAAAAGAAAAAGAAAAAGAAAAGAAAGAAAAGAAAAGAAAAGAAAAGAAAGGAAGGAAAGAAAGGAAAGGAAAAAAAAGGAAAGGAAAAAAAAAAAAAAAAAAAAAAGAAAAAAAAAGAAAGGAAAGGAAAAGGAAAGGAAAGGAAAGGAAAAGGAAAAAAAAAAAAAGGAAAAAAAAAAAAGAAGGAAAGGAAAAGGAAAGGAAAGAAAGGAAAGGAAAAGAAAAAGAAAAGAAAAGAAAAGAAAAGAAAAGAAAAGAAAAGAAAAGAAAAGAAAAGAAAAGAAAAGAAGAAAAGAAGAAAAGAAAAGAAAAGAAAAGAAAAGAAAAGAAAAGAAAAGAAAAGAAAAGAAAAGAAAAGAAAAAAGAAAAGAAAAGAAAAAAAGAAAAGAAAGAAAGAAAAGAAAAGAAGAAAAGAAAAGAAAGGAAAGGAAAGGAAAAGGAAAGGAAAGGAAAGGAAAGGAAGGAAAGGAAAAGGAAAGGAAAAGGAAAGGAAAGGAAAGGAAGGAAAGGAAAGGAAAGGAAAGGAAAGGAAAGGAAAGGAAAGGAAGAAGGAAAGGAAAGGAAAGGAAGGAAAGGAAAGAGAAAAGAAAAGAAACGAAACTGTCTTCAACTGCATACAAAATAAACAAACAATAATACAAATTACTGAATTTTGCAGTTGCGAATTCTAAAATGGGATTGCTTTTGAATATGTGTACAGCTGCTGTGCACAAAGTGTTTATTAAATTAGTCATTAATGCCATGCTTTCTCTCCCAGTCTTATGTCTTTAGTGTCATTATCCATCCTTCTCAGAGTATTCCAGGAAAACTAGGAAAGATCTGTTAAGTTGTATAACCGACATTTTGGGAAAAAATACATGAGCTCCAAGAACAAAATATTTCTCACTCTCAGAAGTCTTTTTTGCCTATCAGCCTTCATTTTCCTGTGGTTTAGTCATATATGCTATTCTTGCAATGTCATAGGCTTAGTCTAGCATATGAGTAGTCTCAATTTCCTAGCCTTCTCTGCCCTTCAGGTTGCTATCAGTATGATTTTTAGTTGGCATAGTTCACTCCGCTTCCCTGGACAGCCAAAATAACATTGATCTGCTTATGCACCTTTAAGCCAGCATGGTCTGAATGCCTTAGGCTTACTGTGTACCAGGAGCACTAGTGTTCATGGCAAGATTTCATTAGATGAACTTGCATCGTGGTGAGTCTGGAAATGGAAATGTCCTGGAGAGTATCTGACAACCTGGAGGTTTGCCTTAGCCTTCCTTTTTGAACTTGTGAATGTTGTTCACAATACCAGAAATTTGAGGGCAATTTTAGGCAAGCATTTTAATTAACTTTATAGTTCAATTATAATTATACAGTTATGCAACTACAGAAGAGGAAATACATTCCTAAGTATCAGGATTATCCAGTCTGTCTCTTGTATAAAATGGGAGAAGCTAGGGAACTGTTTTGACTGATTCTTTTTGGTAAAAAAGTTCATAAACCAACAAAGAGCCAAAGGTTTCTTCTGGACTCATGGGGATTCTGAAGGGACCCTTGATGTCTGCTAAGACATGTTTATGGAGCAATTTCTCTCTAAGCAGGGGTGTTAACAGATCTCTCTCTTCCATTAGGCCATCTCTTTTCAGGAAGCATGTAAGGATTCAATGTCTCTCTGTTAACTTTATTTGAATTTGACCTATAGTCCATTAATTGCTGAAGTGGGTATAGACAATGTTATTTATAGATTACTTTGAGACTGAGGTCCTGATCTATGTCTGGACAACATAATCAGGAATCTGAATCCGCATAGCTCTCCTGGGTTAGAATTTGATGGAAATAAGCACTGTGCAAAACTCCACACATCATGCGAGTGAAGTAATGTTAGTATATGACTAACAACAGTAAAAACTGTTTCTTCTTCCCAGTAAAATCCATACCCCAGAGCTGGATAGCTTTATTTAAAAAGGATGGCTGGGCATCTTACACACTTGAAAGATGAAGATGAAAAGGAGTAGCAAAATCAACTACAAATAAAATCGACAAGACAAATTTTCAGGAGACAGTGCAATTTAATCTAAACATTTCAAAGTAATGTGTACTGTTTCAGTGGCATTTCTAATATGAAAATGATAAAATGAACCATCATCACTTCATCTTTTAGTTTTGACAATGTCTAAATGTTTTCTTTCAATAGAGTGAAAATACTACTTTTAATTTCCCTTCAAATGAATATCTTAACAATAACATTGTATTGAGCCCTCTATTCTGTGCAGAAGGTATTGAATAAAATATACAGTAAAATATTACTTTGACACTAATGAAATATAAGTGATACTAAACAGCATTTTTTAACTTGTGGAAAATACACTTCTTTATTTTTTATTTTTTTAAGAAATCAAACTTTGTAATTCTGGAGAAAAGGCATGTTTCCTAATCTCCTCTTGGTACTAGCCAGGTGTGAGCTAGCATCCTTTTGGAGAATAGTAGGCAGCAGAAGCTGGATTCAGTCTCATGTCTATGTGGCACCACAGCTAACATTTGGCTCTTTGTGAGCTTTCGTGACTTCATGGCTCTAGTGGCTTTGTTTCTTCTTTTCTACCTTTTGCATGTGGACTTGAGTGGTCCTTAAGAGAGCCTTTCCTCTTGTAGAAAAACAAGCTGAAAACACAGGCACTGATGGAGCATCTCACTTGAGTATCAGTCTACAGTCGACATTACGCCTGAGCAGCAGTGCTGTTAGCAGGATGTGGCAGAAAATGAACCACACTACTCAAGGGTAACTTCCTCACAGATCATAGAATCATGGAATAAGTCAGAGAATGGTTTAGATTAGAAGGGACCTTAAAGATCATCTAGTTCCAACCCTCTGCCATGGGCAGGGACACCTCCCACCAAACCAGTTTGCTCAAAGCCCCATCCAGCCTGGCCTTAAACACTTCCAGGATGGGGCATCCTCCAGATCTGATGGGAACCTGTTCCAGTGCCTCACAACCCTCACAGCAAAAAAATTCTTCCTTATGTCTGATCTAAATCTACCCTCTTTTTAGTTTAAAACCATTTCTCCTTGTCCTGTCTCTATAATCCTGGACGAAAAGTCCCTCCTTCTCAGCCTTCCTGTAGGCCCCGTTTAGGTACTGGAAGGCCACTGTAAGGTCTTCCTGGAGCCTTCTCTTCTCCAACCCCAACTCCCTCAGCCTGTCTTCATAGCAGAGGTACTCCAACCCTCTGATCATCCCTGTGGCCCTCCTCTGGACCCAATCCAACAGGCCCATGTCCTTCTTATACTGGGGGCCCCAAAGCTGAAGACATTACACCAGGTGGGGTCTCACAAGAGCAGAGTAGAGGGGGACAATCACCCCCCTTGATCTGCTGGCCATGCTGCTTTTGATGCAGGATACAGTTGGCTTTCTGGACTGCAAGCACACATTTGCAGCTCATGTTGAGCTTCTTGTCAACCAACATCCCCAGGTCCTTCTCCTCAGGGCTGCTCTCAGTCCATTCTCTGCCTAGCCTGAATTTGTGCTTGGGATTGCCCTGGCCCAGATGCAGGACTTGGCTCTGTTGAGCTCCTTGAGGTTCACACAAGCCCACCTCTCAAGCCTGGATGGCATCCCTTCCCTCCAGTGCGTCGACTATGCAGCTTGGTGTCATCCAACTCTCTGAGGGTGCATTTAATCCCACTGTCCATGTCACTAGCAAAGATGTTAAACAGTGCCAGTCCCAATACTGACCTATGAGGAATACCACTCATAACTTATCTCCACTTAGACACTGAGGTTTTGACTGAAACTCTTTGAGTGTGACTATCCAGCCACCTTCCTTACCCACCAAGTGTCCCATCCATCAAATCCATGTCACTATCCAATTTAGAGACAGGATATCACGTGGGACAGTGTCAAATGATTTGCATTTGCAGAGTGAAAGATCACTCTTTCAAGGGACATAAATACAAGCAGAGACACACAACCTCTTCACCCAGAGCCCTTTGCAATCAGAAATGTCCTTTCATTAACTTAGCTGACTTCATTTCAGGCTCAAGCAAGCCAAAGGTGTCTTGCTTTTCATATAAGGAGCAAAGTCACCATTATTTACACTAAGACAACTAATCAAGCATAGATGCCTCTCCTGTTTTTCTACAGAAGGCAAGAGAACAAAGATTTTTCACCCAGCTCTTTTTGATGCTCACCTACACTATTTTCCAGCCCTCTCCTCTCCTTCTGCCCCTGTAAATCCAAACTAATGGTCAATGTAATCAAACACGGCCCCTACTAAAATGCTCCCAGAAGTCTAAGGAGGAAAATTAAGCAGCAAAGGCTTGTTTTGCTGGCTGTGTCTGAACAGCAAGCCATGCCTTTAAAAAATAAAATAATGCAGCCTCAGGCTGTTTATCTGAACATGATTGGAGCCAGGGGATTTGTTTGGGTATGCACAGTTATAAATAAATGCACTGAGATTTTCAATGCATGTCAGATTTTGTAGTCATATAACTGATCCCAGAGCACTTAGATAAGAGGGATGTTCTGAATAGCCAAGTCTCTCACTGTATTTTCAATTTTGCCCTCATTATTTTTAGAGAAAATCCAAAGGAGACAATTGCAATAAATGTGATGAAAAGACCATTGAGATACAACAGTAAACCAATCCTGTGAGTAGGCTGGGCATTTAACAAATGCTACAGGAGATAATTGCCATGAGTCAACTGGGCGAGAAGCTAGCATAATTGCTAGGAATTATGAGTATTTCAGGAGGATTGACAGCGCTGGTATGAACAGTTCTGTTTTCACAGTATGCAGACCTTGCCTTGCAGTTGCAGAGCTTCCTGCCCCCCAGCTGCCAGAAGAATTATTGTGGAAGATACTTCTTTAACATATTTTCACTTAAGAAAAGTGAATAGTTGACTTGGTTGTTTTAAACCTAACACTGCATGCTGGACATTAATGCATATTGGAAGCAGGGATGCAAGGCAGAGCTCACAGGACTGATGATTGTTTTGAAGATGAGTCTTTCAGGATGGTGCAGATACAGATTTGAAGTCATCTAGTAAAATATCTAAAGCTCTCATGACTCCTTAGGCATTGAGGTGGAAACTGAACAAACTGCAGTTGCCACAGTGTTGGATGTCCTTGGCTGCATTTCTTAGCTGCTCTGACATCCTCCTCTCCAGACATAGAGAGCTGTTAATGCCTCCCACTGCAGGACCACAATTGGTTCCCAAATTTGTGAGAACACTTCCACGCTTTATTTTTCAGGTGACAGTGTCTGAAGGCAATATAAAATTGTGCGAGGGTGAAAATAAGGACTGCAAGGTCTTCTTCTGAGGAACTGCAGGCACTTACCTTGGTGCTTGTTTATGGACTGCAAAAAAAAGATACTTCTTTGGAAGAGAAAACAGATGAGAAAATATATTTATCACCACACTGGAAGTAGAAACGTAATATAGAATCAAAGCCAAAGCTGTTTTTGTCTAGTCTTCTTTGATTTAATCAATGAAGGACGTAGATAACACACTCCAGGTACTTCAGTCTGGGAGTTCCTTTTTTGGCATCAGTCTGCCTTTTAACTCAAGTCAAAGCAGTAAGGAAGAGGAAGTTTAACAGCACAGTATACCTTTTAAAGAGGCAGGACTATGCAGAATGCCTGCCAAGAGGCACTTACTCAGGAGTAAGCAGGAAACTGGGATGGGGAGAGTGCATAGGACAGAGCAAAAAGATGGAAGGCCTATCTGCATTGCCTGTACACTGGTGTATGCCACCCAGGAGACACTGGATGTCCATGTGCATTTGCTAAGCTACAGCATCAATGAATCAGTGACAAAGCAGTATAGCTCACACAGGTAGGGTGCTGCAAAAAATGAATGCATGCTCTTTAGGAAGGACTAGCAGAAAACACATGGGAAAAAAAAAAAGAGAGAGAGAGAGAGAATTAGGTTTCGCTGTGCTAAAAGGAACTGAGTGAGTGCACAGAGTGCATAGACTGACTTACTAAGAACTTACAGGTGAAGCCAAATGCGAGGTCAAGGAGATGTCAGTGTAAGCATCTACTACAAATTTCTCAATAAAGAAGAGTACAAATTGGAAGAAGATTCACAGTGACAAGCTCTGGGTCTCATGAATTGATCTGATGGACATGCTGCTCATAAATAATTAAGACCATGCTGGCAAAAACTGATGCCAGTTTTGGCTGCAGTGACCATGTGACAGTGGGATTTAAAATCCCAAAGAAGGTGAGGGAGACAGACAGTAAACTAAAATCCTGGAATTCAGGAAAGCATTCATCAGGGATCTGAGAAACAGCATGCTGTGGGAGGCTGCGCTGAAGGAAAAGGGGAGTTCATGGCAAGCCAGTGCATCTCCTAGGATAACTTCCTCAAAGCACAAAAGCAGTATAGCCATGGGAGAAGACAAATTGGCATAGCAGAAAGCAAAGCAGGGAACTCTACAGAACACAAACACAGAAAGGAAGCAGGTGGGAGGTATAAGTGGGGACATGATACCAGGAAGGAATACAGTAACGTCACCTGAGACAGGGATAGATTAAGTAAAACCAAAGCTTGGTCAGTGCTAGGATAGCCTTGAAGATTTTGAAACCTCATTGGACAAGCAATCTGACACAGATTACAAGAGAGCCCAGCTTTGAGCAGGAGGTTGTTTTAGAGGCCTCCAGAAGTCCCTTTCAACTGATACTCTTCTGTGATGGTTCTGGAGCTCCTGGTGTTTGCATCCTCTTCCAGACATACTTTTCAACTTGTATTGATGTAGCTCTGTTAGTGCTTGCTCTGGGTTTCTGCAAGCTTTTGGGAACACCACAAAATATCTTGATACATGCATTCAAATGATGCAAGCGAGTGTGTATGTTTTATATACCTTTTTTTCCACAAAATAATCAGAAGGCTTTTCCCTTTAGCATTGCAGTCATCTTAAAGTAGGTATCCATCTTTCAGTTCATTGGTGAACTGTGTTATTATGAGGAAAAAGGGTTTTTTACAGTGATCGGTAGGAAGGAGGAAGATGCAGACACAGACAGACACCAATATGCAAAGCTCCAGGAAGGAGAATCAATTCACACTGAAGACCATTTGCTCATCCATCTGTGTTTGCTAGGTAATTTAGGCTTCAAAAGCAGTACAGTTAGCACACTGAAACAGTATTACTTGTTACTTTTCAAGGTGAATAATGTGGCCTTCTAAGGCCAGGGTCATTATCTCTCTGAGCCTGCTTGTGGCAAGGTAGAGGAAAGAAATATACTGTCCTATCTAAGAAGACCAATATTTTCATTTCAGATGTGCTTTTGTATGAAAGAGCAGCTCAGTATTTTTATGGGATACAGCATCATTTTCCAGCACGTCTTTTATAATATTTGCTTGGGGGTGGCAGAAAACCAATAGTGTTGGAGCCAAACCTCTGGGATTGGCTCAACACTATTGTACTTTTCTGCAGCCCTCAACAAATATTAAAAGACCTGCTGGGAAATGAGCTGTATCCCATAAAATACTGAGCTGCTCTTTCATAGTTAAAGCACATCTGCCAATGAAAACATTGAGTCTCATCTTAGATAGACAGTATATTTCGTTTCCTCTACCTTGCCAGGAACTGCAGGCTCAGAGAGATATGAGTGGGTGTCCTGAAGCCTTAGAAGGAGGGACAGTTCTGGATTCACCTTGAAAAGTAACAAGTAATACTGTTTCAGTGTGCTAACTGTACTGCTTTTGAAGCCTAAATGTACCTAGCAAACACAGATGGATGAAGCAAACTGGTAGCTTCAGTGGAATTGATTCTCCTTCCTGGAAGCTTTGCATATTGGTGTCTGGTTTGCTCTGTCTGCATCTTCCTCACTTCCCCTACCGATCACTGTAAAAACCTTTTCCACCTCATAATAACACAGTTCACCAATGACTGAAAGATGGATACCTACTTTTAAGATGACTGCAATGCTTGGGAAAAGCCTGCTGATTATTTTGTGGAAAAAAAAGTTATATAGAAACATACACACTGGGCTTGCATCATTTTGAAATGCATGTATCAAGATATTTTGTGGTGAAAGCTTGAGTACCCAGAGCAAGCAACTAACTCAGCTACGATCTTGCATACCAGGGTAAAAGTATGTCCTGGAAGAGGATGCAAACACCAGGACTCTGGAACCATCACGAAGAGTATCATTATGAAAGGGACTTCTGGAGCCCTAAAACAACCTCCTGCTCAAAGCTGGGCTCTCTTGTAATCTGTGTCAGATTGCTTGTCCAAGGGTGAGGGTTTCAAAATCTTCAAGGCTATCCTAGCACTTGAAAAGCTTTGCATGGTTGTACTTAATCGATCCCTGTCTCAGGTGACTGTTACTGTATTCCTTCCTGGTATCATGTCCCCTTGCCTTATACCTCCCACCTGCTTCCAGGCTGAGTGTTCCAGTGTTCTTTAGAGTTCCCTGCTTTGCTTTTCTGCCCCTATGCCAATTTGTCTAATTCTCACCATGGCTATACTGCTTTGTGCTTTGAGGAAGTTATCCTAGGAGATGCCACTGGCTTTGCCATGAACTCCCTTTTCCTTCAGCTCGTCAGCCTCCCATGTTCCATGCTGTATTTCTCAGATCCCTGATGAATGCTTTCCTGAATTCCAGATGGAAAGTTTACTGTCTGTCTCCCTCACCTTCTTTGGGGAACAGGAGACTGTTCACGAGCTGGTCCACTGCAAGGGGAGTCCTGGCATGTATTTTGCAGCATGTCTTGCAATTTTTTGAGCATGCATGTCCATCAGATTTCCATGAGCATCCCACGGTACCCAGAGCTGTCACTGTGAATCTTCTCCCAATTTGTACTCTTACCCTACTTGCCTCATCCCAGTGAGAAATTTGTAGTGCCCACCAGCATACAGTCTGACATCTCTCTTTGCAGCCCGCACTTTTGGTCTTCACCAGTTCTTAGTTTCATTCCTATGCACTCTGGGTGCTTGACTCACTCAGTCCCCTTAAAATTGCACTCAATAAGCGAAACCTAATTCTCCTCTCTCTCTCTTTTTTTTTTTTCACCATGTGTTTTCTTCTATCCTTCCTAAAGAGCTGCATGTCATTTTTTGCAGCACCTATTTAATTTGTGAGGCTCCATAAAACTGAAACTGATTCCTTGATGGCTGGAGCTTTAGGAAATGCACATGGACATCCAGTCTCCTTGTGCCCCAGTGTAACAGGCAATGCAGATAGGCCTTCCATCTTTTTTGCTCTTGTCCTTGCACTGCCTATCCCCATCCCAGTTTCCCTGCTTCCGTTATGAGCACCTTAAGTGAGAGTGCTTGGCAGAGCATTCATGATGAAAGTCCTGCTCTTTAAAAGTATACTGTGCAGTGGGAAACTCAAGTTTTTAAACGTTCTGCTTTGATTGAGTTTAAAAGGCAGACTTGCTTCAAAGCAAAAAGCTACTCCCAGACTGAAGTACCTGGAGTGTGTTATGCAAACGTCCCTTCATTGAAATTTTCAGGTCCATCAACGGACTGGTCCCTGTGCTTCGGCTTAAAACAGCCTTTGGCTTTTTTGTATTACTTGGAGTTCTACTTCCTGCGTGGTGGGCTCGAAATATATTTGTCCTCCATCTGTTTTCTCTGAACTTTTGATGAAGATTCCTTTTTTTGGATTTGACACCATAACCCAGCACCAAGGTAAGTGCCTGCAGTTTCTCGAGACAGAAGATCCTTTGTCGCTTCATTTTCACCCTTATTTTTTTTTATTTTATTGCCTTCAACGCTGCCATTTCTAAAAAATCCTGCGTACAGAAGTGTTGAAGAGGACAATCTGTTTTGGGAACCATTGTGGTCAGTCTGCAGTTGGACCAAGGCATTAAAGCTCTCTATGTCTAGGACGAGAGCGTCTTGTTTCCAGCTAACCGTGAAGCATGCATGCCAAGGACTATCCCACTGGTGGCAACTGCCAGTCACTGTTGGTTTCCACTCAATACCTTCTCTTTTCCTATGGACCATGAGGCTTTAGACTTGTTTCAGACCCTAAATGGACTGTCAAATTTGTCGCTTCTGAAGTCGACCTCCTGAAAGAAAACATCTTCAAGAACATGTCAATTGGTCCTGAAGAACACCTGAGCTGCCTTATCACCCTGCTTCCAATTGATCAATTAGAGTCCCCAGAGGGTGTTAGACCTGTTTAAAACGAACCAAGTCACTATTATTTTTTTTTCTTTCTGAAATCCCACCCTGTAACGAAAAGAGTTGGACAAATTAATAAAAAATAATTCTTCTGGCAGGCCAGGAAGCCTCTGCAACTGCAAGGCTTAAGGTCAAATTCTGGCATACTTGACAAAAAGAACTGTTCATACCACTGTCAATTCACTTCACTCATAATTCCTTGCATTATGCCTAGCTTTCTCGCCCAGTTTCCCAGGAATCTCCTGTCATGTTTATTTACAATCCAGCCGCTACTGGATGGTTGGGGCTGTTTATCCAAGCGTGTTTGCAAGTCTCAGCCCCTTTGGAAAAATTGTCTTGGTCTGTCTACATGCAGGCAAACAATAATTGAGGGCAAAATTACAACAACAGTTCTCACCTTGGAATATGCCAAACGTTGTTTTTCTTTCATCACTGTGCTCTGTATTGGATTTGTCACGTTGTTAAGTCTGGTACCAAAATGTTGGATGCATTGACACAACTGTCTTTTACATTTTTTGGTTGTGCCTTCATGATACAACAAAATCAAGGGTGGCATTTAACACTGCCTTTCAGATAGCCACATCCAAAGGCAGTGTTATTCTATTTGTGGTGTCAGGCTTCTTCGGCTTAGGTCCTGTTCAGACATGTCGTCAAAATGTGGAATCTGCTTCATTGGAGTCCAACGTTAAATAATTCTGGACCATTTCTGTAGGGTCCCTGCCTTTGATTACAATGTTGCTGATGGAGGGTGAGTTTATTAAAAATGAGTTCTGAGAAAGGGTGAACCTTTTTGTCCAGGAATGGAAAAATTTTGCAGGAACAGCTTGAATATTTTCAGCTGCCGAGTTCCAGGGAAATCTTTGCATTTTGCCTTAACATTCAGGGTACCTTGCACAGGCCGGCTCAGGTAATTGGAGTTTATTAGCATGTAACTCATTTGGTAGCTGTTGCTCCTGATCGCTACAAGCAGAGTTTACTGCTACCTTGCTTGTTTTGATTGCCTGACAATTTTGTCAGTCTAGAGTTAATGGGGATCAGTTTCTCTGTTGGTGGGGCTCTTAGTTGAAGAGGTTCCAGCGCTTCTGGTTGTCCTTTTTTCCCTTGCAAAGTGTGGATTTCCTCCAGACAGCTTATGCAAATCATGTGACATGTCACAAGTGGAGTATATCTGCTCTGCTCAAACAACTTGTCAGCTGCATCTTTTGGGAGATTTCCTTTGTTTCTGGTGCTGTTGTTTTGTAAATCCCCTGGCAGGTTTGGGCTAGAAACAGTGGGAATGTACCTTTTAAACTTTGATCACTTCCAGTGCAAAAAGGGTTTTGTGAGAAGGTCAATGGGTCGGTCTTCCTGTTCAATAGGTAGCAACCTTGTGGTCTGGCTTTTGTTAATAACATTAATTCAGGTGAAATGACAGGAGGTTTTGGGATGAAAAGCACACTCCACAAAGACCCCTGGAAAAAATTAGGCAAGTTTTTTTTTCTTCTTTTCTGCAGAGGGAAGTTAGCCTGCACAATGCCAGGGGTTGCAGACCCATTGGGCTTGTTGAATCCTCAAGAGAGTGGCAACAGGCAAATGTAAGTAAGAGTTGACTCTGTTACCCTTTCTTCCAAAGACAGGTTTTGGCTTGATCCAGAAAAGGGACTTGTAGTGGCATTGCCCGGAAGCAGGACCTGTTGGGACTCAAAGCTCACTAACAGCTGAAATGTGTGTTTGCATTTTTGTCGAAAGCAAATGTATCATTCTCAAAAGCAGCAACAGTGGCCAGCACTGCATCCTGGGCTTGTTATTTTGCCTAGAAGAGCTTTTCAGTTTTCCGTGATGACCAAAGTTTTATTTGTGAGTATGCGGCTCTGGGTCAGCAACCGTTTCATGGTTTCCTTTTACAGACAAAGCATGAGCCTGCATCTTTTTGCAAAGATTGGTTCAGTTGAACAAGGTGGGGACTGGGATCATAGGTTTTTTTTGGAGTGCCTTTTTTAAAGACAGGGTTTTTTTTTTGGTTTTTTTTGGGGTTTGACAAAAGGAATGGTTTTTTACTTAGGAAGTACTTTTTCTTTTTAAGTTCTTTTTTCCTTTTGTTTGTGGGGTCTGGCCCTAAGTTGCTGTTTGAAGGTAGTACTTTTCTTCCCTGGATTTTTTGTTTAAACAATCAAGTTGTTTTTACTACGTAGTAAACTTGTGCTTTTTACACCCATCTTTTTCACTAAAGGAAATTTTTTGGTTATTTGGGGTGAAAGGCACTGGTTTTGTTTTTTTTTGCCTTTTCTGGAGTTGCCCCCACCCTTTTGTTTAAGGCCAGGCTGATGGTCCGGAGCAAACCCTTCTTTAGGGCACTTTGGGAGGTTGTCCCTGACCCATGGCAGATTTTTTCTTTTTTTAATATTTTGCCTTTCCTTCAGGTCCGTGGTTACAAGTCCATGCGCTAAACTCCCTTTCTCCCTTACTTAGCTTCCAGAACTGATGCAGGCATAAATAATCGTTGAAATTTCTTTTAATTACTTATTTGGTTGTTTTATTTTCTGAAAACAATTTCATAAACTGTCCTGTTTTCCAGTTTCTGCCTAATTTTCTGGCTTTTTGTAAGACTGTAGACTGATACAAAGAGTTTACCCATGTGCTTGCTCTGGATGTTTTTCCAGAAGACTGGCTTTTCTCACAGGTAGTGTGAGGCTATTCTTCAGGACACTCATACTCCTGGGATTTCTCTGCTTTGCAGGGAAAAAGGCCAGCCTGGTGCTCACAAATACACTGGCTGCCAATGACAGTGAAGAAACTTAAGGGCCCAAATAATTGCTGCCTTGGTTCCCTGTTTAGAATATTCGTCAGCCTGGAGATGCCAGTTCTTAATGTGGTACTGTGCTGGGGTTTAAGTGACCTGCTCTGTATAGATCCTTCCCACCTTGAAAAGTCAGTACTTTCTATTTCGGATTTGTTAGAAACACATGATTCTTTTCAAGAAGCCGGAAATTACAAAGTTTTTTCTTGTAATGGAATTGCTTTTATGACATAAGGGCAACATTCCCTTTAAATATAATGCTTTTAAGTAATTCGTGGGGATTTCTTTTTGTGGTCGTTTTTTGCCGTGTCAGCCAGCGTTATTCACTACCTGCTGCCAGAGTGATGGCTGGATATTGTCCAATTTGCAAAGTTTCCCGGAAGATGTTTATTTGTTTGGATCAATTAAAACTTTTTTGGAATGTTTGTTTTTAAAAAAAAACTTTAGAACAGTTTCAAAACACAAAAGGGACCTGCCTCCATATGTTCATTTATCTGCACGCAGTGAAATAAATGCTCTGAAAAGTATCCACATTACTTTAGTGACTTTCAGCTCATGTTTAAATTAAATTGTTTTCTCCCTGAAAAATTGAAAAATGATTCATGGTTATCATTTTCATTAAAGCATTAGTTGATTTTGCTTTTGTAGTTTTTTTTCATCTTTCATTTTGTAAAAGATGCCCTATGAACAATATTAACTTTTTAAGCACAAGCTTTGCTTCTATCAAGCTCTTTTTTTTTTTCTTCTCGTTGAAAAAAAGAACAGTTTTTCAATGTCACTTGTGGCCATAACTTTCTTTCTTTTTTTTTTGCAGTGGCTTGTTTTGCACTTTGCCCTTTTTAGTTTGAGGAATTCAGAAAACTTCCTAAACAGTGTACTTAGTGCGGTTCAAGTCCTGAATGTTTTTTTGACTGATCAGCAATATGAGCATCAGGTCCTTCCATTTGTTTTTCTAGCTGAAATGACGCATTTTCTTGTGGCTCACTTAGCCAATTTTGTGACTTCCAGGTTCAGGATTAAAATCACCTCTTCAGGAGAGACACCCTTTCCATCTTTTTTTTTTACATTACTTTTGGAACCAGGATGCCCCTGGAATGTGAAGTGAGGATCATGCTGCGTGCCAACTGCTTGGGAGAAAGAACAGACCTTGTGCATAAGCCTGTTGCCATGAACACTAGTGCTCCTGGTACACAGTAAGCCTAAGGCATTCAGACCATGCTGGCTTAAAGGTGCATAAGCAGATCAATGTTATTTTGGCTGTCCAGGGAAGCGGAGTGAACTATGCCAACTAAAAATCATACTGATAGCAACCTGAAGGGCAGAGAAGGCTAGGAAATTGAGACTACTCATATGCTAGACTAAGCCTATGACATTGCAAGAATAGCATATATGACTAACCACAGGAAAATGAAGGCTGATAGGCAAAAAAGACTTCTGAGAGTGAGAAATATTTTGTTCTTGGAGCTCATGTATTTTTTCCCCAAAATGTCGGTTATACAACTTAACAGATCTTTCCTAGTTTTCCTGGAATACTCTGAGAAGGATGGATAATGACACTAAGACATAAGACTGGGAGAGAAAGCATGGCATTAATGACTAATTTAATAAACACTTTGTGCACAGCAGCTGTACACATATTCAAAAGCAATCCCATTTTAGAATTCGCAACTGCAAAATTCAGTAATTTGTATTATTGTTTGTTTATTTTGTATGCAGTTGAAGACAGTTTCGTTTCTTTTCTTTTCTTCCTTTCCTTTCCTTTCCTTTCCTTTCCTTTCCTTTCCTTTCCTTTCCTTTCCTTTCCTTTCCTTTCCTTTCCTTTCCTTTCCTTTCCTTTCCTTTCCTTTCCTTTCCTTTCCTTTCCTTTCCTTTCCTTTCCTTTCCTTTCCTTTCCTTTCCTTTCCTTTCCTTCTTTTCTTCTTTTCTTTTCTTTCTTTTCTTTTCTTTTCTTTTCTTTTCTTTTCTTTTCTTTTCTTTTCTTTTCTTTTCTTTTCTTTTCTTTTCTTTTCTTTTCTTTTCTTTTCTTTTCTTTTTTCTTCTTTTCTTTTCTTTTCTTTTCTTTTCTTTTCTTTTCTTTTCTTTTCTTTTCTTTTCTTTTCTTTTTTTCTTTTCCTTTCCTTTCCTTTCCTTTCCTTTCCTTTCCTTTCCTTTCCTTTCCTTTCCTTTCCTTTCCTTTCCTTTCCTTTCCTTTCCTTTCCTTTCCTTTCCTTTCCTTTCCTTTCCTTTCCTTTCCTTTCCTTTCCTTTCCTTTCCTTTCCTTTCCTTTCCTTTCCTTTCCTTTCCTTTCCTTTCCTTTCCTTTCTTTTCTTTTCTTTTCTTTTCTTTTCTTTTCTTTTCTTTTCTTTTCTTTTCTTTGAAAGTTTGTGCTTTATTTCTGTATATATTCCCAAGTGATTGGGTAGTGGACCTGAAATAAATAAAAGAATTTTACACAATTTTACACAAAATGCATAATTTACATAGTTTTCCACAAAATGCATAATTCAGACATGGAATTCATTATCAGAAGCTGTTATGGAAGATAATTGTATATGTAGACTCAAAAAGAGTTAGGAGAACCACAGAATTATGCAATCATTTAGGTTGTAAATTACCTCTAAAATCATCAAGTTAAACCATCCACCTAACACTACAAGTCCACCTCCAAACCATGTCCCTAAGCACCATGTCCACACATCTCTTAAATACCTCCAGGACTGGTGACTCCACTACTTTCCTGTGCAGCCTGTTCCAGAAATTCACAGAGAAAAGGTAAATCAGCAGTTGTCGTGCATAGTGGTTCAGATGTTATCTACATTTCATGCAGGTCTAAGTATCTGACTTAAACAAAGAGAAATATTAATCTGTACTTGTCTTGTTTCTGATACTATTTCCATCAGCATCTGTTACTATCTCCTTTCAGAGGCTGAATATTGCACAAAAGGGACTGCTGACTGATCCAGTTGAGTTGTTCTTACACAGTTTTATTTACAAATGCAATCTTTGGAATTAAGAGAAAGAAGCAATTTTATGATCAGAGGCAGCAGGACAGCACTACAACTGATTGTGAAATGTTTTCCACTGAAACATTGAAAATTAAGAGCTCTGTTGTTTGCTAAAAAGCAGCTAAATGTTCACATTTCAGTTGGAAGCTAATCAATGCCAAAAAAAAAAAAAAAATCAACTATATGAACAGTAAAAGAATTGTTTTTGAAAAAACACACTCTGGCCCCAAATAAATATATTTTTCTTCCCTAAAATAAAAAACCAACCCAAACCAAAAGAGCTACCATATACATTTTTCTTTTTTAATGAAACAATTTGAATGAAGTGATAACATATCTATACTTCATCCCCTCCCAAAATGAACTTTTCAATGAAAACATGGTTGAGAAAATATGCAGAAATGAAGTAATCATTATTTTCAGACAAAATTATGTGGAAGCTTTTTTTTTTTTTTTTTCTGGAGTGGAGAGTAATTTTATGTGCTGAACAAGAGTCTTTGTAGATGAAATTACATCTATTTGTAGCTGTTTGTATCCATTTATCAATAATTATTGATGAAATTTCATAAAAGATGACAGAGATATCAGCTAAAATGTTTCTCAAAGCAAAATCTATTCAAACACATAATTAAGTCTTCTATATTTCTTAATTCTTTGCTAATACTTCTACTTTATATAACCCAACAGTAATTGAAAACCTGGCTTTCAGGCCTCACTTGACCTTTCTGTTTCAAAAACATCAGTGAAGAAAAGAAAGAAGTGCTAATCAGTAAGCTGAAGTGATCAGGAAAATGAACACATCATTTGTCTAAATAAGAAATAATTAAATAAATGAATAAAAAGATATGTATTGCACAGACAGATGTGTAATTATTTCAGTGATTTCTGCAAACTGATTTCTGCCTTTGGCACAAAGGGAAAAGAGCTATGATGGTTATTAGCCCTACTTGGGAAAAGTCCCTTTAGAATATTCTAAATAGGCAAACTCCATTCTAAGAATGACAATAATGGGAATGGATTCAGGCCAATGAAAAGTGGCAACCACAGAAGAATTGCAACAGTACATCGTGTGGAGTCTGTGTGCTTCCTTGTCAGCCTTCCAAGGGCTTCTTATCAGTCTTCCTCCTTGCCTCCACTACCAGTCTCCACCTCTGCAGGATGCAGAGCTGGGGTGGTGCTGTCTGAGGAAGAGCAAACCAGGAGCAGCTGCAAGCCATCCAGGGAACTATTAGGCATTGTGTAATTTCCCCATTGGCTCCTGATACATCTTGTTCATGCTTCATATGCATGCTTTTGCTCTTTTGTGGACCACTTCAAGCTGTTGGCCAGCAGTATAGGAGTGTGTCTCCCTCCAGAGACAACTCAACAAACTCCTGTGATAGTACACCCACCTGTCCACTGCTGTCTGCATTCATCAAGGAGAGAACTTTCATGGCCTTGAGAATTTAGTGGTTCCCTTTCAACATATCCCTGCTCCTAAGGGACTCTGGCTGGGTAATCTTAGTTTTCTGTACAAGTCAAAAGTGCACCAGTTTCTTCCTCCAGAGGACTCAAGGGGGCAGCCTGGGAAGTCTTGGTTTTCTGGAGTCTTTGGGATCTCGAGGCTTCAGTTTGGCTCCCAGATGTAGTTACATAAAAGAAAGAAGTTCAGAGCTAACATAATTCTA